>NC_138970.1:145827500-148593750 GCF_055761805.1 Camellia sinensis
ATATATTTAATGTTAACAACAATTTTTTTATTTTTTTATTTTAAGGTTTACAACAAAAACTAAATATACCTTCAATTTTTTTTTCTTTCTTTTTAAATATATTTAATGTTAACAACCTTTTTTTTTTTTTTTTTTTTTTTTTTTTTAAGGTTCACAACAAAAGTTAAATGTACCTTCAATCTTTTTTCTTTCTTTTTAAATATATTTAATGTTAACAATTTTTTTTTTTTTTTTTTTTGTAAGATTCACAACAAAAGTTAAATATACCTTCAATCTTTTTTCTTTCTTTTTTAATATATTTAATGTTAACAACTTCTTTTTTTTTTTTTTTAAGGTTTTAGCTAAATATACCTTCAATCTTTTTTATTTCTTTTTTAATATATTTAATGTTAACAACTTATTTTTTTATTTTTTTTAGGTTCACAACAAAAGCTAAATATACATTCAATCTTATTTATTTTATTTGGTTCAACAACAAAATCAAATACACATTAATTAATTAATTAAAAAGTTTGTTTTATAATAATCAAATATATAATTTTGAGACAATCAAATAAGTTTTAGTAATTAAAAAAAAATGTGAAAGAACGTGGAAGATTAAAAAAAAAGGGAAAATCGATCTAAGGTCCCTATCCACCTTTTAGTAATGGATTAGATCCACAATATATTCTTTTGTAGTCTAAGGTCCCTCACCCCCATACCCAACAAATTAGACACAGGTGATAGAATTAAGCTTCCGGATAACAAGGTTTTGCAAAAATTATTGTTTGCTATCATCAAATCCAATAGATCAGCCGCATCATAAGCTGCTTCCTCAACTTCCTCCAGCCATTGCCCAGAATGCTTAGTTTTTCGGGTAAATTCAGGGCCAAACTAGTGTTGTTGTCATTGGAGGGCAAACTAGCAGATTGGGACGACTCTGATTGTGAAGTCACCCTTGAGTTTGATGAATTTTGTGCATCTCCACCCATGTTGAGAGAAATTGCCACTCTTGCATTCCGCAAACTCGGTGGTGGAGTCGAGCTTTTCTTCTCAGCTGTGTTGAAGGGAAACAGCACAAAAGATTGCCCTTCAAGCACTGAGAGATGCTTCAGCAACTGAAACCCTAGTTCGGTCTCTCAAGTACAAAATTTCTCTTGAGATTTTACCCCTTTGACTCTTTGATCCAATCTTTTCTTCTTTCTTGATATTGTAGTTGTTTGGAGTTGAAATTCATAAGCTTTTTAGCTCTTACTTTTCTGGGTTTCTTTTTACTTTATCCCATTTCACATCGAATCTTGATTGAATTCTTGATTTCACACCTCAATTTGGGGGATTTTTTTCTTTTCTGTTACTGTCATTATCACTCAATTGTTTCTGGGTTTAACTCAAAACCGACCATGGCAACATTAGCCCCTGGAGTTCTGCTGAAGCTTCTCAATGGAATGAATACAGGGGTCAAACCCACGAGTGAGCACCGGAGCTCGCTTGTGCAGGTGACCGACATTGTCCCCGCGGATCTTGATGAGAAGAATCTATGGCCGAAACATGGGTATCCGATTCATCGCATTCGATCTATGTTAGCTTACCATTTGAACAAGATGATCTTGTTCTCAGTAACATTCTGCAGTCTCAAAAATTAGCTTCTTTCATTATCCTTAGTTTTTTGATTTCCTATAAAACCAACAGATTTTCTCTGGACATAAACTTAAGACAAGGGGGAAAAACTGCAAGAGAGAAAGAGTACTAATCAATATCAAATAAAATCATGGGCATTTTGCATGCTAAAAGTAGCAGCAGATCTGAAAATTTTCTGAGAATAATTAGATTTTCCAGAGAAATTTGGACTGAAATTTCTCTGGACCAATTTTCTCTGGACTGAAATTTCTCTGCACCAATTTTCTCTGGATTGAAATTTCTCTGGACCAATTTTCTCTTGACTGAAATTTCTCTGGATCAAGGTTGAGGGACCTTAGACATTATGAAAATATTGTTGATGGACCTTAGACATCATAAAAATATTTGATGTCCTTTATGCTATAAAATCATAATATCAAGGACCTTAAAAAAAAAACCCCAAAAAAAAATTACAACCATCTCTCTCTCTCTCTCACTCTTTTCCCCTACATGTTATAAGAACCTGTTTACAATGTTATAAGAGCCTGTTTGAAGAAATAAAATGTGAAAGAACCTGTTAGACATTAAACCATCTTTCTCTTAGCAAATTTGAACCATTCATTTTAATTTATCCAAAATCTAATTATACCTTTTAACAAATCTGAACCACTTATTTTAAGATATCTATGCCTTACCACACCCAATCCATCCTCCATCTTTTTTCTTTAGTCCCCCACGAATTTTGTTGTTTGTTACTTTTAAAAAACAAAAAATATTTTTTCAATTAAATTTTTACTAATTTCGCAACACCATCACCACTATTCTCACCTTCACCACAGCCACTACCATCACCATAGCCACTACCATCACTACCGCCATCACCCCACCACTATGTCACAATCTCTATTTTCACCTTCGTTTCATCACCACCACCACCAAATATAAAAAAATGTATTTTTAATTTTTTTATAAAAATATTTTTCATTAAAAAATATTTTCTATCTAAATAAATGAAGCATAACATTGGGAAACAGGCTGATTTCAGTTAAATCTGTTCATAACTAAGAAAAATTCTTTTATTTAAAAAAAATTATTTAGTAAGACTTTGTATCCTCTTTTTGTTTTTCCAGCACATAAATCTTTGTACCCATCCTTTCTAACCAATCACGACTCATGCTTGTTTCGATTCTCTACAATTTTTCTATTTTCAAATACATTCATATATATATATATATATATATATATATATATATAAATTGTGTAATAACATAAAACAAATAGATTCATACTCGTTAATTGAAATTTTAGAACAAGCAAACCATTCTAAAAATTACAATACATAACAAAATAAAATAACATAGAAAAGCAAACCGAAACATGCACTAGACAATATCCTTAATTTTTTTAAATAAATTAAAAAAATTCTAGATATGCATAAAATTTGACAAGAATAATGTGACAATATTAATTAAAGTGTATTTGATTTTATTGTTGAGCCAAATAAAATAAAATAAGATTGAATGTATATTTAGCTTTGGTTGTGAATCTTAAAAAAAAATGATTGTAAACCTTAAAAAATAAAAAATAACAATAAAAAAATAAAATAAAAAGGTTGAATATATATTTAGCTTTGCTTGTGAATCTTAAAAATTAAAAAAAAAATGGTTGTGAACCTTAAAAATAAAAAATAATAATAATAAAAAAGATTAGAGGTATATTTAGCTTTGGTTGTGGATTTAAAAAAAAAAAAAAAAAAAAAAAAAAAAAAAAGAAGAAGAAGAAGAAGAAGAAGAAGAAGAAGAAGAAGAAGAAGTTGGTTGTGAACCTGAAATAAATAAATAAATAAATAAAAGAAAAAAGATTGAATGTATATTAGTTTTGGTTGTGAATCTTTAAAAAAAAAAAAAAAAAAAAAACATATGGGGAAATTAGTGGGTATCCATCCCCAACCCATCCCCTGTGGATATTCAAAGAATATCACCTACCCTACCCAATGGATAAGAAAAAATGGGAAAACCCATGCATTTGGGTTGGGTCTCCATGGATACTCACAGGGCAGATTATCCATTGTCATCCCTAAATTACAGAGATTAAATTGACACAAGAGCAAATGCGGGGACTATCGATATAATTTATCTTTTTTAAAATATGTCTAATATTGATTGTATCAATATTAAGATATATTTATATTTGAAAAACTATTTAAGACGAGATCAGGCTATAACCTAAATAAAAAATTAATGGCTTATTAAAAATGTTTAATAATTATAAATTCAAATTTGATCAATTTTTCATTTAAATTTTTTCATAGAATTAGGTTGTTTAATAATTTTAATTTATAGTTCCAATTTTTGTTTGTATTTTTTTAAAAAAATATTTTAATATTATATATAATTATAATTTCTTTTGAAATTTCCTTTTCAATCTCAAATTAGTTATAACTTAAATTTGGTTAAAATTTATTTTTGACTTCTCATCTATAAAAACTAACAATAAATATAAATTAATTTTTTGAACATTGTAAAAGGGAAAATAAAGAAATATATTATCAATAATAATAACAACAAAACATATTTTTATTTATTATTTGACGTCTCACCACTGCATTGATAATAGACATTAATAATAAAATCCATTACGATAATACAATAATAATATATCAAATGATAAGTAACATATGATTACAATAATTTTTTATAGTTATACAAAGGTACCCAAAATTATATATAGAAAACAATATATGATTTATATTCAATTTTTATATGGTAAAATTCACACTTAATCTTAATCACACATTAGTTTTCTAAATCAATTCATTACCGAAACTATCTACTATTTTTTTAATATTCACATTTTCAAAATCCACCCAAACAATGCTTTAGCCAAAGTCATCATCACCATTGTTGTTGCTATGCTCACCACCTCCACTAACAATTATGTAACTCCAGTCTAATTTTTTATCTTTGTAAATCTAAAAAGACAATGTTGTGGAAATAAAAAAATACGGTTAGAGTTTTAAAGAGTTAAAAATGGAAAATAAAAAAAATGTGTGATTTTAGGTTTTCTTATTCCATATATGGGTGTTACATTTTTTTTTTTAAATCCATAAATTATGGAATAGTGTTCATTATTTAAAATTTTATTTATTGATGGCAAGTCAATTAAATGTTTTTAATTTTTTACAAATAAAAATTTGAAAATTTTGTTTAAGAAATTTAAAAAATGGCCAAATCATAAAGAACAATATAAGATGCCTTATTCTATAAAAAAAAAAAAAAAATCATAACTATATTATCAATTCACATATATCAAAAGAAATAATAACAGCAATATAAGAAATACACAAACATCCACCAAAAAAAAAAAAAAAACTTCAAATCAACTCCCAAAACAAAGATAGTTAACGGATATATATTTATTATGAATTTAGTTGGAAAAAAAATACATTGGAAAAAAAAAAGTTATATAGAGAAAAAAAAATACTCACACGAAAATAAAAATTTACAAAAAAAAAATCACAAACAAATAAACTTGAAATAAGTTTGGATTATTGGTAAAGAGAGAGAATAACCATGGCATCATTACATTTAGAGAGGAGTTGGCCGGACTGGAAAAAAGATCAAATATTGAGTATTTTAAAGAGAGAATTGTATTAAAATTTTAATTTGATTGAGTTTTAAAATTTAAAATTTATATTATTTTCGAAAAAGGTGAGAGTAGGATGAAGGTGACTTACTATATTATTTTGAATTTTGAAATTCAAAATCATAGATAATTAGTGTCTTTATTTATTTTTTATTTGAATTGTTTTGATCAATATTATTTTTTGAAAAGTGTGGGGGTGACTTATCATATTGTTTTGAATTTTTAAAATTCAAAATTGTAGATAATTAGAACTTTTTTTGTTTTTGGATTTTTTACTTAAGAAACTAACCAATGGATTTTTTTTTTATTATTTCTTCAAAAATTAACAAATTAACAAAATTAGTTTGAGAGTTTAGAATTTTCACAATCATTGTTCTTAAAAAGACTATTTTTCATATATATATATAGATTTCTAAAAATTTAAATTGAAAAGTTAGAAGGTCAATTTTTATTCAAAAATAAATATTTATTATTTTTACTCATTATGAGATCCCCCCCTATAATAGACTTTTTTTGTATTGATTATTAAGCTTATAAATATATATTGCTAGAATATAATCTTCAACCGAATTGACACATGTGTATATATATATATATATCATGATAGAAGATCATCAAAGAAGGGGCATTGAAGATTTTTAAAGGTGAATTGGCAGGCTGATGCACTCAACTCAACCCTTGAATTAATAATAGACCTAACTGGTTAGGTTAATAAAGGTAAAGGTAAATTGACAGCAGCAAAGCACAAATAACAAAAATGGAGGAATACAAAAATAAAAAATGAAAAATAAATTATAAGAGATTTCATTTCTGATTTACTGGTTAGATTAATAACAGCAAGAAAAATAAATTATACAGAAAAATATGAGTAAATTTTTAAATGAAAATAAAAAAAAAAACTTTCAACAAACAATCATTTCTAATGTCCCCAACGTATGTTGACACGTGCACACAAACTTGCGAATCAATCAGCCTTGAAGTTTGTTGTGTTGTGGTTGTGGTATTGGCATTTGTCTAGTTATATAATTTTTAGCTTCTCAACTTATTTTCAGTTGTAATTGAAATCCTCCTCTTAATCTTAGGACAATCCTGAGCAACCAATTGAAAGCTGTCTTCCTGATGCTGCAAAGGGTTAGTGTTGTTAATTATGTCCAAGTCACACTATATATAGGGGCTGTTTGGTGCAACTGTTAAAACAGATTATAATTTATAAGTTAACAGATTATAAATTATAACTTTAATAAAAAACTGTTCACCTATTTGGTATAACTGTTAAATTATACTTCTAGCGACCGCGGCATCAATGGCCATCTGGAATTCGACAGACTCCTTAAATTGCTCTACAATCGCCACGCATAAGTCGGGGCATGCCGCCCTCTCAAAAGCCATTTTGGCCCTCTCTTCTGCCAATGACTTCTCCAACTCTGCAATTCGCCCATCTGCTTCTTCTTTGTCCTTAATCGCCTGGTCACGTAGATCTTCGTGAAAGGTATCCAATTTTTTTTTTCTCTATCTTTGATTTTATTGTTTTTTTGAGAATTAAATATTTAGTTTTGGAAGACCCAGTCAGTCACAGAGCCTGATGCGTCTTCTTCTCAAAGCAAGTTGTTATCTTTGGAATTGAGTTTTGCCTGTTTACAGAAATATGCAGAGTTGAAAATGGACCTGAATAGAACAGAGAGGCATCTTCTGAAGGAGATGGGTTTCATCTGCCATGACAAACATCCTCATAAATTTATATCAAACTACCTTGCAGCCCTTGAGACACCCCCAGAACTGAGACAAGAAGCTTGGAATCTTGCAAATGACAGGTAGCTCTGAATTATTAATATAATTTTTTTGTACCTATTTCAGTTTGATGGTTCAATCATTTAACTTGGCAGCTTTAAACGCAACCCTAATAAATCTGACTTGATGCATGGGGTAAAGTCTGTGGCTTTTATAAGTTCCTGAGTTTGCTTTTCTACTTAGAAGTTTTGTTACAATCCTTTTGACTTGCTTCTTGTTGAGCCTTGATGTTGATGATGAACTGTTTTCAATATTTTTTGTCCCATTAGATTGGTTTATTTATTTTCCAAAAACTGTATAGCTCTCAGCAATAGTTGAATACTTGAATTTAACATGTAATTCTAAAATTAACATGTTTTGTGGTTTAACAAAGACTAACTTATGGTGCATGCTTGAATTTGAGTATAAGGGAACTACTTTGTGAAAATAATGTGAAATGATAGGTCTATACTTAGGATGATGCTCCCAACATCCTACCAACCATGGATAGTGGTCAATTTTTTACAATGTGGAATTTGATATGCTTATTTATTCATCTCTATCATGTATTGATGATTTCTCACCATTTGGCTTTTCTGTATACCTTTGACATTTTGGCTGGATTTGTTTGTGCTTGTGCATAAGCAAGCAAGTTTTGTTTTGGTTTTGAACCCCAGCTTTGTATAAAAACACTTTTTATCTGCTTGTTTATATACTATCACTGTTTTAGAGAAAAAATTATGTTAATTTGTTTTTCCATTGAGGTTCTTGGACAGATAGGCACATGTGATTATTGATAGGGGTTGCTTAAAACTACAAGGAGTGAAAGCTTAGCGGCTGTTTTTTAGAACTGAAAATTCTACACAGCAAATTTTAGCACCAAAAGTAGATTTAAAAGGTGAAAGGATGAGACAGAATAACATGTCCTTAATGTGAAGTTGTTGAATAAGGCAATTATAAATGAGAAATGGTTCATTATTTATTTTTGATGGTGCATTATTTTGTTCATATGGCTACTTGCCAAAGAACAGAAAAATTATTCTTGTTATTCCTACTATACCTGTTAGCACTCGTTTGTTTAGGTGCTTCTTCATTGACTATCCTTTTCCTTGATCAGTTTGCGTATGACTTTGTGTGTGCGGTTCAAGAGTGAGGTTGTGGCCTGTGGGGTTGTATATGCTGCTGCTCGTAGATTCCAAGTACCCCTTCCTGAGAATCCACCGTGGTGGAAAGCATTTGATGCAGATAAATCTGGGATTTATGAGGTTTGTAGAGTTCTCGCCCATCTTTACAGCCTTCCTAAGGAAAAACATATACCTGTCTGTAAGGATGGGGATTCATTTACAACGTCTAATAAATCGTGGGATTCACCATCTCAGCCAGTTCCAAAGGTGAATTCTCATTCTCTCTCTCTCTCTCTCTCTGTCTCTCTCTCTCACTCACACACTCGCACTCTAGCCCAGTGTGCTTGCATCCATTTGTAGAGGAGAAAAAGTTAATAAAAAGAAAAGTTTCTTCTGTGGTGGTGCAATTTCCTTTGTTATATTTTGTACAGCTGTAATGGTTGCCAACATTGGCAGAGCCACATATTGCGTGCCCTTCATTTTTTTGAAAATTATACTTTTACACTGAATTAAAAATGTTTTTCAATTTGCTTTTTTGAAGTTCCAAATATGTCGCTTCAATCTTTCTACCTCCTATTTTGTTTACTTGTCCTTTCCAACAAAATCTTTGCACTTGCCACTTTAAATGTTTAATTTTTCTACATTAAATTTTTCTTATAAATTTTGTCTCTGTGTGCGCGCGTCTTGATGTAATTTTATCTTTATTTTTTACGGACGTGTGATTGCGTTTTAAATTATGATGATTATCATGTTTAGAAATTGAACAAAAAATTAAATTAATAATAAAAGAATTTCAAAAAGGAAAAATGATTTGTTAACTCAAGAACAACTCTAAAATATAACTTTGGAATCACGTTGATCTTTAGTCATTCTACCACCAAATGAAAATTGGGTTCAGTTGGATTGTGATAAATCATGCCAAGGCTTCAATTTAATGTTGCCCCTAGCCAAAATCCTGGCTCCGTCACTATTTGTCAACTTTATCACTACTTACTGCATGTCATTAATGAATGGGATGGGTTTTATTTAATTTCTCAGGAGAACAAAGAAAAACTCAAAAGTGGGAATCAGTAAACTTCATTTCTTCTTTAGGAAGCTTGGTTAGTGATTTGATTTTTCCTCATTCCTCTTTTGCTTAGGAAGGTTCACTAAGTGTCCCACCTGCAAATAATGATACCAGTACTCCCAAGGCAGCTCCGGCCACAGCTAATCTGGAATCTGGTGGGTCCAAGGGTGCACTGATAAAAGCAGCACTTGACAAGTTGAAGAGTCTAAGAAGAGTGGTGATGATTCTAAAAGCGTGCCTGTTGAGGCAGGAACCTGTATCCAAATTGAAATCTGAGCGTAAGATGGACGCAAGTGGGGAAAGGAACAAGAAGAGGGATTGGGATAGGGAGAGGGACAGGGACAGGGAAAAGGAGAAGGAGAGGGACAGGGACAGGGAAAGGGAGAAGGATAGACTAACGGGACCGTGATAGAGGAAGGGATTCTGACAGGGAACGAGAGCGAGAGGACATTGAAAGGGAAAGAGAGAAAGTCAAGGACAGAGGTCACCGTTCTAAGGACAAAGGAAAGGATTCAGGTTAGTTTATGAATTCTTGACAGTCATCACGCTTGAAGCATGGACACCTCCACGGACACACCCAAGACGTGTGTTGGACACGCTAGAGGAATTGCCCCAATTTTTTTATTTTTTTTCCTTTTCTAGTTGGACACGTTAGGGAAACATGATGTACCATATTCTAATTTATTTTTATCAAGTAAAATACCTATCATTGATAAATTTGATGAGATTAAATTTTTGACATAAAATAAATATATAAAATTGGGCTAATTACACATACCTCTTTTCTAGTTTATGAAATTACACTAATCTCCCTTCCTGAGGTCAGGGGAGGTCCATGTAATTAACCCTATAAAATTATATGTTTTGCACGTGTCCCCTGCATGTTATCGTGTATTTTTTGAAAATTTGTATATCTGTCGTGTCACATGTCTGTGCTTTTTAGGTCATCACCAAATCCCTGCAGTTACAATTCTATTTTACATTATTTTTTGGGTGCTACTTTCTTTCAATGGAAGTAGTATATCTGATCTATCATCTTTATAAATGCAGGAGGGCATTCAGATAAATCGAAGCATCATTCATCTCGAGGTTGGCATTCTATTTTTCTTCAAATGTTGATTCTAATAGTATGCTTGGTATATATTTTTCTTAGTAAAGAACTGAATTCTAGCTTCTGCCAATATTTCTTCTGCAGATCGTGAATACCATGGCTAGTCTTATTCAAGGGACAAGGATCGTCACAGACATCATTAATATTCTTGAAATCCGATTTCAAGGTGTGCCTGTATACCATTTCAAGTTTTAGCTCCCCAAAATACTGTAGTTGTGTATAACCTTGGTTTGATTGAGCTGTTAGTTTGCTAAATGAGAACTTGAATGGTGTGAAAAATCTAAAGATTGATTAGTGATCCCTTTTTTTGGTAAATTACACTTGCCACCTTTAAGTTTGATTATATTGCAAGCAGCACCTGGAGGTTGGGGCGGGTCCAAAAATATCTTGTGGGAGAATGTGAATGTGATTTTAAATCTCTATGATTCTAGCGTTTGAAATAGATTGGAATTAAAAACTGATTATTGATTAACTATTTCAGTAGAATCCATATTATTCTTAAACGAAGTAGATTCCTCTACTATTTGCATTAGTTTCAGCCGCTTTGTAGTCTTAATAAAAGAGAAGTTAGTGTAATTATGTCAATTGTGTGATTTATAGACATGATTAACCTCTAGATTTTAGAAAACCAGTATGTCATCTTTTTCAGAGAACTTAAAGAGGTGTTTGAATCATTTACACCTATCATTAAGAGAGTAGTAAATGAGAGTTCCTATTGTAAAACAGAATACAAATTCAACATCTGCATCATGAAAATCTTTTAGTTGAAATAATTGGCCAACCAATTTATCTTTTTTGCTTTCTCCCACAATTGACTAACCAAGTAATCTTTTTAAATTTTTTTATTTGCATAGGTGAGCTTGATTGAATCCCGTTTTTTGGCAAAATTAGTGACTGGATTCCAATTTCAAGTGCGCCCACCTTGCAAAGAGCAAAGTTGGCTTGATCAGTGCGAAGGTTCAAGACTTAACCGAGCCTTAGCAGAGAACATTAATTGTTGTTTTTTTTTCTTTTTTCTTTTTAAGTGCTGCTATACATCTACGGATCTTTAGCATAGTCTTATTTCACAGCATGCATTGTATGTGAAAGATTGGTAAGGAGAGAGAGAGAAAAGAGAGAGACTGGTGTGAAAGATTGATATATTCACTATCTGTTATTATATTTGTGCATTTACAAGAGAATGAGCTCTCTCGCTTTATAGAGAGGAGAAGGAGACAAAGCATACGACAATACAGTAAAGCTTCTGTTAAAGCTGAAGGTTGAAGGTGTGAGGTAGTGGGTGAGCTCTCTTTACAGCTACAAGACTGAAGGTGGAAGGTGTATGGTAGTGGGTGAGCTCTCTTTACAGCTACAAATGTATAGTATATTATATGTTAACAACAGCTACAAAGGTATAGTATATTATATGTTAACAGCCCCACGCAAACTCAAGGAGGGTAGGCATCGACCAAGTTGAGTTTGAAAACAAGATCACGGAAGCGCCCAAGAGGATGAGCCTTGGTGAAAATATCAGCAGGTTGATCGGCAGAAGCAATAGGGAGAAGATGAACAGTACCACGTGTAACATGCTGTCGAATGAAATGACAATCAATCTCAATATGCTTGGTGGGATCATGAAAAACATCATTGTGAGCAATCTGAATGGCACTCTGATTGTCACAATAAAGAGAGGTAGCGCCAGAAAAGGAAACACCCATATCAGTGAGGAGCCAGCGAAGCCAGAGAATTTCCTGAGTAGTATCGACAAGAGCTCGGTATTCAGCTTCGGTGCTAGAACGGGCAGTGAGGGATTGTTTCTTGCTACGCCAAGTAAGAAGAGAATCCCCTAAGAAGAAACAGAATCCCGTGGTGGAGCGTCGATCTGTAGGATCCCCAGCCCAATCAGCATCAGAAAAGGCACGCAGTTCAAGAGAGGAGGAAGCAGAGTAGTGAAGGCCATGGAACAGAGTGCCTTTGAGGTATCGAAGGATGTGGAGTAGAGCAGTATAGTGGGGAGTACGAGGAGCCGACATGTACTGACTAACAATGTGAACAGCATAGGCAATGTCAGGACGAGTCACTGTGAAATAGACAAGACTACCGACGAGCTGGCGATAAAGAGTAGCATCATTAAGGAGAGCCCCATCGAGAGGAGTGAGACGAATCTGAGGATCAACTGGAGTAGATGCAGTTTTGCAATCGGTAAGACCAGCACGAGCCAGAAGATCGGATGCATATTTGGCCTGAGATAAATAAGAGCCAGTAGAATCATGAGAGACTTCAAGGCCTAAAAAGTAGTTAAGAGTACCGAGGTCCTTCATCTCAAACTGACGGTGGAGGAAACGTTTAAGGTGGAGAATACCAGCTGCATCATTACCAGTGATAATCATATCATCCACATACAGAAGGAGAAGAGTGGTACCATGAGGAGTAGTCTGTATAAAAAGAGCAGAGTCATAGGAGCTAGAGGTGAACCCGAAGTCATGAATGGTAGAACTGAACTTAGCAAACCAAGCGCGGGGTGCTTGCTTGAGGCCATAGAGGGCACGCTGTAGTTTGCAAACCTTATGAGGGGGAAAAGTAGACCTAGGTGGAGGTTGCATGTAGACCTCCTTAAGAAGATTACCATTGAGGAAAGCATTTTTGACATCCATTTGAAAGAGCTCTCAGTGGCGAGCAGCAGCAACAGCCAGTAAACTGCGAACAGAGGTAAGCCTAGCAACATGGGAGAAGGTTTCCTCATAATCAATCCCATATTCCTGGTTAAAACCCTTGGCAACAAGACGAGCTTTGTAGCGTTCAATAGAGCCATCAGAATGAGTCTTGATTTTGTAAACCCATTTGCAGCCAATCGCAGTTTTGCCAGGAGGAAGATCAACAAGATCCCAAGTATAAGTTTTGTCCAATGCTTGAAGTTCATCAGTCATAGCTTGCTGCCAAAGAGGATTAGTACAAGCCTCACGATAGGAGGTAGGTTCATAAGTAGAAAAGGCAGCAGACCCAACAATATAATCACGAAGGTGGATAGGGGGTTGAGTTACCCGGTGTGGTCAACCCGTAGGAGGATCGGTGGGAGGAAGAACCGGGGGAGAAGAAGGTGGTGCAGGGAGAGGTGGACCTTCAGGAAGAGCAGTCTGGTCGGGAGCAAGAGTGAGCAAAGGCGTCTCAATGAAGGAGGAACCTGTATCAAAATCATCAGAGAAGAGATCTATGGAAGGATTAGTAAAGAGTACATTAGTGGAAAGTGCAGGTAAGTGAAAGGAGGATAGGGAGGAAAACATTTGGTGCTCTCAAAAAACGACATGGCGGGAGATACGAAGACGTTGAGAGAGAGGGTCCCAACAGCGAAAACCTTTATGTTCAATTCCATACCCAAGAAAACAACAAAGACGAGAACGAGGTTCAAGCTTGGTGTGTTCATGAGATTGAAGGAGAACAAAGTAGGCAGAGCCAAAAACCCGAAGATTAGTATAGGGAGGGGGAGTGCCATGCAAACGTTCAAAGGGAGTTTGATTATGGATGACAGGGGTAGGAGCACAATTGATAGTGTAGACAGCAGTGAGGACAGCTTCCCCCCAAAAGCTTTCAGGGCAGGAAAAAGAGAGAAGGAGAGTGCGAGTAGTGTCAAGAATATACCTATGTTTCCGTTCAGCACGGCCATTTTGCTGGGACGTGCTAGCACAGGAACGATGAGGCAGTGTACCATGACGCTGAAGAAAAGAAAGAAAATCTGAATCCCGATATTCCATAGCATTATCAGAGCGAAAAAGTTTGATGGATTTGGAAAATTGGGTGTGGATCATTTGGGCAAATCGATAATAAAGGGTTTTGAGTTCAGACCGAGTTTTCATGAGAAAAATCCAAGTAAACCGGGAAAAATCATCAATAAAAACAACAAAATAACGAGATCCCCCCATAGTAGTAGTAAGGGAGGGGCCCCAAATATCCGAATGTATAAGATCAAAAGGTGCATAGGAAACAGAAGTACTTTTATTGAATGATAAAGCAGGTTGTTTGGCAAGTTGACAGGGTATACAATCGAAAGTATCTGGAATTACATGACCCAATTGTCCACTAGAAACCAAAGACTTTAAGCGATTAATAAAAATATGCCCTAAGCGACAATGCCAAAGATGAAAATGAGATAATGAGGAAGCAGATGCAGGAGCAGCGATCTGAGGAGAGTCAGGAACATGAAGGTGAATGAGCTCATAGAGACGTCCGTGCTTACGGCCGATCCCAATAGTCTGCCTCGTCTGAGGGTCCTGCACCAAATAATGAGTAGCAGAAAAGGTGACAGTTAGACCAAGTTCACATAGTTGACCAATGGAGATAAGGTTTAAAGTGAGAGCAGGGATATGATAAACTTGAGGTAAAGATAAAGAAGATGTGGAAATAGTACCAATATGACGGACAGTCATGAGAGAACCATCAGCAGTTTAAATTGAGGGAATATGAGGAGATGAAGAGATGGAAGAAAATATAGTTAAACTGGAGGTCATATGATTACAACAGGCAGAGTCAAAATACCAAGAAGAGTTACCTGGAATTACAGACAAAGCAGTATGAGGAGGTGTACCAGTTGGAGGGAGAAGGTGTTTGAACATGGCCTCGACATCCGTTGGAGAAAAGAGAGGGGTAGACGGAGCAGGAGACTCGGAGAAACCCTCAGCGGCAGCAGCAGCAGTGTGATGAGACTGAGTCCCAGAATGAGACTGATTCCGGGAACGATGAAAGCTCCCCCGAGGAGAACCACCGCGAGAAGAGTGGCTGTTGGAGGATGAGCGGGAGGGATTGCGAAAACAATCCTGTTGCAGATGACCAGGACTAAGTTTGTTGCAGTGTCGGCAGGTTCTGACGGGGCAATTGACCAGGAGATGTGTGGAAGGAAGGCCCCGATTCTGACAGTAGAGGCAGGCAGTGGTCCGCTGGGTGAATGATGGCCGGTACGGAGGAGTGGCAAGAACAGAGTCCACATGATGAGTTTGGAGAGTACCAAGACGAGTCTCCTCTGATAACAACTCAGAAATAGCTTGTTCCAGAGTGGGCAAGGGATGACGATGAAGAAGAGAGGCACGTACGGGCTCAAAGGATGAAGTGAGAGCCATGAGAAAGTGCACCAACCTTTGCTGATTACGATAAGCAGTAAATAAAACAGCATCTTCTCGGTGAGGCCAAGTCTGTTCGGAAAAAGCAAGTTGGTCCCAAACAGAGTACATTTGAGAAAGGAAGTCATTGATGGACTGACTAGATTCTTGGCGCATCCGATGAAGTTGGCTCTGAAGTTGATATTGATGAGCAAGACCAGTGGTCTGGTATCGTTCTTTCAAAAAATCCCAGATGTCTTTTGCAGGAGTAGTGACAGAGTCAAGCTGAAAGCGACCAAACTGAAGACTGATAGACGTAACAGAAGTATTTCGAAACCAGGTAATGATTTGGTAATTCTTACTGTCCCATTCCTCAAGACGATCTTCATATGTAGGAGTAGCAGGAGAAACAGTGGTTTCAGCAGTGTCTTTCATCGGTTGGGTCATGTCCCCGGTGATAATTCGCCAGAGCTTCTTTCCTTTGAGGAAGGAAGACATGGCTTGGGCCCATAGAACATAGTTGGAACCATTCAAAATAACGGAAATGGGATGGGAGGCATCATGACGATCCATAATAATAGTTGAGTAGGGCTAAATTGATAGGAATAGACCTGTAGGAGCAAAATTAGGTAAAACAGAGTGTGCCAGTGAGTCTGGAAGGCCGAAAATAGCTAGGAAAGGTGGGCTGTGTAGAGATGATGTCAGCAGGATGGAAAATGATGTCAGCAGCGCACGTTAGTAGAGAGGGCGTGCGGCGCACGGTAGCAGAGAGGGCGTGCGGCGCACGGTAGCAGAGAGGGCGTGCGTCGTATAATAGCAGAACGGCGCACGCGGGTGCACAATAGCGGAACGGCGCACGCACGGCTCACGGTAGACGAATGGCGCACGCAGGTGCACGGTAGCAGGCGCGGCGCATGAAAGGGCAGAGTGGAAGGCACGTGAAAGGGCGTGTGAGTGTGGCAACGGAAGTAGAGACGCGCCGAGCAAAGAGGCGGCGCGTGAGAGCGCGTGAGAGCGTTTCTGGTGACGGGCTTGGTGCCGTTGGAATCGTAAGGAGATTCCGAGCTGTTTGGTGTAGTTCCACTGTGTACGGGACTAAGCACCAAAATTGAAGAATGCCAGAATTGTATTACTGGGCTCTGATACCATGAAAGATTGGTAAGGAGAGAGAGAGAAAAGAGAGAGACTGGAGTGAAAGATTGATATATTCACTATCTGTTATTATATTTGTGCATTTACAAGAGAATGAGCTCTCTCTCTTTACAGAGAGGAGAAGGAGACAAAGCATACGACAATACAGTAAAGCTTCTGTTAAAGCTGAAGGTTGAAGGTGTGAGGTAGTGGGTGAGCTCTCTTTACAGCTACAAGGCTGAAGGTGGAAGGTGTGTGGTAGTGGGTGAGCTCTCTTTACAGCTACAAATGTATAGTATATTATATGTTAACAACAGCTACAAAGGTATAGTATATTATATGTTAACAATATGATCATGGAAATAACTTGCTTGGCTCTTTTTTATATTTTATCTTTTATATAATTTATTTTAAATTCAAATCAATCACAAGTGTATCTCAACCCAACAAAATTGGACAAATATTCAATTACTTGCAACATTTTTTTGTTTTTTTCTATGTGCATGTACTATGTGGTTACATTGTCCTGCTGCAGAATGCTATGGTTGATCCTCAGGCCCATCACAATTATTTCCTTCTCTGGTTGAAGTTCATCTCTGTGGAATTTCCCAGCATGCATTTCTTTTTCTTTTTAAGGTTCAGTTTGGGTGGAAGGTGTTTGTCATATTGCTAATAGAAAGCCTTCTTTTTTTCTTTTTTTTTTTTTGTGTTTGTCTTTAGTGATATTTTTTTTTATAATTATATAAAATTACTTTTCTGGTCCATGTATGAAAGAAATTTCCAAAAACAAAAAAGGGCTAAAAAAGTAATTTTAGTTATTTCTATTTTTTATGAACTTTTAAAAATTTTAATTTTTAATTTTTTTTGAAATTAATTTCACTGAAAAAAAAACTCCAATCACCCAAACTTAAAAAAGCTAGACCATTAGCTAACAATAGTGAAGAACATTTTTTTAAGCAAAATTTGGATGTGGCATTTAAGTTTTATTTTATAAAAAAAGTTTCATTGAGAGTTTTTATTAGTTGAGAATCTAAAAGAAAAGGATAAATTACACTGACATCCTTCAGGTTTCTGTTTAAATACAAATCTCTTCTTACATTTGAAAAATTACATTTTCTTTTTTGAGATTTATAATCTCATTACAAATTGTTCTCTAAATGACTGACGTTATGCCTTCAAATTTTTTAATTGACCATATTGCCTTTTAATGATATTTTTTGTATAATTTTTTATATATGAATATAATTTTTTATTTTTATTTCTACCATTATATTTAGATTAGATCAATTTAATCTAGATATATTTAAAAAGTATAAATTTTGTGCACAAAATTTTAAAAAAATCATTGAATATAACAAACAAGATAATGTATTGAATTTTTATATTTTTGTTTTTGGTGAATTTAAAAAAAAAATCACAAAATATTATACTTCTTAAGTATATCTAAATGAGGTGTATCTAAAAAATAAAAATAAAATGCTTAAGATATTAAAAAAAATCAGTAAAAATAAAAAAATAAATACGAAAAAAAAAAAAAACTCAATTTTTTGTGTAAGTTAAACTAAAGAAGATGATTGTTATTTCCCTTGAAATGACATGAACAAAATATCTACATTATTTTATATGAATAAAGGTTAAGGATAAATATGTCATTTAATTTGACAGGGAGATAAGTGTAATTTTTTAAATATGAGGGGAGATATATATTAAATAAAAATCTCAGGGGATATCAGTTTAATTTACCCAAAAGAAAAAAAGTGACTTACCTAAAATTTCCCAATAACAAAGACGATTTTTGAAGATTTTTCATACCACAGAAAAAATGTTTGAGACCCTTAAAATATTTTCACGATTGCATGTATAATGATGTTGCATGATATGTGTAAATTTTTTATTTGTTAGAACGTCTCCAACGCTTAACACGTTCCTTTTTTCTGTTCCAACCATGACTGCAAACCCATATCAAATGAAGGCGAGGCCAAAAATCAAGGGAGTGTTAAATCTTTCATCAAATTTTGTAGGCAACCATTAGTGGACGACCGGGTAGATGACCGACAGAACATCCGAATGAATGACTGCCTTGGCAAAATTTTGTTGAAAATTTGCTTTAAACCGGACGATTGGTCGGATAATCAACTGGATGACCAACCAGATTTAATGAAGCGATTAAAGCATAACATATCAGATCAAACTTTTACTCAAATTTTAATTTGAGTAAGCGTTGGAGATGCTCTTATACACCAATAATATTAAGCCAACTCCTCATCACATCATTGTAAGTGAATTTATAGATCTAAAAATGTGAATCTTTAACATAATAAATAAATGATTTACCACTGGTTATCCTTAAAAAAAATTAAAAAAATGATATTTGACAAACCCAACGTTAGTTTAAATTACACTTAAAGCTTCTAATATCCCTTAGGGGGGGGAGCTGTATTTAAATCTTGAAGAGAAAATAACCAAAAAAATCTCAACTTCTATTTCATTTTTTTCTAATTTATTTCCCTTCTACAAATTCAAAACCACAACACAACTTTAGTTAATACTAGGCGATCGCAATTGATCATGGTTAAGGAACCCTGGTTTTTCCCGAGTTGGGCTGCTGTCTTCCCTCTCAGATACCACAGGTTGAAAGAGTATCCACAGGTTGAGCCAGTGCAGAAAGATCAGCTCCGCTAAGGTTTTCGCAAGCTTCATCACTCCCGATAGCAATTAAATCCACACTAGCATCTATAGGCTTCTTCCTAGCAAGAGCTTTTAAGATCAACCCACGTTCATCTGGACTGGGCAGAGGGACATAAAGGAGTTTGCCAAACCTTCCAGGCCGTAACACAGCACGGTCCATCATTTCAGGTCTGGTATGCATTTTGGCAAGATCAGATGTGATAACTTGGTTTGGTAGACAAAAGACAATAGTATTTTGCTATCAGAGCAAACTTCAAGAAAAAGAACTGAGATCACCTGTTTGTGGCACCAATGACTTAAACACCACGTCGCTGATCTGCACCGTCTAGCTCTATCAGTAGCTGCATAATAAGAAATGAATTCATTGTCAAATCCATAATCTGATAATAAAGTTTTGATAAAGGAAGCATTAGGGTGTGACTCAGTCCCCTAGTGTTGGTGCAATTCTCATTTTGTGACACAAAACCCATTCACAAACCAAGCAAACCAATCCTTGTGACATTTGTTCCGGTGTGGTTTGTGTGGTTCGTTGGTTCTCGTTCAGAAAGTTTTCTTCCCCAACTCATTATGCATTTCAGTAAAGACATAAGATGAGTAGGTGAGCATAAGTGAATTCAGATACCAAATAGGTAAATTTGTTAGACCTGGTTCAAAAGCCGCTCAACAACCCAGCCCCCCTCCTTTCCATGATTTGTAGTCAAAGCATCCAGCTGCAGATGTTGAAGCGACAGATGAGCACAAGTTAAAAACACTGACAGTAATGACTGATACAAAGACCAATTCTATAGGTATATAACTGTCAACCAAACCCATTGAGGATTTTGGCTAAAATAAAACAACTCATCTGAACATGTGAAGTTCAACTAGCAGCAAGCCCTATCCAGCCCATGTTTTATAACAGAGTGCAGATCATTATTGGACCCATTTTTTTTTTTTAAATACAAGACTTCATTGTTAAACTGAAAAGGGCAGTCTATATACAATTACACTATTATATAGTTGGCTTAAATTTTAGTCCTATGAAATACAAATGGAGACCAAGAAGGGAAAAAAAATCCCAAGAGAGAGATGAATGAATAAAAAATTTACATGAAGTGCTTGTGATGTGAATGGCTCTGTCCTTTCTGCATTGATAGGAGTATGGAATTGCCGTTCTTCCCTATCTTGCAATCATGGCCAAAAGTAGATGTAAAGTTTGATGAAGAAGGGAGGTCCATGATTCCATAATTATCTAAATGCATCATTGTTATGTTGAAAGAGGTCCATATTTTCATAATTTAAGTCAGAAATATTGGGAATAGTACCAACAGTAACAAGCCACTTACCTCATCAAAGAAAAGTATGCACGGGGCACATGTTCTTGCTCGGCTGAATATTGTCCTAACAGCCAACCCGCTTTCACCAACATATTTGTTCAGAAGTTCAGGGCCCTTTACCGGTGAACATTTAGAAATTACAGTTGAAATTAGCATGTTTAAACAAAAGATTGGACAGTGAAAATAAAGTGACAAACCTTGATATGAATGAAATTGGCTCCAGCCTCATTGGCAACAGCCTTAGCAATCAATGTTTTCCCACAGCCTGGAGGTCCATAAAGCAAAAATCCTGTCTCTAGATCTACCCTGAATCCCTGAAAATGCCAGCTAAATCTAAGAACACAAACCTTATGATGTCAAAAACATAGGATGACTCTCTACTCTACCCTTATGTTGTTTCCCTCTGCACCATCTTGACGGTGATTTATAATTTGACATTTAAATGTAATAATTACCTCATAATCCTTGGGATATTTTATACGCCTAACTATGTAACGGTCAAACTCCTTCCTTAAGAAATGGAGCCCTCTGACATCTTCCCATTTTACATTAGGAATGGCAGAAAATCCTTCTCTTCTTGAAGAGGGTTGAACCATTTTAGCTGCTTCCTGCAGGTAACATGGTTTTGTGATGGCCATCATTTTATCAGTAAATCAATCACAAAATAACTCATTCAAAATTTAAAACAAAAATTATTTTTAAGTATAGACAACAAAATAAGTAGTCAATCTCAATTTCAGATATGAAAAATGCTACATCATAAAACCATTATACAGCATCCAGCAATTCTACATGTTCAACTACATGCACATTCAGATTAAAGGAATTTCCCATTGAAGCACAAAAGGGAACTGTTAAATCATTAAACTCAACTAAAATTTAGATCGCTGAAGTATCATGAAGAAAATGAAGATACTTCTTCCAAAGGATGATACTGATAAGACAAACATGTATTGAGAAGAAGCAACATCAAAATTAAAAGTATGTTGCATTTTCGAAATATTAATAACATTAGATAGCATTCATTCAAAAAATCCAAATACCTCAAAATCAGCCATAGTGATGCTAAGATTTTCCATCTCTTCAGGCAGCCATGGATGCCTCCACCCGTCTTCAGTATGATCCACATCTGTAGGTTCTCCAGATAGATCAGACTTTCTTCTGTCAATAATTCTCTTCATAGCAAGATTACCAGCCTTGTTAGCTAGAGCCGCCAAGTCAGCCCCAACAAACCCTGGCGTGGACCTGGCTATTTTCACAAGATCAAAAGCACCCTCAAGTCTAAGATTGCGTGTCAGAGCAAAAAGAATCTCAACCCTTGCATTTTTATCTGGAACACCTAAAACAATCTCACGATCAAATCGTCCAGGCCTCCTTAATGCAGGATCAACCGCATCAGGCCTATTGGTAGCTCCAATCACAAGAACATAGCCTGGTCTGCAATCAGAACTTTCTACATTTGTGTTTGCATCAGCCGGTTGTACAAGCCTGTGTGATTCATCCATGCAAGTCATCAACTGTGTCACAATCCTTCTCTCCATCTCCCCCTGTAGATTCTCTCGTTTTTAAGCAATTGCAGTAATCTCATCAATGAATACAATAGATGGTGCTGTTCTATCTGCTTTCATAAAAAGATCCCGAATGTTTTCTTCCGATGCACCTGAAATATTTACCACAAAAAATACAATAATTATAAGCATTAGAAAGCTTCTCCATCACAAAGCTGAGCCCAGGGAAGCAAGAAGACCAGTAAATGGTTTCTTGGAGCCAGCAATATGCAACAATTGCCATCTCATGAAAACTTGATTTGATAAAAGTTTGATGAAAGGATTGGATCTCATTTTCAACAAAAATTTCATCAAATTTAAATTTGACAAAGGATTTGATGAAGGATTGGAGATAGATACTCTTACCTCTTTTATTCATCAATTGGTTAAAAAATTGGTTAAAACTTAAAAGCTTGATCTCATATGGGATGCTCCATTAGTTTTTTTTTAATCAAAATTAACTAACAAAAAACTTGATTGGTGAAAAAATTGAATGCGCCAATCCTCACTCTGTCAAAATTTTCATCAAAATCCTTTTCAGAAACTCCAAGCTTATCCTAGAGCTTCTTCATCAAATTTGGTGAAAAACTTGTTTTTGCCTGGATTTCATGAAATTTTTTGGTGAAACTAATCAAACTAAACCAAGTAGAAAAATATTTATATATTATTGAATAGAAACACTAATTAATACCTGAAACACCAGAGACCAATTTCTTATAGAATGGAACACCAGTCTCATTAGCAATGGCATGAGCAAGCTTCGTCTTTCCACAACCTGGTGGACCGTGCAACAAAATCCCCGCCATCGGCCTCACTCCGAGCCACCTCGGTAATTGCGGATGATACAATGGAACTATCACCTCCATCTTCAATTCCTCCACAACTCCACTCATCCCACCCAAATCCCTGAATCTTGGCCCATCCTTTTCTTTCACCTCTTCACCACCACCACCATCGCCATCACCATTCAAACCTTTTTCAAATCTTTTCATATCTCCTTCAAGCAAATCAACCTTATCATCAGCCTTATTGTTAACAACCAATTCCACCTCCACATTCTCCTTCAATTTTTCAGCATCCTTCGATTCACTGTAACTCGCACGAAGCATCGACTTCATCAAATCGAACTTTGGCTCCAATTTTTCACCGTAAATCGCGTCTTCCGATGTCGACACTGCACCGTCTGCCGATTCTGATTCCGATTTAGACGAAGAACTCGACTGATCGATGATACCAAATTCGCTTCCATCGAATGTGTTGATTTTCCAATCGCTGCAACCTCTCCTCACTCGCGTCGATTCTCTTCACCTTCTTACGAGCAGATTCATCTTCATCATCATCTTCTTCTTCTTCTTCGTCGTCGTCGAAGACGAAGTTTGATGTGGACGGACGGCCTTGATTGCTTGATGTAATGCTCGTCGATTTGATGTGTTCTAGGGTTTTTTGAACGGTAGTTGTGAAAGGTTGAAGCTTTTGACGACTGTATCCTGGGAAGTTCGAGCAGAGGTGGCTGAGATTTCGTCGACGGTGGCGTATTTGTGCCTGTTGCAGTACTCGATGTGGCGGCGGAGGACTCGTTCTGTAAGAATTTATGTATTATTGATTGATATTGATTGATGTATTACAAGATTGTTGTATATATTTTGTATATTACAAGCTATTATATAGGAGAGGATTTGGGAGTAGGTGAGTGGTGGTAGTGGATGGTAGTGGAGGTGGTGGGTGGTAGTGGAGATGGTAGGTGGAGTTGGTGGTGGGGTAATTTGCACAATTTACAATTTACATTAACAGCCCCCCTCAAACTCAAGGAGGATAGGAACTAACCAACTTGAGTTTGAAGAGAGTAACAAAACAGAAAAATAGGCTGACAATTAAAAATGGGATAGGAGACACTGTATGGTCGTGTCGGACCGTTGTAGCTAACAGTTGACGGGGTCATGTCGGACCGTTGTAGCAGACACTGTGTGGTCGTGTCAGACCGATGTAGAAGACAGTTTATGGGGTCATGTCGGACCATTGTAGCAGGACAGTTTACGGGGTCATGTCGGACCGTTGTAGAAGACAGTTTACGGGGTCATGTCGGACCGATGTAGCAGGACAGTTTACGGGGTCATGTCGGACCGTTGTAGAAGACAGTTTACAGGGTCATGTCGGATCGATGTAGAAGCTGACCGGAATCAATGTCGGGACAGTTTATGGGGTCATGTCGGACCGTTGTAGAAGCTGACCGGAATCAATGTCGGGACTGTTTATGGGGTCATGTCGGACCGTTGTAGAAGCTGACCGGAATCAATGTCGGGACAGTTTATGGGGTCATGTCGGACCGATGTAGAAGACAGTTTACGGGGTCATGTCGGACCGGTGTAGCAGACAGTTTACGGGGTCATGTCAGACCGTTGTAGCAGACACTGTGTGGTCGTGTCAGACCGTTGTAGAAGACAGTTTATGGGGTCATGTCGAACCGGTGTAGCAGAGGTTGTGATGGTGCACAGTGCGCCATGAGCGACTTATACATGATACTGTGTATAACCTGGTGGTGCACAGTGCGCCATGAGCGACTTATACATGATACTGTGTATAACCCCCCCTCAAACTCAAATAGGTGTGAAGATAGAAACCTATTTGAGGTTGAAACAAAGGGATTGATAAAGCTGACCGGTGTAGAAGACACTGTATGAGTGTGTATATAGGCGGCCCAAAAGATATACATGGATATAGATATCGAGCCCTCAAAAGTCGTGCCCAATCTGTCAAAAGGCGTGCCATCAAAAGGCGTGCCCGATCCATCAAAAGGCGTGCTAGATATGATGGCGAGGCACGTGAGTGCCTTGGCTGGCGTGCCCGTTTGTCTGGCATCAAGAGGCGCGCGATGCGCGTGGCTGCTTCGGCTATTTAACCAAGACGGAGCTTGAGGCCGAAGCAGAGGCAAAAACCTGCGAGATCCTCTGAAAAACTCTTCGTTGTGCTGAGAGAGAGAGTCTGTAACACTCTGTGGCGAGAGATATTCTGTAACACTCTGTTGCCCAGAAAATGGCCTCTTCGTCCCGTGGTCTGCTTACTCTCTTTCCCGACCTCAACGAGTCCACAAGAGAGATAATTGGCGCGGTGTCCCGTGAACCTCAACCAAACACCGCTGGGTTTGCTCCGCTGAACTTTCCGATGCGGTCTGTGGAGCAAAAAATGGCGGTGCAGTCGGATGTGGAAGCCAATCAGTATACATTGAAGTCATGTGTGGAAACCATGACTGCGGTGACAAACTTGTCGAACCGGCTGCAGAGTAGGGCAAATGAGGTGCAGCAGTTAAACTCCCAGCTGGCTCTGCTCCAACGCATGTATAAGGATGCGCGAGCAGAGATAAGCGTGCTAAGGGCAGAAAACAAGGAGCTGAAGCGGAAGGCCACCGTGATGTTCCGATTTGGAGGGCCGCCATATGCTGCAGTGGAGGAGCAGGGAGTAGTGATCGTGCCCAGTGGAGTGGGAAATACGGAGGCAACAGCGGCAAGGGCTGCCCAGGACGGAGGCAAGAAGAAAAGGCCGGCGGAATAGACGAAGAAGTGAGGTCGGTTGGTGGCCGGCTGCAGAAAAGAAAACAAATTGTTTTGTTTGTTGTGGTTGTTTTTTTTTTTTTTTTTTTTTTTTTGATGTAAAATGGTGATCGGGGTGAGCCCCTGATATGAATAAAATATGAGTGTTGGGCAAATTTGTAAATTGTTTGTTTGTTGTTGTTTTTTTTTTTTTTTTTTGTTGTTGTATGTTTGATTTGACGTGTGCCCCTCTTTACAAAACAAAAACAATAAAATAAAAGAAAATAATAAAAAAAGAGATATATATATATATATATATGGGGTAGGGAAAAAGATGGGTTTTAAAAAATAGTGGGTATGGAAAAGATGTGGTGGAAGTGATGATTATGTTTGTTTTTTTTTTTTTTTTTTTTTTTTTTGTTCTGTCAGTGAGCACATGGATTTGGAAGAATGGGTGGATAATAAAAAAGAAAAAGAAAGGGAGCATGGTGGGTATGTGAAGTAGATAATAAAATAAAAGTGGGTTTTGTGTGTGTATGTGTGGCCATGTGCGTGGTCAGTGTGTGCCATAAGAAAAAGAAGATCTGCCACATTGTTATTAAAGTACTATTTCGACAAGCATATTTTTATGAAAGAGAGTGAGTCTGTTTGTGCCGTGAGTGAGTGTGGGTCACATGGGTGAGTGGACAAGACACTGTTATAGGGTTCAACAACAGAGGTTGAGAGCTGGGGAGAGAGGATATTCGAATGAAAGACCTTCCAAGGCTTATCAGAGAAACACATCCAAACGGTGGTGGCTGACGATGGTGGCAGACGGGAAGAAGGAGAGAAGTCCTGCGATGCTGGTTGAGCTTGTGAATACGGGAAGAAGGAGAGAAGTCCATCTCTTGGATACGAGCTTGAATTTGAGGAGAGGCTTTGCTGGTAGCCGTAGGAGGATCTGCCTCAGGAGATCGTCATCTCCGATTACCTTCTCGGCGGAGCTGATGGTGACGGTGTTCTTGAGGCGGCGGTGGCGTCGGTCAGAGGAAGACATGGCGGCAGCGGCAGTGGTTGAGGTGGTTCCATAGTGAGAGAACCCGAGAGCAGATGCATGTGTGGATGTATTTGACGGGCACT
Source organism: Camellia sinensis (assembly GCF_055761805.1). Taxonomy (NCBI): domain Eukaryota; kingdom Viridiplantae; phylum Streptophyta; class Magnoliopsida; order Ericales; family Theaceae; genus Camellia; species Camellia sinensis. The sequence goes on from NC_138970.1 coordinate 145,854,201, forward strand.
GTGGATCCGAGCTGGACCATGGAGTGACAGCCGTTGGATATGGATCGGCCAAGGGAGTGGATTACATAATAGTGAAGAGAAACACTGGTATTGACGAAATGGGTTTGCTTCGGCGAGGTGTTGAAAAATTCCAGCGGGCAGCGAGGGTATGGTTGCCGGCCGGCTGCCCGCCGGAAAGAAAGGAATATAGGCCTAAATCTTAAGGCTCTGATACCATGTAAGAATTTATGTATTATTGATTGATATTGATTGATGTATTACAAGATTGTTGTATATATTTTGTATATTACAAGCTATTATATAGGAGAGGATTTGGGAGTAGGTGAGTGGTGGTAGTGGATGGTAGTGGAGGTGGTGGGTGGTAGTGGAGATGGTAGGTGGAGTTGGTGGTGGGGTAATTTACACAATTTACAATTTACATTAACACGTTCGAAGTCCGTCGACGGCGGCGATCCACCGCCTCTTCTTCTCCTTCCCATTTTCATCTCTCTCTAGGGTTCAGAGCTCAGTTGCAGGGCGGGGAGAGAGAGAGAGAACAAGAAGGGTTTTGACTGAGTTACGAGTTTGGGAACTCGGGCGAGTCAATTCAGTGCTGTGGGCTGAGAGGCTGGTTCGGAGATTACATGGGCTAGACAGCTTGAGCCCGTATTTCAATTATAAGGCCTAAGATGGGCCTATAGGCCCGTAGGGTTGTACTTTAAAAATTTTGCAGGAATTGGAAATTATATAACTACTCATTTGCATTTTTATAATTTTATAATTTATAATTCTCTCCAAAAAAAAATAGATCCGTTTGTAATTGTGTTCTACACAAGAAGTCCTCCATCTACTAGATCGAAACTATTATAAAACTATTGTCTAAAATATAAGAGAAAAAGTGAGAGAAAATAATTACGTGTCTCTTTATAATTGAAATGACACACTACTACGTATGATATAAGTTAAACCTACGTAAAAAAATTAAAATTTTTCGCATTAAACATTTAAAGATTGGGATTGAGTCTCAGAAATCTTCCCCCATCTCCGTTTTTGACAATGTATGATAAATTATATTTTCAATTGTTATTTGAATTTTATTTTGTTTCCACATCTTCTAGTAAACAAGTACAGAAAATCTTTATACTTCAATTCATGTTTTAATATAGTCTTCCTCTCACTCACTGTTAAATAAAAATTTGGATAAAAAGTATGTGTAGGTCGCAAGAGTCTATTTTGGAGACATTGGAGTAAAAAAATTATAAAACAAATTACACTTTTTTACCTTTAATTATAAATAAATAAAAAAATCACTCAAATTTCACATGGAGACCCCCTGTAATAATTATGATTCAATCCTTTTAGTTTCTCTTGTTTCAATTTTCACTCAAATTTTAAAACAACTTATATTTGGAAAATTTATTTTAAAATAACATGAATTAGAAAATAACTCCCCACACACAAGAGTTCAGATTTATAGAAGATCATGAATGCATATATGTGTTCCTTCGTTTCATTGATCAAGGATCTACAAAAGACTACAACAGGACCAAAGGGACTTTCACCTTTGAAAGGGTTACTAAAAACACTTCACAAGGAAACACAAAGATCCTAACTTGAGTCTTGGAAAGGAAAAAAAAATAAAAAATCAATCAAGATAAACTTTAACATCAATACCATTGTCAATGAGAGACTGAACAACAGCTCTTATCTTCCCTTCAAACTTATCCCTCTCCCTCGGAGTATACGAAGCCGTGTGGACATCCGCTTCTCGTGCTCTCTCTGCTAAAATCCGTCCTACGGCCAAACACGCCGGTATATCTGATCGCGACTTGAGTGTGGCTTTGATGTCTTCAGAGTTGGTACCAGCAACCGCAACTTGCTTGCTCGTCACCCTGTGAATGAACGAGGCCAAAACAAAGTGTTTAGATATGAGCACGTCAAGCGTAAATGGCTCCATGTAAGCAATTGTACGCTGTTTGAAGGATACGTGCTTGTATGTATTTTTCGACTTCTTCTCCTTCTGGTATGTATATGGCCGACTATTGTCATCGTCGAGATAATCCTCTACCCCAAAAAAGCTTCTTGGTCCCAAAGAAGGTTGTGAAATTATAAAATGGGTTAAAGATATAAAAAGGGACAAATACATCAAAGTCAGATTTTGAACAAGAAAACTTTAAATTCTTTCACAACAAATTGTACAAGTTTTAGAGCCTGTAAGATTTTTGTTTTATTGATGATAGGGTAAATTACACTAATCACCCTTGTCGTTTGAAAAAAAATAAAATAAAATAAGCTCTACAAGTTTATCATAATTACATTAAACACTCTTTTAGTAAGGCTAAAACAAGCATAACTAATGCAGTTGGTGTGTAAACACGTGAATAATCAATGACAAAATATAGTGTAAATGTTATGATATTATCATATCCTAAGAAGTACGGACACGGACACGTAACACGATACGGACACGCAGACATGTAAATTTTCAAAAAAATGTAGGGCACGACACGTTAAGGACACGTTCAAAATATATATTTTTATTATATGTATATTTTTAAATGTTTAATATATATTTCATGTCAAATATTTAATTTTATCAAATTTATCAACCTTAGATATGCTATTTTAGTAAAAAAATAAAAAAATAATAGTTTTTTTTGGAAAAAATAGTACTCAGCATGTCCCTAATGTGTCCCTAGCGTGTCCTCAACGTGTCCCATGCGTGTTCTCAGCATGTCTCCGCAGTGTGTCCAAAGTGTTCCAGCGTATCCAACTCTTTCCAGCGTGTCCGACACTTGTCCAGAGCGTATCCATGTCCAACATGTGTAGGACACCTGTACACGACCTCCAGAAAGGTGCCTATGCTTCATAAATCATATCGTAATATCAATTTTTTTTTCAACTAGACGAATTACTAATTACTGATGAAAAGTGTTACATGAATGAAATTTATAGGGATACAGTGTAATTATGCCAAACTTGTGGGGGCTTGGCATATTTTTCAAACCTCAAGGGAGGTCAATGTAATTTATCCTTGATAATAAAATCATTTTACCTTTGACTACAACTTGGGTGCCAAAATCACTGCCCTCAGTTGTCTTGGTTTTAAGTTGTCATATTAAAATTTCAGAGCAAGAGTGGAGATTTCAGAAGCAAGTTAAATCAATCAAGAAGTTGTAAGTGACTAGAACAAGAGTGCTTTAACAATTTTAAGAACATAATAAACCTAAAAAATAGCGGAGATGCTTCAACCGAGTAAAACCAAACCAATTCACTCCTCAACAATAACAAGCGCTTTTTGAGGGGGAAAATGGACCACTACGACACCAACCTTTTCAAATTTGCATAGCTATTTGGAATGCAAGCCAGACTTCTAGCTGTTGCATCTCAAATCTATTATGCTACAATAAATCTTCATTCAACATAGTTATAACATGATTCTTAAATGTTTTCCTGGAGTGTCAAGTTCAATGAACTATAATCAGCATGAAAATGAGTAGCTACAAAATCTTTCAAAACTCACAATGATTTTAACTATTATATTCAGTCATAAGCAAGACGTAACTAAATTGGCTGAGGATCTCAACTTTGTTGATGTAAAATGGCATCCTATTCACACGGCTTACCTTGCAGTTTCTCAGATGTGACTATCAACAATGTTTTATACGGTTAATTAAGATTTTCAAGCCATATTTCATATTATAAGGACTGGATTCACTTTCTAGACCCGTATTTGCCACACTACTTGATTTGATCATTATAACAAATTACTCATTACCCACAACAGTTCTTTCAGATCCCAAAAAATTCATTGGCATGTTGTTCTCATCACCTCGCCAATGTTTCCTTGGTTCTAAGGTTGGCAATAGCAATACATTACGAAAAGAGAAAAGCAAAATAGCGTCTATACTATGTCCAAAAACAATGGCATCAAATTATTGGAAATCAAGCTAAAAAAAAAAAAAATTGTTGAACATAGCTAAACACACAATTCAAACTAACATAAAAATGGCAACTTTTGCCCCCCAAAAAACATAACAGACATAAATTTACTAATTGAAAGATTGTTACTGCTGCATTAATAGTCAGCTTTAGGGTGCCAAAAAAAATTATCATGATCCATATTCTATAGAAAGTTGATTCAAGAGAAAAATATATCCCGTACCCTCAAAACAAAATTCAAGAGTGTACCTGGCCACAGTGAATACCTCTTGTTTGTGAATACAAACAAAGCCTAATTCTATCACCTCCATGAACACATAACTTGTGATATGCTTGCTTCAACATGGTTCCAAAAACCAAACTCCTGCTAGAAAACAAACAACAGTTCCATTAGTCGCACTACAATTTCAACAGGAAATTATGATTCCAATATGTGCATCAACATACACTGTTATAAGACCAAGCTTTTTAGACACTACAATTTCAATGGGAAATTATGATTCAACAGACACCTAATAATAATATACTAAAAATCCCAGGGTCCAAAATTACTTCTTTTTGACATTTATTCGAACACAAAAGAGACATTGTAGTTCCATTTTCTGTTTCTATACTAGTTCATTTACATTGGCAAATTCGGCACAAATTAAAATTCCAAACTTTATGCCTCAGATTTGCTGATAAACACGTAATCATCAAACAACAAACGAATTGGGTCAACCCAGTCAGCTAAAAAGAATATCAAAAAAACCCAAATCGAGTACTCATTCACCGAGTAACAAAACACCCATTAGTTTTCCATAATCACATCCATATATAAAGAAACGACTGAATCGATTAGGTATATTGGGTCTAACCCAATATGGGTCGAAGTCTGTTTGATCACAGGAAAAGCTTACCTGGTTTGATTGTGAAGTGTAAACAATGACACAAGTTTTGGCGACTGACGGTGACGAAACGAAGTGGAAGTTCAGTCCAGTTCCGGGCGGCGGAGAAGGGTGGTTCTGTCGAGGCGAAGTGCCTGAGAATGCCGTCGGCGCGTGACCGCGGACTCTACAGTACACTCCGTGGATGGTGTCTACCTGGTTATTTTCTCGGGAACCAAACAAACACCCGATTCTCAAAGCCTAAACCCTTTGAATATGAAGATTTTGGAAAATCCTATTTTTTTAAAAAAAATAATAAAAATTTATTCACATTAACTTAAAAATTACTCAGAAATTAATTTCTACCACATTCTATGTGGAGTCCATATAAATCTCATACTACACAAATTAATCTAAATATTATACTACACAAATTAATCTCGACCAAACAATCACTCACTTAAGAAATTCTGAATAGATAAGTATGAGTCCCTTTAATAAAAAAATTTGATTGTAAAAATAAAAATTAAATTACATTAACCTAATTTAAAGTTTAGAAAAAAAAAAAAAAACGACACTCTCTCACAATTTTTACATAATTATATTAGACTATCTTAATATTTTAATTTATATTACTTTTAGTTCATTTTCATCAATAATTTATTTCATTAGTCATATGAATGAGGAAAAAAAATATTATCATTGTTTTTATACTTAAATATATATTTATTCTTTTTTTTTTTATGCTATTTGATTTCAATTTGTTTAGTCTAGTAGGCATTTTACCTATCTAAATATTACTATAAAGTATACATTTTATTTTGCCTGTCAGCTATTATATGTTTCTACTCCAACCATGCTCTTTATTTTAGCTATTCATCCAAATACTATTAACTTTATAGAATGCCACGTCAGCAACAAAGATGGAGGGAAATAATCATAATGATTAAATACATTTTGCCTAGCCTTGAAGGCTAGCTACATGTAGCTAGTGAATGTGAGTTGAGCCAAAATGCCTAATCATATAGCTACTGCATTAGAGTTGAAAAAAGTGAGCCACATTAGGCATTTTGACTAACAAACATCATATGCCTAGTGGGTTGGAGATACTTAGAGGACAAGTCGATCTAATTATGTTAAAACTGCAAGATTTACTGTATTTTGTCTAAATCACAAAAGATATTAATGTAATTTACTTAAAATATTACTTTATGATTTTTATTCTCCAACTTATAATTTATTAATAAAAAATTGTTATTTAATTTTAAAAAATTAAAATCAAGAAACAAAACTCATTACAATAACATTATTGTATATGTCACGTCAATATTTATAAAATCAGTTTTCTTTTTAGGAAAATTTACCCATAAATCCTATTTTCTGAAAAGTTGAACCATTTAGTCCTAAAAGTTTTCTTATGCACCATTTAGTCCCATTTTATTTTGGTAATGTTGTTTATTTAATAATCATCATCAGCACCAACATTAGTCATCAAACAAGGATCGAACATCACCAACATATATACCCATTTGAATGTTAAGACCCATTTATCAACATTATTCATCAAACATTGATAATCATTATTCATCAAACAATAAGATCCAGCGAACATCAACATTATCAAACATCATCATCAACATTAACATCGCAACAAAAACATTAAGATCCAGCGAACATCAACATCATCGCCAACATCATCATCAACATTAAGATCGGCCTTTTCCCAACAAACGTTGCAGACGATTGCAAACCACGAAGGCAGAGAGGTAACGATCTCACGGCGGTGGTACTGGATCGGTGTGGATCGGCGCCGATGTTGACGATGTTGATCGGTGTGGTACTGGATCAGTGTTCTCGACAACTACAAAGCTTTCGGCGTTGTTTCTAACCCTAAGGAATGGAGCCAACAAAAAGAGAAATCTGTGGAGCATTAAGGAATGGAGATAGAGCAAAGAGAAAGAACAAAGAGAGAGAGAGAGAGAGAGCTACGTACCACTAGCGAAGAGCAGCACCGGCGACGAGCGAAGAGCGGCGGCGGCGCGGTGGCAGCAAGGCTAGTGACGCCGATCAGGGAGGCGAAGAGCAACAGACGATGAATGAAATGAGATGGATTGAGGGTGTGAATTAGGTTTAATGAGAAATGATTGTGTGTGGACATTTTGATAGATTCAATCCAATGGTTGAAGAGTGGTATTATATCCATTAATTAGTGTATTAACATTATATCCAATGATGTTGTTGTGATGTTGTGATGTTTGATGTTGTGTTGTTGTGCTGTTGATGATGTGATGGCGTTTGATGTTGATGATGATGATGTTTGATGATGATGTTGTAATGTTTGATGTTGTTTTGATGATGATGTTTGATGTTGTTTTGATGATGATGATGTTTGATGTATATGCCCTCTATGGTCAATTTCCCTATAATGGGACCTTTCAGTCTATAAGAAAACTTTTAAGACTAAACAGTGTATAAGTTGTTAATTTGGGATTTATTGGTGCATCACCCTAATAATAATAATAATAATAATAATAATAATAATAATAATAATTTGTAGTTGACCAGCCGGACGTCCGGCAACTCACTAAGCTGACGGACTATTTTTGTAATACCACATCTTCGACCAACCTAACAATTTGCTCACCCAATGCCCATCCTAGTCCGAACAGACTACCAATTCGAAAGCCAAAAACAAAACAAATATATGAAAATGTTTTATTTTGGATATGATTTATATATTCATTCACATTTTATTTTATTTATTTATTTATTCTAATTTATGAATCAAACACAAAGTGAAAAAATACATTGGGAAAGTACATGCAAGTTGAAATTAGGGGAAAAAATTACAAATACATGAGCGATGTAAGTGTGTCTATGGTTAGGGATGGCAATGGGGGTTAATGGAGTGCATATTAATTCCCCATCCCCATTCCCCTATAAAATTTTTTTCACATTCCCCAATTGTATTACCCTCCCCATCTCCTAATTGGTTTGGATTTCCCCAACCCAACATGACCCCTTTTTCTTTTTCTTTTTTGTTTTTCGTTTCAAGGTTCACAACCAAAGCTAAATATACATTCAATCTTATTTTTTTTTATTTGGCTCAACAACAAAATTAGATACACATTAATTAATTAAAAAATTTGTTTTAAAATAATCAAATAAGCTCACAAGAACATGAGATAAAATTGTTTTCATATATTTATATAACAAAATCAATATGGGTTAAAGACATTCTAATAAAATAATGTTGTTGTAATTTGGAGATGAACCAGTCCATCTTCTCTTCTCTTCTCTTCTCTCTCCAGTCTCCAATAACCATGTGTGTACAGGATGTTCCTCTTTGTCTCCTCATTGAGTTGCTTTTCTTTTTTCCATTTGGCTGTATTGGGGGGATAACAGGCACCCAGATCATTAAGCAAATTTATTGAATTTAGAAGTCAAGTTTCATTGGATTAATGTAGTCTCTGTGCTGTTGATGAAATTTTGACTGGTAAATGGGTGTTCATTACTTCATTCATTTGGTTTGTTTTTAGTTTACTGAAGATGAGATGAAAATTACCCTATTTTAAATAATCTGTTTTGAATTCCCTCATTTTGCTTTCTTACAGATTGCATCTTGCAAGCTTTACAAGTATGAATCAAAACCTCTCAATACTTATATATATATAGCCATTTTCTGAATTGCTTTAAACCAATTTGCTATCAATTTTCAAATTGTTCAGTGAAATCTCATCCAATGGAAGCAGAATTGATGGAATCTGGAGTAGCTATAAGAACTAAAAAGGATTCAAATCTTAATTCAGTACTGTAAATTAAACACCGAGAAATTTCTCTAGAATTTTGTAAACACACACCCAAGAAGTGAGTTCAAAAAAAATCTGGCAAGAAAAACGAAAACAGATCACAATGATCATGAAGAATTAATTACATGATCGAAAACACAAACCCAGATTAAACCAGTGAAACCAGTGAATTGTTGACGATTTCATGTATGTTCAGCAACAAATCAATGAAATCTGTCTTTAATTTCAGTAAGCGAAACAGAGAGAGAACAAGAGAGAATGAGAGAGAGAAACTCACCACGCCGGAGAACCACCGTGGTAAGCACCGACGGAGATCGCCGCCGCTAGATCGTTGCCTTCACAAATCGCCGATGCTGGAGTGAGAAGATCCGAGTGATGCTGGAATGAAATCTGCTTAGGCTCACTGTGCGAATGAGAAGAGAACCTAGTTCTAAACACAACATATGGGGAAATGGGCAGGTGCCCATCCCGACCCATATCCTATGAAAACACCACTTAATTACTCGATTGATAATTAAAAAAAAATCATTTATATGGGTCGATTTTCATGGATATCCATAGGATAGGATTCCTATTGCCATTCTTTTCTGTGGTGAGGGGTAAAAAAAAGGGTGTGGGGGTATAAGTATCACTTGCGTATCTCCATGTGTTGGTAATTTTTTTTTTTTCAAACTCCAACCTCCATATAGTTTCTCAAAGTACAAAATCTATACGTCCCGTTTGTTTTCAAAGATAGAACGAGGTAATTGATAGTGAGGGGATTAATAAAATTGTGTTTATTTTAATGATAGTTATTAGTGTGGGGATTGTTAAATTAACTTTATATAAAATAAATATAAAATAATAAAACAAATAAAATTATGATTTTTAGTTAGGGCAAAACACCAATAAATCCCAAATTTTAATTTGTTAAACCATTTGGTCCTGCCTTTTATTTTGTAGGCTATAAGTCCTATTTGAATGTTAAAAGCTCACTATAGGCCTTTTTTAGATTTCCCTCATTTTCGAACATCAGCAACATTAACTATACCAACAACATCATCAACATCAACTACATCATCAAACATCATCAACATCATAAAACATCATCAACATTGATCAAACATCAACTACATCATCAAACATCATCAACATCACCAACATCATAAAACATCATCACACATCAACTACATCATCAAATATCATCAAACATCAACTACATCATCAAACATCATCAACATCACCAACATCATAAAAAATCATCAACATCATCAAACATCAACTACAACATCACCAACATCACCAACATCATCAAACATCAACTACATCTTCAACCTCATCAAACATCACCAACATCACCAACATCATCAAACATCAACTACATCATCATACATAATCAGTATCACCAACATTGTGAACATCATCAAACATCAACTACATCTTCAACCTCATCAAACATCATCATACACCAATATGGGATACAATATATTGACGTTTATACAATATAACAAACAAAGATACCATGCAAAATATAAAATATAACAAGATACCATACCAAATATAAAAATGACTAAATGGCTTACAAAAAAAACACTCAGGACTAGATAGAATAACATTTCCCAATATGAGATTTATGAGTAATTTTTCCTTTTATTTAACAAAAAATATAAAATCATTAAACATTAATATTCAAAAAAAAATGCCCAACATGTTAAAAAAATTAAAAATTACTCATAAATCTCATATTGGGAAATGTTACTCTATCTAGTCCATAGTGTTTTTTTGTAAACCATTTAGTCATTTTTATATTTGGTATGGTATCTTGTTATATTTTGTATTTGGCATGGTATCTTTGTTTGTCATATTGTATAAACATCAATATATTGTATCTCATATTGGTGTATGATGATGTTTGATGAGGTTGAAGATGTAGTTGATATTTGATGATGTTCACAATGTTGGTGATGTTGTAGTTGATGTTTGATGATGTTGATGATTTTTTATGATGTTGGTGATGTTGATGATGTTTGACGATGTAGTTGATGTTTGATGATGTAGTTGATGTTTGATGATGTTTTATGATGTTAGTGATGTTGATGATGTTTTATGATGTAGTTGATGTTTGATCAATGTTGATGATGTTTTAAGATGTTGATGATGTTTGATGATGTAGTTGATGTTGATGTTGATGTTGATGATGTTGTTGGTGTAGTTAATGTTGTTGATGTTCGAAAATGAGGGAAATCTAAAAAAGGCCTATAGTGAGCTTTTAACATTCAAATAGGACTTATAGCCTACAAAATAAAAGGCAGGACCAAATGGTTTAACAAATTAAAATTTGGGATTTATTGGTGTTTTGCCCTAACTAAAAATCATAATTTTATTTGTTTTATTATTTTATATTTATTTTATATAAAGTTAATTTAACAATCCCCACACTAATAACTATCATTAAAATAAACACAATTTTATTAATCCCCTCACTATCAATTACCTCGTTCTATCTTTGAAAACAAACGGGACGTATAGATTTTGTACTTTGAGAAACTATATGGAGGTTGGAGTTTGAAAAAAAAAAATTACCAACACATGGAGATACGCAAGTGATACTTATACCCCCACACCCTTTTATTTACACTCCACCACAGAAAAGAATGGCAATAGGAATCCTATCCTATGGATATCTATGAAAATCGACCCATATAAATGATTTTTTTTTAATTATCAATCGAGTAATTAAGTGGTGTTTTCATAGGATATGGGTCGGGATGGGCACCTGCCCATTTCCCCATATGTTGTGTTTAGAACTAGGTTCTCTTCTCATTCGCACAGTGAGCCTAAGCAGATTTCATTCCAGCATCACTCGGATCTTCTCACTCCAGCATCGGCGATTTGTGAAGGCAACGATCTAGCGGCGGCGATCTCCGTCGGTGCTTACCACGGTGGTTCTCCGGCGTGGTGAGTTTCTCTCTCTCATTCTCTCTTGTTCTCTCTCTGTTTCGCTTACTGAAATTAAAGACAGATTTCATTGATTTGTTGCTGAACATACATGAAATCGTCAACAATTCACTGGTTTCACTGGTTTAATCTGGGTTTGTGTTTTCGATCATGTAATTAATTCTTCATGATCATTGTGATCTGTTTTCGTTTTTCTTGCCAGATTTTTTTTGAACTCACTTCTTGGGTGTGTGTTTACAAAATTCTAGAGAAATTTCTCGGTGTTTAATTTACAGTACTGAATTAAGATTTGAATCCTTTTTAGTTCTTATAGCTACTCCAGATTCCATCAATTCTGCTTCCATTGGATGAGATTTCACTGAACAATTTGAAAATTGATAGCAAATTGGTTTAAAGCAATTCAGAAAATGGCTATATATATATAAGTATTGAGAGGTTTTGATTCATACTTGTAAAGCTTGCAAGATGCAATCTGTAAGAAAGCAAAATGAGGGAATTCAAAACAGATTATTTAAAATAGGGTAATCTTCATCTCATCTTCAGTAAACTAAAAACAAACCAAATGAATGAAGTAGTGAACACCCATTTACCAGTCAAAATTTCATCAACAGCACAGAGACTACATTAATCCAATGAAACTTGACTTCTAAATTCAATAAATTTGCTTAATGATCTGGGTGCCCGTTATCCCCCTAATACAGCAAAATGGAAAAAAAAAAAAAGCAACTCAATGAGGAGATAAAGAGGAACATACCGGTACACACATGGTTATTGGAGACTGGAGAGAGAAGAGAAGAGGAGAGAAGATGGACTGGTTCATCTCCAAATTACAACAACATTATTTTATTAGAATGTCTTTAACCCAGATTGATTTTGTTATATAAATATATGAAAACAATTTTATCTCATGTTCTTTTGAGCTTATTTGATTATTTTTAAACAAACTTTTTAATTAATTAATGTGTATTTGATTTTGTTGTTGAGCCAAATAAAAAAAATAAGATTGAATGTATATTTAGCTTTGGTTGTGAACCTTGAAACGAAAAAAAAAAAAGAAAAAGGGGGGGTCATGTTAGGTTGGGGAAATCCAAACCCATTAGGAGATGGGGAGGGTAATACAATTAGGGAATGTGGAAAAATTGTTATAGGGGAATGGGGATGGGGAATTAATATGCACCCCATTAACCTCCATTGTCATCCCCAACCACAGACGCACTTACATCGCTCATGTATTTCTAATTTTTTCCCCTAATTTCAACTTGCATGTACTTTCCCCTTGTATTTTTTCACTTTGCGTTTGATTCATAAATTAGAATAAATAAATAAAATAAAATGTGAATGACTATATAAATCATATCCAAAATAAAACAACATTTTCATTCACTTCTCCCCCCCTTTATTTTCTAAGGCACCGTTTGGGAAGGAAAACTTGGGCTAATTTAGCCACGTCCCGACAAATTAGGCTGAATCAGCCACGTCCAGACAAAATGGGTTTCACGGTTATGTTTGAAACCCTTATTGGTGTAAATTTACCAAAATGCCCTGAAGAGAACCCTCTCAATCTGAGGGACAACGCCTCATCCAAAACACACACACCCTTCCGAAAGCTGAGAAGAACAAGCAAAATAGGCGATTCGGAAAGACCAGAGGCGACGACGACATCTGAACGACCTTCGCAGAGGTGATCGACACCGGAGTACGCATCCGCGGCGGCGAACAAGAACCAACTCTCTCAAACACAAACCGATCTGCAGGTAATGCTTTATGGCCTTTCTGATTTCGTTTCCCTGCTTCCGATCTGCATAGTATGGGTTCATAACGACATCGGTTCATGACTGATCTGTTTCTTTACGGTCGTGATTGAGTTGATTACGCTTACATTACACACATTTGGGGCAGCTAGATATATAAGTATATATATATATCTCTGTGAAAAATTATTTCGGATCTGTTCTTATGTTAAAAATCTGTTTGGTTATCACGGAATGTTACGGTTACAGCTCACACATTTGGGGTAGATATGTATATATATATATATAATATATTTGATATATATATATATATATAATTTAATATATATCTGTTATTATTTATATATCTGTTCTTATATGAAAATCTATGAAATCTGTTCCGTTTAGGTTCATTACGGTTACATTTCACACATTTAGAGCAGATATATATCTGTTCTTATATATAAATCTGTTCGGTTTGAAGGCAGATATATGTATCTGTTCTTATATTTTCATGTAGATCAACCCATGGTAAAAAAACAGTCATTTTCATATTCAACATGTTCTGTTCTTGGTACCTGTTCTGTTCAAAACAGTCTGTTCTGCAATTTTTTTTCTTCTTAGAAGTCACATTACAAATTATCAATTTCAGATCACAATTTCACATTTATGGCATTCAACTGCTGACTGATGACATCAATTATGTGAATGAATATCAATTTCTGTTACAAAATTCTGTTGATTACTTATCACTGTCATGATAAACTTCATTTAAAAATCAGTCAATTACCTATTGATGAGTTATGAAATGGTCAGTCAATGACTAAGGGAAACACATGATCTGAATGGGTTTTGTCATTTGTGAGTCAATGTTGGAGACGATGTCTCCATCTGTGAAATACCTATTGATTTGAAAAAAATTTAATTACCTATTGATTTGTCAATGGGGAAAAAAATATTTTGTATACCAATAAAAATAAAGAGTAAGAACTAATTAATGTAAGCAAAAAAAAAAAAAAAAAAAAGACAAAAACATAAATTTAAAAAAAAAAATCGAAAAATCTAAGCACAATACGCCAAATCCAAACTCAAAATAAAAAAAAAAGTAACAGAAAAAAAAAATTAAGCAAAATACGAAAAATCCAATCCCAAAATAAAAAAATAAAAAATTTAAGAGGGAAAAAAAAATTAAAGCAAAATGCGCCAAATCCAAACCGAAAATAATAATAATAATAATTTAAGCAAAATACGCCAAATCGAAACCCAACGTAAAAAAAAATACCAAAATATGCCAAATCCAAAGCGAAAAAAAAAAATAAGCAAAATACGCCAAATCGAAACCCAACGTAAAAAATAAAAAATAAAAAAAATTACCACAATATGCCAAATCCAAACCAAAAAAAAAAAACAAAATACGCCAAATCCAAACCCAAAACTAAAAATAAAAAAAAAAGATAAAAAGGGCAGTTTGATAATTTAACAAAAAGACACCTCACCAAAAAGTCAAAAAAACCCTTCCCAAACAGACTTTTTAATCCCAAACTAAAATAGTCAAAAAAAAAAAAAAAACCCAAAAAGTCAAAAAATAAAACCACTTCCCTTCCCAAACGAGGCTAAATAACTCCCCAAATCCACAAAATGAACACAACATGGCAAATTAGGGCTAAATTCTGAGTGTCTCCCCCTCTCTCTGTATCTTGCGCCACTGGCAAGGCAGTGAATCTGACAATTTTCCCGATCAGTTCTCTTGCGAGTCCGGTCGTCCACCAAAGTTTAGTTCTAGCTTCTAGCTTCCAGGTACCCACTCTCCTTTCCTCTCCTCATCTCCTCAAATAGGTATATATACAAATTGGAAGAAGAAACAAAGGTTGCAAATTCACGAGGGAGGCGTTATCAATAGATGTTTAAGTTTAATTTTTATTTGGTAAGTTTTTGCGCATGTATAATTTCAATCGTTGGTTGGTTTTAGAACTCAGTAGAAATTGGTTTTCAATATAAAAATACAAAAAATGGATTTTTTTCAATTCAAATTCAATCCTGATTTTCACTGACCAACTAACCAGTATTTTGTATTTTGAGTTATAGACTAAGGAATTTGAAATTGTTTGATGTTAAACATATATGTAGGCTATTCATGCTATTGATTGTAACTCAATTGGTTTTGAAGGTGTCCTTTACTACTTTTTTTTTTTTTAATTTTTAATATTTTTTTGGTGAAAAATCAACAACGAAATTCATTAAGTAATAGAAAAGGTAGAGGACAAGAAGTCCTCATACCGTGAAGAAGGCAAACAAAATAAAAACAACTATAAAAAAACTAAAGGAAAACGAGGAAATCCAATCACTAAGGATTGCAAACAGAAGCCTAATCCCTAGAAACCAAGAAGAGTGGAACTCCTTTAAAAGGAGGAGACACAAAGGCCCAAAACGAAGCCAAAAACCTAGTCCTATCCCATAAAGAATCTACAGAAGCCTCCTTTCCATCAAAGATCCGTGAATTTCTCTCTAGCCAAAAAGTCCAGAACATAGCACAAACAATACAAGACCACAATGTTTTGGCTCTCTTAAAGCCGCCAAACCCTTCAAGCTTAACAAGAAGCATATCCTTGGAGCAACCCATTGAACATTACACAAGCTGAACAAACGCTGCCATAACTCAAGAGCTACCGAAAAATGAAGAAAGAGATGATCCGTTGATTCTGAACTCCTCTTGCACATCACACACCATTGAGGGCAAAGATAGTGATTAGGCCTTCTCCTTTGGAATAGGTCATTGGTCATAATACCTCTTTGAGCTAAAGACCATATGAAAAACTTCACTTTATGAGGGATACTTTTTCATATGAAGAAGAAACAAAGGAATGGAAGACTCGTGAATGAGTTTGTCAAACAAAGATTTACAAGAAAAAATCCCTAAAGAGCTGATATTCTACACCCTTTTATCGAAAGATAAAAATAAGGAAACCCCATCAATCAATGTCAACAAAGATGCAAACTCAATATACTCCCTATTGCTTAGATTCCTAAGGGAACTAAAATTCCAAGAAATTGGTGCCACGGTAGAACATGCCACCGGCGCAAAGGAGGAAAGGGTTTTTTTTTTCTTGTTAATCTTTGTTTGAAAGGGTGTCCTTTACTACTATAATGGTTATCTGGCCGCTAGACGTTGCAATTTAAGAGATGTGTAATTTCTTCATGTGGCAAAAAAAAAAAGTATAGACACAAGTTGGATGTCTTGTCTTCTTATTGGTTACCTTTTTCTTTTTTGGGATTCTCGTATTGATTTCTTTAATTTGATGATAAAACTTATTTCAAAAACTGGGTTGTTATCAGAGTTCTGCAAAATGGCTTTGGATGGGAGGTATAAGTTTCTTGAACACCTTTTGCAGTTGAATTTTTGGTTAATGAACAAAACCCTTTTCAGTTTAGTAACCTAGAGGGTCGCACACAATGGAGACACATACATAGAGACATGTATTTATAGATAAAACTATGTTGTTTTGATGTCCACTTAGAAGAATACTAGTCGGCTATGTGCAGTTGGATCGAGAAATCTGTTTTGACTGGACATGTTTCTCTGCCCATGTTATTGTTTGATTATTGTTTTGTGAGACAGTAGTTGTTGTCTTTTTCAATTGATCTTGTTCTGGATGCTGTTGGGATACTGAAATGTTGAGTTACTTTTTGTCACAGTTTAGGGAATCTTGTTGAGGTCTTGTATCAACCATGATTTACACAGCAATCGACACCTTTTATCTAACGGATGAGCAGCTACAAAATTCACCTTCTAGGAAAGATGGCATAGATGAAGCAACTGAAACAACTCTCAGAATCTATGGTTGTGACCTCATCCAAGAAAGTGGCATTTTACTTAAACTGTATCCTTCATTAGTTATTGTTGTTGTTGATGCTGTTATTGTGATAATTAGCATAATTTTATGCAATACTTCCGTGGGGTTGCCTGAAACAGGAATTTATCCAATCCACAACAGTGTTACTAGAAAATGCTAACGCCCTGTATTGAAACACATGTTCCGAATTATAATACACTTTTGTTCAAAAATGGTGAATTTAATGATCCTAAGCAATCCATAATTTTTTTCTATGTTTTTCGTTAAAAGTTCTCCGTAATAGGAAAAAAGTTAAATATAATGAACTGAAATCTAGATGGAGACTATACTATATTGGAGGTCAATTTAAGAAGTCTACCTTATCGTACCACATTTTAGCTCATGTGGTGTACCATGTTCTGATTCCCATTCCTAGTAACTAGAACAATCCACGTTCTAGGTAACATAGATCCACGGCAACCAAGTGCTACTAAACCAGTATGAATACTATAAATGCAATATGTCTTTTCCCATAGTTAGCTGGTGTTTTTCTTTAATCATATTCTCTGCAGGCCTCAAGCAGTAATGGCTACTGGTCAGGTTCTATTTCATCGATTCTACTGCAAGAAATCATTTGCTCATTTTAACGTGAAGGTTTCATTCTTGTTTCATTGATTTTCTAAATTCAATTGGAAACAGGACAATGTTTACATGCTTTCTGATGTGGGATCTGATCTTATTTACTTGCAGAGAGTTGCTGCTAGTTGTGTTTGGCTTGCATCAAAACTTGAGGAAAGTCTAGAAAAGCAAGGCAGGTACTCATTGTTTTCCACAGAATGGAATGTAGGAGGGAGAACTTACCAATAGAACATTTGGACACATTTCCTAAGGTTAGATTCCCTTCTCGTTATATTAGGACATTGTACTGTCAAAAACATGAATATTTTTGTCTATTTAGTAATGAAAGGTATCCAATTTTTTTTTCTCTATCTTTGCTTTTATTGTTTTTTTGAGGATTAAATATTTAGTTTTGGAAGACCCAGTCAGTCATAGAGCCTGATGCGTCTTCTTCTCAAAGCAAGTTGTTATCTTTGGAATTGAGTTTTGCCTGTTTACAGAAATATACAGAGTTGAAAATGGACCTGAATAGAACAGAGAGGCATCTTCTGAAGGAGATGGGTTTCATCTGCCATGTCGAACATCCTCATAAATTTATATCAAACTACCTTGCAGCCCTTGAGACACCCCCAGAACTGAGACAAGAAGCTTGGAATCTTGCAAATGACAGGTAGCTCTGAATTATTAATATAATTTTTTTGTACCTATTTCAGTTTGATGGTTCAATCATTTAGCTTGGCAACTTTAAACTCAACCCTAATAAATCTGACTTGATGCATGGGGTAAAGTCTGTGGCTTCTATAAGTTCTTGAGTTTGCTTTTCTACTTAGAAGTTTTGTTGCAATCCTTTTGACTTGCTTCTTGTTGAGCCTTGATGTTGATGATGAACTGTTTTCAATATTTTTTGTCCCATTAGATTGGTTTATTTATTTTCCAAAAACTATATAGCTCTCAGCAATAGTTGAATACTTGAATTTAACATGTAATTCTAAAATTAACATGTTTTGTGGTTTAACAAAGACTAACTTATGGTGCATGCTTGAATTTGAGTATAAAGGAACTACTTTGTGAAAATAATGTGAAATGATAGGTCTATAATTAGGATGATGCTCCCAACATCCTACCAACCATGGATAGAGGTCAATTTTTTACAATGTGGAATTTGATATGCTTATTTATTCATCTCTATCATGTATTGATGATTTCTCACCATTTAGCTTTTCTGTATACCTTTGACATTTTGGATGGATTTGTTTGTGCTTGTGCATAAGCAAGCAAGTTTTGTTTTGGTTTTGAACCCCAGCTTTGTATAAAAACACTTTTTATCTGCTTGTTTATATACTATCACTGTGTTAGAGAAAAAATTATGTTAATTTGTTTTTCCATTGAGGTTCTTGGACAGATAGGCACATGTGATTATTGATAGGGGTTGCTTAAAACTACAAGGAGTGAAAGCTTAGCGGCTGTTTTTTAGAACTGAAAATTCTGCACAGCAAATTTTAGCACCAAAAGTAGATTTAAAAGGTGAAAGGATGAGACAGAATAACATGTCCTTAATGTGAAGTTGTTGAATAAGGCAATTATAAATGAGAAATGGTTCGTTATTTATTTTTGATGGTGCATTATTTTGTTCATATGGCTACTTGTCAAAGAACAGAAAAATTATTCTTGTTATTCCTGCTATACCTGTTAGCACTCGTTTGTTTAGGTGCTTCTTCATTGACTATCCTTTTTCTTGATCAGTTTGCATATGACTTTGTGTGTGCTGTTCAAGAGTGAGGTTGTGGCCTGTGGGGTTGTATATGCTGCTGCTCGTAGATTCACCGTGGTGGAAAGCATTTGATGTAGATAAATCTGGGATTGATGAGGTTTGTAGAGTTCTCGCCCATCTTTACAGCCTTCCTAAGGCAAAATATATACCTGTCTGTAAGGATGGGGATTCATTTACAACGTCTAATAAATCGTGGGATTCACCTCTCAGCCAGTTCCAAAGGTGAATTCTCATTCTCTCTCTGTCTTTGTCTCTCTCTCTCACTCACACACACACACTCGCACTCTAGCCCAGTGTGCTTGCATCCATTTGCAGAGGAGAAAAAGTTAATAAAAAGAAAAGTTTCTTCTGTGGTGGTGCAATTTCCTTCGTTATATTTTGTACAGCTGTAATGGTTGCCAACATTGGCAGAGCCACATATTGCATGTGCCCCTCATTTTTTTGAAAATTATACTTTTACACTGAATTAAAAATGTTTTTCAATTTGCTCTTTTGAAGTTCCAAATATGTCGCTTCAATCTTTCTACCTCCTATTTTGTTTACTTGTCCTTTCCAACAAAATCTTTGCACTTGCCACTTTAAATGTTTAATTTTTCTTATAAATTTTGTCTCTGTGTGCGCGCGTCTTGATGTAATTTTATCTTTATTTTTTACGGACGTGTGATTGCGTTTTAAATTATGATGATTATCATGTTTAGAAATTGAACAAAAAATTAAATTAATAATAAAAGAATTTCAAAAAAGAAAAATGATTTGTTAACTCAAGAACAACTCTAAAATATAACTTTGGAATCACGTTGATCTTTAGTCATTCTACCACCAAATGAAAATTGGGTTCAGTTGGATTGTGATAAATCATGCCAAGGCTTCAATTTAATGTTGCCCCCCTAGCCAAAATCCTGGCTCCGTCACTGTTTGTCAACTTTATCACTACTTACTGCATGTCATTAATGAATGGGATGGGTTTTATTTAATTTCTTAGGAGAACAAAGAAAAACACAAAAATGGGAATCAGTAAACTTCATTTCTTCTTTAGGAAGCTTTTTTAGTGATTTGATTTTTCCTCATTCCTCTTTTGCTTAGGAAGGTTCGCTAAGTGTCCCGCCTGCAAATAATGATACCAGTACTCCCAAGGCAGCTCCGGCCACAGCTAATCTGGAATCTGGTGGGTCCAAGGGTGCACTGATAAAAGCTGCACTTAACAAGTTGAAAGAGTCTAAGAAGAGTGGTGATGATTCTGAAAGCGTGCCTGTTGAGGCAGAGGCAAAAGAAGAACCTGTATCCAAATTGAAATCTGAGCATAAGATGGACACAAGTGGGGAAAGGAACAAGGAGAGGGATTGGGACAGGGACAGGGACAGGGACAGGGAAAGGGAGAAGGAGAGGGACAGGGACAGGGACAGGGAAAGGGAGAAGGATAGACTAAAGGTACGGGACCGTGATAGGGGAAGGGATTCTGACAGGGAACGAGAGCGAGAGGACATTGAAAGGGAAAGAGAGAAAGTCAATGACAGAGGTCACCGTTCTAAGTACAAAGGAAAGGATTCAGGTTAGTTTATGAATTCTTGACAGTTATCACTTTTGAAGCATGGACACCTCCACGGACACACCCCAGACATGTGTTGGACACGCTAGAGAAATTGCCCCAATTTTTTTATTTTTTTTTCCTTTTCTAGTTGGACACGTTAGGGAAACATGATGTCCCATTTTTTAATTTATTTTTATCAAGTAAAATACCTATCATTGATAAATTTGATGAGATTAAATTTTTGACATAAAATAAATATATAAAATTGGGCTAATTACACATACCTCTTTTCTAGTTTATGAAATTACACTAATCTCCCTTCCTGAGGTCAGGGGAGGTCCATGTAATTAACCCTATAAAATTATATGTTTTGCACGTGTCCCCCGCATGTTATCGTGTATTTTTTGAAAATTTGTATATCCGTCGTGTCACATGTCTGTGCTTTTTAGGTCATCACCAAATCCCTGCAGTTACAATTCTATTTTACATTATTTTTTGGGTGCTACTTTCTTTCAATGGAAGTTGTATATCTGATCTGTCATCTTTATAAATGCAGGAGGGCATTCAGATAAATCGAAGCATCATTCATCTCGAGGTTAGCATTCTATTTTTCTTCAAATGTTGATTCTAATAGTATGCTTGGTATATATTTTTCTTAGTAAAGAACTGAATTCTAGCTTCTGCCAATATTTCTTCTGCAGATCATGAATACCATGGCTCGTCTTATTCAAGGGACAAGGATCGTCACAGACATCATTAATATTCTTGAAATCCGATTTCAAGGTGTGCCTGTATACCATTTCAAGTTTTAGCTCCCCAAAATACTGTAGTTATGTATAACCTTGGTTTGATTGAGCTGTTAGTCTGCTAAATGGGAACTTGAATGGTGTGAAAAATCTAAAGATTGATTAGTGATCCCTTTTTTGGGTAAATTACACTTGCCACCTTTAAGTTTGATTATATTGCAAGCAGCACCTGGAGGTTGGGGTGGGTCCAAAAATATCTTGTGGGAGAATGTGAATGTGATTTTAAATCTCTATGATTCTAGCGTTTGAAATAGATTGGAATTAAAAACTGATTATTGATTAACTATTTCAGTAGAATCCATATTATTCTTAAACGAAGTAGATTCCTCTACTATTTGCATTAGTTTCGGCCGCTTTGTAGTCTTAATAAAAGAGAAGTTAGTGTAATTATGTCAATTGTGTGATTTATAGACATGATTAACCTCTAGATTTTAGAAAACCAGTATGTCATCTTTTTCAGAGAACTTAAAGAGGTGTTTGAATCATTTACACCTATCATTAAGAGAGTAGTAAATGAGAGTTCCTATTGTAAAACAGAATACAAATTCAACATCTGCATCATGAAAATCTTTTAGTTGAAATAATTGGCCAACCAATTTATCTTTTTTGCTTTCTCCCACAATTGACTAACCAAGTAATCTTTTTAAATTTTTTTATTTGCATAGGTGAGCTTGATTGAATCCCGTTTTTTGGTAAAATTAGTGACTGAATTCCAATTTCAAGTGCGCCCACCTTGCAAAGAGCAAAGTTGGCTTGATCAGTGCGAAGGTTCAAGACTTAACCGAGCCTTAGCAGAGAACATTAATTGTTGTTTTTTTTTTTCTTTCTTCTTTTTAAGTGCTGCTATACATCTACTGATCTTTAGCATAGTCTTATTTCACAGCATGCATTGTATGATCATGGAAATAACTTGCTTGGCTCTTTTTTATATTTTATCTTTTATATAATTTATTTTAAATTCAAATCAATCACAAGTGTATCTCAACCAACAAAATTGGACAAATATTCAATTACTTGCAACATATTTTTGTTTCTTTCTATGTACATGTACTATGTGGTTACATTGTCCTGCTGCAGAATGCTATGGTTGATCCTCAGGCCCATCACAATTATTTCCTTCTCTGGCTGAAGTTCATCTCTGTGGAATTTCCCAGCATGCATTTCTTTTTCTTTTTAAGGTCCTGTTTGGGTGGAAGGTGTTTGTCATATTGCTAATAGAAAGCCTTCTTTTTTTTCTTTTTTTTTGTGTTTGTCTTTAGTGATATTTTTTTTTTATAATTATGTAAAATTACTTTTCTGGTCCATGTATGAAAGAAATTTCCAAAAAAAAAAAGGGCTAAAAAAGTAATTTTAGTTATTTCTATTTTTTATGAACTTTTTAAAATTTAATTTTTAAATTTTTTTGAAATTAATTTCACTGAAAAAAAAAACTCCAATCACCCAAACTTAAAAAAGCTAGACCATTAGCTAACAATAGTGAAGACCATTTTTTTAAGCAAAATTTGGATGTGGCATTTAAGTTTTATTTTATAAAAAAAGTTTCATTGAGAGTTTTTATTAGTTGAGAATCTAAAAGAAAAGGATAAATTACACTGACATCTTTCAGGTTTCTGTTTAAATACAAATCTCTTCTTACGTTTGAAACATTATATATTTTTTTTTTTTGAGGTTTATAATCTCATTACAAATTGCTGTCTAAATGATTGATGTTATGCCTTCAAATTTTTTAATTGACCATACTGCCTTTTAATGATAATGTTTTGTATAATTTTTTATATATGAATATAATTTTTTATTTTTATTTTTACCATTATATTTAGATTAGATCAATTTAATATAGATATATTTAAAAAGTATAAATTTTGTGCACACAATTTTTAAAAAATCATTGAATATAACAAACAAGATAATGTATTGAATTTTTATATTTTTGTTTCTGGTGAATTTAAAAAAAAAATTACAAAATATTATACTTCTTAAGTATACCTAAATGAGGTGTATCTAAAAAATAAAAATAAAATGCTTAAGATATTAAAAGAAATCAGTAAAAATAAAAAAATAAATACGAAAAATTAAAAAAAAAAACTCAATTTTTTGTGTAAGTTAAACTAAAGAAGATGATTGTTATTTCCATTGAAATGACATGAACAAAATATCTGCATTATTTTATATGAATAAAGGTTAAGGATAAATATGTCATTTAATTTGACAGGGACATAAGTGTAATTTTTTAAATATGAGGGGAGATATATATTAAATAAAAATCTCAAGGGATATCAGTTTAATTTACCCAAAAGAAAAAAAGCGACTTACCTAAAATTTCCCAATAACAAAGACGATTTTTGAAGATTTTTCATACCACACAAAAAATGTTTGAGACCCTTAAAATATTTTCATGATTGCATGTATAATGATGTTGCATGATATGTGTAAATTTTTTATTTGTTAGAACGTCTCCAATGCTTAACACGTTCCTTTTTTCTATTCCAACCATGACTTCAAACCCATATCAAATGAAGGCGAGACCAGAAATCAAGGGAGCATTAAACCTTTCATCAAATTTTGTAGGCAACCATTGGTGGACGACCGGGTAGATGATTGATAGAACATCCGAATGAATGACTACCTTGGCAAAATTTTGTTGAAAATTTGCTTTAAACCGGACGATTGGTCGGATAATCAACTAGATGACCAACCAGATTTAATGAAGCAATTAAAGCATAACATATCGGATCAAACTTTTACTCAAATTTTAATTTGAGTAAGCGTTGGAGATGCTCTTATACACCAATAATATTAAGCCAACTCCTTATCACATCATTGTAAGTGAATTTATAGATCTAAAAATGTGAATCTTTAACATAATAAATAAATGATTTACCACTAGCTATCCTTAAAAATAATAAAAAAATAATAAAAAAATGATATTTGACAAACCCAACGTTAGTTTAAATTACACTTAAAGCTTCTAATATCCCTCAGGGGAGGGGGGGCTGTATTTAAATCTTCAAGAGAAAATAACCAAAAAAATCTCAACTTCTATTTCATTTTTTTTCTAATTTATTTCCCTTCTACAAATTCAAAACCACAACACAACTTTAGTTAATACTAGGCGATCGCAATTGATCATGGTTAAGGAACCCTGGTTTTTCCCGAGTTGGGCTGCTGTCTTCCCTCTCAGATACCACAGGTTGAAAGAGTATCCACCAACTTGAAATGAATGATGGCATCTACAACGACAATGAAATCAGATCCAAACAATTGGAATCCTCCCACCCCATCTACTCTCATGCCGTTCTGAAGCTTTCTGACAAACGATGGTAGTAATGTTTTTGCTGCACCCCATACAAAACAGAGAGATTAGAAAGCCGAGAAAACGTGAGCTGTATAAGGGGACAACACACATGAGCATCAAGAAACAACTAAGCAAGGGTAACTCCCAAACCTTGTCTGAGACTGATGGAGAGATTTTTTTCAGTGCCTGCTCAAAATGTGTTTTCTTGATAGTCAATGAAATCGGATGATCAGTGTTAATATATTTTATGTTAGTGCTTTAGGCTTTAGATTAGTGCCTTTACTTTCGGTTAGTGGATCCACTTTTGGCATGATGATGTTTGTAATTTTCTCTCCTATATAACGGAGAGTGTACCTCTTTATTCATATAACATTCAATACACAACAAATTCAATATACTCATTTATTCACTTGCTCTCTCTCTATCAATTTATTTTTACATGGTATCAGAGCTATAAGATTTAGGCCTATACTCCTTTCTTTCCGGCGGGCAGCCGGCCGGCAACCTTGCCTTCGCTGCCCGCGGGAGTTTTTCAACACATATCACAAACACATACCTTTACTCTTCTTCACCACTCACCAATAGCTTTCCTCTCCAAATCGCAGTCATCTTCCTCGTCATCAATTTCCGGCGGCCACGGCCGGCAGTGATCCGGGTCTGGACGCTCTCACACTCGGAGATCCGACAAGGGATGGTAATCCCACCCGGGTGATCAAACCCGTATTCCTCCTCGCCTTCTACGCCGGCGCCACCGCCGCCTGGGAACAACAAGTCCGCCACTCCGCCACCCCCCGCCGCCCCCGCGGCTTCTCCATCCTCGTCACAGGCGCCGCCGGCTTCGTCGGCACCCACTCCTCCCTCGCGTTGCCAGAACGCGGCGACGGTGTCCTTGGCTTCGACAACTTCAATTCCTACTTTCGTCTCCCCCTTCCTCCGCTGCCTCCTAACAGTTGTGTGATGCTGGCTCGGTCTCACTGGCTCGACTATCACACACACACACACTGATGAGAGGAACAAGGCTCAGTTCGATGTCGATGCCATGAAGATCGTTTGGTCTAGTTCTCGTCATGCCTTCGAAGTCTCCGATCGCATTTCCAAGCTTGTCGCCGCCGATCCTGGCTTCCGTAAAGATAACAGACCTATGCTTGGCAGAAATGGGTTATTCAAAAAATACTCTTAGAAAAGCAGCTTCTGCTTGGAAAAGAATCATTGAATTCTCTCTCTCTCTCTTCCTTTTGCCCATTTGAAATCCCACTTCTCACTTCTCTTTTATTTTAATATTCCCATATTTTAATATTCCCCTATTGAAATCCCACTAACCTTTGTTTGCTATTCTGAGATAAAAAAAAAAAAAAAAAAAAGAAAAGAAAAAGAAAAAAAAAAAAAAAAAAAACAGAACGTTCCAGCTTTAAACAATGCACTAACCCACGTGATCCTACTAACCAATGCACTTTAAACTCTCTCTCCACTCCAGCACACTTATCATTTTGCCAACTTTCTATTCTTATTATTATTATTATTATTATACACAACACAACAACCCCACACCAACAGTCCACTTTTCCCATCTTTATTTTTATCAAACCCCTACCTTTAATTTTTATTTTATTTTCTATTTTTTTCCTTTCCATCATCGCTTGTTCCCACTTTCCACCCGCTTGCAGCACATGTATGGCCATTATCATATTACCATATGCTAGCAAAATCAACCCACATGACCCACTTACAACTCCTCATCGGATTTGCAGCATACATCACTTGGTCCTATTGATATATATATATATATAAATACATTTATAAAAGCTGGCCACAATCATCATGCTGACCATACACCATCCTATAAAATAATCATTCTCCACACACTCACAATTTGACCCATTCTTTTTATTATTATTATTTTTTTTTTATATATATATATATATTTTTTTTTCTCTTTCATCCCACCGTTTCATCATCCCCATGCTCCATTTAAACAAAAAAAAAAAAAACAAAACAAAAAAAAGCACCAAACATTTTACCAATTTGCTTTTATTCATCTCCGGAGTCAACCCCGATCACAATTTTACACACACACACACAAAAAAAAAAAAAAAAAAAAAACAAAAAAAAAAAACAAAAAAACACAAAAAAACACAAAAAAAAAAAAAAACAAAAAAAAAAAAAAAAAAAACAAAACAAAACACAAAAAATCACCCACAGGCGGGACTTTTTTCCTTCTCCCTTCTCTACTCTGCTGCCGGTCTTTTCTTCTTGCCTCCGTCCTGGGCGGCCCTTGCCGGTGTTGCTTCCGTGTTTCCCACTCCACTGGGCATGACCACTATTCTTTGCTCCTCCACTGCAGCATATGGCGGCCCTCCAAATCGGAACATCACGGTGGCCTTCCGCTTCAGCTCCTTGTTTTCTGCCCTTAGCACGCTCATCTCTGCTCGCGCATCCTTATACATGCGTTGGAGCAGAGCCAGCTGGGAGTTTAACTGCTGCACCTTATTTGTCCTACTCTGTAGCCGGTGCGACAGATTTGTGACCGCCGTCATGGACTCCACACATGCCTTCAACGTATACTGATTGGCCTCCACATCCGACTGCACCGCCATTTTTTGCTCCACAGACCGCATCGGAAAGTTCAGCGGAGCAAACCCAGCAGTGTTTGGTTGAGGTTCACTGGCCACCGCACCAGTTCTCTCTCCTGTGGACTCGTTGAGGTCGGGAAAGAGGGTAAGCAGCCCGCGGGAAGACGAAGCCATTTTTTCTGGGCAACAGAGTGTTATAGAGAGTGTTACAGAGTCTCTTCTCAGCAAAACCTTCTCAGCAAAACGAAGAGTTTTTCAGAGGTTTTTCGCCAATTGTTTGTCTTCGCCTCTGCCTCAGCTCTGTCTTGGTTAAATAGCCGAGGCAGCCACGCGCATCGCGCGCCTCTTCTCGTCGACAAACTGGCACGCCTTTTCATGGCACGCCTTTTGATGCATTCGGGCCCGCCTTTTGATGGCACGACTTTTGAGGGCTCGATATCTACATCCATGTATATTTTTTGGGCAGCCTATATACACACTCACACAGTGTCTTCTACACCGGTCCGACATGACCCCATAAACTGTCTTCTACAATGGTCCGACATGACCCCGTAAACTGTCTTCTACAACGGTCCGACATGACCCCATAAACTGTCTTCTACAACGGTCCGACATGACCCCGTAAACTGTCCTGCTACATCGGTCCGACATGACCCCGTAAACTGTCCTGCTACAACGGTTTATACACAGTATCATGGCGCACTCCCTAAGTCGCCCCCTTGGTGCACCACCACAATGTCTTCTACAACGGTCCGACATGACCCCATAAACTGTCCCGACATTGATTCCGGTCAGCTTCTACACCGGTCCGACATGACCCCATAAACTGTCTTCTACAATGGTCCGACATGACCCCGTAAACTGTCTTCTACAACGGTCCGACATGACCCCATAAACTGTCTTCTACAACGGTCCGACATGACCCCGTAAACTGTCCTGCTACATCGGTCCGACATGACCCCGTAAACTGTCCTGCTACAACGGTCCGACATGACCCCGTAAACTGTCTTCTACATCTGACACGACCACACAGTGTCTGCTTCAACGGTCCGACATGACCCCGTAAACTGTCTTCTACAACGGTCTGACACAACCATACAGTGTCTCCTATCCCATTTTTAATTTTTATTTATCAGTTTATTTTTCTGTTTTGTTACTCTCTCCAAACTCAAGTTGGTTAGTACCTATCCTCCTTGAGTTTGAGGGGGGCTGTTAATATATTTTATGTTAGTGCTTTAGGCTTTAGATTAGTGCCTTTACTTTCGGTTAGTGGATCCACTTTTGGCATGATGATGTTTGTAATTTTCTCTCCTATATAACGGAGAGTGTACCTCTTTATTCATATAACATTCAATACACAACAAATTCAATATACTCATTTATTCACTTGCTCTCTCTCTATCAATTTATTTTTACAATCAGCATCTGAACTGCTTTGGGCCGTCAGTTTCTCTTCGAGTGCAGCCATGGCTGCTTCATTCATCTAGCATTGACAAAAACAGAAATTGAGCAGTCAGGAAAAGCCCAACCACGAGCCACACTTGGCACAAGCATTCACATGCACAATGGCAGAGTTGAGTGCACAGACGCAAGTGAGAATGGTTTTAAACAAGTATCTGGATACATACCGGGAGACCAAACTTCCATTACATATAGTATTGATATTTAAAACCAAGAGGAGGTAGCATTTCTCGAAAACAAAATATGAAATTAACACAATATAGTTGAACCAGTGCAGAAAGATCAGCTTCGCTAAGGTTTTCGCAAGCTTCATCACTCCCAATAGCAATTAAATCCACACTAGCATCTATAGGCTTCTTCCTAGCAAGAGCTTTTAAGATCAACCCACGTTCATCTGGACTGGGCAGAGGGACATAAAGGAGTTTGCCAAACCTTCCAGGCTGTAACACAGCACAGTCCATCACGTCAGGTCTAGTATGCAGTTTGGCAAGATCAAATATGATAACTTGGTAGACAAAAGACAATAGTATTTTGCTATCAGAGCAAACTTCAAGAAAAAGAACTGAGATCACCTGTTTGTGGCACCAATGACGTAAACACCATGTCGCTGATCTGCACCGTCTAGCTCTGTCAGTAGCTGCATAATAAGAAATGAATTCATTGTCAAATCCATAATCTAATAATAAAGTTTTGATAAAGGAAGCATTAGGGTGTGACTCAGTCCCTTAGTGTTGGTGCAATTCTCATTTTGTGACACAAAACCCATTCACAAACCAAGCAAACCAATCCTTGTGACATTTGTTTCGGTGTGGTTTGTGTGGTTCGTTGGTTCTCGTTCGGAAAGTTTTCTTCCCCAACTCATTATGCATTTCATTAAAGACATAAGATGAGTAGGTGAGCATAAGTGAATTCAGATACCGAATAGGTAAATTTGTTAGACCTGGTTCAAAAGCCACTCAACAACCCAGCCCCCTTCCTTTCTACGCTTTGTAGTCAAAGCATCCACCTGCAGATGTTGAAGTGACAGATGAGCACAAGTTAAAAACTCTGACAGTAATGACTGATACAAAGACCAATTCTATAAGTATATAACTGTCAACCAAACCCATTAAGGATTTTGGCTAAAATAAAACAACTCATCTGAACATGTGAAGTTCAACTAGCAGCAAGCCCTGTCCAGCCCATGTTTTATAACAGAGTGCAGATCATTATTGGACCATTTTTTTTTTTTTTTTTAAATACAAGACTTCATTGTTAAACTGAAAAGGGCAGTCTATATACAATTACACTATTATATAGTTGGCTTAAATTTTAGTCCTATGAAATATAAATGGAGACCAAGAAGGGAAAAAAAATCCCAAGAGAGAGATGAATGAATAAAAAATTTACATAAAGTGCTTGTGATGTGAATGGCTCTGTCCTTTCTGCATTGATAGGAGTATGGAATTGTCGTTCTTCCCTATCTTGCAATCATGGCCAAAAGTAGATGTAAAGTTTGATGAAGAAGGGAGGTCCATGATTCCATAATTATCTAAATGCATCATTGTTATGTTGAAAGAGGTCCATATTTTCATAATTTAAGTCAGAAATATTGGGGATAGTACCAACAGTAACAAGCCACTTACCTCATCAAAGAAAAGTATGCACGGGACACATGTTCTTGCTCGGCTGAATATTGTCCTAACAGCCAACTCGCTTTCACCAACATATTTATTCAGAAGTTCAAGGCCCTTTACCGGTGAACATAATTTAGAAATTACAGTTGAAATTAGCATGTTTAAACAAAAGATTGGATAGTGAAAATAAAGCGACAAACCTTGATATGAATGAAATTGGCTCCAGCCTCATTGGCAACAGCCTTAGCAATCAATGTTTTCCCACAGCCTGGAGGTCCATAAAGCAAAAATCCTGTCTCTAGATCTACCCTGAATCCCTAAAAATGCCAGCTAAATCTAAGAACACAAACTTTATGATGTCAAAAACATAGGATGACTCTCTACTCTACCCTTATGTTGGTTTCCCTCTGCACCATCTTGACGGTGATTTATAATTTGACATTTAAATGTAACAATTACCTCATAATCCCTGGGATATTTTATACGCCTAACTATGTAACGGTCAAACTCCTTCCTTAACAAATGGAGCCCTCTGACATCTTCCCATTTAACATTAGGAATGGCAGAAAATCCTTCTCTTCTTGAAGAGGGTTGAACCATTTTAGTTGCTTCCTGCAGGTAACATGGTTTTGTGATGGCCATCATTTTATCAGTAAATCAATCACAAAATAACTCATTCAAAATTTAAAACAAAAATTATTTTTAAGTATAGACAACAAAATAAGTAGTCAATCTCAATTTCAGATATGAAAAATGCTACATCATAAAACCATTATACAGCATCCAGCAATTCTACATGTTCAATTACATGCACATTCAGACTACAGGAATTTCCCATTGAAGCACAAAAGGGAACTGTTAAATCATTAAACTCAACTAAAATTTAGATCGCTGAAGTATCATGAAGAAAATGAAGATACTTCTTCCAAAGGATGATACTGATAAGACAAACATGTATTGAGAAGAAGCAACATCAAAATTAAAAGTATGTTGCATTTTCGAAATATTAATAACATTCGATAGCATTCATTCAAAAAATCCAGATACCTCAGCCATAGTGATGCTAAGATTTTCCATCTCTTCAGGCAACCATGGATGCCTCCACCAGTCTTCAGTATGATCCACATCTATAGGTTCTCCAAATAGATCAGACTTTCTTCTGTCAATAATTCTCTTCATAGCAAGGTTACCAGCCTTGTTAGCTAGAGTCACCAAGTCAGCCCCAACAAACCCTGGCGTGGACTTGGCTATTTTCACAAGATCAAAAGCATCCTCAAGTCTAAGATTGCGTGTTAGAGCAAAAAGAATCTCAACCCTTGCATTTTCATCTGGAACACCTAAGACAATCTCACGATCAAATCGTCCAGGCCTCCTTAATGCAGGATCAACCGCATCAGGCCTATTGGTAGCTTCAATCACAAGAACATAGCCTGGTCTGCAATCAGAACTTTCTACATTTGTGTTTGCATCAGCTGGTTGTACAAGCCTGTGTGATTCATCCATGCAAGTCATCAACTGTGTCACAATCCTTCTCTCCATCTCCTTATGTAGATTTCTCTCGTTTTGAAGCAATTGCAGCAATCTCGTTAATGAATACAATAGATGGTGCTGTTTTATGTGCTTTCATAAAAAGATCCCGAATGTTTTCTTCCGATACACCTGAAATATTTACCACAAAAAATACGATAATTATAAGCATTAGAAAGCTTCTCCATCACAAAGCTGAGCCCAGGGAAGCAAGAAGACCAGTAAATGGTTTCTTGGAGCCAGCAATATGCAACAATTTCCATCTCATGAAAACTTGATTTGATAAAAGTTTGATGAAAGGATTGGATCTCATTTTCAAAAAAAAAATTCATCAAATTTAAATTTGACGAAGGATTTGATAAAGGATTGGAGATAGATACTCTTACCTCTTTTATTCATCAATTGGTTAAAA
The DNA here is from genome assembly GCF_055761805.1 of Camellia sinensis. Lineage (NCBI taxonomy): Eukaryota > Viridiplantae > Streptophyta > Magnoliopsida > Ericales > Theaceae > Camellia > Camellia sinensis. The sequence continues at coordinate 145,886,898 of NC_138970.1, forward strand.
AATTGGTTAAAACTTAAAAGCTTAATCTCATATGGGATGCTCCATTAGTTTTTTTTAATCAAAATTAACTAACAAAAAACTTGATTGGTGAAAAAATTGAATGCACCAATCCTTACTCTGTCAAAATTTTCATCAAAATCCTTTTCAGAAACTCCAACCTTATCCTAGAGCTTTTTCATCAAATTTGGTGAAAAACTTGTTTTTGCCTGGATTTCATGAAATTTTTTGGTGAAACTAATCAAACTAAACCAAGTAGAAAAATATTTATATATTATCGAATAGAAACACTAATTAATACCTGAAACACCAGAGACCAATTTCTTATAGAATGGAACACCAGTCCCATTAGCAATGGCATGAGCAAGCTTCGTCTTTCCACAACCTGGCGGACCGTGCAACAAAATCCCCGCCATCGGCCTCAATCCGAGCCACCTCGGTAATTGCGGATGATACAATGGAACTATCACCTCCATCTTCAATTCCTCCACAACTCCACTTATCCCACCCAAATCCCTGAATCTTGGCCCATCCTTTTCTTTCACCTCTTCACCACCACTACCATCGCCATTGCCATCACCATTCAAACCTTTTCAAATCTTTTCATATCTCCTTCAAGCAAATCAACCTTATCATCAGCCTTATTGTTAACAACCAATTCCACCTCCACATTCTCCTTCAATTTTTCAGCATCCTTCGATTCACTATAACTCGCACGAAGCATCGACTTCATCAAATCGAACTCTGGCTCCAATTTTTCACCGTAAATCGCGTCTTCCGATGTCGACACTGCACCGCCTGCCGATTCTGATTCCAATTCAGACGAAGAACTCGACTGATCGATGATACCAATTCGCTTCCTTCGAATGTGTTGATTTTCCAATCGCTGCAACCTCTCCTCACTCGCGTCGATTCTCTTCACCTTCTTACGAGTAGATTCATCTTCATCAACATCATCTTCTTCTTCTTCTTCTTCTTCTTCTTCTTCGTCGTCGTCGTCGAAGACGAAGTTTGATGTGGACGGACGACCTTGATTGCTTAATGTAATGCTCGTCGATTTGATATGTTCTAGGGTTTTTTGAACGATAGTTGTGAAAGGTTGGAGCTTTTAACGACTGTATCCTGGGAAGTTCAAGCAGAGGTGGCTGACGATTTCGTCGACGGTGGCGTATTTGTGCCTGTTGCAGGACTCGATGTGCCGGCGGAGGACTCGTTCGAAGTCCGTCGACGGCGGCGATCCACCGCCTCTTCTTCTCCTTCCCATTTTTATCTCTCTCTAGGGTTCAGAGCTCAGTTGAAGGGCAGGGAGAGAGAGAGAGAACGAGAAGGGTTTTGACTGAGTTATGAGTTTCGGAACTTGGGCGAGTCAACTCAGTGCTGTAGGCTGCGAGGCTGGTTCGGAGATTACATGGGTTAGACAGCTTGAGCCCGTATTTTAATTATAAGGCCTAAGATGGGCCTATAGGCCCGTAGGGTTGTACTTTAAAATTTTTGCAGGAATTGGAAATTATATAACTAGTCATTTGCATTTTTATAATTTTATAATTTACAATTCTCTGAAAAAAAATAGATCCGTTTGTAATTGTGTACTAAACAAGAAGTCCTCCATCTATTAGATCGAAACTATTATAAAACTATTGTCTAAAATATAAGAGAAAAAGTGAGAGAAAATAATTACATGTCTCTTTATAATTGAAATGACACACCACGTATGATATAAGTTAAACCTACGTAAAAAAATTAAAATTTTTCGCATTAGACATTTAAAGATTGGGATTGAGTCTCAGAAATCTTCCCCTATCTCTGTTTTTGACAATGTATGATAAATTATATTTTCGATTGTTATTTGAATTTTATTTTGTTTCCACATCTTCTAATAGTAAACAAGTACATAAAATCTTTATACTTCAATTCATGTTTTAATATAGTCTTCCTCTCACTCACTGTTAAATACAAATTTGGATAAAAAGTATGTGTAGGTCACAAGAGTCTGTTTTGGAGACAATGGAGTAAAAAAATTATAAAACAAATTACACATTTTTACCTTTAATTATAAATAAATAAAAAAATCACTCAAATTTCTCATGGAGACCCCCTGTAATAATTATGATTCAATCCTTTTAGTTTCTCTTGTTTCAATTTTCACTCAAATTTTAAAACAACTTATATTTGGAAAATTTATTTTAAAATAACATGAATTGGAAAATAACTCCCCACACACAAGAGTTCACATTTATAGAAGATCATGAATGCATATATGTGTTCCTTCATTTCATTGATCAAGGATCTGCAAAAGACTACAACAGGACCAAAGGGACTTTCACCTTTGAAAGGGTTACTAAAAACACTTCAAAAGGAAACACAAAGATCCTAACTTGAGCTTTGGAAAGGAAAAAAAAATAAAAAATCAATCAAGAAAAACTTTAACATCAATACCATTGTTAATGAGAGACTGAACAATAGCTCTTATCTTCCCTTCAAACTTATCCCTCTCCCTCGGAGTATACGAAGCTGTGTAGACATCTGCTTCTTGTGCTCTCTCTGCTAAAATCCGTCGTACGGCCAAACACGCCGGTATATCTGATCGCGACTTGAGTGCGGCTTTGATGTCTTTGGAGTTGGTACCAGCAACCGCAACTTGCTTGCTCGTCACCCTGTGAGTGAACGAGACCAAAACGGAGCGTTTAGATATGAACACGTCAAGCATAAATGTCTCCATGTAAGCTATTGTACGTTGTTTGAAGGATACGTGCTTGTCTGTATTCTTCGACTTCTTCTCCTTCTGGTATGTGTATGGTCGGCTATTGTCATCGTCGAGATAATCCTCTACCCCAAAAAAGCTTCTTGGTCCCAAAGAAGGCTGTGAAATTATAAAATGGGTTAAAGATATAAAAAGGGACAAATACATCAAAGTCAGATTTTGAACAAGAAAACTTCAAATTCTTTCACAACAAATTGTACAAGTTTTAGAGCCTGTAAGATTTTTGTTTTATTGATGATAAGGTAAATTACACTAATCACCCTTGTCGTTTGAAAAAAATAAAAATAAAATAAGCTCAACAAGTTTATCATAATTACATTAAACACTCTTTTAGTAAGGCTAAAACAAGCATAACTAATGCAGTTGGTGTGTAAACACATGAATAATCAGTGACAAAATATAGTGTAAATGTTATGATATTATCATATCTCATGTGACACGATACAGACATGCAGACATGTAAATTTTCAAAAAAATGTAGGGCACGGCACGTTAAGGACACGTTCAAAATATATTTTTTTATTATATGTATATTTTTAAATGTTTAATATATATTTCATGTCAAATATTTAATTTTATCAAATTTATCAACCTTAGATATGCTATTTTAGTAAAAAAATAAAAAAATAATAATTTTTATTGAAAAAAATAGTACTCAGCATGTCCCTAACGTGTCCCTAGCGTGTCCTCAACGTGTCCCATGCGTGTTCTCAGCATGTATCCGCAGTGTGTCCAAAGTGTTCCAGCGTATCTAACTCTTTCCAGCGTGTCTGACACTTGTCCAGAGCGTATCCATGTCCAACATGTGTAGGATGCCTGTACATGACCTCTAGAAAGGTGTCTATGCTTCATAAATCATATCATAATATCAATTTTTTTTTTCAACTACACGAATTACTAATTACTGATGAAAAGTGTTGCATGAATGAAATTCATAGGGATATAGTGTAATTATGCCAAACTTGTGGGGGGCTTGGCATATTTTTCAAACCTCAAGGGAGGTCAATGTAATTTATCCTTGATAATAAAATCATTTTACCTTTGACTACAACTTGGGTGCCAAAATCACTGCCCTCAGTTGTCTTGGTTTTAAGTTGTCATATTAAAATTTCAGAGCAAGAGTGGAGATTTCAGAAGCAAGTTAAATCAATCAAGAAGTTGTAAGTGACTAGAACAAGAGTGCTTTAACAATTTTAAGAACATAAAAAACCTAAAAAATAGCGGAGATGCTTCAACCGAGTAAAAGCAAACCAATTCACTCCTCAACAATAACAAGCGCTTTTTGAGGGGGAAAATGGACCACTACGACACCAACCTTTTCAAATTTGCATAGCTATTTGAAATGCAAGCCAGACTTCTAGCTGTTGCATCTCAAATCTATTATGCTACAATAAATCTTCATTCAACATAGTTATAACATGATTCTTAGATGTTTTCCTGGAGTGTCAAGTTCAATGAACTATAATCAACATGAAAATGAGTAGCTAACAAAATCTTTCAAAACTCACAATGATTTTAACTATTATATTAAGTCATAAGCAAGACGTAGCTAAATTGGCTGAGGATCTCAACTTTGTTGATGTAAAATGGCATCCTATTCACACGGCTTACCTTGCAGTTTCTCGGATGTGAATATTAACAATGTTTTATACGGTTAATTAAGATTTTCAGGCCATATTTCATATTATAAGGACTGGATTCACTTTCTAGACTCGTATTTGCCACACTACTTGATTTGATCATTATAACAAATTACTCATTATCCACAACAGTTCTTTCAGATCCCAAAAAATTCATTGGCATGTTGTTCTCTTCACCTCGCCAATGTTTCCTTGGTTCTAAGGTTGGCAATAGCAATACATTACGAAAAGAGAAAAGCACAATAGCGTCTATACTGTGTCCAAAAACAATGGCAAGAATGAACACTGCGAAGGACTCAATAGCAGTAACATCAAATTATTGGAAATCAAGCTAAAAAAAAAAAAAAATTGTTGAACATAGCTAAACACACAATTCAAACTAACATAAAAATGGCAACTTTTGCCCCCCAAAAAACATAACAGACATAAAATTTACTAATTGAAAGATTGCTACTGCTGCATTAATAGTCAGCTTTAGGGTGCCAAAAAAAATTATCATGATCCATATTCTATAGAAAGTTGATTCAAGAGAAAAATATATCCCGTACCCTCAAAACAAAATTCAAGAGTGTACTTGGCCACAGTGAATACCTCTTGTTTGTGAATACAAACAAAGCCTAATTTTATCACCTCTATGAGCACATAACTTGTGATATGCTTGCTTCAACATGGTTCCAAACACCAAACTCCTGCTAGAAAACAAACAACATTTCCATTAGTCACACTACAATTTCAACAGGAAATTATGATTCCAATATGTGCATCAACATACACTGTTATAAGACCAAGCTTTTTAGACACTACAATTTCAATGGGAAATTATGATTCAACAGACACCTACGCTATGTTTGGATTGAGTGATTTGGAGAGAAAAGAAAAGAAACGGAGTGATATGTATTTCTCCTATTTATTTGGATAATCTAAGTAGAGAGAAATGGGAAGAAATGGAGAGAAACTCATTTCTCTTATAAGCCTCATTTTCAACCTTCCCAAAAGTGGAGAGATTGGGAGAGAAAAGAAACCATTATTTTTATAATACCAATTTTGTCCCTATAAAAATAAAAGAAATAAAATGATTGAAAATATAAAAAGGTTATTTTGATAATATAACATAAAATAATTTCTATTCTTTTCTCTTAATGAAATCTAACCAAACAAGAATGAGAGAAATCACAATCATTTCTTTTCTTTTATTTCTTCTTTATCCAAACAAAAAAGAGAGAAATCACAATCATTTCTTTTCTTTTCTTTTCTTTTCTCTTATTACTTTATTACTTAAGTCATCATTTCTTTTCTTTTCTCTCCTAGGTTTCCAAACATAGTGCTAATAATAATATACTAAAAATCCCAGGGTCCAAAATTACTTCTTTTTGACATTTATTCGAACACAAAAGAGACATTGTAGTTCCATTTTCTGTTTCTATACTAGTTCATTTACATTGGCAAATTCGGCACAAATTAAAATTCCAAACTTTATGCCTCAGATTTGCTGATAAGCAAGCAATCATCAAACAACAAACGAATTGGGTCAACCCAGTCAGCTAAAAGAATATAAAAAAAACTCATTAACCGAGTAACAAAACACCCATTAGTTTTCCATAATCACATCCATATATAAAGAAACGACTGAATCGATTAGGTATATTGGGTCTGACCCAATATGGGTCGAAGTCTGTTTGATCACAGGAAAAGCTTACCTGGTTCGATTGTGAAGTGTAAACAATGACACAAGTTTCGGCGACTAACGGTGACGAAACGGAGTGGAAGTTTAGTCCAGTTTCGGGCGGCGAAGAAGGGTGGTGCTGTCGAGGTAAAGTGCCTGAGAATGCCATCGGCGAGTGACCGCGGACTCTACGGTACGCTCCGTGGATGGTGTATGCCTGGTTATTTTCTCAGGAACCAAACAAACACCCGATTCTCAAAGCCTAAACCCTTCGAATATTAAGATTTTGGAAAATCCTATTTTTTTTTAAAAAATAATACAAATTTATTCACATTAACTTAAAAATTACTCAGAAATTAATTTCTACCACATTCTATATGGAGTCCATATAAATCTCATACTACACAAATTAATCTAAATATTATACTACACAAATTAATCTCGACCAAACAATCACTCACTTAAGAAATTCTAAATAGATAAGTCTGAGTCCCTTTAATAAAAAAATTTGATTGTAAAAATAAAAATTAATTACGTTAACCTAATTTAAAGTTTAGAAGAAAAAAAAACCGACACTCTCTCACAATTTTTACATAATTATATTAGACTATCTTAATATTTTAATTTATATTACTTTTAGTTCATTTTCATCAATAATTTATTTCATTAGTCATATGAATGAGGAAAAAAAATATTATCATTGTTTTTATACTTAAATATACATTTATTCTTATTTTTTTTATGCTATTTGCTTTCAATTTGTTTAGTCTAGTAGGCATTTTACCTATCTAAATATTACTATAAAGTATACATTTTATTTTGCCTGTCAACTATTATATGTTTCTACTCCAACCATGCTTTTTATTTTAGATATTCATCCAAATACTATTAACTTTATAGAATGTCACGTCAGCAACAAAGATGGAGGAAAATAATCTTAATGATTAAATACATTTTGCCTAGCCTTGAAGGCTAGCTACATGTAGCTAGTGAATGTGAGTTGAGCCAAAATACCTAATCATATACCTAGTGCATTGGAGTTGAAAAAAGTGAGTCACATTAGGCATTTTGACTAACAAGCATCATATGCCTAGTGGGTTGGAGATGCTTAGAGGACAAGTCGATCTAATTATGTTAAAACTGGAAGATTTACTATATTTTATCTAAATCACCAAAGATATTAATGTAATTTACTTAAAATATTACTTTATGATTTTTATTCTCCAACTTATAATTTATTAATAAAAAATTGTTATTTAATTTTAAAAAATTAAAATCAAGAAACAAAACTCATTACAATAACATTATTGTAAATGTCACGTCAATATTTATAAAATCAGTTTTTTTTAGGAAAATTTGCCCATAAATCCTATTTTCTGAAAAGTTGAACCATTTAGTCCTAAAAGTTTTCTTATGCACCATTTACTCCCATTTTATTTTGGTAATGTTGTTTATTTAATAATCATCATTAGCACCAACATTAGTCATCAAACAAGGATCGAATATCACCAACATATATACCCATTTGAATGTTAAGACCCATTTATCAACATTATTCATCAAACATTAAGATCCAGCGAACATCAAACATCATCGCCAACAACAACATTATCAAACATCATCATCAACATTAACATCACAACAAAAACATTAAGATCCAGCGAACATCAACATCATCGCCAACATCATCATCAACATTAAGATCGGCCTTTTCCCATCAGTGTGGATCGACACTGATGTTGACGATGTTGATCGATGTGGTACTGGATCAGTGTTCTCGACAACTACAAAGCTTTCGGCGTTGTTTCTAACCCTAAGGAATGGAGCCAACAGAAAGAGAAATTTGTGGAGCATTAAGGAATGGAGATAGAGCAAAGAAAAAGAACAAAGAGAGAGAGAGAGAGAGAGAGAGAGAGAGCTACGTACCACAAGCGAAGAACAGCACCGGCGACGAGCGAAGAGCGGTGGCGGCGCGGTGGCAGCAAGGCTAGTGACGCCGATCAGGGAGGCGAAGAGCAACAAACGATGAATAACATGAGATGGATTGAGGGTGTGAATTAGGTTTAATGAGAAATGATTGTGTGTGGACATTTTGATAGATTCAATCCAATGGTTGAAGAATGGTATTATATCCATCAATTAGTGTATTAATATTATATCCAATGATGTTGTTGTGATGTTTGATGTTGTGTTGTTGTGTTGTTGATGATGTGATGACGTTTGATGTTAATGATGATGATGTTTGATGATGATGTTGTGATGTTTGATGTTGTTTTGATGATGATGTTTGTGATGTTTGACGTTGTTTTGATGATGATGTTTGATGTTGTTTTGATAACGATGATGTTGTTTTGATGATGATGATGTTTGATGTATATGCCCTCTATGGTCAATTTTCTTCTAATGGGACCTTTCAGTCTATAAGAAAACTTTTAGGACTAAACAGTGTATAAGTTGTTAATTTGGGATTTATTGGTGCATCACCCTGATAATAATAGTAATAATAATAATAATAATAATAATAATAATAATAATAATAATAATAATAATAATTTACAGTTGACCAGCCGGACGTCCGGCAACTCACTAAGCTGACGGACTATTTTTGTAATACCACATCTTCGGCCAACCTAACAATTTGCTCACCCAATGCCCATCCTAGTCCGAATGGACTACCAATTCGAAAGCCACAAACAAAACAAATTTATGAAAATGTTGTTTTATTTTGGATATGATTTATATATTCATTCACATTTTATTTTATTTATTTATTTATTTATTTATTCTAATTTACGAATCAAACACGAAGCGAAAAAATACATGGGGAAAGTACATGCAAGTTGAAATTAGGGGAAAAAATTACAAATACATGAGCGATGTAAGTGTGTCTGTGGTTAGGGATGGCAATAGGGGTTAATGGGGTGCATATTAATTCCCCATCACCATTCCCCTATAATAATTTTTCCATATTTCTCAATTGTATTACCCCTCCCCATCTCCTAATGGGTTTGGATTTCCCCAACCCAACATGACCCCTTTTTCTTCTTTTTTTCGTTTCAAGGTTCACAACCAAAGCTAAATATACATTCAATTTTATTTTTTTTATTTGGCTCAACAACAAAATCAAATACACATTAATTAATTAAAAAGTTTGTTTTAAAATAATCAAATAAGCTCACAAGAATATGAGATAAAATTGTTTTCATATATTTATATAACAAAATCAATCTGGGTTAAAGACATTCTAATAAAATAATGTTGTTGTAATTTGGAGATGAACCAATCCATCTTCTCTTCTCTTCTCTTCTCTTCTCTTCTCTCTCCAAATTAACAACTTATACACTGTTTAGTCCTAAAAGTTTTCTTATAGACTGAAAGGTCCCATTATATTGAAATTGACCATAGAGGGCATATACATCAAACATCGTCATCATCAAAACAACATCATCATTATCAAAACAACATTAAACATCATCATCAAAACAACATCAAACATCACAACATCATCATCAAACAACATCAAACATCATCATCAAAACAACATCAAACATCACAAACATCATCATCAAAACAATATGAAATATCATAACATCATCATCAAGCATCATCATCATCAACATCAAACGTCATCACATCATCAACAACACAACAACACAACATCAAACATCACAACAACATCATTGGATATAATATTAATACACTAATTAATGGATATAATACCACTCTTCAATCATTGGATTGAATCTATCAAAATGTCCACACACAATCATTTACCTAATTCACACCCTCAATCCATCTCATTTCATTCATCGTCTGTTGCTCTTCGCCGGTGTTGCTCTTCGCTTGTGGTATGTAGCTCTCTCTCTCTCTTTGTTCTTTCTCTTTGCTCTATCTCCATTCCTTAATGCTCCACAAATTTCTCTTTCTGTTAGCTCCATTCCTTAGGGTTAGAAACAACGCCGAAAGCTTTGTAGTTGTCGAGAACACTGATCTAGTACCACACCGATCAACATCGTCAACATCAGCGCCGATCCACACCGATCCAGTACCACCGCCGTGAGATCGTGACCTCTCTGCCTTCGTGGTTTGCAATCGTCTACAACGTTTGTTGGGAAAAGGCCGATCTTAATGTTGATGATGATGTTGGCGATGATGTTGATGTTCGCTGGATCTTAATGTTTTTGTTGTGACGTTAATGTTGATGATGATGTTTGATAATGTTGATGTTGGCGATGATGTTTGATGTTTGCTGGATCTTAATGTTTGATGAATAATGATTATCAATGTTTGATGAATAATGTTGATAAATGGGTCTTAACATTCAAATGGGTATATATGTTGGTGATGTTCGATCCTTGTTTGATGACTAATGTTGGTGCTAATGATGATTATTAAATAAACAACATTACCAAATGTTGGAAATCAAGCTATTGTTAATATAATAATACCAGCTGTATGCTTATATCATTAATATATATTTAATAAATATTAGTTAGTGCTTCTCCATCAGATGCTTTGTTAGTGTTTCTCCATCATATACTTAGTTGTAGTGCTTTGCTTAGTTGTATAGGTAGTGCCTTCTCATCAGATGCTTCGCTTTCGGCTGCTTTTTATTTCTATATGTTTTCTTTCATGCTGTAATATCATAATGATGTTGTATCAGCTCTCCTATATAATGGAGCCTTCTCTTCAGGTTTAATACACATTTTTGAATTACAGGGCGTATTAGCTTTTTCAATCACTCTCTCAATATTTCTTTCATGGTATCAGAGCAGGTGTAATCCTGTCTCATCATTTTCGCCTCTTCAGTCAGTATTCGAGTTTTCTGTTTTAATTTTTTTTTTGTCTTTCTCTTCTACTCAAATCTATCATTCTATTTCATGCCTAAATACGGTCCACCTTTTGGAATGGCTATCGACTCATCCTCTTCTTCTTCTGATATTATTATCTCATCATCTTTATCCTCTCATCAAATGGAAACCTCTCATCTTCCGATCACCGCCCATAAACTGAATGGGAAAAATTATTTGCAATGGTCTCAATCCATATTAATGTTTATACCGGGAAAGGGTCTCTTCTTCCAAAGAACAACAAATAGCAAAATTAAGATTTTTTCAGATGCAGATTGGGCAGGTTCAGTGACTGATCAAAGATCAACTTTTGGCTATTGTTCTTTTGTTTGGGGGAACGCGGTTACATGGTGAAGCAAGAAACAGTCAGTGGTAGCCCGTAGTAGTGGTAAGGTAGAATTTCGTGCTATGGCACTAGGTGTCTGTGAGGGAATCTGGTTGAACAGGCTGTTAGAAGAATTACGGGTTCCATCTGAGCATCCCATGGTTTTATACTGCGACAACCAAGCCGCCATCAGTATAGCTAAGAATCCGGTTCATCATGATCGAACTAAACACGTGGAGATAGATCGACACTTTATCAAGGAAAAGATTGAAGAAGGAGTTTTTCAAGTCAGCTACACTCCAACAAACTGTCAAAAGGCTGACATTCTCATAAAAGCTCTTGCTCGAGTTAACTTCGAAGATCTGACGAAAAAATTGGGATTGATTAACATCTACAACATAGCTTGAGGGGGAGTGTTGGAAATCAAGCTATTGTTAATATAATAATACCAGCTGTATGCTTATATCATTAATATATATTTAATATATATTAGTTAGTGCTTCTCCATCAGATGCTTTGTTAGTGCTTCTCCATCATATGCTTAGTTGTAGTGCTTTGCTTAGTTGTATAGGTAGTGCCTTCTCATCAGATGTTTCGCTTTTGACTGCTTTTTATTTCTATATGTTTTCTTTCATGCTGTAGTATCATAATGATGTTGTATCAGCTCTCCTATATAATGGAGCCTTCTCTTCAGGTTTAATACACATTTTTGAATTACAGAGCGTATTAGCTCTTTCAATCACTCTCTCAATATTTCTTTCACCAAAATAAAATGGGACTAAATGGTGAATAAGAAAACTTTTAGGACTAAATGGTTCAACTTGTCAAAAAATAGGATTTATGGGTAAATTTTTCTTTATATTTTTTGTTAACTAAAAGGAAAAATTACTCATAAATCTCATATTGGGAAATGTTACTCTATCTAGTCCAGAGTGTTTTTTTGTAAACCATTTAGTCATTTTTATATTTGGTATGGTATCTTGTTATATTTTATATTTGGCATGGTATCTTTATTTGTTATATTGTATAAACATCAATATATTGTATCCCATATTGGTGTATGATGATGTTTGATGAGGTTGAAGATGTAGTTGATGTTTGATGATGTTCACAATGTTGGTGATGTTGATTATGTATGATGATGTAGTTGATGTTTGATGATGTTGGTGATATTGGTGATGTTTGATGAGGTTGAAGATGTAGTTGATGTTTGATGATGTTCACAATGTTGGGGATATTGGTGATGTTGTAGTTGATGTTTGATGATGTTGATGATTTTTTATGATGTTGGTGATGTTGATGATGTTTGATGATGTAGTTGATGTTTGATGATGTTTTATGATGTTGGTGATGTTGATGATGTTCGATGATGTAGTTGATGTTTGATCAATGTTGATGGTGTTTTATGATGTTGATGATATTTGATAATGTTGTTGATGTTGATGATATTGTTGGTGTAGTTAATGTTGTTGATGCTCGAAAAGGAGGGAAATCTAAAAAAGGCCTATAGTGAGCTTTTAACATTCAAATATGACTTACTAATTTACAAAAATAAAAGGCAGGACCAAATGGTTTAACAAATTAAAATTTGGGATTTATTGGTGTTTTGCCCTAACTAAAAATCATAATTTTATTTGTTTTATTATTTTATATTTATTTTATATAAAGTTAATTTAACAATCCCCACACTAACAACTATCATTAAAATAAACACAATTTTATTAATCCCCTCACTATCAATTACCTCGTTCTATCTCTGAAAAAAAAAACGGGACGTATAGATTTTGTACTTTGAGAAACTATATGGAGGTCGGAGTTTGAAAAAAAAAATTACCAACACATGGAGATACGCAAGTGATACTTATACCCCCACACCTTTTTATTTACACTCCACCACAGAAAGAATGGCAATAGGAATCCTATCCTATGGATATCCATGAAAACTGACCCACATATATGATTTTTTTTAATTATCAATCGAGTAATTAAGTGGTGTTTTCATAGGATATGGGTCGCGATGGGCACCCGCCCATTTCCCCATATGTTGTGTTTAGAACTAGGGTTCTTTTCTCATTCGCACAGTGAGCCTAAGCAGATTTCATTCCAGCATCACTCGGATTTTCTCACTCTAGCATCGGCGATTTGCGAATGCAACGATCTAGCGGCGGTGATCTCCGTCGGCGCTTACCACGGTAGTTCTCCGGCGTGGTGAGTTTATCTCTCTCGTTCTCTCATGTTCTCTCTCTGTTTCGCTTACTAAAATTAACGACAGATTTCATTGATTTGTTGCTAAACATACATGAAATCCCTCAACAATTCACTGGTTTCACTGGTTTAATCTAGGTTTGTGTTTTCGATCATGTAATTAATTCTTCATGATCATTGTGATCTATTTTCGTTTTTCTTCTTGTTTGTGTTTACAAAATTCTAGAGAAATTTCTCGGTATTTAATTTACAGTACTGAATTAAGATTTGAATCCTTTTTAGTTCTTATAGCTACTCCAGATTCCATCAATTCTGCTTCCATTGGATGAGATTTCACTGAACAATCTGAAAATTGATAGCAAATTGGTTTAAAGCAGTTCAGAAAATGGCTATATATATATATAAGTATTGAGAGGTTTTGATTCATACTTGTAAAGCTTGCAAGATGCAATTTGTAAGAAAGCAAAAGGAGGGAATTCAAAACAGATTATTTTAAATAGGGTAATCTTCATCTCATCTTCAGTAAACTAAAAACAAACCAAATGAATGAAGTAATGAACACCCATTTACCAGTCAAAATTTCATCAACAGCACAGAGACTACATTAATCTAATGAAACTTGACTTCTAAATTCAATAAATTTGCTTAATGATCTGGGTGCCCATTATCCCCCCAATACAGCCAAATGGAAAAAAGAAAAACAACTTAATGAGGAGACAAAGAGGAACATACCTGTACACACATGGTTATTGGAGACTGGAGAGAGAAGATAAGATAAGATGGACTGGTTCATCTCCAAATTATAACAACATTATTTTATTAGAATGTCTTTAACCCAGATTGATTTTGTTATATAAATATATGAAAACAATTTTATCTCACGTTCTTGTGAGCTTATTTGATTATTTTAAAACAAACTTTTTAATTAATTAATGTGTATTTGATTTTGTTGTTGAGCCAAATAAAAAAAATAAGATTGAATGTATATTTAGCTTTGGTTGTGAACCTTGAAACGAAAAAAAAAAAGGGGGGGTCATGTTGGGTTGGGGAAATCCAAACCCATTAGGAGATGGGAAGGGTAATACAATTGGGAAATTTGGAAAAATTATTATAGGGGAATGGGGATGGGGAATTAATATGCACTCCATTAACCTCCATTGCCATCCCTAACCACAGACACACTTACATCGCTCATGTATTTGTAATTTTTTTCCCTAATTTCAACTTGCATGTACTTTCCCCTTGTATTTTTTCACTGTGTTTGATTCATAAATTAGAATAAATAAATAAATAAATAAAATAAAATGTGAATGAATATATAAATCATATCCAAAATAAAACAACATTTTCATTCACTTCCCCCCTTTTATTTTCTAAGGCACCGTTTAGGAAGAAAAACTTGGGCTAATTTAGCCATGTCCCGACAAATTAGGCTGAATCAGCCACGTCCAGACAAAATGGGTTTCACGGGTATGTTTGAAACCCTTATTGGTGTAAATTTACCAAAATGCCCTGAAGAGAACCCTCTCAATCTGAGGGACAACGCCTCATCCAAAACACACACACCCTTCCGAAACCTGAGAAGAACAAGCGAAATAAGAGATTCGGAAAGACCAGCGGCGACGACGACATCTGAACGACCTTCGCAGAGGTGATCAGCACCGGAGTACGCATCTGCGGCGGCGAACAAGAACCAACTCTCTCAAACACAAACCGATCTGCAGGTAATGCTTTTATAGCCTATCTGATTTCGTTTCCCTGCTTCCGATCTGCATAGTATGGGTTCATAACGGCATCGGTTCATGACCGATCTGTTTCTTTACGGTCGTGATTGGGTTCATTACGCTTACATTACACATATTTGAGGCAGCTAGATATATAAGTATATATATATCTCTGTGAAAAATTATTTCGGATCTGTTCCTATGTTAAAAATCTATTCGGTTATCACGGAATGTTACGGTTACAGCTCACACATTTGGGGCAGATATGTATATATACATATATATATATATAATATCTGTTCTTATTTATGAAAATCTGTAAAATCTGTTCGGTTTGGGTTCATTACGGTTAGTAACAAACACATTTGGGCAGATATATATATATATATATATATATATAAAATTTAGGAAAATTTACCCATAAATCCTATTTTCTGAAAAGTTGAACCATTTAGTCCTAAAAGTTTTCTTATGCACCATTTAGTCCCATTTTATTTTGGTAAGGTTGTTTATTTAATAATCATCATCAGCACCAACATTATTCATCAAACAAGGATCGAACATCACCAACATATATACCCATTTGAATGCTAAGACCCATTTATCAACATTATTCATCAAACATTGATAATCATTATTCATCAAACATTAAGATCCATCAAACATCATCGCCAACATCAACATTATCAAACATCATCATCAACATTAACATCACAACAAAAACATTAAGATCCAGCGAACATCAACATCATCGCCAACATCATCATCAACATTAAGATCGGCCTTTTCCCAACAAACGTTGCAGACAATTGCGAATCACGAAGGCAGAGAGGTCACGATCTCACGGCGGTGGTACTGGATCGGTGTGGATCGGCGCTGATGTTGACGATGTTGATCGGTGTGGTACTGGATCAATGTTCTCGATAACTACAAAGCTTTCGGCGTTGTTTCTAACCCTAAGGAATGGAGCCAACAGAAAGAGAAATCTGTGGAGCATTAAGGAATGGAGATAGAGCAAAGAGAAAGAACAAAGAGAGAGAGAGAGCTACGTAACACAAGCGAAGAGCAGCACCGGCGACGAGCGAAGAACGGCAGCGGCATGGTGGCAGCAAGGCTAGTGACGCCGATCAGGGAGGCAAAGAGCAAGAGACGATGAATGAAATGAGATAGATTGAGGGTGTGAATTAGGTTTAATGAGAAATGATTGTGTGTGGACATTTTGATAGATTCAATGCAATGATTAAAGAGTGGTATTATATCCATTAATTAGTGTATTAATATTATATCCAATGATGTTGTTGTGATGTTTGATGTTGTGTTATTGATGATGTGATGACGTTTGATGTTGATGATGATAATGTTTGATGATGATGTTGTGATGTTTGATCTTGTTTTGATGATGTTGTTTGATGATGATGTTGTGATGTTTGATGTTGTTTTGATGATGATGTTTGGTGTTGTTTTGATAACGATGATGTTGTTTTGATGATGATGATGTTTGATGTATATGCCCTGTATGGTCAATTTCCCTATAATGGGACCTTTCAGTCTATAAGAAAACTTTTAGGACTAAACAGTTTATAAGTTGTTAATTTGGGATTTATTGGTGCATCACCCTGATAATAATAATAATAATAATTTGTAGTTGACCAGCCGGACATCCGGCAACTCACTAAGCTGACGGACTATTTTTGTAATACCACATCTTCGGCCAACCTAACAATTTGCTCACCCAATGCACATCCTAGTCCGAACGGACTACCAATTCGAAAGCCACAAACAAAACAAATTTATGAAAATGTTGTTTTATTTTGGATATGATTTATATATTCATTCACATTTTATTTTATTTATTTATTTATTTATTCTAATTTATGAAACAAACACAAAGTGAAAAAATACATGGGGAAAGTACATGCAAGTTGAAATTAAGGGAAAAAATTACAAATACATGAGCGATGTAAGTGTGTCTGTGGTTAGGGATGGCAATGGGGGTTAATGGGGTGCATATTAATTCTCCATCCCCATTCCTCTATAATAATTTTTTCACATTCCCCAATTGTATTACCCTCCCCATCTCCTAAAGGGTTTGGATTTCCCCAACCCAACATGAACCCTTTTTCTTTTCTTTTTTTCGTTTCAAGGTTCACAACGAAAGCTAAATATACATTCAATCTTATTTTTTTTTATTTGGCTCAACAACAAAATCAGATACACATTAATTAATTAAAAAGTTTGTTTTAAAATAATCCAATAAGCTCACAAGAAAATGAGATAAAATTGTTTTCATATATTTATATAACAAAATCAATCTGGGTTAAAGACATTCTAATAAAATAATGTTGTTGTAATTTGGAGATGAACCAGTCCATCTTCTCTTCTCTTCTCTCTCCATTCTCCAATAACCATGTGTGTACAGGTATGTTCCTCTTTGTCTCCTCATTGAGTTGCTTTTCTTTTTTCCATTTGGCTGTATTGGGGGGATAATGGGCACCCAGATCATTAAGCAAATTTATTGAATTTAGAAGTCAAGTTTCATTGGATTAATGTAGTCTCTATGCTATTGATGAAATTTTGACTGGTAAATGGGTGTTCATTACTTCATTCATTTGGTTTGTTTTTAGTTTACTGAAGATGAAATGAAGATTACCCTATTTTAAATAATCAGTTTTGAATTCCCTCCTTTTGCCTTCTTACAGATTGCATCTTGCAAGCTTTACAAGTATAAATCAAAACCTCTCAATACTTATATATATGTATAGCCATTTTTTGAATTACATCATCAAACATCAACAACATCAGCAACATCAACTACATCATCAAACATCATCAACATCACCAACATCATCAAACATCATCAAACATCACCAACATCATCAACATCAACTACATCATCAAACATCATCAAACATCAACTACGTCATCAAACATCATCAACATCACCAACATCATAAAAAATCATCAACATCATCAAACATCAACTACAACATCACCAACATCACCAACATTGTGAACATCATCAAACATCAACTACATCTTCAACCTCATCAAACATCATCATACACCAATATGGGATACAATATATTGATGTTTATACAATATAACAAACAAAGATACCATGCTAAATATAAAATATAACAAGATACCATACCAAATATAAAAATGACTAAATCGTTTACAAAAAAACACTCAGGACTAGATAGAGTAACATTTCCCAATATGAGATTTATGAGTAATTTTTCCTTTTAGTTAACAAAAAATATAAAATCATTAAACATTAATATTCAAAAAAAAATGCCCAACATGTTAAAAAAAATTAAAAATTATTCATAAATCTCATATTGGGAAATGTTACTCTATCTAGTCGATAATGTTTTTTTGTAAACCATTTAGTCCTTTTTATATTTGATATGGTATCTTTGTTTGTTATATTGTATAAACTTCAACATATTGTATCCCATATTGGTGTATGATGATGTTTGATGAGGTTGAAAATGTAGTTGATATTTGATCATGTTCACAATGTTGGTGATGTTGATTATGTACGATGATGTAGTTGATGTTTGATGATAGTATAATGATGTAGTTGATGTTTGATGATGTTTTATGATGTTGATGATGTAGTTGATGTTTTATGATGTTTTATGATGTTGTGATGTTTGATGAGGTTGAAGATGTAGTTGATGTTTAATGATGTTCACAATGTTGGTGATGTTGGGGATGATGTAGTTGTTGTTTGATGATGCTGATGATTTTTTATGATGTTGGTGATGTTGATGATGTAGTTGATGTTTATTGATGTTTGATGATGTTGGTGATGTTGATGATGTTTGATGATGTAGTTGATGTTTGATCAATGTTGATGATGTTTTATGATGTTGATGATGTTTGATGATGTAGTTGATGTTGATGGTGTAGTTAATGTTGCTGATGTTCGAAAATGAGGAAAATCTAAAAAAGGCCTATAGTGAACTTTTAACATTCAAATAGGACTCATTAGTCTACAAAATAAAAGGTAGGACCAAATGGTTTAATAAATTAAAACTTGGAATTTATTGGTGTTTTGCCCTAACTAAAAATTATAATTTTATTTGTTTTATTATTTTATATTTATTTTATATAAATTTAATTTAACAATCCCCACACTAACAACTATCATTAAAATAAACACAATTTTATTAATCCCCTCACTGATTTTATAAATATTGACGTGACATTTACAATAATGTTATTGTAATGAGTTTTTTTCTTGATTTTAATTTTTTAAAATTAAATAAAAAAATTTATTAATAAATTATAAGTTGGAGAATAAAAATCATAAAGTAATATTTTAAGTAAATTACATTAATATCTTTTGTGATTTAGACAAAATATAGTAAATCTTGCAGTTTTAACATAATTAGATTGACTTGTCCTCTAAGCATCTCTAACCCACTAGGCATATAATGCTTGTTAGTCAAAATGCCTAATGTGACTCACCTTTTTCAACTCCAATGCACTAGGTATATGATTAGGCATTTTGGCTCAACTCACATTCACTAGCTACATGTAGCTAGCCTTCAAGGCTAGGCAAAATGTACTTAATCATTAGGATTATTTCCCTCCATCTTTGTTGCTGACGTGACATTCTATAAAGTTAATAGTATTTGGATGAATAGCTAAAATAAAGAGCATGGTTAGAGTAGAAACATATAATAGTTGACAGGCAAAATAAAATGTATACTTTATAGTATTATTTAGATAGGTAAAATGCCTACTAGACTAAACAAATTGAAAGCAAATAGCATAAAAAAAATAAGAATAAATATATATTTAAGTATAAAAACAATGATAATATTTTTTTTCCTCATTCATATGACTAATGAAATAAATTATTGATGAAAATGAACTAAAAGTAATATAAATTAAAATATTAAGATAGTCTAATATAATTATGTAAAAATTGTGAGAGAGTGTCGTTTTTTTTTTTTTTCTAAACTTTAAATTAGGTTACTGTAATTTAATTTTTATTTTTACAATCAAATTTTTTTATTAAAGGGACTCAGACTTATCTATTCAGAATTTCTTAAGTGAGTGATTGTTTGGTAAAGATTAATTTGTGTAGTATAATATTTAGATTAATTTGTGTAGTATGAGATTTATATGGACTCCACATAGAATGTGGTAGAAATTAATTTCTGAGTAATTTTTAAGTTAATGTGAATAAATTTGTATTATTTTTTTAAAAAAATAGGATTTTCCAAATCTTTATATTCGAAGGGTTTAGGCTTTGAGAATCGGGTGTTTGTTTGGCTCCCGAGAAAATAACCAAGCAGACACCATCCACAGAGCGTACCGTAGAGACCGCGGTCACTCGCCGACGGCATTCTCAGGCACTTCCCCTCGACAACACCACCCATCTCCGCCGCCCGGAACTGGACTGAACTTCCACTCCATTTCGTCACCGTCAGTTACCGAAACTTGTGTCATTGTTTACACTTCACAATCGAACCAGGTAAGCTTTTCCTGTGATCAAACAGACTTCGACCCATATTGGGTCAGACCCAATATACCTAATCGATTCAGTCGTTTCTTTATATATGGATGTGATTATGGAAAACTAATGGGTGTTTTGTTACTGAGTGAATGAGTACTCGATTTGGGTTTTTTTGATATTCTTTTTAGCTGATTGGGTTGACCCAATTCGTTTGTTGTTTGATGATTGCGTGTTTATCAGCAAATCTGAGGCATAAAGTTTGGAATTTTAATTTGTGCCGAATTTGCCAATGTAAATGAACTAGTATAGAAACAGAAAATGGAACTACAATGTCTCTTTTGTGTTCGAATAAATGTCAAAAAGAAATAATTTTGGACCCTGAGATTTTTAGTATATTATTATTAGCACTATGTTTGGGAACCTAGGAGAGAAAAGAAAAGAAATGATTGTGATTTCTCTCTTTTTTGTTTGGATAAAGAAGAAATAAAAGAAAAGAAATGATTATGATTTCTCCCATTCTTGTTTGGTTAGATTTCATTAAGAGAAAAGAAAAGAAATTATTTTATGTTATATTATCAAAATAACATTTTTATATTTTCAATCATTTTATTTCTTTTATTTTTATAGGGACAAATTGGTATTATAAAAGTAATGGTTTCTTTTCTCCCCCAATCTCTCCACTTTTGGGAAGATTGAAAATGAGGCTTATAAGAGAAATGAGTTTCTCTCCATTTCTCTCTATTTCTTCCCATTTCTCTCTACTTAGATTATCCAAACAAATAGGAGAAATACATATCACTCCATTTCTTTTCTTTTCTCTCCAAATCACTCAATCCAAACATAGCGTAGGTGTCTGTTGAATCATAATTTCCCATTGAAATTGTAGTTTCTAAAAAGCTTGGTCTTGTAACAATGTATGTTGATGCACATATTGGAATCATAATTTCCTTTTGAAATTGTAGTGCGACTAATGGAACTGTTGTTTGTTTTCTAGCTGGAGTTTGGTTTTTGGAACCATGTTGAAGCAAGCATATCACAAGTTATGTAGTGATGGAGGTGATAAAATTAGGCTTTGTTTGTATTCACAAACAAGAGGTATTCACTGTGGCCAGGTACACTCTTGAATTTTGTTTTGAGGGTACGGGATATATTTTTCTCTTGAATCAACTTTCTATAGAATATGGATCATGATAATTTTTTTTGGCACCCTAAAGCTGACTATTAATGCAGCAGTAGCAATCTTTCAATTAGTAAATTTTATGTCTGTTATGTTTTTTGGGGGGCAAAAGTTGCCATTTTTATGTTAGTTTGAATTGTGTGTTTAGCTATGTTCAACAATTTTTTTTTTTTTTTAGCTTGATTTCCAATAATTTGATGTTACTGCTATTGAGTCCTTCGCAGTGTTCATTCTTGCCATTGTTTTTGGACATAGTATAGACGTTATTTTGCTTTTCTCTTTTTGTAATGTATTGCTATTGCCAACCTTAGAACCAAGGAAACATTGGCGAGGTGATGAGAACAACATGCCAATGAATTTTTTGGGATCTGAAAGAACTGTTGTGGATAATGAGTAATTTGTTATAATTATCAAATCAAGTAGTGTGGCAAATACGGGTCTAGAAAGTGAATCCAGTCCTTATAATATGAAATATGGCCTGAAAATCTTAATTAACCGTATAAAACATTGTTGATATTCACATCCGAGAAACTGCAAGGTAAACCGTATGAATAGCATGCCATTTTACATCAACAAAGTTGAGATCCTCAGCCAATTTAGTTACGTCTTGCTTATGACTGAATATAATAGTTAAAATCATTGTGAGTTTTGAAAGATTTTGTTAGCTACTCATTTTCATGCTGATTATAGTTCATTGAACTTGACACTCCAGGAAAACATCCAAGAATCATGCTATAACTATGTTGAATGAAGATTTATTGTAGCATAATAGATTTGAGATGCAACAGCTAGAAGTCTGGCTTGCATTCCAAATAGCTATGCAAATTTGAAAAGGTTGGTGTCGTAGTGGTCCATTTCCCCCCTCAAAAAGCGCTTGTTATTGTTGAGGAGTGAATTGGTTTGCTTTTACTCGGTTGAAGCATCTCCGCTATTTTTTAGGTTTTTTATGTTCTTAAAATTGTTAAAGCACTCTTGTTCTAGTCACTTACAACTTCTTGATTGATTTAACTTGCTTCTGAAATCTCCGCTCTTGCTCTGAAATTTTAATATGACAACTTAAAACCAAGACAACTGAGGGCAGTGATTTTGGCACCCAAGTTGTAGTCAAAGGTAAAATGATTTTATCATCAAGGATAAATTACATTGACCTCCCTTGAGGTTTGAAAAATATGCCAAGCCCCCACAAGTTTGGCATAATTACACTGTATCCCTATGAATTTCATTCATGTAACACTTTTCATCAGTAATTAGTAATTCGTCTAGTTGGAAAAAAAATTTGATATTATGATATGATTTATGAAGCATAGACACCTTTCTGGAGGTCGTGCATAGGCGTCCTACACATGTTGGACATGGATACGCTCTGGACAAGTGTCGGACACGCTGGAAAGAGTTGGATACGCTGGAACACTTTGGACACACTGCGGATACATGCTGAGAACACGCATGGGACACATTGAGGACATGCTAGGGATACGTTAGGGACATGCTGAGTACTATTTTTTTCAAAAAAAATTATTATTTTTTTATTTTTTTACTAAAATAGCATATATAAGGTTGATAAATTTGATAAAATTAAATATTTGACATGAAATATATATTAAACATTTAAAAATATACATATAATAAAAATATATATTTTGAACGTGTCCTTAACGTGTCATGCCCTACATTTTTTTGAAAATTTACATGTCTACGTGTCCGTATCGTGTTACGTGTCCGTGTCCGTACTTCTTAGGATATGATAATATCATAGCATTTACACTATATTTTGTCATTGATTATTCATGTGTTTACACACCAACTGCATTAGCTATGCTTGTTTTAGCCTTACTAAAAGAGTGTGTTAATGTAATTATGATAAACTTGTACAGCTTATTTTATTTTATTTTTTTTCAAAAAACAAGGGTGATTAGTGTAATTTACCCTATCATCAATAAAACAAAAATCTTACAGGCTCTAAAACTTGTACAATTTGTTGTGAAAGAATTTGAAGTTTTCTTGTTCAAAATCTGACTTTGATGTATTTGTCCCTTTTTATATCTTTAGCCCATTTTATAATTTCACAGCCTTCTTTGGGACCAAAAAGCTTTTTTGGGGTAGAGGATTATCTCGACGATGACAATAGTCGGCCATACATATACCAGAAGGAGGAGAAGTCGAAGAATACAGACAAGCACGTATCCTTCAAACAACGTACAATAGCTTACATGGAGCCATTTACGCTTGACGTGTTCATATCTAAACGCTTTGTTTCGGCCTCGTTCACTCACAGGGTGACGAGCAAGCAAGTTGCGGTTGCTGGTACCAACTCCAAAGACATCAAAGCCGCACTCAAGTCGCGATCAGATATACCGGTGTGTTTGGCCGTAGGACGGATTTTAGCAGAGAGAGCACGAGAAGCGGATGTCTACACGGCTTCGTATACTCCGAGGGAGAGGGATAAGTTTGAAGGGAAGATAAGAGCTGTTGTTCAGTCTCTCATTAACAATGGTATTGATGTTAAAGTTTATCTTGATTGATTTTTTATTTTTTTTTCCTTTCCAAAACTCAAGTTAGGATCTTTGTGTTTCCTTTTGAAGTGTTTTTAGTAACCCTTTCAAAGGTGAAAGTCCCTTTGGTCCTGTTGTAGTCTTTTGTAGATCCTTGATCAATGAAACGAAGGAACACATATATGCATTCATGATCTTCTATAAATGTGAACTCTTGTGTGTGGGGAGTTATTTTCCAATTCATGTTATTTTAAAATAAATTTTCCAAATATAAGTTGTTTTAAAATTTGAGTGAAAATTGAAACAAGAGAAACTAAAAGGATTGAATCATAATTATTATAGGGGGTCTCCATGTGAAATTTGAGTATTTATTTATTTATTTATTTATAAATAAAGGTAAAAATGCATAATTTGTTTTATAATTTTTTTACTCCAATGTCTCCAAAACAGACTCTTGCGACCTACACATACTTTTTATCCAAATTTGTATTTAACAGTGAGTGAGAGGAAGACTATATTAAAACATGAATTGAAGTATAAAGATTTTATGTACTTGTTTACTATTAGAAGATGTGGAAACAAAATAAAATTCAAATAACAATTGAAAATATAATTTATCATACATTGTCAAAAACGGAGATGGGGGAAGATTTCTAAGACTCAATCCCAATCTTTAAATGTCTAATGCAAAAAATTTTAATTTTTTTATGTAGGTTCAACTTATATCATACGTGGTGTGTCATTTCAATTATAAAGAGACATGTAATTATTTTCTCTCACTTTTTCTCTTATATTTTAGTCAATAGTTTTATAATAGTTTCGATCTAATAGATAGAGGACTTCTTGTTTAGTACACAATTACAAACGGATCTATTTTTTTTTCAGAGAATTGTAAATTATAAAATTATAAAAATGCAAATAACTAGTTATATAATTTCCAATTCCTGCAAAAATTTTAAAGTACAACCCTACGAGCCTATAGGCCCATCTTAGGCCTTATAATTGAAATACGGGCTCAAGTTGTCTAGCCCATGTAATCTCCGAACCAGCCTCGCAGCGCACAGCACTGAGTTGACTCGCCCGAGTTCCCAAACTCATAACTCAGTCAAAACCCTTCTCGTTCTCTCTCTCTCCCTCCGCCATTCAACTAAGCTCTGAACCCTAGAGAGAGATGAAAATGGGAAAGAGAAGAAGAGGCAGTGGATCGCCGCCGTCGATAGACTTCGAACGAGTCCTCCGCCGCCACATCGAGTCCTGCAACAAGCACAAATAAGCCACCGTCGACGAAATCGTCAGCCACCTCCGCTCGAATTTCCCAGGATATAGTCGTCAAAAGCTCCAACCTTTCACAACTACCGTTCAAAAAACCCTAGAACACATCAAATCGACGAGCATTACATCAAGTAATCAAGGCCGTCCGTCCACATCAAACTTCGTCTTCGACGACGAAGAAAAAGAAGAAGAAGATGATGAAGATGAATCTGCTTATAAGAGGGTGAAGAGAATCGACACGAGTGAGGAGAGGTTGCAGCGATTGGAAAATCAACACATTCGAAGGAAGCGAATTGGTATCATCGATCAGTCGAGTTCTTCGTCTGAATTGGAATCAAAATTGACAGACGGTGCAGTGTCGACATCGGAAGACGTGATTTAGAGTTCGATTTGATGAAGTCGATGCTTCGTGCGAGTTATAGTGAATCGAAGGATGCTGAAAAATTAAAGAAGAATGTGGAGGTGGAATCGATTTTTCGAAGGCTGATGATTAGGTTGATTTGCTTGAAGGAGATTTGAAAAGATTTGAAAAAGGTTTGAATGGTGATGGCGATGGTGGTGGTGGTGGTGGTGAAGAGGTGAAAGAAAATGATGGGCCAAGATTCAGGGATTTGGGTGAGATGAGTGGAGTTGTGGAGGAATTGAAGATGGAGGTGATAGTTCCATTGTATCATCCGCAGTTACCGAGGTGGCTCGGAGTGAGGCCAATGGCGGGGATTTTGTTGCACGGTCCGCCAGGTTGTGGAAAGACGAAGCTTGCTCATGCCATTGCTAATGAGACTGGTGTTCCATTCTATAAGATTTCTGCTACTGAATTGGTCTCTGGTGTTTCAGGTATTAATTAGTGTTTTTATTCAATAATATATAAATATTTTTCTACTTGGTTTAGTTTGATTAGTTTCACCAAAAAATTTCATGAAATCCAGGCAAAAACAAGTTTTTCACCAAATTTGATAAAGAAGCTCTAGGATAAGCTTGGAGTTTCTGAAAAGGATTTTGATGAAAATTTTGACAGAGTGAGGATTGGTGCATTCAATTTTTTCACCAATCAAGTTTTTTGTAAGTTAATTTTGATTAAAAAAAACTAATGGAGCATCCCATATGAGATCAAGCTTTTAAGTTTTAACCAATTGATGAATAAAAAAGGTAAGAGTTTCTATCTCCAATCCTTCATCAAATCCTTTGTCAAATTTAAATTTGATGAAATTTTTGTTGAAAATGAGATCCAATCCTTTCATCAAACTTTTATCAAATCAAGTTTTCATGAGATGGCAATTGTTGCATATTGCTGGCTCCAAGAAACCATTTACTGGTCTTCCTGCTTCCTTAGGCTCAACTTTGTGATGGAGAGGCTTTCTAATGCTTATAATTATTTTATTTTTTGTGGTAAATATTTCAGGTGCATCGGAAGAAAACATTCGGGATCTTTTTATGAAAGCAGATAGAACAGCACCATCTATTGTATTCATTGACGAGATTGCTGCAATTGCTTCAAAATGAGAGAATCTACAGAGGGAGATGGAGAGAAGGATTGTGACACAGTTGATGACTTGCATGGATGAATCACACAGGCTTGTACAACCGGCTGATGCAAACACAAATGCAGAAAGTTCTGATTGTAGACCAGGCTATGTTCTTGTGATTGGAGCTACCAATAGGCCTGATGCAGTTGATCCTGCATTAAGGAGGCCTGGAAGATTTGATCGTGAGATTGTTTTAGGTGTTCCAGATGAAAATACAAGTGTTGAGATTCTTTTTGCTCTGATATGCAATCTTAGACTTGAGGGTGCTTTTGATCTTGTGAAAATAGCCAGGTCCACACTAGGGTTTGTTGGGGTTGACTTGGCGGCTCTAGCTAACAAGGCTAGTAACCTTGCTATGAAGAGAATTATTGATAGAAGAAAGTCTGATCTATCTGGAGAACCTACAGATGTGGATCATACTAAAGATAGGTGGAGGCATCCATGGCTGCTTGAAGAGATGGAAAATCTTAGCATCACTATGGCTGATTTTGAGGTATCTGAATTTTTTGAATGAATGCTATCTAATGTTATTAATATTTCGAAAAATGCAACATACTTTTAATTTTGATGTTGCTTCTTCTCAATACATGTTTGTCTTATCAGTATCATCCTTTGGAAGAAGTATCTTCATTTTCTTCATGATACTTCAGCGATCCAAATTTTAGTTGAGTTTAATGATTTAACAGTTCCCTTTTGTGCTTCAATGGGAAATTCCTTTAATCTGAATGTGCATGTAGTTAAACATGTAGAATTGCTGGATGTTGTATAATGGTTTTATGATGTAGCATTTTTCATATCTGAAATTGAGATTGACTACTTATTTTGTTGTCTATACTTAAAAATAATTTTTGTTTTATATTTTGAATGAGTTATTTTGTGATTGATTTACTAATAAAATGATGGCCATCACAAAACCATGTTACCTGCAGGAAGCAGCTAAAATGGTTCAACCCTCTTCAAGAAGAGAAGGATTTTCTGCCATTCCTAATGTAAAATGGGAAGATGTTAGAGGGCTCCATTTTTTAAGAAGGAGTTTGACCGTTACATAGTTAGGCGTATAAAATATCCCGAGGATTATGAGGTAATTATTACATTTAAATGTCAAATTATAAATCACCGTCAAGATGGTGCAGAGGGAAACCAACATAAGGGTAGAGTAGAGAGTCATCCTATGTTTTTGACATCATAAGGTGTGTGTTCTTAGATTTAGCTGGCATTTTCAGGGATTCAGGGTAGATCTAGAGACAGGATTTTTGCTTTATGGACCTCCAGGCTGTGGGAAACAATTAATTACTAAGGCTGTTGCCAATGAGGCTGGAGCCAATTTCATTCATATTAAGGTTTGTCACTTTATTTTCACTGTCCAATCTTTTGTTTAAACATGCTAATTTCAACTGTAATTTCTAAATTATGTTCACCGGTAAAGGGCCCTAAACTTCTGAACAAATATGTTGGTGAAAGCGAGTTGGCTGTTAGGACAATATTCAGCCGAGCAAGAACATGTGCCCCGTGCATAATTTTCTTTGATGAGGTAAGTGGCTTGTTACTGTTGGTACTATTCCCAATATTTCTGACTTAAATTATGAAAATATGGACCTCTTTCAACATAACAATGATGCATTTAGATAATTATGGAATCATGGACCTCCCTTCTTCATCAAACTTTACATCTACTTTTGGCCATGATGCAAGATAGGGAAGAACGACAATTCCATACTCCTATCAATGCAGAAAGGACAGAGCCATTCACATCACAAGCACTTCATGTAAATTTTTTATTCATTCATCTCTCTCTTGGGATTTTTTTTCCCTTCTTGGTCTCCATTTATATTTCATAGGACTAAAATTTAAGCCAACTATATAATAGTGTAATTGTATATAAACTGCCCTTTTTAGTTTAACAATGAAGTCTTGTATTTAAAAAAAAAATGGTCCAATAATGATCTGCACTCTGTTATAAAACATGGGCTGTACAGGGTTTGCTGCTAGTTGAACTTCACATGTTCAGATGAGTTGTTTTATTTTAGCCAAAATCCTTAATGGGTTTGGTTGACAGTTATATACCTATAGAATTGGTCTTTGTATCAGTCATTACTGTTAGTGTTTTTAACTTGTGCTCATCTGTCGCTTCAACATCTGCAGGTGGATGCTTTGACTACAAAGCGTGGAAAGGAGGGGGGCTGGGTTGTTGAGCGGCGTTTGAACCAGGTCTAACAAATTTACCTATTCGGTATCTGAATTCACTTATGCTTACCTACTCATCTTATGTCTTTAATGAAATGCATATTGAGTTGGGGAAGAAAACTTTCCGAACGAGAACCAACGAACCACACAAACCACACCGGAACAAATGTCACAAGGATTGGTTTGCTTGGTTTGTGAATGGGTTTTGTGTCACAAAATGAGAATTGCACCAACACTAGGGGACTGAGTCACCCTCTAATGCTTCATTTATCAAAAATTTATTATCAGATTATGGATTTGACAATGAATTCATTTCTTATTATACAACTACTGATAGAGCTAGACGGTGCAGATCAGCGACGTGGTGTTTACGTCATTGGTGCCACAAACAGGTGATCCCAGTTCTTTTTCTTGAAGTTTGCTCTGATAGCAAAATACTATTGTCTTTTGTCTACCAAGTTATCATATCTGATCTTGCCAAAATGCATACCAGACCTAAAGTGATGGACCGTGCTGTGTTACGGCGTGGAAGGTTAGGCAAACCCCTTTATGTCCCTCTGCCCAGTCCAGATGAACGTGGGTTGATCTTAAAAGCTCTTGCTAGGAAGAAGCCTATAGATGCTAGTGTGGATTTAATTGCTATCGAGAGTGATGAAGCTTGCGAAAACCTTAGCGGAGCTGATCTTTCTACACTGGTTCAACTATATTGTGTTAATTTCATATTTTGTTTTCGAGAAATACTAAACATTAATATTCAAAAAAAAATGCCCAACATGTTAAAAAAAATTAAAAATTACTCATAAATCTCATATTGGGAAATGTTACTCTATTTAGTCCATAGTGTTTTTTTGTAAACCATTTAGTCTTTTTTATATTTGGTATGGCATCTTGTTATATTTTATATTTGGCATGGTATCTTTGTTTGTTATATTGTATAAACATCAATATATTGTATCCCATATTGGTGTATGATGATGTTTGATGAGGTTGAAGATGTAGTTGATGTTTGATGATGTTTACAATGTTGGTGATGTTGTAGTTGATGTTTGATGATGTTGATGATTTTTTATGATTTTGGTGATGTCGATGATGTTTGATGATGTTTTATGATATTGGTGATGTTGATGATGTTTGATGATATAGTTGATGTTTGATCAATGTTGATGATGTTTTCTAATGTTGATGATGTTGTTGGTATAGTTAATGTTGCTGATGCTCGAAAAGGAGGGAAATCTAAAAAAGGCCTATAGTGAGCTTTTAACATTCAAATAAGACTTATTAGTCTACAAAATAAAAGGCAGGACCAAATGGTTTAACAAATTAAAATTTGGGATTTATTGGTGCTTTGCCCTTTATAAAATAAGTTTTTTTTTTAGGAAAATTTACCCATATATCCTATTTTCTGAAAAGTTGAACCATTTAGTCCTAAAAGTTTTCTTATGCACCATTTAGTCCCATTTTATTTTGGTAATATTGTTTATTTAATAATCATCATCAGCACCAACATTAGTCATCAAACAAGGATCGAACATCACCAACATATATACCCAGTTGAATATTAAGACCCATTTATCAACATTATTCATCAAACATTGATATTCATTATTCATCAAACATTAAGATCCAGCGAACATCAAACACCATCGCCAATATCAACATTATTAAACATCATCATCAACATTAACATCACAACAAAAACATTAAGATCCAGCGAACATCAACATCATCGCCAACATCATCATCAACATTAAGATCAGCCTTTTCCCAACAAACGTTGCAAACGATTGCGAACCACGACGGCAGAGAGGTCACGATCTCACGGCGGTGGTACTGGATTGGTGTGGATCAGCGCTGATGTTGACGATGTTGATCAATGTGGTACTGGATCAGTGTTCTCGACAACTACAAAGCTTTTGGCGTTGTTTCTAACCCTAAGGAATGGAGCCAACAGAAAGAGAAATCTGTGGAGCATTAAGGAATGGAGATAGAGCAAAGAGAAAGAACAAAGAGAGAGGGAGAGCTACGTACCACAAGCGAAGAGCAGCACCGGCGACGAGCGAAGAGCGGCGCTGGCACGGTGGCAGCAAGGCTAATGACGCCGATCAGGGAGGTGAAGAGCAACAGACGATGAATGAAATGAGATGGATTGAGGGTGTGAGTTAAGTTTAATGAGAAATGATTGTGTGTGGACATTTTGATAGATTCAATCCAATGGTTGAAGAGTGGTATTATATCCATTAATTAGTGTATTAATATTATATCCAATGATGTTGTTGTGATGTTTGATGTTGTGTTGTTGTGTTGTTGATGATGTGATGATGTTTGATGTTGATGATGATGATGTTTGATGATGATGTTGTGATGTTTGATGTTGTTTTGATGATGATGTTTGTGATGTTGGATATTGTTTTGATGATGATGTTGTGATGTTTGATGTTTGATGTTGTTTTGATGATGATGTTTGTGATGTTTGATATTGTTTTGATGATGATGTTGTAATGTTTGATGTTTGATATTGTTTTGATGATGATGTTGTGATATTTGATGTTTGATGTTGTTTTGATGATGATGTTTGTGATGTTTGATATTGTTTTGATGATGATGTTGTGATGTTTGATGTTGTTTTGATGATGATGTTTGATGTTGTTTTGATGATGATATTTGATGTTGTTTTGATAACGACGATGTTGTTTTGATGATGATGATGTTTTATGTATATGCCCTCTATGGTCAATTTCCCTATAATGGGACCTTTCAGTCTATAAGAAAATTTTTATGACTAAACAGCGTATAAGTTGTTAATTTGGGATTTATTGGTGCATCACCCTAGTAATAATAATAATAATAATTTGTAGTTAACCAGCCGGACGTCCGGCAACTCACTAAGCTAACGGACTATTTTTGTAATACCACATCTTCGGCCAACCTAACAATTTGCTCACCCAATGCCCATCCTAGTCCGAACGGACTACCAATTCGAAAGCCACAAACAAAACAAATTTATGAAAATGTTGTTTTATTTTGGATATGATTTATATAGTCACTCACATCTTATTTTATTTATTTATTTATTTATTCTACTTTATGAATCAAACGCAAAGTGAAAAAATACAAGGGGAAAGTACATGCAAGTTGAAATTAGGGGAAAAAATTACAAATACATGAGCGATGTAAGTGTGTCTGTGGTTAGGGATGGCAATGGAGGTTAATGGGGTGCATATTAATTCCCCATCCCCATTCCCCTATAATAATTTTTCCACATTCCCCAATTGTATTACCCTCCCCATCTCCTAATGGGTCTGGATTTCCCCAACCCAACACGACCCCCCCTTTTTTTTTTCGTTTCAAGGTTCACAACCAAAGCTAAATATACATTCAATCTTTTTTTTTTTTTTTTTGGCTCAACAACAAAATCAAATACACATTAATTAATTAAAATGTTTGTTTTAAAATAATCAAATAAGCTCACAAGAACATGAGATAAAATTGTTTTCATATATTTATATAACAAAATCAATCTGGGTTAAAGACATTCTAATAAAATAATGTTGTTGTAATTTGGAGATGAACCAGTCCATCTTCTCTCCTCTTCTCTTCTCTCTCCAGTCTCCAATAACCATGTGTGTACAGGTATGTTCCTCTTTATCTCCTCATTGAGTTGCTTTTCTTTTTTCCATTTGGCTGTATTGGGGGAATAATGGGCACCCAGATCATTAAGCAAATTTATTGAATTTAGAAGTCAAGTTTCATTAGATTAATGTAGTCTCTGTACTGTTGATGAAATTTTGACTGGTAAATGGGTGTTCATTACTTCATTCATTTGGTTTGTTTTTAGTTTACTGAAGATGAGATGAAGATTACCCTATTTTAAATAATCTGTTTTGAATTCCCTCCTTTTGGTTTCATACAGATTGCATCTTGCAAGCTTTACAAGTATGAATCAAAACCTCTCAATACTTATATATATATATATATAACCATTTTCTAAATTGCTTTAAACCAATTTGCTATCAATTTTCAGATTGTTCAGTGAAATCTCATCCAATGGAAGCAGAATTGATGGAATCTGGAGTAGCTATAAGAACTAAAAAGGATTCAAATCTTAATTCAGTACTGTAAATTAAATACCGAGAAATTTCTCTAGAATTTTGTAAACACACACACAAGAAGTGAGTTCAAAAAAAATCTGGCAAGAAAAACGAAAACAGATCACAATGATCATGAAGAATTAATTACATGATCGAAAACACAAACCCAGATTAAACCAGTGAAACCAGTGAATTGTTGAGGGATTTCATGTATGTTCAACAACAAATCAATGAAATCTGTCTTTAATTTCAGTAAGCGAAATAGAGAGAGAACAAGAGAGAACGAGAGAGAGAAACTCACCATGCTGGAGAACCACCGTGGTAAGCGCCAACGGAGATCGCCACCGCTAGATCGTTGCCTTCGCAAATCGTCGATGCTGAAGTGAGAAGATCCGAGTGATGCTAGAATGAAGTCTGCTTAGGCTCACTGTGCGAATGAGAAGAGAACCCTAGTTCTAAACACAACATATGGGGAAATGGGTGGGTGCCCATCCTAACCCATATCTTATAAAAACACCACTTAATTACTCGATTGATAATTAAAAAAATAATCATATATATGGGTCGTTTTCATGGATATCCATAGGATAGGATTCCTATTGCCATTCTTTTCTGTGGTGGAGTGTAAATAAAGGGGTGCGGGGGTATAAGTATCACTTGCGTATCTCCATGTGTTGGTAATTTTTTTTTTTCAAACTCCAACCTCCATATAGTTTCTCAAAGTACAAAATCTATACGTCCCGTTTGTTTTCAGAGATAGATGAGGTAATTGATAGTGAGGGGATTAATAAAATTGTGTTTATTTTAATGATAGTTGTTAGTGTGGGGATTGTTAAATTAGCTTTATATAAAATAAATATAAAATAATAAAACAAATAAAATTATGATTTTTAATTAGGGCAAAACACCAATAAATCCCAAATTTTAATTTGTTAAACCATTTGGTTTTGCCTTTTATTTTGTAGACTAATAAGTCCTATTTGAATGTTAAAAGCTTACTATAGGCCTTTTTTAGATTTTCCTCCTTTTTGAACATCAATAATATTAACTACACCAACAACATCATCAAACATCATAAAACATCATCAACATTGATCAAACATCAACTACATCATCAAACTTCATCAACATCACCAACATCATACAAAATCATCAACATCATCAAACATCAACTACAACATTACCAACATTATGAACATCATCAAACATCAACTACATCTTCAACCTCATCAAACATCACCAACATCATAAAATATCATAAAACATCAACTACATCATCATACATAATCAACATCACCAACATTGTAAACATCATCAAACATCAACTACATCTTCAACCTCATCAAACATCATCATACACCAATATGGGATACAATATATTGATGTTTATACAATATAACAAACAAAGATACCATGCCAAATATAAAATATAACAAGATACCATACCAAATATAAAAATGATTAAATGGTTTACAAAAAAACACTATGGACTAGATAGAGTAACATTTCCCAATATGAGATTTATGAGTAATTTTTAATTTTTTTTAACACGTTGGGCATTTTTTTTTTGAATATTAATGTTTAATGATTTTATATTTTTTGATAACTAAAAGGAAAAATTACTCATAAATCTCATATTGGGAAATGTTACTCTATCTAGTCTTGAGTGTTTTTTTTGTAAACCATTTAGTCATTTTTATATTTGGTATGGTATCTTGTTATATTTTATATTTGGCATGGTATTTTTGTTTGTTATATTGTATAAACATCAATATATTGTATCCCATATTGGTGTATGATGATATTTGATGAGGTTGAAGATGTAGTTGATGTTTGATGATGTTCACAATGTTGGTGATGTTGATTATGTATGATGATGTAGTTGATGTTTGATAATGTTTTATGATGTTGGTGATGTTTGATGATGTTGAAGATGTAGTTGATGTTTGATGATGTTCACAATATTGGTGATGTTGTAGTTGATATTTGATGATGTTGATGATTTTTTTATGATGTTGATGATGTTTGATGATGTAGTTGATGTTTGATGATATTTTATGATGTTGGTGATGTTGATGATGTAGTTGATGTTTGATCAATGTTGATGATGTTTTATGATGTTGATGATATTTGATGATGTTGTTGGTGTAGTTAATGTTGCTGATGTTCGAAAAGAAAGGAAATCTAAAAAAGGCCTATAGTGAGCTTTTAACATTCAAATATGACTTATTAGTCTACAAAATAAAAAGCAAAACCAATGGTTTAACAAATTAAAATTTGAAATTTATTGGTGTTTTGCCCTAACTAAAAATCATAATTTTATTTGTTTTATTATTTTATATTTATTTTATATAAAGTTAATTTAACAATCCACATACTAACAACTATCATTAAAATAAACATAATTTTATTAATCCCCTCACTATCAATTACCTCGTTCTATCTCTGAAAACAAACGGGACATATAGATTTTGTATTTTGAGAAACTATATGAAGGTTGGAGTTTGAAAAAAAAAAATGACCAACACATGGAGATACGCAAATGATACTTATACCCCCACACCCTTTTATTTACACTCCACCACAGAAAAGAATGGCAATAGGAATCCTATCCTATGGATATCCAGGAAAACCGACCCACATATATGATTTTTTTTTTAATTATCAATCGAGTAATTAAGTGGTGTTTTCATGGGATATGGGTCGAGATGGGCACCCGTCCATTTCCCCATATGTTGTGTTTAGAACTAGGGTTCTTTTCTCATTCGCATAGTGAGCCTAAGCAGATTTCATTCCAGCATCACTCGGATCTTCTCACTCCAGCATCGGCGATTTGCGAAGGCAACGATCTAGCGGCGGCGATCTAAGTCAGCGCTTACCATAGTGGTTTTTCAGCGTGGTGAGTTTCTCTCTCTCGTTCTCTCTTGTTCTCTCTCTGTTTCGCTTACTGAAATTAAAGACAGATTTCATTGATTTGTTGCTGAACATACATGAAATCCCTCAACAATTCGCTGGTTTCACTGGTTTAATCTGGGTTTGTGTTTTCGATCAGGTAATTAATTCTTCATGATCATTGTGATCTATTTTTGTTTTTCTTGCCAGATTTTTTTTGAACTCATTTCTTGTGTATGTGTTTACAAAATTCTAGAGAAATTTCTCAGTATTTAATTTACAGTACTGAATTAAGATTTGAATCCTTTTTTGTTCTTATAGCTACTCTAGATTCCATCAATTCTGCTTCCATTAGATGAGATTTCACTGAACAATCTGAAAATTGATAGCAAATTGGTTTAAAACAATTCAGAAAATGGCTATATATATATATATATATAAGTATTGAGATGTTTTGATTCATACTTGTAAAGCTTGCAAGATGCAATCTGTAAGAAAGCTAAAGGACGGAATTCAAAACAGATTATTTAAAATAGGGTAATCTTCATCTCATCTTCAGTAAACTAAAAACAAACCAAATGAATGAAGTAATGAACACCCATTTACCAGTCAAAATTTCATCAACAGTACAGAGACTAAATTAATCCAATGAAACTTGACTTCTAAATTCAATAAATTTGCTTAATGATCTGGGTGCCCATTATCCCCCCAATACAGCCAAATGGAAAAAAGAAAAGCAACTCAATGAGGAGACAAAGAGGAACATACTTGTACACAAATGGTTATTGGAGACTGTAGAGAGAAGAGAAGAGAAGAGAAGATGGACTGGTTCATCTCCAAATTACAACAACATTATTTTATTAGAATGTCTTTAACCCAGATTGATTTTGTTATATAAATATATGAAAACAATTTTATCTCATGTTCTTGTGAGCTTATTTGATTATTTTAAAACAAACATTTTAATTAATTAATGTGTATTTGATTTTGTTGTTGAGCCAAATAAAAAAAAAAAGATTGAATGTATATTTAGCTTTGGTTGTGAACCTTGAAACGAAAAAAAAAAAAAAGGGGTCATATTGGGTTGGGGAAATCCAAACCCATTAGGAGATGGGGAGGCAATATAATTGGGGAATGTGGAAAAATTATTATAGGGGAATGGGGATGGGGAATTAATATGCACCCCATTAACCTCCATTGTCATCCCTAACCACAGACACACTTACATCGCTTATGTATTTGTAATTTTTTTCCCTAATTTCAACTTGCATGTACTTTCTCCTTGTATTTTTTCATTTTGCGTTTGATTCATAAATTAGAATAAATAAATAAATAAATAAAATAAAATGTGAATGACTATATAAATCATATCCAAAATAAAACAACATTTTCATTCACTTCCCCCATTTTATTTTCTAAAGCACCGTTTGGGAAGGAAAACTTGGGCTAATTTAGCTACGTCCCGACAAATTAGGCTGAATCAGCCACGTCCATACAAAATGGGTTTCACGGGTATGTTTGAAACCCTTATTGGTGTAAATTTACCAAAATGCCCTGAAGATAACCCTCTCAATTTGAGGGACAACGCCTCATCCAAAACACACACACCCTTCTAAAAGCTAAGAAGAACAAGCGAAATAGGCGATTCGGAAAGACCAGCGACGACGACGCCATCTGAATGACCTTCGCAGAGGTGATCGGCACCGGAGTACGCATCCGCGGCGGCGAACAAGAACCAACTCTCTCAAACACAAACCGATCTGCAGGTAATGCTTTTATGGCCTATCTGATTCGTTTCCCTGCTTCTGATCTGCATAGTATGGGTTCATAACGGCATCGGTTCATGACCGATCTGTTTCTTTACGATCGTGATTGGGTTGATTACGCTTACATTACATACATTTGGGGCAGCTAGAAATATAAGTATATATATATATATATCTGTGAAAAATTATTTCGAATCTGTTCTTATGTTAAAAATCTGTTCGGTTATCACGGAATGTTACGGTTACAGCTCACACATTTGGAGCAGATATGTATATATACATATATATATATAAATATATCTGTTCTTATTTATGTATCTGTTCTTATTTATGAAAATCTGTAAAATCTGTTCGGTTCGGTTTGGGTTCATTACGGTTAGTAATAAACACATTTGGGGCAGATATATTTATATATATATATATATTATATATATAATTTAATATATATATCTGTTATTATTTATATATCTGTTCTTATATGAAAATCTGTAAAATCTGTTCAGTTTGGGTTCATTACGGTTGCATTTCACACATTTGGGGCAGATATATATCTGTTCTTATATATAAATCTGTTCGGTTTGAAGGTAGATATATGTATTTGTTCTTATATTTTCATGTAGATCAGCCCATGGTAAAAAAATAGTCATTTTCATATTCAACGTGTTCTGTTCTTGGTAGGGCTGGGCGTAGGATTATCCAAACCGTCCAAACTGCCCTACTCGATCCGAACTACACGTGTGTGGACGGTTTCGTAAACACATTAGGGTAAAGTGTGATTTTAAATTTTATATAAATTTCGGGTTGCAAGCAGATTGCGGGTTTGACCCGCACCCGTCCAACCCACCCGCATAATTATTATTATTATTTTTTTCCCCCCTTTCAAATCTAACCGTCCATCACTCACCATCTCACTCACCTTATCTATGACGAACAAAAGAAAAAACCCTAATTGCTGTCTATACCTCACTCTCTCAGTCTCATCTCATCTCATCACTGTCGCTCTCACTCTCTCGTTTCGTTGTTCATCTTCATCTTCTGCACCGATCGGCGATCACTCTCATCTCATCACTGTCTCTCTCTCACTCTCTCGTTTTTCATCTCATCGCACCGATCGTCTCACTCTCTCATCGCACCGATCTACTCACGGTAAGCCTCTATCTCTCTTAATCTTTGTCTCTCTCTCTCGCCCCGATCGAATCTGAATCTGTGTTCTGTGTGTTTGTTGGACCAACAGATCTGAATCTGTGTTCTGTGTGTTTGTTTTGGTCTGAATCGCATCGCACC
Source organism: Camellia sinensis (assembly GCF_055761805.1). NCBI lineage: Eukaryota > Viridiplantae > Streptophyta > Magnoliopsida > Ericales > Theaceae > Camellia > Camellia sinensis. The sequence continues at coordinate 145,926,217 of NC_138970.1, forward strand.
GATCGTCTCACTCTCTCATCGCACCGATCTACTCACGGGTAAGCCTCTATCTCTCTCAATCTCTGTCTCTCTCTCTCTCTCGCCTCGATCGAATCTGAATCTGTGTTCTGTGTGTTTGTTGGACCAGCAGATCTGAATCTGTGTTCTGTGTGTTTGTTTTGGTCTGAATCTGTGATCTGAATCTGTGTTCTGTGTGATCTGAATCTGTTTGATCTTAGATCAAAGGTAAGAGTATATGTCTGTTATCTAAAAATCAAGGTCTGAGTTATGATTCTAGATTCTTTAGAGTGATTTTTTAAATGATTAGGATTTAATTTTATAAAAATTGAAAATTAAATTTGAATGTTTGTGTGGTTTGTGTGTTTTGGAATTAAATTACAAGCTCCAAGTCTTCTCTCAAACTCTGTGCCTTGGTATCATCAATCTTCATCTTCTATCTTTGCTTAATGCTTCCATTTTTCACTTGTTACTCCAATTATTATACTTCTATGTCCTAATTTTGCTTTGTTTCGGTTTAATTCTTCTCAATTTTGGTCTCTATTATATTCATTTGCTTGATTCTGTGTTCGTATCCTATTTGCGTTCAAATTGTGCTTTTCACTGTGGAAATTTTAGTCTTTTTGATTATATATAGGATGGTGAAAGAGTGAAATTTTCATTTCCCCCTTTTTTTTGCTAATTGGAAGTGAACAAGTTTTTTGTTGGCTCTGTATTTGAAGGTTTTCGGTTCTTATAGCATGTTTGATTCCATTACCAGGAACTGTATTTTTTAAAAATAAATGTAGGAAATAAAATGACATGGAAATAAAATCATAGGGTCTTTTATTTTGTTCTGGATTTCTTCAATATGAAAAAAAGAATAATTGTTTGTGCGTGTGTTTAGTGAAGCAAAACAGTAAGGAATAGTGTATCATTGAAAAATGCTTGTTGTTCTAAAGTTTTCGGAAAGTTTGATGGTGAGTTTCGAGGAAAAAACAAATGTCATTATATATGTTTGTTTCTTTATTTTAGGTTTTTGAATTTTAAACAGTGGGGTCTTGCTGTTGGAAGTGTTTGTTAGTATGCCAATGGCTTATACTAACTTTGGAACCTTGGGGAAATATATATTACTTGTCATTTTTTTTATTCCAATTTGGGTTTTAGAACTGCTTGATGTAGCTTTATCTGCTTGTCATGCTTTAACAGTATAGTTACTTATATCAGCGGATTACCTATCACTACAAATCGTCTGTCTCTTTCATGAACATGTGATGTGCTAATTAATCAACCTGCTATGTAGAAATATATTTTTACCATAAAACTATTGGTGAAAGATGGTTAAATGTATCATTGCTTGCCTTGAAGAAGATGGTTTCTACCTCGTTCATTGTCATTTTTCAATCATAGGAGCTTCTGTATTGTTAGTAGCTGCGATTCTTTCAATGTGGTTATGACCTCTTCTTTATAAATCAGGTTTTTATACTGCACGGGATGGACAAGTTAGCTTGCAGTTGCGAAAAAATGGAGATGATCTAATACGGAGCTTTTATCATAATATATCTCCAGGGATTGACATTCATCAGTCTCTGGATGATGTACTGGTAGCAATTTGGTGTATCAAGAATCTCCCAATTGTTATTAGTATCTCAGAGATTGATCATCTATTTTGGACACTGTATCATATGTAAGCTGAAGTAATGAATTACCCGCAAGAGAAGTTTGTGAGGTTAGTTATTTAAATTTGTTATTTAATCTGTTATTTAATTTTTGGAATTAAATCTGTTATTAAAATTAAAATTAAAAAAAGGTTTAAAAATAAATTTTTGAAAAAAAAAGTTCAATCCGCAAACTGCCCGCAACCGCCCGTACATCCGCGAACCCTATCCGCACAAACAGCAAAATGCATTGCGGGTGGTTGCGGGTTGACTTTTTCCCAAACCGCATAGATGCGGGCGGGTCCAAACCGAACCGCAAACCGTCCCAAACCGAACCGCGGACACCCCTAGTTCTTGGCACCTGTTCTGTTCAAAACAGTCTATTCTGCAAAATTTTTTTTTTCTTAGAAGTCACATTACAAATTATCAATTTCAGATCACAATTTCACATTTATGGCATTCAACTGCTGACTGATGACATCAATTCTGTGAATGAATATCCATTTCTGTTACAAAATTCTGTTGATTACTTATCACTGTCATGATAAACTTCATTTAAAAATCTGTCAATTACCTATTGATGAGTTATGAAAACACATGATCTGAATATGTTCTGTCATTTGTGAGTCAATGCTGGAGACGATGTCTCCATCTGTGAAATACCTATTGATTTGAAGAAAATTGAATTACCTATTGATTTGTCAATGGAGAAAAAAATATTTTGTATACCAATAAAAATAAAGAGCAAGAACTAATTAATGTAAACAAAAAATAAAAAAAAAGACAAAAACATAAATTTTAAAAAAAATTTCGAAAAATCTAAGCACAATACGCCAAATCCAAACCCAAAATAAAAAAAAAAGTAATAGAAAAAAAAAAATAAGCAAAATACGAAAAATCCAATCCCAAAATAAAAAAATTAAGAGGAAAAAAAAATTAAAGCAAAATATGCCAAATCCAAACCGGAAAAAAAAAAAAATTTAAACAAAATACGGCAAATCGAAACCTAACATAAAAAAAATAAAAAATAAAAAATTACCAAAATATGCCAAATCCAAAGCGAAAAAAAAAAATTAAAAAATTTAAACAAAATACGCCAATTTGAAACCCAACATAAAAAATAAAAAAAAACCAAAATATGCCAAATCCAAAGCGAAAAAAAAAAAATAATCTAAACAAAATACGCCAAATCCAAACCCAAAATTAAAGGAAAAAAAAGGCAAAAAGGGCAGTTTGGTAATTTAATAAGAAGACACCTCACCGAAAAGCCAAAAAATCCTTCCCAAACAAAACTTTTTAGCCCCAGACTAAAATAGCCAAAAAAAACCAAAAAGCCAAAAAGTCAACCCACTTTCCTTCCCAAACGGAGGCTAAATAACTCCCCCAAATCCACGAAATGAACATAACATGGCAAATTAGGGCTAAATTCTGAGTGTCTCCCCCTCTCTCTGTATCTGGCGACACTGGCAAGGCAGTGAATCTGACAATTTTCCCGATCAGTTCTCTTGCGAGTTCGGTCGTCCACCAAAGTTTAGTTATAGCTTCTAGCTTCCAGGTACCCACTCTCCTTTCCTCTCCTCATCTCCTTAAATGGGTATATATACAAATTGGAAGAAGAAACAAAGGTTGCAAATTCACGAGGGAGGCGTTATCAATAGATGTTAAGTTTAATTTTTATTTGGTAAGTTTTTGCGCATGTATAATTTCAATCATTGGTTGGTTTTAGAACTCAGTAGAAATGGGTTTTCAATATAAAAATATAAAAAATGGATTTTTTTCAATTCAAATTCAATCCTAATTTTCACTGACCAACTAACCAGTATTTTGTATTTTGAGTTATAGACTAAGGAATTTGTAATTGTTTGATGTTAAACATATATGTAGGCTATTCATGCTATTGATTGTAACTCAATTGGTTTTGAAGGTGTCCTTTACTACTTTTTTTTTTTTTTTTAATTTTTAATATTTTTTTGGTGAAAAATCAACAACGAAATTCATTAAGTAATAGAAAAGGTAGAGGACAAGAAGTACTTATACGGTGAAGAAGGACCAAACAAAATAAAAGCAACTATAAAAAAACTAAAGGAAAACGAGGAAATCCAATCGCTAAGGATTGCAAACAGAAGCCTAATCCCTAGAAATCAAGAAGAGTGGAACTTCTTTAAAAGGAGGAGACACAAAGGCCCAAAACGAAGCCAAAAACCTAGTCCTATCCCATAAAGAATCTACAGAAGCCGCATTTCCATCAAAGATCCGTGAATTTCTCTCTAGCCAAAAAGTCCAAAACATAGCACAAACAATACAAGACCACAATGTTTTGGCTCTCTTAAAGCCGCCGAACCCTTCAAGCTTAACAAGAAGCATATCCTTGGAGCAACCCATTGAACATTACGCAAGCTGAACAAACGCTGCCATAACTCAAGAGCCACCGAACAATGAAGAAAGAGATGATCCGTTGATTCTGAACTCCTCTTGCACATCACACACCATTGAGGGCAAAGATAGTGATTAGGCCTTCTCCTTTGGAATAGGTCATTGGTCATAATACCTCTTTGAACTAAAGACCACATGAAAAACTTCACTTTATGAGGGATACTTTTTCATATGAAGAAGAAACAAAGGAATGGAAGACTCGTCAATGAGTTTGTCAAACAAAGATTTACAAGAAAAAATCCCTGAAGAGCTGATATTCTACACCCTTTTATCGAAAGATAAAGATAAGGAAACCCCATCAATCAATGTTAACAAAGATGCAAACTCAATATACTCCCTATTGCTTAGATTCCTAAGGAAACTAAAATTCCAAGAAATTGGTGCCACGGTAGAACATGCCACCGGCGCAAAGGAGGAAAGGGTTTTTTTTTTCTTGTTAATCTTTGTTTGAAAGGGTGTCCTTTACTACTATAATGGTTATCTGGACGCTAGACGTTGCAATTTAAGAGATGTGTAATTTCTTCATGTGGCGAAAAAAAAAGTATAGACACAAGTTGGATGTCTTGTCTTCTTATTGGTTACCTTTTTCTTTTTTGGGATTCTCGTATTGATTTCTTTAATTTGATGATAAAACTTATTTCAAAAACTGGGTTGTTATCAGAGTTCTGCAAAATCACTTTGGATGGGAGGTATAAGTTTCTTGAACACCTTTTGCAGTTGAATTTTTGGTTAATGAACAAAACCCTTTTCAGTTTAGTAACCTAGAGGGTCGCACACAATGGAGACACATACATAGGGACATGTATTTATAGATAAAACTATTTTGTTTTGATGTCCACTTAGAAGAATACTAGTTGGCTATGTGCAGTTGGATCGAGAAATCTGTTTTTGACTGGACATGTTTCTCTGCCCATGTTATTGTTTGATTATTGTTTTGTGAGACAGTAGTTGTCTTTTTCAATTGATCTTGTTCTGGATGTTGTTGGGATACTGAAATGTTGAGTTACTTTTTGTCACAGTTTAGGGAATCTTGTTGATTTACAATAATGTTATTGTAATGAGTTTTGTTTCTTGATTTTAATTTTTTTTAAATTAAATAACAATTTTTTATTAATAAATTATAAGTTGGAGAATAAAAATCATAAAGTAATATTTTAAGTAAATTACATTAATATCTTTTGTGATTTGGACAAAATATAGTAAATCTTGCAGTTTTAACATAATTAGATCGACTTGTCCTCTAAGCATCTCCAACCCACTAGGCATATGATGCTTGTTAGTCAAAATGCCTAATGTGACTCACTTTTTTCAACTCCAATGCACTAGGTATATGATTAGGCATTTTGGCTCAACTCACTTCACTAGCTACAAGTAGCTATCCTTCAAGGTTAGGCAAAATGTATTTAATCATTAGGATTATTTCCCTCCATTTTTGTCGCTGACGTGGCATTCTATGAAGTTAATAGTATTTGGATGAATAGCTAAAATAAAGAGCATGGTTGGAGTAGAAACATATAATAGTTGACAGACAAAATAAAATGTATACTTTATAGTAATATTTAGATAGGTAAAATGCCTATTAGACTAAACAAATAGAAAGCAAATAGCATAAAAAAAAATAAGAACAAATATATATTTAAGTATAAAAACAATGATAATATTTTTTTTCCTCGTTCATATGACTAATGAAATAAATTATTGATGAAAATGAACTAAAAGTAATATATAAAAATTAAAATATTAAGATAGTCTAATATAATTATGTAAAAATTGTGAGAAAGTGTCGTCTTTTTTTTTCTCTAAACTTTAAATTAGGTTAATGTAATTTAATTTTTATTTTTACAATCAAATTTTTTTATTAAAGGGACTCAGACTTATCTATTCAGAATTTCTTAAGTGAGTGATTGTTTGGTAGAGATTAATTTGTGTAGTATAATATTTAGATTAATTTGTGTAGTATGAGATTTATATGGACTCCACATAGAATGCGGTAGAAATTAATTTCTGAGTAATTTTTAAGTTAATGTGAATAAATTTGTATTATTTTTTTTAAAAAAAATAGGATTTTCGAAAATCTTCATATTCGAAGGGTTTAGGCTTTGAGAATCGGGTGTTTGTTTGGTTCCTGAGAAAATAACCAGGCAGACACCATCCACGAAGCGTACCGTAGAGTTCGCGGTCACTCGCCGACGGCATTCTCAGGCACTTCGCCTCGACAGCACCACCCTTCTCCGCCGCCCGGAACTGGACTGAACTTCCACTCCGTTTCGTCACCGTCAGTCGACAAAACTTGTGTCATTGTTTACACTTCACAATCGAACCAGGTAAGCTTTTCCTGTGATCAAACAGACTTCGACCCATATTGGGTCAGACCCAATATACCTAATCAATTCAGTTGTTTCTTTATATATGGATGTGATTATGGAAAACTAATGGGTGTTTTGTTACTCGGTGAATGAGTACTCGATTTGGGTTTTTTTGATATTCTTTTTAGCTGACTGGGTTGACCCAATTCGTTTGTTGTTTGATGATTGTGTGTTTATTAGCAAATTTGAGGCATAAAGTTTGAAATTTTAATTTGTGCCGAATTTGCCAATGTAAATGAACTAGTATAGAAACAGAAAATGGAACTACAATGTCTCTTTTGTGTTCGAATAAATGTCAAAAAGAAATAATTTTGGACCCTGGGATTTTTAGTATATTATTATTAGCACCAAGTTTGGGAACCTAGGAGAGAAAAAAAAAATGATTACTTAAGTAATAAAGTAATAAGAGAAAAGAAAAGAAAAGAAATGATTGTGATTTCTCTCTTTTTTGTTTGGATAAAGAAGAAATAAAAGAAAAGAAATGATTGTGATTTCTCTCATTCTTGTTTGGTTAGATTTTATTAAGAGAAAAGAAAAGAAATTATTTTATGTTATATTACCAAAATAACTTTTTTATATTTTCAATCATTTTATTTCTTTTATTTTTATAGGGACAAAATTGGTATTATAAAAATAATGATTTCTTTTCTCTCTCAATTTCTCCACTTTTGGGAAGATTGAAAATGAGGTTTATAAGAGAAATGAGTTTCTCTCCATTTCTCTCCATTTCTTCCCATGTCTCTCTACTTAGATTATCCAAACAAATAGGACAAATACATATCACTCAATTTCTTTTCTTTTCTCTCCAAATCACTCAATCCAAACATAGCGTAGGTGTCTGTTGAATCATAATTTCCCATTGAAATTGTAGTGTCTAAAAAGCTTGGTCTTATAACAATGTATGTTGATGCACATATTGGAATCATAATTTTCTGTTGAAATTGTAGTGCGACTAATGGAACTGCTGTTTGTTTTCTAACAGGAGTTTGGTTTTTGGAACCATGTTGAAGCAAGCATATCACAAGTTATGTGCTCATGGAGGTGATAAAATTAGGCTTTGTTTGTATTCACAAACAAGAGGTATTCACTGTGGCCAGGTACACTCTTGAATTTTGTTTGAGGGTACGGGATATATTTTTCTCTTGAATCAACTTTCTATAGAATATGGATCATGATAAATTTTTTTGGCACCCTAAAGCTGACTATTAATGCAGCAGTAGCAATCTTTCAATTAGTAAATTTTATGTCTGTTATGTTTTTTGGGGGGCAAAAGTTGCCATTTTTATGTTAGTTTGAATTGTGTGTTTAGCTATGTTCAACAAAATTTTTTTTTTTAGCTTGATTTCCAATAATTTGATGTTATTGCTATTGAGTCCTTCGCAATGTTCATTCTTGCCATTGTTTATGGACATAGTATAGACGCTATTTTGCTTCTCTCTTTTCGTAATGTATTGCTATTGCCAACCTTAGAACCAAGAAAACATTGGTGTGGTGATGAGAACAACATGCCAATGAATTTTTTGGGATCTGAAAGACCTGTTGTGGATAATGAGTAATTTGTTATAATGATCAAATCAAGTAGTGTGGCAAATACGGGTCTAGAAAGTGAATCCAGTCCTTATAATATGAAATATGGCCTGAAAATCTTAATTAACCGTATAAAACATTGTTGATATTCACATTCGAGAAACTGCAAGGTAAGCCGTGTGAATAGGATGCCATTTTACAGCAACAAAGTCGAGATCCTCAGGCAATTTAGTTACGTCTTGCTTATGACTGAATATAATAGTTAAAATCATTGTGAGTTTTGAAAGATTTTGTTAGCTACTCATTTTCATGCTGATTATAGGTCATTGAACTTGACACTCCAGGAAAACATCTAAGAATCATGCTATAACTATGTTGAATGAAGATTTATTGTAGCATAATAGATTTGAGATGCAACAGTTAGAAGTCTGGCTTGCATTCCAAATAGCTATGCAAATTTGAAAAGGTTGGTGTCGTAGTGGTCCATTTTCCCCCTCAAAAAGCGCTTGTTATTGTTGAGGTGTGAATTGGTTTGCTTTTACTCGGTTGAAGCATCTCTGCTATTTTTTAGGTTTTTTATGTTCTTAAAATTGTTAAAACACTTGTTCTAGTCACTTACAACTTCTTGATTGATTTAACTTGCTTCTGAAATCTCCGCTCTTGCTCTGAAATTTTAATATGATAACTTAAAACCAAGACAACTGAGGGCAGTGATTTTGGCACCCAAGTTGTAGTCAAAGGTAAAATGATTTTATTATCAAGGATAAATTACATTGACCTCCCTTGAGGTTTGAAAAATATGCCAAGCCCCCACAAGTTTGGCATAATTACATTGTATCCCTGTGAATTTCATTCATGTAACACTTTTCATCAGTAATTAGTAATTCGTCTAGTTGAAATTTTTTTTTGATATTATGATATGATTTATGAAGCATAGACACCTTTCTGGAGGTCGTGTACAGGCGTCCTACACATGTTAGACATGGATACGCTCTGGACAAGTGTCGGACAAGCTGGAAAGAGTTGGATAAGTTGGAACACTTTGGACACTACGGATACATGCTGAGAACACGCATGGGACACGTTGAGGACACGCTAGGGACATGTTAGGGACATGCTGAGTACTATTTTTTTCAAAAAAAATTATTATTTTTTATTTTTTTACTAAAATAGCATATCTAAGGTTGATAAATTTGATAAAATTAAATATTTGACATGAAATATATATTAAACATTTAAAAATATACATATAATAGAAATATATATTTTGAACGTGTCCTTAACGTGTCGTGCCCTACATTTTTTTGAAAATTTACATGTCTGCGTGTCCGTATTGTGTCACGTGTCCGTGTCCGTACTTCTTAGGATATGATAATATCATAACATTTACACTATATTTTGTCATTGATTATTCATGTGTTTACACACCAACTGCATTAGTTATGCTTGTTTTAGCCTTACTAAAAGAGTGTTTAATGTAATTACGATAAACTTGTAGAGCTTATTTTATTTTATTTTTTTTCAAACGACAAGGGTGATTAGTGTAATTTACCCTGTCATCAATAAAACAAAAATCTTACAGGCTCTAAAACTTGTACAATTTGTTGTGAAAGAATTTGAAGTTTTCTTGTTCAAAATCTGACTTTGATGTATTTGTCCCTTTTTATATCTTTAACCCATTTTATAATTTCACAGCCTTCTTTGGGACCAAGAAGCTTTTTTGGGGTAGAGGATTATCTCGACGATGACAATAGCCGGCCATACACATACCAGAAGGAGAAGAAGTCGAAGAATACAGATAAGCACGTATCCTTCAAACAACGTACAATAGCTTACATGGAGCCATTTACGCTTGACGTGTTCATATCTAAACGCTTTGTTTCGGCCTCGTTCACTCACAGGGTGACGAGCAAGCAAGTTGCGGTTGCTGGTACCAACTCCAAAGACATCAAAGCCGCACTCAAGTCGCGATCAGATATACCGGCGTGTTTGGCCGTAGGACGGATTTTAGCAGAGAGAGCACGAGAAGCGGATGTCTACACGGCTTCGTATACTCCGAGGGAGAGGGATAAGTTTGAAGGGAAGATAAGAGCTGTTGTTCAATCTCTCATTGACAATGGTATTGATGTTAAAGTTTATCTTGATTGATTTTTTATTTTTTTTTCCTTTCCAAAACTCAAGTTAGGATCTTTGTGTTTCCTTTTGAAGTGTTTTTAGTAACCCTTTCAGAGGTGAAAGTCTTTTTGGTCCTGTTGTAGTCTTTTGTAGATCCTTGATCAATGAAATGAAGGAACACATATATGCATTCATGATCTTCTATAAATGTGAACTCTTGTGTGTGGCGAGTTATTTTCCAATTCATGTTATTTTAAAATAAATTTTCCAAATATAAGTTGTTTTAAAATTTGAGTGAAAATTGAAACAAGAGAAACTAAAAGGATTGAATTATAATTATTAGAGGGGGTCTCTATGTGAAATTTGAGTGATTTTTCTATTTATTTATAATTAAAGGTAAAAATGTGTAATTTATTTTATAATTTTTTTTACTCCAATGTCTCCAAAACATACTCTTGCAACCTACACATACTTTTTATCCAAATTTTTATTTAACAGTGAGTGAGAGGAAGACTATATTAAAACATGAATTGAAGTATAAAGATTTTCTGTACTTGTTTACTATTAGAAGATCTGGAAACAAAATAAAATTCAAATAACAATTGAAAATATAATTTATCATACATTGTCAAAAACGGAGATGGGAGAAGATTTTTGAGACTCAATCCCAATCTTTAAATGTCTAATGTGAAAAATTTTAATTTTTTTATGTAGGTTTAACTTATATCATACGTGGTGTGTTATTTCAATTATAAAGGGACACATAATTATTTTCTCACTTTTTCTCTTATATTTTAGACAATAGTTTTATAATAGTTTCGATCTAATAGATGGAGGACTTCTTGATTAGTACACAATTACAAACGGATCTTTTTTTTTTTCAGAGAATTGTAAATTATAAAATTATAAAAATTCAAATGACTAGTGATATAATTTTTAATTCCTGCAAAAATTTTAAAGTACAACCCTACAGGCCTATAGGCCTATCTTAGGCCTTATAATTGAAATACGGGCTCAAGCTGTCTAGCCCATGTAATCTCCGAACCAGCCTCGCAGCCCACAACACTGAGTTGACTCGCCCGAGTTCCCAAACTCATAACTCAGTCAAAACCCTTCTCGTTCTCTCTCTCTCCCCCCGTCCTTCAACTGAGCTCTGAACCCTAGAGAGAGATGAAAATGGGAAGGAGAAGAAGAGGCGGTGGATCGCCGCCGTCGACGGACTTCGAATGAGTCCTCCGCTGCCACATCGAGTCCTGCAACAGGCACAAATACGCCACCGTCGACGAAATCGTCAGCCACCTTCGCTCGAACTTCCCAGGATACAGTCGTCAAAAGCTCCAACCTTTCACAATTGCCGTTCAAAAAACCCTAGAACACATCAAATCGACGAGCATTACATCAAGCAATTAAGGTCGTTCGTCCACATCAAACTTCGTCTTCGACGACGAAGAAGAAGAAGAAGAAGATGATGAAGATGAATCTGAAGGATGCTGAAAAATTGAAGGAGAATGTGGAGGTGGAATTGGTTGTTAACAATAAGGCTGATGATAAGGTTGATTTGCTTGAAGGAGATATGAAAAGATTTGAAAAAGGATTGAATGGTGATGGCGATGGTGGTGGTGGTGAAGAGGTGAAAGAAAAGGATGGGCCAAGATTCAGGGATTTGGGTGGGATGAGTAGAGTTGTGGAGGAATTGAAGATGGAGGTGATAGTTCCATTGTATCATCCGTAGTTACTGAGGTGGCTCGGAGTGAGGCCGATGGCGGGGATTTTGTTGCACGGTCCGCCAGGTTGTGGAAAGACGAAGCTTGCTCATGCCATTGCTAATGAGACTGGTGTTCCATTCTTTAAGAAATTGGTCTATGGTGTTTCAGGTATTAATTAGTGTTTCTATTCAATAACATATAAATATTTTTCTACTTGGTTTAGTTTGATTAGTTTCACCAAAAAATTTCATGAAATCCAGGCAAAAACAAGTTTTTCACCAAATTTGATAAAGAAGCTCTAGGATAAGCTTGGAGTTTTTGAAAAGGATTTTGATGAAAATTTTGACAGAGTGAGGATTGGTGCATTCAATTTTCTCACCAATCAAGTTTTTTGTTAGTTAATTTTGATTAAAAAAAACTAATGGAGCATCCCATATGAGATCAAGCTTTTAAGTTTTAACCAATTTTTTAACCAATTGATGAATAAAAAGGTAAGAGTATCTATCTCCAATCCTTCATCAAATCCTTTGTCAAATTTAAATTTGATGAAATTTTTGTTGAAAATGAGATTCAATCCTTTCATCAAACTTTTATCAAATCAAGTTTTCATGAGATGGCAATTGTTGCATATTGCTGGCTCCAAGAAACCATTTACTGGTCTTCTTGCTTCCCTGGGCTCAGCTTTGTGATGGAGAAGCTTTCTAATGCTTATAATTATTGTATTTTTTGTGGTAAATATTTCAGGTGCATCGGAAGAAAACATTCGGGATCTTTTTATGAAAGCAGATAGAACAGCACCATCTATTGTATTCATTGACGAGATTGCTGCAATTGCTTCAAAACGAGAGAATCTACAGAGGGAGATGGAGAGAAGGATTGTGACACAGTTGATGACTTGCATGGATGAATCACACAGGCTTGTACAACCGGCCGATGCAAACACAAATGCAGAAAGTTCTGATTGCAGACCAGGCTATGTTCTTGTGATTGGAGCTACCAATAGGCCTGATGCGGTTGATCCTGCATTAAGGAGGCTTGGACGATTTGATCGTGAGATTTTTTTAGGTGTTCCAGATGAAAATGCAAGGGTTGAGATTCTTTTTGCTCTGACACGCAATCTTAGACTTGAGGGTGCTTTTGATCTTGTGAAAATAGTCAGGTCCACGCCAGGGTTTGTTGGGGCTGACTTGGCGGCTCTAACTAACAAGGCTGGTAACCTTGCTATAAAGAGAATTATTGACAGAAGAAAGTCTGATCTATCTGGAGAACCTACAGATGTGGATCATACTGAAGACTGGTGGAGGCATCCATGGCTGCTTGAAGAGATGGAAAATCTTAGCATCACTATGGCTGATTTTGAGGTATCTGAATTTTTTGAATGAATGCTATCTAATGTTATTAATATTTCGAAAATGCAACATACTTTTAATTTTGATGTTGCTTCTTCTCAATACATGTTTGTCTTATCAGTATCATCCTTTGGAAGAAGTATCTTCATTTTCTTCATGATACTTCAGCGATCTAAATTTTAGTTGAGTTTAATGATTTAACAGTTCCCTTTTGTGCTTCAATGGGAAATTCCTTTAATCTGAATGTGCATGTAGTTGAACATGTAGAATTGCTGGATGTTGTATAATGGTTTTATGATGTAGCATTTTTCATATCTGAAATTGAGATTGACTACTTATTTTGTTGTCTATACTTAAAAATAATTTTTTTTTTATATTTTGAATGAGTTATTTTGTGATTGATTTACTGATAAAATGATGGCCATCACAAAACCATGTTACCTGCAGGAAGCAGCTAAAATGGTTCAACCCTCTACAAGAAGAGAAGGATTTTTTGCCATTCCTAATGTAAAATGGGAAGATGTCAGAGGGCTCCATTTGTTAAGGAAGGAGTTTGACCGTTACATAGTTAGGCGTATAAAATATCCCGAGGATTATGAGGTAATTATTACATTTAAATGTCAAATTATAAATCACCGTCAAGATGGTGCAGAGGGAAACCAACATAAGGGTAGAGTAGAGAGTCATCCTATGTTTTTGACATCATAAGGTTTGTGTTCTTAGATTTAGCTGGCATTTTCAGGGATTCAGGGTAGATCTAGAGACAGGATTTTTGCTTTATGGACCTCCAGGCTGTGGGAAAACATTGATTGCTAAGGCTGTTGCCAATGAGGCTGGAGCCAATTTCATTCATATCAAGGTTTGTCACTTTATTTTCACTGTCCAATCTTTTGTTTAAACATGCTAATTTCAACTGTAATTTCTAAATTATGTTCACCGGTAAAGGGCCCTAAACTTCTGAACAAATATGTTGGTGAAAGCGAGTTGGCTGTTAGGACAATATTCAGCCGAGCAAGAACATGTGCCCCGTGCATACTTTTCTTTGATGAGGTAAGTGGCTTGTTACTGTTGGTACTATTCCCAATATTTCTGACTTAAATTATGAAAATATGGACCTCTTTCAACATAACAATGATGCATTTACATAATTATGGAATCATGGACCTCCCTTCTTCATCAAACTTTACATCTACTTTTGGCCATGATTGCAAGATAGGGAAGAACGGCAATTCCATACTCCTGTCAATGCAGAAAGGACAGAGCCATTCACATCACAAGCCCTTCATGTAAATTTTTTATTCATTCATCTCTCTCTTGGGATTTTTTTTCCCTTCTTGGTCTCCATTTATATTTCATAGGACTAAAATTTAAGCCAACTATATAATAGTGTAATTGTATATAGACTGCCCTTTTCAGTTTAACAATGAAGTCTTGTATTTAAAAAAAAAAAAAAAAAAAAAGGTCCAATAATGATCTGCACTCTGTTATAAAACATGGGCCGGACAGGGCTTGCTGCTAGCTGAACTTCACATGTTCAGATGAGTTGTTTTATTTTAGCCAAAATCCTTAATGGGTTTGGTTGACAATTATATACCTATAGAATTGGTCTTTGTATCAGTCATTACTGTCAGTGTTTTTAACTTGTGCTCATCTGTCCCTTCAACATCTGCGGGTGGATGCTTTGACTATTAAGCGTGGAAAGGAGGGGGGCTGGGTTGTTGAGTGGCTTTTGAACCAGGTCTAACAAATTTACCTATTCAGTATCTGAATTCACTTATGCTCACCTACTCATCTTACGTCTTTAATGAAATGCATAATGAGTTGGGGAAGAAAACTTTCCGAACGAGAACCAACCAACCACAAAAACCACACCGGAACAAATGTCACAAGGATTGGTTTGCTTGGTTTGTGAATGGGTTTTGTGTCACAAAAAGAGAATTGCACCAACACTAGGGGACTGAGTCACACCCTAATGCTTCCTTTATCAAAACTTTATTATCAGATTATGGATTTGACAATGAATTCATTTCTTATTATGCAGCTACTGATAAAGCTAGACGGTGCAGATCAGCGACGTGGTGTTTACGTCATTGGTGCCACAAACATGTGATCTCAGTTCTTTTTCTTAAAGTTTGCTCTGATAGCAAAATACTATTGTCTTTTGTCTACCAAGTTATCATATCTGATCTTGCCAAAATGCATACCAGACCTGAAGTGATGGACCGTGCTGTGTTACGGCCTGGAAGGTTTGGCAAACTCCTTTATGTCCCTCTGCCCAGTCCAGATGAACGTGGGTTGATCTTAAAAGCTCTTGCTAGGAAGAAGCCTATAGATGCTAGTGTGGATTTAATTACTATCGGGAGTGATGAAGCTTGCGAAAACCTTAGCGGAGCTGATCTTTCTGCACTAGTTCAACTATATTGTGTTAATTTCATATTTTGTTTTCGAGAAATGCTACCTCCTCTTGGTTTTAAATATCAATACAATATGTAACGGAAGTTTGGTCTCCCCATATGTATCTAGATACTTGTTTAAAACCATTCTCACTTGCGTCTGCACACTCAACTCTGCCATTGTGCATGTGCATGCTTGTGCCAAGTGTGGCTCGTGGTTGGGCTTTTCCTGACTGCTCAATTTCTGTTTTTGTCAATGCTAGATGAATGAAGCAGCCATGGCTGCACTCGAAGAGAAACTGACGCCCCAAAGCAGTTCAGATGCTGATCATTCGATTTCATTGACTATCAAGAAAACACATTTTGAGCAGGCACTGAAAAAAATCTCTTCATCAGTCTCAGACAAGGTTTGGGAGTTACCCTTGCTTAGTTGTTTCTTGATGCTCATGTGTGTTGTCCCCTTATACAGCTCGCCTTTTCTCGGCTTTCTAATCTCTCTGTTTTGTATGGGGTGCAGCAAAAACGTTACTACCATCGTTTGTCAGAAAGCTTCAGAGCGGCATGAGAGTAGACGGGATGGGAGGATTCCAATTGTTTGGATCTGATTTCATTGTCGTTGTAGATGCCATCATTCATTTCAAGTTGGTGGATACTCTTTCAACCTGTGGTATCTGAGAGGGAAGACAGCAACCCAACTCGGGAAAAACAGGGTTCCTTAACCATGATCAATTGCAATCGCCTAGTATTAACTAAAGTTGTGTTCTGGTTTTGAATTTGTAGAAGGGAAATAAATTAGAAAAAAATGAAATAGCAGTTGAGATTTTTTTGGTTATTTTCTCTCCCCCCCCCAAGGGATATTAGAAGCTTTAAGCGTAATTTAAACTAACGCTGGGTTTGTCAAATATCATTTTTTTTATTTTTAAGGATAGCTAGTGGTAAATCATTTATTTATTTTGTTAAAGATTCACATTTTTAGATCTATAAATTCACTTATAATGATGTGATGAGGAGTTGGCTTAATATTATTGGTGTATAAGTGCATTTCCAACGCTTACTCAAATTAAAATTTGAGTAAAAGTTTGATCTGATATGTTATGCTTTAATCGCTTCATTAAATCTGGTTGGTCATCCAGTTGATTATCCGACCAATCGTCCGGTTTAAAGCAAATTTTCAACAAAATTTTGCCAAGGCAGTCATTCATTCGGATGTTCTATCGGTCGTTTACCCGGTCGTCCACCAATGGTTGCCTACAAAATTTGATGAAAGGTTTAACGCTCCCTTGATTTCTGGTCTCGCCTTCATTTGATATGGGTTTGAAGTCATGGTTGGAATAAAAAAAAGGAACGTGTTAAGCGTTGGAGACGTTCTAACAAATAAAAAATTTACACATATCATGCAACATCATTATATATGCAATCATGAAAATATTTTAAGGGTCTCAAACATTTTTTCTGTGTTATGAAAAATCTTCAAAAATCGTCTTTGTTATTGGGAAATTTTAGGTAAGTCGCTTTTTTTCTTTTGGGTAAATTAAACTGATATCTCTTGAGATTTTTATTTAATATATATCTCCCCTCATATTTAAAAAATTACACTAATCTCGTTGCCAAATTAAATGACATATTTATCTTTAATTTTTATTCATATAAAATAATGCAGATATTTTGTTCACGTCATTTCAAGGGAAATAACAATCATCTTTTTTAGTTTAACTTACACAAAAAATTGAGTTTTTTTTTTAATTTTTCGTATTTATTTTTTTATTTTTACTGATTTTTTTTAATATCTTAAGCATTTTATTTTTATTTTTTAAATACACCTTATTTAGATATACTTAAGAAGTATAATATTTTGTGATTTTTTTTTTAAATTCACCAAAAACAAAAATATAAAAATTCAATACATTATCTTGTTTGTTATATTCAATGATTTTTTAAAAATTTTGTGCACAAAATTTATACTTTTTAAATATATCTAAATTAAATTGATCTAATCTAAATATAATGGTAGAAATAAAAATAAAAAATTATACTCATATATAAAAAATTATACAAAAAATATCATTAAAAGGCGATATGGTCAATTAAAAAATTTGAAGGCATAACATCAATCATTTAGAGAGCAATTGTAATGAGATTATAAACCTCAAAAAAAAAATGTAATTTTTCAAATGTAAGAAGAGATTTGTATTTAAACAGAAACCTGAAAGATGTCAGTGTAATTTATCCTTTTCTTTTAGATTCTCAACTAATAAAAACTCTCAATGAAACTTTTTTTATAAAATAAAACTTAAATGCCACATCCAAATTTTGCTTAAAAAAATGTTCTTCCCTGTTGTTAGCTAATGGTCTAGCTTTTTTAAGTTTGGGTGATTGGAGTTTATTTTTCAGTGAAATTAATTTCAAAAAAATTTAAAAATTAAATTTTAAAAAGTTCATAAAAAATAGAAATAACTAAAATTACTTTTTTAGCCCTTTTTTTTTGGAAATTTCTTTCATACATAGACCAGAAAAGTAATTTTACATAATTATAAAAAAAAGAATATCACTAAAGACAAACACAAAAAAAAAAAGAAAAAAAAGAAGGCTTTCTATTAGCAATATGACAAACACCTTCCACCCAAACAGGACCTTAAAAAGAAAAAGAAATGCATGCTGGGAAATTCCACAGAGATGAACTTCAACCAGAGAAGGAAATAATTGTGATGGGCCTGAGGGTCAACCATAGCATTCTGCAGCAGGACAATGTAACCACATAGTACATGCACATAGAAAGAAACAAAAAAATGTTGCAAGTAATTGAATATTTGTCCAATTTTGTTGGGTTGAGATACACTTGTGATTGATTTGAATTTAAAATAAATTATATAAAAGATAAAATATAAAAAAGAGCCAAGCAAGTTATTTCCATGATCATACAATGCATGCTGTGAAATAAGACTATGCTAAAGATCAGTAGATGTATAGCAGCACTTAAAAAGAAAAAAGAAAAAAAAACAACAATTAATGTTCTGCTAAGGCTCGGTTAAGTCTTGAACCTTCGCACTGATCAAGCCAACTTTGCTCTTTGCAAGGTGGGCGCACTTGAAATTGGAATTCAGTCACTAATTTTGCCAAAAAACGGGATTCAATCAAGCTCACCTATGCAAATAAAAAAATTTAAAAAGATTACTTGGTTAGTCAATTGTGGGAGAAAGCAAAAAAGATAAATTGGTTGGCCAATTATTTCAACTAAAAGATTTTCATGATGCAGATGTTGAATTTGTATTCTGTTTTACAATAGGAACTCTCATTTACTACTCTATTAATGATAGGCGTAAATGATTCAAACACCTCTTTAAGTTCTCTGAAAAAGATGACATACTGGTTTTCTAAAATCTAGAGGTTAATCATGTCTATAAATCACACAATTGACATAATTACACTAACTTCTCTTTTATTAAGACTACAAAGCGGCCGAAACTAATGCAAATAGTAGAGGAATCTACTTCGTTTAAGAATAATATGGATTCTACTGAAATAGTTAATCAATAATCAGTTTTTAATTCCAATCTATTTCAAACGCTAGAATCATAGAGATTTAAAATCACATTCACATTCTCCCACAAGATATTTTTGGACCCGCCCCAACTTCCAGGTGCTGCTTGCAATATAATCAAACTTAAAGGTGGCAAGTGTAATTTACCCAATAAAGGGATCACTAATCAATCTTTAGATTTTTCACACCATTCAAGTTCCCATTTAGCAGACTAACAGCTCAATCAAACCAAGGTTATACGCAACTACAGTATTTTGGGGAGCTAAAACTTGAAATGGTATACAGGCACACCTTGAAATCGGATTTCAAGAATATTAATGATGTCTGTGACGATCCTTGTCCCTTGAATAAGACGAGCCATGGTATTCACGATCTGCAGAAGAAATATGGGCAGAAGCTAGAATTCAGTTCTTTACTAAGAAAAATATATACCAAGCATACTATTAGAATCAACATTTGAAGAAAAATAGAATGCCAACCTCGAGATGAATGATGCTTCGATTTATCTGAATGCCCTCCTGCATTTATAAAGATGACAGATCAGATATACAACTTCCATTGAAAGAAAGTAGCACCCAAAAAATAATGTAAAATAGAATTGTAACTGCAGGGATTTGGTGATGACCTAAAAAGCACAGACATGTGACACGACAGATATACAAGTTTTCAAAAAATACACGATAACATGCGGAGGACACGTGCAAAACATATAATTTTATAGGGTTAATTACATGGACCTCCCCTGACCTCAGGAAGGGAGATTAGTGTAATTTCATAAACTAGAAAAGAGGTATGTGTAATTAGCCCAACTTTATATATTTATTTTATATCAAAAATTTAATCTCATCAAATTTATCAATGATAGGTATTTTACTTGATAAAAATAAATTAAAAAACGGGACATCATGTTTCCCTAACGTGTCCAACTAGAAAAGGAAAAAAATAAAAAAAATTGGGGCAATTCCTCTAGCGTGTCCAACACGTGTCTGGGGTGTGTCCGTGGAGGTGTCCATGCTTCAAAAGTGATAACTGTCAAGAATTCATAAACTAACCTGAATCCTTTCCTTTGTCCTTAGAACGGTGACCTCTGTCCTTGACTTTCTCTCTTTCCCTTTCAATGTCCTCTCGCTCTCGTTCCCTGTCAGAATCCCTTCCCCTATCATGGTCCCGTACCTTTAGTCTATCCTTCTCCCTTTCCCTGTCCCTGTCCCTCTCCTTCTCCCTTTCCCTGTCCCTAGCCCAATCCCTCTCCTTGTTCCTTTCCCCACTTGCGTCCATCTTACGCTCAGATTTCAGTTTGGATACAGGTTCTTCTTTTGCCTCTGCCTCAACAGGCACGCTTTCAGAATCATCACCACTCTTCTTAGACTCTTTCAACTTGTCAAGTGCTGCTTTTATCAGTGCACCCTTGGACCCACCAGATTCCAGATTAGCTGTGGCCGGAGCTGCCTTGGGAGTACTGGTATCATTATTTGCAGGCGGGACACTTAGCGAACCTTCCTAAGCAAAAGAGGAATGAGGAAAAATCAAATCACTAACCAAGCTTCCTAAAGAAGAAATGAAGTTTACTGATTCCCACTTTTGTGTTTTTCTTTGTTCTCCTAAGAAATTAAATAAAACCCATCCCATTCATTAATGACATGCAGTAAGTAGTGATAAAGTTGACAAACAGTGACGGAGCCAGGATTTTGGCTAGGGGGGCAACATTAAATTGAAGCCTTGGCATGATTTATCACAATCCAACTGAACCCAATTTTCATTTGGTGGTAGAATGACTAAAGATCAATGTGATTCCAAAGTTATATTTCAGAGTTGTTCTTGAGTTAACAAATCATTTTTCTTTTTTGAAATTCTTTTATTATTAATTTAATTTTTTGTTCAATTTCTAAACATGATAATCATCATAATTTAAAACGCAATCACACGTCCGTAAAAAATAAAGATAAAATTACATCAAGACGCGCGCACACAGAGACAAAATTTATAAGAAAAATTTAATGTAGAAAAATTAAACATTTAAAGTGGCAAGGGCAAAGATTTTGTTGGAAAGGACAAGTAAACAAAATAGGAGGTAGAAAGATTGACGCGACATATTTGGAACTTCAAAAGAGCAAATTGAAAAACATTTTTAATTCAGTGTAAAAGTATAATTTTCAAAAAAATGAGGGGCACATGCAATATGTGGCTCTGCCAATGTTGGCAACCATTACAGCTGTACAAAATATAACAAAGGAAATTGCACCACCACAGAAGAAACTTCTCTTTTTATTAACGTTTTCTCCTCTGCAAATGGATGCAAGCACACTGGGCTAGAGTGCGAGTGTGTGTGTGTGAGTGAGAGAGACAGAGACAGAGACAGAGAGAGAATGAGAATTCACCTTTGGAACTGGTTGAGATGGTGAATCCCACGATTTATTAGACATTGTAAACGAATCCCCATCCTTACAGACAGGTATATATTTTGCCTTAGGAAGGCTGTAAAGATGGGCGAGAACTCTACAAACCTCATCAATCCCAGATTTATCTGCATCAAATGCTTTCCACCACGGTGGATTCTCAGGAAGGGGTACTTGGAATCTACGAGCAGCAGCATATACAACCCCACAGGCCACAACCTCACTCTTGAACCGCACACACAAAGTCGTACGCAAACTGATCAAGAAAAAGGATAGTCAATGAAGAAGCACCTAAACAAACGAGTGCTAACAGGTATAGCAGGAATAACAAGAATAATTTTTCTGTTCTTTGACAAGTAGCCATATGAACAAAATAATGCACCATCAAAAATAAATAATGAACCATTTCTCATTTATAATTGCCTTATTCAACAACTTCACATTAAGGACATGTTATTCTGTCTCATCCTTTCACCTTTTAAATCTACTTTTGGTGCTAAAATTTGCTGTGTAGAATTTTCAGTTCTAAAAAACAGCCGCTAAGCTTTCACTCCTTGTAGTTTTAAGCAACCCCTATCAATAATCACATGTGCCTATCTGTCCAAGAACCTCAATGGAAAAACAAATTAACATAATTTTTTCTCTAACACAGTGATAGTATATAAACAAGCAGATAAAAAGTGTTTTTATACAAAGCTGGGGTTCAAAACCAAAACAAAACTTGCTTGCTTATGCACAAGCACAAACAAATCCATCCAAAATGTCAAAGGTATACAGAAAAGCCAAATGGTGAGAAATCATCAATACATGATAGAGATGAATAAATAAGCATATCAAATTTCACATTGTAAAAAATTGACCACTATCCATGGTTGGTAGGATGTTGGGAGCATCATCCTAAGTATAGACCTATCATTTCACATTATTTTCACAAAGTAGTTCCCTTATACTCAAATTCAAGCATGCACCATAAGTTAGTCTTTGTTAAACCACAAAACATGTTAATTTTAGAATTACATGTTAAATTCAAGCATTCAACTATTGCTGAGAGCTATACAGTTTTTGGAAAATAAATAAACCAATCTAATGGGACAAAAAATATCGAAAACAGTTCATCATCAACATCAAGGCTCAACAAGAAGCAAGTCAAAAGGATTGCAACAAAACTTCTAAGTAGAAAAGCAAACTCAGGAACTTATAGAAGCCACAGACTTTACCCCATGCATCAAGTCAGATTTATTAGGGTTGAGTTTAAAGCTACCAAGTTAAATGATTGAACCATCAAACTGAAATAGGTACAAAAAAATTATATTAATAATTCAGAGCTACCTGTCATTTGCAAGATTCCAAGCTTCTTGTCTCAGTTCTGGGGGTGTCTCAAGGGCTGCAAGGTAGTTTGATATAAATTTATGAGGATGTTCGACATGGCAGATGAAACCCATCTCCTTCAGAAGATGCCTCTCTGTTCTATTCAGGTCCATTTTCAACTCTGCATATTTCTGTAAACAGGCAAAACTCAATTCCAAAGATAACAACTTGCTTTGAGAAGAAGACGCATCAGGCTCTGTGACTGACTGGGTCTTCCAAAACTAAATACTTAATCCTCAAAAAAACAATAAAAGCAAAGATGGAGAAAAAAAAATTGGATACCTTTCATTACTAAATAGACAAAAATATTCATGTTTTTGACAGTACAATGTCCTAATATAACGAGAAGGGAATCTAACCTTAGGAAATGTGTCCAAATGTTCTATTGGTAAGTTCTCCCTCCTACATTCCATTCTGTGGAAAACAATGAGTACCTGCCTTGCTTTTCTAGGACTTTCCTCAAGTTTTGATGCAAGCCAAACACAACTAGCAGCAACTCTCTGCAAGTAAATAAGATCAGATCCCACATCAGAAAGCATGTAAACATTGTCCTGTTTCCAATTGAATTTAGAAAATCAATGAAACAAGAATGAAACCTTCACGTTAAAACGAGCAAATGATTTCTTGCAGTAGAATCGATGAAATAGAACCTGACCAGTAGCCATTACTGCTTGAGGTCTGCAGAGAATATGATTAAAGAAAAACACCAGCTAACTATGGGAAAAGACATATTGCATTTATAGTATTCATACTGGTTTAGTAGCACTTGGTTGCCGTGGATCTATGTTACCTAGAACGCGGATTGTTCTAGTTACTAGGAATGGGAATCAGAACATGGTACACCACATGAGCTAAAATGTGGTACGATAAGGTAGACTTCTTAAATTGACCTCCAATATAGTATAGTCTCCATCTAGATTTCAGTTCATTATATTTAACTTTTTTCCTATTACGGAGAACTTTTAACGAAAAACATAGAAAAAAATTATGGGATTGCTTAGGATCATTAAATTCACCATTTTTGAACAAAAGTGTATTATAATTCGGAACATGTGTTTCAATACAGGGCGTTAGCATTTTCTAGTAACACTGTTGTGGATTGGATAAATTCCTGTTTCAGGCAACCCCATGGAAGTATTGCATAAAATTATGCTAATTATCACAATAACAGCATCAACAACAACAATAACTAATGAAGGATACAGTTTAAGTAAAATGCCACTTTCTTGGATGAGGTCGCAACCATAGATTCTGAGAGTTGTTTCAGTTGCTTCATCTATGCCATCTTTCCTAGAAGGTGAATTTTGTAGCTGCTCATCCGTTAGATAAAAGGTGTCGATTGCTGTGTAAATCATGGTTGATACAAGACCTCAACAAGATTCCCTAAACTGTGACAAAAAGTAACTCAACATTTCAGTATCCCAACAGCATCCAGAACAAGATCAATTGAAAAAGACAACAACTACTGTCTCACAAAACAATAATCAAACAATAACATGGGCAGAGAAACATGTCCAGTCAAAACAGATTTCTCGATCCAACTGCACATAGCCAACTAGTATTCTTCTAAGTGGACATCAAAACAACATAGTTTTATCTATAAATACATGTCTCTATGTATGTGTCTCCATTGTGTGCGACCCTCTAGGTTACTAAACTGAAAAGGGTTTTGTTCATTAATCAAAAATTCAACTGCAAAAGGTGTTCAAGAAACTTATACCTCCCATCCAAAGCGATTTTGCAGAACTCTGATAACAACCCAGTTTTTGAAATAAGTTTTATCATCAAATTAAAGAAATCAATACGAGAATCCCAAAAAAGAAAAAGGTAACCAATAAGAAGACAAGACATCCAACTTGTGTCTATACTTTTTTTTTCGCCACATGAAGAAATTACACATCTCTTAAATTGCAACGTCTAGCGTCCAGATAACCATTATAGTAGTAAAGGACACCCTTTCAAACAAAGATTAAACTTAAACATCTATTGATAACGCCTCCCTCGTGAATTTGCAACCTTTGTTTCTTCTTCCAATTTGTATATATACCCATTTAAGGAGATGAGGAGAGGAAAGGAGAGTGGGTACCTGGAAGCTAGAAGCTAGAACTAAACTTTGGTGGACGACCGGACTCGCAAGAGAACTGATCGGGAAAATTGTCGGATTCACTGCCTTGCCAGTGTCGCAAGATACAGAGAGAGGGGGAGACACTCAGAATTTAGCCCTAATTTGCCATGTTGTGTTCATTTCGTGGATTTGGGGGAGTTATTTAGCCTCCGTTTGGGAAGGGAAGTGGATTGGTTTTTTGGTTTCTTTATTTTTTGGTTTTTTTTTTGTTATTTTAGTTTGGGATTAAAATGTTTAGTTTGGAAATGATTTTTTAATTTTTTGGTAAGGTGTCTTCTTATTAAATTATCAAATTGTCTTTTTTGCCTCTTTTTTTTTTTTAAATTTTGGGTTTGGGTTTGGGTTTGGGTTTGGATTTGGCGTATTTTGTTTAAATTATTTTTTTTTCCGGTTTGGATTTGGCATATTTTGGTTTTTTTTTTTTTATGTTGGGTTTCGATTTGGCGTATTTTGCTTAAATTATATTTTTTTTTTTCGGTTTGGATTTGACGTATTTTGCTTTAATTTTTTTTTCCTCTTCATTTTTTTATTTTGGGATTGGATTTTTCGTATTTTACTTAATTTTTTTTTCCTGTTACTTTTTTTTTTATTTTGGGTTTGGATTTGGCGTATTGTGCTTAGATTTTTCGATTTTTTTTTTTAAATTTATGTTTTTGTCTTTTTGTCTTTTTTTTGTTTTTTGTTTACATTAATTAGTTCTTGCTCTTTATTTTTATTGGTATACAAAATATTTTTTTCTCCATTGACAAATCAATAGGTAATTCAATTTTCTTCAAATCAATAGGTATTTCACAGATGGAGGCATCGTCTCCAGTATTGACTCACAAATGACAGAACCCATTCAGATCATGTGTTTCCCTTATTCATTGACAGACCATTTCATAACTCATCAATAGGTAATTGACAGATTTTTAAATGAAGTTTATCATGACAATGATAAGTAATCAACAGAATTTTGTAACAGAAATTGATATTCATTCACAGAATTGATGTCATCAGTCAACAGTTGAATGCCATAAATGTGAAATTGTGATCTGAAATTGATAATTTGTAATGTGACTTCTAAGAAAAAAAAAATTGCAGAACATACTGTTTTGAACAGAACAGGTGCCAAGAACAGAACATGTTGAATATGAAAATGACTGTTTTTTTACCATGGGTTGATCCACATGAAAATATAAGAACAGATACATATATCTGCCTTCAAACCGAACAGATTTATATATAGGAACAGATATATATCTGCCTCAAATGTGTGAAATGTAACCGTAATGAACCCAAACCGAACAGATTTTACAGATTTTCATATAAGAACAGATATATAAATAATAACAGATATATATTAAATTATATATATATATATATATATCTGCCCCAAATGTGTTTGTTACTAACCGTAATGAACCCAAACCGAACAGATTTTACAAATTTTCATAAATAAGAACAGATACATAAATAAGAACAGATATTATATATATATATATATATATATATATATGTATGTATATATACATATTTGCCCCAAATGTGTGAGCTGTAACCGTAACATTTCGTGATAACCGAACAGATTTTTAACATAAGAACAGATCCGAAATAATTTTTCACAGAGATATATATATACTTATATATCTCGCTGTCCCAAATGTATGTAATGTAAGCGTAATCAACCCAATCACGACCGTAAAGAAACAGATCGGTCATGAACCGATGCCGTTATGAACCCATACTATGCAGATCGGAAGCAGGGAAACGAAATCAGATAGGCCATAAAGCATTACCTGCAAATCGGTTTGTGTTTGAGAGAGTTGGTTCTTGTTAGCCGCTGAGGATGCGTACTTCGGTGCCGATCACCTCTGCGAAGGTCGTTCAAATGTCGTCGTTGCCGCTGGTCTTTCCGAATCGCCTATTTCGCTTGTTCTTCTCAGCTTTCGGAAGGGTGTGTGTGTTTTGGATGAGGCGTTGTCCCTCAGATTGAGAAGGTTCTCTTCAGGGCATTTTGGTAAATTTATACCAATAAGGGTTTCAAACATACCCGTGAAACCCATTTTGTCTGGACGTGGCTGATTCAGCCTAATTTGTCGGGGCGTGGCTAAATTAGCCCAAGTTTTCCTTCCCAAACGGTGCCTTAGAAAATAAAAGTAGGGGAAGTGAATGAAAATGTTGTTTTATTTTGGATATGATTTATATAGTCATTCACATTTTATTTTATTTTATTTATTTATTCTAATTTATGAACCAAACGCAAAGCGAAAAAATACAAGGGGAAAGTACATGCAAGTTGAAATTAGGGGAAAAAATTATAAATACATGAGCGATGTAAGTGTGTCTGTGGTTAGGGATGGCAATGGAGGTTAATGGGGTGCATATTAATTCCCCATCCCCATTCCCTTATAATAATTTTTCCACATTCCCCAATTGTATTACCCTCTCTATCTCCTAATGGGTTTGGATTTCCCCAACCCAACATGACCCTTTTTTTTTTTTTTTTTTTTTGGTTTCAAGGTTCACAATCAAAGCTAAATATACATTCAATCTTATTTTTTTTATTTGGCTCAACAACAAAATCAAATACACATTAATTAATTAAAAAGTTTTTTTAAAATAATCAAATAAGCTCACAAGAACATGAGATAAAATTGTTTTCATATATTTATATAACAAAATCAATCTGGGTTAAAGACATTCTAATAAAATAATGTTGTTGTAATTTGGAGATGAACCAGTCCATCTTCTCTCCTCTTCTCTTCTCTCTCCAGTCTCCAATAACCATGTGTATACAGGTATGTTCCTCTTTATCTCCTCATTAAGTTGCTTTTCTTTTTTCCATTTGGCTGTATTGGGGGGATAATGGGCACCCAGATCATTAAGCAAATTTATTGAATTTAGAAGTCAAGTTTCATTGGATTAATGTAGTCTCAGTACTGTTGATGAAATTTTGACTGGTAAATGGGTGTTCATTACTTCATTCATTTGGTTTGTTTTTAGTTTACTGAAGATGAGATGAAGATTACCCTATTTTAAATAATTTGTTTTGAATTCCCTCCTTTTGCTTTCTTATAGATTGCATCTTGCAAGCTTTACAAGTATGAATCAAAACCTCTCAATACTTATATATATGTATAGCCATTTTCTAAATTGCTTTAAACCAATTTGCTATCAATTTTCAGATCGTTTAGTGAAATCTCATCCAATGGAAGCAGAATTGATGGAATCTGGAGTAGCTATAAGAACTAAAAAGGATTCAAATTTTAATTCAGTACTGTAAATTAAATACCGAGAAATTTCTCTAGAATTTTGTAAACACACACACAAGAAGTGAGTTCAAAAAAAATCTGGCAAGAAAAACGAAAACAGATCACAATGATCATGAAGAATTAATTACATGATCAAAAACACAAACCCAGATTAAACCAGTGAATTGTTGAGGGATTTCATGTATGTTCAGCAACAAATCAATGAAATCTGTCTTTAATTTTAGTAAGCGAAACAGAGAGAGAACAAGAGAGAACGAGAGAGAGAAACTCACCACGCCGGAGAACCACCGTGGTAAGCGCCGACGGAGATCACCGCCACTAGATCGTTGCCTTCACAAATCACCGATGCTGGAGTGAGAAGATCCAAGTGATGCTGGAATGAAATCTACTTAGGCTCACTGTGCGAATGAGAAGAGAACCCTAGTTCTAAACACAACATATGGGGAAATGGGCGGGTGCCCATCCCGACCCATATCCTATGAAAACACCACTTAATTACTCGATTGATAATTAAAAAAAAATCATATATGTGGGTCGATTTTCATGGATATCCATAGGATAGGATTCCTATTGCCATTCTTTTTTGTGGTGGAGTGTAAATAAAAGGGTGTGGGGGTATAAGTATCACTTACGTATCTCCATGTGTTGGTAATTCTTTTTTTCAAACTCCAATCTCCATATAGTTTCTCAAAGTACAAAATCTATACGTCCCGTTTGTTTTCAGAGTTAGAACGAGGTAATTGATAGTGAGGGGATTAATAAAATTGTGTTTATTTTAATGATAGTTGTTAGTGTGGGGATTGTTAAATTAACTTTATATAAAATAACTATAAAATAATAAAACAAATAAAATTATGATTTTTAGTTAGGGCAAAACACCAATAAATTCCAAATTTTAATTTGTTAAACCATTTGGTCATGCCTTTTATTTTGTACACTAATAAATCCTATTTGAATGTTAAAAGCTTCCTATAGGCCTTTTTTAGATTTTCCTCCTTTTTCGAACATCAGCAACATTAACTACACCAACAACATCATCAACATCAACTACATCATCAAACATCATCAACATCATAAAACATCATCAACATTGATCAAACATCAACTGCATCATCAAACATCATCAACATCACCAACATCATAAAACATCATAAAACATCAACTACATCATCAAACATTATCAACATCACCAACATCATAAAAAATCATCGACATCATCAAACATCAACTACAACATCACCAACATCACCAACATTGTGAACATCATCAAACATCAACTACATCTTCAACCTCATCAAACATCACCAACATCATAAAACATCATCAAACATCAACTACATTATCATACATAATCAACATCACCAACATTGTGAACATCATCAAACATCAATTACATCTTCAACCTCATCAAACATCATCATACACCAATATGGGATACAATATGTTAATGTTTATACAATATAATAAACAAAGATACCATGCCAAATATAAAATATAACAAGATACCATGCCAAATATAAAAAGGACTAAATGGTTTACAAAAAAACACTATGGACTAGATAGAGTAACATTTCCCAATATGAGATTTATGAGTAATTTTTAATTTTTTTTAACATGTTGGGCATTTTTTTTTTGAATATTAATGTTTAATGATTTTATATTTTTTGTTAACTAAAAGGAAAAATTACTCATAAATCTCATATTGGGAAATGTTACTCTATCTAGTCTTGAGTGTTTTTTTGTAAACGATTTAGTCATTTTTATATTTGGTATGGTATCTTGTTATATTTTATATTTGGCATGGTATCTTTGTTTGTTATATTGTATAAACATCAATATATGGTATCTTTATTTGTTATATTGTATAATCATCAACTGAATCTTAATGTTTTTGTTGTGATGTTAATGTTGATGATGATGTTTGATAATGTTGATGTTGGCGATAATGTTTGATATTCGCTGGATCTTAATGTTTGATGAATAATGATTATCAATGTTTGATGAATAATGTTGATAAATGGGTCTTAACATTCAAATGGGTATATATGTTGGTGATGTTCGATTCTTGTTTGATGACTAATGTTGGTGCTGATGATGATTATTAAATAAACAACATTACCAAAATAAAATGGGATTAAATGGTGCATAAGAAAACTTTTAGGACTAAATGGTTCAACTTTTCAGAAAATAGGATTTATGGGTAAATTTTTCTTAAAAATAATGATAAAGAAAATAAATAATTAAAAATGAGGGTTTAAGTGTAATATTTTATAATTATTTTGTTCTTCTGTGATTTTTGTGACATGACGACGCTGCTATGGCCGACTACAGATAGTCATAGACTTACGACTGGTAGAACAGCGTGAAAAGACAAAGACAGGAGAACAATCATAAGTAGGGCACGGTAAGCCAAGAGGCCAACAAAGGTATGAAAAATATTAATACATACATACTCTCTCTAATTACTTCTTGACTCTTTTTTTCCAATCTAACTTAACGGGTTGTTCTTGATAATTCTTTTTTTAAAATGTTTAGCATTTTAGTTTATGTGGCACAAAAAATGTATTTTTATTTAAATTAATTTTGTTTTCTTGATGTGGATTGTAGATTTGAATTACTGTAATTCTGTCAGTAGCATGTGGATGAAGAAATAGATTAAAAAAATGTTAAATATTTATAAATTATATCTTTTTTTATTTACATGTCAAATTTTAAAATAACATAATACGCATTATATTAATTAATTATTAAAATTATCTGTTAGTATAATATTTTAATAATAGATTAAGGGTAAATCACACTACATTGGTGTGAGCAAAAAATAATTACAAATAGATGATAAACATTACAAATGATAAACATTAATATTAATAATTAAATTATAAATTTTACTATAAATTTGTAAGATTAATGGATATGATGATTAATGTGAAGTAATGATTAGGATCTCGCTTAAGAATTTGATTTTTAGGTTAAAATGCTCAAAAGTTTTAAAACAAAATTAAATAGTAAAAGAATCACTAAATAAATTTTAAAAAATAAAATTTTATCAAAAAGTCAATCATATACAATAATCATTCACTTTTTTTATAAAATTAAAAAAAAAAAGTCATTTTTAAACACATCAATTTTTTTAACCTCACAAAAAAGTCATAAAAAAATTAAAATTTTAAAAAGTCACCAAAAAAAAGCAAACTCCAAACGAGGCGTGAGTTATAGTGGCTCAACTATCACTTCCATCATACTAATTACCAATTGTGTGTATGCAAATTTTGATATATAAAAATGAAACCCCTCTAGTTTGTTCCCAAATATATATATATATATATATATATATCACTAAAATAACATGACAAGAGCAAATCAATTCATATGTTTCAAACATAAGATTAATTTGTAAAATTTGTATATTGCATTACTTCTTGATTAGACCTTAAGAAGTTTGTTTTGTTTTTTTTTTTTTGTTTTTTTGTTTTTTTTTAAGGTGCTACTATTAGCATCTTAATAGACCAATTTATTGTTACTTTATCATTATTTTTGTTTTGCTAAAATTGTAGACCTAGGCCCAAACAAAGCTACAAAAAAAAAAAAAAAAAAAAACTCATTCCACAGTTTAAAATTGGAACTCTCATTATTTAAATAAGCAAACTATATAAAAATTCTATAAATATAATATTAGAAGTTTCCTTTAATTAAAGCCAAAGTATGTTCATGCAGCTTAATTTATGACAAACATATGGGGAACAGCCACAAAATCAGTGGTAGCAGCTGCCAAACAGTGGGCTGATCTCAATTTCGATGGTTCCATATGTTCCTACATTATTTATTTATTTATTTATTTATTTATTTTTGGTGAGTTATGAACCATTTTTGTACTCATGGCCTCCTCATATTGGCCCACAAAAAAATGACCCTTTTAACATTTTTGTTTGATATGGAAAGTACTAATTATACATAATTTTTATCCAGGGTTAATTTCACATTTTATCCAGTAAATTATTACTATTTTTTTTTTCCATCTTTAAGCTATCAATTTCATATATTTAGTTCCTAATATTTTCAATTTGAATTTAGATAGTTCAATTGGAGATGATTGTGTAAATTAGTCATTGTTAAAATTTGATTTGATGGACAAAATGATCATTTTAAAATTTGAATAACTTCAACTTCAACATTATGCCACCAGATCTGCTTGGATCTGGCCACTTTGGGTCTGTGGTCAATTTTTTTTATTTGTTTATTTATTTTTTTTGATTTTTGGTTGTGTTCTTGGAGTCCATCGATGTTATGGTTGTAATCTACCTACTCTATGGTTGTTACTTATGATTTATCTCAGACATGTCCTAATGCCAAACTCTTATGATCAACTCTGCTTCGAAGTACAAGCATGAGCACTGTTGTGCGTCTGAATATTTTCATAGTTTTTGCCTTTGTGCTTATTTTAATATTTTTACTTTCTTTGGTGTATGCTTTTTTAGTGGATGGACTCTATAAATGTTGTTTGGCTATTTCTTAATAGAATTTTCTTCTGATAAAAAAAAAAAAAAAAAAAAAAAATCTCACTACCAATTTGATGGGTGTTTGATTGCACAATTTAATATTTCGAATTTTTAACTATCAAATTAGGCTTAAAAGATCATTGATTTACACAACCATTTTTAATATGACTAAATGAATTGATATTAATAATAATAATAGCTTGATATTGAAAAAATAATAATAATAATAATAATTTAAGAGATAAAAGTGAAATAACGTCTTATAAATAAATAAAAAAATCATATTGAATGAAATGATGAAGATATTTTTTAAAATTATGTCCCGATGGTGATGGATTTTTTTGATGAATAGACATAATTGAGACACATTATTTTGTACAAATTATTGCATAAATTACACTTGTGGTCCATAAAATTTATCTCTTATTTCAATTTAGTTCATGTAGTCAATTATATTAATTCTGCTCTTTAATTTTTCTCATTGGGTTAATTTTGTCTAATTGATAACACCTATTATAAAATTAGACAAAAACTAAAAACAAAATGACCCAATGATATTAAAAAAAAGAAATTCAAATTGAACGCCAATCTCTCAATCATTTTCAAAAAAGTTTATGGACTATTATGTTCTTTAATCTCAATCCAATTACTAAAGGAATGTTATTTATTTATTTATTTTTCAATCGATATGAAAGTAATTACAAATATGAAAAACATTATCTCATATTTAAACAGTCATTAAACTAAAGACTCTTATTTAAAGGACCATTATCAATTAGAGAAATTCATACAAAGTGAAATTTTTTGAGTAAAATCAATAAATTAAAACTATAAGTACTAAATTGACACTAGAAACAAACTATACAGACTGTGCAAATTGCTCTAATTTTTTTGTATACAAATTCTTTACCATTTTGATCTATGATCCATTTTTGTAGTTTATTCAGTGGTCTCTATAAGAACTTGCATGTTTAGAAAATAAACTTTAATTGTATTATGTGATATTTTTTATGTAACGTTATCAATTAATGATGTAGCAAAAATTTAAGATAATGTCTTACTTTTATTAGATAATTAGATAATGTTAATTTACTTTTATTAAATAGTTGAACTAAAAAAAAGGCCTACAAATGTGTTTTTATTTATCGTGTATCTATATAAATAATGTTACCTAATATTTTAAAAGTACAACTACAAAAAGATTGACAATTTTAACATTTTTGTGATTTTTTTTAATTAAAGTCATCATGAGCATCCAGCATAAGACCTAGAAAAAGAATGACCTTGCTAACATTTTTGTGCTTTTGATTTATGAGCCATTTCATTCATTGTTGCCTCGCTGCATTGGTCCCACCGAAAAGAGTGGACCCTCTTCTTGTTTCTTCTTGAGTTTTTGTCCATTGTGTTGTTGCAATCCCAATATAGATGACGAATAATATTAAGAATTATGAAAAAAATATTATGAAATATTTTTTATTTTTAAATTATATTATACATATAATAAAATATCATACTCTAATTAAAGAATAAAAATTTGGGAGCTTTTTTGATAAATTCATTTTCTAAGAGCTTTATTCCATCCAACTCATATTCTTTTTGACTATTTCATTAGGTCCAATTTGAGATAAGAAGACCAAAATACCCTTTTCATCTACTTATGTTCCATTTAGTTCACATTATTTTCTTATATTTCAATAAGTCATATGGGTGACATAATTACCAAAATACCCTTAATGTGAATGTTCACACCGTCAACGTAAATGTTCATATCGTCAATGTGTAGGGGCCCGGCCCATGTCGATCCTCGTGGGTGCCCGGAAAAATTTGAGTCAGGCCGGGCCGGCCCACAGGCCAAAAAAATAGGCCCGGCTCGGCCTGTTGATAATATGAATATTCACATTGACAAGTTAACATTCACATTGATAGGAGTGTAAAATTGGCCTGCGGCCCGAAACCAGCCCGCTGCCCGGGGAGGGCCCGGACCGGCCCGTTCACAATGTGAATATTCACATTGACATATTAACATTAACAATAACATTGACAAGAGTGTAAAATTGGCCCATGACCCGTGGGCAGCCCGAAGCCCGGGCCCGGGTCGGGGCGGGCCGGGCTGGGCCCTGCCCGGCCCGTTGACAATGTGAATATTCACATTGATATGTTAACATTCACATTGATAGGAGCGTAAAATTAGCCCGTGGCCTGTGGTCGGCCCGAAACCCGCCCGCGACTCGTGGGCTACCCTGGGCGGGCCCGGCCCGACCCGTTGATAATGTGAATATCACATTGACATGTTAACATTCACATTGATAAGAGTATAAAATTAGCCCGCATCCCGTGGCTGCTCGAAACTAGCCCACGGCCCGTGGACGGCCCGGGGTGGGCCCGGCCCGGCCTGTTGACAATGTGAATATTCACATTGACATGTTAACATTCACATTGATAAGAGTGTAAAATTGACTCGCGTCCCATGGGCGGCACGAAGCCCATGGGCGGCGCGGGGCGAGCCCGATCCGGCCCGTTGACAATGTGAATATTCACATTGACATATTAACATTCACATTGATAGGAGTGTAAAAATAGCCCGTGGCCCGTGGGCGGCCCAAAACCCGCCCGCTGCCCAGGCGGGCCCGGCCCGGCTCGTTGACAATGTGAATATTCACATTGACATATTAACATTAACATTGATAAGAGTGTAAAATTGGCCCGTGACCCGTGAGCAGCCCAAAGCCCGGCCTCGGGCCGGGGCGGGCCCGGCCCGTTGACAACGTGAATATTCACATTGACATATTAACATTCACATTGATAAGAGTGTAACATTAGCCTGTGCCCCGTGGCTGCCCGAAATACGCCCACGGCGGGCCCGGCCCGGCCTGTTGACAATGCGAATATTCACATTGACATGTTAACATTCACATTGATAAGAGTGTAAAATTGACTCGCGTCCCACGGGCGGCCTGAAGCCCGTGGGCGGCTCGGGTTTGGGTCCGGGCCTACCCCGGGCCGCGGGCGAGCTTCGGGCAGCGGACAAATTTTACACTCCTATCAATGTTAATGTTAACATGTCAATGTTAATATTCACATTGTCACGGGTCGGGCTAAGCCCGTCTCGGGCTGCGATCAGGCTTCGAGCCGCCCACGGGCTGCGGGCCAATTTTACACTCCTATCAATGTGAATGTTAACATGTCAATGTGAATATTCACATTGCCAACGAGCCGGGCCCGCCCCAGCCTGAGGTCAGGCTTCGGGCTGCACATGGGTCACGGGCCAATTGTACACACTTATCAATGTGAATGTTAACATGTCAATGCGAATATTCACATTATCAACAGGCCGGGCCGGGCCCGCCTCGGGCCACTCACGGGCCGTGGGCGAGTTTCGGGCAGCCACGGGGCGCGGGCTAATTTTACACTCCTATCAATGTGCATGTTAACATGTCAATATGAATATTCACATTGTCACGGGTCGGGCCAAGCCCGCCTCGGGCTGCGGTCGGGCTTCGGGCCGCCCACGGGCTGCCGGCCAATTTTACACTCTTATCAATGTGAATGTTAACATGTCAATGTGAATATTCACATTGTCAACAGGCCGAGTCGGGCCGGGCCGGGCCCGCTCCAGGCAGCGGGCGGGCTTTTGGCCGTCCATGGGCCGCGGGCCAATTTTATACTCTTATTAATGTGAATGTTAACATGTCAATGTGAATATTGACATTGTCAACAGGCCAGACTGGGCCCGCCCCGAGCCGCCCATGGGCCGCGGGCGAGTTTCGCGCCACCACGGGACGGGGGCCAATTTTACACTCCTATTAATGTGAATGTTAACATGTCAATGTGAATATTCACATTGTCAACAGCCCGGCCCTGCCTGTTGACAATGTGAATATTCACATTGACAACGGGCCGGGCCGGGCCGGGCCCTCCGCGGGTGGGCTTTTGGCCGCCCATGGGCCGTGGCCCAATTTTATACTCTTATCAATGTGAATGTTAACATGTCAATGTGAATATTCACATTGTCAATGGGCCAGACCGGACCCGCCCCGGGCCGCCCATGGGCCGCGAGTGAGTTTCGTGCCGTCACGGGACGGGGGCCAATTTTACACTCCTATTAATGTGAATGTTAACATGTCAATGTGAATATTCACATTGTCAACGGACCGGGTCGGGTCGGGCCCGCCCTAGGCTGCTGTCCAGTTTTAGACTCTTATCAATGTGAATGTTAACATGTCAATGTGAACATTCACATTGTCAACAGGCCGGGCGGGCCCGCCCACGGGCCGTGGGTGGGTTTTGGGCAGCCACGAGGCGCGGGCTAATTTTATACTCCTATCAATGTGAATGTTAACATGTCAATGTGAATATTCACATTGTCAACGGGCCGGGCCGGGCCCGCCCCGGGCCGCCGGCGGGCTTTTGGCCGCCCATGGGCCGCGGCCCAATTTTATGCTCTTATCAATGTGAATGTTAACATGTCAATGTGAATATTCACATTGTCGACGGGCTGGACCGGGACCGCCCCGGGCCGGCCATGGGTCGCTGGCAGGTTTCACGCCGCCACGGGACGGGGGTTAATTTTACACTTCTATTAATGTGAATGTTAATATGTCAATGTGAATATTCACATTGTCAACGGGTCGGGCCCGCCCCGGCTCGCGACCGGGTTTCGGGCCGCCCACGGGCCAATTTTACATTCCTACCAATATGAATTTTAAAATATGAATGTTCACATCATTAAATTGCTAATCGTTCAAAAAATATTTATAAGGGTATCAAAATTAAATATAAGGGCATAAGTATCCAAGAAAATAGTTTAAATTAAGAAAATGGACTTTATGGAATAAAACTA
Organism: Camellia sinensis; assembly: GCF_055761805.1. Taxonomy (NCBI): domain Eukaryota; kingdom Viridiplantae; phylum Streptophyta; class Magnoliopsida; order Ericales; family Theaceae; genus Camellia; species Camellia sinensis. The sequence goes on from NC_138970.1 coordinate 145,963,760, forward strand.
TACATACATGGGACTAAATGGGTTAAAAAATTCCTTCATGGACTTCTTAGGTTAAAACACTTCTAAATTGGACTTATCAATAAAAATCTCTAAAAAAATTTTATAATATATTTCATGTTATTTTCCTAATATTATTCATAAATGGCCAACCCTGCGAGAACTTAACCACCAAAAATCAGTCAAGTGGAAAAAATTTCAAGAAATTACAAATAAATGAATCATTACGGATTGATTGATTTATTTATTTTTATTTTTTTGAGGGGGAGAAATTACTAGAGGAAATTTTTAAATGATTATTATAAAATTTTAAAAAAATTATAATTATAATTATTAATATTTATAATATTTACTATTTTTTTGTAAATAATTTTTTTGACTACCACTATAATTCTTTTAATTTTTTTTTAGCACAAGCCTAACACACATAAAAAAATTATTTTATTTGAAAAGAATTTTAATCGAATAGTGTAGCTTAGTGCATGAATAAGGGGTGTTTTAAAAAGATAGTTAAAAATTATTTTTTAACTTTTTTTAATTTTTTTATGAGAAGAGAAAGTGTATTAAAAACTGAAAAGTAACTTTTAATTCACTTCTCAAAATATGCCTAAGTTTTGATCACTTTAATTTTTCATTCCTTTTGCCAAATAGAACTAGATCGGTGCAAAAAGTGAACTTTTCACTCGGACAAACTCACCTACTTCTTGTATTTAAAGTGATTTCTGTATCCACCCCAATAATACTATTGTTCCATACCATTATGAAAAAAAATTCATTTGGTATTTGTTGATGCATATAAAATTGTGTTTATATAGGTGATGTTTGTTTAGTTTATGGTCATACAAGGATACACACTCCCAAAATGTATGTACCATATATAGATTATGGTATTATGACGTTGATTATCAAAAATGTCATAAATAAATTATTTTCAATCATAATTAAAAAAATAATATTGAGTCATAATCAAATACTATAAGGAATAACTAAATACTTTTTGGATCATAACTAAAATAATAATTATAATATTGATTAACATTACACTGTGTAAGAGGAGCTAATTTGAGCCCATTAAATTAATTAGGCCTAATAGTCCAAGGTTGGTGGGCCCGAATTTATCGCAAGTTCAAGATTGGTGGACCCGGATTTATTGCCATCAAACGGGCTGAATCGCTCTAAGCCTCGAAAGGATTCGGATTCACGAACTTAGAGACTTACTCGGGCCCGGACTCAAAAGGGTATTGAGCAAGCCTAGAGATCCGAGGCACTCGGACTCGAAAGGATTCGGATCCACGAACCTAGAGATCTGAAGCACTTGGTTTCAAACGGATTCAAACGCAATCTAAAAGTCGCTCCGTTAATGAGTCCCAAAACACTTGTGAGCTTGGAGCTTTCTAAGATCTACGCACCAGAACCATGGGCGTAATGGAGTTCGAACAAAGGACCTGATCCCGAGGATGGTGAGTGAAGATAAATTCACTCTTCGGTTAAACTAGCCTATACTCGGGTCGAGATGACACGATCTAAGGGGTCTCTAAGACTCGGCAATATTTGTGACAGGGCGTTCTCTTGAACTACCCCTGACCCTTATGTGGCAGGACGTCCTCTGGACTACCTCTGACCTTTCGGGATGATTGGGGATCATTGGTTAGGTGTAGCTAAGAAGAAGGGTTCACCGAGAGGTTGATCTCCTCTTCGGGGTTTTTTTTATCCTCGGAGAAGTCACCTCCTTGGACAAGGTAGTTAGAGAGAATATTCCCCATGTGCCTTACACATGGGCTCCATCCTACATCATGGGGTGCCTATAAATAACACCCACACATAGCTTTACAAGGGATGGATTTTGGAGAGAAAACTCTTGGGAAAGAACTAATTTCCCTTCTCCATTATCAACTTTCAGAGTGAAAGTGGGAGATCCATAGGAGAGCCTTGCCATTATTCTCTCTCTAACTATTTTGCTTTCTTCTTCACTCAATCTCTTATCTCCATCATCTCTTTACTTTTGTGTTCTTAGTTGAGACTATTGAAGAATCTAAGCCTCTCATCATCTTCTAGCGAATTCGAATTTTTCTTCAAAGATACAACTTTCCTGAACCCTTTCATACATTTGGCGACTCCGATGGGGAGACGGATTGGTTAATGGTTTCAATGAGATCTGGAACTCACACAACACCGACAAAAATGACAGATAATGAGACTCATCAACAAGGCTCTTCTAATGGTGGTGATACAAGGACTCAAGTTCAAGACTCACCTCTCATCCTTGAAGCCATTCAAGGACTCCAACACACTCAACAAGAGATTCTCACCAACCTTCAAAATCTCACCTACACCATGTTGGTGATGGGTTCGCATTTCGCACCACCGGCAACAAATGGAGGTCAAGTCAGTGCCAGCAAGCATCAACAACTTCATGGTAATGTTGGGAATGGTCAAAACCATCAAGATCCACCCCAAAATTCTCCCTGAAGTTGTACAAAATGGTGTGCAAAATCAAGTGCTAGGAGGAACAAGTCATGGCCAACCTACGGCCCATGGAGGGCAAAATCACGCACCTGGAGGATCTAGCCATGGTCCAATGGTGGTTGGAGGAGTTTCCGGCGCGATGAATGGTGTTCCAACTGCTATGGAAGTTCAAGGAAGGCCTACAGAAATTTCTCTACAAAATGGTGTTCTATCCATGCCTCATTTTGTTCCACCGATTGTAAATTCTACTCATGTACCAAGTGGGCCTCCTTTGGCTCCAACGCCAAGTTTAATAGTCCAACCCAGTATAGCCGTGGCGTGCAATGAACTTTATGGGACCCAATGCAATGTCCCATCACCAAATGGCATGTCCATAAGTACCGATGGCCAATATCATCATGGGTCTTCACTGATGATGAATTTCAACACCAGAGTGGCCAAGTTGCTCCTAGTTAAGTCTTGGGGCCCATAAGTCAAGTTCCGGGAATGCCACCATCAAACTTTTTCCCTCAACAGTTTCTCACTCTCACTAATGTGCAAGCCATGTTTGATCTCAAACGGGGCAAGAGGACTTTACCTTCTTTGCCTGATCTGGATGTCAAGCCGTCTTACCCTATCGAGATGTTGAGTTATCCATACCTGGAGGGGTACACGGTGCCGAAGTTCATCAAATTCAATGGCAAACAAGGAAATGCTCGAGAACATGTTGTTCGGTTCATCGAGACTTTGGGGATTCATGGAACAAATCATGTCCTCCTACTGAGAGAATTCTCCAAGTCCCTCACCGACCGAGCATATAGTTGGCACGTTAACTTGGCTCCAAACTCTGTTCGAAGTTGGGAGGAGATGGTCAAGAAATTCCACGCCAAATTCTTTTAAGCAGCTGAGAAGGTAACTGCACTCACCCTATGTAAGGAAAAGCAACGAGAGAGTGAAGACATTCTTGAATATGTGAAGAGGTTCCAAGACAAAGCCGTAGACTGTCATGAGGCTGTGGAGGAAAGCTACTTGGTCCAAATCTGTATTGAAAGGGCATTGAACGGGTACAAGATGTTTCTTGTTAATCACAAGCTACCCACCTTCTTGTCACTAATTGAAGCATCTCGGAACATCAACGTACCTCAATCTCAGGAGATCGGGTTCGAGACTAGTTATAAAACCAGCTTCAAAACATCTCGAGGACCTTTTGTCATTGTGGCTTCCGTGTCTTCTACCCGAAAGTCACAGAGGGAGGAATTTAGAGGTCAGAAGAGGAAAAACTGCGAAGATGACACTTTTTTTCCATGTAGTGTTGAGGAAGTGAAGGCCTTAGTTAAAGAATGGGTGGCAAATGGGGAATTGAAGTTGCCTCGTATCAAAGAGCTTTTGCCGAAGAAGGATCGCGAGGGCCCTAATTATTGTGTTTTCCACCGATCACTAGGACATCCTACAGAAAAGTGTCGGATGTTTAAGAAGATCTTCAGAAAGAAAGTCGATGCAGATGAGCTAGAGTTCAAAGAACAGGAGCCTCAGGATATCTTAGAAGACGTGGCTATGATGACGTATGACGGCCACAACCCGAGCAACTAGTGAAAGTTTTCTGAATGACCTTGCAACTCTAGAGGCAAATGTCAACATTCCGTAGAAGAAGTCTATCTATGTCATTTACAATTTATATTTACTGCATTGTCCAAGAAGTTCTATATTTCTTAAGTTATGAAGAAATTTATTTTCTCTATATTGTGTATCTTCATTGTGTTATGTTGCTTGAGACAGTTTTCAATTTTTGGTGCCCCTCAAAGAAGAAAGAGGAATAGTAGACTCGGTTACCAGCCTGAAGGGACTTTTCTTGACGCAGTAGAAGTGTACTCCCACTCGGAGAGGGACAACCTTTGCTTCCATTAGTTACTGAAATAGTGTGTGCTCTCATTTGGACCTCCGAAAAGCAGCCATTACTTTTATCAATGCAAGCTTCAAGAGTCTTTCTTGCTAAAGTAAAATGTGTGCTCCCATTTGAACTTCCGAAGAACAACCCTTACTTCCATCAGTGCAAGCTTCGAGGGTCTTTCTTGTTGAAGCAGAGTGTGTGCTCCCACTCGAACTTCCAAAGAACAGCCCTTACTTCCATCAGTGCAAGCTTCGAGGGTCTTTCTTGTTGAAGCAGAGTGTGTGTTCCCACTCGAACTTTCGAATAACAACCCTTACTTCTATCAGTGCAAGCTTCGAGGGTCTTTCTTGTTGAAGCAGAGTGTGTGTTCCCACTCGGACTTCTGAATAATAGCCCTTGCTTCCATCAATGCAAGCTTCGAGGGTCTTTCTTGCTGAAGTAGAGTGTGTGCTTCCACTCAAACTTCCGAAGAATAGCCCTTACTTCCATCAGTACGAGCTTTGAGGGATCTTTTTTGCCAAAGAAAAGAGTGTGTTTCCACCGGGACTTCCGAGGGATAGCCCTTGCTTCCATTTGAACTTTTAAGGAATAAACCTCATTTCCATTAGTGCGAGCTTCGAGGATCTCTTTTGTTAAAGTAGAGTGTGTGCTCCCACTCAGACTTTCAAAGAGCAAATCTCATTTCCATCAGTGCGAGCTTCGAGGATCTTTCTTTTTGAAGTAGAGTGTGTGCTCCCACTCAGACTTTCGAAGAACAGACCTCGCTTTCATTAGTGCGAGCCTCAAGGATCTTTTTTGCTAAAGTAGAGTGTGTTCTTCCACTCAAACTTTCAAAGAGTGTCAAGGATCTTTCTTACTGAAGTAGAGTGTGTTCTCCTACTCAGACTTTCGAAGAACAGCCCTCGAGGTGGCCTATCAGAAGGGATCTTCTTGCCAAAGTAGGGTGTGTGCTACTATTCAAACTCCTGAAGGATAGCCTTGCTTCCGTTTGGACTTCCGAGGGACAGCTCTTGCTCTCATTAGTGCGAGTCCGAAGAACAGCCCTTGCTTTCATCAATACAAGCTCCGAGGATCTTTCTTTTCAAAGTAGAGTGGGCTCCTACTCGAACTCCTGAGGGATAGCCTTTGCTTTCATTAGCTGCCGAAGTAGGTGTGCGCATCCACTCTAACTTCTGAGGGAGAGCCTTGTTTCCGCTCGAACTTCTGAGGAACAGCCTTGCTTCTACTCAGACTTCTAAGAGACAATCTTTACTTCTGTTGGTGCAAGCTTGGTAAACTCGGTTGCCTTCCAGAGGGATTTTTCTTGCCGAAGTAAGGTGTATGCTACTTTCAGACTCCTGAGGGACAGTTTTGCTCTCGTTCAGACTTCCAAAGGACAGCCCTTGCTCTCATTAGTGCAGGTTCTGAGGGTCCTGGGGTCGTGGATTTCGCATAAAAATTTATTTGCGTGAAATAGTAAAGCCAACAAACGAGACAAACAATATCGAGTTCAGATTATGATTCAAACATTACCGAAATAGAGGCGACATCAACAATAGTAATGATTTACTTAAGCTGCAACAATTTTATTCCTCTGAGCGAGTTCATGAAAATGCAACAATCAAGGTTTTGTCTCTCCGAGCCGGTTCCTCTCAAGCCGCTGTAAAGCTACAACAGTCACACAAAATTTTGGCATCAGCTATGTATTTCCCAAGCATCCACAAGATCAACAAAATGACAATCAATCATTTGACAACAAGATTTATATACAATACGAGGGCCTCATTTCCTTGGGTTTCATTGACAACAACAACATTTATTTTATTCGTCACATTCAAGCAAAGCTAGCAACAACACCAACAAGACTCAAAGGATTCAACTTAATACTCCATTTGTGTCAGATTTATCAATACAAGGTTAAGCTCCAAAACATGAATTTCAGGATTACATTTCACATGCAAATCAAGATTCAATAGAAGCTTCAGCTATCTCAAGTTCAAAATTGGTATACAACAATGTCCACAAATCTCAAAGGCCCAAATCAAATTTCTAGTAAGACACGGAAATTCAAATTTCGAAAAAACAAGAGCTTCTGAAGCGGGTTTTCACAAGAATTCATTCTCCGGGTATACAAGATTCAAGTGGGTCATTTTGCCTTGGATTACAGTATTCAATATTAAAGACCCAAGTTATACAAGGCTCTAACTTTGGACAGAGTAAGTTGAGTAACAAATTCCAGGCCCAAGATCTCAAACATTTTTTATTTGAATATTATATTTCTCAGTCATACCAATTTCAAGAATATCTCTTCCAAGTCAAGATTCATAGCCCAAAATTTCTTACAAAACAAGATTCATCAAGAGTGGTGGTTATCTCAAGATTAGGAGGTTAAATTTCAGTCCAAAAACTCATATATATATTTTTCCACAATCAGGGTAGCAAGACCCAAATTGTTTACATGTCCAAGAGCATAAACTTAAAATCCATCAGAAATGGAGAGTCAAGTTTCAAGGGTTCTAGAAATTTGTTCACAAAACCTGTAAAAAGCCGAAGAAAGAGGGTTTCAAGCATATACTCTCAAATCCAAAGCAATGAAGATAATGAAGTTTGTTGAATCAAGACCAAAACCCATCAAAATGAGGAATTCAAAAATGGGTTTCAACAAGTATTTACTCACAGATTTAGGGGCAGCAAAATGAGGAGCAGAGCTATCAATCAGAAACAGTGTAGGCCGAGAATGGCGGCACAAGCAGTGTGTAGTGGAAATGAAAGACAGGCCCCAAATCAGCGAAACCATTTGGCAAACCGACGCCGCGTTGAGTAGGCGACGTGGTCGGCATTGATTAATCACAGTTGAAACCAGTGTGTGTGCGAGAAAAACCGAAATATGTGTGGTCCAAGTTCTGAAAAGTATTGTTGGGACTACGCTAAGCAAGACCACACACGATGCGTTGAGTGGGCGACATGTGTAGGTGGTGCTGGACAGCCGAAGCCGAAGGCAAAGTTGTAGCAAAGAGAGGTCGGTAGCAGCTTGGGTCGCGACATCTGCAGCAGTCAAGGCTGGGACAGGTTGGCAATGCACTCAGAGTTGCAGTAGTTGGCACTCGGAATTGCAGCAGTCGGTAGTGAGCAAACCGCGAAGCAGAGCTCCTTGAAGAAGACGAAGTCTGAATCTGTCTTTGTTAGAGACAGGCCCCGTTTGGTAGAGCTGTGGGAAAGTGATTATAACTTACAACCTAATAACTTATAGTTTATAGCTGTGAACATAATCTGATTTTTTACTTATAAATTAAGCTTCTCATCCCCCACTCAAAGAATAAGTTGATTTTTGACTTACAAAAAGTTATAAGTTGTATTGTTAAGCTGAACTAAACACATCAAAATAGCTTAAATTAAGTTAAAAACTGAAATAAACTGAAAATAAGTCCTACCAAATAAGATCATAATGGGCTGAAAAAAGAGTTTGACAGAAAGAGAATAGGGCCAAGGTTTTTTTATCCTTTGTTTGGAGCAAAAAGTTTGGTTTTGATGGTCCCTCATATATTCTACAATGTACACATATATGGAAAGGGACAAGCATTTGATGGGTTCCCACCGTTCTATATGGAAGAAGAAGCTTGGTCTCTCTTTTTAGAGAGAGAAAATGTGCCTGCCAAATAGGTCTTGCCAAAAAAAGAAATATTAGGGTTTTTGTCCTTATCCTTAAAAGAAAAAAAATTTATACTATATATTACGTAAAAAGAGATTTTTAATCCCAAGTCTTGTGAGAGTTCTAATTTCTCAATCTAAATTTCTTGATTTTTTGATTTAAAAAAAAAAAAACCTTAACATTTATTAACTTCTCCCAAACCCCAAGTCTTATCACCATAATAATACTTTAATGCATTAAGAACAAACATAAAAAAAATTTCTTGAAAAGTCCAACACATATAATTATTATCAAAATATTAAACTTTAATATAATATAATAATAAAAAAAAGACATTTAATTTCTTGAAAAGTCTAACACATATGATTATTATCAAAATATTAAACTTTAATATAATATAAAAAAGGAAAAAAAAGGAGGCATTTAAAAAAAAAGACATTTAAAAAACGCAATTCACATATATAGATAACTAGCCTATCACCCGTGCTATGCACAAGATAATTATAGATATTTACATTTGTTTTAGATTTTTTTTAATATATAAATTATGTTTTTTAAGATTTTTTATAAAAATAATTTAACAATCTTATCACTAACAATAGTGTATGGAAGAAGTTGAAAAAGGTACTGCAGTAACTATACGCGGATTGTATCTATAATTATTTGTATGAGGGGATTTTAAATGTTGATCAGGGGATTTGATCAATAAATGCAGGCATGTAGAAAGACATGTGAATTGAAAAAAGTTAATAAATGCTAATCAAGAGATTTTGACCAAATCAATAAATGTTGAGATTTTTTTTTTAAAAAAAAAATTTTAAAAATTCAAATTGAGATATTGAAACTCTTACAGGTCTTGAGGGGTTAAAAATTTCATTTTACTTAATATATAGTATAGATATAAATAAATTATAAATATAATTCGGACATAACACGAGTGCTATGCTAGTATAATATAAAGGAAAAGTGAAAAAAGTTTGATTCTGATGGCTACAAATGTGCTAAGGCTAAGGCTATATATAGATAATGGGCCTTTAGATATTCTGGAGCATCTTTAATTTGAAATTCTTATAAGCTGTTAAAAAAAAAACAAAAGCTCAAGCCGATGCTTAAAAAAAAAAAAGTGCTTTATTTTAAATCAGTGGCCAAAAAATAAATAAATAAATAAATAAATAAATAAATTCTTATTTGTTACTTTTATCCGTAAATTACGGTGAGACATCAGTTTTATCCTTAGACTCTGTCAAGATAAAATATTCTCGAAGATGTAATGTGAAGCATGACTGACAAGGTAAAATTATGCATGTCCGAGAAAATTAAAATTTCTCATACACGCAAAGGGAAAATGTATGATGAGTTAATTTGAGCCCATTAAATTAATTAGGCCCGATAGTCCAGGATTGGTGGGCCCGAATTTATCGCAAGTTCAAGATTGGTGGACCCGGATTTATCGTCATCAAACGGGCTGAATCGCTCTAAGCCTCGAAAGGGTTCGGATCCACGAACTTAGAGACTTACTCGGGCCTGGACTCGAAAGGGTATTGAGCAAGCCTAGAAATCCAAGACACTCGGAGTCGAAAGGGTTCGGATCCATGAACCTAGAGATCCGAAGCACTTGGCTTCGAACGGATTTAGACGCAATCTAGAAGTCGCTCTATTAATGAATCCCAGAACACTTGCGGGCTCGGAGCTTTCCGGGATCTACGCACCAGAACCATGGGCGTAATAGAGTTCGAACAAAGGACCTGATCCTGAGAACAGTGAGTGGAGATAAATTCACTCTTCGATTAAACTAGCCTATACCCGGGTCGAGGTGGCACGATCTAGGGGGTCCCTGAGACTCGACAATATTTATGGCAAGGCGTTCTCTTGAACTACCCCTGACCTTTATGCGGCAGGATGTCCTCTGGGACTACCCCTGACCCTTTGGGATGATTAGGGATTATTGGTTAGGTGTGGCTAAGAAGAAGAGTTCGTCGAGAGGTTGATCTCCTCTTCGGGGTTTTTCTCATCCTCGGACAAGGTAATTATAGAGAATATTTCCCATGTGCTTTACACATTGGCTCCATCCTACATCATGAGGTGCCTATAAATAGCACCCACCCATAGTTTTACAATGGATGGATTTTGGAGAGAAAATTCTTGGGAAAGAACTAATTTCCCTTCTTCATTATCAACCTTGAGAGTGAAAGTGAGAGATCCATGGGAGAGTCTTGCCATTATTCTTTCTTTAACTATTTTCCCTTCTTCTTCACCCAATCTCTTATCTCCATCATCTCTTTACTTTTGTGTTCTTAGTTGAGATTATTAAAGAATCTAAGCATCTCATCATCTTCTAGAGAATTCGAATTTTTCTTCAAGGATACAACTTTCCTGAACCCTCTCATACACAATGAATCATAACTAACATTACAATGAGTCATAATCAAATCATAACTAAAATTACAATAAATTATAACCAAAATCTATTAACGTCATAACTAGAGGATATGATAGGTGCGTATTTAGAGCGTGTATTTAACAATTTTTTTTAGTTTGATAGATGGTGGGTTTGGATTAACAATTTAGTAGGTCCCACATAATCTAGGTTTGGTTGGCAAAAATCCACGGGGTCTTACACAATTCACATTTGGCAAAAATGACAAGGGATTGAGAATCTAAAATCTTGTTTGATTTCAGAAAATTGAGTTCACTTTTGGTTGGCAAAAATCCACGGGGTCCTACACAATTCACATTTGGCAAAAATGACAAGGGATTGAGAATCTAAAATCTTATTTGATTTCAGAAAATTGAGTTCACTTTTTTTTCAGAAGTTTTTTATTTTTTATATTTTTAGTATTAGTTAAAAATTTTAATATTTTAAGAATTTTTTATTTTTTAAATGTACCTTACGTAAATACATTTAAAAAGTATAATATTTATGATTTTTTTTAAAAACAATTCATCAAATAATAAAAAAAAGGTATATAAGTTAAGTATATTTTAAGTATATTTTTTTTATTCTTATGTATTTATTAAAATTTTTAAATATTTTTTTATAAATATTTTATTTTTTAAGTATATCTAAGTTATGTGCATCTAAAACGTAAAAAAATTACTTAAAATATTAAAAAAATTCTCTAAAAATAAAAAAATACAAAAAATAAAATATCAATTTTTAGAAAATCAATTAAAATCAAACCAGGAAAACTATGAATCCATTGTATGGCGGAATTAGCTTTCCAATAGGGGTTGGAATTGCTAATCTAATTTCACCAGATTAAAAGTATCTTTACATCTACTTTATAAAAAATGGCCAAAAGTCTTTTTTTATATATTAAGACATTTTATGTAATTTATAAATTTAACACCAACTAACTAATATCACCATATTAATATATTAAAAAAAATATATAATTTATCACACTATTTACAATTGTATCACTCATTCACACTCTATTTAGAATTTCAACCAACTTAATTCAGCAATCAAGTTATTGTACATACTCCATTTTCATAATTTCAATCAACTTGATCTAGCAATCAAGTCATATATAGTACTTTCATTGTGCATACCCTATATTAATAATATCAGCTAACTTGATCCAACAATCAAGTGATGGTGCTTTCATATGCATACCCTCCCTCTGGTTGAAACTTGAAAGGCTTAAAATCAATTTCAAAAGAATAAAGTAAGCTTACTTTGTTAAAGCTAATTTGGGTGGAGATTTTATTGACTGATTTAGTGATTTGGAAGTAGTTGGAGTTAGGTAGTGAAATTTGGGAGTTGTGAGGTTATCCAAAACCTAACATGTAGGTGAGTAGGTTTAGTTTAGTTGATTGAATTGAGTTTGGTGTACTCATGTTTAAGAATAAATCTTTTATATGAACAAAGTTAAAATAAAAATAAAAATAAAAATATACACACAAATGAACAAAGTTAAAATAAAAATAAAAATAAAAATAAAAATATACACACAAAATTCAATTATAGATGATTGCACAAAACACACTTTTCTATGGAGTTTGATGAGTGTTACGTCGACTTCTTTGTTGGTTTGTGTGCACATGGACGTATTGGACAAAAAGTGGATTGTTTGTTTGTAATGTGCTCGCTACATTTTGTATTGTGTTGAATTATAAATTTGGATATTAATTTTTTTTAAAAAAATTGAATTATAATTTTTAGAAAAATGTAAAAAAAAAATATAAATAAAAGGAAAATTTACCCATAAATCCTATTCTCTGAAAAGTTGAACCATTTAGTCCTAAAAGTTTTCTTATACACCATTTAATCCCATTTTATTTTGGTAATGTTGTTTATTTAATAATCATCATCAGCACCAACATTAGTCATCAAACAAGGATCGAACATCACCAACATATATACCCATTTGAATGTTAAGACCAATTTATCAACATTATTCATCAAACATTAAGGGTATGTTTGGTTTGTGTTTGAGAGATGTGTTTTAGAGATAAAAAGTACGAAAACATGTTTGGTTTGGTTTTTTTTAAAAGATGTTTTGGAAAATTATTTTGAGATAGAGTTTTGGAAAAAGTGATTGATTTGATGTGTGTGAGAGAGAGATTTGTTTGGAAAACTTGTTTGGTTTACAAGTTTTGGGAAATTTTTTTGGGAAAATTTGTTTGGTTTGGTTATTTTTGAAAACTTATTTGTAGAGAAAATTTCCCAAATTTTTTTCAGAAAATCAAACCAAACGAGCCCTAAGATCTAGCGAACATCGAACATCAAACATCATCGCCAACATCAACATTATCAAACATCATCATCAACATTAACATCACAACAAAAACATTAAGATCCAGCGAACATCAACATCATCGCCAACATCATCATCAACATTAAGATCGGCCTTTTCCCAACAAACGTTGCAGATGATTGCGAACCACGAAGGCAGAGAGGTCACGATCTCACGGCGGTGGTACTGGATCGGTGTGAATCGACGCTGATGATGACGATGTTGATCGGTGTGGTACTGGATCTGTGTTCTCGACAACCACAAAGCTTTCGGTGTTGTTTCTAACCCTAAGGAATGGAGCAAACAGAAAGAGAAATCTGTGGAGCATTAAGGAATGAAGATAGAGCAAAGAGAAAGAACAAAGAGAGAAAGAGAGCTACCTACCACAAGCGAAGAGCAGTACCGGCGAAGAGCGAAGAACGGCGGCGGCGCTGTAACAACCCTCATACTGTTTACCGATTAATGACTGATTGATTACCGATAACCATCGATTACCGTTAAACTGAATTGATTATGACTGATTATGACTGATAATTGGATTGATTAAAGTACTGAACTGACTGACTGGAATCTGGAATTAAGTGACTGAGTCTATCTGTTGAATTGTGCATCTATCTGTTTGATTGATTATTTGATCTGTTCGTGTTTTACGTTTAAACTGCTAATTGAAGGCCTTGTCGGCGGCCGAACCGGGAATTGATTGATGTTTTAGAATCCTCATAATTAATGTGATTTTATGGTATAATTATCTGAAAACTGATTAGGTATGATTAAATTAGATTAATGGTGCTAAATTACATGAACTGGACTTATTACCAAATTGCCACCCTTAGTGGCCCACTCAATATAACACATTGGAGCCCTTGCATGCTTGAATCAAAACATTTCATTAGTTCTCCTTGTTCAACCGGCCTTAGAGAGAGAGGAAGGGAGAGAGTTGAATTGTTCTAGTGAATTGGCTTGAATTGCTTGGAATTGAAGTGCAAATTGTCAAATTGGACACCTAAACCTTGAACACAAGACGAAGGTAGGACATTCATCTTCTTGTTGTTGTCATAGACTTGATTCTTGCATGATCCATGCTTCATTTGTAGAGTTAATCCATGTTTTAGTTCATACATGTAGGATTAGAACATAATTCATGCATGCATGTTTGAATTGATGAGTTTTGAGCTGAATCCATGGCGAAATGGAACATGCATGTTCATAATTTTGTAATGGTCCATGTTTTCAACTTGTTTTTGGATCGATTGGCTCCTTAGAGCATCAAATTGGAACTTCCAAGTGAATTGAATTCATGCATGTTTGCGTGTTCATATTGTTCATGAAATTGGTTTGAAATTGAGGTTGAATTAAACACCCTTGGGCCTTGATTTCTCAAAAATTGAGCTTTGAACTATGATATTCTATGTGTTTATAAATGTTTTCCAGAAAATGGGCCCAAGAAGATTGGTTTTGATGCATTTGAATGTGAGTTTGAGCTTGGAGGTGTAATCTGGAATTCCCAGATTCTGCACTTCCGCTCGAGCGGGGGAAGTGCCGCTCGAGCGTGGAATCCGAGCATCCAGTATCTCTGCACTGTTTTACAGTCCGCTCGAGCGGAGGATTGGGCGCTCGAGCGGAGTCATGTCTCAAGCTCGAGCGGGCGTCGAGCGGAGATTTCACCCATCCAGTACTTTTACAGTACGCTCGAGCAGGAAAGTTGACGCTCGAGCGTGTACCTTTGTTGCATGACCGCTCGAGCGGGAAAACCTGCGCTCGAGCGGGACTCTGTTTTTCTGAAAATCCTGAAACAGTCTTCTGATCACATCTTTGCATCCTCATTCCATTCTAGGCATTCTTAGACCTAGTTTAAGACATCTCGTTGAGGATAGATGTAGAACACACCGAGGCATTAGGGGTTAAATTATGTTATCTCCCAACTGTGTAGCTTAGTGTGTGTGTTCAATCTGTTAACTGTGTAGGGTTGGCGACTGGGGAGACGCGCTCTAGCATACTGTAGCCCAAACTCTGTGAGTAACAACTGTGTAAAGATATGTTCAAAAATGATTATCTTCTGAACAATTGAACTGTACTGCTTTCTGAACTGTTACTGTTAATTGAATGAATGAATGTCCTCTATTCTGAACTGTATTGTGGCATCCTTAGCAACTACTGTTACTGACTGTTACTGTTACAGAGATCTCTGTCGGTTCCCTCGTGGAACCACTACTGTTTACTGATTGATGGCCATCATTACTGTTCGGTCTTTAAGACCTACTGTTTACTGCTATGCTAATGGATGTACCACATATGATTGAATAACTGTTCTGACTGAAATACTGAAGTATTGTTTAATGAACTGATTTCATTACTGTAAGGACATTTCATTCTTAACCTCCTTACACATTATGTTATTCACTAGGCTTTAGCTCACTGTTTATATATATATGTAGGTGCTCAGCCACCAGATCGGAGCTAGGAGCGCGGGTTAGACTCCAGTTTTGTCAAGCCAGCCTTTGTGCCTCGCTGCGAGGTTCCGGGTTGCCATGCTATGGCTTTGGGGTGTCTTGTTTTTCCCCGTCTGTCTCCGTACTGTTTGGTTTACTGTATAGACTGTCAGCTACTAACTGTACTGTTATCAAGGGATTTGGTCCCTGTACTGTGTGACTGTAAATTTTGTATAGACTGTACCGTTTGTATATGTGAATGCATGAAAAAAATCTTTTTGGCATACAGACTGTCACAGCTCAATGGACATTATTTATTTACTGTATTGGCTTTCGCCAGGCCCTGTACTCTGTTTTCTGTGTTACTGTTCAGCAGGCCTTCGGTAATCTCGGATTACTGGCCGGTTACGGTGCTAAACCCATGGGGCCGGGTTTGGGTCGTGACAGAGTGGTATCAGAGCGATACTTAACCACGAGTTATACCACACACACGTGTCCAAATGAGCTATAGGGTGTCCTAGAAAAATGATTAGGGCATTTCATGACCTTGACAAGCGTGTGGTTATGTTATAATTGAATATCTGCTAATGTGTTAAACTGTGAAACAAATGACTGTTTATGTTTAAAACTGTTATAACTGCTTATAGTGAAATGGACAATGCAAATGAACCTGAATCCTCCTCTACCGAGGCAAGAATGGAAAGAATGGAAAGAATGATGGAACTGATAACTGCTAGACTTGAACAACAACAGAACCAACAGCCCCCACCTCCTCCTCCGGTACAGCCGGAACCTAATGCGAATGTGAATGATGGGGATATTATTGCTCTGACCCAGAAGTTCAGCAAAATGAAACCGCCATCCTTTCAAGGAGAACTTGAACCGTTAAAAGCTGAAGCTTGGGTTCTGGAAACAGAAAAACTATTTGAAGTGTTTCCGTGCTCCGAAGCGAATAAGGTATTGTTAGCTACCTTCACCCTACAGGAAGAAGCTAGAAGATGGTGGATGTTGATTCGCGATACAATGACTTGGGCTCAGTTCAAGGAGTCCTTCTTTGAAAAGTATTTCCCTCAGTGTGTCAGGGATAGAAAAGTGACTGAATTCGAACAGCTGAAGCAGGGCACGATGTCCGTTACGGAATATGAGACGAGATTCACCGAGCTTGCTAGATATGCACCGCATATGGTGGACACTGAATATAAGAAGGCCAGGAAATTTGAAGGCGGCCTTAATGTTGCAATTCTCGACAGAATAAATGTTTTGAAGCTACCGAACTATGTAAATGTTCTTGACCGAGCCTTGATGGCTGAATCAAACATTGAAGCACTGAAAACTGAAACACCAACGTCGGAATGGCGTAGTAAGAGGCAGGGTTTCAAATTCAAGAAAGGCAAGCACAACCCGGCCAACAAGAAACAGAATACGGGGTCGACGACCAACCCCTGCTAAGGGAGTGGGTTCATACCACCCTGTTCTGAGTGTGGCAAGAAGCACAAAGGGGTCTGCTACAAAATATCTGGAGCCTGTTACAGGTGTGGCAAGGTGGGCCACATGGTTAAAGACTGCCCCTCTGCTCCACAAGCCAGTAATAAAGCTACACCAAGCGCAGCAGCATCAACTGTAGCACCAAAGCTTAACCCCAGAGCTACTGGGAAAGAGCCCATAAGGCAGGGCCGAGTGTTCGCCCTAGTACTGGGAGACGTGCAAAATACTGAAACCGTTGTGTCAGGTATCCTCTCTATTTGTACACAAAATGCATATGTATTGATTGATTCGGGGTCTACCCATTCTTATGTATCGCATGCTTTCTCACGGAAATTGAATAGACCCTTAGAACCCATGAACTATCTGTTAGCCGTATCATCACCCGTAGGAGGATCTATGACCTGTGCTTATACGTACCCCGCATGTGAAATCATTGTTGGGGATATGCATCTGTTTATCGATTTACTACCATTGAACATTGATCATTTTGATGTAATATTGGGGATGGATTGGTTACAAAAATATCATGCCACTATTGACTGTGTGACCAAGCAAGTTGTTTTCCGTCCACCTGGTTTGCCTGAATTCGTGTTTAATGGAAGTGGAGTAGTACCTCCTCCGTATTTGATTTCATCTGTGAAAGCTGTAAAATTGATTAGAAAGGGGTGTAAGGGATATCTGTGTTCTGTACTGACTGTGTCTACTGATGATAGTGTTACAACTGAAGTAAATTGTATTCCTATAGTCAGGGAATTCCCAGATGTATTTCCAGATGATCTGCCAGGGGATTTGATTGACAGAGAGATTGAATTTACCGTTGATGTGATTCCGGGTATACAGCCGATATCGAAAGCTCCTTACAGAATGGCTCCAACTGAACTGAAAGAATTGAAAGTGCAACTGCAGGAACTGCTGGATAAGAAGTTTATCAGGCCTAGCACTTCGCCGTGGGGCGCTCCTGTTTTGTTTGTAAAGAAGAAAGATGGCTCATTGAGATTGTGTATAGATTACCGTGAACTGAACAAGGTAACTGTGAAAAATAAATACCCATTACCGCGCATTGATGACTTATTTGATCAGTTACAGGGTGCTCAAGTGTTTTCTAAGATCGATCTCAGATCGGGATATCATCAACTGAAGGTTAAACCAGAAGACATTGATAAAACTGCTTTTAGAACAAGATATGGCCATTATGAATTTTTAGTTATGCCTTTCGGAGTCACGAACGCACCAGCTGCATTTATGGACCTCATGAACAAAATTTTTAAACCATACCTTGACAATTTTATTGTTGTATTTATTGATGACATATTGATTTACTCCAAGAGCATAGAAGAACATGAACATCACCTGAGACTTGCCCTACAAACCTTAAGAGAACAGAAACTGTATGCTAAACTGTCTAAATGTGAATTTTGGCTTGACCATGTTATGTTTTTGGGACATGTTGTTAGCAAAAATGGAATTTCTGTTGATCCGCAGAAAATTGAAGCTGTAGTGAACTGGCCTAGACCAACAACTGTGACTGAAATCCGAAGCTTTTTGGGATTGGCTGGATATTACAGAAGATTCGTCAAAGATTTCTCCAAAATCGCTCTACCGTTAACTCAACTGACTCAGAAGGGGATGTCATTTGACTGGACTGACCAAAGAGAATCTGCTTTCCAGGAGTTGAAAACTGGACTAGTGACTGCACCTGTTCTTACCTTACCTTCAGGTACGGATGGTTATACTGTATTTAGTGATGCTTCTCATAAGGGTTTGGGATGTGTTTTGATGCAGAATGGGAGAGTAATTGCCTATGCTTCCCGACAACTAAGACCGCATGAAAAGAACTACTCGACCCATGATCTGGAACTTGCTGCAGTAGTATTTGCACTGAAAATATGGCGTCACTATCTGTATGGGGTGACATGCGAAGTATATACCGACCACAAGAGTTTGAAATATTTCTTCACACAGAAAGAACTGAACATGAGACAGTGGAGATGGCTAGAACTGATCAAAGACTACGACCTACAGATTTTGTACCATCCGGGAAAAGCCAATACCGTTGCCGATGCATTGAGCCGGAAATCGATTGGAAACTTAGCATGTTTGCTTACAGGACAGAAAGAGTTGCTTTGTGACCTTGAAAAATCTGAAATTGAAATTGTTTTACGAGAACAAGGTGGAACCTTAGCTGCTATTTCTGCCCAACCGGCACTGATTGAAGAGATTAAAGAGAAACAACAACTGGATGACTTCTTAAAGAAGGTCATCGAAGAAAGAGAATCTAAACCGAGACCGGGATTCAAATTTGAGAACAATGTACTGAAATTTCAGGAAAGACTGTGTGTACCGAATGATATTGAACTGAAAAGAAGAGTTCTGCAAGAAGGCCACAATTCGAAATTGTCTATCCACCCGGGGAATACGAAAATGTACCAAGATCTGAAACAGAATTTTTGGTGGCCAGGAATGAAGAAAGAAATTGCCGACTTTGTGTCCAAATGCCTTCATTGCCAACAGGTCAAAGCTGAACATCAACGACCTGCCGGATTATTGCAACCCCTACCCATACCAGAGTGGAAATGGGAGCATATCACGATGGATTTTATCGTTGGATTACCTTGCTCCAGAAAAGGTATGGATTCAATTTGGGTTATTGTTGATAGACTGACTAAATCTGCTCACTTCTTACCTGTCAAAACAATTTATAATGCGGATAAATTGGCCGTGATTTATATTGATGAGATTATGAGACTGCATGGTGTGCCTGTGTCTATTGTTTCTGACAGGGATTCGAAGTTTACATCGAGGTTTTGGCAAAGTCTACAGACTGCATTGGGTACTGATTTGAGGCTGAGTAGTGCCTATCATCCTCAGACAGATGGTCAATCAGAAAGGACCATCCAAACTCTGGAGGATTTGCTGAGAATGTATGTCCTTGATTTTCAGGGAGATTGGGAGAGTCATCTGCCATTAGTTGAATTCGCCTACAACAACAGCTACCATTCGAGTATTGGTATGGTGCCTTTCGAGGCATTGTATGGCAGAAAATGTAGATCTCCGATTTGTTGGGCAGAAGTTGGAGATGGGCCTTTGCTTGGGCCCGAGATTGTTTATGAAACAACTGAGAAAGTGAAACTGATACAACAGAGATTGAAAACTGCACAGAGCCGTCAGAAAAGTTATGCGGATGTCAGAAGACGGGACAGAGAGTATGAAGTGGGTGATCACGTTTTTGTGAAGGTGACACCAATGAAGGGCCAGACTCGTTTTGGAGTCAAAGGCAAGTTAGCGCCAAGATACGTCGGACCATATGAGATCATTGAGAAAATTAATCCGGTGGCGTATCAAGTCGCGCTCCCTCCTGAAATGGAGCATATGCATAATGTTTTCCACATTTCGATGTTAAGAGATTATCTCCGGGATCCCTTCCATGTGATTGAGCCTACTCGAGTAGTGTTGAGTGATGACTACACTTATGAGGAACGGCCTATACAGATTGTAAACAGACGAATCAAGAAGTTGAGAAACAAAGAGATCCCGTTGGTGAAAGTCGACTGACAGAACCATGGTGGCATGTATGCCACTTGGGAAAGGGAAGACGACATGGCTAAAAGATATCCTGAACTGTTTCCACTGAACCCTGTTTTCTTCCACAATGAAGGTAACTCGAGTTTAGAGGACTAAACTCTTTATAAGGAGGGGAGACTGTAACAACCCTCATACTGTTTATCGATTAATGACTGATTGATTACCGATAACCATCGATTACCGTTAAACTGAATTGATTATGACTGATTATGACTGATAATTGGATTGATTAAAGTACTGAACTGACTGACTGGAATCTGGAATTAAGTGACTGAGTCTATCTGTTGAATTGTGCATCTATCTGTTTGATTGATTATTTGATCTGTTCGTGTTTTACGTTTAAACTGCTAATTAAAGGCCTTGTCGGCGGCCGAACCGGGAATTGATTGATGTTTTAGGATCCTCATAATTAATGTGATTTTATGGTATAATTATCTGAAAACCGATTAGGTATGATTAAATTAGATTAATGGTGCTAAATTACATGAACTGGACTTATTACCAAATTGCCACCCTTAGTGGCCCACTCAATATAACACATTGGAGCCCTTGCATGCTTGAATCAAAACATTTCATTAATTCTCCTTGTTCAACCGACCTTAGAGAGAGAGGAAGGGAGAGAGTTGAATTGTTCTAGTGAATTGGCTTGAATTGCTTGGAATTGAAGTGCAAATTGTCAAATTGGACACCTAAACCTTGAACACAAAACGAAGGTAGGACATTCATCTTCTTGTTGTTGTCATAGACTTGATTCTTGCATGATCCATGCTTCATTTGTAGAGTTAATCCATGTTTTAGTTCATACATGTAGGATTAGAACATAATTCATGCATGCATGTTTGAATTGATGAGTTTTGAGTTGAATCCATGGTGAAATGGAACATGCATGTTCATAATTTTGTAATGGTCCATGTTTTCAACTTGTTTTTGGATCGATTGGCTCCTTAGAGCATCAAATTGGAACTTCCAAGTGATTTGAATTCATACATGTTTGCGTGTTCATATTGTTCATGAAATTGGTTTGAAATTGAGGTTGAATTAAACACCCTTGGGCCTTGATTTCTCAAAAATTGAGCTTTGAACTATGATATTCTATGTGTTTATAAATGTTTTCCAGAAAATGGGCCCAAGAAGATTGGTTTTGATGCATTTGAATGTGAGTTTGAGCTTGGAGGTGTAATCTGGAATTCCCAGATTTTGCACTTCCGCTCGAGCGGGGGAAGTGCCGCTCGAGCGTGGAATCCGAGCATCCAGTATCTCTGCACTGTTTTACAGTCCGCTCGAGCGGAGGATTGGGCGCTCGAGCGGAGTCATGTCTCAAGCTCGAGCGGGCGTCGAGCGGAGATTTCACCCATCCAGTACTTTTACAGTACGCTCGAGCAGGAAAGTTGACGCTCGAGCGTATACCTTTGTTGCATGACCGCTCGAGCGGGAAAACCTGCGCTCGAGCGGGACTCTGTTTTTCTGAAAATCCTGAAACAGTCTTCTGATCACATCTTTGCATCCTCATTCCATTCTAGGCATTCTTAGGCCTAGTTTAAGACATCTCGTTGAGGATAGATGTAGAACACACCGAGGCATTAGGGGTTAAATTATGTTATCTCCCAACTGTGTAGCTTAGTGTGTGTGTTCAATCTGTTAACTGTGTAGGGTTGGCGACTGGGGAGACGCGCTCTAGCATACTGTAGCCCAAACTCTGTGAGTAACAACTGTGTAAAGATATGTTCAAAAATGATTATCTTCTGAACAATTGAACTGTACTGCTTTCTGAACTGTTACTGTTAATTGAATGAATGAATGTCCTCTATTCTGAACAGTATTGTGGCATCCTTAGCAACTACTGTTACTGACTGTTACTGTTACAGAGATCTCTGTCGGTTCCCTCGTGGAACCACTACTGTTTACTGATTGATGGCCATCATTACTGTTCGGTCTTTAAGACCTACTGTTTACTGCTATGCTAATGGATGTACCACATATGACTGAATAACTGTTCTGACTGAAAGACTGAAGTATTGTTTAATGAACTGATTTCATTACTGTAAGGACATTTCATTCTTAACCTCCTTACACATTATGTTATTCACTGGGCTTTAGCTCACTGTTTATATATATATGTAGGTGCTCAGCCACCAGATCGGAGCTAGGAGCGCGGGTTAGACTCCAATTTTGTCAAGGCAGCCTTTGTGCCTCGCTGCGAGGTTCCGGGTTGCCATGCTATGGCTTTGGGGTGTCTTGTTTTTCCCCCGTCTGTCTTCGTACTGTTTGGTTTACTGTATAGACTGTCAGCTACTAACTGTACTGTTATCAAGGGATTTGGTCCCTGTACTGTGTGACTGTAAATTTTGTATAGACTGTACCGTTTGTATATGTGAATGCATGAAAAAAAATCTTTTTGGCATACAGACTGTCACAGCTCAATGGACATTATTTATTTACTGTATTGGCTTTCGCCAGGCCCTGTACTCTGTTTTCTGTGTTACTGTTCAGCAGGCCTTCGGTAATCTCGGATTACTGGCCGGTTACGGTGCTAAACCCATGGGGCCGGGTTTGGGTCGTGACAGGCGCGGTGGCAGCAAGGCTAGTGACGCCGATCAGGGAGGCGAAGAGCAACAGACGATGAATGAAATGAGATGGATTGAGGGTGTGAATTAGGTTTAATGAGAATTGATTGTGTGTGGAAACTTTGATAGATTCAATCTAATGGTTGAAGAATGGTATTATATCCATAATTAGTGTATTAATATTATATCCAATGATGTTGTTGTAATGTTTGATGTTGTGTTGTTGATGATGTGATGACGTTTGATGTTGATGATGATGATGTTTGTGATGTTTGATGTTGTTTTGATGATGATGTTTGATGTTGTTTGATGATGATGTTGTGATGTTTGATGTTGTTTTGATGATGGTGATGCCAATCAGGGAGGCGAAGAGCAACAGACGATTAATGAAATGAGATGGATTGAGGGTGTGAATTAGGTTTAATGAGAATTGATTGTGTGTGGAAATTTTGATAGATTCAATCCAATGGTTGAAGAATGGTATTATTTCCATTAATTAGTGTATTAATATTATATCCAATGATGTTGTTGTGATGTTTGATGTTGTGTTGTTGATGATGTGATGACGTTTGATGTTGATGATGATGATGTTTGTGATGTTTGATATTGTTTTGATGATGATGTTTGATGTTGTTTGATGATGATGTTGTGATGTTTGATGTTGTTTTGATGATGATGTTTGATGTTGTTTTGATAACGATGATGTTGTTTTGATGTTGATGATGTTTGATGTATATGCCCTCTATGGTTAATTTCCCTATAATGAGACCTTTCAGTCTATAAGAAAACTTTTAGGACTAAACAATGCATAAGTTGTTAATTTGGGATTTATTGGTGCATCACCCTAAATAAAATATAATTTAGATTTTTTATTTTTTTAATCTAAATTCATTATTTAAACACGACGTAAAAAGTCATGCAAAATAAAATAGAGTGACTTCAGTTAAGGGATAATAACAGAGTATGAGATTGTGTAAAATATTATCTAATCTGTTAAAATCACATTGATTCGCATCAATACGTACCGTTCTATCTGCTAACCACGGATTAAATTTTAAAATTTATAATTCATCTTCAAAATCACTCTTCTCCGCCATAGTTAATACATATATATTTTTTAACCTATAAAAAAATATCAAAGTAAAAATGATCGTAAGAGAGATTTAAGATGTGAAATTTGTTATAAATTAGTAATTATATATATTAAAAATATTATGCAAATTAATATTATATATTATGTAAATACTTAATAAATAGTTAAAAATATTTTTTAATCTATCAATCCATCTCAAACTATAATTTAATTATTTATCAATCTATTATTTAATTTATAATTTTATATTCAAATTGTTGGAACCGAACATAAGGTGAGACAGGACTAGATTTGCAATACCCCATTTCCACCTTAAACCATATTGGGGGCAAAGTAAAACCGGTAAGGTAGTGGAGGGGGGATAATTTTATAACATTGAGAATAAATGTATTATTAAAAATAATGATAAAGAAAATAAAGAATTGAAAAGGAGGGTTTAAGTGTAATATTTTATTATTTTAGTCTTATCATATTTAAGAAAATTAAATTATATGTATATAAATGTAATTAAGACGAGGACAAAATAGAATGAGTGGTGATAGAAAAATCCGTCCAAGCTGTGAGGGGATAATCAAATCCCACTTCAAAGTATATTTGTTGTAACTTCCTTATTATAATTTATTTTAATTTGAGAGTATATATCAGATTATTTAATATAATTTTTGTTCATAATTTATTAAGTAAAAATAATTTAAATAAATTTAAAAAATTAATTATTTAAAAATTAGATAAGAAATACTTTTAACTTTTAGTTTTTGATTATCCAAATTTTTAACTTAAAAAAATTATGCGCCATAATCTAACACTTGTGCCCGATTAAAGAGGGGCAAAGGGAATGTAGCTCATTCAGGCCAACAGGTCAATCTCCAAAAAATTGGTATTTGCTTTAGTTAGAATGTAATTGATTTGGAGTAAGCTCTTTTAAGTTCATTGATGGGTGTTGGTCGAGTTGTTAATCATGGTAAGTATTTAGGTATGCCTTCTTGTATTGGGCGCTCTGAAAAGGAAGCCTTTGCTAATATTCGGGAACGGGTTTGGAAACGGGTTAATGGATGGAAATAAAAGATGTTGTCGGCCACGGGACGTGTCGTGTTGATCAAGGCATTTGCTCAGCCTATTCTGATATATGTTATGTCTTGCTTTGAACTTCTGCTAGATTTGTGTCATGATGATGATGCAGTTTAGTCAGATGAGAAACGGGTCGGACAGGATCCAGATGCTCCACGGGTTGGTCAAACTTCGTCTTCCCAGCAACACATGCACCAAGTTCGGTAGGAAGGACCCAGAGGGTGGGGTTCCTTCTTGAGGACACTCCGATGGTTAAGTTAGATTGGAAAAAAAAAAAAAAAAAGAGTCAAGAAGTAATTAGAAAGTATGTATGTATTGATATCTTTTATACCTTTGTTGGCCTCTTGGTTTACCGTGCCCCACTCATGATTGCTCTCATGTTTTTATCTTTTCACGCTGTCCTATCATCTGTAAGTCTATGGCTATCTGTAGCCGACCATGGAAGAGTCGTCATGTCACAAAAATCACTGAAGAAAATGGGGCGGCTTGTCTCTTCTTTTTGTCTGGCCCTTGGGCCTAAGTTGGTTTAAGAATTATTTGGATGGCCCATTGGACCACCTATTTGGGCTATGCCCATCAGTATGGGCTATATCCATCAGTAGTCCGTCATTCTCGAATGTAGCTTTAGTCCAACGAAGAGAATCAAAAGTGTTCGATTTATCATGCTCGATTGTGCTTTTAATGCTTGATCCTGATTTGACACGCCGCTCGGTCTATTGCTTGATTTAATGTGATAGTGCTCGGTCAAAATAATGCACGCTACGTGTGTTTAGTAAAATAAGCTTGTTGATTTGTTGGGCTTCATTATTCCAACAACTTAGTCCCACTCAAGGTAGTAATTGATTTTTGGGTGGAGCCCATGCAAAACTTTTGTTTGGTTGTTTGAAAATAATTCACGTGAATCTTTTTTTTGATATTTGTTATATTATGATCGCCATAGGACCCGCCAGCTTTCTGATTGTTGACTGCTTTGCTTGGTTGGTTTTTCTGTCTTTTTCCAAAATTCAATACTTATCTCCATATTTGGAATTATTGAATTGATATGGTCCTACCAATTTATTTGTTGAATGGCATGCTTGATTGATGTTTTGTCAAGTAGTCCATAAAAACTCTTTTATTTTTCTTAGATTTCAAGAGACCCACTACGACAATTCTTCGAATCACAATGACTTATTTAGAGAGAGAGAGAGAGAGAGAGAGAGAGAGAGAGAGAAGCAAAATTCTTTCTCTTTCTCTTGTTATATCCGTATACCCAGAAGCCTATGAATTTTCTGGGTTTGGTTTTGGGTGTGAAGAGAGAAAGGAAGCCGTGGAGTGTCATGTTGTTGACGGAGGCCATCTTTTGGAAGGAATGAAGGAACAAGTGAGTCACGAGTGATTGTCTTGGTTTCTCCGAGAAGACTAGTTTTGTTCTCTGTGTGTGTGTGTGTGTGTGTGTGTGTTTTCAATCTCTGTTCACCATTCACTAGTTCATGTAGTCTTAGAGGGTTGTTAATGGCGCGCTATAGTTTTCCTGGAGATTCATGCCAACGATTATGATGAAGAAAAACTGAAGAGTATTAATTTCTCATAATTTTTTCGAGATGGATTTAGTTGACCCAACAATGGTGACTCCAAGTAAGAGCAGATTGGTGCGCACTTGTGCCTAGGTTTTGCATATTCGAGTTGTCCCTGGTCTAGCCCTAGTTGATGGAATTTAGAAAAGAAAAGGTCAAGTATGATAGCGTATGCCCAGTTATAGTTTGCTTAATCTTCGTTTGATGCTGATGGGATTCAAGCTGCTGATTAAATGGTGGTCTCCCACATGGGGTCTTCCATATGGGGGTCTTCCACATGGCAATCTTCCGCATGGTGGTCTTCTGCATGATGGTTTTCCACATGGTCTCCTATATGGCGGTCTTTCACATGGTGGTCTTCTGCATGGTCTTCCACTTGGCGGTCTTTCACATAGTGGTCTTTCGCATGGTGATTTTCCATATGGAAGCCTTCTGCATGGTGGTCTTTCATATGGTGATTTTCCACATGGTGGTCTTCTGTATGGCGGTCTTTTGCATGGTAGTCTTTCGCATGGCGATCTTTCATATAGTCTCCCACATGGCAGTTTTTCGTATGACAAACCGGGCACTTTTGATTCCATTCGTTAGACTAAAACTGTACTCGGGAATGAAGGATTCCACATAGCGGTCTTCCGCATGGAGGTCTTTCTGTAACAACCCTCGTCACTGTTTACCAATTGACCACTGATTACCATTAAACTGAACTGATTATGACTGATAATCGAACTGAATGAAATACTGAACTGACTGACTGAAATTTGAAACTGAAATGACTGAGTATATCTGTTCAATTGTAATTCTATCTGTTCAATTATTTGTTATCTGTTCGTGTTTTTAGTGTTTAAACTGCTAAGTGAAGGCCTCATCAGCGGCCGAACACGAAATTGATTAATGTTTCATGATCTTCATAATTTATAGGATTTTATGGCATATTTATCTGAAAATTGATTTAGTATGATTAAATTAGATTAAATATTGATCAATTGCTAGTTTTTGACTTAATTACCTTAATGCCACTTAAGTGGCCCACTACTTGGATCATCTTTGAGCCTCCTTACACTCATACATACACATTTCATCAGCTCATTCCTTAGACTCAACCGACCAAGATAAAGAGTGAGAGAGAATTGGGTTGATCTTGAGTTCATTGGTAGAATTGCTTGAAGAATTGAAGCATAGGTTGCTAATTTGAGCTTCTAGTCTTGCATTGAAGACCTAAGGTAGAGTAACTACCCTTTTGTTCTTGAGTTTAAGTGATTCTTGCATGATTTATAGCAAAATGTAGCCTTGAGCCAAGTTATGGCTCTTACATGTTGAATTGAAGCTCATTCCTTGCATGCATGTTTGTATTGTAGATATTGAGTTGTTTTCATGGCAAAATGTTACTTGCATGTGCACAATTATGTTTAAGTCCATGAACTCATCATGTTTTTGAAAGACTTGGCTCATTAGAGCATGTTTTGAAGCTTGAAAGTTATTTGAAGACCATGCATGTCATGTTTGAGGATTGTTCTTGAAAAATTGGTTTGAATTGGGTTTGAATTAAACACCCTTGGGCTTTGATTTCTCAAATTGAGTTTTGAATCATGTTTAACTATGAGTTTTTAAGAGATTTTCCAGAAAATGGGCCCAAGAGGATCGAAAATTATGCTTTTGAACTTGATTCTTGGCTTGGAGGTGCAATCTGGATTTTCCAGATTTTGCACTCCCGCTCGAGCGGGGAAGGTGACGCTCGAGCGTGGAATCCGAGCATCCAGTATCTCTGCACTGTTTTACAATCTGCTCGAGCGGAGGACTGGGCGCTCGAGCAGAGTCTTGTGTCTTAAGCTCGAGCGGGCGTCGAGCGTCCGTCGAGCGGAGATTTCACCCATCCAATACTTTTGCAGTATGCCCGAGCGGGGGATTTGTCGCTCGAGCGGGTACCCTTGTCTGCATGTCCGCTCGAGCGGAGTGACATACGTTCGAGCGTGACCCCTGTTTTCTAACAAATCTGAAATGCTTTTAAAAGTACATCTCTGCATCCTCATCCCATTCTAGGCATTCTTAGGCCTAGTTTAAGACATCTTATTGAGGATATAGATGCAGAACACACCAAGGCAAATTAGGGATTAAGTTATTATCTTTCCCAGCTGTGTAGCTTAGTGTGTTCAATCTGTTAACTGTGTAGGATTGGCTTTCTGAGGAGACGCTCTAGCATACTGTAGCCCAGAACTCTGTGAGTAACGATTGTGTAAAGATATGTTCACAAATGATTATCTTCTGAACAACTGAACTGTACTGCTTTCTGAACTGATACTGTTAATCGAATGAATGTATGCCCTATATTCTGAACTGTATTGTGGCATCCTTAGCACCTACTGTTTACTGTTACTGTTACAGAGATCTCTGTCGGTTCCCTTGTTGGAACCACTACTGTTTACTGACTGATGGCCATCATTTACTGCTCGGTCTTTTAAGACCTACTGTTTACTGTACTGTTATGCTAATGGATGTACCACATATGACTGTACTGACTGAACGACTGAAATACTGATTTAATGAACTGTTTTCATACTGTAAGGACATTCATTCTTAACCCCTTTACACATTATGTTATTCACTGAGCTTTAGCTCACTGCTCATATATATATGTAGGTGTACAGGCACCAGACCGCGGCTAGGAGCGTCAGGGTTACTCCAATTTTGTCAAGCCAACTATCGTGCCTCACTGCGAGGTTCCAAGCCTATCATGCTAAGGCTTAGGGGTGTTTTAGGACTCCCCCTTCTGTACTGTCTTGCTGCTTTGTAATAACCGAATGGATTGTATAGACTGAATGTTTACTGTACCATTACATAGGGATTGAGTCCCTATTCTGAATGATTGTATATATTGTGTATACCTTTCCACTGAATGTAAATATGTTTGGAAAGTCTTTTTGCATACAGACTGTCACAGCTCATTGGGCATTGTTTAATTACTGTATTAGCTTCCGCCAGGCCCTGTACTCTGTTTTACTGTACTACTGTTCAGCAGGCCTTCGGTAATCTCGGATTACTGGCCGGTTACGGTGCTAAACCCATAGGGTCGGGTTTGGGTCATGACACTTTCGCATAGCAGTCTTCCACATGGCAGTCTTTTTCATGGTGGTCTTCCACATGACAAACCGAGCACTTTTGATTCCTTTCGTTGGACTAAAGCTGCACTCAAGAAGAAGGGACTATTGATGGGTATAACCCATACTGATGGGCATAGCCTAAATAGGTGGTCCAATGGGCCATCCAAATAATTCCTAACCCAACTTAGGCCCAGGGGCCAGACAAAAAAAAGAGACAAGTCACCTCATTTTCTTTCGTGATTTCTGTGACATGACGACGCTGCTATGGCCGACTATAGATAGTCATAGACTTACGGCTGGTAGGACAGTGTGAAAAGACAAAGACATGAGAGCAATCATGAGTGGGGCACGGTAAGCCGAGAGGCTAACAAATGTATGAAAAATATCAATACATACATACTTTCCCTAATTACTTTTTGACTCTTTTTTTCCAATCTAACTTAACCATTGGAGGGTTCTCAGAAAGGAACCCTACCCCTTGGGTCCTTCCCACTGGACTTGGTGCAAGTGCTATTGGAAAGACGACGTTCGACCAACCTATAAAGCATCTGGATCCTGTCCGACCCATCTCTCGTCCGACCAAACTGCATCATCACATGATATTGATTATTTAATTGTGAGTTTTTGGTGGGATCAAATAGAAAATCATCGTAAAATCCATTGGACGAAGCGGAATAGTTTGTGTCATACTAAATTGGAAGGTAGAATAAGGTTCCGCTGTCTCTCTGCTTTCAATAGAGCAATGCTTGCTAAGCAAAGTTAGTGGTTGTTGCATAACCCTCATACTTCGATTGGAAAAATTTTGAAGCCCAAATATTTTCCAAATGGTTTGTTTTAGACGCTGATTTAGGGCGTAATCCATCTTATACTTGGCGTAGTATTTGGAAAGCCCGGCCTTTGCTTGAAGCGGGTCTTTGTTGGAGAATTGGAAATGGTCTTAGTGTTCATATCTGGTAGGACAAGTGGGTGCCTAGGCCGTCTTCGTTTAAAAGTGTTTATCCCCCTCAATTATTACCGGAAGATGCGTTAATGGCGGGGATACTTGATAAGGCCTCTTGTCATTGGAACATGTCTATATGTCAGCATTGTTTTTCGACCTCTGAATGTCAACTGATTGAGAGTATTTCGCTTCCTTCACGGCGTGCCAACGATATTCTGGTGTGGCACTATACGCAAATGGTGTGTATTTAGTTCGCTCAGCTTACCATCTTGAAATGGGTCTTCGAAGTTGAGCTTCTGTTGTGTTCTCTTTTGATGGAAATGTCATTACTTGTTTGATTTGGAAGCGACTGTGGCAAGTTGTTGTACCTTGTAAAGTCAAGATTTTTGGATGGAAATTGTGTCTTAATATTCTTCCTGTTGGTGCTCAACTCAAAAAATGGAAGGTTTTAGAGAAAGATTGTTGTGTTATGTGTGCGTCGGCCCCTGAATCAATTGTTCATTGCTTTCTTGAATTTGGTATGGCATCTCATGTTTGGGACTCTATTGACTTGGATGTGGTTATTGCTGCTCAGAGTATTTTTGATTTCTAGATTTGGATTGTGGGTCACAGTGCAAGTTGAGATAATGATGGGTTGGCCTTGTTTTTGATAGTTTGTTGGTGTCTTTGGAATAATTGAAATTGTCGACTTTTCAATCGTACTTATCGTTTTGGTACGAAGGTTGTAGCATTTGCCAAAATATATCTCTGAGAGTTTTTGACAGGTCAAGCGAGAGTTGTAGTGCCGCATACTTCTCCTTTCTCGACTTCATGGTCCCTTCCTACAAAAAAAAAACAATGCCCAATTAGTACACATTAATGTGTGTTTGGGAGAGAAAATATTGAGTACACACCAAACCTTTGGCATAATACACAAAGTGGTGGTCATAAGACTTGAACTCATAACCTCAAGGTTATTAGGCTAAGTTTTAACCATTGAACTAATGGTCACCCTTCCTCTACAAGGTATTTCTAAAATTAATTTTGATGGTGCACTTTTTCACAAGCATGGCACAATGGGGATTGGGGTTATAGTGCGGGATTGGCATGGTGATGTAATTGTTGTTATGTCCCGCAAGCTAGCTAGTATGATTGTTATTGCTAATTTGGAAACGTTAGCGCTATTTAGTGTGGCTGAATTTTGTGACAACCACCTCCTTAATTAAGCAGATCAAGTATATTAATTATACGTTTATTGCTAACTATGTGATTATGTGCTATGTGAAATATGTGCCATATGATATATTCTTGCATTGATTGGTAGTGTAGTGTCATTGGGAACAAATATGTAAAAGAACGAAATTAAACCTATCTAATTCACTAATTTTAACGAGTTAGAATTAAATAATAAAATAGGAAATTAGAGCCTAATTCACCTTAGTATATTTTAATTTAGTGTAATTGAGTTTACAAGATGATGAGATTAAATAAATTTGAATTACTTGACTACAATTTAATTAATGATATGAACTATTATTATTATTATTATAGAGTATTCTACTCATCTATTAACCAAAGAAGAGAACTAGTGGGGTTTGATAGATATACCACATGTAGAGAGAGAGAGAGAGAGAGAGAGAGAGAGAGTGTGTGTGGAAGTGCTCTAAGTAAAGAACTCAGCAAGAAGAGAGGAAATGAAGGAGGAACTAGGAATAAGTTAGGAACTTGGCTTGAATTTTCTTCAATCATCAAAACTAGGTAAACTTTTCATTCTAATTTCTTGAAACTAAAGCTCCTTTACTTTTCATCTACTAAGATACAAATGTAATTAAGGAGAATTTACAAGGAATTAGAGGCTTTAGTACATGCAAGCCAAGATAGACAAGAATTGAGGGAAATTGGCCTTAAATTCAACATGCATGGCATGCATTGATGACATTTTTGTTTACACCTATATTTTCTTGCATAACCTTCATAATTCTAAAGGTTTTGAATGGATTTCTCTCATAAATTTTGGAATTGGACTTTTGGACCACATGGTATATGGTTTCATAATTTCTTTGGAGCCTTGATTAATTAATTAGTAACATTAGCCAATTATGGACATGCATGGTTTTATTGTTATTTCTACATGTCTTCCCTTGCATGGTTTTACAAAATTGATGGGGAAACTTCAAAGATATGGATTTGGAACTCATGTAGGCATATATTGATGATTTTAGACTTTAATTTCAAGAGTATGAATTTTGCATGGACGATTGGCATTAAATTGAGTAATGTTTTAAAAATTGAGGTTGGAAATCCAAGTTATTGTTGTTGTTACAAGAAGATTGAAGTGAAATGCATAATTTGAGGCTGGAATTTTAATAACTGGAGGTCCCAATTGCAGAGCAGTTTTCGACCAACTTTTCAACCCAGACCGCTCGAATGGACAACCTTCATGAGCTCAGCGGTGCATTCTGTTGGACCACCACTCGTGCGACCAAGGACACCGCACGTGCGGCCAACAGGGCAGCCCCGGTTTTGTTTTTCACTTCACTTTTTCCCCTTCCGGGCCTCTGTTTACATGGTTTTAAAATGTTTTCATGATCATTTGTATCTCACGAGTGCATTAGAGTGTATAAATGAAAAATTGGAATCGAATTAGTAAAGGCAAGTAATTATTGAATAAGTAACAACCGAGTCTAGTAGAATTGACTAGCGATATGAATGTCATTGAATTGTTATGCTTGAATTTGTTTGTTAGGTCGGACGCCACATCTTTAGTGCCTTATCGTGCGTGTTCAAGAAGCCCACTGTGAGTAACAATGTTGTAAAGATATGTTCAAATTGTATTTATTTTCTGAATGATAAATTATGTCATTTCTAAACGGTTACTTTTTATTGATTGAATAATGATCATCTTTTGAATTGTATTCGTGGCATCCATAGCGTATTGTTATTGTCATTGTTATTGATATTACTATTGTTATAGAGATCTCTGTCAGTTCCAAATCTTAGAACTATTGTTATTGTATGATGGCCATCAATTGATTGTTCGGTCTTTTAAGACCAAGTGTATCGTTGCTATCGGATGTACCACGTATGATTTATATAATTATTGATTGATTGAATTGATTTAACTGAACGATTGATTGACAAATGATATTGATTGAGAAAATATTCAATTGATAATCGATTGTCTTAAATATTGTAAGGACATTATTCATAACCCCTTTACGCAGTTGTTATTCACTAGGCTCTAGCTCATTGTTTATTATATATATGTAGGTGATCGAACACCGGATCAAAGCTAGTGGTGTCAACCCGAACCTTTATTTTGTCAAGCCAGCTATTGTGTCTCATCCCGAGGTTCCGAACCAACATGTATCAAGGTTTTTGAGGTGGTTCAAATTCACCCATTCGATATTGGTCAAGTGAAATGAATGCTTTATGACTTTTGTTAATACTGTTTTCGATAATGGGATTTAATTCCCTACATTGTGTTTTGTCTTATGTATGTGAGCCTTATGGACATAAGTGTTTGTGTATATAATTATATATATAAAAATTTATTTCCATTCAGGTCCTCACAACTCATTGGACGATGTATATTATTATTGATTGGCTTCCGCCAACCCCTTTATATTGTATTATTGTCATTTTTGTTAAACAGGCCTTCGGTAATCACAGATTACTAGCCGGTTATGACGTTAACCTATAGGGGCGAGTTTGGGTCGTGACAAATTTGCTCATAATTTAGTCCTTCAACAGGTACATTTCGAGGGTGACTCTTTTACTACTGTAACTGTTGTTAACTCAGATGCTTGTTGTTTTGCTGCATTCGGGCATACAGTGCAATTCATACGTGAGTAGTTGGGGCATTTTGAAGATAAGTAGTCCAACATTTAAGCGTGAAGGTAATTTGGTGGCGCATTGTCTAACTCGAATGACTATTAGTCTAGCAAATCAATCTATTTGGATAGAAGAAGTTCCACATTCTCTAGTACATATAGTCTCTTCTAAGACTTCTAGCTCTGTTTAGTAGAGCTTTGGAACTTTAATTCCATATCTTAGTTTGCACGTGGTGTTTGCTTACAGTTTTCAAAAATTGAGTCCACACCCACTTTTCAAAACACGTCTACCCAGACGTCCCCCTGGATGTCCGGCTGGTTGATTGGAACAGTGTTCATTTTTTTTTTTTTTTTTGTCTCCTGTTATTTTTATAGTTTAAATAAAAAATATTTTGGAACTTTTTTTTTAAAAATAATATGAGTTTTGAATAGAATTTTGAATTGTGTGTTTGGTTATGAGTTGTAAATTTTTGAATCAAATATTATCTATCACATCACTCAATTCAAAACTCATAACCAAACAAATTTTTCACACTCAAATCATAGTTCCAAAACTCACAAACTCAAAATACAACTCTATTATCAAATCATAATTTTAAAGCTCTACCAAACACAATCTTTATTTCTCTGTTTAATGTTACCTTTTATCAATCAAAAAAAAAAAAAAAAGAAAAAAAAAAAGGCAAAGGGATGAGAGATAGTTTGGGCCCCATATTTTTTAGTCCGGTGTTTGGTGCACCAAACTACTTCCTTATGAATAAATTTATTTAAATTGATGGGTGCGACTAAGGGTGGTTTGACATCTCCTAAATAATTTATTTTTTAATCTTTTTATTTTTTTTTCATCACATCACCTCTCTACTTTTTTACATATCTTTTCGTAAAAAGATAAAAAGTACACTTATTTAGATCATCCCAAACAACCCTTAAATAAAGGGAAAAAAAAGAAAAAAGGATTATGTAATTCCATAAAATTATGGTAATAAAGGGTTTATGTCTCACCAAATTATTTCTATCCATTATCTAACTGTTTACAAGAAAAATTATATATTTTTTATTGCATCATAACCAAACATAATACAATAATTCTTGATGGGAGCAAATTATACTAGTAATTTCTATATTTTTGTCCTTATACTATTTAGGTCATTATAATTTTAATTAGTTCAATTTTGATTCTAAATTAATGACTTTGTCTTAATTTGGTTCATTTGACTACAATTGTTAATATTTTTTTATGAAAAATGCGCATATAAATTGCATGTATTATGTTTTTACATGAAAAATTATAAACTTATTCAACTTAGTAAGTTAACCTCAACTAACTTAGTAATTATTTTCCTCCTGAAATCCTAATCCGCATTATCAATTAGACTAAATTAACACAAAATCAAAAATTAAGAATTAAAATCGAGTTAATTGAAATTATAGGCATCAAAATGACATAAGAGCAAAATATAATGACTACTGATGTAATTCACCCTTCTTGATCATATCCAATTATTTATTTCATCAATTTATTCCATGATATAACTTAGGGGTGGGCAGCGGATATTTCAATCCGTCCAAGCCGACAAAATCGAACCAATTCGCTGCATTTTGGATGGATACGTGATGACGAACAGACGGTTGTGGATTGATTTTTTTTTCCAATTCAACTAATTTTGGACGGATGGCAGATTTGAGATTTCTTTGGCCGCAACTGAACTGTCAAACTACGAGCGCCCTTAATAATTTATAAGACTTTGTGTTTTTAATTTGTTTAGATATTCTGTTTGTGTTTTCAATTGAAAAAGAGTTTAAGTATTTTGTTGTGTTTTCAATTTGAATTTTTTTTTATCAAATGGCAAGGGTTGATATTTGGTATTTTTATGTGAAAAATATAGGACTTAATTTTGTCAATTTTTTTTTTTTTTTAAAAAAAATCAAATTAAATAGTTTTTTGAATAAAAAAAAGTAATAAAATAGTTTTGATAATGTATGATTTTCTTATATGCATTTATTATTAGTATTTGACAATTTATTTGATAATTTTTTGGTTATGTTGAGTTGGATTATTATCCAAAAAAAAAATGTTGGCAAATTGCTGTATTATGTCCAAAATTTGTAAAAGTTTAAACCGCCAAACCGATTCGTATCCCTCCGCCAATCCGCCAATTTACTCAATCCGTATACGTCAATTCGGCAGACGAATACGGATTGATTTTTTCCAATCCGCCCATCCGGCAGACGGATGACGAATTAGAAATTTCTTAGCCGCAACTGAACTACGAGCACCCCTAATATAACTTATTCTCATAATATTATCAAATATTCAATCTTTTATCACATCTAATGCCATGGTATGAGGTATACCCCTCAATTCCACCCCCTGATATTTGTTTAAAATAAAAATTGTCCCATATAGTTTAAAAAATTACAAATATCTCTTTATCATAATTTTTATTTAACAAAATTGACTGAAAAAATAAAATTTCTAACTGCTCTCATATATAATAATAAAATTATCTTAATTATTAATTGAAATAAAATTATGGTATCATTAAATTTTATTGATTGGCTTAATGATTTATTAATAAAAAGGGTTATTTATTATGAAATTATAAACTTCAAAAGGTGTGATGTAATTTCTAAAACTACAAGAATAATTTATATTTTAAGCTAATTTCAAACAATATATTTATAATTTACCCATTCTATTAATAACCTCATTCGCATGCAACCTCATATTAAAAATAAAAATAAAAATAAAAATAAATAAAAAAACACTCGTAAAGAATAATCCGATAATCAAACGTTAATGTTCTATTACTCAAATTTCTTCTGTTTTTATTTAATTTTCACAAATCCGATAATCAAGCATTTCTCTTAAAAAAATCAATTTGATTTGAATGACTTTAATATTTGATTTCTTAAATATTTTTTAAAGTGATGTACCCATCATTTTTTGGGTACAAAATTAGATGTCTAATATTGTCAAATGGTATTTATTAAATAATTATATTTTATATTTTATATATGCAATTTCTACAATAATCTCACCAATAATAGTTTCAAATTTTAACAAAAATATTAGGTTGCATTGCTAAAATATGACAACAATACATGATGCTTACCGGACTACAGATCATATTGGGCCGGCTCAAAATATGTTTGAAGATGGTTCAGCTCTTGTGCTATGAGCCCAAATCAAGGCCCAAAGTTTTTAGTACATTTTGAGTTCCTCCTACCGACCATGATTGCCTAAGCCCAAATTACGACTTCTCTCCCCCTCTGAGTTCCCAAACTATGCCACGTAGGCAATTTTTATAAATTAAAATTTTAGATTTTGTCACACTTACTCACAAACCCAACATTGGATCTGAGTAAAAGTCTCACAAAATATTAAGGCCTTGTTTGACAATTTTATGTTTTAGTTAAAATATCAAAAAGTCATTATAAGTTATCGCATCACTCTCTCTTCTTTTTTATACATTTTGTCGTAAAAAATCAAAATATTACTAAAATAATTTGTTGTCAAACAAGACCTAAATGGGTTAATGAGTAGACAAAAATTTAAATATTTAATATATAAAAAATATCAACTTAACACTATAAAAATTCATACTGAATTTTGTGGATTATAGTTAAAGTGGAGAGAATTGGGGAGAAGACATTGTAAAAAGTAATCTCACTACTAATAGGAAGAAATCTCTTAGCCTCAAATGTATAATATGCCCAAAATGTTTGTTACTTTGTAAGGATGAAAAAGAAAATAAATAAATAAAATCCTCTAGTACTCATATGATCGGTGAAAGATGCAGCTTATTGCATTATCTTAACTACAATGAAATGAACTTGACAAAGCCAGCATGGCTATCTTCTTCTATTCTTTTCTTATTATAAAAATAAAAAATAAAAAATAAAAAATAAAATTGGATGGACACGCAAACCATTTATTTTTAACCAAATATTTAGCCATTTAGTGTGAATCAATACTTAAAAAAATAAAAAATAAAAGCATTTATTTTTAACCAAATAGGAATAAAATAATTCAAATAAGGACAGATTACACTAACAATCCCTATAGTTTGGGTCTTATGTCATTTTGGTCCATAACTTTTCAATTGTGACACATTTGACCCTGAATTTTAAATCTTATTCTAAATAAGGACAATTAAAGATACTATTGCTCAATTTCAAGGGCAAAATAGTCAATTTGATAAAATATAAACTAATTGGACAAAAATAAATGTCAGAAAAATATTTTTTAATTTTTAAAAATTATTTATACCCACTAAAAATAAAATAATGTAAAATTGATAAATTTTCTAAACATTTATTTATTTATTTTTTACCAAATTAATTTTTATTATGTGTTTGGATGATAATCATGTAATGGGTGGTTGTTTTTATTTTCATTAAATTAATTTCTATTTTTCAAAAGTTAAATATGGAAACAACTTTGATATTATTATTAAACCAATCTATTAAATCAAAAAATCTGAAATTAAAAATATTTCATATATTAAATATATCGATTACATATTAAAAGTCTAACAACCACCCATTACATGATTATCATCCAAACACATAATAAAAATTAATTTGGTAAAATAAATAAATAAATTTCTAAAATATTTATTAATTTTATATAATTTTATCTTTGGTGTGTAGAAATTATTTTTAAAAATTCAAAAATATTTTTTTGA
Organism: Camellia sinensis; assembly: GCF_055761805.1. NCBI lineage: Eukaryota > Viridiplantae > Streptophyta > Magnoliopsida > Ericales > Theaceae > Camellia > Camellia sinensis. The sequence continues at coordinate 146,002,775 of NC_138970.1, forward strand.
CATTTATTTTTATCAAATTAGTATATTTTATTAAATTGATGACTTTACCTTTGAAATTGAGCAATGATATCTTTAATTGTCCTTATTTGAAACAAAATTTAAAATTCAGAATCAAATATGTCACAATTAAAAAATTAATGATTAAAATGACACAAATTCTAAACTATAGGAACTATTAATATAATTTACCCTTTAAATAAATACCGAGAGAGAGAAAGAACCCTTGTTCGTGAGGTGTAGGGGTTTTTGTTAATAAAAGGGTCTCTTTAGTATAATTTATTGAGACAACTTATGAATTATTATTATTATTATTATTATTATTATTTTAAGGATTTGTGCCAGTGTAATAAGTGTAATTTATGTTTAAAGTTTATGGAACAAAAATAAAATAAACTGAAAGACAAAACATTGAAAAGTTGACAGAGGAATGTTTTAATTTGTATTTTTTAATTTATAAAAAACTTTACCAAATATAATTTATAAATTAATTTTTTTTAAATATTATCAAAAGACGTGTAAATAATAATAATAATATAACTCAAATAAGTTAATAAATTATTATTTTTTAAATATTATCAAAAGACACCCTAGTATCCAACTAGATTTGAACTTATGCTTTAAAGAAGGCCTTTCCTAGTTTTAAAATGTTTTTGAGTAAATTACAAATATTCTATTTGAAATTTGTTTAAAATATAAATTATTTTCTATGATAAATTATTAATAAAAATGGTCATTTGTTATAAAATTGGAAACTTCAAAGGGTGAGATGTAATTTTTTAAACCGTAGAAGGTAAATCGTATTTTAAGCAAACCGTAAAAAGTGTATTTATAATTTACCCAAAGTTTTATATCTTCTAGGGATGAGCATGGTCCAAATTGGTTCAATTTGGAATAAAAATCAGAACCAATCTGTTGTCTACGGTTCTATAAAATTGGAACCAAACCAACTCATTTAAATCATGGAATCAATCCGAACCATACTATTTAACATGGTTCCGCTCGGTTTGGAACCACAGTTTCACATAATCTGTTCACAAAAAAAATAATATAACATTTTCAAAAAAATTCAGCCTATCATAAATTGTCAATATTAATTTGTCCATGAGTTTTCGAAACATAACTTAAGAAAACATAATATCTTGTAAATAAACATATTATTCAACATGTAGCAAATATAAAACTCCCATCAAACAAGCCTTTTGTAGTGACAACAATAATTACAAAACAAAAATTATGCTAAGATAACTAAAAAAAGCAATAGGAATAGCAGTAAGAACAGCAATAACAGCAACAGGGTATATAGTTTGTATATGGTTTAAGTTACATGCAGTCTAGTTCGATTATAATTCGAAACTATGAACTTAGATCCAGAACTGATCTGCGGAGATCGATTTCTCAATTTTCCAAAACTAGAACTGAACTATGAGTTCAAAAAAACAATCCAAATCTATCATATTGAACTTGACCGTTGGAGGAGGAAAACATTCTTGGCTCTAATATCTTTTGGTTCTGGTGTTTAATGAAATATACACTATGTTTTGGGAAGCAACACCGCTACGGAGCTCGAAAAATCAAAGGCTCGAATGGCTCGAAATCTCAAAACGACGTCGTTTTATGACTTTTTTTTATTCTCTTACCGGTAAGATAATATTTTTCGTACCATTCGAGCCATTCGAGCCTCAGTTTTTCGGGCTACGGAGCATTTTTGTTTGGGAAGTGCTTTTTTTTCTTTTAGCTTTTTTCTTTTGGTTTGTTTTTGTCTTTATTGAACTTTCCACAAAAAATTTCTAAAAACTTTAAATTTTTAGATTCAATTCAACAAAACAAATTAGAAAATTATAATTCTAAAAAAATCCAAAAAATTCCGGAAAGGACAAAAATAAACAAAAATATGCAATTTTTTTGGGCTTATTTTCGTCTTTAGTATCTTTTTCTAGAATTTTTCAAAAAAAAAAAAAAAAGGTTCGTCTCAACAAGACAGATCGAAAAAGTAAAAAAATTTGACATAATTTTAAAAAAAAGTCATTAAAGACAAAAAATTCAAAAAAAGAGGTTATTTTATTTTATTTATTTTATTTTTTTTGTCAAAATGGGCCTAATAGGAATTTAGAGATTATATATGCAGAGTTCCCCAGAAGGGATTATCCAGACCCAGCCTCTTTGAAATCCATCTCCAGAAGAACAATTAGTTGGGCCCAGCTAGAGGGGACGAGAACATTGGTTGGATTGGCCATATGCCGAAAGCATTTGCAAGATATGAAAAGGGAAAGGGTAGTGTTTGAAGCATGGACTAAACGAGTTAATTTAGTTATCTAGATTGTATTTGAATTATGAACATTAGTTTCTAAACACAGTCATCATGTATCTATTGAAAAATTATTCAATATTTTCTATCATGAATTCATAAAATCTCTAGCTATTCTAAAAAAATTGAAAAAATAAAATAAAATCTCATCTCCAATGGTGAGGTAAAACTATTGTTATATTGGCACAAGGAATAGGTATATGAGAAATTGTCAACTCATGAGAGAGAGAGAGAGAGAGAGAGAGAGAGAGAGAGAGAGAGAGAGAGAGAGAGAGAAATGGAGAACCATTGAACAACATTGATAAATTATAGTAATTCGTCACTATTCATTATTAAAATATGACAATAACTATAATTTTGGCAAGCGAATCATTGGATATACTCTTAGGTGATGCTTTAAAATAACAGTTATTAGTCTAAATTGTAAGATTTAGACTTTTAGAAGAGAATGTATTAAGTATCAATCAATAAATAGAATAGAATATTATTCTAACATTGTGTTTGATTCATGAATTTGAATAAAAATTTTAAAAAGGTAAAAGAAAAAGTAGGTAAAATGTAAATTAAATATAACTATATTTATGATAGAAAACTATGGGGATATAGTTTCTGAATACCAACACGTGGCAAGGTGACGCCGATATGTCAGCCGAGGTGTCACGTGTCCTGGTCGTGACGCCGAGGTGATCTCGGCAAGGCCGAGATTATCTCCGAAGATATCGGAATCCGAGATAAGAGGATAAAAGATAAAAGACAAGAGTCCTAGGATAAAGAGGAGACTTAGCCAAGATAAGGATAAAAACTCTTAGAGAGTTTATTTTTATCTTTTGAAGAGTCCAAAGTAAGTACTTAATTGGAGTTCATGGAAGTCAGGATTCTGATGGGATTAGGATTAAGTAAATTATAAAAGAGAGGCGCTCCCGTGAGTCTAAGGTACGCAATTTTATACTTTGAACAGTTTTTAGCACTTGATTATCTTTGAGAGATATACTGACTTGATCGTCGAAGTGCCCCCGGGTGAAAGAACCACCGCCGGAGCCTTTTCTTCCTGTTGCTGGATTACTGAAGCCATCTATTCTGCCAGTGCTCTCTAGCTGATTACTAAGCGGGCAGTGTGATCAGAAAATTACTCATACAATTTGGCGCCGTCTGTGAGAACTTAGAAGAATAGATGGCCAGTAACGGACAGAAGGAAAACATTGGGGGCAACACTCCTACTGGGAGTGGCAGACCAATTAACTTTGACGTTGAAGGAGACAACCACAATGCAGAAACTCATGACCAGGGCCAAGGAGAGAAAGACGTCGACCAGGAGGGCGACACTTCGAAGAGGACAAACCAAGGCAAATACTATAACGAAGATAATCTTCAGGTATAGAGGGATAGGTGCCTACGGAGGGATGAGGAAGTAAAAGAATTGGCAAACAAGTTGGCAGACCTACAGTCGGTCGTTAATTTCATGATGCAAAACAATGTTATGCAGCCACCATACCCGCTGCAGGATACGCCGATGCCAGCAACTAATACCCAGAAGGGAGGAAGAAGAACAATCCCCGAAGTCCCTCAGCACACCAGTAACGGAAGGCACTCTCACCGACCTTCCAGGGAAGTCGGACGAGAGGAGCCTAGACGAGAAGAGTCCCGAAGAACGTATCACACGAAGGACCCAGAGCCCAAAGAACATCGGCATGTTCAAGGGCAGGCGCTCTGCTTTGACACAACACATGGAGAGAGATCAAAACGAGCCCACCACGAGGCTGAAAGTAGTGTGCCGAAAAGATTGAAGTCCAAAGATAGCCGAGCTCCAGGGAGGAGTAAAGAAGACTTGAGAGATTACCTCAAGAGGAAACAACAGAATGCTGACGCCGAGGTAACTTCCCCGGTTAAGCTGAAGACACCATTCTTGGCAGAACTGGACAAGTTTGAAGCACCAAAGAGATTCAGTATGCCGAGGTTCCAAATATATGATGGTAAGTCAGATCCTAACTTTCATGTTGAACTATATCTGAATTCAATGGCATTATATAGTGGAAATGAACCGTTGCTCTGCAAAGTATTCCCCTCATCCTTTAGTGAGATTGTATCAGATTGGTTCCATAAACTATCGAAGGGAAGCGTGAAGACTTGGGAAGGCCTGGCCGAGATGTTTGTGACAAGGTTTATGACGAACAAACTACAACCCTTAAGGGTCGATGCACTGATGGCTTTAAAAATCACCAAGGATGAAGGCCCTAGGGCCTATGCAAAAAGGTACTACGAGGTGTTCAATCGAATACCCGATTGCAACCAAGATGTGGCGGTCGTATCCTTCAAGAACGGCCTAAAAGATGACTACCCATTACGGAAATCTTTGGTAAAGACATTGCCAAAAAGCATGGAATAACTCATGGCGAGAATCGAGAAGTACGCCAGAGCCGAGGAGGATACATAAAGAAACAAAGAGACAAAGCAGGAGAAAGAAAACAGCTCGCCGAAGCGAAACCGAGGTAACAATGGACCGATCAAGCAAGAAACGGACTTGAGGGCTAAACAAGCAGTAACGACTGTATTCCGAGTCCCGATCCATAAAGTTTAGGATCAAATACGAAACCAGCCCTATTTCAGAGCACCGACAAGAACACCAGGGGAATTTATGGGAAGAAACATCGGTAAGCGTTGTGCTTACCACAATGAAGAAGGGCACCCAACTCAGGGTTGCAGAGCCCTCAAAGCACACTTAGAAGACTTGGTGAGGCAAGGCCATCTGAGGGACCTTGTCGATGAGGCCAGGACAAGAGAAGAACATGCAAGATTGCCTCAAGCACCAGCAGCTCCCCCTCCTCCAGCACAGTAACCACCCGCAGGAGGACCACGGGTGGTTAACGTAATTCACTCAAAGGTGAACGAAAATGACATACGAGGGGAGACCTAGAAGGTAAAACACCTACAGCATGTGAACCAGGTTGGAGATAAAAGACCTCGGCCTGAAGAATGCCAGGGATCGACGATAGCCTTTACTGAAGCCGACCTAGAGATGGTTTAGCATCTACATAATGATGCCTTGGTAATATCCCTCCAGGTTGGGGAGTGCCAAGTGAAATGCATCTTGATTGATCAAGGCAGCTCTTGCGACGTCATGTATGTTAGATGTTACAAAGAGCTGGGCCTTTATCCTGATAACTTGGAGCAATCAAATGGCCCGATGGTCGGCTTTAATGGAACGCCGATATGGCCACTGGACGCAACAAACTTGGAAGTACAGGCTGGCACTAAGAAGATCAAGACAGAATTCATGGTGATTGATACACCCTCTCCTTATACCATTATCTTGGGAAGGCCATGGTTGTATACAATGGGGGCAGTTCCCTTAACATTGCATCAACTACTGCGATTCCCAACGGAGCATGGGATAGAGGAAGTTAGGGGCGATCAGCTACAAGCGAAGAATTGCTCCATGGCAGTGATGAAATCTACCTGCAGCGTGCGAGAGCCAAAGAAGGCAGAAATTGAAGATGAGGACGTAGAAGTCCTAGACGACGTCGGCAAAGAACTAGTCGAGAAGAGCGAAGAGGCGCTAAAGAAAATCCTCGTCCAGAATAGGGATGAAGAACGCTTCTTTCTTCTCGGTTCGGGCGGGCTTAGCCGAAGAAGAGGAAAAAGAGTTGGAGACTTTTTTACGAGCCAACATTGAGGTGTTCGCCTGGACACCTTACGAAATGCCTGGCATCGACCCCGAGGTCACCTGCCACATACTGAATGTCGACAGGTCGGCAAAACCTGTGATTCAACGAGCCAGAAGACCGACGTTGATGCACGTCGAAGCAGCAGAAGAAGAAGTGGACAGACTTCTGGAGGCCAGGGCCATCCGAGAAGTTCACTACCCGACATGGCTATCCAACACAATAGTGGTAAAAAAGAAGAACGGTAAATGGAGGGTCTGCGTAGATTTTACAAGCCTGAACAAAGCTTGTCCCAAAGACAGCTTTCCTCTACCCAAGATTGACCAGTTGGTAGATGCCACATCTGGACATAGAAAGATGAGTTTTCTAGACGCTTACAGGGGATACCACCAGATCGTCATGTACCCCCCAGACGAACAAAAAACCGCCTTTATCACCCCAATAGGCCTGTACTGCTACAGAGTAATGCCTTTCGCGTTAAAAAACGCAAGAGCAACTTACCAAAGACTAGTAACCAAAATATTCAAACACCTGATTGGCCGAACAGCAGAAGTCTACATCGACAACATGGTCGTGAAGACCAAGGAACCTAAGGGTCATCTTGCCGACCTAAAAGAGGTCTTTGATATACTCAAAACATACCTGCTCCGACTCAATGCATCGAAATGCGCGTTTGGAGTTGGATTAGGTAAATTTTTGGGATACCTAGTAACAAGAAAGGGCATTGAGGCCAGCCCAGATCAAATCAAGGCTATCCTAGAGCTGAAAAGCCTGACGTCGGCAAAACAAGTTCAAATGCTTACTGGAAGGGCCGCAGCTCTAAACAGATTCATAAGCCGAAGCTCAGACAAATGTAAACCTTTCTTCAACCTGGTGAAAAAGGCTACGGACTTCCTATGGACTGAGGAATGTGAGGCCGCCTTGGTCGACCTAAAGAAATATTTGACCACGGCCCCAGTCCTCTCAACACCTGAACCTGGGGAAGAATTGTTTTTTGTATTTAGCAGTTTCAGAACACGCAGTAAATGCAGTGCTAATCCGAGAGGAAAAATGGGAGCAAAAGGCTGTTTATTATGTAAGCAAAACCTTGGCCGATGCAGAAACAAGGTATCTACCACTAGAGAAACTAATGCTGGCCTTAGTAATGGATTCAAAGAAGCTAAACCATTACTTTCAAGCGCACAAGATTATAGTGTTAACAGAGCACCCACTGAAGTCCTTGCTACAACAAGGAGACTTAACTGGAAAAATAGCAAGATGGGCAATGGCCTTGGGCCAGTACGACCTGGAGTTTAGGCCAAGAACAGCAATTAAGGGCCAAGTTTTGGCCGACTTTGTGGCTGAATTCACGCCAGAATCCATCGAACATCAGGCTCCGTTGAGCCAAAATGAACAATGTCCAAGCAAACAAGGAGAAGCCCAGCCAATGGCAAAAGAACAAGGAAAGGAAAAACTCAGGCCCTGCAGCATTTACATCGGTGACTCCTTTTGCCTGTTTATCGATGGGAGTTCAAACCGGCAAGGAGCGGGGGCAGGAGTAGTGTTAATATCTCCTGATGGGGAGATATTAGAACAGTCTATTCGATTGGGGTTCAAGGCCTCAAATAATGAGGCAGAATACGAAGCACTGATTGTAGAACTAAAGCTAGCAGTGACAACAGAAGCAGATGAGGTAATAATCTTTTGTGATTCACAACTTGTAGTAAATCAAACAACATGAGAGTTTGCAACCCGAAATGAGAGAATGTTGGCATACGCAAAGGAAGTCATCAGGCTGGCAGCCTTGTTTCGCAACTGCCGACTTCTTCAAGTCACCCGAGATGATAACAACCACGCCGACGCGTTGGCCAACTTGGCAAGCTCAATGCAAACTGAAAAAACAAGAACAATAATGATTGACTATCTGTCAAACCTGAGCATAGAACAGCCAATCACAGAGCAAGAAGCAATGTGTGTGGATTTGGGACCAAACTAGATGGATGCAATTGTTGCATTCCTGAAAGAGGAAAAGCTGCCAGAAGACCATAAAGAGGCACACAAGGTCAGATTGAAGTCGGCAAGATTCAGTCTGACAACGAACGGATATCTCTACAGAAGGTCCTTCACTGGACCCCTTTTAAGGTGCGTACACCCTTTGCAGGTTGAAGATTTTCTATACGAGATTAAAAATTTTAACTGCTCTCCTACAAAACAATAAAATTATCTGAATTATCAATTAAAATAAATTTCTGATATCATTAAAAAATTATTAATTGATTTGATAATTTATTAATAAAAAGGGCCATTTGTTATAAAATTAAAAACGTCAAAAGGTGAGATGTAATTTTTCAAATCGTAGAAGGTAAATCTATTTTAAGCAAACCGCAAAAAGTGTATTTATAATTTACCCAAAGTTTTTATATCTTCTAGGGATGAGTATGGTCCAAATTGGTTCAATTTGGGATAAAAATCAGAACCAATCCATTGTCTACGGTTCTATAAAATTGGAACCAAACCAACTCATTTAAATCATCGAATCAATCCGAACCATACTATTTAACACGGTTCGGTTCGGTTCGGTTGGAACCACAGTTTCACATAATCTGTTCACAAAAAAAATAATATAACATTTTCAAAAAAATTCAACCTATCATAAATTGTCAATATTAATTTGTTCATGATTTTTCGAAACATAACTTAAGAAAACATAATATCTTGTAAATAAACATATTATTCAACATGTAGTAAATATAAAACTCCCATCAAACAAGTATTTTGTAGTGACAACAATAATTACAAAACAAAAATTATGCTAAAATAACTAAAAAAAGCAATAGGAATAGCAATAAAAACAACAACAGCAACAGGGTATATAGTATGTATATGGTTTAAGTTATATACGATCCGGTTCGATTATAATTCGAAACTGTGAACTTAGATCCAGAACTGATCTGCGGAGATCGATTTCTCAATTTTCCAAAACTAGAACTGAACCACGAGTTCAAAAAATTAGTCCAAATCTATCATACTGAACTAGACCGTTAGGTGAGGAAAACATTATTGGTTCTAATATCCTTTGGTTCAGGTGTTTAGTGAAATATACACTATGTTTTGGGAAGTGCTTTTTTTCTTTTAGCTTTTTTCTTTTGGTTTGTTTTCGTCTTTATTGAACTTTCGACAAAAAATTTCTAGAAACTTTAAATTTTTAGATTCAACTCAATAAAACAAATTAGAAAATTATAATTCTAAAAAAATCCAAATAAATTCTGGAAAGGACAAAAATAAGCAATTTTTTTGGGCTTATTTTCGTCTTTAGTATTTTTTTCTAGAATTTTTCAAAAAAAAAAAAAAAAAGGTTTGTCTCAACAAGACGGACCGGAAAAGTAAAAAATTATGACATAATTTTTTTAAAAAAAAGTCATTAAAGACAAAAAATTCAAATAAAGAGGTTATTTTATTTTATTTTTTTATTTTTTTGTCAAAATGGGCCTAATAGGGATTCAGAGATTATATATGGAGAGTTCCCCAGAAGGGATTATCCAAGGCCCAGCCTCTTTGAAATCCATCTCCAGAAGAACAATTAGTTGGGCCTAGCTAGAGGGGACGAGAACATTGGTTGGATTGGCCATACGCCGAAAGCATTTGCAAGATATGAAAAGGGAAAGGGTAGTGTTTGAAGCATGGACTAACCGAGTTAATTTAGTTGTCTAGATTGTATTTGAATTATGAACATTAGTTTCTAAACACAGTCATCATGTATCTATTGAAAAAATATTCAATATTTTCTATCATGAATTCATAAAATCTCTAGCTATTCTAAAAAAATTGAAAAAATAAAATAAAATCTCATCTCCAATGGTGAGGTAAAACTATTGTTATATTGGCACAAGGAATAGGTATATGAGAAATTGTCAACTCATGAGAGAGAGAGAGAGAGAGAGAGAGAGAGAGAGAGAGAGAGAGAGAGAGGGGGGAGAACCATTGAAGCAACATTGATAAATTATAGTAATTCGTCACTATTCATTATTAAAATATGACAATAATTATAATTTTATATACTCTTTCTGTGTTTGGTTGGGAGATTTAGGAAGGGATTTGGAAAGGGAAATGGAAAAGGTAGGTGAAATGTGAATAAATCATGCCTATATTTCACATAGTTTCACACACTTTTTCCCTTTCTCTTTCCAAATCCCATCCCAAATCCCCCAACCAAACACAGTATTAGGTGATGCTTTAAAATGACAGTTATTAGTCTAAATTGTAAGATTTAGAGTTTTAGAAGAGAATGTATTAAGTATCAATCACTAAATAGAATAGAATATTATTTTAACATTGTGTTTGATTTATGAATTTGAGTAAAAATTTTAAAAAGGTAAAAGAAAAAGTAGGTAAAATGTAAATTAAATACAACTATATTTATGATAGAAGACTCTAGGACTTAGGTGATGTTTGATAACCTAATTCAGTATTTAAAATTGAATGTATTAAGATTAAAGTTGTTTGACAACCATAATTGGTATCACTTAAAAAATTAAGTGCTTCTTAAAATATAAGTTCAAAATTGAAAAAAAAAATTTAAATGATTTGAAACTGATTTAATTTTGACTGAATTATAAAATTAAACATAAATATCAATATACACTAATATAAACTCACTACCATCGCTGTCACCGCTGCCGTGACTACCACTACCACTATTACTACCACCATCACTACCATGATACCACCACTACCACTACTACTGCCACTTTTATTACAATTGTCATTGCTGTCATAAATACTGCCATCATTTCACTACCGCCCCTATACCACAATCATCACTGGCCTTTATTACAGTAACTAAAATAACCACTACAACTTTTCACCTCTACAATCATTGTCACAACCACCTTCATCACTCCACCACCACCACAATAACCAACATCATTACACCACTGCTGCCACTTCTTTTGTTTTATCTCCACAACATTACCCTTTCATCATCACTATAACAACACTATTCTTTGATCTCCCCTATCATTGTCATTAGTGTCATAGCTAACATTGTTGTTATCTCTTCCTCCACCACCCGCTTATTATCACAATATAAAAATTAAAAGATAAAATTTAAAAATTAAAAAAATTAAATATGATCGTGTACACATCTGATAATTTGTTTTATTTCAACATTTAATTTTTTATCAAACAATTTTTTAACTTAAAAATTTCATTATTCAATTTTAAATACTTAATTTTTTATTTTTTATTTTATCAAACACTACCTTAGACCATCTCCAACGGTGAACCAAATTCAGTATCAAATTTGAATTTGATGAAAAATGTCACTTTTTTTGCTCCAATGGTTTCACCAAACCGATATCAAACTGAGAACGGAGCAAAATTTTCATCAAATTGGGAATCTGTGTGAACCTTCACCAATTCACTGTGCTGTAACATTGCAACTGGGGCCACGGTCAACCTGCTGGACGTCCGGCCGGTCGACCGGTAAAAGGTTCAAACAATTCAAATATTCAGGTTCAAACAAGTAAAATATATATATATATATATATTCCTTACCGGTCGACCCCTACCTTTGATGACAACCATTGGAGCAGCCTATATCAGATTGAGAAAATGGTCCTCTTTTTACTCAGATTTGATGAAAAAAAAGGTTAACCATTGGAGATGCTCTTAGTCATCTTTTTAAGTGGTCTTGAAAAAAAACCAAAAAAAATAAAAAATAAAAAATCAAATTTTATTGTTTTAATCAATAGAAATTAAATTAGGGCACCAAATAATTTTCTTCTAACATCACCAAATAATTTTCTTCTTTTTAGAGGCTAATTAGAGCATTTCCAACGTTTTATTAAAATTTTCATCAAATTTGAGTAAAACTTTATTTGATGAAATTTTTTGATTTGATATGATGCTAATGCAGGAAAGCGTATTGGAAAAAAGAGCAAACAATAAGATCAAAGCATGAACAAATTCAAACTAGAGATACTCTCTCTACGAATGAATAATAGTAAGAAAATCGTATATTTTTATTAATCAAATGTCAACTCTATTGCCCTATGGCTTACATCTTTATTTATAATAAAATAATTCTTACTAATCAAGAAATCTAAAAAATGAAAAGATATATTCTTGCTAGTCAAGAATATGTAAAAAGGAAAATACAATATTAAGAAATAAAAATAATTCTTGTGATCAAACAATCCTATTATTGTAAAATAAGAAAATAAATGAAGTGGGAAACTTAAATAAATAAAAAATTAAAAGATCCTAGTCTTAAGTAATAATCCTAATCAAATACTAAAATAATAAAATAAAATATATAAATTTTAAATTTCAATCTGCATCATTCTCCCACACTTGAAAAAATTGGTCCTTGAGTTTCCATTGCTTCAAGTAATTTTGTATGTCTAAACTTGTCCACATCAATCTTGTATTTCAAATTAACTTTCTCAAAACATGAATTTCAAAATAGAATCTTCAAAGATTAGAGAAACAATATCACCATCACCAACAGGGGTCCAAAACACATCAACCATTAACAACTTTGACGGAGAGCCAAATAAAATGTTAATAAGTTGTTTGTTGAAAGAAACATTATAACTGTGGTTCTCATTGAGTAAAATAAATTCTAACTCATATGTACCTGAGAGGAAGATTTTATGAGCTGGAAATGGGCCATGATAAGGGCCGGGCAAGTTGAAGGCCAAGCACGTTTGGGCCAGGATGGCTTTGGGCTTACCCGCAGATGGGGCTGCTCGGCTAAAGCCCAAGACCGAGCTACTTGAGCTTGCACAGGTGGGAACCATGCTACTTGTGTTACTCGGCAAGAAGGCTCGCGCCTTTAGCTCAGCAGGAAAGCCTCTGTTTTACCTGCGTGACTTATTGTGAGCTCGGCTCTGCCGGAATGCAACTAACCTCGGTCGGTATGGAGCTCGGCTAGTGAGCATTCGGGTATGCGGCGCAGCACGGCCGTGTGAGGCCGAGGTGATTCCGTCGGTCTGTCGGGCTTCGCCAAGATATCCTGACAGTTTGGTTAGGTAGTGATTGTTCGATTTGTGCTGACAGATAGGATAGCAGCACCACGTGTCGAGAGACTAATGGGAGTAGATTTGGGGCACCGAAGGTATATAAGCATGTCTGCACCCCTCATACTAGGACAGATGATCATTTGGTGAGATACACTTAGACATTCAACTCTCTCATCTTTCTCTCTATCCCTGAGTGTGTGCTAACTTGACCGTCGAAGGGGTTTTTCGACCACACACCGCCGAGTAGCTCACCGCCATTATGTTCGCAGGTCGATCGGACAGACAGGGAGCTGGGAAGAAAGGAGTACGGGCTCGCCGAAATATTTGCTCCCCATACAATTGGCACCGTCTATGGAAAACTGATAGACCAAACCTTGTTATCCTAGCTCATCTGATCGCCGTCCATGGCGAACAACGACAAGATTCCATTGTCCGCCATCGACGGAGTTACCCCGGCGTCAACCAGACGGAGAAAAGGACACCCCACCATTCCTCCGATGGCGGATTTGGAGACTTCTCCAGGAGGAGATTCAAGAGACACGTGGGATAAGCGCAGAAGAGGCTTTGGTCATTCTCGGAGTCCAGATGGTCATCGGCGACGGAGAAAATCGCACGCCAGACGTTTGGAACACAAGCTAAGCGACCAAGACGCCGTCATCTGGAGAATGGTGGCGGAGATGGAGGATCTTAAGCGGCATGTCAAAGGGAAGGGTGTAGCTGGAGTGGGAGACCACAGTGATCGCACCAAACCCCGCCGTTCAGGCAGTCAGAGCTAGTGGCACACTCCGTCCCTCTCAATTACCAGAAGTTACAAGGTTGGAGATTCTGACGCGCTTGCAGAGAAATCAAGCCGCAAGATAGCACTTACATTTCCTCACGTATGGCGACGACGTCGAGGTATTCCTACTCCACTCGCTCAGAGGACTTGCGGGTTGTTTTGAAGGAGCGGGCTTGCCGGCAGGAGGCCCAGAGGGTGCTAGCGTTCCAGCGGCTGTCCTATGGGGGCCACGCCAGTGAAGAAGTCCTCATGCCACCACCCCGCCCAGCAATGCCTCTCATTTTAGACACAAACTTGACAAGGCTGAGCGCCACTCCTTTCTCCCTGGAAATAGAAACAACACTGTTTCCCGCAGGCTTCCACCAGCCAAAGTTCATGCTCTACAATGGAAAGACTGATCCATACATGCATATAAGCCACTTCCGACAGGTCATGGCCAGACATAGGCGGAATGACGCTCTTATGTGCCTTATCTTCCCGTCAAGTTTGGGCGAGCTGGGCTTGAAATGGTTTGAAAGGCTGTCGGAGGGAAGCATCGAAAGGTGGCAGCAGTTGGCGGAAGCCTTTGTGACACGTTTCAAAACCAACACCAGAATGCCAAGGGAAGTTGACTACCTTCTTAGTGTCAAGATGGAGCCGAGCGGCACACTCAAGGCATACAACTCTAGATACTGGGAAACCTTTAATGAGATCTTGGATTACTCGGTCAATCTGACAATCACACAATATAAGCGTGGTCTCCCGGTCGGACATAGACTACGGGACTCGCTTACCATGCACCAGCCGACATCCATGGGCCAACTCATGCAGCGCATCAACGAGCACATCCGTGTAGAAGATGATGCAGCAGCATCTTTCGCGAAGACAACTCCAGTAGCAACAGACAAGGGATCGGCTGGCAAGGTGCACGCGGTCGGACAGGAGACTAACCGTTCAAATGATCGCGCCGAGGAATCTGACCGAGGTTCAAATCGTCGAAACCGGGGTAGGGGTCGGCGGAATGACCGAGATGAATACCCCCGCGAAGACGTAGCTGACGCAAACAGAAGGTTGAAAGCTCGGACAGGCATTACCACGGTCTTTAAGATTCCAATCTATCGCATACTTAGTGAAATTCATGACAAGAATTACGTCCAGTTTCCTGCTAAGTTAGGCGATGCGCAAAAAGGTTTCAACTCGCGGTACCGCTGCACATTCCACCGGGAGCGCGGACACCGGACAGAGGATTGTTTGCCTCTGAAGCAACACTTGGAGGAGCTAGTCATAGCCGGACACTTGGACCTTTACATTGATGGGGGTGTGAAGGCCGCACATCAAGCCCCGGTTGACCCGCGTAGACCGGACGACCTGGAGGCGCCCCCACAATGAGTTGTTAATGTCATCCACGGCATAGTGGAGCCAGCGCGTATATGCGAGCTCCAAGGTATAATCAAGAAGGCAGAACACATGAGGGAAGTTTTGTCGGTCTAGCCCGCGATCAAGAGGGGGAAAGCTGAAGAGAAAGACGTGATCAGTTTCTCTACAAGGGACTTAGAGCGCATTCAGACGCCGCACAACGATGCCCTAGTGGTCACACTCCGCGTCAAGGAATTCGATGTCAAGCGCATCTTGATCGACCAAGGAAGCTCGATCGAGATCATGTATTACGATGCGTTCAAATAGCTCAAACTCTGAGATACGGACTTGGCTCCGGTAACTTCGCCACTGGTTGGTTTCAACTCGCAATCGGAGTGACCTTTGGGAAAAATTATTCAGCCGGTCAAAACGGGATCCATGGTCAAGCAAGTGGAGTTCTGGGTATTGCAAGTGCCGTCTACGTATAACTTGATCACCTTGGAAGTGGATGGCTTCACGCTATGCAAGCCATAGCGTCGACCTACCATTAGGTGATGAGATTCCCCTCAGTTATGGGGGCAATTGAGGAAGTTTGGGGCGATCAGGTCATGTCGAAGCAATGCTTCGTCACAGTAAACGGGAGCCGAGCTGCCAAAGGCTTCGTCCAAATGATTGAAGGACCGGAAGACCAAGGAGTCCTTGACGACGTGGGCACCAAGGCTGAGGACAAAGCCGTTGAAGAGTTGGTGGAAGTACGGATTGACACGGAGAGTCCGAACAAGTTCTTCTTGCTCGGATCAAGCCTTACCACACAAGAAAGGACCGAGATGGTCGAATTTTTTATGGCAAATATCGAAGTCTTTGCATGGTTGCCTTACGACATGCCCGGCATCGATCCGAGTTTTAGTTGCCATCACTTTAATGTTTTTCCCGGGGCAAAGCCGGTCATGTAAAGAATGAGGAGATCGACGCTACACCATGCCGAGGTAGTTGCAGAAGAGGTGAAGAACCTGCTCGAGGCACGAGCTATCCAGGAAGTGCACTACCCTCGGTGGATTTCAAACACAGTCGTTGTACCTAAGAAGAATGGAAAGTGGCGAGTTTGCGTCAACTACAAGACCATCAACCGAGCTTGCCCTAAGGACAGCTTTCCTCTGCCCAGAATAGACCAGCTTGTCGATCTAATGACCAGACATAACAGGCTTAGTTTTTTGGATGCCTACCGCGGCTATCATTAGATTGCCATGCATGGCCCAGACCGTGAGATCACTTCTTTCACTATACCAAGAGGACTCTTCTGCTACCGAGTCATGCCTTTTGGTTTGAAGAACGCCGGGGCAACTTTCCAAAGGATGGTGACCAAGATGTTCGCTCCTCTGCTAGGCCGGACAATGGAGGCTTATATTAATGATATGGTGGTCAAAACCCAGCATCAAACAGGTCACTTGTTCGACTTGGCCGAGATGTTCGCCATTCTCAAACAACATAAGCTACGCCTGAATGCGTCAAAGTGTGCCTTTGGCGTGGGATCCGAAAAATTCTTAGGCTTCCTAGTCACAAACCGAGGCATTGAGGTAGACCCCACACAAATCAGAGTCGTACAAGAATTAAAGCAGCCAAGCTCGGCTAAGGACGTGCAACATTTGGCCGGAATGGCCGCCGTGCTTAACTGATTCATAAGTCGGTCATCAAATCGCTGCTGCTCTTTCTTTAAAGCTTTAAATCAAAGTTCTCATGGGATGAAGAATGTGACCGGGCTTTGGCCGAGCTCAAGGAGTATCTGTCTTCAGCACCACTGTTGGTAACACCAAAGCCCAGTGAAGAACTTTACCTTTATCTGGCTGTTTTTTAGCATGCAGTTAGTGCGGTGCTTGTTCAGTCGGAAGGAATCAAGCACCTCCCTATCTTCTACGTAAGCAAAACCCTGCTACTGGCAGAGTCGAGATACTTGCCGCTGAAAAAACTTGCGTTGGCATTGATAATGGCCTCCAGAAAGTTGGCGCACTATTTCCATGCTCCTACAATCATTGTTTTGACCGAGTTCCCCCTCAAAGCTTTGTTCGAGCGGGCGGACTTCTCCGGTCGAATTCTTAAGTGGGCGGTCGAATTGGGACAGTTTGACGTCAAATTCCAGCCACGCACCACCATAAAGGCCCAGACATTGGCCAATTTTGTTGCTGAATTCTTACCCAGGATATATCCCGTCTGCCCAGTGGATCTCGCGGTGGCAGTCGAGGAGGTGAGTGCAGTTTTAATCGAAGTAACACAGCAAGGCGATGTTGGCAACGCGGAACTTGCACGCCTCGCCGAAGAACCTTCAGCTAGTACGACGCTACAGCCCGGCGATGCGACGACGGAGTTAGGTATTATTGACCAACCTTCTCTCTCCGATGTCGCATCGCCAGGGGGGGATGAAGTGGAACCAATCAGCATTGAACCTGACGCCGCACAACTGAGCGACCATGCGTCCATCCACCTGCAAGCCTCCGAGGACTCTTCAGAATGTTGGAAGCTCTTTATGGGCGAAATGTGGAAACTTTTCGTAGATGGGGCTTCTAACCGCCACGGTGCCAGGCTGGGCATAGTCCTGATTTCGCCAGACGGACTGACCATCGAACACTCTATCACCCTTGGATTCCCTGCATCAAACAATAAGGCTGAGTATGAGGCACTTTTGGCCGGGCTCAAAAGCGCGCTTCAGATGCACGCATCCAAGCTAATGGTTTATAGTGATTCCCAACTTGTGGTTAACCAAGTTTCTGAGGTTTACGAAGCTAAAGACGACAGAATGACGAAATACCAAGCTTTGGTAAGAGACCACATCAAGCGATTCCAGGCAATCAAGGTCCAATAAATTGGCCGTGAAGAAAATGGCCAAGCAGATGAATTGGCCGGTCTTGCTTCCATGGTCGATAGCACATCCCCAACCCTCTCCTGATTGAATTCCTTCCGAGGCCTAGCATTGAGGAAGCCGAGCAGACAGAAGTACTCTGCACCGAGCTAGGTCCTTCCTAGATGGACCCAATTATCCTCTTCCTCAAAGATCGGACCCTTTCCACCGACAAAAAGGAAGCACATAAAGTCCGGGTGATGTCAGAGCGATTTTGGCTCTCTCCATCTGGAACTTTATACAAGAAGTCTTTCACCGGTCCCTATCTCAAGTGTGTACACCCAAGCAACGTGGAAGGTTTTCTGTACGAAATTCACGAAAGCATATGCGGTAGTTACATAAGGAGCAAATCTCTAGCCTACCAGGCTATCTCGCAAGGATATTGGTGGCTGTGTATGCAAGCAGACGCGTAGAAGTATGTTCGCAAATGTGAGAAGTGCCAGAAGTTTGCCCACCAAACCCACCAGCCGGCCAGGGAACTTCTTCCCCTTACCAGCCCTTAGCCCTTTGCGATGTGGGGCTAGATATAGTGAGGCCACTCCCAATGGCACCAGGCAACCGAAAGTTCTTCATCGCGGCTACAAACTGCTTCACAAAATGGGTTGAAGCTGAGCCTTTGGCAACAATCAAGGAGAAAGATGTCAAATGGTTCATCTGGCAGAATGTGGTAACACGGTTTGGCGTCCCCAAGATTCTGATCTCTGACAATGGCACTCAATTTGACGGGCGCCTATTTAGAGGATTTTGCGAAGAATTGAAGATTGAATTCTACAACTCCACCCCGGCTTACCCACAGTCTAACGGCCAAGCCGAAGCGTCAAACAAGACCATTCTTGATGGGTTGAAGAAAAGGCTTGAGAAAGCTAAAGAAAAATGGGCCGAGGAACTCCCAAGTGTTCTTTGGATATACCGAACGACCCCGCGGTGATCCACCGGGAAAACTCCTTTTGCCTTGGCATATGGCATGGAAGCAGTCATCCCTTTGGAAGTCGGTATGCCCACCCTCCGCAGTGACAGTTTTGAGCCCGAGCTAAACGCCGAAGCCATTGCTCTGGAACTGGACCTAGTGGAAAAACACCGGGAAAAGGTTCTCATCCATGTGGCCGCTTACCAACAAGAGCTTTCAAGAAAACACAACAAACGGTGCACCCCAGACCGTTCAAAGTAGGCGACTGGGTTTTGAGGAAGGTCATGGGCAACACCCTGGTGCCAGGTGAAGGCAAACTAGGGACAAACTGGAAAGGACCCTACAAGATAACCGGTCTGGCGGGCAATGAGGCATACCTTTTGGAGGACTTAGAGGGAAGAGGAATACCCCGACCATGGAATGCGGCTAACCTCAAATTGTACTATTTTTAGCTTTTGTGTTTTTTTTGTGCAAAGAAATTTTTTGCCTCACACTTCAAAATGTAATATTCTTTTTGTCAATATAATAGAAGTGTCTTATCTTTGCTTTAGCATTCAGATTGTTGTTTTTAACTTTGAGATTCTAACCGAGATGTTTAATTCCGGTTAATTAAGTTGATGATTTACTCAAATTCTTTGAATGTCAACCGAGATGTTTTATTCCGGTTGACTAAGTTGATGATTTACTCAGCTTCTTTGAATGTCAACCGAGATGTTTTATTCTAGTTGACTAAGTTGATGATTTGCTCAACTTTGAGGTCTTCAACCGAGATGTTTTATTCCGGGTGACTAAGTTGATGATTTACTCAACTTCTTTGAATGTCAACCGAGATGTTTTATTCCGGTTAACTAAGTTGATGATTTGCTCAACTTCTTTGAATGTCAACCGAGATGTTTTATTCCAGTTGGCTAAGTTAATGATTTACTCAACTTTGAGGTTCTCAACCGAGATGTTTTATTCCGGTTGACTAAGTTGATGATTTGCTCAACTTTGAGGTCATCAACCGAAATTGGTTGACTAAGTTGAAGATTTGCTAAACTTTGAGGTCTTCAACCGAGATGTTTTACTCTGATTAACTAAGTTGATGATTTATTCAACTTTTGTGAAACTTCAACTGAGATACTTTACTCCGGTTGACTGAGTTGATGATTTATTCAACTTTATGATTCAAACCGAGATGTCTTTTCCGATTACATAAGTTAAACAAGATGGTTTGATGTGCCGAAGTATTTTGTTCGGCTGAAGTTATTTAGCTTGAAGACCATGCAAACACTTGATGAAAATTAAACTTTTTCATTGATGTGCAAGATAATTACAAGAAGGGGAGCAGATAGCCCGGTTACATGTTCAAACAAAAGGAAAGAAGACAAAGAAAACTAGACTAAGGGGGAAAGGTTTGTGAATTCATCCTCAGTTGCGGTCGCTTCCAAGTCGACCGTGGTTGCGGTCTCCTAGACATCGGCCCGCTCCTAGCCGGGCTGCTTTGGGCAGTTGTCACCCTCGGCATTTTTCTCAGCATCCTCTGCTTCTTCTTCCTCGGCCTCAGCCTGCAACGCGCTGAAGACGTCGTTGGCATATGGCACAAGGTACGTCGGCAGGAAGACAACTGGGGGAGAGGCGAACACGTCGGTCCCTAGTCCTTGGCCGAGCTGTTCACAAGCAGCCTTCCATCCCGCCTTGAAGAACATGTCTTGGGTGGCATGGACTTGCTTGGTGTAGCTCTCCTCGGCTTCCTTGAAACCGGCGTTGTTGGCATCCTCCAACTCCTTCTTGTTTGATTCTTTCAAAGTCTCCAGCTCGGCCCAGAGCGCGTCTCTTTCTTTCTCGGTAGTTCCAAGCTGGCCGAGCAACCTAGAATTGTCAGAGTTTGCCATCTCCAGCGAAACTTTGGACTGACCGAGCTCGGTTTGAAGGTGTTCCACCTGGTTGGCAGAGTCAGTGGCCTTCTGCCGGAGTCGGTGAATGCGCTCCATGACCAAGTGTTGTTTCTGGATGGCCTACAAGAAAAAGGTTTGATTAGAAAGAAAACCGAGCAAACACATGGAAAAAATTTTGGGCAAAATGTGCAAAGTTCTTACCCTGGTCATAGACTTGACCGAGGATTTCACCAGCCAGGTGTCCGGCACATGGTCGCTGCCGACCACGTCGCTCGGTAGCAGCAAGGCTTTGGTGAGGTCAAAGGCGAGCAGATGCTCCTTGTCGCCTTTGACAGAAGCTGTCGCTGGGATCTCTTTACCTCGGTGCTTGAGTTGAGGCCTCCATGGCGGAGTTGGGTTAGCAATCACGGCAGGTTGCTCGGTGTTGAGCTCCGCAACTAGCTCGATGGAAGGGTCTATACATGGCCTTTTACCAGTCTGACAGTTGTCTTTGCTGGCTTGCCCAGCGCCGGGGGACGCCAGTGCAACCACGATCCAACTAGATTGCCCGGTAGCAGGAGAGCGGATTGCGATACTCGGGATCTTGGTGGAGGTGGTGGTGATGAGGTTCTTGATGCGGCTTCTTTTGGCCATCTCTTCTGCCTCGGTCAACCGGATGAGTGGCACGTCCGGTAATATGGGATCGGGAGGTAGAGATAGAGCGCGAAGAAAGTTTGTGACTTTGCTCCGGCGTAGAACTGAATATCAGTATGTCGGTGTGTAACCGAGGAGCTCGTGGCAATCCTGGTTGCGGTAGCAGAGCACGGTTCCGATGGCTGCTTCGTTGGGATAATGATAGTGGGCTTGCAGGGCTTCGATTGCTGCAAAAGAAGGCAGAAAAAATGTTAAGTACAGAATAGTGAAGAAAGATAAATTGACCGAGCAAGTAGCACAACTTACATGTTGAACTGAAATTCTTGTTGATAAACCAACCCGGTACGTCGACTGTTTCGTAGTTACAAGACACCTAGAAAAAGTCATCGTCGTGCAAGTCCTTGTCTAGGATGCCGGTCACTATCTTCTCCTTGCCCGGTCTTATTTTTAAATAGTAGGCAAGGCCATCGCCTGTATGCCCGAGGGTATACTGGCGCAGTATCTCGGCTAGTCCTAGGTTGGTTCCTAGCCGGTTGTTCAGTTCGTGGATCCCGTTGATTATTCTGTAAGTATTGGTTGAGACATGGGTTGGAGCTAGACCGGTGCGCCGCAAGAATTCGCAGATCAGCGGGTTAACCGAGAAGCGAAGACCCCATTCTATAATGGACAGCACGAGGAAGGGACACTGGTCTAATCTGCCCCATGGGGTTGTGTCCTCCGTGCTGAGCTCTAAATAAACGTTGTGCGGGATACCGTATTCTTCCCGGAACGCGACTATAGAGCGGCCGAGGTGTTAACCAGGAAGCAGTAGCGCCCCCATGTGTGGTCGGCTGGTTTTAGCTCGGCTGATGTGGTTTGGCACAAACTGGTGTTTGATGGCTGCTCGGTCTTTGAGAGCCTCGATATTGGTGTGTGGTCCCCTTGAACTCTGCAGGAAAAGGAGGGTAATTGTAAGTGGAAGTGCAGTCGCGCAAAATGAGCTTGACTTTAGCTCGGTCAGGAAGAGTGCCAGACCACCTCGGTCGCGAAGGCAAACCAAGGAGCTCGGTCGCTCAAGCGGATTAGATGTTAGCCCGGTCGAGCGCCAAGTCCTCTGCCTACCTCAGTTTCTACTAAGGTTTTGGCAAACTTGTAATTTGCTCGGTCTTAACATTTTTTGGGATCAAAGGAAGACTTAGAGCCCGGTCCGCCCCAGATTTTCAGGTGTTCATCAATGAAGCTGAAGAACAGCAAGGAGGAAAAGGGACAGGGGAGGGTTTTGGGGAGCTATACCCTAAAATCTATGGCTCTAGTGCCCTAAAACAAGAAATATCAAACGAAAACAGCCATAAAAAGATTTGAAGAGCTTACCAGTAAAGGTGAATGTAGAGCCTTCAGGCACGAACGCAGAAGGAGGCCAGGAGTGGGAGCTGCTGAGGGCACTGGAGCTCTGGATTGACAAGAATGAAGGAGAGTCAGTAAGAATGAAAAGCGAAGGGAAAGTGACGTATAAATAGAAAGTGAAAGACCGCCAAAAATTTTGAATGTGAAGGGACATGATGGTTGGCTGCACGAGGCCAATAAACGAGCAATGCGTGTCCCGATTAATGGCAGCGTCAGAGTTGAAGAGACAGGAATGTGAAATGAGACGTCGGCCGAACAAATCGAGGCACCGAGCACTAGAATTAGTGCGGTTGACATCTTGCAAACAACAGATCGAGGAAGGGTCTACCCCGGTCTGATCATGTAATCCCGATCACGCTTTCGCGGACGGAATTAAGAGGCAATTGAGAGAGAGATTTTATGAGCTGGAAATGGGCCATAATAAGGGCCGGACAAGTTGAAGGCCTAGCGCGTTTGGGCCAGGATGGCTTTGGGCTTGCCCGGAGATGGGGCTGTTCGGCCAAAGCCCAAGACCGAGCTACTTGAGCTTGCACAGGTGGGAACTATGCTACTTGCGTTGCTCGGCAAGAAGGCTCACGCCTTTATCTCGGCAGTAAGGTTTCGCGCCTTTAGCTCGGCAAGAAGGCCTCTATTTTACCCGCGTGACTTATTGCGAGCTCGGCTCTGCCGGAATGCAACTGACCTCGGTCGGTATGGAGCTTGGCTAGTGAGCATTCAGGCATGCGGCGCAGTGCGACCGTGTGAGGCTGAGGTGATTCCACCGGTCTACTGGGCTTCGCCAAGATGTCCTGACAGTTTGGTTAGGTGGTGATTGTTGGATTTGTGCTGACAGATGGAATAGCAGCACTACGTGTCAAGAGACTAATGGGAGTAGATTTGAGGCGCAGAAGGTATATAAGCATGTCTGCACCCCCCATGCTGGGACAGATGATCATTTGGTGAGATACACTTAGACATTCAACTCTCTCCTTTTTCTCTCTATCCCTGAGTGTGTGCTAACTTGACCGTTGAAGGGGTTTTTCGGCCACACACCGCCGGGTAGCTCACCGCCGTTGTGTTTGCAGGTCGATCGGACAGACAGGGAGCTGGGAAGAAAGGAGTACGGGCTCGCCGGAATATTTGCTCCCCGTACAGTACCTTTGGTGACATTGGTATTAATTCGAATTTAGACTAATGAAGTCTACTGTGTTATGAATTTCAACTTTTTCATTTTCAACAATTTGAACCACGTCTTCATCATTACCATCCTCTCTAATAAGTAGAAAATCATTTACCTCTTTTAGATACTCATCAAACTTTGGAAGCCGATCCCAATTAATTTATGATTCTAAGAACAAAGTATTTATGTCTGATAATATCTCATTGAGCTCTTCCTCAATCATGCTAAATAATTTATGGATCACAATACCTTCTGGATCAATTTCAATTTCATCTTCAATATCATTGATAAAATCTCCCACGTCTCCCGCAACTAAAATTTCTTCTATGCCTTCTACATTCGCTTGATCATTATCATGATCCTAATGAATACTTTTTCTAACTTTGGAACTTGACAAAAACTTAGTCGGTACATATTTTATTTCCCTCAAAGTTGAAAAGAAACCAATATGTTAAAGAGATTGTGGAAACTCAAATTTTTATTTATTTTTTTTTTTATATTGACGATGTAAATATAGTTATAAGGAAAAAACTGAAACAACATCTCGGCCTTTAGGTTTTTTTTTTTATGTCACAATCTTTGGCTTACCTTGTTTGTTTTTAGTCAACATGACTTGTTGCTACCACCCAGCCGTCTTGTCCCGTAGTGTGGTAGCCACTAAGGACCCGTTTAGAGTCGACAACCTCCTTAAACTCCAAGACTTCATCAACAATATCCACTTAGTCTAGGAATTCCACTAGTAGCAACTCCTTCATGAACCATTGTGAATCTCGAAATCACTCTTTGATCTGAATCAAACCATGCTCTGATACCAATTGATGTAGAGAAGTGTATAAGAAATAAAGAGCAAACAACAAGATCAAACGACGAACAAATCCGAATTAGAGATATTTTCCCTATGCACAAATAATATTGAGAAAACTCTCTATTTTTATTAATCAAATATCAACCATATTGCCCTAAGGCTTGCATCTTTATTTATATTAAAATAATTCTTGCTAATTAAGAAATTTAAAAATGGAAAAGATGTATTCTTGCTAGTCAATAATATTTAAAAAGAAAATACAATATTAAGTAATTAAAATAATTCTTGTGATCAAACAATCATATTCTTGTAAAGTAAGAAAATAAATGAAATAGGAATTAAATAAATAAAAAAAATTAAAAGATCCTAGTCTTAAATAATAATCCTATTCAAATACTGAAATAATAAATAATAAAATACATAATTTTTAAATTTCAATCTGCATCATATGCAGTCTAATAGTTTCACCAAATTTGGACGGTCGTCTAGCTAGTCATCTAGCCGATTGTCTGATTTAGAGTAAATTTTCATTAAATTCATCCCAAAATCGATTGTCTGGCCCAACAATCACATACAAATTAGATGAAAAGATAAAACTCATTTAATTTGATTAAAAAAAATAACTTACTCTATTTAATATCAATTTAATGAAAAGGTTCACGTTTTAAATATTTTTCATTAAATTTAAATTTATTGACAAATTTAGCCTCCGTTTGGTAAGTTGGTTTTGAGGTTTTTTGGGCTAAAACAGCCACAAAAAATAAAATAGATTTTTTAACCCATTAAGAAAAAAAATATCATCCAATCCATAATCATTACATTTCTCTCACAAAAAAGTCAAAAAAAATCAAAAGTCCTTTTCAAACTAAACTTTTTAATCCCAAGTTAAAATAGTCAAAAAAATTAAAAAATTAACCCACTTCCAAAACGAAATGAAAAATTAGATATCACCTTAGAGCATCAGCAATGGATCCATTAGTGAATGGATTAGTGTCAGCTATTAGAAATTTAATTAATAAAACTCTTATTTTGAGCTCTGATGAAACTATTAATGGGCTAGCCAATGCAACACTTTAGTGTCAGATGCTAATTGACTGGCCACAATTAACAAGTGATTTGGCCAATCGAGAGAGATAGAAGAGAGAGAGAGAGGAAAGGAAAGCTAAGACAGTGCAATAAGACGGGCCCACTATATTTTTAAATTATTATTTATTTTAATTTATTATTTATATGAAAAATATTTAGTAGCTCGAAAATAGTTGGCTCAAATTGACTCGAAACTCAAAACGACGTCGTTTTGAATTCTCTTACTAGTAAGATATATGCAAATTCTCTTACCGGTAAGATAATTTTCATTAAATATTCCTTTCGTAAAATGAAACTACTGTTCCAAAACGACGTCGTTTTAATTTCGAGTAAAATTCGAGCTCAAAAATTTCAAACTACGTAACATAGGCTCCGTTTGGGAAGAAAAAAGTCAGCCTTTTTTTGGCTAAAATAGCTACAAAAAACAAAATAGGCTATTTTAACCACAAAAAACAAAACATCAAATCCAACCCATAATCATTACAATCCTCTTTTACAAAAAAAATCAAAAAAGTCAAAAAATCCTTCCCAAACCAGGTTAAAATAGCCAAAAAGTCAACTCACTTCCCAAACGGAGGCATAATCATATTTATATATATATATATATATTCTTAACACATACTTTAATATATTTAGGCCAAGTTTGGCTAAACAAAATAAGTGCACTTATTTCATCTTTTTATCTTTTTGGGGTTACATCAATCAACATCTTCTCTCTACTTTTTCTACACATAATACAATAAAAGTCAAAAAGTACACTTATTTAGGCCAAGTTTGGGAAGACTAAATAAGTGAACTTTTTGACTTTTTATGAAATATGGATTGGATTTGGGTTGGGTTTGAAGTGATGTGTTAGAGAGGTGATGTGACTTAAATAAGATGATATGACTTAAATAGGATAGTGACTTTTTGACATTTTAAATTTTTTAGAAGATGCCAAACTTAACCTTAGTCGTTCCAAACTAGACCTTATTATATCAGCATTCACTTATTAAATTAATAAATTCTAAACGTATATTTTCGGGTTTCACTTTTCTCATACTCCCTCCGTCCCAAAATATTAGTCCCTTATTCTATTTTTCATTGTCCCAAAATATTAGTCCCTCTTTATAAATCAAGTACAAAAATAATGTAAATTTCCTATTTTGCCCTTCTTTTAAATTAATAAACAATTTAAAAAGTACAATTATGACATTGATATTCCCAAAAAATATACTATCAAAAGGGTAATTTTGGAAAACCAACTTTTTTCAAATGCAATAAGTGTACTACTAAAAAAAAGTTGAATTCCCCAAAAGAGACCAATATTTTGGGACGGAGGGAGTATAACATACATTTTAGCGTACATTTTTAATGCATCTACTGTGATGCTGTTATAGCCTAACTGAAAATTAGACCTGTGATTGATCAGTAGTATCCACTAGTAGTCTAATCACTTGTACTACTAAGTTAACTCGTCTCTCATCTGATAGTACTAGTACAGAATAGAGATCCCCAAAATGACTCTTATTACAGCAGCAGCACTCATCTCTGTGTCCAAGGCATACATATTTTCTTGCCACGTGGCAAATTATTACTCTTCCGTCTAAAATAGTAATTTCTTTTGAGAATTTAATTTTTTTATTAGTACGATTATTATATTTTAAAAAAATTATCTTTTGATAATATATTTTTTAAAAAAACATCAATTATCATAATTTTACCTTCAGTGTTATTAATAAATTTAAAAAAATATAAAATAAAAAATTTATATTATTTTACTCATTAATTTTTTTAAAAAATTTAATATTTTAAAATAATAAAAAATAAAATAAAAAATTAATATTTTAAAATGGAAGAAGTACTAGCTTTCAACTGCTTAACAAAAGGGAATTCCCAGTCTTCTTTTCTTTAGAAAAATATACTTTCAGTAGTGAGTTCAAAAACAGGAGAAAAAAAAAATCAGTTTTATAGAAAAATTTATGAATTTATTTTTGATTTTGTAAAGTTTTTGCACTAAAATAAAACATATTTTTCCTAATTTCTACTTAATTGATTTTTTTTCTTTTTATTTTTTGCATCGGTAAAATATGGAAAAGTTTCTTGACTAAGCCTAGGTTTGATATTTCCTAAGGGTCCGTTTGGCAAGGAAGGTTGGGGCTAAAATAGTCACAAAAGATAAAATAGACTATTTTAGTCACAACAAACAAAACATCATATCCAATTTATAATCATTACACTCTTCTCTCACAAAAAAAGTCAAAAAAATCAAAAAAATCTTTTGCAAATCAAGTTTTTTAGCCCAGGCTAAAATAGCCAAAAAAATCAAAAAATCAAAAAATCAACCCACTTCCCAAACGGAGGCTAAAAAAGTTAAAAAGTCATTATTGTACTTAAATCACATCATTTTATTTAAATCACATCATCTCTCTACCACACCACTTCAAACCCAACCCATATTTCATAAAAAGTCAAAAAGTGTACTTATTTAGAACATCCAAAACAACTCCTAAATGAAAACTCATTGCATTTCCGATGTCCCCCCCCCCCCAAAAAAAAAAAACTCATTGAATGGTTTTCTTTTTCTTTTTTCATTACAATATATATATATATATAT
The DNA here is from genome assembly GCF_055761805.1 of Camellia sinensis. Lineage (NCBI taxonomy): Eukaryota > Viridiplantae > Streptophyta > Magnoliopsida > Ericales > Theaceae > Camellia > Camellia sinensis. The sequence continues at coordinate 146,031,192 of NC_138970.1, forward strand.
AACATATACATTTATAATAAATAAAAAAAAAATGCCAAGAAACAAACACACACATACATATATATGCAGAAAAACACATTTCAAAAAACAAAGAAATTAAAAAAAAGGAGTAAAATTAGAGGTGGTGGATGAGTTAGATCATCTCCAACGGTGAATCAAACTTGACATCAGATTTAAATTTTGGTGAAAGTCATTTTTTTGTGGTCTAACGGTTTCACCAAATTGGTATCAAAATAAAAATTTAACAAAAAAATCATCAAACTGAGAACGAGTTACAGATTTGACCAAATTACTATGCGTGACCGTTGGAGAAGGTAAACCGGTCAACTAGCCGGTTGCCCAACCGGTCAACCGGTTTCCTTTCAAATAAATAAGTTCAAACCGATCAAAAAAGGTTCAAACAGGTAAAAAATAAAAAATTGCCCTTACCGGTCAACCAACCGATCGATCACTTCCTTAATTTTGCTTTCATGTTCACCGTTGGAAGAAGAAGTATCAAATTGAGAAAATAACTTATTTTTTACTCAAATTTAGTGAAAAAAAAAAAGTAAACGGTTAGAGATGCTCTTAGAGAGCAACTTCACTTGTGGTCAATATCTTTTACAAAGAGTAAAATTCCAATTGAATGAACTAAGTTATTCAAACTCAACTACTATTTAAAATTGTTAAAAATTTGTTAAATATAATTTAAATATATTTTTTGAAGTTCATTAATTTTTATACATGGTTGGAACTCAATTTGGTAAAATTATGTAACTATAGAACTGTATAAAAAAAGAAAAAAAAAAAAGAAAAAAGATGCAACTTGACTTAATTGAAACTCATCTCAAATTAACTTGAAAAGTAACAAAACCGAGTTTAAACTAATCATTACTTGCTATAAATATCAAACGAGACTCTTTTTTTTTTTATAATAAAATTTTCATTAAGTCCTATTAATACATAAATCATCTATCTCACCAGTGTTAATAGGACTAATTCCATTAGAAAAGTATAACTTATGGAATATTTTTGAAGAAATTGCAAATCAGTAGATAGTAAAAAAAAATATTACACTATAGATAGAATTTTCTGGTCCAACTCTACACATCAAAGATTTGCACAAATACATAAAAGACTTGCGTCATACACACAGGAAATTTACTCACCATAAAAACTCAAAAAAAATTTCACAGTCCCAATATTTTTTAATTTCCCCAAGTATTTTTCCTTAGTTTTCATGACTTGCCATACAACATCTTTGTTTTCCTTCAGTCTTTCTCTTATATATCTTGAATGTACTAAAATAAATATTAAAAAGAACAAACAAAAAGCTTTCACCAAATTAGAGCAAAAATTAGACAAGGATCACAAGAGAGAAACAGAAAGGATTTTCATTTCTCTTAATTCAAGTAAAAAAAGCAAATACTACATGATAGGTGTAAGTGATGCATGCCCAGTAGCATTAACCCCTTCACATATACACACACACATATATACATATGTGTATATATATACATATTGAAATACAAAACCCAGAAACTATAGCCCCAGTTCTAAGCAAACACCAAGCTACCTCGTATGCATCTCTTACATCCCATGTTTCTTCATCATCATCATCACAACAACAACAACAAAAGAAAGTAATAAGTAGAGAAAAAAGGGGCAAAAAAGTAAAAGTAAAAGAACACAAGGACTAAAGGGTTAAACAAGGAAGAAATTAAAGAAGTAAAGCTAAGGTAAATTCGGACCGCTACCCTCAATTCCCCACAATGCAATAATGTGCTCTCCCGATTCTGTCCCTCCACAAGGGCTAGAAAACTCAGGAGAGCCCAATTGCAGTGCTGTTTTTGTTTTCTTGCTTTCACTTTGCCATCAACTTCTATGTGTATTTACACAAGTACCCTCCTCCTCCTCCTCCTGCGCCGCCAGCTGCTTCCGCCGGAGTTAGAGACCCCACGGCGGCGACCACCACCACCAAGACCATGTATCATCGATTGAGGTAGGAGAGGTAAAGAACAATGGCAAAGGTAAAATGAAGCTAGAAAAGAAAAGGAGTGCCAAAGTTGGCTATAGCTAGCATGGAGAGAGAGAGAGAGAGAGAGAGAGTCTGTGGATATCGGTGAGAGAGGGGGACATGATGGGTCGTATATAAAGGCGAGATTGTAGCTTTTGGTTGAACATGAGACTTTGGTGAGTGGAATTTTTATTTTATTTTTGGTTGAACATGAGACTTGGTGAGTTTAATTTAGGGAGATTCACTCATAAATTTTATATTTTAGATTTATAATTTATATAGTCTCATATTATTTTTTGTGATTTATTTAATCTTTTTAGAGGTGTAATGATCTATTTATCCGTTATATTAGAATGTCACATTTAAAAAAAGTACGTTATAAAAATTTTTAATATCATATTATACCTACCACGTTAGAGCGTTATATTTAAAAAAAGTATACTAAATTTTTTTTAATTTTTTTAGAGTATCACATCATACTCGTCACGTTAGAGAGTCACATGTCATGTTTAAAAAAAGTACATTAACAAGTTTTTAATTTTTTTTAGAATATTAGATCATACCCATCACGTTGTCATGTTTGAGAAAAGTAAATTAAGGAGTTTTTATTTTTTGAAGTGTCACATTATACTCGCCACGTTGTCGCATTAGAGAAAAATATACTAAAGAATTTTTATTTTTTTTGGAGTGTCACGTTATACTCGCCACATTGTCACATTTATGAAAAGTACACTAAGGAGTTTTTAATTTTTTTGGAGTGTCACATTAATACCTGTCATATTGAAATATCACATCATATATGTCACATTAATAAAAGGTTTAACTGTCCACCAAAATACCACTAAAATAAAAATATGACCATAAAGAAATAAACTCTTTACTAATAGGACTTAAGGCCCCGTTTGTGTAAGAATTTTTTTTTTCTGATAATTACTTATATTTAGTCTATTATATTTTTGATAAATTTTTTTAATGCGATGTTATTATATATGAAATTATTCAATTATAAATAAGTGGGATCATTTTAAAATATAAAAAGATTTGCAGACGAAAAAATTTGTTTCATTCAAACAGGAGACTTGCACTACCACAAAAATAGAATTATTCTTCTACTGTCCAACTGAAATGCAATTTCTTTAATCAACAATGTTAGAGGGTCACAAAATTAATTGCTCAAATGGCTCAAAACTGTCAAAACGACGTCGTTTTGGGCACAAAACGACGCAAAACGACATCGTTTTGACAGTTTTGAGCCATTTGAGCCACTGATTTTATGGCCCTCAAACATTTTCCTTCTTCAATTTATTATGTATATGTATGTGTATATGCATGTCATGTATATATACTATTATATAAAATATATATTTGTGTTATTAGTCTAGATTATCGTTCTTTTTCTTTTTTCTGTTCTTAAATATCTCAAATGGTGCTAATTGTTGTTATAACGCGTAGTGTGTACCTACCTCCAAGTCTATAAATGTATATATGTATATATATCATTACAAAAAAATTAAGACTTTAGTACTAAAATTTAGAGATAAAATTATTTTTTAAGGAGTAAATATTTTTATTGTGAAAAGTATTATCATTATATTTTTAGTAACGAATTTTGGACATTAGTGATAAATTATTATTCTTTTAGGACCAAATTTTGTCTAAAAAAATTAATCATTTTGAGACCAAATTATTTTGTCCCTAAAAGTCTTTTATTAGTAACATTTTTAAAATTTTGTAGCTAAAAACCTTCATTTTTACTTTTCAGGACGATCTTTTAGCAATTATCCCAATGATGATAATTGGTTCTAAATATCTTTTGTAACAAAATTTTTATTTTTAGAGATCAAATAATTTAGTTTTTAAAACTTTTTTATGCTATAGTATATATATATACTAGCGTATGCCCGTACCTGAAGGCACGGTATAAACAATGTTAGGATTTTAATATAATTGTAATCCCAATAGTATTTAAATTTATTTTTTAATTTGATAAATTCACAAATTTATTATAAAATTTTGGAATTCTCATAAAACTTCTCATGAAAACTCGTTTTTACTTATACAATATATAGCTAGATAGATAAATATGCCTCACATACATACAATTTCCACAGGCATACATATAATAATGCTTTTGCTTATATAATTATATAGAAATTGTATGTATGCCTGTAATGTCCTAGTGTATTACGAGCATACATACATTATATGAAAATATGTGTAAAATATATTGAACAAAAAGGAGAAAATAAAAAAACAAACAAATAGAGAGAAAAGTAAAAATGAGAGAAAATAAAAAAATAAAAAAAAAAGAGGGAGAAAGATGGGATCATGGGATCATGAAAGGATAGGTGAGAAAAGGAAAAAGTAAGAGAGAGAAGCGGGAAAGTATAAAATGTACATGCAAGATATTTTTTGAAAAATATATCTAACCATGTGTTTTATAATTTGAATAGATCTAAGCCGTCCAAATATTATAATAGGACAAATGTGTGTAGAACAAATTCAAAAACATCATGCTTTATTATATAGATGTTAAAAATTCATATGAGGTCTAAATTTACGAAATCTATCAAATATTCAATATATTTAAAGATAATAATTAATTGTTTAAATTCATTTAATTTGTGCACTAAAAAATTCATTAATGTAATCTCCACTACACACAGTAAAATTTGGTTTCTAATCCTGAGATTGCAGACTTTTTCATATAATATGAATAAAAATATGTGAACAAAAAGAAGAAAAAAAAAACAAATAGAGAGAAAAACAAAAATGGGAGAAAATAAAAAAAAAGAAAAAAAAGAGAGAGGAAGATGGGATCATGGGATCATAGAAGGATGGGTGAGAAAAGGAAAAAGCAACAGCGAGAAGCAGGAAAATAGAAAATGTACATATAAGATATTTTTTGAAAAATATATCTCAGCTGTTATTTTATAATTTGAATAGATCTGAGCCATCCAAATATCCTAATAGGACAAATGTGTGTAGGATAAATTCAAAAATCATCCTGATTTATTATATAGGTATTAACATACATTTGGAGAGTATAGGTTTAAGAGAAATCGTACGATGACCCAAATACTAACATTTGCTTATAATCTTTTATTTTGAAAACTCACCGCAGAGTGTTTAAATTTATGTTTATGACTTATTGTGTAAAAATAATTTAAATAAATTGATTATTGAGAAATATAAGAAGGGGGTGATTGATTTTTTACTTTTTTCATTGTCAATTTTTATCTTCTGAAAAGTAGACTGGGTATAAGATTATCCGATTCGCAAAAATCGCCCAACTTGAACCTCCACTTCTATTTGGGCAGTTCTGCAGAATTGTTAGGGTTAGATGGAGTTTAAGATTTTCTTATTTTGCAGGTTGTAGACGGGTCGCGAGTTTTATCCGCACCCGCACCCGCACTCACCCACCCACCCACATCTACATACATTTTTTAAAAAAAAAATATGAACCATCAGATTTTCTTGTGAGTTCTATAAGCGTGTAACCCTAATCTTCTCTCTTCTCACTTTAATTTGATTATCAGACTTGTAGTCTCTAACATTATAACATTATAATAATGTCGCATACTATCTTATTTAAAATACTTATTATTCAATTAGAATTTTTAAAAAATTTTGTAAATCAAATTATGTGATTTTTTTTGTTTCTATATTAGTTTTTATTTAATTTTCATTCTAATTTTTTTGATAATCCAATTTTAATAAAGGATATTATGGAATCTCTCGCAATCGAAAATATTTACAAAGTGGAAAAAAAAAAAAGCCTAAAAATAACTTTTTAAAGGAAAAAACTCAATCCGTAAACTGTCCGCAACCGCCTGCACATCCGTGAGCCCTATCCGCACAAACCGCAACCTGTATTATAGACGATTTACAGGTTCATTTTTTCTCAAACCATAGATATATTGACGGATCCAAACCGCAAACCGAACCATCAAAAATTGATCCATGAGTCCCTTAATTAAAAATTTCACGAAACGGACCATCAATCATACATGTATCTACAATTCTATATGGTGAAAAAATGGAAAATATAAAAAATTCTCTAGTGATATAAAAACTACATAATAATAATAATAATAATAATAATAATAATAATAATAATCATCATCATCATCATCATCATCATCATCATCATCATTTAATGTTAGTATTTTCAAATGCCAAGTTTCAAACATACTTTTATCAACTCCAATTCGTAGCTCGAATTTGGAGGCTCGAATTCGGAGAAGAAGAAAAAGAGAAGAAGAAGAAGAAGAAGGAGGAAGGAGGAGGAAGAAGGAGAACTAGAGGAGAGGGGGCCATCAAAATCGAGCTGGAGGAGGCGGGGCCGGAGGTGGGGCTGCGACGCTCGGAGCTACTGCTACGACGATCGGCGGCGGCGGAGGCACAGGAAGGGCCCTTCTCTCCTCTCCTCTCTCTTTCTCCCTCTCTCCTCCTCTTCCCCTCTGTTCTTCTCCTGTGTTCAACGAAAAAGAAGAAGAAAAGAAAGAAAGAAAAGGAAGAAAAAGAAAAAAAAAGAAAGAAAGAATCACAAAACGACGTCGTTTTGCGATTCGAGCCAAAATCGGGTCACTTTTTTCGAGTTACCAGTCATTTTTCTACTTTTATATATAGCTAAAAAAAACTTAGATGAAATCTAAAGTTTTGAACTATTGACTTTTATTAGCAAATTTATTCTTGGTTAGTTGGTTTCTATTTTCTAAGATTATTTTATCTTTTAAAAACGTATAAGAGTAATTTTGAAACTTAACATTAAAAAAATAGTAACAACAAATTATTATTAATCTTAATATGGTGAAAATCAATTGTTAGTTGTCAAATTAGTAACCGTATGAGTTAGCCTTCCTACTCTTGTAAACGGACAAGTGCTTGCCTCGTTAATTCAACTTTCCCTTAAGAATGGTTGAACCAATAACCTTCCTCTTAAAACTAACCAACTAGAATTTCACTGAATTTTTATTCATACGCATCATTTGTTTGAGCGTAAAACATTTTCTATGAAAATTTTTTTCTAAAAAATATTTTTTTGAGAAAATATTTTTCTATGTTTGGTAGTGTTGATGGTGGAACAAAAATGGAAGTGGAGGTTGTCGGGTAGCAATGGCGGTGATAGCAACGGTGATGGTTAGTAGCCATTGTGATGGTGGCGTGGTGATGGAGGTGAAAATGGTGGTGGTAATAAACTTTAACTCGGAATTTTTTTTCTCTTTTTAAAAGTAAAAAATATTTTTTACTCATATAAGTTTATTTTCTATTGATCGTGAAAAATATTTTCTATTAATTTTCATTTTTTATTGTAACAAATATCAAAAAATGTGAAAAATATTTTTCACCTAAACAAACAAAACGTTATTATTGATAAAAAAAAAAAAAATTAATAGCACATGAAACCATCACAATTTTCTCACATAAAATGATTCTTCACGAGTCTTACACTCATATAAAACAATTTATTTTGTAATTGATTTATTTTTTAAAATAAAAGAATTAGGATAAATTATACTTACATCTCTGAGATTTGGATTTAATACATATTATCCATTGACGTTTGAAAAATTACATTAACCCCTTTGTCATTGTAATTATTTACACGTAATGAAAACATTGAACTTATACACTTACTCTTTTCTTGTTTTACTTTACTTTTTCTGTTTTTTTTTTTTTCGTTTTCTTTTGCTTTACTTTTTTTTTTCAATGTAATTTTGTTTATTTTTTTACTAAGAACTATTATCTTTTATATAAATAAAAAATTTATGAAATGAGACTATTAATCATATGATAAAAATATAATTTTTAAAAAGTCAATAAATAATATGTAATTAGACCAAATCTTTCAGCATAATTTACCCAAAGAATTATTGTTACACTTGAAATTCTTTGGTCCAAGTTAGATGAGGGCATGTTTGTGGAAAATGCATAAAACTCCACTAACCCGTTTTCCAAGGCTCTTGGAATTTTCATATTATTCTTCTCATGCACCAGAGAGAGAAAGAAAAAGTGAAACTTGGTGGTGGTTTTGTTTGTGTGAACGTGAACGTGGCTCATTGGTTGTATGATTTAGGTCACGTTTGGGTACTTTTAAAAAAGTTAAAAAGTTACTCAAAAAGTTAAAAAGTTAATACTATTCATCAAAAGTCAGCAATTACGGCTGTACAACTTCTAATTCAAATTTTTCCCTACAAATCAATTTTTACAATTTTTTATTACACATTTTTCAATAAAAAGTTAAAAAATTAACCCAAACATCTATATTTTCAACCTCAATTTTTTAGTCCAAAAAGACAAAAAGTACAATTTTTTAGTCTTCTCAAACTTGATCTTACTAATCTTGTATTATTTAGTTTTTTATAATAAAAAAATATATACAAAAAATTAAAAAAAGTAATATAATAATATATAATAATTTGTTAACTTTAAATGTCCAAACAAGAAGCATTTCAATTTTTCAAGAGAGAGAGAGAGTGCATATATTTCAATCTATCACACTCGGCTCAAGGCCAAAAAAAAGTCTTTAATGTCCAACTTTTTAGTTTTATTACCTTATTATTGATGGGTGCGCGTGGCCATATGTACTAGTGGATGACAACTTCATTATCTTAAAAGTGAAACCACAACATTTGGGTTGAAATGTTGATTCCCATTTCTCCCTCATGATTTTTCAATAATAATTTAAAAAATTTATTCATAAATTTTATATGAAAAAATATTGATCAATTTAATCTTAAGATTTTTTTTTAATAAACTCATTAGTCTTTTTATTTTGAAAACTTGTATTTATATTTGATGTCATTTGAGTTTAAATAAATACCTTTTTATAATTCATTTTTTAATTTCTGAATCGTTTTTTAGATGAGAATGAAAATGTGAGATGTAAAAGATACTTTTTGACAAGATTGATAGTTGAAGTGTTAGTTGTCGAACGTGAAAATCTACATTTCTATTAGTGTGATTTTCTAATGTTACATTAGAGTGCTACGTTTGGAAAAAAAAAAATATACTAAGAAGTTTTTGTATACTATATTAATTGGAATGTAGCGTTACAATAAGGAGTTTTTTTGCAATGTTACGTTGTTATGTTTGAGAAAAATATACTTAGGAGTTTTTTTAATATGTTACATTGAAGTATTATGTTTGGAGAAAGTATATTAGTTTTTGTGTTATATTGATTGGAGTGTTATATTTAAAAATAAATAAATTAAGAAGTTTTTTAAAAATATTACATTGTTACATTTGAGAAAAGTATACTAAGGAGTTTTTAAGTGTGTTACATTAAAGTACTACGTTTAGAAAAAGTACACTAAGGAGTTTTTTAGTATGTTACATTGGAGTGTTATGTTTAGAGAAAGTATACTAAAGAGTTTTTGTATGTTACATTGATTGGAGTATTACGTTTGAGAAAAGTACACTAAGAAATTTTTTTAAAATGTTACGGTTGATAAACGTACAGTAAGGAGTTTTTTAGTGTGTTACATTAGAGTGCTACGGTTTTGAAGTGTTACGTTTGAAAAAAGTATATTAAGAACTTTTTGTGAAATGTTACATTTAGTAATTTCAACATTATGAAAAAACTCATATTTGTCTCTTAATACATAACACACATTTATATTTGGCCCTTCATGTAATTCACACTAGAATGAAACTTTTAGGTCTATAAGAAAAAAAAGGAGGACCAAACAGTTTATAGAATTATTATTTGAGATTTATTAATATTCCACCCTAATAATTTTTTTAGATATTTTATCATAATAAGATATGCGAGTAAAAATATATAATTTATCGATTGAAGTTAAATTTAAGGATAAATTATATATACACTCTTTGAGTTTATTTAAAATACAATTAATCCTGTAGCTTTAAAATTACAACTCTCCCTTTGTCGAAATTTGTTATTTAACAGAATTAATTAAAAAATAAAATTCCTAACGACCCTCCTACACAATAATAAAATTACTTGAATTGTTAATTGAAATATTTTTTTTACATCGCTAAAAACTATTAATTAACTTTATTTTTTATTAATAGAATGGGTCATTTATTATACGATAAAAAACTTGAAGGGACAAGATGTAATTTTCAAAACTACAAAGGGCAATCTATATTTTAACCAAATCTCAAGAATATATTTGAATTTATCCTAAATTTAAAATTAAATAATATCAATGTTACACATTTTAAAATAATGTAATTTTATTTTCAAAGATCGTTAGATTATCACACTAAAATAATTACAAAGAGATTCCTTGTAAAAGTGTTTATTCACTAACCCCACCTATCTATGGAGAAATTATTCAAGTCCTCTAGAAGGATACTTTATTCTATTTACTAATAATTAACATCTTTTAGATCGTTTCTTAAAATTCGAACATGTGGAGATGTGGTTTGGAAATACTTTTCTGATCTTGGAGAATGCTCGTGATCCTCTTCTGGCTACCTGAAAAGAAATAAATACTCCGGTCGAGGGTGTCGGAATTAGAACTCCGACGGACAAGTCAGAATCCACACTCAGGAATGCTTGTATTCTAAGTTAAGCACAATAATTCTCACATACCTCTTTTTGGCTGATGTTCTTCTATTTATATCTTTTCTTCCATGGGCCTCAGGATTCGGTCCATTTCCAACTCATATTCGGCGCATTTTATACTAGATCGACCTTCACTCGGCCCCTTGCCTAATCGGTCAATTGGCCGAATAGAGCTGGATTTGAGCTTGCGAGCCAATTGCTGAGTGCTTCGAATCTCGACTCTCCGAGATTCGGCTATCCGGAATCTCTACGACTCCCTCTTCTCGGCCCCCACAGAACATAAAAGTGATGTTTAGGTCACACTGCAGGAAATTCAACTTTTAGTGGCGTTTAAAAAACGCCGCTAAAAGTGTCAAAAACGCCACCAATTCTTTTTGTGACGCTTAGCACCAAACGCCGATGACGCGGCCGTCGCTATAGCTTTATGGCGTTTTAAAAACGTCGTGATATTAGTATAGGCGGCGTTTTTAAAAACGCCGCCAAATGTCCTCCTAAACACACGCTGACGTCACTGATGATATTTAGCGACGTTTTTTGAAAAACGCCGTCATATCTTTTTAAACAAATATGACCGTTAATATGTAAGGTTTCAGAGGCGTTTGTAAAAACGCCGTCATATCCCTTTTTTTTTTTTTTTTTTGGAAATTGTACTAATTTTATTTGATTGAACTAAAAAAATATCTGTAATAACACTAATATAAAATAACAACTCCCATTCAAATAGTTGTAATGAAGCATTAATTTACTTTCTCATTCAATTAATATCCAATCACCATTACCCACAAAATTAACATATCCAAAATCCAAAACGTTAACCACAAACTAACATATATCCAAAAATCATGTCTTAACATTAACCACAAACTAACATATATACAAAAATCATGTCTTAGCATTAAAGTTGTAGTCTTCACTGGTCTACATGCCTGCATCATAACATAAACTGTAATGAGATTCACCAAAATAAACACAAATTGAAAAATTCGTACCCAATATTTATAAATAGTCCTTAAAACTTGAAGAAGCACTAACAAGAATATTTTATCACATACCAAGAAGCACTAAATACATATAAAGAAAAAATAAAAATAAAAATAAAAACGCTTTTCAAATTTGAATCCAACCAAAAATCTGGGCCAATGTTGAATGCTTATTGTTGAATACAGTTTGTAACACAAGAAAGACTAGAAACTTACAGTTTGTAGCATCATCCTCATTCATTCCCAAGAAGAGAGAAGCATCTTGAATGCTTATTGTTGAATAAGCAGCTAGCAGTAGCTGAAACATCTTTGTGGTGTAAACATCTGCAAAAAAATGATCAAAAGATAATTTTGACAACAAAAAGTGCCATAAGGTAAAACTTCTCTCAATAGAGGAAGATAACAAGAGTCATTGCCTCTTAACTAATTCAGGACCCTATACATAAACAAAAAAACAAAGTAACAAACCCCCATCTCCACCTCCAAGGTTTCCCCACACACAACAATTACATCATTTAATCGGGGAATTGAAATATATGTTGGAGTATCTTGAGGCGTTCTTACACCATACTGTCCCCAAGAGAAAGAATGTGGTACTGTTTCAAACAAGGCCAAGAGGACTTCACTTGCACACACACAGCAGCTCCACTCTTATTTTCACCACCACCAACCACAACAATGATCAATCTGAAAATGATAGGATCAACCAAATACACACTGGAAGCTATCCAGGAAAATTTTGCATTCAACAACTATTCTAAACTAGTTCAAAATTCCAAAAGAACAACACATGTTTATACAAGTCGCTTATTTCTCCCTGAATTGAAAACTTAGCTCTTTGGGTCACCCACATTACCAATGGACAAGTTGAACAAATTCTTCACAGCAGAAAAACATAATTGGCTTTATAAAATAATTATAATTATTGCCAATTCAAGTCCTCCCACAAGAGGATATATCTAGTTGACGACATCGAGCACCAACTTACGAGACTTGAGAACAGACCACCTCATGCGCCTGTAATAAGCAGCTTGAAGCAATGCCAATGACAGTACAAATATCCACTTGAATCCCATCTGCATTAAGAGAAGTACACGCACGAGAAATTAACTTACCTCCTAATGTAATGTCGTGTGATAATATTGAAGCCAACATACCAGTTTTCTCTCTTCCATTTCTGGTTCTGCAGCCCATGACAAAAATGTCACAACATCTTTTCCCATCTACACCAATATTAGAATATGAGCTTAACTGTCTCATATGATTTACGATAATAAGCACAACAATATAAAAGTACGAGAGAAACCAACCTGAGATTCCGTTGCAAGGGTACCATCTTCATACTCAACAGCACCATCGATAAGCATTTTAGGCATAGCAATGGCTCCCCCAGGAAAGTAAGGATTATAATGCAACCCTTCTCAGATCTACAATACCATTACAACTTGGCTGATTATGGAAAGAAACGTTACCCAAATTTACAGAAAAAACAATTTCAAAATGTAAGCAACCTTGTGGTGGTTAACCCTATTGTGTATTATCCTAACTTTCACAATTAATAAAAAAAAAAATTACAACCACCCAAATATAAGTTAATCGGGAAATAAGTGAAACAGTATGAACACAGGCAATTCTTTTCACCAACAATCCTTGAAACACATGGGAGTGTTCTACCAAATAGAACAGATGGGGGGTGTATTATGCCTCTAATGAAAGCTTCTGCTTAAGCATACCTTTGAATCTGCTTATTCACCACGAAAGTCTACTTTTAATGCACCAAATCTAAAAAGTGAAATGCACCAACTACTAATGTCTAACAGAATATCAATGCAGACCCCAAAAAAATAAAAAAACACTACTTATAGATGGCGAAAGCTCCAATGCTATCATGATATAAATCTCTCAGGAACACAACAATGACATCCATCTGTAAGTGACATGAATTAATTTGCATAAATGACAGTATCAGCACTCCACATGATGTAGAAAAGGCTAAACTACCTACCACCCCCCAGACCTCAAACATATGTTGGAGTATATGTTGGAGTATGGTGTAATTTCGTGATTTTGATGAACTTACCTGATGCTAAATATTATGTCAGATGGAGCTTCGATGGAGCTTCGATGGAGCTTAGAGAGGGTTGAGAGAGAGAGAGAGATGTGTGTGCGTATAAGGGTTGAGAGAAAGAAATGGCTGAGATTCAAAATAAGGAAGGACGGAGGACGCGCGTGTGCCTACCGCATTTGGAGGCGTTTTCAATTATAAAACGGTGCCGTTTTGGTTAACAAATACGTGGCAGTTCTAAAACGCCATTAAAAATTAAAAAAAGTGGCGTTTAAAAAAACGCCGTTAAAAAAACGCCGTTAAAACCTATTTTTCTTGCAGTGTCAATAACTATTAATTTGAAATGCTACCTAAGTTTGTTCCAAGAGCACAAAATAATTTCTTCTATTTATGAGTATATATATGTATAATTTTATTAAAATTACTTAGAATTATTGTATATAATAGTAGTGTCCTATTAATGAGTGTCTTCAAAATATTAACTAAAATAAATAAAAAAATGTGCATTTTTGTATGACAATGCCAAACTTGTTAATAAATATTTCACAACAACGCTTGTTAACAAAATCTATAATAATAACTAATAATATGTGCAACACGCTGGTTGTTATATTGAATGTGTGTGGATGTATTGATAACAATGACTACAATATTTTTTTTGTTAATTGAATAATCTGTTAATATTGGGTAAGGCTTTTTAGATGTTGGCCTCACATGTGCAATTTATTGTTTAAGGACTAGTGTTTTGATTAAGAAATGAAGATATGTACTAGTCTTGTTCAAGAGTTTAATTATGAGAAACTTTTTGCATGGCATTATATGTAAGACATCATTAAAAAAGAAGAAAAAAAATCATAAGAGGATGAAATTGCAATAATTGCGTTATGGAACACTGAAAAGTAATACTTTGTTTTTGAGTATTGAGAGATTATTATTATTGCTTGAGAAAGTTCAAAACAACTTGGAAATTGACAAAGATCATCATTGTTGAACTTTATATTGAAGTCATTCTTAAAGAATATAATTGGAGAATCATTATACAGATAGTATGATGGAGTTGCTTAAAAACATGCAAAGGTTCAGTACTTATAGTTAGGAATGACAACGGGACATGTAAGAGTTATGGGATCTTTAGTCCCACCCCACCCTTACCCTTACCCTGATTTAATGAACATTATTCCATATTCGATCCTACTCGCTAGACTTCTCCCCCACCTTTGTCTCATTCTTGCTTATTTTAATCGTACTTTTGACTCTATCCGTTTAGTTTAACTTTACAGCTTATATTTTTAGTAGTTGATTTTAATAATATGATTTTATAACTTTAGATGACAAATGACTTATAACAATTGGTATTGTTTGATATTGATCTTAGTAGAATTGTAGAGTGAAATTGCACAATAAAGAGCACAGAGATGTGATATTAACAAAAAAAAATATAAAATAGAATGAAAAAAGTCTTAAAAATAATTTTGTATCATTAAAATATAATAAAAATATGTTAAAAATGAGACATTTTTTTAATAACACGCATAGTTGGGTTGAGGGTAGGGATGGCAATTTGAAACCGGCCCGACGGGGACCCGACCCCCCGACCCCGAATGGGACGGTTTTTCCCCGAAAAAAACTCCCCACGGGCCGGTGATGGTATTGAAAATTGAATCCCCGATCATTTTCGGGCCGGGGACGGGGATAGGTTACCCCGGCCCCGGCCCCGCCCCGTCCCCGTCCCGAATTTCCCCGCATAAATCCCCGCATATTCCCCGAAATATTCACCATATATATATATGTTAGTCTGTCTCTCTCCTCTCACCTAATTCATTTCATTTCATTTCTTTTTGAGTCTCAAACTTCAGCCTCTCTTCCTCTCTCTCTCTCTCTCTCTCCATTTGCAGGTGGTCTCACGAGGCTCAACCTCAGCCTCTCTCCCTCTCTTTACGCAGGTCGTCTCACGGCGGCGAGCTCCCTCCTCTCATCACCGCCGATCGCCGTCGCCGTCGCCCATCCTCTCACGGCATAGCGGCGAGGCTTAACCTCAACCTCAGCCGTTGTTCCTTCTCTCACGGCATCGGCGGCGAGGCTCAACCTCAACCTCAGTCGTCATCCCTCCATCTCACTCACCTAATTTTTTTTTTTTTTTTTAGCTCAGATCTGTTTCGATCTGTTCTATATATGTTAAATCTAGTGTTGAATAAATATTTGAGCTCAGATCTGTTGAGTATTGCTCCGTGTTCTGTTGATGATGATGATATGATTGTTGTTGTTGTTGATATATATGTTGAAGAGATCTGAATATGTGTTTGTTGACAGATCTGAGCTCAAATTGTTGTTGTATTTTATTTTTGTTGACAGATCTGAATATGATTGTTGTTGTTGTTGTATTTTATTTGAGCTCAAATTGTTGTTGCATTTTTTTTTTTTTAATTTTGGTCGGGGAATTTATGGGGTCGGGGAAACCCGATCCCCGTTAGGGGACGGGGGTGGGGGTGGTGAGAGACTCCCCGTCGGGGATCGGGACCGGGGACGGGGAAATTCCTACCATCGGGGATCGGGGACGGGGAGTGTGATCCCCGGCCCCGCCCCGCCCCGTTGCCATTCCTAGTTGAGGGTGGGGCGAGATTATCCTTCCCCATACCCGACTATTGAGTCTTTTATTCTCACTCCAAACCCAACCCTACCCTATTAAGAAATCCCCAAATCCATTTTATTGGGGCCGGAAAGGATTGGGAACCCATTGGATCGGGTGTTTTGTCATCCCTACTTGTGCTTTTTCTAGATGAAAAAAAAAATTATAAATTCATTTCATTAATTAAGGATATAGTCACAAAATAAATAAATAAAAATTATGCAATCTATGATATGTTTATTAGCCGGTGAAATTCTTTCAAAATTACTTCCCAAAAAATATATGTGATCACATGCCACTGTGTTTGGATAACTAACATCCGTAATCTTTGTAATTTGCATCTTGTATCATCTTGATCTTTACAGTTTTATTTGTATCAATTTTATTTTTTAATTTTTCACATAATGTTAATTTAGCTCAATTGATAACATCGTTAAAAATTTGAATATAAATCAAGGACAAAATGTTCCATTGAAAAGTCAATGTACCGTTTCAAAGTAAATGGACTAACTCCTAAATCACTTTTAGGAGAATTAATAGACTATTTTGTTAATTGATTTTCATAAATTTCTAAAGGGACATTGTATTATCAGTTGGATTAAATTGATATAATGCAAAAAAATTAATTGTAAAATTGACACAACGGACAAATTACAAATACTACCCCTGATACAGTTACAACTATAAGAGCCAAATTAATATAAGAGACAAAATTATAAAAACTACCAGTACAATTGCCTTTTTTGTTTTATTATTATTATTTTTTTGTTGTTGTCATCATTTCATTATTCAAGGAAAATATCAACTAAAAATATTGTGAAAATCATGTCCTGTCATGTTAATGGCAAACCAAAAAGGTGTAAAAATTATAATGTTTTTATTATTGAATCATAAAAAAGACAAATGGAGAGAACTAAAATAAATTTATGAGGAAAATGTAGAAAAACATATTGTCAAACCAACACTAACATAGATTATAGTGTGATAGTGGACTTGGATTCATTACATTGAAAGGGTTGTGCATGCTCTGTCAAAGTAAAGTGAGTTATGCCACCTTGGCTTTCAAGAGGTAATTGCATAAGAGTTGTTGACACATACAAACACCCTTTTTAAAGATAGTCATGCTCCTATCTAAAAAAAAATAAAAAGATAGTCATGCTAAAAACAAGTTATTGAACTATGTTAAAGTGAAAAATAATTTATTTTATTTTATTTTACAAACGATGTGGCATAAAACTAATTAATAGTATTAATTAAGATACAAAATATATATGTAGGATTCATTACTTGATTTGAGACCCACTTAATACTGTATCCAGTTGGTATATTTTTTAATATACTAGTTAGTGTTCCTAAAATTATTGGACGTATTATAAAACTTAAATTTAAAATGAGACCTACTAAAAATAAATGATAGGAGCAATCTATTGTCATGTTTGTTTGTTAAAAAAAATTGTTTTATGTCGCCAAATGGCAAGATGTCATTTATCTTCATTATTTCTTTAATAATTATTTTCTATCAAAGAATTAATAATAATGAGTATAAACAAACATAAATAATGATAAAAAAAAAATAGTGACACAGCATTTTTATAAAAAAAAATTATATTAATCAACTCAAAATAATTAGGCTGTGTTTAAGTTTTGTACTTTGATGAAAATTTGTGAAGGAAAAGAAAAAGAGGAGAAAAAGGTGACAAAATTTAGGCTTGTTCCTTCTTTTTCCCTCTACAAATTTCTACACAAGTCTATGATTCAAGCATAATTAAAAGTTTTATTGCAAATTTTATATATTTTTATACAACTTTTACTAGTGGAAGCCCTAAACACTAGATTAGTAATGACAAACAACTTCATCAAAATGAATGATGAGTGTTATGCGGTGTTTAGCATTTGCAATTTAAATAAGTTTTGATGGGAAAAGGCAAAAAACACAAAGGCCACGCAAGGAAAATGAGCAATGAAAATCACTTTTTCCATGGAAAAAGTAAAGGTAAAAGCCGAACCCTCCTCATAAGTCAGCCATTAGATTCTCTTCACCATGCTTCTTTTCTCTTCACATCTCTCTCTCTCTCTCTCTCTCTCTCTCTCTCTTTCATGGATAAATTACACATATAAATTGCTATAGTTTAATTTTGGGAAAATTATAAAAAATAAAATAAAAGAAAACCTTCAAGATTTGATACTTGTAACAAATTAAATCTTAAATTTTTAAATTTGTTAATTTAAATCTTAAATTTTTGATTTGTTTTCAATATAAACTATTTGTTTATTTTTGAATTAATTACCTAAAAGTTCTGTTTACTAATGGTATGGTAGCTCAGGTTCTATCTAAAATTTTTTGTACCAATAAGTCCTACTTAATAAATCTGAGAATATTATCAGTTTTTCTTAATTTTTAAAATTAAGAATATTATTAATTTTGTGTAGTAATGTTCAAGATAATTGTTTTACTAAATGATGGGGAAAAAAAGTATGAGATTAAATATTTTTACCCTTCTACTTATTTTTTTGATTTAACTATTCAATAAAACCGAGAACATTATCAATTTTTCATTTTTAAAGTTTTTTTTTCTAGTTTTTCACATTAATATTTCATCATCTTGCTCCTTTATAGACACAAAATTTTTAGTTTTGCACAAAAAAAATAATTCAGTTTTTTTCAAAAAAAACAAAAACTAGTTTTTTTTTTTTTTTTTTGCACATAATTTTTTTTTTCAATTTTAAAGTTTTGAAAATCAAAATAAATGTGAAATCATCATGTTCCTTTATAAATAATCATAAATGATGATCAATCATTATTTGAAGGGAAATTCTGACTATTAAAATTTTAATGGGAGTTAAAGGTCTAAAAAATCTTAATTAGGACTTAATGGAGTATAAGTTCATAAATTAGAATTTGTGTGTAAATACTCCTTTATTTTTTTTTATGTGGGTTTAGTCTTTATATTTTTATTTGCATCAATTTTGATTTTTATGATTCACACTGTGACAATTTAATTTAATTGATAATATTCTTTTAAAAATTAGAATGAAATTCATAGTCAAAATAATTCATTTATTTTTCTCAAAATAATTGAAGGGTTAACGTTTAATTTTAAAATATGCATTTTGGAAGTTTCTATTTACACAACAAAACTCCTAGGCCCAATTTTTTAAATTATAAACCCCTTAAAAATTCAAAAAATATATGTTATATTACCCCTTTCATAATTTTAAATATATCCTTATATATCTAATCCCGGACATTCTCTTTACACCCACAAGCATTTCGAACCCTAAATCTCACACCCACCCCAATTACCACCTCTAGCTACCACATCATCTACTTCTAATCATCATCTTTGCAACCCTCTCCCTCTCTACGACAACCACTAGCAATCTCTACTTTCGTTGTCTCCCGCTGCCACTACCCTACAAGACCACCACACAAACCATGTAGCCCTCCTACCCATCACCCCACAACTCCCACCCCTGCAACCAACACCCTAGAGCCTTACCATCACAACCACTACCCATAGAGAGAGAGAGAGAAAGGGTTTGAAAAATAATAAAGAGAAGAAAGAATTGTTGGGAGTTGACAAACGAGTTGAGAGGTGGTAGTCGATGGGGGCATGTGGATGCTAGGGATGGTGGCGACAAACACCAATAGTGTGGTCAAGTCAAAATGGTAGAAAAAGGGGTGGGTAGAAGAAGATATTAGGTTTTGAAATTTTAAAGTTTGATTACTTTTTGGTAATTTTATATAAGAATAAAATTGTAATAAAAATAAAGTTTTGGAGGTATAAAAGAGTTATTTATGTGGTGTAACTAGAAGCTTCTCTAATTTCTTAATTGATATTATTAATTGTATTAAATTGACATAATATAAGAAATAATTTATCTTCTATATACATATATGATGTTGTTGGTGTGCTGCAAATGACCTCACCCATGTAAAGTTGACGAAGGATCTTTGAAGTGATTTTTTTCTAGTTGTGTTATTAAAATTTAATGTTCAGTATGGTAATCACTTTAAAATCTTTAATATTAAATATTTTAGAGATAATTACTAGTAGGTCTTATTGAGTGACCTTATTTCGTCATAAATCCTTCGTGAAATTTTATTTTTTACTTATTTGCCCTTTATTTGGATAATGAATTTTTTTTGAGACTTTTTAAATGTGTTTTGTGTTTGTGAAATGATCATTTAGTATTAATAATCATATCAATAAATTTATCAAAATGATAAATAATTTGAATATTTTGATTTTGATTTATAATTTATAATTTATTTATATTAATTTGTATTGAAATGTGATGCAAAAAATATAATTAGTGGAATTATATATTTTTAAAAATTACAAGAATAAATTTATCACTAAAAATTAGGATGAATTACAAACACACCTCCTGAGGTTTACTTAAATTACAAATTACCCCTTGTGATTTTAAAAATTATATTATGCTCCCTACGGTTTCTAATTTCATAACAAATATGCCATTTTATTAATAAACCATCAAGTTAATTAACAGTTTTTAATAATGTTAAAATTTTATTTCAATTAATAATTTTATTATTGTATAGGTGAACAGTTAAAATTTTTACTTTTTTAATTAATTCTGTTAAATAAAAAATTCTGATATGGATGTATTTTATAATTTTCTAAATCATAGAAACAATTAAATAGACTTCAAAAAAATGTACTTATAATTTATTCTAAAAATTAAAATAAAATATTTTAATAAATAAATTCAATCCACAAAACTTAGCTCGTACCTGCCCTTAATTTTCAACTACAAAACATCACCTAGATCACTTTAGAAGAACCATGCTATGTAAAGTTGGTGCATTGTCTCGATCATTGATTCGAAATCTCTTGCAATCAATCTTTAAAACACAACCCGGTACAGCCTTCGGATCAACTTGATCTAACGGTTGTTATTTGGACAAAACTTTATACTTTTGTCATATGATTGATTAATCTGTTTTTAAGTTGACTTCAATGGTGTGCAAAACATTTGATTTGATAAAGCAACAATTAAAGTAATAATAATGCTTGGGACTACTAAAGTGGTGTTCTAAAAATATCATTAGTGATGTGACAGTGGACTGGACTCACTTTTTGTATTTTGTTTTTTTTTTATTTATTTATTTAAAGTACTTGCCAACTTATTAGTGGTGTTTTAGAATATCACTTTTAGTAGGATGTATTATTACCGCTAAAGAAATTGGAAGGAAGTGGGTGTGGGACCCAAAGGTTGAAACCCAAAAAGACTGTTGCCGTGTTGGACTACACATATCCACACGCACCATTTTTCCTCCTCGGTTGGTTTTGATGCATTTGACCGTCCAATTACGCATCATGTTTAGTACAATATTTTTCCATCATGACTACGCAATTTATACGTCAAAAATAAAAGCTAGGTTGGAGATTTCAAATACTCTATTAATTTTTTTTATTTGATCACTCATATAAGCGTTGAACTCACACACATATATATATTTGTGTGAGTCTCATACTCATATAAAAGATTTAATAAATTATTTAAATTCTATAATATTTTTTAAAAATAATCAAATAAATACTCTTTCTACATTTATTAATCAATAACAATAATGTTACAGACCACTAAATTTCTACCACTAACATCACCACTAATGATATGACAAGTAAAAAAAAAAACAAAAACTAAGACACAAAAAACATAAAACTCACTGCCACATCCTTAGTGTAACCACTAATTAGTATTCTGTATTATTTTTCAATCAATAAATACATCTGCATGTGAATCTCTATGTGGGAATCAGGAGGCGCATGCGTGTTGTGAGGTCCGTTGGAGATTTATTTTGAATTCATTTTGATAATTTAAATTATTTACATTATAAGATTTGTTAAATATATTACACTACTGTATGGGCTTATGGGTTTTGTTTTGAGTCCATGTCGTTGATCTGAATCGTTTATATTATAGAATTTGACGATTAGATCATTCATGAAAAAAAACAAATTCATTGAATATCTGTAGACTCAAAACAAAATTACATTTATTTTTTAAAAAATAAATGATTAGAATAATTTTAATAAATTATTTTAAAACAATTCACTCTTGATCATAGCATTATATATGTTCAATTAATTTAATTTTTTATATAAATAATATTTTAACAAATCTTACGATATAAATTCAAATTATCAAGCTCTGGATAAGTCACCGTTGGACCTCACAACGGGCACGTTGTGCGTGCCTACCCCTTGGTCCCTTTATGTGCAGGCCATTTGGTTACCATTGTTTATATTTTTAGTCCCCACATTCCATGAGGCGCGTGCAAAAATTTTCAATCATCTCGTATGTTATTGGGGTGTCTGTTTCAGCTTTTTAGAACCAACTTATGACTTTTAGCTTTAAAAAAGTTATTTTGGACTGTTTGGTTAAACTTATTTCAAACAGCTTCTTATTCTAACAGCTTATTTTAACTCAAAAAAGCTAATTCTAAGAGGCTGCTCACCCCTTACTTCTGATTATTAACTTTTGCTATGGACATGTTAATTTATGGTTATACTCTTAAATTTTTTTATTTTTTATTTTTTTAAAAATAAAAAATGACTCAATTGGACTATAGATTATTATTATTATTTGTTATGAGAAATGTAGACAAACAAAAAATAAAAATTAATTGAAAAAAGCTATTTCATAGCTTATTTAACAAACACTACTCAGCAACTTAAATCTATAATCCAACAGCTACACCGAACAGATTAATAACCTCTGATTAAAGTCATAATCTATAATCTGTTAAGGTATAATCTATAAGCTGTTTTAACAGCTACACCAAACGGGGCCATTATAAAGCGAATTACATTAATAGTCATTATAGTTTAGAATTTGTGTCACTTTAATCCTTAACTTTTTAATTGTAATACATTTGACCTTGAATTTTAAATCTTATTCCAAATAAGAATAATTGAAGATATTATTGCTCAATTTCAAGGGCAAAGTTGTCAATTTGATAAAATATAAACTAATTTGATAAAAATAAATGTCAAAAAATATTTTTGAATTTTTAAAAATTATTTCTACCTATCAAAGAGAAAATTATGTAAAATTGATAAATCTTTTACACATTTTTTTTTTACCAAATTCATTTTTATTATGTGTTTGGGTGATGATTATGTAATGGGTAATTGTTAAGCTTTTAATGTGTAATCAATATATTATATGAAATATTTTTAGTTTTTGATTTTTTGATTTAATGAATTGATTAAATAATGATATCAAAGTTGTCTCCATATTTGACTTTTGAAAAAACAAAAACTAATTTAATAAAAATAAAAACAACAACATATTATATAATCATCATCAAACACATAATAAAAATTAATTTGATAAAAAAAATAAACAAATGTGTAAAATATTAATCAATTTTACATAATTTTATCTTTGGTTGGTAGAAATAATTTTTAAAAATTAAAAAAAAAAATTGACATTTATTTTTTTCAAATTAGTTTATATTTTATCAAAATGACAACTTTGCCTTTGAGATTAAGCAATAATATATTCAATTGTCTTTATTTGTAACAAGATTCAAAATTTAGAGTCAAATGTGTCACAATTGAAAAGTCAGGAACCAAAATGACACAAGACCCAAACTATAAGGACCTTTAGTGTAATTTGTCCATTATTATATTAAAGACTCGTTTAAAAACTTAAGGGTAAATTACAAATACACCCCCCTAAGGTTTGATTAAAACACAGATTGCCCCATGTGGTTTGAAAAATTATAAATACACCCTTATTAGAATTTTTTATTTAACAGAATTAACTAAAAAAATGAGATTCATAATTGCTATCCTATTGCCTAAATTATTAATTGAAGCATATTTTTAACATCATTAAAAATTGTTAATTGACTTGATGATTTATTAATAAAATGGGCGATTTGTTATGAAATTAGAAACCTTAGGGGGTGGAATGTAATTTTTAAAAATCACAGGGAGCGATTCATATTTTAATCAAACCTTAAAGAGTGTATTTTTAATTTACCCAAAACTTAATTACTTTAGGAGTGTTTTAGAAAGATCAATATGAGTAGTGTTTTTTTTTTTGTTTTTTTATTTTATTTTATCTCTTTTGTTGCTTTTTGGTTTTTTTACAAATGTATTTGGGAGGTCTTATTTGTCATTTCCTAAAAAAATCAAAAAGTCAAAAAGTTACTATCCTATTTAAGTCACATTATCTTATTTAAGTCACATCATCTCTCTATCACATCACTTCAAACCCAACCCATACCCTACTCATATTTTATAAAAAGTCAAAAAGTGCACTTATTTACAACATCCCAAACAACCCTTGCTGCTTTTTTGCTTTTTATTTTTTTTTATAATATAGTATCACATCATTTGTAAAAAATATAAAATTCTCATATTACCATCGTGCATATTTTTAAATTACCATTTTACCCTCCACTAGCGTTTTCCAAATTATCATGCAAAAATGTAACACTTCCCAATAATTAAAATACAATGATCTTGACTTAGTTCCATACAGATGAATAATTATGAACTCTAATCAACATTAAGTAATTCAAATCCTTATGGTTATATTTCTTGATATACGAGAGTTATACAAAAGATGTTCACATGCAATACATATTCAATCTCTTCAACAGTATGAATTCATAGCATGTGAGACAGATAATGTAAAAGAAACAACACAAAGGAATATCACAGGGGCTACAAGTTTTAAGGCTTATGTCTGGTTAAACCAAAATGATTATCGAAACTCATACATATAAAACCCTTGACTTGTCAAAGTAAACAATAAAAGAAAAGAGTCCCATGCACTCAAAACACTTCTTACACCTTTAGTTAGGCGGGATCGCCACATCCTTTTCTGCACAAATCCATTAGGAGTGAGCACAAAGTCCAATAAGAAGATTTTAACAAAGTATATATGTGTTAAGCAGTTTTGTAACATGAATGCTATGCAATGCCACACTTAAAAAAAAATAAAAATTTCCATAACTCTAACCCTTTTAAAACCGCATGCAATGCTCTTTTCAAAAATGCATTATCTCAATGAAATCAAAATGCACATACCGGGCAATAAATATGACTCAGGTAATTCTTAAATTGGTGTCTGCAAGTAGGCATATCAAGCACTACCAATCACTACTTTATCGGCTCATAATCGAAAGACATGTGGTACATACTCTGCACGTGTTTTCGGTCTTTCACTCTAGACACTCAAACCAACTTAAGCAATACCAAACTATACCCCCTATCTGGACTTACCAAACGTATTTACTCTAAAATATCTCAAGATCATCAATTGTTTTCCCTAAAACAATAACTCAATTTTCAAAACATAGCTGTAATAATCGATATTCAAAAGCTATACAAGTGAATGAAATGTAAATACAAATATACATAATCCCATTATATATTTCCCCATAATTCTCAACATTTTTCCTCAATGTGAAATACAATTGAAAAATATAAAAATTCTCGAGATATTGATTCATGATTATGTTTTAATTTAAAACTGTGAATATCAATCACAATCAAGCAATCAATGACAAATCGACACAACAATTTAACATTTAAAAAAAAAAAAACCCATAATGGAGCACCTCTAATTATGATAAAAAAATCACAGGCCAAAACCATAAAATAATCGATTAAGAAGACAAAAAGGAATTATACACAAGTATCCTTAATTACTTAGCGAATCCATACCTGAATTGAACCTAACCTGATATGCCTTTTCCACCACCATCTTCACCTCGAAATTGCTTTTCCTAACATCGAATTCACAATGCTAATGTCAAATCCACGATGATAAGCCACTCCGAAATCCACCAAAACTTTAGGCTCAAGTTCCTCGGAATCCATCGATGAGCACCTCTCTTTTTATATGAATAAAAAACGAAACCAACCCTTGATGTTTGACACAGTGTAATTTGTTGATCAATATATCACCTTCTATACATCAGGAAAACTTATATAAAAATACACTTTAATATAGAAGACTTTGTATGTTACCCATCTCTGAGAATCTAGACGGGTTTAATCCTAAAAGCAACAAACGACACACTTTATACTAAATAGAGTTGCGAAGACCGCTTGAGCACAACATCCACCACTTGAGCGGTGAAACATATTTTCCAGAAGTCCAGTTTGCAGGCAGAGATACTAGATGATCCATTTAACCGCTCGAGAGCATAAAAGATCGCTTGAGCAGTCAAACTATTTTGACTTTTTTCTTAGCTTCGGGGGTGCTGCTCCTCGACCTCGCCTGGTCACTGGCCCTTGGACCCTCGCTATAACGATTCTAGTTTAGACCCGACCCATTTACTTGATTTTGAATCTGAGAATCCATGTACTTAACTATTATTCATCTCTTTCTCATCTTGATGCTTGTTGAGTTTGTCTATGGGAAGTTTTGATTGTGTTTAAAACAGGTTGGGAAGTCAATTTTTTCAATAAGTTGTTGCCCAAATTTTTTTCTGTTCGCTCGAGCAATAACTAACAATATCCGATTATTTTAATTTTTTACATAAATATTCTACTCAACGAATCTTAGAAAATGAATAAGTCAGATCATCAAAATAGGACTTGTGGTGGATTCTACAAGTCCTCTCAAGTTCTCTAATGTTGAGATGTGAATATGAGAGAAACTTAACCTTAAATATATATACTTAAGTTACATCTCTTTATTTTTACAAGTATTGTAGAACTAGTTCTAAATATTCATTTAAACAATTCTTAAATTCTGAACAATATTTTATTATCATATTATGAATGATGACAATGTTTTTAAAATGAATAAAGGTTGGGACCCCCTTTGGGGGTCACCCCCTTTACCCCCTTTGCTTTTGATTGGCCAACTTTTCTTCTTTTTTTTTTTTTTTTTTTTTTTTTTTCTCTCCCAATCCCCAACCCCCACGTGTGTGTGGGGGTGGTGGGGGTGGGATTTTGAGGGGGGATATATCACCACTGTTTTAAAATATGCAATTCCAAACCGAATCAAATAGCATTTTAGTAGTTTGGTTTTGTTTGGTTCTAAGATTTTCATAATTCGATTTGGTTTGAAATTTTATAAAATCGTAAGTAATCACTTCGCTATGATTTATTCTTAAACTGAATCTATTTGATCTATGCGGACCAGTAATGTTGTTTTTGGTTCATAAATTTTAAAAAAAAAATAGAAAAAAATATATA
Source organism: Camellia sinensis (assembly GCF_055761805.1). Lineage (NCBI taxonomy): Eukaryota > Viridiplantae > Streptophyta > Magnoliopsida > Ericales > Theaceae > Camellia > Camellia sinensis. Next base: position 146,058,602 of record NC_138970.1, read on the forward strand.
TAATATAATTATATTTCATTCATATTTCACTTATTTTTTATTTTTCTCTTCTCAAAATTTCGAAATCTATGGAAAAAAACAAAGCTTAAAAATTAGGGATGGGCAAACGTCGAGCAGGGCCGAGTTTGAGCCAAGATGGTACTATACTTTGTATCTATGTAAGGCCAGCCCGACCGTGACATCGGGCCTCTATATTTTTCCCAAGCCCTGTCCAAAAAATAATTATTAACCTCAAACCCACCCATCGGTCTATATATCAAAAAAATAATAATTATTCCATAATTATATTTAATCACACATTATATTTTTCTTAAATAAATATATTGATATTATTATAAATTAAAAGATTTTTGATATAAATTAAAGAATTTTCTTAAATAAATTCAATCACATATCACCACAAATGTGAATTGTAATAAAATGAATAAAGATAAAATCTAGATTCCAATAACAAAAATATATATTTTAATATTTATAAATAAATAATTTAATAACAGATCGTATTGAGTAAATTGAATTAAAAGCATAAATTCTCAATGTAACCAAATGATGTTTCCAACTAAAAATATTGATTTAACCTAACTTTATTGGTTAAAATAATATTTTTAAATTTTTTAAAAAAAGAATTACTATGCTTGGTTATCATTTTTCAAAAACACTTTTTAAAAAATTTTACTTTTTTATTATCCGTTTTTTTTGTTTTTATTGAATTTTTAAAATATTTTTAGCAATTTTTTTAATTTTTAAACATACCTAGCATACATATACTTAAAAAGTAAAAAAAAATTTGAAAAAAACTTTTTAAAAATTCACTAAATATCAAAAATATAAAAAAAAATATGATAATTCAGTACATTTTTTATATTTTTATGTATTTATTAATTTTTAAAAATATTTTTTTACAAATTTTTTACTTTTTAGATATATCTAAAAAAATAAAAAAAATATTTAAAATTTTAAAAATATTTATTAAAAATAAAAAAATATAAAAATATAAAAATTTAATTCAAAAAATTCAAACTAAGCGGACCAACTACCGATGTCCATTTCTACTAAAAATTGAATTAAAAAACAATCATTAGATAATGGAGGAGGGGCCTAATCTACGCGCCAATGTCTGGGTATGGGAAAATCCCAAGAAAAGTTTAGTAACGCCTAAAAACATAGGGCAAATTACATATACACCCCTCCAGGTTTGGTTAAATTACAGATACCCCTGAGGTTTCGGAAATTACATCCCGCCCCCTGAGGTTTGTATTTTCATAACAATTTACCCCCTGAGGTTTATATTTCATAACAAATTACCCCCTAATTTCTTATGCAAATATAGCATTCAGGGGGAATTCGTAATTTCTCAAACCTCAGGGGATATCTGTAATTTTGTCAAACCTGGAGGGGTGTATATGTAATTTGCCCAAAAACAAACCCAAAGTGTCCACTCAATGTCTCCCCACCGGTGGACACAAAGCGGCGCGTGTGGTCCTCGAGTGTCTAGCATCTGCTGTCAGTGAATGAGCCCTCTGTGGAGAAGTTATTTGGGGCAATTTAGGAATATGTTAAAAAAATTAATTTTTTGACTTTTTAATTTTGTTACACAAAAAATTCATAAAAAAAACACCAAAAACCTAGATTTTTTAGTTAAAAAAGTCATCGAAAAGTTAAAAAGTCAAAAAAATTAATTTCTTACCAACTTCTCAAAATATCACATTGATTGGTTTAAAAAAAAGTTACTCTCTCCGTCCCAAAATAATAATTTCTTTTAAGAAATTTAATTTTTTTTGATAATATAATTATTACACTTTAAAAAAATTAATTTTTCACAATTACCTTTTGATAGTACATTTTTTAGAGAATATCAATATCATAATTGTATTTTTTATATTGTTAATGAATTTAAAAGAAAAGCAAAATAGGAAATTCATATTATTTTTATATTTAACTTTTGAAAAGAGACTAATATTTTAAGACAATAAAAAATAAAATAAGAAACTAATATTTTAGGACGGAGAGAATACGTCACGCTTCACATCAATTATAATTAGTGAATAAAATAAAACTTATAATTTTATGTTAAATAATTAAAAAAATATAAAAATATATACTCTCTCCGTTCCAAAATAATTGTCCCTTTTGAAGAATTTAACTTTTTTGGTAGTACAATTATTGTACTTTAAAAAAATAATTTTCAAAATTACCTTTTTGATAATATATTTTTTATGAAATATCAATATCATAATTATACTTTTTATGTTGTTAATAAATTTAAAAAAATAATAAAATAAGAAATTTATATTATTTTTATATTTAATTTTTTTTAAAAACATAATATTTTAAAATAATAAAAAATTAATATTTTAAAACGGAAGGAATAATCAATTTTAAATATGATGAGTCCTAATAATTTTTTCCATCGCTCTCCAACCAATCCTTCACATAAATGTGAGTGACATCAACAGTACTACTACGTGGTGATGTCTCTAAGCACTATTTTATAGTGCCAAAACAGGGAATATATGGTGTATTGAAAAGTTGGTAAAAAATTAATTTTTGATTTTTTTTATTAAAAAAGTTTACTTTTTAGGTAGTGACTTGGTTAAAAAAGTTAATTTTTTTTACTAAAAGAGCGAAAAACTAAATTTTTGCTAGCTTGCCAAATATGACATTAGTAAAGATTGTAGAGAACTTTCAGAAAAGAAATTACTTTATAGTGAAAAAAAAAAATACTTCCTCCATTTTAAAATAATAATTTTTTTAATAATATAATTATTATATTTTAAAAATATTAATTTTTTAAAATTATCCTTTAATAGTATAGTTTTTGAAAATATCTATTGTCATAATTATATTTTTTGTATTGTTACTAAATTTAAAATAAGGATAAAATAAGAAATTCATATTATTTTAGTTTTGATTTTTGAAAATAAACTAATATTTTGGAACAATAAAAAATAAAATATGAGGGGTTGTTTGGGATTACCTAAATAAATGTACTTTTTGTCTTTTTACGAAAATATGTGTAAAAAAGTAGAGAGGTGATGTGATTAAAAAAAATAAAAAGATAAAAAGATTGATTATTTTTGAGTTACCAACTTGACCTAATATTTTGAGACGAATAAAGTATACAAAAATATATAAAGGTGCAAGTTAGAGTTATACACACTAAGAAGATTTTAGTTGTACTCCACCACAGAATAATTTGTACATTACTTTTTTTTTTTTTTTTTTTTTTTTTTTTTTCATTGTCCCACTGACAAGTAAATTTCCCTCAGAAAATGAGCAAAATGTAAGGTGATGAAAAATTCCATGATATATGCATTGTACCGATATTTGTAATTGTATTTTATTACTTCTTTCCTCTTAATTTGTTGGTTAAGAAAATCTTACTTATTAAAAAGACATACAAATATTATATTTAAATTTAAATTTTAAAATATTTTTTCTATCATTACTCTTTTATTTGAATTTTAAAATGGCTTTACAATAATTTATAGAGGGCAATTTTGGAAATCTAATAGAATTTAGTATCTCAAAATAGAAAATGGATCAACTTTTTAGGATAGACTAAACTGGAAAGGTAGACAAACAAAATGGGACGGAGGAAGTATAGTTTATTGTAATATTAGTTATAATTTGATTACGATTTATTGTAGTGTTAGTTTGATTACACTATATTATAATTACAAATTTATAGTTGTAATTATAAATTTGAAACACACCTATTGAGCGTGCACACTTTCTAATGTGAAAAATAATATATAAGTTCACTTTTAGACTCACAATCTAGACCCAAGATGTGTAAGGGAGATGACCAATTGATAATTAGAAAACATTAGAAAAAGTTGACTTAGATATTATAATAGACTTTCACATTATTGAATTTGAAAAGTATGTCTAATTTTTAGGATAAAACAACACTACTCTTCTAATATGTATGTAGGGATGTAATCGGTCAGCTACGGTAGGTATTTAGGTGAAAATTTTCACTGAACTGATAATATCGGTTTTATTATTTTGAATATTGATACAAACTGCTTCTCCCGTCAAATTGCACTAATTAAAACAATTTGGTTCAGTGCGTTTTATTCAGTCAAAGATTTTTCAAGTTTGAGTAACTTTTAAAAGTTATAGTATAGTCACTAACTTATATAAAAATATTGAATTAGTCATTTGTCCATCACTTTAAATATATTCAATCCATTCATTTAGTAAATGCTTTTTAATTCCTAGATTAACAAAAAAAAAAAAAAAAAAATAATAATAATAATAATAATAATAATAATAATAAAAAATACGAAGACTTCAAGAATAGTGAATTTTTTTTATACTTATTAATATCATTATATTATTAGATTATATATTATAAATATAATATATGTTGAATTGGTAGATTTCAGTTAGTTTGGTTCACAAAGTGTTTGAATTGGCACCAAACTAAAAATTGAAAAAATTCAAACTTAAAAGCTTTACAAACCAATTCTTGTTAAAAAAACAAATCAAATATGAATTTGTTTTTTTTTACATCCCTATATATATCTATCTTCTAAATTTGAATTTTGCAATTGACCAAATATGTCTCATATTTTTTATTTCTTCAAGATATATCTATAATAGTTTTTTAAAACAAACAATTATATTGTGAGGTGAATACGACTTGAACCCATGATCTTAAATAAAAGAAATAACATATTTATCACTTTAACAATACACAGCATATATATTTTTAAATTAAAATTAATTTTTATTATTATTATTTTTATAAATTTAACAATACACACACTTATTATTATATAAACTAGCAGTGGCACACGTGATGCGTATGCAATTCAAATAACTAATAATAAAAACAAATAATAAAGAATTTAATATCATAATATGTATCTTACTTAAGTAATAAGTGTGTTTTTAATGAAACCCAAAATTTTGGATTCAAAACCAACTTACGTTGTGTATAATAATTTTTTTGTTTTAGCATATATAAAATTGTTACGTGACATGAGGAGAAGAAAATTTTACTAAACTAATTTAGGCATTCACTTGATAATAGTATAGATGGATAGATAAAAAAAGAATTAATCTAGGGACCCAAATTAACTCACCTAAAAAATTTTAAATGAATAATTGTGTGGTAGAGATTAGTTTATGTAGTATCATGTCTATGTGAATTAATACGTAGAATAAATTTAAATTATAAAAAGATTATTCTGAATAATTTTTAGATTGAGAAATGTGATAATATTACAGTACAGAGAGAGAGAGACAACTGAGGGCGCACGCCGCCTCATCGGATCCCGTATACGGCCTACTACTTTTTACTGTATGAAATGTGGGTAGGTGAGAGAAAGTATTAGAAGAAGTTGATGAGGGGGCCATGTGAATATGTGATTGTAATAGTCATAGTTTTTGTCATAGTGGGTGGTGCTTTTTTTGACACACCTTTCACGTATACATGTGTTTGTTTAGGGTTTTTTTTGAGTCAGTTTATGACTTTTAATTTTTAAAAAGTTATTTTAAATTGTTTAGTTAAATTTATTTTAAATAATTTTTTATTCTAATAATTTATTTTAAGTAAAAAAATTGATTCTGAAAAGTTGCTCACTCCTTACTTCTGATTATGAGTTTCTGCTGTGAACATGTTAATTTACGATTATACTCTTAAATTTTTTTATTTTTTATTTTTTTAAAAATAGAAAAAGACCCAAATGGACTATATAATAATAATATTATTTTTTATGAGAAATGTAAACAAGTGGTGAATAATAAAAAATAAAAATTAATTGAAAAAACTACTTCACAGCTTATTTAACAAATACTACTCAACAACTTAAATCTATAATCCAACAGCTATACCAAACAGATTAACAGCTTCTGATTAAAGTCATAATCTATAATCTATTAAGCTATAATCTATAATCTGTTTTAACAGTTACACCAGACGGGGCCATAGATATGTAGAATCCATGGATCCGTTTGTACTCAGTAGTATCACCACCATCGCATTGTGTGGTTTAACCATTAAATTACTTAGTGGTGTTTTGAAAAGTTAGTAAAAAATTAAATTTTTAGTTTTTTTAATTTTTTGGTGGCTTTTTTGATTAAAAAAATTAATTTTTTATAACTTTTTTGAGTAAAAAGGTAAAAAAGTAAAAAAATTAACTTTTTATCAAGTTCTCAAATTATTTATTATTTAAGATCTTTGTTTTTTAAGACGTATTGAGTGGTTAAGAGTCACCATCAAACGCTTTCACTCAGATTTGATTTTTCATCGTTTCTCAACGTAACTCTCTTACACGTTGCTTCAAATAATATCTTAGCTTGGGATTGGGGGGATTCACAGAGCCTGCACGGCTCTTTTTTTTGGAAACCAGATAAATAAATAAATATCTTTAAAGTTTTTAAAAAATTTCTTCTTATTATTATTTTTAGATGTAAGAAATCTTAGGTCTCGTTTGGAGAGTAACTATTTAGTCAAAAAATCACTATAAGTTGTCACATCACTCTTTTTATTTTTTTGTACATTTTTTCATAAAAAATTTAAAAGTTATTAAAATAATTTATTCTTAAATGAGGTCTTAATTTATGATAAACATAAAAATTGTTTTGAGAAGTAACTTAACTTTTTGATTATTATAAAATATATATATATAAAATAAAGATATAATTTGATTTAAATAAATTAATAAATTGACTTATAATTGATAAATTTGTTTCTAAAATGGCCATAATTTTTTTTTTTTTTGATATTTAATTTAAAATTTCACAGAATCTTAAAACAGCTACTGCGTTTAGAGTAGCCTAGCATAGGAGGCTGATTGATTGATCAGGTCTGAGGTTGAAAATAATAAATACATGATTGGCTAATTAATGAAGTTGGGGCTCTAGTCATACTGAGGGTGGTGGGTGTGGGTCCCTTCTTTTATTCTCTATCTTTGTCTCATAGAAATTTTTCATTTCCCCTGGGGGCCACATTCTAGTGTTGATTTTTTTATTTTTTTTTATTTAAGGGAAGCTATAGCTTTACTATTTTTATTTTTATTTTTATTTTTATTTTTTTATACTCATTCCGTCTCAAAATAATAATTTTTTTGGTAATAAAATTATTACACTTTAAAAAAAATAATTTTTCAAAATTATCATTTGATAGTGCATTTTTTGAGGAATATCAATGTTATAATTGTATTTTTTATGTTGTTAATGAATTTAAAAGAACAAAATAAAAAAATTTATATTATTTTTATACTTGATTTTTGAAAAATGACTAATATTTTAAGACAATAAAAAATAAAATAAAATACTAATATTTTGAGACTTAAAGAATAATTTACACTCCCTCGCTCGATTTCAACTCACCACCATGGATAGTTACGTTCTCCTAACCCCACAATTTCAACTCATCACCATGGATAGTTACCTTCTCCTAACCCTACAATTACTGATTGCCTGCTACCACACACTTTTTCCATCATCCTTCACCTCCAGCAGTCTCATTTCCCACTCACTCCATCCTTTCATTTCCCTAGTGCCATTGTGACCCCCTAGTTTATCCTCCATATCATAGCAACCTCTCTAACTTTTTTGATCGTTGTAAAATCAATATGCTTTTAAAACATAAAATGAGTATAATTAGAAAGTATGGATATTGTAGGGGAGATTTATCAATAAATCCCAAAATTTGAACTTATGCACCAATTGGTCCCATTTTTATTCTATTAAACCATTTAGTCCCATTTAATTGTGAAGGACATAATTACCCTCATCTAACCGTAAGACACACGCAGGGGCTGGCATGGGCTTTTTCTCCTATCACACAGATACACACATACATTGTGAGGGGCACACACACAGATACACACACACAGATACACACATACATTGTGAGGGGCAGACACACACACACACACAGATACACACATACATTGTGAGGGCAGACACACACACACACAGATACACACAGGGACGCCGTTGCTGACCGATCTAATCTTCCTGAGCCGTCGGTTCGTGCGTCGCCCGCCGAGCCTCCGCGGCAGTCGGAGAATGATGCGCGAGCCGGAGTTGAGGGTAAGAGAGGCGGCGGTGGAGCAGATCGAAGAGAGGCAGAGCGATTGGGCGTACTGGAAGACACAGAAGACACCATTAACGCACACACCCAGCAGCAGCCTCAGCATCTCAGCATCTTTATACTCACACAAGCAGATCAAATACATCGGATCGTTGATTCCACCGCCTCGATCCTTCGAGAATGGAAACCGAGGGTACGAATTGATGACCGCTTGATCGAGCCCTCTTATGGAGACCCATTCTGCAACACATCTCTCTCATGGTGACCCACCGCCTCACTCATCTCTCTCATGGAGACCCATTCTGCAACACACACACTAATACACACACACGCAAATCTCTGAGGGTGTGCCACACCGGAATGAAAGTGGGACCAAATCAGTGAACCAAAAATGACAGTTTGTAAATCAATGAAAGGGCACTCTCGTCCACAGAGTAAAACAAAAAACAAAAAAAAAAAAACAAAAAGGATCAAATCAATACACCAGCAGGACTATTTGGTATAATAGAATAAAAGTGGGACTATTTGGTATAACAGTTTGTAAAATAGGATTTATTGGTAAATTTCCCATATTGTATTCACATAGATTATTGGATTATTTTGCCTATTTTAACCATTATTCCTAAATTACTTTGAAACAATTTGATTGAGATACATTTAATGTGAATTGAAATTCAGATTCTAAGTTAAAAGAAAGCATGATGAAATGAGATGGGAAAGAGTACTTGGGGAATCGAATCCTCCACTAATTATGCAACCAACTTTTTAATTTTAGGTTTCACAAAATAATTATTTGAAAAAACAACTCCACAACTATAAGTTTGAGATCGTTAACAGGGAGGAACATTACGGTAACTAAGGTGTTTGGCTTAGTGATTATGTAACATCCTTTGTGATGTGAGATCAAATTCAACTCTTATAGAGAGAAGTTTGATACTCTTTGTGGTGGTGGTTTGTTTTTCCCCATTATGGGGGCTTTTATGATTAGTGATAGTCGTGTTGGGCTTGGGCTATAGTTAGTTTATTAGTTGTTTGGTTTTGTTGTCTTTCTAATTATTATGAACTAATAGTCTTGATGATGTAAGTATTTATTATATTTCTAATTACTCGTCTAACCAAAGCATAGTTCGTCTCATGTTTTCAATACACAAGCATAGAAGCCTACTGCAAAACATACATTTTGAATCACAGAAATCGAATGCAAAAAATAGATGAAATATTAATACCAAGTATTAATAACCAAACCGTTTTACAAATTGTTTCAAAATACTTTACAGTCATTAAATCCTCATATATAATACGATTGCTTGACTAAGATTTCATTGAAATCTTTGAGTAGGGCGGCACCTAGTTGTTCATGGAGAAAAGACAAGCAGCAAATGTAGAGAGAACCACCATAGAAGAGTTTGTAGAAATCACGTCTCCTAAGCCCTAACCTCTTTTTTTCAACAAAATTTAAAACCATAATCGTCATCCAAGCCTCCTTTTATACTGATGCATCCAAACATGTCATTTTAAGTTTGAGACGCACTTGTCAACTTTCCACTGCACTTGCGAAAAGTAGTTGATTGACGAAAATAAGCAAAAAATAGTAAACATTTTGACTTTAGGATTTTTTGGTTTATTATTTTGGGAAATTTTTTTTTTTTTTAAAAATTACTACTTTTTAAATTCGTCTACACAAGACAGATTGAAAAATGAAAAATTTTAAATTTCATTCTCCTAAAAAGTCATTAAAAAAAAAAAAAAAAAACTATATATAACTTATTTGAAAGTTTCTAAACAAAAAGAACCTGTTCCCATACAAAACCTCAGTGCTAATGGAGGTGCAGTATTAACAATCCTATGCTAATATATAGAATTATTAATTCCCTCACTATTAAACCTTCCAATCAAACATTGCCTATTTGAATAAATAACATAATCCAGAGCATTAATATACATAATATCAGTTACATCAATCTCAAATATGCAAACATTTGTGTTTCTTTCATATTTTAGGTAAATACAGTAAAAGCCTAGTTACTTTGATTCCACTTCTAAATTCATTTATTTAATTATTTTTTTTCCCATATGATTCTGACACAAGGTTTGGTTTAATTTTTGTTTGATTTTCTCTGCCAAACTTCATAATAGGAGCTTGCAACATATGTAAAGTTTTATATCCCATTGCCTTCGAAGGACTTGAGAACAAACATTAACAGTGCACAAAAGAGTGAAAACATGTGCTTCAATCGATTTGGAATTGAGGGCCGGGAGGACACGGGTTGTTTCTTCTCCATACTAACTTTCTTGCATTTTCATCTGTAAAAAACCAGTAAAAAAGAAGAACCGTTTTAAAACCCATGACAATTGCTTGAACATCGTAAACATGAAAAATGAAACATGGACCAAGTCACATTTTTTCGCATACAGAATAAAATCAACCCAATGCCAGTTTGCAAGGGTTAGAATGGGAATTCACTTGTCTCCTACTGTTCAAATCCTCATAAAATTAAAAATAGAACCAAAATTAAAGGAAACAGATTCTAATGTGAATTTGATAACTTCTCTGGATACTATAACACACTTGTCTCCTACTGTTCAAATCCCCATAAAATTAAAAATAGAACCAAAATTAAAGGAAACAGATTCTAATGTGAATTTGATAACTTCTCTGGATACTATAACAACAGGTCAGCACAGAGTTCCACACACACACACACACAAAAAGAGCATGATTAGAAGTGGTTAATAACTGCACTAATTTAGGGTACATAATAGAGTGATTGTGGCATATTCAAGCTAAAATTAGTTGCAGTGCCAGAAATAATAGATTAGAAACCTCAATTGACGAAAACCAGTTGGATAGTGCAGATGGCAAGAATCAAGGCCAGTGGAGGAGAAATTTGCTTTGGAAAGCACGAGACCATCTGTGAGGGAATTGATTTCCATCTTCTTCTTGCCCCATCTCACCAGTATAAACTAGCACACAGAGTCAACATGTTTTTGTTTTTTTGTGTTTTTGTTTTGGTCAGAAACTATACAAAAGTAGGGAAGAAAAAGCAGAACAAAACAAAACAAACAATAAAGCCGAAGCAAAACTATCCTGGGTCTGATCACTGAATTTATCCGAAGCTTTTGCCAAAGAAGCTTCCACAAGCCACCTATCACAACTCTCAATTTATCAAAGCACAACAATCATTAATTTAACTTCTAAGCAAATATTTAACCAAGCGATACCCACCTATCACAGTTATAATAAGAGAAAAACATTTTGGCTGAGCATGGCATTAAATTTAAATTGCCTTAGCCAAAAATCATCATAACATAACAGGTTTTGAATCCTCTCTCTGTGTAAGCTCATTAGCCAATCAGGTTAGGTCATATCTGGTAACAAATCTCTTCTATATGACAATCCACACCACTTCGTATTAATAAGGCAACGAGTCAATGACCCAACAGAAAACTGTTTTACCATAGAATCACATATCTTCAATCGCTGATGCAATACAGTTAGTTCGTGTCTAGCTAGAGCAAAACTATGGTTGAAAGCGGCTACAAAACTCAGTTAGCTGAAACATACTATGCAAGATCATGAATAGCCAGCCCCTCACTCAGAGCATATATGCTTTATGATAAACATTAAGCACCACGCCAAATCAAGCTAATAGGTTTTTTAAAATTTTTTCATGAAGAAACACAAGAATCATCTTGAATTTCAATAGCTTGCATGGAGTTATTTATTTCCCCATAAAGAACAAAATTAAGATTCAAAATTATGCTGTAGAAGTCATACAACCGTCGCCTATACTACATGGATTCCACTTAAATGCATGAAGTACCTATGTTGGACACTCGAGACATTCACCTAGTAAGCATATTTAGTAATTTGAGTTTACTATAACATTATGCATAAAACTCCCACATTATGGCATGAAATGCTCTAACACATTGTGAACACCATCTTATCCTAGGAGAAAAAAAGAAAAGAAAAAAAAAGAACACATATTCAGCATCCTGAACATAGGAATTAGATGAATTGAACATTTAGACACATACCTCCATCCAACACACATACCTGCTCCAGGCCAAGATCATTTAACTTGCAACGGTATTCACCAAGGCACTTGACGTGGACTATTTTCATACCCATTTGTTTCCCTCACATTTTGGACATTGGGAATCTGCATACTCCAAATTGAGTGAAGCCTTAGGCAGTTAGTTCCCCTAGCTATCACTGTTTGCAGCAGCTTCTGATTTTAAGACCTATATCATAGAAGCCTTGCCTAAAGTTGGCTTATTTTGAATGACACTCTCATATGTTTCAGTTCTTTTGCTCATTCCCTTCAGTCCCTAAAATTAAGGCATTCCAACGAATACTTTTTACGCATTCCTGAGTTTATGTTTGATCCACCGGCACTGAATACATAGATAGCTTTAGATGATAACCATATACCAAGTGTAACAGAGAAAGTAGTAACAATAATAACAAATTTGCTCTGGCAAAATCATTATGCCGAGTGCAAACACAGACAATGATCAAATATAAACTTAAAGTAGAATGTTTACAATACGAGCAATTAAAGTAGACTGGTATGTTTATATGCAGCAGAAGTCAAAAAGATCGCAAAGAGGTTGGGCCCAAGTAGTTTGTAAACCCTACCAAAGGTCCAAATTAGGTCAACTCTCTACAACCAGGAGCCTATCTAGCACTGAGTGTATATACTCCCCAACCCACCCTTGCTGGCTCAAAAAAATGGGAAGAAGTCAACTCAAAAATAAGATTCCAGCTCAACCGGACAGAATTCTTGCACCTCACTAGGAGGTCAAGAGTTCAAGACTTGCCATAGACAAGGCTCCCACTCCCCCAGGCCATGGCTATGTTACATGACTCTTCTATTTCTCCAATCGTACCTGACAAGGGTAAGGGTGTGAGATGCATCCAACACCCGTAACAAATTTAGATATTTGAATTTTCTAATTTTATACAATATTTGAAAAGTAATATATATATATATATATATATAGACAGAGAGAGAGACTATAATGAAAGTTAATATCTTGGTAGTTTGGTGAGGGAGAAACTTACTTGCATAATAATTTGGAAACCGAGAATGATATGAAAAATAAGAAGAGATTCTTGACTAAATTTTTGGAGTTCTGATATTTTAAATTAAAAAACATCCATTTATTTTCAATTTGGTTAAGATAAGGGGGCCAACATGCTAATTTAGACAAACATTTCAAAACAGTAAACAAACTATACAAGGATTGCCAAAGGAATTCAAAAAATTTAGGATCATGCCCCCTCCCTAACCCCATTTTCCTTCGCCATTGAATGAGAGATATAAACTCCCTTTTTTTTTAAGGATCCCATATAATTTGAAGTACATTTCTAAATAATTTACACCACCTTATCTAAGCATACTTTTATTAACAGACCTATCTAAGCATATTATACAATATGCAACATAAGTGTTTAATGTGTCTCCATATCCATACCTAACCTTTGGATGCATATCCCAATATATTAAGATTTAGGTTTAGGAAGATTTGACACTTTGACACACATCAAAGAAGAGCATGAAAAGAAGAGCAATAATGATATTGCTAAACTCACTTTCATTACTTCCACGAGTTTTCCACTTCCAGCTATCCCATGGTCTGTTTGAATTTGTAGTGAAAACCACAAAATAGTTTTAGCAATAGCATTTCTCTCCACTTATCTTTGTGATATAGTTATTAAAGGTGAGTTTGCAAGGTTTGCATTTGCATCAATTCAATATTCACACGTTTGCACTTAGAAAGCTAGTCAATTCACACCACACTAGAGAAAGGTCCCTACAGAGTTGTGTTGAATTTATCTTTTTAGATATCGCATACATGTTCACATTTTCCCAAAGTGAATTTAATGTACTTTCCTGGTGTGGATGAGAAAATTTTGAAACACTGCACCTACATAATTATGAGCTAAATGTTACCACTATGTGCTAATTGCAAAATAACTGTTGGAAAGCCTAAAATCCAAATGAATAAAGACCAACAACAAGGGACCCAATTTTTTTGTTTGTGGAATTTAAAAAATAGTAGTCTTGCTAGGATGATTGATGTTCGTTCTTTATTTTGGCATCATGCCAAAAGAGATTTTGAAACTTTTGAATACTTTATTTTGGCATTGCCTTTGAATAATTGTTTGGAAGAAAAAGAAAGAAAAGTGAAAGATGGGGTTAATCAATGAAAGAAACCCCATAACAATCATCTTCATAATTTGTGTTATAAATTAAAGGTAATTTCGTCAATAATATCATCATCCTCATCATCTTGAAGTTGGGACTGATTTTCTAATAATATTGTTGTTTGAACTGAAACTCAGATTTGTTAGTTGATACTGATCATTGTCTAGCATAGCTTAACGTGGTGAGAAAGATAAGGTGCCGGTGAGTGAAAAAGAAGATATGCAAAGATCATATTAAGTTCTCACTATGTTATGTTATGACAAAGATAAGTTGTAATCCAAATTTTCTAACTAGAGAATTTGTTGCAGGAAAATGACATCTAAACCAAAACTACATCCAAAGCTTCCTATACACAACTCAATCTAGCACAAGGAATTTCTTCCCACTATCCTGTGTCTCATCCAAATCTTACAAAATCTCCTTCCTAAATCACTTCCCCTACTCGAATTCTACCCAAAACACCAATTATACCTCCTCTTCAAGCACTAATTAGATGTCCTCTTCAAACACCAAAATTCAACCTCATATTCAAGCACTCTGATGCATCCTCCTTTCGGAAGTCCCCTAGCATACTCCTCTCAAACTTTTGCTTAGGTCACCTTCTCCAACTCTAGCTTCACCTACACCAAATCAAGAAAAAGTTTCTATTTCAAAAACTTCCTTTTTTAAAACCTGATTTCCAAATTATTTTGCCAATAAAAATACCTCTAACTATGCACAAAGTAATTAAAATGATTGCTATGGGTCTCCCTCAATCATTCAAGCAAGACTACCACTTCTTTGATTCTACAAACAAAACATTTGGCTCTATTCTCTGACAAAGTATGCCTAGTTAGAAAGAAAAAGTAGATTTCCCAAGTGTTTGGACAAAGGAATTCTCCAAGTTCTTCATTTAGAGCATGTTTTGCTGGAAATTTGTGTTAATGCATATAATAAGATAGTGGCATGTATATAATATGATAGTGGTTTTGGTGGTAGATAGTGGCATGTATAGAATATGATAGTGGTGTTGGTGGTAGATAGTGGCATGTATAGAATATGATAGTGGTGCTGGTGGTAGATAGTGGCATGTATATAATATGATAGTGGTAGATAGTGGTAATATATAATATGTAAGTGGCATATAATGGGTTATAATGATATTTGTAATATCTCCTATATAAGGAGTGTCATTTGGTCTTGTAAAATAAGAAGTTTTGAATATAACAGAAATATATTCCTTCTTCCTCATATTTTCGGAGTTATTCTTCCTCATATTTTCTAAGTTGGTATCAGAGCAACAAAAAACACAGCAGCCCTAAAACCGCCATAGCCATGTCGGAAGTCACGTCCGAAACCACTTCAACCCCTACCGCTGCCATTCCGGTGAAAACGTCCAACTCTCACTCTGTCCAAATCACCACCATCCGCCTAAATGGTGATAATTTTCTCCGCTGGTCACAATCTGTCCGGATGTATATCCGTGGACAAGGAAAGATCGGTTACATCACTGGTGACAAGAAGGCTCCTGCTGTTAATGATCCGCTGTTCGACAGTTGGGACGCTGAAAACTCCATGGTTATGACATGGTTGGTCAATTCCATGGAGGAGGATATAAGCTCTAATTACATGTGCTATCCTACTGCACAAGAATTGTGGGATAATGTTAGTCAGATGTATTCTGACCTAGGAAATCAATCTCAAGTTTTCGAATTAACTTTGAAGTTAGGAGAGATTCGTCAAGGAGATGATTCCGTCACCAAATATTTCAATTCGTTGAAAAGGTTGTGGCAGGATCTTGACATCTTCAACACATACGAATGGAAATCGGTTGACGACTGCAACCACCACAAGAAAACTGTGGAAGACAGCCGTATTTACAAGTTTCTTGCCGGCCTCAACATTGAGTTCGATGAAGTGCGAGGAAGAA
Source organism: Camellia sinensis (assembly GCF_055761805.1). Taxonomy (NCBI): domain Eukaryota; kingdom Viridiplantae; phylum Streptophyta; class Magnoliopsida; order Ericales; family Theaceae; genus Camellia; species Camellia sinensis. The sequence continues at coordinate 146,074,785 of NC_138970.1, forward strand.
TTATTGGCAGACCTCCTCTCCCATCCATTGGCGAAGTATTTGCCGAAGTCAGAAGGGAAGAGAGCCGAAAGAGCGTCATGCTTAAGAAAAAAGGTACTGGTGAATCAATTGAAATTTCTGCTTTAATTAGCGATGCTGCGGCCAACAAAGCTGCAAATTACCAGCGCAGGTTTGATGATAAGCCACGGGTCTGGTGTGATTTTTGCAACAAGCCTCGCCTTACACGCGAAACGTGTTGGAAGATCCATGGCAAACCTGTCAACTGGAAAAGCAGCAAACAAGGAGAGAAGAATCGTGGCTTTCCTACCGCTAATGAAGCCGATTCAGGTCCCTTCAACAAAGAGCAGATTGATCAACTCTTAAAGCTGATAAAATCCAGCTCCTCATCCGATACTCCTAGTGTTTTGTTGGCACAAACAGGTAGAAATCCTAAAGCCTTCTCTTGCTTAAACTTCTCTCCGTGGATCATAGATTCCGGTGCCTCCGATCACATGACTAGTTTTTCCCATTTATTTAGTACCTATTTCCCTTGTTCTGGTCATGACAAAATCAGAATAGCCGATGGTAGTTTTTCACCTATTGCAGGAAAAGGATTTATTAAACTAACTGAGAAAATTAATCTCAATGCTGTTCTTCACGTCCCCAACTTAGCCTGTAACCTTTTGTCTGTCAGTAAACTATCTAAGGATTCTAATTGTCGTGTTACATTTTTTGAATCCCATTGTGAATTTCAGGACCAGAACTCGGGGATGATGATTGGGCGTGCTAAGATGCTTGAAGGTCTTTACTACTTTGATGAAGTACCTGTTAGTAATAAAAAAGCTCAGAGCTTTAATAGTACTAGTTCAATCTCTGTTCAAGAAAAAATAATGCTATGGCACTATAGGCTAGGACATCCTAGTTTTCTTTATCTGAAACATTTATTTCCAGAATTATTTAAAGGGATTGATTGTTCTTCTTTTCATTGTGAAAGTTGCATTTTTGCAAAATTTCATCGCTCTACTTATTTGCCAAAACCTTACCAGGCTTCCAAACCTTTTTATTTGATTCATAGTGATGTTTGGGGCCCTTCTAAAATCACTACTCTCTCTGGTAAAAGATGGTTTGTTACATTTATTGATGACCATACCCGCTTATGTTGGATTTATTTGATGAATAAAAAATCTGACGTGAAAAATTTATTCACAAATTTTTACAATATGATTGAAAATCAATTTCAAACCAAAATTGGTATTTTACATTCTGATAATGGAACAGAATATTTCAATGAGCAGTTGGATGAGTTTTTGGAAAAAAAAGGGGATTTTTCATCAATCTACATGTCGGGATACCCCTCAACAAAATGGCATTGCAGAACGAAAAAATAAACATCTACTTGAAGTAGCACGTGCTATAATGTTTTACATGCATGTTCCTAAATATTTATGGGGTGAAACAATTTTAACAGCCTCTTATTTGATAAACAGGATGCCTACAAAGGTGTTAACATACAAAACACCTTTCGATTGTCTCAAAACTTTTTTTCCTGACACGAGGTTGTTTTCTGATTTACCCGCCAAAGTTTTTGGATGTACTGCCTATGTTCATGTTCCCAGTCAATTTCGTTCAAAACTTGACCCCCGTGCTATAAAATGTGTTTTTTTGGGTTATTCCTCAAACAAAAAGGGGTATAAGTGTTTCGATCCTCAAACCAAGAAATTTCATGTGAGTATGGAAGTGTCATTTGTGGAAACAAAACCCTATTTCCCCAACACTTCTCTTCAGGGGGAGACAAGTGGAGTAGAAGACCGTTTTTGGGATATTTCTATCCCGCTCCCCAATGTCATTTATCCTACACAAAAACCACATCTGTCTGATAATGATCACTTAGAAGAACCAAGTTCTATGGTGCCTAGTCAAGAAGATTCTTGTTTAGGGGGAGAAGTACTACAAAATGATCTAAATCCTGAGCTTCAGGTTTATACTAGGAAGCGATTTCATCTGAGGAATAATGACCCGAATGTCCATCCTAATGACCCGAATGTCCACCCGAGTTCTGGCATTGAAATTTTAGGTAATCCTATTCCTTCTATTTCCGACCTTGATGTTCCTATAGCAATTAGGAAAGGTGTCCGAAATTGCATTAAACATCCTATTGCAAATTACCTCTCCTATCAAAGACTGTCTAAAAACCATAGAGCTTTCACATCTAGGATTTCACACTTGTTTGTTCTAAGGAATATACAGGAAGCATTGGATGATCCGAATTGGAAATTAACAGTCATGGAGGAGATGAATGCTTTAAGGAGAAGTGGTACTTGGGAGATAGTTGATCTACCCAAAGACAAGAAAACAGTTGGGTGTAAATGGGTGTTTACGATAAAATGTAACGCAGATGGAAGCGTTGAGAGATACAAGGCGAGACTGGTGGCTAAAGGCTTCACTCAAACTTATGGGATCGACTATCAGGAGACGTTTGCTCCTGTTGCTAAAATAAATTCCATCAAAGTACTGTTATCTCTTGCAGTAAATTCAGATTGGCCTCTACATCAACTTGACATTAAAAATGCATTTCTCAATGGTGATCTTGAAGAGGAGGTATTCATGAGCCTACCGCCGGGATTTGAGCAGAGACTTGGAAGCGACAGAGTATGCAGATTGAACAAGTCATTATACGGACTCAAACAATCACCAAGAGCGTGGTTTGAACGCTTTGGGAAGGCAGTTATCAGTTGTGGCTTCTCGCAGAGTCAAGCAGATCACACAATATTTTATAAACATTCAAAAAACAGTAAAATTGCAATTTTGATTGTTTATGTTGATGACATCATTTTAACTGGTAATGATGAAGCAGAGTTAGCAGCCCTCAAAGAGAAACTCGCAAAAGAATTTCACATTAAGGATCTGCGAGCCCTCAAGTATTTCCTCGGAATGGAATTTGCAAGATCCAAGGAAGGTATATTCGTTAATCAGAGAAAATATGTTCTTATCCTCCTTGGAGAAACAGGTATGCTTGGTTGTAAGATGGTGGAGACTCCGATCGAGCCTAACTTGAAGTTACAAGCTGCTAAGGCTGAAGAAGTCAAAGAGAGGGAACAATATAAGCGACTTGTCGGGAAATTGATTTACTTGTCTCATACGCGGCCTGATATTGCCTTTGCAGTCAGCATGGTAAGTCAGTTCATGCACTCACCAGGGGCAGAGCACTTTGAGGCCGTTTATAAGATCTTAAGATATTTGAAAGGAACTCCAGGGAGAGGCTTACTGTTCAAGAAACATGGACATCTTCAAGTTGAAGTATACACAGATGCAGACTGGGCAGGAAATGTTACAGACAGGAGATCAACATCCGGATACTGCTCCTTTGTAGGTGGGAACCTAGTTACATGGCGGAGTAAAAAACAGAATATGGTAGCTAGAAGTAGTGCAGAAGCAGAGTTCAGAGCTGTTGCCCATGGAATCTGTGAAGTAATGTGGATTAAAAGAATTCTTGAAGAATTAAAGCTTTCTCACCCAACACCTATGAAGGTCTATTGTGACAACAAAGCAGCTATATCTATAGCTCATAATCCAGTTCTACATGATCGCACAAAACATATAGAAGTGGATAAACATTTCATCAAGGAGAAAATCAATGCTGGCATAATCTGTATGACCTACCTTCCAACAGGTGAACAATTAGCTGATGTGCTAACGAAAGGACTACACAAGAAGCAATTTGATAAGCTGACTAGCAAGCTGGCTATGGAAGATATCTTCAAACCAGCTTGAGGGGGAGTGTTGGAAATTTGTGTTAATGCATATAATAAGATAGTGGCATGTATATAATATGATAGTGGTGTTGGTGGTAGATAGTGGCATGTATAGAATATGATAGTGGTGTTGGTGGTATATAGTGGCATGTATAGAATATGATAGTGGTGTTGGTGGTAGATAGTGGCATGTATATAATATGATAGTGGTAGATAGTGGTAATATATAATATGTAAGTGGCATATAATGGGTTATAATGATGTTTGTAATATCTCCTATATAAGGAGTGCCATTTGATCTTGTAAAATAAGAAGTTTTGAATATAATAGAAATATATTCCTTCTTCCTCATATTTTCAGAGTTCTTCTTCCTCATATTTTCTAAGTTTTTGAATGCATCATATCATCCCAAATGGGATGCTTATGTTGTATCCCCTAACTTGTAGCCTATGTTACATGAACTTAGGTACTGTTGTCCAGTGCAGGTGCATTGGACACATCAAACTCTAAATTTTAGGATATGTAAACGTCTCAATAAAGGATCCAAAAATTAGGTATAACGATAACGAAGAACCTTTAGTATAAGTATTCAGCAAGTTACTCTAAAAGCCTTTAGTATAACTATAACAAGAACCAGAATATCGCAATCCAAAAGAAAGTTATAAGTAGCATGCTCGATTTTTCTATCCATGCGCTCTACCTTTTATTTCATCACTAAAATTAGACCTAACAAGTCATAAAAGCCAGTTACATATATGACTCACATGCAAACCCACTAATACAATTCCTTGATAAGAACATTGTAATTCCCAATTCCCTTTTGACTGTTCTTTGTCTATGAGGAAATTTTTTTCTCTTAGAGACAATGGGCAGCCCCTAATTCAATATCAGATGGGCAATGGCAGGCACACTTTCTTGTGGATTGATAATTGGCGCCCACTTGGCCCCTTGTACAAGCGTTTTGGTGAAAGAATAGTGCACAACATTGGAAGGGCTTTGGATGCTAAAATTTCTGATATTATAGTTGGGAATGCTTGGAAATGGCCAAGGCTAAGAAATAGAGCTATTCAGCAGGTTATGGCTCTTACCCCTATATCTTTAATTCCTGACTCTAATAAATAGGATGAGATTTGCTGGACTCCCTCCAACAATGGGCTCTATTCTGTTAAGTCAGCCTGGAAATCTCTGAGAGCTAAGAAACCTACTGCTTCGTGGCATAATATCATTTGGTTTAAAGGAGCTATCCCAAAAGGTCTTTCATTCTTTGGTTGGTTTCTCTTTAAAGATTATCTACCAGAGACAGATTTCTAAGATGGGGTATGCAACTAGATCCCTCTCGTCTACTGTGTAATGCAGCAAATGAAAGTCAAAACCATTTAGTCTTTGAGTGTGCATATGGTCAGAGCATCTGGAAGCAGCTTTTGAGTATCAACCAGTCCAGCAGAGGTATCTTGTGCTGGAATTATGAGCTTCAATGGTTTAGGATCAATTGCTCTAATCATTCCCTTAAAAGTGTAGCCCATAAACTATCCTTAGCTTGTGCTGTACCAAATCTGGATTGAAAGGAATGGGAGAATGTTTAGACAGGTTAACAATTATTCAGATGTTATTCTTGCCTTGGCTATTAGAGACATTAGATATAGGCTATGTTCTTTCAGGTATGTGAAGAACTCCTTTAGTAATTGGCAGACTTGCTTGGATTGGGACGTTTCTCCTTCCTTCAAGTGCATCACTAAGAACTGGATTGTTGTTTCCCCTGTAATTTTAGGCTGTAGGTTTGTGTTTGGGTTTTGACCCTTGTTCTTTGTACTTGTTTTGTGTTTTGAATAAAATCTTAACTTACCTATAAAAAAATTTAACAAAAAAAACTTCCAACCAGCATCTCCAGTTTGTTAGCAAGCAAATCCGAACAACCTAGTCTAAGAGAAGTTGGGATTGGATATTTTTCATATTCCCCTTTAGACAAAACTTCCCTATTTATATGCTCGTTCTCTTATGATAACCCAAAAGTTTTACAAATTTTCAAAGAACCATTGTCCCTCCTTTAAATTGGCAAAAGCATTTAATAATGTCATAATGATGAAAATATTAAAATGAAACAATAATTTGAGAGAGTGATAGAGGATTGAGAGAGAGAGAAAGAGCCACAGAATTGTTCAGTGAATGTGTATATTACAAAGAGATTTACACTCTCTTTTATAGAGAGGAAAAGTTACATAGGGTGCCAATTAGCACCGAAAGAAGAAAACAATTGGGGAACATTCATTATGACAATTGGGGAACATTCATTATGACTATCACTAATAATAAACTAACATATAGCACACTAACATGATACAATAATAAACTATACAATAATACTATACAATAATAAACTAACATCCCCCCGCAAACTCAAGGAGGGAAAGCATCAACCAAGTTGAGTTTGGAAACAAGATCATGGAAGCGGCCAGGAGGATGAGCTTTAGTGAAGATATCAGCGGGTTGATCGACTGAAGCAATAGGGAGAAGATGAACAGTACCACAGGTAACATGCTGGCGAATGAAATGACAATCAATCTCAATATGTTTGGTGCGATCATGAAAAACATCATTGTGAGCAATCTGAATGGCACTCTGATTGTCACAATAGAGAGGAGTAGGACCAGAAGCAGAAACACCCATATCAGCAAGTAGCCAGCGAAGCCAGAGAAGTTCCTGAGTAGTATCAGCAAGAGCTCGATATTCAGCTTCGGTGCTAGAGCGGGCAGTGAGGGATTGTTTTTTGCTACGCCAAGCAAGAAGAGAATCCCCTAAGAAGAAGCAGAAACCCGTGGTAGAGCGTCGATCCGTAGGATCCCCAGCCCAATCAGCATCGGAAAAGGCACGCAGATCAAGAGAGGAGGAAGCAGAAAAGTGAAGGCCATGGAACAGAGTGCCTTTGAGGTAGAGAAGGATGCGGAGTAAAGCAGTATAGTGGGAAGTGCGGGGAGCCGACATGTACTGACTAACAATGTGAACGGCATAGGCAATGTCAGGACGAGTGACTGTGAGATAGACAAGACTGCCGACGAGCTGGCGATAAAGAGTAGCATCAGAGAGAAGAGTCCCATCGAGAGGAGTGAGACGAATCTGAGGATCAACTGGAGTAGAGGTAGTTTTGCAATCAGTAAGACCAGCACGAGCCAGAAGATCGGATGTATATTTGGCCTGGGACAAATAGGAACCAGTAGAATCATGAGAGACTTCAAGGCCTAAGAAGTAATTAAGAGTACCAAGGTCCTTCATTTCAAACTGTCGGTGGAGAAACTGTTTGAGGTGGAGAATACCAGTTTCATCATTACCAGTGATAATCATATCATCCACATATAAAAGAAGAAGAGTGGTACCATGAGAAGTAGACCGTATAAAAAGAGCAGAATCATAGGAGCTAGAGGTGAACCCGAAGTCATGAATGGCAGAACTGAACGTAGCAAACCAAGCACGAGGCGCCTGCTTGAGGCCATAGAGAGCACGCTGTAGTTTGCAAACCTGATGAGGTTGAAAAGTGGACCCAGGTGGAGGTTGCATGTAGACCTCCTCAAGAAGATGACCATTGAGGAAAACATTTTTGACATCCATCTGAAAGAGCCCCCAGTGGCGAGCAGCAGCAACAGCAAGTAAACTGCGAACAGAGGTAAGCCGAGCAACAGGAGAGAATGTCTCCTCATAATCAATACCATATTCCTGGTTGAAACCCTTGGCAACAAGACGAGCTTTGTAGCGTTCAATAGAGCCATCAGAATGTGTTTTGATTTTGTAAACCCATTTGCAGCCAATTGCAGTCTTGCCAGGAGGAAGATCAACAAGATCCCAAGTATGAGCTTTGTCTAAGGCCTGGAGTTCATCAGTCATAGCTTGCTGCCAAAGAGGATTAGTACAAGCCTCACGATAGGAGGTAGGTTCATAAGTAGAGAAGGCAGCAGATCCAACAATATAATCACGAAGATGGAGAGGAGGTTGAGTTACCCGGCGTGGTCGACCCGTAGGAGGATCGGTGGGAGGAAGAACCGGTGGAGAAGGAGGTGTGGCAATAAGAGGTAGACCGTCAGAGGGAGCAGGCTGGACGGGATCAGGAGTGAGCAAGGGTGTCTCGATGAATGAGGAACCTGTATCAAAATCAGCAGAGAAAAGATCGATGGAAGGATTAGTAAATAGTACAGGAGTGGAAAGTACAGGTAAGTGAAATGAGGAGAGTGAGGAAAACATTTGGTGTTCCCAGAAAACAACATGGCGAGAGATACGAAGACGTTTAGAGAGAGGATCCCAACAACGAAAACCTTTATGTTCAATTCCATACCCAAGAAAGCAACAAAGACGAGAACGAGGTTCAAGTTTGGTGTGTTCGTGAGATTGAAGAAGAACAAAGCAGGCAGAGCCAAAAACCCGGAGATTGGCGTAAGGAGGGGGAGTGCCATGTAGACGTTCAAAGGGAGTTTGATTATGGAGGACAAGGGTACGAGCACAGTTGATAGTGTAAACAGCAGTGAGGGCAGCTTCCCCCCAAAAGTTTTCAGGACAGGAAGAAGAGAGAAGGAGAGCACGAGTAGTGTCAAGGATATGCCTATGTTTCCGTTCAGCGCGGCCATTTTGCTGGGACGTGCCAGCACAAGAACGATGAGGCAGGGTACCATGATGCTGAAGAAAGGAAAGGAAATCCAAATCCCGATATTCCATAGCATTGTCAGAGCGAAAAATTTTGATGGCTTTGGAGAATTGGGTGTGGACCATTTGGCCAAATCTATAATAAATGTGTTTAAGTTTAGACCGATGTTTCATGAGAAAAAGCCAAGTAAACCGGGAAAAATCATCAATAAAAACAACAAAATAGCGGGAGCCCCCTATGGTAGTGGTAGGGGAGGGTCCCCAAATATCCGAATGTATAAAATCAAAAGGTGCAAGGGAAACAGAAGTACTTTTATTAAAGGATAAAGCAGGTTGTTTGGCAAGTTGACAGGGTATACAATCGAAATGATCGGGAATTACATGACCCAACTGTCCACTAGAAACCAAAGACTTTAAGCGATTAACAGAAATATGCCCTAAGCGACAATGCCAAAGATGAAAGGGAGATAATGAGGAAGTCGATGTAGGAGCAGCGATCTGAGGAGAGGGAGGAACATGTAGGTGAATGAGTTCATAGAGACGTCCACGCTTACGGCCGATCCCAATAGTCTGCCCCGTCTGAGGGTCCTGTACCAAACAATCAGTAGCAGAAAATGTGACAGTTAGACCAAGTTCACATAATTGACCAATAGAAATAAGGTTTAAGGTGAGAGCAGGAATATGATAAACTTGAGGTATAGATAAAGAAGAGGTGGAGACAGTACCAACATGACGGACAGACATGATGGAACCATCAGCAGTATGAATGGAGGGAAAAGGAGGAGATGAGGAGGAGGAAGAAAAGATAGTAGAACTGGAGGTCATATGATTACAACAGGCAGAGTCAAAATACCAAGAAGAGTTACCTGGGATTACAGACAAAGCAGTAGGAGGAGTTGTACCAGAGAGAAGTTGTTTGAGCATGGCCTCTACATCCGTCGGAGAAAAGTGAGGGGTAGACAGAGCAGGTGACTCAGAGAACCCCGCAGAGGCAGAAGCATCAGTGTGAGGAGATTGATTCCTGGAAGCAGCAGCAGCAGTGTGATGAGACTGATTCCCGGAAGCAGCAGTAGCAGTGTGATGAGACTGAGGCCCGGAACGATGAAAGCTTCCCCGGGAAGAGCCACCGCGAGAGGAGTGGCTATTGGAGGATGATCGGGAAGGATTGCGAAAACAATCTTGTTGCAGATGACCAGGACCAAGTTTGTTGCAGTAGCGGCAGGATCTGACGGGGCAGTTGACCAGGAGATGTGTTGAAGGAAGGCCCCGATTCTGACAATAGAGGCAAGCAGTGGTCCGCTGGGGAAATGATGGCCGGGACGGAGGAGTGGCAAGAACAGAGTCCACATGATGAGTTTGAAGTGTACCAAGACGAGTCTCCTCTGATAGCAACTCAGAAATTGCTTGTTCAAGAGTGGGCAATGGATGACGATGAAGCAGAGAGGCACGTACGGGCTCAAAAGAGGAAGTAAGAGCCATGCGAAAGTGCACCAATCTTTGCTGGTTGCGATAGAGAGTAAATAAAACAGCATCTTCGTGGTTATGCCAAGTCGGTTCTGAAAGAGCAAGCTGATCCCAAACAGAGTACATTTGAGAAAGGAAATCATTAATGGACTGAGTGGATTCTTGGCGTATGCGATGAAGTTGATTCTGAAGTTGATATTGATGGGCAAGACCAGTAGTCTGGTATCGTTCTTTCAAAAAATCCCAGATGTCTTTGGCAGGAGTATTGACAGAGTCTAGCTGAAAGCGACCAAACTGAAGACTGATGGAGGTAATAGAGGTATTACGAAACCAGGTAATGATTTGGTAATTCTTACTGTCCCATTCCTCAAGTCGGTCTTCATATGTAGCAGTATGAGCAGTAGTTTCAGTAGTGACACTGTCTTTTACTGGTTTAGTCACATCCCCGGTGACAATTCGCCAGAGCTTCTTGCCTTTAAGAAAGGAAGACATGGCTTGGGCCTACAGAACATAGTTTGAACCATTCAGAATAACGGAAATGGGATGGGAGGTATCAAGACGATCCATAATACTAGTTAAGTAGGATTAAAGCAATAGGAAGAGACCTGTAGGAGCAAAATTTGGTAAAACAGAGTGTACCAGTGAGTCCGGAAGGTCGAAAATAGCCAGAAAAGGCTGCTGGACAGAGATGATGTCAGCGATGATGTCAGCGGCGCACGTTGGCAGAGTGCAGGGAGGAGCACGTTAGCAGGAAGGCGGCGGCGCACGGTAGCGAACAGGCGCAGGCGCGGCGCACAATAGCCGTTTTGGCGCACGCGGGTGCAATGTAGTGAAGCGGCGCACGAAAGGCGCACAATAGCAGGCGCGGCGTACGGGAGTGGCAGGGCTGACGTCAGCCGCGGTTGTGTGGGCGCGTGGAGGCGCGTGGCGGAGGTGAGTAGCAACAGATGGCGCGTGCGGGCGCGTGTGAGAGTGGTGGCGGAGCTGGTGACGCGCAGAAGGTAAAGGCGGCGCGTGTGGGCGCGTGGATGGTGGTCTGAGAACGGGCTAGGTGCCGTTGGAATCGTGAGAAAATTCCGAGCGATTTGATGTATGCCACTGTGTACGGGTCTAAACACCAAAATCGAAAATTGCCAGAAATGTAACACTGGGCTCTGATACCATGAAACAATAATTTGAGAGAGTGATAGAGGATTGAGAGAGAGAGAAAGAGCCACAGAATTGTTCAGTGAATGTGTATATTACAAAGAGATTTACACTCTCTTTTATAGAGAGGAAAAGTTACATAGGGTGCCAATTAGCACCGAAAGAAGAAAACAATTGGGGAACATTCATTATGACAATTGGGGAACATTCATTATGACTATCACTAATAATAAACTAACATATAGCACACTAACATGATACAATAATAAACTATACAATAATACTATACAATAATAAACTAACAAGTTCTAGTAACTTAAGTTTGTATTGAGAGCTCATGTAACAGATGCCAGGAGGGCCAGCGGAAAAATTGTGGAAGCTTAGCTTAGAATGAAGCAAGCAAATAATATCAAAAAGTTAAAATAAACTAACACATTAGTAATTTAGTGTCTTTTACGCAATGTTATGATCTTCAGAAATATGCACATTTACTAAATTGTTGTGTTACATATTTTGTTGTGACCTAATTGGGTGATACTTGGAGTTTCTTCCATCCACATGGCTCGGGTTTGAGCCTCATGTGTGCTACTTTTAACATAATAATCTCAGCTACAAAGAGGGTAAAATCACCTTTGGATAGAGTAAGAATATGAAAAATGTAATTATAAATGCCAAACAAAATCAGAACATTATGTAACTATGAATGCTAAAACAAAACCCTAACCTAATTGTGTTTGAGTTGCCAAATGAGGCTTGAAGCCATTTGGTTGTCACTTACAAGGCAATTGAACACAAATAACTATGCTTAGACATAACTTGCCAAATGGACCATTTGGATCAAGGATGGAATCAGGATTTCGTCTTTGGTGATTTCGGAGCATAAATAAAAAATTTCACCAATCATGCATCACTAGAATCAACTTCTAAGCAATTTGCCTTTTTTTTTTTTTCCGGAAAATCCATTTATTGTAGACGGCTTTCCCATATATTATAGATATTATACAAATCAAATAACAATCATTTATTTTAAGAATTTTTTTTTTTACTAAGGGTGTCATGATCGAACAAAGTGGAAAGGACAACATTATTTTTTAATCTATTCATTCTTCATGATGGTCATTATATTTATTCAACTTTTTAACACAAGTGTAAACACGTGAGTTTTCCATTATATAGCTCCACTAATGCAACTAATTGCAGGGGCCACCACATATAATATGAAAAATATCTTGCTTCAAGCACTCTAGATGCAAAAATTCTATAAGGCTGTGTTTAGATCTTGGATTTGGGGAGAAATCTATGAAGGGAAAAGAAAAGCGGAGAGAAAAGTTAATGAAATTGCAGCTAAATTTTTTCCACAAATCCCTTCCATTTTCTTTGCTCTCCACAAATCCAAGATCCAAACCGGTACGCTGCTATGATCCCTCTTGACCTAAACTTAGTTGCCTCATCTCATGCAATAATTCCTAGTTGTTATGCTACACCTATTGACTGAACAGGGTAGCATAACAACTGTTCTGGATACTAAAGGAATTTGATAAAATTAAAAATAGAACCAAAATTAAAGGAAACAGATTCTAATCTGAATTTGATAACTTCTCTGGATACTATAACACCATGTCAGCACAGAGTTCGTCACACAAACACACACACACACACACACACACACAAAAAGCTAATAACTGCGCTAATTTAGGGTACATAATACAGTGATTATGGCATATTCAAGTTAAAATTAGTTGCAGTGCCAGAAATAATGGATTAGAAACCTCAATTGACGAAAACCAGTTGGATAATGCAGATGGCAAGAATCAAGGCCAGTGGAGGTGAAATTTGCTTCGGAAAGCAGGAGACCATCTGTGAGGAATTGATTTCCATCTTCTTTTTGCCCCAACTCACTTTGCCTCTAAGAAAAGTTTCTTTCCCTCCGAGTTCTCTTTTCTTTTACTCCAAGTATTCTTGCCTACCAAGTAACTCTTATCTTTTCTTTTCCCCCAAGTATTCTTCCTCACCAAGTCACTCTTATTTTATCAAGTGTTTGTAATTTTATTATTTTTGTGTGAGTTATCAAGCAAAGAAATAAAAGGTGTACATGATGAAACTTTGGGTTCATCCAATTGTGCAGTATTGGTGAACCATACGATTTAGTTGGACTATTGTATCATGGGAAAAACAAGTCTGCACCGGTGTGAGGTTTTGCCTAATCGCAGAGGGCTTAAATCTCCTTAAAGAGAACGAATTTCCTGCGCCTCAGCCTTTCAATAGTTATTGTAAATTTTATTATTTGTATTTTATGGTATTTTATTTGTAATTTTAATTTTTGCTAAATTTTTTTAATATTTCAATCAATTTTTTTTTTTTAATTTTTCAACACTCCTAACATAAATATACATAAAAAGTAAAATTTTTATGAAATTGTTGGTGATAATTACAAATAAAACACCAGAATATACAAATAATAAAAATTACAATAACTTTTGAAAGGGCTGAGGCGCGGAAAATTCGTTCTCTTTAAAGCCCTCTGCGGTTAGGCAAAGCCTCACACCGGTACAGCAGAAAAAACCTTGACTTGTCCCCCAGGATATAACAGCCCGACTAAGTCGTATGGTTCACCAATACTGCACAATTAGTTAAACCCAAAACTTTATCACATACACCATTTATTTCTTTGTTTGATAATCTCACACAAAAATAACAAAGTCACAAACACTTCTTCTTCTTCAAGATAAGAGGTTAGCTCAATTTATGAGAGAGAAAAACTTGGGGCAAAAGAAAAAGAAAAAAAAAAATAAGAGTGACTTGGTAGGCAAGAATATTGTGAGGGAAAAAAAAGATAAGAGTTACTTGGTGGGCAAGAATACTTGGAAGAAAAGAAAAGAGAATCTTTTATTTTATCTAATAATTTGTGATTTCTTTTTAGGCGAATTCGTTCCGAACAATTCTTGGTGATTTATTCTTTGTGTGGTTGATTTAACCAGAAAGGATCCGTAAGGCTCTTGAAGACTGGTCAAGTGCCTCCTGTATCCTCTCTTTCAGTTTTGCACTTTCAATTCAAGTCTGTAAGTAATTCAATTTTGTTCTTAGTATCAACTAGCACACACAGTCAACATGTTTTTGTTTTTTGTGTTTTTGTTTTGGTCAGAAACTATACAAAAGTAGAGAAGAAAAAGCAAAACAAAAATAAAGCCGAAGCAAAACTATCCTGGGTCTGACCACTGAATTTATCCGAAGCTTTTGCCAAAGAAGCTTCCACAAGCCACCTATCACAATTCTCAATTTATCAAAGCACAACAATCATTAATTTACCTTCTAAACAAATATTTAACCAAGCAATTCTCACCTATCACAGTTATAATAAGAGAAAAACATTTTGGCTGAGAAAAACATTTTGGCTGAGCACGGTGTTAAATTTAATTTGCCTTAGCCAAAAATCACCATAACATAACAGGTTTTGAATCCTCTCTCTGTGTAAGCTCGTTAGCCGATCAGATTAGGTCATATCTGGTAACAAATCTCTTCTATATGACAATTCACACCACTTCGTATTAATAAGGCAATGAGTCAATGACCCAACAGAAAACTGTTTTACCATAGAATCACATTTCTTCAATCGCTGACGCAATACAGTTAGTTCGTGTGTAGCTAGAGCAAAACTATGGTTGAAAGCTGCTACAAAACTCAGTTAGCTGAAACATACTATGCAAGATCATGAATAGCCAGCCCCTCACTCAGAGCATATATCCTTTATGATAACATTAAGCACCCCGTCAGATCAAGCTAATAGGTTTTTTTATATTTTTTCATGAAGAAACACAAGAATCATCTTGAATTACAATAGCTTGCATTGAGTTATTTATTTCCCCATAAAGAACAAAATTAAGATTCAAAATTATGTTGTAGAAGTCATATATCCGTTGCCTATGCTACATGGATTCCTCTTACATGCATGAAGTACCTATGTCGGACACTCAAGGCATTCACCTAGTAAGCATATTTAGTAATTTGAGTTTACTATAAAATTAAGCATAAAACTCCCACATTATGGCATGAAATGCTCTGAATGTGTGCCATGTTCCAGCATCCTGGACATAGGAATTAGATGAATTGAACATTTAGACACATACCCCGAGTCCATGTAATATAGCCTATTATTCATGCTCCAGCCCAATATCATTTAACTTGCAACGATATTCACCAAGGCACTTGACGTGAACTATTTTCATACCCATTTGTTTCCCTCACATTTTGGGCATTGGGAATCTGCATACTCCAAATTGAGTGAAGCCTTGGGCAGTTAATTCCCCTAGCTATCACTGTTTGCAGCAGCTTCTGATTTTAAGACCTATATCATAGAAGCCTTGCCTAAAGTTGGCTTGTTTTGAACGACACTCTCATATGTTTCAGTTCTTTTGTTCATTACCTTCCATCCCTAAGATTAAGGCAATCCAACGAATACTTTTTACGCATTCCTGAGTTTATGTTTGATCCACCGGCACTGAATACATAGATAGCTTTAGATGATAACCATATACCATGTGTAACAGAAAAAGTAGTAACAATAATAACAAATTTGCTCTGGCAAAATCATTATGCCGCGTGCAAACACAGACAATGATCAAATATAAACTTAAAGTAGAATGTTTACAATACGAGCAATTAAAGTAGACTGCTATGGTTATATGCAGCAGAAGTCAAAGAGATCGCAAAGAGGTTGGGCCCAAGTAGTTTGTAAACCCTACCAAAGGTCCAAATTAGGCGAACTCTCTACAACCAGGAGCCTATTTAGCACTGAGGGTATATACTCCCCATCCCACCCTTGCTGGCTCAAAGAAATGGGAAGAAGTCAACTCAAAAAAAAGATTCTAGCTCAACCGGACAGAATTCTTGCACCTCACAAGGAGGTCAAGAGTTCAAGCCTTGCCATAGACAAGGCTCCCACTCCCCCAGGCCATGGCTTTGTTACATAACTCTTCTATTTCTCCAATCGTATCTGTGTCCACTGAACATGACAAGGGTAAGGGTGTGAGATGTGTCCAACACCCGTAACAAATTTAGATATTTGAATTTTCTAATTTTATACAATATTTGAATAAGTAATATATATATATATATATATATAGACTATAATGAAAGTTAATATCTTGTTAGTTTGGTGAGGGAGAAACTTACTTGCATAATAATTTGCAAACCGAGAATGATATGAAAAATAAGAAGAGATTCATGACTAAATTTTTGGAGTTCTGATATTTTATTTTCAATTTGGTTAAGATTTGGGGGCCAACATGCTAATTTAGACAAACATTTCAAAACGGTAAACAAACCATACAAGGATTGCCAAAGGAATTCAAAAAATTTAGGATCATGCCCCCTCCCTAACCCCATTTTCCTTCGCCATTGAATGAGAGATATAAACTCCCTTTTTGTGAAGGATCCCATTTAATTTGAAGTACATTTCTAAATAATTTACACCACCTTATCTAAGCATACTTTTTTTAACAGACCTTATCTAAGCATATTATACAATATGCAACACGAGTGTTTAATGTGTCTCCATATCCATACCTAACCTTTGGATGCATATCCCAATATCTTAATATTTAGGTTTAGGAAGATCTGACACTTTGACACACATCAATATTCGATACTCATCCTGAGTCTATGACCTCCAATGTATCAAAAAGAAAGTCCAATTTAAGGGATGAGAAGTGATTTGATTGTAAGAAGAGCATTAAAAGAAGAGCAATAATGATATTGCTAAACTCACTTTCATTACTTCCACGAGTTTTCCACTTCCAGCTATCCCATGGTCTGATTGAATTTGTTGTGAAAACCACAAAATAGTTTTAGCAATAGCATTTCTCTCCACTTATCTTTGTGATATAGTTATAAAAGGTAAGTTTGCGAGGTTTGCATTTGCATCAATTCAATATTCACACGTTTCACTTAGAAAGCTAGTCAATCCACACCACACTAGAGAAAGGTCCCTACAGAATTGTGTTGCATTTATCTTTTTAGATACCACATACATGTGCACATTTTCCCAAAGTGAATTTAATGTACTTTCCTGGTGTGGATGAGAAAATTTTGAAACACTACACCTATATAATTATGAGCTAAATGTTACCACTATGTGCTAATTGCAAAATAACTGTTGGAAAGCCTAAAATCCAAATGAATAAAGACCGACAATAAGGGACCCAAGTCTTTTGTTTGTGGAATTTGAATTGCTAGGATGATTGATGTTCATTCTTTATTTTGGCATCATGCCAAAAGAGATTTTGAAAACTTTTGAATACTTTATTTTGGCATTGACTTTGAATAATTGTTTGGATGTTATTTGGAAGAAAAAGAAAGAAAAGTGAGAGATGGAATTAATCAATGAAAGTGTTGAAATTGAATGTATAAAGAGAAATAGAGAATTGTATTATTGATGTAATGTTGATTATACTGTCTATTACAAATGGTTCCTTATATAGATGTAGGTGTAGTGGAGTAGGTGGTGGTAGGTGAGGAGTAGGTGAGTGTAGTAGGTGAGTGTGTGGTAGGAGATGGTAAGTGTGTGGTAGGTGATGGTAAATTTTAACAGCCCCCCGCAAACTCAAGGGGGATAGGAACTAACCAACTTGAGTTTGGAGAGAGTAACAAAACAAGAAAATACATAAAAATAAAAGAGGATAGGAGACACTGTATGGTCGTGTCAGACCGTTGGTGAAGACACTGGATGGTGTCATAACGTTGTAGAGGACACTGTATGGGGGTGTCATAACGTGGTAGAGGACACTGTATGGTGGTGTCAGACCGATGTAGAAGACAGTTTATGGGGTCATGTCGGACCGTTGTAGAAGACAGTTTACGGGGTCATGTCGGACCGTTGTAGAAGACAATGTTGTGACAGTTGTGGTGACAGTTTACGGAGTCTTGCTGGACCCTTGTAGAAACTAACCGGAATCAATGTCGGGACAGTTTACAGAGTCTTGTCGGACCCATAAAGGAGCTAACCGAAATTAATGTCGGGACAGTTTACAGAGTCTTGTCGGACCCATAAAGGAGCTAACCGGAATCAATGTCGGGACAGTTTACAGAGTCTTGTCGGACCCTTAAAGAGTCGCACCCTCAAAAGGTGTGCCCAATCTATCAAAAGGCGTGCCATCGAAAGGCGTGCCCAATCCATAAAAAGGCGTGCCATCAAAAGACGTGCCATCAAAAGGCGCGCCAGACACGCGGTGATGCACGTGATCGACAGTGCGCGTGTCGGCCTCGTTGTCATGTTCTATATAAATCAATGCGGAGGCTGAGGCAGAAAACCTGCTAAAATCTTCTGAAAAACGCTTAACCTTGCCTGAGAGAGAAACTCTGTAATACTCTGTAACCAACCCGTCTCTGAAACACTCAGCAACATGGCCTCTTCTTCCCGTCCAGCTACCCAAAACATGGCCTCCTCTTCCCGTGGTCTGCTCACGCTCTTTCCAGAACTGAACGAGCCCACAAGAGAAGTAACTGGTGCGGTGGCCAGTAAACCTCAACCAAACACCTCTGTGTTTGCTCCGTTGAACTTTCCGATGCGGTCGGTGGAGCAAAAAATGGCGGTGCAAACTGATATTGAGGCCAATCAGTATACTCTGAAGTCATGTGTGGAAACCATGAATGCGGTCACAAACTTGTCGCACCGGCTGCAAAGCAGGACAAATGAGGTGCAACAGTTAAACTCCCAGCTGGCTCTGCTCCAACGCATGTATAAGGATGCGCGAGCAGAGATAAGTGTGCTAAAGGCAGAAAACAAGGAGCTGAAGCGGAAGGCCACCGTGATGTTCCGATTTGGAGGTCCACCATATGCTGTAGTGGAGGAGCAGGGAGGAGTGATCGTGCCCAGTGGAGTGGGAAACACGGAGGCAACACCGTCAAGGACCGCCCAGGACGGAGGCAAGAAGAAAAGACCGGCGGAATAGGCGAAGAAGTGAGGTCGGTGGGTGGCCGTCGGCAGAAAAGAAAACAAATCTTTGGGTGTTTTTTTTTTTTTTTTTTTTTTGTGTAAAATTGTGATCGGGGTTGATCCCTGAGATGAATAAAATATGGTTTGGTGTGCAAAGCTATATATATATATATATATATTTTTTTTTTAAAATAAACTGATGTATTATTGATTGATATCTGATTACTCCTATAAGCATAGACCGACTGCCTAGCAGTGGCAAAGACATGGAGTTTGAGAGGAATTTGGCCGGAGGAAGATGAGCGGCGGTGAAATACGGCGGCGGAGTGAGGGCGTGTAGAAAACTTTAGCGGAATTTGGTTGAGGTCCAGCGGACGGCTAAGGTGAGGTTGCCGCCCGCCGGTGAAGCGAAAATATTAGGTTCTAAACCTGCTCTGATACCATGTTGAAATTGAATGTATAAAGAGAAATAGAGAATTGTATTATTGATGTAATGTTGATTATACTGTCTATTACAAATGGTTCCTTATATAGATGTAGGTGTAGTGGAGTAGGTGGTGGTAGGTGAGTGTAGTAGGTGAGTGTGTGGTAGGAGATGGTAAGTGTGTGGTAGGTGATGGTAAATTTTAACATGAAACCCCATAACAATCATCTTCAAAATTTGTGTTATAAATTAAAGGTAATTTCATCAATGATATCATCTTCCTCATCATCTTGAAGTTGAGACTGATTTTCTAATAATATTGTTGTTTGAACTGAAACTCAGATTTGTTAGTTGATATTGATCATTGTCTGGCATAGCTTAACGTGGTGAGAAAGATAAGGTGCTAGTGAGTGAAAAAGAAGATATGACAAAGATTATAGTGTGAGTGAAAAAGAAGATATGCAAAGATCATATTAACCCCTTAACCCCTCCCTCCCTCCCTCCCTTCAAAAAGAAGATATGCTGATGGACATACAAACATATTGCCAAAGATATTTTTTTTAAAAACAAAAGAAAATATTAAACACAAGGTAAAGTATTCCAAATTTTCTAACTAGAGAATTTGTTGCAGGAAAATGACATGTAAACCAAAACCTACATCCAAAGCTTCCTATGCACAACCCAATCTAGCACAAGGAATTTCTTCCCACTATCCTGTGTCTCATCCAAGTCTTACAAAATCTCCTTCCTAAATCACTTCCCCTACTCAAATTCTACCCGAAACACCAATTATACCTCCTCTTCAAGCACCAATTAGGTGTCCTCTTCAAACACCAAAATTCAACCTCATATTCAAGCACCAATGCATCCTCCTTTTGGAAGTCCCCTAGCATACTCCTCTAACCTGAATTCAACCTCTACTTCAAAAACTTCCTTTTTTAAAACCTGATTTCCAAATTATTTTGCCAATAAAAATACCTCTAACCATGCACAACGTAATTAAAATGATTGCTATGGGTCTCCCTCAATCATTCAAGCAAGACTACCACTTCTTTGATTCTACAAACAAAACATTTGGCTCTATTCTCTGACAAAGTATGCCTTGTTAGAAAGAAAAAGTAGATTTCCCAAGTGTTTGGACAAAGGAATTCTCCAAGTTCTTCATTTAGAGCGTGTTTTGAATGCATCATATCGTCCCAAATGGGATGCTTATGTTGTATCCCCTAACTTGTAGCCTATGTCACATGAACTCAGGTACGGTTGTCCAGTGCAAGTGCATCGGACACATCCAACTCTAAATTTTAGGATATGTAAATGTCTCAAAAAGGATCCAAAAATTAGGTATAACTATAACGAAGAACCTTTAGTATAAGTATTCAGCAAGTTACTCTAAAAGCCTTTAGTATAGCTATAACAAGAACCAAAATATCGCAATCCAAAAAAAAGTTGTAAGTAGCATGCTCGATTTTTCTATCCATGAGTTCTACCTTTCATTTCATCACTAAAACTAGACCTAACAAGACATAAAAGCCAGTTACATATATGACTCACACGCAAACCCACTAATACAATTCCTTGATAAGAACATTGTAATTCCCAATTCCCTTTTGACTGTTCTTTGTCTATGAGGAAAATTTTTAATCTTAGAGACATTGGGCAGCCCCAAATTCAATATCAGATAGGCAATGCCAGGCACACTTTCTTGTGGATCAACAATTGGCACCCACTTGGCCCCTTGTATAAGCATTTCGGTGAAAGAATAGTGCACAACATTGGAAGGGCTTTGGATGCTAAAATTTCTGATATTATCGTTGTGAATGCTTGGAAATGGCCAAGGCAAAGAAATAGAGCTATTCAGCAGGTTATGGCTCTTACACCTGTATCTTAAATTCCTGACTCTAATAAATAGGATGAGATTTGCTGGACTCCCTCCAACAATGGGCTCTATTCTGTTAAGTCAGCCTGGGAATCTCTGAGAGCTGAGAAACCTACTGCTTCATGGCATAATATCATTTGGTTTAAAGAAGCTATCCCCAAATGGTCTTTCATTCTTTGGTTTGTTTCTCTTCAAAGATTATCTACCAGAGACAGATTTCTAAGATGGGGTATGCAACTAGATCCCTCTTGTCTACTGTGTAATGCAGCAAATGAAATCATAACCATTTATTCTTTGAGTGTGCATATGGTCAGAGCATCTGGAAGCAGCTTTTGAGTATCAACCAGTCCAGCAGAGGTATCTTGTGCTGGAATTATGAGCTTCAATTGGTTAGGATCAATTGCTCTAATCATTCCCTTAAAAGTGTAGCCCATAAACTATCCTTGGCTTGTGTTGTACCAAATCTGGATTGAAAGGAATGGAAGAATGTTTAGACAGGTTAACAATCATTCAGATGTTATTCTGGCCTTGGCTATTAGAGACATTAGAGCTAGGCTATGTTCTTTGAGGTATGTGAAGAACTCCTTTAGTAATTGGCAGACTTGCTTGGATTGGGATGTTTCTCCTTCCTTCAAGTGCATCACTAATAACCGGATTGTTGTTTTCCGTGTAATTTTAGGCTGTAGGTTTGTGTTTGGGTTTTGACCCTTGTTCTTTGTACTTGTTTTGTGTTTTGAATAAAATCTTAACTTACCTATAAAAAAAATTAAAAAAAAAAACACAAAAACACTTCCAACCAGCATCTCCAGTTTGTTTGCGAGCAAATCCGGACAACCTAGTCTAAGAGAAGTTGGGATTGGATATTTTTCATATTCCCCTTTCGACAAAACTTCCCTATTTATATGCTTGTCCTCTTATGATAACCCAAAAGTTTTACAAGTTTTCAAAGAACCATTGTCCCTCCTTTAAATTGGCAAAAGCATTTAATAATGTCATGATGATGAAAATATTAAAAGTTCTAGTAACTTAAGTTTGTATTGAGAGCTCATGTAACAGATGCCAGGAGGGCCAGCGGAAAAATTGTGGAAGCTTGGCTTAGAATGAAGCAGGCAGATAATATCAAAAAGTTAAAATAAACTAACACATTAGTAATTTATTGTCTTTTAGGCAAGGTTACGATCTTCAGAAATATGCACATTTACTAAATTGTTGTGTTACATATTTTGTTGTGACCTAATTGGGTGATACTTGGAGTTTCTTCCATCCACATGGCTCGGGTTTGAGCCTCATGTGTGCTACTTTTCACATAATAATCTCAGCTACAAAGAGGGTAGAATCACCTTTGGATAGAGTAAGAAACTGAAAAATGTAATTATAAATGCCAAACAAAATCAGAACATTATGAGACTTGAAGCCATTTGGCTGTCACTTACAAGGCAATTGAACACAGATAACTATGCTTAGACATAACTTGCCAAATGGACCATTTGGATCAAGGATGGAATTGGGATTTCGTCTTTGGGGATTTCGGAACATGAATAAAAATTTTCACCAATGATGCATCACTAGCATCAACTTCTAAGCAATTTTCCTCTTTTTTTTTTTTTTTTTTTTTTTTCGGAAAATCCATTTATTGTAGATGGCTTTCCCATATACTATAGATATTATACAAATCAAATATCAATCATTTATTTTAAGATTTTTTTTTTACTAAGGGTGTCATTATGATCGAACAATGTGGAAAGTATAAAATTATATTTTAATCTATTCATTCTTCATGATGGTCATTATATTTATTCAACTTTTTAACACAAGTGTAGACACATGAGTTTTCCATTATATAGCTCCACTAATGCAACTAATTGCAGGGGCCACCACATATAATATGAAAAATATCTTGCTTCAAGCACTCTAGATGCAATAATTCTATAAAGCTGTGTTCGGATCTTGGATTTGAGAATAAATCTATGAAAGGAAAAGAAAAGTGAAGAGAAAAGTTAATGAAATCGCAGCTAAATTTTTTCCACAAATCCCTTCCATTTTCTTTTCTCTCCACAAATCCAAGATCCAAACCAGTACAGTGCTATGATCGTGCTCTTGACCTAAACGTAGTTGCCTCACCTCATGTAATAATTCCTAGTTGTTATGCTACACCTATTGACTGAACAGGGTAAGATACATACTTATTGAACACTACTCAGTTTTTTTTTTTTACCAATGTTTTCTAACATGATTTTTCCTACAATATGTTTGGATCAGAACAAAAAAGAAAAGAAATGATTGTGGTCTCTCATCTAAGTGAGAAGGAATATTGGGTTTTCTCACTCTATTGTTTGGATGAGGAAGAAAGCAAAGTATGTGATATAAAGATATGGGTGGGATTTTTTTTCTTCCTCCTTAATATTTTTTAATTGCAATCATCATCAATAATGAAAAATATAGAACCAACCAGATTGTTCTGAGTAAATCTCAAATGTATAGGAGTTCCCTTTTTCACCATTCCTCATCAATTCTCACCAAACTTACAAACCAAATCTGAGAAGAAAAGAGTAAAATCTTTCTTTTCAATTCTTATTATTTCTCACCAAATCACTCCATCGAAACTGAATAAATCCCAGGACTCCTAAACTAGATAACGTTGAGTTTATATGAATCAATCAAGCAATCCATAGAAACAAATATAGAACACAAAACATAAATTGACAAATTGAAAAGGGTAATAAAAATGTTACCTTTGGGAAGCTTGACAAGGTGAGAGATGGCGAGGACAAGAAAGGGAAAGGGAGGGAAACCAAGAAATCGACGGAATGGGTGGCGTAGGGAAGGATCCCTAGAAAATAAATCCATCTTTTACCCTCCAATAAAAAAGGAATTTCCATCCCCACTCACTCCATTCCCACAATTTCTTGCTCACCATTCTGCCTTTCCCTCTTATTCCTTCTATTTTCTTTCTTTCTTTTTCTTTGATTTTGATTTTGATTTTGATTTTGATTTCCTTGCCCTTTGTCTCTATCTATAATGGAAAGAGATGAAACCAAAATGGAATCAAAAGAAAGGAAACACTCTCTGCGTTTTGTGGAAAGAGATTTCGAACGTTTTTCCTTGTGCGGTGTTTGGTTGGAGTTTTTGAGGTGGGATTTGGAAAAGGAATGAAAAATGTAATCTTATTTATGTTTGGTTATAATAAAAAATATATGGGAAAAGAAAGGGGGTGAGAAATAAATAAAGAAATAGGATACTTTTTAGGATATCAATTCTATTTTATAACCAACACAACCAAACATAGTTGGGATTTGGAATTTTATTAATTCTTTCTCCTTTTCCTTTCATTTTCATTTCCCTTTCCATTTCCCTTCCCAAAACCCCCAACTAAACACAGCGTTAATTTGATGAATAGAAGATGACCCAATAGTTAGATGGGCATGGTTTCTAACTACTTTTCATTGTGTAACTTGAACTGGAATTTTTTTTAGGCGATCATACAGTAATTTTTTATATAGTTGAGATTTAATTTTATAAAAGTTAAAAAGAATCAAAAAAAAAAAAAAATATTGAGTTAAAGGGTAAAATAGTAGTAAGGCCTTGTTTGGCATAGACTATATAATCCATCTTTTTATCTTTTTATCTTTTTATCTTTTTTTCATCACATCACCTCTCTACTTTTCTGCACATCTTTTCGTAAAAAGACAAAAAGTGCACTTTTTTAGGACACCCCAAACCAACCCTAATAGTCGCTTAAAAAAAAACTCAGGCCTCATTTGGGAACAGACTAATTTAGTAACTTTTTGGCTATTTAGCTAAAAAGGTAGGTAAAAAAAACTTGTATGTTTGGGATGACTTTTTGGCTAATTACGAAAAGATGTGCAAAAAGTAGAGAGAAAATAGAATCTTTGACTTTTTGGTATGGGTTGTTGACTTTTTGGCTAATTTAGTAACTTTTTGACTAATTGACTAAAATAGCCTCTTGCCAAACGAGGCCTCAGCCACATGAGAAATCACTTTAAAGAATCTGGACCTTGTACCTTGGTCCCAAGCCAAGTTCTTTGGCAATAACAGGTTGAATATTTTTCTGAAAGGAAAATGAGATATAAATTTATTTTTTCGATTTAATAATGTATAAATAATATGATTTATTGATGATTAGATAAAGTATAAAAGAGAATGTTGCTTTTAATATCTTAATTGATTATTATATTACTTGACTTAAAAATTAAATCTAATTTTTAGTTTTGAACAATAATATATTTTTCTTGGAATTAATTGAGAATATAAGTTTGGACAATTGAGAGACGTTGGAATATGGTAAGTAAGGTCACCTATGGAGTGAGTAAACAATTATCCCACCGTGGAATCAAAAAATGCTCAAACCACTTACTAGTGGAAGACCAACCCATTGCACGTGGTAGTACGGCACTAGAACTTATTCTTCCTTTTGGTATTGCCTTTGGTTATGAGACTACCTCTTGGTGGATGTGAGAGCTAACATTCTTCCAATGGAAGTTCTCCATTCTTTGGATATTAATACACTCAACTTTGGCCTTATTTGTCCTCTCTTAAAAAAAGTCAAAAAATCAAAAAGTCACTATCTTATTTAAATCACATCATTTCTCTACTACATCACTTCAAACTTAATCCATACACACCTCATATTTCATAAAAAGTCAAAAAATACACTTATTTAGAACATCCTAAACAACTCCTAACTCTACAAGTTAGAGTAAAATATAAGCGTCTTTTCTCTTGGTCATGTCATGTCCCCAAGGCTATCATTATGGAGTCTTAGACCTAAGGTGAAATCTATGGGATTACTCTAGCAGCCAATTCAAAGATTTGAAGGTGCCAAAAGATTGATCAATCTATTCTAATTTTCATTTTTATGACGCAATGATTTGAAGGTGCTAAAAGAATGATCAATCTATTCTAATTTTCTTTTTTATGATGCAATGATGCAGTAGCGATTTGATGCTTAGGTCACTAAGATTTTTATCTAAGGCCCCCACACACATAGAAGAGGCCTCACATATTTGTGTATCTTATTAATTCATTACATTTTGTTTGCCTATTTTTTCATTTCAAGAT
Source organism: Camellia sinensis (assembly GCF_055761805.1). Lineage (NCBI taxonomy): Eukaryota > Viridiplantae > Streptophyta > Magnoliopsida > Ericales > Theaceae > Camellia > Camellia sinensis. The sequence goes on from NC_138970.1 coordinate 146,101,058, forward strand.
GTTTTGCAAACAAAAGGAAATAAGGTGGTTGCTGTTTCGAATTATTTGAAAAAGGTTAGATTGTTTTCACAATGCTTGCATTATTTATAGGATTTTATTGACAATTAGCAGTTGATCTGTACAATATATGTGCTATTTTTTTATTATAAATATTTGATGATACAATGTGTTATAAAATAATAATTTTAATTTTAATTTAAAATTAAAATTAAGTATGATTTTAATTATTTATTTTGATAATATTGGTGCTATCATTTTATAAAATTATTACTTGAATACTTATATATATTAATTTTAGTTAAATTATTTGTGTATTTTGATAATTTTAATTATATCCTATTATAAAAGTATAATTATCATATAATAATTTTGTATGATATATATTAAATTATAAAATACTAAAATAAATACTCATTTTGATATTAAAAATAATAGTTAAATTCAATCGAATCAAACACAAGCAACTTCTAATATAATGAAAAAAAAAAGGCACATTTCAATAATCCTATGTTTAAAACATAGATGTATAATTTCACAAGAAGCTTAAGAACTTCAAAAAACTTACCTTAAAAGTGAGCCGAAAAACACATTGCAAAGGGAAAAGGACAGCAAGCAACAGTTTATTACCAGAAGAGAATGAATGAGAAAATGTACATGCCATCTTCCATTGCAAACTGAGTAATTATTCAGTAGTCAAATTAATGACATAATGAAAATTCAATTTCTTATTTGTCAAGAACATTACATACACATTGCCTCCGTTTGGGAAGTGGGTTGGCTTTTTAGCTTTTTGGCTTTTTGGCTATTTTAGCCTGGGCTATTTTAGCCTGGTTTGGGAAGGGCTTTTTGGCTTTTTGGCTTTTTTGGTTTTTTTTGTGAGAGAGGATTGTAATGATTATGGGTTGGATTTGATGTTTTGTTTTTTGTGGCTAAAATAGCCTATTTTGTTTTTTGTGGCTATTTTAGCCAAAAAAACCTGGCTTTTTGCTTGCCAAACGGAGGCAATGTCACATAATTTTTTTTTTGTTTTAAACAACCTAATAATTTTTTAAACTCTATTTATACAAAGTCTTTTGAAACAAACAAAAGCTAGTAATTGCCATATCTACTTCTGTTGACTTTGTTAGCCAATAACTCTTGTTATGTTCCTCATAATTTTTGACTTCTTTAACTAAAAATTTATATATTTATTTTTTTTGACAAAATTTCTTTGCGTGTGTTGTATAATACTTGCAGTCGTTCAAAATTTTTTTGGCAAAATCGTTAAGAACATCCTAAAGATCCATTGAGCTTCCACTATTGCAATTTATCAAACTTATATATTCAAATGTTTTTCTTTATCATTTCAAATGTTAGGCATGACAATAACACAATTTATATAATTCTAAAGATGTTTCTAAATGACTGCAAATCTATCTGGCACACGTAAATAAATTTGTAGCAAAAACTAGAGGATAAATTTTTAGTTAAAAAAGTCAAAAATTATGAAACAAAACATTACAAGATTAACAAAATGAATGAAACAAAAGTAACTATAATAAAATTAATAACTTTTGTTTGCTTTCAACATATAGTACCTAGATTTATTTCATCAATAATATTGATCATCACAAAAATTTGAACATTAATTGTTAAGAACATAAACTCAGCATTTCCTTTTCACTTAACAACCCAAATGACTATGACCTAAACCATTTTAGTTTTAAAAATTCCAATTTACAACAATTCCTGCCCAAACAATTCTTAGGCCATTGTGGTTTCATAATCAAATTGTAATGCTATTGGATACAATATCACAAGTTTGAAAATAATTTGCCATGCTCGCTAATTGGCACATTAACTCAGATCAATTGTTCCAAATTTGGAGCAAAATTATTCACTATTGTGTGTGGCATGACCGCAAACGGATCTCACATGATGCATTAGTGTCTCGCACAAGACCCACACCAACGTATGATGTGTAATCCTATTTGTAACAATACCACACACAACATTGAATAATTTTCATTGAACTCAAGAGAATAGTAGGGGTCAATTTGATTATCAATTTCCGAAACTTTCTTAGGATTGTAGAGCAAGTGTAAAATCCATTGGAAGCTAAAATAAATCCCATAATTATATGAGAGCTCATTCAATGGAAAGAGAAATGAAAGTAAACGATGTTTTTTGTTTTTTTGAACTAGAAAGTAAATGATATTGTCACAACCATTTTTGTTACTTCTATGACCTTCTTAAGAAAACAACCAAGCATTGACACTAACATTGCCTCACATTTACGGAAGAGTTTGAAGGTATAAAAAAGAAAAGAAAAAGGTACTGAAAAGCTGTTGTGCTTAAGGGCCAAAAACAAACATCAAATAAATAATCACACAAGAAAACAACAAAATTTACATGGTTCGGCAATGCACGTACGTTCACACCGTGGATTTCACTAATTGAAAAGAAAATTATAACTTGTTTCTATCTTTGTCAGCCTCACCTCTCTTACTCTCTTCAGTTACTCTTTATGTTTGCTTCGTCTTCACTTGTACACTGCTTGCACTTTCCATACGTCCCTATTTATATATAATTTTAGAGGACAAAAGATGTACTTTGAAGTGATAAGTTAACAACTTGTTCTTTTACAATACGAATTGTTAATTTTCCAACTTACTAAGCTTCTAAAATTTGAGCCAACACAAGGCAACTAAGTCGATCAGTCACTACGTTGGATGGAAAATGCTCACCTAAGTGGAGATTTATTGCCTTTTTGTTGGCTAAGATTCTAGAATTCAAAAAAGTGGACAAGTTGTTTTGACTAAAATTCTAGAAGCTAGGCAGAGTAGGTAAATTGCAACAAGTTACACTACAAATAAACAAAGTTGATAAGTTGCCAACTTACTACTTCAAAGTATATTTTTTGTCTTCTAAAATTGTGTATAAATAGGGACGCATAGAGAGTGTAAATAATACGCAAGTGAAGAGCAAACTAATGTAAGCAAAGAGTGATCGAAGAGAGTAAGAAAGATGAGGTTAAGAAAGAGAGAAATAAGTTGTTATGTTCTCTTCAATTAGTGACATCCGTTGTTGTGGACGTAAGCACATTGCCAAACCACGTAGTTTTCTTGTGTGATTATTTGTTTGGTGTTTATTTCCGACTCCAAATCACAACAAAACAATTAAAGAAAGTCACTTCCCTTATATGCATTAAAAAGGTACACATTGTACACTATATTAGAAAAAGTCAAATTGGCTTACCCATGATCTTTTGATGATTTCATGTTTGCTCACATGACTTCTTCAAAAGTAACATTTAATAATAAATAAGAAAATTATAGTATATATTCCTGAGACATTGCTCCAACAGTTTTACAAGCCATACATTTGTGTCAAGTTGTCACTATGTACAGGGAACACCTTTGAAATATGTGGCTCATCAAATGAAAAAAATACTAATCATACATATAATTAAGGGCAAACACGAATGGGATGCTAGTCCCATTCTCATATGTTGATTTATAACAATTTTAGTAGTTTAATAATAAAATAATAATAATTGTTAATATATCTAATGATGTCATTTATCACACCAATCCTATTATGATTAGAATTATTATTCCTATTATGTTCCTCAATACTGATACAGACCCCCATACATTTGTGTCAGGTTGTCACTATGTACAAGGAACTCCGTTGAAATATGTGGCTCATGAAATGAAAAAAATACTAATCATACATATAATTAAGGGCAAACAAGAGTGGGATGCTAGTCCCATTCTCATATGTTGGTTTATAACAATTTTAGTAGTTTAATAATAAAATAATAATAATTGTTAATGTATCTAATGATGTCATTTATCACATTAGTCCTATTATGATTAGAATTATTATTCCTATTATGCTCCTCAATACTGACACAGACCCCAACTATCCCCCATCCCCACTATCTCCACATACACACGTGGGGGTTAATGATTGGAGAGAAGAAAAAAAAAAATTTAACCAATGATCGCCCACTAAAGGTCCTAGGGTCTCCCCCAGTGGGGTACGGTCATTAGCCAAAATTTTTTTTTTTCTCTCTCCAATCACTAACCTCCACGTGTGTGTAGGAGTAATAGGAGTGGGGACAGTTGGGATATAATGCTTGGGACCACCACAGGAGGAGACCCCCAGTGAGCGGTCATTAGCCAAATTTTTTTTTTTCTCTCCAATCACTAATCCCCAATTTTTTTTTTCTCCAATCACTAACTCCCACGTGTGTGTGGGGGTGAGGGGTAGTGAGGGTCTATATCATTCTACTACCCTACACACACGTGAGGGTTAGTGATTGGAGAAGAAAAAAAAAAAAAGAAGAAGATTATCCTTTCTTATTTAAGACTTCATTTACACTATATAAAGGATTATTGTACTTATATTTCATTATGATTAATAAGACAAAGATCCTTTGAAAAAATGTTTATATAATTGTATGGAGAGAAAGACAAGAGAAGAGAAGACAGAGAATACTCTCCCTATATTATTAATCATAATAATGAAATAAAAGTACAAAGAGAAGTCCTAAATTACAAAAAGAATAAAATAGAAATAATAATCTTAATTATAATATGGATTGAAATTATAAATGACATCATCATATACATTAATAATAATAATAATTTTCTATCAAACCACTTATTATTACGGTGGGCAAACCACTCAAAAAACCAAGAAATTGAACCAACTTGTTTTGCTCCTTGAAGCGACATGGTTCAATTTTAGGTCTAAAACTTATCAACTTGACTAGGTAGGTTTCATTCTCAAGTTTGTCATATTATATATTGTAATTGTCCTATAATTATTTTTATTTTTTCTTTCTTTAATTGTTATTCTTGTTTTTATAGTGGAATTCAAATTATGACAATTTCATTCTATAAACTATTTTAGTTTATTGTATGATATGTATAAAAATTTTAAATTAATGTGAACTTTTAGTATTAATTTGAATATATTGAAGTTGAATTATTCGTTTCCAAAGGATGGTCAATTCAATTTGGAGTCCAAAACTCCATTTCCAAAGGATTAATTCGGTACCAAAGGATGTCATCTAAAATTTATTTCTTGTCACCTAAAACATCATCTACTTATGTGGCGAGATGTATAGAGTAAAATATTGACACAAAATTCAACACACTTTACTCTCTCTTCTATTTGAAAGTATAGGGCCCACACTAAAAGTTGGTTTGGAAAGCGAGTTGACTTTTTAATTTTTTAATTTTTTAGCTATTTTTGTGAGGAAAAAGTGTAATAATTATGGATTGAATGTAATGTTTTATTTTTTGTAACTAAAATAACCTATTGTCTTTTGTGATTAAAATAGCCAAAAAACCCAATCTAACTCTTCCCAAACGGATCCTAACATTCAAATCTTATGTGAGAGAATAATTTAGTATGTAAAATTTTATATATCTTGACATTGTTGGGATACATAAGCAGAAATAAAACCCGCCACATGATTTCTCAAGGAAAAAGATATTGACACCTCCTAATTTACAGACTAAAGCACTCCCTACTAATATTGGGAATAGTTTAATATCTGAACTAAGAGATATTCCTAATGATGTTGTTTCCTTAAAGAAGATATCACGGCTGCTTTTTTAAAATAAAAAATTTAAAAAATTAAAACATTTTTTAATAAAACAAAAAATTATTTGATAATTCAAAATCACTACGTTATTTTTATCCCGATTAATTATAATCGATTAAATCAACTAAAATAAAACCCAAGATCCCACTTTTTCATCTTCTCAAAGAACTAGATGTGATAAAATGAAATATCGAGTCTTAATTTTACTGATTTGACAATCATAATTGATCAAAATAAAAAAAATAACATGATAATCCGATATAACAAAAACAAAGAGAAAAAGAAAAAAAAAAAAAAGACCACTCCTATCCTCTCTTCCTAAACTACAACACATTCACTCACAAAAACCTTATTTGGTTTTCGAACTCAATTTTTTTTTTTTTTCCGTGAACTTTTTTCATATTTTAATCATTTTTTTTACTTTTTAAACGTACCTAATATATGTATACCTGAAAAATAAATAATTTTGAAAAAAATTTACCAAAAACAAAAAAATAATAAAAAAACTACAAATTTTTGAATTTTTTTTGTCTTTAGTAAATTTTTTCCAAATTTATTTATAAATATTTTACATTTCAAGTCAAAAATAAATTTGTTCACATATTTTAATGTTGAGCAATGATAGAGAGCTCTAATATTTGAGTTTTAAAGAGAACTCTATACATGTGACAAGGAGGGAAAAAAAAAAAAACAAATACACAGGCAAGCACATAACATCATCACAAGTGAATCTCACCCATTTAAAGCTTCTCCGGAGCTCCCTTTTTAGAACTCTCAATCATTTTTCTTTAATGTTAAAACAAAAAATGTTTAGAAGCTTTAATGGTAAATCTCAACATGTGACGGTATGAGATTACATGATGTGATATTTTAATCTGTTTTTATTTTGTTTTTTTTTTAATTTTCAATACCACATGTACAGAGCTCTATTTAAAACTCTATACCTAGAGTTCTATTTGAAACAACCATATAATATATGATTAGAATCTTAGGTCTTGTTTGGCAATTACATGTTTTAATCAAAAGCCAAAACTCGTTATAAGTTACCATATTACTCTTTCTACTTTTCTACACATTTTTTGATAAAAAATAAAAAAAATTACTAAAATAACTTGTTCTCAAACTGAGACCTTACATTTAGGCTTTGTTTGGTATGTATTATTTTAACACATTATCTTATTTGGATTATAATTATCTTATTTAAATCATATCATTTCCCTACCACATTACTTCAACCACACCTCACATTTCACATTTTTTTCATAAAAAGATAAAAATATATATTAATTTTACACTTCCCAAATAACCCTTTAAAATGTGTATATACCCAAACAAAATTGTGGATTCTAAAATCTTATGCGAATCAAATATTACCCTCTTTTGGCAATTAGATTTAAAAGTCAAATTTTAAATTTTTTGAGTTTTTAAATGACATACCTCTCTATTTTTAAAAAAAATATTTTTTCAAAAACAAAAAACAAAAAAAAATTAAAAAATTGAATTTTAACCTAATTTTCAAAACAAGACATTATATATTGTTCACGCACTCTTTCATTTTAGTGTTTTTTTAGTTTTTTTTTTTTTTAACTGTAATGTATTTTTTTTTAATATTTAGAAAATTTTACATTTTGGATTCTCCTCGGCTAGACGGAAAAATAAAATAATCTAAATTTTTTTGAAAAATAGTCAAAAAAAAAAATGACCCCCCCAAAAAAGCCAAAAATAATTGATTTTTTTGACTTAATTTAGTACTTTTTTATAAAAAAAAAAATTAGATTCGTCTATATTAAACAAATTTGATATATAAAAATTTTGACATAATTTCAAAAAATCGGAATCCATGTGTAAATTAAGAGGTTTGCTCTATCAAAAACAAAATTTGAACCAAATCCTTGTTAAATTACTCAAGAATCTCAAGACCCACTAGATTTCTCTTAAAAGATTGAACAGATCTGATATTTTGTGACAGTTGAACAAACCATAAACAACATAAACATGAAACAGCAAAAGTCATAAAACTACTTCAGATCTATGCAAGCAAATCATTAACAAAAACAAATCACAAACACAGATCAATCTATTATACATAACAAGAAAAGAAGAAGAAGAAGAAGAAGATGATGATGATGATGATGTTACCTTAGCAAAAGATTGAAAGATCTAAAAACAGCAGGACAAGGTAGGGAAGGGGAGGATCTGCAGAAAATCATCGGTATGGGGGTCTTGGGAAGGATTTACGCTTTAAATCCTCCCCAAGCTCTCCACACCCACAACTTCCTGCAAATCGATCTCCCTTTACCTCTTGCTCCTCTCACATCTTTGTAGATTATAGCAAAAATTGCAACAAAAAACAAAAATACAAATGGAAAGTTGGGGAGAAAGGAGGAAGCACTTGAAGCCATTGGAATAAGAGGACTGGGAAAGAACAAAATATATGAAAATCCTTCTTCCCCAAACCTCCCTATCCTATAGATTCATGTAGCTAAACCTCCCTTCTCCAACCCTCCCTTCTCTGTTTTTTTAGTCTTTGGCATATTGTTCTTCCGATACTCTACCAAGACTTTGTGGTAGTGAACAATACATAAAGCTAAGAGGCAAGTGGTTTCCTCAACATAAAACATTAAAAAAAGAGAAATGCTACAATGTGAATCTTTAAAAATGTATATATCAACCCAACAATGATAGAGGGTCTTAATTTTTGTGGCTCAAATGGTTCGAATTTGTCAAAATCACATCGTTTTGAGTACAAAACAACATCAAAATTACCAAAACGACGTCATTTTGACAAATTTGAGCCATTTAAATCACAGAAATTAAGGCCCTCAAACATTTTCCATATCAATAAAAAGGGAAGGGGGAAATTTTATTTCAGTACAACTTACAAAAAAATATTTATATATTAATGATAAACTTTTTAATATTATAAAACTAATTTTACAAACTTTTTTTTTATGTATCTGAAATTATTTTTTTCACTCTCCCTTAGCTTGTTATTTTCTCATAAAAAATTAAAATTTTTGTAGTGAAAATTATAAATTTTTATGATAGAAATTATTATTTTTGTGGTAAAAATTATGAGTGGCGAAATTATGATATTTATGTCTAAAGTAAAAATTATATTTTTTTGTGTTGACCAAAAAGTTATATATTTTGCTATAAAAATTATATTTTTATACAAAATACATACCATATATTTGTATTGGGACAACTGGACCAGATTTTTTTTTTGTAAGATTGTTTGATCAGCACTTGTATGCTTACAACTTCTTCTACCAGTCATGGCTTCAAGATCATGTGCAAACTTATTAGATTTGGCCTCTGGGACCTACTGGTTGTCCCTCATACTCCTAGATACTTCTTGATAATTTTAAATGTCAATTGAATCAGCAAATATTAGATACTTCTTGATAATTTTAAATGTCAATTGAATCAGCAAATATTGAATTAGGATGTGATATATGTGTGATGATGATGAATTTGAATATAATTGGATAATGAATTCATTCTCAGTGATGATAGAGATGTCTATTGATCTCATCTGTTGAATATACTATAGATCTGATCTATTGAATATATTACAGATCAAATCTGTTTTAGCAGATAAAAAAATTAAATTTGTAACGCCTCCAAAATAATACATAAAAAAATCCAACATTCATTATATACATAGACAAGAGAATAAACCGTATTTCCATTCATCAGAGTATTCTTATAAAAAGTAACACATATTGACAACAAAAGTAAATACCCTGTAAGCTTACAACTTTCCAAATCAACACTTGGTTACAACAAAAGAAGAGTTCTAACTCTCTACACAAATAAGTCATTGGCTTGAATTTACATGCATCACTAAAATATTGAAACAACCAAAAGAGTATTCAACTCTCAAAACCATCCAAGCTAAGGCCTTGGGGGCGACATAACACCTGAACCTGAAAATGATGTCTCATATAGGGTGAGCCAACGCTTAGTAGAGATATGCTAAACATAATATGAACAATGACTAAAACATTGATGTTTGATAAATATTTAACTCATGTAAACAAACAAACATCTTTTTCCATTTCATTATCCAAACCAATTCATAGATATGGTTTCCTGTTCAGTCAAACAGTTCATAATGAGCCTACAACTCATATTAACAATACTTCAACGATTCAATTTTAAATGGGACTACAACTCATATTAACAATACTTCAATTCATCTACGTTATGCAAACGCAATTAGGATTTCGGGACTTTCACCCTAGACACTCCGGCCAACTTAGTTATCACTGGAGTCCATCCCCTATCTCCTCCCAAATTCGGTTTAGGATTCCATCCCCTATCTCCTCCCAAACCGTCGAGTACAACCCCTATCTCCTCCCAAATCGTATACATATACAATGTATTTAAACACTTATCATACACAATGAACAAGCCAAGCACATATTCAATGTGTTATCCCATCCGTCATATTCATTTACATATTCAATTGATTAGTTTTAATTCACCTAATCATCATGCAGTGTCTACAACAATCAAGACTATCCTCCACCGATAGCCCAAAACAATTATTTCTAAACAGATAATGAATTATCAAACAGATAGATTATCCACAATTTCAAAGGTGAGTGATTAATCAATCTAACTCCACCATTAAATCTCATAATTACCCAATTTCATTATTTCCAACTCAATTTCATATTTTCATAACTTTCCTAAATTAATTATATAAATTAATTCATCGCAATAAAATAGGGTTTTTCCCTCCATTTTCTCAACATTGACCCAAAGGTCTAAATATCATCAATAAACATCAATAATCTTATTTTATGACCCAAAATACACATGTATTGGTCAAAAGAACAAACCCCCTCTTTATACATTTTGAAACTCTAACACCCAAAACTTCTCAACTTCAACATTAAATCAAAATGACCACACGTTTATGTCAAAAATCATAAATATGAGTAGTTATCCCTACCTCAAATTTCGAAACCCAAAGGAGATGATGAACAAACTCGGAAGTGCTCCAAACCCCGAGATTTTCAGATCAAAATGGAGATCTTGCAAAGTTCCACCACTTTAATGAAGGCACAAGGGTTGGATCTCACTAAACCAAGATCAAAATATAGAGAGATAGAGAGTTCTAGAGAGATGAGCTCTCAAATTAGGGTTTTGAAAAGCTAGAGAGAGAGAATGGCCCGAAAAAGTGATTCAAAATGCTAAAATTCGGACTGATGTAATACACAATCCGCTCGAGCGTGGAATGCTCCGCTCGAGCGTCAGACACAGACCCACGCTCGAGCGTGAAAAGCGCCGCTCGAGCGTTGAATGCATACTTCCAGAAGTTCTGTAGACGAAGGTCCCCGCTCGAGCGTGAAAGTGGACGCTCGAGCATCCGACGACCTGCAGGGAAAAATACTGAAGGTTAAAAGTCCCGCTCGAGCGTCAAAAGCCCCGCTCGAGCGTGAAGGTCAAAATCTAGGTATCAACTCTTTGTTTCTGAACACAACCAACATGTTTCAAATCTGCCCAATACAACCCAAAACTCGAATACAAGAGTAACATATGGGAACGAGAATAAGACAGCAACACATCCACGGAACCGAGTCCGGAATACAATAAACAAGGAAGGAAAAATCGGGATTGTTATAGAATTGTTATTTTAACAAATAAAAAAAATAAATAGATAAAAATTGAAAAATTATGACAAGAATTTGAACAGATAAGAGAGAAAAAATTCAACAGATAATAAAATTTGAATAGATAAAGGAGAAACATTGAACAGATAGTTAAAAAATTTAAACAGATTGTCAACAAATTTGAATAAATAGATATAAATTTGAACAAATAGTCAAAAATTTTGAACAGATGGATTTTTTTTAACAGATATTTAAAAAAAATCAAACAAATAAAAAAAAGTTAACAGATAAATTAAGAGGTAAAATTAAAAACAAAATGTCCTTCAAAACAAATAAAAAGATTTTTCACCAAACTATTTCATAAAAAGTGAATCTCTAACCAACAAATAAATATCTACTCAACCTAATGTCTTACACCATCCTTAAGTTAGATTTTTTCAACAATTATCACTTGTGGATTATCTCAATTTACCATGAAAAATATATGGAAAAGAAACATTTGTCAAATAGAGATCATATAAATAGGTAAAGTTAATATAATTTAAATTAGATTTGAGTTTGTGTAGAACTCTATATGTAATTAAAAAAATACAACGTAACTCTTTTAGAAAAAGTTAAGCCTTTATAGTATGCCATCGAAGTATGAAAAAATATTACTCTTAAGGGTAAATTACATTGATACCCCTTGAGATTTTGTCCAATTACTATTCACCCCCTGACGTTTTGGAAATTACATTCCCACCCCTATTGTTAATAGTCTCATTCTACAAACCTCCTTACTTATATCAAAGGTAACAACTCTTAGTAGAAAAACAGATAAAATTACATTAAAAAAAAGTAAAGGGAAATGGGCAAAAAAAAGAAAAAGTAAAATAAAGCAAAAAAAGAAAGAGTGCATGAGTTCAATATCTTCATTCCATCTAAATAATTACAATGACAGGAGGGGTTAGTGTAATTTCTCAAACGTTAGGAGGTGATATGTATTAAACCCAAACCTCAGGGGGTGTAAGTGTAATTTACCCTACTCTTAACATATATATATATATATATATCAGGGGTGAGCAACGGATATACCGATCCACCCAAACCGACTGAACCAAATCGATCTGTCGCATTTTGGACAGATGCGTGATGATGAGCGGACGATTGCGGATTGATTTTTTCCAATTCGCCTAGTTTTGGACGGACGGTGGATTTGAGATTCCTTTGGCCGCAATTGAATCGCCAAACCGCGAGCATCCTTAGTAATTTGTAAAATTTTGTGTTTTCAATTTGTTTAAATATTATATTTATGTTTTCAATTGAAAAAGAGTTTAACTATTATGCTGAATATATTCTATTGAAAAAGAGTTTTCAACTTGAATATATTTTTTGAATTGAAAAAAATAAATGTATTATTTATTTATATTTTTTAGTTTTTAAATCTAACTCTAAAAATAATAAATAAAAAAGATAATATATGCTGGTTGGTTTTTGTTTTCAAAAATAGATATAGATGTAACAATACAAATGCATACAATCTCTACTACTACTCTGTTCATGATTTTGGTGGTTTAAATTATTTTATATTTTAAAAACTACAGATTGTAATACTTTATGTAGATGATGCATGCTGTGATTGTAATATGTGGATGAGGCATGCAGTGATTGTAATATTCTAAAGTTTCAAGCTTTCTGTATTTGGATGAGGCATGCAATGATTGTAATATATATATATATATATATATTTTAAGGAAGTGCAAAAGTTGAATTATGTTGAAAATTTATAAAATTTCAAACCGCCAAATCGATTCGCATCCATCCACCAATTCGTCAATCCACTCAATCCACATCCGCCAGATTGGCAGACGGGTGTGGATTGATTTTCTCTAATCCGTCAATCTGACAGACGAATGGCGGATTGGAAGTTCCGTTGTCGCAACTGTCCTGCGCCCACCCCTATATAGTTGTTTCTGCTGAATTTTATTTTCAAAATTAAAATTAATAAAACATACTTAAAATCAACTGTCACAAATCAATTGAAAAATGAAGAATTTTTTTAAGGTCCCTAATATTAAAATTTTATAAGATAAATGACATATAATATTTTCATAGGAGGTGGGGGTTCTTCAAAATTTCTATCGAGAAATTTTGTCCGACACAGAAAAATTTCATCAAGAGATTTTAGTTGATAAAAAAGAATATATTAAATTTCTCCTACTACTCAAAGTTAAAAAAAGAATGTTTCACTAATTTTCTCTTAAAAATGATATGTCAAAAAAACTTGAATATAAAAGCATAGTTAATAATTTTAAATCTCAAAATTAAGAAAAAAAAATTAAACAAAAAATTTATAATTTATAAAAAAAAAATCTTATTTAGATTTTTCGTCCTAGGTCTCAAAAAAAGAGGAGCGGCCTCTGCCGTGGTGTCTCCATGTTGAGCTTACTTTTTTTTTTTTTTAAAAATTAAATTAAATAATGCACCAATTGATGATTAAGGATGGGAATGCAATACGACACAATACCACAATATCATACATGAAATTAAGAAATTAGGATTGATTATTTTCTAATATGAATATGTATATAATACGATTTGACAATACGAATATTAAATTGATTGAATTAGTGTCAAATCTGTATAATACGAAATTGACATAAATAACTTGTATAATGAAAAATTAGTTATACATTTTAATATTATTTTTACTAAAAAATATCATGACATTTTTTAATCTCTTACATAATTATATTCAATTTATTAAAAATATATAAAATACGACTTTAAGTTTAATATAAATTTATTATTTTGCTTTTAATTGAACCTAATATTTTTTTTATCTATTATTTGAATTAATCTAGTAAAAAATATAATAATAAAATATAATTTTATAAATTAAGAAAATAAAATTAAGTTGAAACAATATGTTTGGTTTGAGTTTTTTGGATGAAATTTTTTAAAAATTGAGTTTTTTGGTTTTCGTATTTTATTTTTTTGTTTTTAGTGAATATTTTTAAATTTTTAAATATTTTTTTACTTTTTTAGATGCACCTTACTTAGATGTATTTAAAAAGTAAAAAAATTGTTAAAAAATATTTTAAAAAGTTAATAAATGCATGAAAATACAAAAATGTACTGAATTCTCATTTTTTTTAATATATTTTTGGTATTTAGTGATTTTTTAAAAGGTTTTTTTCATAAATTTTTTACTTTTTAGGTATATTTATGTTAGGTATGTCTAAAAAGTAAAAAAAAAATGCTTAAAATATTTTTAAAAAAAAATCAGTGAAAACAAAAATATACGAAAAATAAGAAAGTAGAATTTTCTGAGCAGTGTTTTTAGAAAAGTGTAACCAAGCAAAGTGAAGAAATTTAAATAGTGTAACCAAGAAAAGTGTTTTTAGAGATTAGTTTCATTAAATTTAATTTGTGAAGAAACTTTTAAATTTTTTTCATATATTTAATAGTTTTAGTTAATAGTGAAATTTTTTGACATGATGCGTTAACGCGACCCGAATTGGACACGGACCGAAAATGACACGATACGATAACACGAAATAATAAAAAGGTGTTAATGTTAAAATAATTTTAACATGAACATGAGATGACACGATATGACCCGACCAACCATGACGCCTATCTCTATTGATGACTCAACCCATAATGAATAAAATAAAATAAAATCAAAAGGAAATTGCATATATGTGATACAACCAAATAGAAATTGTACGGGGAGCAAATATTTGTCGCTGCCTATACTCCTTTCGTCCAAGCTCCGTGTCTATCTGATTAACCTGAAAGCACAACGGCGGTGTGTTGTCGAAAACCCCTTCCGACGGTCAAGTTAGCACACACTCAGAGAGAGAAAGAGAGAGAGAAAAAAACAATGAATGTAAGTCTATCTCACCAAATGATGTTCTATGCCCAGCATGGGGGACGCAGTCACGCTTATATACTTTCTGCGCTCAACTCTGCACCCATTAGTCTCTTGACACGTGGAGCTGCTCTCCCATTTGTCAGCACAAATTCAGCGAACATAACCTAACCAAACTGCTAGACAACATTAGTGGGAATTAGGCAGCCCGGCGGTATCTCCTCGGCCTTCCACGACCGTGTTGCGTAACGAGTCCGAGTGCTCCACTCGCCGAGCTCCTTCACAGCCGATCTCGGTAGCATTTCGGCAGAACCGAGTTCAAGACAGGTCGAGCCGGCGAACAAAAGGCCTTTCCTGCCGAGCTACACGTGCGAACCATGGAACCCGGGTTGGCAGGCGGTCATCTCGGCCAAGTAAGCTCGGTCCAAACACGGGACCTCGACCTTGGGCCTGGGCCTCGACTGAACAAGACTAGCTCCAAGGAAGTCCCAGTTAGCTTGGCCTAAACAGGGGGCCTGAGCCTCGACCATGCAAAACCCACTCCGGTCAGGCCCAACTTAGCTCGGCCCAAACATGTTCGGCCCTATCGTGTCCGGCTTCTACCACGGCCTAAAGCCAGATTATAAATCTCCCTCTCAGAGCAGAAGTGCCCCTCCTGTCTTTCCTCCATTATAGACGAACCAAAGCAGAAGTGCCCCTCATCTCTATCAAACACCCTCCTGGCCCTGGACTGACTTCGCGCTCGAAGATTCGACTGTCGTCCTCACTTTGGTAAGTCCTTCGAATCACTTCGTTGCTCTTTCGTTTGATATTTCACATTCTAGGGTACAAAAGCCATAGGTTTTAGGATATATCCCCCCAAAAACCTCATCTGCCTCTGCTCTCTTTGCTGTTCTTCAACTCCAGTGATGAACACACGAAGATCTGGAGTGGATCGGGCTCTAGGTCTTCTTTTGATCCCAAGATACACCTAAACCGAGCAAATTGCGTGTTTTGCAAAACTCTTGTAGGAACCGAGGAAGGCAGAATACTTGACCGCTCGATCGGGCTAACATCTAGTCCGCTTGAGCGGCCGAGCTTCTGGATTTACTTTCATGACCGAGGTGGTTTGACACTCTATCTGACCGAGCTAAAGTCAAGCTCGTTTTGCGCGACCACGCTCCCGCTTACACTTAAACTTCCTTTTACTGCAGAGTCCAAGGGGACCGCGCACCAATACTGAGGCTCTCTAAGGCCGAGCAACCTTCAACCGAGAAATTTGCCAAACCAACACAGCCGTGCTAAATTCAACTGGCTACACATGGGGCGCTACCGCTTCCTGGTTGACACGCCGGTCGCACTAGCCGCATTCTGGGAAGAATACAGTGTCCCCGCCGACGTACACCTAGAGCTCGGTGTCGAGGACACAACCCCATGGGGCAGACTAGACCAGTGCCCTTTCACCGTGCTTTCCATTATCGAAGGCGGCCTACGCTTCTCGGTCAACCCTTTAATGTGCGAGTTCTTGAGGCGCACTGGGCTAGCACCAACCCAAGTTTCAACCAACACTTATAGGATAATTAACGGGATAGCCGAGCTGAACAACCGGCTGGGCCTGAGCCAAGGACTAGCCGAGATACTTCGCCAGTACACCCTAGGCCATACCGGCGATGGTCTCAACTACTATTTAAAAATCAGACTGGGCAAGGAGAAAATAGTGACCGGCACCCCGGACAAAGACATGCATGACAATGACTTTTTCTGAGTGTCTGGTAATTATGAAACAGCCGACGTACCGAGCTGGTATATCAGCAAGAACTTCGGTTCAACATGTAAGCCGTGCTAACTGCTCGGTCAAATTACTTTCTTTCTATATTCTGTACTTAATATCTTTTCTTCTTCGTATCTTTGCAGCAATCGAAGCTTTGCAAGCCAACTACCATTGTCCTAACGAAGCAGCCATCAGAGCCGTGCTTCAGTACCTTAACCGGGACTGCCACGACTTTTTCAGTTACGTGCCGACCTACAGATACTCCGCTCCCCGCTGGAGTAGAGTGACCGACTTCCTCCGAGCGCCCTCCCCACCTCCTGACCCAACACTACCGGACGTGCCCTTTTTCCAGTTGACCAAAGTAGAGGAGATGGCGAAACGAAGCCGCATCAAAAATCTCATCACCGCTACATCCACTAAGCTACTGAGCATCCCTTCCTGTGTAGCTACTGCTGGTCAAACAAGCAAGACTGTGGTTGAATTGGCATCACCTGCAGCTGTGCAGGCAAGCAAGGAAAGTCGCCGAGCTGGAAAAAAGCCCGCACCGCCGATCCTTCAGCCGAGATCGTTGCGGAGCTGAACACCGAGCAACCAGCGGTCACAACCGAGCCAACACCCCCCTGGAAGCCTCAACTGAAGCACCGGGGAAAAGAGATCCCGGCCAGTGCTTCGGTCAAAGGGAATAAAGAGCATCTCTTCGCTTTCGACCTAACCAAAGCCCTTCTTCTGCCGAACGACGTGACCGGCAGTGACCATGTGCCCGAGGCCCAGCTCGTGAAGTCCTCGGTCAAGTCTATGACCCGGGTAAGAATTTTGTATGCTTTATCCAAATATTTCCAAGTGTTTGCTCAGTTTCCTTTCTTTAGTCAAACACTCTTCTTGCAGGCCATCCAGAAACAACATCTGGTGATGGAACCGATCCATAGACTCCGACAGAAAGCGACCGACGCCGCCAGTCAGGTTGAGCATTTGCAGACCGAGTTGGGACGGTCAAAGGCCTCTTTGGAGATCGCAAACACCGATAACTCCAAATTACTCGGCCAACTGGGAGCCGCCGAGAAAGAAAGGGACCCTTTCCGAGCCGAGTTGGAAGCGTTGAAGCAATCGAGGAAGGACGGACTTGACAAGGCAAACAACGAAGGTTTCAATGAGGCCGAGGAAAACTACACCAAGCAAATGGAGGCCACCAAGGACATCTTCTTCAAGTCCGGGTGGAAAGTTGCTTGCGAATAGCTCGGCCAAGGATCTGGGACTGACATGTTTGCCTCTTCCCCCGTTGCCTTTCTGCTGACATACATGGTGCCATATGCCAACGACGTCTTCAGCGCATTGTAGGCTGAGGCCGAGGAAGAAGAAGGCGCGGAGGAGGCCGAGGAAACTGTCGAGGGAGATAACCGCCCAAAGCAGGCCGGCCAAGTTGAGACTGGCGTCAAAGAAACCACAACCACGATTGACCTAGAGGCAACTGCAACCGGGGATAACTTCGCCGACCTGTCCCCCTTAGTTTAGTTTTTTTTTTTTTTTTTAACAATGTAACCGGGCTGCCTACCCCACCTTATATAATTCGATTTTACATCATGAAAAGTTTTGATTTCGTCAACTGTTGTACTGCATGTTGCACTGTGTTTCATTATCTCGGCAAAAACCTTTAACAAAATGTCAACTATTTTAGCCGGAGTAAAGCATCTCAGCTAAACCTTTTGAGTTGTGCAAATTATCAACACCATTAGCCGGGACAAAACATCTCGGCAAAAGCCCTGAGGTAATCATCAACTCATCTAGCCGAGGTAAACCATCTCGGTTGAGACCATAGTTGCGTAAACCAACAACTCATTCAACCGGGGTAAAGCTTCTCGGTTGAAACCATCGAGTTGAGTAAATCATCAACTCATTCGACCGGAATAAAACATCTCAGTTGAGACCATAGAGTTGAGCAAATCATCAACTCATTTAACCAGAGTAAAATATCTCGGTTGAAATCACAGAGTTAAGTAATTTTTACAACTCATTCAACTGGAATGAAACATCTCGGTTGAGACCATAGAGTTGAGCAAATCATCAACTCATTTAACCAGAGTAAAACGTCTTGGTTGAAATCACAGAGTTGAGTAATTTTTTTAACTCATTCAACCGGAATAAAACATCACGGTTGAAATCACAGAGTTGAGTAAATCATCAACTCATTTAACCGAAGTAAAACATCTCGATTGAAATCACAGAGTTGGGTAATTTTTTCAACTCATTCAACCGGAATAAAATATGTCGGTTGAGACCATAGAGTTGAGTAAATTATCAACTCGTTTAACCGGAGTAAAGCATCTCGGTTTAAATCTCAAAGTAAGCATCGAAAGTAACATAATGCTTCAGCAAAGATAAGTCACTTCTATTATATTTGACAAAAAGCGTGTTACATTCAGAAGTATAGGGAGAGGAAGTCCTTCCAAAAAAAATTACATAAGAATGTAAAATGTTAAAAATAGTACAGTTTGAGGTTGGCCGCATTCCATGGCCAGGGTATGCCTTTTCCTTTAAAATCTTTCAAGTGGTATGCTCCCTTGCCCGCCAGACCGGTTATCTTGTAAGGCCCTTCCCAGTTTGCCCCTAGCTTGCCTTCCTCCAGCACCAGTGTGTTGCCTATCACCTTTTTTAAAACCCAATCCCAACTTTGAACGATCTGGGGTGCACCGTTTTGTTGTGTTTTATGGAGAGCTCTTGTTGGTATGCGACCACATGGATTAGAGCCTTGTCTCAGCGCTCTTCCACTAGGTCCAATTCCAAGGCGATGGCTTCAGAGTTCAGCTCAGTCTCAAGACTTTCACTGCGGAGGGTGGGCAAGCCAACTTCCAATGGGATGACCGCCTCCATGCCATATGCCATGGCAAAAGGAGTTTCCCCGGTAGATCGCCTCGGGGTCGTCCGATATGCCCAAAGGACACTTGGGAGTTCCTCGGCCCATTTTCCTTTGGCTTTCTCAAGTTTTTTCTTCAACCCATCAAGAGTGGTCTTATTTGATGCTTCGGCTTGGCCATTAGACTGCGGGTATGCCAGGATGGAGTTGTAGAATTCAATCTTCAATTCTTCACAAAATCCTCTGAATAAGCGCCCGTCAAATTGGGTGCCATTATCAGAAATCAGAATCTTGGGGATGCCAAACCGCGTTACCACATTCTGCCAGACAAACCGTTTGACGTCTTTCTCCTTGATAATTGCTAAGTATTCCGTAGCCGCGATGAAGAACTTTCGGTTGTCTGGTGCCGTTGGGAGTGGTCCCATTATGTCCAGCCCCCACATCGCGAAAGGCCAAGGGCTTGTGAGGAGAAGAAGTTCTTTGACCAGCTGGTGAATTTGATGGGCGAACTTCTGACACTTCTCACATTTGCAAACATATTTCTGAGTGTCCGCTTGCATGCACGGCCACCAGTTAGCTTGGCCTAAACAGGGGGCCTGAGCCTCGACCGAGCAAAACCCACTCCGATCAGGCCCAACTTAGCTCGCCCCAAACATGTTCGGCCCTATCATGTCCGGCTTTTACCACGGCCCAAAGCCATATTATAAATCTCCCTCTCAGAAATTATAAAATTATAAAAGAGTTTATCACTTTAATTATTAGATTTGAGTTTGTGTAGAACTCTATATGTAATTAAGAAAATACAATGTGACTCTCTTAGAAAAAATTATCTACGCATGAAAAAATATTACTCTTAATATATAGATATAGTAGTCTCTGCTGAATTTTATTTTCAAAATTAAAATTAATAAAATATACTTAAAATCAACTGTCACAAATCAATTGAAAAAAGAATTTTTTTTTAAGGTCTCTGATATTAAAATTTTATAAGATAAATGACATATAATATTTTCATAGTAGATGGGGGTCCCTCAAAATTTCCACCGAAAAATTGTCCCGACACAGAGAAATTTCATCGAGTGATTTTAGTTGATAAAAAAGTATATATTGAATTTCTCCTACTACCCAAAGTTAAAAAAGAATGTTTCACTAATTTTTTTTCTTAAAATGATATGTTAAAAAAAACTTGAATATAAAAGCATAGTTAATAATTTTACATCTCAAAATTAAGAAAAAAAAATTAAATAAAAAATTTATAATTTATATAAATAAAAAAATCTTATTCACTATGGTTGGTTATTATTTTTTAAAAACACTTTTCAAAAAAATTTATTTTTTTATTGATTTAGTTAAAATTTTTTGATCAGCATTTATTAATTTTTTTCAATCTGTATGTCTTTCTACATGTTTGTATTTATTGATTTGATCAAAATTTCTTGATCAGTATTTAAAATCCCCTCATACAAATAATTATAGATACAATCCGTGTATAGTTACTGCAGTACCCTTTTCAACTTCTCCCATACACTATGATTAGTGATAAGATTGTTTAATTATTTTTATAAAAAATCTTAAAAAACATAATTTATGTATTAAAAAAAACCTAAAATAAATATAAATATTTATAATTATCCCGTGCATAGCACGGGTGATAGGCTAGTACATAAGAAGTTAGGATTGATTATTTTCTGACATGAACATGTATATAACACGATTTGATAATACGAATATTAAATAGATCCAGTTAGTGTCAAATCAGTAATTGACACGGATAACCTGTATAATGAAAAATTAGTTACACATTTTAATATTATTTCCACTAAAGAATATCATGACATTTTTTATTTTCTTACGTAATTATATTCAATTTATTAAAAAATATGTAAAATATGATTTTAAATTTAATATAAATTTATTATTTTGCTTTTAATTGAACTTAATATATTTTTTTTGTCTATAATTTGACTTAATCTAAGTAAAAAATATAATAATAAAATATAATTTTATAAATTAAGAAAATAAAATTAAGTTGAATAAATAGGGTAACCAAGAAAAGTATTTTTAGAGATTAGTTTCATTAAATTTAATTTATGAAGAAATTTTCAAATTCTTTTCATATATTTAATAGTTTTAGTTAATAGTAAAAATTTTGACATGACTTGTTAACGCGACACAAATTGGACACAGATCGAAAACGACACAATACGATAACATGAAATAATAAAAAAGTGTTAATATTAAAATAATTCTAACACGAATATGAGATGACACGATACGACTCGACCCACCATGACGCCCTTCCCTATTGATGACTCAAACCCATAACGAATAAAATAAAGTAAAATAAAAAGGAAATTGCATATATTTGATACAACCACATAGAAATTATAAAATTATAAAAAAGTTTATCACTTTAATTATTAAAGTTGATAAATTTTACTACTAATTTGTATTGTTTTGGAAGGTACCACTGGATTGCAATTTTCCCATAAAAAAAATAAGCATATAACATCAGTGTAAAAAATGGATAATGTTAGGGACACCAAATTTTCTACAAAATAAATGACCAAATGTCTCACATGGGTGTGGGATCCGCAATTTTGTAGACCCATGTGAGACATTTGATCATTTATTTGGTAGAAAATTTGAGACTCTAGCATTTTCCGTAAAAAATTATTATGAAAAATGATAGAGGTTTCAAATTTTTTACCAAATTTTCTACCATGGTGTCGTTTGGGAAGTGGATTGACTTTTTGAATTTTTGACTTTTTTGACTATTTTAGCCTGGGGCTAAAAAGTCTGGTTTGGGAAGGACTTTTGATTTTTTTGGCTTTTTTGACTTTTTTGTAAGAGAAAAAATGTAATAATTATGAATTGAATGTGATATTTTGTCTTATTAAAATAAAAAACTTATTTTATTTTTTATGATTATTTTAACAAAAAAAAACCCTAAAAACCTCTTCCCAAACATGAGCATATGTAAGTTCCACGCCCATTAGAGGCATTTGATAAAAGTTTTCGGCTCTCTAAAAATTGCTGAATTATTATGAGGTTCTACAAAAGTAGATACACCACATCATTTTATCAATTCACATTTTAAAATACTATCATAAAAGTAATAAATTCTATATCATAAACAAATAACCATCAAACTAAACCATTATATGAATTTACGTTAGGACCAAATACATCATTTTATCAATTCACATGTCTTATATTATCTTTTAAAATACTATCATAAAAGTAACAAATTCTATTTCATAAACAAATAACTATCAAATTAAGCCATTATATGAATTTACAGTAGGACCAAATAACTTTTGTTTTTGTTTATAGGGCAAACTGCATTTTCTTCCATTAAATATTGGAGAGATAATAGCTAGTTCTATAATTTTAACATAATTATATCAATCCCCTTATAGTAAGGTTAAAATGATCAAAACTAATTTTGTTAGTGTAAAATATATATATCAATATATAAAAGATGAAAATATAAAAATAAAATAAAAAAATCTTCTATGCAATTAACCAAGTATTGATGTAAAGATTGAGAGTAATATAATTATGTCAAAATCATATAATTTATTGTATTTTCTCTAAAATTTAAGGGAGATTAATATAATTTACCTTTATTTGTATGGTGGTGTTCCACATGTCTACTCATAGGGGGAAATTTTTTTTTATAAAAAATAAAAATAAAAATTGCACTACTGTATAAATTATCAAAAGGTACATTACAAGCAATGTTACATAGTATCTTACTAACAATCATACTATAAGCATTTATTTTTAAATATCATTTGAGTCAATGTTTTGAAAATCGAATCGGTGAGCGAACCGAAAAAGTGACCGGACGGTCGGGTCACTGGTTCAACTGTGGATGAATCGGAATTGAACCGTGATATCATAATTATATTAAAATTTATAAATATAAATATAGATATTACACTTATAAAAATAATAAATAATAAATAATTACAAAAAAAAATTTACAAATTTATTTTACATTTTTTATACATTGATTTTTAATAAAAATTGATGATACTGTTTGTCCCAGTTAATGGGTCGAACTGGTCCAAGCTCCTTAAGCCCAGGTCCAAATGATCAAGCCCACCAGATAACCTGCAAACAAGTTCAACGGAGAACGAGGTAGTCTCCCAGTGAACCCTCCGACGAGTTAGGAAGAGAAATAGAGTGTAGAGGGAGAGATTAGAGATAGAAAAGCTTAACCTTCTTCTTGTCTTCAACGTTTGCTTATATCCTTTGGTAATCATTTCGCTGTCCCTTCCGACCTGACCTCCTCGCCGAAAGTCTATGCTGTAGCTTATCTTGTTCAGGGTAAGGGGGTCCTGTTCCGACGGAGAGGTGTTGTTGTAATAAATGTTGTGATAGGCTGCATTAATGGTGATGTGCAGTGGCAATAACTTTGCAGATCTTTGTCTACTGATGTGGCTCGTCCTTCACTTGCCATGTGTCTGAATGTTAGTGGCTCTTTATGCCATGTTGGATTCCAGCTGTCCTGGACCTCACCAGCTGGGTTATGTATTGGGCTCCAAGTGATGGGCTTGGGTTGTTCATAGTGATTCATGGCCTTTATGGGCTTATACATGTCAGTAGTCCCCTATTTCCGAGTGCAGCTTTAGTCCAACGAAGGGAATACAAATGAAGAAGATGAGGGTGTTAGGGGTGACCGAGAGGGTGAGCCGACCGAGAGGTGGTCCGACCGTGCAGGGTGACCGAGTGGAAGGGCCAACCACGAGGAGGGCCGACCGCAAAGGTTGGCCGAGTGGAAGGGTTGATCACGAGGAGGGCCGACCGCGAAGGGGGGCCGACCGTGGAGGTTGGCCGAGTGGGAGGGTCGACCACGAGGAGGGCCGACCACGAAGGGTGACCGAGTGGGAGGGTTGACCACGAGGAGGGTCGACCGCGAAGGGTGAGGTGGAGCGGCGTGGGGCTCGAGAGGCGGCGTGTCACGTGGTGATTTGAAGTGAAAAAGACAAGGTAAGGGGAGGAGACAGTGGATCATGGTCGTACACGTGGCAACATCCCGCGGAGAGGGAGAGATTAGACATTAGATCAGAAGTGAAACGATAGGTCATTATGGGTGTTGAAAAGACAGTTTTGGCAGATGATTTGAAAAGTTTTCAAGCTGGCGAAAATTAATTGGGATCCTTGGAATACGGGCAAACCGTGGGCTTTTGGCATTATTCAATTCACTTACTTGTTTATGAAAAATCAAAATATTCCAAGTGTGAATTCCTTTGTTGCTCGTGATACACCTCTGCAATACTTTTTCAACTTCCTTGCACCTGTATCTGAAGCGATTCGCAGGCATACCATAGAAATGGCCCAAGAAGAAACTGCGAATGTCAGGGTGGATCCACTTGGTGATGATGATGCAGTGGAGTTAGCACAGCAATATAAGATGGAGAGGGTGGGGGAGTCGGTGGTACGATTCCTTGGTTCCACTATGATAGCAGCTCCAAAGCCAATCAGCCAAGCAGAACCAGATCACTGGCATACAAAGGTAGATAGATCAACGGTTACTGCAGCGGATTTGGAGGCCATTCGCGAAAAATACCAGGTGCCTGCTGAAATAGAGTTGTTGTTGCCGATGTCGACAGAGAGGCCATCCGACGCCAGGCCAGGGGAGTTTGCCCTTTATGAGGAAGCATTGAAGGGAGGACTGAGGCTGCCCCTGCCGCAAGTGGTGGTAGATGTCCTGAATCGTTTGGAGGTAGCGCCGGGCCAACTAATGCCCAATGCGTGGAAGATCTTACTGGCCTGTGCAAGTGCGTAGCCGAAGGCGAACGAAGGGGTGGCCATGACAGGAGACGAATTCTTCGCATGTTACAAGGCCTCAGGGCAGCAAGACACTTGGGTCACTCTGCAGGTAGCGGCAGGGAAAGGGCTGGTGACGGGGCTGCCGTCGTCGATCAAGGGGTGGAGACCACGGTGGTTCTCTGTATCTGCCAGTGGAGGGGTTGGAGTGCGCACCATTTGGAAAGTGCCCACCAAGTTTGTGGAGCCAAAGCTGGGAGCAGCAGCAAAGGAGAGGGTGAAGAGGGTAAAGGAATGGAGAGAGAAGGAAGGGGCCATGTGGGACGAGCTCGTTCAGCCGTCGGCTTTGTTTGAGGTAGGGTTGGGTCCACAGCCGAGTGGTGGGGACCTCGACCGAACGGAGTTGGAGGCAAGGAGGAAGGCTCAAGAGGCAGAGGATCAGACCATCCTTGCAAAAGCCCAAAAATTCAAAGAGTCTCAGGTAGACCGATCGCCAAAGCCGGTTGCAAGAGAGAGGATCCGACTGCGACCCAAACCCTTGGGGGAAAAAATCTTAGATGAATTTGTGCCACGACCGCCTCCAATAGATCCTTTGAAGGAGAGGTCGTTGAAGGAGATGGAGGTGTTGGGTGTAATGAAGAAGAAGAGGAGAGTGAGGAGGAGTGAAGAAGAGCCTGCCCAGAAAAGAAAGAGGGAAGTGAGGGCAGAAGAGACCAGTATGGCGAAGGAGGCAGAGGGGGGGGGGAAATGAAGGAGACCCTAGGAAGAGTAATTGCCCCAGAAGTGGTGGACATTGCCTCAGAGGGCATGGAAGTCGTTCCAGTAGTGGCGGCGATCGCCGCAGGGGTCGCGAGGGTCGCCCCTGAAGTGCAAGTAGAAGGTGGAGCAACTAGCCCTGAGCTAAGGAGGGGAGAACAGCCCTAGAGGGGTCCTGCACTCCAAGGAGGGGGAGTCAGTCTGACTACTGCGATCTACCACGCTCGTGCAGTGGTTGGGCGGCTGGAGGGAGAAGAAGGCCCAGCCAGGGCAGGGGTAGAGCGCCTTGTGGGGATAGTAGAAGAGGCAGCCTTGCGTTCAGCAGCCAGATTCAATGAGGCTGAACTGTTGAGGGGATTATGCTCCGCTCAAATGGAGGTAACCACCTTAGTAGGGGCTCTGCTGAGGAAGGCAGGTGCTGCAAAACTCAAGGTAGATGAGGCCAAGACTCAGCTTGCAAAGTTGAAGGAGAAGAGTGCAAGTTAGGAGAGTGCCCACGCTGATCTGCAAGCAGTCAAGGTGGAGCTGGAGAACACACGCCGCCAGGTTGTGTCGCTCGAGTTCCAACTGGATGAGCAAAGTTTAGCTTTTCAAACCGAGGAATTAACAAATCCAGGGCCTGATGATACATCATCATCTTTTCTTCTTTGACTTTCCAATCTCCTTTCGCTTGAGATACAACAAGGTTCGAGTCCCCGATGACGTCCAACCATTTTGCCCCTAGTTCCAGGGCTGCTTCTAGACCGGTAATGCATGCCTCATACTTTGCTTCGTTGTTCGAGACTTTGAGTCGGAGCTTGAAGGCTAGAAGGATACGGGAATTGTCAGGTGCTATCAGCAACACTCCTATTCCATACCCATACTGGTTGGACGCTCCGTCGAAATACATCGTCCAAAACTCGTCGTCGATATGCAAAATAGCCTCATCTGGGAATAAGTACTCAACTGCTTCACCCCTTCCACTGGATGATCGGTTAAGAATTCTGCTACTGCTCTTCCCTTGATCGACTTGCGCGTCACATATTTTAGATCGAATTCGGAAAGCAACAACAACCAACGAGCTAGCCTACCCGTAAGTGCCGGTTTCTCGAAGAGATACTTGATGGGATCTAATCTCGAAACCAACATTACAGAGTGAGCTAACAGGTAGTGTCGCAACTTCCTGGTAGCCCATACCAAGGCCAAGCAAGCCTTCTCCAATAGTGTGTAGCGAGTTTCATACTCTAACATCTTCTTGCTCAGATAATAGATGGCCCTTTCCACTTTGTCCTCTGATTCTTGCGCGAGCATGCAACCCATTGTGGTCTCAGTTACCGAAAGGTACAATATCAACGGTCTTTCCGGTTCTGGTGGTGACAACACAGGTGGGTTCTGTAAATATTCCTTGATTTTTTCAAAAGCAGCTTGGCATTGGCCGTTCCACTGAAATTTCTTTCCTTTCTTCAGGAGACCAAAAAGTGGTTCACAAGTCAAGGTTAATTTTGAGATAGACCGTCTTATGAATTGCACTTTACCCAGAAAGCCTCGTACCTCCTTTTCAGTCCTTGGTGGTGTCATTTCTAGGATGGCCTTGATTTTGGAAGGGTCGACTTCGATACCTTTCTGTGTAATGAGAAACCCCAGCATTTTCCCTATTGTAACACCGAACGTACACTTCTGAGGATTCAGCCGCAACTGGAATTCTCTAATCCTTTGAAAGAATTTTTGCAAGACGGTGTAGTGGCCCTCTCTTTCCTTGGACCTGACAATCATGTCGTCCACGTACACCTCAACCTCTTTGTGGATCATGTCATGTAATATTGTGGTCGCGGCCCGTTGATATGTAGCTCCAGCGTTCTTCAGCCCAAACGGCATCACTCTGTAGCAGTAGGTCCCCCACGGGGTGGTGAAAGCAGTCTTTTCTCGGTCTTCAGGTGCCATCACTATCTGGTTGTAGCCTGCGAAGCCATCCATAAACGAAAGCAAAGCATGCCCCGCTGTGAAGTCCACTAACTCATCAATGTGCGGCAAGGGAAAGTCGTCCTTCGGACTAGCTCTGTTCAAATCCCTAAAATCCACGCATACCCGGATCCTACCATCCTTCTTTGGCACTGGGACAATGTTGGCCAACCAAGTCGGGTATTCAGATACCTGCAGGAAACCTACATCAATTTGCTTGGTGACTTCTTCCTTAATCTTGAGGGCCCAATCCGGGCGGATTCTTCTGAGTTTTTGTTTAACAGGTCGGGCCTCGGGGTCAAGAGGGATCTGGTGCTGTATAATCTCAGGATCGATTCCAGGCATGTCTTCGTAGGACCACGCGAAAACATCTTTGAAATCTTTTAATAAAGCGACTAAGCGCTCGCGTTCCTCCGAAGACAACGTGGACCCGATCTGGACCAGCCGCGGGTCCTCCTCAGTACTGACATTCACGGTAGTGATTTCATCCATTAAGGGTTTAACAAATCTTTCCTGCTCTTGTTCAATTAAGCGTTGCAAAACCGGAGGAATTTCTTCCTCGTTGTTTTCATCAAAATTTTGAAAGTCTGAATTAACGCAATAAATCAAGGGCATAGAAAAGTACTCAGAAACCACAGCTACTTGATTCTCATTAAGCACATCCAAATCGTCCGATTCTTCGGTTACAACAGACTCAAAAGAGAAAGAAAAAGACGACCTGGACAAGACTGTGGCATCCGGGTTATCATCCCCAGGATTACCAGACTTAGACTCAGTTGAGCTGGAACCTGATTCCGATTCACAAGAGTCGGTGGAATCAGATTCCGGCTCACTACCTGACCCGGTGCTGCTGGACAAAAATCCCTCTTCATACTGCCAAATGAGAGAGGGTGCGATAGATGCATCCAAAATGTTTGCTGGTAGGCCCGCAGCCATTCCATTCCCGATCATGCATACCGAGAAGTTATCCCCCAGGCACTTCTGTTCGATCGGAGGATCTGAAATTAGACACGTTAGTGCTACCCCCATTTCACTTTCGACGTCCTCAGACTCTAGTTTCTTGCTCTGCTCAAACTCAGCTAGTGGGTTTGTCTGCTCTCCGACAACGTCATCCCCGGGTAACTGCAGGTCAAAGAAGATCTCAAACCCCGGTACGCGCTTCCTCTCCGCGTTCAGCCACGGCTCTGGGAAGCCACAGAACAAAAAGTCCTCCCCCTCCCGGACGAAGCGTCCGTTTAGGATACCCTGAATGGGCCGGTGCATTAAGTCAAAAGGCTTCCCCGCCTTCTTCGCTCTGGCTCTCCCAGCCATCTCCTTACCCTTTCTTATCCAATCCTCTTTGGTGGGCAGATAACCCAAACCAAAGGTATGTGGGTTATGTAGCACCTCGGCCGATGCTGCGACGCCCTTCCGGCCGCTCTTTCCCAATCCCATCCCGGGAATATGTTGAAGCTTGCTCATGAGGTATACCGATTGAGCACTGACATACACCCCCTCATTAACAGCTAAGATGTTCTGCACGACCCAGGCCTTAGCTAGGGTAAAACCGGATAAGAACACATCCCTCCATACCATGCTCAATTTCCAAAACTGGCGTAGATACTTCTGGCGGTGGATGGATCGATGAATTCCCAAAAACAATGGCTACTCCCTTTCCATGGGGGTATTTCACCATTTGATGCAAGGTAGAAGAAATTGCCTTCACTTGAAGCAGCCACGGCCGCCCCAAGAGCAGATTGAAAGTGGCGGGAACCTCTAGGATGTGAAAGTCAATCTCATGCTGCCTCAGCCCAACCTTGGTCGAAATTTTCGCTGTCCCCATGACTTCTCTGCTTGTATTATCGTATGCCCGAATCACCTGGGCAGTTGGCACAAAGTCCGCGGTCTTTAAGCCGATTGCATAGGCAGTCCTCGCTGGACATACGTTGATGGCGGACCATGTGTCGACAAGCACCACGGGTATCCATTTATTTCTGCACTCCACAGAGATATAGAGTGGCTTGTTGTGGTTCGCACCCTCAGGTGACAGTTCTTTGTCAGAAAAGGTCAACATCGGGGTAGCTCCTCCCGAAAAAACTAAGCCTACCAGCTGTTCGGGCGTGGTGTCTATAGAGAGCTTGGCCTTGTCCATGGCCAATAAGACAGCTTGTCGATGCACTCGCGATGCCATAAGCAGTCCCCAGATGGAGATGTCTGCTTGTATCTTCTTTAACTACTTCAGTACAGCCTCTTCTTCGACTTGTTTCTCTTTCTGTCTCTCAACTTCCTTATCCTTCCCAGATGCCTCCGGCTGGTCTAGGTGCGGGGGCTTGAAATACCGTTCGCTTCTCGTCATATGATCGACCTCACCGATATACCAGGTATCATCTGGCTGATTACTCCCCCAATCCTCATCCATGTGGGTAAGACATAAATCATCGTCTTCTCACCACGTTCCGTCGACAGCCAACAGACACCTGTCTAACTCCGGTTCAATTGCACGCGCAGTACTCTCCGTCCACATACTCTCAGCATTCTCTATCTTCGTGCACACAGCACTCTCAGTCCCCTCAGGGCCCTTAGCTTTCCTAATTCTCTCGGCATCCTCAAACCTTTCTTGTTCTAGCTGCGTCAGTACAGCTGGCTGTTCAACAATTCCCACATTCATAATGCCCAAGTCTCGAGCGGAATTCTTAGCACCGGCGCTATCCGGCGATTCATTCTGATTTTCGACCCTTCCAACCACCACTGATATATTTGCCCCTGCCGGGCCCTGTTCTAACTGAGCTTCGTCAACAACATCTGGCAAGTCATCAAGCCACCCAGCAGCCTCTGCCGATTCCTCATAATCGAACCAGTTGACTGCCGCGTCTCCTGGATCTTGGTCGTTGAAAAACTGGAGGTTGGCCAAGTCCTCTTCCACAACTGTCAAACCATCTGTCCCCTGCTCAAATCCATCTTCTCGGATCACACACAGCTCTGCCCTCTCTGGCAATTCAATATTAGGCTCAAATTGGCCTGCTGGCAGAATGTAATTACTCGGATCGTAGGCTTCCCCAGCGACACTCCTAGACTGCTCAAACCCTGATTGAACAATTCCATCCTCTTCTGAAATCTCCTCTGTTCTATCTTTGCCAGTCACCACCATTGGCTCGGGTTGGGTTTTGGAGATGTCCAACATGCACAAAGAGTCAGTGCAGTCAGGAAGGAGCACCTCCGGCTTAGGCAGGTGGGAAGGAGTGATATATATGCTGGGATCGTAAGACACGACCCCATTCTGGATGTAGTTGATTCTTTTGGGATGTGGAGCTTGGTTGTGCGGTGGAAGAGGGTTTGTTGTGACATTGGGTTTTTCGGGAGGTACAATCACCTGCTTGTCAATGAGGTCTTGAATCTCATGACGCAATCTGAAACATTGGCGTCGTGACCATGTTGTTGGTGATATGTGCAGTATTTTGCTGGGTTATGAGAATGAAGGAGTGGATTTGGCAATGGCCTCGGCTCCAGGGGCTTTAAGTGCCCTTTCTTGATTAATACCCCTAGAGCCTTGGACAGGGGCATATACAGTGGGGTAAAGGTTCTTTGGCCTCTGGGTTGGAATCGAGTGGTTTGTGTGTTGCTTCCGGACGCGCCGGAGAAAGGTGTAGCTGCCATGGGTCTTGGAGGGGGAGGGAGAATGGTGGTAACCATGCTCACCTCCGAAGCTCTTGCAGTTGCAGCGCCATTTAGGCCTGTATTGTTGTTGCGGTTAAAGGTCCTTCTGGGTTGCTCTCTATCTTGGTCAATCAGACCTTGTTTCATTGCATCTTCGATTTGTACCCCCATTTCATGTAGATCTGAAAAAGTGGGGAAGGGGAGCACAATCATTTTTTATATCAGTTTTGGTTGGAGATTGCGCACAATCATCCTGATTTGGTCTTTGTCGATAGGTCTCAGGGTCATCATCGAAGCCTTCGCCCTCTACCGAGTTACGAAATCCGAGAAGCTCTCCTTAGGCTCCTGCCTTGTTGTTTCGAGATCTCGGGTCATAATCTCGATTTGGGTATTGTAAGAGTATTGCACGATAAAGGCCTCGGTCATTTCGTCCTAACTCCGCTTGACATCATCCTCTAACCTCGCATACCAAGTAGCGGCCACACCCGACAGGGTCCGGTCGAATAGTGAAAGCTTTTGTGGTCTGGTGAGGCCCATTAGCCGTAGTATATCTGAAAATAGTCGGAGATGCACCATGGGGTCCCCAGGTCCGTTAAAGCGATCAATTTGTGGCATTTTGAACCTATCCGGCAGCGTCACAGCCACGTCGATATATCCGTCTTTGATATCCGGGATAGCTTTTACCCCTTGTGATTTCTTGAACAACTTCTCAAGCTTGCTCAATTTCAGTGCTGTATGGTCTACCTCGAACTCGAAGGGAGAGTCCGGTTGATTGAAAGGCGTAGATGCCTTAGATAGCTGGGGCAGAATTGGGGACGGAGCTAGCCCCGTTGGTATGTCCGTATCTGCTTGGACATTTGGTGCCTCCTCGGGTGCCAAGATTCCTGGTGGGGGAGGAACTGGGTGTGAAGCAGATGCTCTGGTTTGTTGTTGCAATTTGGCAATTAACTCTGCCTACTGGGCCATGATCTCGGCCTGTTATTTGGCAAATTCGTCCCGGCGAATAGCATCTTGCTGCATGGCTCTCATGGTGTCCTGCATCTGACGCATCATTTCCTCAACTCCTGTCGGTCCCGCCATACTGCCCTGATCTGTCTGAACTACTGGCAGGTCTATCTCTATAGCGACAATTGGGATCTCAATCCGACTGTCCACTGATGGGGTAATCCGCTGCTCTGGCAACCTCTGCTCAGATATACTGCGCCTTTTCGACCTCTGTCTGATAACCGGGGGCAGATAGTGGAACACTGGTTGTCCGTCGACCAGATCCTCAGATCGATTAAGTCGGCAACCTCTTGTCCAGAGTGCTTGGGGAATATCTGCTTGGTCTGGAGCAATTGTGCTAAACTACCTAGCAAAAAGATAAATAAAGCAATAATAAGGAAATAAACGAGCAGACGAACAGACAGCATGACGGCGTAAATAAACACAACACGCAGTCGGGTATAATTAACACGCAATTGATACACTGTTCTCAAAGACCGATCATTATTCCCAAATCACTGTCCTCGAAGCTGAATCTGATACCCGTAGATAACTGATTCCGAAAAAACTGAACTGGTGCCTGCAGACCCTTGATACCCAGAAATATTGAACTGGTGTCCGCAAGCCTGATACCCAGAAACACTGAACTGGTCCCCGTAGGCCTGATACCCAAACTTGCAAACTGATACATGCATTCGTATAGAGACGCACTCTAAAAGCACATAACAAACAAGTTGTAGACACCCTATTTTTGACCGTTCTCAAGACTTGGACGTCATCATTGGAATACTTGGTGATCCTCTTTGTTTGTGTTTCGTCTCGAGTTCCCGAAAGTCTTGGCTTGCGCCTTGCCTCAGGATCTCTCGACTTGACTGTTCCGTGTTTGGTTTTGGCGCCATACACTTGTGTTTCTGCCTTGAAGGGCGGGGAATGGCTTGTTGGCCATCTCCACATTCCACCGGCCTTCCCTTAGCATCACCGGCTGTTTATGGGTGCCACCGGCCATAATTTCTTAAAATCAATGGCCGGTCAGCACTATATTTGGCCGGCCGGCACTTTATTCTGCCGGCGACCTCTTTTGCTGGCCGGTGTGACTCGTTTGCACCCTTGAGGCATAGTGCATGCCAGCTGTGCCAGCTGGAATGCACCATCACTCCTCCCCGTGTGGTTTTTGGCTGGTGTGAACCTTTGAACCCCCTTTCCTTCTAGAAGCTTGAACCCTTTGGCCAAGCTTCTTGGGGAAGCTTGGCCAGCTGCTGTATTAGCTTCTCCAAGAAGCCAAGAACCCTTTTGCATCCTTTGCCCCTTTCATCTAGCTTCTTGGAGAAGCCTAGAACCTTGGCCTTTGCCTATATAAGCACTCATCCTCTCCCTTTGTTAGAGGTTAGAGCTTTTGAATCAAAAAACCAGAGCTTCTATATCTATATATCTGATATATCATCCTCTCTCTCTATATCTCCCTCTCTCTCATCCTTAGGGTGTGTTTGGAAGCCTAAAAGTGCATTTTGACCTTACTTTTGCACTAACACACACACCATTACACCTTACTCCGAGATTGAGAGGCATTGAGGGTTATTTGTTGAGGTTTTGGACTGATTTTGATCAGTAGAGAGTGGCTGGATCATCTGTTCTTCAAGGTTTCTTCAAGGGTGAGACACTTGCTTTAGTTTCCCCAATCTTGCACTAGTTTTCTACCTGTCTTGCATGCTGATTTAGGCTTTGTGTATAACATGAAAAAGTCTTGTTTTTTTGTGCTTAACATCTTTCATTAAGGGTGTTTTGGCATTGGGGGTCGAACTCCTCCCCTTAGGCCTCTTTTGGCCTATTTTGGTGCCTTTTTCTTTAAGTTTTGTTTACTTTGTTGTGTTGGTCTTCTCACCACTGAAATCCAGTGGATTTTCAGTGGTGATGGAGTGATTTTGGAGTCTTGTGTAGGGGAGGGACACCCCTCTCCCCCTTGTCCTTCCTTTACCTTTGTTTTGGCTTAAAAGGGCAACATGCATTCTTAGTTGTTTTTGGTCCCATCTCAGAGGTTTTTGGGTGCCTACTAGTCATGTTATATCTCTGTCTTTGGTCGGATTTGTAGCCCTTAGCATGCATCTTGTACTTGCTTTGTAATTCCTTACTTTGCCTAGAAATGTGCCATGCATTTAGCCTAGTATATCTTCATGATTTGGCTTAGCTTATTGAAGCTTTTGGTCATGATTTGTCATGCTTTAGGTCTGTTGGCCACTATTTTTGTCATGTTCGTCGTGTTTTGCATAGCTCCTTTGCATTCTAAAACTTTGGCCTTGAGCAAATGAGTCATTAACATGCTTTGGTTAGGTTGTTTAAATGATTTGGAGTCATTTCTTATGCTATTTCAGTCCCTATATCATGCTTGTATGACAGCATTCATCATCCTTTTATGCCTTGAGGTGTTGTAGTTTTGTGCCTTGAAATGGGCATTGTGCATGCTTGCATGTTTAGGTCACTTGGGTTGCCATTCATGAGGGTTTTCGGGTGTGTTTTAATGCATCAAAACTCTGTTTTTTGATTGTTCCATTCATACCATGTGTGGTTATGATAGTTGTGGTGGAAGGCTTCTTTTATGCCTTAGCCTTATGCTCTTTGGTATGCAAGTTTGCATGAGTATTTACCCATCATTCCATCACTTTTGGCCACTGTTTTGGGATGTGGCTGAGGGTCCTCCATCTTAGTGTAAGTCCATGGATCATATATTTGCATCTTGTAGTATGCTCATGACATTGCATGTTATGATGTCCTTATGGTTTGTGCATTGTTGCATGCCCACCTCCTTACATACTTGCCTATCTAGTGTGCATTGTAGTATCGCTTGTAGTGTTGCATGCTAGTGGCATTACCATGTTGTTTGCATGATAGTTTGCATTGCATCACATTTGACATGTTTTGCATCTTAGCTTCTTGTTGCATTTTTGAGCCATGTTTGCACAACATGCATTGCATTGCTTGGTTTGGGGTGTCAAACCTAGTGTGAGGGTGAGAGGTGTTCATACTACAAGTGATGAAACACATCTCAACCCTCGGTCATCGATGCCCTTGACTTTGGCATGATAGGGTCTTGGTCCTCATTTGTGTGTTGCATGCATTTTACATTGAATGGCAAGTTTGGTCCCTTAGGCTATCATGCGCAATTGATGGCCCAAGGATCAAGGGCCATGCTCCCCTGAGTCCAATACATGATAGGGAACATGACCATGCTTACATGTGCTTGAAATTCTATGCCATGCACTACCTGTCCTCTGCTGCTGTCAAAACTGTTTTCTGCAAGAAGTTTTTGCCGACCGGCACTGTAGAATGCCGACCAGCAAAGAATATGAGGCCGATGGACTTGAAAGCAGCCGACGGAATTTTACCATGGCCGGTGGACATTTCATTTAGCCAGTGGTGTTCTTCAGTGCTCATTGAAGATACCCTGGGACTTTGGCAGTTTTCAGAGAAGCTAGAGGCAGCAGTGGCATGGCATGGGTTTTCGGGCAAAATGGACTGAGCATGCATAATTCGCGTATCCCGAGGCAGGGCTGCCGCCGTCTTTTTTTTCTACATTTAATTTGTTAAGTTAGAAGGACTGTAATAATTAATTAGCTAGGATAGGTAATTCATTATTCGGGACTGTATATTATTTATTTGGTCCCTCCGAGCGAG
The DNA here is from genome assembly GCF_055761805.1 of Camellia sinensis. Taxonomy (NCBI): domain Eukaryota; kingdom Viridiplantae; phylum Streptophyta; class Magnoliopsida; order Ericales; family Theaceae; genus Camellia; species Camellia sinensis. The sequence continues at coordinate 146,137,499 of NC_138970.1, forward strand.
GGAAAATTTGTGATAAGTGTGGGTGCGTGTGTGCATGTCTTCTAATCCCACGTCTTTCTCCCCTTTTATTTACCTGCTTATGATGGTAGACTAGGGCATGTTTAATTTAGCATACCTTATGCTTAGCATGCGTGCATCCATACATTTGTCTTACATGCACCAGGCTCGGTACATCATGCTAACTGCACTCGTATTTCAATTCCAAGTTGAGTATTTGTTAGTTGCAGCATTTCACATGCCATGTTTAGGATAGCCGAGCCTGTTTGGATTGCATCTTTGCATGTGTTGCATTAGCCATCTTAACATGAACTAGGATCATGCATGTGATTACTAACCAGTTTTTGTTTTGGCTTGGAGTACTAGGTAAGCTTTTATGCTTTAGCATCCTTGCATGCGTGTGAATGTTGCCATGATAGCATGATTACCATGAGGCTAGCTGCTTATGTGATATAACTGCTTGAATGCCTGTGGGTGAAGGTTGGATTGTCTGAGTTGGAATAGCTCATTGAAATCCGCGTTTTAGCCTACTTGCGAGTAGCAAATTCCAAAATATTTTTCCAAAACAAACGGATATGCAATGCTTATTCCCAAATTAGGCAATCTAGTCTATACTTTTGTGCTGTGCACATAACATAGTAATTCTAGGCTAATAACCGGAATAAGAACACATAACGTTTTCAAAATTGGATATCATGGTTAGTAGAGGCCGATCTTCGGATTGGGCGGGAGGGGGTGCTCATAGCTGGCCTTCCCCAATCGTACCCAAGCTCCCGAGCCGAGGCAACTTTGGTGATGACGGACACGTGGCCTTTGGCACCAAGTCAGGGTTTCCTAAATTCCTCCATAAAAAATATTTAGGTGGCGACTCTGTATCTGGCAAAGCAGTCCATGTTTGGCACTTCTTTTCTAAAAATCTGTTTTTCTCAAAACGATTTGCCGGATTTGGACTCTTTGGTTCAAATTAAGAACCGTGACACAAATCGAGTCCGAACTGTAGCGAGGCCCACGGGGGCGTTGACACAAGTAAGAGTCAAAACACCCCTATATTGGGATAAGGTTTCCCTGTCCTATTTTGTCAGGAACTAGGGTTTCACTATGCACGCAGCGGTTTCAAACAACCTATAAACGGGTAAGCAACCTGTCCTAGTTTGGAATGGTCATTATGGATTCCGAATATGCACTAGGTCGAATGGTCAAAAGGGTGCCCCGGTAAAACCGGGGTTTGTGTTCCCGTCGTGGCAGAGCCAGCAACCGGTCAGCCTTATGGCACGCTTCTCGAAGCGAGCCTCCGACAAACCGTTCAAGAATAGCATATGGCAAACATAGTGTCCTAGGCGCACCAATGCAAATGCAATGCAAAGAAACACATAAGTGTAATCAAAACAAGATATCATGAGTTTGAGTCAAGTTCTCTAACTCCCCAGCAGAGTCGCCAGAAACTGTAGACGTCCCCGAACGTCCTGGGAGGAAATTCCCCCCGTTTTGTTCATTGGGCTCACTACAGTTCAGGACTCAATGTCACGATCCTGTATCTAATCTCGCAGAATGCAATGCAAGACCAATGAAATCATCAAAGAGTCCAAATTCGGCAAATCGTTTTTGAAAATAGATTTTTTTGAAAGAAGTGTCAAATATGGACTGCTTTGCCAGATACAGAGTCGCTACCTAAATATTTTATTTTGGGAAATTTAGGAAACCCTGACTCGTTGCCTAAGGCCACGTGTCCGTCATCACCAAAGTTGCCTCGGCTCGGGAACTTAGGTACGATTGGGGAAGGTCACTTCGTGAGCACCCCCGCTCGCCCGATCAAGGATCGGCCTTTACTAACCATGATATCTAGTTTTGAAAACATTATGCGTTCTTATTCCGGTTATTAGCCTAGATTTACTATGTGATGCGCACAACATACAAGTATAGACTGGATCGCCTAAATTGGAACAAGACATTTCATGTTTGTTTATTTGAAAACGGTTTGATGGTGCTACCCGCAAGTAGGCTAAGACGTGGATTTGCCACCCTCGAGTGGGCTTAGAAAAACATGATTTTGCTATTATCTAGTGGGCTTTAAAACTCACAATCAATTAATTGTTCCAATTCAAATAACCCAACCTTCACCCACAGGCATTCAAGCAGTTATATCACATAAGCACATAGCCTCATTGTAAGCATGCTATCATGGCAGTCACTCACACACATGCAAGGATACTAAAGCATAAACACTTACCGAGTACTCCAAGCCAAAACAGAAGCTATGTTAGAAATCCATGCATGATCCTAACTATACAGAAATGCCTAATGCAACACATGCAAAATGCAACTAAGATAGGCTCGGCTATTCTAAGATGGCATATGAAATGCTACAGCTAACACGTATTCAACTTGGAATTGAAATACAAATGCAGTTAGTATGATGTGCCGAGCCCGGTGCATGCAAGACAGATGAATGAATGCAGACATGCTATCATACTGTATGCTAATTGAAATATGCCCTAATCTAACCATCATAAGCTGGTAAATAAAAGGGAGAAAGACGTGGGGTTGGAAGACATACATCACACGCACGCACATTTATTACAATTGTGCCCTCGCTCGGAGGGTCCGAATAAATAATATACAGTCTGAATAAATAGTACAGTCTGAATAAATAGAAAATCCTAATTAATTAACAAATTAATCTAGGAAAGCAGGTAAATTGGCACGCAAATCCATGGACCGCCTCAGCTCTGTTCCAAATGATGAATGATGCATGCTCGAGTTGCCTTGCGTAGAAATCCATTACGATACCCCGGTTTGCCTTTGTTCGCAATTGTTTTTGAAATATTGCGCAACGCTCCAGAAGGCCGCTGATTTCTGATTTACTGCAACAGAGAGCAACAAAGGGGCATGGCAAAGTATTTCACATATGTATGCATGACTACTCTTCAGGGAGTGTAGCCCTCGATCCTTGTGCCACCAATCACGCATATCGATGCATGATGGCCGAGGAGTCGAATTGCACGACTCAACATGAGATGAATGCACATGAAAACACAACAAGACCTAAACTCCATCATGGGTAATCCAGAGTGTCGGCAATAGGGAATTGAGACACGTTTTGTCACTCGGAGTACGAAACGTCCCTCGTTTCCCGTGCTCGGGCTAACTCCTATCTCAAACACAATGCAAATGAGATGGCATACACAATGCGACTAACATACAACCTAGCATATGCAATGCTATGAAATGGCATACACAATGCTCGATGTAGCATGGCATACACAAAGCTCTAACACGGAACCTAGCATACGCAATGCTATGAATTGAAAAGGCATACACAATGCATAATGGACTTACACCAACATGAGTGGACCTCAGCTACACTCACATCAGTGGCCATTAGATGAAAATGAGACAATCGAAATGCGTGCACACATGCACGCATACCGAGGACCGAACCTAAGGCATCAAATGCCACTCTACCAAAGCATGGCAAGGGATGAAAGATGGCCTATGAACATGTAATTTCCAGCACTAAAATATGATGCTAAATGATCCCGAAACATGAAAATATGGCACCCGATGCATGGAATAAGCCCCGAAACTCAAAACTAGGCACATGTATTGAACTACAAGTATACAAAGCAAGCATTATTTGATCATAAAGTCAAAAGACAGAGCCAAGGTAGTCCCAAAATATGCACATTTCTAGTTTAAAGCATGGCGAAAAGATGCTAACATGATGGACTAAAATGGCATGCAAATTCGGCTAGCAAGCATAGTTTACATGGCATGTATATGAAGCGAATGAGAACTCATCAAACCAGCCAAAAATAGTGAATAAAACATGCCAAAATATGCCAAAATAATCACTGAAATATAGCCAATGCATGCAAAAATGAGGGGCTTCTTTGGAAGGCCATTCAAGGGGTTGTTAAGTACATATAAGATAGACACTTAGCATGACCAAACCAACTCTGGAAATGAGTTATTACAGCCCTAAAACTCACAAAATTGGCCCTGAAATTAGTCCAGGAATCATGCAAAGAAAGGCTCATTTGAAGAGCCTTGGATGGGATTGCTCTACACATGCATTGTAGGTATAAAATATGGCCAAAAGGGCCTTGGACAAAGCCAAAGAAGACCCCAAAACTCATAGAATGAGGCCTAAAACATGACTTCGATGCATGCAAAATAGGATCCCTTTGGAAGGCCCAAAAGACCCCCAAACAAGACAAGGGGAGAGGGGGTCACCCCCCTCTGATTTTGGCCCTCAAAAATGCATCTAAGCCACTTAAAATCCACTGGATTTCAGTGGTTAAGAGGCCAAACCATGGCCAATGCAAGCGCTCTAATGCATAGCCTTAATCATGAAGAGATGAAGCATGCACAGGGGGAAGATGACCCCAAACAGAAATGGAAACTTAACAAAACTTGAAGAGAATGTCAAAACAAGACTTTTTCCAGTTTATAGAAAATCTCGAAAATGCTCACAAGTAAGGCTAAAATAGGATGCAAAAATAGCCCTAAAAGAGAGATAGAGGATAAGGGGAAGTAAATGACCTCAAACATCAAAGTGCCCTTAAAAAAAGTTGAAGAGGGGGTCAAAATAAGACACTTTACAGTTTGGGTCGAAGCCCAGAAATGCTTGGAAATAAGGCTAACCAATCATGCAAAAAAATACAAGTTTAAGGGAAATAGGCACTTACCCTTGAAGAGCAGTAAAGCTGGAGCTTTTGGACCAAGTTAGTGAACCTTCAACCTCTAGAAATCAGCTTCAAGGGGCTGAATGGATGGTGGAGGTGATAGGCTAGGAGTTGTAGTGTAAATGGCCAAGAAAATTAGGGTTTGGAGCTTTGGAGAAGAAGGCTATGGAGGGTGAAATGCATGTGCCTTGGCCAAATTTTTCTAACCCTTGCAAAATGGGATGGAGGGTTGGTTATATAGAGGAGAAGGGATAAGGCTTCTTGGAGAAGCGTCAAGAGGGGTTCAAAGCTTCTCAAAGAAGCTTAACCAAAAAGGGTCAAGCTTTCTCAAGAAGTTTTACAAAAGAGTCAAGCTTCCTTAAGAAGCTAAGCAAGAGGGTCAAAACCAACTTAAAAAGGTCAACAAAAGACTCAAAATCTCGGACGGTGGGTCAAGTGCTTCACAGCTGGCACAGCTGTGTTGCACTTGAGAAGATCAAAAAGCAGAAAGCTGGCTGACCAGGGGTCAAAAGGGTCAAGAAAAATTGCTGGTCGGCCTACCCAGAAAGGTGGCCTCTCAGATGATTAGAACACAACCCTGTGGTGAAAAATCAGAAATAGTAACCCAAGAGAGAGGAAAATCAGTTTTTTAGAGGGGTTCAAAAGGGTCAAGAAGAGAAAACTGGTCGGCCTACCATATTGGTGGCCTCCCAGATGAGTAGATCATAATGGTGGTATGAAAAGCCAGAAAATGTGACTCAAAAGTGAGAAAAACCAGCTTTCTGTCAGAAAAATCAGCTTTTGGAGAGAGAAAATGAGAAAGCTAGTTTTTCAGGGAAAGAGGTGGCCGGCCACCATCCTACCACCTCCCTAACAGTGAAAATAGGGTCTCTACCAAAAAAGGACCAAAACGGATGCAAAACGAAGGTTCGGGGGCCAAAACGCGCGGTTTGGGGCCCCGAAAACAGGCTGTTAGGCACCGGAAAGTGGCGTATGACCACGAAGGTGGTCTCCCGGGCCGCAGTGTCCCTCTAAAGGGAGGAAATAAGATGTGTGCCAAAAACCAAAGCAATCGGAGGTAGTTAAGCGGTCCCAAACCAAGGCACATGGCCGACGGCTCCGAAAATCGAAAATCGGGCTCCAAATGGAAAAAATGGCCTGCGACCACGAAACGTAGCCTACGGCCACTGAGAGATGATCTACGAGACCTCTCCCTCCCTTCGGGAAGAGAAAACAGAGAAAACAAGACTTGATTCGTAAACCGAGGCAAAGCACAAAAGAGCTCCGAAGTCCGGAGGCAAGACTCGCAGCAGAGACTCTGAAACCTCAGAACGAGCACAATATGCAACATCACCGAGCGCCTAGTTGGTGACGTCTGAGTTTTAAGGTCGGTCAAAAATGGGGTGTTTACAGCTGGTCGGCCAGTTTTCTGCTTTTTGCTCTTCTCAAGTGCAACACAGCTGTGCCAGCTGTGAAGCACTTGACCCACTGTCCGAGATTTTGAGTCTTTTGTTGACTTTTTTAAGTTGGTTTTGACCCTCTTGCTTAGCTTCTTAGGGAAGCTTGACTCTTTTGTCAAGCTTCTTGAGGAAGCTTGACCCTTTTTGGTCTAGCTTCCTCAAGAAGCTTGACCCTTTTTGGTTAAGCTTCCTTGAGAAGCTTTGAACCCCTCTTGAGGCTTCTCCAAGAAGCCTTATCCCTTCTCCTCTATATAACCAACCCTCCATCTCATTTTGCAAGGGTTAGAAAGTTTGGCCAAGGCACATGCACTCCACCCTCCATAGTCTTTTTCTCCAAAGCTCCAAACCCTAATTTTCTTGGCCATTTACACTACACCTCTAAGCCTAACACCTCCACCATCCATTCCAGCACCTTGGAACTCATTTTCAGAGGTTCAAAGCTCACTTTCTTGGTCCAGGGTTGGCTGCATTGTTGTGCTACAAGGGTAAGTCCTCATTTCTCCCATTTTTGCATTATTTTGCTCTATACCTTAACTCCATTTGCAAGCATTTTAGAGCGTTGGTGTAAACTGAAAATATTCTTATTTTGATCTCCTCTTCATGTTTGTTTAAGAGTACTTTTCTGTTTGAGGTCTCCTACCCCCTTGAATGCTTTATCTCTCTTTTAGGGCTTATTTTGCATGATATATTAGCCTTATTTGTGAGCATTTTTGGACCTCGACCAAAACTGAAGAAAATTTTTTTTTGACCTCCTCATTAAGTTTGATTGAGGTCACTTTTCTGTTTGGAGTCATTTTCTTCCTTGCATGCTTCATTTCCCCATGTTTTGAGCCACGCATGTGAGCATTTGCATTGGCCTTGTTTTGGCCTCTTAGCCACTGAAACCTAGTGGATTTTCAGTGGCCTTGATATGTCTTTGAGCCCCAAAATCATAGAGGGGTGATCCTCTCACCCCTCATTCTCTTTACTAGCATTGTTGGCCTTCCAAAGGGACTCTATTTTGCATGCATTGAAGTCATGTTTCAGGTCTCATTTTGTGAGTTTTATGGTCTGCATAAGCTCTGTCCGGAGCCCATTTTGCCATATTTTATGTCTACAATGCATGTGTAGAGCAATCCCATCCAAGGCCTTTCAAATGGGCCTTTCTTTGCATGTTTCCTAGACCCATTTCAGGGCCAATTTGGTGAGTTTTAGGGCTATCATAGTCCATTTCCAGAGGTGGTTTTGCTATGCTTCATGTCTATCTTGTATGTGCTTAACAACCCCTTGCATGGCCCTCCAAAGAAGCCCCTCATTTTTGCATGCATTGGCTGCATTTCAGTGATTATTTGGGCATATTTTGGCATGTTTTATTCACTGTTTTTGGCTGGTTTGATGAGTTCTCATACGCTTCATATACATGCCATGTAAACCATGCTTGTTAGCCAATGTTGCATGCTATGTTAGTCCATCATGTTAGCATCTTTTGGCCATGCTTTAAACCAGAAATGTGCATATTTTGGGACTGCCTTGGCTTTGTCTTTATGCTTCATGATCAAATAATGCTTGCTTTGTGCGCTTGTGGTTCAATGCATGTGTCTAGTTTTGAGTTTCGGGGCTTATTCCATACATTGGGTGCCATATTTCCATGTTTCGGGACCATTTAGCATCATGTTTCAGTGCTGAAATTTACATGTTTGAATGCCATCTAGCATCCTTTGTCATGCCTTGGTAGAGTGGTATTTTATGCCTTAGGTTCGATCCTCGGTTTGCGTACATGTGTGCACGCATTTCGGTTGTCTCATTTTCATCTAATGGCCATTGATGTGAGTGTGGCTGAGGTCCACTCATGTTGGTGTAAGTCCATTGTGCATTGTGTATGCCATTTCAATTCATAGCATTGCGCATGCTAGGTTGCATGTTAGAGCATTGCGTATGCCATGTTACATCGAGCATTTGTGTATGCCATTTCATAGCGTTGCGTATGCTAGGTTGTATGTTAGTCGTATTGTGTATGCCATCTCATTTGCATCGTGTTTGGGATATGAGTTAGCCCAAGCACGGGAAACGAGGTACGTTTCGTACTCCGAGTGACGGAACGTGTCTCAATTCCCTGTCACCGACACTTCGGATTACCCATGATGGAGTTTAGGTCTTGTTGTGTTTTCATGTGCATTCATTTCACATTGAGTCATGCAATTCGACTCCTCGGCCATCAAGCATCGATATGCGTGATTGGTGGCACGAGGATCGAGACATGCATACATATGTGAAAATACTTTGCCATGCCCCTTTCTTGCTCTCTGTTGCAGCAAACCAGAAATTAGCAGCCTTCTAGAGCTTTGCACAACATCCCAGGATTAATTGCAAACAGAGGCAAACCGGGGCATCGCAAGGAATTTCCTGACAAAGGCAATCCGAGCATGCATCATTCATCATTCGGAACAGAGCCGAGGCGGTCCATAGCTTGCATGCTAATTCCCTGCTTTCCTAGATTAATTTGTTAATTAATTAGGATTTTGTATTTATTCGGACTGTACTATTCATTCGGACTGTATATTATTTATTCGGACCCTCCGAGCGAGGGCACAACTGTAATAAGTGTGCGTGTGTGTGATGTATGTCTTCCAACCCCACGTCTTTCTCCCTTTTATTTACCAGTTTATGATGGTTAGATTAGGGCATGTTTCAATTAGCATACAGTATGATAGCATGTTTGCATTCATTCATCTGTTTTGCATGCACCGGGCTCGGCGCATCATACTAACTGCATTGTATTTCAATTCCGAGTCGAATACTTGTTAGTTGTCACATTTCACATGCTATCCTTAGAATAATCGAGCCTACTATAGTTGCATTTTGCATGTGTTGCATTAGGCATTTCTGTATAGTTAGGATCATGCATGGATTTCTAACATAACTTTTGTTTTGGCTTGGAGTACTCGGTAAGTGTTTATGCTTTAGCATCCTTCCATGTGTGTGAGTGACTGCCATGATAGCATGCTTACCATGAGGCTATATGCTTATATGATATAACTGCCTGAATGCCTGTGGGTGAAGGTTGGGTTATTTGAATTGGAACAATTCATTAATTGTGAGTTTTAAGCCCACTAGATAGTGGCAAAATCATATTTTCTAAGCCCACTCGAGGGTGGCAAATCCACGTCTTAGCCTACTTACGGGTAGCACCATCAAACCATTTTCAAAACAAAATGAAATGTTTTGTTCCAATTCAGGCGATCCAGTCTATACTTGTATGCTGTGCGCATCACATAGTAAATCTAGGCTAATAACCGGAATAAGAACACATAATGTTTTCAAAACTAGATATCATGGTTAGTAGAGGCCGATCTTTGATCGGCGCGAGCGGGGGTGCTCACGAAGTGACCTTCCCAATCGTACCCAAGTTCCCGAGTCGAGGCAACTTTGGTGATGACGGACACGTGGCCTTAGGCAACGAGTCAAGGTTTCCTAAATTCCCCCAAAATAAATATTTAGGTGGCGACTCTGTATCTAGCAAAACAGTCCATGTTTGGCACTTCTTTCAAAAAAATCTATTTTCAAAAACGATTTGCTGGATTTGGACTCTTTGATGATTCATCGGTCTTGCATTGTACTCTGCGAGATTAGATACAGGACCATGACACAAATTGAGTCCGAACTGTAGCGAGGCCCGAGGGCGCGTCTATAGGGAGGTCTCGACCTTCTATGTCCTGAAGTCGGTAGGTGTGGTCGGGCTTTCACAACGTAAGGTCCCTCCCATTTGGCTTCCAGTTTACCCTCAGTCGGATTTTTGGTGGCAAGAGTTGCTTCTCTCAATATAAGGTCCCCTACAGCGAACTCCCTTGGTCGGAATTTGCGGCTGTAGTGTGTTCTCATTTTCTGTTGGTATGAGGCCAGTCTGACAGCGGTGGTCTCTCTAAGTTCTTCAATTAGGTCCAGGTCTGCTCGGCGGAGCTCTTCGGTGAGTGCTGGATCCGGATGTAAAACCCTGGGAGTAGGCAGACCAACTTCTACTGGAATAACCGCCTCAGCGCCGTATGTTAAGCGGAAAGGGGTTTCCCCAATGGGAGTCCGAGCTGTAGTTCGGTAAGCCCAGAGTACATTCAGTAGTTTCTCAGCCCAAAGTCCCTTAGCAGCTTCTAGCTTAGTTTTGATGATCTTTAGGAGAGAACGGTTAGTGACCTTAACTTGGCCATTGGCCTGGGGATGACCGGGGGAAGAGAAACATGGTTGAATCTAGAGGTCGGCATAGAACTTCTTGTACTTGGCGTTGTCAAATTGTTTGCTGTTGTCGGAGACGATGGCCTGAGGAATGCCAAACCTGTAAACGATCGACTGCCAGATGAACTTGGTTGTGTTCCGCTCGGTAATGGTGGCAAGGGGTTTTTCCTCTACCCACTTGGTGAAGTAATCAACGGCGACGATCGCGAACTTGGTCTGGCCTCGACCGGTGGGAAGCGGACCGACCATGTCGACCCCCCATTTGGCGAACGGATAAGGGCTGGAAAGAGTGATCAACTCTGTAGAAGGAGAATGGAGAATGTTGGCAAAATGTTGACACTTATCACATTTGAGTACGAAATCTGTCGCATCATGATTGAGAGTTGGCCAAAAATAACCAGTACGGAGTATTTTGTGGGCTAGAGACCTGCCGCCCGAATGATTACCACAAATTCCCTCATGGATTTCCCGCATTACATAGGTTGCTTGAGTCGAATTGAGGCATCACAGGTATGGTCGTGAAAAATCACGTTTGTACAAGACGTCACTGACTAGAATGTAATTGGACGACCGGGCCCTGACTTTGGCGGCCTGCTGTTGGTCATCTGGGAGTTCCCCCGTTGTCAAAAATAGGAAGATGTCGGAGGCCCAAGGGATGGGTTCGTTTTAGAGGAACTGCACTTCTTGTAGGTCGAGTGAGATGGCCGGGTGGGCTAGGTATTCAAGGCAGACACCGTGGCTGAGGTCAGACTGGTCTGCAGAGGCCAACTGAGCCATCTTATCTGCCTTGGAGTTTTTCGCCCGAGGTATGTGCTTGATGTGGAAAGTATTGAAGAGGCAAACAAGGGGGAGTGACATATCCCTGTAAGCTCGCATTGTGTCCTCCTTGGCATCGAATTCCCCCGTAATCTGGCCGACAATGAGCTGGGAGTCGCTGAACACCCGGATGTGGCTGACTCTAATGTCCTTGGCGAGACGGAGTCTTGCTATCAATGCCTCATATTCGGCCTCATTGTTACTGGCATTAAACAAGAAACGGAGAGCACATTTGAAATAGCCACCCTCAAGAGCGGTGAGAATGAGGCCAGCCCCATTACCTTCCCTGCGGGATGATCCGTCGACGTTGAGAGTCCAAGAATGCGGGTCTTCTGGCTCGGTAGGGGTTGGTGGGGGTGGGGGGGGTAGTGGTTGGTGTAGGATTAGTGAATTCCAGTATGAAATCCGCGACAGCCTGTCCCTTAATTGCTGTTCGAGGCCGGTAAGAGATGTCGAACTGACTGAGTTCCACTGACCACTGCATGAGTCTGCCGGAAAGTTCTGGTTGTTGCATGACCTTCTTCAAGGGTTGGTCAGTGAGAACCACTATGGAATGGGCCTGGAAGTAAGGACGGAGCCGTCTGGAGGCGGTGACCAAGGCCAAGGACAATTTTTCTAATAGCGGGTAATTCTGCTCTGCTCCCCTTAGAGCCCGACTAATGTAGTAGACCGGCTGTTGGACAAAGTCGTCTTTCCTGATAAGAGCTGCACTGACTGCGGTGCTTGAGACAGCTAAATAGAGGAAGAGGGGCTCGCTCGTAATTGCTTGTGAAAGGAGAGGGGGATTGGCCATGCACTGCTTCAACTGCTGAAAAGCCTCTTCAGATTCAGCTGTCCATTCAAAGGTTTGCCGAAGAACTTTGAAGAATGGTAGGCACTTATTTGTTGTGCGGGAAATGAAGCGGTTGAGGGCCGCAACTCGGCCAGTGAGCCTTTGAACCTCTTTGACCGTTCTGGGTGACTGCATCCCAATCAAGGTCTTGATCTTTTCAGGGTTAGCTTCAATGCCTCGCTGACTGACCATAAAACCCAGAAACTTCCCAGATCCTACGCCGAAGGCGTACTTCTCTGGGTTAAGCTTCATTTGGTACTTGCGCAGGGTGGCGAAGGTCTCTCGCAGGTCGGTCAGATGATCAGTGGAGAGTTTTCTCTTTACTAGCATGTCGTCGATATATACTTCCATATTCTGACCTATCTGGTGATGGAAGACGGCATTGACCAACCGTCGGTAGGTGGCCCCAGCGTTCTTCAATCCGAATGGCATCACACGGTAGTGGTAGGTACCCCGGTTGGTAATGAAGGATGTATGTTCCCGATCGGACGGATGCATCAGGATTTGGTTGTAACCAGAGAAAGCATCCATGAAGCTGAGCATTTGATGACTGGTCGTGGCGTCGACTAGCAGATCTATGCGGGGAAGAGGATAGCTGTCTTTGGGGTAAGCTCGGTTTAGGTCAAAGTAATCGACACAGAGTCGCCATTCGCCATTGTTCTTGCAGACTAGGACCACGTTCGACAACCATTTAGGGTAATCTATGTTTTTGATGAATTGGGCCTCAAGGAGCTTGTCAACCTCGGCGGCTATAAGAGTATTGCACTCTGGATGAAAGATACGCTGCTTCTGGCAGTAAGGTCGAAAATGGGGTTTGATGCTGAGGTGGTGAGTTATGAAAGAGGGGTCAATGCCCGGCATGTCTGAATGGGTCCAGGCAAATACATCGTTGTGCTCGATCAGAAGGGCGGCAAGGTCGGCCTTAGCTTGGGGGGATAGTTTGCTGCCGATCTTGGTAGTTTTCAGTGGGTTGGTGGGATCAATGGGAATCTCAACGAGCTCCTCTACCGGTTCTCCTCTGACCAGCTCGTCCTCATCTCGGACGTCAAGTCCTTCAAGGATCATGGCCTCCTTCAGCTTGACTTCCTTGAGGGATGCAACATAACATTCCCTGGCTACGGTCTGCTCTCCCTTTACTGTCCCAACGCCCAGGTCGGTAGGGAACTTTATGGCGAGGTGGTAGGTTGAAGTGATAGCTTGGAAAGCGTTAAGGGTGGTAGGTAGAGGGACAGTCGACCACAAGGAAAGTGAGCAACTTGGTAGTCTGCCGTGGGTATTCGCCGATGGTGATGGGGAGATCAATGGAGCCGATGGAGGTCACCCGGTCGTCAGTGAAACTGACCAAAGGGGTTTGGAGGGGTGACAGACTTTCCTCCCCAATTTTGAGCTGGCGGAAGCAGTTGAGGAATATGATGTCTGAAGAACTGCCATTGTCGATGAGAACCCGTCTGACCTTATAGTTGGAGAAGAGGGCAGAGATAACGAGAGGGTCATCATAAGGATAACGGATGCCTGTACAGTTGGCGTTCGTGAAAGTGATGGGCTCTGTCCACTACTTGGGCTGTTTGGAGGGTCGGTCTATCGTGGCAACTGCTTGTCTGAGCCTTGCCTTATCTTTTTGAGCTCTGCCCTCTAAGCCGAGCGGGATGGTCCCCCACAAGCAAGGCCACCTGAAATGACTCGGATTTCAACAACTAGCGGAGGGGGATTACCTGGCGGCCGAGGCTGTTGTGGAGGGTGATCATGGCCTTGGTTAGGTTGTGCTGGCTGTCGGGGTGGGGTGCGTTGGCGGTTGTTTCTGAGGGGCTCAGTTCTTTGCCTCTGCTGTGGGCGGGTGTCCGTGAACTGGCTGAGACACCCTTAACGTATCAGGGTCTCGACCTAATCCTTGAGGTTGATGCAGTCATCAGTGTTATGGCCATGGTCTTGGTGGAAATGACAATATTTGGACTGGTCTTTCTGATTGGAAGGGGTCCGTGAAGGTAGGGGCCATTTGAGGGGGTAGTCCCGTTGGATCTGGTTGAGAACTTGTTCCATGGGAGAATTAAGGGGGGTGTATCGCTCGAACCGACCGGGCGGTCAGGCTGGTGTCGACCGGTCAGCGCGAGGGGGGGGTCGGTCTGTATAGTGGGGTGTTTGGCTATTATACTGGGTGTTTCTGGGTTCTGAGTCTTTTCTCTTTTCTCTGGGGGTCGGGTTTTTAGCTATTGGATCCTGCCGGGCGGCTAGTGAATCTTCAGCATTCATGTATTTCTGGGCTTTGGAGAGTAGGGCTACCATGGAGGTCGGGGGGTTTTTGGAGAGGGAGAAGAGGAAATCGGACGATCGCAGCCCGACCATGAAAGCCGTGAGGATGACCTTGTCATCGTTTTCCGCTACTTGCTGGGCTTCGGTGTTGAAGCGGGTAACGAAATTGCGCAGCGACTCCCCCTCAGTCTGACGGATGTTGAGGAGTTGGGTTGCCGGGCGGCGTTGGCGCTGGGCTCCAATGAAATAGCTAAGGAAGGAGTCACTGAGATGTTAGAAAGTGGAGATAGAGTCTGCTGGTAACTGGCTGAACCACAGTCGAGCGGACCCCTTCAGTGTCACGGGAAAAGCCCGACACATGATCTCGTCAAGGAAGGCATGGAGGATCATGAGGGTACGGTAGGTCTCCAGATGGTCAACTGGGTCCGTCGTACTGTCAAAAAAGTCAATGGTGGGCATCTTGAACTTGGCGGGCAGAGGTTTGTCCCGAATGGAGGCAACAAATGGTGAATTTGTCGTGGTCGAGGGTTTATGCTGAATGTTCTGCATGACCCCTTGGAGTTGGAGCTTCATTGCTCAGAGTTCAGCGTCCCAGAGGGGAACGTGGTCACCATGGTCAGTCAATGGGGGCTGGACGCTGCTGGCTTCCCCCTCAGAGACTGGTGCCACGACCGACGGGTGTGGGGGTGGAGGTGGTAGATTTATATATGGGGGAGGAGGTTGCAAACCTTCCAAGTTGGGTGGATGGGGTTGCGGAATAGTGTGGCTCGGGGCTCTTTCTTGGTTGGGTGGAATATCTGGAGGTGGTGGAGGAGGCATCGGAAGGTTTCTTTAGAGTAAAGCATTTATCAGGGCCTGGTTTTGCTCGGCCATGCGGTTAATGTTGTTGGTAAGCTCGATAAAATACTGCGGTGGGTTGTTTGGATTGGGGGGGTCGACCTGATGGTCGGCAACATTATTGTGAGAAGCCATGGATCTAGTCGTGACCATACACTTTGACGTGTAAGAGGAAAAGGTTGTTGGAACGGGGTCTCCGGCGACAGTGAACACAACTGGCGCAAGGAGCAAAGCGTTCCCACAGACGGCGCCAACTGATGATACAGTTTGTCCCAGTGAATGGGTCGGACTGGTCCAAGCTCCTCAAGCCCAGGTCCAAATGATCAAGCCCACCGGATAACCTGCAAACAAGTTCAACGGAGAACGGGGTAGTCCCCCAATGAACCCTCCGACGAGCAAGTTAGGAAGAGAAGTAGAGTGTAGAGGGAGAGATTAGAGATAGAAAAGCTTAACCTTCTTCTTGTCTTCAACGTTTGCTTATATCCTTTGGTAATCATTTCGTTGTCCCTTCCGACCTGACCTCCTCGCCGAAAGTCTATGCTGTAGCTTACCTTGTTCAGGGTAAGAGGGTCCTGTTTCGACGGAGAGGTGTTGTCGTAATAAATGTTGTGATGGGCTGCATTACTGGTGATGTGCAGTGGCAATAACTTTGCAGATCTTTGTCTGCTGATGTGGCTCGTCCTTCACTTGCCATGTGTCTGAATGTCAGTGGCTCTTTATGCCATGTTGGATTCCAGCTGTCCTGGACCTCACCAGCTGGGTTATGTATTAGGCTCCAAGTGATGGGCTTGGGTTGTTCATAGTGATTCATGGCCTTTATGGGCTTATACACGTCAAAAATAATTAAGATAATAATGAATATATATTATATATCTTATTATATTGTCAACAATTATGTTGATGGCATAATAGTTTGAGTGTTGCTTTGTACGCAGTTTGTTCCATATTCAAACCCTCTTCACAGCATATATTTTGAAGAAACTTCAATTCTTCATACTCAGTCGGTTCTTATGTCAACCCGTGACCGATTCGCCAGTTATTCTGGTTGACCTAGCAATTCTTCCAATTTTCAAATTCTAAGCTAGTTTTGAACATAGTTCAGGTTTGGAGGGTCATCCGGATCAGAACTAAGTCTAATTACCGGTCCGAGTTTTCAAACCTTGTTTTGAGTTTTAAATGTTATTATTTTTTCACAACCAATCACATTTGATTATTTTTATTTTTAATAAGACTTTTAATAAAACTTTTAGTATGTGTAGAAGTATTCGATAAGTTACACTCATTTTACCTAAAGTTTGGGTGGAAAAAAACGATAAATTCTATAAGTGCAGCATAATTATATTAGGGACCAAAGTATTTTCCTTTCAGGGTAAATCAGGCCAAATGATCAAAAATAATTAAAGAAAGATGGTGCAACTTTTTCTGTAAATTTTTTGCACAGAGGGAGTAGCACCCTCATGTTTTGTGCAATTATGTTTGGTCATTTGGGTTCTATTGTAATTCTCCCATTGTATTAAAGTTCCCTTTAGTAATATAAAAACAACTGAAATTAATGCAGATGATAGATAGACAATGAAAAAATAAGGGTAAATTACACTGATCTCTTTTGAGGTTTGAAGAAAATGCAATGATAGGTTTGACATAATATTGAGTTCTCTTAAGATTTTAATTTATATAATCCTTAGTCTTTTTTTCATCAATAATTTGTTAGTCAAATGGATAAAAAAAAATAAGGTTATAATCTATTTTACATGAAAATATATAATTTATGTTGTTTATTTTTGTGTTTTTGCCCCATCTACATTGGTTTAGGTCTATTTAACCTTACTAAAAGAGAGGTCAATGTATACATTTCAAAACTAAGGTCGGTGTAATTTACCTAAACAATAAAGATAAATATACATTTTAGTAAAAGAAATATATATAATATCATTCATACAATTAATAAATTATTAACCAAAAATAACTTAAATCTCTTATGAATTAAAATGTCGTGTATAATTTCGATCAGCGTCAATAGTAAAGTTATTATTCTTAACAGAAGAAGCCAATTTCCTTCATTTCATACCTATCAAAAAGTATACAGTTTCTACTTAGAAAATTATTTTATTTTTGGTCAATCAATAGGAGATTAATTATAAATATGAGAATAAATATATCAATTTAGATAATTATTGTTCAACAACCCAACAAACCCCACAATTATAAAAAAAAAAAAAAAAAATCAGTGTTTATTTTCAAAAAAAAAAAAAAATCAAATTAATAATAATGAGAGGGAGTTTTTATATGCACTAGGGCCGAGTTAGGCCAAGGCGCGGTAATGGGTCGTTCTGTGGGCTGAAGTTAAAAGGGCTAAGTAAAAGGGGCTTGTAAGTTAGCTCGGTCCAAAAGGGCCTTATTGTTAGCTCGGTTACCCCGGTTGGAGGTATTGTTAGCTCGGCCACGGTGTTTGGAACCGAGGTATTATGGCTTCTTTGGGAGGACCTTGCTCTGGTTAGCGCGGTCAGAACTTGTTGTAGTTAGCTCGGTCTCAATGGACTCAACCGAGGTATCAGTGAACAAGGACCGAGCTATGTGTTGCATGTGAAGGTGCTGGTTTGGGTATGACAGAGGTATTGTTAGTTTGGTTACATTGTCATACTACCGAGGTATAACCATCTCACTTGGTTTAAGCAGTGAGGGGGGTGTTGAAGGATAAGTATTATCTTTCAGGAGTGTGATTCCTAGGAGGACTTTACATCGAGGAATAAGAGTCCTACTAGGATTGTGCCATGCGGA
Organism: Camellia sinensis; assembly: GCF_055761805.1. Taxonomy (NCBI): domain Eukaryota; kingdom Viridiplantae; phylum Streptophyta; class Magnoliopsida; order Ericales; family Theaceae; genus Camellia; species Camellia sinensis. Next base: position 146,155,333 of record NC_138970.1, read on the forward strand.
ACCTATAAAAGCTCATAACATCACCTATGGAGAGGTAACACAACTTTGATCCTCGAATACACAGAGCTTTTGTCTATTTGTCTATTTTACTGACTTAGGCATCGGAGAGGTATCCGGCACACACCCGCCGGCTAGCTCACGTTTGTGTTTTCAGGGAGTAAAGCGACGACGTTTGGAGGAGCGCAGACTTGATCAACAGGATTATACGAGAAGAATTATTTCGTACTCGTACAAATAAATTTTACAAATTTTAATTATTAAGAACATAATTTTTTTCATATATATGCAATTATTTTTTAAAAGTACAATTGATTTTTAATTTTCCCAATAAACAAAACAAGCCCAACAACTATCACAAAAAATAGATAAATAATTCAATCCAACTTCTATAAATAATATTTGCCCATAATAATAATTGACCACCTGAGAAATAATCAAAGGGACTGTTCCCTATTTGAGTTCTTTTTATTAAAAAATTAAATAATTACACCAAAATCCAACTGATTTTGTAAAAGCATGATTCCTATTAATAGTTTTTAAAAGCGTTATTACTAATCACGTTTGTGGGGATATATTTTCTAAGTACCAACACGTGGCAAGGTGACGCCGACGTGTCAGCCGAGGTGCCACGTGTCTTGGTCGTTTTGCCGAGGCCATCTCAGCTAGGCCGGGGTTATCTCCGAAAATATCAGAATCCGAGATAAGTAGATAAGGGACAGGAGTCCTAGGACAAAGAGGGGACTTAGCAGAGATAAGGATAAAGCTCTTAGGGAGTTTATCTTTATCTCTTGAGAAATCCTAAGTAAGCACTGAATTGAAGTCTATAGAAGTCATGCTTCTAGTAGGACTTGGATTGAGTTAACTATAAAAGAGAGGCACCCCCATGGGTCTAAGGTACGCAGTTTTATACTCAAGCTTGTGAGTTTAGCACTTGATTATCTTTGAGAGATATACTGACTTGATCGTCGGAGTGCCCCCGGGTGGAAGAGCCACCGTCGGAGCCCTTTCTTTCTGTTACAGGTTACTGGAGCCATCTATTCTGCCGGTACTCTCCAGCTGATTACTAGGCGGGCAGTGTGGTAAGAAAATTACCCACACAATTTGGCGCCGTCTGTGGGAATCTTAGAAGAATAGATGGCCAGTGACGGACAAGGGGAAAACATTGGGGGCGAAACTCCTGCTGGGAGTGGTAGACCAATCGACCTTGACGTTGAAGGAGACAACCACAGTACAGAAAATCATGACTAGGGCCACGGAGAAAAAGACGTCGGCCAGGAGGGCGACGCTTCAAAAAGGACAAACCAAAGCAAGTACTACAACGAAGATAACCTTCAGGTTTGGAGCGATAGGTGCTTACGAAGGGATGAGGAAGTAAAAGACTTGGTAAACAAGCTGGCAGACCTACAGTCAGTGGTCAACTTCATGATGCAAAACAATATTATGCAGCCACCATACCCGCTGCAAGATACATCGATGCCAGCGATTAATACCCAGAAGGGAGGAGGAAAAGCAATCCCCGAAGCCCCTCAGCACACCAGGAGTGCAAGCCACTCTCACCGACGTTCCAGGGAGGTCGGACGAGAGGAACCAAGGCAAGAAGAGTCCCGAAGGACACATCGCATGAAGGATCCAAGGCCCAAAGAACATTGGCATGTTCAAGGGCAAGCGCTCTGCTTTGACACAACCCATGGAGAAAGATCAAAACGGGCCCACCACGAGGCCGAAAGTAGTGTGCCGAAAAGATTGAAGTCCAGAGATAGCCGAGCTCCAGATAGGAGTAAGGAAGACTTGAGAGACTACTTCAAAAGGAGGCAGCAGAATGTTGAAACCGAGGTGACTTCTAAAGTTAAGCCGAGAACACCATTCTCGGTGGAACTGGATAAATTTGAAGCACCAAAGAGATTTAGTATGCTGAGGTTCCAAATTTATGATGGTAAGTCAGACCCCAACTTTCATGTTGGACTATACCTGAATTCAATGGCATTATACAGTGGGAACGAGTCGTTGCTCTGCAAAGTATTTCCCTCATCCCTTGGGGAAATTGCATCCGATTGGTTCCATAAACTACCGAAGGGAAGCGTAAAGACATGGGAAGGCCTGGCCGAGATGTTTGTGGCCAGGTTTGTGACGAACAAACTACAGCCCTTGAGGGTCGACGCCCTGATGGCTTTAAGAATCACCAAGGAAGAAGGCCTTAGGGCCTACGCGAAGAGATACTACGAGGTGTTCAATCGAATACTCGAATGCAACCAAGAAGTGGCGGTCGTATCTTTCAAGAACGGCCTCAAAGATGACTGCCCACTACAGAAGTCCTTGGCAAAAACACTGCCAAAAAGCATGGAAGAACTCATGGCAAGAATTGAGAAGTACGCCAGAGCCGAGGAAGATACATCAGGAAACAAAGAGATAAAACAGGAGAAAGGAAACGGCTCGCCGAAGCAAGGCCGAGGTAACAACGGACCGACCAAACAAGAAACAGAATTGAAAGGTAAATAGGCAGTGACCACGGTGTTCCGAATCCCTATCCATAAAGTCTTGGATCAAATACGAAACCAACCCTATTTCAGAACTCCAGCAAGAACACCAGGGGAATTCATGGGAAGAAACGTTGGTAGGCGTTGTGCTTACCACAATAAAGAAGGGCACCCAACTCAGGGTTGCAGAGCCCTAAAAGCACACTTAGAAGACTTGGTAAGACAAGGCCATCTGAGGGACCTTATTGATGAGGCCAGGACAAGAGAAGAACATACAAGATTGCCTCAAGCACCAGCAGCTCCACCACCTCCAGCACAGCAACCACAGGCAGGAGGGCCAAGGGTGGTTAATGTGATCCACTCAAGGATCAACGAGAATGAAGTCAGAGGAGAAACCCAGAGGGTAAGGCATTTACAGCATGTCTACCAAATCGAGGAAAAAAGACCTCGGCCTGAAGAAAGCCAAGGACCAATCATAACCTTCACCGAAGCCGACCTAGTGATGGTCCAGCATCCGCATAATGATGCCTTGGTAGTATCCCTCCAGGTTGGGGAATGCCAAGTAAAATGCATCCTAATAGATCAAGGCAGCTCTTGTGACATCATGTATATCAGATGTTACAAGGAGCTGGGCCTTCATCCTGACGACCTGGAACAATCCAGCAACCCTATGGTCGGCTTCAATGGAACATCGACATGGCCACTGGGCGCAGCAAGTGTGGAAGTACAAGCTGGTACTAAGAAGATCAAAACAGAATTTATGGTGATTGACACACCCTCACCATATAACATCATCTTGGGAAGACCATGGTTGCATGCGATGGGGGTAGTTCCATCAACATTGCATCAACTACTACGGTTCCCCACAGAACATGGAATTGAAAAAGTCAGAGGAGATCAACTGTAGGCAAAAAGTTGCTCCATGGCAGCAACAAAGTCCACTTGCAACATTCGAGAGCCAAAAGAGGCAGAAATTGAAAACGAGGACATGGAGGTCCTAGATGATGTCGGCAAGGAGCCAACCGAAAAAAGTGAAGAAACACTAAAGAAAATCCTAGTCCAGGAGGGCGACGAAGAACGTTTCTTTCTTCTCGGTTCAGGCTTAGCCGAAGAAGAGGAAAGAGAACTGGAAGATTTTTTCAGAGCCAACATTGAGGTGTTCGCCTGGACACCTTATGAAATGCCTGGCATTGACCTCGAGGTCACTTGCCACAGACTGAATGTCGACAGGTCGGCAAAACCTGTGATTCAACGAGCCAGAAGACCGACGTTGATGCACGTCGAAGCAATAGAAGAAGAAGTAGACAAACTTCTGGAAGCCAGGGCCATCCGAGAAGTCCACTATCCAACATGGCTGTCCAACACAGTAGTAGTGAAAAAGAAGAACGGTAAATGGAGGGTCTGTGTAGACTTTACCAGCCTCAACAAAGCCTGCCCCAAAGACAGCTTTCCTCTGCCCAAGATCGACCAACTAGTAGATGCAACTTCAGGACATGAAAGGATGAGTTTTCTAGATGCATACAGGGGGTACCACCAGATTGCCATGTACTCTCCAGACGAGGAGAAGACTGCGTTCATCACCCCTAAAGGCTTGTACTGTTACAAGGTAATGCCTTTTGGGTTGAAAAACGCAGGAGCAACTTACCAAAGGTTAGTAACAAAGATGTTCAAGCACCTGATTGGCAAAACGGTAGAAGTCTACATCGATGACATGGTCGTGAAGACCAAAGAATCTAAGGGATATCTTGTCGACCTAAAAGAGATCTTTGATATACTCAAAACATACCGGCTCCGACTCAACGCATCAAAGTGCGCGTTTGGAGTTGGATCAGGTAAGTTTTTAGGGTATCTGGTAACGAGAAAGGGCATAGAGGCCAGACCAAATCAAGGCCATCCTAGAGCTGCAGAGCCCGACGTTGGCGAAACAGGTTCAGATGCTTACTGGAAGGGCCGCAGCCCTAAACAGATTCATCAGCAGAAGCTCAGATAAATGCAGACCCTTCTTCAACTTGGTGAAAAAAGCCACAGACTTTCTGTGGACAGAAGAATGCGAAACCGCTCTAGCCGACCTAAAGAAGTACTTGACCACAACTCCGGTTCTTTCCAATCCAGAACCAGGGGAAGAACTGTTTTTGTACTTGGCAGTTTCAGAACACGCAGTAAGTGCAGTACTAATCCGAGAAGAAAAAGGGGAGCAAAAAGCGGTTTATTATGTAAGTAAAACCTTGGCCGATGCAGAAACAAGGTATCTGCCGCTAGAAAAATTAATGCTGGCCTTAGTAATGGCTTCAAAGAAGTTGAACCATTATTTTCAGGCGCACAAGATTGTGGTCCTAACAAAGCACCCACTGAAGTCCTTGTTACAACAAGGAGACTTAACAGGAAGGATAGCAAGATGGGCAGTGGCCCTGGGCCAATATGACCTGGAGTTCAGGCCGAGAAAGCAATAAAGGGCCAAGTTTTGGCCGACTTCGTGGCAGAATTCACCCCAGAAACCATGGAACATCGGGCTCCATTGAGCCGAGATGAGCAGTATCCCAGCAAGCAAGGAGAATCCCAGCCAAAGGCAAAAGAACAAATGAAGGAAAAACTCAAACCCTGCAGCATCTACATTGGCGATTCATTCAGACTTTTCGTCGATAGAAGTTCAAACCGTCAAGGAGTGGGGGCAGGAGTACTGCTGATATCTCCCGATGGAGAAATAATAGAACAGTACATTCGTTTGGGGTTCAAGGCCTCAAACAATGAAGCGGAGTACGAAGCATTAATTGCAGGGCTAAAACTGGCAGCAGCAGCAGAAGCAGATGAGGTAATAGTTTTTTGTGATTCACAACTTATTGTTAACCAGTCAACAGGTGAATTTGCAGCCAGGGACGAAAGGATGTCGGCATATGCAAAAGAGGTCATTAGATTAGCAACCCTATTTCAGAACTGCTGACTGCTCCAGGTTAGCCGAGATGACAACACCCACGCCGACGCGTTGGCTTACATCGCAAGTTCAATTCAGACTGGAAAAACAAGAACAATTATGATCGACTACATGTCGGGCTCGAGCATAGGACCAGAGAGCACAAAGCAGCAAGCAATGTGTGTGGACATGGGGCCAAGCTGGATGGATGCAATTATCGCATTCCTGAAAGAAAGAAAGTTGCCAGAAGATCGTAAGGAGGCACACAAAGTCAGATTGAAATCTGCAAGATTCTGTCTGACAGAAGATGGACATCTTTACAGAAGATCCTTCATTGGACCCCTTTTAAGATGCGTACACCCTTTGCAGGTTGAAGATTTTCTCTATGAAATCCATGAAGGAATTTGTGGAAGGCACGCTGGGGGCAGATCATTAGCCCACAGGGCCATTACCCAGGGGTATTGGTGGCCCTACATGCAAAAGGATGCTGAAGCCTACGTGAAGAAGTGTGAACAATGCCAAAGATTTGCACCTTTGATACATCAGCCAGCTGCTGACCTGAACCCAGTATCCAGCCCTTGGCTATTCGCCCAATGGGGCATGGATCTGGTTGGGCAACTTCCCCAGGCAACTGGGCAAAGAAAATACTTGCTGGTAGCAACAGACTACTTTACAAAGTGGATAGAGGCAGAACCTCTTGCCAAAATCCGAGATGTGGACGTCAAGAACTTTATATGGAGAAACATCATCACTAGATTTGGGATTCCAAGAGCAATAGTTGCCGATAACGGAACACAGTTTGACAGCAAACTCATCAAGAACTTTTGTGCAAAATTCAAGATCAAGAATTATTTCTCAACACCAAGTTTTCCCCAAAGTAATGGGCAAGCAGAGGCATCCAACAAAATAATTCTGGATGGAATAAAGAAAAGGCTGCAGGCAGCAAAAGGAAAGTGGGTAGACGAGTTGCCTAACGTACTTTAGGCATATCGGACTACACCGAGAAGATCAACAAGAGAATCCCCCTTCGCCATGGCTTATGGCACAGAAGCAGTCATCTCATTGGAGATCGGCATACTAGGGATTAGAACCCAAGGAGTAGAGAATGGCACCAATGACGTACTCCTAGCCCGAGATCTGGATCTTTTGGAAGAACGAAGAGAGAAAGCTGCAATTCAGCTTGCAGTATACCAGCAACAGCTTGCCAGAGCTTACAACAAGAAGGTCAATCCAAGAGATTTTCAAGTCGGCGACCTAGTCTTGAGAAAAGTCGTCAGGAACAAGAAGGATTCCCGAGAGGGCAAGCTTGGCCCAAACTGGGAAGGACCCTACAGAATTACTTCAGTATTAGGCAATGGAGCTTATCGGCTTGAGGACAATGAGGGCAAAGCATTGCCCAGACCTTGGAATACTTGTAATTTGAAATTTTTCTATCATTAGATATGAATCATTTTTTGGCCGATATCATCAATAAAGTCTTTTCAGAATTCTTTCAACACATATGATTGACAAAATTACATATTGGTGTTTTTGGAAACATGAATAATGAGAACCCAAGTAGAACTCAGGTTCACATTGGGGGCAGAGAGAAGACAGAGACACATAATTCACTTGTTGAAATTTGTAACAATTTACAAGTTAGAATTAGGCTGATTCCTTATCTTCACTTGCTGAAATTTGTAGCAATTTACAAGTTGGAGTTAAGCTGATTCCTTATCTTCACTTGTTGAAATTTGTAGCAATTTACAAGTCGAAGTTAAGCCGAGATAATTCCTTAATTCACTTGTTGAAATTTGTAGCAATTTACAAGTTGGAATTAAGCTGATTCCTTATCTTCACTTGTTGAAATTTGTAGCAATTTACAAGTTGGAGTTAAACTGATTCCTTATCTTCACTTGTTGAAATTTGTAGCAATTTACAAGTTGGAGTTAAGCTGATTCCTTATCTTCACTTGTTGAAATTTGTAGCAATTTACAAGTCGAAGTTAAGCCGAGATAATTCCTTAATTCACTTGTTGAAATTTGTAGCAATTTACAAGTTGGAATTAAGCTGATTCCTTATCTTCACTTGTTGAAATTTGTAGCAATTTACAAGTTGGAGTTAAGCTGATTCCTTATCTTCACTTGTTGAAATTTGTAGCAATTTACAAGTCGAAGTTAAGCCGAGATAATTCCTTAATTCACTTGTTGAAATTTGTAGCAATTTACAAGTTGGAATTAAGCTGATTCTTTATCTTCACTTGTTGAAATTTATAGCAATTTACAAGTTGGAGTTAAGCTGATTCCTTATCTTCACTTGTTGAAATTTGTAGCAATTTACAAGTTGAAGTTAAGCCGAGATTACTGTTTCTCTTCACTTGTTGAAATTTGTAGCAATTTACAAGTCGAAGTAAAGACGAGGTTATAGTTTGCACACTTATAGCAATCTACAGGATAATCCAACCAAAGAAGATGCTTAACACTTGTTGAAATTTGTAGCAATTTACAAGATAATGTTAAGCCGACATGTGATCATCTGTTGAAATTTGCAGTAATTTACAGGTTGAGGTAAAAGCTAAGTATATTGTTTAAACACTTGTTGAAATTCGTAGCAATTTATAAGTAGATCATTGTTATAACTTGAAGAAAAAATTACAGTATATATTAACACTTGTTGAAATTTGCAGCAATTTACAAGTAGGTTAGACCGAGATCGCTGTTTAAATACTTGTTGAAACTTGGAAAAAAGTTTGCAAAATTGACATTAAACAATACATGTTTTACACTTGTTGGAATTTATGAAGAGTTTACAGATCTGTATCTTGTCGAAGTGAAGTTGGACGTTATTTCACCCGAGGTGCGTAACCCCGAGAAGATTATACAAAGAAAGAAAAATGGAAAGGCATGCAAAAAATTCTAAGTATAGAACTATGCAGAAGCAATCAACAGAAAATTACAAAGATTGAAATATCTATAAAAAAAACAGTTGCAGTTACATATTGAAGAAGGCACTACGGCCTACTAGAAGTAAATCGTTTTTACAGGAAAAGGCACTTCGGCCATACAAAGAAACTTATATTGTCCACAAAAGAAAACAAGTACAAAAGACAGGGAAGATTATGATTTTTCGGCTTCAGAAAGGATTTGGGTCTGGACCTCGTCCGATTCTTGAAGAATTACCTCGGCAGATTCCTGAGGAAATACTTCGACAGCCTTTTCTGCAGCCAGCTCGGCATCGATCTCAGCAAGCGTTTTAGAAAGACTCGTTTCAGCCAGAAGGAGGTCGGAAGATAACATCCCAATATCAACTTCCTTGGGTACCTCCTCAATCTCCTCATCTTGGGTTAAGTCCAGGATGGGCTCAATTTGAGAAGGAGACTTGACCCCAGCATCACCCTTGGGTTTCTTCATCAAGGCCTCAGCATCATGATCATCTTCATCCTCAGGCTCAGACCCAGATTCTTCTTTGGCTTGACTTGGTGGAAGAGGAGGAAATGGGAGAGGAATAGCGTCGGCATTACAGAAAGGCGAGTCAGCAGGGAGATCAAGTCTTTTTAGCAGAGACATCCAACCAAGGGAAAATCCCCTGTTGTATGCTTGCCTGACTTGAAGCTTGTACTCCTCAGTGACGTCGGCCATGCCCTGCGCATAAGCCTTTTCTTCAGCTTCTTTGATTTCAGCCTTTTTCGTGGCCAAGGCCTCCTGAAGTTCCTTCTCGGCTTGGGTCGCCTTGTCCTCGGCTTCATTTTTCTGCGCTTCGGCAACTTTCTTTATAGCTTCAGCAGCCTCGGCCTTTTCTTCGGCCAAAGTTTGGGCTTTAGTGGCAGCCTCGGCCTGGTCTTCCAATTTTTTCATTTTTGCTTGAAGACCCTTGTTGATCTTCTAGAGTGCAGAATACTCCTTCTGCAAGTCAGTTAACTTCTCCCTGTTCTCAAAAGATTGCATGGAGAAGGAGTGGGCATGCTGAACAGTCTGAAAGAACACAAAAGCGAGAAGTTATTACAGAAAGTTTTACAAACAATAAGGAAAAGACAGGTTACCAAGTGAAGACACTTACTTGAACACAGCGTTGAAGCATGAAAGCGTAATTTTCATACTCACTCATTCCAGCATTCTTTTCCAGATCACCTGGGAGAAGAAGAGCTGTACTAAGGGCAACGCCGACATTAATGTCGTCGGCGCTATCAGTAGCCATGACCGGCTTGTCGTCCAGGGTAATCTCAGACGTCCAGGGGACGTTTGGCACTTTGGATTTTGAAGTCGTTACAGAGGAGGACCTCGGCCTCTATGACTTTGAAGATTCTGATGGTTGGGTCTCTGCGTACCTCTTCCCAGCAGAGGGTTGGGATTTGCTGCTTTCAGCCAGCTTGGAGATGGGTAGGGCATCCTCAGCCTCAACCTCAGTTGCCTTGGCCTTGGGCTGAGCCTTTTTGATTCTTTTTGGCTTCGGTGGGGGCATGGATTGAGCTGGAACAGCATCAACATCGGCAGGTAAGTCGGCTAAAAGATCTACAGCAATAGGCTTCAGGCGACCCATCTCAGCAGTCTTGACAAGTCAACGCCGATGTTTTCTTTCTGGTATTGGGACTAAGTATGGGGCCGAAGTAGATGGCAGATCGACTGGGTCAGAAGTGGATCCTTCGTCTGCTCGTGATATGGAAGCAATGGGAGGAGTTGTGGCAGAAGGTGGAGAAAGACTCTTTTTCTTCCTTTTTGGGACGTCGGGTAGTATGGATTTGTATGTCGGAATAAAATTCAATAACAGGGGAGCCTTGCGCTTGTGAATTAGAAGATCTAGAAGCTTCTTTAAATCTTTTCCAGGGAAGAAGGATTGGCGGAAGTTTTTGGGTGGCTGATGAAGATCTGCAAGACAAACAAACCAACATTAGAAATAGACAGAGTTTTGAAAACTTGGAAAAGAAACAACTAAGTATTGGCACTGGGCTCTTACCCTTGCCCTCTTTAACTGTTCCAGGAAGAGGGTAGAGGTGAACATCTTCGTTTGGGCCAAATTCCCAATTTCCCGAAGCAATGACAAAGTCATCCCCGGCTCCCTTGTTGGAATCCGGGAGGTCGGCTACAATTTTGAACTCGGTGGACCTCGGCTTGAGGTAGTAGACATAACCCCTTTCCTTCAGGATAAGGGGGCACGTGGTATAACAAAATTGGATATCGGCAAGGGTGATCCTAACGTTCTCTTGCCTAGCCAGGGCTATGATACCATTAATCACTCGATAAGAGTTGATGGTAAGTTGCATAGGGTTCAACCTATAGAAGTGGAGAACCTCGCGAAAGAGGGGATTGAGTGGAAGCCGGAGTCCACATTCAGTAAAGGCTACAATAGGAAAGGGCATCGTATGATCTGTGGGCATGATGGAATCACCATCCCCAGCTAGCCTAAGGTGAACATCGGCTGGGATGGAGAACTCCTGCCTAAAGTATTCGAGTTTTGTTGGGGTATTTACCTGATGTCTCCACATACCCATAACGTCGACCTAAAGTCAGAGGGCTAGGTCTCAGAAAGGAGGTGTTCTTAAAAAAGTTATTGGAACCTCGGCAACAACCTAGGTAAGTAGTGATACGGTTTGTTTCAGTTTTCCCTAAATTAAAGGTTCTACAAACAAATCCCAAGCCTAAGAACTATGAAGGACAAGATCAAAGGCACAGATCTGGAAAGGAAAAACAGTAAACAAGAAACAAAGAATGACGTTTCAGAATCAAGAACAAAGGTATGATTCTCAAAAGCGAAAGAGGTACAGAAGTAAAAGATCAAGAACCACGGCAAGGAAGTGTTAAAACAGTACAAGTGTTCAAGAGATAAGTGAAATCATGAATGAACACATCCAGATGAACAATCCAAGGTATGAACAAAACAAAAATGGCAGCAAGTAAACAAAAGCGCATAGAAGAAATTGAGAATAAAAGAAACGAAATCTTACCAGAACAAATGAAGCCGGAATAAAAGCCGCCGAGATAGGGCAACGATTGCAGACACAGCAGAACGGCAAACGCTTCGCTGAAATGGAGGAATGAAGACGGTTGTAGAGCTTGGAGTTAGAACAATGGTGGATTTCAGAAAGTTTAGAGAGAGAAAAAAACCAGAAATTCGAATGCATAAAGTAAGGAAAAGAAGATAGAAAGAAAAGTTTTATCAAAAAACTTGAAACGGCGGCAAAAGCAGGGCATTTATTACGCCTGGAGCAACGCACACGTCAGACAGCGCAGACGAGTGAAAGACAACTTTTAGGCGCGTCACAGACACGGGCCAATGAAGACAAAGCACGTGAAAGGAACGGTTAGATGTGCATGACAGCTCATGCGCGTGATGGAGTTCATTGAATTCTTGTTCTCCGAAGAGAACACATCGGCTTGAAAATAGATTATTTCGGCCAAACAGTTTTTCAGCCACTATGCAGAAAGAAATATTGATTCAGGTTCCATCACCTTAGGATGCCGAGGTAATAGAACCTAGGGGGCAGTTGTGGGGATATATTTTCTAAGTACCAACACGTGGCAAGGTGACGCCGACGTGTCAGCCGAGGTGCCACGTGTCTTGGTCGTTTTGCCGAGGCCATCTCAGCTAGGTCGGGGTTATCTCCGAAAATATCGGAATCCAAGATAAGCGGATAAGGGACAGGAGTCCTAGGACAAAGAGGGGACTTAGCAGAGATAAGGATAAAGCTCTTAGGGAGTTTATCTTTATCTCTTGAGAAATCCTAAGTAAGCGCTGAATTGAAGTCTATAGAAGTCATGCTTCTAGTAGGACTTGGATTGAGTTAACTATAAAAGAGAGGCACCCCCATGGGTCTAAGGTACGCAGTTTTATACTCAAGCTTGTGAGTTTAGCACTTGATTATCTTTGAGAGATATACTGACTTAATCGTCGGAGTGCCCCCGGGTGGAAGAGCCACCGCCGGAGCCCTTTCTTTCTGTTACAGGTTACTGGAGCCATCTATTCTGCCGGTGTTCTCCAGTTGATTACTAGGCGGGCAGTGTGGTAAGAAAATTACCCACACAACGTTTTTTCAGATGAATGTAAACACTTGACATGGAGAAATTGAAATGGTATTCTGCATGAAATAGAAAACACTATTAGTAATCACGCTTCTTATAAAACATTAAAACAATTTAACTTAGTTTAAAAAATAAGTTGAATTTTATAGGTTAATGAGCATGTTCACGAGTTTTTCTAATGTGGCAGGAAATAATTTTTTTCTGATGCCAAAGCTAATTGAATCAAACACAAGCAACTTTTAATATATATATTTAAAAAAAAAGGGGCACATTTCAATAATCCTACGTTTAAAACATAGATGTATTCTTTCACATGAAGCTTAAGAACTTCAAAAAATTTACCTTAAGAGTGAGCCGAAAAACACATTGCAAAGGGAAAAGGACAAGAAGCAACAATTTATTACTGTTAATGTATATATAGTATATATTCCTACATATATTAGGTATTGTCATAGTTAGATCTCTTATAGGATACTCTTTTTCATTGTTAGACTTCTAGTATGATACTCTTTCTCAGCCTATATATACAAGCTTTCTATTGTATAGGACAAATCATTCAATACAATACTGTTAGCTTTTTGGCTTTCGAAGGTTATTTTTGTAATTGTGAGCATGCCAGCAAGGATCAATCAGTCCTTACAAAATATTAATTGCCAACCAATTATCAGACGATTGTGTTTTAGTTCTTTCAGCCTCAATGAAGAGGACTTTTACTGGTGACTTTGTTTAGGAGAATTAAGAAAACATTGATTAAATGAAGAACAATTGTAGCATTTCATTAAGTAAAATGAAAGACTTACAAAGATCCAAATCAGCCTCGTAGAGGTTTACAGTAACAAACTATTTGAAACGACTCCTATGAACGAAGTGCAGTGTAGGAATTTGAAGTACAGAAATGTAAAGAATAAGAAATGTAAAAACTAGAAGGAAAAATAAAGTAGATAAAACTGGTTTTTTGGATCTGTGTTCGGGGGGACTTTCTGGGGCCTTCTCTATTATTTATACTTCTTAATGACAACTGTCGAATTGTATTTCTAATTGTCGAACCATCCCTCCATCATACTGCCTTATAATTAGCTCCACTATGCCATATCTACAGTTAGGCTTCCCTCCTGATTTTGAATTTAAATATGAGTAACCGTCGAAGCCACGTCATCTTGCATCTCTTCGTTGATTCAATGCTATACAGATCTACAATAAACCAATGCCGACTGCCACGTGTGTGATTATGATTGAAGATTTGAATTATCATCTCGTATTGCCCTTATCCTGCCATGTGTCAAACTGTGATTGACTTATACAAAATATGTAGCCAACAATACATATTATTTTTTCTCTCTTTCTACTATTCTAACATGGTATCAGAATTAGGTTAAGAACCTAGTAATTTTGCTTCACCGGTGGGCGACAGCCTCGCCTTGGCCGCCGTCGGACCTCAACCTATTTTGCTGTCATATTTTCCTGCTAGTATTGCTTCGTGGTGATCTCTTCCTTTGTCTGATGGTTTATTCCTACCCTAAATATCTCTATCGTATATATATATATATATATATATATATATTTTGTATTTCTGCTCCATTTTGTCTTTCTCTCTGTTTCAACCTCAAATAGGTTTCTATCTTCAAACCTATTTGAGTTGAGGGAGGTATTATACCTATATCATGGTGAGCATGGTTATACACCATGCGAACCATCCAAGCTGTCCCTTTGGCGCACAATCCAAGCTGCCCCTGGCGCACTCAGTTATCTGTTACCATCATCGTTCATCGTTCAACACCACGTCATAAGTTATGTGTGCGCTACGCTTATTGGTTCAACATCCAGTTCTCTACATCGGTCCGACATGACTCCGTAAGCTGTGCCGACATTAATTCTGGTTAGCTCTTACATCGGTTCGGCATGACCCCTCTAAACTGTCCCGAAATTGATTCCGGTTAGCTCCTACATCGGTTCAGCATGACTCTTTTAAACTGTCCTGGTATTAGTTCCAGCCAGTTCCTACAATGGTCTGACACGACCATAAACTGTCTCTCGGCATTAGTTCCAGCCAATTTCTATATCAATCCGGCACGACATTAAATTGTCCTGGCATTAGTTTCAGCCAGTTCCTACAATGGTCGGATTGTCTCCTGACTTTAGTTCTAGCCTCTGATCTATTTCAAGCGCCTTTGCGCTCCTGTTCGAATTTTGCAATCTATTTGCTTTTTATTTTATTTAGTTTTATTTCATGTTTTAATTTCTCTCTCCAAACTCAAGATGTTTATCCTCCTTGAGTTTGTGCGGGGATGTTAATGTATATATGGTATATATTTGTACACATATTAGGTCTTGATTTCCTAGATATATTAGGTATTGCCATAGTTAGGTCTTTTATAGGATACTCTTTCTCATAGTTACACTTTTAGTAGGATACTCTTTCTCAGCAATCTATTTACCTTTTAGTAGGATACTTTATTGTATAGGACAAATCATTCAATACAATACATATTATTTTTTCTCTCTCTTTACTATTCTAACAATTACCAAGAGAATGAATGAGAAAATGTGCATGCCCTCTTCCATTGCAAACTGAGTAATTATTCAGTAGTCTAATTAATGACATAATGAAAATTCAATTTCTTATTTGCCAAGAACATTGTATGCACAATGTCACATAATATTTTTTTTTGTTTTGAACAACCTAATAATTTTTGAAACTCTATTTATACAAAGTCTTTTAAAACAAACAAAGCTATTAATTGCCATATCTACTTCTGTTGACTTTGTTAGCCAATAATTCTTGTTGTGTTCCTCATAATTTTTGACGTCTTTAACTAAAAATTTATATATTTATTTTTTCTGACAAAATTTCTTTACGTGTGTTGTATAACACTTGCAGTCGTTCAATTTTTTTTGGCAAAATTGTCAAGAACATCCTAAAGATTAGTTGAGCTTCCACTATTGCAACTTATCAAACTTACATATTCAAATGTTTTTCTTTATCATTTCAAATGTTAGGGGTGACAATGACACAATTTATATAATTCTAAAGATGTTTCTAAATGACTGCAAATCTATCTAGCACACGTAAATAAATTTGTAGCAAAAACCAGAGGATAAATTTTTAGCTAAAAAAGTCAAAAATTATGAAACAAAACGTGACAAGATTAACAAAGTGAATGAAACAAAAGTAACTATAATAAAATTAATAACTTTTGTTTGCTTTCAACATACAGTACCTAGATTTATTTCATCAATAATATTGATCATCACAAAAATTTGAACATTAACTGTTAAGAACATAGACTCAACATTTCCTTTTCACTTAACAACCCAAATGACTATGACCTAAACCATTTTAGTTTTACAAATGCCAATTTACAACAATTCCTGCACAAACAATTCTCAGGCCATTGTGGTTTGATAATCAAATTGTAATGCTATTGGATACAATATCACAAGTCTAAAAATAATTTTCCATGCTAACTAATTGGCACATTAACTCAGATCAATTGTTCCAAATTTGGAGCAAAATTATTCATTATCGTGTGCGGCATGGCCGCAAACAGATCTCACATGATGCATTAGGGTCTCACACAAGACCCACACCAACGTATGATGTGTAATCCTATTTGTAACAATACCGCACACGACATTGAATAATTTTCATTGAACTCAAGAGAATAATAGGGGTCAATTTGATTATCAATTTCTGAAGCTTTCTTAGGTTTGTATAACAAGTGTGAAATCCATTGGCAGCTAAAATAATCCCATAATTATATGAGAGCTCATTCAATGGAAAGAGAAATAAAAGTAAATGATATTTTTTTTTTGAACTAGAAAGTAAATGATATTTGTCACAACCATTTTTGTTGCTTCTATGACCTTCTTAAGAAAATTTTGAAGGTATAAAAAAGAAAAGAAAAGAAAAATGTACTGAAAAGCTGTTGTGCGCAAGAGCCAGAAACAAACATCAAATAAACAATCACACAAGAAAATAACAAGATTTACGTGATTTGGCAATGCACCTACGTTCAAGCCATGGGTTTCACTAATTGAAGAGAAAATTATAACTTGTTTCTCTCTTTTTCAACCTCATCTCTCTTACTCTCTTGAGTCACTATTTGCTTATGTTTGCTTCCTCATCACTTGTACACTGTTTGCACTTTTCATACGTCCCTATTTATATACAACTGTAGAGAACACATGATGTACTTTGAAGTGACAAGTTAACAACTTGTTCTTTTACAATACCACTTGTTAATTTTCCAACTTACTAAGCTTCTAGAATCTAAGCCAACACAAGGCAACTAAGTTGATCGGTCACTACATTGGATGAACAATGCTCACCAAAGTGGAGATTTGTTGCCTTTTGTTGGCTAAGATTCTAGAATTCCAAAAAGTGGACAAGTTGTTTTGACTAAAATTCTAGAAGCCATGCAAAGTTGGTAAATTGCAACAAGCGTTACACTACAAATAAAGAAAGTTGATAAGTTGTCAACTTATTACTTCAAAGTATATTTTTTGTCCTCCAAAATTGTGTATAAATAGAGACGTATGGAGAGTGTAAATAGTACGCAAGTGAAGAGCAAACTAATGTAAGCAAAGAGTGATTGAAGAGAGTAAAAAAGATGAGGTTAAGAAAGAGTGACATCCGCTGTTGTGGACGTAAGTACATTGCCAAATCATGTAAATCTTGTGCGATTATTTGTTTGGTGTTTGTTTTTGACTTCTGAGCATAACAAAACAACTAAAGCAAGCCACTTCCCTTATATGCATTAAAAAGATACACATTATACACTATATTAGAAAAAAAAAATCATATTGGCTTGCACATGATCTTTTGATGATTTCATGTTTGCTCACATGACTTCTTCAAATGTAACATCTAATAATAACTAAGAAATTATAGTGTTGCTCCAACAGTTTTACGAGCCATACATTTGTGTCAGGTTGTCACTATGTATACTATGTACAAGGAACTCCTTTGACATATATGACTCATGAAACTAAAAAAAATACTAATCATACATATAATTAAGGGCAAACACGAGGGGGATGTTTGACCCATTCTCATGTGGTTATAACAATTTTAGTAGTTTAATAATAAAATAATAATAATTGTTAATATATTTAATGATGTCATCTATCAGATCAGTCCTATTATGATTAGAATTATTATTCCTATTATATTCCTTTCTTATTTAAGACTTCATTTACATTATATAAAAGATTATTGTACTTATATTTCATTATGATTAATAATACAACAATCCTTTGAAAAAATGTTTATATAATTGTATGGAGAGAAAGACGAGAGGAGAGCAGACAAAGAATACTCTATCTACATTACGGAAATGCTTTAGAGCTCTAAATAATAAGCTCTAAATCCACCAATAGTGAGGTGGAAAAAAAAAAAGCACACACTGTGGCAGTGGGTGGGATCCACTGCCACATCGTTAGTGGTAGCTCTAATTAGTGGTCTTAAGCATTATTGATCTACATTGTGAGGGAGATTTCATAATTTGGCTTTGGGCCGTGGTAATAACCGGGCTAAAAAGAGGTCCGAGCATGTTTGGGCCGAGCTAACGTTGGCTGAACTAGAGTGGATTGCTCGGTTGAGGTCCAGGGCCCATTCGGCCGAGATAATCGTCTGTCAACCCAGGCTTATTGTTCGTGCATGTAGCTCGACAGAAAGGTCTCTCACAGACCAACCTAACCTGTCTGGAGCTCAGCCGTATTGGAATGCTACCGAGCTCGGTTGTGATGGAGCTCGGCAAGTGGCACTATTGGACTCGTTAAGTAGCTCAGTCGAAGGAGGCCGGGGTGATGCCGCTGGGCTGCCGAGTTCCTGCTAATGTTGTCTGGCGGTTTGGTTAGGTAGTGTTCGTTGGATTTGTGCTGACAGATGGGAGAGCAGCTCCACATATAAAGAGACTAATGGGTGCAGAGTTGAGCGCATAAAGTATATAAGCATAACTGCACCCCCCATGCCGAGGATGGAACATCATTTGGTGAGAAACACGCTTTGTGATTTATCTCTCTTCCTCTCTCTCTCCCTGAGTGTGTGTGCTAACTTGACCGTTGGAGGGGTTTTCCGGCCACACACCGCCGGGTAGCTCACCGCTGTTGTGCTCGCAGGTCGATCGGATAGCCAAGGAGCATGGACGAAAGGAGTACAAGCTCTGTGAAATATTTACTCCCCGTACAATTGGCGCCGTTCGTGGGAAGAGTTCAACAGACAAAACCTTGTCTTGCAAGCTCATCCGATCACTTTCAATGGCGAACAACGACGAAATACCATCGTCCGCCATTGACAGTGTTACCCCGGAATCAACCAGACAGAGAGACGGACTCCCCGCCGTTCAGAACATGGCGAACCTGGAGACTTTCCCAGGAGGACATTCAAGAGATGCGCGAGATAAGTGCGGTAGAAGTTTTGGTCATTCACGGCGCCCAGAAGAACACTGGCGGCGAAGAGAATCGCACGCTAGACGTTTGGAGCACAAGTTAAGGGACCAAGACACTGTCATCCAGAGAATGGCAGTAGAGATGGAAGCTCTCAAACGCCAGGTCAAAGGGAAGGGTGTTGCTGGAGTGGGAGACCACAGTGAGCGCATCCAACCCCGCCGTTCAGGCAGCCAGAGCCAGCGGCGCACTCCTTCTCTTTCTATCACCAGAAACTATAGGGGTGGAGACCTAGACAAGCTTGTAGAGAAGTCTAGCGCGCAAGATAGTACCTACCATTCCTTATGTCCGACGACCACTTCAGGATATTCTTACTCCGTCCGTTCAGAGGACTTGATGTCCTGAAGGAGCGAGCTCGCCGACAGGAGGCCGAAAGGGTGCCGGCGCTCCAGCGGCTATCTTACGGGGGTCACGCCAGTGAGGAGGTCATAATGCCGCCACCCCGCCCGGTCGTGCCTGTCCCTCTAGACACAGATTTGGCGAGGCTGAACGCCACTCCCTTCTCCCTTGAGATAGAAACCACACCGCTTCCCGCGGGCTTTCACCAGCCCAAGTTTACGCTCTATGACGGAAAGACCGATCCATACATGCATGTAAGCCACTTCCGGCAGGTCATGGCCGGACATAGGCGCAATGACACTCTTTTGTGCCTTATCTTCCCGTCGAGTTTGGGCGAGCTGGGCTTGAAATTGTTTGAGAGGCTGTCGGAGGGAAGCATCGAAAGGTGGCAGCAGTTGGCGGAAGCCTTTGTGACTCGTTTCAAGACCAACACTAAAACGCCAAAGGAGGTGGACCACCTTCTCACTGTCAAAATGGAGTCGAGCGACACACTCAAGGCATACAACTCCAGATACTGGGAAACCTTCAATGAGATTTTAGATTGCCCGATCAACCTGGCAATCACCCAATATAAGCGCGGTCTCCTGGTCGGACGTAGGCTGCGGGACTCGCTTACCATGAACCAGCCGACATCCATGGGCCAACTAATGCAGCGCATCAATGAGCACATCCGAGTCGAAGACGATGCAGCCGCAGCTACCGTGATGACAAGTCCGGTAGTAGAGAATAAGAGAGTAGTGAGAAAGGTTCACGTAGTTGGACAAGATGATGGCCATGCAAACTGCCATGGAAGAGATATAAGGAGTTCGGTTTTGGGAAGACGTCTATAAGAAGGCTGAGGAAAAGGGGCATAAAACTCAAGGAATGTAAATGGCCGATCTATTTCCAGAACATCGAACTCTGCCAATCTAAAGTTTTGTTCTTCGATCTGTTTTTGTAACCCTTTTTGCCAATGGCGCAATGAAACAAGTAGACCATTTTCTTGAAAGTTGTTGTATTTTTGCCTCGCCAAACGGATTTAGTGCGGTCCAATGAGCAACTAATAATCATTTGAATGGAAAGATCTAAATTCCTTGCCGAGCGAATTTTGCTCGGCAAGAGGTTTGTTGATAGTTTTGATCAACTTTGGAATTTCTTGCCGGACGGGTTTTCCTCGGCAAGAGGTTTGTTGATGGTTTTGATCAACTTTGGAATTCCTTGTCAGACGGGTTTTCCTCGGCAAGAGGTCTGTTGATGGTTTTGATCAACTTTGGAATTCCTTGTCGGACGGGTTTTACTTGGCAAGAGGTCTGTTGATGATTTTATCAACTTTGGAATTCCTTGCCGAATGGGTTTTACTCAGCAAGAGGTCAGTTGATGATTTTATCAACTTTGAAATTCCTTGCCGGATGGATTTTACTCGACAAGAGGTTTGTTGATGGTTTTAATCAACTTTAGAATTCCTTGCCGAGCTGATTTTGCTCGCCAAGAAGAAAGTCGCCGAGCTGACCTTGCTCGCCTACCTTTGAGTTCCTTGCCGAGCTGATCTTGCTCGCCAAGAGGTAAGTCGCCGAGCAGACCTTGCTCGCTATCTTGGAGTTCCTTGCCGAGCTGATCTTGCTCGTCAAGAAGAAAGTCGCCGAGCGGACCTTGCTCGCCGACCTCTGAGTTCCTTGCCGAGCTGATCTTGCTCACCAAGAGGTAAGTCGCCGAGCGGACCTTGCTCGTCGACCTTAGAGTTCCTTGCCGAGCTGATCTTGCTCGCCAAGAAAAAAGTCGCCGAGCTGACCGTGCTCGCCTACCTTTGAGTTCTTTGCCAAGCTGATCTTGCTCTCCAAGAGGTAAGTCGCCGAGCAGACCTTGCTCGCCGACCTTGGAGTTCCTTGCCGAGCTGATCTTGCTTGCCAAGAAGCAAGTCGCCGAGCGGACCTTGCTCGCGACCTTGGAGTTCCTTGCCGAGCTGGTCTTGCTCGCTAAGAAGAAAGCCGCTGAGCTGACCTTGCTCGCTGACCATTGAGTTCTTTGCCGAGCTGATCTTGCTCGCCAAAAGGTAAGTCGCTGAGCAGACCTTGCTTGCTGACCTTGGAGTTCCTTGCCGAGCTGATCTTGCTCGCCAAGAAGTAAGGTGCCGAGCGGACCTTGCTCGCCGACCTTGGAGTTCCTTGTCGAGCTGATCTTGCTCTCTAAGAGGTAAGTCACCGAGCAGACCTTGCTCGCCGACCTTGGAGTTCCTTGCCGAGCTGATCTTGCTTGCCAAGAAGCAAGTCGTAGAGCAGACCTTGCCCACCGACCTTGGAGTTCCTTGCCGGGCTAATCTTGCTCGCCAAGAAGAAAGTCGCCAAGCTGACCTTGCTCTCCGACCTTGGAGTTCCTTGCCAAGCTGATCTTGCTCGCCAAGAAGTAAGTCGCCGAGCGGACCTTGCTCGCCGACCTTGGAGTTCCTTGCTGAGCTGATCTTGCTCGCCAAGAGGTAAGTCGTCGAGCGGACCATGGAGTTCCTTGCCGAGCTGATCTTGCTCGCCAAGAAGAAAGTCGCCGAGCTGACCTTGCTCGCTTACCTTTGAGTTCCTTACCGTGCTGATCTTGCTTGCTAAGAGGTAAGTCACTGAGCGGACCTTACTTGCCAACCTTGGAGTTCCTTGCCGAGTTGATCTTGCTCGCCAAGAAACAAGTCGCCGAGCAGACCTTGCTTGCGACCTTGGAGTTCCTTGCCGAGCTGGTCTTGCTCGCCAAGAAGAAAGTTGCCGAGCTGACCTTGCTTGCCAAGAGGTAAGTCGCCGAGCGGACCTTGCACGCCGACCTTAAAGTTCCTTGCCGAGCTGATCTTGCTTGCCAAGAAGCACGTCGCCGAACGGACCTTGCTCATGACCTTGGAGTTCCTTGCCGAGCTGATCTTGCTCGCCAAGAAGAAAGTCGCTGAGCTGATCTTGCTCGCTTACCTTTGAGTTCCTTACCGAGCTGATCTTGCTTGCCAAGAGGTAAGTCACTGAGCGGACCTTACTTGCCAACCTTGGAGTTCCTTGCCAAGCTGATCTTGCTCGCCAAGAAGCAAGTCGCCGAGCAGACCTTGCTTGCGACCTTGGAGTTCCTTGCCGAGCTGGTCTTGCTCGCCAAGAAGAAAGTTGCCGAGCTGACCTTGCTTGCCAAGAGGTAAGTCGCCGAGCGGACCTTGCACGTCGACCTTAGAGTTCCTTGTCGAACTGATCTTGCTTGCCAAGAAGCAAGTCGCCGAGCGGACCTTGCTCGCGACCTTAGAGTTCCTTGCCAAGCTGGTCTTGCTCGCCAAGAAGAAAGTCGCCGAGCTGACCTAGCTCGCCGAAATTTGAGTTCGTAGCCGAGCTGATCTTACTCGCCAAGAGGTAACTCACCGAACGGACCTTGCTCGCCGACCTTGGAGTTCCTTGCTGAGCTGATCTTGCTTGCCAAGAAGTAAGTCACCGAGCAGACCTTGCTCGCCGACCTTGGAGTTCCTTGTCGAGCTGATCTTACTCGCCAAGAAGCAAGTCGCCGAACGGACCTTGCTCGTCGACCATGGAGTTCCTTGCCGAGCTAATCTTGCTCACCAAGAAGCAAGTCACCGAGCGGACCTTGCTCGCCGACCTTGGAGTTCCTTGCCGAGCTGATCTTGCTCGCCAAGAAGCAAGTCGCGGAGCGGACCTTGCTCGCCGACCTTGGAGTTCCTTGCCAAGCTGATCTTGCTCGCCAAGAAGTAAGTCGCCGTGCGGACCTTGCTCGTCGACCATGGAGTTCCTTGCCGACCTGATCTTGCTCGCCAAGAAGCAAGTCGCGGAGCGGACCTTGCTCGTCGACCTTGGAGTTCCTTGCTGCGCTGATCTTGCTCGCCAAGAAGTAAGTCGCGGAGCGGACCTTGCTCGTCGACCATGGAGTTCTTTACCGAGCTGATCTTGCTCGCCAAGAAGCAAGTCGCCGAGCGGACCTTGCCCGCTGATCTTGCTCGCCAAGAAGAAAGTCGCCGAGCTGACCTTGCTCGCCGACCGTGCAAAGTGAACCACCAAGCGAAAAGTCTAGCCCAACCTTGTAATGTAATTCCGGTCACGCAAATGCGGACAAAATTAAAGGGCAATTGTGAGGGAGATTTCATAATCTGGCTTTGGGCCGTGGTAATGACCGGGCTAAAAAGAGGTCCGAGCGTGTTTGGTCCGAGCTAACGTTGGCTGAACTAGAGTGGATTGCTCGGTTGAGGTCCAGGGCCCATTCGGCCGAGATGATCGTCTGTCAACCCAAGCTTATTGTTCGCGCATGTAGCTCGGCAGAAAGGTCTCTCACGGACCAGCCTAACTTGTCTGGAGCTTGGTCGTACTGGAATGCTACCAAGCTCGGTTATGATGGAGCTCGGTCAGTGGCACTGTTGGACTCGTTAAGTAGCTCGGTCGAAGGAGGCCGGGGTGATGCCACCGGGCTGCCGAGTTCTCGCTAATGTTGTCTGGCGGTTTGGTTAGGTGGTGTTCGCTGTATTTGTACTGACAAATGGGAGAGTAGCTCCACGTGTAAAGAGACTAATGGGTGCAGAGTTGAGCGCAAAAAGTATATAAGCATGACTGCACCCCCCATGCCGAGGATGGAACATCATTTGGTGAGAAACACTCTTTGTGATTTATCTCTCTTCCTCTCTCTCTCCCTGAGTGTGTGTGCTAACTTGACCGTTGGAGAGGTTTTTCGGCCACACATCGCCGGGTAGCTCACCACCGTTGTGCTCGCAGGTCGATCGGATAGACAAAGAGTTTGGACGAAAGGAGTACGGACTCCGCGGAATATTTACTCCCCTTACATACATTATTAATCATCATAATGAAATATAAGTACAAAAAGAAGTCCTACATAAAAAAAAAAAGAATAAAATAGAAATAATAATCTTAATTATAATATGGATTGAAATTATAAATGACATCATCATATATATTAACAATAATAATAATTTTCTATCAAACCACTTATTGTTACGGTGGGCAAAGGACTCAAAAAAACTAAGAAATTGAACCAACTAACCTATTTCGATTCTTGAAGCAACATGGTTCAATTTAAGGTCTAAAACTTATCAACTTGACTAGGTAGGTTTCATTCTCAAGTGTTGTCATTTTATATATTGTATACAATTGTCCTATAATTATTTTTATTTTTTCTTTCTTTAATTGTTATTCTTGTTTTTATAGTGGAATTCAAGTTATGACAATTTCATTCTATAAACTATTTTAGTTTATTGTGTGAGATGTACAAAAATTTCAAATTAATGTGAACTTTCAGTTTTAATTTGAATATATTAAAGTTGAATTATTCACTTCCAGAGGATGGTCAAATCAATTTGGAGTCCAAAACTCCATTTCCAATCTAAAATTTATTTCCTGTCACCTAAAACATCATCCGCATAAATAGAGTAAAATATTGACACACAAAATTCTACACACAAAATTACTCTCTTCTATTTGAAAGTACAGGGCCCACACTAACATTCAAATCTCATGTGAGAGAATAATTTACCGTGTTTAAAATTTTTTATGTCATAACATTAACTCTGTTTAGTAGGGTTTATTTTTAATTTATTTTAATTTTTAGTTTAATTTAAATTATTTTGGTGTATTTGATTCAACTTAACAATATAATTTATAATTTTTTGTAAGTTAAAAATCAATTTATTCTTTGAATGAGGGAGGAGAAGCTTAATTTATAAGTTAAAAATTAACTTATGTTCACAGTTATAAAGTATAAACTGTTAAATTATAAGCAATAAACACTTTCCCACAACACTACCAAACGGAGCCATTGTTGGGGATACATAGGCTTCGTTTTGAAAGTGACTATTTTAGAGGTTTTTTGACTATTTTAATAGGCTATTTTAGTTTTTGTGTTTGGGAAGATGAGATGAATTTTTATTTGAGTTGTTGTATTGAAAAATATGTTGAAATGATGTTTAAAGTTAAAATGACAAATTTGCCCCTAACTTTTTATTTTTCAAAATTAACTAAAGGGGCAAAATTGTAATTTTACAGCTGTGGAATGAATTTCCGTGACACAGTACCTAGCTGTCCGTAGGTGTGAAATAGCTGTGGGTGTAGGCTACTGCTTGTCCTCTAGCTTTTCTTTTCTTTTTTTTTAATAAAAAAAAATTGTTACAGTAAATTTTTTGACTTAATTTTATTTTGAGATTATAATAGTTCCAACCCACTCTCCCCAAACAGCGCCATAAGCAGAAATCAAACCCCCGCCACATGATTTCTCATGGAAAAAGATATTGACACCTAATTTACACACTAAACTACTCCCCACTTATATTGGAAATAGTTTAATATTTAAATTAAGAGGTATCCCTAATAATGTTGTTTTCTTAACGGCTGCTTTTTTAGACTAAAAAAGTAAAAAATAAAAATAATTTTTAATAAAAACAAAAAATTATTTGATGATCTAGAATCACCACGTTATTTTTTATTTTCATTACTTATAATCGGTTAAATCAACCAAAATAAAACCCGACGGCTGCTTTTTTAGACTAAAAAAGTAAAAAATAAAAATAATTTTTAATAAAAGCAAAAAATTATTTGATGATCGAGAATCACCACATTATTTTTTATTTTCATTACTTATAATCGGTTAAATCAACCAAAATAAAACCCGAGATCCCACTTTTTCATCTTCTCAAAGAACTAGGCGTGATAAAGACGCTGTTTGGGAAGAATAGGTTAGGACTATTATAGCCTCAAAATGAAAATAAGCCAAAAAACCTACTGTAGCAACCTTTTTTATTAAAAAAAAAAAAAAAAGAAAAGAAAAGCTAGAGGACAAGCAGCAGCCTACATCCACAGCTATTCCACAGCTACGGACAGCTAGGTACTGCGCCACGGAAATTCATCCCACGGCTGTTAAATTATAATTTTGCCCCTTTAGTTAATTTTGAAAAATAAAAAGTTAGGGACAAATTTGTCATTTTAACTTTAAACATCATTTCAACACATTTTTCAATACAACAACTCAAATAAAAATTCATCCCATCTTTTCAAACACAAAAACTAAAATAGCCTACTAAAATAGTCAAATAGCCAACAAGTCTCTAAAATAACCACTTCCCAAACGAAGTCAAAATGAAATATTGAATTTTAATTTTACTGATTTAACCGATCATAATTTATCGAAATAAAAAAATAATATGCTAATCCTGGATAACAGAAAATAAAAGAAAAGAAAAGAAAAAAAAAAAAAAAGTGACCACTCCTATCCTCTCTTCCTAAACTACAACACATTCACTCACAAAAACCTTATTTGGTTTTCAAACTCAAAAATAATTTTATTTTTATTATTTTTTGTCTTTAATGAATTTTTTTTATATATTTTAATCATTTTTTTTTTTACTTTTTAAATCTACCTAATATATATACACCTAAAAAATAAATATTTATGAAAAATTTGAAATTTTTTTACTAAAAACAAAAAATAAATAAATAAATAAACAATAAATTTTTATATTTTTTTATCTTTAGTAAACTTTTTTCAAATTTATTTATAAATGTGTGTTTGGTAACGTTTACGTTTTCAGTTTATATTTATAAAAATTTTATAAACTGATTTTTGTTATTTTTAAACTAGAAACGCGTTTGGTAAATGACAAAATGTTTAAAAAATTTTAAAAATATAAAAAAGAGTGAGAAATAGCAAGTGGCGACGGAAGACGGTGGTGGAAAGGGGTGACGGTGGGTGGTAGATAGCTGGTGGTAGCGGATGGGTGGTGGTGGTTGGAGGATGGGTGACGGTGGCGGGTGGTTGGAGGATGGGTGGCAGTAGGTGGGTGGTGGGTGGCGGGTGGCGGATGGCGGGTGGTGACAGGTAGGTGGCAGGTGGTGGTGGTGAGTGGGTGGGTGACGGTGGCAGGTGGTAGTGAGTGGGTGGTGGTGGTGGCGGTGGTGGTAGTGGGTGGTGGTGGCAGGTGGGTGGCTGTGGTGGCAGGTGGTGACAGGTTGGTGGTGGTGGTAGCTGGTGGTGGTAGTGGTGGTGATGGTGACAGGTGGGTAGCGGATGACAGGTGGTGGCGGCGGTGGTGGTGGGTGGGTGGGTGACGGTGGCGGGTGGTAGGTGGTAGCGAGTGAATGGTGGTGGTGGTGGTGGTGGATGGTGGCAAGTGGGTGGTAGGTGATGGTGGTATTGGTGGTGGTGAGTGGTGGCGGCGGGTGGGTGGCAGGTGACTGGTAGTGGCAGCTGGGTGGTGAGTGGTGGTGGCAAGTAAGTGGTGGGTGGTGGTGGTGGCGAGCGGTGGATGGTAGTGACGAGTGGTGGGTGGTGGCGGGTGGATGGCAGGTGGGTGATGAGTGGTGGTGGTGGCGGCGACGGCGAGGAGTAGGTGGTAGTGGCAAGTGGGTGGTGGTAGCAAGTGGGTGGTGAGTGGTGGTGACAAGTGGTGGTGGTGCGAAGTGAATGGTGGCGGCGGAAAACGGTGGTGGAAAATGGTGGCGAGTGATGGCTAGTGTTGGGTGGTAAAAAAAAAAAAAAAACTCAAAACTCAAAACGGAAACACATTTTTTGTGTTTTCATTTTTTGACCAAATTTATAAACTGAGACCTATGATTTATAAATTAAAAATTTTACCAAACAAGTTTTTATTTGAGTTTTTTAAATTTTGGTAAATATAAACAGAAAACTGAAAACATAAATATTACTAAACGATACCTTTACATTTCAAGTCAAAAATGAATTTGTTCACATATTTTAATGTTGAGAAATGATAGAGAGCTCTAATATTTAAGTTCTAAAAAGAACTCTATACATGTGACAAGAAGGAAAAAAAAAAAAAAAAAACACAGATACACAAGCACACACATAACATCATAGGTGAGTCCCACCCATTTAAAGCTTCTCTAGAGTTCTCTTTTTAGAATTCTTAATTATTTTTTTTAATGTTAGAACGAAAAATATTTGAAAACTCTAAAGAAAGAGCTCTAGAGAGAGTTTTAATGGTGGATCCCATCATGTGATGTGATGTGATGTTTTAGCCTGTGTTTATTTTGTTTATTTGTTTGTTTTTTTTTTTTTTCAATACCACATGTATGAAGCTCTATTTAAAACTAGAGCTCTCAATCATTGCCGATATTGAAACAACCATACAATATATGATTAGAATATTAGACCTCGTTTGGCAATTACATGTTTCAATAAAAAAAGTTAAAAAATTACCATAAATTATCATATTACTCTATCTACTTTTCTACACATCTTTTGATAAAAAATCAAAAAATTACTAAAATAACTTATTTCCAAACGAGGCCTTATATTTAGACTTTGTTTAGTATATATTTTTTTAACACATTATCTTATTTAGGTCATAATTATTTTATTCAAATCATATCATTTCCTTACCACATCACTTCAACTACAACTCACATTTTCTCTCATAAAAAGTTAAAAAAAATATTAATTTTACACTTCCCAAATTACCCTTTAAAATGTGTATATACCCAACCAAAATTGTAGATTCTAAAATCTTAGGCGAATCAAATATGGACTTTTTTTGGCAACTAGATTGGTCTCGTTTGGGAACTATCTTTTTTAATCAAAAAGTCAAAAAGTTACTAAATTAGTCGAAAAACTAACAACTCATACCAAAAAGTCATAGATTCTCTTTTCTCTCTACTTTTTACACATTTTTTTGTAAAAAACTAAAAAATTATCCCAAACATACTAATTTTTTAGCTCATATTTTAACCAAATAACCAAAAAATTACTAAATTAACATGTTCCCAAATGAGGCCGCTAGTCAAATTTTTAATTTTTTGACTTTTTAAATGATATCACCCCTCTATTTTTTTTGAAATATTTTTTCAAAAAAAAAAAAACAAAAACAAATTAATAAAATTAACTTTTAACTTACTTTTCAAAACAAAACATTATATATTATTCACGCACTCTTTGATTTTATTGTTTTTTTAGTGTGTTTTTTTTTTTTAACTATAATGTATTTTTTTTTTAATATTTAGAAAATTTTACATTTTGAATTCTCCTCGGCTAGACAGAAAATTAAAATAATTTTAAAATTTTTGAAAAATAGTCCAAAAAAAAAAATGACCCAAAAAAAAAAAAACCAAAAATAATTGACTTATTGACATAATTTAGCTCTTTTTTTATTTTTTATTTTTAATTTAGATTCGTCTATATTAAATAAAGAAAAATGCTTAAAATCACTAATTAGTGGTAACACTAATGATATAACAGTTGATCTCATCCACTGTCACAATTTTTTTTTTTTTTCAATGCGGCTATATACCACTAAAAGTAATGCTCCAAAACACACTAGTGAGTTGACACACACAATAATAAAAAAAAAAAGAAAAAAAAAAAACACAGCAACACTGTAATAGTAAATGAGACTCACTATCATATCTTTAGTGCACCACTAATTAATGATCTCAAACATTTTTTTTTTTTTTTTTTTTTGGAAGTGCATGCCGACTCTGTGAATGCTTTAGAACACCACTTAGTGGTATATAGCAGCACTGTTAAACAAATTTGATAAATAAAAATTTTGACATAATTTCAAAAAATCGGAATCCATGTGTAAATTAAGAGGTTTGCTCTATCAAAAACAAAATTTGAACCAAATCCTTGTTAAATTACTCAAGAATCTCAAGACCCACTAGATTTCTCTTAAAAGATTGAACAGATCTGATATTTTGTGACAGTTGAACAAACCATAAACAACATAAACATGAAACAGCAAAAGTCATAAAACTACTTCAGATCTATGCAAGCAAATCATTAACAAAAACAAATCACAAACACAGATCAATCTATTATACATAACAAGAAAAGAAGAAGAAGAGAAGAAGATGATGATGATGATGTTACCTTAGCAAAAGATTGAAAGATCTAAAAACAGCAGGACAAGGTAGGGAAGGGGAGGATCTGCAGAAAATCATCGGTATGGGGGGTCTTCCTGCCCAAGCTCTCCACACCCACAACTTCCTGCAAATCGATCTCCCTTTACCTCTTGCTCCTCTCACATCTTTGTAGATTATAGCAAAAATTGCAACAAAAAACAAAAATAAAAATGGAAAGTTGGGGAGAAAGGAGGAAGCACATGAAGCCATTGGAATCAGAGGACTGGGGAACAACAAAATATATGAAAATTCTTCTTCCCCAAACCTCCCCATTTTATAGATTCATGTTACTAAACCTCCCTTCTCCAAACGTCCCTTCTCTTCTCTGTGTTTTTTCTCTTTGGCATATTATTCTTCTGATACTACCAAGACCTTCTGGTAGTGAACAACATATAAAGCTAAGAGGTTTCCTAAAGATAAAAGATTAAAAAAATAGAAATGCTACATGTGAATCTTTAAAAATGTATATGTCAATAAAAAAAAGGAGGGGGGAAATTTTATTTCAGTACAACTTACAAAAAAAAAATATTTATATGTTAATGATAAACTTTATAATATTTAAAAACTAATTTTATATTTTTTTTTTTATGTATCTGAAATTATTTTTTTCACTCTCCATTAGCTTGTTATTTTCTTGTAAAAAATTACAATTTTTGTAGTGAAAATTATAAATTTTTATGATAAAAATTATTATTTTTATGATAAAAGTTATGAATGACGAAATAAATTTTTATGATAGTAAAAGTTATATTTTTTTGTGATGAGTAAAAAGTTATATATTTTTGTACAAAATACATACCATATATTTGTATTGGGACAATGGGACCAGATTTTTTTTTGTAAGATTGTTTGTTTGTTTGTTTTTTTGTTTTTTTGTTTTTTTTTTTTTTTTGAACATTTTTTGTAAGATTGTGTTGGAAATGATAGAAAAATTTTGGGTAAAATCAGAATTTTTTCTCAAGTTTGGTCTATTTTTTAGGTGGGCCCCGAGTGTTGATTTACTCGGGTCAAAGTGGTAACGCGTTCTATTCCGCGTTGTGATTCACGTAGTATATTTCGTTGTTCAAAACCATTACCGAGTGAATAGGAAATTGAAGCCAAAGTGTGCTCCATGGAAATGGAGTTTTGGTGGAAATTCCTTAAGGTTGTAAATTGGCTTGTCCCACATTGATTTGGTGGGAAGTTTTGAAAGGATTTATAAGGCTTGGGTGAGATACTTGGGGTGTGCCCCAAGGGGTACCCAAGTGTTTTAGAGGGAGAGGTTATGGGCAAAATGGGCTAGACTCATTGGACCCAAAAATCACCCTCCAAACAGGGCCCTTCCCGTTTTCAAACAGAATTAAACTGGTTTGGATTTATTGCTCATCCAAACAAAATCCAAACAGAATTATTAACCCAACAGATTCAAATTTGTTTAAATTTGAAACTAACAGGTTTCATACCTGTTCAATTCAAAACCAAGAGCCACCTTTACATCTATAAATAGACTAGCCTCCCATTTGAATTTCATTCCAATTTTCGTACTCCATCCTCTGCTTTAAATCTCTGCATTTTGCTGCATTTTATTTCTGAAAGAAAGAGTGTAAACACTTTGTGTGTTCGACGAATGATTAAATTGTAGTGCTGCTTTTATTCGTTGATAAGATCATTTTATCTTGGGAGATAGACGTCCAAATTCTGAAAGCACCGTAGAGAGGACGAATCTGTCTTAAGGACACAGCGTTAAACACTGGACTTGATCAGAAAAGTTATTCAAATAAATTAACCAAGTAAGTTGTTTAATTTTATTCTGTTTTTATTTGTTTATTTAATCAGATTTTATTTTTGTTTTTGTAACAAAATAAAATCTGTGATTTTATTTATTTATTTATTATTTCGAGTTTGATTTTTGTAATCAAACAAATTCTCTCATTTTCTTTATTTCTTTATATTCTTGTTGTTGTTTTGTACACAACAGAATTTAACTTAATTAAATACAGTGAAGATTGTCCAACAGATTGTTTGATCAGCACTTGTATGCTTACAACTACTTCTACAAGTCAAGGCTTCAAGATCATGGCCCTATTTGGTAGAGTTAATTTCCAGCTTATTTCAGTTTTTAGTTTAATTTAAGCTATTTTGATGTGTTTAGTTCAGTTTAACAATACAGCTTATAGCTTTTTATAAGTCAAAGATCAACTTATTCTTTGAATGAGGGAGGAGAAGCTTAATTTATAAGTCAAAAATCAACTTATATTTATAGTTATAAGTTATAAGCTGTTAAGTTATAAGTTGTAATCACTTTCTCACAATTCTACCAAACAGGACCCATGTGCAAACTTTTTGGCTTTTTATTAGATTGGGCCTCTGGGACCTACTGGTTGTCCCTCGTACTCCTAAATACTTCTTGATAATTTTAAATGTCAATTGAATCAGCAAATGTTGAATTAGGGCGGGATATATACAGACAACGGGACCAGAATTTTTTTTGTAAGATTGTTTGATCAGCACTTGTATGCTTACAACTTCTTCTACAAGTCAAGGCTTCAAGATCATGTGCAAACTTTTTGATTTCTTATTAAATTTGGCCTCTAGGACCTACTGGTTGTCCCTCGTACTTCTAGATACGTCTCGATAATTTTAAATGTCAATTGAATCAACAAATGTTGAATTAGGATGGGGTATAGGGGAGGCGGCGGCGGCGGCGGCAGTGGCGAATTTGAATAGAATTGGTTAAGGAATTCATTCTCACTTATGAAAGAGATGTCTATAGATCTGATCTGTTTTAGCAAACAAAAAAATTGAATTGTTATCTTAACAAATAAAAAAATTAAATAGATAAAAATTGAAAAATTAGGACAAGAATTTGAACAGATAACAGAGAAAAAATTTAATTGATAAAAAAATTTGAATAGATAAGGGAGAAACATTGAACATATAGTTAAAAAATTTAAACAGATAGTCAACAAATTTAAATAAACAGATATAAATTTGAACAAACAGTCAAAAAATTTGAACAGACGGAATTATTATTATTTTTTGAACAGATAGATATAAATTTGAACAGATATTTAAAAAAAAATCAAACAAATAAAAAAAGAAAAAGTTAACATATAAATTAAGGGGTAAAATTGAAAACAATATGTCCTTCAAAACAAATAAAATGATTTCTCACCAAACTATTTTATAAAAAGTGTACCTCTAACCAACAAAAAGATATCCACCGAACCTAATGTCTTACACCATCTTTAAGTTAGATTTTTCAACAATTATCTCTTGTGGATTATCTCAATTTATCATGAAAAATATATGGGAAAGAAATATTTGTCAAATAGAGATCATATAAAATACGTAAAGTTAGTATAATTTAAATTAGATTTGAGTTTGTGTAGAACTCTATATGTAATTAAGAAAATACAATGTGGCTCTCTTAGAAAAAAATTAAGCCCTTATAATATGCCATCTAAGCATGAAAAAAATATTACTCTTAATATATATATATATATATATATAGTAGTTTCTGCTGAGTTTTATTTTCAAAATTAAAATTAATAAAACATACTTAAAATCAACTATCACAAATCAATTGAAAAAGGGAGAATTTTTTTAAGATCCTTGATATTAAAATTTTATAAAATAAATAATATATAATATTTTCACAGTAGGTGAGTGTCCCTCAAAATTTTCACAGAGAAATTTTGTCCCAACACAGAGAAATTTCATCAAGGGATTTTTGTTGATAAAAAAGTATATATTGAATTTCTTCTACTATTCAAAGTTAAAAAAAAGAATGTTTCACTAATTTTTTCTTAAAAATGATATGTTAAAAAAACTTGAATATAAAAGTATAGTTAATAATTTTACATCTCAAAATTAAGAAGAAAAAAAATTAAATAACAAATTCATAATTCATAAAAAAAAAATCTTATTTAGATTTTTCGTATTAGGTCTCAAAAAAAGATGGAGCGGCCTCTGCCGTGATGTCTCCATGTTGAGCTTACTTTTTTTATTTATTTTTAAATTAATTAAATAATGCACCTATTGATGTGTAAAGATGGAAATGCCATACGACACAATACCACAACATCATACATGAAATTAAGAAGTTAGGATTGATCATTTCTTGATATGAATATGAATAATGCTTGAGACCCCTTTTTGGGGGTCACCCCCTCACCCCCCCTTGCCACGTGGCAGGTGGTGATTGGAGGAGCAGGAAAAAAAAGAAAAAGAAAAAGAAAATGTAACCAATGAGAGAGAGAGGGGGTCGAAGGGGTGGGAGAAAAAGGAGGGATGAATAATTGTTGTATGAATATATATATATATATATATATATAATACGATTGGATAATGCGAATATTAAATAGATCTTAGTGTCAAATCTGTATAATATGAAATTGACATGGATAACCTGTATAATGAAAAATTAATTATACATTTTAATATTATTTCTATTAAAGAATATCATGACATTTTTTAATCTGTTACATAATTATATTCAATTTATTAAAAACATATAAAATATGATTTTAAGTTTAATATAAATTTATTATTTTGCTTTTAATTGAACTTAATATATTTTTTTGTCTATTATTTGAGTTAATCTAGTAAAAAATATAATAATAAAATATAATTTTTATAAATTAAGAAAATAAAATTAAGTTGAAATCAAATATTTTTATAAATAATTTTATTTAATAGAGATTAGTTTCATTAAATTTAATTTGTGACGAGATTTTCAAATTTTTTTCATATATTTAATAGTTTTAGTTAATAGTGAAATATTTGGACATGACACGTTAACATGACACGAATTAGACACGGACCGAAAATAACACGACACGATAACACAAAATAATAAAAAGGTGTTAATGTTAAAATAATTCTAACACGAACATAAGATGACACAATACGAACAAGACTTGACCCACCATGACGCCCATCCCTATTGATGACTCATAACCCATAATGAATAAAATAAAATAAAAAGAAAATTGCATATATATGATACAACCAAATAGAAATTATAAAATTATAAAAAACTTTATCACTTTAATTATTAAAGTTGATAAACTTTATTACTAATTTGTATTGTTTTGGAAGGTACCACTGAATTGCAATTTTCCCATAAAAAAATAAGCATGTAACATAAGTGTAAAAAATTATTATGAAAAATAATAGAGATTTCAAAATTTTTACTAAATTTTCTATCAAATATCTCATGTGAGTGTTAGATCTATATCATATGAGTCTTATGTAAGCTCCACACTCATTAGAGGCATTTGATAAAAGTTCTGGGTTCTCTAAAAATTGCTCAATTATTATGTGGTTCTACAAAAGTAGATACACCACATCATTTTATCAATTCACATTTTAAAATACTATCATAAAAGTAATAAATTCTATTTCATAAACAAATAACTATCAAACCAAACCATTATATGAATTTACATTAGGACCAAATACATCATTTTATCAATTCACATCTCTTATATTATCTTTTAAAATACTATCATAAAAGTAATAAGTTCTATTTCATAAACAAATAACTATCAAATTAAGCCATTATTTGAATTTACATTAGGACCAAATAACTTTGTTTTTTGTTTATATGGCAAATTACATTTTCTTCCATTAAAGATCGGAGAGATAATAGCTAGTTCTATAATTTTAACATAATTATATCAATCCCCTTATAATAAGGTTAAAATGATCAAAATTAATTTTGATAGTGTAAAATATATATATCAATATATAAGAGATGAAAATATATATATATATATATATATAAATCTTCTATGCAATTAACAAAGTATTGATGTAACGATTGATATCAATTTAATTGTGTCAAAATCATATAATTTATTGTATTTTCTCTAAAATTTAAGAGAGATCCATATAATTTACCTTTATTTGTATGGTGGTGTTCCACATGTCTACTCATAGGGGAAAAAAAAAATCAAAAATAAAGATATAAATTATAAATTATCAAAAGGTACATCAATGTTACATAATATCTTAC
Organism: Camellia sinensis; assembly: GCF_055761805.1. NCBI lineage: Eukaryota > Viridiplantae > Streptophyta > Magnoliopsida > Ericales > Theaceae > Camellia > Camellia sinensis. Next base: position 146,191,344 of record NC_138970.1, read on the forward strand.
TAACAATCATACTAAAAGCATTTATTTTTAAATATCATTTGAGTCAATATTTTGAAAATCAGACTGGTGAGTGAATTGAAAAAGTGACTGGACGGACGGGTCATTGGTTCAACTACAGGTGAATCGGAATTGAACCGTGATATCATAATTATGTCATAAATATATTAAAATTTATAAATATAAATATAGATATTAAAATTATAAAAATAATAAATAATAAATAATTGCAAAAAAAATTATTTTTTAAAAATCATTTTACATTTTTTATGCATTGATTTTTAATAAAAATAATTAAGATAATAATAAATATATAGTATATATCTTATTATAAACAATTATGTTGATGGCATAATAGTTTGAGTGCTTGCTTTGTATGCACTTTGATGGCATAATAGTTTGATAGTTATTTGTTTATGAAATAGAACTTATTACTTTTTTAAAATCTCGTGTATAATTTCGATCAGTGTCAATAGTAAAGTTATTATTCTTAACAGAAGAAGCCAATTTCCTTCATTTCATACCTATCAAAAAGTATACAGTTTCTACTTAGAAAATTATTTTGTTTTTGGTCAATCAATGGGATTAATTACAAATATGAGAATAAATATATCAATTTAGACAATTATTGTTCAACAACCCAACAAACCCCACAATTATAAAAAAAAAAATAAAAATCAGTGTTTAGTTTGAAAAAAAAAATCAAATTAATAATAAATTTTAAAAATTTTAATTATTAAGACCATAAATTTTTTCATATATATGCAATTATTTTTTAATAGTACAACTGATTTTTAATTTTCACAGTAAACAAAACAAGCCCAACAGCTATCACAAAAAATAGATAAATAATCCAATCCAACTTCTATAAATAATATTTGCCTATAATAATAATTGACCACCTGAGAAATAATCAAAGGGACTTTTCCCTATTAGAGTTCTTTTTATTAAAAAATTAAATAATTAGACCAAAATCCAACTGATTTTCTAAATTAGGAAAAAAGCGTGATTGTTATTAATAGTTTTTAAAAGCGTTATTATTAATCACATTTTTTTAGTTGAATGTAAACACTTGAAATGTTATTCCGCGTGTAATAGAAAACACTATTAGTAATTGATATGGGTAAACCTATAAAGATTATAATCAATCATTTGGAGCCTAATACATAACTCAAATGCTAAAGTCCAACACTGCTGAAGCCCCATGCAGCAATAAGAACCAATGACATCAAGATACATGGCGAGAGAAGAGCAAGCCACATCAGCAGACAAAGATCTGCAAAGTTATTGCCGCACATCGCTATTAATGAGGCCCCTTACAGCATTTATTGCGATAACCCCTCTCCGTCGGAAAAGAACGCCATCAACATGAACAAGGTAAGGTAGAGCATAGACTTTCGGCCAAGGTGACAAATTGGAAGGGACAACGAAATGATTACCAGAGGATATAAGCAAAGGTTGAAGACAGAAAGAAGGTTAAGCTTTCTATCTCTAATTCATCGCTATACTCCACTTCTCTCTCTAACTTGCTCGTCGGAGGGTTCGCTGGGGGACTCTCCGTTCCTCGTTGAACTCTTGTGCAGGTCTTCGGGTGGGCTTAGTCACTCGGATACTGGCCAAATGAGCATGGATCAGTCCGACCCGTTCCACTTGGAACGAACTGTATCATCAGTTGGCGCCGTCTGTGGAAAGTTTTCTTTCGCGCGCCAGTTGTGTTCATTGTTGCCGGAGACCCTCTCTCCATAACCCCCTCCTACCACCTGTGAAGGTGGATGGTCACAACTAGATCCATTGCTTCTCACCCCAATGTTGCCGACCATCAAGCCGACTCTCCCAATCCAAACAACCCACCACAGTATTTCACCGAGCTCACCAATAGCATTAACCGCCTGGCCGAGCAAAACCAAGCCCTGATTAATGCTTTCTTCCAAAGAAACCTTCCTATGCCTCCTCCACCACCTCTAGATATCCTACACAACCAAGAGCGAGCCCCGAGCCATACTATCCAACAGCCTAATCCACCCAACTTGGAAGGCTGGCGACCATCTCCCCCAGATATAAATCCACCACTCCGCGTTCCACATCCATCGGTCTTGGAACCAACCCCTGAAGGAGAGGCCAGTAGCGTCCAGCCCCCGCTGCCCTTCGGTGGTGACAACATTTCTCTCTCGGATGCAGAACTCCGAGCCATGAAGCTCCAGCTCCAACTCCAAGGAGTCATGCAACACATACAGCATAAATCCTCCACCACAGCCAACTCACCATTTGTCGCCTCCATCCGGGACAAACCTCTACCCCCTAAGTTCAAAATACCCACCATCGATTCTTTTGATGGTATGGCGGATCCAGTCGACCACTTGGAGACCTATAGAACCCTCATGATCCTCCATGCATTCCTTGACGAAATCACGTGTTGGGTTTTTCCCATGACACTCAAGGGGTCAGCTCGACTTTGGTTTAGTCAATTGCCAGCAGACTCTGTCTCCACTTTCCAGCACCTCAGTGACTTCTTCCTCAACTATTTCATTGGAGCTCAGCGCCAGCGACGTCTAGCAACCCAACTCCTCAACATCCGTCAGACCGCGGGGGAGTCACTGCGCAGTTTCGTTACCTGTTTCAACATCGAAGCCTTACAGGTAGCGGAAAACGATGACAAGGTCATCTTTACGGCTTTCATGGCTGGTCTACGGTCGTCTGACTTCCTTTTCTCCTTCTCTAAAAACCCCCCGACCTCTATGGCAATCCTATTCTCCAAAGCCCCAAAATACATGAATGCCGAAGATTCCCTAGCCGCTCGCCAAGACCCTACAGCAAAAAACCCGATCCCCCGGGAAAAGCGAAAAGACTCAGAAACCAGAAATACCCAGTATAATAACCCAACAAGTTAGTATACCGACCGACCCCCCCGAGCCGACCGGTCGGCACCAGCCCGACCGCTTGGGTGGTTCGAGTGGTACACATCTCTCAATTCCCCCATGGAGCAAGTCCTCAATCAGATTCAACGGGACCACCCCCTAAAATGGAACCAACCATCACAGACTCCTTCCAGTCGGAGAGACCAGTCTAAATATTGCCGTTTTCACCAGGACCACTGCTATAATACCGAGGAGTGTGTTAACCTCAAAGATCAAGTCGAGGGCTTGATTCGTCAAGGACGTCTCAGTCGATTCACGGATACTCGTCATCAGCAGAGGCCACGGACTGAACCCATCAGAAACAACTGCCGGTGCACCCCTCCCCGACAACCAGCACAACCTAACCAAGGTCATGATCGCCCTCCACAGCAACCTCGGGCACAAAGTAACCCCGCCCCACCTGTAGGAGAAATCAGAGTTATTTCCTGTGGGCTTGCTTGTGGAGGACCATCCCGCTCGACTCAGCAGGCAGAACTCAAAAAAATAAGGCAGGGCTCAGACAAAGAAGTTGCCACATTGGACCGATCCCCCAAACAGCCCCGGCAGTGGACCGAGCCTATCACCTTTATGGACGCAGACTGCACAGGCATCCATTACCCCCATGACGACCCTCTCGTCATTTCCGCTCTTCTCTCTAATTACAAGGTCAGACGGGCTCTCGTCGACAACGGCAGTTCTTCAGACATCATCTTCCTCAATTGCTTCCGCCAGCTCAAGATCGGGAAAGAACGTTTGTCTCTTCTCCAAACCCCTTTGGTCGGTTTTACTGGCGACCGGGTGACGTCCATCGGCTCCATCGATCTTCCCATCATAATCAGCGAGTACCCACGGTAGACCACAAAGTTACTCACCTTCCTTATTGTTGACTGCCCCTCTGCCTACAACATCATCCTTGGCTGCACCGCCCTAAATGCTTTCCAAGCTATCACATCCACTTACCACCTTGCCATCAAGTTCCCCACTGATCTTGGGGTCAAGACAGTAAGGGGAGAGCAGACCATGGCCAGAGAATGTTATGTCGCCTCACTTAAAGAAGTCAAGCTGAAGAAGGCTATGATCATTGAAGGACTCGATGTCAGAGATGAGGATGAGCTGGTTAGGGGGGAACTAGTGGAAGAGCTTGTTGAGGTCCTCATCGATCTCACCAATCCAACAAAAACTGCCAAGATCGGTAGCCAACTATCCACCCAGGCAAATGTCGACCTTACCGCCCTCCTGATCAAGCACAAAGATGTATTTGCTTGGACCCACTCCGATATGTCAGGTATCGACCCCTCCTTCATAACCCATCACCTCAGCATTGAATCCCATTTCCGACCCTTTCGCCAGAAGCAGCGCATCTTTCATCCAGAGCGCAACACTCTCATTGCCGCAGAAGTAGATAAGCTCCTTGAGACACAATTCATCACGAACGTGGACTACCCTAGATGGTTGTCAAACGTGGTCCTGGTCCGTAAGAACAACGGTAAATGGAGACTCTGTGTCGACTACTCCAACCTCAACCGAGCTTGCCCCAAAGACAGCTATCCCCTTCCTCGCATAGATCTGCTAGTTGACACCACAGCCGGTCATCAAATGCTCAGCTTCATGGATGCCTTATCTGGGTACAACCAAATTCTGATGCACTCGTCTGATCGGGAACACACATCCTTCATCACCGACCATAGTACCTATCACTACTGTGTGATGCCATTTGGGTTGAAGAATGCTGGGGCCACCTACCAACGGTTAGTCAATGCTATCTTTCATCATCAGATAGACCGGAACATGGAAGTATATGTTGACGACATGCTAGTCAAGAGCAAGCTCTCCACTGATCATCTGGCTGACCTGCGAGAGACCTTTGCCACCCCACGAAAGTACCAAATGAAGCTCAATCCGGAGAAATGCGCCTTCGGCGTAGGATTTGGAAAGTTTATGGGTTTCATGGTCAGTTAGCGGGGCATTGAAGCTAACCCCGAAAAGATCAAGGCCTTGATTGAAATGCAGTCACCTAGAACGGTTAAGGAGGTTCAAAGACTTACTAGCCGAGTTGCCGCCCTCAACCGCTTCATTTCTCGCGCAATGGACAAGTGCCTCCCCTTCTTTAAAGTTCTTCGGCAAACTTTTGAGTGGACGGCCGAGTCCGAAGAAGCCTTTCAACAACTGAAACAGTGCATGGCCAATCCCCTATCCTTTCTCAGGCAATCACGGGTGAACCCCTCTTCCTCTATTTAGCCGTGTCAAACACCGCAGTAAGTGCAGTTCTCATCAGGGAAGACAGCTCCGTCCAACTGCCGGTCTACTACATCAGTCGGGCTCTCAAGGGAGCGGAACAGAATTACCCATTGTTAGAAAAAATGTCCTTGGCTTTGGTCACCGCCTTCAGACGACTCTGTCCTTATTTCTAAGCCCATTCCATAGTGGTCCTCACTGATCAACCATTGAAAAAGATCATGCAACAACCAGAGCTCTCTAGCAGACTTATGCAATGGTCGGTCGAACTCAACCAGTTTGATATCTACTACCGGCCTCGGACAGCGATTAAGGGGCAGGTTGTTGCCGATTTCATCTTGGAATTCACTAATCTCATCCCAACCACAGCTCCTCCATCCCCACCAATCCCTACCGAACTAGAAGACCTTCACTCTTGGACCCTCAATGTCGACAGATTATCCCACAAGGAAAGCAGTGGGGCTGGTCTCATCCTCACCGCCCCTGAGGGTGGTTATTTCAAATGTGCCCTCCGTTTCTTCTTCGATGAAGCAATAATGAAGCCAAATATGAGGCGTTGATTGCAGGTCTCCGCCTCGCCAGAGATATTGGTGTCAGCCATATCCAAGTGTTCAGAGATTCCCAGCTCATTGTTGGTCAAATCACGGGTTCGATGCCAAAGATGACACAATGTGGGCTTATAGGGATATTGCACTCCCTCTCGCTCGCCTCTTCACCAGTTTCCATATCAAGCACATCCCTCAGACCGAAAACTCCAAGGCAGATGAAATGGCTCAGTTGGCTTCGGCAGACCAGTCAGACCTCAGCCACGGTGTCCGCCTCAAGTACCTGACTCACCCTGCCATTTCCTTAAACCAGCAGCAAGTCTACATTCTCCAAAATGAACCTATCCCCTAGGCGGCCGATATCTCTCTATTCTTGACAACGGGAGAACTGCCAGCCGACAAATAACAAGCCGCCAAAGTCAGGGCCCGATCGTCCAACTACATTATTATCGGCGACCTCTTGTACAAACGTAGTTTTTCATGCCCATACCTCAGATGTCTCAATCCTGCTCAAGCAACCTACGTGATAAGGGAAATCCATGAGGGTATCTGTGGTAATCATTCAGGCGCCCGGTCCCTAGCCCACAAAATACTTCGCACTGGTTATTTCTGTCATACTCTTAATTAGGAAGCGACAGACTTCGTGCTCAAATGTGATAAGTGCCAGCGTTTTGCCAACATTCCTCATGCTCCTCCTACAGAATTAATCACGCTTTGCAGTCCCTACCTATTCGCCAAATGAGGGATCGACCTAGTTGGCCCATTTCCCACTGGCCGAGGCCAAACCAAATTTGCTATTGTCACCATTGATTACTTCACTAAATGGGTGGAGGCAGAACCCCTTGCCACAATTACCGAGCGGAACACAACCAGATTCATTTGGCAGTCGATTGTATGCAGATTTGGCATCCCTCAAGCCATCGTCTTCGACAACAGCAAACAATTCGACAATACTAAGTTCAGGAAATTCTGTGCAGAGCTTCGAATCCAGTCATGTTTCTCTTCCCTAGGTCATCCCCAAGCCAATGGCCAAGTCGAGGTCACAAACCGTTCTCTTCTAAAGATCATCAAAACCAAGTTGGAAGCTGCTAAGGGACTCTGGGCTGAGGAACTACCGAATGTACTCTAGGCCTACCTCACTACCGCTCAAACTCCCACTGGGGAGACCCCATTTCGCTTAACATACGGCATTGAGGCGGTCATCCCAGTGGAAATCGGTCTTCCTACTCCAAGGGTTCTACATCTGAATCTGGAACTAACTGAAGAGTGCGTCGGGCAGACCTGGACCTAATTGAAGAGCTCCAAGAAACCACTACAGTCAGACGGGCCTCATACCAATAGAAAATTAGAACACACTACAATCGCAAAGTCCGACCGAGGGAATTCGCAGTGGGGGATCTTGTTTTGCGAGAAGCAACTTGTACCACCAAAATTCTGACTGAGGGTAAACTGGTAGCCAAGTGGGAAGGACCTTACGTTGTGAAAACCAGACCTCGTCCGGGTACTTACCGACTTCAAGATATGGAAGGTTGAGACCTCCCCCATCCTTGGAACGCTGAGCATTTGAAGTGTTATTTTCAATAAAAGTTGTATTTTTACATTGATCAATCGCTGTATTTTCTTTTTGACAATCTACGCACTTGCATGCTCTCATTCTCTCCTCATATGGTGTAAATTTATGATCAAATGGGCTGCACTTTGTATGACAACAAGCTTCTATCTCAGTTATTTATGCAGTGTTTCAATAACGCCTTGATTGCAGCCTCAGCTAGACTGAGCATGAAGAGCGACCGAGTCACGTAAAACCTCAGCCAGACTGAGCATAAAGAGCTCAGCCAGACTGAGTTACTTAAAGCCTCAGCCAGTATGAGTCGCCATTACCACTTTATGATCGTGGCATAGTTGCCATCCTTAGTCAAATTCCGGTTCAACGTTTTCCAAGTCAGACTGGCTCCTTGCTGGGTCATGATTCACAACTTCATTCTGCATTGAGGTTTTCTTACAATTTAAACCTCACTCTGCATTGAGGTTTTCTTACATTTTAAACTTCACACTGCATTGAGGTTTTTTTACATTTTAAACTTCACTCTACATTGAGGTTTTCTTACATCTTATACTTCACAATGATTTATACACAAACCCTGTGCAAGTCACCATTCTCATTTATTCACAATGATTTACAGAATTACAAACATGAAAACAACAATGTGCCAAACACAATTCATAATTTTATTTATTCACAAGTTTATACATAAGTCTATTACAGAAATTCCAAAAAAAAAAAAAAAAAAACAACAACAACAACAACAACAACCCAACCTCCAAGCACAAATTTTGTCCAAACCATTTACTCCTCTTCACTTGAGACGAGGTCTTCTTCTTCAACACCCTCGTCTAGGGGGGTCTGGGCCACGTCGTCTTCATCAATCTTTACACCGCTAAGGTCCAAGTCTGGGAACAGCTCTTCTGCTTTGCGTTTAAACATCTTCCAGGCTGCTGTCCCAGTACTCAGCCATCTCGTGTTTGTAGAAGTCCGACCGCTGGAAGCTCTGGATTACTTCTTCTTCACTCCTGCTCTCAGCGGTCGCTTTGGACGGACCAGCCCCCCAGCCGCCTCCCTTGCCAAGTTACTGGCGATCGTAGCATCGATCGCCATCTGAAAGTCAGTAGACCTCTTGAATTGTTCTACTGCAGCGATGCATAAGTCGGGGTATGCTGCCCTCTCAGAGGCTGCCTTGGTCTTCTCTTCCCCTAACTCCTTCTCCAACCTCGCCTTCTTCTCCATTGACTTGGCCCGCTCGTCCGCCAACGTCCTCTCCAGCTCAACAATTTTTAGATCCAACTCTTCTTTCTCTTTGATTGACTGAGCTCGAAGATCTTCGTTGCTAGACATGGCCTCCTCCCACCGATCGTTGGAGACGGTGCAAGCTGCTTGGGCCTCTTCTAGCTTCTTCTGCTTGTTTCCCAATTGGAACTCCAACGACACCACCTTGCGGCGTTCCGCTTCCAGCTCCAACTTGGTCGCGAGCAGTTCAGCATTGGCTCGCTCGGCTGAGTACCCCTGCACTATCGCCAACACTTGCATCTTCTTGGCCTTCTAGGCCTCTTCCAATCCCCTAGCGCACACACTTCGCGCGGTCTCCCTCCATCCAGCAGTTTCTCTCCTCAAACTTGCAAATTGGGCCTTGGCCTCCTCCAACTTTGCCTTCAGAGGTTTCACTTCACCTTTTGCAGCCGCCGTCTTTCTCAGCAGAGTCCCTGCTAAGGTGGTCGCCTTCATTTAGGCAGAGCACAGCCCCCTTAGTAGTTCAGCCTCATTGAACCTGGCCACCGAGCGCACGGTTGCTTCGTCCACTACCCCTAAAAGACGATCTGCAGCTGCCCTAGCTGGGCCTTTTTCTCCCTCCAGTCGCCTAGACACTGCGCGGGCATGATAGATGGCAGCTGTCAGCTTGACCCCCTCTCCTTGGGGCGTAAGACCCCCCTTGGGCTGCTGCTCCACCCCCTCTTCAGGACCAGTTAACCCACTCCCCACTTGCATCTTAGGTATGGCACTCATGTGCTCTTTTTCCTCTTGACCCCCTGACTTTTGTCCCCTTGCACCTCTGGGACAACTACCCTTTCTAGGGTAGCCCCCGCTCCCTTCTCCCCTACCTTCTCCGCCATAGGAGTGTCCTCCCCACTGACCCTCGCCTTCTTCGATCCTGGCGCATCTGTAGCCCCCTCAGGGGCACCCCTCATCTTCTTCTTCTTCTTCAAAGCCTCACTCTCCTTGTTTGCCCTTTCTTTTACTGGATCAACTAGGGGAGGTTGTGGCTCAAAACTACCCAAGTCCTTTTCCCCCAAAGGCTTGGGGCGCAGTCGGATTCGCTCCCTCGCGATCGGCTTCGGAGCAAGCCCCAGTTGGGTCTCCTTGTATTTGTTCGCTCGGGCGAGCAACTTTCTCTCCTCCTTCTCCTCCGTCGTCCGTTGCCTCTCTAACTCCTCCCTTGCCGGATCCTCTTCCAGCGGCTGCGGCCCCAAGTTCAGGGCAAACAACTTTGAAGGCAGGACCAGCTCGTCCCACCTCACCCCCTTCTCTTCCCTCTATTCCCTCACCCTCTTCACACGGTCCTCCACCGCCTTGTCCAACTTGGGCTCGATCGATTTGGTGGGCACCTTCCACGTCATACGAACCCCAACTCCACCATTCACCGTCACGAAGAACCATCTCAGCCTCCACCCCTTCACCGAAGATGGAAGACCCGCCACCAGCCCTCGCCCTGCCACTGCTTGCAGAGTCACCCAAGTCTCCTGCTGACCGGAGGCCTTGTAGCAGGAGAAGAACTTGTCCACTAACATTGCTGTCCCCCCGGTCGCCTCTAGACAGGCACTCACGCACACAATTACTATCTTCCAGGCGTTCGGTATCAGTTTCCCTGGCGCCGCCCCTAACTTATTTAACACCTCCACCACTACTTGGGGGAGAGGTAGCCTCAAACCCCCTCGCAATGCTTTCTTGTATAAACTGAACTCGCCTGGCCGCACATCCGATGCCCTCTCATTGGATTCGGGCAGTCTTAGCCCTATCTCCGAGGGAATTTGATACTTCTTCCTTATTCCCTCCAACTCCTCCATTGTCAACGCGGATCTGTCCGGTTTGGTGTGCCAATGGTCCGGCTCCACCTGGCTAATAGGTCTCGCGGTGAAAATTATTGTCCTGGGGCGAGCCCGCACAGCCTGACTCGCTTCTTCCCCCTCCCATGCTTCCGTACGATATTGTTCCGCCAACTCTACTGCATCATCGTCACCCAATGGATCAACTCTTGCTTCCTCTTGGGCCATCTCTCTCGTGTGTCTGCGAATAGCTTCGGATGCGGGCGCAAGAAAATTCACAAAGTGTTGCAGGGGTGTATCGCTTGCAATGAAGGAGTCTACACTTGGAATGCTTTGATTTTTTACACAAAGGTAGGTAAAGCAAATAATACCAAAGGCCCAAGGCTTGCTTGTATTCCAAGGGTCACAATTAAATTTCGCCAGTTTGAAAATTTTCAAAAATTCGCTAAAACTGCCTTTTCAACACCCTACAATGACCTATCGTTTCACTTATTGCCCAACGCCTAACCTTCCCCACTACGAGATTCTATCATGTGTACGACCACGATACACTGTCCCTTTCCCCATCCCTGTCTATTCCACTTCACTCCACCACGTGCCCCACCGCCTCTCGAGCCCCGCGCCGCTCCGCCAACCCCCTGTGGTCGGCTCTCTCCATGGTCGGTCTCTCCACTCGGCCACCCTTCGCGGTCGGCCCTCTCCATGGTCGGTCTCTCTACTCGGCTACCCTTCATGCTTGCCCCTCCTCAGGGTCGGCCCCACACTCGGTCGCCTTCGCGGTCGACCCTCCTAATGATCGGTCACTATTCGCGGTCGGCCCTCCTCATGGTCGGTCAACCCTTTCACAACCCTCATTTTCTTTATTATTCCCTTCGTTGGACTAAAGCTGCACTTGGGAATGGGGGACAACTGACATGGGTAATCCCATAAAGATTATAGCCCACCATTTGGGACCCAATACATAACTCAAATGCTAAAGCCCAACACTGCTGAAGCCCCATGTAGCAATAAGAACCAATGACATCAAGACACATGGCGAGAGAAGGGCAAGTCACATCAGCAGACAAAGATCTGCAAAGTTATTGCCACGGCACATCGCCATTAATGAGGCCCCTTACAGCATTTATTGCGATAACCCCTCTCCGTCGGAACAGAACACCTTCACCATGAACAAGGTAAGCTAGAGCATAGACTTTCGGCCAAGGTGACAGGTCGGAAAGGACAACGAAATGATTACTAGAGGATATAAGGAAAGGTCGAAGACAGAAAGAAGGTTAAGCTTTCTATCTCTAATTCATCGCTATACTCCACTTCTCTCTCTAACTTGCTCGTCGGAGGGTTCGCTGGGGGACTCCCCGTTTCCCGTTGAACTCTTGTGTAGGTCTTCGGGTGGGCTTGGTCGCTCGGATACTGGCCAGAGGAGCGTGGATCAGTCTGACCCGTTCCACTTGGAACGAACTGCATCGTCAGTAATCACACTTTTTAAAAAACATTAACAACAATTTAACTTAGTTTACAAAATAAGTTAAATTTCATAGGTTAATGAGCATGTTCACGAGTTTTTCTAATGTGGTATGAAATAAATTTTTTCTTATGCAAAAGCTAATTGAATCAAACACAAGCAACTTCTAATATATATATATATATATATAATTAAAAAAAAAGGCACATTTCAATAATCCTATGTTTAAAACATATGTATAATTTCACAATAACCTTAAGAACTCCAAAAAATTTACCTTAAAAGTGAGCCGAAAAACACATTACAAAGGGAAAAGGATAGCAAGCAACGGTTCAGTAGTCTAATTAATGACATAATAAAAATTCAATTTCTGATTTGTTTGAACAACCTAATAATTTTTGAAACTTTATTTATACAAAGTCTTTTAAAACAAACAAAGGCTATTAATTGTCATACCTACTTGTGGGGATATATTTTCTGAGTACCAACACGTAGCTAAGGTGACGCCGACGTGTAAGCCGAGGTGCCACATGTCCTGGTCATGACGCCGAGGTTATCTCGGCGAGGCCGAGGTAACCTCCGAAGATATCGGAATCCGAGATAAGTGGATAAGGCACAAGAGTCCTAGTAAGGGGGAAGATTGCAGTTGGGAAAGGATAAGACTCTTAGGGAGTTTATCCCAATCCTACTGGGAGTCCAAGATTTATAGTAATCCTAAGTTCATTAGAGTTAGGCTCCTGTTGGGACAATGATTGGGTTAGCTATAAAAGAGAGACACCCCCGTGGGTCTAAGGTACGTAATTTCATATTCTGAACAGTGAGATTTGTACTAATGATTATCTTTGAGAGATATACTGACTTGATTGTTGGAGTACCCCCGGGTGGTCGAACCACCGCCGGAATCTTCTCTTTCTGTTGTAGGTCAGCCAGGTGTCATCTATTCTACCAGTGTTCTCCAGTTGAATACTAAGTTGGGCAGTATGATCGGAAAATCACTCACACAATTTGGCACCGTCTGTGAGAACGAAAGGAGAATAGATGGCCAGTAACGGACAAAAGGAAAAGAATTGGGACGACACTCCTGCTGAGAGTGGGAGACCTATTGACCTTGATATTACAGGAGACGAATGCAACGCAGAAACTCGTGACTAGAATCACGTATTGAAAGACGTCGGGCAGACTGGCGACGTACCAAAGAAACCAGATCGAAGTGGATACTACAACGAGGACAACCTCTAGGTATGGAAGGATAGGTGCTTGCGGAATGACGAAGAGGTAAAAGAGATGGCAAACAAATTGGCAGACCTACAGTCGGTCGTCAATTTCATGATGCAAAATAACGTCATGCAGCCACTGTTCCCGCTGCACGACACGTCAATTCCAGCGGCCAATACCCAGAAGGGAGGGCAGAAAACAATCCCGTAGCCCCTTAGCACAACGGGAGCGAAAGATACTCTCACTGACCTTCTAAGGAAGTCGGACGAAGAGAGTCAAGAAGAGAAGAATCACAGAGGACGCATCGCACAAAGGAGGCAGACCCCAAACGACATCGGCATGTTCAGGGGCAGGCATTGTGCTTCGACACAACTCATGGAGAGGGTCGAAAAGGACTCACCACGAAGCTGAAAGTAGCGCACCAAAAAGACTAAAAGCAGGAGATAGCCGAGCTCTTGGGCGGACGAAAGAGGACTTAAGAGATTACCTCAAGAGGAAGCAACAGAATGCCGATGCCGAGGTAACCTCCCCAGATAAGCTGAAGACACCATTCTCGGTAGAATTGGACAGGTTTGAGGTGCTGAAGAGATTCAATATGCCGAGATTTCAAATATACGATGGGAAGTCAGACCCCAACTTCCACGTTGGATTATATTTGAACTCAATGGCATTGTATAGTGGGAATGAGCCATTGTTCTGCAAAGTGTTCCCCTCATCTTTTGGGGAGATTGCATCAGATTGGTTCCACAAATTACCAAAGGGAAGCGTGAAGACTTGGGAAGGCCTGGCCGAGATGTTCGTGGCCAGGTTCGCGACAAACAAGCTCCAGCCATTAAGGGTGGATGCATTGATGGCCTTAAAGATCAACAAGGATGAAGGCCTTAGGACCTATGCAAAAAGATACTATGAGGTGTTCAATCGAATACCCGAATGCAATCAAGAGGTGGCGGTCGTATCTTTCAAGAACGGCCTGAAAGACAACTGTCTACTACGAAAGTCTTTGCAAAGACATTGCCAAAAAGTATGGAAGAGCTCATGGTGAGAATCGAGAAGTATGCCAGAGCCGAAGAAGACGCGTCGGGGACTAAGGAAATAAAGCAAGAGAAAGAAAACGGTTCACCGAAGCGAGGCCGAGGTAACAATGGATCGAGCAAACAAGAGGCAGAATTGAGGGCCACACAGGCAATAATAACTGTGTTCCGAATCCCGATTCCCAAAGTCCTGGACCGGATTCAGAACCAACCCTATTTCAGAACACCAGCGAAGGCACCAAGAGAGTTTATGGGAATGAACGTTGGCAGACATTGTGCTTACCACAATGAAGATGGGCACACGACTCAGGGTTGTAGAGCCCTGAAAACACACTTAGAAGAACTGGTGAGGCAAGGCCATCTGAGAGACCTCGTCGATGAGGCCAGAACAAGGGAAGAACATGCAAGATTGCCTCAGGCGGTAGTAGCTTCGCCTCCCCCAGCACCACAACCTCAGGCAGGAGGACCTCGGGTAGTCAATGTGATTCACTCAAAGGTCAACGAGAACGAAATTAGGGGGGAGACCTAAAAGGTGAAGCACCTGCAACATGTCTACCAAGTCGGGGAGAAGAGACATCAGACAGAGGAGCGCCAAGGACCAGTAGTGTCCTTTTCAGAGGCCGACCTTGAGATGGTACAGCATCTGCATAATGATGCCTTGGTAGTATCCCTCCAGGTTGGGGAGTGCTAAGTAAAACGCATCCTAATTGACCAAGGCAGCTCTTGCGACATCATGTACGTTCGATGTTATAATGAGCCTGGCCTTCACCCAGACGATATGGAGCAATCCAATAGCCCAATGGTCGGGTTCAATGGAACGCCAACATGGCCACTGGGAACAACCAGTTTAGAGGTACAGGCGGGCACCGGGAAGGTAACAACAGAGTTCACCGTAATCGACACACCCTCCCCTTACAACATCATCTTGGGAAGGCCTTGGTTGCATACAATGGGGGCAGTTCCCTCAACATTGCATCAACTATTGCGATTTCCAACAGAGCATGGGATAGAGGAAGTCAGAGGGGATCAGCTGC
Organism: Camellia sinensis; assembly: GCF_055761805.1. Lineage (NCBI taxonomy): Eukaryota > Viridiplantae > Streptophyta > Magnoliopsida > Ericales > Theaceae > Camellia > Camellia sinensis. Next base: position 146,206,353 of record NC_138970.1, read on the forward strand.
AAGCGAAGAATTGCTCCATGGCAGTAATGAAATCTACTTGCAGCATACGAGAGCCAGAAAAGGCAGAAATTGAAGATGAGGACGTGAAAGTCCTAGAAAACGTCGGCAAGGAGCTAACCGAGAAGAGCAAAGAGGCACTGAAGAAAATCCTCGTCCAAGATGGGGATGAAGAACGCTTCTTTCTTCTCGGCTCGGGCTTAGTTGAAGAAGAGGAAAAAGAGTTGGAAGCTTTTTTTAGAGTAAATATTGAGGTGTTTGCTTACACCTTACGAAATGCCTAGCATTGACCCCGAGGTCACTTGCCACAAATTGAATGTTGATAGGTTGGCCAAACCTGTAATTCAACGAGCCAGAAGACCGATGTTGATGCACGTCGAAGCAGTAGAGGAAGAAGTAGACAGACTTCTGGAGGCCAGGGCCATTAGAGAAGTTCACTACCCGACATGGCTATCCAATACAGTAGTGGTGCAGAAGAAGAATGGTAAATGGAGGGTCTATGTAGACTTTACCAGTTTAAACAAAGCCTGTCCCAAAGACAGCTTTCCTCTACCCAAGATTGACCAGCTAGTAGATGCCACTTCAGGGCATGGAAGAATGAGCTTCCTAGATACCTATAGGGGGTACCACCAGATAGCCATGTACCCCCCAGATGAAGAGAAGACCGCGTTCATCACCCTAAAAAGCCTGTATTGTTACAGAGTAATGCCTTTCAGGTTAAAAAACACAGGAGCAACTTACCAAAGGTTGGTAACCAAAATGTTCAAACACCTGATTGGCTGAACAGTAGAAGTCTACATCGATGACATGGTTGTTAAAACGAAAGAGCCAGAGGGTCATCTTGCCGATCTAAAAGCAGCCTTTGAAATCCTTAAAACATATCGGCTCCGACTCAATGCATCGAAATGTGTATTTGGAGTTGGATCTGGTAAGTTTTTAGGATACCTGGTGACCAAAAAGGGTATCGAGGCCAGCCCAGATCAGATCAAGGCCATCCTAGAGTTGAAGAGCCCGACGTCGGCAAAACAGGTGCAGATGCTAACTGGAAGGGCCGCAGCCCTGAACAGGTTCATAAGCAGAAGCTCAGACAAGTGCAAACCTTTCTTCAACTTGGTGAAGAAAGCCACAGACTTTCTTTGGACAAAAGAGTGCGAAAAAGCATTAGCCAATCTGAAGAAGTACTTGACCACAGCTCTAGTTCTTTCGAATCCAGAACCTGGGGAGGAGCTGTTCCTGTACTTGGCAGTTTCAAAACATGCGATAAGTGCAGTACTAATCCAAGAAGAAAAATGGGAGCAAAGGGCTGTTTACTATGTAAGTAATACCCTAGTCGACGCAAAAATGAGATATCTACCCTTAAAGAAATTGGCACTGGCTTTAGTAATGGCTTCAAAGAAGTTAAACCATTACTTCCAGGCCCATAAAATTGTGGTACCGACAGAACATCCATTGAAGTCCCTATTGCAGCAGGGAGACTTAACAGGAAGAATAGCCAGATGGGCAGTCACCCTAGGCGAGTATGATCTGGAGTATAGGCCCAGAACAACAATCAAAGGCCAGGTTTTGGCCGACTTCGTGGCCGAGTTCATGCCAGAATCCATCGAACATCGGGCTCCGTTGAGCTAAGATAAACGATGTCCAAACAAGCAAGGAGAAGCCCAGCCAAAGACAAAAGAGCAAAGGAAAGAGGACAAACTCAGACCCTGCAGCATTTACATCAGCGACTCCTTTCGACTGTTTGTTGATGGAAGTTCAAACTGACAAGGAGCGGGGGCAGGAGTAGTTTTGATATCTCCAGATGGACAGATAGTGGAACAGTCCATTTGTTTGGGGTTGACGAGGTTGATGGTTGCTCAGCTGGATCAGAGGTTGACCCTTGGTCTGTCCGAGATGTGGACGCGGTTTGTGGAGTTGTAGCAGAGAGTGGAGAAAGGCTTTTCTTCTTCCTCCTAGGGACGTCGGGCAGAGCTAACTTGTATGTTGAAATAAAATTGAGAAACAAAGGTACCTTCCGTTTATGGATTGGCAAGTCCAAAAGTTTTTTCAAATCCTTGCTAGGAATGAAGGATTGGCGAAATTTTTTTGGTGGCTTAGGAACAGCTACAAGAAAAACAGACATTAAGAAATAGATAAAGTATGAAAGACTTTAAAAAACAAGTAGGTATGAATGCAGGGCTCTTACTATTGCCCTCTACAAAGACTGACTGAGGGAGAGGGAAGAGATGGAGGTCTTCATCTGGGGCGAACTCCCAGTTTCCCGAAGTAATGAAATAATCGTTCCCAGCTCCCTTATTGGAGTTAGGGAGGTCGGCAACGATTTTGTATTCAGTGGACCTCGGCTTGAGGTAGTAAACATAGCCAGTGTCTTTTTTAAGGCCACACATGGTGTAGCAATATTAGATGTCGACTAATATGATCCTAGCATTTTCTTGTTTGGCTAAGGTTATGATACCGTTGATGGTTCGATAGGAATTGATGGAAAGTTGCATTGGGTTCAATTTGTAATAATGAAGTATTTCACGGAAAAGGGTGTTGAGTGGGAGCCGAAGTCCACACTCAATGAAGGCTACCACAGGGAAAGGCATGGAGTCAACAGTAGGCATGATGGAGTCATCATCCCCAGCCAACCTCAGATGGACGTCGACTGGGATTTCAAACTCTTGTCTAAAGAATGTTAGTTTGGATGGGGTGTCTACCCTATGTTTCCACATACCCATGATATCGGCTTAATCGAAGGGGTTGGATTTCAGAAGATGTTTTGAAAGGGTTATTTGAACCTCGGCAAACACTTAGGTAAATGCAGGTTTCAGTTTTTTCCTAAATTGTGGATTCTATAGACAAATCCCAAACCTAAGCCTATGGAAACGAAGATTGAAGGCACAAATCTGGAAAAGACACAAAAAATAAAAAAATAAGAACAAGTTTCAGAATCAAGAACAAAGATGGGCTATCAAGAACATAACGAGTACAAGGAGTACAAAGTACAAGAAAATGGTGAATAATGCGTGTATTCAGGACATGGGCAAGGGCAAAATCGTGGAATAAAACACACTAAGATATTAGATTCACAAATCAAATGTTTAAACAAAGCAGTAATGGCAACAAGTAGTAAAGAGCATCAGAGAATTGAAAACGAAAGGAACAGTGGCTTACCAGAAAAAGTGAAATCGGTATGAAGATTGCCGAAGTCAGGCGACGGTTACAGAAGTAACAGAACAGCGAAAGCTTCACCAAGAGGGAGGAATGAAGGCAATTGCAGAGCTTGAAGTCTGGAACAATGACGGATTCAAGAGAAAAAAGTAAAAAAGAGAAAAAGCAAGAGTATCGAATGAAAAGTGAAGAAATGAAAGAAGAGGGAAAAGTTTTTGTTAAAACTTGAAACGACGGCAAAAAAAAAAGGGCAGTTAATGCGCCTAGAGCAGTAAATGCGTCAGACGGCGTACGCAGGCGCAAGACGGCTTACAAGAGCGTCACAGGCACGATCCAATAAGGATAAGACGCGTGAATTAAACGATTGAATAGTGATGCATGACAGCTCATACGAGTGAAGGAATTCGCTAGAATTCTTGATTAAGGAGACATGTCGGCCTTAAACAAAGATCTCGGCTAGGCCGATGTACTGGCAGGAAGAAATGATATAGGTTCCATCACCTCAGAATGCCGAGGTAATAGAACCTAAGGGGCAGTTATGGGGATATATTTTCTGAGTACCAACACGTGGCTAAGGTGACGCCGACGTGTAAGCCGAGGTGCCACGTGTCCTGGTCATGACGGCGAGGTTATCTTGGTGAGGCCGAGGTTACCTCCGAAGATATCGGAATCCGAGATAAGCGGATAAGGCACAAGAGTCCTAGAAAGGGGGAAGACTACAGTTGGGAAAGGATAAGACTACAATTGAGGAAGGATAAGACTCTTAGGGAGTTTATCCCAATCCTACTGGGAGTCCAAGATTTATAGTAATCCTAAGTTCATTAGAGCTAGGCTCCTGTTGGGTCAAGGATTGGGTTAGCTATAAAAGAGAGGCACCCCCGTGAGTCTAATGTACGCAATTTCATATTCTGAACAGTGAGATTTGCACTATTGATTATCTTTGAGAGATATACTGACTTGATCGTCAGAGTACCCCGGATGGACGAACAACCGCCGGAATCTTCTCTTTCTGTTGTAGGTCAGCCAGGTGTCATCTATTCTACTAGTGTTCTCCAGCTGAATACTAAGTTGGGCAGTGTGATCGGAAAATCACTCACACACTACTTCTATTGACTTTGTTAGCCAATAACTCTTATTATGTTCCTCATAATTTTTGACTGCTTTAACTAAAAATTTATATATTCATTTTTCTGACAAAATTTTTTTACGGGTGTTGTATAACACTTGTAGTCATTCAAAATTTTTTTTTTTTTGCAAAATCGTTAAGAACATCCTAAAGATCCATTGAGCTTCCCCTATTGCAATTTATCAAACTTAGATGTTCAAATGTTTTCCTCATTTCAAATGTTAGCCATGACAATAACACAATTTATATAATTCTAAAGATTTTTCTAAGTGACTGTGAATCTATCTAGCACACATAAATAAATTTGTAGCAAAAACCAAAGGGTAAATTTTTAGATAGAAAAGTCAAAAATTATGAAAAAAAAAAAAATGACAAGATTAACAAAGTGAATGAAACAAAAGTAGCTATAATAAAATTAATTACTTTTGTTTGATTTCAACATACGGTACCTAGATTTATTTCATCAATAATATTGTCGGTGTTTGGAAAGTGGCTTTTTTAGAGGATTTTTTTGACTATTTTAGTAGGCTATTTTAATTTTTGTGTTTGGGAAGACATGATGGATTTTTATTTGAGTTGGTGTATTGAAAAATGTATTGAAATGATGTTTGAAGTTAAAATAACAAATTTGTCCCTAACTTCACATTTCCCAAAATTAATCTAAAGGGGTAAAATTGTAATTTAACTACTTGTCACTGCGATAGTGTAGGCACAACTGTCACAGTGACAGCCCACTGCCGGCCCATTTTTTTTTTTTTTTTAAAACTTTTGATTTAGGAGTTTTTAGGCTAAAATTATTTTTGAGGCTATTTTAGCCTTAAAAGCTAGGTTCCCAAACACCCCCATTGATCATCACAAAAATTTGAACATTAACTGTTAAGAACATAGACTCAGCATTTCCTTTCCACTTAACAACTCAAATGACTATAACCTAAACCATTTTAGTATTAAAAATGCCAATTTACAACAATTCCTGCACAAACAATTATTAGGCCATTGTGGTTTCATAATCAAATTGTAATGCTATTGGATACAATATCACAAGTCTGAAAATAATTTGCCATGCTCGCTAATTGGCACATTAACTCAGATCAATTGTTCCAAATTTGGAACAAAATTATTCACTATCGTGTGCGGCATGGTCGCAAACGGATATCACATGATACATTAGTGCCTCACACAAGACCCACACCAACGTATGATGTGTAATCCTATTTGTAACAATACCGCACACGATATTGAATAATTTTCGTTGAACTGAAGAGAATAATAGAGGTCAATTTGATTATCAATTTCCCAAGCTTTCTTTTTTTGTTTTTTTGATCAGCAAAAAAAAAAAAAACTTTATTGATGAAAAAAAATATACAAAGTATGATAACGTACATCAATAAAGAGGTAAGTGCAAAAAACATCACAATGAAACATTCAGATCTCAAGCTTTCTTAGGATGGTATAACAAGTGTGAAATCCATTGGAAGCTAAAATAAATCCCATAATTATATGAGAGCTCATTCAATGGAAAGAGAAATGAAAGTAAATGATATTTTTTGTTTTTTATATTGTCACAATCATTTTTGTTGCTTCCATGACCTTCTTAAGAAAACCAAGCATTGACAACAACATTGCCGCACATTTACTGAAAAATTTTGAAGGTAAAAAAAAGAAAAGAAAAGAAAAGGTTACTGAAAAGTTGTTGTGCCCAAGGGTCAAAAACGAACATCAAATAAACAATCACACAAGAAAACAATAAGATTTACGTGATTTGGCAATGCACCTACGTTCAGGCAGCTGATTTCACTAATTGAAGAGAAAATTACAATTTGTATCTCTCTTTTTCGACCTCACCTCTCTTACTCTTTTCAGTCACTTTTTGCTTATGTTTGATTCCTTTTCACTTGCACATTGCTTGCACTTTCCATACGTTCCTATTTTTATACAATTTTATAGGACAAAAGATGTACTTTGAAGTAGCAAGTTGGCAACTTGTTCTTTTACAATACGACTTGTTAATTTTCCAACTTGCTAAGCTTCTAGAATCTGAGCCAACACAAGGCAACTAAGTCGATTGGTCACTAAGTTGGATGGAAAATGCTCACCAAGGTGGAGATTTGTTGCCATTTGTTAGCTAAGATTCTAAAATCCAACAAAGTGGACCAGTTGTTTTCTAGAAGCTAAGCAAAGTTGGTAAATTGCAACAAGTTACACTACAAAAAGAAAAAGTTGGTAAGTTGTCAACTTGCCACTTCAAAGTATATTTTTTGTCTTTCAAAATTGTGTATAAATAGGGACGTATAGAGAGTGTAAACAGTGTGCAAGTAAAGAACAAACAAATATAAGTAAAGAGTGATTGAAGAAAGTAAGAAATATGAGATTAAGAAAGAGAGAAACAAGTTGTTATGTTCTCCTCAACTAGTAAAATCCCCTACCATGGATGTAAACACATTGCCAAACCACATAAGTCTAATTATTTTCTTGTGTGATTATTTATTTAGGGTTTATTTCCGACTCCAGAGCATAACAAAAAAAACTAAAGAAAGCCACTTCCTTTATATGCATTAAATAGGTACACATTATACACTACATTAGAAAAAGTCATATTGGCTTGCACGCGATCTTTTGATGATTTCATGTTTGCTCGCATGACTTCTTCAAATGTAACACCTAATAATAAATAAGAAAATTATAGTATATATTCTTGACACATTGCTCCAACAGTTTTAAGAGCACTACAAGAAAAGGGAGCTTAAAAGACGGAACTTTTTGCGACGGCACATTTGTCGTTGCAAAAAATGTAACTTTTTGTGACGGCACAATTTGCCGTCGCAAAAAATGTGCCTTTTTGAGACAGCACAACTTGCTGTCGTAAAAAATAGAGTATTTGCGACAGTAGAAATTGTTGTCGCAAAAAAAAAAAGAATATTTGCGACGACAAAGATTGATGTCGCAAAAAGAAATAAAGTATTTGCGATGGTACCAGCTGCAGTCGCAAAAAAAAAAAAAGAAAAAAAAAAGAGTTTTTTGCGACTGTAATAGGTGCCGTTACAAAAAAAAAGAGAGTAATATATATATATATATATATATATATATGTATTGTGGTTTTGAGACGGCTTCATATATATAGTCACAAAATGGTTTAAATAAATGCGACGGTATTTTTTTGTCACAAAAAAAAAAAAAACGACGTTGTCTTACTCTTTTGAACATTTCTCTTTTCACCTATTTTTTTCATCTTTCTCTGTCTTTGTCTCTCTTCTCTTTCTCTCTCTCTCATTCATCACTCTTCTCTATCTATCTGTCTCTCTCTTTCTCTATGTATCTCTGTCTCTGTCTCTCTTCTCTTTCTCTCTCTCACTCATCACTCTTCTCTATCTGTCTGTCTCTTTCTCTCTTTCTCTATGTGTCACTTCTCTCTTCTGTCTCTCACTCATCACTCTTCTCTGTCTGTCTGTTTATCTCTCTCTATCTCTCGTCTCTCTCTCTTCTTTTTATCTCTCTCGCTCTCTCACTCATCTCTCTCTGTCTCTGTCTCTCTTTCGTTTATCTCTTTTCGTTCTTTTTTTTTTTATCTCTCTCTCTGTTTGTCTATATCTTTTCACCCATTTTTTCATCTTCCTCTCTCTCTTCTCCTTCTCTATCTCACTCATTACTTTTCTCTCTCTTTGTCTGTCTATCTGTCTCTCTCTTTCTCTCTCACTCATCTATCTTTTCTCTCATCTCTTTTCTCTCTCTGTCTCTTTCGCTCATCTCTCTTCTCTCTATCTCTCTCATCTCCCTCGCTCATTAACTATAAAAAAAATTTATTTTAACAAAAAAATAAATTTGTTTGGCAACGGCAACCTCTATCGCAAAAAAAAAAAAAAAAAAAAAAAATCGTTTTATTATTTAAAGATTCATTTGTGATGGAAACTATTTTTTTTTTTTTCTCAATCCCGCTCGGTTCTCCCTTTTTTTTTTTCCATTCCCGCCCAACCCCCCTAAAAAAAAAAAACCCAAAAATCCCCAATCTCTTAGAACCAAAATCCCTAATCTTTTCTGCCAAATATCCCTCTCTCTCTCTCTCTCTCTCTCTCTCTCTCTCGCGACTGTGAGCATGGCAGACGACGGCGTCGAGCCACGGTGGTGACAGATATATATGTTTACATACACCAGTCAGGCATCAGAGTGTTACGCTCGAGTCCTCTTCACACATAAAATTCCTATCCCTAGCTCCACTCTTAGACCTTCAATGGCGTTGTGTCCCTCACTACCATCCCCAAAGTATCTCCCCTTTCAATCTCTCCGACAACCTCACAAAATCTCTATCTTGGCTAGCACCGTTTGTCCCAGGGAGTTCCGCCTCGGGCTAGTTCCTCTACGTCGTCATGGCTTCAAGAACCGGTCGGTTTTCGCGTTTGCAGCTTCGCACGAGGAATCAGTAAGTTGATTGAAATTGTGAGCAATTTATGCATTCAAGTGTGTTCTAGTGTTGGACTGTTGCTTATCTGATTCACGCGAGAATTTCTTTTAGCATTTTTTTGTCTTGTAATCTTGTGTTGTGCAAGCAATTACTAGTGCTCTTTTCTTTAATGAACAACCTGGCAATATCTGAAGTTTATGCCCTGAAATATGATCATCAAATCTCATGAGTTGTTGCTATTTATCTTTTAAAATAGGTGATCAGGAGAAGGAAGTATAAGGCTGGATGGGTATAAATGAAATGGAAATAAATTTCAGTAAATAGTTAGAGAATTTCAGGTTAATGTATGAAGATTATGGTAAGAGTTCTTTTGTTTTCTAATTGAATTAGGAAATTAAAGAAAACAAAGATCACAGTCGTTGGGCGTGTACGATATCTTAAGTTGAAATTATTGACTGAAACTGAATGATCTAAAATAGCTATAACATGAACTGGAAGATTATTTAACAAGTATTTTAAATTGCTTTACGCTGTATTTGGTTGGGGGATTTGGGAAGGGAAATGAAAAGGGAAATGAAAATGAAAGGAAAAGGAGAAAGAATTAATAGAATTCCAAATCCCAACTATGTTTGGTTGTGTTGGTTATAAAATAGAATTGATGTCCTAAAAGGTCTCCTATTTCTTTATTTATTTCTCACTCCCTTTCTTTTCCCATATATTTTTTATTATAACCAAACATAAATAGGATTACATTTCTCATTTCTTTTCCAAATCCCACCCCAAAAACCCCAACCAAACACAGCATTAGTGTTGAAATATACCTATTACATGGCTTCTTGGGTCAAAAATAGAAAGGAAAAAAAAATGGAGTGCACAAATATTAATTTCTTGGGGTTGGTTTGTTGATGAATTCCATGTTTTTTTTTACTGTTTTTGCTCTCTTAGGTGTTTCTAAATGACATGATTTATTGCCCTTCACAGATAGTCAACCAAAACTATTTTCTGATTTGATGCAACCATAAAGCATTATTTTTCACAGAAAGATTGATCTTTGCTTGAAGGAAAATGCTATGCAAACAGAATTTTAATTCAAAATTTTAGTTGAGAATGATGTGGCTTGTAATTTTCATGATATGACCAAAATGATGGCCTTTTAATTCAAAGTGATTAGACAATGAGCTGCATTACTTTCTAAATTATTGTTATTATTATTTTTGATATACTTTATTTGTTATTAATCCCGTACTTCACTGTTATGGTTCCTAAATTCCCTCCCTTTCTTATTACTTTCTATCAGTAAGTCAAAGAAATTACGCGATTTAATTGCTCATGTCCTTTAAGAACCAAAATTGACTTCCCCTCAATAAATAGGTTAATTGAATTTTTTTAACATTTTGACAGATTTATAGCACTCTCTTTCATTCTTGTTTTAAAACTTTACCTTTTCCCTAACATTTAATACTTGAATCAAATATAATTTTATTTGCTAGGCTACGGTGTATGGTAATCTTGTTAACATATTTTTCGTGTCATTGCAATCCGCAAATGCCTTAATGTCAGCAGCATTTAATTTTTTATTTATTTTTCGCTGAGTGAGGGATTCATAGCATCTCTAACCCACTAGGCATATGATGCTTGTTAGTCAAAATGCCTAATATGACTCACTTTTTTCAACTCCAATGCACTAGGCATATGCTTAGACATTTTGGCTCAGCTCACATTTACTAGCTACATGTAGCTAGCCTTCAAGGTTAGGCAAAATGTATTTAATCATTAAGATTATTTCCCTCCATCTTTGTTGCTGACGTGTCATTCTATAAAGTTAATAGTATTTGGATGAATAGCTAAAATAAAGAGCATGGTTGGGGCAGAAACATGAAATCGTTGATAGGCAAAATAAAATGTATACTTTATAGTAATATTTAGATAGGTAAAATGCCTACTACCATTGGAGATGCTCTAAGAACAAAGAATATACAACAAAGCCCAATACAAGCACTAAATGGCAAAAGCAAAAATAGAAAAAAGCCTTTTAAGCTTCAAGAGGCAACAACAAATCTAGATCTCTATGAAAAACAAGAACTCTCACAACCCAAGAATCTAGGTAAAACAAAATATGGAAGTCTTCTCACAACCTGAGAGACTAGGTAACATTGCCTGTTCCACCTTTTCCTCTAGCCACCTTCAAGTTATAGATTCTCTTTTAATTTCTTCTTGCTCTGATCTCTTGAAGTTGAAGGATTTTCAACTTTGTCATCTCTTTTAAACATGGTAATACAAGAATCAAGCGTACCAAACATCTAATGCGTTGTGTAGGCTTCATATATGTTTTTAGTAAGTCATAAATTTTCAGCTGCTCTCAGAGAAGTTTGTCAACTACAACAATGTTTCGCTTTAAGAGACTAGACGACTAGGACTTCAAATTAAAAAATGTTACCCTGTCATTACATCCAGTTTCTGTTTTCTTTTTCATTTTTTGTTCCTGAGATTTTTCTATATCTAGGGACTTGCAAAAAGAAAAGGATTTTTTTATTTTTTATTTTTATTTAGGTAGTGTTAGTTAATTACTTAGTTTATTTGCTTATTTCTGGTGTAGGTTAGAATTTGTAGGGAAAAGACAACTGGTTCTGTTTATGCAATGAAAAAGCTTAAGAAATCAGAGATGCTTCGTAGGGGCCAGGTATGAAAAAGCTTAAGACATCAAGCCTGAGATAAATATGGTCACTTGAGACTGTCAGATTTTGGACTATGTAAACCTTTAGATTGCAACACTCTCCAAGAGAATGCTTTATCTACGCGCCGGGGTGTAGGTTAGAATTTGTAGGGAAAAGACAACTGGTTCTGTTTATGCAATGAAAAAGCTTAAGAAATCAGAGATGCTTTGTAGGGGCCAGGTATGAAAAAGCGTAAGACAAGAAGCCTGATAACTTACTGCTTTTGGGGGGGGGACTAAAATTTGGGAAGAGGACTTAAAATTTGAGGTGTTAATGTCTCAAAATCATCAAATGTCGTCGGAGTTGCACGAAACTTAGCACACACGACTGCCTAGGCACGAGAGATTTGTGGGAGAAGATGGGGCTTGAATCGGGTTTCCGGTTGGGAGTTAGAGCCGGATTTCGGTCTAGTTTAAAATTTGAGGTGTTAATGTCCCAAAATCATCAAATGTCGTCGGAGTTGCACGAAACTTAGCACACACGACTGCCTAGGCACGAGAGATTTGTGGGAGAAGACGGGGCTTGAATCGGGTTCCCGGTTGGGAGTTAGAGCCGGATTTCAGTCTAGACAAACTAGTTCCTTAAGAAATTTGAATTCGAGGTGTTGACGCTCCAAAATCACCAAACGGGGTTGAATTGGCACGAAACTTGGCACACATGACTGCCTAGGCACGAGAGAATTGTGGGAAAAGACGAGGCTCGAATCGGGTTCTCGGTTTGGGAATTAGAGTCGGATTTCGGTCTAGACAAACTAGTTCCTTAAGAAATTTGAATTCGAGGTGTTGACGTCCCAAAATCGCCAAACGGCGTCGGTTTGGCACGAAACTTGGCACACACGACCGCCTAGGCATGAGAGACTTGTGGAAGCAGACGGGACTCCAATCGGATTCGCGGTTTGGGAGTTAGAGCCGGGTTTTACTCTAAGCTAACTAATTCCTTAAGAAACTTTAATTCGAGGTATTGACGCTCCAAAATCACCAAACGGGGTCGGATTGGCACGAAACTTGGCATACACGACCGCTTAAGCAACCGAGACTTATGGGAGAAGACGGGGCTCGAATCGGGTTCCCGGTTTGAGAGTTAAAGTCGGATTTTTGTCTATCTAAAATTATTTACTTAATTATCTTTGTAATAATATAGTAGTTAATTTTTTATATTTTTTGTAATTAAAATATTAACACATAATTATATTGTCGTTAATTATTTTTATTTTTTGTTTTCAGATATTTTCCCAGTAGCAGTTTGTTTCTTGTGGAATGCAAGCGTGTGAAGATTGCGATTAATTTTTGTTTTTGTTACCCACGGAAGAATCATGACAAAAACTTTTGTTTTTGATTTACGTTATTTTGAATTGTGAACACCATTATATATTTAAACATTGTATATGTATTATGCAACATTATGTAGTGGGATAATTTTCCTGATGTATTGTTATGAATGGAAGAAAATTTTTATTATGAATGAATTGTTATTTTTATATTATTATGTAATTATCGGTTCATTTTTTAGTTATTTTTCATTTAATACAGGTAATTTTCATATTTTTAATAATTTTATTGCAGTTTTTTTTTTTTTTTGAGACGACACTACACCGTCTCAAAAAATATTAGAATCAGATTATTTTTGCGACATAAGCAATGCTGTCGCAAAAGATATTTGCAAAAGTTGAAAAAAATCTTTTGCAGCAGTATTATTTGCCGCCGCAAATAACCTTTTAGAGACGGCGTCGTCGTACTGTCTCAAATAAACTTTTAGCGACGGTAGGTTACCCGTCGCAATAAAACACTTTCACGACGGCATTTTTGCCGTCGCAAATAACACTTTTAGTAACGACAACACAGTGCCGTCTCAAAAAACTTCAGATTTTTACATATTAATGGTGGTGGCAGAATTTCGTCGCAAAAAGACAACTTTGCCGTCGCAAAAAAAAGGTGACGGCATTGTGCCGTCACTAAAACCTTTTAGCAACGCTCTTTGTTGTGACCCTCCACTTGCCGTCGTTAAAAGTCATTTGCCGTCGCAAAAAAACTTTTAAGACGACATTTAGAGTATTTGCGACGGCATTTTGCCGTCGCAAAATGATAATTTTTTTGTTGTGGAGCCATACATTTGTGTCAAGTTGTCACTATGTATACTATGTATAAGGAACCCTTTGAAATATGTTGCTCATGAAACTGTTAAGGCAATGTTTCATAAGCACAGAATAACTTCTTTAATAGACAATTGAGATGCGAAGGCAAAGCAACTCAAGTATCTCCTAGTAGTTCACCAAAATCATCACCATATACAAATTCACCAATATTAAAATGCCTAGATCCCAAAGTATTATTAGAAATGTCCCATCTACTCTAAATAGGAGAGTGTTTTTTTTTTTTTTTTTTTTCTTTTTTTCTTTTTTTCCCAATGCTAGTAAAATTCTTGTTACCATCCAAGTCATATTTTGTATCATGGGGCAATTTGGGAACTTGCTAAAAAAGTTAGTTTTTTGACTTTTTAGCCTTTTTACACAAAAAAACTACTAAAAAGTTAAAAAATTAATTTTTTACCAACTTTCCAAAACACCATAACTAGATCTTTGCACTCTCACCTTATCTAAAGAAAATAAACTTATGTGAGTCCTTCAGAAGAATACCTATGGGAGTTTCCTTCACACAACAGCCTATTTATAAGTTTATTGCTGAATTCCAAGGTCATAACAAAAATAAAAGGAAATAAGGTATCAAAAACACATAGATATTACTGTATACAATTTCAAGGGCTTATTGGCTTTTTAATAAGTTATAACTTACAACTTTGCTGTAAATCCAACCAAACTACTGAAAAAAAAAAAAAAAACTAATCATACATATAATTGAGGGCAAACACAAGCGGGATGCTAGTCCCATTTTCATATGTGGTTTAAAACAATTTTAGTAGTTTAATAATAAAATAGTAATGATTGGTAATGTATTTAGCCTTCGTTTGAGAAGTGGTTTGATTTTTAAACTTTTTAATTTTTTTGACTATTTTAGTCTGGGGCTAAAAAGTTTAGTTTAGGAAGGACTTTTTGATTTTTGAACTTTTTGGTGAGGTGTCCATATGTAATATTACTAAATTGCCCCTGACGACTAATTTTGTCCAACTGATGTCACCACACACTTTCCCTTTTTTTAAAAAAAAAAATTTACTTTTATTTCGGTGGCTGTGCTATGGAATTGTTGACCCAAATGATTTTTTTGGTCATTTTAATATTTGTTTTTTTTATTACATTAATTTGGTTTTGTTTTGTTTTTTTTTTTGGTCTTGATTTTTTCATGTGTTTTTTTATGTTGATTTTAAAATTATTTTTTTTAATTTTCTGTAAAATGATAAAAAGTGAGGTTTTAAATAATTGTCCTGTGTATTTTAAGGTCTTATTTTTTTTATTTTTTTTTGCAAATGGTTTTTTTATGTGTTTTTTATTTTAATTTTTGTTTTTCATTTTCTATAAAATGATAAAAAGTGAGGTTTTAAATAATTGTCCTGTGTATTGTAAATAATTTAATTTTAATTTTATATTTAAATATTCAAAAATTTTAAATAATTTAAAATGTTAATATTTTTAATTTAAAAACAACTCTACACTCAAATCGTAACCAAACACATAAAACAAAACTTAATTAATTTTTAATTTTAATTTTAATTTTATTTTAAATATTTAAAAAATGTAAATAATCTAAAAAATTTACCTTGGCAAAAATTTAAAATAAATATTCAAAAAATTTAAATCGTAAAAATTTAAATATTCAAAAAATAATTTTAACAAAAAATTTTAAATAATTTAACTATTCAAAAAATTTAAATAATTTAAAATGTTAATATTTTCAATTTGAAAATAACTCTACACTCAAATCGTAACCAAACACATAAAATAAAACTCAATTAATAAATTATTTTTAAAACTCATAACCAAACACATAACTCGAAACTCCATACTACTTTCACAACTCTACACTCAAATCATAACCAAATATATAACAAAAAAATTAAAATATTTAAAATATTTTTATAAATAGAGTTTGAATTTATTTTTATAAAATATTTTAACAAAAAATAAAGAATGTTTTAAATTTTTTTTTTTTCAACTTTCTTTGCTTTTTCCTGGGAAAAAGTTTTTTTTTTTTACTTTTCATGTGCTGAGGCGTTGCCCATAATTCATGTGGGGTAATTTCGTAAATTTACGTTGCCCTTGATTGTTGCCCAGCACCTCACAATTTTTTGTCCTCACTTGGCTATTTAAGTCTGTTTTGTCCTCACTTAACTAAAATAGCCCAACCTTCCCTTCCCAAACACAGGCTTAATGATGTCATCTATACCATCGGTCTTATTATGATTAGAATTATTATTCCTATTATATTCCTTCTTTGTTTAAGACTTCTTTTACACTATATTTCATTATGATTAATAATACAAAGATCCTTTGAAAAATGTTTGGCTTTACTGGCAAACTAGCAAAAAGTTAATTTTTAACTTTTTTAACCAAAAAAATTAATTTTTTTTACCCAAGTCACTATCCAAAAAGTTAACTTTTTTGACTAAAAAAGTCAAAAATCAATTTTTTGCTAACTTCCCAAAACACCACAGAGAATACTCCCTCTATTATTAATCATAATAATGAAATATAAGTACAAAATGAAGTCCTAAATAAAAAAAAAAGAAAAATAAAGTAGAAATAATAATCTTAATTATAATATGGATTGATATCATAAATAACATCATCATATACATTAACAATAATAATATTTTTCTATCAAGCCACTTATTATTATGGTGGGCAAACGACTCAAAAAACTAAAGGAATTGAACCAACTAACCTGTTTCGATTCTTGAAGTGACATGGTTCAATTTTAGTTCTGAAACTAATCAACTTAACTATGGGTTGGTTTGGGAAGTGGGTTAACTTTTTAATTTTTTGACTTTTTGAACTATTTTAACCTGAGCTAAAAAGCTTAGTTTAGGAAGGACTTTTTGACTTTTTGATTTTTTTAACTTTTTTTGTGAGAGAATAGTGTAATGATTATGGATTGAATGTGATGTTTTGTTTGTTGTGGCTAAAATAGCCTATTTTGTCTTTTGTGACTAAAATAGCCCAAAAAAACCCACAAAATCATTCTCAAATTTGTCATTTTATATATTGTAATTGCCCTATAATTATTTTTGTTTTGTCTTTCTTTAATTGTTATTCTTGTTTTTATAGTGGAATTCAAATTATGACAATTTCATTCTATAAAGTATTTTAGTTTATTGTGTGATATGTATAAAAATTTTGAATTAATGTGAACTTTTAGTTTCAATTCGAATATATTGGTATTGTTTGGTGCAGCTTATTGTAAGATAAAAGTTGATAATCAGAAAACTAAAATCAAAAGTACCCCTTCTCCAGTTGCTAAATAATAAAAAAATTTCAGCTTATTTAAGTTATTTCTGCCTAAAAAGCTGTAAGTAGAAACTGCACCAAACAATCTGGCACAGATTTTCAAATTAAAATAAGGAATAATCACCTCTTATAATCCACACCAAACACCCCATTAAAGTTGAATTATTCATTTCCAAAGTATGGTCAATTCAATTTGGAGTCCCAAACTCAATTCCCAAAGGATTAATTTGGTTCCAAAGGATGTCATCTAAAATTTATTGGAAAATTTACCCATAAATCCTATTTTCCGAAAAGTTAAACCGTTTAGTCCTAAAAATTTTCTTATGCACCATTTAGTCCCATTTAATTTTGGTAAACAACATCAAACATCATCATCAAAACAACATCAAACATCACAACATCATCATCAAACATCTGGGACTACCAAAGAAGAACCCTAACTTCCACGGCGTCCAATCTCCCACTTCTCACATCATCGGCAAGATTCCCCTTGCTTCAGACTCCTCCCTCATCTTCCTCATTCCAAAAACCAAAAACTCTTCTAGACTCTCACATGAAAAAAAATAAAATAATAATAATAATAATAAATAAATAAAAAAGGCTTTGGAAATTTGTGTTTGTTCATCTTCAATTGGTGCAATCGATTCAATGGCGGAAAATCATCGAACCACAGAATCAGAGAAGTTGCTTCTGACGTAACACGCCGAGAAGCACTTCACAGCGGGCGAGATCGTGCACGACATTATCATCGGCGTCTCTGACGGCCTCACCGTCCCCTTCGCTCTCGCCGCTAGTCTCTCCGGTGCGAACGCTTCCTCCTCCATCATCCTCACCGCCGGCATCGCCGAGGTCGCTGCCGGCACAATCTCCATGGGATTCGGCGGTGGTTTCAACATCATCGACGCCAACATTCAGGTGGTCTGATGTTCTTCTTCGATTTAAGGGATTTGAGGGAAGAACATCACTGTGTTGATGATTTCGATCGAATATCACACATCCGATATTCAAGAACATTCAAGAACATCACTGTGTTGAAGAACATCACAGATCCGACATTCAAGAACATCAATGTGTTGAAGAACATCACAGATCCGATATTCGATCCGATTTGAGGGAAGAACATCACTGTGTTGATGATGTTTTGTTAATGTTGATCTGTTTTGATGTTGTTTGATGTTCGAAAATTATCCTTTTTTTTTTCTTTTTCAGATTGTTTTTTTGCCTTGAAGGTCTGGAATGCCCACACATTGACCATCAATGGCGACTCATTATCCTTTAGAAATGGTTGTTTGTGTACTGATGTATAATGTATATGTTGATGTTTGATGTTTATTTTTTTAGTTTGATGTTTTGATGTTGTGTTGTTGATGATGTGATGATGATGTTGTGATATTTGATGTTGTTTTAATAATGATGTTTGTGATGTTTGATGTTGTTTTGATGATGATGTTTGATGTTGTTTTGATAATAATGTTGTGATGTTTGATGTTGTTTTGATGATGATGATGTTGTTTTGACGATGATGATGTTCGATGTATATGTCCTCTATGGTCAATTTCCCTATAATGGGACCTTTCAGTCTATAAGAAAACTTTTAAGACTAAATAGTGTATAAGTTATTAATTTGAGATTTATTAGTGTATCACCCAAATTTATTTCCTGTCACTTAAAACATCATCTACTTATGTGGTGAGATGCATAGAGTAAAATATTGACACTTTCAATTAGGGCTAGTTTAGCATGTTAGAAAAAAATTAAAAAGTTACTCAAAAAGTAAAAAAAAATAATCACCATTCATAAATTAAAAATATAAAAAAATTAATTTTCACAATATTAGTATAATCCAAAAAGCTACACAGTGATGATACTGAAGTGATGGAAAATTTACGCAATGATAGTACAAAAAAAAAAGAAAAAGATATATGTATTCATTAAGTTGGAGAGTAGTGTTGGGTCATCACTGATCCCATTTCGATAATCTGAACCATTCAATGTGTAGAACTTGTCGAGTATTATATGCCTGAAAAAAATCACATTGATTGGATATGAACAGTTATGTGATCAAAACAGTACTCTCCAACTTAATAAATATATATATCTATTTTTTTTTTTATCATTACTACGTAAATTTCCCATCACTTCAATACCATCATTGTGTAACTTTTGAGATTATACTAATATTATAGAAATTAACTTTTTTTATATTTATAATTTGTGAATATTGATAACTTTGTTTACTTTTTCAATAACTTTTTAATTTTTTGACTTTTTCTCAACATGTCAAATCACTCCTAAATTACTCCCTCTTCTATTTGAAAGTATAAGGCCCACGCTAACATTCAAATCTTATGTTGGAGAATAATTTCAGGTTGTAAAATTTTATATATCCTGACATTTGTTAGGGATACCTAAGCAGAAATCAAACCCGCCACGTGGTTTCTCAAGGAAAAAGATAATGACACTTCCTAATTTACACACTAAACTACTCCCCACTTATATTGGAAATAGTTTAATATTTAAATTAAGAGGTATCCCTAATAATGTTGTTTCCTTAAAGAAGATATAACGGCTGCTTTTTTAGAATAAAACAAAAAATAAAAAATAAAAAACATTTTTTAATAAAAACAAAAAATTATTTAATAATTCAGAATTATCACATTATTTTTTATCTCGATTAATTATAATCAGTTAAATCAATCAACATAAAACCCGAGATCTCACTCTTTCATCTTCTCAAAGACCTAGGCGTGATAAAATGAAATATTAAGCTTTAATTTTACTGATTTAATTAATCATAATTGATCGAAATAAAAAAATAATATAGTAATCCTGGATAACGAAAAAAAAAAAAAAAAGACCACTCCTATCCTCTCTTCCTAAACTACAACACATACACTCACAAAAACACAATCATGTTAGTGTTTTGTGTTGTAGTTCAATTGGCACACCCTTAACATTATGAATAATATTAGGAGTCATGAAAAAAATATCATGAAATGTATCGTGAAGATTTTTTATCCCTTGATTAATGTGTGTTGTTTTATTCTAAGTGTAATTCAAAAGTAAAAAATCTTTCATGATTATTTTTATGATATTTTTTTCATAATTCATAACATTACTACATTATTTGCTTCAAACATGCTACATGCACATAATATACTACTGAATAAGTTTTAACACATTCACATCAGTGTGTAAGTAATTAATTCGGTAAAACATTAAAACCATCAGGAAAGCAAAAACATTAAGATAGTGTGGGCATCCTTTGTCGCCAAATAAAACCTTATTTGGTTTTCAAACTCAATAATAATTTTTAATTTTTAATTTTTTTTTATCTTGTCCTTAGTGAACTTTTTTTTATATTTTAATCATTTTTTTGTACTTTTTAAAAGTACCTAATATATGTACACCTAAAAAGTAAATATTTATGAAAAATCTAAAAAAAACTTACTAAAAACAAAAAAAATAAATAAATAATTTAATTTAAAAAACTACAAATTTTCGTATTTTTTGTCTTTAATGAACTTTTTCCAAATTTATTTATAAATATTTTACATTTCAAATACATCTAAATTAAAAACATTTAAAAATTTTTTAAAAAAAAGACTAAAATAAGAAAAAAATTTATTAAAGACCAAAAAAATATGAAAAAATAAAAAGTTTAAAAACAATTTTAAACAACTAAACCAAATAGACTAAAATTTTTAGCCCAAAAAAGGCCATTTTATTATTATTATTATGAAAAAATTATATATTGGTGAAAAAATAGGATTTTTTTATTTTCAAATCAGTGCAAAACCATTTAAATTTACAACAAAAACGAGATGTTGGAAAGTCAAAAGACACAAAAGCAGCACAACTACTAAAAAGTGAATTTGTACTCATATTTTAGAGAAATGTTTGGGTCTCTCTCTTCCCCCTTTTTTTTTTTTTTTTTTTTTTTTTTTTTTTTTTTTTTTTTTTTTGACGTTTCATCACCTCCAATTTGATGTTGGCCCTTAATGTATGTGTGTGAGGTCGACTTATGTATGTGTCAACCTTATATTATGAATGGTTGAGATGAGAATAAGAGTTGTAAGGGTCATGTATATGTGAAGATCTCTATCACAATTACATATTTTAATGTTGAATAATGATACAGAGCTCTAATATGGAAGTTTTAAATAGAACTCTACACATGTGACAAGAAAAAAAAACAAATGTACAGGCACAGACATCACATCAAAGGTGAGCCCCACCTCTTTAGATCTTCTCTAGAACTCTCTTTTTAGAGCTCTCAATCATTTTTCTTTTAATGTTGGAACAAAATATGTTTGGGAGCTCTAGAGAAAGAGCTCTAGAGAAAACTCTAATAATGGATCCCATCACGTGATGTGATGTTTAACCTGTGTTTGTTTTGCTTTGGTTTCTTTTTTTTTTGTTTTTTTTTGTTTTTCGATTAAATGCCACATGTATAAAGCTCCATTTAGAGCTCTATACCTAGAGCTTTCAATCACTGCCGATGTTGGAACAACCGTACAATATATGATTAAATCTTAGGCCTTATTTGGTAATTACATGTTTTAATAAAAAATTTAAAAAATTACTATAAATTATCATATTACTTTCTCTATCATTCTACACATCTTTTGATAAAAAGTCAAAACATTACTAAGCCTCCGTTTGGGAAGTGGGTTGGCTTTTTGACTTTTTGGCTATTTTAGCCTGGGCTATTTTAGCCTGGTTTGGGAAGGGCTTTTTGACTTTTTTGACTTTTTTTGTGAGAGAGGATTGTAATGATTATGGGTTGGATTTGATGTTTTGTTTTTTGTGGCTAAAATAGCCTATTTTGTTTTTTGTGGCTATTTTAGCCAAAAAAGCCTGGACTTTTTCTTGCCAAACGGAGGCTTAGGTTGGTTTGGCAAGGGCTCATTGGGCTTTTTTGGCTCAATGAACCATAAAAGACAGAATAGGCTCATGAGCCACAACAGACAAAACATTTCATCCAACCCCATAATCATTACTCTTCTCTCACAAAAAAATCAAAAAAGCCAAAAAACCAAAAGCCCTTCCCAAACTAAGCTTTTGAGCCCAGGCTCATATAGTCAAAAAAGCCAAAAAGCCAACCCACTTTCCAAACGGAGGCTAAATTAACTTATTCCCTAACGAGACTTTATATTTAGACTTCGTTTGATATGTATTATTTTAACACATTATCTTATTTGAATCATAATTATCTCATTCATCTTATTTGAATCACATCATTTCTCTACCACATTATTTCAACCACAACCCACATTTCACTTTTTTTTTTCATAAAAAGTAAAAAAAAAATACTAATTTTACACTTCCCAAATAACCCTTTAAAATGTGTATATACCGAAACAAAATTGTAGATTCTATATCAAATACTGACCTCTTTCGGTAACTAGGTTAAAAGTCAACTTTTTAATTTTTTACTTTTTAAAATCATATTATCTCTCTATTTTTTATAAATATTTTTTTCAAAAAAAAAAAAAAACCAAAAAAATCAAAAAAAATTAAAAAAATTGACTGTTAACCTACTTTTCAAAATAAGACATTATATATTGTTCATGCACTCTTTGAGTAGGTGTTTGCGGTGTTTGTTTAGTGTTTTTATTTTTTTTTTGATAAATTACAAATATAAGATTTACTTAAAGTACAGATTGCCTCATGTAATTTAAAAAATTATAAATACCCCATTGTTAAAATTTTTTATTTAACAGAATTAACTAAAAAAATAAAATTCATAATTGTTCTTTTATATAATAATAAAATTACCTAAATTATTAATTGAAACATATTTCTAATATTATTAAAAACTGTTAATTGATTTGATGATTTATTAATAAAATAGACGATTTGTTATGAAATTAATAACCTCAGGAGTGGAATGTAATTTTCAAAATCACAGGAGACGATTCGTATTTTAATTAAACCTCAGGGGTATATTTGTAATTTATCCTTCTTTTTTTTTTTTTTGCTTTTTTAATATTTAAAAAAATTTACATTTTGGATTCTCGTCAGACTGGAAAAATAAAATAATTTTAAATTTTTTGAAAAATAGTCAAAAAAAATGACCCCAAAAATAATTGAGTTTTTGACTTAATTTAGCTATTTTTTATTTATTTTTTTATAATTTAGATTCGTCTATATTAAACAAATTTGGTAAATAAAATTTTTGACATAATTTCAAAAAATCGGAATCCATGTGTAAATTAAAAGGTTTGCTGTATCAAAAGCAAAATTTGAACCAAATCCTTGTTAAATTACTCAAGAATGTCAAGACCCACTAGATTTATCCTCAAAGACTGAACAGATCTGATATTGTGACAGTCGAACAAACCATAAACAACATAAACATGAAACAACAAAAACCATAAAACTATTTCAGATCTATGCATGCAAATCATTAACAAAAACAAATCACAAACACAGATCAATCTATTATACATAACAAGGAAAGAAGAAGAAAAAGAAGATGATGATGATGATGTTACCTTAGCAAAATATTGAGAGACCTAAAAACAGCAGGACAAGGTCGGGAAGGGGAGGATCTGCAGAAAATCATCGGTATGGGGGGTCTTGGGAAGGATTTACTTTAAATCCTCCCCAAGTTCTCCACACCCACAACTTCCTGCAAATCGATCTCCATTTACTTCTTGCTCCTCTCACATCTTTGTAGATTATAGCAAAAATTGCGACAAAAAAACAAAAATAAAAATGGAAAGTTGGGGAGAAAGGAGGAAGCACATGAAGCCATTGGAATGAGAGGACTGACAAAGAAGAACAAAATATATGAAAATTCTTCCTCCCCAAGCCTCCATATCCTATAGATTCATGTTACTAAACCTCCCTTCTCCAACCCTCCCTTCTCTTCTCTGTTTTTTTTATTCTCTTTGGCATATTATTCTTCTGATCCTACCAAGACTTTGTGATAGTGAACAATATTAAAAAAGAGAAATGCTACAATGTGAATCTTTAAAAATGTATATGTCAATAAAGAGGGGGGGTTATAATATTAATGATAAATTTTATAATATTAAAAAACTAATTTTATAAACTTTTTTTTATGTATCTGAATTTATTTTTTTCACTCTCCATTAGCTTGTTATTTTCTCAAAAAAAAATTATAATTTTTGTAGTGAAAATTATAAATTTTTATGATAAAAATTATTATTTTTGTGATAAAAGTTATGAATGCGATGTTATGATATTCATGTCTAAAGTAAAAATTATACTCTCTATAGTAAAAATTATATTTTTTATGATGAGTAAAAAGTTATATATTTTGCTAAAAAATTATATTTTTTTGTATAAAGTACATACCATATACACCTTTTATATGTTGTACATGATTGCTTTTTTTAAGATAAAATAAAAAATAATATTACATATTAAAAATGAAATTATTAAGAGAAGTATTCAAGAAAAGTACATTTCTGAATCATAATCGCTCTAGGTGTGATTCATGTTCTACTAAATTTATATCAAATACTTCACTTTTTGAATAATTTTGAAACCAAGAATTCATAGCAAACGGCATTTTCCAATAAATAATTTAAGCTCCGTTAAATAAATTTTAATGATTGACTTTTTGAGCATTACCATATATAACATAATTTTATTTTTACCCAATTTTCTCACTCTAGATATAAAACAATACGACAATGCTACGTAACTCAAATTTTGTGGCTCAAAAGTGGCTCAAATGGCCAAAACGACGTCGTTTTGAGTTCAGAACAACATAAAAATGGCTAAAACGACGTCGTTTTGGCCATTTAAGCCACTTTTGAGCCACAAAATTTGAGTTACGAGGCATTTTCCAAAATAATAAGACCCTTATTAATAAAATACATATAAGATCTATGCTGAAAGCTTAGAAAATATAATTAAAAACATGATTATATGTAACATTCTTTAAACATTTTTCTTTGTCAAAGCATTTTCATTGTGTTTTTTTTGTTGTCATTTTGTTTTTGTTTTTTCATTTTTTGTGTTTTAAAAAAGAGTGATCAAATATGTTTATTCTCTTTTTCACCAAATATATTTATAATCTATTTTATTATATATATTTTTTGCATAAATTAATAAAATTACACCACTTAAAAGATGAAAGAAGAGAAGTACAAAAAATTGGAGAGGGATAATTTTAGGTGGTGTTTGGCAAGTGGGTTGGGGCTAAAATAGCCACAAAAGACAAAACAGGCTATTTTAGCCACAACAAACAAAACATCACATCCAACCCATAATCATTACACTCTTCTCTCACAAAAAAAAGCCAAAAAGCCAAAAAGCCCTTCCCAAACTAAGCTTTTTAGCCCAGGCTAAAATAGTCAAAAAAACTAAAAAGTCAAAAAGCCAACCCACTTCCCAAACGGAGGCTTAGTAGTCGACAAAGGTATAAATGATTTTATTATAACTTCGTTTAATAATAAAAAGAAAGCGTATTTAGTTAAAAGGGTGAAAATAACACTATCAGGATAGTTATGGGTCAAATTTGAGGTGGATTTGTAGTAACTTGTTCCTACCTCGCGATATATCGGGAAGTGGCAAGGGCGGGTCGCTTTTATTTGTGTATGAGATTGATTTTTTGGACAATTTATACTACCTAGTTGGTTACTATACATTTCTTAAGATTTATTTTTAAAGAGGTCATGCATTCAATTCTCCTTAAAAGAGTTGAATTAAATTGAGAAAGTGTAAGCACTTAGGTGCTTTGTTAAGAATGAAGAGATTTTCTTTCATAAGTGCGAATCTGATAATTAACAACTAACATTTGTCGATAAAAATAAAATAAAATAATTATACTACCTTCACAGAAATAAAACAAGAGTAATGTTGCTCTCACCCAAAAGTTAGTATATCTTTATGACCTGAATCTTTATTAAAAAATTATACACTCATTAATAATTTATTTAAGGTATCTGATAATAGTCCCCTTTTTTTTTGTGGGGATATATATATAAATAATAAAAAAAAATTAGTATTTTCTAAAAAGTACTGTTACTGCTGGTCAGAATGGCGAAAAAAGTGAGGGACTCGAGTAACAGAGGAAGATTGTCGGAGTTACATCAAAAGGATGAAAAGATATGATTTATCCTAAAAATTCAAGATACCAACTTCTTGTAATTAAAAAAAAAAAACTCTATTAACTTGTAATTCCTTATCTTATATTTTATTAATTACTATTTTCTTTTTATAAAAAAATATGTAAGAAAAAGTATGAGAATATTTGGTATGCGCTAAAATAACACATGCTATTTTAACATATTATTTTATTTACATTATAATTATTTTATTTTGATCACATCAATTTTCTATTATATCATTTTAAACTTAATTCATATTTTATATTTTTTTATTAAAAATTATATTTATTTAAATTATCTAGAATATCTCTAATATTTTTTTTTTCTCCAAATCTCGCTTTGGTTTGTTGGGGAGTAATTATTCCAAGGAAAAAAGATACGAAGGGATAAGGTTGGAGGAAATGTGGTGGGCCCGGATTCTTCAAACAGTTTATATCAGGGTATCTTTTGACCAGTGTGCACGCTACAACTTTCTTAGGCCTCGTTTGGCCAATTTTTTTTTTTTTTACAAACATTTTTAATTTTTGTAATTTAATTCAAATTTCACTTTCATTTCATTGTTATTATTTTAAATTGAAAAGTTTGATTTCTATACTTCAAATTTAATTTTAATTTTAGTCACTTCTTCTAAATTTTTATTAATTTTTTTTTATATGTACACCTTAAAAGCATGATAAGTGTTTTAATATTGTTAGAATTAACTTTTAACTTGATTGAAAGGACTAAATTAAAATTAAATTTAAAATGTATAATTAAATTATTCAAATTAAAATAATAAGGACTAAAGTAAAATTTTGATTAAATTAAAATAGTGAAAAATATAACTTAGCCTTTTTCTTTTGTGTTTTATTTTTTCAAATATGACCAAACTTTTATTATTTTTTAGACATTTTTATAGTAAAATCTCTAAATTAAAAAATAATAATAATTAAAATTTTTAAAAAAAAACAATAGATCAAACAAAATAAAACTGATTTAGGATCCAAAAGAGGCAAGTCGCCATAAAAAAATTATATACATCAATAATAAACTTTATAAATAGTAATAATTAAAATTTTCAATTTTTTCATGAATCTGTAAATATATTTTTAAAAAATCACTTAATTGTAATTCTCCCAAAAAGTTAACCATAAAGAGTAGAAAATAAATTCAACTCAAATTGTCAAAAATTAAACTGTTTGGTTATTCAGTTTTCAAAGTCAAATTTTGAGTTTTTAATTTTTGTTTTTTTTATAAATATTTTAGTCAATTATTTTTATTTTTTTTAGATGCATCTAATCTAAATGTACTAAAAATTAAAATATTTATTAAGAAATTATTAAAAAATTCAATAAATATTACAAAATACAAAAATATTAGTATTTTTTTCTGTATTTTTTGAATTTTTTAAAGAGTTTTTCACAAATATTTTACTTTTTTAGTACATCTATATTAGATTCATCTAAAAAAGTAAAAATAAATTGTCGAAAATATTAAAAAAAAGTACTAAAAATAAAAAAAATTACTAATCGAAAACTCAAAAATTGATTTTAAAAATTAGATAACCAATCAAAACAATTTGGGCTGTTTTGGAAACTTGACTAAAAGCTAATTCTTGGATTTTAACATATTTTGGATTACATCACCTCTTTACTTTTTTTACACATTTTTTTTATAAAAAAAAAAAAGGTCAAAAAAAATTAAAAATTAACTTTTAACCAACTTTACAAAACAAATCTTTTCTATGGGGTTGCTAGGATATAATGATTAGGGATGCGACTCAGGCATATTTAAACGGGTTGAAAGATTGTTCAAGCTCCTAAGTTCTGTTGAGAGCTGCCTAGGTCCATCTAAGTTTGAATTGTAATTTAAGGTTGTCTGTCTTAGCCTGACACGAATTAAACCCCAATTGTTCGAATTGTACATAAATTTCAATTTTTTTAGTACAACTAAGTTAATTAGTTTGTTAAAATTTAACTATATTTATATATTTTTATTATAAAATTATTAATAATATCAAAGCAAATAATTTATATAATACAAAAGAGATGCCACTATGGTGGTCTTTACAATTTATTAGTGAGAAAAAAAAAAAGATTTTATATTGAGTTACTTGTTTATATAATATATTCAATATGATCTAACAATCTAAATTACTTTAATATCATCTAATAGTTAATAATTTATATATATATTATATTTTTTATACATATAATCAATCTTCGAGTTACTCGAATTGTTTGATATTTTTGCTCAAGTCTATTCA
The DNA here is from genome assembly GCF_055761805.1 of Camellia sinensis. Classification (NCBI taxonomy): domain Eukaryota; kingdom Viridiplantae; phylum Streptophyta; class Magnoliopsida; order Ericales; family Theaceae; genus Camellia; species Camellia sinensis. The sequence continues at coordinate 146,234,468 of NC_138970.1, forward strand.
AATTTAATTTAGACTCTTCAATTTTTTATTAAACCCATATCAAATTCATAAATATTTTGCCAAAGCTTTAAAAAAAATTAGGTTGAGCTGGGGTTGAGCCAGGGCCGGCCATGAGATAAGGTGTCGCTATCTCGGCCCCGAAATTCTGTCTTAAAAAATAGGGCTTTGAAATAATTTGATATTATGGAATGTCTGGTTAATTTTTTTTTGGTCTTAAATTATATTTGATTTATTAAAATAAAGTTGAATAAAGTAATCATTCTATTATAATGTCTATTTTCATGTTTGATTTACTAAAAAAATTACAAACGAAACTATCATTCACTATTGCAAGAGAATAGTAATTTTGGAGTGTTTTGAGAAGATGATAAAAAACTGATTTTTGATTTTTTAACAAGTTTTTCCATTTTTTTAGAAAGTGATTTGAGAAGATAGTTAAAAGTTGCTTTTGAATTTTTTGGTTAATATTTATTTATGATGTCACATCACAATAAAATGACCAAACTACCTCACTCAATTTAAAAAATTTACATTTTCATCCATGTATAATCCTATAAGTAATATAAAAGAGTAATTGCAATTTTATATGTAGCTTTTTTAGACTTGCCAAATAACTCCATAGCTAAAAAAGCTACCCCCAAGCTGCAAACTCAACTTTTAACCCAACTTGCTAAAAGACCACTTTATAAAGAGACTAAAGAATGACTATTCCATTCAATTCAATTTCATTTCAGTGAACCAAACCCTTTATTATATTATTAGTAGTTTAAAAATGAAAATTTAAACAAACAATTGAATTGGTGAATAATATTAAACAATTGATGGTTGTTTGCCAAATGTATGAATTATTTATAGAATATTATTTGACTATACGAGTTACAATTGTTTCTAGTAAAATAATTTTTTTAAGTCGAAGTTAATCAAATTTTACAATTTAATTTACTGACATCAAGCAAAAGTGTGAATAAATTAATAGTGTTAACAATTTAAAATATTTAAAATTTGTCTCAATAATTATGTGTACCATATGCAATAAATTTATAGAAGGTACAAGCAAAAAATAAAAGTAAATTAAAGATTGTTATTATTTTATCAATATATATATGTGTGTGTGTGTGTGTGTATGTATAGGTAGGAATGGCAACGGGCCGGGGATCATACTCCCCGTCCCCGACCCCGATCCCCGACGGAGAACCTATCAACGTCCCCATCCCCACCCCCAACGGGGCTCGGGTTTCCCCGACCCCGAAAATTCCCCCGCCCAAAAACATCACCAACAACATCATCATCATCATCAACAACAGATCCACTATCAACAACATCATCAACAACAACAACAACAACAACAACAACAACAACATCACAAATAGAGACATATACATACATACACCATCTGCATCTCTAATAAAAAAAAATGGAGACATATACATACATACACTATCAACAGATTCACTATCATTATCAATTGTTTCATTTTCAACATCACAGATCAAAAAAAAAAAAAAGGACAAACAGAGACATATCATTTTCAACATCACAGATAAAAAAACACAGATCTAGGGGTTCGAAACCCTAGATCTAGAAGGGGAAGGAGCGAGAGAGAATCTGGAGAGAGAGGCGAGAGAGCAGAGGGAAGACAACGGTGGTGACGTTGCGGACAGCGACGGTCGCAAACAGTGGCGGTGGACGGCGACAATTCTGGCCCACTCTTCGCCCTCTTCTTCTTGCGAGCAGAGGCGGTAGCGTGTTTGATGATGCTTACAATGGAGGAAGGGAGATCGATCGGTGCTGGTGATGAGAGGATTAGAGAGATAGAGATAGAGAGAGAGAGAGAAACCCAGAAATAGATGAGTGAGAGACGGTGAGGCTTGAGTGTGTTATGTTAGGATTTAATTTATATATATATATATAGAGGGGCATAACAGTAATTTCACATTAGGGAAATGGGGCCAGGGACGGTGACGGGGACGGGCTGGGTCCGGGGCTGTGAAAGCTATCCCCATCCCCAGCCCCGGCCCGAAACTGATTGGGGATTCAATTTTGAATACCATCCTCGTCCCCGCGGTGATATTTTTCGGGAAAAAATCATACTAATCGGGGTCGGGGGATCGGGTCCCCGTCAGGTCGGGTTGAAATTGCCATCCCTATGTATAGGAGCCGGAGTCTATCTTCTGAGTTCGCCTTCCAAAAAGTCAAGACCGGCCCTAAGTTGAACCGGTCCAAATTACGCCCCTAATAATAATTGCACAATAAACTGTTAATAAGGGAAATAAATTGTCAAAAAAATTCATTACTCTCAATGTACTTTTTACACATTCGGCAGCATTTTTATGTTTTTATAAACTTTTAATATATTTTAATATATTATTTACCCATTTATTGAGTCTGAGCATTTTCCTTTTTGTCTATTTGATGTATATTTTACTGGTTTTTTAGAGTGTTTTTATAATGAGCAAGGGCTAGTGATGAAGTGAAAAAATACCCAGATTCTCAAGGGTCAACGAAGCTCAGTGTTTGGGGAACCCTTCCCAAACCCTTTTTTTTTTTTTTTTTAATTTTTTTTTTTTAAAGTTTCATGATTCATGATTCAATTTTTTTTTTTAAAAAGAAAAATGTATAAATAAAAGATAAAGAAACAATTACAAATTAATAGAATATCAGTGAGAGCAGTATTTTGCACAATTTTCAGTTGCGCCGAACAAATATTGCAGTCCATTAATTTGAAATTAATTTTAGTATTTTTTAATTTTCAAATATTTCCCTATTTTTGTTTTTTTTTAAATTTTATCTTATTTTAGATCATGATTAAAAAAACAAAAGAAAGAAAGTAACCTCTTATGACGAAGACTAACGATTACTAGTTTTGTGAAGTTTTAAGACCAAAATATCCATAATATTTAAAGAGAACTTCTGAATTATATGTTAAAATAAAATGCTAATCCGTCATTTCATTGTTTGCAATCTTCTCACACTATCTCGTAATTTTTTTTTTTTGGGGTACTAATAGGTTTTAATACTTAAATTTAATTTTTATTAAGTCCTATTCAAAATAAGTTCTAGTAAAATTGTCGCTAAAAATAATTTTTTGTGACAATTTTTTGCATGTCCCTAAAAATTAACAATTAATGACTTGTTTTGTCACAATTTTTATAAATTGTTGTTAAAATTTACAATTAATGATACTTTTCTGAGACAAAATTTTCAAACTATCTCTGAAAGTTAAAAATTAGTGACTTTTTTGTGACGATTTTTTTAAACTGTCGCTAAAATTTACAATTAATAATATTTTTATGACAATTTTTAAATTGTCACTAAAAGTTAATAACTAGTGACATTTTTTAATAATGTTTGATGAAAAACACAATCAATTATTATAGGACATATTAGATAATATATCTACATTTTATAACCTATACATAAGTCCCTATTTCTTTTTTTCTTTTTTTCCACATTTGTGGGGCTGATTGTCATACATGTTATAATTAAATATTTTTCAATCATAACTAAAAAAAAAATAAGGGACAATTATAAAAAAAAATCTCAAGATTTGAGCCTTATAACAAAATAAATTCTAAATTTTTAATTTTATCAATTTAAATCCTAATTTTTTTTATTTGTTTTCAATTTAAACATTAGCCTATTTTCATTAAGTAAAATCGACAGAAAAATAATATTTTAGTCATAAACTTAATGTAAGTTTACATAAAATATCTAAAATATCTATTTTTATTGAGTTTAATGACTAAAATATTTATTTTTCATCAATTTTACTTAACGGAAATAAGCAAATTATTTAGATTGAAACAAATTAAAGAAAGGTTTAAATTGACAAAATTAAAAACTCAAGGTTTATTTTGTTACAAAACTCAAATTCTGAGTTTTTTTTCTTTTTCTTTTTCTTTTTCTAAGAAATAATAAATTATAACCAAATGCCACAAGTTATATCTCATAATTAAATAATAATCATAATAAGTCTTAGGGGTGGTTTGAGATGTTCTAAATAAGTGTACTTTTTGACTTTTTATGAAATATGGGTTGTGTATGGGTTGGGTTTGAAGTGATGTAACAGAGAGGTGATGTGACTTAAATAAGATGATGTGACTTAAATAGAATAGTAACTTTTTGACATTTTGACATTTTTAGTATATGCTAATGAGTCATAACCAAAAGGGATTGGCTTTCCTCTAGTCCGTGATTGGATTAGAGGATACTGTTGGGCCCGTGGGGGTCTACCACGTGTTCCGTTTTGATAATCCAAACCGTCGAATGCGTAGAATTCGTTGAGTACTATATGACTGTAAAAAATCACATTGATCGGATATTAATAGTTACATGATCAAATCGGTTTTGTACAAAAAAAAAATGAACGGTGAAAAAATAAATGGTTGATAGAAATCTGAGCCATTGATATCCGATCAACGTGATTTTTTTTAAGCATATAGTACTCGACGAGTTCTACATATTGAACAGTTCGGATTATCGAAACGGAACTCGTGGTGGGCCCGTACCCTCCAGTCCCCTAACCAAAACTGCAAATGTCATAACTGGAACATATGATACCCACATAAAATTTTCCTTTCTTCTATTCATTAAATTTTAAGAGTAAATTACAAATGCACAGCTTGAACTTTACTTAAAATATGAGTTGTCTTTAAACATTCCCTTATTAGAATTTTTTATTTAACAAAATTAATAGAAAAAATAAAATTTATAACTACTATTTTATACAATAATAAAATTACTTAAATTATTAATTAAATTATATTTATAATATTATTAAAAATTATTAATTGACTTGATAATTTTTTTTATAAAAAGAATAATTTATTATATGATTAAAAACTTAAAAATATGCGATATAATTTTTAAAATTATATGAAATAATTTATATTTTAAAAAGACGTGATATAATATTTTTTTTCCGCTTTGTAGCTTACTATATGAAAAAATTAAATCAATATAAAAATACACTAATTTTCCCATACGTCAGTTATAATTCAATGCAGGGAACTTTACAAGCCTCTATGTTATAGCATTTTAGTAGAGCCCTTTTCATGCGGGTCCAAATAATAAGCATGTAAAATTTGCAATTAATGCTCTTCTTACTACGTCCATTGAGCTTATTAGTCAAAGAAATATAAAGGGTAAGGCTTTTTGTCAGTTGGAGTTTTTCGATAGTTTAATGTATAAAACTCATTAAGTATTTTTTTTTATAAAAAATTATATTAATTAAATATTAATAATTACTTGATTAAGATACATTTGTATCAATAATTTATTTTTAAAATTATATTTATTCTTGACATATTTAATCTGATCAAATGATTATCGATATCCGAACAACGTATTTTTTTACAAAAATAAAATATTTAACGAGCCTTACACATTAAATGGTTCGGAACATAAATGTGAGCTATGTAGTGGGTCCACGGATGCCCAACAAAATGCTCTAATCTAATTTTAAACCAGAGAGAATCCTCTGTCAAATATAAAATAACATATCACAGATCTACACACAATCCTCTCACATGATATTCCCGTACAAATAGAAGAACGGATAATTAACATGCATTTTCGAAATGTAAACGATTACACGAGGATGAATAATTGGGTGAAAGTTGTTCTTTCTTAACCACATGTTGTCTTTACATGATTAGAGGCTTTCTTCAAAACTACTACAGCAAAAACATCCTTCGAAGCTATACACACCTTTGACGTCAAAGTTGACTAATCAACAAATCAAAGAAGACATTTATCAAAAGAGATTGAAAATAATTCAACAATATAACCATGGAGCTCATACAAGAACACAAAGTCAAGTCAGTGCCGCCGGTGAAGTGAAAACCTGAAACCAAGCAGAGAAGATTTCAATTTGTAAGATGGCACAGACAAATTACTTGTTTGCAGCATCAAAAAGACAACGTAAGATGTAGTAACAAAACAAGCTCATTTTGTGGCACTCTAAAGCTATATACTAGTTCTAAAATTTTCTTTTTTTCCGTTTTCTTTTTTAACCAGATGTAAATAAGCAAGGAATCATTTTGTGGCACTCTAATGCTGTATTTGGTTAGAGAATTTGGGGAGAGATTTGGAAAGGAAAATAGAAAAGATAGGTGAAATATAAATAAAATATGCCTATATTTCACCTACTTTCACACACCTTTTCCCTTTCCCTTTCCAAATCCCTTCCCAAATCCTCTAACCAAACACAGCATAAAGCTATCTGCTATCTCCTTTTTTTTTTTTTTTTTTTTTTTTTTTTTTTTTTGTGGGGTAAATGCAGTCTCCAAGTCTTCTAGCCTCTAGGTACAAATTTTGCCAGAATCTAGCTATATGGAATTAATTATAACACTTGATGCATCAGGAACTCTCACACTTGAGTGTAACTTCACTTATTGGATTTCTTTCTAGCTTTGTTCTTTGGAACTTATATGGAATTAATTATAACACTTGATGCATCAGGAACTCTCACACTTGAGTGTAACTTCACTTATTGGATTTCTTTCTAGCTTTGTTCTTTGGAACTTACTTTATTCTTCCATGTAATTTTATCAAATCCCGGCCAATTGTGAAGTGCCAATTTAAATCAAAAGCTAGTTACTCGTAAAAAAAAAAAGAAAAAGAAAAAAAAAAGGTAAATTACAAATACAAATACATTCCTGAGGTTTGTCAAAAATAAAAATACAGATTCATCCCTTCACATTCTGGAACTTATAAATATTCCATTGTAAAAATTTCCTACAACTGACATAGCGAAAAAATAAAATTAACTAAATACCCACTAATACCAAAATGAAATTATTATACTACTCTCATTTTCATACCACCAAATCTCTCTCTATACCACCACAATATACACCAACCCTCCTCGGCGACACGCCAAATGCATGTAGACAAGTGGGGTTGATTGAGAAGGGAGAGGGTGGTGTGATGGTTGGGCAAAGTGGTGTTATTAGTTGAGAGAAAATGGGGAATAAGGTGAGACAGGAAAAAGAAAAAAGAAAAATAATTGTTTAACTTCATAAAAGTTAATATAGACATTTCTGAAGAAGAATTGCTTACATCATATACTTTGTTAATTTGACTTCATGGTTGATTAACGGAAAGGGCCATTTGTTATGTCATTTAAAATCTCAAGAGGTGAGATCTAATTTTCTCAAATGTGAAGGGGAAATCTGTCTTTTTAATAAACCTCAGAAGGTATATTTGTAATTTACCCAAAAAAATAAAAATCGAAGCTTGCTATGAGGCCTATACCGCAACTGGAACTTGGAACCAAGAAAAATTATGCACAAACATAACACAGCCCACTTTTACTGTTCAAGTATCCAAATCAAGTAATTAGGTGAACATCAACACAAATTAATGACGACACTAAAAACAACAAAATTATTAGAATGCTGATATGATGTGATTTTGCTATTAGATAGTTTACTACTGGGACTATGTTGCACAAGCATAAGGTTACATATGCTCATGACCTGTAGATGTCACTTTTTTTTTTCAGACAGTCGCACCTAGGTGCCATGAATTTCACATGGAACCCATGTTACATAATCATGTTTGGAGTTAATCTAAAATTGGTAATTTCTAAGTTAAAGTGGTGCTGGAAATAGTTATTTATGCTTGAAAGACTGTCAATAGGGCCAAGCAAGTCCAAGTCTGCTGAATTTATGGTTGAGCTTTCATTGGGAATGACCTGAGCCAGGCTTTAACCAGATTTCAAGCCCAAAGTGAAATGCAGGCTGAGTTTGAGCTATGGATGGAGTAATGTACTTTTGATGCATTTTATGGACATAAACATATGCATGTGTGTTTGTTAACTTTGTTTAAACTGGATTAATTTCAAAATTAGTGCTATGCTATGCAACAAATAACAATAAAATAAAAATAAGCTAAAATAAAAAAGAAGATCCCACAATTAATTAAATGGCACAAAAGGTAAAGTAGGGGATAAGATTTAGTGATCTCTTACTTCAATCAGTTCGACTTCACGTGCACTTCAATAATGTCATCATCCTCCATCCCCAGGCCATCAGGAGTTGCTGTTGAACTAATTTTATCCCCATCAAAACAAAAAACTAATTTTTGTAACTCAAGCTTACTTTTTTCTGCATACATCTTGAATAGCCGCTCGAACTTATCATCCTAAGTAAATAGGATAAGTATCATTTACATGATCTATAATATTAAAAATTGAAAGAAATAACTATCAAATAGCGTAACTTAGGTACAAAAGAAAAAAAGATGCATACTTGCCAGAAAGGGGAAAACAAATTGTATAAAAGACTTGTTTTTCAAAGAAAACAGCAAATATGTTAATTCTAAACAATCCAATTACTAATTCAGAAATATGCTTTCAAGGGTATATTACTGTCATCAGAAGCAAAATCTTTAATGAAGAATAGTGGATTCAAACAATTGTGACCTTGCAAATTTTTTCACTAAATGGAGAGAGAGACACAGAGAGAGAGAGGGGAACGTACTTTCCAAGCTATATTTTGTCAAGTATAATCATTGATACGATATAATAACATAACATTACAGAAAATAATGGAGTTTTCCTACCAATTTCTTTCTCTTATGTATTCCATCATAGCCTTCTTTGTTGTTCCTCATAAACTGTTTTAGGTTGAGTTTTCGGTGGCTACTCAAAATTTTCAATGAGTTTGGAAGTTTGTATTTGGATATCACAATCATCTTACCACAAAATCCTTAGTGGTACAAATACAAGATACAGAACTTTCTGTGCCAAAATAAAAAGGAGCACTTGTTGCATCAAGGTGAGATTTCCTCAAAATTAACCCTGCATTACATCACTCTATTAATGTCTGTGTTGATTATGTGGCACAAAAACGTACCAATTTGCTAGAAATATAAGAGTCCTTCATGAAAAGCTTTATCAAACCCGCTTATATTTAGTTTCTTCTAATTATAGATGGGCTTCTTTTAATTGACTGAATGCTACCATCCATACTACCCATCTTAATTTTACCACATAGGATGAAATGTTATGGACTACATAAAGCACATATAGAAATTATGAAAATTCTCTTTCTTGCATGCCACTATCATTTTCTACTGCAGTTGAAGCTGTTTTGTCACACAAAAAAAATTTGTATAAATTCTAGAAATATCAAGTACGTAACAAACAAATGAATATCAGTTTTGGTGTCTGATAGGTAACTTAGTAACATACTAGTTGAGAACTAGATGACAACTAGATGATTATTCTGTGAAAAAGTTCAACAAACTTTATGCAAATAAAAAAAAGTATACCTTGTAAACTCGAAATTGCTTGATTCCTTCCTTCTCCTGTATTGAAATAACTATTTTAGCTCTTTCACAAGGAGGCTTTGACGGCTGGTCAGCAGCACTTTCTATAGCAAGCTGCACAGAAGAAGTATTAAAATCTCTCTTCACAGATTGTTCTACAGCACGGAAGACATCTTCAGCTGACTTGGCGAATGACGCTAGTTCCTGCTTCTTTAACCTGCATAAATCAAACTTAGTCATAACGTAAAATGAGAAGAAAAATCCATAGATACGTAAACCTACTAGGCTATAACATAGCAAAACATGCAATATTTTGACAAATATGGATATAGCTGATAGTCAAAGCTTAAATGCATGCCATATCCTAAAACTTAAAAGACCTCAAAGAAAATTACACAATTCCCACTACAAGTTGTAATATACATCGAGGCCACATTTAGTACGCAAGGATGGAAATCATGGAATACAAGATGGATTGTAATGGAATGCCCATTCCCGTTCCACTGATTACTTATCAACATGCAATGATGTGGGAATGGAACCCCCATTCCCATATTTGGTTATACACTTGTTAAGGTGCTGGAATGGAATGACAATTACACCACTTGTAACCGTAAAATAACAGTACTATATTTGGAGACAACATCACTAAAATGACTATCTGAAAACAACCTGACAAGGAAAGAATAGCCGGAGCCTGGAGAACAAATGTGAGACTATTATGTCAGATATATGTATAAATTGTTAACAAGCTTCAGTATTCCAGGTAGCCATCAGTAGACTTCCTCTAGCAATGTCTTAGTTGTCAATTGAAGCTGTGTAAGAGGATGATTACATTGGGATTTTCCCAATGAAGAGTAAAATTTCCAAAAATGATCGATTAATTTCATAAGTGAAATAAATTGAATTTAGAGCTAGAATTAGAAATTTTGCTGATAAATTGAATTTTGACGCATACGAGGTACATAGGGTAAAAATAAAATATAAAAATAAACACGCACACACACACTCGTGAAGAAAACAGATAGAGAGTACAAGAAAATGGCTGCACAATTCTTAAATGCCACCAAGTAACAAGCATTGAAAAAAGTGAACTACTTTAATATCAAAGATGATTCAAATTCAGATTCACAATTATGCTGACTGTAAAAACTGGTTTCTCCTTACTCATCTACTCTTTTAAAATGTATTATCCTAATGTAAAGGGTCAGAGGAAGTAGCAACCAAGGTGTTAAAGCATTGAAGAACAAAAAAAAAATCAAAGATTCACAGAACTGTTGGAACTTATGAAATATATATAAGCGATTCAGCTGATGATTGAAGCCTATTTACATTATAGAAATGCCATTCCAAAGATAGCAAAAATGTTTATTTTAAACATGAGAAAGTACTAGTTTGCTTACCTATTTGTATACAAGTAATGTAAGCCTTATATTTTGGGATATGTATTCTTTAATCCATTGATATATATATTGAAGTCACACTATAGACATGTTTATTAGGAGACACAGAAAAGATACCTCCATCAATCTACATCAAGATCATGAATTATTTCAATCAATCCCATGAAATATACATGTCCACTAGATTTCCAATGATAAATTCATTAGATTCCCAACTTAAATCTAAACCTATGTTACCTGGAATGTGTATCGTTCCGGTAACAGGAACGTGATACATCACATACTCTAACATGTGGTATGATAGGGGTACACTTGTATATATTACACTTAAGAATTTGAGATATTTTTAGAGTAATTTTCTTTTAACTATTTATTAGGCATCAAATAAAATGCATTATTACTTTTTTTTCATTGTTGATATTTTGTCTTGTCAAAACATAACTCCCCTTAGATTTTAATTCATTATATTTGATTTTTTTTCCTCCTAAGATAACATTTAAGGAAATATATTGAAAAAACTTTGGGATCACTTCAGATCACTAAATTTATCGTTTTGGAAAGGAAGTGTTCCATGTTTCGAAACGTGCGTACCAATACGTAATGCGTTAGGGGATTAGCGTTTTCTGGTAACACAAATTTGAACATCAACTTTCATGTTTTCGTTGTATTCCCCATCATTCCCAAGATGAATGGTAACAAAAATAGAGCATGGACAAACATTGTTGAGAATTATTTATTCATTACTGACTATCACTTCACACCTCTTTGAGCTCCTTTAAGCCTAACAATCCTGCTTGGCATAGTTTTCAAAAAACTAGTCTAAAAAGCAAGTTTTCTATTAACTGTAAAAATGTTGAGTACTTGGTGTTTTCAGTCAATTTAATATTTCTAAGTTTAAAAAAATAAAAAATAAAAAAAAATCAAATTTCTTGTGTTTCTTGAAAATTGGTTCTTTTTTACTCAAGTTCCGAAAACAGCTTTTCACAACAACCCTGAGAACATAAAACTATTTTTAAAATATCTACAGCTCACTACAATTTTTGGCTTCCTTTTTTTTTGTTTTTTTGTTTTTTTGCTACTTGGCCTTGTTTGGGAACAGGCTTTTTTAGTAATTTTTGACTTTTTAACTAAAATATGATGTAAAAAAAATTAGTATGTTTGGGATGATTTTTTGATTTTTTAGGAAAAGATATGCAAAAAATAAAGATAAAAAGAAATCTTTGACTTTTTGATATAGGTTGTTAGTTTTTTGATTTTTTTAGTGACCTTTTGACTTCTAGGCTAACAAGCAATGTTGCCAAAAAAGGCCGAAACAATCTTAATTGTTTTCATGTCATTTCAGTGAATGCTCTCACCAATTAAAGCACTAAATGCACACACAAGTAATAAAATTCATAGCTGCTTTAAACTATATGTACTGAAAGATAGAGATAAAAGGGTTACAAAACATAAAATGAATTCCTGAGCTAACCCATTAAGTTGAAACCAAAAGAGGGACTATACCTCAACTCCTTTATAGTTGAATCCTCACCGAGTTTCAGTGTATCAGCTGAAACTTTAGGAGGTGGAGGTAGCCAATCATCCTCTTCCTTATCTTCACAATCAACAACCTCCATGAATTTCTCATTCTTATCTACCGTCTCAACCTAAATTCAAGTTAATACCAACACTCAAATCAATTTCAAACAAAGACTCACATTCTAAGTTGCTAAATCATTCAAATTCAATAAAATCTGTAAAAAGTAGAGAGCTTTACAGCGGTATACGAAAGCTTCCTTCGTTTGGGAGAGAAAGCTGGGGATGAATCTGAACAATCATCTGCAAATTCCAAAAATACAAATGTCTGAGACATACATATATATATATATATATATAGAGAGAGAGAGAGAGAGAGAGAGAGAGAGAGACCGTCGAGGCAGACAACATCGAAGGGTTGAACACGGTGGTAATCGAAGAGAGGTTCGAGTTCTTCGGTTGATTCGGCCTGTAAGACACAGAAATCGAAAATCAAGTTCAGAAACCCTAGAAAAAAAACAAAACAAAAACAGTACTTGGAAGATTAGGGGCTAGAACTTGAGAACTTGAAGTTTCGCACCATTATCGAACTGTTGCAATCTCTCTCTCTCTCTCTCTCTCTGGGACTGTTTTTGATAGATTCGATTCGATCGTCCCGCCTCTATATAGGTGACGTTGTCAAGAAGAATTCTGAAGCTCCTGAAACTCGATTTGACCCGACCCGACCCGACTATTTTCGGGCACCCAACGTCCACTAGGAGAAGTGGAAGTGGAAGTGGCAGTGGAAGTGGAAGAGGAATTATAGGATGATGGACCCCTTTGGTATACGCCTGGCCTGAGAAGTTAATTAGGTTTTTGATTTTTTTTATTATTTTAATTTAGTTAAAAAAATTATATTTAAAATCATAGCTAACTTTTTTATTTTTATTTTTATAATAATTATAGTTTAGATGTGATGTTTGTCTTATTATTTATTTAAGTCTCATTTGACAATTTTCAATTATAGTTAAAAATTATATTTTTTTACATATCTTTTCATAAAAAATTTAAAAATTACCAAAATAACATATTTCTCAACTAAGCCTATTTTGTATTTACTTATTGTAGTTCAAAATCTTCTTTCCAAACCACCCCATTTCTCCCATGTATTTTTATGAGGAAATTACATAAGTAATTTGAGAAAATTATACAATTTGTGAAAAAATTATAATTATAATTATTAATATTTATAAATTTTGTCACTGATTTATAATTATTTTTAAAGCTATGAAATTTCCCTTATTTTTATTGGAAAATTCTATTAGCACACTACAAGAAATCTCAATATATATTATTTGTTTTGTTCGGATATAAATTTTCTAATAAAATGCAAATGTTTGGATTTAAATTGATGAACAAAAATAAATTGTTCAAATATATATTTCATTCAATTGTTTATGTCCGAAAAATTATTTTTTATTCATAAGTTTATATCTGAACATTTGACTTTTATTCAGAAGTTTGTATTCGTATGATATCAATGGTATGTACTCAGATTTTTTGTGGTGTGTAAATAGAATTATCCATTTTTATTAAGTAAATTATATATATATCCCCTGAAATTTATTTAAAATATGGATTACCTCCTATGATTTGAATATGAGAATTTTTTTATTTAACATGATTAACTGAAAAAAATAAAATTTATAGCTACTCTCTTATATAATAATAAAATTACTTGAATTATTAATTAAAATAAATTTTTGATATCATTAAAAACTGTTAATTAAATTGATGATTTTATAAATAAAATGTGTCATTTATTATGGAATTAGAAACTTAAAGGACGAGATGTAATTTTTAGAACTATGGGGAACAATTTATATTTTCAGCAAACTTAAGAGAGTATATATATAATTTACCTATTTTTATTTGAACTACTACAACTACATTGAAAAGAGTTAGATACTGATAATTTTAGATTCATAAATTTATCTATAATAATATGGTAAGGGAGTTAGTGCCAATATTATTTAGTGCAGCACAAATCATGGACACCTATTATGCCACATCATGGTAAGCCAAATTGTAGGAACTTTTTAGAGATTTGACACTTTTTATACTGTATTTAGAGGTGCCTTTATTTACACACCACTTTTCATTTCAAAGCACACCATTAAATAGTTTATTTTTTTTTACAATATATAACCTAATGTAAAATGACCACAAAGGACAAATAATTAAGATACACACCTTACGTAACACATACCAATTACTCATTGCACACCACACCGAATTTTGATTTTTTATTTTTCACTCAATACACTATCAATTTTTAAATATTCCAAAAATATCCTCATCTTCTCTAACCATAACCATAACCATAACCTTAACCCTAACTCTACCCCGCCGCCGCCATCAATCGTTGCTGTCAACCATCCTATTTCTTTTTGCCGCCGCTACCCTCCGACCGACACCATCCCCTCATCACTCCACCGCCGTCACCGTCGCCATCGCCTTCGCCTTCCCAACACAGATCTTAATGATCAAACATGGCCTAATTGGCTTATAGTTTTTATTTTGATCTTCTTTTTAAAGTTGTTCTAGTGAGTATAACCAGTCTTGTATTTTTGTTTATTTTACTCTTGCTGTAAGAATGTTCTTTTCGTTGGTCACTACTGCTTTCTTGTTCTTATGGGTGGTCACAACTGCCTTCATGCTCGCTTTTACTTTTTTATCGGCTTCATGGTCATTTATCTTCTTGTTTCTTTTACACTATCTTTGGATCTTTGATTGGTTAAGGGAATAGAAAATTGAGATGGAAATAATTTAGTTACAATATTCTTATTCATATTTGTTTTTTCTTTTTTAATTTTTGGTTCTTTTTTTTTTCTGTGGTAACCAACTAAAAACGATGGATTTTTTTATAATTATTTCTTCTCTTTTTTCTTACCCAACTCAATGGAAGATTGAAGATTGTAGGTGGGGTGTGTGAGTGAGTAAGGGTAAAGATGAAAGATTGTGGGTGGGGTGTGTGAGTAAGGAAAAAGATGGAAGATTGTGGTGTGTATTGAGCAAATTTCTTATTTATCAAATTACTAAAGATTTGCCTTGAGATGAAATGTGGTGTGTAAATAGAGTCACCCTATATTTAGTTGAGAGATTTGAAAAGGAATTTGGAAAGAGAAATAGAAAATGTAAATATAATATGAATAAAATATACTTATATTTCACATAATTCATACATTTTCATTTTCCCTTTTCAATCCCTTCTCACATTCTCCAATCAAACACATTGTTAGGGATTTTAGTGGCCCATATATTTTTTTCTTGGCTCAATTGTCAAAATTTAATTTTGGCAGGCTTGCTTTGAGGTTGTCATTGAAATTATTAAAATTTGACATAAGTTTTGGCAAATTGTACGGGAAAGAAATAACTATTCTCGTATAATCCTGTTGACCAAGTCTGCGCTCCTCCGTACGACGTCGCCTTATCACCTGAAAACACAAACGTGAGCTAGCCGGCGGGTGTGTGCCGGAAACCTCTCCGATGCCTAAGACAACAAACTTGACAAATAGACAAAGCTCTGTGTATTCAGAAAGCAAAGTTGTGTGTTACCTCACCCAAGGTGATGTTTGTGAGCTTTTATAGGTTTCGCGTGGCATAATCCTAGTAGGACTTCTACTCCTCCATGTAGAGTCCTCCTAGGATTCATACTCCTGTAAGATAATGCTTATCCTCTAACACTCCCCCTACTACTTAAACCAAGTGAGATGGTTTTTGTCATGGCCGAACTACCATACGACCGGAATAACACTTCCATACTATACAGGCAGGTATGGCCGATCTGACTACTAGTTCGGTTCTTCCCTTCCTTGCTTCTATCCCGGCTGCGAATGCTAAGACCGAGCTATCCATAGAGGTGTCAAGCCGAACTAACTCAAACTTCCCTGAAGAAGGTTCTCTCACTCTGGTTAGAGGAGATGACCGGGCTAGTCCGTAATATGCCGCAACCGAGCTGCCCCCAAGCCTATCTGACAACCGAACTAACCGTAGTACTCCTTTTGACTGGTGTATCCGCTGTCTTTCGTATTTGGACCAATCTCGGCCCAATTTATATACATAAATTACCCTCTCAATTGCCCCTTAATTCCATCTGCATAGCATGATAGGGATTAACTGTTCAACAGCCGAGCTATAGTCCCTAAACCTTCCAGCCGAGCTACAACCATTTAGCTTATCCTGCCGAGCTAAACTTAAACCGAGCCGCTCTCATCCGTTCAAAATGTCTTTTCAATCACCAAAAACTGAATCGCTTCCTTTTTCGTATACACGTGGCACGTTCCCATTCGCGGAAGGCAGCTGTCAACACCATCTTCGTATTTCGCAATTTTTGAACAGTTCCCGCCCTTTCTCTCTCTTTCCACAAAACAAACATTCTGTTTTTGAATCATTCACCTATACTATTCACCTTCTTCTCTCTCCGTGCCTCTGCTTCTCCAACCTCTGAGTTCCCTGAGTTCGTGTTCTTCGTTGGTGCTGTTGCTCCCATCACCAGCTTCATCTTCTTCTTCTGGTAAGCTTCAAAAAATCTGTTTTGTTTTTCTTCTTTCTGCTTTCGTTTAATCCATTGTAGTTTGTTTTGTGTGCTTTTTGCAAACACTTTTTCTATCTTGCTTTGCTCTGTACTTTTCTGGAAAAAACTTAACCATAGAACACTTGAATACATGCAATATCCTGTAGAACACTGGTTTTCAATCCAAAATCATCATTTAACCGAACTAGGACACTGTTCGTGCTAGGTGTAAGTCTTATCAAGATATAACCGAACTAGAAAAAATGCATGAGATAAAATGCACCGAGATAATAAGTCTCCATCTTCTGATTGACTTTAGCCGAGATAAAATGCACCGAACTAAGTCTGAAATTAGTATAACGGAAATCTTAGCCTTCGACCGAGCTCAGCCTTCAGGGCTAAGCCAGCTTTCTTAGTTTCTTAAACCGAACTCAGAAAGCTGCCCCTAGAGGCTCAACCGAACCAACCAAACCCGAAGTCCGAACCGAGATATAAACTGTAGCATCCCACATAGCCGAAGTAGGACTCTATCTTGCTTTTATTTGTAGCACGGTCCAATGATCTGTGCTTAACCCTTATGTTTTTCACTTTGCAGACTTAGGTTGCCCAAGCACTCCTTTGCGCGCTCAACCGAGCTACTGAGCACATTCTTCCGACCGAACTAACTTATTAATAACTTATAAAATAAATGGGGAAGTATAGGTTTTTGGTAGAGACCCCTGGTGGCATGGCCGAATTCTGAAGGGATTATGGCATTCCAGACGATGTACACCTTACCCTAGCCAAGCAAGATATCATACCATGGGGCAAAGCAGGCTTTGTACCCTTTACCCTGCTTTCAATAATAGAGACCGGACTAAGGTTTTCAGTCCAGCCCTTAGTTTGTGAGTTTCTTAGGCAAACTAGACTATGCCCAACCCAGCTATCCACCAATACATATCGGATAATAATGGGTATAGCCGAACTAAACCGCCAAGCAGGCCTGAACCTCGGTCTAGCCGAAATCTTCCACCAGTACTCCATAGGTTCCAAAGACGACAGCTGGGTCTATTACCTTAGGATACGCCGTCGTAGAGAAAAAATAATAAAAGATACGCCGGATAAGGATTTAAACGATGATGACTTTTTCTGGGTTTCGGGCAATTTTAAAGACCAGCAAGCCCAAATCCCAGGCCGAAGTATAAACTGGAACAAAGGAGAACCTGGTATAGTTACTTCGGTTTTATGCATGCTTTTGTTTTACTTCGGTTTCAGATTTCATAACCGATCTAACAGTTGTATCCTTTTTGCAGACTCAGCTCATCTTGCTTCCCTGTATAGTTACCCCAACCTGAACACACTCCGAGCCGCATTACGTTTTGAAGAAAGGAGTTGGGCTAAGCTTCTAAATTTTGAGCCGACCTACAGATATAGCTGTCGCCGAAAAGCCAGAGTAACCGATTTCCTTCTTGAAGACGCACCAGAACCGGACCCAACCTTGCCTGAAATCAGACTAATCCCACTAACCGCCGAAGAAGAGATGGCAAAGAGAAGCAGAGTCAGGGCCCTTCTGACCGAAACAAATAGGCCTGAAGTACCTGAACCAAGTCAGGCTCAAGAGACCGTTGTTGCCCTTCCCTCTCAACAACCTTCTTCCTTACACCGAGCTAAGCGCGCCTGAACTTCCTAGACCGAACAACGTTTGGTAGACGAGGACGAGACCATCCTTCTACCGAGCCACCCTCCAAGTCCACAACCGGAGCCCTCGGACCGAACTGCCACTAGCTGGGCACCAAAACTTACCTTCAACGACCGAGATATCCAAGATTCTGATTCGGTTGTTGTTGATAAGGATCACCAGTTGGCCTTCAACCTGGCCAAGAGTGTGTGCCTCCCCAAAGATATGGAGCACCACCAAAAGCAACTAAACACCGAACTGAAGGCCATCCGGTCTTCAACAAAATCCATGATCCTGGTAAGTAGCTCTGTCATTTTTTCTGTCTAATTTTTCCAACTTTCACTTCGACTCAAGGGAAGTCTTTGTTTTGTCAGGCCATTCAGAAAAACAACATTACTCACAGGAAAGTGTTAGAGCTCAGGAAAACAACAAGCCAAGCCGTGGCAGAAGCCGAAGCGAAGACGGCCGAGCTAGAGGAGGCCAGAAAGCAAATAGCCGAGTTACAAGCTGAGAACGGCCGACTGGCCGGACTGGTTAGTTCGGCCGAAGCAGAAAAGTAGAAGGCTGCCATTGCTCTAAAGGACAAGTATCTGCGCGAGCTGGTGAAGCTCGAAAAGAAGAAAGATACCGAGATAACCCAGTTGAAGAAGAGCGCAAAAGGAGCCGAAAAGCAAGGCTTCAAGAAGGCAGAAGATGCTTATACCCAGCAGTGTGAAGCTGCCAAGGAACTATTCTTTAAGTGCGGCTGGAGGGCAGCTGTTGAGAAGCTCGGTCACGATCCACAGACCGAGGTTTTCAACCCTCCAGCCTACTTTATACCGAACTCCCTAGTGGAGTATGCTAATGCCATTCAGCAACAATTTCTTGAAGGCTCAGAGTCTGACGAAGACTCTGCCTCTGAGGATACTCCGGTTGTCAATGCCGACCAGTCAGTTTGGCTGGAGCCCACGGTGGAAGACCTGACTATTGAACTACCAGGTGAAACCGTGGTTCCAACCGAAACCACCCTTGTGACCGAGAGCGAGCTCCCGCCTGAAGCCGGTCTTCGTGTTGATGCCGATGCTGCGTTTGATGCCGAAATTGATGATCTTTTCAACTGATTGTCTTTTTGCTTTTCTTTTTTGTTACTTTTGCTTTTGTAACCGGGCTAAGGCCCCTCCTTTGTATTTGCTTTCTGATGAATGAAAATTCTCTTGAACTCTTACTTCGGTTGATGTGTATGTTTGTACTTGTAATGATTTTTTCATGATCTTTTTACTTCCAACTTTTATCTCAGTTTTTGCTGGTCAAACTAACTATGCTTACCAGCCAACCACTCCTTAGCCGACGTAATTACTTCGGCTGAGGAGTACACAGAGCTTGTTTAATCCAGCCAACCCACTCTTCAGCCATACCCTTACTTCGGCTGAAGAGTACAAAGAGAGCCAACCCACTCTTCAGTCATACCCTTACTTCGGCTGAAGAGTACAAATAGTTGGTTTAATCCACTCTTCAGCCATACCCTTACTTCGGCTGAAGAGTACAAAGAGTTGGTTTAATCCAGCCAACCACTCTTCAACCATGCCTTTATTTCAGCTGAAGAGTACAAAGAGTTGGTTTAATCCAGCCAACCACTCTTCAGCTATACCCTTACTTCGGCTGAAGAGTATAAAGAGTTGGTTATTCCGACCAAATGTCCTGCAGCTTGGATTCTTATCCTGGGCTTAGGAGGGGTGTTGGTTTATTCCAGCCAACCTCTAAGTTAGTTTTCCAGCTAACTTAGAATAAAATGTTTGGTTATTCCGACCAAATGTCCTGCAACCTGGATCCTTATCTTGGGCTTAGGAGGGGTGTTGGTTTATTCCAGCCAACCTCTAAGTTAGTTTTCCAGCTAACTTAGAATAAAATGTTTGGTTATTCCGACCAAACGTCCTGCAACCTGGATCCTTATCCTGGGCTTAGGAGGGGTGTTGGTTTATTCCAGCCAACCTCTAAGTTAGTTTTTCCAGCTAACTTAGAATAACATGTTTGGTTATTCCGACCAAACGTCCTGCAGCCTGGATCCTTATCCTGGGCTTAGGAAGAGTGTTGGTTTAATCCAGCCAACCTCTAAGTTAGTTTTTCCAGCCAACTTAGAATAATGTGTTTGCAGTGTACCTAAACTTCACTAAAAGCTAACTTTTACAGAGAATAACTCATGCTGAAAAGAATCGCTTGTTTTATTGAAGAAAGAAAAAATTACACATGTTTGAAAGAGAAAAGCTAAAAGTAAAATAACTTGAGATTGGCCGTGTTCCATGGCCTAGGGATTGCTTTGCCGTCCTTGTCTTCTAGGTGGTATGCCCCTTTGCCTGCTAACCCAACCACTTTGTAAGGACCTTCCCAGTTTGGCCCTAACTTGCCATCTCCCGGTATCAAGGTATTTCCCATCACTTTGCGCAGTACCCAATCGCCGATCTTGAATTGTCTTGGATGCACTGTTTTGTTGTATTTCCTGGATAACTCTTGTTGATATGAGGCAATGTGAACCAGTGCTCTTTCTCTTCTTTCTTCCGCAAGGTCGAGTTCCAATGCTATGGCTTCTCCATTCAAGTCTGGATCAAAATTTTCGCTTCGAATTGTGGGGAGGCCAACTTCTAGTGGGATTACTGCTTCCATTCCTTAGGCTAAGGAGAATGGTGTCTCTCCTGTTGATCGTCGAGGTGTGGTGCGGTAAGCCCACAAAACATGAGGAAGTTCATCCGCCCACTTGCCTTTTGCCTTCTCTAGCCTTTTCTTCAGTCCATCCAAGACGACTTTATTTGATGCTTCTGCTTGGCCATTTGCTTGGGGATATGCCGGTGTAGAATTATAGAACTCTATCTTGTACTCTTCACAAAAGCCTCTGAAGATTTTGCCGTCGAACTGAGTGCCGTTGTCTGAGATTAGGGCTTTTGGTATGCCAAACCGAGTGATGATACTCTGCCAAACGAACTTCTTCACATCTTTTTCTTTGATTGATGCCAATGCTTCTGCTTCCACCCACTTTGTGAAGTAGTCTGTTGCTGCGAGAAAGAACTTCCTGTTGCCTGGTGCTGTTGGAAGCGGTCCTACTATGTCCAAGCCCCACATTGCGAAAGGCCATGGGCTAGTTAATAGTAGGAGTTCTCTAGCTGGTTGATGTATTTGATGTGCGAATTTCTGGCATTTCTCGCACTTCTTTACATATTTCTCTGAGTCTGCCTGCATGTATGGCCACTAGTATCCTTGCGAAATGGCCCTGTAAGCTAGCGATCTTCCTCCTTGATGGCTTCCGCACACCCCTTCGTGTATTTCAAACAAGAATGCTTCCACTTTGCTGGGATGAACACACTTTAGGTAAGGTCCTGAGAATGACTTCTTGTATAATGCCAAGGATGGGGAAAGCCAAAATCGCTGCGATTTCGCTCTTATTCTGTTGGCTTCTTTTTTCTCTGCTGGTAGGATGCCGTCTTTTAAGAACAGGCTGATGGGATCCATCCAAGAGGGGCCTAGTTCTGCGCAGCATACCTCTTCTGCTTCGGGGTCTTCTATGCTTGGTCTTGGTAGGTAGTCGATGAGTAATGGATGAGGGATGGATGTGTCTGCCATTGAGGCAAAGCCTGCTAGTTCGTCTGCTCTGCTGTTTTCCTCCCTGTCAATTTGTTCTATCCTTACTACATCAAACTTCTTGATCTCTGTTCTGACCAATTCTTGGTACTTGGCCATCCTATCATCCTTTGCTTCATAGTCGCCAGAAATTTGGTTTACCACCAGCTGTGAGTCGCTGTATACCATTAGTTCGGTGGCCTTCATGTAGTATGCTGATTTGAGTCCTGCGAGAAGCGCTTCATACTCCGCTTCGTTGTTTGATGCTGGGAAGCCAAGGTTGATTGCTTGCTCTACAACCAGGCCGTCTGGTGAGATGAGGACTATGCTGAGTCCTGCTCCATGCTGGTTGGATGCTCCATCCACAAAGAGCTTCCACATCTCACCAACGAACAACTTCCAGCAAGTGGAGGGATCATATGATGTCGTGGGGTCAAGAATGTTGCTAATGTTTTCTTCAAGGTCCATGCTTGCTGTCTGCCTCTTGCCATCTGATTGTACTGTTGGTGAGTCTTGGTTTGTTTCTTCCTTGCTGTCTTTAGTTTGGTCTGCCTTGGAGTCTGACCGAGTGCTTTCTGCTAGGGGTTGCGCTATTCCAGCGTCAACTTCCATCCCTAGTTCGGTTGTGTCAGTAAGATCGATTGGACAGATGTGATGACTTCCTGGTGTGAATTCAGCGACGAAATCCGCCAATGCTTGAGCTTTTATGGCGGTTCTAGGTTGGAATTTGATGTCGAATTGTCCCAACTCTACTGCCCACTTCAAAATTCGTCCAGAAAAGTTCGCCCTTTCAAACAAAGCTTTTAGTGAAAAAGCTGTGAGGACGACTATGGTGTGGGCATGAAAGTAGTGTGCCAATTTCCTGGAGGCCATCATTAAGGCTAATGCCAGTTTTTCCAGTGGCAAATACCTTGTTTCGGCTCCTAGTAATGTCTTACTGACATAATAGATAGGCAGGTGTTGGACTCCTTCTGCACGAACCAACACTGCGCTAACTGCGTGCTGAGAGACTGCCAGGTACAAGAAGAGTTCTTCACCAGGTACTGGGGTAACAAGCAGTGGTGGGGAAGACATATATTCCTTCAAGCTTTCCAGAGCTTGGTCGCATTCTTCATCCCACTCAAACTTGGCCTTTAAGGCATGAAAAAATGGTCGTAGTCTATCTGACGACCTGCTTATGAATCGGTTGAGCGCAGCTGCCATGCCGGTGAGATGCTGCACTTCTTTCACTGAGTTTGGTCTCTCCAAATCTTGGATTCCTTTGATCTGGGAGGGGTCTTCTTCTATACCTCGGTTGGTTACAAGGAAGCCCAGGAATTTGCCAAATCTTACTCCGAATGCACACTTGGACGCATTGAGGTGCAACTTGTGCTTTTTCAGGATCTCAAACATCTCGCCTAGGTCCTTAAGATGGTCATTCTCATCCTTGCTCTTGACCACCATGTCGTCGATGTAAGCCTCCATTGTTCTGCCTAACAATGGTTCAAACATCTTGGTGACCATCCGTTGGAATGTTGCCCCTGCGTTCTTCAGGCCA
Organism: Camellia sinensis; assembly: GCF_055761805.1. NCBI lineage: Eukaryota > Viridiplantae > Streptophyta > Magnoliopsida > Ericales > Theaceae > Camellia > Camellia sinensis. Next base: position 146,257,996 of record NC_138970.1, read on the forward strand.
AAGGGCATGACCTTGTAACAGTATAGTCCTCTTGGAGTTGTAAAAGATGTGACCTCCTGGTCTGGCTCATGGATGGCGATTTGGTGGTAGCCTCTGTATGCATCCAGAAAGCTAAGTTGGTTGTGCCCCGCCGTTAGGTCCACCAGTTGATCTATCCGTGGTAGAGGAAAGCTGTCTTTTGGGCACGCCTTGTTGACTGTTTTGTAGTCGATGCAGACACGCCATTTGCCATTCTTTTTTGGCACTACGACCGTGTTGGAGATCCATTTCGGGTAGTGCACCTCTCTAATTGCTCCTGCCTCCAGCAGGTTACCTACTTTTTCTGCCACTATTTCGGCATGGTGAAGTGCCGATCTACGAGTGCGCTGAATGACTGGTCTGGCGGATGGGTGGACATTGAGTTGGTGACAGATGAAGTTTGGATCAATGCCTGGCATGTCGTAGGGTGTCCAGGCGAACACTTCGATGTTAGAGTTTAAGAATTCCAAGACCTCTAATCTCTCAGTGCTGGACAACGACGAACCGAGCAAAAAGAACTTATCCGGGTTCTTTTCATCTATTTTTACCTCTACCAAGTCCTCCACTGCTTTCTGATCCGCCGCTTTGCCGACATCTGCAAATAGCTCATTACTCTCAGGTTCTTCCACTGAATGAACGTATCATTTGGCAGCGCGGCTGCCATTCACCGTGACGAAGCATTGTTTTGACATGATCTGATCTCCATAGACTTCTTCAATTACTCCGATGTCATTGGGAAACCGCATCACTTGGTGGTAGGATGACGCCACCGATCGCATGGCATGCAGCCATGTTCTGCCCAAGATGATGTTGTAAGTGGAGGGGACCTTCAACACCCAGAACTCCACTTGTTTTGTCACGCTTCCTGCTCTAACTGGAAGAATTATTTTGCCGACGGGCCATTCTGGCATAGAGTTGAATCCAATTAGGGGTGATACAGCAGGCGCCAAGTCTTTGTCTTGTAGCTTCAGTTGTTTAAATGTTTCGTAGTACATGATTTCACATGAACTACCCTGGTCAATCAGAATCCGCTTGACGTCAAAATCCTTGACTCGGAGAGTGATGACCAGGGCATCATTGTGAGGGCAATATATCCGCTCTAAGTCTTTGTCTGAAAAAGACATGACGTTTGTTGCCTCTGTCTTCTCCTTCTTGGTGGTAGGTTAAGCACTTAGCACCTCTCTTAAGTGTTCAGCCTTTTTGATTGATCCTCTGAGCTCGCATACACGCTCAGGTTCAAAGACTCCATGTATCACATTGATAACGCCTTGGGGTGGGGCGTCGACTGGCATCCCGTTGGGGTTATTGTGATCCTGGGAGGCTGGTTGCGTCCCTCCTTCAATGTACTTATCCAAGTGGCCTGCTGCCACCAACTTCTCCAGATGTTGTCTCAATGATGTGCAATTCTCAGTGCGGTGTCCCTTTTCTTTATGGAAGGTGCACCGTGATCTTTCGTCATAGTCCTTCTATGCTTCTCCTAGTTTGGCTGGCCACTTGACGAAAGGTTCATCTCTTATTTCGCTTAGAATCCGGTATATCGATTTTTTGAACACCGTGGTTATGGCAGTGCAGATTCTCAACCATCTTTTATCCGGGTCTTCTCCGTTATCTTGTTTGCCACATCCGTTTCTGTTACTTCGATCTACCGTGTTGACTTTTGCTGAGGTCTTCTTTTCTGGTACTGTGGTTGCCCCAGATTTTGCTTTGGCACGTGCGCTATCCTCTTCTACCCTGATGTGCTGATGCACTCTTTCCATCAGGGCTTCCATGGTGAGGGGTGGCATCATGGTGATTGAGTCCCTTAGTCTGTTCCCGACTGGAAGGCCTCTTTTATACTGTGCAATGACGAGATTGGTGGGGCAGTCCCCAATCTGATTGAATGTCTCCCAGTAGCGACTATTGTAAGATCTTAGGGTCTCTTTATCGCCCATGTCGATGGAGAGTAGCTGGTCGATCTCCACCAGGGTTTTAGTGTTTTTTCGGAACCTTGTTACGAATGCTTCTGCCAATTGCGCCCAGGAGGCTATGCTGCCCTCAGGAAGTTTCTCGAACCAAGTCAAGCCTAGGTCGCCAAGGCTAGACGGGAAGAGTATGCACATTAAGGCCTCGTTTCGCCTGTAAACGGCCATGACTTGGCGAAAGTGGCTTAAGTGTGAGTACGGGTCCGTCTTCCCTTCATATGTAGTGAATTTCGGCTGAAGGAAGCCTGATGGTAGGGGCGCGTTTTCAATCATTGGAACAAACGGCGAAGTCTGCAGCCTTGCTAGTGCTTTGTCCGTTGGTTCGTAGGCGGGGCGCGGTATTGGCATTCCAACCTCGACGCTTCCATGCGTCCGCGGAGCCAACCGCTGTAAGGCAGAAATTCTGTGTGGATCCCGTGCCCTAGCATCCTCCTTGCATCGTGCTTTTTCTTCGAGCTCGGTTCGTAAGTCGGATGATCTGGGTAACTCCGTTTGTCTGGATCTGGTTTGATGCGAATGTGAGGGCCAATATGTGCTTCCTTCAGTGTATGACCTTTCAGATTTCGTCCTCTCAGACCTGGAGTGACGAGCTCTGGAAGACCAGGATTGAGTATCGCTTGTCCTGAGGCTTCTGCTCTCTCCTTGCGAGGGTGTGGTATTTCTGCTATGATTTTCTGAGTGGCGAGGGGGCGTCTTATTTTTGCGCCCCTCTCCTGTCGCCACTTTTTTTTTTCTTCATCTGGCGCTTCAAGGCCTCCATGTCCGCCGCCATCTTTCTTATTAATTCATCTTGCTCCTTCACACGATCTTCCAGAGCTTGAGGATCAATCCTCCGCCTTTGCCTATCAGGACTTTGTGAACGAGAGTGACGGGGGCTGTTAGTTCGCCTCCCCCTAGTATCCCTCCTGGTGTTATGTTGTTAGGGCTCCAAGTCCGCCATGGGAGGGACAGAGGGTAATCCTTCACGCCTTGCGCCCCCATCTGGAGTTAGTCCGTCGACAGCGGACTGCGGCAATTCTTCAATGTGTGCCATTGATCGTAAAGGGGAGAAGCTTTAATCAAGAGGTTTTGTTCTGTCTGTTATTTCCACAGACGGCGCCAATTGTACGGGAAAGAAATAAATCTTCTCGTATAATCCTGTTGACCAAGTCTGCGCTCCTCCGTACGACGTCGCCTTATCACCTGAAAACACAAACGTGAGCTAGCTGGCGGGTGTGTGCCGGAAACCTCTCCGATGCCTAAGACAACAAACTTGACAAATAGACAAAGCTCTGTGTATTCAGAAAGCAAAGTTGTGTGTTACCTCACCCAAGGTGATGTTTGTGAGCTTTTATAGGTTTCGCGTGGCATAATCCTAGTAGGACTTCTACTCCTCCATGTAGAGTCCTCCTAGGATTCATACTCCTGTAGGATAATGCTTATCCTCTAACACCCCCCCCACTGCTTAAACCAAGTGAGATGGTTTTTGTCATGGCCGAACTACCATACGACCGGAATAACACTTCCATACTATACAGGCAGGTATGGCCGATCTGACTACTAGTTCGGCTCTTCCCTTCTTTGCTTCTATCCCGGCTGCGAATGCTAAGACCGAGCTATCCATAGAGGTGTCAAGCCGAACTAACTCAAACTTCCCTGAAGAAGGTTCTCTCACTCTGGTTAGAGGAGATGACCGGGCTAGTCTGTAATATACCGTAACCGAGCTGCCCCCAAGCCTATCTGACAACCGAACTAACCGTAGTACTCCTTTTGACTGGTGTATCCACTGTCTTTCGTATTTGGACCAATCTTGGCCCAACACCCAGCTCGGCCCAATTTATATACCCTCTCAGTTAGGGATTTTAGTGGCCCATATATTTTTTTCTTGGCTCAATTGTCAAAATTTAATTTTGGCAGGCTTGCTTTGAGGTTGTCATTGAAATTATTAAAATTTGACATAAGTTTTGGCAAATTGTTAAATTTTTGCATTCCTATCAATTATTAGATATATTTTATAGAGATTCAACGGTAGTTAAAGATGAGATGATGGTTTTACTAAAATTGACACAAGTAATAGAGCAAGGTTGTCAAATTTTAACGTTTATATTCTGCAGCATAGTCAAAGTTTTGGAATAACATGACAAATGTGAGATTTAACGTTGAAAATGCTAATGACATGATAAAAGGACTGTTGTTATTAAAAATTAACATGAAACTTAAATTTTATTTTACTTTTTGACTTTCAATAACTAGGTAGATTTTGTGCTATATTTTAGTATTGCTAAGGTTTAACTACAACACAAATTTGATGGTTCTTTTATTTTTACTATTTCATAATGAGATCCACATATAATATTTTTATGTGACATTTTGTAAGAAAAATAAAAGAAATAATATTTGATTGATATTGATGTAATTAATATCATAACTCCAACCTAATATCATAATAGTAATTCTATCACTAAATCTTATGAAATTCATAATCTCAACTTGCACTTACTATCAACTATTGCCTCCGAGTTCATTATGATACTTTACTGTTGGTGAAAATGGGGGTAAGACGGTGATGAGTTTTGTAGGAGAGGGTTCAAGAACACCGTTGAAAAATTCGAAGATCTTCGAAGATCCTTGAAGAACAATTTCGAATTCTCTAGAAGATAATGAGAGGCTTAGATTCTTCAATAGTCTCAACTTAAGAACACAAGAGTAAAGGAGATGATGGAGATAAGAGATTGGATGAAAAAGAAGGCAAAATGGCTAGAGAGAGAATAATGGCAAGGCTCTCCCATGGATCTCCCATTTTCACTCGTAAGGTTGATAATGGAGAAGGAAAATTAGTTCTTTCCCAAGAGTTAAAAATCTCCAAAATCCATCCCTTGTAAAGCTATGGGTGGGTGCTATTTATAGGCACCTCATGATGTAGGATGGAGCCCATGTGCAAGGCACATGGGGAATATTCTCTCTAACCACCTTGTCCGAGGAGGTGACCTCTTCGAGGATGAGGAAAAACCCCGAAGAGGAGATCAACCTCTCGGCGAACCCTTCTTCTTAGCCACACCTAACCAATGATCCCCAATCATCCCAAAGGGCCGAGGTAGTCCTAGAGGACCCCCTCGCTGCTAAATATTGCCGAGTCTTATGGACCCCCCGGAGTCGTGCCACCTCGACCCGAGTATAGGCTAGTTTAACCGAAGAGTGAATTTATCTCCACTCACCGTCCTCGGGATCGGGTCTTTTATTCGAACTCCATTATGCCCATGGTTCTGGTGCGTAGATCCCGGAAAGCTCCAACCCCGCAAGTGTTCTGGGACACATTAACGGAGCGACTTCTAGATTGCGTTTGAATCCATTCGAAGCCAGGTGCTTCGGATCTCTAGGTTTGTGGATCCGAACCCTTTCGAGTCCGAGCTCGAGTAAGTCTCTAAGTTCGTGGATTCGAACCCTTTCGAGGATTAGAGCGATTCAGCCCGTTTTATGGTGATAAATTCGGGCCGACCAATCTTGGACCCACCAATCTTGGACTTGCGATAAATTCGGGCCCACCAACCTTCAACTATTTGGCCTAATTAATTTAGTGGGCCCAAATTAGCTCCTCTTACATTTGCCCCTTGCATGTATGAGAAATTTTAAATTTCTCGGACATGCATACTGTCATTTCTTCGGCCCTACTTCACATCACGATCACGTCCCAAAAAAAAAAAAAAATGTTGTCTCGACAGAGCCTATGAATAAAGTTGATGATGCACTGTAATTTACGAATAAAATTGACAAGCAAAAAAATTTTTTTTTTTTTACTCTTTTTTTTTTTTGAGGCCACTAAAATATATATTTTTATAACATCCGAGAAAATACACATATTCATATATATATTTTTAATCCAAGCAAATAATAACAAAGCACCTACTTTATTTATTTTCTGAACAAAAAGCGAGATGGTAAGGCCCATATATACTTCCTCCTTGTTTGGCAAGTTAGTGACTCAGCAGGCCATTATATGTTGTATGGATATACACATTTAAAAATATCTTGAGGAAATATTCCAGCATCACACAGCATCACACCTCCCCTTTTTTTTCTATTTAAAGAAAAGAGCCAAAAACCTAATCAATACATCTTTCTTTTCTTGAAACCCTGTGGCGCACTCTCTCTAATACCTAATGTGCTAGACCAACCCAGGCTTTCTTCTTCTCCAAGAAGGCTTCGCTTCTATAATACCAGAGGTTGCTGCGTTTAGTACACTGTCCTCCATAGCCACTCCCAGCAACGTCACCGACTTAACCCAGCTCTGACTACCTCAGGCGTCGCGACCCAGCCACCACCTTGTCCCAGCTCCGACGGCCAGCACGGACGCCAACCTCTCTGCACAGTCACAACTCTGCGACGCCTCCAGCAATATCACTGAGACTTTCGGCCTCGGCTGCCTAGCACCGACCATCGTTAGCTCCTCTCTGCCCCGACTTTGCCTTCTGCTTCGACTATTCAGCGCCACACACACACGCCGCCCACTCAACGCGTCGTGTGTGGTTTTGCCTAGCGCAATCTCGGCTACATTTTTCAAAGCTTGGACCACACAGATTTTGGTTTTTCTTGCACACCCATTGGCTCCAGCCATGATTGATCAACGCGAAACGCGTCGCCGACTCAACGCGACGTCGGTTTGCCTATTTTCTGTCTCAGCCATGGCTCGTGCCACCATTCTTGTTGACCACAGTCTGTAAAACCTCTCTGATTTCAGCTTATATTTCCACCATTCTTGAACCTCTTCCTCTTGTATATATATATATTTGTTTTGTAGCAGCTTTTTGTGAAAAGTTTTATTTCAAAAACTATGACACCAACGACACACATTTTTTTTTAACAGATTAGAGGTTGAAGCCGTGTGCACATTGGTTGTTATTGCAGAGCCAATCAATGCAATTTCCTCAGAAACCCAGACTTTCCGGAGCTCTGTTTCACCGAATAACACCAACGCCGGCATCTCTGTAACACCTCCGATCACTGTTGGCTTCAATGGTTCCAACGCAGACTACACACGTTCGCCCTCTAAAAGAACGTGTGTGGTCTTGCCCAGCCTAGCTCAATCTTGTTGATCTTGATCGACGCCGACTCCGCTACGTCTTCAACACGGCCTTCGTCCTCAACTGTCTAGCGCCGACTACGCACGTTGCCCTTTCAACGCGACATGTGTGTGGGCTTGCCTAGCATTGCTTAGCTCGGCGTCGGCCTTAGGTGTATCTGTCTCACGTTTGTGGTCTCGCCACTACTTCCAGCCGTGCTCTTCCTCCATTGGCGTGAATCTGTGAGTAACTCTTTTAATTGTTTTATTTATTTATTTATTTATTTATTTTTTCATATACATATTTTTTGTGTGGTGGCAGCTCTTGTATAAAATAAATAAATGAATGAATCCACTTTCCTCCTTATTGTAAACTCTGATACATTAAATAAAATAAATCCATGCTTGAACTTCCATGCTCTGATCCATGCTCTGATACATCCATGTTCTAATAAATAAAATAAAAATAATATTGGTGATTTGAAATTCCAATGTGAAGCTTGAATTTGTTTGGGCTTTGCAATTTTTGAAATAGGCTGTGGGATTTATTTATTTATTTATTTATTTATTTATTTATTTTTTTGACTTGAAATTTGCCAAAGAAATTCTAGGCTATTGCATAAATTGAACCATTGCTGCTGAATTTTGCACTTGTAATAGGATACCTGCCACTTGAATTGAGCAATTAACATTGACTTGAGAGGAATGTTCTTGTAATTCGCATGACAATCCATTGAATCTTGCTACTGATGAGAAATGTAAAATACTTCGGATCTTGGGCCTGAAATTTGCTATTGAACTTCACTCTGTCCAAATTTTGAGCCCCGTATAAATCGGACCTTTAATATGGAATGTAGTGATTTTGAAAAAATGACCCGCTTGAACTTCATCACAAAACGGCCTATGACATTGCACCTCTTATTGATGATAGAAACTTGAACTCTGTATGTTGATGATACACCCATTGGTATCACAATTTGTTGAGCTTGATAAATACCCGAGAAAATGAATTGTTGATGACTTCTGAGGTTGAATTTGTTGATAAACCCATCATGTAAATTCTATTATAAAAATGACTGATTGTTGCGACCCTTAGAATAGTAGATATCGTGCCTGAATTCTTGGTGAAAAAATTCCTCGTAGAATTTGTTAAATTCATGGACTCTCTGAGAAATGAATAGTTGATGCCGAAATTTCATTCGAATGTGTTGCTTTAATTCCAATATTCTAAATTTTAATATGGTCAACGCCTTGCTATTTATACATGTTATTTCAGCCATATGTCTTCTCGAAAGAAACCCGTTGTCTTGGGGTCATCAGAACCGGCTCTGATGAAAGAGAGGGATATACCTCCGGCGTCTGAGTGGAGGAAATCTTTTTATTTTGGTCGGAAGGACCCCTTTTGGCGGGCGGCTACCTCCACCACTTCTCTTCTGACTCCGAAGGGAGCTCCATTATGTCTCACTGAGGACACTGACTCCGGACATGAGGCCCTTATTTCTCCTTCTTCGGTGCTACGCTTTAGGATTGAGTGATGGGACTTTCCATACTGTTATCCTCAGTTCAAGGCCTTCTCAAACCCTCCTTTTGGTTGGCAGGAGTGGGTCGATGATGCCCTCTCGGGCAGGAGCCTCTGTCAGTGGCTTCAGGAGGCTCGGTTGTTGATCCCGGTGAAAATATCTCAATCCTTATCCATTCGTCGCAACAATGCTAGCCTTGAAGCCATGGCTCTTCGGTGGAGCACCGAGACACATACCTTTATGCTTGGCCAGCACGAGATGGGGCCCACCCTCGAGGATGTGTTCATGCTGCTGCGTCTGGAAGTGACTGGCCCTGATGCCTTTTACCCTGAGCGGACACCCCCCGAGGATGATTCTTTGATCCAATCTTTGAAACTAAATCTTCAAGCTTGTGGCCGATGGAGTTCTATATTTGATGGTTCAGCGAGGAGGACCAGTCGAGTAAGGACGGACCGTGCCTCCTATACTGCATGGATCCGCCACTTCTTCAAGGATCTTCAGCCCTTGGCTAGAGATGCTGACCCTGATTCTCGGGAGTATGAGGTCGGCCCGATGTATGACTCTAGGCTTTATTTCATGGGATTTCTGGCTTGCTTCCTTTCATTCTTCATTCTTCCAAGCACACCTCCGGATTCTTTCAATCCCTTTGTCTGCTCCTTGGCAGTTAGGTTCTTCAGAGGGGATCGGATTTCTTTGGCTCCGCTATTTCTTGGAAATCTTTATTACCGGCTGGATCTACTACATCGAGACATGGTTCGTTTTGTGGGTCGATATGAGCCTGTCTCCTTCATTCACAGCCAGTTCCTGCTTTGTTTCTTCTTCGAGAGGTTCCCGAAGTTTGCCTCAACTCCGACTGTATTCGAGGCAGAGGTTCTTCGGGAGATTGTGGATAAAGACGGTATCCCCGTGCTCGGTACTGATGGGTCTCGAACATTTGAGAAAGCGAAGTCTTGCCAGTCGTTGATCACGCGTTGGTCATGTACCATTTCCACCTTATCCTTGAATGCTCTGGTGGATGATCCCCGACGCTTTGTGGCACGGCCGTATGTATTCCCACCGGTGGGTGTGGCAACACCACTTATTTATCATGGTTCCTCCTGCTCGGTGTCTTTTCCTTTGCCGAAGAACATCCCTGCACACTTTGTTGATATGGTGATAATGACCCGTCCGAGTTCATTACCGGTATGGCATGAGGAAGGCGTTGATAGTGCCATTTATAGACCTGACCGTGTAGCATGTCAATTCGGGTTTGATCAATGTGCCCCGGGGCCAGCACCTCCTTTATTATCATTTTCGGAGAGCTACGGGCGCTTCAGTCGCGGGCTTGTACACACCATGCTTCCTATATCTGGCCCTTTGACGATGCCAGGCTTGAGCTGAGTAGGGGCTTTCACCCCCTCCTTCAGGCGATATTGGCGGAAGAATATCGATGCATTTATTGCATTTGTCCAGAGCAAACCGACCATATGTTTGCCTCCACCAATCTATAAGAAGGACTCTTCTCTTCGGCTGCTTGAGAGCCGAAAATTTGATCATATGTACGAGAGTTTCTTCATTTCATCTGCTCCAACTGACCCTTCGGCTCGGGCGTCTACTTCTAGCTTAGCAATTACTTCTCTAGAGCCATTCCCTTTGAATAAGGCCTCTGGTCCTCGGACGACCCGCCTTAAGAAGATGGCTCACAAAAAGACTTCTGATGCCAGTCCTTCCGCTCCTCGCCTTTCCAAAAGGCTTCATGAGGTACCCAAAATTTTTGATTTGAAGTTACTTTCCTTCTTGCGACTAGACCTTCTTAAATGAACACTTTTTATTTTTCCTTGTTGTGTAGGACCCTACGGCTGTTGACGTTCTCAGTACCGTGGCTACTGGCCATGCTTCCTCCACCAGGCCGGATTCAGACTTGGACGACACCCTACTTTTGTGAAGATGCGCACCCCTCGTATAGCAGTTATAGATGACGATGATGATGAGGTTGAGTCCTCCGATCATTTTTGTGACCTTATTCCACACATGCGTCGTCACCGCCCTACCGTAGCTGAGGAGGAGCGCTATCTTGGTGACGAGGTTATTGGGGCTCACAGTTCTGATGTTGAGATTATTGGAGGGACTAATGCCACAGAAATTGATGCCGCAGGCCATGCTTCTAGAAGCAATGTAGAGATGAGGTGCGCCTCTGGGAATGGTGTGGAGGTGGATGTGCTAGAAATCTCTGAGACTCGTTCTGGCACTTATGGTGATTCTCATCCTCCGGCCCTCCTTCCTTCTTCAGGGATGGCTGCTACTGTTCAGGCTTCATCAGACATTGAGATCGATCAGGTGCTCCCTATATGGCCAAATGACTTTGTTGATGCTAGGAGTCCTTCAGTTGCTCCGGCTTTGCATATTGATTCTCCCTCTAGTAATCTTTCTTTCTGAAGTTTGTCATTTACTTCTATCTGTGAGAAATCTTTACTCAAATGGCTTTACTGTTCCCTACCTCTAATAAGACTTCCTTATCTTTTCTTCAGTGTTAACTGCTATCGGGGTCCTGCCTTCACCTGCCTTAGACTCTACTCCAGTGTTAGCTGCTACTGGGGTCCTGCCTTCACCTGCCTCGGACTCTACTCCAACTCTCTTTGTGGCTCCTCACGGTTCTCCTTCTCAAGGGGGGACACTTGCCTTTGAGACGACTGCTAGAGGTTCTTCTTCGCCAGTGCCTTCGAACCCCTCCGGGACCTCAAGCTCGGGACCTCTGCCGGGAGTTACCCCTCCGGGTGGTTCATCTAACCCGATAGACATTGGGGAGATTCCTGAGACTAGCAGCTTTCCGGTCCCAATTCCTCCTTCGACTTCTGGCAAAGTATCATTTTTCCATTACTGGGTAGCTCCTGAGTTTGCTTTAGTTCTACAGCTTGTGCATTCGAGTTACCTGGAGACCTTTGCTTCATTTGCTTGCCAGTGTCCACTCATTCAGATTGCTCTTCTCGAGTCTTTTGCCACTATCTTATATAGCTTGGACAGGCAATGATTCTGAGACCTTAATGGGAAAGTAGTCGAGACGACGTATCAGGGGATCTCTGACATGGAGCGTCACCAAGTGGACTTATCATGGCTTCGGAAGCGCCTGGATATAGCTTCGAACGCCAGTCATCAGGTGGAACTTATGTCTGTGCTTGCCTCTTATCGGACTTCTATAGATAAGACAAAGGTAATTCTTCGTGAACTTGAGTCGGGTTATGCTCGGGCCTTGGAGACTTTAGAGGCACACTCTACTGTTTGTCCTCCGGATGTAGATGTGACGGGCAGCTTCTTCGAGGGTGTCTTTAGGAGAGATTGAGTTTTTTTTTTTATTACTTTCTTACCCCTTTCGATAAAAATGTTTTTATCTAGGACAATGCAATGAAATGACAAAATCTTTGCTGTTTGGATATTTTTGCATTGTTTTCTCATTCTACTTGATAAAATATTTATTTCGAATGATACAATGGAAAGAACAATCATATGCACATGTTTATAAAAGCTGAAATATTCTCATTAATTCTTCAACTTTCTTGACGAAAGTATAATAAATTCACTGCAAGTGATGGGATAAAACATACATCATAAAGAAAACTAGCTTCTTCATAACGTAAGGGAAATACAACTTTTAGACCAAGTAGGAAAATGAAAATAAATTTCAACATAGATGAGTCTAACTACGGGTAGTAATGCTTGATAAACTTTGCATTGAGTGGGCCAGTTCGGAAGCCATCTTCAACCCTTACAAGCTTGTAGTACTCGCTTGAGCTTGCCTGAACCACCCTGTAGGGCCCTTCCCATTTTGGAGAAAAGTTGGGCAAGGGTTGTCCTCGCTTGATTGGGTCTACAATCTTCCATACTAGATCACCTTCTTCAAACTTTCTTGGTACCACAGTCTGGTTATAGGCTCGGGCGATGGACTCATGATACCTTTCCATGACTTTTGCAGCTCTGTCATGCTTTTCCTCTAATGCTTCCAATCTGGTGGTTAGAGGCTCCAATACCATCCCCGAGGCGAGAGCCATCCAAGCAGATGGTGTTTCCAACTCTATAGGTAACACTGCCTCGGACCCATACACAAGGGAGTAAGGAGTTGCTTGAGTCGGCTTTCTCTTTGAAGTGCCATACGCCCATAGGGCTACTATCAACTGTTCAGACCAAGTCCTCCCAAATTCATCCATCATCTTGCTCAGAATCCTTATCAGTGTCTTGTTTGTGGCCTCTGCTTGCCCGTTCCCTTTTGGATAATAGGGTGTGGATTTGTGATGCTTCACTTGGTAAGTCTCTAGGAGGCTCTTCACATATTTGTTTATGAAGGGAGTGCCATTGTCCGAGAGGATGGTGTTTGGTACTCCAAATCGGCAAATGATATTTTCCTTGATGAAGTTCGAGATTGTGGGACCCGTAGCTTTCTTTAGAGGGATTGCTTCGACCCACTTTGTGCTTAATTTTGTAGTTACGAGAATCCACTTGTACCCCTTAGAAGGTGTAGAGATGGGCCTTATCAGATCAAAGGCCCAGGTATGGAACGGCCATGGCGTTCGGATACTATGCAGGTCTACAGCTGGAGCATGGATCAAATTTTTGTGTTTCTGATACGTCTGGCACCTCTTCACGTGATGGGACGCATCTGACTCCATGGTCGGCCAGTAATACCCAAGGTGTATAAGTTGGTCGAACAGCCGAGCCCCTCCTTGATGCTCAATTTCATGGGCTCTTCCGAGGACTAGATCTGACTCCTCCTTGGAGAGACACCTCAGGGGAGTGCCCTCAATACTTCTTCTGTAAAGCTTGTTCTGATCAAGAAAGTACCGCTTGCTCTCCTCTTGAGGTGTGCAATGTCCCTTGGGCTTTCAGGTAGTGTTCCCTCTTTGAGATAGTCAATGTAGACTTGCCTCTAGTCAAAGGTATCAATTTCAAAACAACTCTCATTCTCCTGTATGTATGACTGACACTTGGGGCATTCCTTCTGTAATTGATTCGAGTCCTTCTCCATCTCGGGCCAATAATAGCCTTGTCTTTGGATTCTTCTGTACAAACTGATATCCCCATCCCTGCAAGACTTTTCATGGATCTGTTGTAGTCAGAAGCTTGCTTCTTGTTGGCCAACACACCGGGCTAGGAATCCGGTACCCCCTCGGAAGTAAAGTTCACCTTGAATAATTATGAATTGGGCAAGTTTGGCCATAGTCAGTTTTCTAACTTTGCTTCTGAGTTGTTCGAGGACTTCTCCTCTCCAGTCCTCTGGAAGGTCTTTGTCTTCGGGTATTATTGAAGGTTCTGTTCTCTTCTTGATAATAATTGATGCCTCTTCCTCTGGAATGTCAACTCTTGCCCCTAATGTTGCGAGGGGATCTGAAAACTTGTTGTCGGAGCGAGGCACATGCTCTATTTCGATCTTCTGAAATTTGTCAAGAAGCCTTTGGACTGTTGTTCGATATGTGGCCAAGGCAGGCTCCTTTAAGATGAACTGTCCTGAAACTTGCTTCACTATCAACTTTGAGTCCCTCCGAATCTAAATCTTCTTGATATTGTGCTTCTCAGCTGCTATCAAGCCCAAAATAAGAGCCTCATACTCGGCTTCATTATTCGAACAATGGAAATCCAGTTTATAAGACAAATATAACTTTTCCCCACTTTTGCTTGTAAGGACTATCCTGGTTCCTCCTTTCCCTCCGGCTGCTGCTCCGTCAAAGCTCAATGTCCAGAAACTTTCCTCAGAAGCCATAGCTGCATGCACTTCTCCTCTTAATTCTTCATTCACTGGTTCATAGACACCACTTGGAAATTGGGCAAGGAGATCGGATAAGGCTTGGCTTTTGATTGCCTTGGGAGCTACATATATGATTTCGAATTCACCCAGTGCTAACAACCATCTTGCCACCTTCCCGGTTAGAGCAGGCTTGCTGAGGAGGTATCGGATTGGATCACTTCTAGTAACAATCTGAATCTAATGTGCTAACACTCTCTACCGGAGTATATCGGACTTCTGCTCCTCGAATCTTCCGGCTGATGTAATACACCGGGCGTTCTGCTCCATCTACATCTTGGACCAATAATGCCCTTATGGACTTGGGGGTTGAAGTTAAGTACAACATTAGAGGTACCCCGGGCTGCGGGGCTATCATGGTCTGAGGCGAGGTCAAGGCCGCCTTGATTCTCTCGAAGGCCTTTTGGTGCTCTTGGTTCCACTCGAACTTGGCATCTCTTTTCAACAATGAACCGAAAGGGGCAGAGATCTCTGTAAGTGCTGGGATAAACCTTCGAATATAAGACACCTTCCCGAGGAACTTCTTTAACTCCTTCTGAGAATGTGGGGGAGGCATTGTTTTGATAGACTTGACCTTGTCTTCATTTGCCTCGATACCATACCTATGTACAAGAAACCTGAGGAACTTCCCGGCCGTCACCCCGAAAGCACATTTGAGAGGATTCATCCTCATTTTGAATTTCTGGCACCTCTTGAATACTTTCTCAAGGTCTCGGAGATAGTCCTCGTCTTTCTTGGATTTCACCACTAGATCATCAACATAATCTTCTACCTCATGATGGATCATGTCATGAAAGATTACAGTCATAGCCCTTTGGTAAGTTGCTCCGGCATTCTTGAGTCTGAAAGGCATGACTGTATAAAAGAAGTTTTTGAGAGGTGTTCTAAAAGCAATCTTTTTTGCGTCCTCTTCAGCCATCTTAATCTGATTGTATCCGCTGAATCCATCCATAAATGAGAACATATGGTGTCCCGAGGTGGCATCTATGAGGGTGTTGATGTGTGGTAGAGGGAATTCATCCTTCGGGCAAGATTTGCTCAAATCTCAAAAGTCTACACATACTCTGATTTGACCATTCTTCTTCTTTACTGGCACTATGTTTGCCAACCACGTGGGGTACTGTATTGGCCGGATGAAACCTGCTTGTTGAAGTTTTTCAATCTCCTCCTTAATCTTCTCTTCGAGATCCAGATGATATTTTCGAGCAACTTGCTTAATTGGCTTGGAGTTTGGGAACACATCAAGATAATGGGAGACTAGGTCAGGATCTAGTCCGGGCATTTCCTTATATGACCAAGCGAACACATCTGAATACCAGCTTATCAACTTTAACAACTGTTCCCGCCTCTCTGGGCTAAGGCTTGAACTTATGAATACCGGCCTTGGAGCATCTTGTCTATCACTCAGATCTATTTCAATAAGTTGTTCGGGCTGAGGCTTCTGCCCATCTTGTATGCATTCTGGAACCACTTCAGGCTTTATCACTATGTCATTATCAGGAGGCTCTTCTTTTGACTCGAAGTCGGTGACTGAAGAAACCGACTCCCTGCACCTTCATAAATAGTACACCATCTTGCCCCCTTCTCGGACTTTCATCACCTTCCGAGGAATAGGCAGACTTTCTGGTCTAGAGATAGCCCATTTACTTGATTCTGCCCTTGGCTCCTTGTCATCTTTGATATCCTCCCAACGAGGAATTTTGACCCCCCGAGGCTTAGAGGTGGTGGGAACTTCTTCGATAGCCAGTTTGGTGAAGTAGATGGCATCAGAATAATGAGTTTCATGGATCTCGAAAGGCCTTTTTGTAGCTTGAATTGTCACCGTCTTCTTTCCCCATTTAGCCTTAACACATTGATGATAACTCGATGGTACAACCCCATATCTATGCATCCAGGTCCTCCCTAGGATGATGTGGTAGTTTGCCTCGGAAACGATAATATGGAACTTGGTGGCCGAGTGAATCTCTCCGACGGCTAAATCAACTGTTACACATCCGATAGTAACTCTCCTTTCTCCACCGAAGCCAGTGATGACTATCGGCTGCTTCACAATGCGTTCTTCAAAGATTCTGGCCTTTTCTAGAGTAGCGCGAGTCATAATGTTGATAGAGGCTCCACTATCTAGAAAAACCCTTTTGAACTCAACCCCGTTAATAAAAACAGTCACATAAAGCGGGCGGTTGTGAGAAAAAGGATACTTCCGATCAGCCTCGGAGAAAGTAATGGCACTAGATTGCTCTTTTGCCTTCCTCGGGATAGATCCCTCAGTCGACATGCATTCCTCATGGTGTGCCTCGGCTATATTAATGATAGACTTGGTGATTTCTGTTCTTGCCTCCCTGGAAAGTCCAAGCTGGTCGAAGAATTGCTTGAACTTTAACAGTCTTGCAAGGTTTTGGCATAGTGATCCGGATCTTTTTCCACTCTTGGAGGCTCGTAGTTAACCATCTCCTCGGTCTCTTCAAAATAAGATGCCACATAAACATGGTGTCCTCCTCTTCCGCAGTACTCTTCTCCTCCTTCTGGATCAAAGGGATCATCGACATGAGTTGTGAAGGTTCTGCCCTCTGGATTGAGAGCACTTCCGTAGTAAACTTGCTCACCCTCGGGCTCGAGGATGTTGTCCAGATAGTAATCATCATCATCGAGATTGGCGATAGCCTCAATCATCGGGCCTTCATAAGCTATCATATCAACATTCTTGCCCTTGTCTCGGTGATGAGGATATGGTTGTCCTCAGATATCTTGAGTCCCTTGCTTTTTGAACTTCAATTCGTCTACCTCGACTTTATCTCTGAAGATTTTCCTGAGAGTCCAACACTTCTCTGTCGGATGTTTCAATGTACGATGGTAGACACAAAATTTAGGGCTCTCGCGGTCATTTTTTCATGGCATTTCTTCGACATAAGGCAATTTTAGCTCTCCGTCGGCCACCCATTCCTTAACTAGAGCTTTCACTTCCTCGATTCCACATGGATAAGAAACATTTCCCTTTTCACCATTATATTGCTTTCTCTTCTGGCCTCTATGACCTCCTCCTTGCGACTTTCGGGTATCTGGGGCAGAGGCGGCAGCAACAATTGGTCCACGAGACGATTTGAAGCTAGTCTTGTAACTGGCCTTAAATCCGGACTCCTGAGCCTAAGGAATGCTAATGTTCCGAGCTGCTTCTATTAATGCCGAGAAGGTGGGTAGCTTGTGATTAACTAGAAATATTTTGTACCTGCTCAATGCCCCTTCTAGACAGATTTGAACCAGATAACTCTCATCCACTGCTTCATGGCAATCCACAGCCTTGTCCTGAAACCTTTTGACGTAGTCATAGATGTCTTCACTTTCTTGTTGTTTTTCTTTACACAATGTAAGTGTGGTCACCTTCTCCGCCACTTGAAAGAACTTAGAGTGGAATTTGTTGACCATTTCCTCCCAACTTTGGACAGAGTTTGGGGCTAAATTAACATACCAACTATATGCTCGGTCGGTGAGGGACTTAGAGAATTCTCTCAACCGGAGGACGTGGTTTGAACCATGAATACCTAGAGTCTCGATGAATCGCACAACATGTTCTTGAGCATTTCCTTGTTTGCCATCGAACTTGATGAACTTCGGCACTGTATACCCCTCAGGGTATGGATAGCTCAGCATCTCAGTGGGGTAAGGCGGCTTGACGTCTGGATCAGGCAAAGAGGGTAAGGTCCTCTTGCCCCATTCGAGATCGAACATGGCCTGCACATCGGCGAGAGTGAGAAACTGTTGAGGGAGAGAGTTTGATGGTGGTATTCCCGGAACTTGGCTTATGGACCCGAAGACTGAGCTAGGGGCGACTTGGCCATTCTGGTGCTGCGGATTCATCATTGGTGAGGACATTTGACGATACTGGCCATCAACGCCTATAGACAAGCCAGTTGGTGATGGGATATTGAATTGAGGCCCGTAGAGTCCACCGCACGGCGCCGCTATACCGGGTTGTGCTTGCAAATTTGTTGTCGGCACCAAAGGAGGCCCGCCTGGTGCTTGGGTAACATTTACCGGTGGCTGTAGACACCCCATTTTTGACCGTCCTCAAGACTTGGACGTCACCGTTGGAACACTCGATGATCATCCATGTTTGTGTTCGTCTTAAGTTCCCGAAGGTCTCGGCTTGCTCGCCTTGCCTCAGGATCTCTCGATTCGATTGCGTTGTGTCTGGTCTTGCACCAGACACTTGTGTTTTGCCTTGGAAGGGTAGGGAATGCCTTGTGAGGCATCCCCACACATCACCGGCCATGGCCAGAGGCCACCGGCTGGTGTTTTGTTGCCATCGGCAATGTATATTGCCGGTCGGCATTATTTGTTGCCGGTCGGCAGTCAATTTTGTCAAGATGGCAATTTTGAGCAGTCGACTACTGTTCATCTGCTTTTGCAGATATTTTAATACAGCTGTATGGCATTTTGTTCCCCTCCATACACGTGTATGGAGGGATGGCCTTCTTGTTAGCTTACCTTGTAAGCTTTACAAGATTGGCTCCTCTATAAGAGGAGTTCCCCTCTCCCTTGCTTAGGGTTAGACATTTTAGAGAGAAAAAAAATTGTTAGAAGCTCTGGTTCTAGGGTTAGAACTTATACATATTCTATCTCTATATCTCTCTCTCTTGAGTGTTCTAGGTGTATTTGTTCATAGTATTGCACACAAACACCTACCATTACACCTTCCCTTGGCTATTGAGGTTCTAAGGGATTGTTTCAGAGTTTTGGAGCTAGTTTGGAGCTTAAGGAGCTACTGGAGCTTCATTTGTGAAAGAGGTCTTCAAGGGTAACAATCTTACTCCTTTATTTCCCATTTTTGCATACTATTTTTGCCTATCTTAGAACTGTTTTTGAGCTTAGTGTATAATACAAAAAAGTTCTATTTTTGGGCCCTCTAAATAGTTTGTTTAGAGTGTTTTGTGGTTTGGAGGTGTTTGACCCCTCTTAGGCCTTGAGAGGCCCCATTTTGTGCTATTTTGAGTGAGATCTGGGACCTTGGTGTTTGGGCCTCCTCACCACTGAAATCTTGAGGGATTTCAGAGGTGAGGATGGTGCCTTGAGGTCCTAGGGAGGAGAGGGCCACCCCCTCTCCATGTTGTCCTTGAAATGGACCATTTTTGGCCTCTTGAGGGAGCACCTAGCTAAGCTTCATGTTGACCATGCCTTAGCTGATTTTTGTGCTTATTATGTCATAATATGCCTCTATTTTTAGTTGGTTTTGGTACACCATGCATGCTTAGCATACCAACCTTGTAATGCCATGTTTAGGCCTTAACATGCCTTAGGTTGTAAACCATTGTTCAAGCATGTTTTAGGTCGAGCTTTGTGAAGCTTTTGTGCTTATTTTACCATGCTAAAGGTCTGTCCTTAGTCATTTTGGTCGGCCATGATGTGTTTGGTATAGCCCCTTTGCATTTTGGCTTGTTGGCCTTAAGTGTGCGAGTGTGTAGCATGCATTACTTGCTTTATTTTAATGGTTTGGCACCATTTACAGCATCATTTCAGTCCCCTTAGCATGCTTGTATGCTTGCCTTGGATGCCCGTTTGATGCCTTATGAGCCTGTGTGGTATGCTCCTTGAAAGTGCATTTGTGCATACTTTTGAATTCAAGCCATTTAGATGCCATCTAAGTGGTCTTTTGGGCTTTGTTTTATGTGCTAAAACTCTGTTTTTGGTCATTAAATTCATGCCATGTTTGGTCTTGCTAAGTGTAGTTCAATCCTTCATTAGCTTGCCTTGAATGCTAGGGCCATTTGTTGCATGTTTAGCCTATCTTGTTTGCTTGGTTTGACACCATGTTCTTGCATGATTTTCAGAGCTTAATGCATGCCCCATGCCCATGATTATTCCCTTTTAAGTGTGCTTGAAAGATGCCCCTTGATGCTTGACTATTTAGGCCTTAACATGTGCATGTGTGTATGTGTGTTTGGTCCCATTTTCTTAAGCTTTTGGCCACTGTTTTGGACCTAACTTAGAGCCGTCCAATTAGTGTAAGTCCACCCCTTGTATGCCATTCAAGTGTTGTTACATTATCCCATGTTTGCATGCTTTGGTTGTGTGTGTTGCATGCTTGAAATCACTTGCATTTGGCATGCATTCCCTTGGTCATATTACTAGCATATGGCATGATTAGATTACATCTTGCATGCTCTAAGTAGTTTGCATAGTTGTGGCATGCTTGTTTGCTTAGTTTGTGTACCTAGTGTGCATCACTTGCTTGTATGCTCATGTTGCATGCTAGCTCACATGATTAGGGTTGCATTGCATTGGCATGCATGCTCTACGTCTTGACCAAGTCATGATGGAAGTAGAAGTCTCTTGGTTTGATTGTGTGCATTGCATTTCATTTGACATCAAAATGTGCACATTTGGTCCCTTGAGCCATCACGCATGGAAATGCGCGATTGATGGTCCGAGAACCAAGGAGCATATCCCTTTGAGTCACTAACATGATAAGGGACATGATTGGTGCATACATTGCTTGAATTGCATTGCCATGCTCTGCCTTGCCCTCTGTTGCTGTCAATTGCAGGTTTTGCAGGAACTTTCTGCCGACCGGCAGTGCTAAGTGCCGACCGGCAATCTTTCCTTTGCCGATAGCTTCACCAACAGCCGGTGATCACATACCACTGCTGGTGACCATTCTACTTAGCCGGTGGTGTCTCCCAATGTCCAGGGAAGCAATTCTGAGACTTTGGCAGTCTTCAAAGAGGCAGAGCAGGGAAAACAAAGGCAGCCTATGCATGGCAGTGCATTTCCGAGCAAGACCCGAGCATGCGCGCATCGAACCCTTTTCCCGAGGCCCCTTTTATTGCTTTTCTTATGCTTAGTTAATTTGTTAATTAATTAGGTGATTTGTAATAATTAATTAGCTTGCGAGTTAGTTAATTTGTATTATTCTTTCGGTCCCCCCGAGCGAGGGCGAATTTGTAATAAGTGTGGGTGAGTGTGTGCATGTCTTCCAACCCCCACTTCTTTCTCCCTTTTACTTACCTGCTTTGATGGTTAGTAATAGGTCATGTTTAAATTAGCATACCCTATGCTATGCATGCGTGCATTCATACATTTGTCTTGCATGCACCGGGCTCGGTACATCATGCTAACTGCATTTGTACTTCAATTCCAAATTGAATACGTGCATCAATTGATTGCATTTCACATGCCATGTTTAGGTTAGCCGAGCCTACCCTAATTGCATCCTGTATGTGTTGCATTAGTCAATTTGACATGAACTAGGACAATGCATGTTGGCTAACTAGTTTATTGTTTTGGCACGGAGTACGATGTAAGTATTTATGCTTTAGCATCTCGCATGAGTGTGAATGTTAACATGACAACATGCTTACCATGTGGCTAGATGCTTATGTGTTATAAATTGCCTGAATGCCTGTGGGTGAAGGTTGGATTGTCTGAGTTGGAAAAACTCGTTGAAATCCGTATTTTAGCCTACTTGCGAGTAGCAAATTCCAAAGTGTTTTTTTAAGACAAACGGATATGCAATGCTTATTTCCAAATTAGGCAATCTAGTCTATACTTGTTTGCTGTGTGTGTAACATAGTAATTCTAGGCTAATAACTGGAATAAGAACACCTAACGTTTTCAAAAACGGATATCATGGTTAGTAGAGGCCGATCTTCGGATCGGGCGAGAGGGGGTGCTCATAGCTGACCTTCCCCAATCGTACCCAAGCTCCCGAGTCGAGGTAACTTTGGTGATGACGGACACGCGGCCTTTGGCACCGAGTCAGGGTTTCCTAAATTCTCCCATTTTAAAATATTTAGGTGGCGACTCTGTATCTGGCAAAGCAGTCCATGTTTGGCACTTCTTTTCAAAAAATCTGTTTCTCAAAACAATTTGCCGGATTTGGACTCTTTGGTTCAGATTAAGAACCGTGACACAAATCGAGTCCGAACTGTAGCGAGGGCCCACGCGGGTGCGTCTACAGTGGCATAACAAGATTAGGTACGGGCAGAGCTCCCTTTTGCGCCATCATGCTCCTCATGTTTTCCTGGACACCAACAGTCGCCGGAGCGTCATTCATTACACCAGAACCTCCCTTAGTCACCATTGGATTTTGGCTTGACACGCCATGGAGCCCGGGCATGGGTAAACTGCTGCCACCTATTGCGGTTTGAGCATGTGTTACTGTGGTCGTGTTGCCATGAGCCATAGGTTGATTGGGGCCTACTTCTCCTTGGATTTGATTTTGTGCTCTGGCAGGAATAACTCCACCACCAGTTTGATTTCCGTTTGGCGCCGGTGCAAAATTAGAGCTCATCACCAACATGGTGTGAGTGAGATTCTGAAGAGTGGTAAGAATCTCCTGCTGAGTGTTTTGAAGTCCTTGAATGGCCTCAAGCAAAAGTGGTTAATCTGGAGCCATGGTCCTGTCATCACCACCATTAGAGGATCCTTGTTGGTAAACTTCATCTTCTCCCGCCATCCTAGTTGGAGTTGTGTGGATTCCAGATCTCGTTGAGACAATTAACCAATCTGCCTCTCCAGCGGAGTCGCCAAATGTAGGAGAGGGTTCAAGAACACCGTTGGAAAATTCGAAGATCTTCGAAGATCCTTGAAGAACAACTTCGAATTCTCTAGAAGATAATGAGAGGCTTAGATTCTTCAATAGTCTTAACTTAAGAACACAAGAGTAAAGGAGATGATGGAGATAAGAGATTGGGTGAAGAAGAAGGCAAAATGGCTAGAGAGAGAATAATGGCAAGGCTCTCCCATGGATCTCCCACTTTCACTCTCAAGATTGATAATGGAGAAGGAAAATTAGTTCTTTCCCAAGAGTTAAAAATCTCCAAAATCCATCCCTTGTAAAGCTATGGGTGAGTGCTATTTATAGGCACCTCATGATGTAAGATAGAGCCCATGTGCAAGGCACATGGGGAATATTCTCTCTAACCACCTTGTCCGAGGAGGTGACCTCTCCAAGGATGAGAAAAAACCCCGAAGAGAAGATCAACCTCTCGGCAAACCCTTCTTCTTAGCCACACCTAACCAATGATCCCCAATCATCCTAAAGGGGCGAGGTAGTCCTAGAGGACCCTCCCGTCGCTAAATATTGCCGAGTCTCATGGACCCCCCGGAGTCGTGCCACCTCGACCCGGGTATAGGCTAGTTTAACTGAAGAGTGAATTTATCTCCACTCACCGTCCTCGGGATCGGGTCCTTTGTTCGAACTCCATTACGCCCATGGTTCTGGTGCGTAGATCCCGGAAAGCTCCAAGCTCGCAAGTGTTCTGGGACTCATTAACGGAGCGACTTCTAGATTGCGTTTGAATCCGTTCGAAGCCAGGTGCTTCGGATCTCTAGGTTTGTGGATCCGAACCCTTTCGAGTTCGAGCTCGAGTAAGTCTCTAAGTTCGTGGATCCGAACCCTTTCGAGGATTAGAGCGATTCAGCCTGTTTGATGGCGATAAATCCGGGCCCACCAATCTTGGACTTGCGATAAATTCGGGCCCACCAACCTTCAACTATTGGGCCTAATTAATTTAGTGGGCCCAAATTAGCTCCTCTTACAAGTTTGTAATGCCTTGCCTTCACCTCAAATCATGTAGGGGTAGGAAAAATTGAAGAGGCATGGAAGGGGGCAAAACGGGGATAATTTAATTTTATAATCTTAAGAATGACAACATTAATAAAAATAATAAATAATGTGATGTATTATAGACAAAAATTGATAAGTGACAAGAGACAAAAATGTAAAAATGAGTATTAAGAGTAATATTTTTGGTATTTTAGTATTATTATATTTATTAAAATAAAATTATATAGAGTAATAATGTAGAAGTCTAATAGAATATTTAAAACAATTCTCGCTCACATGTCTTCTCTAATCTTCCGTCAATGATCTATTTTACACATCACTAAATTTAGAAATTGAGTCTAAAAAGTAGACTTTTATATTATTTTTCAATTATATATTATATACATGCGAAGATATTTGATGAATAAAATAGGGGTAAGGAAGAAAAATTCATCCCTTGGAAAAACATGCAAAGTTTGAATGGTAAAGTCATAATAAACCATCCTATTTGTTTTAGATAGACCTAATTAATATAATGTCACGATCCAAACCCGCTCTATAGGTTTAGCATCGTAACCGGCCAGTAATCCTAAAATTACTGAAGACCTCTTAATAGATTCACAAAATAAGGGGTTGGCGAAAGCAGATACATAAATACAATTGTCCAATGAGCTGTGTTGGCTTATATGAGACAGAAAAATTTAAACTTCTACAAACATATATCATAACATCATCATTACGTCATGACACTATACAAATAAGTCAAAAGGGATTATACCCAGTATACAAAACCTTGTCTTAATAATTAACATCTTTAACAAAAGAAAACAAAGCCTTAAGCCTTGATCATAGAACCATGATCACTTGACAGTTTCGGAACCTCCACGTGAGGCACTGAGGTTGGCTAGCAAAACAGAAGTCTAGACAGGTGCCATTAGGCTCGGTTTTGCACTTGCTCACGTACATATATATATATATATATATAAACAGTGAACTAAAGCACATTGAATAACATTAAGGTACAGAGATTAGTGAACGAATTCCGAACATTTCATAATCATAAAATAGATCATAATATAATCATTCTCATATCTGAACATAATAATGGTACATCCAACAGAACATAACATATCGTCTTCTGATTAGAATAATCGATCCTAGACACCGATTATCAAACATAACTCTACTTTGTCTAGTAGTTAGCGAGATCTTGTAATCACATATATGTCATAGACCCACATTAACATGTTGTCCCCCATGACTTGGGGCTTTCTTTTTGGACGCCATAATAGATCAAAATAGGACATTCGTTCACATAAACAAAATATCATTTCAAGAATCATAGCTTACCAATAACATTTCAAATATAATTCATATGAACATATCTTTATAGTAGCGTTACTCACAATGGGCTTCTAGAAATGGTTGATCGGCTTTTAGACCTTGACCTACAACCACAAACATACATAGCACAAAACTTGTCTTATCATTACATAGTCATATGGAGATCATGGCTTGACTTTCGTTACATTAGCTTCTTATTCTTTCATATCACATTGCTTGTACACATTGAAACACACACTCTGAATGCACTTGACTTACTATATTATTTTTAGGTGTGTTTCTAATTCTTATCCTCATTATTGTGGCTTAAACCATGACTTAAGAATGCCTAGGATGGAATGAAGATGCAATTATGCACTTTAATACACTTAACAAAATTTCATAAAATAGGGCAGTTCGCTGAGTGAAACTTTGGTTGCTCAAGCGGACCCCTTGGTCTGCAAAAGTACTAGATGCCATGAATCTAGGCTCGAGCCAACTTTTGGTCACTCGAGCCATGGCCTTGCGTAGGTGAGTTTGCTTGAGTGAAGCTTTGGTCGCTCGAGCCAACTGCCTCGACGGCAAAACTTCTAAGAGCTTACACTGTGCGCTTAAGCGAAGATTTGTTCGCTCGAGTGGTGTGACAGAATTCTAGAATTTCTAGGTTTCGGTTTCATGCTCAAAACTCAATTCTAATGCACCAAGACACGTTCCTTTGGGCCAAAAATAAGAGAAAACATGTAGAAACTCATAAAACATCTTGAATTGAAGATCATTTCGCAAAATCAAGGTCCAAAAGCATGTCAGTTCTTCTAAAACCAAACTTGCAACTCGATGTACAATGCATGCATGTAATGATATGAATTTAAAACTTCCAACACATAGACAAATGAAGTGTTTAATTATGAAATCATGGTGAGCTCTCAAGTCTTAGCAAATATATATACTTCCATGTGTGAATTCTTAGAAAATAAACTCAAAACTTACATGCATGTGGAAATCTTTTCCAAAATTCTTTTCTCAAAAACTCATGGACTTAACAATTTGGGCTCAAAAGCTCCATGCATGTTTAAAATCCTTTTCCACAACATGAATTTGAGAATCAACACATGATAGATGAAACATGAAAGTACAAATTAGCTCACAATTCAACATGCATGCTAGAATATAACCTCTATATGGCAAAAGTTAACATGTTCTTGCATGTATGTAAAACTTCTTCCCTTTCTTGACTTCAATTACCAAAATACATGCAAATGGTCGTGTATAATCCATGAATACAACTTTAGAACATATTATCTCCATGAATTGAGGGTTGAATTCATACCTAGAGGCCTCAAACACATTTAGTCTAGCACAATGTTGAGCAATTCAAACTATATCTTTAAGTTCACCTTCAATCTCTACACTCTATTCTCTAGATGAGATCTCTCTCTCTCTTTCTCTCTCTACAATGTCATGTAAGATTTTTGCTCAAGAATGAAGAGAAAGATGAGCTCAAATGAGCTTATGGCTCCTATATATAGCTAGAGTGGCTTATTACAATAATTACAACTAAGGGTGAGTAGCGGATATTTCGATCTGCCCAAACCGACCAAACCGAACCGATCTGCTGCATTTTGGACGGATGCGTGATGACGAGCAGACATTTACAGATTGATTTTTTTCAATCCGTTTAGTTTTGGATGGATAGTGGATTTGAGGTTCCTTTGGTTGCAACCAAACTATCAAACTGCGAGCATCCCTAGTAATTTGTAAAACTTTGTGTTTTCAATTTGTTTAGATATTTTGTTTGTGTTTTCAATTGAAAAAGAGTTTAGATATTTTGTTGTGTTTTCAATTTGAAAATTCTTTTATCAAATGGCAACGGCTGATATTTGGTATTTTTGTGTGGAAAATATAATGTTTAATTTTGTCATTTAAAAAAAAATAAAATTAAATAGTTTTTGAATAAAAAAAAATAATGAAATAGTTTTGATAATGCATGATTTTGTTATATGTATTTATTATTGGTATTTGACAATTTACTTGATAATCTTTTGATTATGTTGAGTTGGATTGTTATCAAAAAAAAAAAAAAATGTTGACAAGTTGTTATATTATGTTAAAAATTTGTAAAAGTTTAAACCGCCAAACCGATTTGCATCCATCCGCCAATCCGTCAATCCACTCAATTCGTATCCATCAATTCGATGGACGGATGCGAATTGATTTTTTCCAATTTGCCCATTTGGCGGACGGATGGCGGATTAGAGGTTTTCCAGCCGCAACTGAACCACGAGCACCCCTAATTAGAACATTAGGTCAATTAAATATAACTTAATTTATCAAATTGAATCAATTTTTAATTAAACTTACCAAAGTGTTCTAAATATTCCAAATAACTTATTCATGTAACCAATTTTGGTTTCGGATGTTAATAAGGCTTTTAATGTTCATATCAAAGCAGATTTTACAACAACTATTACTACGAGTAACAGATAGAAAGCCAATTAGCATGCAAAATACACAACGAACACATAATTTTATTTTAACCTCTTAATTAACATCTTTAATTACTGATTAAGAGCATATTACAGATTGGGGTCATTACATATAATTACTGTGATTACTAACAAGCCTGTTTCTATGACTTTTATTTTCAAAAATGGTTCTTCCAAGACTCTTGGTGGATCCATTTTGGACCTAATTTTGAAATCACTACTGCTGAAATTCTCACTTGGTTCGAACCATGGTGGCATCAATTTGGACTCCAATTTGCCTCTCTTCTAAAACCTCTCCAGGACTCTTACCAAATTTATCGAAAAGAAGTTGATCATTCTTTTCCTGAATTTTTATACTTTGTTATTGATTTCAAATTTCTTTGGATTATGCCTGGTGGTATACAATCTCAATTCTACACAATACTCAATGTCTTACTCGCTAGATTGCTTATAAGTGGTGGAAAAATTACAAAATTCTTGCAAAACAATATCCTAACCAATTACTCACTTTTTACAAGTAATGGAAACAAAAGGCATTTGTTAATCCTGCTCCTTCCATGTTTTCTTCCTCTAGTCTCAAATCATCAAAATCTTTTTATTACAACACCTTCAAAGCAGAACTAAAACAAAAATTAAAGGACAAGTATCCCTCAATTTCCAAACCAGAATTTGACTATAAAAACAAAAAAATATTAAAATGAAAATGATTCAAATGGTCGAAGCAGAATCTCTTTCAGACTAAGATGAGGACATTGTATTGGAAACTATTCTCGCAATTCTCACCAAACCAAAACAATCGACAATATCGCTAATAATTTGTCCTGCATCTTCTCCAATGATTTCCACTCAAAACCTTGATGATGACTTTTTGGACACGTGTCAAGGATGGACCTATGTGTGGACAAACAGGGGCCACGACCCCCTGCTAAAGTAAATAATAAAATTATTATTATATACTACTTTTGAACCTAATATTAATAATATATAATTGTTTGAAAAAGATGGTCCCGCTACTTTTGTCATTATCAAATAGTCTGGGTCTCACCTATTCATTAGATGGCCCACTCATTTTTCATGGTCTCTTCTCGCCAAAAAAAATAAAATAAAAAAAACCAACTAAACATATAATAAAGAATAAAATATAATTAAAAATTCACTTCTTTTCCTGATGAGAAAGAGACAAAAAGTACAAAAAGAAAACCTAATTGGACTTGTTGCAGTGCCGATTTGTTTATTCTTTAAAATTGTAGGGTTCTTCTTGCAGTCAAATCAACATGAGGAACATAGAAAAAAAGTATTACTTCTGCTATTAGTCTTCTTATTTTTACAAGTATGTGATTCATATTTTATTTTATTGCTATTTTCAATTTGTAATACTTTTATTATCTTTTTTTTTTTCAATTTCATGTTAATGCAATTACAATTTTTTAAATTTTATATATTAAGGGAAAATTCATGAATTAGGACATAAGATTGCAATTACTAAGTTTTTTTTAATCATATTTGGGCAAATTTAATTTTATTTAGATTATGTGTTACAAATTCAAAATTAAAATGAATTGAGACTTGTAAGTAATTTATGTGTTCAATCTAAATTTTGAATTTTTAAGTTTATATGAAATTTATTTTAATTGTAACAAAATGAAAAATAAATTTCTTACAGACTCTTTGCTTGTGTACATTGAAAAAGAAATTGCTAAAAATTTTATCATAGAGTCAATCATTGAAAGCTTTTGAGATATCAAAGAACGTCGAGTTCCACTTTGATAGATGATTGAGCAATGTTTTAAGAACCAGTCTGGACCTAGTTCCGGTCCAGATGATCCACAAAAATTGGACTAGGCCAACAACCGACCTTGTTTGCAATAATAGAAAAATCAGTTGTTCAACCGATAAAACCAACAAATCGGTCCTGGCCCCCGACCAACCCAGTTGGTGTTTTTTTGCTTTTTTTTTTTCCTCTTTCTTTTTTACATATTTATATATATATATCAAAATTTTAACTAAAAACTCTTACTTCAAGAGTCTCCTCTCATGAGGAGGAGTTTCATTAGAAGTTTGAAGAAATTATGAAAGTCTATTCCTATTTATAGGAAAAAATTGTTCAAAGAGAACCTAAAAATTCAATGTGGGATTCAATAAAATTGTTTGAATCATATTTGATTAGAGGGAGAGTTGAAAATTTCATTTCCCTCCAAAATAAAATCTAGCATTCAATCAATTTGTTTGGAGAGAATGTTAAATTTTTTAAATTTCTTTAAAACTAGTGACTTTTTAATTTTTTTTTATTATCTATTATGACTTTATTAAATATTAGTAAATATTATGTGACACTTTTTAAATTTTTTTAATAATTATATATATTTTTATTTATTTATAATTTATAATTATATTTTTAATTATATAATATTAATTATGATGTCACAGTTCGACCGCTTCAACTTGACAGTTGAATCAGTGACCCGTCTACCAGATCTTTTTTTTGGTTCGCTTACCAGTCTAGTTTTCAAAACATTGTGATTGAGTTGATTTGTATAAAGAATTATTTATTACACAACTTTACTTTTATTCATATACTAAATTCACTAAATACATGATTATTTTATTTTTTTAGTACTAATTTAATATCAAATTTTAGTTTATTTTTTGAATTCCAAAAAATAGTAGTTTATATCAATTCATATATAAAATAAAAAAAAATTATTCATGTCTCTAGCTCCGTTCTTGAAGGTGTAGACCTAAATAATTTATAATCCATGTGATCTCTACCTCCCACAATATCCAAAGCAACTATTCAAGGACAATAATATCAATAAAGTAGATTCCAATCTCAATAATTCTTCATCAAAAGCAAACCCGTGACTCAAGCCATTATGATGCTGATCATAAAGTAGATGCTCTCCACCGATAAAGGGAAGAGCACACAATAATGGTTTCCACTGACAAAAGCAAAAAGGAGATTCTCTTTTATCTCTTCAGACTTCACACAACTTTAATTCAGACTTTTGTCTTCTATAAAAGCCAGCCATTCCATTTGAGGAGGGCACACTTTCAAAATTTCAAGAATTTTCATATTGTAAATTGTGAGTGTTAGTGTGAGTGTGTTGAGTGAGATTGTACGAGTGTAAGAATAGTGTGAAGTGAATGTGCTTGTAGTTAGTGTGCTTGTATCTTGGATGATGTGTTCAATCTTCTTCTAAGAGTGTGACCTTTGTAAGTTTTCTTCCATCTTGTTTTTGATTTTAATATAATATAAGTGTGATATTTATTTAGTATGCTTTTGATTTTTGAATTACATATTGAAATTAATGATAGTTATCAATATATTTTTGATTTACAAGAAGAATTTCTAATCTAAGAATATTATTATCCCTTGCATCAAGACATTCAATTATTAATTATAGTCAAGAATTGCTACTTTAAAAAGAAAGATCAAAGAAGAACAAGCTTCTTTAAAACGACTCCAAAAACAATTACAATCTTTAATCTATATCTAATTTCTATCACTAAGATAATATCTTGGGCTTCCTTTTGGTATCAAAGCCAAGTTAGGTTTAAAGTTGATTTAGCCTCTTCCTATATAACTGATATGGCACCCAAGTCGCAGAAGTCTGTAAGCCGTTAGGTCGTTAGGCAGGAGGCCATTGTTGACCATTTTGAGTTTAGGCAGTACCACATGTTGACAACCACAGTTATAATGGCAAGATTAATTAAATCATTCTCTAATCCAGTTTCTAGCGAAAGTTCCTCAACGAAATCAATTATTATTAATCAAAATGACCTAAAGATAGAAAAGATTAAAGAGCGTCCCAAGAATTGGAAATTACCTACAAAAGATATCGACTGCTTATATGATAAGAAATTTGAACTCAAACAGACTTACAAGATCAAAACAATTGAACAAATTTACCTGTAACCCAAGACAATCAAAATTTTCAATTACTTGACCGTGACACCATTCTTAAGTTTCAGAAGAAATTCAATTTCCTACATTTAGGTCCTGTCCAAGTCGGCGTCAAACCCATGACACGCCTACATCTTAATAAATCTGTCATATGTGCTCTTTTGAGATATGAGATACCATGATTATAATGATTTATTGTTAGGCGTTATCAAATCCAATCTTGCTCATGGACCTATTTACTTTGAATGTTTTCCTAATTTCGAGGTATCTTTAATAGATCCTACTATTCTGAAGACTCTTATCCTTAACATCTAAACTAAACGTTACAAAATTGACTCTCCATCTTTCAATATTATGGTTTGTTATCGTGATTATCTCAAAGCTATGACCACTTCTTGCCCTAGTTTCAAATACATTGTTTCAAACCCCAAACAATCCACTATCTTATTTCATGCTCATCAAGAAAATGCTGAAGTTATGGTTCCTCGAGTTATAACTTGGGGAAAAAGTCTTACAAGCTGATGTAAACGATGATGAAGATACATGGGTGATTCCTAATGCTGTCCTAGCTCTTACTTTTCAGCCTCAAACAAATCCACATACTATCCTTCAAAATCCAAATGGATTGGTTGTTCTCCGTTTCCAATGATCTATATCCATTCATACACAATCACAAATATCTTCACAACCACCTTCCATAAGATACCATACTCCTGCTCAAACTCCTCAATACCCTCCTTGTCACTCAATAGACATACCTTTACATTCTACCCGAAGACAACCTAACCAAATTTCACATACAAATTATGCTGATTTTAACTACTTTCCTCAAGACATAGATTTCGACATTGAATCCTTACCAATTAATGCTGTTCAAAATGATTTCACAATCAACCATGTCTTACTCTCACAAAAATACAATGCTCTTTATAATTCTCATAACAAAATTTATTTTAAAAGAAATTATACTAGTGCTTAACAACAAATTATTCGATCTGAATATTTTCTCGCCTTACAACAATTACAACAACATATATCCTTTTTCCATTGGTATTCTCACCAGTACTTTCCTCGTTACCAAATAATAGTTCCCCAAAAACTCTTATCTGCTCATTTCAATGTCATTCAGAAAAACTGGCCTATCCTTAGTGGCGAACCCGTTCAATTTGTGGATCCTCCTAGTCAGACCTGTACCCTTCGAGGTGCTAATTTCTCCTTTTATGTTAAGCCTTATAATCGACCTCCAATAGAAGGTACCCAATCCTCCAAAAACAACTCTTTCATCAAAGTCTTTTGATTATGATGCTTTCAAAGTAGAACTAAAACAAAAATTAAAGGACAAGTATCCCTCAATTTCCAAACTAGAATTTAAACATAAATACAAAAAAGATATTAAAATGAAAATGATCCAAATGACCGAAGCAGAATCTCTTTCAGACTTAGATAAGGACATTGTATTGGAAACTATTCCCCAAATTCTCACCAAACCAAAACAACCAACAATATCTCCAATAATTTCTTCAACATCTTCTCTAAGGATTCCCACTCAAAACCTTAATGACGACTTTTCAGACACGTGTCAAGGTGTAGACCTTAATAATTTATGATCCATGTGATTTATGCCTCCCACAATATCCAAAACAACTATTCAAGGACAATAATATCAACAAAGTAGATTCCAATCTCAATAATTCTCCATCAAAAGCAAACCCATGACCCAAGCCATAGTGATGCTGATCATAAAGTAGATGCTCTCCATCGGCAAAGGGAAAAGCACAACAATAATGGTTTCCACTGACAAAAGTAAAAAGAGATTCTCTCTTATCTCTTCGAACTTCAAACAACTTCAATTCCGACTCCTCTTTTCTATAAAAGCCAGCCCTTCCATCTAAGGAGGGTATGCTTTCAGAATTTCAAGAATTTTCATATTATAAATTATGAGTGTTAGTGTGAGTGTGCTAAGTGAGATTGTAAAAGTGTAAAAATAATGTGAAGTGAGTATGCATGTAGTCAGTGTGCTAGTTAGTGTGCCTGTGTATCTTGGATGCTTTGTCCAATCTGTTCTAAGAGTGTGACCCTTTGTAAGTTTTATTCCATCTTGTTTCTGATTTTAACATAATATAAGTGTGATGTTTATTTAGTATGCTTTTGATTTTTGAATTATGTATTGAAATTAATGATAGTTATCAATATATTTCTAATTTACAAAAAGAATTGTCTAATCTAAGAAACCTTATTACAAAAAGAGAAAATTCACTAACTCAAACAACTCCAAGAATATATCTAAATCCAAACGAAGTTCCTCTAAAAAATCCGCCAACGGTTGGAAATCTGGCAAACCCAGTCATTATGCAAATAAATGCCTCACCAAGAAGAAAATCCATGAACTTGATGCTTCCGATGAACTAAAAACCCAATTAGAATAAATTCTTCTTCTTAACAAAGAACTTGAATCTGATCCTGAATATTCTTCTAAAAATTCTTTTGACAATGACTTCCAACTTAATAATATTATTACTTTTTCTGATAAAGAACCAAAAGATCATCCTGAAGACTCTCATGAATGTCCATGTTAATCAACAAATGATTATTATAAGACTATTTTAGAAATGAATGGTCTCAGTATTAATGTTTTAAAAACACAAGATAAAATGATTCTTGAATTTATAGACAATATTGATGATCTAGAAAAGAAACAACAAGCTATGTTCAAATATTCAAATTCAAAACAAAAAAATGCTCCAACCACAAATACTACACAAGAATTAAAATATGACAGTTATGATTTCAAAGATGTCTTTGATAGAGTCAACAAAGTACCCACTCCACTAAATACACCTACTATCCAAGATCTAAAAATGAAATCTGCAACCTCAAAGTTGATGTCTAAAATTTACAATCACGAGTCCTTTCTCTTGAAGAAAACTTTGTCGATGTCGATGATTTCCTTGCTAATACATCAATTCCCTATGAAAGGAATCATCTAACAAAAAACCTGAAAAACAACCACTTGTTATCAATGCCTCTGTCAATTTATTCCTTAATAGTATTACATTCCAAAAATGGTATATTGAAATTAAAGTTATAATACTTGACTTCATTCTAATAACTATGGCACTTGTTGATTGTAGTGTTGATCTCAATTGTATTAGAGAAGGTTTTGTACCTTTTAAATATTTTGAAAAAATTGATCAATCCTTAAGCACTGCTAATGGTGGATCTATGGAAATCAATTACAAAATATCTCATGCCCAAATTTGTAATCAAGGTATTTGTTTAAATACTGAATTCTTATTAGTTAAAAATTTGTCTCAATTAATCATATTAGGAACTCCCTTCCTTACTATGATAGTTCTGTTTATTGTCACAAATGAAGGAATTTCCACAATCCTTATTAACCAAGACATCGTCTTCAAATTCTTATTTCCTTCATAGGAAGATGAAATCAATACTTTAATGACAAATCTTTCTTATAAACAAAAATAAATTTGTTTACTTGAAAAAGAAATTTCTTACAAAGTTATCTACCAAAAGTTACAACAACCCCATGTTAAATCTATTATTAAAAAAATTTAAACTTTATTCGAAAAGGATTTATGCTTAGAATTACCCCATGCTTTTTGGCACCGCAAACAACCCATGGTTGATTTACCATATGAAAAAGATTTCAATGAATGACATATTTCTACTAAAGCTACGCCAATCCAAATGGATAAAAAATTAATGGAACACTGCAAACAAAAGATCAATGATCTTAATAAAAAATTGATCCGCCCTAGCAAATCTCCTTGGTCTTGTCCTATTTTTATGTTAACAAGAATGCCAAATTAGAACGAGGGACACCCCGTTTGGTTATTAATTACAAATCACTTAATAAGGTTTTACAATGGATCATGTATCCTATTCCAAACAAAAAAACCTGTTAAATCGGCTATTTGAAGCTAAAATATTTTTCAAATTTGACATGAAATCTGGATTCTGGCAAGTCTAGGTCACGGAAAAGGATAGATACAAAACCGCATTCACTATGCCTTTTGGCCACTATGAATGAAATGTTATGCCTTTTGGCACAAAAAAATGCTCCTTCTAAATTCCAAAACATAATGAATGATATTTTTAATCCTTACACAACTTTCACAATCGTTTATATTGATGATGTGTTAATTTATTCAAATTCCGTTTCTCAATATAGCAAACATCTATACAAATTTTATAATATTATAAAAAATAATGGACTAGTCCTTAGTGCCAAGAAATGCAACTATTTCAAACCTCTATCCGATTTCTTGGCCATGTCATTCACAAAGGCACAATTATTCCCATTCAACGATCCATTGAATTTTTCAGTAAATTTCCTGATGAAGTCCGGGATAAAACACAATTACAACGCTTTTTAGGATTCTTAAATTATATATCTAAATTCTACAAAGATCTATATAAAGACAGCAAAATCCTTTATACTGGTTTAAGGAAAACCCTACTGCTTGGACACAAGAGCATACTTTGACTGCCCAACACATCAAACAAAGATCTAAATTTTTACCCTTATTATGTTTACCAATTCCAATTGCTTACAAAATTGTTGAGACAGATGCTAGCGATATTAGCTATGGTGGCATACTCAAACAACTTTATAAAGGCAAAGAACACTTAGTTTGGTTGACCTCTACAATTTGGAAAGGTCCACAAATGCGGTATTCTACCATCCAAAAAGAAATTGTATCTATTGTTTCTTGCATTAAGGAATTTGAATATGATTTACTTAATCAAGAATTTTTATTATGCATTGATTGTAAAGCTGCCAAGGAAGTTCTTGAGAAGGATATAAGGAATATTGTTTTTAGACAAGCCTTTGCTCAGTGGCAAGCAATTTTATGTGTTTTTTATTTTAAGATAGAATATATTCGTGGTGATTCCGATTCTCTCCCGATTTCTTAACTCGTGAATTTTTGTAGGAATCTCCAGATACCTCTGCATCAAGATCTCAGCCCCTACCAAAAGTTTTTTAAAAATCAACATATTTTCACTCATTATTGTTGTCGCTTTATTCAAGTTAAAAGTTATTATTTCTGGATGGCGTGCAATCTAAAAAATTATTCATAAGCTACTTCCTCCAAATGAGGACCCAATTTTCACCAAACATCAGCAGACCATGGTTACTACACCCATGATACTCTATATCCTATTGTTCCTATCACAAATGACCATATATATTGCTTACAACAACACTCCGATGCCAAACCAGAAACCGTTATTTCCCATTATTTTCCTAACAATTGGCATTATATTCAACATTATGGCCAACATTCACGCGTCTGTTATGAAAAAATCTTAGAAGAAACCCGATCTATTACTGTTGAGCATGTGTATTCTAAGGAAGCCAAAAGTTTGCTCCAATATTCCAAGCTTCACATTCTCAAGATTATTTCTCCTGGGGAATGAGGAAGTCATCTAACCATTTTCTGCAAAATTTCTGTCCCTAACATTAAACCCAATCAATATTGAGAGGGAGATTCACAATTTGGCTTTGGGTCATGGTAGAAGCCTGGCAGAAAGAGGGCCAAGAATGTTTGGGCCGAGCAAACTTGGGCTTGTCCAGAGTTGGTTTTTCTCGGTCGAGGTCCAAGTCCCATGTTTGGGCCGAGCTAACTTGGCCGAGATGATCGTCTGCCAATCCGGGGTTCAGGGTTCGCACATTTAGCTCGGCGGGACAAATCTTCTGAATACCGGCTTAACCTGTATGGAGCTCAGTCGTACCGAAATGCTACCGAGCTCGGTTGTGATGGAGCTTAGCGAGTGGCGCCGTCGGACTCGTTACGTAGTGCGGTCGTTTGAGTCCGAATTGATGCCGTCGGGCTGCCCCCGTTCCCGCGAATGTTGTTTGGCGGTTTGATTAAGTGGTGTTTAGCTAGATTTACACTGACGGATGGGAGAGCAGCTCCACGTGTCAATAGACGAGTGGGTGCAGAGGTGAACGTTGAAAGTATGTAAACATGATTGCGCCCCCCATGCTGGGGATGGAACATCATTTGGTGAGAGAAACTCAACATTCATTCAGTTCTTCTCTCTCTCTCTCTCTGTGAGTGTGTGCTAACTTGACCGTCGGAGGGGTTTTCTGGCAACACACTGCTGGGTAGCTCACCGCCGTTGTGTTTTCAGGTTGATCGGATAGACACGGAGCTCGGACGTAAGGAGTACGGACAACGACGAATATCTCTTCCCCGTACAATTGGCGTCGTCTGTGGAAACTTTTGCAGACACAACCTTGTCCTCCAAGCTCATTTGATCGCCTTCCATGGTAAACAACGACAAAATACCGATGTTTGCCATTGACAGTGTTACCCCGGAGTCAGCCAGACGGAGAGACGGACTCCCCGTCGTTCCAAACATGGTGGACCTGGAGACTTCCCCAGGAGGACTTCCAAGAGATACACGAGATAAGCGTGCCAGAAGTTTTGGTCACTCACGAAGCCCAGACGGACACTGGCGGCAAAGAGAATCGCACGCTAGACATCTGGAGCACAAGTTAAGGGACCAAGACACCGTCATCTGGAGAATGGCGGCAGAGATGGAAGCTCTCAAACGGCAGGTCAAAGGGAAGGGTGTTACTGGAATGGGAGACCACAGTGAACGCACCCAACCACGTCGTTCAGGTAACCAGCGACACACCCCCTCCCTTTCTATCACTAGAAGCTATAGGGCTGGAGAGTCAGACACGCCTGTAGAGAAGTCTAGCACGCAAGATAGTACCTATCATCCCTCCCGTCCGACGACGACGTCGAGATATTCCTACTCCGTTCGTTTAGAGGACTTGCAGGTTGTCTTGAAGGAATAGGCTCGCCGACAGGAGACTCAAAGGGTGCCGGCGCTCCAGCGGCTATCCTACGGGGGTCATGCCAGTGAAGAGGTCATAATGCCACCCCCCCGCTCAGTCGTGCCAATCCCTCTGGACACAGATTTGGCGAGACTGAACGCCACCCCCTTCTCCCTTGAGATAGAAACCACACCGCTCCCAGCGGGCTTTCACCAGCCCAAGTTTACGTTTTATGACGAAAAAACCGATCCGTACATGCATGTAAGCCACTTCCGGCAGGTCATGACCGAACACAGGCGTAATGACGCTCTCATGTGTCTTATTTTCCCATCGAGTTTGGGCGAGTTGGGCTTGAAATGGTTTGAGAGGCTACCGGAGGAAAGCATCGAAAGGTGGCAGCAGTTGGCGGAAGTATTCGTGACTCATTTCAAAACCAACACCAAAATGTCAAAAGAAGTGGACTACCTTCTTAGTGTCAAGATGGAGTCGAATGACACCCTCAAGGCATACAACTCTAGGTACTGGGAAACCTTCAACAAGATCCTAGATTGCCCGATCAACCTGGCAATCACTCAATATAAGCGCAGTCTCCCGGTCAGACATAGGCTGAGGGACTCGCTTACAATGAACCAGTCGACGTCCATGGGGCAACTAATGCAACGCATCAATGAGCACATCCGAGTAGAGGATGATGTGGCGGCGTCCACCGTGAAGACAAATCCGGTGGCAATAGACAAAAGGGCGGCTGGCAACGTACACGCAGTCGAACGAGAGACTAACCGTCCAAATGATCGCGCCAGGAAATCTGACCATGGACCAAATCATAAAAATCGGGGTAGAGGTCACTGCAATGACCGAGCAGAGTATCCCCGCAATGACGAAACTGATGCTAACAGAAGGTTGAACGCTCAGACGGGCATCACCACGGTATTTAGGATTCCAATCTATCGCATAGTTAGTGAAATCCGCGACGAGGATTACATCTGGTTTCCTGCTAAGTTAGGCGATGCGCAAAAGGCATTCAATTCGCGGTACTGCTACACATATCATAGGGAGCGAGGACACTGGACAGAGGACTGTTTGCCTTTGAAGCAACACTTGGAGGAGTTAGTCGCAGTCGGTCACTTAGACCTTTACATTGATGGGGGCGTTAGAGTCGCGCATCCCACCCCCGCTGATCCAAGTGGTTCGGATGACTTAGAGGCACCCCCTCAAGGAGTGGTCAATGTGATCCATGGCATAGTGGAGCCGGCGCGTGAATGCGAGCTCCGAGGAATGATAAAAAAGGCAGAACATATGAGGGAAGTTTTGTCAGTCCAGCCCGCGATCAAAAGGGGGAAGACCAAGTAGAAAGATGTGATTAGTTTCTTAACTAGGGACCTAGAGTGCATTCAAATGCCGCACAACGACGCCCTAGTAGTCACCCTCCGCGTCAGAGACTTTGATGTCAAGCGCATCTTGATTGACCAAGGAAGCTCGGTTGAGATTATGTACTACGACGCGCTCAAGCAACTCAAACTATGGGATACAAACTTGGCTCCGGCAACTTCCCCATTAGTTGGTTTCAACTCACAACCGGAGTGGCCTATGGGAAAGATAACCTTACCGGTCAAAGCCGGATCCGTGGTCAAGCAGGTGGAGTTTTGGGTATTGAAGGTGCCGTCCACATACAACCTGATCTTAGGTAGTGGATGACTTCATGCTATGCAGGCGGTAACGTCCACATACCACCAGGTTATGAGGTTTCCCTTGGCTATGGGGGAAGTTGAGGAAATTTGGGGCGATCAAGTCATGTCAAAGCAATGTTTCGTGGCAGTGAATGGGAGTCGAGCTGTCAAAGGCTTCGTGCAAATGATTGAAGGTCCAGAAGACCAAAGTGTCCTTGATGACGTGGGCGCCAAGGCCGAGGACAATGCTATTGAAGAGTTTGTGGAAGTACGCATCGATGTCGAAAGTCCAAACAAGTTCTTTTTGCTAGGGTCAAGCTTGACCGCCCAAGAAAGGACCGAGATGGTAGAGTTCTTGACGGCGAATATCGAAGTCTTCGCATGGACGCCGTACGACATGCCTGGCGTTGATCCAAGCTTTATTTGCCACCAACTCAATGTTTTCCCGGATGCACGCCCTGTCATTCAAAGAACGCAGAGATCGACTCTTCATCACGCCGAGGTAGTCGCGGAGGAAGTGACAAACCTGCTAAAAGCAAGGGCTATCCAGGAAGTGCACTAGCCTCGGTAGGTTTCAAACATGGTCGTAGTGCCCAAGAAGAATAAAAAGTGGCGAGTTTGCGTTTATTACAAGACTGTCAACCGAGCTTGCCCTAAAGACAACTTTCCTCTACCTAGAATAGACCAACTGGTGGATCTTACAGCCGGGTATAATAGGCTCAGTTTCTTGAATGCCTATTGCGGTTATCACCAGATCGCCATGTATGCTCCCGACCGTGAGATAACCTCTTTCACTACCCCAAGGGGACAATTCTGCTATCGAGTCATGCCTTTTGGTTTGAAGAACGTCGGGGCGACTTTCCAAAGGATGGTGACCAAAATGTTCGCTCCTCTATTAGGCCGGACGTTGGAGGCTTACATCGATGACATGGTGGTCAAAAGCAGGCAGCGGACTGACCACTTATCTGACCTAGCCGAGATGTTCGCCATTCTTAAACAACACAAGCTACGTCTGAATGCATTAAAGTGTGCCTTCGGCGTGGGATCCGGGAAATTCCTGCGCTTCCTAGTCACAAACCGAGGCATCGAGGCGGACCCCAAAAAAATCAAAGCCGTACAAGAATTGAAATAGCCCAACTCGGCTAAGGATGTGCAGTATCTTGTCGGTATGGCAGCCGCGCTTAACCGATTCATAAGCCGATCATCAGATCGCTGCCGTCCTTTCTTTCGGGCCTTGAAATCCAAGTTTTCTTGGGACGAGGAATGTGACAGGGCTTTGGCTGAGCTTAAGGCATATTTGTCTTCTGCCTTATTATTGGTCACATCCAGCATTTTCCTATCTTTTACGTGAGCAAAACCTTGCAACCGGTAGAATTGAGGTATTTGCCGCTAGAAAAACTGGCTTTGGCGTTGATGATGGCCTCCAGGAAATTAGCGCACTACTTTCATGCTCACACAATCGTCGTGTTGACCGAATTTCCCCTAAAAGCCTTGTTTGAGCAGGCAGATTTTTTCGGTCAAATTCTGAAGTGGGCGGTCGAATTGGGACAATTCGATGTCAAGTTTCAACCCTGAACGGCCATAAAAGCACAAGCATTGGCAGATTTTGTTGCTGAATTCTCACTTGGAATTCACCAAGTATGCCTGGTGGATCTCACTACAGTAGCCGAGGTGGCGAATGAAGTCTCAATGGAAATTGCACAACTGGGCGATGTCGGTGACGCGAAACTTGTGTGCCTGTCCATAAAACCTCCAGTCGGAATAGTACTGCAGCCCAGCAATACGACGACAGACATGAAAATAACAGACTGACCTGTTGGGTCCAGTGCCGCATCGTCGAGGGGGGATGAAGACGTGTCGGTTGAAATAGACAGTAGTGAAATTGAAACCGAACAGCCGAGCGATCATGATCCCATCAACTTTCAAGCCTCCCAGGACCCGTCAAAATGTTGGAAACTCTTTGTCAGTGAAATGTGGAAACTTTTTGTAGATGGCGCCTTAAATCGTCACGGAGCCGGGCTAGGCATAGTTTTGATCTCGCCAGATGGTCTGACCATCGAACACTCTATCACACTTGGATTTCCTGCGTCAAATAATGAGGCTGAGTACGAGGCGCTACTGGCCGGGCTTCAGAGCGCGCTCTAGTTACGCGCATCCGAGCTGATGGTTTACAGCGACTCTCAACTCGTTGTCAACCAAGTGTCTGGGGTGTACGAAGCCAAAGATGACCGAATGACCAAGTACCAAGCTCTGGTAAGAGAACACATCAAGCGGTTTCAGGCAATAAGGGTCCAACAAATTGGTCGTGAAGAAAACGGCCGTGCAGATGAGTTAGCCGATCTAGCTTCCATGGTCGACAGTTCATCTCCCAGTCCTCTCCTGATTGAGTTTCTTCCAAGGCCTAGTATTGAGGACCCCGAGCAGACAAAAGTAATCTGCGCCGAGCTTGGCCCTTCTTGGATGGACCCTATTATCCTTTTTCTGAATGAACGGACTCTTCCGGCCGATAAAAAAGAAGCGCATAAAGTTCAGGTGAAGTCAGAGTGGTTTTGGCTCTCTCTATCTGGCGCTTTATACAAGAAGTCATTCACCGGCCCATACCTCAAGTGTGTGCATCCAAACAGCGTGGAAGCTTTCCTGTTCGAGATTCATGAAGGCATATGCGGAAGTCACATCGGGGGAAGATCTTTGGCCTACCGAGTTATCTCGCAAGGATATTGGTGGTCATGCATGCAAACAGACGCTCAGAAATATGTTAGAAAATGTGAGAAGTGCCAGAAGTTCACCCACCAAATTCACCAGTCGGCCAGAGAACTTCTTCCCCTCACAAGCCCTTGGCCTTTTGCGATATGGGGACTGGACATAGTGGGACCACTCCCAACTACACCAGGCAACCGAAAGTTCTTCATTGCGGCTATGGATTACTTCACCAAATGGGTTGAAGCTGAGCCCTTAGCGACTATCAAGGAGAAAGACATCAAACAGTTTGTCTGGCAGAATGTGGTAACGCAGTTTGGCATCCCCAAGATTCTGATTTATGATAATGGCACCCAATTTGATGGGTGCTTATTCCGAGGATTTTGTGAGGAATTGAAGATCGAGTTCTACAACTCTACTCTGGCTTACCCGCAGTCCAACGGCCAAGCCGAAGCCTCAAACAAGACCATTCTCGATGGGTTAAAGAAAAGACTAGAGAAAGCCAAAGGAAAATGGGCCGAGGAACTCTCAAGTGTCCTTTGGGCATATCGGACAACCCCGAGGCGATCCACTGGAAAAACTCCTTTTGCCCTAGCGTACGGCATGGAGGCAGTCATCCCATTGGAAATCGGCATGCCCACCATCCGCAGTGAAAATTTTGAGCCCGAGTTGAACTCTGAAGCAGTCGCCCTGGAATTGGACCTAGCTGACG
The DNA here is from genome assembly GCF_055761805.1 of Camellia sinensis. Classification (NCBI taxonomy): domain Eukaryota; kingdom Viridiplantae; phylum Streptophyta; class Magnoliopsida; order Ericales; family Theaceae; genus Camellia; species Camellia sinensis. The sequence goes on from NC_138970.1 coordinate 146,301,438, forward strand.
AGCACTGAGAAAAAGCTTTGCTCCACGTAGCCGCATACCAACAAGAATTGTCCAGGAAATACAACAAAACAGTGCACCCCAGACCGTTTAAAGTGGGTGATTGGGTCCTAAGAAAGGTCATGGGCAACACACTGGTGCCGGGCGAAGGCAAGCTAAGGGCAAACTGGGAAGGGCCTTACAGGATAACCGGTCTGGCGGGCAAGGGGGCATACCACTTAGAAGATTTGGATGGCAAAGGCGTACCCCAACCATGGAATGCGGCTAACCTCAAACTGTACTATTTTTAGTATTTGTCTTGTTTATGTAATTTTTTGTGGAAGGACTTAGTTTCCCTATACTTCTGAATGTAATGCTCTTTTTGTCGAAGTGTAATAGAAGTAAATTATCTTTGCTGAAGAAGTTTGTTGTGTTCAAGGTAATGTAGTGTCTGTGGGGCATACTCTCATGTTTTAGCCGAGATACTTTACCCTGGCTAAAAGAGTTGATGTTTTTCCCAACTCTGAACTTTCAGCCCAGATCATTTACCTCGGCTAAAGGAGTTGATGCTTTGTTCAACTTAAAGGCTCTAGCCGAGATGCTCTACCCCGGCTAGAATAGTCGAGGACGTGCTCAACCCTTGTGCTTTAGCCGAGATGATTTATTCCGGCTAAAGGAGTTGATGTTTTGCTCAACTCAAGGCTCTTGCCGAGATGATTTATTACGGCTAAAGGAGTTGATGTTTTGCTCAACTCAATGCTCTAGCTGAGATGATTTATTCCAGCTAAAGGTGTTGATGTTTTGCTCAACTCAAAGGCTCTAGCCGAGATACTTTATCCCGATTAAAGGAGTTGATGTTTTGCTCAACTCAAGGCTCTGGCCGAGATGATTTATTACGGCTAAAGGAGTTGATGTTTTGCACAACTCAAAAACTTAGTCGAGATGCTTTATCCCGGCTAAAGAATTGGTGATTTGCACAACTCAAAAGCTCTAGCCGAGGTGCTTTATCCCGGCTAAAGGAGTTGGTGATTTGCCCAACTCAAAAACTCTAGCCGAGATGCTTTACCCCGGCTAAAGGAGTTGATATTTTCCTCAGGTCAAAGGTTCCTACCAAGATGAGGAAACGTAGTATAACAAGCAGTGCAACAATAAACAAAACGAAACCTTTTCATTGATGAAGAAATGTACATAAGGTGGGGCAAGTAGCCCTGTTACATTTAAAAATAACAAAAAATAAACTAAACCAAGGGGAAAGGTCAGCAAAGTCGTCCCCGATGCCCTCTGCAGCTGCCTCCAAATCAACTGTGGTAATGGTTTCTTTGGCACCAGAATCAACCTGGCCGACCTCCTTTTGGCGGCCCGCATCCTCCGCATCCTCCTCGGTGTCGTGCCCGGCCTCTTCCTCGGCCTCCGCTTATAAGGAATCGAAGATTGCGTTTGCATATGGCACCATGTAGGCCGGCAGAAAGGCAGCAGAGGGAGAGGTAAACATCTTGGTTCCAGATCCTTGACCGAGCTGTTCACAAGTAGCCTTCCAGCTGGACTTAAAGAATATGTCCTTGGTGGCCTTGACTTGCTTGGTGTAGCTGTCTTTGGCCTCCTTGAAACCTTGATTGTTTGCCTCATCCACTTCGTCTTTCCTTGATCGCTTTAGCGCTTCTAGCTCAGCCCGGGTAGCGTCTCTTTCCTTCTCGGCGGCTCCAAGTTGGCCGAGCAATTTGGAATTATCAATGTTTGCAATCTCCAAAGAAGCCTTTGCCCGTCCCTGCTCAGTTTGAAGGTGCTTGACTTGGCTAGCGGCATCAGTTGCCCTTTGCCGGAGTCTAAGAATCCGGTCCATCATGGGATGTTGCTTCTGGATGGCCTGCAAAAGGACTCGTCAAGTGTTCAGAAAAGAAGAGTAACTGTGTAAACACTTTAACAAATTTGAATAAAACATATAGAATTTTTACCCGGGTCATAGACTTGACCGAGGACTTCACGAGCTGGGTGTCGGGGCACGTGGTCGCTGCCGGACACGTCGCTCGGTAGGAGCAGGGCCTTTGTTAGGTCGAAGACAAGCAGATGCTCTTTGTCGCCTTTGACTGAGGCATTTGCCGGGATCTCCTTTCCCCGGTGCTTAAACTGTGGCTGCCATGGGGGAGTTGGCCCTGATGCGGCTGCTGGCTGTTCGGTGCTCAGCTCAGCAATGAGGTCGGCTGACGAATCGGTAGACCGGGCCCTTTTTCCAGTTCGGTGACTTTCTTTACTGCCCTGCGCTGCAGCAGTCGATGCCAATACTATCACGGTTCTAGATGTTTGACCGGCAGCCGGGGCACGGGGAGGAATGCTCGGAAGCTCGGTGGATGTGGCGGTAATGAGATTTTTGATACGGCTTTGTTTGGCCATCTCCTCTTCCTCGGTCAGCCGGATTAGGGGCACGTCCGGTAGTGTTGGATCTGGTGGTGGAGACGGTGCTCGGAGAAAGTCTATAACCCTACTTCGGTAGGGAGCTGTGTATCTGTAGCTCGGTACGTAGCCGAGAAGTTTGTGGTAATCCCAGTTATGACACCGCAGTACGGTTATGATGGCAGCCGCGTTGGGGTTGAAGTAGTTCACTTGCAAGGCTTTGATAGCTGCAAAGAGGGAAAGAAGAAAAGGCATTAGTGCAGAATAGTGAAGGAAAATGGGTTGACCGGGCAGTGAGCACGGCTTACATGTTAAATCGAAGTTCTTGCTGATGTACTAGCCAGGCACGTCAGCTGTTTCATAGTTTCCAGACACCTAGAAAAAGTCATCGTCGTGCATATCTTTATCTAGAGTGCCGGTTACAATCTTCTCCTTGCTCGGCCTAATCTTTAAGTAGTAGTTAAGTCCATCGCCTGTATGCCCGAGGGTGTACTAGCGTAGAATCTCGGCTAATCCTAGGTTCAGGCCTAGCCGGTTGTTCAGCTCGGTTATCCCGTTTATTATCCTGTAGGGGTTGGTTGAAACTTGTGTTGGTGCTAGCCCGGTGCGCCTCAAGAACTCGCACATTAGAGGATTAATCGGGAAGCGAAGGCCGCCTTCCATTATGGAAAGCACGGTGAAAGGGCATTGGTCCAGTCTGCCCTAAGGGTTGGTGTCCTCAGCACCGAGCTCGAGATGTACATCTGCGGGGACGCCATATTCTTCTCGGAATGCAGCTAGTGCGACCGACGTGTCAATAAGGAAGCGGTAACGCCCCATGTGAGGCTGGCTGGTTTTAGCACGGCTGTGTTAGTTTGGAAAAATTTCGTTTGATGGCTGCTTGGCCTTTGAGAGCCTCAATGTTGGTGTCTGGTCCCCTAGGACTCTGCAGTAAAAGCCAAGTGTAAGTGGTAGCGCGGTCGCGCAAACGATCTCGATTTTAGCTCGGACACACGAAGTGCAGCAGCACCTCGGTCACTACTGTGCATCCAGAAGCTCGGCCGCTCGAGTGGACCAGATGTTAGCCAGGTCGAGCGGTCTAGCATTCTGTTAGATTCCCACCCCTCTCACAAACATCCAACTTGCTCGGTTCTATTAATTTTTGGGGATCAAATGGGGTTAGTAGCCTGGTCAGCCCCAGATCCTCGCGTGTTCATTACGGAAAATGAAGAACAGTTGGGGGAGAAGGGGCTGAGGTGGTTTTTGGGGGGTTACATCCTAAAACCTACTCCTATCGTGCCCTGGACTCAGCAATGACAATCATAGACCTAAAAAATATGAGTATCAAATGAAGAACAAAGGAAGTTTGAGAACTTACTAGTTAGGGCACTGACGGTGGCACGAAGTAGTGAGACGGAGACCCAAAGCGGCGGTGGCGGTGTGGAACGTGCTTGCGTAGGCACTCTGATCTCGATAGAATGAGTGAGGGTGAAAGCACTTGATCGCAGGTTCATTTTTACAGAAGAAGATGAATAGCGAAGAAGAAATGAAGTAAGGAGCAAGTAATGACTATAATTGGGAGAAGGAGCGCCAAAAATTTGAATGTGAAGAGACGGTGGGGTTGGTGGCTCGAGGCCAATGAATGACCGATGCGTGTCTATAATGACGGCGGCGTCAGTACTGAAGAGACAGAATGGCGAGTTGAGGCGTCGACCGAGACAGTTAAGAAATCGAGCATGTGGATCAGCGCGGTTAACATCTTGCGGGTTAAAGTCGGGCGAAGAATCGACCCCGGTTGGATCATGTAATCCCAGTCACGCTGGCGCAGATGGGATTGAGGGGTAATTGAGAGGGAGATTCATAATTTGGCTTTGGGTCGTGGTAGAAGCCGGGCAGAAAGAGGGCCAAACATGTTTTGGCCGAGCAAACTTGGGCTTGTCCAGAGTTGGTTTTGCTCGGTTGAGGTCCAGGTCCCATGTTTAGGCCGAGCTAACTTGGCCGAGATGATCGTCTGCCAACCCGGGGTTCAGGGTTCGCACATTTAGCTCGGCGGGACAGATCTTCTGAATACCGGCTTAACCTGTATGGAGCTTAGTCGTACCGGAATGTTACCAAGCTCAGTTGTGATGGAGCTCGGTGAGTGGTGCCATCGGACTCGTTACGTAACGCGGTCGTTTGAGTTCGAGGTGATGCCGCCAGGCTGCCCCTGTTCCCGCTAATGTTGTCTGGCGGTTTGATTAGGTGGTGTTTAGCTGGATTTACGCTGACGGATGGGAGAGCAGTTCCACGTGTCAATAGACGAGTGGGTGCAGAGGTGAACGCAAAAAGTATATAAGCATGATTGCGCCCCCCATGCTGGGGATTGAACATCATTTGGTGAGAGAAACTCAACATTCATTCAGTTCTTCTCTCTCTCTCTCTCTCTCTCTGAGTGTGTGCTAACTTGACCGTCGGAGGGGTTTTCCGGCAACACACCGCTGGGTAGCTCACTGCCGTTGTGTTTTCAAGTTGATCGGATAGACACGGAGCTCGGACGCAAGGAGTATGGATAGCGACGAATATCTCTTCCCCGTACAAATATAATTATTATGATTACCAACAAGTTTGCTTCTATGTCTTTTATTTTCAAAATCGGTTCTTCCAAAACTCTTGGTGGATCCGTTTTGGACCTATTTTGAAATCACACTGGTGAAATTCCCACTTGGTTCGAACCATGGTGGTATCAATATGGACTCCAATTCGCCGCTCTTCTAGAACCTCTCCAGGACTCTTACCAAATTTATTGAAAAGAAGTCGATCCTCATTTTCCTAAATTTTTATACTTTGTTATTGATTTAAAATTTCCCGAGATTATGGCCTGGCAGTATACAATCTCAATTCTATGCAATACTCAATATCTTACCCGCTATATTACTTCTAAATTGTGGAAAAATTACAAAATTCCTGCAGAACAATATTCTGATCAATTACTTACTTTTTACAAGCAATGGAAACAAAATGACTCTGTTAATCCTGCTCTTTCCATGTTTTCCTCTAAGCCCAAATCATCAAAGTCTTTTGATTATGATGCCTTCAAAGCAGAACTAAAACAAAAATTAAAGGACAAGTATCCCTTAATTTCCAAACTAGAATTTGAACATAAATACAAAAAAGCTATTAAAATGAAAATGATCCAAATGGTCGAAGTAGAATCACTTTCAGACTCAGATGAGGACGTTGTATTGGAAACTATTCCTCCAATTCTCACCAAACCAAAACAACCGACGATATCTCCAATAATTTCTCCTGCATCTTCTCTAAGGATTCCCACTCAAAACCTTGATGACGACTTTTTGGACACGTGTCAATGTGTAGACCTAAATAATTTATGATCCATGTGATTTATGCCTCCTATAATATCCAAAGAAACTATTCAAGGACAATAATATCAATAAAGTAGATTCCAATCTCAATAATTCTCTATCAAAAGCAAACCTGTGGCTCAAGCCATCATAATGTTGATCATAAAGTAGATGCTTTCCACCGACAAAGGGAAAAGCACAACAATAATGGTTTCCACTGACAAAAGCAAAAGAAGATTCTCTCTTATCTCTTCGGACTTCAAACAACTTCAATTCTGACTCCTCTCTTCTATAAAAGCCAGCCATTCCATCTCAGGAGGGCATGCTTTCAAAATTTCAAGAATGGATGGCTTTTATAGAAGATTGTAAATTGTGAGTGTTAATGTGAGTGTGCTGAGTGAGATTGTAAGAGTGTAAGAATAGTGTGAAGTGATTGTGCTTATAGTTAGTGTTCTTGTGTATCTTGGATGCTTTGTCCAATCTGCTTCCAAGAGTGTGACCCTTTGTAAGTTTTCTTCCATCTTGTTTATGATTTTAATCTAATATAAGTGTGATGTTTATTTAGTATGCTTTTGATTTTTGAATTACGTATTGAAATTAATGATAGTCATCAATATATTTCTGATTTACAAGAAGAACTGTCTAATCTAAGAATATTATTATCCATTGCATCGGGATAATCAATTTTTAATTATAGTCAAATAATTGCTACTTTAAAAAGAAAGATCAAGAAGAACAAGCTTCTTTAAAACGACTCCAAAAACAATTACAATCTTTAATCTGTATCTAATTGTAAATGTTTTTGGAATCGTTTTAAAGAAGCTTGTTCTTCTTTGATCTTTCTTTTTAAAATAGCAATTCTTTGACTATAATTAATAATTGATTGTCCTGATGTAATGGATAATAATATTCTTAGATTAAATAATTCTTCTTATAAATTAGAAATATATTGATAATTATCATTAATTTCAATAAGTAATTCAGAAATCAAAAGTATATTAATAAACATTACACTTGTATTATATTAAAATTAGAAACAAGATGGAAGAAAACTTACCAAGGATCACACTCTTGGAAGCAGATTGGACAAAGCATCCAACATACACAGGCACATTAACTAGCACATTGACTACAAGCACACTCACTTCACACTATTCTTACACTTTTACAATCTCACTCAGCACACTCACACTAATACTCATAATTTACAATGTGAAAATTCTTGAAATGCTGAAAGCATGCCCTCCTCAGATGGAATGTCTGGCTTCTATAAAAGAGAGGAGTCAGAATTGAAGTTGTTTGAAGTCTGAAGAGATAAGAGAGAATCTCCTTTTGCTTTTGTCAGTGGAAGCCATTATTGTTGTGCTTTTCCTTTTGTCGATGGAGAGCATCTACTTTATGATCAGCATCATTATGGCTTGAGTCATGGGTTTGCTTTTGATGGAGAATTATTGAGATTGAAATCTACTTTATTGAGATTATTGTCCTTGAATAGTTGTTTTGGATATTGTGGAGGGCAGAGATCACATGAATCACAAATTATTTAGGTCTACACCTTGACAAGTGTTCAAAAAGTCATCATCAAGGTTTTGATTAGGAATCATTGGAGAAGATGCTGGAGAAATTATTGGAGATATTGTCAGTTGTTTTGGTTAGGTGAGAATTGGGGGAATCATCTGAGTCTGAAAAAGATTTTTCTTTGACCATTTGGATCATTTTCATTTTAATAACTTTTTTCTATTTATGTTCAAATTCTGGTTTAGAAATTGAGGGATACTTGTCCTTTAATTTTTGTTTTAGTTCTGTTTTGCATCATAATCAAAAGACTTTGATGATTTGGAACTAGAGGAAAACATGGAAGGAGCAGGATTAACAGAGGCTTTTTGTTTCCATTACTTGTAAAAAGTGAGTAATTGGTCAGGATATTGTTCTGCAAGAATTTTGTAATTTTTTCACCACTTAGAAGTAATCTGGCGGGTAAGATATTGAGTATTGTGTAAAACTGAGATTGTTTATTGCCGAGCCATAATCTAGGGAAATTTGAAGTCAATAACAGAGTATAAAAATTCAGGAAAAGGATGATCAACTTCTTTTCGATAAATTTGGTAGGAGTCCTGGAGAGGTCTTGGAAGATTGGCAAATTGGAGTCCAAATTGATGCCACCATTGTTCAAACCAAGTGGGAATTTCACTAGTGTAATTTCAAAATTAGGTCCAAAACAGATCCACAAAGAGTGTTGGAAGAACCGGTTTTGAAAATAAAAGATATAGAAGCAGATTTATTGGTAATCATAATAATTATACTAATTAGGTTAATGCTAGGGTCAGAAAAATTACGAAAAATGGTTGGATGACTATTAAAAATCAACTAAATTCGTCTAAACTCAAAAAATATGATACAACTAAAGTTGTATTAGACTAACTCAACAATTAGTTAAAATTGGTTAAATGTGGGTAGGCATTAAGTTCAATAAAGAAAATATATGTATATATAATCAAACCAGATGTGTCCAAATTGTTAGGGAAAATATATGATTTTCCACAAATAAATCAATCAATAGGAATAAAAGCTAATGTGGAAAAATTAAATTAATAACGACACAAGAATTTTACGCGGTTCCCTCAATGTGAGGTACGTTCACGGGATCGAAATCCGATTCCACTATCAACTAAAGAGTTTCCAAACGATTACAAACAAGACACGAATGGTCTCACAAATCACCCTCAGATGAATTCCAAATAATTACAAATAAACATGAGGAAATACCTCACCAAATAGACGAACAAACGTGTTCAAAACAAGATTGTAGAAGACCCAAAATAATGACCCAAATCAACTCCTTCTGAACCGTAGTTTTTTATCCAAAAAAACTATCCCACCGAATTGATCATCACTCGTTGCTATGCTTCGAAAGAACAAATATATTATAACAGTCACACACTTTACTTCAGAGCCAATACACTACCGAAAAGCACTTTGTTTTGTGGAGCAAAACAAAACCCCATCGAATATAATATTCCTCCGTATTGCAACTACCGCAGCCTCTTGAAACACAAAACAATATATATCAAAATATTGTTGTTCCTTAGGTTTTTGACCAAAACCCTAATTGTTACCAAACTGAATATTAAATATTTATTGGGCCTCCAAAAGTTAGATATAATATATTAAAAATATATTATAACCAATATCAAACCAAATTAAATTCTTTAATAAACCAATTGGGTACCATACTCCAATAAAGAGGTATACCCAACAATTCTCCCCTTACCAACTTAGGTGGAGACATCAACCATACCCGCCAAAGTTTGACAGTTCAAATGTTTGTCCCTCGACAAAGTCTTAGTTAACATATCTGAAATATTATCATCCGTGTGACCCTTTTCGAGTTATAACAATTTCGATTCTAACACATCACTAATTCAATGGTATCTCACATCAATATTTTTCGATTTCGAATGAAAAGTAGAATTTTTACTCAAATGAACAGCACTTTGACTATCACAATAAAGCACATAACTTTCTTGCTTCAAACCCAATTCTTGCAAAAAATTTCTTCAACCATAACTATTTTTTGCAAGCTTCCGTAATGGCAATAAATTCAGCTTCGGTAGTTGAGAGAGAAACACAATTTTGTAATTTAGATTGCCATGCCACAGCTCCTCCTGTAAAAGGCATCAAACACCCCAAAGTAGATTTTCTAGAATCAACATCACTGGCCATGTCAGAATCCGTAAACCCATCAAGTATCAGCTTACCATCCCCAAAACACAAACACACCTTCGAAGTCCCTCGAAGATATCTTAAAATCCATTGTACCACTGCCCAATGTTCTTTACTCGGATTAGAGAGAAAACGTCTCACCACACCAACAACGTGAGCAATATCCGGCCTTGTACAAACCATGGCGTACATCAAGGAATCAACTACTGAAGTATAAGGAATTTTTTGTATCTCTTTCTTGTCTTTCTCACTTGTAGGACATTGATTTGAGCTAAGCTTGAAGTAATCCACAAGTGGACAACTAACCGGCTTTGCTTTATCCATGTTGAACCTATCAAGAACTTTTTCAATCTAGTTTTCTTAAGACAACCAAATCAGCCCCTTTTTGCGATCACGAACAATTTTCATACCAAGTATTTATTTTGTCGGCCCCAAATCTTTCATAGCAAACTCTAACTTCAACTTGTTAATCATGGTAAAATCTTGACCCATAATTAACATGTCATTAACATAAAGCAGAAGAATAATAAATTTACCATCCGGAAAATTTTTCACAAACACACAATGGTCCGAAATGGTTTTAGAAAAACTATTATTCATCATGAAAGAGTCAAATTTTTTGTACTATTGCCGCGAGGCTTGCTTGAGGCCATACAAACTTTTCTTCAATTTGCAAACAAATTTCTCTTTCTCTTTCTTTACAAAACCTTCCAGTTGTTCCATGTAAATTTCTTCTTCAAGGTCACCATGAAGAAATGCGGTCTTCACATTAAGTTGCTCAACTTCAAGGTTTATACTTGCGGCCATGCCAAGTACAACCCGAATAGAAGACATCTTCACAACCGACGAGAAAATCTCATCAAAGTCAATATCTTTCTTTTGCCCAAAGCCTTTCATAAAAAGATGTGTTTTGTACCTCAGATTCTTGCCATCATTCTTCAATTTGAAAACCCACTTATTTTTCAGAATTTTCCTCCCTTTAGTCAACTTCACTAAATTATAAGTGTGATTTTCAAGTAAGGAATTCATCTCTTCTTCCATGGCCTTTTTCCAATCATCTTTCTTTGCATATTCAATTGCTTCTTGGTAGCTTTCGAGCTCCCCTTGATCAGAAATCAACACAAATTCATTGGGAGGATACTTTCTCGAAGGTTTCTAGTCCCTTGTAGATTTCCTCAACTCAAGTTGTGATGGCGGTTCTTGAGTTGGATGCTCTTCCTTAATTTCTGGCTCAAGTTCATTAGGATTAGTATCATCCTCTACATCTTCAATAGGTGGCTGCACATCTCCCCCATTTTCATCATCCACCGAAAATGAAGGAGATGGATCCGTGTCAATGAGATCACTACTTTTGGCTCCGGTTGATCACTTTTGCCAAAGTCTTCAATTGTTTGGTCTTTAAGAAACACAACATCATGGCTTCGAATGACTTTCTTGTCGACCGAATCCCATAATCTATAACCAAATTCATCACGCCCATAGCCAAGAAAAATACATTGTTTTGACTTACTATCAAGCTTGGACCTTTCATCCTTTGGAATGTGAACAAAGGCTCGAGAACCAAACACTCTCAAGTGATCATAAGACACATCTTTGTTGGTCCAAACTCTTTCAGGAACATCACCATTCAAAGGATAAGAAGGAGACAAATTGATCACGTTAACCGTTGTCCTCATTGCCTCACCTCAACAAGATCTTGGCAATTTAGCATGTGAAAGCAGACACCTTGTTCTTTCCACAATGGTGTGGTTCATCCTCTCGGCAATGCCATTTTGTTGAAGAGTCTTCTTAACTGTCTTTTGATGCCGAATACCTTGGCTGCGACAATACTCATCAAATGGCCCAATGTATTCACCACCATTGTCTGTTCGGATGCACTTCAATTTCTGCCTTGTTTCTTTTTCAACCATGGCTTGAAAATTAAATACATCTGGAACTTGATCTTTAGTTTTTAGTATAAAAGCCCAAACTTTTCTTGAATAATCATCAATGAAAGTAACAAAATAAAGTGCACCACTATGTGTTCTAACTTTCAAAGGACTAAAAACATCCGAATAAATCAACTCCAAAACATTTTCTTTTCTAGAAGCAACATTTTTATGAAAAGAAACTCTATACTGTTTACCCGCCAAACAATGAACACAATGTGTACCTTTCAAACCAGGTAGAAGTTCTTTCTTGAATAAAACTTGTAGCCCATTTGCACTCATATGGCCAAGCCATTTGTGCCACAATTCGGTAGAAGTATCATCTTCAAGTGCATTGACAACACATTTACAAATTTTTTCTTGCATTGAATAAAGTGTATGAGTCTTCTTGCACTTAACCACCACCAAAGAACCCTTTGTGAGCTTCCATATTCCATCACCAAATTTGTTGTTGTAGCCTTCATCATCTAGTTTCCCCGTAGAGATCAAATTGAGGCGAATATCAGGAACATGCCTCACATCTTTAAGCAACAACTTGCAGCCCAAATTTGTTTCCAAGCAAACATCACCCATGCCAATAATCTTGGACAAACCCTCATTATCCATTCAGACAGAACCATAATTTCCTTTGGGGTAGGTAGTGAAGAAATCAACTTGAAAAGTCACATGAAAAGAAGCACCAGAATTAATCACCCAATTGCTCTCTTGGCCCACAAAATTGATACAATCATCTTCACAAACGATCATGAGATCATCGATAGTAACTGTCATTGTGTCTTCTTGCTTCTTATCCACACTTTTGTTACGCATTTTCTTGTTGTTCTTGAGCTTTTGGCATTCCCACTTCATGTGCCTTTTCTCCTAGAAATAATAGCACTCAATGTCTTTCTTTGAAAAAAAGAACCATCTCTTGATTTGTCACAGTTTTGATCACGACCATGAGGAGTTTTACTCCTCTCCCTTGCTTTGCTGCCTCTCACAACAAATGCTTTTGAATGAGAGAAACCCGCTGATTTTCTTCTAGTTTCTTCATTCAACAAGCTACTAGTGACTTGGCTCATTGTGATAACTCTATCGGGCGTTGAATTACTAACTGTCACAACCAAAGTCTCTTAACTTTTGGGTAGAGAACTACGTAGCATCAAAGCTTGCAACTCATCATCAAAAACAATTTTCATAGAAGCAAGTTGGTTAACAATACTCTTTATTTCATTCAAATGTTCCGGAATAGAGCTGCCTTCTTTATATTTTAAATTAACCAACTTTCGAAATAGAAAGGCTTTATTTGTGGTTGATTTTCTATCATAAAGGACTTCTAATTTTTTCCATAAATCATGTGTTGAAGTTTCAGTACCAACATGATGAAACACACTGTCATCAATCCATTGACGAATAACACTAATGGCTTTTCGATTAAGCCTCTCCCGTTCATCATCTTTCATACCTTCGGGTTTGCCACTATCACCCTCAATAGGCCCATACAAATCTTTACAAAATAATAGGTCATCTATTTTAGTTTTCCAAGTTACCCAATTACTTCCGTTGAAGCTAGACATATGACCCACATTCCCCTCTACTGATTTTCACAAATAAATAAACCCAAATAAACCGTATGCTCTGATACTAGTTGTTAGGGAAATATATGATTTCCCATAAGTAAATCAATTAATGGGAATAAAAATTAATGCGGAAAAATTAAATCAACGATACAAGAATTTTACGTGGTTCCCTCAATGTGAAGTACGTCTACGAGATCGAAATCCAATTCCACTATCAACCAAAGAGTTTCCAAACGATCACAAACGAGACACCAATGGTCTCACAAACCACCCTTAGGTGCATTCCAAATAATCACAAATAAATAAGAGAAAAGACCTCACCAAATAGACGAACAAACGTTTCAAAACAAGATTGTAGAAGACCCAAAATAATGACCCAAATCAACTCCTTCTGAATCGAAGTTTTTGATCCAAAAAAACTATCCCACCGAATTGATCATCACCCGTCGCTATGCTTCGAAAGAAAAAATATATTATACCAGCCACGCACTTTACTTCAGAGCCAATACACTGCCGAAAAGCACTTTGTTTTGTGGAGCAAAACAAAACACCACCGAATATAATATTCCTCCGTATTGCAACTGTCGCAGCCACTCGGAACACAAAACAATATATATCAAAATATTGTTGTTCCTTAGGTTTTTTTTTTTATTAAAACTTTAATTGTTACCAAACTAAATATTAAATATTTATTGGGCCTCTAAAAATTAGATATAATATATTATAAATATATTATAACCAACACCAACACCAACACCAAACCAAATTAAATTCTTTAATAAACCAATTGGGTTCCATACTCTATTAAAGAGGTATACCCAACACAAATAGTATATAAACATATATATATATATATATATATATATATTTGAAAAAGAAGAATTTTATTCGATTTTATTGTTAAAAAAAGTACAAGATAAGTATTGTAGAGAAAAATAGAAGAGATGAACAATGCACCATGAATTTGCAAAATAGAGTAACATTTAGTGCAACTATTGTCTTATGTTGGAACAACACTTCAATGCTTAAGGTAACACAATCTCTATGAACATACTCCTAAACAATTTACTGTAATATGGAATTATATATTACAGTGGATGATTACTTCTCACAAAAATTTAATTATGATAAAAATATGATTATTTTACAACTGTTAATTGTTCGAGACTTTCATACTCAAGGTATAATGTTGACTATTGCCAATTTCCAATGGAATACATACATTCAAAAGTTACTTTCATTTAGAAAATGCCCGAAGCTTCCGTTCCAACCTCAGCTCTTGTATACCCAATTGACAACCAAGCTGACCAATCGCTAGAAGAAAAATATCATTTGGTGCGAAGCACCAAGAAGATCAAAAACTTGTCCAAGAGCACTATTGATCAAGTTATGAACGACTTCCTGTAGATCAAGGTATGAATGACTTGATCCAAACTATGGCAGAGGATTAAACAAAGAAGTCTTTCAAACAAGCTCTCACCTTTTCAAAGACCAATGAGAAAGCCTTTGATATTGATCTAGAGAGGTTGTCGGATGATGACCTTCTTACTGATGAAGAAGATAATGAGGATATAGAGGAAGCTGATCCTTCTTAGACTGTTGGTCTAGGGCCTCATATCCCCAAAATCAAACTTTCTTTGTGACTTATTAAGCACATTCGTAAGCCATGGAAAGATTGCTTGGTAGTCAGATTGCTTGGGAAAATGCTAGGGTATAAATTTCTTGTCTCAAAACTTAGTAAGATTTGAGGATTACGAGGGGATTTTGAAGCAACTGATCTGGGTCTGGGTTTGGGTTTCTTCTTAATCAAATTTGAAATGCAATCTGATTGTAGCAAAGTGTACACAGAGGGCCTTTGGATCATAATGGATCATTATTAAACTGTTAGAAGATAAGAACCTGATTTCAAACCATCTGAGGCCAAAGAAGTAGCTACGGCATTATAGGTCCGATTTCCACAACTTCCTATTGAATACTACAACGAGAGAGTACTCTTCCACATAGCAAAGGCCATTGGAAAACCTCTTAAGATTGATCTAAATATTGCCATGTCTGCTAAGGGAAGATATGCACGTGTATGTGTGGAAGTGGATCTTACAAAGCCATTGATTTTGAGATTTGTTGTAGGTAAATATACATATATAGTGGAATATGAGCATTTACATTACTTTTACTTTCAGTGTGGTAAAGTTGGACACTGGAAAGAGTACTGTAGCAGCAAGCCGGTGCTGGAACCGGTGAAGGTAAATGCAGAAGCTATAGCTAACGGTCATGATGCTGGGTCAAATCCAATTCCAACGGCTAACTCCTCAGGGAAACAAATTGCCTCGGGCACAGAACACTCTGAAGAGTTTGGGCCTTGGATGTTAGTGAACAGGAGAAACAATCGACCCAATCCCACTGGTAGGCAACCTGGACCTAGCACTGCTAATGTTAGAAGATCTGCTAATAGGTTTGGGCCTCTTGCTAAGAATGGAAACAAGGAAGGAATTATAGATTGAGCCAAGCACAAAAACCCAATGGGCCCTAAAATGGAAGGTGCATATAGAAAAGAATAATCTAGTGAGGCAAGCAATCCAAATGTAGTATAGAGAATCTCTTCTGATAGACAACAAGATGGAAGACAACTTAACAAAGACATGACCACAACTGGTGCAGCACAAGTAAGACCTGAGAACACTGCAGCTAGCTCCACTCCTAGCCTGCTGTAAGCTACAAGTGATAACTCTACTATTATGATGACAGACACAAATCCACCTAATCCTTCTATATCACCATTCAATCCCACCCCATCCTAGATTCCTGATTTCATCTCTCTTTCACCCTTCACTGAAAATCCTCAAACCTCTTCCGTTAGCTTTGAGTTAAAGCAGAAACCACCTGATAGGAACAACGAGCATCTCCAGCATCAACGAAGATCCAGAGACACCAGTAGCTCAAACCACCGGGATGAGACACAACTCGGTGGGATCATACCTCGAACCAAAGAGTGAAGCCATTCACTTAGTAAACGTAGAATGGTGGATCGAAAAGATAAGGTTGAACATCGAGCCCAAGTGGGTGAGCGTGGGCAGAAGACCACTGCAGGAAACACATATGGCAGCCCTAAGGCCATCAGAGTTATCCAAAAAGATTGTGCATGATTATATTGGCCTGACTAGCTCAGATCCGCTACCTAATTTTCCCAATTGTTCATCCATGAATGTTATGTTGTGGAACTGTCGGGAAGTCGGCAATAAAATCTTCAGGAGAAATTTCAAAGATCTCATAAGACTCCATCACCCCAATGTTGTGGCTCTGTTTCAAACAAAAGCCATTTTTAGTTCCATGGGTCTCTTCTTTAATCATTTGGGGTATACTGCCTCTACCATTGTTGACCCTGTTGGGCGCGTTGGCGGCATATGGCTGATTTAGGATCCTATCCAAGTCTCCGTTAGTGCACCTGTTGCCAAATCCCAACTTATTCAAGCTACTTTGAAATGTGAGAATTATGAAGAGTGGGTTCTTGCTGCAGTTTATGCCAGTCCTAATCCTGGCATACGTCAAAACCCCTGGAATGATATGGAGAATACTTAAAGCACAATGGTTAGGCCTTGGCTTATTGCAGGAGATTTCAATGATACCATGGGGCAGAATGAAAGAAGAAGTTATTCCCACAACAACTAGAACTATCGATGCAGAAAGTTTCTTGATAATATTAACCGCTGTGGACTTATGGACATTGGTTGCTCAGGGTCGAAATTTACTTGGTCTAACAACAGGCAGGGAATGGCTAATACTATGAAAAGATTAGACCGAGCTCTCTGCAATGCAGAATGGAGAATCGCATTCCTTGAAGGAGCATTCAGAAACCTCCCTCGTATATATTCGGATCATTCACCTATTATGGTCCACACAACAGGTATAACTAAACTCTCTCCTGAAGTAGCTTGGCTTTCACATCCTACTTATAAAGATATTGCTAAGTCTTCTTGGAATCATGAATATTTTATTCAAGATAACTTGTTTTTTGTTGTTACTAATTCCCTTACTTGGAACAATGAGGTTTTTGGTAACATTTTTAAAAGAAAAAGGTGGCTTTTATCTCGTATTGAGGGAATCCAAAACACTCAAGATTCTTCTTCATCTTTTTCTCATAACCTGTTTCGTTTAGAAAAGGACCTTATTGTTCAATATAACAAAACTTTGTTTCAAGAAGAAGTTCTCTAGTTTCAAAAATCTAGAGCTAATTGGATCACTCAAGGTGAGAGGAACACTAAGTTTTTTCATACATTTGCCATTACTAGACGTAAGAAATTGAGAATTGATTCTCTGAAAGATGAGCATGGTGAGTGGATTGATAACCCTTTATTAGTTAAAAATCATATACAGAACAATTTCACTTCCTTATTCAATGCTGAGCTTGTTAATACCTTTGACCATTGGTGTAATATTACCACTCATAAAATTTCACATGATGAAAACAACCTTTTGTTGAGAAACATTTCTACTGATGAAATTTGGAAGGCTGTCAAGAACATTAGTGCTTTCAAAGCCCCTGGGCGAGATGGATTTCAAGCTATGTTCTATCAAAAATATTGGGATATGATTGGGGTTAATGTTTGTGATTTCATTAAGAACTGCTTCCAATCTAAATCTATACCGCCTGCAGTGAATCAAACCCTTATTGCCCTTATTCCCAAAACTGAAATTCCTGAGAATATCAAACAGTTTCGCCTTATTAGCCTTTGTAATGTCTCGTATAAAATTTTGTCAAAAATTTTAGTGAACCGTATTCGGTCTCTTCTCATTAATCTTGTTAACCCTAACCAAAGCAGTTTCATTCTTGGTCGATCCACCTATGACAATACTATCATCACCCAAGAACTAATCCATACTCTTAGACACAAAAAAGGTAAGGATGGAGGTCAATCCACCTATGCAATACTATTATGACAGAATACCTTGGACTTTTTTGAAAGCTACTTGTGGACTCGCCTTTTTCTGCCCCCTCTTTCGGAAGGTTTGAAAAGAAGGCCTCACAGTTCGGACTTCCGCTATTCTGAATCTAGTCTCACAAATGCAATGTGAAACTAATAAACACCAAAGAGTCCAAATCCAGAAAATCTTTTTGGAAAATCGATTTTAAATCAAATAATGCCAAAATTGGACTGTTTTTCCAGATACAGAGTTGCTACCTAAATATTTTATTTTTGGAGAAATTTAGGAAACCCTGACTCGTGCCAAAGGCCACGTGTCTATCATCACCAAAGTTGTCTCGGCTCGGAAAATTGGGTACGAAAGGGGAAGGTCATGAATTGCGCACCCCCGCTCACCCAATCAAAGATCGGCCTCTACTAATCATGATATGATTTTTATAAACATTATGTGTTCTTGTTCTGATTATTAAACTAGCTTTACTATGTGATGCGCACAAGCAAGTATAGACTAGTTTGCTCAATTTGGAACAATTCAACTCGTGTTTGTTTACTAAAATGGTTTGAATTTGCCACCTCAAGTGGGCTTAAAAGTTTGCGAATTTGCCACCAAACATAGTGGGCTTAAAACATGATTTGCTACTTCAACAAAGTGGACTTAAAACTTACATTCGTTGAATTGTTCCAATTCAAACAACAAGCCTTCATCCACAGGCATTCACGCAGTTTAGCATTTAAGCACATAGCCTCATGGCAAGCATGCTAATCATGGCAACATTCACACTTATGCAAGTATGATAAAGCTTAAAAACTCACTGAGTACTCCAAGCCAAAACAGAAACTAGTTAGAAAGATGCATGATCCTAACTATACAAGATGCCTAATGTAACGCATGCAATTAATAGGATTAGCTACTATTATGGCATATGAATCGATTTGATAACAACATGCAATCAAACACGTATTCAAAGAAGATATTGAAATGACAATGCAGTTTGAATGATGCACCGAGTTTTGGTGCATGCAATACGAATGAATGGATGCAAGCATAAGGTATGCTAATTGAAATATGAATCTTAATCTAGCCATCGAAAGTGATTAAATAAAAGGGAGAAAGACGTGGGGTTGAAAGACATACACACACGCACGCACGCACACTTATTACAATATTACGCCTTCGCGAAGGAGGGACCGAATGAATAAGAGCTAAGCTAATCTAATCTAAACTAAGCGAATCTAATTAAGCTAATTAGACTAATTATTACAAATCAAATGAATAACTAGTTAAGCTAATTACTAATTATTGCAACACTTTAACTAACTAGCAAACTAATTACTTAATTAGAACACAAATGCATATGAACTAAGCATTAAAGACATTAAACTATGCTGCCACTGCTCTGCCTCAGGAAGTAGAAGATGCACATGCTCGATTTTCGCCCCGAAAAGACCTCCGTTTTGCTCTCGAAATTCTTTGTGTATAGGGTTGAGCATTTCTAGAACTTTTCTGCTGCACCTTACCAAATCTTTGCTGAGGTTTACATTAGTGGCCTGCCGGCCATGGATGGTTGCTGTCGGCCCTCTACGGGCTATGGAGGTGGTCTGCCGGCCAGAAATGAGGCACTGCCGGCCATGGATGGTGCATTGCCGGCCACTGATGCATTGGATCACCATACTGGAACAGAGCACAAACAAAGCAAAAATGCGATTTTTCCAAGGGTTGTCTGCATACCTTGTCTCTCATTTTCATGAGGAAATCAAAGGAAGGACAAGATTTGGTTCACAAAACCACCAATTAAGCAATTTCATTGCATGATGGCTTGTAAAACCAATTGTGCAAGTTCAATAAATGCAAAAACAAGACTCAAATGGCCATCACCCTAGCATGCATGATCAAGGGCAATAGAGACCTAGAAAAATGGCACATTTCATCACTATTGAGTACGAAATGTCTCATTTGCCTTGTGTTCAAATTAACGTTCGATTTGAACACATGCAATGCAACACAAAGAATGCTTATCTTACCTCTTTTACTTGTCAAATTTGTTTACTCATTTTAATTACCAAATCATCATTTAATCCATTAAGTCCATTGGTGAGTGTCCTCTAATGAAAGGAGGGTTCAAACCACAAGTTGCTTTGGGCATGAAAAAGGCATTACACTGTTGGTAATGAACCCCTAAGAGATTAAACCATTAGGTGTAGCACCTCCATTTCACACTTAGGCAAACAAGTGGTTTGAAACCACTTTCAAAGCAAAAATAAAATCAAGAAAGGAGGGAGGTTGTAGAGATGATTAAGTGCTGAAATGAAGTAGAAAAAGCACTAAAACATGCAGCCAACTCAAACCAATGATGATTAAAGCCTTAAAACAACAAGCTTGTGCAAGAAACCTACACTACAACTATGCAAAACAAGACTGAAAAGACTTAACCAGCCCAAAACAGAGCTAAAACAGGTCAAAACAAAGCTTAAAACATGCTGGACTTGAGCTCCAAAAAGCTAAAACATTAAGCTAATACATAAGGCTAACTAGGCATGCGAACAAGACACAAAGAGATGAGACTAACCCCTCCAATTTTGGACTTTAAAATGAGTTTTTTACCACTGAAAAACCTCTGAACTTCAGGGGTTAAAAGGTCCAAAAAAGTTGGTTTTAAAGTGATGGATAAAGGCACAAAAGCTTTACACACTAAGAAACAAGAAGGGTGAACAACCCCCTAACTAAAAAAGGGCTCAAACCACCATTTTTAAGCTACAAAAATAGTGCTTTTTACAGTTCAAAACCAGGCCAAAAACAGTCCAAAAGGATGGCAAAACAAGTATACAAAACAAGTATAAACAAGGCAAGTGTTATACCTTTGAAGCAAAGCAGAAATTGTCCAACAATCCAAGCCAAAACCACCTTCTAGAGCTCAAAGAAGGTCCCAAGTTACCTCAGCTCAAAGACTAGCAACTTTGGTTAAGGTAATGTATGTAAAAGTGTAGAGAAAACAGGCACTTAGGCACAAAATTGTAAGAGAGAGAGATAGAAATCTAGAGAGAGAGAAAATTTTATGTCTCAAAATTTTCTAACCCCTTCACATGAGAGAGACGGGTCCTATATATAGAAAAGTACCAATTTCTCTGCCAAACATCCAGCCAAACACGTGTAGGAAGATGCATGAATGTGTGCAACAGTTGGCACAAAATATCACAAAATATCTGCAGCAAGCAATGATGGTTGGCCGGCCATCAGTGGTGGCCGACAACGCTTCATTGATGGCCGGCAAAGGAGAAGTGGTGGCCGGCAGCCTCCAAGGATGGCCGGCAAGCCATCAGGAACTTCAAGCTGAAAAGAGCCAGGCATGGTCCAAAGATGAGACAAAATGGATGCAGGGTTTGAAATGCTCAAACCTGTGGCATTCTGCTAGAGACTTCGAGCGCTTGGCGAGCAATCAGACTCGTCATCAGATGTACCTGCAAAAACATCCAAGTCTTAAAAGGCCGTAAAAAATGGGGTGTCTACAGTTGCCCCTCTTTGATAGAACTCAGAGTCATGAAATGACATGAGTGAACGTCAAAGCCCAGAGAGGACCAATTTTGACAAGGCCGTAAGACTTGGACAAACAATCAAAACAAAAAACAAATGGTTACGCTCACAGGCTACCTACGTATCCCTTTGCAAGGAATCAAACCAGCGTAGTTATGGGGCAAGATGCAAATGATATGCATGATGCAAGAACATAACTTATGGTCATGCAATGAGACTGTGCAATAAAACATTTAAATGCAAACGCAATGCAATGAAAATGCCACAGTTTAAACAAACTAAAATAGGACACATCAATCTCAATCATAAAAAGGAGTAAGCAAACACGCCACAAGTGAGAATTACGAGCCAAACCACATTTCATGTAGAAAGGATGTAAGAAAATTATGCAAACTTAACTACGCAACGTGCAGAAAAGACGAAGAGCGATCGGGCGTACCCGAGATGTCAAACAAGATCCTAATGTGTTTGCACACATGAGAAAGAAAAGGGGAGTGTGAACACCGGGATGCACCCGAATGTTTTTAACCGAAGGATGATAACCGAGGGAGGTGGTGAACATTAGGACACACTCAAATGTTTTTAATCGAAGGACGGTAACCGAAGGAAGTGGTGAACATTAGGACGCACTCACATATTTTTAACCGAATGATGGTAACTGAGGGAGGTGGTGAACATCAGGACGCACTTAAATGTTTTTAACCGAAGGATGGTAACTGAGGGAGGTGGTGAACATCAGGACGCACTCAAATGTTTTTAATAGAAGGACGGTAACCGAGGGAAGTGGTGAACATCAGGACACACTCAAATATTTTTAACCGAAGGATAGTAATCGAGGGAGGTGGTGAACATCAGGATGCATTCAAATGTTTTTAACCGAAGGACGGTAACTGAAGGAGGTGGTGAACATCAAGACGCACTCAAATGTTTTTAACCAAAGGACGACAACCGAGGGAGGTGGTGAACATCAGGATGCACTCAAATTTTTTTAACCAAGGATGGTAATCGAGGGAGGTGGTGAACATCAAGACGCACTCAAATGTTTTTAATCGAAGGACAGTAACCGAGGGAGGTGGTGAACATCAGGACGCACTCAAATGTTTTTAACCAAAAGACGTAACTAAAGGAATGATCCTAACGCGTCTCACGAGCGAGGAGATGGAGTAAAATGATGTAACTCGAAGGGCACAAATGATTTTCCCTAGAACTCCTCTGAATGGACTGTACATACAATATCATTTGTTTGTGCTGGCTCTGTTGAATAAACCGTACATACAATATCGTGCCTTTGTACAAAATCGTGTTATGTAACGACAGTGCATTTTCTATGCATGAAACAAGAATGAAAGCATATTCTATGCATCAATAGAAAAGTGCATATTCTATGAAATAATGGAGAAGCGCATATTCTATGCAAGACAACAACTGAGATATAATGGCATGTTCTATGCGAATCAAACAACTTGAGAGCATATTCCATGCATGATTGGTAAAAGGAGCATATTGTACACATGATTCAAAGACAAATGCATATATTTCATGCATGATTCAAGAGCGAAAGCAATAAGCATGTTCTATGCATAATGTAAGAGCGGAAGCACATTTTGTGCAGCTAGAGTAAGAACATGTTCTATGCGACAGATAAGCAGAATGCACGTTCCATGCAACAACAACAAAAGCATATTCATCAAAACCAATTCAAAAACAACTTCCGATTTACCTCTCAAAAAAATTACAATATGATAAAAAGGATACACCTTGCTTATGGCAATGAGCGATGAACATCGTGTACTAGAAACGCAGTTCTGAGCTTCCATAGAGGCATTCTGGACTCAATATTGAACAATCCCTTCAATTTTGAAATCCAATGACACAAAACAGAACCAGGGACATAGAGGAGACCTTTGGAAACCTGCCGGCCACAAGAAGGGGCCGCTAGCCACCTGCCAGCCACTGGTGTGCCTTGCCGGCCATCGATGGCAGTTCGGGGCAAAGCTGACTTTTCATGCATTGGCCTTTAAATACAAGCCACTAGGGCTCATTTCCTCACACCTCCTTGACCGAAAATGCTCTATCTCTCTCTCTCTCTCTAGGTGTTTTCCCTCTCCAGATCTGAGCCTTTTATGCGTTTTTTAATGCCCCACACAAACTTTATTTGCT
Source organism: Camellia sinensis (assembly GCF_055761805.1). Lineage (NCBI taxonomy): Eukaryota > Viridiplantae > Streptophyta > Magnoliopsida > Ericales > Theaceae > Camellia > Camellia sinensis. The sequence goes on from NC_138970.1 coordinate 146,324,940, forward strand.
AAATCCTCCTAGTTTTCTTCGCTTTGAACCGATTGGAATTTGATTTCGAAGCTTCTTTTCTCATTTCCACCATTCTAGGCTCATTCCCCTTGAGTTTCTCTTAAGTTCTGTGCACTTTTCTCGACTTTGACTTTTTCCTTCATTTTCTCTCTCTTAGGGTTGACTTTTTCCAAGTTTACCCATTTTCTTCACTTTTCACCCATCTCACACCTATTTTCAGATGGCAGACGATGTTCCTTATGATGGGGCTCCTCCCGAGCTTCCCCCAGTAGACTTTGAGGCAGACATCGAGACCGAGCCAAAAGCTAAGCTAGAGCCGTTACCATTGAGTGTACGACCTTTTGATCCAGCGAGGTATCATTCTCAAACACACATATTGCCCATTACCGGAAGCATCAAATGTTTTACTGATTTCACTGACGATGCACCAGAGGACCTCCTGTTGAGGGAGCCAGAGTCTCATTTATCGGCCATTACTGTTGAGGTACGAACTTTGTTTCTGCCTTTAATTGTTTGCATTTCTTGCATTGCCTTCATTTGACTGTGTCTCATACACTGCCTTAATCTGATTACATTTCATGCATTGCCACAAGGTGAGTCTCGCGCCTTTAGGGGCAATAGTGCGACGACTGCTCGAGATTGGTATGACGAGCTCCCAATTGGAGTTCGTGACATTGTTGACAAGGCAGGCTTCGCCCTCTTCTACTCCAGCTTGACTTGGGTTACCGCGAGCCGTCCTCTCTTAGGAGCATTGGTGGAGAGGTGGTGAGACACCACCAACTCTTTCCACTTTTCCACCACATGGGAGATGACGATGACTCCTTACGACTTTGCCATGATCACCAGCTTAGGCGTAGGGAGTGATCTGATCCCTCTTGACCCAGATATAGAGGAGTGGAGGGCAGCCTGGCTCGAGCTGCTTGGGACACATCTACCGATATACTAGCCAGGCATGGTGCGATACACTTGGTTCGAGGAGCAGTTCAGGGGGACTGAGCCTGAGACGATAGAGGATACAGTGCAATATGCCAGGGGCTTCCTGATGTTCATCTTCGATACCACTTGTTTTCAAACAGGTGGAACACCGTAGGCCTGTATTTGCTGAGTGCCTTGGTGACTTTTCCTCGAGTTCAGTTTTATGATTGGGGCAGAGCCGGCCTCACCATATTGTATGGATACATGAGTTCTTCCTCTTGTCAGCGAGGGAACTTAGTTGGAGGCCACTAGCGAGCCTGGGAGGTACATTTCTCTGTTTCCTTTTTTCAGTTTACATTTTTTGCTCAGCATTTCTTGCTTTAAACCCGTTCAACACATGTGCTTTCTACTTTGCACTTTCTGCATCTGTTTATACTATGTGCTTTTGCTTTGCACTTTCTGCGTCTGTTTATACTGTGTTGATTACATACCTTTGCATTCTCCTTGCAGCTATGGATTTACACATACTTCCCGACTCTTGCCCCAGTGCCTGCAGATGAGATTCTATTGACGGTTCCCTTTTCTCGAGTATACGACGGCCAACTTCGCTGTAGGACTTGTGAGCCCTTCATGTTTTTCCTTGAGTACTTCGATACGGTAGTGACGCACAAGGTAACTCGAAACACAGTCATTTTTGCTTTACCGCTGTTTTGATTCATACATTAGTAACTGACAGTGACTAATAACCTGTTCATTTTCCATTTCAGATCACATGCCAGCCCTGGGCCGCGATACCAACAAAGCTTCGAGCCCAGTACTATATGGTTTAGGGTACCTTCCGCTATCATATTCTACTTGAGGACCCGATTTGCTGAGCCTGGTTCCTAGGCGAGCGCTTTGTGCACCAGACCATGGGCTTGCTTGCTCCGTTTATACCGATGGCACCGCCAGTGTCCATGAGAGCGACAGACAAGTTATCTACCGAAGAGGTGATCAAGTTCATAGTAGGCTTGGAGATAGAATATTTTTGTGTAGAGGGCGACTACGCAGCCTTTATCCAGACACACTTGATGCTGCCTCTGACCGATGTTCGTGGGGATGAGAGCTCCTACAGCGAGAACGAGACGCAGAGTGACCCGGGCAAGCAGAGCCCGTGGCAGAGGGGCTCCCCAAACGAGGTAGGGGATTGGGTGGCTAGAGCTACCTACTGCACTCACATGTTGGCGGTATACTGGAGAGGCCTATCAGATTCCAATTGAGCCCGTAGCAGCTGGGCATAGATACACTAGAGCCGAGGATGCACCTCCGGTATGTACCACATTTTTAGTTTTCCCATCTCTTTCTGATATTTGTTTGTTCTGGACATTAATCATTCCCAATACATTTGCAAGCACCCCCCGGATATACCGAGGATTTGCTTAAGCTACTAGCCTCATTCGAGGGCATGATATTGAGGAGGAAGGCACTGCTCGGCTTCCATGGCATTCAGGTAATTTCTTCAGTTTTCTTAAATTCTAGTCATCAAATTTTCACTGACACACTGAAACTGACATGAGAACTGAAACTTCCCCACACTGCACTAATACACTACATCTGAAATACTACATTTCCATACTGTATTCATACTCTATTCCTGACTTCAGCATATACTCATTCTGTCATATACTTGCATCTGATACGCATACTGCGGCTGACATATGACCACTGCCTTTTTAGGTCCCACCCATACTGGGTGCGCCAGCAGGAGCAGCACCAGGACTAGCAGTGTCTCCACCGGCAGAAGGGAGAGAAAGACAGGCTCCAGCACACAGCCGAGGCCGAGCTAGGGGCACCCAAGCTGAGAGTGGCCTTTCAGAGCCTATTATGATTGATGACGACGCTGAGACTAGCGAGGCTGAGGAGGCAGTGAGTCAGTATTCAGAGTGATCAGAGAGTGGAGATGATGACGCTGGCTTGGGTTTTGAGAGTGGAGATGCTGATACCGAGGAGGGCTTCGAGGTGGAGAGTGGAGGCGGCTATGGTTCAGACTCTGATCCAGATTCAGACAGTGGCACTGATGGAGACAGTGCTGCAGAGTCCGTCCCTTCGAGGAAAATGACGGAGAGGGCCTCTAGATCCTGAGATAACTGGCACTGATCTTTGTATTTTTGCTTAGTTTCTTTTGGTTTATAGTGTTAGCACATTGTACAACTTCAGACGAGTTTTATTTTCTTTAAAAACTTGTACTGCACCTTTTGTGAAAACAACCATGATCAGAATGAAAACCAAGCTTTTCTTTTTTGAAAGAATGTTGTATTTTGCATCATGAGCACTGCATTGCATGAAAATGAGATTGAATTTGACATTGAAAACCGAATACTTGTATTATCACAACAGTCTGAATTAGGTAATGAACCGACCAACAACTGACATATAAACAATGCACTATACAACTCGATAAGCAAAACAACTCGGTAAACAACCAGTACAACTCGATAAACAACAAAACAACAACTCGATAAGCACAAGCAAAGCAAGTAAACCTCAACAAACGTGCTAAAGCCTGAAAAGACTCAAAATAGGACTCTAAAACACACAAAACACATGCTTTCAGCACTTTCCAGCACAAAGAAGGACAACAAGCTAGGGAAGAAGACTGCCGGCCATGAGGGGTGAATGCCGGCCACCTGCCGGCCATGAGGGGTGGCCTGCTGGCCATCAATTATGCCTTGTCGGTCATCAATGATGCCTTGCCGGCCATCAATGTGCAGGACCTCCACATTGTTGACACATGGCTTCCACTCACTGCCTTATCTTCAACAAAAGGCTGAGCTTCGTGATTCCTTCATTTCAACTGCAAATTCTTCACAAATGGAGCCATTTTTCGCTGAAAAACTCTCCGATTGGATTGCAACTTTAGATGGCTCGAAAAAGGTGAATTTCTGGGGTTTCGGTATAAATGCACTATTCCCACTAAGTCGTTCTTCGCTTTGTTTTCCATTTCTTCATGCCGCAGCTAGATGTTGGAACCCGATCACGCATGTCTTTAGCTTCGGGGGACAAGAGATATGTGTAGACACCCCATTTTTGACCGTCCTCAAGACTTGGACGTCACCGTTTGAACACTCGGTGATTATCCATGTTTGTGTTCGTTTGGAGTTCCCGGAGGCCTCGGCTCACGTGCCTTGCCTCAGGATCTCCGAACTCAACCGTTTAGTGTCTGGTTTTGCACCAAACACTTGTGTTTTGCCTTGGAAGGGCAGGGTAGGGCTTGTAGACCATCCCCACCCATCACCGGCAGTGGCTAGTGGACACCGGCTGGTTTTTGCTGCCACCGGCAATGTATATTGCCGGCCGACACTATTTGTTGCCGGTCAGCACTTTTTAGTGCCGGCCGGCACTCTTTTTGGCCAAGATGGCATTTTTGGCTGGCCGATTGCTGTTCATCTGCTTTTGCAGATATTTTTAGACAGCTATCTTGCTTTTGCATCCCTCCATACACGTGTATGGAGGGATCTCCCTCTTGTAAAGCTTGTCTTGTAAGCTTTACAAGACATATAGAGAGAGGCTCTCTCTTGAGGCAAAAAGAGAGGACTTAGGTTAAGAAGTTGAGATATTTTGAGAGCAAAAACAGCCATTGTTGAGCTCTGGTTCTAGGGTTTGAGTTAGATACATTTTCTATCTCTCTTTCCCTCTCATTTGTGCACTAGGTGTTTAGTGTCTTACTATTGCACACAAACACCTAGTGTTTCACCTTCCTTTGGCTCTTGAGGTTCTAAGGGACTGGTTTTGAAGTTTTGGCATTGGATTCAAGCTAAAGGAGGCCATTGGAGCACCATTTGTGAAGGGATCATCAAGGGTAAGAAACTTACACCTTTATTCTCCATTTTTGCATTGATTTTCTACCTATCTTAGAGATGTTTTTGTGCTTATTGTATAACATAAAAAAGTTCTGTTTTTAGGCCCTCTTTATTGTTTATTAAGAGTGTTTTGTTGTTTGAGGGTGGTTGACCCCCCTTAGGCCTTGAAAGGCCTCATTTTGGGCCATTTTGTGTTAGCTCCGGGATTTTGGTGTTGGGGTCTCTTCACCACTGAAATCTTGAGGGATTTCAGTGGTGAAGATGATGCCTTGAAGTCCCAAGAAGGAGAGGGCCACCCCCTCTCCTTGTTGTCCTTGAAAAGGGCATGTTTTGGCCTCTTGAGAGAGCATTATGCTTGAGTGTGTGTTGAGCATGTTTGGGCTGTTTTTCATGCTTATATATCCATAATATAACATGATTTTAAGTTGGTGTTGGTACTCCATGCATGCTTAGCATAGTTGCCATGTAATGCCTTGTTTATGCCTTAATGTGCCTTAGGTTGTTAGCCTTTGTGGGAGCATGTTTTAGGCTTAGTCTTGTGAAGATTATGTGCTTATTTTGCCATGTTCTAGGTCTGTCCTAGGTTGCTTGGGTCGAATCTGACATGCATCATATAGCTCCTTTGTATTTAGGCTTGTTGGTCTTGAGCATTTGAATGTATAGCATGGCATCTTTGCATTGTTTTGGTGATTTGGGACCACCCTACACGCTATTTCAGTCCCATTTTCATGCTTGTTTGATTACCTTGCATGTCTCTTTAATGCTTTGGAAGCATGTGTTGCATGCTCCATGTTTTGGTCATTGTGTATGCCTTTGTATTTGAGTCACTTAGATGCCATCTAAGGAGTCCTTTGGCCTTGTTTTGACATGCTAAAAATCTGTTTTAGTAGTTTAATGCATGCCATGTTTCTTGTGATAAACATGCTTCAAAGCTTCATGACTTGCTTCAAGTACTTGGACCATGCTTGCATGCACTTGCTTGTCTTGTTTAATATGATTTGGCATCATTTTATAACATGATTTTTAGAGCTCATGTTGCATGCTAATTGTTCATGATTGTGCCTTTCAAGTGTGCTTGAGGGTTGTCTAATTTGTGCCTAAGTGTTGGGCCTTAATCATGTGTATGTGTGCATGTGTGTTTAGCATCCATTTTGGGCATTATTGGCTACTGTTTTGGGCCTTATTAGAGCTGCCTAATTCATGTATAAGTCCATCTTTGCATCCATTTGCATGCCCCTATGTTTGCTTGTATGCTTGCATAAGCTTGTCACCATGCCATGTTGCATCCTTAGTTTGTATGCTTAGGTTGCATTGCATCTTGCATGCATGCCTTGTTCCTTGACTTGATGATAGGAATTGGGCCTTGTTTGGTTTGATTGGTTTGCATGCATTTGAAATCAAAGTTGCATACTTGGTTCTTTGGGCCGTCATGCATGGAAATGCGTGATTGGTGGTCCGAGAATCGAGGCACATGCCCCTTTGAGTCATTATCATGATAAGGGACATGGTTGGTGCATATATGCCTTGAATTGTGCTGTCATGCTTTGCCTTGCCCTCTGTTGCTGTCATTTGCAGATTCTGCAGGAATACTCTGCCGACCGGCAGTGTAAGGTGCCGACCGGCAACAACTTCTCTGCCGACAGCTTCATTTTGTGCCGATGGCCACATACCACTGCCGGTGGTAATTCCACTCAGCCGGTGGTACTCCCCAGTGTCCAGGGATGCAATCCTGAGGTATTGACAGCCTCCAGAGGAGTGAAGGAAGGAAAACAGAGGCAGCCTATGCATGGCGGCGCGTTTCCCGAGGCGATCTTTCTGTTTTAATTAATTTATTTAATTTGTTAATTAAATTAATTAATTTGTAATATTAATTAGCTTGCGTAGTTAATTAATCTGTAATATTTATTTGGTCCTTCCGAGCGAGGGCAAATCTGTAATAAGTGTGTGTGGGTGGTGTGTATGTCTTCCAACCTCACTTCTTTCATCCCTTTTATTTACCTGCTTACGATGGTAGATTAGGGCACGTTTAATTTAGCATACCTTATGCTATGCATGTGTGCATTCATGCATTTGTACTACATGCATTAGGCTCGGTACATCACGCTAACTGCATTTGTACTTCAAATTCTAAACTGAATATGTGATAGTTGTGCATTCTCACATGCCATGTTTAGGATAGCCGAGCCTATTCTAGCAACACTTTGTATGCGATGCATTAGGCACTTAACATGGACTTGGATCATGCATGTTTGCTAACGAGTTCTTTGTTTTGGCACGGAGTACGATGTAAGTATTTCCGCTTTAGCATATCGCATGAGTGTGAATGTTGCCATGTCAGCATGGTTAACATGTGGCTAGATGCTTATGTGTTATAAACTGCTTGGATGCCTGTGGGTGAAGGTTGGATTGTTTGAGTTGGAAGAACTCATTAAAATCCGTGTTTTAGCCTACTTGCGAGTAGCAAATCCAAAACATTTTCCAACACAAACGGATATGCAATGCTTATTTCCAAATTAGGCAATCTAGTCTATACTTGTTTGCTGCGCGCATAACATAGTAATTCTAGGCTAATAATTGGTTTAAGAACACATAAAGTTTTCAAAAATGGATATCACGGTTAGTAGAGGCCGGTCTTCGGACCGGGCGAAAGGGGGTGCTCATAACTGACCTTCCCCGATCGTACCCAAGCTCCCGAGCCGAGACAACTCCGGTGATGACGGACATGTGGCCTTCGGCACCGAGTCAGGGTTTCCTAAATTTTCCCATTTCAAAAATATTTAGGTGGCGACTCTGTATCTGGCAAAGCAGTCCATGTTTGGCACTACTTTTTCAAAAATCTGTTTCTCAAAACGATTTGCCAGATTTGGACTCTTTGGTTCAGATTAAGAACCGTGACACAAATTGAGTCCGAGCTGTAGTGACCCCACAAATGAACAGAACGGGACTCACCCTCCCGGGGCGTTCGGGGACGTCTACAGTTTCTGGCGACTCTGCTGGGGATTTTTAGAGAGCTTGACTCGAACTCATGATATCCTGTTTTGATTTCGCTTATGTGTTTCTTTGCATTGCATGTGCATTGGTGCGCCTAGGAACACAGTGTTTGCCATCTGCCATTCCTGAACGGTTTGCCGGAGGCTTGTCTTGTCAAGACATGTCCATAAGGCTGATCGGCTATGGGCTCTGACAGCATGGGAACACAAACCCCGGTTTACCGGGGCACCCTTTCTGACCATTCGACCTAGTACATGTTCGGATCCATAGTGACCATTCCAAGAATAGGACAGGTTGCTTACCCGATGTTAGGTTGTTTGAAAAACTGCTGTGTGCGTAGTGAAACCCTAGCTCCTGACGAAATAGGACAGGGAAACCCTACCCCAACATAGGGGCGTTTTGGCTCTCTCTTACTTGCTATGTGCTTTTAGAGTGTATCTCTACAGGAACGCATATACCAGTTTGCAAGTTTGAGTATCGGGTCCGAGGGCACCAGAATCAGTATTGTTGAGAATCAGTTATCAGGAATCAGTTATCCGCGGGTATCAGATTCAGTATTTTGGGAACAGAAATTTGGGAACAGTGATCAGCAGTAGGGTACAGTTGTTTGGCTACGCCCATATTCGATCAGTCTGGACTGAAATGCTGCCTGTTTTTCCTTTCAGTTCAGAGAGTCGCAGAGTTGATACAGAATAGCCAGTGTCTCCCCTTGCTGAGGCAGGATTTATGGCGGCACAAAATTCAGAAGAAATTGTGGTCATGACGGCTGCATTGGAGCAGGGGACCGCTCCGCAGAGTGAGGCCAGCATCAGTATGTCATACCCGCCCAGGTCGCCCGTTGTGCACCCGGTTTGGGCTCCCCAGTTATATCAGGCTCGTGAGCCCACCACCTTCGAATTGATGGGAATGATAGGGGACCTCCAGAGGACCGTGGCCGATCTGGCCTATGGAATGTCGGCTTCACCGCCAGCGGCGCCGTATGCCGGGAATTTCGTACCACAGGAGCCCCCGCTACTGGGGCGGATTGTGATAGAGCTCAGCCAGCCAGAGGTGGCTTCCAGCTACAGCCGCGACATGCCAGCACCGACCCAGACCCTTGATCAGGCTGAGGCCAGAGGAAAAGACAAGGCAAAGGTAGACGCCGACCCTATTGAACAACTGCTGTGGGCAGTCGAGGCTCTGAAATCCGGAGGGATGAACAAGCAACAAACATCTGCGATCGTGATCAAAGCTGTGGATGATGCTTTCCCTGCTCCGATCAAAGGCAGTTCAAGCCAGGAAGAAAATCGGGATGGGCCCCGTCATGCCCAGACAATGCCTGTAGTTCCCAACCCTGCACCGGGAAAGGTTCAAAAAGCCAAGGCAGCGCCAGCCGATCCTTTCGCTAGCGCATCTGGCAAGAGTCCCCAAACTTCAAAGTACCTGCCCCGAGGGCGCAGGGTCTTCCACGACCTCCACATGCCTTTGTCTAGGGCATTGCTAATATTGGCGAAGAATGGGCATCTTAAACCTTTGGAGCCCCGGCCACTCCCGAAGAATCTCCCCGCCACGCACGATGCTACATTGTACTGCGCGTACCACCAACAGTCCGGTCACAGTACCGATGGATGTTCCCGCCTTCGTCATGAAGTGCAAGATTTGATCGATAACAAGGTTATCCTTCCACCCACCTCTGGCAAGTCCGTTACCACCCAGTTGTTGGATTTCGAGGGCTCAGATACCGCGAGTCTGTGAAGTGGACCGCCTGCGGGCAACATTTGGTGTGTTTTGGATGTAGCGTCTGGCACGCATTTTTGAGCATCGGTGAAACCGAGTTTTGTAAATCCTGGCTTGGATATCGAGTCAGTCTTTTGTTTTGAGTCTGTCTCTTTGTCTTGAGTCAGTCTTTTTCGCTTAAGGGTCTGTCTTGTTGTATCGAGTCAGTCCCCGTTGTATATAATACCAGGTGATTCTGGGGTTGTTGTCCCGAACACCATTTTGTTTTGTAATTATTTGTTTTTGTTTTGAGTCTGTTTTTGCCGAGGGGCCAGTTGCACCAACAAAGCCGATTGAAACAGCTGTTGCTATCTCAAACTTCATGCTTGCTTTCAGCATAAGTGCCAGAGAATTTGATCGGGCTGACAGTACATCTTGCCTGCTCTCCTGCGTGCCAAACTCATTGCATTAACCTAAGTTTTCCAAAAAACAAACCTTTTGAACACTGCGGTGATAAAAATGAAGAGGAAGGAATTCCTCGGGTTTTGCAAAATTTTGATCATTTTGAGAGAAAGAGAGGCGTGCTAAGCCTTTTAATGAATGAAATCATGCTTGTTAGCGTGAGTACTGAGAAGGACCCTGGCTTGATCCAGATTGGTTCCACACTATCTTCGGCGCGAGCGATTTCTCGCTTTCTTAAAAACTTTCAAAAGAAAATGTTTTACGCGGCCCTGTGAAGACTTGTGTGGAATCCCTCTTGAGGTCGCGCAGCCTAGGATAGCTCTTAGCCTCAAGATTCAACCCGTTTGTTTTCCGACTTTGAACCCGTTCAGAACGTTCAGAAAATTCAACGGTCAAAAGCCATGAAAGGCCCGTGTGGCCAGTTTTGAAGTAGCCCTCGAGCAAGAGGCACCAAAGCCAAATCAGAAGGAGTGGATCTCGCCGGAAGAAGCTCGTGGAGCAACCGTGATGGATTCTTCTGCAAATCAGTGCAATAGCCGTTCTCCTAGACACAGAGAGGCTTCAATTCAAAAAACCATTTGGCATGGACTTGCTGCACTTTTACCCTTTGAGAGGCTCGCTAGACCGAAAACCCGGAAGGGCGACCCAGGCAAAAGTTAGAGCAAGAGAAAAATACAAAAAGAAAGAAAAAAAAAATGCAAAGAAAAGAACAAAAAAAAAAAGAAAGAAAGAAAGAAAAAGCAGAAAAAAGAAAAAGAAATGAAACAAGAAATAGAAAATAAAAAGAAGCTCGCAAGGTCGAAAACCCGCATTGGGCGCCTTGGCAAAAGTGAGAGCCAAACAAAGTGAAGGTTAAAATACCCGAGTGTACCTTAACCGGAACTACGTAAGGCTTGATTCCCATGTTTGGGATACGTAGGCAACTTCATCATGAAGTCCAGCCCCCAACGCTTTCATAGCGTCTCAGTCCATGCAATGGTTTCGATTTCATCTCAAAGTCCAGTGGCCAACACCCTTCAAGGTGATTGTGTCCATATATGTGTTGTGACCGTCTTCGTCATCGCTGTGTCCAAGAGCTCGGCCACCGCCAATGAAGACTATCTGCGGATTGCTGCGGCACCATCCCAAACAAGGGGCAACTTTCCGTTGCCACGAGCCGTCGTGAGACGCCATTCAAACCAAGGGCAACTTTCCGTTGCCTCCCACTCCCTTCAAACCAGGGGAAATTTTCCATTGCCTCCGATCCGAGGTTGCGTATCTTAAAGAGTAAGTTCCATGCTTGTTGAGCATCAGCCGTTTGCAAAAATAGTTTTTGAAAATTTTTACTGAGGTTGACTATTTTCTCGAAAACTATTTCATTTTCCAAAACTGGACCTTTGTCTTGGACCCCAAAAGGAAAATTTTCAGTGCTTATAGCCTGACTTGCACGGTTTTCAAATCAAAAAATTGAACAAGTACGTTAATCCGACTCTCATTTGATCAAACTTGTTTTAGAAGAAAACCAAAATGAAAAGAATGGTTAAAATGATGAACTAGGGGCACAGTTGAGTCAGGCGTTCTGTCTTTCCCCCGTCATCGACGTACTTGCCAGAAGGGCGCTCTACCCGCCGGAAGAAATGGCTGTGAGCTAACGGTGTTGAGCATGAACCCACACCTTTCTGTTTATCCATCAATCACCCCGGAGAGGGATGAAAAATGAGAGAATGAAGAATAGAGAGGTGTAAGTTGAGAGAAAAGTGAGGAAAAGGGTTTTGAGAAAATCCAAGCTCGAGAGCCGAGTGATGTGAGAATCACAAATCAGAAATGGTGGGAAACAATACCCAGAGAAACTGGCTCCTCGTGATCTGAGGTCCCCCATCTTCGTTTACGAGTCTGTGTGTCGTGTCTCTTTGATTTGACGGTCTCGTCTTTTGTTTTTAGTCTTTCCCGAGCGTGTCTCGTTGTGTTTAGGTCGTGCACCTTTATATTTGAGTCCTCCCTGCTGTGTTCAGTTGTAGGCTCGATACCCCGGTTTGAAAAACCCTCATTCGATTTCAAAAATCACTTACACTCGGAATGCTGTGCCATTCTCTACATTTGAGCATGTTTCAACCCTAGCTGGTTTCACCGCTGTAGGCCGTCTTGTCAGATTGGGCTGTTTTGTTTAGAATTTGCCGTGTGCAGAATGGAACGAAGGCTGTGTTATGGGCTGTATGCAGATTAATCCCCAACAGAGTAAGGGCTGTGTGTCCAGAATCAGGCAGTGGATTGCTTGGGTTATTTTGCTGTTGGTTGTTTAATTATCTGATTATTACAAGTGCAAGTGTTCAATTTTCAGACAGCTAATCAATTTCATTTACATTGAGGTGTAACATGATGAGATGCAATGCAATACATGAGATATGTGAATGTAACACTTTTTAAGCAAAAATCTGTTCATTTAACTATCTTTTCAAATGTACAAGTTTTGGAAACAAAAATCTACCTATTGCAGTACAAGGTAATCTAACTACCAAAGAAAAGAAGGAAATGTACAAGAAAAAAGAAAAATGACAAAAATCCGCATCTCTGTCGAGCACTCCAAGGGCTGTCAGTCCGTCCTGGTCCTCTTCCTGGACGAGGGTCCAGGAGCATCATCAGCGTCGTTGTCAGAGCCCGAGCTAGAACCGCCTCCGGTCTCCTCCTCTGATGACTTGGACTCCGCCTCTGCCTCCGCCTCTGACTCCTCGTCATCATCATCGTCCGGGACTGGAGCTCGCGAGCTACTCCCGACATGAGTACGCCCTCCCTTGGTGCGGGGAAATATCCTGCCCCCCTCATCTCTCCCCCGAGCAGGGACAGAAGGTCCGGCTAGAGCACCTCCTGCCATGGGAATCTGGAAAGGAGGCTGAAAAAGTACACAAAAAGGGGAATGCATCAGTATATTGTGAACAGTTTAAAGGTGCAGAATGCAGTGTATGAGTACAGTGTGTGTATGTCGTGAGCAGTTTATCAGTGCAGAATGCAGTATATGAGTACAATATGAGAATGCCGTGAGCAGTTTATCAGTACAGAGTACAGTGCAGAATGTAGTGCGTGCAGTGTGTCAGATACTGTGAGACCAGTGTATCAGGTGTTGTGCCGTGCATCAGATTATGTAAAGTAGTGTGTGAATGGTTTGAGGCCAGTGTCAGAAGGACATACCGGTATGCTGTAGAGGGCTAGGAGATCAAAAGTCCGCTGAAGCATCCCCATCATCGAGGCATTCATCGCCAACGACTGACGGGTATACCCAGAAGAAGCCTGCAGAAGTATCAGATGCATCAATATTTTGTGGAATATTAAATAAACTGAAATGAAATGACTGTACGAAGCGCAGTAATACATACCGGTGGTAGATCGGGGACGTCGATGAACTCGTGACCAGCCGGTGGAGGGGCGAAGGGGATCTGATAGGTCGACCCACCCTGCCCCTGGAAAGTCAGTACAGCGAGCAGGGCAGGCCAGCCAACTCCCCGACCTCCCTGCACTCCACCCCTGCCATGGACCCGGGCCCTCCTCGCAGCCCCTACTCCAACTCCCGCTCCGGCCCCAGCCGCCGATGCCACAGGCCTGGCCCCCTCTGCTCAACGGCCGCTCAGGGGGTGCATCAGATATGTCTGCACGTACTCCTGATAGTCGTCGGTGCCTCGGAAGCCGGCCTCCTCCCAACCGATGGAGTAATCATCCAGCTGCTCAGTCGTGAGCCCCTCGGTCTCCCTCATATCTGCAGGAGGGGGAACCGGGACTATCTGCTCAGGTAACCCTAGGGTCTGGCGTAGAAAACGCTCCCCCAGGTACCAAGCCCGACAGACCGGGCCCTCAAGCAAAATCCGGAAACGCGAGGTCTCCTCCGCACCAGGGAACCGATCCCGCATCGCCGCCGGCAAGGAAGCCATGGCCGCCAAGTGATCTGAAAGTGACAGACAGTTTGTTATCTACTGTTTTGAAAATATACAGTGGGAAAGCGAAGCTTAAATGAACTGTAAGTAAAACATACCTCGGCAGGGATAATGGTGTCGAAGTATCGGCGGAAGAAGCCGAATGTCTCCCGTGGTCGCCGGGTGCATCTCCCGTCGAAGCGACTCGAAAAGGGGATGGCCAGAGGAGTCTCCGCAACTGGCACAGGAGCAAGCCTAGGAAAGTAGGCGTAAACCCACAACTGCAAAACAGATGTCAGTATGACCATTGGATAAAGCAGAATAAAGCAGAAATGGCAGAGCCGTGTGTTGTGCAGTGTATTGTTTGCAGTGTACAGTGTGAGCAGTGTGCAGTCAGTGTAAAGCAGAATGTATGTGTGTGCCGTGTGTACAGTATACAGCAAGTGTAAAGCAGACTACAGTGTGTGCAGTGTACAGAGTACAGAAAGTACGAGACAGAAATGAAAAAAGCGGAGAAGAAATGTACCTCCCAAGCCCGCCAGTAGCCTCCGAGTAGCTGGCCGCTGCCGCGAGAAGCCGAGCTCATATATCCATAAAGGGTGGCCAGAGCGGCGCCACCCCAGTCATAGTGCAGAATGTCCCGGACGTCCACCAGTGCGCTGAGAAGACAGAGAGGCATGATGTTCGCCCGATTGGCGAAGATGGTAGTCCCAAACAGGAACATGAGGAAGCCGCGAGCATACCTCTCCACGTCCTCCGGGGTCATCTCCGCCTCCTCCTCCAACACGGGCTGGACCCGAAACTGGACCTCAAACCAGGAGTACCGCACGAAACCTGGGTGAGCTAGGGGTAGCGCCTTCCCCAGTAGATGGACCTGAGCTGCGGTCCACTCATCCATCGCGATGTCAAAAGGGATCGGATCACCCCCCACCCCGATGCCTGTGAGCATCGAGAAATCATGAGGGGTCATCGTCATATCCCCTACAGCAGAGAAGTGAAAAGAATCGGTGGTGTCCCACTATCTCTCCGCCAGAGCGGCGAGGAGAGGCCTGCATGTGGAGAGCCTGGAGAGTCCTCGGCAGAAGGCGCCGAAACCCGCTCGATCCACGATGCGCCGGACCGCGCTAGGGAGCTCATCATACCACTCCCGAGCACCAGTATTCCCATACCCGCGAATGGTATGGGAACCCTCCTGTAAACAGAAAATAACAATTGCAAGGCAACATTCAAAGTACAGTTTTGAAAAAGCAGATAAAGCATGCGTGCAAGTTTGACAGATTTTGGCAAATACCGGGTGCCGGTGTGTTTACAGTAAACTACAACATGTGATGTGTCAACATGTTTGGGTGGTTTCAAGCAGATAAAGCATGTGTGCAAGTTTGTCAGATTCAGGCAAATACCGGGTGCCGGTGTGTTTACAGTGAAATAATATGTGTGATGTGTCAGCATGTTTGGGTGTTTCAGAACAGATATAGCATGCGTGCAGGTTTGACAGATTCAGACAAATACTGGGTGCCAGTGTGTATGCAGTGAAAAACAGTGAGTGCAGTGTGTTTGAGTGATTCAGGGCTAGTGCAGTGTGTGTGCATGTGTCAATCTCAAGCAGATATCAGTTGCATGTATGTTTACAGTCAACTACAGTCTACAGCATATCAGTTTTCAGCAGTTAAAGAATACAACTAGCTATGAAAGTTTTGTATCCTACATTGCGGAAAGTAAAGCAGAAGAAAGAGAATTACCTCGGAAGTGCCGAATGAAAGGTGGGAGGTAGGCTCACGTAGTAGTAGCTCAGGACGACATGCCTCTCGAAGCTCCGGAACTGATGCAGGCCGTCGGGGGGCAGAACATGGATCGCCGGCCGGTAGGTCGCCGGGTCGAACGGGCGCTCGCTCAGTGGTAGGAGCTCGACCCCGGGATCCATCTCGTGGTCCGGGGGAGTCCCGCCACGTGGAATGTCGTCCGCCATATCAGAAATGATGAGAAAATGGCCGGAGGAAGGAAAACCGGGCCGGAATACGAAGAGTCAACCGAAAAGTCGACTCCCGAGAGGGTCGGAAATGGCCGGGAAGGCCGGAATGTGAAAAGGCACAGGAATGAAGAGGAAAGTGAGGGGAACAAACCCCGAAAAGGCGGGAACGCCAAACGAGGCACCGAAACAAGAATGTGATCGGTTGAAAATGTCCGAAACGCGAAGGAAATCGCGAATCCGACGACGAAACGGGTGTACAACGTGAAGAAACGGAGAAATGAGGAGAAAGAAACACTCTAGAGAGAGAGGGCAAGAGATTTCGACGGTAGGGAAGTGAGGAATAGGGTTTTGAAACCCTATTTTAAAACCCCCAAGGTGAAAAGTCAAAACGGCCCCGCATCAGCAACTGTTTGCCGGTCGGCAATGTTTTGTGCCGGCCGGCACTTTTTTGTGCCGATGGACTTATTTTGATGCCGGCGGCCAGCCGGTCACCTCCCCTTTCGGCCGGTGGTGTTTCCACAGCCTTGTTTAGGCCATATGAGAAGTTTTTGGTCTTCATAGCTCAAGAAAGTGGAAGAAAGTGCACCTCCGATGGTCAACCGGCCTCCGTTCTGACTTCGGACTGCATCTGCCGTGCGTAGCACTCCAACCCATGCAGGGTGTATCCTTTTCATGTCCTTTTGACTTTTACAAGGTCCAAAAGTTGCCCCATGTGTATCGCATATCAATCGCACTGTTTTGTGCATTTCAAATCGTCGCACTGTTTTGTGCATTTCAAACTGTCGCACTGTTTTGTGCATTTCAAATCGGCGCATTGTTTTGTGCATTTCAAACTATCGCACTGTTTTGTGCATTTCAAATCGGCGCACTGTTTTGTGCATTTCAAACCATCGCACTGTTTTGTGCATTTCAAACAGTCGCACTGTTTTGTGCATTTCAAATCGTCGCACTGTTTTGTGCATTGTATTTCAATCGCGCTGTTTTGCGCATCGCACTGTTTTGTGCACCTCACTTGCACTTTGCATGCATCCTATCGCGCTATCTTGCGCATCTTGCTTGTACTTGTTAGTACATTGCATTGTTTTGAACACAAACCGGCTTCGCGTAGCGTATAAGTCCAACTTTCAAAACCGGCTTCGCGTAGCGTATAAGTCCAACTTTCAAAACCGGCTTCGCGTAGCGTATAAGTCCAACTTTCAAAACCGGCTTCGCGTAGCGTATAAGTCCAACTTTCAAAACCAGCTTCGCGTAGCGTGTAAGTCCACTTGTATCATTTTTGCATCTTATGAGGCACACGTATCTCATTTGTTTCATTTTGCATTCTGTGTGGCATGTGTGTCACACTTACATTTTGCGCATGGTCTGGCGAGACCTTAAACACGTACGGTCTAGGAGACCTTAAATCCTTGGAAGGTGCAAGACCTTTAATGCATTGGTGTGCACACTATTGCTTTGTACATGTCTTAAGCCGCGTGTTGTCGCGCATTCCATGCAACATGCATTTCTTGCATCATGTGCATCTTAAAAAGCAAAAAAAAAAAACAATCATAGTGCATTGTCATGCATTTCCATTGTAGCTTGCATGCATCCATTGCATTTTCCCTAGTAGGTCGCATCATATTGCATTATCATGCACATTTGTAAATATCCGTTCCATTGCATATTTGTAGATATCGCATTGTACAGATTGCATGCATTCATTGCATCACCTTCCGCCTATGGCTTGCGCATTTCCAGGTTGAGCTTGGTTTGGTATGTGTCCTTACTTTTCATGTTAAAACACAGTTCTGCATGTGTATCGCGCCGATTCCACGCTGATATGTTGGTTGAGGGTTGCGGCACCTTTTCTGTGTTACACATGGCTCGTACGTGTACATGCCTTTCCTAGGCAAAATTTGGTTTGGCTTGCGTGCCATATCCATTGTATCCATATCCACTCCATTGCATATTTGTAGATATTGCATTGTAGATTGCATGCATTCATTGCATCACCTTCCGCCTATGGCTTGTGCCTTTCCAAGTTGAGCTTGGTCCGGTATGTGCCCTTACTTTTCATGTTAAAACACAGTTCTGCATGTGTATCGCGCCGATTCCACGCTGATATGTTGGTTGAGGGTTGCGGCACCTTTTCTGTGTTACACATGGCCTGTATGTGTACATACCTTTCCTAGGCAAGATTTGGTTTGGCCTGTGTGCCATATCCATTGCCATCTTCCTAGCATATTCATTCATGTATTACACTGTAGTGTAATTTTTGCATCCGGCATTAGGATCGTAGTCCTTTCTCCAGCGGGTTGTTTCCCCACTTATGTCAATTCCACCCAATACTTGTTCTTGCGTCTGTCTACAATGCTCACAGTTCAGTTGACCGTTCTGTGGTAGACAGACTTGTTATCTCCATCAATCTATTTGACATAGGCGGGGTTTCGAACCGCTCATGATTGGATCATGATTCAAATGCTTTGCATGTAGCTTGCATTGTTCCAATTACATTGCATCTTCATTTGCATTGTTTATACATTGTTTTGTATATATTGCATTTCGTTTTGCATCCACATTTGCATTGTCATGCATGTTACTAACAATATTGTACCTGTTAAGTTTGTTTTCTTTTCAGGCACGATATTGTATGTACGGTTCATTTGAGGCTGGTGTAACCAGACGAGCCGCACAGGTATTGTATCTCTGAGTGAGACGTATTGAGAATTCCATAATTCTTTTACATCCTTTCTGCATTGTAGTGTAGTTTGGTATGCTAGCTTAAAACTGTCGCATGTTTGCTTCGTTACAGCTTTCTTTGCATGATCATAGGTTATGCTCGGCTCTGTGCATTGTCTTGCATTTTGCCCCTGCCTTCGGGCGCATATCTTGATTGTCTTGCATGTTTGTCTAAGTCTTCGGCCTTGTCAAAAATGGGTCGTCTCTGGGCTTTGACATTCACTCCCGTCATTGTTATGACTTTCGAGTTCTGTCAAAGAGGGGCAACTGTAGACACCCCATTTTTGACCGTCCTCAAGACTTGGACGTCACCGTTTGAACACTCGGTGATTATCCATGTTTGTGTTCGTTTGGAGTTCTCGGAGGCCTCGGCTCACGTGCCTTGCCTCAGGATCTCCGAACTCAACCGTTTAGTGTCTGGTTTTGCACCAAACACTTGTGTTTTGCCTTGGAAGGGCAGGGTAGGGCTTGTAGACCATCCCCACCCATCACCGGCAGTGGCTAGTGGCCACCGGCTGGTTTTTGCTGCCACCGGCAATGTATATTGCCGGCCGGCACTATTTGTTGCCGGTCAGCACTTTTTAGTGCCGGCCGGCACTCTTTTTGGCCAAGATGGCATTTTTGGCCGGCAGATTGCTGTTCATCTGCTTTTACAGATATTTTTAGACAGCTGTCTTGCTTTTGCATCCCTCCATACACGTGTATGGAGGGATCTCCCTCTTGTAAAGCTTGTCTTGTAAGCTTTACAAGACATATAGAGAGAGGCTCTCTCTTGAGGCAAAAAGAGAGGACTTAGGTTAAGAAGTTGAGATATTTTGAGAGCAAAAACAGCCATTGTTGAGCTCTGGTTCTAGGGTTTGAGTTAGATACATTTTCGATCTCTCTTTCCCTCTCATTTGTGCACTAGGTGTTTAGTGTCTTACTATTGCACACAAACACCTAGTGTTTCACCTTCCTTTGGCTCTTGAGGTTCTAAGGGACTGGTTTTGAAGTTTTGGCATTGGATTCAAGCTAAAGGAGGCCATTGGAGCACCATTTGTGAAGGGATCATCAAGGGTAAGAAACTTACACCTTTATTCCTCATTTTTGCATTGATTTTCTACCTATCTTAGAGCTGTTTTTGTGCTTATTGTATAACATAAAAAAGTTCTATTTTTAGGCCCTCTTTATTGTTTATTAAGAGTGTTTTGTTGTTTGAGGGTGGTTGACCCCCCTTAGGCCTTGAAAGGCCTCATTTTGGGCCATTTTGTGTTAGCTCCGGGATTTTGGTGTTGGGGTCTCTTCACCACTGAAATCTTGAGGGATTTCAGTGGTGAAGATGATGCCTTGAAGTCCCAAGAAGGAGAGGGCCACCCCCTCTCCTTGTTGTCCTTGAAAAGGGCATGTTTTAGCCTCTTGAGAGAGCATTATGCTTGAGTGTGTGTTGAGCATGTTTGGGCTGTTTTTCATGCTTATATATCCATAATATAACATGATTTTAAGTTGGTGTTGGTACTCCATGCATGCTTAGCATAGTTGCCATGTAATGCCTTGTTTATGCCTTAATGTGCCTTAGGTTGTTAGCCTTTGTGGGAGCATGTTTTAGGCTTAGTCTTGTGAAGATTATGTGCTTATTTTGCCATGTTCTAGGTCTGTCCTAGGTTGCTTGGGTCGAATCTGACATGCATCATATAGCTCCTTTGTATTTAGGCTTGTTGGCCTTGAGCATTTGAATGTATAGCATGGCATCTTTGCATTGTTTTGGTGATTTGGGACCACCCTACACGCTATTTCAGTCCCATTTTCATGCTTGTTTGATTACCTTGCATGTCTCTTTAATGCTTTGGAAGCATGTGTTGCATGCTCCATGTTTTGGTCATTGTGTATGCCTTTGTATTTGAGTCACTTAGATGCCATCTAAGGAGTCCTTTGGCCTTGTTTTGACATGCTAAAAATCTGTTTTAGTAGTTTAATGCATGCCATGTTTCTTGTGATAAACATGCTTCAAAGCTTCATGACTTGCTTCAAGTACTTGGACCATGCTTGCATGCACTTGCTTGTCTTGTTTAATATGATTTGGCATCATTTTATAACATGATTTTTAGAGCTCATGTTGCATGCTAATTGTTCATGATTGTGCATTTCAAGTGTGCTTGAGGGTTGTCTAATTTGTGCCTAAGTGTTGGGCCTTAATCATGTGTATGTGTGCATGTGTGTTTAGCATCCATTTTGGGCATTATTGGCTACTGTTTTGGGCCTTATTAGAGCTGCCTAATTCATGTATAAGTCCATCTTTGCATCCATTTGCATGCCCCTATGTTTGCTTGTATGCTTGCATAAGCTTGTCACCATGCCATGTTGCATCCTTAGTTTGTATGCTTAGGTTGCATTGCATCTTGCATGCATGCCTTGTTCCTTGACTTGATGATAGGAATTGGGCCTTGTTTGGTTTGATTGGTTTGCATGCATTTGAAATCAAAGTTGCATACTTGGTTCTTTGGGCCGTCATGCATGGAAATGCGTGATTGGTGGTCCGAGAATCGAGGCACATGCCCCTTTGAGTCATTATCATGATAAGGGACATGGTTGGTGCATATATGCCTTGAATTGTGCTGCCATGCTTTGCCTTGCCCTCTGTTGCTGTCATTTGCAGATTCTGCAGGAATACTCTGCCGACCGGCAATGTAAGGTGCCGACCGGCAACAACTTCTCTGCCGACAGCTTCATTTTGTGCCGATGGCCACATACCACTGCCGGTGGTAATTCCACTCAGCCGGTGGTACTCCCCAGTGTCCAGGGATGCAATCCTGAGGTATTGACAGCCTCCAGAGGAGTGAAGGAAGGAAAACAGAGGCAGCCTATGCATGGCGGCGCGTTTCCCGAGGCGATCTTTCTGTTTTAATTAATTTATTTAATTTGTTAATTAAATTAATTAATTTGTAATATTAATTAGCTTGCGTAGTTAATTAATCTGTAATATTTATTTGGTCCTTCCGAGCGAGGGCAAATCTGTAATAAGTGTGTGTGGGTGGTGTGTATGTCTTCCAACCTCACTTCTTTCATCCCTTTTATTTACCTGCTTACGATGGTAGATTAGGGCACGTTTAATTTAGCATACCTTATGCTATGCATGTGTGCATTCATGCATTTGTACTACATGCATTAGGCTCGGTACATCACGCTAACTGCATTTGTACTTCAAATTCTAAACTGAATATGTGATAGTTGTGCATTCTCACATGCCATGTTTAGGATAGCCGAGCCTATTCTAGCAACACTTTGTATGCGATGCATTAGGCACTTAACATGGACTTGGATCATGCATGTTTGCTAACGAGTTCTTTGTTTTGGCACGGAGTACGATGTAAGTATTTCCGCTTTAGCATATCGCATGAGTGTGAATGTTGCCATGTCAGCATGGTTAACATGTGGCTAGATGCTTATGTGTTATAAACTGCTTGGATGCCTGTGGGTGAAGGTTGGATTGTTTGAGTTGGAAGAACTCATTAAAATCCGTGTTTTAGCCCACTTGCGAGTAGCAAATCCAAAACATTTTCCAACACAAACGGATATGCAATGCTTATTTCCAAATTAGGCAATCTAGTCTATACTTGTTTGCTGCGCGCATAACATAGTAATTCTAGGCTAATAATTGGTTTAAGAACACATAAAGTTTTCAAAAACGGATATCACGGTTAGTAGAGGCCGGTCTTCGGACCGGGCGAAAGGGGGTGCTCATAGCTGACCTTCTCCGATCGTACCCAAGCTCCCGAGCCGAGACAACTCCGGTGATGACGGACATGTGGCCTTCGGCACCGAGTCAGGGTTTCCTAAATTTTCCCATTTCAAAAATATTTAGGTGGCGACTCTGTATCTGGCAAAGCAGTCCATGTTTGGCACTACTTTTTCAAAAATCTGTTTCTCAAAACGATTTGCCAGATTTGGACTCTTTGGTTCAGATTAAGAACCGTGACACAAATTGAGTCCGAGCTGTAGTGACCCCACAAATGAACAGAACGGGACTCACCCTCCTGGGGCGTTCGGGGACGTCTACAGTTTCTGGCGACTCTGCTGGGGATTTTTAGAGAGCTTGACTCGAACTCATGATATCCTGTTTTGATTTCGCTTATGTGTTTCTTTGCATTGCATGTGCATTGGTGCGCCTAGGAACACAGTGTTTGCCATCTGCCATTCCTGAACGGTTTGCCGGAGGCTTGTCTTGTCAAGACATGTCCATAAGGCTGATCGGCTATGGGCTCTGACAGCATGGGAACACAAACCCGGTTTACCGGGGCACCCTTTCTGACCATTCGACCTAGTACATGTTCGGATCCATAGTGACCATTCCAAGAATAGGACAGGTTGCTTACCCGATGTTAGGTTGTTTGAAAAACTGCTGTGTGCGTAGTGAAACCCTAGCTCCTGACGAAATAGGACAGGGAAACCCTACCCCAACATAGGGGCGTTTTGGCTCTCTCTTACTTGCTATGTGCTTTTAGAGTGTATCTCTACAGGAACGCATATACCAGTTTGCAAGTTTGAGTATCGGGCCCGAGGGCACCAGAATCAGTATTGTTGAGAATCAGTTATCAGGAATCAGTTATCCGCGGGTATCAGATTCAGTATTTTGGGAACAGAAATTTGGGAACAGTGATCAGCAGTAGGGTACAGTAGTTTGGCTACGCCCATATTCGATCAGTCTGGACTGAAATGCTGCCTGTTTTTCCTTTCAGTTCAGAGAGTCGCAGAGTTGATACAGAATAGCCAGTGTCTCCCCTTGCTGAGGCAGGATTTATGGCGGCACAAAATTCAGAAGAAATTGTGGTCATGACGGCTGCATTGGAGCAGGGGACCGCTCCGCAGAGTGAGGCCAGCATCAGTATGTCATACCCGCCCAGGTCACCCGTTGTGCACCCGGTTTGGGCTCTCCAGTTATATCAGGCTCGTGAGCCCACCACCTTCGAATTGATGGGAATGATAGGGGACCTCCAGAGGACCGTGGCCGATCTGGCCTATGGAATGTCGGCTTCACCGCCAGCGGCGCCGTATGTCGGGAATTTCGTACCACAGGAGCCCCCGCTACTGGGGCGGATTGTGATAGAGCTCAGCCAGCCAGAGGTGGCTTCCAGCTACAGCCGCGACATGCCAGCACCGACCCAGACCCTTGATCAGGCTGAGGCCAGAGGAAAAGACAAGGCAAAGGTAGACGCCGACCCTATTGAACAATTGCTGTGGGCAGTCGAGGCTCTGAAAGCCAGAGGGATGAACAAGCAACAAACATCTGCGATCGTGATCAAAGCTGTGGATGATGCTTTCCCTGCTCCGATCAAAGGCAGTTCAAGCCAGGAAGAAAATCGGGATGGGCCCCGTCATGCCCAGACAATGCCTGTAGTTCCCAACCCTGCACCGGGAAAGGTTCAAAAAGCCAAGGCAGCGCCAGCCGATCCTTTCGCTAGCGCATCTGGCAAGAGTCCCCAAACTTCAAAGTACCTGCCCCGAGGGCGCAGGGTCTTCCACGACCTCCACATGCCTTTGTCTAGGGCATTGCTAATATTGGCAAAGAATGGGCATCTTAAACCTTTGGAGCCCCGGCCACTCTTGAAGAATCTCCCCGCCACGCACGACGCTACATTGTACTGCGCGTACCACCAACAGTCCGGTCACAGTACCGATGGATGTTCCCGCCTTCGTCATGAAGTGCAGGATTTGATCGATAACAAGGTTATCCTTCCACCCACCTCAGGCAAGTCCGTTACCACCCAGTTGTTGGATTTCGAGGGCTCAGATACCGCGAGTATGTGAAGTGGACCGCCTGCGGGCAACATTTGGTGTGTTTTGGATGTAGCGTCTGGCACGCATTTTTGAGCATCGGTGAAGCCGAGTTTTGTAAATTCTAGCTTGGATATCGAGTCAGTCTTTTGTTTTGAGTCTGTCTCTTTTTCTTGAGTCAGTCTTTTTCGCTTAAGGGTCTGTCTTATTGTATCGAGTCAATCCCCGTTATATATAATACCAGGTGATTCTGGGGTTGTTGTCCCGAACACCATTTTGTTTTGTAATTATTTGTTTTTGTTTTGAGTCTGTTTTTGCCGAGGGGCCAGTTGCACCAACAAAGCCGATTGAAACAGTTGTTGCTATCTCAAACTTCATGCTTGCTTTCAGCATAAGTGCCAGAGAATTTGATCGGGCTGACAGTACATCTTGCCTGCTCTCCTGCGTGCCAAACTCATTGCATTAACCTAAGTTTTCCAAAAAACAAACCTTTTGAACACTGCGGTGATAAAAATGAAGAGGAAGGAATTCCTCGGGTTTTGCAAAATTTTGATCATTTTGAGAGAAAGAGAGGCGTGCTAAGCCTTTTAATGAATGAAATCATGCTTGTTAGCGTGAGTACTGAGAAGGACCCTAGCTTGATCCAGATTGGTTCCACACTATCTTCGGCGCGAGCGATTTCTCGCTTTCTTAAAAACTTTCAAAAGAAAATGTTTTACGCGGCCCTGTGAAGACTTGTGTGGAATCCCTCTTGAGGTCGCGCAGCCTAGGATAGCTCTTAGCCTCAAGATTCAACCCGTTTGTTTTCCGACTTTGAACCCGTTCAGAACGTTCAGAAAATTCAACGGTCAAACGCCATGAAAGGCCCGTGTGGCCAGTTTTGAAGTAGCCCTCGAGCAAGAGGCACCAAAGCCAAATCAGAAGGAGTGGATCTCGCCGGAAGAAGCTCGTGGAGCAACCGTGATGGATTCTTCTGCAAATCAGTGCAACAGCCGTTCTCCTAGACACAGAGAGGCTTCAATTCAAAAAACCATTTGGCATGGACTTGCTGCACTTTTACCCTTTGAGAGGCTCGCTAGACCGAAAACCCGGAAGGGCGACCCAGGCAAAAGTTAGAGCAAGAGAAAAATACAAAAAGAAAGAAAAAAAAATGCAAAGAAAAGAACAAAAAAAAAAAGAAAGAAAGAAAGAAAAAGCAGAAAAAAGAAAAAGAAATGAAACAAGAAATAGAAAATAAAAAGAAGCTCGCAAGGTCGAAAACCCGCATTGGGCGCCTTGGCAAAAGTGAGAGCCAAACAAAGTGAAGGTTAAAATACCCGAGTGTACCTTAACCGGAACTACGTAAGGCTTGATTCCCATGTTTGGGATACGTAGGCAACTTCATCATGAAGTCCAGCCCCCAACGCTTTCATAGCGTCTCAGTCCATGCAATGGTTTCGATTTCATCTCAAAGTCCAGTGGCCAACACCCTTCAAGGTGATTGTGTCCATATATGTGTTGTGACCGTCTTCGTC
This sequence comes from Camellia sinensis, assembly GCF_055761805.1. Classification (NCBI taxonomy): domain Eukaryota; kingdom Viridiplantae; phylum Streptophyta; class Magnoliopsida; order Ericales; family Theaceae; genus Camellia; species Camellia sinensis. The sequence goes on from NC_138970.1 coordinate 146,350,669, forward strand.
ATCGCTGTGTCCAAGAGCTCGGCCACCGCCAATGAAGACTATCTGCGGATTGCTGCGGCACCATCCCAAACAAGGGGCAACTTTCCGTTGCCACGAGCCGTCGTGAGACGCCATTCAAACCAAGGGCAACTTTCCGTTGCCTCCCACTCCCTTCAAACCAGGGGAAATTTTCCATTGCCTCCGATCCGAGGTTGCGTATCTTAAAGAGTAAGTTCCATGCTTGTTGAGCATCAGCCGTTTGCAAAAATAGTTTTTGAAAATTTTTACTGAGGTTGACTATTTTCTCGAAAACTATTTCATTTTCCAAAACTGGACCTTTGTCTTGGACCCCAAAAGGAAAATTTTCAGTGCTTATAGCCTGACTTGCACGGTTTTCAAATCAAAAAATTGAACAAGTACGTTAATCCGACTCTCATTTGATCAAACTTGTTTTAGAAGAAAACCAAAATGAAAAGAATGGTTAAAATGATGAACTAGGGGCACAGTTGAGTCAGGCGTTCTGTCTTTCCCCCGTCATCGACGTACTTGCCAGAAGGGCGCTCTACCCGCCGGAAGAAATGGCTGTGAGCTAACGGTGTTGAGCATGAACCCACACCTTTCTGTTTATCCATCAATCACCCCGGGGAGGGATGAAAAATGAGAGAATGAAGAATAGAGAGGTGTAAGTTGAGAGAAAAGTGAGGAAAAGGGTTTTGAGAAAATCCGAGCTCGAGAGCCGAGTGATGTGAGAATCACAAATCAGAAATGGTGGGAAACAATACCCAGAGAAACTGGCTCCTCGTGATCTGAGGTCCCCCATCTTCGTTTACGCGTCTGTGTGTCGTGTCTCTTTGATTTGACGGTCTCGTCTTTTGTTTTTAGTCTTTCCCGAGCGTGTCTCGTTGTGTTTAGGTCGTGCACCTTTATATTTGAGTCCTCCCTGCTGTGTTCAGTTGTAGGCTCGATACCCCGGTTTGAAAAACCCTCATTCGATTTCAAAAATCACTTACACTCGGAATGCTGTGCCATTCTCTACATTTGAGCATGTTTCAACCTTAGCTGGTTTCACCGCTGTAGGCCGTCTTGTCAGATTGGGCTGTTTTGTTTAGAATTTGCCGTGTGCAGAATGGAACGAATGCTGTGTTATGGGCTGTATGCAGATTAATCCCCAACAGAGTAAGGGCTGTGTGTCCAGAATCAGGCAGTGGATTGCTTGGGTTATTTTGCTGTTGGTTGTTTAATTATCTGATTATTACAAGTGCAAGTGTTCAATTTTCAGACAGCTAATCAATTTCATTTACATTGAGGTGTAACATGATGAGATGCAATGCAATACATGAGATATGTGAATGTAACACTTTTTAAGCAAAAATCTGTTCATTTAACTATCTTTTCAAATGTACAAGTTTTGGAAACAAAAATCTGCCTGCTGCAGTATAAGGTAATCTAACTACCAAAGAAAAGAAGGAAATGTACAAGAAAAAAGAAAAATGACAAAAATCCGCATCTCTGTCGAGCACTCCAAGGGCTGTCAGTCCGTCCTGGTCCTCTTCCTGGACGAGGGTCCAGGAGCATCATCAGCGTCGTCGTCAGAGCCCGAGCTAGAACCGCCTCCGGTCTCCTCCTCTGATGACTCGGACTCCGCCTCTGACTCCTCGTCATCATCATCGTCCGGGACTAGAGCTCGCGAGCTACTCCCGACGTGAGTACGCCCTCCCCTGGTACGGGGAAATATCCTGCCCCCCTCATCTCTCCCCCGAGCAGGGACAGAAGGTCCGGCTGGAGCACCTCCTGCCATGGGAATCTGGAAAGGAGGCTGAAAAAGTACACAAAAAGGGGAATGCATCAGTATACTGTGAACAGTTTAAAGGTGCAGAATGCAGTGTATGAGTACAGTGTGTGTATGCCGTGAGCAGTTTATCAGTGCAGAATGCAGTATATGAGTACAGTATGAGAATGCTGTGAGCAGTTTATCAATACAGAGTACAGTGCAGAATGCAGTGCGTGCAGTGTGTCAGATACTGTGAGACCAGTGTATCAGGTGTTGTGCCGTGCATCAGATTATGTAAAGCAGTGTGTGAATGGTTTGAGGCCAGTGTCAGAAGGACATACCGGTATGCTGTAGAGGGCTAGGAGATCAAAAGTCCGCTGAAGCATCCCCATCATCGAGGCATTCATCGCCAACGACTGACGGGTATACCCAGAAGAAGCCTGCAGAAGTATCAGATGCATCAATATTCTGTGGAATATTAAATAAACTGAAATGAAATGACTGTACGAAGTGCAGTAATACATACCGGTGGTAGATCGGGGACGTCGATGAACTCGTGACCAGCCGGTGGAGGGGCGAAGGGGATCTGATAGGTCGACCCACCCTGCCCCTGGAAAGTCAGTACAGCGGGCAGGGCAGGCCAGCCAACTCCCCGACCTCCCTGCACTCCACCCCTGCCATGGACCCGGGCCCTCCTCGCAGCCCTTACTCCAACTCCCGCTCTGGCCCCAGCCGCCGATGCCACAGGCCTGGCCCCCTCTGCTCGACGGCCGCTCAGGGGGTGCATCAGATATGTCTGCACGTACTCCTGATAGTCGTCGGTGCCTCGGAAGCCGGCCTCCTCCCAACCGATGGAGTAATCATCCAGCTGCTCAGTCGTGAGCCCCTCGGTCTCCCTCATATCTGCAGGAGGGGGAACCGGGACTATCTGCTCAGGTAACCCTAGGGTCTGGCGTAGAAAACGCTCCCCCAGGTACCAAGCCCGACAGACCGGGCCCTCAAGCAAAATCCGGAAACGCGAGGTCTCCTCCGCACCAGGGAACCGATCCCGCATCGCCGCCGGCAAGGAAGCCCATGGCCACCAAGTGATCTGAAAGTGACAGACAGTTTGTTATCTACTGTTTTGAAAATATACAGTGGGAAAGCGAAGCTTAAATGAACTGTAAGTAAAACATACCTCGGCAGGGGTAATGGTGTCGAAGTATCGGCGGAAGAAGCCGAATGTCTCCCGTGGTCGCCGGGTGCATCTCCCGTCGAAGCGACTCGAAAAGGGGACGGCCAGAGGAGTCTCCGCAACTGGCACAGGAGCAAGCCTAGGAAAGTAGGCGTAAACCCACAACTGCAAAACAGATGTCAGTATGACCATTGGATAAAGCAGAATAAAGCAGAAATGGCAGAGCCGTGTGTTGTGCAGTGTATTGTTTGCAGTGTACAGTGTGAGCAATGTGCAGTCAGTGTAAAGCAGAATGTATGTGTGTGCCGTGTGTACAGTATACAGCAAGTGTAAAGCAGACTACAGTGTGTGCAGTGTACAGAGTACAGAAAGTACGAGACAGAAATGAAAAAAGCGGAGAAGAAATGTACCTCCCAAGCCCGCCAGTAGCCTCCGAGTAGCTGGCCGCTGCCGCGAGAAGCCGAGCTCATATATCCATAAAGGGTGGCCAGAGCGGCGCCACCCCAGTCATAGTGCAGAATGTCCCGGACGTCCACCAGTGCGCTGAGAAGACAGAGAGGCACGATGTTCGCCCGATCGGCGAAGATGGTAGTCCCAAACAGGAACATGAGGAAGCCGCGAGCATACCTCTCCACGTCCTCCGGGGTCATCTCCGCCTCCTCCTCCAACACGGGCTGGACCCGAAACTGGACCTCAAACCAGGAGTACCGCACGAAACCTGGGTGAGCTAGGGGTGGCGCCTCCCCCAGTAGATGGACCTGAGCTGCGGTCCACTCATCCATCGCGATGTCAAAAGGGATCGGATCAACCCCCACCCCGATGCCTGTGAGCATCGAGAAATCATGAGGGGTCATCGTCATATCCCCTGCAGCAGAGAAGTGAAAAGAATCGGTGGTGTCCCACTATCTCTCCGCCAGAGCGGCGAGGAGAGGCCTACATGTGGAGAGCCTGGAGAGTCCTCGGCAGAAGGCGCCGAAACCCGCTCGATCCACGATGCGCCGGACCGCGCTAGGGAGCTCATCATACCACTCCCGAGCACCAGTATTCCCATACCCGCGAATGGTATGGGAACCCTCCTGTAAACAGAAAATAACAATTGCAAGGCAACATTCAAAGTACAGTTTTGAAAAAGCAGATAAAGCATGCGTGCAAGTTTGACAGATTTTGGCAAATACCGGGTGCCGGTGTGTTTACAGTGAACTACAGCATGTGATGTGTCAACATGTTTGGGTGGTTTCAAGCAGATAAAGCATGTGTGCAAGTTTGTCAGATTCAGGCAAATACCGGGTGCCGGTGTGTTTACAGTGAAATAATATGTGTGATGTGTCAGCATGTTTGGGTGTTTCAGAACAGATATAGCATGCGTGCAGGTTTGACAGATTCAGACAAATACTGGGTGCCAGTGTGTATGCAGTGAAAAACAGTGAGTGCAGTGTGTTTGAGTGATTCAGGGCTAGTGCAGTGTGTGTGCATGTGTCAATCTCAAGCAGATATCAGTTGCATGTATGTTTACAGTCAACTACAGTCTACAGCATATCAGTTTTCAGCAGTTAAAGAATACAACTAGCTATGACAGTTTTGTATCCTACATTGCGGAAAGTAAAGCAGAAGAAAGAGAATTACCTCGGAAGTGCCGAATGAAAGGTGGGAGGTAGGCTCACGCAGTAGTAGCTCAGGAGCGACATGCCTCTCGAAGCTCCGGAACTGACGCAGGCCGTCGGGGGGCAGAACATGGATCGCCGGCCGGTAGGTCGCCGGGTCGAACGGGCGCTCGCTCAGTGGTAGGAGCTCGACCCCGGGATCCATCTCGTGGTCCGGGGGAGTCCCGCCACGTGGAATGTCGTCCGCCATATCAGAAATGATGAGAAAATGGCCGGAGGAAGGAAAATCGGGCCGGAATACGAAGAGTCAACCGAAAAGTCGACTCCCGAGAGGGTCGGAAATGGCCGGGAAGGCCGGAATGTGAAAAGGCACAGGAATGAAGAGGAAAGTGAGGGGAACAAACCCCGAAAAGGTGGGAACGCCAAACGAGGCACCGAAACAAGAATGTGATCGGTTGAAAATGTCCGAAACGCGAAGGAAATCGCGAATCCGACGACGAAACGGGTGTAGAACGTGAAGAAACGGAGAAATGAGGAGAGAGAAACACTCTAGAGAGAGAGGGCAAGAGATTTCGACGGTAGGGAAGTGAGGAATAGGGTTTTGAAACCCTATTTTAAAACCCCCAAGGTGAAAAGTCAAAACTGCCCTGCATCAGCAACTGTTAGCCGGTCGGCAATGTTTTGTGCCGGCCGGCACTTTTTTGTGCCGATGGACTTATTTTGATGCCGGCGGCCATCCGGTCACCTCCCCTTTCGGCCGGTGGTGTTTCCACAGCCTTGTTTAGGCCATATGAGAAGTTTTTGGTCTTCATAGCTCAAGAAAGTGGAAGAAAGTGCACCTCCGATGGTCAACCGGCCTCCGTTCTGACTTCGGACTGCATCTGCCGTGCGTAGCACTCCAACCCATGCAGGGTGTATCCTTTTCGTATCCTTTTGACTTTTACAAGGTCCAAAAGTTGCCCCATGTGTATCGCATATCAATCGCACTGTTTTGTGCATTTCAAATCGTCGCACTGTTTTCTGCATTTCAAACTGTCGCACTGTTTTGTGCATTTCAAATCGGCGCATTGTTTTGTGCATTTCAAACTATCGCACTGTTTTGTGCATTTCAAATCGGCGCACTGTTTTGTGCATTTCAAACCATCGCACTGTTTTGTGCATTTCAAACAGTCGCACTGTTTTGTGCATTTCAAATCGTCGCACTGTTTTGTGCATTGTATTTCAATCGCGCTGTTTTGCGCATCGCACTGTTTTGTGCACCTCACTTGCACTTTGCATGCATCCTATCGCGCTATCTTGCGCATCTTGCTTGTACTTGTTAGTACATTGCATTGTTTTGAACACAAACCGGCTTCGCGTAGCGTATAAGTCCAACTTTCAAAACCGACTTCGCGTAGCGTATAAGTCCAACTTTCAAAACCGGCTTCGCGTAGCGTATAAGTCCAACTTTCAAAACCGGCTTCGCGTAGCGTGTAAGTCCACTTGTATCATTTTTGCATCTTATGAGGCACACGTATCTCATTTGTTTCCTTTTGCATTCTGTGTGGCATGTGTGTCACACTTACATTTTGCGCATGGTCTGGCGAGACCTTAAACACGTACGGTCTAGGAGACCTTAAATCCTTGGAAGGTGCAAGACCTTTAATGCATTGGTGTGCACACTATTGCTTTGTACATGTCTTAAGCCGCGTGTTGTCGCGCATTCCATGCAACATGCATTTCTTGCATCATGTGCATCTCAAAAAGAAAAAAAAAAAACAATCATAGTGCATTGTCATGCATTTCCATTGTAGCTTGCATGCATCCATTGCATTTTCCCCAGTAGGTCGCATCATATTGCATTGTCATGCACATTTGTAAATATCTGTTCCATTGCATATTTGTAGATATCGCATTGTACAGATTGCATGCATTCATTGCATCACCTTCCGCCTATGGCTTGCGCATTTCCAGGTTGAGCTTGGTTTGGTATGTGTCCTTACTTTTCATGTTAAAACACAGTTCTGCATGTGTATCGCGCCGATTCCACGCTGATATGTTGGTTGAGGGTTGCGGCACCTTTTCTGTGTTACACATGGCTCGTACGTGTACATGCCTTTCCTAGGCAAAATTTGGTTTGGCTTGCGTGCCATATCCATTGTATCCATATCCACTCCATTGCACATTTGTAGATATTGCATTGTAGATTGCATTCATTCATCGCATCACCTTCCGCCTATGGCTTGCGCCTTTCCAAGTTGAGCTTGGTCCGGTATGTGCCCTTACTTTTCATGTTAAAACACAGTTCTGCATGTGTATCGCGCCGATTCCACGCTGATATGTTGGTTGAGGGTTGCGGCACCTTTTCTGTGTTACACATGGCCTGTATGTGTACATACCTTTCCTAGGCAAGATTTGGTTTGGCCTGTGTGCCATATCCATTGCCATCTTCCTAGCATATTCATTCATGTATTACACTGTAGTGTAATTTTTGCATCCGGCATTAGGATCGTAGTCCTTTCTCCAGCGGGTTGTTTCCCCACTTATGTCAATTCCACCCAATACTTGTTCTTGCGTCTGTCTACAATGCTCACAGTTCAGTTGACCGTTCTGTGGTAGACAGACTTGTTATCTCCATCAATCTATTTGACATAGGCGGGGTTTCGAACCGCTCATGATTGGATCATGATTCAAATGCTTTGCATGTAGCTTGCATTGTTCCAATTACATTGCATCTTCATTTGCATTGTTTATACATTGTTTTGTATATATTGCATTTCGTTTTGCATCCACATTTGCATTGTCATGCATGTTACTAACAATATTGTACCTGTTAAGTTTGTTTTCTTTTCAGGCACGATATTGTATGTACGGTTCATTTGAGGCTGGTGTAACCAGACGAGCCGCACAGGTATTGTATCTCTGAGTGAGACGTATTGAGAATTCCATAATTCTTTTACATCCTTTCTGCATTGTAGTGTAGTTTGGTATGCTAGCTTAAAACTGTCGCATGTTTGCTTCGTTACAGCTTTCTTTGCATGATCATAGGTTATGCTCGGCTCTGTGCATTGTCTTGCATTTTGCCCCTGCCTTCGGGCGCATATCTTGATTGTCTTGCATGTTTGTCTAAGTCTTCGGCCTTGTCAAAAATGGGTCGTCTCTGGGCTTTGACATTCACTCCCGTCATTGTTATGACTTTCGAGTTCTGTCAAAGAGGGGCAACTGTAGACACCCCATTTTTGACCGTCCTCAAGACTTGGACGTCACCGTTTGAACACTCGGTGATTATCCATGTTTGTGTTCGTTTGGAGTTCTCGGAGGCCTCGGCTCACGTGCCTTGCCTCAGGATCTCCGAACTCGACCGTTTAGTGTCTGGTTTTGCACCAAACACTTGTGTTTTGCCTTGGAAGGGCAGGGTAGGGCTTGTAGACCATCCCCACCCATCACCGGCAGTGGCTAGTGGCCACCGGCTGGTTTTTGCTGCCACCGGCAATGTATATTGCCGGCCGGCACTATTTGTTGCCGGTCAGCACTTTTTAGTGCCGGCCGGCACTCTTTTTGGCCAAGATGGCATTTTTGGCCGGCCGATTGCTGTTCATCTGCTTTTGCAGATATTTTTAGACAGCTGTCTTGCTTTTGCATCCCTCCATACACGTGTATGGAGGGATCTCCCTCTTGTAAAGCTTGTCTTGTAAGCTTTACAAGACATATAGAGAGAGGCTCTCTCTTGAGGCAAAAAGAGAGGACTTAGGTTAAGAAGTTGAGATATTTTGAGAGCAAAAACAGCCATTGTTGAGCTCTGGTTCTAGGGTTTGAGTTAGATACATTTTCTATCTCTCTTTCTCTCTCATTTGTGCACTAGGTGTTTAGTGTCTTACTATTGCACACAAACACCTAGTGTTTCACCTTCCTTTGGCTCTTGAGGTTCTAAGGGACTGGTTTTGAAGTTTTGGCATTGGATTCAAGCTAAAGGAGGCCATTGGAGCACCATTTGTGAAGGGATCATCAAGGGTAAGAAACTTACACCTTTATTCCCCATTTTTGCATTGATTTTCTACATATCTTAGAGCTGTTTTTGTGCTTATTGTATAACATAAAAAAGTTCTGTTTTTAGGCCCTCTTTATTGTTTATTAAGAGTGTTTTGTTGTTTGAGGGTGGTTGACCCCCCTTAGGCCTTGAAAGGCCTCATTTTGGGCCATTTTGTGTTAGCTCCGGGATTTTGGTGTTGGGGTCTCTTCACCACTGAAATCTTGAGGGATTTCAGTGGTGAAGATGATGCCTTGAAGTCCCAAGAAGGAGAGGGCCACCCCCTCTCCTTGTTGTCCTTGAAAAGGGCATGTTTTGGCCTCTTGAGAGAGCATTATGCTTGAGTGTGTGTTGAGCATGTTTGGGCTGTTTTTCATGCTTATATATCCATAATATAACATGATTTTAAGTTGGTGTTGGTACTCCATGCATGCTTAGCATAGTTGCCATGTAATGCCTTGTTTATGCCTTAATGTGCCTTAGGTTGTTAGCCTTTGTGGGAGCATGTTTTAGGCTTAGTCTTGTGAAGATTATGTGCTTATTTTGCCATGTTCTAGGTCTGTCCTAGGTTGCTTGGGTCGAATCTGACATGCATCATATAGCTCCTTTGTATTTAGGCTTGTTGGTCTTGAGCATTTGAATGTATAGCATGGCATCTTTGCATTGTTTTGGTGATTTGGGACCACCCTACACGCTATTTCAGTCCCATTTTCATGCTTGTTTGATTACCTTACATGTCTCTTTAATGCTTTGGAAGCATGTGTTGCATGCTCCATGTTTTGGTCATTGTGTATGCCTTTGTATTTGAGTCACTTAGATGCCATCTAAGGAGTCCTTTGGCCTTGTTTTGACATGCTAAAAATCTGTTTTAGTAGTTTAATGCATGCCATGTTTCTTGTGATAAACATGCTTCAAAGCTTCATGACTTGCTTCAAGTACTTGGACCATGCTTGCATGCACTTGCTTGTCTTGTTTAATATGATTTGGCATCATTTTATAACATGATTTTTAGAGCTCATGTTGCATGCTAATTGTTCATGATTGTGCATTTCAAGTGTGCTTGAGGGTTGTCTAATTTGTGCCTAAGTGTTGGGCCTTAATCATGTGTATGTGTGCATGTGTGTTTAGCATCCATTTTGGGCATTATTGGCTACTGTTTTGGGCCTTATTAGAGCTGCCTAATTCATGTATAAGTCCATCTTTGCATCCATTTGCATGCCCCTATGTTTGCTTGTATGCTTGCATAAGCTTGTCACCATGCCATGTTGCATCCTTAGTTTGTATGCTTAGGTTGCATTGCATCTTGCATGCATGCCTTGTTCCTTGACTTGATGATAGGAATTGGGCCTTGTTTGGTTTGATTGGTTTGCATGCATTTGAAATCAAAGTTGCATACTTGGTTCTTTGGGCCGTCATGCATGGAAATGCGTGATTGGTGGTCCGAGAATCGAGGCACATGCCCCTTTGAGTCATTATCATGATAAGGGACATGGTTGGTGCATATATGCCTTGAATTGTGCTGCCATGCTTTGCCTTGCCCTCTGTTGCTGTCATTTGCAGATTCTGCAGGAATACTCTGCCGACCGGCAGTGTAAGGTGCCGACCGGCAACAACTTCTCTGCCGACAGCTTCATTTTGTGCCGATGGCCACATACTACTGCCGGTGGTAATTCCACTCAGCCGGTGGTACTCCCCAGTGTCCAGGGATGCAATCCTGAGGTATTGACAGCCTCCAGAGGAGTGAAGGAAGGAAAACAGAGGCAGCCTATGCATGGCGGCGCGTTTCCCGAGGCGATCTTTCTGTTTTAATTAATTTATTTAATTTGTTAATTAAATTAATTAATTTGTAATATTAATTAGCTTGCGTAGTTAATTAATCTGTAATATTTATTTGGTCTTTCCGAGCGAGGGCAAATCTGTAATAAGTGTGTGTGGGTGGTGTGTATGTCTTCCAACCTCACTTCTTTCATCCCTTTTATTTACCTGCTTACGATGGTAGATTAGGGCACGTTTAATTTAGCATACCTTATGCTATGCATGTGTGCATTCATGCCTTTGTACTACATGCATTAGGCTCGGTACATCACGCTAACTGCATTTGTACTTCAAATTCTAAACTGAATATGTGATAGTTGTGCATTCTCACATGCCATGTTTAGGATAGCCGAGCCTATTCTAGCAACACTTTGTATGCGATGCATTAGGCACTTAACATGGACTTGGATCATGCATGTTTGCTAACGAGTTCTTTGTTTTGGCACGGAGTACGATGTAAGTATTTCCGCTTTAGCATATCGCATGAGTGTGAATGTTGCCATGTCAGCATGCTTAACATGTGGCTAGATGCTTATGTGTTATAAACTGCTTGGATGCCTGTGGGTGAAGGTTGGATTGTTTGAGTTGGAAGAACTCATTAAAATCCGTGTTTTAGCCTACTTGCGAGTAGCAAATCCAAAACATTTTCCAACACAAACGGATATGCAATGCTTATTTCCAAATTAGGCAATCTAGTCTATACTTGTTTGCTACGCGCATAACATAGTAATTCTAGGCTAATAATTGGTTTAAGAACACATAAAGTTTTCAAAAACGGATATCACGGTTAGTAGAGGCCGGTCTTCGGACCGGGCGAAAGGGGGTGCTCATAGCTGACCTTCCCCGATCGTACCCAAGCTCCCGAGCCGAGACAACTCCGGTGATGACGGACATGTGGCCTTCGGCACCGAGTCAGGGTTTCCTAAATTTTCCCATTTCAAAAATATTTAGGTGGCGACTCTGTATCTGGCAAAGCAGTCCATGTTTGGCACTACTTTTTCAAAAATCTGTTTCTCAAAACGATTTGCCAGATTTGGACTCTTTGGTTCAGATTAAGAACCGTGACACAAATTGAGTCCGAGCTGTAGTGACCCCACAAATGAACAGAACGGGACTCACCCTCCCGGGGCGTTCGGGGACGTCTACAATATGCCCGTCAATCGAAGAATTTCAGGCGCTAATGGGATTTCGACGTGATGAGGAAATTCTGCCTCGGTCCCGTTTTGGTCACATCCAAGCTTTGGGAAGGATGTGTGGGCTCACTTTACACGATGCCCGATCCTTGGTTCGTAACAGAGAGCTAGACATCCCCAGTTTAATTCATCGATTTTTTGACGTCGGTGACTGAGGTGATCTTCTTTGGTGGGGTTTTCGACAACACGCCCTTTGTTTGTACATGCTAGCACATTTTCTCCGTGCCCCTAGTTCCGGCGAGTCTAGCATTAGGCTAGTTGAAGTGGCTCAAGGCTTGAAAGAGGGTAAGAGCTACATGGGCTTGGTACCGGCCGAGACTTTAATGGGCCTAGACGCCTTCCATCCGCGAGAGATGAACAAATTCGCAGGAAGTCCACTACTTCTTCAAGTAATGTTTCCTACCCTTTCTAGTATGTGTTTCTCACATCATTTGGCACTCATGCTCTGTTTTTCTTTCAAAACCCTTTTCTCACTTTTTCTCTTAGCATGCACCTCTTTATTATTTAATCTCTCTTTTCTTTCATCCCTCCCCAGATATGGCTCATGGATAGGTTAAAGGTAGTGGATTCTTGCCTTGCATATTCAGCACGAGGCTGTTTCTTTCGCCAACGGCTAGTGGATTTCCCAAACGAGGGTTGGTGGTGCCATTAGATGTGCAGCAGGTCTGCTATTGACATTGCTTGGCGTTGCCTCTGGTTTGATCTGCCCGAGATGAGCTATAGTATGGCTCTACAACCTGGTATTCAGCAGATTAGCTTAACACACTGTGTATTCTACTTTCCGTTCCAGTTCAGGCGTCAGTTCGGACATGACCAGACTTGCCCAGAAGAGGGGGTAGAGTACCCGACTTCATTCCCAATCCGAGGTTCACAATTGGCTCGATATCCCACTGCGTGGAGGACGAGAGAGCTTCTGGCTTCTGCCCCTAGTTTCGACTGTGCACTTTCTAGCGAGTGCCTAACTTGGCTCGAAGATGAGGCACAAACCGGGCCAATGTTAGCATTAGAGGCTTCCACAAGCACAAGCAAGGGACGCAGGAACACCTGACTCATCTATACTCCAAGTTTATTGCTTTGATCTCACTTTTCAAGTTTTTTTTTTTAATGTAATAAAAGCAACTCTGACTTGTATCAAGAGTTGGAGAACTTTGTATTGAAATCAACGAAATTGAAATTGTGGGCACTGAATTTTTTCTTTTGATTAAAAAATGGTCTGAGTTATAAAAAGATTAATTTGAACAAAATCAACTTTTATCAAAACTTTTCAAAACCATTTTCGATAAGGATCACAACTTGACATACATGGAATCTATCCTCAAGATGTACAACCCCGAATCCAAAAATGGAAAATTGCCCCTTGTTGGCACTGCTCATCACTGTAGTCAGCTCTTCTCTCAGAGTAAGGATCACAACCGAACTTTTAGATAACGAATAGACAAGGATGCCTTGATCAAACACATGGACAAAGTTGATTTGGAGGTGTTTAAGGCCGGACTTCAGAATTAAGTTACCTACGTATCCCGAAGATGGGAATCAGGCCTTACGTAGTTCGATTCGGGTTCACTCGGGTATTAACACTCTTCTTTTGCGCTCTAACTTTTGCCAAGGCTGCTATTTTTGGGTTTTCAACCTTATGAGCTCGGTTTTTCTTTTTTCCAATTTTTTTGTGCTCTAACTTTTGCCTAGGTCGCCCTTCCGGGTTTTTGGCCTAGCAAGCCGCTCAGGGGTAATATTTCTTCAACTTGTCCATGTTGATTGGTTGGGAAAATTCTAGGCCATCCACGTCTATGAGAATAATAGCTCCACCTTGACCAAATGGTTTTGATGATGTAAGGGCCAGTCCAATTGGGTCTGAACTTGCCCCTTGGGTCATGGGTGGGAGCTCAGTTGTCTTTCAGTACCAAGTCCCCTTCTTTAAGATTCTGAGACTTAACTTTCTTGTTAAAAGCCCTGGCAATCCTCCGTTGATAATCTTGAATATGGTACAGTGCTTTCAGCATTCTCTCATCGAATAGCATTAGTTCTTTGAACCTGCTCTGCTGCCAATCCGCTTTCATTATCTAACACTCAGCCATAACCCGTGTAGACGCGCCCGCGTGGCGGCCTCGCTACAGTTTGGACTCGATTTGGTTTCACGATTCTTAATCTTGAACCAAAGAGTCCAAATCCGGTAAATCGTTTTGAGAAACTGATTTTTTGAAAAGTAGTGCCAAACATGGACTGCTTTGCCAGATACAGAGTCGTCACCTAAATATTTTTTTTAAAATGGGGAAATTTAGGAAACCCTGACTCGGTGCCGAAGGCCACATGTCCGTCATCACTGGAGTTATCTCGGCTCGGGAGCTTGGGTACGATCGGGGAAGGTCAGCTATGAGTACCCCCTTTCGCCCGGTCTGAAGACCGGCCTCTACTAACCGTGATATCTGATTTTGAAAACGTTACGTGTTCTTATTCCGGTTATTAGCCTAGAATTACTATGTTATGCGCGCAGCAAACAAGTATAGACTAGATTGCCTAATTTGGAAATAAGCATTGCATATCCGTTTGTTTTTTAAAAGCGCTTTGGATTTTGCTACTCGCAAGTAGGCTAAAACACGGATTTCAATGAGTTTTTCCAACTCAAACAATCCAACCTTCACCCACAGGCATTCAAACAGTTTATCATATAAGCATTTAGTCGCATGGCAAGCCTACTGTCATGTTAACATTCACACGCATGCGAGATGCTAAAGCATAAATACTTACATCGTACTCCGTGCCAAAACAATAAACTGGTTAGCAAACATGCGTGTCCTAGTTCATGTTAAATTGTCTAATGCAACACATACAGGATGCAATTAGATAGGCTCGGCTAATCTTAAACATGGCATGTGAAATGCAGTCAATCAATTGATGCACGTATTCAATTTTGAATTGAAGTACAAATGCAGTTAGCGTGATGTACCGAGCCCAATGCATGCAATACAAATGCATGAATGCACGCATGCATAGCATAAAGTATGCTAAATTAAATGTGCCCTAATCTACCATCATAAGCAGGTAAATAAAAGGGAAGAAAGACGTGAGGTTGGAAGACATACACACCACTCACGCACACTTATTACAGATTTGCCCTCGCTCGGAGGGACCAAATAAATAATACAAATTAATTAACTACGTAAGCTAATTAAATATTACAAATTGCCTAATCAACTAAGCAAATTAATTAATCTAGGAAAAGCAGTAAATCGCCTCGGGAGGAGAGCCTGATGCAATGCCTGCTTGGTCTTGCTCGGAAATGCACCGCCATGCATAGGTTGCCTCTGTTTTCCTTGTTTTACTCCTCTGGAGGCTATCAAAACCTCAGGATTGCTTCTCTGGACATTGAGGAGTGCCACCGGCTGAATAGAATTGCCACCGGCACAAAATGAATCCATCGGCTGCTGGTTCACTGCCGGTCGGCAATATATACTGCCGGTCGGCAAAGAAGGCCTGCAGAACCTGCAACTCACAGCAACAGAGGGCAAGGCAAAGCATGGCAGCACAATTCAAGGCATATATGCACCAATCATGTCCCTTATCATGGTAATGACTCAAAGGGGCATGTGTCTCGATTCTCGGACCACCAATCACGCATTTCCATGCATGATGGCCCAAGTGATCAAGTATGCAACTTTCATGTCAAATGAAATGCAAACCAAGCAAACAAAACAAGGCCCAATTCCCATCATCAAGTCAAGGAACAAGGCATGCATGCAAGATGCAATGCAACCTAGGCATACAAGCTAAGGATGCAACATGGCATGGCAAGGCACTTATGCAAGCATACAAGCAAACATGTGACAATGCAAATGGATGAAAAGGTGGACTTATACATGATTTAGGCAACTCTAAATAGGCCTAAAACAGTGGCCATAGTGCTACAATAAGGGACCAAATACACATGCACACATACACATGATTAAAGGCCAACACTTAGGCACAAATTGGACAACTCTCAAGCACACTTGAAAATGGATATCATGGACAATTAGCATGCAACATAAGCTCTGAAAATCATGTTAAAACGAGGTGTCAAACCAAGCAACAAGTCAAGCTAAACATGCAACAAATGGCCTAAGTGCTTGGAGCAAGTCAAAGGGGCTTGAAGCAAGACTAAGCCAACCAAGCCTCACAAGGCTAAGGGCACCTAAAATAGGTTCAAGGCAGACCTAGATCATGCAAAGGGGACCCCCTAGATGGCATCTAAGCGGCTCAAAATCAAAAGCATACACAAAGGCCAAAACATGGAGCATACAAGTCAAGCTTCCAAAGCTTCAAAGGGGTGTCCAAAGCAAACATACAAGCATGCTATAAGGTCTGAAATTATGCTATAAATGATGCCAAATCATTAGAATGAAGCAAGTAGTGCATGCTACAAACTCACACACTTGAGGCCAACAAGCCGGAATGCAAAGGGGCTATGCAATGCATGCCAAATCCGACCCAAACAACCATGGACAGACCTCTAGCATGGCAAAATAAGCACACAAGCTTGACAAGACTAAGCCTAAAACATGCTTGAACAAAGGCTAACAACCTAAGGCATATTAAGGCAATAACAAGGCATTACATGGTAGGTATGCTAAGCATGCATGGTGTACCAAAACCAACAAAAAACAGAAGTATGTTATGACATATTAAGCATGAAAAACAGCCAAGGCATGGTCAACACACACTCTAACATGGTGCTCCCTCAAGAGACCAAAAATGGTCCATTTCAAGGGCAACAAGGGGAGGGGGTGGCCCTCCCCTTTTGGAGACTTCAAGGCACCATCTTCACCACTGAAATCCCTCAAGATTTCAGTGGTGAAGAGGCCCAAACACCAAAGTCTCGAAACTTATACAAAATAGCACAAAATGAGGCCTTTCAAGGCCTAAGAGGGGTCAAACACCTCCAAACCACAAAACACCCTTAATAAACAATCAAGAGGGTCTAAAAACAGAACTTTTTTGTATTATACACTAAGCTCAAAAACGATTTTAAGATAGGTAGAAATAAGGTGCAAAAATGGGGTAAAAAGGGGTAAGATTCTTACCCTTGAAGACCTCTTCACAAATGATGCTCCAATGGCCCTCCTTGGCTTGAATCCAACACCAAAACACCAAAATCAGCCCCTTAGAACCTCAGGAGCCAAAGAAAGTGAAACACTAGGTGTTTGTGTGCAATAGTAAGACACAAAACACCTAGAACACAAAGAGAGAAAAAGAGAGATAGGATATGTATGGATCCTAACCCTAAAAACCAGAGCTTCTCTCTGTGTTTTTTGTCTCTAAAATGTCTAAAGTCTCCAACCCTTGCAACAAGAGAGAGCCCCTCTCTTTATAGAACTTCTTGTCTTGTAAAGCTTACAAGACAAGCTTCTAAAGAGGGTGTGTATGGAGGGGAGCAAAAAGCAAGACAGCTGTCTTAAAATATCTGCAAAAGCAGATGCACAGTAGTCGGCCGGCCAAAAATGCCATTTTGGCAAAAAATAGTGCCGACCGGCACTAAATAGTGCTGACCGGCAACAAATAGTGCCGGCCGGCAATATACATTGCCGGTGGCAGCAAAAACCAGCCGGTGGCCTCTAGCCACTGCCGGTGGTGTGTGGGGATGCCTCACAAGGCATTCCCTGCCCCTCTAAGGCAAAATGTAAGTGTTTGGTGCAAAACCAGACACTAAACGGTCGAGTTCGGAGATCCTGAGGCAAGGCGCGTAGCCGAGACCTCCGGGAACTCCAAACGAACACAAACATGAATGATCACCGAGTGTTCAAACGGTGACGTCCAAGTCTTGAGGACGGTCAAAAATGGGGTGTCTACAGTTGCCCCTCTTTGACAGAACTCGAAAGTCATTACAATGACAGGAGTGAATGTCAAAGCCCAGAGACGACCCATTTTTGACAAGGCTGAAGACTTAGACAAACATGCAAGACAAACAAGGTATGCGCCCGAAGGCAGGGGCAAAATGCAAGACAATGCACGAAGCCGAGCATAACTTATGATCATGCAAAGAAAGCTGTAATGAAGCACGCATGCGACAACTTTAAGCTAGCAAACACCAAACTACACTACAATGCAGAAAGGATGTAAGAGAATTATGCAATTCCCGATACGTCTCACTCGGAGGATAGAATACCTGGGCGGCTCGCCTGGTTGCACCATCCTCAAATGAACCGTACATACAATATCGTGCCTGCAAAGAAAACAAACTTAACAGGTACAATATTGTTAACGACGTGCATAGTAGTGTACTCGAAATGCGTGACAGCGCAAAGCAAGTGGGAAGCATAACAATGCTGTGAAAATACAGACATGTAAGTGGGGCACGCGGTCTACGCAGGCAACGAAATTGATCATAAGCATGCGGTCTACGCAGGTAATGATATTAACGAATATGCGGTCTACGCGATCAAAACATGCGGTCTACGCAGGTAATGAATTCTGAACAATTATGCGGTCTACGCAAGCAAAACATACGGTCTACGCAGGTAATGAATTTGAACGATAATGTGGTCTACGCAAACAAAACATGCGGTCTACGCAAGTAATGAAATTGAAATGCAGTCTACGCAAGCAAAACATGCGGTCTACGCAAACAAAACATGCGGTCTACGCAGGTAATGAAATTGAAATGCAGTCTACGCAAGCAAAACATGCGGTCTACGCAGGTAATGAAATTGAAATGCGGTCTAGGCAAGCAAAACATGCGGTCTACGCAGGTAATGAAATTGAAATGCGGTCTACGCAAGCAAAACATGCGGTCTACGCAGGTAATGAAATTGAACAGTAATGCGGTCTACGCAAGCAAAACATGCGATCTACGCAAGTAATGAAATTGAACAATAATGCGGTCTACGCAAGCAAAATATACGGTCTACGCAGGTAATGAAATTGATTACAAACATGCGGTCTACGCAAGCAAAACATGCGGTCTACGCAAGTAATGAAATGATTACAAACATGCGGTCTACGCAGGTAATGTAATTAATATGCGGTCTACGCAAGTAATGAAATTGATTACAAACATGCGGTCTACGCAAGTAATGTAATTAACATGCGGTCTACGCAAGTAATGAAATTGATTACAAACATGCGGTCTACGCAGGTAATGTAATTAACATGCGGTCTATGCAAGTAATGAAATGATTACAAACATGCGGTCTACGCAGGTAATGTAATTAACATGCGGTCTACGCAAGTAATGAAATGAGTACAAACATGCGGTCTACGCAGGTAATGTAATTAACATGCGCTCTACGCAAGTAATGAAATGATTACAAACATGCGGTCTACGCAGGTAATGTAATTAACATGCGGTCTACGCAAGTAATGAAATGATTACAAACATGCGGTCTACGCAGGTAATGTAATTAACATGCGGTCTACGCAAGCAAAACATGCGGTCTACGCAGGTATTGAAATTGAACAATAATGCGGTCTACGCAAGCAAAACATGCGGTCTACGCAAGTAATGAAATTGAACAATAATGCGGTCTACGCAAGCAAAACATGCGGTCTACGCAGGTAATGAAATTGATTACAAACATGCGGCCTACGCAAGCAAAACATGCGGTCTACGCAAGTAATGAAATGATTACAAGCATGCGGTCTACGCAGGTAATGTAATTAATATGCGGTCTACGCAAGTAATGAAATTGATTATAAACATGCGGTCTACGCAAGTAATGTAATTAACATGCGGTCTACGCAAGTAATGAAATTGATTACAAACATGCGGTCTACGCAGGTAATGTAATTAACATGCGGTCTACGCAAGTAATGAAATGATTAAAAACATGCGGTCTACGCAGGTAATGTAATTAACATGCGGTCTACGCAAGTAATGAAATGAGTACAAACATGCGGTCTACGCAGGTAATGTAATTAGCATGCGGTCTACGCAAGTAATGAAATGATTACAAACATGCGGTCTACGCAGGTAATGTAATTAACATGCGGTCTACGCAAGTAATGAAATGATTGCAAACATGCGGTCTACGCAGGTAATGTAATTAACATGCAGTCTACGCAAGCAAAACATGCGGTCTACGCAGGTAATGAAATTGAACAATAATGCGGTCTACGCAAGCAAAACATGCGGTCTACGCAAGTAATGAAATTGAACAATAATGCGGTCTACGCAAGCAAAACATGCGGTCTACGCAGGTAATGAAATTGATTACAAACATGCGGTCTACGCAAGCAAAACATGCGGTCTATGCAAGTAATGAAATGATTACAAACATGCGGTCTACGCAGGTAATGTAATTAATATGCAGTCTACGCAAGTAATGAAATTGATTACAAACATGCGGTCTACGCAAGTAATGAAATTGATTACAAACATGCAGTCTACGCAGGTAATGTAATTAACATGCGGTCTACGCAAGTAATGAAATGATTACAAACATGCGGTCTACGCAGGTAATGTAACTAACATGCGGTCTACGCAAGTAATGAAATGAGTACAAACATGCGGTCCACGCAGGTAATGTAATTAACATGCGGTCTACGCAAGTAATGAAATGATTACAAACATGCGGTCTACGCAGGTAATGTAATTAACATGCGGTCTACGCAAGTAATGAAATGATTGCAAACATGCGGCCTACGCAGGTAATGTAATTAACATGCGGTCTACGCAAGTAATGAAATGATTACAAACATGCGGTCTACGCAGGTAATGTAATTAACATGCGGTCTACGCAAGTAATGAAATGATTACAAACATGCGGTCTACGCTGGTAATGTAATTAACATGCGGTCTACGCAAGTAATGAAATGATTACAAACATGCGGTCTACGCAGGTAATGTAATTAACATGCGGTCTACACAAGTAATGAAATGATTACAAACATGCGGTCTACGCAGGTAATGTAATTAACACGCGGTCTACGCAAGTAATGAAATGCGAGACAATGCAAATGAGGCACGCATGCCGGTGACAAATGAGGCACGCATGCCGAGGTGACTGAGGCAAATGATACAAATGAAACAAATGAGACACGCGTGCCTCGTAAGATGCAAAATGAGACAAATGAGACACGTATGCCTCATAAGGTGCAAAATGATGCCCAGTGTGACACGTATGCCACACGGAATATAAAAAGATGCCAAGTGTGACACGCATGCCACTCGGAATGTAAATGGACTTAAATGCGTAACAACGCGCGTGTTTCGGAATGCATGACAATGCATTGTAAGGGAATGCACGACGACGCGAACGATGCGCGAGGCGACGTATGTATTTGAAATGCATGACAATGCTTGTAATAAAAATGCAATGACAATGCATGAGAGATGTGCATGACAATGCAAAGGGGTGCGTGTTACGACGCATGTAGTGTATGCATAACAATGCAACTATGAAGCGCGTAATAGCGCGATGTAATGCACCGAGATAGTGCGATGAACGCGTGCAACGCACACGGGGCAAATTTTTGGATCTCGTAAGAGGCAAAAAGGATACAATCATTGCATGAGTTGGAGTGCTACGCACGGAGGACGCGGTCCAAGGCCAAAACGGAGGCCGGTTGAGCGTCGGAGATACACTTTCTTGCACTTTCTTGAGCTATGAAGACCAAAAACTTCTCATATGGCCTAAACAAGGTTGTGGGAGCACCACCGGCTGGGAGGGGAGTCCACCGGCTGTCCACCGGTTGCAAAATAACTCCATCGGCACAAAATATTGCCGGCCGGCACAAAACATTGCCGACCGGCAAAAAGTTGCTGAGTCGGGGCAGATTCGACATTTCACCTCGGGTGTTTTAAAATAGGGTTTCAAACCCTATTTTCTCACTTTCTCTTCCGCCGAAAACTCTCACACTCTCTCTCTAGAGCGTTTTTCTCTCCTCCTTCGCCCGTTTCTTCGCGTTCTACGCCCGTTTCGTCGTCGGATTCGCGATTTCCTTCGCGTTTCGGACATTTTCAACCGAACAAAACTTTGTTTCGGTGCCTCGTTTGGCGTTCCCGCCTTTTCGGGGTTGACCTTTCGGTTGACTCTTCGCATTCCAGTCCGATTTTCCTTCCTCCGGCTATTTTCTCACCATTCCTGACATGGTGGACGACATTCCACGAGACGGGACTCCCCCGGACCACGAGATGGATCCCGGGGTCGAGCTCCTACCTTTGAGTGAGCGCCCGTTCGACCCGGCGACCTACCGGCCGGTGATCCATGTTCTGCCTCCAGACGGACTGCCAGTTCCGGAGCTTCGAGAGGCACGTGCCACCTGAGCTATTGCTGCGCGAGCCTACCTCCCACCTGTCCTTCGGCGTTTCCGTGGTAACTCTCTTTCTTCTGCTTTACTTTTCACAATGTAGGATACAAAACTGTCGTAGTTAGTTGTACTCTTTAACTGTTTGAATCTGATATGCTATACACCGCAGTTGATTGTAAACATACGTACAACTGATATCTGTTTGAGACTGGCACATGCACACACTCTGCACTAACCCTGAATCACTCAAACACACGGCGCACACTGTATTTCACTGCAAACACATCGATACCCGATAGTTGTTCAAATCTGTTAAACCTGCACGCATGCTATATCCGTTCTGAACCACCCAAACATGCTAACGCATCACACGTTGTAGTCCACTGTAAGCACACCGGCAACCAGTATTTATCTGAATCTGTTAAACTTGCACGCATGCCACATCTGTATGCTTCTCAAAACTGCATTTTGAATGTTGTCTTGCAATTGTTATTTTCTGTTTACAGGAGGATTCCCATACCATCCGCGGGTATAGGAACACTGGCGCTCGGGAGTGGTACGATGAGCTCCCTGACGCAGTCCGTCGCATAGTGGACCGGGCGGGCTTTGGCACCTTCTGCCGAGGACTCTCCAGGCTTACCACATGCAGACCTTTCCTTGCCGCTCTGGCGGAGAGGTGGTGGGACACCACTGATTCATTTCACTTCTTCATAGCAGGGGACATGACGATGACCCCTTACGACTTCTCGATGCTCACAGGCATCGGGGTAGGGGGTGATCCGATCCCCTTCGATATTGATATGGACAAATGGACAGCCGCTCAGGTCCATCTGCTGGGGGAGGCCCCACCTCTCGCTCGCCCAGGTTTTGTGCGGTACTCCTGGTTCGAGGTACAGTTTAGGGTCCAGCCTTCTCTCATTGATGCAGCTCCGATGACTCCGGAGGCCGAGGAGAGGTACGCCCGCGGCTTCCTCATGTTCTTATTCGGGACGACCATCTTCGCCGACCGGGGGAACACCGTGCCTTTCTGCCTTCTCAGCGCACTGGTGGACGTCCAGGACATTTTGCACTACGACTGGGGTGGCGCCGCTCTGGACACCCTCTATGGATACATGAGCTCAGCTTCCCGCGGCAGCGGCCAGTTGCTCGGAGGCTATTGGCGGGCTTGGGAGGTACATTTCTTCTCCGCTTTTCATTTCTGCCCTATATTTTCTGTACTCTGTACACTGCACACACTGTAGTCTGCTTTATACTTGCTGTATACTGTACACACGGCACACACATACATTCTGCTACACACTGACTGTACACTGCTCACACTGTACACTCTGTATACAATACACTGCACAACACACGGCTCTGCCATTTCTGCTTTATTCTGTATTCTGCTTTATCTGATAAATGCACTGGTATTTATCTTGCAGTTGTGGGTTTACGCCTACTTTCCTAGGCTCGCTCCCGTACCAGTCACAGAGACTCCTCTGGTCGTCCCGTTTTCACGCTGCTTTGACGGGAGGTGCACCCGGCGACCACGAGAGACATTCGGCTTTTTCCGCCGATACTTCGACACCATTACCCCTGCCGAGCTTTGTTTTACTTGCAGTTTATTTAAGCTTCGCCTTTCCACTGCATATTTCGAAAACAGTAGATAACAAACTGTATGTCATTGTCAGATCACTTGGCAGCCGTGGGCTCCGTTGCCGGCGGCGACGCTGGACCGGTTTGCCGGTGCGGATGAGACCTCACGTTTCCGGATCCTACTAGAGGGCCCGGTCTGTCGGGCTTGGTACCTGGGTGAGCGTTTCCTACGCCAAACCCTAGGGTTACCTGAGCAGATAGTCCCGGTTCACCCTCCTGCGGATATGAGGGAGACCGAGGGGCTCACCACCGAGCAGATGGACGATTTCATTATTGGCTGGGAGGAGGCCCGCTTCAGGGGCATCGGTGACTACCGAGAGTACGTGCAGACGTACCTGATGCGACCTCTGAGCGGCGGCCGTCGAGCGGAGAAAGCCAGACCCGTGGCGCTAGCGGCTGGGGCAGGAGCGGGAGCTGGAGCAGGAGCTTCGAGGAGGGCTCGAGCCCGTGGCAGGGGCGGAGTTCAGGGAGGACGGGGAGCTGGCTGGCCCGCCCTGCCTGCTGCACTGACTTTTCGGGGGCAGGGTGGGGCGACCTATCAGATCCCCTTCGCCCCTCCGCCAGCTGATCACGAGTTCGTCGGTGTCCCTGACTTACCTCCGGTATGTATTACTGCATTTTCGTATAGTCATTTCATTTCAGTTTATTTGATATTCCACAGAATATTGATGCATCTGATACTTTTGCAGGCTTCTTCTGAGTACACCCGTCAGTCATTGGCGATGAATGCCTCTGTGATGGGGATGCTTCAGCGGACTTTTGACCTCCTAGTCCTCTACAGCATTCCGGTATGTTCTTCTGACACTGGCCTCAAACCATTCATACACTGCTTCACATAATCTGGTGCACGGCACAACACCTGATATACTGATCTCACAGCATCTGATACACTGCATACACTGCATTCTGCACTGATAAACTGCTCACGGTATTCATACACTGTACTCTGCATTCTGCCTTGATAAACTGCTCAGGGCATTCTCACACTGTACTCATACACTGCATTCTGCACTGATAGACTGCTCACGGCATTCTCACACTGTACTCATACACTGCATTCTGCACTGATAAACTGTCTACAGTATACTGATGCATTTCCCTTTTCATGTACTTTTTCCAGCCTCCTTTCCAGATTCCTATGGCAGGAGGTGCTCCAGCTGGACCTTCCGTTCCCGCCCGAGGGATAGATGAGGAGGGCAGAGCATTTCCCCGCACGAAGGCGGGGCGCACTCATATTGGGAGTAGCTCGCGAGCTCCAGTCCCGGATGATGATGATGACGAGGAGTCAGAGGCGGTGGCAGAGGCGGAGTCAGAGTCATCAGAGGAGGAGACCGGAGGCGGCACTAGCTCGGGCTCTAACGACGATGCTGATGATGCTCCTGGACCCTCATCCAGGAAGAGGACTAGGACAAACTGACGGCCCTTGGAGTGCTCGACACAGATGCTGATTTTTGTTATTTTTCTTCTTTCTTGTACTTTTCTCTTTTGTTGGTAGTTAGATTACCTTGTACTGCCGCAGGCAGGTTTTTGTTTCCAAAACTTGTATATTTGAAAAGATGATGAAATGAAACAGGCTTTTTTATCTGAAAAAGTGTTTACATCCGTATATCTTTACCTTTCATACTTTGCATCGCATCACACCATATTACACCTCAATGTAAATGAAATTGATTAGTTGTCTGAAAATTGAACACTTGCACTGTAATAATCAGATAACTAAACGGCCAACAGCAAAATAACCCAAGCAACCCACTGCCTGATTCTGGACACACAGCCCTTACTCTGTTGGGGATTAATCTGCATACAGCCCATAACACAGCCTTCGGTTCATTCTGCACATAGCAAATCCTGAACAAACAGCCCAATCTGACAAGACGGACTATGGAGGTGAAACCAGCTGGAGTTGAAACACAATCAAATATAGAGAATGGCACAACATTCTGAGCATAAACGATTTATTTTCGGAAAAGGGGGGGTTCTTAACCGGGGTATCGAGCCTACAACCGGACACAGCGGGGGGGACTCAAACAGAGAGGTACACGTCCTAAACACAACGAGACACGCTCGGAAGAGACCGAGAACAAAGGTTGAGATAAATAAAACAAAAGACACGTCATACAGACGCGTTAACAAAGACGGGGACCCCAGATCATGAGGAGCCAGTTTCTCTGGGTATTGTTTCCCACCCTTTCTGATTTTGTGATTCTCACATCACTCGGCCCTCAGGCTCGGTTTTTCTCTCAAAACCCTTTTTCTTACTTTTTCCTCTCAACTTACACCTCTCTATTCTTCATTCTCTCATTTTTCGTCCCTCCCCAGGGTAATTAATGGATGAATAGGAAGTTGAGGGTTCACGCCCGATGCCATTAGCTCATAGCTATTTCTTCTGGTGGGTAGAGTGTCCTCCGGGCAAGTACGTTGACGACGGGGGAAAGACAGAACGCCTGACTCAACTGTGCCCCTAGTTCATCATTTTGACCATTTTTTGTTTTTGCTTTCTACTAAAACAGTTTTGATCAAGATGGGAGTCGGATTAACGTACTTATTCGATTTTTGATTTGAAAGTCATGCAAGTCAGGGTGTAAGCACTGAAAATTTTCCTTTTTGGGTCCAAGAAAATGGTCCAGTTTTGAAAAATAGAATAGTTTTCGAGAAAATAGTCAACTTCAGTAAAAATTTTCAAAAACTATTTTTGCAAACGGCTGATGCTCAACAAGCATGGAACTTACTCTTTGAGATGCGCAACCTCAGATCGGAGGCAATGGAAAATTGCCCCTAGTTTGAAGAACGCCGCATGGCAACGGAAAGTTGCCCCTGGTTTGAATGGCGGCTCACGACGACTGGTGGCAACGGAAAGTTGCCCCTTGTTTAGATGGTGCCGCAGCAATCCGCAAACAGTCTTCATTGACGGTGGCCGAACTCTTGGACACAGAGATGATGAAGACAGTTATAACAAATATA
Organism: Camellia sinensis; assembly: GCF_055761805.1. Classification (NCBI taxonomy): domain Eukaryota; kingdom Viridiplantae; phylum Streptophyta; class Magnoliopsida; order Ericales; family Theaceae; genus Camellia; species Camellia sinensis. Next base: position 146,377,028 of record NC_138970.1, read on the forward strand.
TGGACACAGTCGCCTTGGAAGGTGTTGGCGACTGGACTTTGGGATGAAATCGAAACCATTGCATGGACTGAGACGCTATGAAAGCGTTGGGGGCTGGACTTCATGATGAAGTTGCCTACGTATCCCAAACATGGGAATCAAGCCTTACGTAGTTCCGGTTAGGGTACACTCGGGTATTTTAACCTTCACTTTTCAGGCTCTAACTTTTGCCAAGGCGCCCGATGCGGGTTTTCGACCTTGCGAGCTTCTTTTATTTTCCTTTGTTCACTTCTTTTTCTTTCTTTTTCACATTTTTTTCTTTTCTTTTCTTTTTTTTTTTTGCATTTTTTCCTTTTCTTCTTTTTTTTGTATTTTTCTCTTGCTGTAACTTTTGCCTGGGTCGCCCTTCCGGGTTCTCGGCCCAGTGAGCCTCTCAAAGGGTAAAAGTGTAACAAGTCCATGCCAAATGTTTTTTTTTTTGAAGTTGAAGCCTCTCTATGTCTAGGAGAACGGCTGTTGCACCGATTTGCAGAAGAATCCATCATGGTCACTCCACGAGCTTCTTCTGGTGAGATCTACTCGTTTTGATTCGGCTTTGATGCCTCCTGCTCGAGGGCTGCTTCTGATCCGGCCACACAGACCTTGCATGACGTTTGACCGCTTGAACTTTCTGAACGGGTTCAAGGTTCGAAACGGGCGGGTTAAATCTTGAGGCTGAGAGCGATCCTAGGCTGCACAATCTCAAGAGCGGTCCCACACAGGTCTTCACAGGGTCGTGTAAAACATTTGTTTTTGAAAGTTTTTAAGAAAGCGACAAATTGCTCGCACCGAAGATAGTGTGGAACCAATCTGGATCGAGCCAGGATCCTTCTCAGTACTCACGCCGACAAGCATGATTTCGTTCATTAAGGGCTTAGCACGCCTCTCTTTCTCTCAAAATGATCAAAATTTTGCAAATCCCGAGGAATTCCTTCCTCTTCGTTTTTATCACCGCAGTGTTCAAAAGGGTTTTTTTTTTAAAAACTTAGGTTAGTGCAATGACCTTGGCGCACAGGAGAGCAGGCGAGATGTACTGTCAGCCCATTCAAATTCTCTGGCACTTATACTGAAAGCAAGCACGAAAGTGAGATAGCAACAGCTGTTTCATTCAGATTTGTTGGTGCAACTGGCGCCTCGGCAGAAACAGACTCACAAACAAAAACAAGTAATTACAAGACAAAACGGTGTTCGAGGCAACAACCCTAGAATCACCTGGTATTCTATACAAAGAGGACTGACTCGTTACAACAAGACAGACCCTTAAGCAAAAAGATTGAATCAAGACAAAGAGACAGACTCAAAACAAAAGACTAACTCGATACCCAAGCCAGGATTTACAAAGCTAGCGTTCACAGCTACTCAAAAATGCGTGCCAGACATTTCATTCAAAATACATCCAGATGCCGCCCGCAGGTGGTTTACTTTCTGATCACATACTTACAGTATCCTCAAAGTCCAACAGCTCGGTGGTAACAGACTTCGCTGAGGTGGGTGGGAGGATAACCTCATTGTCAATCAAATCTTGCACCTCATGACGGAGGCGGAAGCAATTGTCAGTCGCATGGCCTGTCTGCTGGTGGTACGCACAATACTGAGCAGCATCATGCGTGGCAGGGAGATTCTTCGGGAGAGGCCGAGGCTCCAAGGGTTTAAGGTGTCCCCTCTCGGCAAGGATCTGAAGTGCCTTGGACAGAGGCATGTAGAGAGCATGAAAAGTCCTGCACCCCCGGGGCAGGTACTTTGGAGTCTGAGCGCTCTTACTAGCCGCACAAGCGAAAGGGTCGGCAGGCGTCACTTTAGCTTTCTGATCTTTCCCGGGTGCAGGGGCGGGAACAGGAGGAACTGTTCTGGCATGACGGGGCCTATCCCGATTCTCTGACTGGCTTGAACTACCCTCAGGTGGAGTGGGGAAAGCATCCTCCACAGTTTTCGCCACAACTGCGGATATCTGTTGCTTGTTCATCCCCCCGGCTTTCAAAGCCTCGACTGCCCACAGCAGTTGTTCAATGGGATCGGCATCTACCTTCATTTTGTCTTTTCCCCTAGCCTCAGCCTGATCGGGGGCTTGAGTCGATGTTGATATGTCATTGCCATAGTTGGAGGCCATCTCCGGTTGGCTAATTTCAATCACAATTCGCCCCAACAACGGGGGTTCCTGGGGTACAAAACTCCCGGCATACGGTGCGGCTGGAGGTGAAGCTGACATTCCATAGGCGAGATCCGCCACAGACCTCTGGAGATCACCTATCATCCCCATCAGTTCAAATGTAGTAGGCTCGCGAGCCTGGTATACCTGGGGGGTCCAAACCGGGTGCGCAATAGGCGACCTGGGTGGATGTGACACATCAGTGTTGGCCTCACTTTGCAGAGTGATCCCCTGCTCCAATGCAGCCGTCATAACTACGATCTCTTCTGAATTCTGCATCATCATAAGCCCTGCCTCGGCGAGGGGGAACACTGGCTATTCTGTATCAACTCTTTGACCCTCTAAACTGAAAGGAAAAACAAGCAGCGTTTCAGCCCAAACAAATCAAATACGGGTGCAGCCGAACAACTGTACTCCACTACTGATCACTGTTCCCCAGAATCACTGTCCCCGAGACCGAACTTGATACCCGCAGATATAACTGATTTCTTGACAATACTGATACTGGTGCCCTCGGGCTCAATGCTCAAACTTGCAAACTGGTATGTACCTTCCTGCAGAGATACACTCTAAAGGCACATAGCAAGTAAAGAGAGCCAAAACACCCCTATGTTGGGGTAGGGTTTCCCTGTCCTATTTTGTCAGGAGCTAGGGTTTCACTATGCACGTAGCAGTTTTCAAACAACCTAACATCGGGTAAGCAGCCTGTACTAACTTGGAATGGTCACTATGGATCCGAATATGCACTAGGTCGAATGGTCGAAAAGGGTGCCCCGGTAAAACCGGGGTTTATGTTCCCATACTGTCAGAGCCCATAGCCGGTCAGCCTTATGGTCATGCCTTGACAAGACAAGCCTCCGGCAAACCGTTCAGGAATGGCAGATGGCAAACACTGTGTTCCTAGGCGCACCAATGCACATGCAATGCAAAGAAACACATAAGCAAAATCAAAACAGGATATCACGAGTTCGAGTCAAGCTCTCTAAATTTCCCCAGCGGAGTCGCCAGAAACAGTAGACGCGCCCGCGTGGGGGCCTCGCTACAGTTCGGACTCGATTTGGTTTCACGGTTCTTAATCTTGAACCAAAGAGTCCAAATCCGGCAAATCGTTTTAAGAAACTGATTTTTTGAAAAGTAGTGCCAAACATGGACTGCTTTGCCAGATACAGAGTCGCCACCTAAATATTTTTTTTTAAATGGGGAAATTTAGGAAACCCTGACTCGGTGCCAAAGGCCACATGTCCGTCATCACCGGAGTTATCTCGGCTCGGGAGCTTGGGTACGATCGGGGAAGGTCAGCTATGAGCACCCCCTTTCGCCCGGTCTGAAGACCGGCCTCTACTAACCGTGATATCTGATTTTGAAAACGTTACGTGTTCTTATTCCGGTTATTAGCCTAGAATTACTATGTTATGCGCGCAGCAAACAAGTATAGACTAGATTGCCTAATTTGGAAATAAGCATTGCATATCCGTTTGTTTTTTAAAAGCGCTTTGGATTTTGCTACTCGCAAGTAGGCTAAAACACGGATTTCAATGAGTTTTTCCAACTCAAACAATCCAACCTTCACCCACAGGCATTCAAACAGTTTATCATATAAGCATTTAGTCGCATGGCAAGCCTACTGTCATGTTAACATTCACACGCATGCGAGATGCTAAAGCATAAATACTTACATCGTACTCCGTGCCAAAACAATAAACTGGTTAGCAAACATGCGTGTCCTAGTTCATGTTAAATTGTCTAATGCAACACATACAGGATGCAATTAGATAGGCTCGGCTAATCTTAAACATGGCATGTGAAATGCAGTCAATCAATTGATGCACGTATTCAATTTTGAATTGAAGTACAAATGCAGTTAGCGTGATGTACCGAGCCCAATGCATGCAATACAAATGCATGAATGCACGCATGCATAGCATAAAGTATGCTAAATTAAATGTGCCCTAATCTACCATCATAAGCAGGTAAATAAAAGGGAAGAAAGACGTGAGGTTGGAAGACATACACACCACTCACGCACACTTATTACAGATTTGCCCTCGCTCGGAGGGACCAAATAAATAATACAAATTAATTAACTACGCAAGCTAATTAAATATTACAAATTGCCTAATCAACTAAGCAAATTAATTAATCTAGGAAAAGCAGTAAACCGCCTCGGGAGGAGAGCCTGATGCAATGCCTGCTCGGTCTTGCTCGGAAATGCACCGCCATGCATAGGTTGCCTCTGTTTTCCTTGCTTTACTCCTCTGGAGGCTATCAAAACCTCAGGACTGCTTCTCTGGACATTAAGGAGTGCCACCGGCTGAATAGAATTGCCACCGGCAGCGTGGTGTAGTCACCGGCACAAAATGAATCCATCGGCTGCTGGTTCACTGCCGGTCGGCAATATATACTGCCGGTCGGCAAAGAAGGCCTGCAGAACCTGCAACTCACAGCAACAGAGGGCAAGGCAAAGCATGGCAGCACAATTCAAGGCATATATGCACCAATCATGTCCCTTATCATGGTAATGACTCAAAGGGGCATGTGTCTCGATTCTCGGACCACCAATCACGCATTTCCATGCATGATGGCCCAAGTGATCAAGTATGCAACTTTCATGTCAAATGAAATGCAAACCAAGCAAACAAAACAAGGCCCAATTCCCATCATCAAGTCAAGGAACAAGGCATGCATGCAAGATGCAATGCAACCTAGGCATACAAGCTAAGGATGCAACATGGCATGGCAAGGCACTTATGCAAGCATACAAGCAAACATGTGACAATGCAAATGGATGAAAAGGTGGACTTATACATGATTTAGGCAACTCTAAATAGGCCTAAAACAGTGGTCATAGTGCTACAATAAGGGACCAAATACACATACACACATACACATGATTAAAGGCCAACACTTAGGCACAAATTGGACAACTCTCAAGCACACTTGAAAATGGATATCATGGACAATTAGCATGCAACATAAGCTCTGAAAATCATGTTAAAACGAGGTGTCAAACCAAGCAACAAGTCAAGCTAAACATCCAACAAATGGCCTAAGTGCTTGGAGCAAGTCAAAGGGGCTTAAAGCAAGACTAAGCCAACCAAGCCTCACAAGGCTAAGGGCACCTAAAATAGGTTCAAGGCAGACCTAGATCATGCAAAGGGGACCCCCTAGATGGCATCTAAGCGGCTCAAAATCAAAAGCATACACAAAGGCCAAAACATGGAGCATACAAGTCAAGCTTCCAAAGCTTCAAAGGGGTGTCCAAAGCAAACATACAAGCATGCTATAAGGTCTGAAATTATGCTATAAATGATGCCAAATCATTAGAATGAAGCAAGTAGTGCATGCTACAAACTCACACACTTGAGGCCAACAAGCCGGAATGCAAAGGGGCTATGCAATGCATGCCAAATCCGACCCAAACAACCATGGACAGACCTCTAGCATGGCAAAATAAGCACACAAGCTTCACAAGACTAAGCCTAAAACATGCTTGAACAAAGGCTAACAACCTAAGGCATATTAAGGTAATAACAAGGCATTACATGGTAGGTATGCTAATCATGCATGGTGTACCAAAACCAACAAAAAATAGAAGTATGTTATGACATATTAAGCATGAAAAACAGCCAAGGCATGGTCAACACACACTCTAACATGGTGCTCCCTCAAGAGACCAAAAATGGTCCATTTCAAGGACAACAAGGGGAGGGGGTGGCCCTCCCCTTTTGGAGACTTCAAGGAACCATCTTCACCACTGAAATCCCTTAAGATTTCAGTGGTGAAGAGGCCCAAACACCAAAGTCTCGAAACTTATACAAAATAGCACAAAATGAGGCCTTTCAAGGCCTAAGAGGGGTCAAACACCTCCAAACCACAAAACACCCTTAATAAACAATCAAGAGGGTCTAAAAACAGAACTTTTTTGTATTATACACTAAGCTCAAAAACGATTTTAAGATAGGTAGAAATAAGGTGCAAAAATGAGGTAAAAAGGGGTAAGATTCTTACCCTTGAAGACCTCTTCACAAATGATGCTCCAATGGCCCTCCTTGGCTTGAATCCAACACCAAAACACCAAAATCAGCCCCTTAGAACCTCAGGAGCCAAAGAAAGGTGAAACACTAGGTGTTTGTGTGCAATAGTAAGACACAAAACACCTAGAACACAAAGAGAGAAAAAGAGAGATAGGATATGTATGGATCCTAACCCTAAAAACCAGAGCTTCTCTCTGTGTTTTTTGTCTCTAAAATGTCTAAAGTCTCCAACCCTTGCAACAAGAGAGAGCCCCTCTCTTTATAGAACTTCTTGTCTTGTAAAGCTTACAAGACAAGCTTCTAAAGAGGGTGATCCCTCCATACACGTGTATGGAGGGGAGCAAAAAGCAAGACAGCTGTCTTAAAATATCTGCAAAAGCAGATGCACAGTAGTCGGCTGGCCAAAAATGCCATTTTGGCAAAAAATAGTGCCGACCGGCACTAAATAGTGCTGACCGGCAACAAATAGTGCCAGCCGGCAATATACATTGCCGGTGGCAGCAAAAACCAGCCGATGGCCTCTAGCCACTGCCGGTGGTGTGTGGGGATGCCTCACAAGGCATTCCCTGCCCCTCCAAGGCAAAATGTAAGTGTTTGGTGCAAAACCAGACACTAAACGGTCGAGTTCGGAGATCCTGAGGCAAGGCGCGTAGCCGAGACCTCCGGGAACTCCAAACGAACACAAACATGGATGATCACCGAGTGTTCAAACGGTGACGTCCAAGTCTTGAGGACGGTCAAAAATGGGGTGTCTACAACCCGTAGCGACAGAACTTCTATTTCAATCGGAAGAACAGCTTCCATCCCATAAACTAGAGAGTACGAGTTGCCCAGTAGATGTCCGAATTGAAGTTAAATTAGTGGACTTCACCGCAGGCCATGCATTGTTCTTCTTCATGGATGGATTTTCCAAGTATAACTAGATTCTAATGGCACCCGAGGATAGAGAGAAAACTGCTTTCACTACACTAAGGGGAACTTTCTGCTACAGGGTGATACTGTTTGGGTTGAAGAATGCTAGGGCTACCTATCAACGGGCTACAACCATAATTCTGCATGATATGATCCACAAAGAGGTCGAGGTGTATGTGGACGACATGATTGTCAAGTCCAAGGAAAGAGAGAGCCACTACATTACCTTGAAGAAATTCTTCCAACGAATCAGAGAATATCGGTTGAGGCTGAATCCACAGAAGTGTACTTTTGGTGTAACAGCAGGGAAAATACTGGGTTTCTTAATCACATAGAGGGGCACCAAGGTAGATCCTTCCAAAATCAAGGCCATCCTAGAAATGCCACCACCAAGGGCTGAAAAAGAGGTGTGAGGCTTTCTGGGTAAAGTGCAATTCATAAGACGGTTTATTTCAAAATTAACCTTGACTTGTGAACCACTTTTTGGTCTCTTGAACAAAGGAAATAAATTCCAATGGGATGACCGATATCAGTTTGCTTTTGAGCAGATCAAGTAGTACCTCCAGAACCTACCTGTGTTGTTACAGCTAGAGCCGAGGAAGCCGTTGATTCTGTATCTATAAGTAACGGACACAACGATGGGATGCATGCTTGCTCAGGAATCTAAGGATAGAGTGAAGAAAGTCATCTATTACTTGAGTAAGAAAATGCTAGACTATAAGACCCGTTACACTCCGCTAGAGAAGGCTTGCTTAGCCTTAGTATGGGCTACCAGGAAGTTGAGGCACTACCTGTTAGCTCATTTGGTAATTCTGGTTTTGAGATTAGCTCCCATCAAATATCTTTTTGAGAAACTAGCGCTTACGGGTAGGCTAGCCCGTTGGTTGCTTCTCCTCTCTGAATTTGATCTGAAATATGTCACTCGCAAGTCTGTCAATGAGAGAGCGATAGCTGAGTTCTTGGCAAATCACCTAGTGGAAGGGAATGAAGCGGTAGAATATTTGTTTCCAGATGAAGCTATTTTGCAAGTTGAGGAAGAGATTTGGACAATGTACTTTGATGGAGCGTCTAACCAGTACGGTTATGGGATAGGGGTGTTGCTATTAGCACCCGACAATTCCCATATATCCTTAGCCTTCAAACTCCAGTTCAAAGTATCCAACAATGAAGTAGAATACAAAGCGTGTATCATTGGTTTGGAAGCTGCCCTGGAACTAGGGGCAAAAAGGTTGGACGTCATCGGGGACTCGAACTTGGTTGTGTCTCAAGCAAAAGGAGGCTGGAAGGTCAAAGAAGAAAAGGTGAAGATCTATCACCAGACCTTGGACGTTTTGATTCCTAGGTTTGAGAAGCTAACCTTTACGCAACAACTAAGAGAGAACAAGAGGTTCACTGACACTTTATCAACTTTATCTTCTATGATAGACATCCCATTTGGAGTTCGGATACGTCCGATCATCATTGAATAAAGATATACGCCGGCCTACGAGTTGATTGCCGCAATAGATGAAATGCAAGATCAAAACCCCTGGTATTATTATATCTAGAACTTCTTGGAAAATGAGATTTATCCACTACGGGGCAAATGCAAAAGATAAAAGGGCAATACAGCAGATGGTCATTCAATTTATCATTTGAGGAGGTAAATTGTATAAGAAGGGTTATCTAGGAATGCATAAGCTGTGTGTTAACGCAGAAAAATCGAAGCGCCTAATGGAGGCCATCTATGGGGGAGAGTGTAGAGCACATATGAGCGGAGTAATGCTAGCCCAGAAGATTCTCAGGCAAGGTTACTACTGGTCTACCATGGAGGAGGATTGTGTTGGTTTTGTTCAACGATACCACAAATGCTAAATCTATGCAAATCGCGTGAATATCCTACCGTCGAAGCTGTACAATATGACTTCACCATGGCCTTTCTCAGTCTGGGAAATTGACGTCATTGGGGTAGTTACACCGAAAGGGTCAAATGTGCATGAGTACATTCTAGTGGCAATTGATTATTTTATGAAGTGGGTGGAAGCTCAGTCTTATACAGTGTTAAAGGCAGTGCATGTGGCTAAGTTCATCCGAAACAGTATCATTTGTCGTTATGGAGTCCCGAATGAGATCATTTTAAACAATGGCTCCCATTTCAAGAAAGAAGTGATCGACTTGTTGGAGAAATATAACATGGCTTTTCATAAGTCATCCACACATCAGCCGCAAACCAACGGAGTTGTTGAGGCCGCCAACACGAACATCAAGCATATTTTACAGAAAATGGTTGAAACCTATAGGGACTGGCCAGACAAATTGCCATTTACTCTCTGGGGCTACAGCGTATTCTCCGCAGCTTCTGCTTGACGGGTCAGGCCTCGGGGTCAAGAGGGATCCGATGCTGTATAATCTCAGGATCGATTCTAGGCATGTCTTCGTAGGACTATGCGAAAACATCTTTAAAATCTTTTAATAAAGCGACTAAGTGCTCGCGTTCCTCCAAAGACAACATGGACCCAATCTGGACCAGACGCGGATCCTTCTCAGTACCCACATTAATTAGAATGATTTCATCAATAAGGGGTTTTACAAACCTCTCCTCCTCTCAATCAAATGTTTCAAAACCAGAAGAATGCCTTCCTTGTCGTTTTCACTAAAATTTTGAAAGTCATGATCAATGCAATATACAAGTGGCACAGAAAAGTACTCAAAACCTGCGATGGCATTCTCATTCACAAAGTCCAGCTCATCCAGTTCCTCGGTTACAACTGACTCAAAAGAAAAAGAAAAAGACGACCTGGACAAAACCTCGGTATCTGGGTTATCAACCCTAGGAATACCGGACCCAGACTCAGAAGAACCGAAATCTGATTCCGACTCCACAGACTCTGTGGAATTAGATTCTGGTTCACTACTTGACTCAGAGCTACTGGACAGGAAGCCCTCCTCCAGTTGCCAAGCGAGGGACGGTGCGTTAGATGCATCTAAGATACCACTGGAAGGGTTCGCACCCAATTGGTCTCCGATCATGGAAACGGTTAGGTTATCTCCCCAGCTTTCTGAGTTGATCTGAGGATCTGAAAGGAGACATGCTAGTGTTGCTCCTACCTCAAGTTCACTGTTGTCAGAATCACTTCTTGTGCTCTTTGTAGCCTTGGCTGTTAATTTAGTCTGTTCCTCTGTGTCACTCTCTTGCAGCTGCTAGTCAAAGAAAATCTCAAAGCCGGGAACCCGCTGCTTCTCAGAGTTGAACCAGGGTTCGGGCAAACCACAGAATGGGAAGTCTTCCTCCTCCCAAATAAAATAGCCATTCAGGGTTCCTCGAATTGGTCGGTGCACAAGCTCGTAGTGTTTTTCAATCTGCTTAGGTCTGGCCCTTCTAGCCATTTCTTTCCCTTTCCTCACCCAGTCCTCTTTGATGGGCGTATAGCCAAGTCCAAAGGCATGAGCGTTATGTGGCACATCGGCCAATGCAGTGACGCCTTTCCGACCACTTCTGCCTAATTCCATTCCGGGCATGTGCGGTAACTTATTCATGAAGTACACAGATTGTGCGCTGACATAGAAGCCCTCAACGATAGCCAAGATATTCTACACTGCCCGGGCCTTAGCCAAGGTAAACCCCGAAATGAACATATCCTCTTTGCCATGCACAATCTCCAGTACAAGCGTAGTTACCTCTGGCGGAGGATGAATAGATGAATTCTCAAAAACTATGGCCACTCCTTTTCCATGGGGGTACTTCAGCATTTGGTGAAGGGTAGAAGAGACAGCTCTTACTTGGTGTAGCCAAGGTCACCCAAGTAATAGGTTGAAAGTGGTTGGAACATCCAGGACGTGAAATTCAATATCCTGTTAAGTGGGTCCAACCTGCAATCTAATCTGTACTGTTCCCATCACCTCTCTACTTGTATTGTCATACGCCCGGATCACCTAGGCTGTAAGTACAAAATTAGTCAGTTTTAGGCCAATAGCATAAGCCGTGCGGCATGGACAAACGTTGATTGCTGACCTGGTGTCAACTAATACGACTGGCACCCACTTTTCTCGGTACTCTACGGATATGTATAGAGGCTTGTTGTATGCAGAGCCTTTTGCCGATAATTCCTTGTCAGAAAAGGTCAAAGTTGGCACAGCGCCTCCTTGGAAGACTAACCCCACCAGTTGTTTTGGAGTGGTGTCGATGGACAACTTCGCTTTATCCATCGCTGTCAGTGCAGCTTGTCTGTGCACTCGCGAAGCCATAAGCAGCCCCCAAATAGATATGCCAGCTTGAATCCTCTTCAACTGTTTCAGCACAGCCTCTTCCTCTAACTATTTTTCCTCATGTTTCTCTACCTCTTTGTCTTTCTCAGATGCCTCGGGTTGGTCTTGATGTGGGGGTTTGAAATATCGGCCACTTCTTGTCATGTGGTCGACTTCCTTTATATACCAGGTATTGTTAGGAAGGCCTTCACCCCAATCCTCATCAGTGTGGGCAAGATGCAGATCATCATCTTCCCACCACATACCTTCGGCAACAGATAAGCAATTGTCTAGTTCCAATCTAAGTGTTCTCTCAATAGAAACATTCCCCACGGGGCATTGAGCTATTCCAGTTTTCTGTTCACTTTCACTCATTTCTTGTCCAAATTGCTCCAGCGCGGCTTCTTGTTCTGTATGTACAGTGCTAACATTGCCCAGTTCCTGAGCTAATTGTTCTTCACTAGTGCTTTCTGGTAGTTTTCCCTTCCTATCGGTCGTTTTGGCCATTGCAGCAATTCCCGCTTTCTGTTCTCCAAGCTTTGATTTAGTTCCCTCATCTATATCAGGCTCATCACTTAGCCACCCAGAATTGTCTGTTGACCCGTTCAGATCAAACCAATTAATATGCACACCTCCTTTATCTTACTCATCAAAGAACTGCAAATTGTCTATATCCTCCTCTAGGTCGGCTAGATCATCTAATTCTTGACTTGGTCCATCTTCTCGGACTGCACTGACCTCTATCCCAGTCGGCAGCACCACTTCCGGCTTAGCTTGATTGATTGGCACAACATATCAGCTCGGGTCGTATGTCCCTTCAGATAAATCCTCAAAGCCTTCGGGCAATGGACTGATATTCTCTACCAAGTTTGACCTCCCTTCATCTTCCACTGTCATCACTATCGGTTTGGGTTAGAGTAAGGACGCGCTCATCATGCACAAGTCTATGCTCTCGGGGATGAACAACGCCAGCTTAGGTAGGTGAGAAGGGGTGATATATATACTGGGGTCATAAGGGACGACCAGTGTATGGATGAGGTTTGTTTGGTGGGGTGGAAGGGCTTGGTTATGTGGTGGGAGAGGATCTGTAGTAACGTTGGGTTTTTCGGGAGGTGCTATCACCTTATTGTCAATGAGATCTTGAATCTCATAACACAATCTGAAGCACTGATCAGTATCATGACCATGTTGTTAGTGAAAGGCGCAGTATTTGGTCGGGTTGTGTTTCAAAAGGAGAAGATCGGGTAGTGGCAGTTGTTCTAACGGCTTAAGATGTCCCTTTTTGATTAGGATCCCTAGGGCTTTGAACAAGGACATGTAAAGCGGAGTGAAGACCCTCTGGCCTTGGACCTGATGGCTTGAGGTTTGTGAAGTTGTGTTGGATGTACCGGAAAAGGGGTTGGCAGTCTTGGGTGTAGTGGTGACCGTGCTCACATCCGAAGGCCATACAGAGGTGCCACCAATCGAGGCTGCATTGGAGCTGCGTGTAAAGGACCTTTTGGGCTGTTCCTTCTCATAGTTTATCAGACCCTGCTTCATTGCATTCTTAACATGAACCCTTGTTTCATGAAGCTCAACAAATGTAAACAAAGGCAAGACTATCATTTTCTGTAATAATCTTCCTTGTAAGTTACGGACCACCATTCTGATTTAGTCTTTTTCAGATGGTTAAATAGCCATCATAGAGGCCTTAGCCATCCATCGAATCACAAAATTCGAGAAACCCTCATTCGGCTCTTGACGGGTCGCTTCGAGGTCACTACTCGTGACCTCGATCTGGGTATTATAGAAGCACTGTGCTATGAAGGCCTCGGCCATTTCCTCATATTTTCTCTTCACAGAGTCTTCAAGCTTGGCATACCAAATGGCCGTTATACCCGACAGGGTCTGGCTAAAAAATGACAACTTCTGTAGTCTGGAAAGACCCATTGGTCGTAGGATGTCAGAGAATAACCGTAGATGGACCATAGGATCTCCGGAGCTACGAAACCAGTCTATGTACGACATCTTGAATCTGTCCAGTAGAGTTATCACGAAATTTGTGTATCCATCATCAATATCAGGGATTGAATTCACGCCCTGCGCCTGTTTGAAGAGCTTTTCTAGCTTGTTGACCTTCAGTGCAGTGGGGTTAACCTGAAATTCAAACAACGCCTTTATTTGGTAAACTGGTGCCTTGGAGGTCTGAGGTGGGATCGGATCTGCCTGAATGCTGCATTTTCCTGGACATTAATTGTGACCCCGAGTGCCGGAATTCCCGCTGGGGTTGCATGGGATACAGAGGCTACTATTGGTTGTGGTTGCTATTGCTGAAGCCTTTCTATCACTTCTGTTTGGTGGGCTACAACTTCAACTTGGTGGGCTATGGTCTCAGCTTGGCGGGCAGCATCTAGCTACATAGTCTCAATGGTTTGCTGGAGCTAACGAAGCATATCTTCCATGCTGACTAGAGGACTTTGAGCTACTGGAATTGACGAATACCCTCTGTCTGGAGTAGAAGTAGAAGACTGGGCCTGACTGGGCACATGCGAAGCAAAAGGTGACTGCTGGATTGGTGAATTCTACTTGATCCTCCTCCGTCTAGTAACCAGTGGGAGTGAAACAAACATTGGCTATCTCCTGACTAGATCCCAGATCTGTAAATCCTTCTCACTCGGGTCTAGAGTGCTTGGGGGGTAACAGAATCATCTGAAGCAATGGCGAAAAACTACCTTGCAAAAAGAAAATAAAGCAAAAAGAAACAAAAATCAGAAACCACACAACACCTCGGCTCAGACACAAACAACATGCAGTTGCAATCATAAGCTGGAGAATTGCACTCAACACTGATTTCTGCCTCAAAACTGATACCCAGACTTGCAACTGATACATACATTCCTGTAGAGTTTCACTCTAAACGCACATATCAAGCAAGTGAGAGCCAAAATACCCCTATGATGGGGTAGGGTTACCCCGTCCTAATTTCGTCAAGAGCTAGGAATTCACTACGCAAAACAAACGATTTCAAACAATTCCTGCATTCGGGTAAGCAACATGTCCTAGTTTGGAACAGTCTCTATGGCTTCCGATATACAACTAGGTTGATTGGTCAAAAAGGGTACCTCAGCAAGACTACCTAATATACCTCTCACACGTAACACCGAGAAGTGAAAGGAGGATCAAACGGTACAACGGTAGTCTAGATCCAAGGGTTGTGTTTCCATCGTGGCAGAGCCCGTAACTAGTCAGCCTTTTGGCAAGCTTTTCCAAGCGAGCCTCCGGCAAACCGCTCAGGAATAGCAGATGGCAAACACAGTGACTTAAGCACATCAATGTAAATACAAATGCAAAGAAACACATGAGTGTATATAAAACAACATATCATGAGTTTGAGTCAAGTTCTCTAAGTCCCCAACAGAGTCGCCAAAAACTGTGGACTCACCTTTTTCCGTTCCCCCTTTTGGAAGGTTTGAAAAGAATGCCTAACAGTTCAGACTCCCGCGATTCTGAATCTAGTCTCACAAGTGCAATGTGAAACTGATAAACACCAAAGAGTCCAAATCTGGCAAATCTTTTTGAAAAATCGATTTTAAATCAAATAATGTCAAAATTAGATTGCTTTGCCAGATATAGAGTTGCTACCTAAATATTTTGGCCTTGTTTGGTTTGTGTTTCTCAAAAAATTTTGGGAAAAATTCTCTACAAATAAGTTTTCAAAAATAGTCAAACCAAACAAATTTTCCCAAATTTTTTTTCCAAAACTTGTTTGGTTTACAAGTTTTCCAAACAAATCTCTCTCTCATACACATCAAATCAATCACTTTTTCCAAAACTCTCTCTCAAAATAATTTTTCAAAACATCTTTTGAAAAAAAACCAAACCAAACAAATTTTCGTACTTTTTATCTCAAAACGTGTTTCTCAAATACAAACCAAACAAGCCCTTTGTTTTTGGAGAAATTTAGGAAACCCTCACTCGTGCCAAAGGCCACGTGTTCATTATCACTAAAGTTGCCTCGGCTCGGGAACTTGGGTATGAAGGGGGGAAGTCATGAATTGAGCACCCCCGCTCGCCCGATCAAAGATCGGCCTCTACTAATCATGATATGATTTTTATAAACATTATGTGTTCTTATTCTAATTATTAAACTAGCTTTACTATGTGATGCGCACAAGCAAGTATAGACTAGTTTGCTCAATTTGGAATAATTCAACTCATGTTTGTTTGCGAAAATGGTTTGAATTTGCCACCTCAAGTGGGCTTAAAAGTTTGCGGATTTGCCACCAAATATAGTTGGCTTGAAACATGATTTGCCACTTCAACAAAGTGGACTTAAAACTTACATTCGGTGAATTGTTCCAATTTAAACAACAAGCCTTCATTCACAGGCATTCACGCAGTTTAGTATTTAAGCACATAGCCTCATGGTAAGCATGCTAATCATGGCAACATTCACACTTATGCAAGTATGCTAAAGTATAAAAACTCACTGAGTACTCCAAGCCAAAACATAAACTAGTTAGAAAGATGCATGATCCTAACTATACAAGATGCCTAATGCAACACATGCACTAATGCAATTAATAGGTTCGACTACTAATATGGCATATGAATCGATTTGATAACAACATGTAATTAAACACGTATTCAAAGAAGTTATTGAAATGACAATGCAGTTTGAATGATGCGTCGAGTCTCGGTGCATGCAATACAAATGAATGGATGCAAGCATAAGGTATGATAATTGAAATATGATCCCCAATCTAACCATCGAAAGCGATTAAATAAAAGAGAGAAAGACGTGGGGTTGAAAGACATACACACATGTACGCACACTTATTACAACATTACGCCCTAGCGAAGGAGGGTCCGAATGAATAAGAGCTAAGCTAATCTAATTAAGCTAATTAGACTAATTATTACAAAGCAAATGAATAACTAGTTAAGCTAATTACTAATTATTACAACACTTTAACTAACTAGCAAACTAATTAATTAATTACAACACAAATGCATACGAACTAAGCATTAAAGACATTAAACTATACTGCCACTGCTCTGCCTTGAGAAGTGGAAGATGCACATGCTCGGTTTTCGCCCCGAAAAGACCTCTGTTTTGCTCTCAAAAGTCTCTATTTGCAGGGTTGAGCATTTCCAGAACCTTTTTACTTCACCTTACCAAATCTTTGCTGAGGTTTACATCAGTGGCCTGCTGGCCATGGATGGTTGCTGCCGGCCCTCTACAGGCCATGGAGGTGGCCTGCAGGCCAGAAATAAGGCACTGACGGCCATGGATGGTGCACTACCGGCCACTGATGCATTGGATCACCATGCTGCAACAGAGCACAAACAAAGCAAAAATAGGGTGTTTCCAAGGGTTGTCTGCACACTTTGTCTCTCCTTTTCATGAGGAAATCAAAGGAATAACAAGATTTGGTTCACAAAATCACCAATCAAGCAATTTCATTGCATGATGGCTTGTAAAACCAATTGTGCAAGTTCAATAAGTGCAAAAACAAGACTCAAATGGCCATCACCCTATCATGCATGATGAAGGGCAATGGAGACCTAGGAAAATGGCACATTTCATCACTATTGAGTATGAAATGTCCCATTTTTCTTGTGTTCAAATTAACGTCTGATTTGAACACATGCAATACAACACAAAGAATGCTTATCTTGCCTTTTTTACTTGTCAATTTTGTTTACTCATTTTAATTACCAAATCATCATTTAATCCATTAAGTCCATTAGTGAGTGTCCTCTAATGGAAGGAGGGTTCAAACCACAAGTTGCTTTGGGCATGAAAGAGGTATTACACTGTTGGTAATGAACCCCTAAGGGATTAAACCATTAGGTGTAGCACCTCCATTTCACACTTAGGCAAACAAGTGGTTTGAAACCACTTTCAAAGAAAAAATAAAATCAAGAAATGAAGGAGGTTGCAGAGATGATTAAGTGCTGAAATAAAGTAGAAAAAGCACTAAAACATGTAGCCAACTCAAACAAATGATGATTAAAGCCTTAAAACAACAAGTTTGTGCAAGGAACTTACACTACAACTATGCAAAACAAGACTCAAAAGACTTAACCAGCCTGAAACAGAGCTAAAATAGGTCAAAACAAAGCTTAAAACATGCTGGACATGAGCCACAAAAAGCTAAAACATTAAGCTAATATATGAGGCTAACTAGACATGCAAACAAGACACAAGGAGAAGAGACTAACCCCTCCAATTTTGGGCTTCAAAATGAGGTTTTTTACTACTGAAAAACCTTTGAAATTCAGTGGTTAAAAGGCCCAAAAAATTTGGTTTTAAAGTGATGGATAAAGGCACAAAAGCTCTACACACTAAGAAACAAGAAGGGTGAACCACCCCCTAACTAAAAAAAAGCTCAAACCTCCATTTTTAAGCCACAAAAATAGTGCTTTTTACAGTTCAAAACCAGGCCAAAAACAGTCCAAAAGGATGGCAAAACAAGTATACAAAATAAGTATAAACAAGGCAAGTGTTATACCTTTGAAGCAAAGCACAAGTTGGCCAACAATCCAAGCCAAAACCACCTTCTAGAGCTCAAAGAAGGTCCCAAGTTACCTCAGCTCAAAGACTAGCAACTTTGGTTAAGGTAGTGTATGTAAAAGTGTAGAGAAAACAAGCACTTAGGCACAAATTGTAAGAGAGAGAGAGAAATCAAGAGAGAGAAAATTTTGTCTCAAAATTTTCTAACCCCTTCACATGAGAGAGAGGGGTCCTATATATAGAAAAACACCAATTTCTCTCCCAAACATTCAGCCACACACGTGTAGGAAGATGCATAAATGTGTGCAACAGCTGGCACAAAATATCACAAAATATCTGCAGCAAACAATGATGGCCGACCGGCCATCAGTGGTGGCCGGCAAGGCTTCGTTGATGGCCGACAAGGCACATCAATGGCTGGCAAAGGAGAAGTGGTGGCCGGCAGCCTCCAAGGATAACCGGCAAGCCATCAGGAACTTCAGGCTAAAAAGAACCAGGCATGGTCCAAAGATGAGACAAAATGGATGCATGGTTTGAAATGCTCAAACCTGTGGCATTCCGCTAGAAACTTCAAGCGCTCGGCGAGCAATCATGCTCGTCATCAGATGTACCTGCAAAAACATCCAAGTCTTAAAGAGCCGTCAAAAATGGGGTGTCTACACTACTCTTGAATAATTCAATCTTAACCAACATTGGATAGATCTCATAATGTCTTGTGTTTCTTCTGTGAACTTTTCTATCTTATAGAATGGTGAAACCATGGATAGTTTCTACCTAGGAAGGGGCCTGAGACAAGATGACCCTCCTTCACCATATTTGTTTGTGCTTTGCATGGAAAGACAATCCAATATGATCAGAGTACAGGTGGAAGCTGGAAAATGGAAGGGTCTTAAAGCCTCAAACCATAGTCCATCTATCTCACATCTATTTTTTGCAGATGACCTCCTCCTCTTTGCTAAAGCTGATCAGACTAACTGTGATACAATCATGGAAACCATGAATGAATTTTGTTGTATCTTAGGGCAGAAAATCAACCTGCAAAAATCTAAAATGTTCATTTCCCCAAACATTCACAGGAATCTAGCCAAGGAGCTTAGTTTACTTTGTGATATAAGTCTGACTCAAGATCTTGGTAGATACCTTGGTGTTCCCCTTATCCATAGCAGGATTAGTAGAAACATATACAATGGAGTCATTGAGAAAATCCAAAAGAAACTGTCCTCTTGGAAGGCTAGAGCTCTATCCTTAGCTGGGAGGACTATTGTGACCAGTTTGTGTCATCTTCTATACCTTCATATATCATGCAAACCTCTAAACTCCCCCAAAGAATTTGTAAACAAATTGACAAGCTTAATAGAAACTTCTTATAGGGTGATCTTGAAGGAAGGAAGAAAATTCATTTGGTGAATTGGCAACAAGTCTGCAAAGCTAAACAAGAAAGAGGTTTGGGTCTTAGAAGGGTTGAAGACCAAAATTTAGCCTTATTGGCAAAATTGGGATGGAAGATAAACTCTGAAAAAGATATTGCTTGGACCAAAATTCTCAGAGGCAAATACTTACATAACCACTCTTTTACAAACTAGCCTACCAATAAGAAGGCATCACAAATTTGGAGGAGCATTATGAAGACTAGAGATATTTTAGCAAGGGTACCAAATGGACAGTTGGCAATGGTAAGAACATTTCATTTTGGAAAGATTGGTGGTGTGGGGATGGGCCTCTTGCTTCTATTTTTCCAGGACCACATACCCAAGAAGATGTCCAAGTTGCTGATATGATGAATGAGGAAGGGGATTGGGACTTGGATGGGATTAACAATATTCTACCACATTCTATGCAGCAACTCATTCATCAGATCCGTCTTGCTTTTTTTTTTTTTGTTGAATTAGGAGACAGCCCCCACTGGATTAGCTCCTCCAGTGGTGGGTTCTCTGTTGGGGCTGCCTATACTTTGATTTCTAATCAAGCATCTACCTAGGAAAATGGCTTAGTTACCTGGAACTGGATTTGGAAATTAAAGATCTCTAAAAAATTAAAGGGATTCATTTGGCTGCTACTGCTTAACAAGGTGCTTACTAACCACCAAAGAAAGACTAGAGGCCTTACCAATGATGACACTTTCCCAAACTGCCAGAGCTACTGTGAGGACTTGAACCACCTGCTGAGAGTGTGTAACAAAGCTGTGGAAGTCTGGGATTTTTTCACCAATCACAGCTGGAGAGATTCTTCTCTTAACATGGCCTTAGATACATGGATCCAACATAATCTTAAGAGCAAAAACAGAGAGTGTTTCAACATTCCTTGGGGAACTGTTTTTGTGGTGGCTTTGTGGAGAATATGGAAGACTAGAAACAATATGATGTTCAACCAAGAAGAGTGTAACACTCAGGAAACAGTGAGATAGATTTAACAAGAAGCAGAAGCAATTCACCAGGCTTTCCACACTGACCATTTCATAGGTAACTCATTACATCTTAACACTGATTGGTGTCCTCCTTGTGCAGGACAACTCAAGCTTAATACGAATGGATGCTCCAAAGGAAATCCTGACCCTGCTGGATATGGTGGCTTGTTCAGAGATGCTAGGGGAGCTTGGATTTTTGGATATCATGGGAAATTGGAGTCAGCAACCAGCGAGGAAGCTGAGCTTTGAGGAATCTATAGAGGCCTCACCATTATCTTAGAGAAAAGCATGCGTGATGTTTTGATTGAATCTGATGCAGCAACAGTGGTGCTCAACATCAACAACCCCACAACCAGCAGCTACCCTTACCAAGCTCTCCTAAAGGATATCAAATTCCTTATGCACAGATGTAACTGTGTTGTTAGTCACATACTCCGTGAAGGGAACAAATGTGCTGATGGTCTTGCGCATATGGGAGTGCATCATGGAGGAAATCTGGTAGTTCTAGAAGACCCACCCAATGAAATTGCTAGTCTGCTTATTACAGACATAGTTGGTCTCTCTTGTGCAAGGGCTTAAGCTTGTTTAGCCATCTTTCTGGTCTGCTGTTGCTATGTTTTTTTTTTCTTCCTTCCGCTATAATCCTTCTTTTGAATCAGGAAAAAAAAAAAAAGGTATAATGTTGACTTATTGTTTGACTAATATTTGATCTTGGTTTTGTGCATGATAATCCATGGTTGTCCACATGTTAGGAGTCACATAATTCCATGTTCATTTTTTTTTTAAATTTTTTAATTAATATATAGCAGTGGTGGCCCAATTAGTGAGATTTGATGCTTGCCAGGGCCTGGTGTCTCAATAGTTGGGTGTGGGTTACCGAATGTATATCTTGTTAATGGATTTTGGAATTGGGTTGGATTTTTTTTAAAATTATCATTTCAATTTGAAAGAGTGTTTGGTCTTAATAGGCTCAATTTGAAATCGATTTTGGTGGTTCGAACAGTTCATTTTTTTGGCTTTATTGAGCAAAATATTCATACAAAAAATCAAAATGATTGGATATCGGTAACTATATGTTTGAATCATATTTATTTTAACAAAATGAATGACAAATATAATTTAAAAAATAACCATTCATTTTTGTGATACAAATTTAATTCAAACATATAGCTACTGATATCTGATCATCTTGATTTTTTACACGAATATTCTACTCAATGAGTCCTAAAATATGAACATCTCGGATCATCAAAACGAAACATGCGATGGGCTCTACAAGTTTTTCAAATTATCTAACCTTTTGAATTTTGTTGGCCCAATGTCTGACTTAGTGTGGGCTGCTATAGTTTGCTATTTCCCTGAGTTATACAAGCCATTGGGCTGACACATGGATAGTTTTAAGTTGGGCCCATAAAGAGACCTAATTATGCCACCTTTCAAAATTACAAATGAGCCCTTCTGCATCAAATTTTCTTCACCAACCACATTACCCAATAATTCTATTATTTTATTTTATTGCATTTTATACACCTTGATTTAATAAGTTTTATCATGAACAATATAATAGCGACAAATCACATGATAAGTAAAGTGTGATAAAATATTGTGATCATTATAATATTATTGTCATAATACCCATATGCAGTGATCAAAATTTTATTTACTATCCATCATATGTTATTTTCTGTGTGTCATCTGTTAATTTTTCTCTAATCCTAAGAGGTTGGCTTGGCAGTTAAAGCCTGCGACTGTGGGTATCTCCCTCTATAGTTTTAAGTTCAAAACTTTTCAAGTGTAAATAATTTCTTAGAATTAGTCTATACGGACATTGTCCTGATTTTAATTGAGCAACCCATTAGCAGACGATGGGAATGATTGATTTCTCGAATTAGTCGATTTATTGAGTCTGATACCAGGTTATCAAAAAAATGTGTTAATTTTCTCCTATTGATTCCATTTACATGCACCAACTTAATCAAGGATGAATCTAAAGGGGTATAAAGGGGCAGCATTGCCTCCCCTATGATTTGGTATTAATTATACAGTCACATCTCTTCTAATTTTTTTGAAAAATGATATATAAGTCTACTTTGAAATTTTTTTTTTAGACCCAGTAATATGTCAACGAAATGATTAGTTGATGATTAGAGAATAAATGAGAGAGCGAGTTGACTTATATATTTTAATGAAGTGCCACATCATTGAATCAAGAAAATTGGTCTAATTTTTTGGCCTAAATAGTAATACTCTTTTTTTTAATAACAAATTAGCCTTACAGATTTCTAAAAATAAAAAATAAAAAGTTGTATGTCCATCTAAATGTATAAAATTAAGTGCCTGTCCATCTATACATAAAATATGGGATTAAAGTATAAAGTTAAAAAATTTGGAAACAATATAACACAAGGAATTAGTTTCTCACAACTAATGTCAATTACAAGTTATAGTTTTGCAAAGTAGAAGGATGAAGGAGGAGTTAACTAATTACTTGATTACATTTATTGAAAAAAACATTATTTAAAATTTTAATATCGATTATTATGTTAGAAGAGTGCCGAACACAACCTAAGATAACTTATTTTAATAGCTAGATTATCTTACAGTTATTATCTTTTATAACGCAACATAGATACACACAAAAAATGTTTCTATATATTTTTAATCTTAATTTTCATTTTTTATATCAATAAAAATTGATATTGTAGTCCATATTTATTTTCAATTTTTTGTTAGTAATATTTACCCTTTTTTTAAATTGTAAGATGGGTTTTTGAATATAGGTAAAGATATATGACTTCACAAAATAGTTGATTAAAATTCATATAGTATCAAGAGGGTATGGCCAAACCAATTAGGTCTAATTTAATTGGTCACCATAATTTTTTTAAATGCACATTTGATATGATGGAATGAGCTAAAATGGAATATCTATTCTAACTTTGTATTTTTTTCCCATTGTTTGGTATGTCTTATTTAAGTGGGAATAATCATTCTATTGGAATGGCTATTCCAACAAAAAATGTGAGAATGCTTATTCCTTTATCCAACCTAGGAATGACCATTCCATTCCATCATAGAATTACCATAAATTTATTATCATTTTTTTTTGTTGGAACTTAAAATAAAAAATTATTATTTAACTACCACCATCATTCACTACAAGAATCTGCACTTTTAGCGACCACTTTTCGCGACCAATATAAAAGTTGGTAGCTAAAAGTTACCTTTTGGCGACCAAATATTAATTAGTCGCGAATGATCATTATTTTTGACGACCAAATATGAGTTGGTCGCAGAAGATCATATGTTGGCGACCAAAAAATGAGTTGGTCGCAGAAAGTGATGTGGTTTTGGCGACCAACTACAAATTTGGTCGCGGAAGGTCACATTTTGACGACAAAAAAATAAGTTGGTCGTGCAAGATCAAAAATAAGTTGATTGTGGAATTGGCGACCAAAATTTTGGTCGCTAAAAAACTTATTTTTAGCGACTAAAAATATTTTAGTCGCTGTATATGGAGTTTTGGCTACTAAAACTATTTAGTCGCCGAATGGAAAATGAAACATTATTTTTTATCTTTGGCGACCAAAATTTTGGTCGCCAAAAACTTATTTTTAGCAACTAAAAATATTTTAGTCGCCGTATATTGAGTTTCGGCTACTAAAACTATTTAGTCGCTAAATGGAAAATCAAAAATTATTTTTTATCTTCTGGCGACCAATAGTTTGGTCGCCAAAAACTTATTTTTAGCGACAAAAAATATTTTAGTCGCCGTATATTGAGTTTTGGCTACTAAAACAATGTAGTCGCCGAATGGAAAATAAAAAATTATTTTTTATCTTTTGGCGACCAAAATTTTGGTCGCCAAAAAACTTATTTTTAGCAACTAAAAATATTTTAGTCGCCGTATATTGAGTTTTGGCTACTAAAACTATTTAGTCGCAGAATGGAAAATAAAAAATTATTTTTTATCTTTTGGCAACCAAAAGTTTGGTCGCCAAAAACTTATTTTTAGCGACAAAAAATATTTTAGTCGCCGTATATTGAGTTTTGGCTACTAAAACAATGTAGTCGCCGAATGGAAAATAAAAAATTATTTTTTATCTTTTGGCGACCAAAATTTTGGTCGCCAAAAAACTTATTGGCGACCAAACTTGTTGTCGCAAAAAAAAAGAAGAGTTTTTTGCGACTGTAATAGGTACCGTTGCAAAAAAAAAGTAAAAATATATATATATATATATATATTGTGGCTTTGAGACATTTTCATATATATATAAAGTCACAAAATAGTTTAAATAAATGCAACGTCATTTTTCTGTCACAAAAAAAAATTAAAAAAACAATGTCGTCTTACTCTTTCTTTATGTCTGTCTGTCTGTCTGTCTCCCATTGTGTTCACCTTGCTCACTCTCTCCCTCTCATCTTCTCTATTTATTGAGCTCTCCACTACAAGAAAATGCACTTTTAGCGACCACTTTGTCTCTCTCTCGCTCATCACTCTGTCTCTGTCTCTCTCTATCTGTCTCTCACACATCTCTCTCTCACCACCCATCTCCTCTACCACATTCACCACTACTGCAAATGTCATTCCACTACCACCATTATTACCAATGTTGTCACTCCACCTCTACGACTACCATTACTACCACCATTACTGCCACTACTACCACTGCTACCACTACTACTACTATTACCTCTCCTCCTCTACCACCACTCCATCTCCTCTACCACTACCATAACTTCACCACTAATCTCCTTCGCCATCACCTCTTATACACCACCTTCACCACTACTGCCGCTCCCTCTTCTCTACCACAAAAAATTAGCTCTTGATTTTTAGTAAACAAAAAAAAAAAAATGGGCTACAAAAAAATATTTTCCATTGACCATAAAAAATTAACTTTATTTTAATAGAAAATATTTTTCATTAAAATATTACCCTACTTCTACCAAATAAAAAAAAAATTCATTAAAATAAAGTTAATCTGTCTGTCTCTATCTCTCTACACGTCTCTATCTCTCTAAATTTCATTAACTTTATTTTAATTGAAAATATTTTTCATAAAAATATTACCTCTACTTTTACCAAATAAAAAAAAGATTTCATTAAAATAAAAATGAAACTAATAAATTTTCAACCTTAATAACTAAGAAAAATAAAAATAAAAAAAAAATTTCTGCAGTTTCAACCAAAAAAAAAAAAAATTAGCAAAAAATAAATAAAACTATGGCCTATCTTAACTCTCCTCTTCTTTTCTTCTTTTTTTCGTTTTCCCGCTCTTTCTATTTTCCTCCTTTCTTTCCCCCCTTTGTTTCTCACGATCTCAAATCCCCAATCCCTAACAAAAAATCCCCAAAATACGATACTATAGGGAGGGGGAGAGGGAGGGGGAGAGAGAGAGAGAGTTGATCGGAGATTCTCAAAAATGGGGAACTATCACTTCGTGTACAAGGACGTGGAAGGAGCTTCGACTCAATGGGACGATATTCAGAGAAAATTAGGAAACCTCCCTCCGAAGCCCCCTGCATTCAAGCCCCCATCCTTCAAGCCCGCCGAGGACGAAGACTCTAAACACAAAGACAAAGCCCGCCACCGCGACTGTGACTACCACCGACGACTACGACTCTGTTAAGTTCTCTCTCTCTCACTTGTTTGCTGCTCTCACTCTGCCCCTTTCCCTCTCCTTCTAATTTTTGAAACCCTAACAAGTGATTTTTTTAAGTCTAGGGTTGGTCAAAGTCGTCTATCTCCTATGGGATTTTGATTTTGATTCGATTTGTTCATTTCCAAGTTATTTTTCTTTAATTTAATTTATGTGTAAATTTTGCACACCTTCAAACTGCACGCAACTGTATGCTTAATGCCTACTGATTTTTCCTTCTCTTCTATTTCAGTCCCTTAATTTCATTTATCAAAAAAAAAAAAAAATTTGCGCCCTTTAATTTTCTTATGGTGGTTTCATCAGCAATCCCCTTGTAATGCAGAAACCTTGCTGGAAATAGCTTCACTGGTGGCATCCCTTATTCCATATCTCAGATGACTTCCCTAAAATACCTGTTAGTCAAGCATCCGAAATTTGATTTTTATTGTTCATGGAAAAACTATTTAAAACTTCACACTTAACCACTGGTTGTTACATTGCATTACCAAACAAGGGAGGAGAGAAAACACAATCTTTTATTTCCTCTTGTAATTTAACAAATCATTTCTTTTAAGTGATGTGCATTTTTAGTAAGATTGGCTTCTTTGATTTGTTTCTTAATTTACTAGCATTTAAAAGATAGCTGTAGTAAGTATGCTTGCTTTTAATAGCTGTAGTAAGTAATCTGATTTCAGTCTTGGCATAAAGATGCTTGTGAGACCCTGAAAGATTAGAAATTCATTACTGTTGGTCTTAATGATTATCATAGTCTTGGTAATAAGTGTTTTGACTTCACTACTCTATCTTGTTGCAGAACTTTTGTGATGCCTTCTAGGATGTGTATTAATCCAATACATAATAATAAAGGGCTTTTTCATCAGTCAGACAATGCAAATTCAGAGGAAAGGTAAGCTTCATTTGGCTTCTATTGTAAAGAATCCTTGGTTGGTTACATCACAACAGAGGGAACAAAAGAAGAAGACAATAGTTGAACACTGGCTGTTGTTTTGTTTTCAATGAAATTGTTTGCATAACACTTGTAAATAATTTCCTTGCATTTCTTTTCCTTTTATTAAAAGCAACAACTTGAGGCTTATGGTTCAATGCATGGTACAAACACTGACACAGGATTGGTGTCTTGCATGCATATTAGGCACTTCCTAGTTTGCTTATGAATAAAATAAACCAGGACATGTGTGTTGCACTCACAAAATAAAATAAAATGAAATAAAAATAGTTGCCTCATTGTATTAGCAGTTGTAACTCTCTCGTGTTAAAAATTGAGTGGTATTTTCAGAGAAATAACTAGAGGTGTTGTCTAATGTATGCTGATATTTGTGTCATTTTATTTATTAGGTGGGCTGCTAGCTCCTGTGCCATGGATTCGTTGTATGATTTGGAGCTCATTTCCAACACTGTTCCTGTAGTTTTTGACAATTCTGAAACATGGCATCTGGCTCTATCAACAAGCTTGAAGTTGGGGAGTAGAGGGATGGCCCATGTACAAAAAATTACTCGTGTTGATCTCAAAGAGAAAAGTCAATATTCAAATATCTTGCTCATTAATCGAACTGCTAGCCCTCTTGCATGGTAAGCTCATTATTGCCATATAATATTTATTTTGCTTTGCTTAGTTCCACAACACCCCCATCCCCACAATACTGGTGAAGGACAAATTGAAGAAATGTTTGCTCCATTGATTGTTCAAAGTCTCTGTAGTAGTTACCCTGTATTCTCACATTATAAGGGTTTGGAGGAGACCAGCCTAACTTCTTTATATATTAGTTATTGACTGAAAAATGATCAAGGCTGTGATAGGGTCTTATTCATTTACATAATTAAATTTTAAAAACCAATTTTAATTGAAATGAACAACAAAACCATTTTGAATTAGTTCAGATTTCATAAGTAGTAATTATATTGTTTATGTCATATGCCATGCAATATTATTGTTCAAATCTTTGAAAAAATCACATCTGTGTTGGTAGAGTTTTTCATGTTTTAATCATGATTATATTATTAATCTTGATAATTATTCAGGTTTATGGAGTGCAAAGATCGAAAAAACCACACTGCTACAATGTTGCCATATTCATTTCTTCCTTCAATGGCTGCCCAGAAACTATGACATGCAGCAGAAAAGGTTTACCATGTACAATCTTTTTAAGTTATGATTATCTACTCAGTTCAGGTGAAATAGCACATGATTTACCATGTATTGGCTATTTGCACTGTCTGCTAACAAATACTTGGTCCAGTTATCTTGTTAATATCTTTTGACTGCACATAAAGTTTCTCTTCAATTAATGCAAGAAAAAAGTAAACTCAAGGAAGCAGTAAAATTCTGATATTGGCATAATTTCATGGTGGGCCCTATTAGAACTATGCATAATCATTGTATTATTCTTGGTAGAGTCTTATATTATGATTATTTAGGTTAGGCATTGATCTGGTTTGTTTCATATTATCTAGTAGTGTTCTATAGGTCATCAGTATATTGCTAATTTCAGAAATTTCTGAAAATGGGTTGTAGTTGCTGCCTGTAGGTTATAATTTGGGTCAAGTTTTATATGGGTTGTTAAGTATGATTTTAGGTAAGTTTTGAATGAGTTTTAAATGCCAAAGTCTTTATTTTTTAAATTTTGGAGTCAGTCCTTTTGGAATTATGAGTTCTGTATAAAGGTATGTACTTCTTATTCAACAATGATGAGTTTAGAATTTTTTTTGAGAGCTTTTGAAGCTTGTTTGGGATGGTCTGTGCGATGCCTGCTTGCAGGAATCCATGTGTGTTGCCTACTCTAGTTGTCATCTTCATCATCATAATCATAATCATCATCATCATGATGCACTTTAACCGTTAAAACACGCTGAACCAGATCTGTTTCATCTTCCTTTTCCTACCATTAATTTTGTTTACAACACTAACATTTTTTCTTCAATTCTTCAACCCTAGCTTGCTTTAAGTACTTGGATTATTATTTTGTTAGTGGATTATACCAGTGGACTTGGTGGACAATTTCATATGATAAAAATTATTTATTTTTATGAATTTTGGCATTATGATAATTAAAGATTTAATTTGAGTATTTTGCATTGTTGGTTTATGTGGTTGGACTTTTAGTCTTGTATGCTTATTTAAATGAGTGTGCGACGTTGCCATGGAGCTTGAGGCGTGACAGTTAGGAAATGGAGACTGTTGGTTTATCAGGTGGTATGGACCTAATAGCCGTAATCAGAGCCTCAGGAAGAATTAGTCATGCACGGGGTCTCAATGTTCCTAGTTCGGGTATTGTTGGTGAGCAATTCATTGAGAAGATTAGTAGGGTAAGAGGTATGATTTAGATATTGGATCTGCATTTTTTTTGATTAATCTGTTTGAGGGAAATCTCGTTTCTTGCTATTTTAATATTTTAAAAAGACATCCTTTAGAAACAACCAAAAGAAAAAATGGAAAAAAGGGGCATGTAAAATTGATGGCATAGTTAATAGTTCATGTTGACCCTTCTGTTTCCCTTTTTTTTATTTTTTATTTTTGCTTTTACTTTCCTTTACAAATTGTAAAGTTTACTCATGATGCAAACTGTAAGGTCATCTATAAATAGTAAAATTAAAGCAGCGAGAATGTTTGGAAATTGGTTGGTTTCAAGATGGACACACTTGGAACTTTTCTTAATCACATTTTGGTATTGGTTGTCACTGTTTATGCTTATTTTTAAGTTAGTATGGATATAATTAGCTTTCGATATGAAAAATCAAGTATTATAGGTTAAGAGTATTTTGATTATTTCAAAATTTTCTTGACATGGAAGGTAAGGGCATCCATGGGTCATACATAGGTGAAGTTGTGTATTGGGTCATTCTATATTCTTTCTATCTGTTTTAGATGAGTTTTAAAAGTCAAAATTCTAGTCAAATTGAAAATATGTTTCAATTTATTGATGGATGATTTAGAAATGCTTCAGAAACCACAACAATAAAATGTAATGACAAATTGGTGTTGGTAATGAGGAAGACATGGTGGACTGAGGAAGGTGTGAAAAAATGTACGGTAGCATGGTGTTTTGTAGAGCAAGTATAGAGTGGATGAAAGGATAGGCCATCATGTCATTGGTGCATCAAATGCAGTAAACTGTTTTGAAGACCTTGAGACGTACTAAATGGGACAGGGGGTTGGTTTGCTCTGATGAATAAGGAGAAAGAAATACAAAGTGAGTTGTTTCAAATCTTAAACATGAATAAACTTGAATTTAAAAGATAAATTGTAGTTACAAAAATGGCTGCTCTGATGCTGGATCCTAGTCATATTAGATCTCAAAGAATGATACTCTAATTATCCATGGCCCCAAGGGAGTTGTGGGAAGAAAAATAACCCTCTTTTAACTGAGTACATTTAAATAAAGAAGTCATAAGGACATGTTACACTGCAGGTGAAGTGGGCCAACATATGATGTACCAGGCTCATTAATCAAGCCTGCTACACTTGCAGGCTCTAAAAACTGCACTTATTTTAGTCTGGAAGATAAGATTGGTTCTTAGCCTATAGTGCAGCTAGCTGCACAGCTAAATAAGAATCGCCAAACTGCTATATGAAGCCCATCAAAAGCTGATTTGTGAGACACCAAAACTCATGTAGTAGCGACTGTCTGCACACCCTCAACCTCAAGAGTGCTGCCTTGAGCCTTCATTGATCTCCAAACTCACCTCACTATCCTCTCATTCCTGGCCTTCTTCAGTATCCTGAACTTGGTAGATTTCAAATATAAGAGCTTGAATAAGTTTGGTATTGTTAGAAATGGGAAAAAAAACTATATGTTTTTTAGTAAACAGATATAACATCCATTTTTACTTCGTAGACTATGCTTTAGTAATTTGTAGATTTTCATTTTTCAATTTTTTTACGACTTTAAATGTGTAGTATGATAGGGGTAATTCATGTATTTGTTGTTGGTTCTCAGGGTTGGAGGCTTCCAGATATGATGTTTGCAACCAATTGTAGTTTATCTGATGCATGCAACACTATAGCCAAACAACTTGAGAATGTTTACTCATCAATTGCGGCAAGTTTTTCTTCTTACTTCTTTTACTACATATGTTTGATATTCATGTTGTTTGTGTTGATATTGGTGCACCGCATTGTGATGTGAAGTTTGAGCTCAGTTCATTCTAAGATCTTTAAGTCCTTCACAAAAGGATAGTTTTTCCTTTAAACATGGAAAGCACCTTTGACCCTCTACTTAAGGTAGGGGTTTTATTGATGTTATAATTACAGATGCATTACTAGATTGAGATATGCTAAACAAAGACATGAAATAAGTTAGTTTGCTCTTAATCAAGGTAAGATTGTTTGTAAATGCTTCCTTTTTTACCCTGCCAATCTCTTTTGAAACCTCCTTGGCAGTACACCCTACTCATACCATGTCACATGCAGCCTTTGTGTAGAGGGGAGATGTGATCCTACTTGACAGACCAAAGAAAGAGCATCCGTATGCAGTACCTCACCTACCTCACCCACCAAGGCCTAGTTAACCTTCAAACCTAAAATAGTCTCAAAACACAAAAGGACACAACAATATGAGACAATGCTTGTTTTGACAATAATACTACTTTCATTGACAGAGACCGTCAATTGATAATTTTATTCGAAACAATGCAACTTTTTTTCCATGAACATTGTCTTGATTATAATGAGATGACATTACTGAACTGGATAAGTATATGCCATAAAAGATCAAATTATGACAGCACATCCTAATGCCAGCGATATTCCTAAGAAGGGTTTTAGCACATACGTTTACATTATTATAATTGGAAGTCTATCTCAGGTACAAGGATGTACCTTGTATAATTGACTCTATGAGTCTATGTAAAGCCTTCTCCTTGGATAAGTCCAAGGCATTCATATCCTTCTTTACTGGTATATTAGTTGGTCTACGTTGCTTAAACCATCTTAGATGACTTCCAGATACAATTTGATGACATTTATGAAAATCCAATTATCTTGCTTTATTTTGGAAATATTATTGAAAAACATGTGAATAAACATGCTGGTCTGCATCAGATCTGTCTGGATGCTTGTGGTGGTGTGCTCCAGATCAATTCTGGTGGTGTGCTCCAGATCTGTGGTGGTCTGCTCCAGATCTGTGATGCTTGTGGTGGTCTGTAGCAGATCAAATCTGGTGGCCTGCTCCAGATCTGTCTTTCTTTTTCCTCATCTGTCAATCATGTTTAAGAGGTTTCATTGAAACTTTCGAAGCTTTCTTGGAACTGTGTAATGCAATTCTAACTCCATGTATGATGCTGATCAAAAAATTCTCTCTATGTATGATGCCTGTACTTGTCTTTTTTTTCCCCTTGTCAACCTTCTGCAATTTTAAAGCCTTTCAAGCTCATAGCCAGGTCTGAGAAGACCTTATTGCACTCTTAAATCGTATTTACATATGCCAACTCTTCACTCATTGATCAAGTGTAATGCAGAAATAACATCAAGCCAACTCTATTCTTGGTTACTGATCACATCACCCAAACTGCCCCACTACTTTCTTTATGCCTAAAATACTAGCCCTTAAACCTCATAGCCAGTTCTGATTAGCCCTTATTGTACTCTGAAAATCGTGCGTAAATGCTCCAATTCTTCATGCAATTTTTTGACGAGCACTCCAACTCTTCACTCATTGATCAAGTGTAATACGCAAAAAACACCAAACCAACTCTTTTCTTGTTATTGTTCCCATCACCTTAACTGCCCCACTACTATCTTTCCACCTAACTACTAGCAAATCCCTGCCCCTTCTATTGCCCCATTTGGCTGCTAAAACCAACTAGAAACAGCCTAAATAAGGCTCTTAGCTGCTGACCTACATTGTTTTTGGGGTCACTGTTTGTACTTTGTATTTTGTAGAGTTTTCTTCACAATCATCCTATATCAATCAATTACCTGTAATGTACATCATCACAAATCTGTAGCAATGATTCGGCTGTATGACTATAAATGTTTGGTTATCTTATGTAAATTTACTGACTTTGTCAGTGATTGTAACTTTTGTCAATGTGAAAATTGAGTGAATTTGTCAACGACTCAGGTAAAATAATCAAATATGTTTAACTGAATCATAGAAGATGTTGAACAACATTATTGATGAGGGTTCGAATTCCCTCCTGTTTGCCCGGTTCACTGGCTTAGGGGGTGGCCTCTAAACCTCAAATTTACCTTCTTGGGGTGGTCCAAAGGTCCCTGCCTAGGATGGGTTCTCGATTATCAACAAAAAAAAAAAAAAAAAAAAAAAGGAGGAAGAAATATGTTGAACTTCAAGTTGAGATTCAACTTTAATGACTTTGAAAGTAATAAATTCTTTTCTGTTTATGGATATTAAATCTATGATTTTTGGTTATACTGCTTTACATTATCATTATCAAACCGCTTTACATCTATTTATGTTGTGTTCTCCCTTCTTTGCACAGTTGGTTTGCTTATATTATTCTTAGTTTTTATTTGGGTTGCGGATGCCTAATTTTGAATTTTATATTTTCCTCTTTTCCCAGCTAGAAACGACCAAGTTCTTGTATGGCTGCGCAATAAATTCCTACATACTTAATGTTAATTGGCTTATTGATTCAGTAGCAGCTGGTTATGCCTTACCGCGTGACAAGTATGTCCTGCATATATTTAACTTCCATTCATATCACTGGTGCTTTTTAGCCTGCTGATTTGTGTTTAACTTTCTTTCATCTTGTTGCTGGAATTCTTTAATTCTACTGTCTTCTATTGACTGCAAAGTAGTCTAAGTTGAAATATTGACTCTGATTGGCCTGTACTCAAGTGTTTGTGATTTCAGAAATCTTTTGAAATTAAAAAATTGTAGGACTGAAATCAAAACAGTAAATGGATAGAGCTAATAAGTGTGCTTTCATTACAAGATGCAAAAAATTCTTAACCAAAGGTAGTGTTGAATATTGACATCAATTAAACCTTTCAAAGGCAAGAAATTCTTGGCCAGTTTGTATAAGATCCAATGTCTTCTTGCAGATCTTTGAAAGCTTGGATTTTAGCACATAAGCCCCCAGTAGCACCAAAATCTGATTTTCCTTTGAAAGGTTTGTCATTTCCTTTTCTCTTAAATGGAAATGCTGACACTTTCTGTTTCCTAATTATTCTAGGTGTCTCAGTTACTAGTTAATGCTATAAGAGTACACAAAAAATGAAAGCAAAGAAACTGGTAGTTTTTCTGTTTTCTTATTTTTCACTATAGCAACTACTTCAGTTTATCTTGTTGATAGAATTTAGGCTGTGTTTGGCAGTTGAACAATACCCAAGAGGAGCTACGTGGCATGTGGACAATTTTGAATTTAATTTTTTGAGGGAAGAGTTGTGTTTGGGTAGAAATCGTTATCATAATTTGGACTTGAGCTTGGCTGATGCCTTTGTGTTCTAGGTGAAGCATATTCACATGAGCTTTGATTCCAAACTTCGTAGGGAATCAATAAAAAAACTAGAATTATGCTACCTGCAAGTGGTTTAATGGTGGTCTAAGGTTATGATAAGCTTGTAATTTTGAAGCTAGGATGAAAGATGGTAGGGTTATTGATGGAATCATTTTGAAATAACTAAAGCTTTTAAAGTGTGAGGTGTGCTTGAATTAAAAGTTTATAAGGTGGCATGTCGTGTCGGACACCGACACAACACGACACTCATGGGAAACTTCTTGACCTTTGCCAGAAACACCTCCAAACATGTTCTACTATTTTTTAAAATATTTTAGACAACATGCTTTAAGCACTTGGGGAACATGTGCATATCGCTTAGACACATGAAATACATTACAAGTTTTGAATAAAATAACTTGGAATTCAATGATAAAAGACTAACAATGCATTAGCAATCTTTAATTTAGTTTAATGCTTAATTTAAAATTTACTACTAAAGCTTTATCTCCATTGATTTTGATAGGAAAAGAATATTTAGAAAATATATATATAGAGAGAGAGGTAACAGAAATAAAAAGAAATGAAGTTAAAAGAAAGGAACGAACAAAAGAGGCAAAGAGTTTATATGTCGGTAAGTATACTTTGTCAAAAGTACATGGATGCCGGTAAATATATTTTTGTGCAAGCATATATGTCAGTATTTCCCTATCTAGTGACCTAAAAAATGCTTACTTTCCCTTTCATGGTATAAAAAATAGCCCACCCTATGGCCTAAAAAATTCATTTCCTTGGCAAGTGCCTCAAAAAAAAATAGTCCGGGGATAATGCACGTGTTTGGTTTTCCAAGAGACCTAAAAATTCAGCACATAAAAAACAACACTGGATATACACAATTTTAAATTTTACTAACTATTTTAGGCTATTGTTGTGAAAGTCCGAAACTTAGGCAAAGCCTTAGACAACTCAATAAAATATTGCAAGTTATTAAATAAAGCATTTTGTCTGGGCTTGAGATAAAATGTTAAACAAAAGTCTGGATGCCTTTTTGACTGTACTAAATTTGCAATTTTCTCTTCACAAATAAATAGCAAGTTCCTGAGTCATACTAACGTATAAATTGGTTATTAACTTCATTTTAATTTCTCAATGCAATATGGTCGAAGGAGTCACGCTAAGCTTTATAACAGTGGTCTTTGAAGGCTATAAAATTAGCCTAGATAAAAATAAATTAAAATTTGAGCATGAACTATGGTTGAATTGATTTCAGTCTGGACTTTTTTTTTTACCGACTTGAATGTGCAGCCAACCCATTGTGTTCTCTTATAACTGAATAGAATTTGAGGTTAGATAAAAAAGTTAGGTCAGTTGCATATATTATTATCTCTTACACAGCACAGGTGCATACCTTTTTTAATGCTTATTTTTCTCAGATTTTACTTTTCTTTCTTTGGTTAATTTAGTGACTTATTTCCTCTTTCTTTGGTTAATTTAATGACTTCTTTCCTCTTTCTTTGTAGTCTGATAAAATAAATCTGGACATCCAAAGGGTTGTTGGGTATCGCCAATGGTGTAATAAACTTTGGAATGCTGTGCGATTTGCCATGAGCAAACTTGGAGATAATTACACCCCTCCAACAAATGTGGTTCCAGATATCATGCCATTTAACTGCCAGTGGATTCTCTCCGTGTTGAACAAGGCCATATCAAAAACTGTGACATCACTGGACTCGTATGAATTTTCTGATGCTGCTACTGTAGTATATTCATGGTGGCAGTTCCAGTTGTGTGATGTGTTTATTGAAGCCGTCAAGCCCTACTTTGCCAGTGATGCTCAAGCATTTGCTTCTGAAAGGAGTTATGCACAAGACACCTTGTCGGTGTGTCTGGAATAACTAATTGGATGATGGGTTCTATTGCTGTTTGTTTTGGTTGTTTATCATTTATAATGGTAATAAGCTGTCTTAATACTGAAAAGTAACATCAATTAATGTTGCTCCTCAACCTTTGTTCTACTGTTTGCAGTGCTGGACAAATGAGAAAGTAGAGTATGAGATGGATATGATTGAGTCAGCCGTGAAATCACTCAGGTCACTCAGGGCGTTGATGCCTGCAAAAGAAAGGCATGAAAGGTAAATGTTTAAATGATATGTTTTTTTGTTTTTCATTTTATTGTAATAGAATTTTTATTTTTGGGTTATTTATTTATTTTTTTTCATTCATGAAAAGCATCTAAGCTTTAGTTGTTTATTCTTTTTTTATTCCTCATATTTTAGGCCAGGGAAATATTCTAATGTTTATTTTATGAAATACCTATTTGCTATGTATACAGTTCCATTTCTGATTATACTACTTCTGTGTAAGCCAAAATTCCTTTCCTTGGATTGTAATGACAATGTTTAAATAGTGAATAAGAAAATAAATCGTTACGTAGGAGTGAGATTTTTTGAATTGTTACCAACAAATACTTTGGAAATAATATGTAGTTGCCTTTTCATAAAGAAAATTCTATGAGGAAACATGAAGACTGGTTAATACTTGGTAATGGGACATGTCCTATATAGAATTTTGGTCATGGAACATTCT
The DNA here is from genome assembly GCF_055761805.1 of Camellia sinensis. Classification (NCBI taxonomy): domain Eukaryota; kingdom Viridiplantae; phylum Streptophyta; class Magnoliopsida; order Ericales; family Theaceae; genus Camellia; species Camellia sinensis. The sequence continues at coordinate 146,413,911 of NC_138970.1, forward strand.
GTGAGGGGACATTGATGAGAATGTTCATTATTATTGTTTATATTTATAGTGCTGGTTAGAATTTGATTTGAATTTTTCCGAATTTGAGTGATCATATGTTGTAGTAGTGACTGACCTTCCAGCATGATTGAAATGTGTTAAACAAAGATGTTGGTGGCCCATCTGAGAAGTTCTGGGGTTTACTTACTCTCCTTACTTGGTGGCCCATCTCAAAAATTAGATTCCATTAAACTTTGAGTCAGAGAGCTAGTCTTAGCTTTTTGCTAAAAGAAAATTTCTCTGAAGAGATTTTCCTCTTTAATGTGTTTTCAAAATTCCTCCCCTGGGAGTATTATACAGATCCTTATTCACTTCTTTTCTTGAAAAAGCACTCTCTGGTTGGCGTGATGAGTTACGTAAAGACATTGAACAGCTGTGTATGCAGCAAGCTGGTCCTGGTTACCTTGTTGTGGCTACTCGAATGCATTTTCAGAGGTATATTATTTATCTCAAGTTCATCAGATGAAGTTGTTATCATTAATATTTTTTTTGGTAGGTATGCGTTGGCATTATCTTTTCAAATTGGAAATAAGAATGCATTGTGAATTTATCCCCCCCATTAGGACAGCTGGCTTGGAGCAGGAGATTGAGAGCTTGAAAAAGAAGTTAACTGCTTGCACTAGAGAGAAGTTAAATCTCCAAGATGAGCTTTCTCAAGTCCTTCCTGTAACATTGATGGGAAGGGCTGGGGATGGTTTGAAATAAAACAAACTTCACATGACACAACTCCTGTTTCTAGCACTAGGACAAAATTTTACATTCCTTAATGAGCTAAGATTAGCTCTAATATCACCCATTTCTATCTTCTTGACTCCTTTCCCTTCCAAACATGATACATAGTACCAGCAAGGGTCAACCTGTAAACATAATCTGTAATAGCCTTACCTCCATACTCTTCAGCAAAAGTCAGGCATTCTTCTACCAGGAAGAATTCTCCTCAAAAGAACAGTCCAAGTATATGCTGAAAAATATTAACAAAAAAATAAATGATCGTGATCAAACCCATTGCACAATACACACATGTTTTCAGAAACAATCCCCCACTTAAACATTCTATCCATTGTAGCCAGTCCTCACTGAACAGCAACCCATTACACAAAGCTCCACTTAGGAACATTTTGAGGCAACCATGCCAATTTATGTCAAGGGACGATAGGGTATAGTGTTTGAATTGCTTGCCAAGCTATTCACCATTACTAGAGGGTAGCCAAAACACGGAGTCAGGCCTATTAGGATTCAATACAAAGCTAGCAGGGTATTAGCTTCAATCTCAGAACAGCAACCAATTGCACAAAGCTCCACTTAGCAACATTTTGAGGAAACCATGCCAATTTATGTCCAGAGACGATAGGGAATACCATTTGAATTGCTTGCCAAGCTGAAGCCACAGTATATTCACCATTACTAGAGGGTAGCCAAAACATTGAGTTAGGCCTATTAGGATTCGATACGAAGCTAGCAGGGGTATTAGCTTTAATCTCAGTAATAACCACTCTTCTACCTCTAGGCCACTTCCAATTCCCAAAATTAATGATAAGAGGAAACTCTACTATTCACAGCCATGCCCATATGAAAAGCAACCCTTTCCCCATATTTCTTATTCAAAGGGCCCAAGGGATGCCAATTATCAAATCGCTGAAATGTAACAGTCCCATCACCAATGATATATTGATCAAAGGCTGCCCCACAGCTCTTAGTTCAAAAAACTTCCTGACAGTCCAAGATGCCTCAGTAGGAAGACACTTACCCTTAATTACACAAGTATGGACCCACTTAACCCACAAAGAATCAGCTTTCTTACTTAAAGCCCACAAAGGTTGTCTTAGCATAGTGGCCTTATTCCACTCTCTCAAATTTCTGAATCCCAAGCCCTCTTCAGCCTTTGGTGCACAAATATGCATCCACTTCACTTTTGCACTGTAGTACCTAAACTCACTCCCTGTCCACAAATATGCATCCACTAGAGAGAAGTTTGTTTTATCTCTATTGTTATTTTTAAGGAAAACTCGTCAGATGTATTCATTCACATCATATCTGGTAGGTAGGGTAGCAGAATGGATGAATATGCTTTCCCTTGATGTCTTGGGAAAGAGAACAGAAAGGAGGCACAAATGTTATGCCACCTTATTTATGTGAACTGCAAATTTATATTTTTTTTTTGGTACACGTTAATCTTTTGTGTGTGATTACTTAGATTAGGGGCCTTGATCATCAGTGCTGATTGAATGTCAGCTCAAGCTGCTCATCTACAACCCAAAGTTTAATCTAAAGCTAAGACCATCAGAATCATTCATGTTTTAATTAATCTGTTGTATTATTCGTTAAAATAAACTTTACCAACTTTATTAAAAAATCATATATAAAAGTGAACTGAATCAATGGAGCTTTGATAGTTAACTATGTCTGTATTTGTTATGGTTGTTAGCTTATTAATCATCGTGTACTGAAATTTGCAGGTACAGCAATAGGTACAGTTTTATTATGCCAGGTAGTTGTCTCAATACGATGTACATGTTTATAGGATTTAATTGATTTTTGCAAAGATACGGGTTTGCAATCCAGTGTTGTTGCCACTATCATGCTTCTCTGATAAATTTTCCAATTCTGTTTCTTTATTAGGTGCCTTACATCACTACTGCTTTGATGGATGCGAAGCGTGGCACGGAAGGGCGCAAGGATTTTTTGATTGGCTATCAAGGCAACTTAGTGGATTAAGCAATTTTCCTATTGCTGTAAATCTGAATTATGTATTGTTTCAATTTGTTATGCTAGATGGATGTGACTTGTGAATGAAAACTTAGAATAGTTGTATTGTGTCGAATGTTAATGAATTATGTATTGTGTCGAATGTTAATGATTCAGTTAATTTGAAGGATGCTTTAAAATTATAGGTTTATTATGGATTGAATGAATTATTAGGAATTACAGGTGTATTATTTTCTTGCTTTGGCGACCAATTTATTAGTCGCAACAAATAAATTTTTTTTTTTTCGCAGAAAATGACAATTGCCGACCAAGAGTTTTGGTCGCAAAAAATACATCTATTGCCGACCAAAACAGTTCTTGGTCGTGGAAACTCACTTTTGCCAACCAAAAGTTTTGGTCGCGAAAAGTAACAAATGGCGACCAAAACTTTTTTTGGTCGTGGAATGTCACAATTGACGACCAAACTTTTTGGTCGCGGAATGTCACGATTGGCGACCAAAATTTTTTGGTCGCGGAATGTCACGATTGGCGACCAAAATTTTTGGTCGTGGAATGTCACAATTGGCAACCAAATTTTTTGGTCGTTGAATGTGATAATTGGCGACTAAACTTTTTGGTCGGGAAAATATCACTTTTCGCGACCAAAGTGTTTTGACGACAAAATAAATTAGTCGCGGTAATTAAATATTTAGCGACCAAAAATTTAGTCGCGAAATCCAACTTTTGCCGACCAACCACAATTTTGGTCGCGAATTACTTTTGCCGACCCTCAATTGGCGACCAAAGTAGCGACCAAAAAAATTGGTCGCGGATAACTTTTGCGGACCAAAAATTGACTTTTAGCGACCAATTTTTTTGTTGCCAAAAGTGTTAATTCTTGTAGTGATTCCATTCTCTTACCACTCTATTGTCACCTTTACCGCCACCGCCACCATATTGTTACCACAACTACCACCACCACACCACCATATACCACCACTATATTATCGATGTCGTCACTACTACCACCACCACTACTACTACCGTTGGTTGTCGCAACCGTCGCCACCATCACTACCACCGCCATTGCAACCACAACACCGCCTTACCACTATCACTAAGGCCACAACAGTCTACTACCACCATCCTAGTATCATTATTATCACCATCATTGCCGCCGCCGCTGCCGTCGCCATTACCACCGCCACCACTACTACGACTCACGCCATTATTTTCACAACTATTAATATTATCATGATCTATATAATTTTTTAATTTATTTATTACTAGCTTGTTAAAAAAAATAATAAAAAAAAAAAATTATTCCATTCCATGAGTTTAATAGATATAACCAAATATGAGAATGAGAATTATCTTCTTATTCCTATGTTATTCCATGTTGACAACCAAACAATAAAATAAGAATGGACATTCCATTCAACCTTGTATTCTATTCTTACTCTCATTCCATTCTCATTTTATTTCATTTTATTGTACCAAATATGAGGGTTCAATTCCTAGGGAAAGTTATGAGTACAACTCTCCTTAGGGGAGTTGAACCAAGGGAGTGAGCAGTTGGTGTTTTGCAAAAGGGAGAAGGCTAACTCCCAACTTTCATAAGTACTAATGTAACAACTAATAATTGATTTTCGTTGAAAAAAAAAAATTATGACTAAGTTCTGATTGATTTCAATTGTTTTAGTTACTTTTTGACTAATTAAGTAAAAAAAAAACCTAACAAAAAAAGAAAAGATAGACACTTGGTTAGAATGACATAACTTTTTGGCATGATAAAAATACGGAAAATCTTGGTACATACTCTTTCAAGGATGTATACTCTATATATATATATATATATATGTTATAATTATCATAATTTTATTATAAAATTTCATAATATTAATCACAAAATATATAGTCTCATCACAAATTAATATAACAAAATATTTAAAATTTTGTGGTTCATGTAACAAAAATTTACGACTTAGTTATAACATTTTTTTATTACGTCAATTTATGACGAGATCATACATTTTGTGATTAATATTATAAAATTTTATAATAAAATTATACCAATTTACCGTAGGGTGCATACATACACCCTTAGAGGGTATACAATAAGATTTCCCTAAATATACCCACACACTTCTGATTCTAGTGCTACCTAATAACCAACCAATTTCTAATTTTTTTTTGGGATCATTTTTTGATAAATATTTTTTTAAGTGTTTTGTTCTATCTAATTCATCATCTTTTTTGTATTTCATTGGTCCTGTTTAATGTGATAGGACTAAATCACAGTTTGCATGTTGTCAAATACATCTCATGGGTTTCCTTGGTCTTGATATCCAATCAGAACATATCCCATATAGATATTGTTTTATAGGTTTGGAAAAGACGTAAAAAAAATATAAATTTTATTTGTAGAAAATTGTTTTGTTTTTAAAAGTGTATTTATTAATAATATTTTTAAAATTATGTCTTTAAAGGTATTTTTTTTTTCAAGACAAACCTTTTAATAATAAGTCACATAACGATAGAAATTAATCTCTTAATATTTTTTTTTTATAACAAAATTTTTACTTTTAAAGATGAAAAAGTTTTCAAACCTTTATATGTTGTAATGTATTAGTTCTTATTAATTATAAAAATAAGTCACGTCTTAATAGTAATTTTTTGTAGAGCTGTGCTAGGGACTTCAAATAAATTATCAAATCTCTCATATAGGTATAGGACCCACACACATGTGATTTGCATGGGTTTCACACCCATGCCACAAGTTTAATAAAAAATTTGATAATTTATTTGAGTTCCATAACATTTTTCATTAAATGTTAGGTTAATTATGGTTTGAGAGTCAAATTATTTAATGGTTAAAATGGTTGTTGAAGCTTCAATAAATAGTTTCATCCCAAAAAAGAAAAAAGAAAAAGAGTAATACTAGAGATATCAAAAATTCTACCAAAAGTTCTATCAAATGTCTCACATGGGTCATATGGGTCCTACACCCATGTGAGACATTTGGTAGAACTTTTGGTAGAATTTTTGAGATCTCTTGTATTTTTGAAGAAAAAAAGGACTAGCTCTTAAATGAAGGAGAGGATTAGGTTTATATGGTAGAAAAATAAATGCTTTTGATTAATTAGACTCATTAGTTTCCACAATTAGTAATAATTTAACTAAGAGTATGTGTATGTGTACAAAAACTAAACGCAATAAGACATAAGGAAAATGAGTTGGACCTTTAAGGAGGCACTTCCTTTGACCCACTCTCTCTTCAAATCATGAAAATTCAGACTACTTAACATTATTATATATACAAACACACATTTGTGCAGCGGCTCACCGGTTGGATTGGGTCGAATTTGCTATCGATTCGTCACCCAAAAATGACACTGTTGGGTTACCAATTTTACAAACCGACCATTCAATCATTTGGCACTGTAATACTTGAAACCATTTTGGGCGGATGGGTTTTGATTGGAACAAGCGAGTTAGGTCTTTATTTTAATAATTTTTTAATTTTTTATAAAAATATATATAAAATAATAAAAAAAATAATATGACAATTTATAATAATCTTTTTATTAAAATATTAGTCTCCAAGCGAGGGTTTAGACAAATAACTGGTGACTTCTTCTTCTTCTTCTTCTTCTTCTTCTTCTTCTTCTTCTTTTTTTTTTTTTTTTTTTTTTTTTTTTTTTTTTTTTTTTTTTTTTGAGAAAGAGAGCCATCACAAATCACCATCGTGGTGACAAAATAGTTCGGTGGCAATCTACAATTTATTGGGCAATGCAACAGCGATCTTCAATAGAGGGAGAGATATAGGTTTATTTTAGAAAGTAAGTTAGAAGTTTATTTATTTTTATTTTTTATTTTTTTAAAATGGGTAAAAAAAAAAGTAAAGAAGTGATAAAATTTTAAAAACAAATTAAAAAATTAACTTTAACCCAATTAACAAAATAAACCATAAAGGATGTAAAATGAAGGGTAAATTACAAATATATTCTCTTAAGTTTGTTTAAAGTACAGAATGTCTATGTGATTTGAAAAATTACAAATACTCATTTGTCAGAATTTTTTATTTAACATAATTAACTAAAAAAATAAAATTCATAATTTCTCTCCTATACAATAATAACATTACCAAAATTATTAATTGAAACATATTTTTAACAGCATTAAAAACTGTTAATTGACTTGATGATTTATTAATGAAAAGAGCGATTTGTTATGAAATTAAAAATTTTAGAGATGAAATGTAAAAGGGAGATTTATACACAAGTCCTAACTTATGAACTCATATTCCATTAAGTCCTAACTAAAATTTTTTGGACCTTCAAGTCCCGTTAAATTTTTAATAGTTGGAATTACCATCCAAACAATGATTGTTAATAATTTATGATTATTTGCAAAGGTAACATGATGATTTGACATTTATTTTGATTTTTAAAACTTTAAAATATCAACTTCTAAATTAAAAAATTATATATATGTGAAAAAAAAAAACACTAATCAGGTTTCAATTTTTTGAATTAAATTTTTTGAAAATTAAGATTTTTTGGTTTTTCGTTTTTTTTTTTTGTTTTTGTTTTTAGTGAATATTTTTTAAATTTTAAGTAATTTTTTACTTTTTTAGATGTAACTTACTTAAATGAAACTAAATAGTCAATTATTTGTGAAAAAATATTTTAAATATTTAATAAATAAACAAAATACAAAAAATGTATTGAATTTTTGTTTTTTTTTTTGTATTTTTGGTATTTAATGAATTTTAAAAAAAATAATTTCACAAATATTATACTTTCTAAGTGTATTTGTGTTAGGTGTATCTAAAAATTAAAAAAATTGCTTAAAATATTAAAAAATTTAGTGAAAAAAATACGCAAAAATGAAAATGTAAATTTTCTGAAAAGTGAATTCTAAAAATTGGAAACAAGCAAAATGAATTTTTTTTTTTTGAAAAAATTAAAAAAACTGAATTATTTTTTTGTGCAAAATTGAAAATTTTGTGTCTGTAAAGCAGCATGATGATGGAACATTGATGTGTAAAACTAAAAAAAAAATATTAAAAATAAAAAACTGATAATGTTTTCAATTTTAAAACTGAAAAAAATTGTTAATGTTCTCGATTTTATTAGATAGTTAAATCAAACTAATAAGTAAAAGGGTAAAAACGTTTAATCTCATGCTATATTTTTTTATCAGTTAGTGAAATAATTATTTGAAATATTATTATGTAAAATTGATAATGTTCTTAGTTTTAAAAGTTAAAAAAAATGATAATATTTTTAGGGGCAAATTACATATACACCCCTCGAGGTTTGGCTAAATTACAGATACCCCCTGAGGTTTGAGAAATTACGAATTCCCCTCTGAATGCTATATTTGCATAAGAAATTAAGGGGTAATTTGTTATGAAATATAAATCTGAGGGGGTAAATTGTTATGAAAATACAAACCTCAGGGGCGGGATGTAATTTCCGAAACCTCAGAGGGGTATCTGTAATTTAACCAAACCTCGAGGGGTGTATATGTAATTTGCCCTATTTTTAATTTTACTAAATACGATTTATTGATTTAAAAAAATTTAAATAAAATCTAAACTACCATAATATTTATAAATAAAACTTTTAGATAAATCTTTTTAAAATTAAAAGGAATGATTTGTTTTTTAATTAACTTTAAGGGGGTTGTATTTGTAAGAGTTGAGATTCTCTTTTTGACCTTTCTCTTTATTTTTCTATTTGTAATAGTAAAAATGCACTTTAAATTAATTTAACGATTTAGATTTGGTTATTTAAAAATAAAAAAATAATAAAAAAAATTTAAATTTGTTTCGGATCAATTGAGAAGAAAAGAAAGAACGCATGGGAGGAGTCAAGATCCTTTCCTTGTACTTTCTCTTTGCATTTTCTACTTGTAGGGTCATTGAGCCTATTTTTAGGCATAATTTTAATAATTCGAACTGTTCATATTTTAAGATTTGTTAAGTATATCATACTTGTAAAAAATCAAGTTGATCGGATATCAGAAAGTATGTGTTCAGAAAACTGTTTATTAAATTCTTTAAAAAAATAGTTTTTAGTTCGATTTTTCCGAATACATACTTTTTGATATTCGATCAATTTGATTTTTTACAGGTATAATAAACTGAATAAATCTTAAAATATAAACGATTTAAATTATCAAAATTAAGCCTAAAAATGAACCCAATAACCATGCAAATAAAAAATAATGTGAGGAAGGGATCGTAATTGCGCAGGGGAAGATCTCAACTCGTATTTGGTAATGGCAACTTGAATGACAAATATGGGGGGTGAATCCGTACTTGTAATGGCAATGACAAGTAAGGAGTTGAAGGAAGTAGGTGGCCTTGGGATTCGCGGGTCAGTTTTTCATTTATTGATTCTAGTATATCACTCGTGTTATGTGTAAGATTAAATTTTAAAAAAAAATACTCATTTCGTCTTAAAATATTAGTCCCTTATTCTATTTTTTATTGTCCCAAAATATTAGTCCCTCTTTATAAATTAAGTACAAAAATAATGTAAATTTCCTATTTTGCCCTTCTTTTAAATTAATAAACAATTTAAAAAGTACAATTATGACATTGATATTCCCAAAAAATGTACTATCAAAAGGGTAATTTTGAAAAATCAACTTTTTTCAAATGCAATAAGTGTACTACCAAAAAAAGTTGAATTTCCCAAAAGGGACCAATATTTTGGGACGAAGGGAGTATTATATTATGTCAAATATATTTATAAATTGTTAGCATAAAATATATGTAATTTTAAAAGAAAATGTTAACATTGCATAATTAAAGTAATAAAAATAAGAATTTATTACATTTGTTCGAAATTCACTGAATAAGTAAAATAAAAAAATAACTAAAATCTAAATTGTTGTGAGCATTCCATCAGCATGCCTGCATTGTCGACATGATAGTTAGGTGGTGTTTGGTTATCATATCTGGCCAAATAATCACAAAAAGATTAAAAAAAGAAAATCAAAAAATCACAGAAAGCCAAAAATCACAAAAAGACAAAAAAAATATGCTATTCCAAAGCTAAAAAGCTAAAAATTCAATCAAGAATACCAAACGAACAAAAAAGTCTCAGGCTAAAAAAGTCAAAAAGGCCAAAAAGCCAACTAAAAAAGTTATTGCTGAATAAAGGCTTAGTATTATAATTAATGAACAATACATATATTATGTATTTATAATATGTTATAAAGTAAAAATGTTATAGTTACATTTTTTTTTTAACTTTTTGAAATGTATAGACATTCTTCTGACCAATCTACATTTAAAAAAAATAACCGTTGAATTAACTACAATCACACTTTTCTCTTTGTGAGTGTTTATATTTATCTAACTTCAATCATATTAAAAAATCAAATTATAATTTTTTTTGGCTAGACCAAATACAAATAAAAAAAATGAGATAATTTCAATCATACAAATCACAAATATTTTTGTGTTATCTAACTACAATCATATTTTTTTCATAATAAAAAAATAATTATAAAGAAGAACCATTAAAGCAGTAAATAAAACGATTAAATCACGTTAAAAAAAAACTATTGAACAAAGTACAATCACATCACATTTTTCTCATAATAAAAAAAATAAATGAAAAAAAAGAACCATTGAACTAACTACAATACAATCACATTAAAAAAAAGAACCATTGAACAAATTACGATCATATCACATTTTTCCCATAATAAAAAAAATAAACGAAAAAAAAGAACCATTAAACTAATTACAATACAATCACGTTAAAAAAAAAGAACCATTAAACTAACTATAATCACATTAAAAAAAAAAACCGTTGAACTAATTACAATCACATTTTTCTCTTTGTGAGTGTTTATATTTATCTAACTTCAATCATATTAAAAAATCAAATTATAATTTTTTTTTAGTTAGACCAGATACAAATCAAAAAAGGAGATAACTTCAATCATACTAATCACAAATATTTTTATGTTATCGAACTACAATCATATTTTTTTCATAATAAAAAAAATAATTGTAAAGAAGAACCATTAAAACAGTAAATAAAATAATTAAATCATATTAAAAAAAATATTGCGCAAACTACAATCACATCACATTTTTCTCATAATAAAAAAAAGCAAATGAAAAAAAAGAACCATTGAACTAACTATAATACAATCACATTAAAAAATAGAGCCATTGAACAAATTACAATTACATCACATTTTTCTCATAATAAAAAAAAATGAAAAAAATGAATCATTAAACTAATTACAATACAATCTCATTAAAAAAGAAAATCATTGAACTAACTACAATCACACTAAAAAAAAACTGTTGAACTAATTACAATCATATTTTTCTTTTTGTGAGTAATTATATTTATCTAACTTAAATCATATTAAAAAAAACAAATTATAACTTTTTTTTTTTACAAATCACAAAAGGAGATAACTTCAATCAAAAGAACTATTAAAATAGTACACAAAAGAAGAAATTGCTAAACCAAATACAAATTATAATTTTTTTTTGGCTAGAGCAAATACATCAGAAAATGAGATAATTTCAATCATACAAATCACAAATATTTTTATACTATCTAATTACAATCATATTTTTTTAATAATAAAAATAATAATCGTAAAGAAGAACCTTTAAAATAGTAAATAAAACGATTAAATAATTATGAGGGGGTTTTAACCAAATCTCCCAAAAGGCACGGGGATTGAGAGAAATTAATAATTGCTGATTTTTTTTTTTAAATCAAAAAATTAGAAAATTAGGATTGGGATATTAGAGTTCCCACAAGACTGTGGGTTAAAAACCCCACTAGCATATCACCCGTGCTACGTACGGATTGTGTTTACAATTATCTATATATGTAAATTGTGATTTTTAAATATATATATTTTTTAAATGTCTTCTTTTTTTCTTTTTTTTATATTATATTAAAGTTTAATATTTTGATAATAATCATATGTGTTGGACTTTTCAAGGAATTAAATGTCTTTTTTTTTATTATATTATATTAAAGTTTAATATTTTGATAATAATCATATGTGTTAGACTTTTCAAGAAATTTTTTTATGCTTGTTCTTAATGCATTAAAGTGTTATTATGAGGGATAATAATCATATGTGTTGGGACTTTTCAAGGAATTCATATGTGTTGGATTTTAAAAAAAAAAATTTATGCTTGTTCTCAATACATGAAAGTGTTATTATAAGGGTAAAATTTGAGAGTTAGAAGAAGTTAATAAATGCTAAAAAAAATTTTAATCAAAAAATTAAAAAATTTAAATTTGAAGATTGAAACTCCCATGATTTGAAAATCTAGTAAGAGAAAAAGTCATAAGGACAAAAAGAAAGAAAGAGGAGATAAGGGTAGTTTGAAGGACCAATTATTCAGTGACACGTGCTAATATACATACGGTTTGAAAAAAAGTAGGTAATTGTAGGGATAATAATTTTTTTACCAAATAAATTATTAAATGTCTCCTATGACTATAAAATTTATAATTTTGTGAATCTCATACTTATAAGACTTTTGATTATTTATTTGATAGAAAATGTAAAACATATAACATTTTTCAAAAAAATTTAGCTCGGGTTTTTTATTTTTTACCTAATTTAGATTTCGTTTGGCAAAGTTAGTTGGGACTAAAAAAGAGGAATTTGGTCAAAAGTCTCTCATAATAAAATTTTAATACATTAAGGATAAGTATAAAAAAGTTTTCTTTAAAAATTTCAACACATACTATTATTATCAAAATATTAAATTTTAAAATAATATAACTTTTGATGTAGATGGCAGTTTTTAATAAAATTAGTATTTTTAAAATTCTCTCATTAAGATCTATCAAATAAAATCTATATTGACTATGAAATTCTTTATTAAAAAAAATCATAACCGCTGAAATTGATATAAACAGTAACAGTAACATGTTACTCTGTCTCAGAATAACATATTACTCTCGCAATATTGTCCAAAAAGAAAAAAGAAGATATTTTATTCTGTCCTTACTCAACTATGTGTTTTTTCCTTAGGGTTTATGAAACAAAAGAAATTGAGCTGTCTTTTTCACTAAATAAAAGTCCAATAGATGAGTTTTCGCTAAATTTCCCTTCATTAATACAAAAGATAAAATAGACTAAATAAATCAATAAGATAAAAAATGTTACATCGAATCTATAATCATTTTATTTTTTTACAAAAATTAGAAAAGCCAAAAAAATCAATTTAAATGAATTTTTTAATCCCAAACTTAAAAAGTCCCTACTCAAAAAATTCAACTAAGAAAGTTTTTGCTAAACCACAACGAGTCTAACTAAATTAGCTCCGTCTGAGAAGAATTTTTCATTTTTTTGAGATAAAAAGTAAAATAATTATAATTTGGATATGACATTTTATCTTGTTGACTTACTAGTATGTGATTCGTGCGATGCACGAGAATTTATTTTTAAAATGAAAAATTAATTTTGAATGTTAATACTTTATGTGTAGAAAATTTTAATAACTGAAAGTCAAATACAAATAGATTTGCTAATGCTTGATGGAAATTTTTGTCACTTTATGTGATCCCATGTAAAATAGGTTATAAAAATAATTTCTTTCAAAGGTGTATTCTTAATTTGAAATTAAATCCTCATTTGTATGAATTAAATTTATCAAAAATTATGAATTCTACTTGTATCAAAAAATATTTTTTTTTTCTAAAAAAATAAAAATAACGGAAAATTCTATAATACACAAGTTTTGACTTGATTATAGTTTATGGTGTATTATTTTGGTTATTAATCGAAAAGGTCTTTACTAATTTCTTATATTTTTGGTTATCAAAGTGGTACATCGGGTTTTTAATTATACTTCAAGTGGTAATTGATTATGATCTATTATAATATTTTCATATGATAATATATAGGTATTTCATTACATGAAAATGTGCTTAAGATGAGTTTACTCAAATGTAGGATTTATACTTGTATTAGTAAGATTGTAAGAATTATTCACATTGATGCGTAAAAAATTACAAATTTAAATGATAAATAGTGTCCTCAAAGGGAATCAGACACGAAATCTCTATAAACTTAATAATTTCAGTTCTCAAAGGAATTCTGATTAATTATGTGGCACATCATAATAATTGCAAATTTTTTATTTTAGCCAAATTATTTTTGTATATCTCTTCTGGCAGAGCTCATGAATGTGTATTATCAGTAATACTATAAATTCAAAATTTTTATTTAAAAATTATTCAAGAAATATCAATAGATGTCTTAAATATATATAATCATTTTTGATGAATCATTATTCTTTAAAATAATACTCCATGCTATTTATTATTTGATAATTGTCAATTTATCATCTAAAAACTTAACCAAAAAAAAGAGCATTAAGTTCAATTATTTTAATCAACCAATATCAAATTTGAGACTACAGGTATATGTAAATCATTTCTAGAAATATGATATCTCACATAAAATTACAACGGAGTTAATTTTAATTAATGTAATGATATTTTATATTATGATATATCTTATAAAAGAATAATTTTAATTTTAATTTTAATTTAAAATAAATTTTAAATTTAAATTATTTATTTTAATAATTTTAGTTTTATCATTATATAAAAATATTACTTGAATAGTTATATATAATAAATTGGGTAAATCATCAATAAATCTCAAATAGTGATCTCATAAACTAGTTGGTCATCCATCTTTTTCTTATGGACCTAAAGGTCTCATTCTAGTGTGAATTACATAAATGACCAAACATAAACACATGTGTGTTACGTGTTGAGGGACAAATGTAGGTGTTATCATAATATTAAAATTATTAAACGTAACACTTAAAAAAAATTTCTTGGTGTATTTTTTCTAAACGTAACACTCCAATATAACACTTCGAAAATGTAACATTATAATGTAATACACTAAAAAACTCTTTAGTGTACTTTTTTCAAACATAAGAACGTAATACTCCATAAAACTCTTTTGTGTACTTTTTTCAAACGTAACACTCCAATCAATGTAACACTAAAAAATTTCTTATTATACTTTTTTCCAAAACGTAACAACGTAACATTCTAAAAAAATAAAATAAAAAATAATCTAGTATACTTTTCTCAAACGCAACCCTTCAACTAATGTAACACACAAAAATTATTTAGTGTACTTTTCCCAAACGTAACATTTCAATTAACACATTTAAAAACTTCTTAATGTATTTTTCTCAAATATAACAATGTAACATTCCAAAAACACTTTTTAGTGTATTTTTTTTCAAAAGTAACACTCCAATCAATGCAACATACAGTGTAATTTTTTCAAACGTAACACTCTAATGTAATACCAGAAAACCACACTAATAGAAATGTAGATTTTCACGCTCGACAACCAACACTTCAACCATCAATCCCCCCAAAAAGAATCTTCCACACCCAACCTTTCCATTCCCATAAAAAAAAAATGAATCACAAAAGGACATTCACTTAAATTAAATAAATACAACTTTTCAAAACAAAAATCACTAATTGATTCATAAGAAAACTCTTAGAACTAAATAGATTAACATTCTCCCATGTAGAATTTATAGGTAAATTTTCCTAATAAATTTAGTTACATGATTGGTTTATTTTGATAGCTTTAGTTCTATTGTGTTATAAAAGTATAATTATCATATAATAATTTTATACGATATATATTAAAATATAATATAGTAAAATAAATACTCATTTTGATATTAAAAATAATAGTTAAATTAAAAAGAGAATTTAATAATATAAAGCTAAAAGTGATTCTAATTATTTAATTTTATATTTATTTAGAAAATAAAAATATTTAGAAATATAACTACATAAAATTTATTTAAATAATTGAATATAAATATGTTATAACTGGATTAAGAAATATATATATATATATATATATTAATTATGTGGAGTATTGATTTTTTTTAATATTCTTTTTGAATTATTCATACATATAGTATATAGGTATATAAAATTTAAATTAAATATATATATTTTGTAATAAATAATTTGATGTTAAATAAAAAAATAAATATAAATTAATACCAAGACATCAATAAGATAGATAAAAAACAAAAAATATAAAAGCAAATTAATTTGATCTGTGCAGTGTACATTATTAAGTATATTCTATCTTATTTATTTATTTGTATATCGAGATCCTTTTTTAAATATCATAATAATTAAATTAAAATATCAACTATATAAAAAAAAAAATCTGACATGAAGAAAAATGAAAAATCTAGAAATCCCCTAGATGTTGATTTGTGATTGTGTATTAATTTTAAGCAGTATATAACAATCCCAATCAAACAATCAAGATAAATTGACACAACGATTTTACGTGAAAAAATCACAATTGGACACCTCCAATTGTGATAAAAAAATCACGGGTAACAGCCACAAAACAATCCACTGAGAAGATATAAAGGAATTACACAAGTATACTCTCAATTACTTAGGGAATCCACGCCCGAATTGAACCAACCTCTATGTGTCTCTTCTAACCCCGTCTTCACCTCGGAATTGTCTTGACGATGAGCCACTCTGGAATCTACCAAAGTTTCAGGCTCGAATTCTTCAAAATCCACCGAAGAACAACTCTCTCTTTTGTGTAGAACAAACAAATAATCCTTTGATGTATACTCTTTAAACCATGAGTTGAATACTCAATCAAAACATCAAAGAAAACTAGCAAAATATCCCCAGATATAAACCTTAGAATCCAAAAAGAAGATCTGGAGAAGTTGGTAAAGTTTTGAGAGAAAACCAACTACTTATAGAAATCTAAAGTAATCCTAGTTTTGGAAGAAAATCAATTCTTTATAAAAATTCGAATTTTGAAGCTCGCTCGAGCAAAGCTTCTTTCACTTGAGCGAGAACCTTAACTCGCGTGATTTCCACTAGTGCCTTCGCTCGAGCCGCGAACCCTTCGCTCGAGCGACCAATGAGCTCTTTCAGGTTTTTGTATTGACGCAGTCCTTCACTCGAGCAAGGACTTCTTCGCTCGAGCGAGTAAGGGCGGACAACCAACTTTGAATGCAATTTTGCATTTTGCTTCGGGCGTGAGCTGACCGGGCAGCTCGACCCCCGTCATAATCAGCGAAGTGGCAATTTTAAAAGCATTAACGTCACAAACTTCTCTGTAAGGCTCGATTCGGGTTGGATTCGCATCTAAAAACTCATAGCCTCACTGAAATAAAAATGCGAATAAAATTACAACACAAAGGAGTTTTGTCAAATGGGATTGCCAAGAATAAAACCTAACAAAAAATATATAGAAAATAAGTATTTTTCAAATAGAGTCCATATAAAATTGATTATTATAATTGAAATTTAATTTGGATAGAACTTTTTATGTAAATAAAAAAAATACGCTAATGTGATTTTTTTTTTTTAAAAAATAAGTCTTTAGAATGTACCGCCTAAGTAAACGAAAAAATACTACTTTTATATATATAGATATGATTTAACTTATTTTATCTTTTTATATTTTTTTGTCTCAATCTAAACTGGACTCACTTGCTAAACGATAGCTAAATTAATAATATGATTGACTCAAATTCAATAGTTGAATTGGAAACAGACTATTTTAGTAATTTTTTGATTTTTTAGTTAAAATATGAGGTAAAAAAATTAGTATGTTCCAGTCAACTCCCACTCATCTCTCTCTCTCTCTCTCTCTCTCTCTAAAAAACCTCTCTCTTTCTAAACCTCCACCCCGGGTCTCGCTGTTGGCCAGCCGGCCGTCGCCTTTGGCGATGGCTGTCGGCTGGCCTCGCCTCTTTCGTGCGTGATCGTTGTTTTCCGTCTTAATAAACTTGAATCCCCATTGTTTTTCCTTTTCTTTTTCAGTTCTCTTGGGTGTTTGGGGTGGGTTTCAGCCTTGGGGGGTTTCCGCCATGGTAGGCGCCTTGATTATGGGTGGGTTGGTTTTGTTTTGGAACTTCATTCGTGCGCTTCTACGCAAGTGGGAGTTTGAGGGGTGGATTCCAGTCAGATCTGTGGAGGTCGGTGTTGGGCCGAATAAAGGGTTGATCCAAATCTGTTTTGGAGCTTCATTCGTTCAGCTCTGTCATTCTAATGTAGCTCTGGTGTTCGGCAATCTCTAGAGAGGGTGTTTGTTCTTGGGGGAGTCCGGAGTGGGTGAAGTCCGGCGTGGGAGTTCCGGCCATAAGAGTGCGAGTAGTAGAACAGCAGATCATGGGTGATGTACTGCAAAGGAAGCAGTGCTACGGGGTGGGAGTTTCCGGCCGTAGAGCTCGAGTAGCAGCATAGCAGATCGGGAGAAATGTCAAGCGTGGGTGATGTACTGCAAAGGGAGCAGTGCTTCGGAGTGGGAGCTCCGGCTGTAGAGCTCGAGTAGCAGCACAGCAGATCGGGGCAGTTCCGGCAATGGAGATGTCAGACGTGGGAGAAGGCTGGGGAAAGGAGTTCTTCAGGCGTGGGTGAAGGCTGGTCAGGAGCAGGTCAGCTAAGAGTTCTTTAGGCATGGGAGAAGGCTGGTCAGGAGCAGGTCTGCAGGCGTGAGTTGTTGGAAAGAGTGTGTTTGGGTGGCGTGGGCTTTGGGAATGATTAGTTTTATTAAAAAAAAAAAAAAAAAAAAAATTGTAAGCAGGTGGACGTGGGGAGCAGCTTGGTTTTGGGCAGTGTGGTTTGATTTTGCGGGGATTCATGTTTTTTATCTTCTTGTTAAGTCCTTCTTAACTTTTTGTTTTTATTTTAAAAAAAAAAAAAAATTTCGTGAGGCCAAGAGGTTGGTTGTATGAATGCGAGTAGCAGTAGTAGGGGTAATTTGTACTTTCCGAATCTCTCTCGATGCATGTCATCTTCCTGTACCTTTAATTTCATGCTGTTAATGAAATTTTTCTTTGCCGATCAAAAAAAAAAAAAAAAAAAATAGTATGTTTGAGATGACTTTTTGATTTTTATGAAAAGATGTGCAAAAAATAAAGAGAAAAAAGAATTTTTAACTTTTTTACATAATTTATTTGATTTTTAAATTTTTTAATAATTTTTTTGATTTTTAAATGGAAATGTGATGTTGTCAAAGCAAATAAAAAATAATCTAGATTTGTATATCATCAATCACGGTCGACCGTTCTGTTGGTCGAGACTGTCCGTATAGCGGATTTTCGGCTCGGGTTGGTCGTTTTTTTTGGGGTGGTTCGGATCTTTGAACAAGCCTGGCGCATAGGCACACATAGAGCTCCAAAAGATTAATAAATTTTTATTTATATTTTCTAGGCACATTTACACACAAATTTAATTTTATAAATTTATACTCTATTTAGATAAGATTTTTTATTCATTCAAGTATCATTAATTTTTAGTAGACGAAATTACTCTTTAAACAATGGTTGTTCATCATTTATAATTGTTTATAAAAAAAAGTATGGTGATATAATATCATAATTTTTACAATATATATTTATTTTTTATAAAATTTATATGTCTAGAATCAACACAAGGAAATCTATCAAACAAGATTAATATTAAATACAAAATTAAATAATTTTTTTATATATTTTTATTATAAATTCACAATTTAAACCATTTTTAATATTATGTTTCCTTAAATTACTTGACTAATAATATTTTTTTAGTCTACCTTTTTAATTTTTTTTCAGGTTTAAAATTGAGAATATTCTCAGTTCAAAACTAAAAAAATTGGCTCAGTTTTAAAATTAAAAAAAAAAATTAAGAAATTTCTCAAAAACTGAGAACATTCTCAGTTACTACTGGAAAAATTGAGAAATTTCTCAATTTTACTAGATAGTTTCGCAAATTGAGAAATTATTTGTTTTGTATAGCTAAAAAAAATAATATTTTATTTTTATAAAATTTTATATTCAGTATTAGTCTTATTTGATAGATCTCATTGTATGGACTCCAAAGATATAAATTTTACTAAAAATAAATATGTATAATAAAAATTATGAAGTTTTTAAGTTTTGAAACAAAATAAAAGTAAAATGCTATATCAGCAATACCACTTGAGTAAGAAAAATTATCTAATATTTTTGAGGCATGGTTAAGTGATTGCTAAAAGATTTGGGATTGATAGAGATGGTAGGGCCTATAATTTTGTATTGAGACAAGAAGCATAGTAATTGGTAATTGATAGATAACATAGTCATGTGACGTAATTGCAACACCTAATAATTTTTATTAACAATCAATGAATTGCTCAATTCCTTCCGCCTTTTAATAAGGAGGAAACAATCATATATAAATAAACTAGCCTATCTGTGCTATGCACGAGATAATTATAAATATTTATATTTGTTTTAGATTTTTTTTAATATATAAATTATGTTTTTTAAGATTTTTTATAAAAATAATTTAATAATCTTATCACTAACCATAATGTATAAGAGAAGTTAAAAAGGATACTGCAGTAACTATACACAAATTGTATCTATAGTTATTTGTATGAGGGGATTTTAAATACTGATCAGGAGATTTTGACCAAATCAATAAATGCAGGTATGTGGATTGAAAAAAGTTAATAAATGCTGATCAGGGGATTTTGACCAAATCAATAAATGTTGAGTTTTTTTTTTAATAAAAAATTTAAAAAATTCAGATTGAGATATTGAAACTCCCACAGGCCTTGGGGTTAAAAACCCCATTTTGCTTAAAAACCCCCTTGAGTGTTTATATTTATCTAACCTCAATTATATTAAAAAATCAAATTATAAACAAAAGGAGATAACTTCAATCATACAAATCACATTTATTTTAATGCTATCTAATTACAATCACATTTTTCTCATAATAAAAAAAATAATTGAAAAAATAAACCATTAAAATAGTAAATAAAAAGTTTATTTAGAAGTATTGAACAAATTACAATCATATTTTTCTTTTTGTAAGTGTTTATATTTATCTAACTTCAATCATATTAAAAAAATCAAATTATATACAAAAGGAGATAACTTCAATCATACAAATTACAATTTTTTTAATACTATCTAATTACAATCATATTTTTCTCATAATAAAAAATAATAATTGAAAAAAAGAACCATTAAAATAGTAAATAAAAATATTATTTAGAGCCATTGAACAAACTGCAATCACATTTTTCTTTTTGTGAGTTAACTTCAATCATATTAAAAAATCAAATTATAAACAAAAGGAGATAACTTCAATCATACAAATCACAATTTTTTTAATGCTATCTAACCACAATGACATTTTTCTCATAATAAAAAAAATAATTGAAAAAAATAACCATTAAAATAGTAAATAAAAAAGATTATTTAGAACCATTGAACAAATTACAATCACATTTTTCTTTTTGTAAGTGTTTATGTTTATCTAACTTCAATCATATTAAAAAATAAAATTGTAAACAAAATGAGATAACTTCAATCATACAAATCACAATTTTTTTAATGCTATCTAATCATCATAAATAATTAAAAAAATCAATCACAAATTAAGTCAATTGATAATTAAAAAACACAATAATTTATTTTTTAAAAAACATAGTGAGTTAAAAAGATCAATTACAATTTTTTGGGTCAAAATACAATCTAATCATCATTAATAACTGGTACATTATGTGACCCTAATGAGTACAATCCATTTTTTTTCTTCAAAAAACATAGTGACTTAAAAATCAAATCACAAATTAAGTGAATTGATGGTTAAAAAAAAACAATAATTTTTTTTTTCAAAAAACACGGTGAGTTAAAAAAATCAATTACAATTTTTTTTTTCAAAATATAATCTAATCATTATCAATAATTGGTACTTTAAAAATAAAATCTAATCAGAAATATTTTTATGCTATGTAACTACAATCATATTTTTTTCATAAATAATTGTAAAGAAAAACCATTAAAACAGTAAATAAAAGATTAAATCACATTAAAAAATTTTTTTGAACAAATTACAATCACATCACATTTTTCTCATAATAAAAAAAATAAATAAATGAAAAAAAGAACCATTGACTAACTACAATCACATTAAAAAAAAAAAGAACCATTGAACTAACTACAATCACATTTTTTTTCTTTGTGAGTGTTTATGTTTATCTAACTTCAATCATATTAAAAATAAAATTAAAATAGTAAATAAAAAGATTAAATAACATTAAAAAAAAACATTAAACTAACTACAACAATCATATTAAGAAAAAGAGCTATTGAACAAATTACAATCACATCACATTTTTCTCATAATAAAATAAATAAATGAAAAAAAAGAACTATTAAACTAACTACAATCACATTAAAAAAAAAATCATTCAATTAATTATAATCACATTTTTCTCTTTGTGAGGGTTTATATTTATCTAACTTCAATCATAATAAAAAATCAAATTATAATTTTTTATTCGTTAGACAAATCACAAATATTTGTATGCGCTATTTAACTGCAATATTAAAACAGTAAACAAAAGAAATAATCAAGAAGGAGAAAACAAAAAGAAGACTTACTGTTTGTATACATGGTTACTGAAGTTGAAAGTGTAGAAGTGAGAAGTCAAGAAGGAGAAAACAAAAGGAGACTCACTGTTTGCAATATGTATGTAAAAAGTTAAACAGAGTGTGTGTATTGGAGAAGTTAAAAAGATTTGGAAGAATTTAATAAGTGCTAAATTTTTTTTTTCAAAAAAAATCAAAAAAATCAAAAAATTAAGGTTCAGATATTGGAACTCCTACAAAACTTGTGGGTTAGAGATAGATATAAATAAATAGATAGATATAGATATAGATATTTATATTTGTTTTAAATTTTTTTTAATATACAAATTATTTGTTTTAAAAAATGTATTACAATAATTATGAGAGAAGTCAAAAAGTCTTATGGGTTGAGAAAAGTTAATAAATGTTGAGGTTAATTTTTTTTTTAAAACAAAAAATTAGAAAATTAGGATTGACATATTGGAGTTCTCACATGCCTTGGGGGTTAGAAACCTCCTTTTACTTAATATATAGTGGAAATATTATGGAGATCCCATGATCATCTCCAGCTGATGTATCGGTGTTGCTGTTGGTTGCTAAAAGTAAGCAATCAAGTGACTCTAGAGAGTTTGTTGTTGAATCTCTGGCCTTTCCATCTTGTAACTCATTGGTCGAAATGCCAAAATCACCCATTAGAGTACCCAATGAATTCATCATCATGTAAGGCCTGTTAATTAGAGGGGAAGAAGAAGAACAGAATTGTCCAATAGCTTCATAGCGCTATGGAAAATTCGAGCTTTTTGTTTTGTTTTATTAAATCAAAACAAAGATTTGGATATATATGTTTTTTTTAATAGATATAGATTAATAAATCATATATATATATATATATCTAAATTTATTATTTTAATTATGTAAATCAATTATTTAATCTTTATCTTTATTTGTAGATCATGAAATTATTTTTTTATAAATTTTTATATGTTTATCTATGGGGAGAGATTTTAAAATTCAAATATTTCTATGGGTGTGGATGAATATAGATGTGGGAGTTGTGGGTGATGGATATAGATGAATATGGATACAAAATGAATATTTTATTATTTTATTTTAATTTTATATTTTATTATAGGGATAGGGAGTGAAAATGCCTGAATAGTAGGAAGAGAAGTAAAGGAAGGTGCCACGTATTTTTTTATTTTTCTAAAATTATGAGAATTTAAGAATAGATTTTTGGAGTCTTTTGAGAAAACACTACATTTGGTTATATATATATAGTATAAATAGATATTTTAAAAATAAAACTTTATGAATTAAAAAGGAAGGAGGCTTAATGAAACACTAACCTTACCAAGAGGATTTTTATGCAATTAACCTTATTTTTATGATTAAGAACCCAGCTTAGGTGGGGGACTTTTGGACCCACTCCATGTCACGCCTTCAAATCCAAAAACTTGAAGTCATGACCAGGAACAGTAACCCAATGTGACATGTGATGCAATAGTACAACTTAAAAGAGCTTGATTAATTAAATAAGAAAAATGCTTGGGAGCACTAATTAGTGTTCCCACTAATTAGGTGGCAGTGTGTCCCGTAATTAATGATGTGATATTTTGGTCTTGGAGTTGTATTTTTTTTTTAAAACTTTTTTAATGCATTAGTGCTATTAGTGGTGATGTTTTTAGTGGGATGAATCATTGTTGATTAAATAATTAAATAAAGTGACATTGTTTGATTGGAAAGTATAGCGTTTCCAACCATTAACCAAGTATAATTTTCATGGTATGGTTTGATGATCTCACTTCCACCATGTGAAGTAAACAGATCTATGTTGAAATTTAAGGAATTTAGGCTAAGTTTGGCATTCTTAAAATAATTCATCTTTTTATCTTTTTATCTTTTTTCCATCACATCACCTCTCTACTTTTCTGCACATCTTTTCGTAAAAAGACAAAAAGTGCACTTATTTAGCTCATCCCAAACAACCCCTTAGTTGGAGACCATGTAACAGAATAAATTAAGTCAAACACCTTTACACAAGAAAATAAGAAATACAAAAATGCTTTAGACCACTAATTAGTGGTGGCTCTAATGATGTTGCAGTGGGTCCCACCGCCACATGTGTTTTGTCCCTCGTGCCCTAGAAGTCTCACTTAATAGGACTTCATCCTTTACAAGGATATCACTTATCCAAAACTCCTCTTATTTAAATTAGGAACAAACTCTCTCAAGAGTCCATCATTATCTAAACAGGTAGTCCTACATCATCTAGGGCTATTGTTCTCTATCCGAATATCTCAGATTCTGATATAATCATATCATATCTCGGTGACATGGTCCATCCACATGGCACCTCGGCCAAGAACTTTGGCCACATGGACAACCCTAAAAATGTGTCCCTAAAACTACTCCTAGGTTCTATTACCTCGGCAACCTGAGGTGATGAAACTTATATCGTCTGACATCCTAGCATGTCGACTAGACATGTTGGAAGATGTTCTCTGACCGAGATCATAACTCGTCGGCGTCAAGAAATAAGGACTCAAATGTCTACTCATCAAGAATCAAGAACCAATATGTTCTCTCATCCAAGATCAACATCTCAACCGAAATCGCACTACTAGTTCGAGATCATGACTCGTTAGTTCAAGAACATCAAGGTTTGAACTCTATCACTCAAAAACAAACTCAACCATCATACCAACATCATGACGTGTCACCTCCTCATCGGTTATATCGTCTTCGACTCAATCTCTTTGTCCGATGTTGACCATCTATTTTTACTATGTTCCCACAGACGGCGCCAAATTGTGGGTGTTGATTTCTGATCTCACAACCAAACAGATTTCTTTGCTGAGATCTAAGAAACTTAGTTAAAGAGCATGTGGCAGAATAGATTAAGCCAAACACCTGTACACAAGAAGATAAGAAATATCATGATGGCTCGTCCACTAGGGGACACTCCGACAATCAAGTTAGTCACTTATCTCCCAAAGATATCAATTCAAGTAAATAGCTCACAATGAAAAGTGTCCATTAGACCCACAGGGGTGCCTTACTTTTATAGCCAACAGTGCCCTCGTCCCCTAGAAGTCTCACTTCACAGAACTCTATCCTATATCACTTATCCAAGACTCCTCCTATTTAGATTAGGAACAAACGCTCTTAAGAGTCCATTTTTACCCAAACAGGTAGTCCTACATTATTTAGGACTCTTGTCCTCTATCTGAATATCTCAGATTTTGATATAATTGCGTCATATCTCGGTAACATGGTCCATCCACGTGGCACTTCAGCCAATAACCTCAGCTAGGTGGATAACCCTAAAAATATGTCCCCACAGTCTGCTGATCTCACTTCCACCCTGGATAAGTAAACATACATATAGCCTCCGTTGGGTCTCATAAAACCTTAAAGTTATATAAATTACATGAGCTTAGAGACAAATAACCAAGCCCTTTAAATAGATACATAAGTTTGGAATAATAATAGTGATTGAATCAAGACCACCTATAACGACTTCAAATCTCGTAGTAACAGACTATGGCAAAAACCTCACTCGAGATTAGTAACTATTCCACACCCTTCTACTTTATTCATCACAACCAATAACTAAAAGAAAATGTTATAGTTATAAGTCTAACGTTACAAAACTCAAAATAATAGTTCATTACAATATTACAATTACAATCAATTATAACTAATGAATGTAATAACTCATCCACTTTTCCTCAGAATTAACACAGTCATCTCTAGTCGTTTCCTAAAAATGAAGATGTGAGCTAACTAGCCTAATAGAAAGATAATCTTCTACAAATTATATGCTAAAGTGGTGTTATGTACACAAATAATTTCTACACACTGAACTAATAAGTAAGGACAATACAATGTTACCAAATAAGATACGAATGATGCAATGTTAACATGTGAAAAATGAATGATGTAAAGTGCATGCAATCCAACAATTAAATAATGTAAGGCAAACATCCAAATAATTTCTCATTAAAGAGTTTTGTGGTTTCATAAATGCATGTGTACACTACACTATACACCTCAGTCTGTGTGACATCAATTCCATTCACTTTTCCTAAAGAGAAGCCACGTAATATTCTATATTTCTTTGGTTGCTAGCTAGAAAGACCCTTAGTCTCATTGGTCAAGTTCTGGGTCTTTCACTCAGAGAGCCTGAAACCCAAGCTGTTTAATTCCACAAATCGACTCACACCAAGATTCCTATCCCACTGGGTAGTGCCTAATATAGCAAAACAAACCCACACATGGTTATTCAATTTAATTTTAATAATTCCTTATAAAGAATGATGATAGGTATTCCATGGCTTACTTACCTTGGCTTGTCCCTTGGGGCTTCTCTGAGAAGAAGAAGTAAGGATTTGGAAGGATGTTCTTGTTTCATATCTTAATCACGGTCTTTTCATTTTTACTTGGCTAATATTGAAATTTTTAGAAGAGATGGGAGCAAAATCCAATTCTGGGTTGATAATTATGTGGGTAACTTGGCCCTTAAAGATGAATTTCCTAGACTTTATAGTTTATCAATAGAAAAAGAGGATTCATTGAGTATGATTATGGCAAGAAAAGGTTCCTCAGAGGATTGAATTTTCAAATTTTGACGGTCTTTATTTGTGTGGGAGGAGGAGGTTACAAGGATGTATAGACTTCTAAATGATTCACTTTCAAGCGGAGGAGGTAATGTTGATAGGTTGAAGTGGTTGTGTACTTCCTTATGTATGTTGTCTATATCCTCGGTGTATCAATGGTGTGAATATACCTTAGGCCCATCTACTAGAATTCTTGATCTGCTGTGGAATAATGTGGCTTCGCTAAAAGCTCAATTTTTTTGGGTGGTTGGCTTGGAAAGAGAGGGTGAAAACAACAAATTTTTTTCAAAAAATTGGGGTGCTTCAGGGGAAAATAATAATACAACTTGTGTGTTCTTCAATTCTATTGTAAAAGATATAAATAATGTAATGTTGTCATGTCACTTGTTTGGAAGGTACGGTATGATGTTATGGGATACTGGGGGCTTCAATAGGTCATGTTGGGCTTAGTGGAAGGCTTGCTTCGATAGTGGTATGGTTTTAAATTTTCTAAACTTGAAAAGAAGATTTGGAGAGCAATCCCTGTCATAATTCTATGGTTAGTTTGGAAACATAGAAATGAATGTGTTTTTCAAGAATGTTAACCAATTTTGGTGGCTGTAGGGGAACTAGTGAAAGTTAGGATTGCAATATGGGTAAAGTTTAGCTCACCAAGAATTTTTGATTCAATCAATGACTTCATCTCAAATCTTAAGCAAATAAGATTCTGCATTAATGAGGGTGGCCGAGTTGTTTTTTTTTTTTTTTTTTTGTTTTGGCTGTGTTTGGTTTGGTTTGGTTTGAGTGTTTTTTTTTTATTTTGTTTTGGGTCTTTGTTGTTGCAATCTCTCCAACTCTGTGTGTTAGGCTTTGATTTTGCATGTGATTGGTCTTGCATCAGGTGCTAACATAGTTAGGATACAGCGTATTGATAATGATGCAATTTTTTTTCCAAAGCCTTTTATATTGTATTTTCTTCTATCTTCATATTAATAAAATGTCTTTTGCTTTGCCAATTAAAAAAAAAGAAGAAGAAGAAGAAGGTATAGCATGATATAATTCAAGTGATTTAATAAACACACTTCAACACCAATTTCAATATAAGAGATAACTTGATTATCAATATACGCCCTAACTTAGCCAAAATTAAGAATTTTTCACGAAAGGTGTTTCAAACATGAATTTACTAAAAAAAAAAAAAAAAAAAGCAAAATATATATCAGTTCTTCTCAAATAAATTTACACCATTCTTAGATTGTGAGTCAGTTTATAGTGCGATGGAGGCCAATCTGAGGGAGAAGGAACAAAGTCTGAGAGATCTAGGAGGATGGAGGCCAGTAATTAGGAAGCAAGGATTTCGGAGGCAATCTTTCGATCCCCAGTATCAAGGATTGTTTACGGTTTTTGTGGATGAGATTCCCGAGTCCATGAATCCAAAGAAGTTGTTTGGGCTTTTCTCTCAGTTCGGAGTGGTGAAAGATGTGCATATACCCATGAAGAGAAGGAAGGCAACCGGATCAAGGTTCGGGTTTGTGCGTTTTGACTGCCCTGTGGCTGCGAAAGTGGCTGTGCAAAAAGCAAATGGACTATGGTGGGATAACAAGGAACTCAAAGTAAAGGGGGCAGAGTATCAAAAAGGGCAAGGATTGCAGACAAACAAAAAGAAGATTCCGTTTTGGCATGGAGCGAGTCATCCACATGACAAGTCCATACCCGAACAGGGCCATCATCAGAGATTGCAAACAGTAGGGTTTAAGTCCTATGCCGAGGTGGTGAAAAGGGGGAACCCCTGTCAAAACAGCATGCTGTCCATTCAGGCTAAGGAAGTTGGAAATGCTTGGCTGTATGAGAGCGTATTTATAAAGCTTAAATCCTTCTTTGCTTTTGCTGATTTTGTGAAGGAATGTAGTCGAAGAGGGCTCAAAGACACTGTTATCCGCATGGGTAGTGGGAGAGGAGCAGTGCTAACCTTTAACTCATTACAAGAGATGAAGAGCTGTAAAGAGAGTTTAAAGGAGTGGATCTTTGATTGGTGTGATTCATTACAAGAATGGAAAGCTGGAGCAGATTTTGGTCAAGAAAGGTGTGTTTGGCTTAGTTGTTTTGGTATGCCTCTTAATTTATGGAATGTTGAAACCTTCAGAAGTATAGGAGCGTTGTGGGGTGAAGTGGTCCAATTTGATGAAAACAGTACCAGAGGTACTTCCTTTCAATATGGGAAGGTGAGGATTATTACCAGGTGTATGGAGTTTATCAGTGGGGTAGTGATGGTCAAAAATAAAGGCCAGGATTACCCGGTGAGAGTCTGTGAAAATCTTGATTCCTCTGTGGTAATGGGGAGAAGCTTGTCCCACTGTGCTTGTAGCCCGATGGATGAAGGAGCATCGATAATTGGGGATGATCAGCAGCGAAGAGTTGACCATGGGCCGGTGGTAGAAGGCGGTGGAAGAGGCAGTGATGAGGGGACATGGGTGGGAGTAGGTGTGGAGGAGGAAGGGGCTAACGGCAAAAAGGTCACATCACAGAGCACCAAAGTAGATGAAGTTGATCAGAAAAGTTGGATGTCAGAGACTGTAGTTGATGTAGTAGGCAGGAGTTTTGAAATACCACTCAAAGGGCCTATCAGTAGATTAAGGGGAGGGAGGATGGAAGAGGAAGCAGTACAAATGCATGTAGCTAACTCCAATACAATAGATGAAGGCATCTCTACTCCGGGCTTCATGAAAAGTATAAATGGGTCTGAAAGGGAGAGGCCCAATATAAATTTAGAGGTGGTTCTAGGTGAAGCCCAGCAAAGGATGGATGGTGTTGGGCCTTCTATTGTGCCTATTTCCAGTTGTAACCTTGCAGCACATGCATCTAATTTCCTTAGTAACTGTATGGCCCAAGGCCGGAATAATGGTGACGGGTCTGGTTCCTCTCAAGGTTCTTTTGTCAGCTCCTCTATTCGAATGCAGAGTGGTGGAACAAGTGGCAGAGGCTTAGGGAAGCGAAGAGTTAATCGCAAAGGTCATCCTTATCCCACTTTTTTCCAAAGGGGAGCCATCTTTAGGGCTGCTGCTACGGTTATATCCCAGTCATTTTCGCATAAAAGTCAAGCCAGTAGACTCAGTAGAAGACGAAGAAAGTTACGGGAGGAAGCACAAGGCACTATCACTCTTGGCAAATCCCTAGGCATCAATTTTGACGGGAAGGATTCGGAAGTCATGAGCAAATTGGTTGAATTAGAAGTTAGAGACGCACAAAGAGTAGCAGGTGTGGATCCAGGGTTGGTGGATGGTAGCACTTAGTAGATTGTCAACTGGGGTTATGGCAGCAAATATGTTTGTTATGAAGTTGTTATCATGGAACATTAGAGGCTTGGGAAGGTCGGAGAAAAGGTCCAGGATTAAAAGAATGGTCAAGGATAGGCAAATTGATATACTTCTGCTGCAAGAGACTAAGAGAAGTAATGTTCAAGATAGAGATGCAAAATCAGTATGGCCATGGGATCAGATGGAGTTTTTGGCAGTGGATGCTGAAGGGAATTCAGGGGGTCTGTTGTGTATTTGGAATCCTGAGGTATTCGTTTTGTCAGACTGTTGCTGCACCAGAAATCTAATCATCCTATCAGGTACCACTCATGACCTGTTTGAATGTGTTGTTCTTAATATTTATGCACCGACTGATGCTGTTAGGAGAAGGAAGCTGTGGGATGTAATCATCAACCTAAAGCAACATTTCTTGAAGCCCTGGTGTATGGGAGGGGATTTCAACGAGATTAGGTTCATGTCTGATAGAAAAGGTTGTACTAGGAGAGACAGAGGTATGCTAGATTTTAATAATTTCATTGACCAGTTGGCATTAGTTGATATTCCTCTGCTGGGTAGAAAGTTTACTTGGTGCAACTCATTGGAAGGTGAAAGATGGAGTAAAATTGACCGATTTCTTGTGGAGCCTGTATGGTTGGAGAAATATTGTTTTAAACTTTGGGGCTTACCTAGGGGAGTGTCTGATCATTGCCCCTTGCTGCTTATGGAGGATTTGAGAAATTGGGGTCCCAGGCCTTTTAAATTTATAAATGCTTGGCTTCTTCATTCCAACTTCAACAGTGGAGAAGTGTTGGGTGGAATCCTCTGTCCAAGGATGGGCCGGGTACAAACTGTTGAAGAAGCTCAAGTCCTTGAAATTAGAGCTAAAAAAATGGAACGTTGAAGTATATGGAAATGTCGTGAACCAATTGAAGAAGGCTGAAGATGATCTACATGCTCTAGATATAGTAGCTGAAGTTCGACCACTGAGTACTCTAGAAATAATAAAGAGGAGGGAAGTGAGGAATCTGGTCTGGAAGTTTAAGAAGTGGAACGATCAGATTTGGCTCCAAAAATCAAGGTTGAATTGGGAACATAATGGGGATAAGAACACCAAATTTTTTCATATCATTGCTAGTAAAAGGCAAAGTAGAAATTTGTTGGATTCAGTTATAGTTAATGGGAATAGATATGATGATCCTCTAGTAATTAAACAAGAAGTTTTCAGGCACTTTTCCTCAGCTTTTACTGAAACTTGGGTTTGTAGACCAAAATTAGGTGGCTCATTTGTGACTTTAAGTCCAGTTGAGGGTAGAGAGGTTTTGGAAGCTCCTTTTACCATGGAAGAAATTTGGAGGGTGGTGAAGGAAAGTAATGGGAACAAAGCCCCGGGGCCGGATGGGTTTAACATGGGTTGTATACAAAAGTGTTGGAAAGTGATGAAGGAAGATGTATTCCATTTCTTGCAAGAGTTCCACTCCAATGGCAGATTGGTTAAAGGTCTGAACAGTTCTTTTATTGCCCTCATTCCTAAGGTGGATAGTCCTTCGAGCCTTGGGGAGTATAGACCTATCAGTTTATTGGCAGATCTGTTGCTGGGATGGTATGTTGATGGCAGATCTGTTGCTGGTATGTTGCTGCCTTATGCTGTGTGTAGTCTGCCTTGCTGTTGTTGGTCTGGTTGCCTTGCTGTGTGTAGTCTGCCTTTTGCTGTTGTTGGTCTGTAGTATTGTATCTCTCTTCTGTAGTCTTTTCTTTTCTATTCACTTTGGTTTCCTTTATTGGTTTCTCACCAATTTAGGGTCTTCTGCTCTCTGCTCTTCCCTCTTTGTTGATGTAAGTTTGTTTGTTATACTTTCTGCATCAATAAAGTTTTCTTTTGTTGATCAAAAAAAAAAAAAAACATGAATTTACTAAACAACAACCACCACTTGCAAAAATAAGCTAGGTGTAACATGCCCGGGAGGTACCCGCGCACGTTAAATAGTTCGGACCCTCGATCTCTTTGATCTAGTCTCACTAGTGCAATGTGAAACATATAAAAGAGTCCAGATTTGGAAACTTTTTAGAAAATCCATTTTATTACAAAACCTTTTGCCAGAAATAGACTGTGTCATCAGATCTCAGAGTCGCCACCTAATATTTTGGAAAATTAGGAAACCCATGACTCGTGCCAAGGCCACTGTTCGTCATAACCAAAGTTGTCTCAGTTCGGAACCTTAGGTATGAGAGGGGAAGATCATTAATTGAGCATCCCCGCTCACCTGATCAAAAGATCGGTCCTTACTAAACCATGATATGAATTTTATTTACTTTAAATGTTCATATTTTGATTATTTAACAAATTCTAAAAATTACTATGTGAAGCATACACATATAGACTATGTTATTTGTTTTGGAACAATTTGAGTTCATGTATTTGGAAAGAGTTTTGAAGATGTACAACTTAAAGAAATTGAGTCAAACATGAAAATCAGCATCATTCCAAATTAAGCGACACAATCTCCATCCACCAGCATTCATAGAGTTATATCAAATATACAACTAGCCACATGGTAAAATGCTAAATATAGTAAGGAAGGCACACACAAGCGGGATGCTAAAGCATATGAACTTACAGTTTTACTGACGTCCCGCGAATAGCTACAAAACAAAGTCAATGAAATATGCATGATCTTATATACAAAATTCTAATGCAATACATACACAAGAATGCTTCTAAAGATTTGGCTTCTAAGATATGACATGTGAATCATCTCAAGAACATGAGGTAGCGCACATAATCACATAGGAATTGATTAAATCTATAAATGCAAACTTAGCCGAATCAATATGTATGAAACATGGATGCAAAACAATGATATAATAAATAAAAAAAATGATGCATATTCACAAAGGAAAGTAAGTAAAAGAATGTGATAGAAAGAAGCGGGACGAAAATTATTACAACACTTTTAAATATTACAAACCCAAATAAAAGGAGGAGAGGAGAAAACAAATATTACAAAAATATATCTATAAAAAATCCTTACAACTCTCAAATTAAAAAGAAAATAGAAAGATGCCTCGGAGATCGACCACCGGAAATGGTTCTGTTCGCTGCTGGGAGATTGTTCTATTTTGCTCAAAAAAACTCAATTTTGCGGGAGTACTATTCATCCCCGGGGCACTATTCATTGCCGAAAGTACTATTCACTGTGGCAGTTACTATTCACTCTCTTTGGTCATTATTAATCTTACTGGACATTTTTTCATCTGCGGTTACTGTTCATCGCCGGAGATACTATTTATCGTCGGGGTTACTATTCACCTCCGGAGGTTACTATTCATCGCCAGAGGTTACTATTCACCGCTGATCACTTTTCATCCAGTGGGGTCACATCTTTAACAAATCAGGTAGTTTGACCAACCATTTAAAACGGTAAATTACAACAGTTTATATATAAGCAGTAAATTACAACAGATATGTGGGTGGTGCAACCTACCCTTTAAAGGGTAAAACAGTTATATAAAAAAAAATTGTAAATTACAACATATATGTGGGTAGTGCAACCTTCCCGTTAAAGCAATAAAAATAGTTATGAAAATCAATAAACGAAGTATTTAAACAAGTTATACCACATTTTAAAATTAAATGAAAGTTTGCGAAAATTCACCTTTCAGGAAATAATGAATTTTCCGATTCACAAAGTTTCTTTTGATTACCTTCAAGGTTGTGGAATGTGTTCTCAATTTTCAGTCCAAAATTTGAAATTTCAACTTTAGTGGTTGGTTTTTGAACGGTGTATTGATGAAATGGAAATAAAAGTTTGGTTCAGAAAAATAAAATATCCAATATTTTCTTTTTCTCTTTTTAAAATATCTAATATTTTCTTTTTCTCTCTCTTAAAAAAACTATATTTTTTTTCTTTCTGATCTTTTTTCCTTCTCAATTCTCTCTTTCTGAACATTTCCCTCAATTCTTCTCCTCTAATCAATTCTTTCTCTCTCCCTCTCTTTTTCTTTTTCATTCCTGCTCCATCCTTTTTATAGGCAACAAACATACCAAACAAACAAAAGATGAAACGGTGGAGGGGAGTTTTTTTCAAAGTATGCACAATAATTTTATAATATAATAATGGATAATATATATATATATATGTTTCGTAGTTAGGTGTCGGCAGACACAAATTTTTTTTATTTAATTTATTTTATTAAATAAAATATTTAAAATGAATAATCTATACCAACTTATGTACAATATTAATAAACTAATAAAATATATGATCTAAAACAATTTGGCTAAAGCAGGTGTAGGTTGAGGTTAAAACTCAAATTCCATATTTCTTACTGAGAATTTTGTGAGATAACATATTCTTATTTTCATCATCGAGTAATAAAAAAAAGCGTCCAAGTCTTAGGGCCGGTCAAAATGGGGTGTCTACAGTTGCCCATATTTGACAGAACTCGAAGTTATTTCTTGACGTGAGTGAATGTCAAAGTCCGAAGACGACCATTTTGACAAGGCCATAAGACTTGAGCAAACAAACAAAATGCAATGCAATTGGTTGAACCCGAGGGTTGTCTACGTATCCCTTTGCTAGGAATCAAACATGCGTAGTTCAGGGGCAAAATGCAAATGATATGCTCGAAATATAAATTGGACTTACACATTTCGTGTAGCCATTTTCATGATGCTTATGAGATGGTGCAATGCAACAAGGCAAACTTTAAACATGCGTTCTACATGATATAACGAATATTTAAAAAAAATTGGGACACAAACTTGCGTGTCCCAAGATGAACCCACTCAAGGACACGTCGTCATGTATTCTGGGACAAAAAAAAAAAAAAAAAAACCGCTCAGGATCGCGTTCCTGCATGTCTCAAACGCGTCTCATGCGAGTGGAGGATCTCAAAACTCAAATGCGTCTCACACGAGTGAAAGAAGTGTAAATCCACAGTCCAAGCGTATTTCACGCAAGGGGAGAGATTGTAAACTTGGAGTCCAAATGCATCTCACTCAAGAGAAGGAAATATGAATTTGCAGTCCAAATGCATCTCACGCGAGAGGAGGAATTGTAAATTCGAAGTCCAAATGCATCTTACGCAAGATGAGGAAAGGTAGTGTAGCCAACAAGCATACCTAACCGTATTTCATACAGAGAGGGGAAAGTTTTTAACTGAGTAAATCAACAACTTAACGCGTCTCACGCGAAAGGAGAGAAGATGGTGTGAACATCAGGCGCACCTGATGTTTTTAACCAAGTAAATTTGCAATCCTAACACGTTTCATACGAAAGGAGGAATAACGGTGTAATCAACAGGC
The DNA here is from genome assembly GCF_055761805.1 of Camellia sinensis. NCBI lineage: Eukaryota > Viridiplantae > Streptophyta > Magnoliopsida > Ericales > Theaceae > Camellia > Camellia sinensis. The sequence continues at coordinate 146,449,293 of NC_138970.1, forward strand.
ATACCTAATCGTATTTCATATGGAGATGGAAAGGTTTTGACTGAGAAAACGTCAAATCCTAACACATTTCACGTGAAATGAGCAAATGTGGTGTAACCAACATGCGTAGCTAACTGTATCTCATACAGAGAGGGGGAAGGTTTAACCGGGGAAACGTCAAATCCTAACACGTTTCACGTGAAAGGAGCAAAGGTGGTGTAACCAACACGCATACCTAACCGTTTCTTATACGGAGAGGGGGAAGGTTTTAACCGAGTAAACTTGAAAATCCTAATGCGTTTCACGTGAAAGGAAGAAAAATGATTTAACCAATAGGCATACCTACTGTATCTCATACGGAGAGGGGGAGGGTTATATATACACACGAAAGATATATAAAATACGTATTACATACGTATACATATACACACAGGCAAACTATATACGTATACGGATACACACATATACATATATGGAGAAAATATATACATAGTTACATGTACACAGACATATACGTAAATAATATACACACACACACATACACACATATACGTATATGTATACATATCTCTTTCCTCTCCTGTTTTTGTCTCTCTTTCACTTCCTTAATCTTCTTCAAGCGTCGTGTCTGGTGTGCGATTTCAACAATCGCGGCGCCTGATTAACAGGTTGCCCTGATCTTTAACGATGTCTCGAGCCTTCTCTTCCACCATGTCTTATTTTTCTTTTTCGTTCTCTTCTTAAGCCCAAGCATGTGAGAGAGGTAGAGAAAAAGGCTACACACTTTCTCTGCCACCACTCTGCAACCCCTTTCTTTTGCATCACTCTTTTCTGACACGGCCTCTTCCTGCGGTTCTCTTACTCTTTTTCCAAACCTCAACGAGTCAACGATAAAGATGATCGATTTTGACTCCCCTGAACCTCAACCGCGTGCTCCTCCTTCTTTCCCTGTTTTAAGCTTTCCAGTGATGTTAGTTGAGCAAATAATGGTGGCATAGTCTGACATCGAAGCTAACTCGTATACATTGAGGTCATGTATGGAGATCGTCACTGCGGTCTCTAACTTGTCCCAGCGACTGCAAAACAGGATGTTTGATGTACATCAGTTAAATACACAACTCTCCCTCCTCTAACATATGTACAAGGACTCTCGAGTAGAAATTAGTGCATTGAAAAAGCAGAACAAAGAATTGAAACGATAGGCCACCTCTGTGGCCCGATTTGGAGTTCCTTCGCACAACCAATTTGATGGTTGGCGAGGAGTAATTTCTTTAAGAAGCTCTGCCAATGCCGAGGTGGAGTCTTCAAGAGCTCCCCGAGAGTAAAGATAAAGTGAGGCAGCTGATGGTAAAGTCGGGCAACGAAGCTGTGTGTAAATGAAGCTGGTTGTAATCTTCACCGCCGGGCTCCTGCTAGAAAATTGAGAAAATAATTACCTCATCTGTTTTTTTTTCCTTTCATTTTCTCTATTTTGTTTTTGTTTTTGTTTTGTTTTGTTTTTTTTTGTGTTTTTTTTTGGGAGTGGGCACCTATAGCTTCAACTCTCTCTCTCTCTCTCTCTTTGGTCTCTGTAATCAGGGATTGCATCCCCTGACTTCAATAAAATAAGTTTCGTTTTTGCACATCAATGGCGTGACTGGCATATCACCTTAAGCTTGAAAATAATTTGTTTGATTAAATTTGAGAATGATTGAATTTTGAACTCCGAATTGGACACTGATTCCATACTGACCAGAATCAAAGAATGGCTTAACTAAAAAAAAATGAAGCAAAACGATCCAAACACACTTATATACACTGACCGGTATGAAAGGAACTGAAAAATGTGACTCTGAAACACAACCATTGAGCCTAAGTGATTTAGGAGTTTGTCATGATGAGTTGAAATTGAAACTGGTGGGCCGACCAAAAAGTTGGCCGATGAACTGCGGAACTGGCCAAAAAGTTGCCGTGCCAGTCAAAAAGTTGGCCGACGAATTAATGAACTGGCTAAAGAGTTGTCGTGCTAGCTAAAAGATGAAGCAACACGTCTGGAATCGAACCCCACTGGATGAATAGTAACTTCTAGCGGTGAATAGTTGACTCAAGCGGGGAAAAGACAGAATCTCTGACTCCACTATGCCCCTAGTTCATTGCCTTGACTTTTTTTTCTTTATTTTTTGTAAAAATGTTTTAATCAACATGAGAATTAAATTAGCACACTTATTCCATTTTCTGTTTTGAAATCATGTAAGTCAAGCTGTGAGCACTGAAATTTTTTTCCTTTTTTTTTAAGTCCAAAGAATGGTCTGGTTTTGTAAAAATGGAATAATTTTTGAAAAAAATTAGTCAGCTTCATTCAAAATAATGAAAACCTATTTTTGCAAATGGCCACTACCCGACCAACATGGAATTAACCATTGGGGTGCATAGTCCCAAGCTAGATAATCCCAAATTGGTTCTGTTGTAGCAATGGTGATAACCAAATTGAGCCGATCCGAACCGAACGAAGCCGAGCAAAACTAGACCGAACTGAATTGAACATAGCCAAGTTGAATCGAACCGAGTGGAACGGAGACGAGCCAAGCAAATGCAGTTAGGACAACCAAGTCGACTAAATATACATCAAACAATATGGATGGGATGAGTGAGTTGAAAATGGCTATGGCCGAACTTCAGAATGAAGCTGTCTACGTATCCCAAAGTTAAGAATTTGGCCTTACGTAGCTCTGGTTAAGGTTCACTCGGGTATTAACACTTTCCTTTTATGTTCTAACTTTTGCCAAAGCCGCTCTTCCAGGTTTTCAACCTTGCAAGCTTTTTCATTTTTTTATTTTATTTTTTCATTTTTTTTTCATTTTCTATTTTTTGTTTTGTTTTTATGCTCTAACTTTGGCTGGGTCGCCCTTCCGAGTTTTCAGCCCATCGAGCCTTTCGAGAGTAGTACTTTCGTTTAAGCTTGTTCATGTTGATTAGTTGTGAGATCTCTAGACCATCTAAATCTGTAAGAATGACTGCTATACTTGACCAGATAGACATGATGATGTAGAGACAAGGCCAATTGGGTCTGAATTTTCCCATAGTGTAATGGATAGGAACTTGATTGTCCTTCAGTAATAACACTTATTCTCTCATATTCTGGGATTTGACTTCTTTTCCGGTCTTCATTAGCTTGAAAAACGATCCAGTTTGAATCTTTGTCACTATAGACACCCCATTTTTGACCGACGTTAAGACTCAGATATCATCGATTGAGCGCTCGGTGATCGCACATGTTGTGCTCGTCCTAAGGTCACGAAGTCTAGGCTGAAAGCCTTGCCTCCGGACTTCGGGACTTTTTGTGCTTCGCCTCGGTTTGCGAATCAGTTTCTGTTTTCTCTTCCTGAAGGGAGGGAGAGGTCTCGTAGACCATCTCTCAGTGGCCGTAGGCTACTTTTCGTGGTCGTAGACCACTGTTCCCGTTTGGAGACCAGTTTTCGGTTTTCGGAGCCGTCGGCCGTGTGCCTCGGTTTGGGACTGCTTAATTACCTCCGTTTGCTCCAGTTTTTTGCACACACCTTGTTTCCTCTCTTTAGAGGGACACTGTGGCCTGGGAGACCACCTTTGTGATCGTACGCCACCTTTGATGCTTAACAATCAGTTTTTGGGGCACCCGATTGCGCGTTTTGGCCCTTGAACCCTCGTTTTGCATCCGTCTTGGTTCATTTTTGGCATAGACCCTAGTTTCATTGTTAGGAAGGTGGTAGAAGGGTGGGAGACCACCTTTTCTTCTTGGAGACCACCTTTTCCCGGTTGGCCGGTTTTTCTTGACAGGTAAGTGGTCTCCCTCACTTTTGAGCCACATTTTCTGGTCTCCCATACCACCACTAAGTTGCTTTCACCTGGGGGACCACCAATCAGGGCTACCGACCAACTTTTGATGATTGACCCTTTTGAACCTGGTCGGCTGACCAGGGCAAGGGGTCGGCCGACCACCTGAACTGGTCGGCCAGCTTTCTCCTTTTTTGTCTCACTGAGTGTTAGCCAGCTGGAAGCCTCAGAATTGATCCTCCATACACAAACTTGGTTTTAAGCTTCTTGAGGAAGCTTTAGCCCCTCTCCTCTATAAAAGAAGAGGTCCTCTTCCTTTGCAAAGGTTCAGACTTTGCTTCTAAGGCATACAATATACACCTCTCTATATCTCTCTCTTTTGTGCTCAAATACTCCATAGTTCTTGGCCCTTTGCACACCAACTCTTAGCTTAACCCTTCTACCATCCATCCAAGCACTTTGGAGCTAGTTTTTAGGGGTTGAAGGTTTGCTACTTTGGTCCAGAAGCTGCTGGAGGTCTTCTCTACAAGGGTAACACTCATTTCCCCCTTTTAAGCATTATTTTGCTTCACATCTTAGCTCCATTTGCAAGCGTATTTGGGCTTTGTCATAAACTGAAAAAAGTATTATTTTGAGCTCCTCTTGAAGTTTTTTTAAGGTCATTTTTCTGTTGGGGGTCATCTTCCCCCTTGTATGCTTGTTTTGACTTTGTTGTGAGCCATGCATCTAGGCCTTTGCATTGGCCTTCGTTTCACCTCTTAGCCACTGAAATCTAGTGGATTTTCAGTGGCTAGTGTGCTATTTTGAGCCCCAAAATCAGAGAGGGGTGACCCTCTCACCCCTTGTTTTGTTTACTAGTATTGTTGGCTTTACAAAGGAGCCCATATTTGCACACTTCTTGAGCATGTTTCAGGTCATTTTTGATGAGTTTTAGGACCTGCATGAACTCTTTCCAAAGTTTTTTATTTCCATATTAGGTGTCCCTCTTGCATGTGTAGAGTAACCCTCTTCATAGCCTTTCAAAGGAGCCTTTACTTGCATGCTTCCTAGCCTCATTTCAGTCCCTTTTCAGTGATTTTTAGGGTCTTCATAACCTCTTTCAAGAGGTGGTTTTGTCACGTGGGGTGTCCATCTTGCATGTATAGAACAACCCTCTTTTTGGCCTTTCAAAGGAACGTATCATTCTTGTATGCATTGACCTTGTTTCCATGAATTTTTGGGCATTATTTGACATGGCATACTTCTGAATTTTGCTGGTTCGGTGACCTCTTGATTGCCTCACATACTTGTAGTGCAAATCCTCTTTAGCTAGCTTACATTGCATGCTATGTTGTCCCTTGATTCTAGCATTTTTTGGCCATGCCTTAAACTAATTTTGTGCATATTTTGGACTGTCTTAGCTCTATTTTTGGGTCTCATGGTCGAATGATGCTTGTAGTGCAATATCCATGCTTAGCTTTGAGTTTCGAGGTCTATTACATGCATATACTAAGGTGTTTTCATGTTTTGGGGCCAATGCACATCATATTTCAGAGCTTACATGTATGCCATATTCCCATGATTTTCACTCTTTAAATGCGTTTGAGAGTTATGCTTGAATGTCTCATTTACCGGCCAATGCATGAGCTTCATTTGAATGCATTTCGAGCCACCATCCCAACACATTTTGCCACTGATTTTGGTCTGCATAGGGACTGTTTGGGGTTAGTTTCATCATTTGAGCATTGTTTTGCATACCTATAGTGTAATCCATTCCACTAGTTTCGGTATTCGGGTCATCTAGCATGCATCGAATGAAGTATTTGCATGATTCGGGACCATTGTGCATCATATTTCAGAGCTGGATCATGTGCCATTCTATGCCATATTTCATCCTTTGCCATGCTTTGTTAGAGTTGCATGTTGTGCCTTAGGATCGGTTCTTTGCATTCGTGCATGTTTGCATGTATTTTGGTTGTCTCATTTTCATCATATGACCACTGATTTAAGTGTGGCTAAGGTCCACTCATATTGGTTTAAGTCCATCTTGCATTGTGTATGCCTTTGTGTATGTCCATCTTCATATGTGTGCATTATGTATGCCATATAGCTCATGTGCATTGAGTATGCCATTCTAGGTTCATAGCATTGCGTATGCTAATTGCATTTTTGTGTGCATATCATCCCTCGCATGCCAGCATGATTTGGTTGCATTGCATTTAGGGTTGCATGTTAGCTACATTGTGTATGCCATCTCATTGCATTGTGTTTGGGATAGGAGTTAGCTCAAACACGGGAAACGAGGGACGTTTCATACTCAAAGTGATGAAACGCGTCTTAATTCCCACTCGCCGACACTCCGGATTACCCATGATGGAGTTTGGGCCTTATTGTGTTTATATGTGCATTCATTTCATATTGAGTCATGCAATTCGACTCCTCAGCCATCATGCATCGAGATGCGTGATCGGTGGCATGAGGATCGAGGTCTACACTCCCTAGAGCTTGTGCAATGACAGGGAGAGTGGTCGTGCATACATATGTGAAAATACTTTGTCATGCCCCTTTCTTGCTCTCTGTTACAGCAAACCGAAAACCGACAGCAAAAACTGGTCAACAACCTTCTGGAGTTTTGTACAGCATTCCGGGATCAATTGCAAACAGAGGCGAATCGGGGCATCGTGAGGAATTTCCCGACGAGGCAGCTCGAGCATGCATGCATCTTTCATCATTCGGAATAGAGCTAAGGCGGTCCATTTAGCTTGCATGCTAATTTATTTGCTTTCCTAGTTAATTTGTTAATTAATTAGGGTTTTGTAATATTTAATTAACTAGAGCAGTTAATTATTTATTCGGACTATATTATTTATTCGGACCCTCCGAGCGAAGGCACAATTGTAATAAGTGTGCGTATATGTGATGTATGTCTTCCAACCCCACATCTTTCTCCCTTTTATTTACTAGCTTATGATGGTTAGTTTAGGGCATGTTTTAATTAGCATACTTATGTTCGCATGTTTGTATTCATTCATCTGTCTTGCATGCACCGGGCTCGGCGTATCATGCTAACTGCATTGTGTTTCAATTCCAAGTTGAATACATGTATTGATTGTTGCATCTCATATGCCATCTTAGAAAAGCCGAGCCTATTGTAGTTGCATTTTTGCATGTGTTGCATTAGGCATTCTTAGCATAGTTAGGATTCATGCATGATTTCTAAATTAACTTCTTTCTTTGGCTCGAAGTACTCGGTAAGTGTTTATGCTTTAGCATCTTTGCATGTGTGTGAGTGGCTGCCATGATAGCATGCTTACCATGAGGCTATGTGCTTATGTGATATAACTGTCTGAATGCCTGTGGGTGAAGGTTGGGTTATTTGAATTGGAACAATGCATTGAATGAGAGTTTTAAGCCCACTAGAGAGGTGCGAAATCATGTTTTCCTAAGCCCACTTGAGGGTGGCCAAATCCGCATTTTAGCCTACTTGCGAGTAGCAAACCGCTTTAAAAAATGAACATGAAATGTTTTATTCCAACTCAGGCGATCCATTCTATACTTGTATGTTATGCTCATCACATAGTAATTCTAGGCTAATAAATCGGAATAAGAGCACATAATGTTTTCAAAACTCGATATCATGGTTAGTAGAGGCCGATCTTTGATCGGGCGAGCGGGGGTGCTCACGAAGTGACCTTCCCCAATCGTACCCAAGTTCCCGAGCCGTGGCAATTTTGGTGATGACGGACACGTGGCCTTAGGCACGAGTCAGGGTTTCCTAAATTCTCCCAAAATAAAATATTTAGGTGGCGACTCTATATCTGGCAAAGCAGTCCATGTTTGGCACTTCTTTCTAAAAATCAGTTTTTCAAAATGATTTGCCAGATTTGGACTCTTTGATGATTCATCGGTCTTGCATTGCACTCCGCGAGATTAGATACAGGACCGTGACATTGAGTCCTGAACTGTAGTAAGCCCCAATGAACAAAACGGGATTCCCTCCCGGGACGTTCCGGGACGTCTACAGTTTCTGGCGACTCTGCTGGGTAGTTAGAGAACTTGACTCGAACTCGTGATATCTTGTTTTGATTACACTTATGTGTTTCTTTCAATTGCATTTGCATTGGTGCGCCTAGGACACCGTGTTTGCCGTATGCTATTCCTGAACGATTTGCCAGAGGCTCGCTTCGAGAAGCGTGCCATAAGGTTGACCGGTTGCGGGCTCTGCCACGACGGGAACACAAACCCCGGTTTTACCGGGCACCCTCTTTGACCATTCGACCTAGCGCATATTCAGAATCCATAGTGACCATTCCAAACTAGGACAGGTTGCTTACCTGATCATAGGTTGTTTGAAACCGCTGCGTGCGTAGTGAAACCCTAGTTCCTGACAAAATAGGACAGGGAAACCCTACTCCAACATAGGGGTGTTTTGGCTCTCACTTGCTTGCTATGTGCTTTTAGAGTGCGTCTCTACAGGAATACATGTATCAGTTTGCAAGTTTGGACATCAGGCCTGCGGGCACCAGTTCAATATTTTGGGAATCAGTTATCTGCGGGTATCAGATTCAGTTTTGGGGACGGTAGTTTGGGAACAGTGATCAGTGCTTTTGAGAACAGTATATTCATCTTATCAACTGTGTATTGTCATGCCCGACTGTGTGTTGTGTGTTTATTTTAAGCTGTTATGCTGTCCATTTGTCTGGTTGTTTATTTCCTTATTATTGCTTTATTTATCTTTTTTCTAGTGGTAGTGTAGCACAATTGCTTCAGATCAAGCAGATATTCCCCAAGCACTCTGGACAAGAGGTCGCCGACTCAATCGATCTGAGGATCTGGTCGACGGACAACCAGTGTTCCACTCTCTACCCCCGGTTATCAGACGGAGGCTGAGAAAACGTAGTATATCCGAGCAGCGGTTGCCAGAGCGGTGGTCTACCCCATCAGTGGACAGTCGGGCCGAGGTCTCAATTGTTGCCATAGAGATAGATATACCAGTCAGTCAGCAAGATCAGCAGAACATGGCCGGGATGGAAGAAATGATGCGTCAGCTTCAAGAAAGTATGAAGCTCATGCAGGAGGACGCTGCCCGCCAAGCGGAATTCTCCAAATAGCAGGCTGCGATCATGGCCCAGCAGACAGAGCTAATTACCCAGCTACAGCAGCAAGCCGGAGCATCAGCCTCACATCAAGCTCCTCCCCCACCAAGGGTCCCGCTACCTGGGGAGACACCGAATGTCCAGAATATCCTGCCAAATGTCCAGAATATCCAGGAGGATACAAACATCCCAACGGGGCCGACTCCGCCCCCGATTCTACCTTAATTGTACAAGGCACCTACGCCTATCAATCAACCGGACTCTCCCTTTGAGTTCGAAGTGGACCCTACAGCATTGAAGTTAAGCAAGCTCAAAAAGTTGTTCAAGAAATCCCAGGGGGTAAAGTCCATCCCAGACATTGAGGACGGGTATACCGACGTGGCTGTGACGCTGCCATATAGGTTCAAAATGCCATAAATCGATCGCTTTGACGGATCTGGGGATCCCATGGTGCATCTTCGGTTGTTCTCAGATATACTACGACCGATGGGCCTCACTAGACTGCAGAAGCTTTCATTATTCGGCCGGACCCTATCGGGTGTGGCCGCTATCTGGTATGCAAAATTAGAAGACGATGTCAAACGGAACTGGGATGAGATGGCCGAGGCCTTCGTTGTGCAGTACTCCTATAACACGCAAATCGAGATTACAACCCGTGATCTTGAGACAACAAGGCAAGAGCCTAAGGAGAGTTTTTCTGATTTCGTAGCCCGCTGGAGGGCCAAGGCCTCAATGATGACCCTTAGGCCCACTGACAAGGATCAAATCCGGATGATTGTGCGCAATCTCTAGCCTAAGCTTATGCAGAAAATGATCGTACTCCCCTTCCCTACCTTTTCAGATTTGCATGAGATGGGAGTATAAATTGAGGATGCCTTGAAGCAGGGCTTGATTGATAATGACAGAGAGCAACCCAGAAGAACCTTCAACCGCAACACCAATACAGGCACCAACAACACCGCAAATAATAGAACTTCAGAAGTAAGCATGGTCACCACCATTCCCCATCCAAGAACCCCGGCAGCTACACCATTCTCCGATGCGTCCGGAAGTAACACACAAACAACCAAATACCAACCTCGAGGCCAAAGAACCTTCACCCCGTTATATATGCCCCTGTCCAAAGCTCTGGGGGTATTAATCAGAAAAAGGCACTTGAAGCCCCTGGAGCCAAGGCCATTGCCAAATCCACTCCCACCTTCTCATAACCTGGTAAAATACTGCGCATATCACCAACAACACGGTCATGACACCGACCAATGTTTCAGATTGCGTCATGAGATTCAAGACCTCATTGACAAACAGGTGATTGTGCCTCTAGAAAAACCCAACGTCACAACCAACCCTCTCCCACCGCATAACCAAGCTCCACTTCCCAAACGCATCAACTTTATCCAGACTGGGGTCGTGTCCTACGATCCTAGCATATATATTACCCCGTCCCATCTACCCAAGCCGGAGGTGCTCCTTCCTGACTGCACTGACTTGTGTATGTTGGACATCTCTAGAACCCAACCCGAACCAACGGTGGTGACTGTCGAAGACAGAACAGGGGAGACTTCAGTGGAGAATGGGATTGTTGAGTCAGAATCTGAGGAATCTGGGAGTTTTGCTAAGGAGGTATACAGTCCGAGTGACTACATTCTGTTAGTAGGCCAGGTTAGGCCAAATGTGGAATTGCCGGCAGGGGCAGAGCTTTGTGTGATACAGGGGGATGGATTTGGTCAGAGGATAGATGACTTGGCAACTGTGGAGGGGGATTTTGCTAACCTTCAGTTTTTCAATGAACAAGATCCAGAGGGCGTGACAGTCAACTGGTCTGATTTTGAAGAGTCAGCAGAGGTTACCGGGTGGCTTGATGACCTACCAGACGTTGTTGAAAAATCTCAGTTGGAACAGGGCCCGACAGGGGCAAGGACATCAATTTTGGCCAGAAAGGCCGGAGATCAGAATGCATCGCCGGAGAGCGCCAGTGCTAAGAATCTCGCTTGGGATCTGGGCACTTTGAATACGGGAATTATAGAGTAGCCAGCTGTACTGACGCAGTTGGAACAAGAAGGAATCATTGAGTCTGAGAGAATTAGGAAAGCCAAGGCCCCCGTGGGGATTGAAAGTGCTGTGTGCACGAAGACAGAGAATGCTGTGAGCATGTGGACAGAAGGTACTACGAGTACAAGGACAGTGGAACCGGAGCCAGACAGGTGTCTGTCGGCTGCCGATGGAATGTGGTGGGAAGACGATGATCTATGTCTCGCCCACACGGATGAGAACTGGGGGAGCAATCAACCAGACGATACCTAGTACATTGGCGAAGTCGATCATATGACCAGGAACAGGTGGTATTTCAAGCCCCCGCATTTAGACCAACCAGAAGCGTCCGGGAAGGACATGGCGGTCGAGAAACAGAGAGAGAAGCAACTCGAAGAAGAGGCTGTACTGAAGCAGCTGAAAAAGATACAAGTAGACATCTCCATCTAGGGACTGCTTATGGCTTTGCGAGTACATAGACAGGCTGTCCTATCTGCTATAGACAAGGCTAAGCTCTCCATTGACACCATACCAGAGCAGCTAGTTGGACTGGTATTTCCGGGAGGAGGTTCCTCGACGTTGACCTTTTCGGACAAAGAACTACCGCCTGAGGGCGCAAATCATAACAAACCCCTCTACATCTCTGTGGAATGCAGAGATAAGTGGGTGCCAGTGGTTCTTATCGACACGAGATCCGCTATTAATGTGTGCCCGTCAAGGACGGCATATGCAATCGGGTTGAAGCCCGCGGACTTCGTGCTAACTACTTAAGTAATCAGAGCCTATGATAACACAAGCAGGGAGGTGATAGGGACTGTCAAAATTCAGACCTAGGTTGGTCCAGGACAACACAACATTGAATTCCATGTCTTGGACATTCCCACAACCTTTAACCTACTTTTGGGGCGACCGTGGTTGCACCAGGTCAAGGCAGTCTCTTCCACCTTGCATCAGATGTTGAAGTACCCTCACAGGAAGGGGGTAGCTATTGTTTTTGGGAGCTCGTCAATCCATCCGCCGCCGGAAGTGTCTACACCAGTCTTGGAAATTGAGCACGGCACGGAAGATGTGTTCTTATCGGGGTTTACTCTGGTTGAGGCCCGGGTCGTGCAGAACATTTTGGTTGTTAATGAGGGGGTGTATGTCAGTGCCCAATTAGTATACCTCATGAACATGCTTCAACACATCCCTGGGATGGGATTGGGAAAGAGTGGTCGGAAGGGCGTCGCTGTATCGGCCGAAGTGCCGCACAACTCGCATACCTTTGGTTTGGGTTATTTACCCACCAAAGAGGACTAGGAAAGGAAAGGTAAGGAGATGGCTGGGAGAGCCAAAGCAAAAAAGGCTGAGAAGCCTTATGAGCTAATGCACCGACCCATTCAGGGTATCCTAAACGGACGCTTCGTTCGGGAGGGGGAAGACTTTCCGTTCTGTGGCTTCCCGGAACCATGGTTGAACACGGTGAGGAAGCGCGTGCCAGGATTTGAGATCTTCTTCGACCTGCAGTTATCCGGGGATGATGTTGCCGAGGAGCAGACAGACCCATTAGCTGAGGTTGAGCAGAATGAGGCAGTGGATTCTGAGAGCACTGAAAATGAAATGGGGGTAGCGCTGGCTTGTCTACTTTCAGATCCTTCGATCGTACAGAAGTGCTTGGGGGATAACTTCTCTGTGTCCATGATTGGGGATGAAACGGCTACGAACCTACCAGCAAGTATTTTAGATGCATCCATCGCACCCTCTCTTATCTGGCAGTATGAGGAGGGATTTTTGTCAAGCAGCACCGGGTCAGGTAGTGAGCCGGAATCTAATTCCACCGAATCTGTTGAGTCGGAATCAGGTTCCAACTCAACTGAGTCTGAGTCTGGTACTCCTGGGGGTGATAACCCGGATGCCACAGTCTTGTCTAGGTCATCTTTTTCTTTCTCTTTTGAGTCTGTTGTAACAGAAGAATCGGACGATTTGGATATGCTTAATGAGAGTGGAATGGATGTGGTTTTTGAGTACTTTTCTGTGCCCTTGATTTATTGTATTAATCAGGACTTTCAAAATTTTGATGAAAACGACGAGGAAGAAATTCCTCAAGTTTTGCAATGCTTAATTGATCAAGAGCAGGAAAGATTTGTTAAACCTTTAGTTGATGAAATCACTACTGCTAATGTTGGTACTGAGGAGGACCCACGACTGGTCCAGATCGGGTCCACGTTTTCTTTGGAGGAACGCGAGCGCTTAGTCGCTTTATTAAAAGATTTCAAAGATGTTTTCACGTGGTCCTACGAAGACATGCCTGGAATCGATCCTGAGATTGTACAGCACCAGATCCCTCTTGACCCCGAGGCCCGACCTGTTAAACAGAAACTCAGAACGATCCGCCCCGATTGGGCTCTCAAAATTAAAGAAGAGGTCACCAAGCAAAGTGACGCAGGGTTCCTGCTGGTATCCGAATACCCAACTTGGTTGGCCAATATCGTTCCAGTGCCGAAGAAGGATGGCAGGATCCGAGTATGAATGGATTTCAGGGACTTGAACAGAGTCAGTTCGAAGGACGACTTCCCCTTGCCGCATATCGATGAGTTAGTGGACTTCACAGCGGGGCATGCTTTGTTTTCGTTCATGGATGGCTTTTCGGGCTACAACCAGATAGTGATGGCACCTGAAGACCGAGAAAAGACTTCATTCACCACCCTGTGGGGGACTTATTGCTACAGAGTAATGCCATTTGGGCTGAAGAACGCTGGAGCTACATATCAATGGACTGTGACCACAATATTGCATGACATGATCCACAAAGAGGTTGAGGTGTATGTGGATGCCATGATTGTCAAGTCCAAAGAAAGAGAGGGCCACTACACCGCCTTGCAAAAGTTTTTCCAAAGGATCAGAGAGTTTCGGTTGCGGCTGAATCCTCAGAAGTGTACGCTCGGTGTTACAGCAGGGAAAATGCTGGGGTTTCTAAGTACACAGAGAGGTATCGAAGTCGACCCTTCCAAAAATCAAGGCCATTCTAGAAATGCCACTACCAAGGACTGAAAAGGAGATGCGAGGCTTTCTGGGTAAAGTGCAATTCATAAGACGGTTTATCTCAAAATTAACTTTGACTTGTGAACCACTTTTTGGTCTCCTGAAGAAAGGAAAGAAGTTCCAATGGGACGGCCGATGCCAAGCTGCTTTTGAACAGATCAAGGAATACTTACAGAACCCGCACGTGTTATCACCGCCTGAGCCAGGGAAGCCGTTGATTTTGTATCTTTCAGTGACTGAGACCACAATGGGCTGCATGCTCGCGCAAGAGTCTAAGGACAAGGTGGACAGGGCTATCTACTATCTGAGCAAGAAGATGTTGGAGTATGAAACCCGCTACACACCGTTGGAAAAGGCTTGCTTGGCCTTGGTATGGGCTACCGGGAAGTTGCGGCACTACCTGTTAGCTCACTCTGTAATGCTAGTTTCAAGATTAGATCCCATCAAATATCTCTTCGAGAAACCGACACTTACGGGTAGGCTAGCTCGTTGGTTCCTGTTGCTTTTCTGAATTCGATTTGAAATATGTGATGCGCAAGTCAGTCAAGGGAAGAGGGGTAGTGGAGTTCTTAGCCGATCATCCAGTTGAAGGAGGTGAAGCAATTGAGTACTTATTCCCAGATAAGGCCATTTTGCATATCGAAGATGAGTTTTGGACGATGTACCTTGACGGAGGGTCGAACCAGTATAGGTATGGGATAGGGGTGTTGCTGATAGCACCCGACAATTGCCGTATCCCTTTAGCATTTAAACTCCGATTCAAAGTCTTGAATAACGAAGCAGAGTACGAAGCATGTATTGCTGGTTTAGAAGCGGCCCTGGAACTAGGGGCAAGATGGTTGGACGTCATTGGGGACTCGAACCTTGTTGTATCCCAAGCTAAGGGGGATTGGAAAGTCAAAGAGGAAAAGATGATAATGCACCACCAGACCTTGGACCTGCTGATTCCTTAGTTTGAGAAGCTAAACTTCACTCATCTACTAAGAGAAAACAACAGGTTCGCAGATTCACTAGCAACTCTATCTTCCATGATAGACATCCCTTCTGGAGTCCAGATGCGTCCGATCATTATTGACCAGAAGTTTGCACCGGCCTACGAGTCAATTGCTGCCATAGAAGAAGTTCAAGACGAGAACCCCTGGTATTACGATGTCTGGAACTTCTTAGAGAAAGAAGCATATCCGCCAGGGACAAATGCCAAAGACAAGAGGACAATCCGAAGGATGGCTGCCCAATTCATCATCTGTGGAGGAAAATTGTATAAGAGAGGTCATCTGGGAATGCATAAGCTGTGCGTTGAGGCTGAAGAGTCAAAGCGCTTAATGGAGGCCATCCATGGAGGAGACTGCGGAGACCACGTGAACGGGGTAATGCTGGCCCGAAAAATCCTCAGACAGGGTTACTACTGGTCCACCATGGAGGAGGATTGTATCGGCTTTGTTCGGCGATGCCATAAATGTCAGATCCATGCAAACCGCATGAACATCCCGCCGTCGAAGCTGTACAATATGACTTCGCCATGGCCATTTTTAGTTTGGGGAATCGATGTGATCGGGGCTGTCACTCCAAAGGGATCTAATAGGCATGAGTTCATTCTGGTCGCGATAGACTATTTCACAAAATGGGTTAAGGCACAATCTTATGCGGTGTTGAAAGCGTCGCACGTTGCAAAGTTTATTAGGAACAACATCTGTCGCTATGGAGTCCCGAACGAGATTATCTCAGATAATGGTTCCCACTTCAAAAAGGAGGTGATTGACTTGTTAGAGAAATACAACATGGCTTTTCATAAGTCATCCACATATCGGCCGCAGACCAACGGAGCAGTTGAGGCCGCCAACAAGAATGTTAAGCGCATTTTACAGAAGATGGTGGAAACCTACCGGGTGTAGACAGCCCATTTTTGACCGTCCTCAAGACTTGGACGTCACCATTGGAACACTTGGTGATTACCCTTGTTTGTGTTCGTCTTGAGTTCCCGGAGGTCTCGGTTGTGCGCCTTGCCCCAGGATCTCTCGACTCGACCGTGTTGTGTCTGGTTTTGCATCAAACACTTGTGTTTTGCCTTTGAGAGGTAGGGTAGGGCTTGTAGACCATCCCCACCCATCACCGGCCGTGGCTTGAGGCCATCGACTGTGTTTTGTGGCCACCGACCAAATATTTGGCCGGCCGGCACTATAGATGGCCGGTCGGCTATCTTTTTTTGGTCAATTGCATCTTTGGCCAGCCAACTACTGTGCGTCTGCTTTTGCAGATATTTTAACACAGCTGTCTTGCATTTGGCTCCCCTCCATACACGTGTATGGAGGGATCTCTCTCTTTAGAAGCTTGTCTTGTAAGCTTTACAAGACAAAAAGCTCTATAAAGAGAGGTCTTCTCTCTTATTGAAGAGGTTAGACATTTTAGACAGCCATTTTAGGGTTTGAGTTCTAGGGTTAGGGTTTGTCTATATCCTAGCTCTATATCTCTCTTCCTCTTGTGTTTAGTGTGTGTTTAGGGCTCACTATTGCACACAAACACATAGTGTTACACCTTTTCTTGGTTCTGAAGGACCAGAGGTCTGTTCTTGGGGTTTTGGAGCTGTTTTGAGCTCAAGGAAGGGGCTGGTCCACCATTTGTGAAGAAGGTCTTCAAGGGTAAGAAGTTTATCCATTTATTCCTCATTTTTGCATTGTATTTTTGCCTATCTTAGAACTGTTTTTGAGCTTAGTGTATAATATAAAAAAGTTCTGTTTTTGGGCCCTCTAAATAGTTTGTTTAGAGTGTTTTGTGGTTTGGAGGTGATTGACCCTTCTTAAGCCTTGAGGGGCTCCATTTTGTGCCATTTTGAGTGAGCTCCGGGACTTTGGTGTTTGGGCCTCCTCACCACTGGAATCTTGAGGGATTTCAGTGGTAAGGATGGTGCCTTGAAGTCCCAAGAAGGAGAGGGTCACCCCCTCTCCTTGTTGTCCTTGAAAAGGGCCATTTTTGCCTCTTTAATGAGCACCTAGCTAAGCCTCATGTTGACCATGCCTTGGCTGTTATTTATGCTCATTTTGCCATGAAATAGCATTGTTGTATATTGGTTTTGGTACACCATGCTTGCTTAGCATACATGCCTTGTAATGCCACTTTGTTGCCTTAACATGCCTTAGGTTGTAAACCATTGTTCTAGCATGTTTTAGGCTTGGCTTTGTGAAGCTTTTGTATTTATTTTGCCATGTTTGAGGTCTGTCCTTAGTCATTTTGGTCGGCCATGACATGCTTAGTATAGCCCCTCTACATTTTTGGTTTGTTGGCCTTAAGTGTGTGAATGCATAGCATGCATCCTTGCCTTAATTTAGTGGGTTGGGACCATTTGCCATGTTATTTCAGTCCCCTTAGCATGCTTGTATGCTTGCCTTGGATGCCTCTTTGATGCCTTATGAGCTTGTGTGGTATGCTCCTTGAAAGTGCATTTGTGCATGCTTTTGAATTCAAGCCATTTAGATGCCATCTAAGTGGTCTTTTGGGCTTTGTTTTATGTGCTAAAACTCTGTTTTTGGTCATTAAATTCATGCCATGTTTGGTCTTGCTAAGTGTGGTCAAATACCCCTTTAGCTTGCCTTGAATCTTGGACCATTATTAAATGCTTAGCCTATCTTGTTTGCTTGGTTTGGCACCATGTTCTTGCATGATTTTCAGAGCTTAATGCATGTCATTTGTCCATGTTCGCATCCTCTTTAGTGTGCTTGAGAATTGCTTTTAAATGCTTGAAGTATTGGACACCCTTTGCATGCATGTGCGTGTGTGTGTTAGTCCTTCATTTTGGGCACATTGGCCACTATTTTGGACCTAACTTAGAGCTGTCCAATTAGTGTAAGTCCATCCCTTGCATGCCATTCAAGTGTTGTTACATTATCCCATGTTTGCATGCTTTGGTTGCATGTGTTTCATGCTTGAAATCATTCGCATTTGGCATGCATTCCTTTGGTCAAGTTGCTAGCATGTCGCATGATTAGATTGCATCTTGCATGCTTTAGTAGTTTGCATAGTTACGGCATGCTTGTTTGCTTAGTTTGTGTACCTAGTGTACATCACTTGCTTGTATGCTCATGTTGCATGCTAGCTCACATGATTAGGATTGCATTGCATTGACATGCATGCTCTACCTCTTGACCAAGTCATGATAGAGGTTGGGGCCCATTGTTTGTTTTGTGCATTGCATTCCATATTAAAATTGCACACTTGGCTTTTGGAACATCACGCATTGAAATGCGCGATTGGTGGTCCGAGAATCGAGCACCATACCCCTTTGAGTCTTAAATATGATAAGGGATATGGTGGTGCATACATTTGTTTGAAATACACTGCCATGCCTTGTCTGCCCTCTGCTGCTGTCAAACAGGTTTCAGCAGGAAGAATTGGCCGGCCGGCAGTGTTGGGTGACGACCGGAAAAACAGGTTTGGCCGAGAGCATAATGTTTAGCCGATGACCATTCTAAATGGCCGGTGATGATCTCACTAAGCCGGTAGTGTCCCACAACACTCAGAGAAGCAACCTTGGGAGTTGTGTAATTTTCGGAGAAGCAGAACAGTCAAAACAGAGGCAAACTTGTGCATGGCAGTGACTTTCCGAGCAGAGCCGAGCGCGCATTGCATTGGACCCTCTTCCCGAGGCCGTTTGCTGCTTTCGTTAAATTAATTAATTTGTTTAATTAATTTAGTTGGTCTGTAATAATTAATTAGCTAGGATAGTTAATTCATTATTCGAATTGTATTATTCTTTTGGTCCCTCTGAGCGAGGGTGAATTTGTAATAAGTGTGGGTGAGTGTGTGCATGTCTTCCAACCCCCACTTCTTTCTCCCTTTTACTTACCTGCTTTGATGGTTAGTAATAGGACATGTTTAATTTAGCATACCTTATGCTATGCATGCGTGCATCATTCATCAGTATTGCATGCACCGGGCTCGGTACATCATGCTAACTGCATTTGTACTTCAATTCCAAATTGAATACGTGCATCAATTGATTGCATTTCACATGCCATGTTTAGGTTAGCCGAGCCTACTCTAATTGCATCCTGTATGTGTTGCATTAGTCAATTTGACATGAACTAGGACCATGCATGTTGGCTAACTAGTTTATTGTTTTGGCACGGAGTACGATGTAAGTATTTTCATGCTTTAGCATATCGCATGCGTGTGAATGCTATCATGACGACATGCTTACTATGTGGCTAGATGCTTATGTGATAAACCGTTTGAATGCCTGTGGGTGAAGGTTGGATTGTCTGAGTTGGAAAAACTCGTTGAAATCCGTATTTTGGCCTACTTGCGAGTAGCAAATTCCAAAGTGCTTTTTACGATAAACGGATATGCAATGCTTATTTCCAAATTAGGCAATCTAGTCTATACTTGTTTGCCGTGCGCATAACATAGTAATTCTAGGCTAATAATCGGGATAAGAACACATAACGTTTTCAAAAACGGATATCAAGGTTAGTAGAGGCCGATCTTCGGATCGGGCGAGAGGGAGTGCTCATAGCTGACCTTCCCCAATCATACCCTAGCTCCCGAGCCGAGGCAACTTTGGTGATGACGAGCGCATGGCCTTTGGCACCGAGTCAGGGTTTCCTAAATTCCCCCTTATAAAATATTTAGGTGGCGACTCTGTATCTGGCAAAGCAGTCTATGTTTGGCACTTCTTTTCAAAAATATGTTTCTCAAAACGATTTGCTGGATTCAGACTCTTCGGTTCAGATTAAGAACCGTGACACAAATCGAGTCCGAACTGTAGCGAGGGCCCCACGCGGGCGCGTCTACACCGGGACTAGCCAGATAAGCTGCCATTTGCTCTGTGGGGCTACCGGACTTCAATTAGAACTTCTACTGGGATGACTCCGTATTCATTGGTTTATGGGATGGAGGCCGTTCTACCTATTGAAATTGAGGTTCCGTCATTGAGAGTGCTGGCTGAGTGTCAGATAGCCGAGGCAGATTGGCAACAGAGTAGATTTGAGGAACTCATGCTCTTTGATGAAAAAAGACTGAAAGCACTGTACCACGTTCAAGGTTATCAACGAAGAATTGCCAGGGCTTTCAACAAGAAGGTTAAGTCCAGAAATTTGAAGGAAGGAGATTTGGTACTCAAAGACAACCGAGCTCCCATCCATGACCCTAGGGGCAAGTTCAGACCCAATTGGACTGGTCCTTACATCATTAAGTCTATTTGGTCAGGTGGAGCTGTTGTTCTGATGGACCTAGATGGCCTAGAGTTCTCACAACCGATCAACATGGACAAGTTGAAGAAATATCACCCCTGAGAGGCTCACTAGGTTGAAAACTCAAAAGGGCGACCTAGGCAAAAGTTAGAGCACAAAAAATTTGAAATTACAAAAACTGAGCTCGCAAGGTTGAAAATCCGCAAAGGGCGGCCTTGGCAAAAGTTAGAGCGTAAAAGGAGAGTGAAAATACTCGAGTGAACCTGAGCCTGAACTACGTAAGGCTTGATTCCCATCTTTGGGATACGTAGGCAACTTCATCCTGAAGTTCAGCCATAAACTTTTTCCCGATCAACTTTGTCCATTCGATCATCCCGGTCATCTTTGTTTATTCAGCATTCAAGAGTTCGGTTGTAATCTCCGGTGCAGTGCTATTCAAACTAGGGGCAACTTTCCAGTTGCTGGAATCCGGGGTTGTGCATCTCAGTGACAGATCTCAGGCGTGTCCAGTTCTGATCCACTCCGAAAATGGGTTTGAAAAGTTTTAATAAAAGTTGATTTTGCTCAAATTAATCTTTTTACAACTTAGACAATTTTTGGACCAAAGCGAAAAATTTTCAATACCCACAACCTTCAATTTCATTGATTTCAATACAGAGTTCTCCTGCTCTTGCATACAAATTGAAGTTGCTTTTTATTACATTCATAATGAAAACTTGAAAGTACTGATAAAGTAATAAATCCGGGGCATAGATAAGTCAGATGTTCCTGTGCCCCCTCCCAGAGCTGGTCAAAGCCTCTAATGCCAAGTTGGGCCCAATCTGTGCCTCTTCATTGAGCCAATCTATGTACTCATCAGACAAGGTGCAACTGAAAGTGAGAGCGAGGGCCAGGAGCTCTCTAGTCCTCCATGCTGTGGCATACCGGGCAAGCTGTGCACCTCGGGCTGGGAATGCAGCAGGGTACTCTATCCCCTCTGGCGGGCAAGTCTAATCATGTCCGAACTGGCGCCGGAACTGGAACGGAAAATAGAAGACACAGTGTGTCATGCCAATCAATTGAATCCCAGGTTTGACGGGTCATGTTGTAACTCATTGCCGGCAGATTGAGCCAAGGGCAACGCCAAGAAATGTGGTCCACGGACACACTGTACATCCAGTTGTACCACCACCCCTCATCCCGGGCATCGACTAGACGTCGTCAGAATAAATAACCGCGAGCTGAGTATACTGGACACGAGTCCACTACTCTCAACTTGTCCATTAACCATACCTGGGGAGGGATGAAAAATGAGAGATTAAAGAATAGAGAGATGTACGATGGGAGAAAAGTGAGAATAGGGTTTTGTGAGAAGAACCGAGCCTGAGGGCCGAGTGATGTGAGCAATATATATGTGAGATGGGGTGGGAAACATTACCTGCAATAGTAGTGGGCTCCCCGCAAGCCTAGCCGTCTCCCGGCAATGAAAAGCGTCTAAGCCCATCAATGTCTCAGCCAATGTCGTGGCAATGCAGTTTTTGCCCTCTTTCAGGCCCTCGGCCACTTCAATCAAATGAGTGCTAAACCCACCGGAGCCCGAGGCAAGCAAGAAATGAGATAGCAAGCATAGGCAAAGCGCGTGTCGCCGATAGCCCTGTCACTGATGGTCGCCGCGGTTACCAGTATCAGAAAACCAGCAAACCAAGCTTGGGATGTCCAGCTCCCCGTTGTGAATCAATGATCGAGCGTCATGCAAAGTGAGGCCGCACATTTGTCCTAAGGCTTGGACATGGCCGAATCGGAGTTGAGGCAAGATTTCCTCGTTGTGCTCGGATTCCATCAAAGCTTGGAAATCTTCGAAAGTAGGACACATCTCTTGACCGCTAAAGCTAAAGACGTGTGTTACCGGATTCCAAAACCTCGCCGCGGCATGAAGGAAAGGAAGATGTAGCGGAGTACGGCCCAGAGTGAATAATGCATTCAAGCCAAAGTCCCAGAAGTTCAACTTTTTCGAGCCATCCAAAGTAGCAACCCAAGCTGTGAGATTTTCAGTAAGGAACGCCTCCATTTTGATGCAAAACTGAGATGAAATGAATGAACCACGAAGCTGGGACCTTTATAGAGGATAAGGCAATGTTCGAGGGACATGTGTCACAAATCTGGTGGTTGCCAAACTAGGTGGTCGACCGACCACTTTTTCTGGTAGGCCGACCACCCCTTTGGTCTCCAAGACAGAAAACTAGTCCGCCAGCTTCCTTGGGTGGTCGACCATGGAGAGAAGTGTGGCTTTGGTCTTGTTCTAGCCTCTAGAAGAGAGTTCCTAGCATTTCCATGTGTTGGGAGTATCAAAGGTCTCTATTTCCCTCTGTTTCAGATGCGTTCCGTTACCTTGGTTCTCCGAAATGCATTTGCTTATCGAGTTATTGTTAAGTCTTGTTTATCGAGTTGTTGTTTTGCTTATCGAATTATTGTTTTGCTTGCTGAGTTGTTTTGTTTATCGGGTCGTTGCGTTTTGCCGAGTTGTCGAGTTTTGTATAGTGAGTTGTTACTTTTTGTTTAATCAACATTGTCGAGCTTTGCTTATCGAGTTGTAAACTTGCTAAGGTTTTCTGGTTTCTTAGTAAGTTGAGTTGTTTAGTTTGTTGTGTCGGTTCACTACCTGACTTGGCAATATTCGTTAGTCAATTTTCATTCCATCTCATTTTTGTGCGAAATGATGTGATGCGATGCAAGAACATAAAACGCCACACTTTTTCAAAAAGCTGTATCATTCCATCATGCTTCCTTTGTTACAACATTTTACAACAAGGGTACAAGTGTAGACGCGCCCGTGGGCCTCACTATAGTTCGGACTCAATTTGTGTCACGGTTCTTAATCTGAACCAAAGAGTCCAAATCCGGCAAATTGTTTTGAGAAACAGATTTTTGAAAAGAAATGCCAAACATGGACTGCTTTGCCAGATACAGAGTCGCCACCTAAATATTTTTATGGGGGAATTTAGGAAACCCTGACTCGGTGCCAAAGGTCACGTGTCCGCCATCACCAAAGTTACCTCGGCTCGGGAGCTTGGGTACGATTGGGGAAGGTCAGCTATGAGCACCCCCTCTCGCCCGATCCGAAGATCGGCCTCTACTAACCGTGATATCCGATTTTGAAAACGTTATGTGTTCTTATTCCCGATATTAGCCTAGAATTACTATGTTATGCGCACAGCAAACAAGTATAGACCAAATCGCCTAAATTGGAACAAAACATTTCATGTTTGTTTTGAAAATGGTTTGCTACTCGCAAGTAGGCTAAAATGCAGGTTTTGCCACCCTCAAGTGGGCTCTTAGAAAAGATGGTTTTGCCACTATCTAGTGGGCTTAAAATTCACAGTTTTAATGCGTTATCCCAATTTAAGCAATTCGACCTCCATCCACAAGCATTCAAGCAGTTATATCACATAAGCAGCTAGCCTCATGGTAATCATGCAATTATGGCAACACTCACACGCATGCGGCATGCTAAAGCATAAAAGCTCACCTAGTACTCCAAGCCAAAACAGAAACCAGTTAGTAATCACATGCATGATCCTAGTTCATATTTGAAATGGCTAATGCAACACATGCAAAGATGCAATCCAAACAGGCTCGGCTATCCTAAACATGGCATGTGAAATGCTGCAACTAACAAATACTCAATTTGGAATTGAAATACGAGTGCAGTTAGCATGATGTACCGAGCGTGGTGCATGTAAGACAAATGTATGGATGCACGCATGCTAAGCAAAAGGTATGCTAATTTAAATATGCCCTAGTCTACCAGCATAAGCGGGTAAATAAAAAGGAAGAAAGACGTGGGGTTGGAAGACATACACACACTCACGCGCACTTATTACACAATTGTCCTCACTCGGAGGGTCCGAATAAATAATACTAAATTAAATATTACAAAATTTCTAATCTAATTAACAAATTAAATGCAAAGAGAAGATGGCCGCAGCCCCCCGCCTCGGGATGCGTGAATGATGCATGCTCGGATTTATCTTGCCCCGAAAGCCCGTACCATACCACTGCTGCCTCTGTTTACACTGCCCTGCTTCTCTGAAAACTGCCAAAATCCTGGGACAGGTTCCCGGAACCCTGTAGGACACCATCGGTTGAAGGGAATACCCACCGGCCATGGGACTTATCCATCGGCTGGGGTTTCATATTATCGGCCACCAATCCATGGCCGATCGGCACTCTACAGTGCCGGTCGGCAAAAACTCCCTGCAGAAACTGGTTTTTACAGCAACAAGGACAGACAGTGTATGGCATGGAATTTCAAGCAAATGTATGCGCGGGCACACTCCCTATCATTCAAGGGACTCAAGGGAGCATGACCCTCGACCCTCGGGCCATCAATCATGCATTTTGATGCGTGATGGCCTAAGGAGCCAAGGTTGCGATTCAATGAAAATGCATGCAACACACGAATGAAGACCAAGACCCTATCATGTCAAGGTCAAGGGTCTCGGTGACTGAGAGTTAAGGCGTGTTACATCACTCGTAGTATGAACACTTCTTAACCCCTCACACTTGGTTTGACACCCCAAACCAAGCAATGCAATTCATGTTATGAAAACATGGCTCGAAAATGCAACATATCACAAAAAAGCATGGCATGCCAAATGTAATGCAACATATCATGGCAAGCATACAATGTTCCTAATATGCAATGCTACAATGCAACTCATCACGTAATGCTAATATGGTACAATGCACGCATGCAATTAGAGGCAACAAGTCAAACATACAACCATGTCGAAGAAGGGACTTAGACTGAAATGGGAGGCCTCAAACACCCCAAAAATAGTGGCTAAAAGTGCCTCAAGTAATGGACAAAATGCACCACAAACATGCAAGCCAAAAGGGGAGCCAAAGCTAAGGCATAACAAAGGGCATTCTACCACCACTAACCCAAACAAACATGGCATGAACTATACAACCAAAAATAGAATTTTAGCATGCAAAAAGAGCTCCAAAACCCACACATATGGCATCCCAAATGAAACAAACACCTAGGCATACACAACGCACGTTTCAAGGCATAAGAGGGTATAACTTCAAAGCATGAGAGGAGCGATGAATGCAAGTATACAAGCATGGTTTAGGGACGGAAATGATATGCTAAGTGATTCCAAATCACCGAAATAGCCTAGCCAATGCATGTTCATGACCCATACCCTTAAGGCTCTCAAGCCAAAATGCAAAGAGGTGACACCAAACATGGCAAGCATGACTGAAACAGTGGCCAACAGATCTTGAACATGGCAAAATGATGCTAATACCTTCATAATATTAGGCTAGATCATGCGAGAATCATGGCCTTAATGTATGGCATACCTCTAGGCAACCTTGAGGAGATATAAAGCAAGTATAATATGCATGAAAGAGACCAACAAACCCACATGAGACAGAGGTAAAACATGTTGTATAAACACCAAATAAGC
Organism: Camellia sinensis; assembly: GCF_055761805.1. Lineage (NCBI taxonomy): Eukaryota > Viridiplantae > Streptophyta > Magnoliopsida > Ericales > Theaceae > Camellia > Camellia sinensis. The sequence goes on from NC_138970.1 coordinate 146,474,823, forward strand.
TCTGAAATGAAGCTAAACAAGATTAGACATGCATGCTACCACATTGAGCCAAATATGCAAACAGGAGAGAGATCAAGGGAGAGGGGTGTCCCTCCCCTATGAAAGACCTCAAACCCTCTTCTTTACCACTGAAAATCCACTGGATTTCAGTGGTGAAAAGAACCAAACACTCAAGCAAACAAAGCCTAACAATGGAAGCACCAAAGGGCCAAACAAGGCCTAAAAGGGTGAGTTCGACCCCCAATGCCAAAACACCCTTAATGACAGTTCTTAAGCATGAAAATATAAGACTTTTTTTAGTTATACACAAAGCTCAAATCAATATGCAAGATAGGTCAAAAGCCAATGCAAGATTGGGGAAACTAAAGTGAAAGTCTTACCCTTGAAGAACACTTCAAGAACAGTTGGTCCAGCCACACTCTACTGAGCAAAATCAGTCCAAAATCTCAAAAAACAACCCTCAATGCCTCTCAATCTCGGAGCAAGGTGTAATGGTGTGTGTATTAGTGCAAAAGTAAGGTCAAAATGCACTTTTAGGCCAAGAAAACACACACAAGGGAGGAGAGAGAGGGAAATATAGAGAGAGAGTGTGTATATAAGATGTATATGTATATAAGCTCTGGTTTTTATGTTCAAAACCACTAACCCTAAACATGGTGGAGGAGAGCTCTTTATATAGGCAAAGGCAAAGGCTTAAGCTTCTTAAAGAAGCTAAGTAAAAAGGGGCAAAGGGTGCAAGGGGAGTCAAGGCTTCTTGAGAAAGCTAGGACAGCTGAAGCTTGGCCAAAGGGTTCAACCTTTTAGAAGGAAAAGGGGTGCAAAGGCTCAAAACAGCCACTTTATGCACGGGGGGAGTGTTGGTGCATTCCAGCTGGCACAGTTGGCATGCACCAAGTCTGAAGGGTGCAAAAGGGGCACACCGGCCAAAACAAAGTGCCGGTCGGCAAAATATAATGCCGACCAGTGATGTGAGGGGACAACCGGTGGGGTGTGGGAATGGCCAACAAGCCATTCCCTGCCTTTCAAAGCAAAAACACAAGTGTTTGGTGCAAAACCAGACACTGAAAAGTCGAGTCGAGAGATCCTGAGGCGAGGCGCGCAGCCGAGACCTCCGGGAACTCGAGACGAACACAAGCACGGATGATCACCGAGTGTTCCAACGGTGACGTCGAAGTCTTGAGGACGGTCAAAAATGGGGTGTCTACAGTTGCCCTTCTTTGACAGAACTCGAAAGTCATAACAATGACGGGAGTGAACGTCAAAGCCCAGAGACGACCCATTTTTGACAAGGCCGAAGACTTAGACAGACATGCAAGACAAGCAAGATATGCGCCCGAAGGCAGGGGTAAAATGCAAGACAATGCATAAAGCCGAACATAACTTATGATCATGCAAGAAACATAGGGACGTATCCCGGTGTTTCGGAAATGTATAAGCATTGGAACGTATTCCAAATGCTCTTAACCAAAGAGGGAGAAACATAGGGACATATCCCGGTGTTTCGAAACGAATGAGAAACATAGGGACGTATCCCGGTGTTTCGAAAAAAGAAGGAGAAACATAGGGACGTATCCCGGTGTTTCGGAAAGAAGGAAGAAGAAACATAGGGACGTATCCCAGTATTTCGAAAAGAAGAGAGAAACGTAGGGACGTATCCCGGTGTTTCGGAAGGAGAGAGAAACATAGGGATGTATCCCGGTGTTTCGAAAAGGAGAGAGAAACATAGGGACGTATCCCGGTGTTTCGGAAGGAGAGAGAAATATAGGGACGTATCCCAGTGTTTCGGAAAGGAGAGAGAAACATAGGGACGTATCTCGGTGTTTCGGAAAGGAGAGAGAACATAGGGACGTATCCCGGTGTTTCGGAAAGAAAAGAGAAACATAGGGACGTATCCCGGTGTTTCAGAAAGGAATAAGAAACAAAAGAACGCGCAAAACAATGCAATGCAGGTGCACAAGACAGTGCGATAAAATGCATTTTCTATGCAAGTATGGGGGCATTTTTTATGCAACATTGAAAGCATATTCTATGCAGAAACATAACGATGCGTGGCACGCATGCAACCGAAGTGTATATGAAAGTTCACATTCTATGCAATGGAAGGGCATTAAACATGTACTCTGGTGCCTCCGATTTACCTTTCGGAGGACTTGGCAACACAACTCTACTCGAAAAAGGGACACCCTATTTACATTGGCGAGAGATAACATCTGCTGCTGCTTTAATTGCCATTCTGACTTGAAGCAGGCTTAAGCTTGGAGTAGAGGCACACTCATTCTTCGGAGCACTGACAAGGCCTGAAGAGGTACATCCAGAGCACAATCACGGAGTTTGCTGAAGGTGAAACACACTCAGATGCTTCGATTTTCCCTCTTTCCTTTTGTTTTGTAGTCCGGAACCTATATAGCTTCAGATAGGTCCTGATTTTACTGTTCTCACATGACCTGGGTTGAACCCTGCAGTTTTCGAAAGAACAAATTCCCTTTTTTGCACAAATGTGAAGAATGGCACAGCACTCTGAGCACACAACAAATCATTTTTTGAAATTGAGAAAATGAGTTCTCGACCAGGTATTGAGCCTACGACTGAACACAGCGAAAAAGACTCAGCAATGAAAAACAAAAGGTAAACAACCTAAACACATCGAGACACGCTCGGAACGACTCAAATCCAAAATCGAGACAAACAAAACAAGAAACACGACACACAGACGTGTTACAAAGACGAGAGACCTCTCAGCGCACGAGGAGCTAGTTTCTCTGGGTATTGTTTCCCACCCTTTTCTCATTTGTGATTCTCACGTCACTCTGGCACTCAATCTCTGTTTTTCTGAAAAAGCCATTTTCTCACTTTTTCTTTCAGAGCACATCTCTCTATTCTTCAATCTCTCATTTTTTTATCCTTCCCCTAGGTGGTTGGTGGATACACAAGGAGTTATGGGCTCTTGCCCCTAGCATTCTACTGGATTCTCTTCTTCTGCTCACAACAGTGATCTTCTCCCATGGAGAGGTTGTGATGCGGCTGGATGTGCAGCAGATTTGCAATTGACATCGGTTGACGATGCTTTGCTGGGGAGTTTGGATGTGATCAGATCTGTCCAGATGAGGGAGTGGAATATCTTGATCCTTTCCAGTTTGTGCTTCGCACTTGGCTCGATACCTCGTTGCTTAAAGGATGTGAGAGCTTTCTGCCCTTTCGTGGTCAACTTCGGGGGTGCCCTTCTTGGTAGGTAGAGTGCTCTTTCTGGCAGGTATGTTGATAATAGGGGAAAGACAGGACACCTGACTCAACTGTGCCCCTAGTTCATCATTTTGACCATTTTTTGTTTTGGTTTTCTACTAAAACAATTTTGACTGATATGAGAGTTAGATTAACACACTTGTTCGATTTTTGATTTGAAATCATGCAAGTCAGGCTATGAGCACAGAAAATTTTTCTTTTTTTTTTGGGTCCAAGAAATGGTCCAGTTTTTGGAAAAGATGGAACAATTTTCAAGAAAATTAGTCAACTTCAGTAAAAATTCTCAAAAACTATTTTTGCAAATGGCCAATGCTTAACAAGCACGGAACCTACTCTTGAGACGCACAACCTTGGATTTGGAGAAAAATTGCCCCCTTGCTCGAAGAGAGCTGCATGGCAACGGAAAGTTGCCTCTTGTTTGAACGGCACCGCAGCGCATTGAATGGCAACGGAAAGTTGCCCCTTGTTTGAATGACACCGCGGTGCATTGAATGGCAACGGAAAGTTGCCCCTTGTCTGAATGGCACCGCGGTGCATTGAATGACAACGGAAAGTTGCCCCTTGTCTGAATGGCACCGTAGTGTATTGTGATCAGTCCTCAGAGCGATGTTTGCAACCAAACTCCCGGATACAGAAAAGACAAAGATGACTAGAACCATCACATGGACACAGTTGAATTTGAAGTGTTTGTGGCTGGACTTCAAGATGAAGTTGCCTACGTATCCCAAACATGGGAATCAAGCCTTACGTAGTTCGGGATAAGGTACACTCGGGTATTATCCTCTCCTTTTTAGGCTCTAACTTTTGCCAAGGCGCCCGTTGCGGGTTTTCGACCTTGCGAGCTTTGTTCTTTTTTTTTTTCATTTCTTTTTCTCTTCTTTTTTTTTTGCATTTCTTTTTCTCTTCTTTTTTTTTTTGCATTTTTTTCGTTCTTTTTTTTTTCTTTTCTTTTGCATTTTTTTTTTGCTTTTTTTTTTTGTATTTTTCTCTTGCTCTAACTTTTGCCTGGGTCGCCCTTCCGGGTTTTCGGCCCAACGAGCCTCTCAAAAGGCAAAAGTGTAACAAGTCCATGCCAAATGGTTTTAGGGTTTTGAAGCCATCCGTATCCAGGAGAGTGGCTATTGTATTGATTTACTGAAGGATCCATCTTCGGCTCTTCGAGCATATCTGTCATTTTTGCCCCTAGTTTGAGGGGGGGCTTCTGATCTAGCTTTACAAGCTTCCTTTGATCTGATCTTCTTGATCTGACTTTGGTGCCTCTTGTTCGAGGGCTGCTTCAAAATGGCAACACAGGCCTCACGTTGTGGTTGACCGTTGAACGTTCTGAACTCAGGTTCAAGGTTTGAAAGTGAGGGGTCGAATCTCGAGGCTGAGAGCAATCCTAAGCTACACAATCTCAAGAGCGATCCCACACAAGTCTTCGCAGGACCGCGCAAAATATTTTTTGAAATTTTTTAAGAAAGCGACAAATCGTTCGCGCCGAAGACAATGTAGAACTAATCTGGATCAAGCTAGGGTCCTTCTCAGTACTCACATTAACAAGCATGATCTCAATCATTAAAGGCTTAGCATGTCTCTCTTTCTCTCAATTGATCAAGTTTTGCAAAACCTGAGGAATTCCTTCCTCTTCGTTTTTATCACAATGTTTCGAAAAAAGTTTTGAAAAACTTAGGTCATTACAATGACTTCAAAGGCACAGAAAAGGCAGGCAAAGAGCACTGTCATTTCATTCAAACTTCTGGCACAACTGGCACACGGCAGAAGCAAACACAAGAGTGTGAAAATCACTGCTATTCCATTAAAATCTGTTGGCATAACTGGCTCCAAGGCAGAAACAGACTCAAAAGAAAGCAAAAAGACAAACACAAAACGAGATAGTGATGTCCGAGGTAACACCCCCGGAATCACCCGACTCTAACAAAATAGGACTGACTCGATACAACAAGACAGACACAACTGACTCAGTAAGAAAAGACTGGCTCTATACAAAACAACAAGACTGACCCAATACCCAAGTCAAAAAGCACAAAAACCAGCATTCGCAAAATGCTCAAAACAGTGCGTGCCATACGCCACATCCGGAGTAAACTGAGCGTCGCCCGCAGGTGGTTCATTCCTCGATCACATCGCATTATCCCCCACAGGTTCATTGATCAAGTGCCGATAGACTTTGCAGGACCTGGTGCGGGGATGACCTTGTTGTCAATCAAATTTTGTATTTCGTGGCGGAGACGGACGCAACTGTCGGTGTCATGACCGGTTTGTTGATGAAAAGCACAGTACTTGGTCGGGTCATGCTTTGCAGGGAGAGGATCGGGTAGGGGCCGTTGTTCTAACGGTTTCAGATGCCCTTTCCTGAGTAGGACCCCTAGAGCTTTAGACAAAGGCATAAAGAGCGGGGTGAAAACCCTCTTGCCTCGGGGTAGATAGTCCGAAGTTCGGGGGTTTGAAGTGGATGCACCAACAAAGGGGGTGGCTGCTCTTGGTGTGGTGGTGGCGACCATGCCCACGTCTGAGGTCCTAACAACTGCGTCACCACCGGTGGTCGCATTTGAACTGCGGGAAAACGGCCTCCTAGGCTGTTCCTTCTCCTGGTCAATGAGGCCCTGCTTCATAGCGTCCTCGATCTGTACTCCCATCTCATGCAAATCTGAAAAGGTAGGGAAGGGGAGCACGATCATTTTCTGCATTAGTTTGGGCTAGAGGTTGCACACAACCATCCGTATTTGATCCTTAGCCGTTGGCCTAATGGTCATCATTGAGGCCTTGGCCTTCCAGCGAGCCACGAATTCTGAGAAGCTCTCCTTTGGCTCTTGGCGGGTGACTTCAAGATCACGAGTTGTGACCTCAATCTGTGCGTTGTAGGAGTATTGATCACTGAAGGCCTCAGCCATCTCTTCCCAATTCTGTTTCACAGAGTTCTCCAATTTTGCATACCAAATTGCGGCTATCCCAGACAGGGTCCGGCCAAACAATTATAGCTTCTGTAATCTGGTGAGGCCCATCGTCCTTAGTATGTCCGAAAATAGCCACAAATGTACCATGGGATCCCCAGATCCATCAAAGCGGTCGATGTGCGGCATCTTAAATCTGTCCGGCAGCGTCACAGCTGAGTCTGTATACCCATCTTCAATATCAGGAATGGAGTGGGCCCCCTGAGACTTCTTGAACAATTTCTCAAGCTTGCTCACTTTCAATGCTGTGAGGTCCGTCTCGACATCAAAGGGGAGGTCTGGTAGGTTGGTGGGTGTTTTAGATAGCTGGGGTAGAACCAGGGGCGGAGCTGGCCCTGTCGGAACGTTCGTATCTTCCTGGACATTAGCTGTCTCCCCGAGTGTTGGAGCTCTTGGTGGGGGAGGAGCCTGGTGTGAAGTAGATACTCCAGTTTGCTGCTCTAACCTGGCAATTGTCTCTGCCTGTTGGGCTATGACCACAGCCTGTTGCTTGGCGAATTCTGCTTGACGGACAGTGTCTTGCTGCATGGCTTTCATACTATCCTGGAGTTGGCGCACCATCTCTTCCAGACTCGACATATTGTTCTGATCTAACTGAGCAACCGGTATACCTCCCTGAGGTAAAAATAGATATCTTAACCCAACTGCGCACAGGTGAGATGGATAATGACTGCTGATCCAAAGACTGATGATCTGTGCCTGACTGGCCCTTTTACCCTGCCTCCCGCAAAGGAGCACTGATTGCCCTTGAACTGAATCTCTGACTTGACAAAGTCTATCAGCACAAGTCCGATGAACCTCGGGGGATATCGGAGCCTTCTCGAGCTATGGTTCCAGGACTACCTAGCAAAAGAGAAACAGACAGCACCTCAGCTTGATTTCACCAAAACAGATATGAGCACTAGGATGACTGTGCCCTCTACTAAATTCTGCCCCAAAATTCTGCCTATAAACCGATACCCTCAGGTAAACTGAATCCCAAAATACTGAACTGGTGCCCGCAGGCCTGATGCCCAAACTTGCAAACTGATACACGCATTCCCTGTAGAGGCCAACTCTAAAGCACATAGCAGATAAGTGAGAGCCAAAACACCCCTATGTTGGGGTAGGGTTTCCCGATCCTATTTTGTCAGGAGCTAGGGTTTCATTATGCACGCAGCAGTTTTCAAACAACCTAACATCGGGTAAGCAACCTGTCCTAATTTGGAATGGTCACTATGGATTTCGATATGCACTAGGTCGAATGGTCGAAAAGGGTGCCTCGGTAAAAACTGGGGTTTGTGTTCCCATACTGTCAGAGCCCATAACCGGTCAGCCTTATGGTCATGCCTTGACAAGACAAGCCTCCGGTAAACCGTTCAGGAATGACAGATGGCAAACACGGTGTCCTAGGCGCACCAATGCACATGTAATGCAAAGAAACACATAAGTGTAGCCAAAAACAGATATCATGAGTTCGAGTCAAGTTCTCTAAGTCCCCAGCAGAGTTGCCAGAAACTGTAGACGCGCCCGTGGGCCTCACTACAGTTCGGACTCAATTCGTGTCACAGTTCTTAATCTGAACCAAAGAGTCCAAATCCGGCAAATCGTTTTGAGAAACAGATTTTTGAAAAGAAGTGCCAAACATGGACTGCTTTGCCAGATACAGAGTCGCCACCTAAATACTTTTATGGGGGAATTTAGGAAACCCTGACTCGGTGCCAAAGGCCACATGTCCGTCATCACCAAAGTTGCCTCGGCTCGGGAGCTTAGGTACGATTGGGGAAGGTCAGCTATGAGCACCCCTTCTCGCCCGATCCGAAGATCGGCCTCTACTAACCGTGATATCCGATTTTGAAAACGTTATGTGTTCTTATTCCCGATATTAGCCTAGAATTACTATGTTATGCGCACAGCAAACAAGTATAGACCAAATCGCCTAAATTGGAACAAAACATTTTATGTTTGTTTTGAAAATGGTTTGCTACTCGCAAGTAGGCTAAAATGCAGGTTTTGCCACCCTCAAGTGGGCTCTTAGAAAAGATGGTTTTGCCACTATCTAGTGGGCTTAAAATTCACAGTTTTAATGCGTTATCCCAATTTAAGCAATTCGACCTCCATCCACAGGCATTCAAGCAGTTATATCACATAAGCAGCTAGCCTCATGGTAATCATGCAATTATGGCAACACTTACACGCATGCGGCATGCTAAAGCATAAAAGCTCACATAGTACTCCAAGCCAAAACAGAAACCAGTTAGTAATCACATGCATGATCCTAGTTCATATTTGAAATGGCTAATGCAACACATGTAAAGATGCAATCCAAACAGGCTCGGCTAACCTAAACATGGCATGTGAAATGCTGCAACTAACAAATACTCAATTTGGAATTGAAATACGAGTGCAGTTAGCATGATGTACCGAGCCTGGTGCATGTAAGACAAATGTATGGATGCACGCATGCTAAGCAAAAGGTATGCTAATTTAAATATGCCCTAGTCTACCAGCATAAGCGGGTAAATAAAAAGGAAGAAAGACGTGGGGTTGGAAGACATACACACACTCACGCGCACTTATTACACAATTTCCCTCGCTCGGAGGGTCCGAATAAATATTACAGTCTGAATAAATAATACTAAATTAAATATTACAAAATTTCTAATCTAATTAACAAATTAAATGCAAAGAGAAGATGGCCGCAGCCCCCCGCCTCGGGATGTGTGAATGATGCATGCTCGGATTTATCTTGCCCCAAAAGCCCGTACCATACCACTGCTGCCTTTGTTTACACTGCCCTGCTTCTCTGAAAGCTGCCAAAATCCTGGGACAGGTTCCTTGAACCCTGTAGGACACCATCGGCTGAAGGGAATACCCACCGGCATGGGACATATCCATCGGCTGGGGTTTCATATTATTGGCCACCAATCCATGGCCGATCGGCACTCTACAATGCCGGTCGGCAAAAACTCCCTGCAGAAATTGGTTTTTACAGCAACAAGGACAGACAGTGTATAGCATGGAATTTCAAGCAAATGTATGCGCGGGCACACTCCCTATCATGCAAGGGACTCAAGGGAGCATGACCCTCGACCCTCGGGCCATCAATCATGCATTTTGATGCGTGATGGGCTAAGGAGCCAAGGTTGCGATTCAATGAAAATGCATGCAACACACGAATGAAGACCAAGACCTATCATGTCAAGGTCAAGGGTCTCGGTGACTGAGAGTTAAGGCCTGTTACATCACTCGTAGTATGAACACTTCTTAACCCTCACACTTGGTTTGACACCCCAAACCAAGCAATGCAATGCATGTTATGCAAACATGGCTCGAAAATGCAACATATCACAAAAAAGCAAGGCATGCCAAATGTAATGCAACATATCATGGCAAGCATACAATGTTCCTAATATGCAATGCTACAATGCAACTCATCACGTAATGCTAATATGGTACAATGCACGCATGCAATTAGAGGCAACAAGTCAAACATACAACCATGTCGAAGAAGGGACTTAGACTGAAATGGGAGGCCTCAAACACCCCAAAAATAGTGGCTAAAAGTGCCTCAAGTGATGGACAAAATGCACCACAAACATGCAAGCCAAAAGGGGGGCCAAAGCTAAGGCATAACAAAGGGCATTCTACCACTGCTAACCCAAACAAACATGGCATGAACTATACAACCAAAAACAGAATTTTAGCATGCAAAAAGAGCTCCAAAACCCACACATATGGCATCCCAAATGAAACAAACACCTAGGCATACACAATGCACGTTTCAAGGCATAAGAGGGTACAACTTCAAAGCATGAGAGGAGCGATGAATGCAAGTATAGAAGCATGGTTTAGGGACTGAAATGATATGCTAAGTGATTCACCGAAATAGCCTAACCAATGCATGTTCATGACCCATACCCTTAAGGCTCTCAATCCAAAATGCAAAGAGGTGACACCAAACATGGCAAGCATGACTGAAACAGTGGCCAATAGATCTTGAACATGGCAAAATGATGCTAATACCTTCATAATATTAGGCTAGATCATGCGAGAATCATGGCCTTAATGTATGGCATACCTCTAGGCAACCTCGAGGAGATATAAAACAAGTATAATATGCATGAAAGAGACCAACAAACCCACATGAGACAGAGGTAAAACATGTTGTATAAACACCAAATAAGCTCTGAAATGAAGCTAAACAAGATTAGACATGCATGCTACCACATTGAGCCAAATATGCAAACAAGAGAGAGACCAAGGGAGAGGGGTGTCCCTCCCCTATGAAAGACCTCAAACCCTCTTATTTACCACTGAAAATCCACTAGATTTCAGTGGTGAAAAGAACCAAACACTCAAGCAAATAAAGCCTAACAATGGAAGCACCAAAAGGGCCAAACAAGGCCTAAGAGGGTGAGTTCGACCCCCAATGCCAAAAAACCCTTAATGACAGTTCTTAAGCATGAAAATATAAGACTTTTTTTAGTTATACACAAAGCTCAAATCAATATGCAAGATAGGTCAAAAGCCAATGCAAGATTTGGAAAACTAAAGTGAAAGTCTTACCCTTGAAGAACACTTCAAGAACAGTTGGTCCAGCCACACTCTACTGAGCAAAATCAGTCCAAAATCTCAAAAAACAACCCTCAATGCCTCTCAATCTCGGAGCAAGGTGTAATGGTGTGTGTATTAGTGCAAAAGTAAGGTCAAAATGCACTTTTAGGCCAAGAAAACACACACAAGGGAGGAGAGAGAGGGAAATATAGAGAGAGAGTGTGTATATAAGATGTATATGTATATAAGCTCTGGTTTTTATGTTCAAAACCACCAACCCTAAACATGGTGAAGGAGAGCTCTTCATATGGGCAAAGGCAAAGGCTTAAGCTTCTCAAAGAAGCTAAGTAAAAAGGGGTAAAGGGTGCAAGGGGAGTCAAGACTTCTTGAGGAAACTAGGATAGCTGGCCAAAGCTTGGCCAAAGGGTTCAACCTGCTAGAAGGAAAAGCGGTGCAAAGGCTCAAAATAGCCACTTCATGTACGGGGGGGAGTGTTAGTGCATTCCAGCTGGCACAGTTGGCATGCACCAAGTCTGAAGGGTGCAAAAGGGGCACACCGGCCAGTAAAATAGGTCACCGGCCAAAATAAAGTGCCGGTCGGCAAAATATAGTGCCGACTGGCCATTAGTTTTAAGAAACCACTGCCGGTGGAACCAATAAACGGCCGGTGATGTGAGGGGACAGCCGGTGGGGTGTGGGAATGGCCAACAAGCCATTCCCTGCCTTTCAAAGCAAAAACACAAGCGTTTGGTGCAAAACCAGACATTGAAAAGTCGAGTCGAGAGATCCTGAGGTGAGGCGCGCAGCCGAGACCTTCGGGAACTCGAGACGAACACAAGCACGGATGATCATCGAGTGTTCCAATGGTGACGTCCAAGTCTTGAGGACGGTCAAAAATGGGGTGTCTACAACAAGTTTTACAGAAAATAAAATTGCCTAATAATGTACAATGTGCTACACCTACTAGTAAAAACGCCAAATAAAGCAGGAACAACTGCATCAATGCTATCAAGTACAGGAATAAGAGGCCCTCTTCGTCCTCTTCTGCGGAACAACCTCTACACCATCATCATCATCTGAATCGGAGTCGCCGCCCTCGGAATCCTCCTCGGCATCATCTCCACTATCAGAACCGGAACCAGAGTCACCCTCTCTGCCAGCGGATGTCTCTGATTGGGGATGTGCAGACTTCTCCTCCTCGCTAGACTTCTCCTCTATGACAGGCACTCTGCGTCCGCCTCTGCTACGGGTCGAACCCCCTCTCCTAGCTCCCCGAGAAGGCCTAGATGGCCCGGCCTGTGGCCCAGCCTGTAGTGGTGGCATCTGAAAAGGAAGAGCGCAATTTGAATACATTAGCCAATAGGTATATCAGATGCAGAGACAAGAATGCTACATAAAGTGGGTGTATGCAGATACAATGTATGAATATGGTGTGTGTCAGATGTGCTCTACACATACAATCAATCAACGCAGTGAAATGGTTAAATACAGCATGTCATCAAAAGTATGATAAATGCAAAAAAACTGAAAAGTACCGAAACACCGACAATGAACAGCTGCGTCTCTCTCCATAGGACCATGCCCTCGAGTGAGGCTACTAACCCGAGTAACCCCTCCGTATACTCCCTGGGAGGCTGCAGCTACAAGCTCAAGTCATCAATGAATAAATGAATGCCTAAGTATCTGAGTGGTAAATGAAAAGTAGTGGAACATACCGGTGGTGAGTCAGGATCACTGACATATCGGTGATCGGGCATAGGAGGCTCTATCGGAATCGGGTAAGATGACCCATATCGCCATCCAGTCAACTCGGTCGGAAGACCTGGCCACCCGGCGTGCTGATGAGTCGGGGGAATCGGGGGAACCAGTCCAGCCCCACCTCCCGATGTGCCAGCCCTACTAGTCGAAGGGATATCTGCAGCCCGGGCTCGACTCGATGATGGCATGCCAGTAGCCCTCCGAGTGGGAGTGCAGACACCTGTCAATGGGGGCATCAAGTATGTATGACGGTAGGTCGCGTACTCTCCGTCCTCCAAATGTAGAGCTGCATCAGTGCCCAGCATAGCCAAATCAACCTCCTGGGGAGTGAGTCCCTCAGTGGACCGCATATCGTCCGGAGGTGCTGCAGGGATACTCTGCTCGGGGTAGCCCATCGTCTGACGCAGAAAATGGTCCCCCAGAAACCAGGCCCTGCCAACTGGCCCCTCAAATAGGATCCTGTATCGAGAAGTGGCCCATCTCCCAGGAAACTGAAATCGGGTATCTCCACCCAAGGGCACCCATGGCTGCCAGGTGATCTGCGGATAATCAAGTGCATGAGCCGATTAGAAATCGCAAATGTGCAAGATGAATCAAAGATGAAAACATAGAGAACTGAGAGTTCTGAATTACCTCGGTCGTCCGCACTGTATCAAAAAACTGCCGCAGGTAGGGTAGAGACTCCCGAGCCCTCGGCCGGTACTGGCCCTCAAATACGAACGAGTAAGGAATCGCAAGAGGCACCTCCACCTCGAGCTCCGGGGCTAGTGTGGAAAAATATGTGAAAACCCATAGCTGTGGAAAACAGGGCAATAGTCATCAGAATACAGAATGTACAGAGAATACAGAATGCTGAGTGCAAAATATGAATATAGAATATACAGAATGGAAAATACAGAATGCTGAGTGCAGAATGTAGAATACCGAATGTAAGGTGTGCTGTGTGCAGTGTACAACTAATGAAAAATAGGAATGTAAATCAAGAGGGAAGAAAATACCTCCCAGGCTCTCTAGTAGCTGCCAACTATGTTCCCCCGCCCGCGGGAGGTCGCGCTCATATAGCAGTAGAGGGTAGCAAGGCCGACGCCACCCCAATCATACTGGTTGACCTGTGATAGGTCTACCAGAGCACTCAACAGATACAGGCCAACGGTGTTCCCCCTATCGGAGAACAAAGTGGTCCCGATGAGGAACATCAAAAACCCTCGAGCGTACTGCTCTATCTCCTCGAGAGTCTCGGGCACAGTCCCTCTGAAATGTGTGGAAAACCAAGTGTACCTGACTCTGCCCGATGACCTGTCAATCTGCGGACGGGCTCCTAACAGATAAATCCAAGCCGCCTTCCACTCGCCCATGTCTGCGTCGTAGGGAACCGGTCGGCCGGCCACGTCAAGACCAGTCAACAGGGCAAAGTCAAACGGGGTCATCGTCATATCCCCGGTAGCTGAGAAATGGAAAGAGTTGGTGGTGTCCCACCATGTCTCCACGAGTGCCCCCATCAGCGTCCTGCTCGCAGGATATCGAGATATCCCTACGCAGAAGGGTCCGAACCCTGCCTCATCAACCAGATCACGAAAGGTCTCCGGGAGCTCTGCGTACCACTCCCTAGCGATGATCGAGCCATAGCCCCATGTAACACGGGAAGATACCTGCATTCAGAGTGAATAGATGTATTCAATTTCAAAATGAAAGTACGAACTGTGTGCAAATCAAATCAGAATGCTATGTTGTGGACTGCGTGTTCAGTATGAGCTGCGTGCAAATACAACAGTGAGCTGTGTGTTCACCTCAAGAGTTTGGGCTGTGTGTTCAAATTTCAAAAACCGTGAGCTGTGTGTTCACCTCAAGAGTTTGGTCTGTGTGTTCAACTTTCAAAAACCATGGGCTGTGTGTTCACCTCAAGAGTTTGGGCTGCGTGTTCAGATTTCAGAAAACTGTGGCCTGTGTGTTCACCTCAAGAGTTTGGGCTGTGTGTTCAACTTTCAAAAACCGCGGGCTGTGTGTTCACCTCAAGAGTTTGGGCTGTGTGTTCAACTTTCAAAAACCGTGGGCTGTGTGTTCACCTCAAGAATTTGGGCTGTGTGTTCAACTTTCAAAAACTGTGGGCTGTGTGTTAACCTCAAGAGTTTGGGCTGTGTGTTCAACTTTCAAAAACTGTGGGCTGTGTGTTCATCATCAAGAGTTTGGGCTGTGCGTTCAACTTTCAAAAATTGTGGGTTGTGTGTTCATCATCAAGAGTTTGGGCTGTGTGTTCAACTTTAAAAAAAAAAAACCGTGGGCTGTGTGTTCATCATCAAGAGTTCGGGCTGTGTGTCCAATTTCCAAAATATGGGTTGTGCGTTCACGACAAAAAGTTTGAACTGTGTGTTTAGATTTCAAAATGTGGGCTGCGTGTTCACAACAAAAGTTTGAGCTGCGAGCTCAGAAATCCAAGTGCTTGAGCTACGAGCTCAGAAATCCAAGTGTTTGAGCTGTGTGTTCAAAATGCAAACAGAATGCTGTGCTACAGACTGAGTGTCCAAGAACAAGCTGTGTGCCAACTTGACAGAATTCTGTGTTGTGAGCTGTGTACTAAAACGAGCAAAGTCTAGTGACCCATAAGCTGTGTGCCAAGTGGACCGGATGGTGTGTGAACGTGTTCAAAATAAGCAGATGAACATATATAGCGAAAATAGGAAATGCGCAAGAAATGCAAAATGCATTACAGAGAATGTAAAAATGAAGTACGTACCTCTCGTGCCTGGTGAGAGAGGCGAGACTCCGGCTCCCGTAGCAGGAGATCCGTAGGTGCTCGTCGATCAAAATCGGTAAAATGATAGAAAACACTCAGGGGGAGGATGTGCTCTTGAGGGTCATACCTCTCAGGGTCAAATGGTCGAACTCTCGGGGGCAATGACATGATGTCCGGCTCACCCTCGGCGCCTGGAGGACCTCCGCCATAAGGGAAATGACCCGCCATTTCAAGAAATCTGCAAAAAGGAGCAAAAATGAGCAAAATTGGAAAAAGTCAACAAAAGTCAACTCTCGGGAAATAAAAAGGTCAACAAAAGTCAACTCCCGAGAAAATGTTCCAAATATCGAGACAAACTTACCTCAAGTGTTGAAAATGGAGAAAGAAGCTCCGAAATCAAATTTTAATCGGTCCAAAGTGAAGAAAACTAAAAGATTTCACGAAATAACTTTGCGTGGGGCGTTGGAAAACGCGTATAGAGCGCAGATCTGAGAGAGAAAATGGTCTAGGAAGAAAGGAGAGCTGATTTCAAACCTGAAGTTGTGAGGAATAGTGAGTTGGACATGTGTATTTAAAGATCCGAATGTAAAAGGACCAAACTATCCCTGTTTTTAGCAAAGTGGTCGACCGGCCACCTTTCCTGGTAGGCCGACCACCCCCTTGCATCAAACCTGGTCGGTGGTACTTTATGATGGTCGGCCATCCTTCCTAGGTGATCTCCAATGTCTCTTTGTTCTCCCTGTAAATTTTGGTGGTGATTGGAGTCCCTAACACTCAAGAAAGTACAAGGAAAGTGCACTTTTCGACGCGAAATCCCTCCGTGGGAACTTCAACTACAACTTTCGATACGTGTTTCATCGTTACTCATCAAGAGCAGGATGTATCCTTTTTGAGTACGTTACGACCCCTCCGGGAGGTAAACCGGAGGTCGCATTTGAGTTACCCTCGCCAAAGCTTGCATTTCTTTGCTCGATGTTTTGTTTGAAACCTGCTTTTGAAGTTGCACTTATCCTGCATTGTTATGCATGTCACTTGCATTGTTATGCACGTCACTTGCATTATTACGCACGTTTCATTGGCATTGTCATGCCCCCATGCTTAACTTGCGTTGTTGCGCACGTTTCTTCTTGTTTCTTCTTGCATTGCGATGCACTTTTTCATCGGCACCATGTTTGTCTGCGTTCGATATAACGTTGAACATATGTTGCTAACTATGTTGTGCTTGTTAAGTTTCTCTCTGTTGCAGGCACGATATTGTATGTACGGTTCATTTGAAGCTGGTGCAACTAGACAAGCCACACAGGTATTGTATCTTCTCCGTGTGAGACGTAGCGAGAATTGTAATTCTCTTACACTCTTACTGCATGAAATGTAGTTTTACTTTGCATTCTCTCTTAGAACTGTTGCACTTATTATGAATATTTGCTTCATTACAGCTTGCTGCTTTGTATGGTCATGAGTTATGTTCGGCTTTGTGCATATCATTTTGCATTTTGCCCCCTGCCTGTGGGCACACTTATTGTTTATCTCGCCTGTTTGTCTAAGTCTTCGGCCTTGTCAAAAATGGGTCGTCTTTGGGCTTTGACATTCACTCCCATCACGTATGACTTTCGAGTTCTGTCAAAGAGGGGCAACTGTAGATACCCCATTTTTGACCGACCTTAAGACTCAGATGTCATCGATTGAGCGCTCGGTGATCGCGCATGTTGTGCTCGTCCTGAGGTCACGAAGTCTCGGCTGAGAGCCTTGCCTCCGGACTTCGGGACTTTTTGTGCTTCGCCTCGGTTTGCAAACCAGTTTCTGTTTTCTCTTCCCAAAGGGAGGGAGAGGTCTCGTAGACCATCTCTCAGTGGGCGTAGGCTACTTTTCGTTGTCGTAGACCACTGTTCCCGTTTGGAGACCAGTTTTTGGTTTTCGGAGCCGTCGGCCGTGTGCCTCGGTTCGGGACCGCTTAACTACCTCTGTTTGCTCCGATTTTTGGCACACACCTTGTTTCCTCTCTTTAGAGGGACATTGTGGCCCGGGAGACCACCTTTGTGATCGCACGCCACCTTTGATGCTTAACAGTCAGTTTTCGGGGCACCGGCTGCGCGTTTTGGCCCCCTAACCCTCGTTTTGCATCCGTCTTGGTTCATTTTTGGCATAAACCCTAGTTTCATTGTTAGGTAGGTGGTACAAGGGTGGGAGACCACCTTTTCTTCTTGGAGACCACCTTTCCCCGGTCAGTTGGTTTTTCTTGACAGGTAAGTGGTCCCCTCACTTTTGAGCCACATTTTCTGGTCTCCCATACCACCACTGAGTTGCTTTCACCTGGGAGACCACCAATCAGGGCTGCCGACCAACTTTTGATGATTGACCCTTTTGAACCTGGTCGGCTGACCAGGGCAAGGGGTCGGCCGACCACCTGAACTGGTTGGCCAGCTTTCTCCTTTTTTGTCTCACTGAGTGTTAGCCAGCTGTGCCAGCTGGAAGCCTCAGAATTGATCCTCCATGCACGTGTATGAAGAATCTTTAAGCTTGGTTTTAAGCTTCTTGAGGAAGCTTTAGCCCCTCTCCTCTATAAAGGAAGAGGTCCTCTTCCTTTGCAAAGGTTCAGACTTTGCTTCTAAGGCATACAATATACACCTCTCTATATCTCTCTCTTTTGTGCTCAAATACTCTATAGTTCTTGGCCCTTTGCACACCAACCCTTAGCTTAACCCTTCCACCATCCATCTAAGCACCTTGGAGCTGGTTTTCAGAGGTTGAAGGTTTGCTACTTTGGTCCTGAAGCTGCTGGAGGTCTTCTCTACAAGGGCAACACTCATTTCCCCATTTTAAGCATTATTTTGCTTCGCATCTTAGCTCCATTTGAAAGCGTATTTGGGCTTTATCATAAACTAAAAAAAAGTCTTATTTTGAGCTCCTCTTGAAGTTTGTTTAAGGTCATTTTTCTGTTGGGGGTCATCTTCCCCCTTGCATGCTTGTTTTGACTTTGTTGTGAGCCATGCATCTAGGCCTTTGCATTGGCCTTTGTTTGACCTCTTAGCCACTGAAATCCAGTGGATTTTTAGTGGCTAGTGTGCTGTTTTGAGCCCCAAAATCAGAGAAGGGTGACCCTCTCACCCCTTGTTTTGTTTACTAGCATTGTTGGTTTTACAAAGGAGCTCATATTTGCACACTTCTTGAGCATGTTTCAGGCCATTTTTGATGAGTTTTAGGACCTGCATGAACTCTTTCCAGAGTTTTTTTTTTGCCATATTAGGTGTCCCTCTTGCATGTGTAGAGTAACCCTCTTCATAGCCTTTCAAAGGAGCCTTTACTTGCATGCTTCCTAGCCTCATTTCAGGCCATTTTCAGTGAGTTTTAGGGCCTTCGTAACCTCTTTCTAGAGGTGGTTTTGTCATGTGGGGTGTCCATCTTGCATGTGTAGAATAACCCTCTTTTTGGCCTTTCAAAGGAACGTATCATTCTTGTATGTATTGACCTTGTTTCCATGAGTTTTTGGGCATTATTTGACATGGCATACTTCTTAATTTTGCTGGTTCGGTGACCTCTTGATTGCCTCACATACTTGTAGTGCAAATCCTCTTTAACTAGCTTACATTGCATGCTATGTTGGCCCTTGATTCTAGCACTTTTTTGCCATGCCTTAAACTGATTTTGTGCATATTTTGGACTTCCTTAGCTCTATTTTTGGGTCTCATGGTCGAATGATGCTTGTTTTGCATGCTTGTAGTGCAATATCCATGCTTAGCTTTGAGTTTCGAGGTCTATTACATGCATATACTGAGGTGTTTTCATGTTTTGGGGCCATTGCACATCATATTTCAGAGCTTACATGTATGCCATATTCCCATGATTTTCACTCTTCAAATGCGTTTGAGAGTTATACTTGAATGCCTTATTTACCGGCCATTGCATGAGCTTCATTTGAATGCATTCCGAGCCATCATCCCAGCACATTTTGCCACTGATTTTGGTCTGCATAGGGACTGTTTGGGGTTAGTTTCATCATTTGAGCATTGTTTTGCATACCTATAGTGTAATCCATGCCACTAGTTTCGGTATTCGGGTCATCTAGCATGCATTTGGTGAAGTGTTTGCATGATTCAGGACCATTGTGCATCATATTTCAGAGCTGGATCATGTGCCATTCTATGCCATATTTCATCCTTTGCCATGCTTTGTTAGAGTTGCATGTTGTGCCTTAGGATCGGTTCTTTGCATTCGTGCATGTTTGCATGCATTTTGGTTGTCTCATTTTCATCATATGGCCATTGATTTGAGTGTGGCTGAGGTCAACTCATATTGGTTTAAGTCCATCTTGCATTGTATATGCCATTTCGTTCATGTTGTTGCATGTTTGACCATCGCATTGTGTATGCTTTGATTATGCCTTTGTGTATGTCCATCTTCGTATGTGTGCATTGTGTATGCCATACAGCTCATGTGCATTGAGTATGCCATTCTAGGTTCATAGCATTGCGTATGCTAATTGCATTTTTGCTTGCATATCATCCCTCGCATGCCAGCATGATTTGGTTGCATTGCATTTAGGGTTGCATGTTAGCCGCATTGTGTATGCCATCTCATTGCATTGTGTTTGGGATAGGAGTTAGCCCAAACACGGGAAATGAGGGACGTTTCGTACTCAAAGTGATGAAACGTGTCTCAATTCCTGGTCGCCGACACTCCGGATTACCCATGATGGAGTTTGGGCCATGTTGTATTTATATGTGCATTCATTTCATATTGAGTCGTGCAATTCGACTCCTCGGCCATCATGCATCGAGATGCGTGATCGGTGGCACGAGGATCGAGGTCTACACTCCCTAGAGCTTGTGCAATGACAGGGAGAGTGGTCGTGCATACATATATGAAAATACTTTGCCATACCCCTTTCTTGCTCTCTGTTGCAGCAAACCAGAAACTGACAGCAAAAACTGATCAACAACCTTCTGGAGTTTTGTATAGCATTCCGGGATCAATTGCAAACAGAGGCGAATCGGGGCATCGTGAGGAATTTCCCGACGAGGCAGCTCGAGCATGCATGCATCTTTCATCATTCGGAATAGAGCTGAGGCGGTCCATTTAGCTTGCATGCTAATTTATTTGCTTTCCTAGTTAATTTGTTAATTAATTAGGGTTTTGTAATATTTAATTAGCTAGAGTAGTTAATTATTTATTCGGACTATATTATTTATTCAGACCCTCCGAGCGAGGAAACAATTGTAATAAGTGTGCGTGTGTGTGATGTATGTCTTCCAACCCCACGTCTTTCTCCCTTTTATTTACTAGCTTATGATGGTTAGTTTAGGGCATGTTTTAATTAGCATACTTATGTTCGCATGTTTGCATTCATTCATCTGTCTTGCATGCACCGGGCTCGGCGCATCATGCTAACTGCATTGTATTTCAATTCCAAGTTGAATACATGTATCGATTGTTGCATCTCATATGCCATCTTAGAAAAGCCGAGCCTATTGTAGTTGCATTTTTGCATGTGTTGCATTAGGCATTCTTAGCATAGTTAGGATTCATGCATGATTTCTAAATTAATTTCTTTCTTTGGCTCGGAGTACTCGGTAAGTGTTTATGCTTTAGCATCTTTGCATGTGTGTGAGTGACTGCCATGATAGCATGCTTACCATGAGGCTATGTGCTTATGTGATATAACTGCCTAAATGCCTGTGGGTAAAGGTTGGGTTATTTGAATTGGAACAATGCATTGAATGAGAGTTTTAAGCCCACTAGAGAGTGGCAAAATCATGTTTTCCTAAGCCCACTTGAGGGTGGCCAAATCCGCATTTTAGCCTACTTGCGAGTAGCAAACCGCTTTCAAAAATAAACATGAAATGTTTTGTGCCAACTCAGGCGATCCAGTCTATACTTGTATGCTGTGCGCATCACATAGTAATTCTAGGCTAATAAACCGGAATAAGAACACATAATGTTTTCAAAACTCGATATCATGGTTAGTAGAGGCCGATCTTTGATCGAGCGAGCGGGGGTGCTCACGAAGTGACCTTCCCCAATCGTACCCAAGTTCCCGAGCTGAGGCAACTTTGGTGATGACGGACATGTGGCCTTAGGCACGAGTTAGGGTTTCCTAAATTCCCCCAAAATAAAATATTTAGGTGGCGACTCTGTATCTGGCAAAGCAGTCCATGTTTGGCACTTCTTTCTAAAAATCAATTTTTCAAAACGATTTGCCAGATTTGGACTCTTTGATGATTCATCGGTCTTGCATTGCACTCCGCGAGATTAGATACAGGACCGTGACATTGAGTCCTAAACTGTAGTAAGCCCCAATGAACAAAACGGGATTCCCTCCCGGGACGTTCGGGGACGTCTACAGTCACATTCGACCTTATTGCCCCTAATTCAAGAGCTGCTTCCAATCTGAATTACATCCGACCTTATTGCCCCTAGTTCAAGGGCTGCCTCCATGCCGGCTATGCAAGCCTTATACTTTGGTTGATTATTGAACATTCTGAATCAAGGTTTGAAAGCTAAGGAGGTTGGACCTTAAGTCGAGAGGGATCCTATGCTGTACAATCTCAAGATCAATTCCAAACATGTCTTCATAGGACCACGCAAAAACTTTTTTTGAAATCTTTTAACGAAGTGACTAATCGCTCGTGCTATTACGAAGACAATATAGAACCAATTTGGACCAAGCCAGGATCCTTCTCAGTACCCACATTAACAGAAATGATCTCATTCATCAAGGGCTTAGCACACCTCTCTTCCTTACAGTCGATCAAAATTTACAAATCCTGAGAAATTTATTCCTCTTTATTTTTATCAAAGTTTTGGAAAAAAGTTTTGTAATGTTTGGTCAATGCAATGAATTAAAGGCACATAGAAGTAGGAAGAATCTTTGACACTTTTATTAAAAAGAAACTACAACTCAGTGATGACAACAGACTCAAAAGAAAATGACAAAGAAGACCTAGACATGATAGAGAAGTCTAGGTTAGCATTCCCAAAATCAACAGATTTAGGCTTGCTAGAATGACTCGAGATCCCAAATCTACAGACTGGGTGGAATCAAACTCAGACTTAACACTCAATTTAGAAAGTAAAATGAAATCATTCTCAAATTGCTAAAACAGTGTGTGTCATCCACTACGTCTGGAATGAAATGTGTGCAATCAGCAGGTGGTTCATCCCTCGATCACAGAAATGGTCGGATATTCCACAAGTTCTATTTATTTACACTGGTAGACTTTGTGGGACAATTTATGATCGGACTTTTCTGAAGCAATGGTGCTACAACAACTTAGCAAAAACAAAACGGAACATCCAATCAGAACTATGGCAACACTTTGGCGCAATTCGCACAACTAATCATTGTATGCTCCCTACTGAAAATAACAGAACCCCACAAACTGACATGCTCGAACCACTGTTCAGAATTTGAGAACCCCAGATCCCATACATTGCACATAGCAAGAAAAAGAATAAACACCCCTATGGGGGTTAGGGTTATCCTGTCCTAGTTTTGAAATGATCTAGGGTTTCACTATTCAAACAAGCAGTATCATACAACTTAGAAATATGAGAGTATCATGTCCTATTTTTGGAAGGCACTATAGCTCACTATATGCATAAGGTCAGCTGTATTCTAGGGGTTGAAGTCAAGGTGACGTCACTAAAGAGTCTTTTGAGCAATAACTAATGAAAATCCTAGGAAGTCAGAAGAGTCAATATAGTCTCTTTTCGAAGTCTGAAAACCTCAGATAGCGGAGCTACCTTTTTGACAGATCTCAAAAGGTTATAACACAAGGCCTTTAAAGTAACGTAGAGATAGGTATAGTGTCACAAAAAGCTTACCTGTGCTCCTAACAGTATTTGGGTAACATAGGGACTTTAAGTGCACCAATGCATGCAATGCAATGAACATATACTTGACAATAAAAGTCATATCATGGAATTTGAGTCAAGATTTCATAAAATCCCTAGCAAAGTCACCAGAAACTGTAACATGCCCGGGAGGTACCCGCACACATTAAACAGTTCGGACCCTCGGTCTCTTTGATCTAGTTACACTAGTGCGATGAAAACATAAATAAGAGTCCAGATTTGGCAACTTTTTAGAAAATCTATTTTATTGCAAAACCTTTTGCTAGAAATGGACTGCGTCATCAGATCTCAGAGTCCCCACCTAATATTTTGGGAAATTAGGAAACCCATGACTCGCGCCAAGGCCACTGTTCGTTATAACCAAAGTTGTCTCGGTTCGGAACCTTAGGTATGAGAGGGGAAGGTCATTAATTGAGCACCTTCGCTCACCCGATCAAAAGATCGGCCTTTACTAAACCATAATATGAATTTTATTTACTTTATATGTTCATATTTGGATTATTTAATAAATCCTAAAAATTACTATGTGAAGCATACAAGTATAGACTATGTCATTCATTTTGGAACAATTTGACTTCATGTATTTGGAAAGAGTTTTGAAGATGTACAACTCAAAGAAATTGAGTCAAACATGAAAATTAACATCATTCCAAATTAAGCAACACAACCTTCATCCACCAGCATTCATGGAGTTATATCAAATAAGCAACTAGCCATATGGTAAATTGTTAAACATAGTAAAGAAGGCGCCCACAAGCGGGATGCTAAAGCATAAAAACTTACAGTTTTACTGACGTCCCGCGAACAGTTACAAAACAAAGTTAGCCAAATATGCATGATTTTATATACAAAATCCTAATGCAATACAAACACAAGAATGCTTCTAAAGATTCGGCTTTTAAGATATGACATGTGAATCATCTCAAGAACATGAGGTAGCACACATAATCACATAGGAATTGATTAAATCCATAAATACAAACTTAGCCAAATCAATATGCATGAAATATGGATTTAATAATATAAAAAAATGATGCATATTCACAAAGAAAAGTAAGTAAAAGAATGTGATAAAAAGAAGCGGGGTAGGAATTATTACAACGCTTTTAAATATTACAAACCCAAATAAAAGGAGGAGAGGAGAAAAAAAATATTGCAAAAAAATATATATAAAAAATCCTTACAACTCTCAAATTAAAAATAAAATGGAAAGATGCCTCGGAGATCGACCGCTAGAAATGGTTCTGTTTACTGCTGGGAGATTGCTCTATTTTGCTAAAAAAAACTCAATTTTGCGGGAGCGCTATTCATCCCGGAGGCACTATTCATTACCGAAAGTACTATTCACCGTGGCAATTACTATTCAACCTCTTTGGTCATTATTCATTTTGCTGGGCATTTTTTCATCTGTGGTTACTATTCATTACCAGAGGTACTATTTATCATTGGGGTTACTATTCACCGCCGATCACTATTCATCTGGTGGGGTCACATCTTTAACAAATTAGGTCGTTTGATTGACCATTTAAAGTAGTAATTACAAAAATTTATATATAAGCAGTAAATTACAACATATATGTGGGTAGTGCAGCCTTCCTTTTAAAGCGGTAAAACAGTTATATAAAAAAAAATAGTAAATTACAACAGATATGTGAGTGGTGCAGCCTTCCCGTTAAACCAATAAAAATGTTATGAAAAACAGTAAACGAAGTATTTAAACAAGTTATATCACATTTTTAAATTAAATGAAAGTTTGCGAAAATTCACCTTTCGGGGAAATGATGAATTCTCTGATTCACAAACTTTCTTTTGATTACCCTCAAGGTTGTGGAATGTGTTTTCAATTCTCAGTCCAAAATTTAGAATTTTAGCTTTAGTGGTTGGTTTTTGAATGGTGTATTGATGAAATAGAAATAAAAGTTTAGTTCAGAAATATAAAATATCTAATATTTTCTTTTTCTCTCTCTTAAAAAAACTATTTTTTTTTTCTTTCTGATCCTATTTTTCTTCTCAATTCTCTCTTTCTGATTCTTTCCCTCAATTCTTCTTCTCCAGTTAATTTTCTCTCTCTCTCTCTCTCTCTCTCTCTCTCTCTCTCTCTCTCGTTTTTCATTCCTGCTCCATTCGTTTATCGGCAACAAAAGATGAAACGGTGGAGGGGAGGTTTTTTTTTTCTCCAAATATGCACAGTAATTTTATAATATAATAATTTATAATATATATGAAATGAGACTGGATGGTGGTAACGCACCACCGAATGTAAATAATAAAAATAATATATATATATGTTTAGTAGTTGGGTGTCGACAGACACCAATTTTTTTTATTTAATTTATTTTATTATATAAAATATTTAAAATGTATAATTTATACCAACTTATGTACAATATTAATAAACTAATAAAATATATGATCTAAAATAATTTGGCTAAAACAGGTATAGGTTGGGATTAAAACTCAAATTTCATCTTTTTACTGAGAATTTTGTGAGATAACATATTCTTATTTTCATCATCGGGTGATCAAAATAAAGCGTCCAAGTCTTAAGACCGGTCAAAATGGGGTGTCTACACTAGGGCATATGAATAACATGAACCCATACAAATAAAACCTAACTATAACATGATGAATAACAACATGCATAAAAAAAAAAAAAAAAAAAAAAAAAAACTGAGAGAAGAAAACATCCTACCTTAAAAGGAAAGAAAAAAGATAAACCCTAGTTACGAAACTTTGACGAAATAAAAATTTGAGATGGTGAAGTTGAAGCTCTCAGTTTACTCTACAACTTTAAGTCTTGGACCAAAGATCAACTCCTTCCCTAGGTAGATCGAATCGAAGCTCAAATTTTATAAAAATTGTGAAAAAGACAAAGAAGAAAGAAAATAGATGAAAGAGAGATATAAAGTGAGAGTGAAAGGAAATGTGTGAAATCTAAAGAAAATCGTGTATATTGTAAAAATATTGGAAAAGGTGTATGGAGGAGAGTCTTCTATGTTGCCTGAAAGAGTTTGTCACTGCACGATTTGTTTATGTAAGCGGATCAATCTAAAAAGATCAACTTGAGAGCCATTAAATCCACTCGTGTGGAGGTACTAGACCATTATGTAGAGCCATTACTCAGAAAGCCCAAAACCACTGTCTCAATCCGCTCATGCAAATCAAATCTTCCACTCATACAGATCTCCTTAGCACAAGGATCCAACTTTAGATTTCTTTTCGAAGTCCAAATCCCATACTTGCAAGTACCAAAATGCAATACACAAAAAAAATGAAATAAATGAGGTTCAATAACATCCTTACAACCTCGAGAACAAAACAGTAAATACATTATGATTCTATAAGTCATGCTAATCCATGGATTTAAATACAAATAATCTAAACCTAGATGTAGACGTCCTCGAACGCCCCGGGAGGAACGAGTCCCCCGTTCTGTTCATTTGGGCTCACTACAGTTCAGGACTCTCAAATTGTCACGGTTCTAAATCTGAACCAAAGAGTCCAAATCCGGCAAATCGTTTTGGGAAAACAGATTTTGAAAGAAGTGCCAAACATGGACTGCTTTGCCAGATACAGAGTCGCCACCTAAATATTTTATTTTGAAAAATTTAGGAAACCCTGACTCGTTGTCTAAGGCCACGTGTCCGTCATCACCAAAGTTGCCTCGGCTCAGGAACTTGGGTACGATTGGGGAAGGTCACTTCGTGAGCACCCCCGCTCGCCCGATCAAAGATCGGCCTCTACTAACCATGATATCTATTTTTGAAAACATTGTGCATTCTTATTCCGGTTATTAGCCTAGATTTATTATGTGATGCGCACAGCATACAAGTATAGACCGAGTCGCCTGAATTGGAACAAAACATTTCATGTTTGTTTGTTTGAAAATGGTTTGATGGTGCTACCCGCAAGTAGGCTAAGACGTGGATTTGCCACCCTCAGGTGGGCTTAGAAAACATGATTTTGCCACTATCTAGTGGGCTTTAAAACACACATTTGATGAATTGTTCCAATTCAAATAACCCAACCTTCACCCACAGGCATTCAGGCAGTTATATCACATAAGCAATTAGCCTCATGGTAAGCATGCTATCATGGCAGTCACTCACACGCATGCAAGGATGCTAAAGCATAAAACTTACCGAGTACTCCAAGCCAAAACAAAAGCTAAGTAGAAATTCATGCATGATCCTGATTATACAGAAATGCCTAATGCAACACATGCAAAAGTGCAACTATAGCAGGCTCGGCTATTCTAAACATGGCATATGAAATGCTACAGCTAACATGTATTCAACTTGGAATTGAAAATACAATGCAGTTAGTATGATGCGCCGAGCCCGGTGCATGCAAGACAGATGAATGAATGCAAACATGCTATCATACTGTATGCTAATTGAAACATGCCCTAATCTAACCATCATAAGCGGGTAAATAAAAGGGAGAAAGACGTGGGGTTGGAAGACATACATCACACACACGCATACTTATTACAGTTGTGCCCTCACTCGGAGGGTCCGAATAAATAATATACAGTCCCAAATGAATAATGACAGTCCAAATTTGTACAAAACCCTAATTAATTAACAAATTAAATTAGAAAAGCAATAAATTGGCATGCAAGCCAGGGACTGCCTCAAATCTGCTCCAGATGATGAATGATGCATGCTCGGGTTGCCTTGTGCGGGGAATCCCTCGCGATGCCCCGGTTTGCCTCTGTTTGCAATTGTTCTTGGAATGCATGCCAAGCTCCAGAAGGCTGCCGATTTCTGATTTGCTGCAACAGAGAGCAACAAAGGGGCATGGCAAAGTATTTTCACATATGTATGCATGACTACTCTTCAGGGAGTGTAGTCCTCGATCCTCGTGCCACCAATCACGCATATCGATGCATGATGGCCGAGGAGTCGAATTGCACGACTCAATATGAAATGAATGCACATATAAACACAACAAGACCTAAACTCCATCATGGATAATCTAGAGTGTCGGTGACTGGGAATTGAGACACGTTCCGTTACTCGAAGTACGAAACGTCCCTCGTTTCCCGTGCTCGGGCTAACTCCTATTCCAAGCACAATGATATATGCATGACATGCATGAATGCAACTAATATACAACCTAGCATGCACAATGCTATGAAATGGCATACACGATGCACGAGGTAACATGACATACACAATGCGCTAACATGCAACCTAGCATACACAATGCTATGAGATGAAATGGCATACACAATGCACAATGGACTTACACCAACATGAGTGGACCTCAGCCACACTCACATCAGTAGCCATGAGATGAAAATGAGACACTCGAAATGCGTGCACACATGCACGCAAACCGAGGACCGAACCTAAGGCACAAATGCCACTCTAACAAGGCATGGCAAGGCACGAAATATGGCATACAAACATGCAAGTTTCAGCACTGAAATTTGATGCAAAATGATCCCAAAACATGGAAACATGGCACCCGATGCATGGAATGGCCCCGAAACACAAAACTAGGCATACGCATTGGCCTATAGCTATACAAAAAATGCATTATTTTATCATGAATCATGAGGACAGATGCAATAAAGTCCCAAAACATGAATATTTCCAGTTTATAACAAGTCCCAAAAATGAACCCAAATAGGGCTAATCTATCATGCAAAAATGGCCCTAAGATAGAGATTAAACACAAAGGGACAGAAGCTGGCCCCAAATGGCAAAGATCCCTTCAACAAAGTTTAAGAGGGGCTCAAAGCAAGTCACTTTACAGTTTACATCAAGCCACGAAAATAATCACAAACAAGGCCAAACTATCATGCAAGAAAAGGGCCTAAAAGAGGGGTAAAGAGACAAGTGGCAACTTCTGTTCTCAAACGGAGGAGAGCCCTTCAACAAAGTTGAATAGGGGCTCAAAAAAAGATATTTTACAGTTTATGAAAAGATCCAAAACAACTCACAAATAGGCCTAAAGTACTATGCAAAAATTGGCCTAAAAGAGAGATAGAGAAGCAAGTGATAGCAGGAGGCCTCAAACAGAGGAGAGCCCTTCAACAATGTTGAAGAGGGGCTCAAAAAAAGATATTTCACAGTTTATGGAAAGATCCAAAACAGCTCACAAACAGGCCAAAAATACTATGCAAAGATAAGGCCTAAAAGAGAGTTAAAGAAGCAAGTGATAGAAGGAGGCCTCAAACAGAGAAAGACCCTTAATCAAACATGAAAAGGGGCTCAAAATATGACTATTTACAGTTTGGGTCGGAGCCCAAAAATTCAAGAAACTAAGGCCTATATACAAAGCAAAAAAAGGACTAGAAAAGGGAAGAAAGTGACTCACCCTTGTAGACCAAAGCTCCAACAACTTTTGAGTCAAGTTTGGGAGTTCTTCACCTCTGGGAAGCAGCCTCAAGTTTCTGGAATGGAAGATGGAGGCCCTGTGCTATGAGGTGTGTAGACGTCCCCGAACGCCCCGGGAGGGATGAGTCCCGTTCTGTTCATTTGGGGTCACTACAGCTCAGGACCCTCAAATTATCACGGTTCTAAATCTGAACCAAAGAGTCCAAATCTGGCAAATCGTTTTGAGAAAACAGATTTTGAAAGAAGTGCCAAACATGGACTGCTTTGCCAGATACAGAGTCGCCACCTAAATATTTTATTTTTGGAAAATTTAGGAAACCCTGACTCGTTTGCCTAAGGCCACGTGTCCGTCATCACCAAAGTTGCCTCGGCTCAGGAACTTGGGTACGATTAGGGAAGGTCACTTCGTGAGCACCCCCGCTCGCCCGATCGAAGATCGGCCTCTACTAACCATGATATCAAGTTTTGAAAATATTGTGTGTTCTTATTCCGGTTATTAGCCTAGATTTACTATGTGATGCGCACAACATACAAGTATAGACTGGATCGCCTGAATTGGAACAAAACATTTCATGTTTGTTTGTTTGAAAATGGTTTGATGGTGCTACTCGCAAGTAGGCTAAGACGTGGATTTGCCACCCTCAGGTGGGCTTAGAAAACATGATTTTGCCGCTATCTAGTGGGCTTAAAACACACATTTGATGAATTGTTCCAATTCAAATAACCCAACCTTCACCCACAAACATTCAGGCAGTTTATATCACATAAGCAATTAGCTTCATGGTAAGCATGCTATTCATGGCAGTCACTCACACGCATGCAAGGATGCTAAAGCATAAAACTCACCAAGTACTCCAAGCCAAAAAAAGAAGCTAATTAGAAATCTATGCATGATCCTAATTATACAGAAGTGCCTAATGCAACACATACAAAATGCAACTATAGCAGGCTCGGCTATTCTAAACATGGCATATGGAATGCTATAGCTAATATGTATTCAACTTGGAATTGAAATACAAATGCAGTTAGTATGATGCGCCGAGCCCGGTGCATGCAAAACAGATGAATGAATGCAAACATGCTATCATACTGTATGATAATTGAAATATGCCCTAATCTAACCATCATAAGCAGGTAAATAAAAGGGAAGAAAGACGTGGGGTTGGAAGACATACATCACACTCACGCACACTTATTACAACATTGCCCTCGCGCAGAGGGTCCGAAAGAATAATACAGTCCCGAATAAATATTACAGTCCAAATAATTACAAAATCCTAATTAAATTACAAATTTAACTAAGAAAGCTGTAAACTAGCATGCAAGCTAGGGACTGCCTCGACTCTGATGAATGATGTATGTTTGGGCTGCCTTGCGCGGAAATCCACTGGGATGCCCCAATTAGCCTCTGTTTTGCATTTATTCTTGGAAAGCGCGCCAAGCTCCGGAAGGTTGCTAATTCTTGATTTGCTGCAACAGAGAGCAGGAGAGGGGTATAGCAATGTATTTTCACATATGTATGCATGTCTCGATTCTCGTGCCACCAATCACGCATCTCGATGCATGATGGCCGAGGGGTCGAATTGTGCAACTCAATATAGAATGAATGCACATGAAAACACAATGAAACCTAGACTCCATCATGGATAATCCGGAGTGTCGGCGACTGGGGAATTGAGACACGTTCCGTCACTCGAAGTACAAAACGTACCTCGTTTCCCGTGCCCAGGCTAACTCCTATCCCGAACACGATGCAATATGCATGACATGCATGAAATGCAACTAAGATACAATCCTAACATACACAATGTTATGGAATGGCATACAAGCTGCACGAGGTAATACACAACCGAGCATACACAATGCTATGGATGAAATGGCATATGCAATGCAACAATGGGCTTACACCAACATGAGAGAGCCTCAGCCACACTCACATAGGAGGCCATCAGATGAAAATGAGACAATTCGGAATGCGTGCACACATGCACGCAAACCGAGGACCGACCTTAAGGCACAAAATGCCACTCTAACAAGACATGGCAAGGCATGAAATATGATATGCAAACATGCAAATTACAGCGCTAAAATACGACCCGAAACAGCCCCGAATCATGATAATATAGCACCCGATGCATGAAATGGTCCCGAAATGCAAGATTAAGCACATGAAATGACTTGTAGCTACATCAAGCATGCATTATTTGCTTATGACATGTGAAGACAGATTCAAGGAAGCCCCAAAATAAGCATGTTTACAGTTCTAAGCAAGGTCAAACAGCGAATGCAAATGGGGCTAAACTAGCATGCAAAAATGGCCCCGAAAGCAAGCTAATGAAGCAGGTCATAGCTGCAGGCCTCAAACAGCCGAGGGTCCTTCAACAATATTGAAGAGGGACCCAAAATATGATATTTTACAGTTCTGAAAAGAGCCCAAAACAAACACAGATATGGCTAAGCTCTCATGCAAGAAATGGGCCAAAGGATGGACAAAGGAGCAAGTGAAGGTTGCTGGCCTCAAACACAAAGGGGCCCTTCAACAATGTTGAAGAAGGGCCAAAAATATGGCATTTTACAGTTGGTGGCCAGACCCAAAACAGCATATATACAAGCCAAAAATACTATGCAAAATATGGCCAAAAGAGAGATATAAAGGCAACTGATAAATGAAAGCCTCAAACAGCAATGAGCCCTTCAACAATGTTGAAAAAGGGCTCAAAATAAGCTATTTTTCAGTTCATGACAGAGCTCAAAACAATTTATACATAGGCCAAAAATACTACACAAGACAATGGCATACAAGGGAGATAATGAAGCAAGTGCAACAAGGAGACCTCAAAAAGGTAAAGGCCCTTGATAAAACATGAAAAATAGCTCAAAATAATCCTAGTTCCAGTTAGGGTTAGAGACCAAAACAACAAGCAAGAATGGCTTGTAAATGAATCAAGAAAATGCTAGAAAAGGGAAAATGGAAGCTTACCCTCGAAGACTTGTCTTTGGTAGCTCCTTGGACCAAAATGCAGCACTCCTAAGCTCTGGAGAGCACCCTCAAACTGCTGGAATGGAGGATGGAAGGGTAGGGCTATGGGTTGGTGAAGAAATGGTGTAGGGTTAAGGGTGTTTGAGCTTGGAAATATAGAGAGGGAGAGAGATATAATGCAAGGGTCTTGGAGGGAAATTTTGTTACCCTAATATCAGAGCTGGAGCCTCTGATATATAGGCAAGAATGGGGGGAAAAAGGGGGGGAAAAAGGGAGGGAAAACACACCAAGTTTCCCTCCAAAAAGCACCCCTCCGGATACAGAATATGGGGGAAAAAGACTGCATATTTGCACTGTAGCTGATGCAAGGAATATGGCCGGCTAGTTATCTTGGCTGCAGGTGGCCGGCCGGCTAGCTCCCATGGCCGGCCGGCCAAGGGTCAAAAGGTTCAAAAGGATTTTCTGGCCGGCCACCACAAATTGGTGTCCTCCCAGGTGCCCTCAACACAACCCTGTAGTTCAAAATTGTCAACTGCAAAACAGGAGAGAGAACAAGCCATTTTTAGAAAGGGTTCAAAAGGGTCAGGTGGAATTACTGGCCAACCACCAACTTTTGGTGTCCTCCCATGTGTGTACAACACAAATATGTGGTTAAAAGTTCAAGAAAATGGCCCAAGGTTGTTTAACATTGGCTTTGAAGTGAAGAAAATCGGGCGACGGAGGGCGATGAAGGGATAAAGTTGGCTGACAAAACAATTACTGGCCTCCCACCCTCCTACGGCCTTCCTACCAATGAAACAGAGGTCCCTGCCGAAAATGAACGAAAACCGATGCAAAACGAATGTTTGGGGGCCGGAACGCGCAGTTCGAGGTCCCAAAAACTGGCTGTTAGGCACCGGGAGTGGTGTTCGACCACGAAGTCGGTTTCCCGAGCCACAGTGTCCCTCAAAAGGGAGAAAATAAGAAGTATGCCAAAAACCAGAGCAAATGGAGGTGGTTAGTCAGTCCCGAACCGAGGCACACGGCCAACAGCTCCGAAAAATCGGCAACCGGACTCTAAACAGGCAAAAATGGCCTACGACCACGAAATGTAGCCTACGGCCACTGAGAGATGGTCTACGGGACCTCTCCCTCCCCTCAGGAAAAGAAACAGAGAAAACTGAGTCTGGTTCGCAAACCGAGGCAAGGCACAGAAGAGGGTTCGGAAATCCGGAGGCAGGGCTCACGGCCGCGACTCTGAGACTTCTAAACGAGTACAAAATGCAACATCACCGAGCACTCAATCGGTGACGTCTGAGTCTTAAGGTCGGTCAAAAATGGGGTGTCTACAGTTGCCCCTCTTTGACAGAACTCGGAAGTCACAAGTGACGGGAGTGAATGTCAAAGCCCAAAGACGACCCATTTTTGACAAGGCCGAAGACTTAGACAAACATACAAGATAAATAGAGATGTGCGCGCAGGCATGCCCGCAGGCAAGGGGGCAAAATGCAACTGACAATGCAAGAAGCCGAAGGTAACTCAATGATCGTGCAAATGCAGCAAGCTGTAATGAAGCAAGTATTTCGCAAATAGATGCAACAGTTTTAAGTAAGAATGCAAGGCAACAACTATATTTCATGCAGTTAAGAATGCGGAGAATTATTCAATCCTCGCCACGTCTCACACGGAGAAGATACGATATTTGCGCGATTCGTCTGGTTGCACCAGCCTCAAATGAACCGTACATACAATATCGTGCCTGCAAAAGAGAGAAATTCAACAAGCACAATATGCTACCAACATATATTCAATGTGATTCCGAAAGTTTGATACACGCAGTGCCGGCGAGTGAATGCATCGCGATGCGAGAAAGGAACGTGCGTGACAATGCATGCTCAAGCACAGAGGTATGGCAATATCAAGAAATGTGCATAATAATGCAAGTATGCTCATGAGAATGCAAGTTATGAGCGTGATAGTGCAAAACGAGCATAAATCAAGGTGCCCGTTTGTTACGAAATAACGAGCAAGGAAACGCGTGTTTCGGCGAAGGCGACTCGACCACGTCCTCCGATTCACTTCCTGGAAAGGCTACAACACATTCATAAGGGATACATTTTGATTTCGATGAATAATGATGAGACACATGTCAGAACTTGAAGCTGAAGTTCCGGCGGAGCAATTTTGCGACAGAAAGTGCACTCTTCTTGAACTTTTTCAGGTCCCGGGGACTCCAATCCTCCTCAAAATTTGCAGGGACCTTGGGGGGCATGTGGGGAATATGGCCGGCCAGTTTTATGGAGAGGGGGAGGTGGCCGGCTAGTTTTTGAAAAGTGAATGGCCGGCCAGCCGGAAAAGGTGGCCGGCCGGCCACTTGCCCAAATCCGCGGGCAAATTGGTCTTTTCACCTCCTTTTCTTTATATTCTCTCACCCAAACACTTCGAGCTCATAACTTCAGCCACGAAATCTTCTCCTCTTGCTTCCCAAACCATTTTCTCCCTCAGATCTGAGCTCTATACGCGTTTTCCAACGCCCCACGCAAGTTGTTTTCGCGAAACATTCAGTTTCAAGCACTTTGAACCGATTAAATTTTGGTTTCGGGGCTTCTTTTCTCATTTTCGCCACTTGAGGTGAGTTTATCTCAATATTTGGAAGATTTTCTCGGGATTTGACTTTTGTTGACTTTTTCATTTCCCGAGGGTTGACTTTTGTTGACTTTTTCCGATTTTGGCTCATTTTTGCTCATTTTTGCTCCTTTTGCAGGCTTTCCGAAATGGCGGGTAATTTTCCTCATGGTGGAGGCTCTCCGGGTGCCGGGGATGATTTTGATGTCATGACTTTGCCTCCGAGGGTCCGACCCTTTATTCCCGAGAGGTATGCCCCGCCGACACATGTTCTTCCCCGGGCCATTTTTCATCACTTTACTGATTTTGATGATCGAGCACCTGGAGATCTACTTCTGCGAGAGCCAGAGCATCACCTCTCCTATGAGGCACGAGAGGTATTTACTTCATTTTCTGTATTTTTCGTGCCTTTCGTGCCTTTCGTGCCTTTGCCATGCTTGAACACACAGTTTAGCCTATGACATAGTACTTTGTTTGCATCCTGAACATATGACTTAAACACTTGAGTTTCTGAACACTCGGCTCATTAATTGATTGCGAACGCACGACACACATTAGTTAAGAAGTGGACACACGGCTCAAACACTGATTTGTCGAACACACAGCCCGAATTAAAGGTGAACACACAGCCCACACTGACTAAGAGTAGAACACGCAGCCCAAACTCTGATTTTCTGAACACGCAGCCCAAGTTGAAGGTGAACACACAGCCCACACTGATTGAGAGTAGAACACACAGCCCAAACTCTGACTTTCTGAACACACAGCCCGAATTGATGGTGAACACACAGCCCACACTGATTGAGAGTAGAACACGCAGCCCAAACTCTAATTTTCTGAACACGCAGCCCAAATTGAAGGTGAACACACAGCCCACAATGATTGAGAGTAGAACACGCAGCCCAAACTCTGATTTTCTGAACACGCAGCCCAAGTTGAAGGTGAACACACAGCCCACACTGATTGAGAGTAGAACACGCAGCCCAAACTCTGATTTTTTGAACACGCAGCCCACACTGATTGAGAGTAGAACACGCAGCCCAAACTCTGATTTTTTGAACACGCAGCCCAAATTGAAGGTGAACACATAGCCCACACTGACTAAGAGTAGAACACGCAACCCAAACTCTGATTTTCTGAACACGCAGCCCAAGTTGAAGGTGAACACACAGCCCACACTGATTGAGAGTAGAACACGCAGCCCAAACTCTGATTTTCTGAACACGCAGCCCAAATTGAAGGTGAACACACAGCCCACACTGACTAAGAGTAGAACACGCAGCACAAACTCTGATTTTCTGAACACGCAGCCCAAGTTGAAGGTGAACACACAGCCCACACTGACTAAGAGTAGAACACGCAGCCCAAACTCTGATTTCTGAACATGCAGCCCAAGTTGAAGGTGAACACACAACCCACACTGACTAAGAGTAGAACATGCAGCCCAAACTCTGATTTTCTGAACACGCAGCCCATTTACTTGCACACAGCTTATTCATTTCATTGGCACACAGCTCATTTATTTCATTGGCACACAGCTCATTCATTTTCATACTGACACATGTATTCATTCTGAATGCAGGTTGGTTCTCGCGCTGTGCGGGGATATGGCTCCACCGCTGCGAGAGATTGGTATATTGAGCTTCCGGAGGCTGTCCGGGATTTAGTAGATCTGGCGGGGTTCAGGGCCTTCTGCGTTGGGTTATCGCGTTATCCGGCCAGGAGGATACTGATGGCAGCTTTGGTGGAGAGATGGTAGGACACCACCAACTCCTTTCATTTTTCCGCCACTAGGGATTTGACTATGACCCCGCTGGATTTTGCTGTATTGACTGGCCTGGACATAGGAGGTTGGCCCATTCCTTACGACGAGGACATGGGCGAATGGGAGGCCGCTTGGATACATTTGCTGGGGGCCCACCCGCCTGTTGACAGACCTTCCGGGAGAGTTCGATACACCTGGTTCGCTTCCCATTTTCGGAGGGAGGAGATGGAGCCCGGGACTCCTGAGGAGACAGAGCAGTATGCCCGTGGTTTTCTTATGTTCCTCTTCGGGACTACTCTGTTTGCCGATAGAGGGAACACAGTTGGGCTGTATCTGTTGAGCGCTCTGGTTGACCTATCACAGGTCAGTCGGTACGACTGGGGTAGCGCCGGCCTGGCTACCCTTTACTGTTACATGAGCGCGACCTCCCGCGGGCAGGGAGACTTACTTGGCGGTTATTGGAGAGCCTGGGAGGTACTTTCTGTCCTCTTGATTTACATTTCTGCTCCTCATTACTTGTATATTGCGCACACAACGCACTTTACAGTCTGTATTTTGCCCTCAGCACTTTGTACTTACATTCTGCACTACTTTTCTCAGTTATGGGTCTACGTATATTTCCCAACGTTAGCCCCAGAGTTAGAGGTGGCAGGGCCCCTCATGACCCCGTACTCGCTGGTGTTCGAGGGCCAGCACCGGCAGAGACCCCGAGAGACCCTCTTTTATCTGCGACAGTATTTTGACACGGTGCGCTCATCAGAGGTACTTCAGAACTCTCAGTTCTTTCTGTTTTCATCTCTGTTTTGTCCTGTACATTTTCGATTTCTGCTTGGTTTATGTGCCTGTTATCTGCAGATTACATGGCAGCCTTGGGCACCCTTGGGTGATGGTCTCCGATTTCAGTATGTCGGAGGATCGGGCACCTCCCAGTACAGGGTCCTGCTCGAAGGACCGGTTGCTAGAGCATGGTTTCTGGGGGAACGCTTTTTGCGTCAGGTCTGGGGGTACACTTCTCAAGACCCTCCCGCAGCACCCCCAGTCAGTATGTGGACTGCTGATAGGCTCTCTTCCCAGGATGTAGTCAGTGCTATGCTGGGTAGTGATGCTTTGCTACATCTCGAGGAGGGGGATTATGCCACTTACCATCATACATACCTGATGCCTCCATTGACAGGAGTTCGCACCCCGATGATGAGGTTTGCTGGTACGCCATCCCCGGGCCAGGCCCGGGCTCGGGCTGCAGACGCCCCTTCCACCAGCAGGGCTGCTACATCTAGAGGTGGGGGTAGATCGGTTCCCCCGATTCCTCTGACTCTTTCTCATCCTGGGTGGCCGGATATGCTGACTGAGCTGATGGGGTGGTAGTATGGGACCACCTCTCCGACTCCAATCCTGATAGAGCCTCCGATGCCCGGTCATCGATATGTTATTGATCCCGACTCACCGCCGGTATGTTTTACTGCTTTTCATTTATCATTCAAATGCTTAGACACTCTCTTATTCGTTGATGATTTGAGCTTGTGTCTGCAGCCACCCAGAGAGTACATGGAGGAGGTGATCGGATTGGTGGCCTCACTCGAGGGCATGGTCCTGTGGAGGGAGGCACAGTTGTCTATCATAGGCATCCAGGTACCCTTTAGTTTTCTGGCATTTATCATACTTCTGATGACATGCTGATTTCTACTGCATTGATAGGCTACTTGTGTAGAGCACATCTGACACACACCCCACTTGTACACTATGTTTACATGCACTCGTTTCATGTAGTTCTTGCTTGTATCTGCATCTGATGTACATATTTGGACTGATGTATTTGAATTGAACTCTTTATTTTCAGATTCCCCCGGTATACGCTCAGCCGCAGGCCAAGCCATCTGGGCCTTCTTGGGGAGCTAGGCCATCTGGGCCCTTTCACGGAGCTGGGCCATCCAGGCCTTTTCAGGGAGCTGGGCCATCCAGGCCTTTTTAGGGAGCTGGACCACCCAGGCCTTTCCGAGGAGCTCGGGAAGGGTCCTCTCGCAGACGCAGGGCACATGTTATAGAGGCGGAGCCCGATGAGGAGGAGGATGAGGAGGTCACAGACTGTCAGTCAGAGACATCTGCTGAGGAGGGGGACTCTGGTCTTGGTTCCGGGAGTGGAGGCGAGGCTGAGGGGGATCCTGAGGACGACAGCTCCGACCCGGATGATGATGGTGATGTAGAGGTTGTCCCGCAGAAGAGGACGAAGAGGGCCTCTTACTACTGCTCTTGAGAGCACAGATGCGGCTATTCCCTGTTTTATTTATCTTTTTGCTAGTAGTTTGTAGCACTTTGCATATTGTTAGGCAGTTTTATTTTCTGTAAAACTTATTCTTTTGTTTGTTGTAAAACATGATGGAATGAAACAGCTTTTGAAAAGGTGTTTGTATTTTAAACTTTTAGCATCGTATCGCATCATTTTATTTTGCACAAAAAAGAAAATTGAATGGGAATGTGCATTGTGTAATCACCAAGTCAGGTAGTGAACCGACGCAACAAACTAAGCAACTCAACTTACTAAGATATAACAGAACCCTGGCAAGTTTACAACTCGATAAACAAAATACAATAGTGTTGACAACGCAAATAAACAAGACTTAAACAAAGATTGCTTAAACAGAGAGCAACGACTCAAAAACAAGAAACACGACAGCTCGACAAACAACTCGATAAGCAAAACGACAACTCGATAATCAAAACAATAACTCGATAAACAAAACTCAACAACACAAAGTGTACTTCGGACGATCTAGGCACCGGAACGCATCCAAAACAGAGGGAAATGAAGGCCTTTGACTCTCTCATTGCATGGAAATGCTCGAAACTTTCCCTCGGAGAGTAAAACAGGGCCAAGGACATACATTGGAACATGGCCAGCCACTTTTGGGAGCCGGCCGGCCAGATTTATTGAAGAGAGGGGACCACCGGCCAGTTTTGGAAAAGGAGATGGCCGGCCTGCCAGAAAAGGTGGCCGGCTGGCCACTTATCTCTGCAGCCGCCCAATTTTTGACACTTGTCCCCCTGAATAGTGTTTTTCCCTCTTTAAAAGCCCTAGCTCCATGGTTTATTCAATTCACCTCAGTTTTGCATCAGAAATGGAGGCGTTTCTTGTTAAAAACCTCACAGCTTGGATTGCTTCTCTAAATGGTTCCGAAAAGCTGAACTTCCAGGGTTTCGGCTTGAATGCACTGTTCACGCTGAGTCACACTCCGTTGCACCTTCCTTTCCTCCATGCCGCGGCGAGGTTTTGGAACCCGGTGACGCATGTCTTCAACTTTGGCGGGCAAGAGGTATGTCCGACTTTTGAAGATTTTCAAGTTTTGATGGAATCTGAAAGTCATGAAGAGATCTTGCCCCAGTTCCGCTTCGGCCATGCCCAGGCTTTGGGGCGGATGTGCGGACTCACCGTGAATGATGCTCGATCTCTGATCTGTAATGGGGAACTGGATATCCTTGGCTTGATCCATCGCTTTTCTGACGCCGGTGACCTCAGCAACCATTATTGGCAAGGTTTCCGGCAACACGCCCTTTGCTTGTGCTTGTTGTCTCACTTTCTGCTTTCCCCGGGCTTTGGCGGAGCCAGCATTCGTCTGATTGAAGTTAATCAAGGCTTGAGGGAAGGAAAGAGCTGCATCGCCATGACCTTGGCCGAGACGCTGATGGGCTTGGATTCTGTCTATCGCCGGGAGACGACTAGGTTTGCTGGGAATCCACTGCTGCTGCAGGTAATGTTTCCCCCCCATCTTACATATGTATTTTCTCACATCACTTGGCCCTCAGGCTCGATTTTTCTCACAAAACCCTTGTCTTACTTTTCTCTCATCGTACATCTCTCTATTCTTTATTCTCTCATTTTCCATCCATCCCCAGGTGTGGTTGATGGACAAATTGCAGGTTGTGGATTCTTGCCCAGCCTACTCAGCTCGAGGCTATTTCTTTCGACAGCGCCTAGTCAATGCCCCTGATGAAGGGTGGTGGTTTGACTGGATGTGCAATTTGTCTGCAGATCGCATTGCTTGGCGTTGTCCTTGGCTCAACCTCCCGGCAATGAGCTATAGCATGTCCCGGCTAACCGGGATCCAGTTGATTGGTCTGACCCACTGTGTGTTCTACTTTCCGTTCCGGTTCCTGCGCTAGTTCGGTCATGATCAGGTTTGCCCGCCAGAGGGGATTGAGTACCCGGCTGCTTTCCCGGTCCGAGGTGCACAGCTTGCCCGATATGCCACAGCATGGAGGACTAGAGAGCTCCTGGCTCCTGCTCCCACTTTCAGTTGCACTTTGTCTAACGAGTGCTTGGATTGGCTCAACGAGGAGGCACAGGTTGAGCCTAGCTTGGCGTCAGAGGCTTCGACCAGCTCTGGGAGAGGGCGCAGGGATACTTGACTTGACTATGCCCCAGATTTATTGCTTTATTAGTACTTTCAAGTTTTCTTTATGAATGTAATAAAAAAGCAACTTCGATTGTATGCAAGAGCAGGAGAACTCTGTTTTGAAATCAATGAAATTGAAGGTTGTGGTACTGAAAATTTTCCGCTTTGGTCCAAAAATGGTCTTAGTTGTAAAGAGATTAATTTGAACAAAGTCAACTTTTATTAAAACTTTTCAAAACTATTTTCGATATGGATCAGAACCGGACACGCCTAAGATCGGTCACTGAGATGCACAACCCAGATCCCTGCAACTGGAAAGTTGCCCCTAGTTCGAAGAGTACAGCGGCACTGCATGGCAACGGAAAGTTGCCCCTAGTCTAAATAACGCTGCACCGTCGTGGCAACGGAAAGTTGCCCCTAGTCTGAGTAGCACTGTACCGAAGATTGCGATAAATGCTGATGGATAAAGATAACCGAGATGGTCAAAATGGACAAAGTTGATCGGGGAAAAGTTTATGGCTGAACTTCAGGGTGAAGCTGCCTACGTATCCCGAAGATGGGAATCAAGCCTTACGTAGTTCAGGCTTAGGTTCACTTGGGTATTTTCCCTCTCCTTTTACGCTCTAACTTTTGCCAAAGTCGCCCTTTGCGGGTTTTCAACCTTGCGAGCTCAGTTTTTATATTTTCCAATTTTTTGTGCTCTAACTTTTGCCTAGGTCGTCCTTTCGGGTTTTCGGCCTAGCGAACCTTTCAAGGGTAATATTTCTTCAACTTGTCCATATTGATCGGTTGTGAGAACTCCAAGCCATCTAGATCCATCAGAACCACAGCTCCACCTGACCAGATAGCTTTGATGATGTAGAGACCAGTCCAATTAGGTTTGAACTTGCCCCTTGGGTCGTGGATGGGAGCTCGGTTGTCCTTGAGCACCAAATCTCCTTCCTTTAGATTCCTGGACTTAACTTTTTTGTTGAAAGCCCGGGCAATTCTGCGCTGATAGCCTTGAACATGGTATAGTGCTTTCAGTCTTCTTTCATAAAAAAGCATGAGATCCTCAAATCTGCTCTGCTGCCAATCTGCCTCGGCTATTTGACACTCAGCCAATACTCGTAACGATGGAACCTCAATCTCGATAGGTAGAACGACCTCCATCCCATAAACTAATGAATACGGAGTCGCTCCGGTAGAAGTTCTGATTGAAGTCCTGTAGCCCCACAGAGCAAATGGCAGCTTATCTGGCCAATCCCAGTAAGTTCCACCATCTTCTGCAGTATGTGTTTGATATTCTTGTTGGCGGCCTCGACCGCTCCGTTAGTTTGCGGCCGGTATGTAGATGACTTATGAAAAGCCACGTTGTATTTCTCTAACAAGTCTATCACTTCCTTCTTGAAGTGGGAACCATTATCTGAAATTATCTCGTTTGGGACCCCATAGCGACAAATGATGTTGTTTCTGATAAACTTTGCAACGTGTGACGCCTTCAACACCGCATATGATTGGGCCTCAACCCACTTCGTGAAATAATCTATCGCAACCAGGATGAACTCATGCCCATTTGACCCCTTCGGAGTGACAACCCCGATCACATCGATTCCCCAAACTAAAAATGGCCATGGCGAAGTCATGTTGTACAGCTTCGACAGCGGGATGTTCATGCGGTTTGCATGAATCTGACACTTGTGGCATCGCCGAACAAAACTAATACAATCCTCCTCCATGGTGGACCAGTAGTAACCCTGTCTGAGGATCTTCCGTGCTAGCATTACTCCGTTCATATGTGCACCGCATTCTCCTCCATGGATGGCCTCCATCAGGCGCTTTGATTCCTCGGCTTCAACACACAGCTTGTGCATTCCCAGATGACCTCTCTGATACAGGTTACCCCCACAGATGATGAACTGAACGGCCATTCTTCTGATTGCCCTTTTATCCTTGGCATTTACCCCTGGCGGGTATACTTCCTTTTCCAAGAAATTCCAAATGTCAAAATACCAGGGGTTTTGGTCCTGAACCTCATCTATAGCGGCGATCGACTCATATGCTAGCGCAAATTTCTGGTCAATGACGACTGGACGCATCCGGATTCCGAACGGGATGT
This sequence comes from Camellia sinensis, assembly GCF_055761805.1. Taxonomy (NCBI): domain Eukaryota; kingdom Viridiplantae; phylum Streptophyta; class Magnoliopsida; order Ericales; family Theaceae; genus Camellia; species Camellia sinensis. Next base: position 146,518,078 of record NC_138970.1, read on the forward strand.
CTATCATGGAAGATAGAGTTGCCAAAGAATCTGCGAACCTGTTGTTCTCTCTTGGAAGATGAGCAAAGTTTAGTTTTTCAAACCGAGGGATTAGCAAGTCCAAGGTCTGATAGTACATCATCATCTTTTCTTCCTTGACTTTCCAGTCTCCATTTGCTTGAGATACAACAAGGTTCGAATCCCCGATGACGTCCAACCGTCTGGCCCCTAGTTCCAAGGCTGCTTCTAGACCGGCAATACATGCCTCATATTCTGCTTCGTTGTTCGAGACTTTGAACCGGAGTTTGAAGGCTAGAGGGATACGGGAATTCTCGGGTGCTATCAGCAACACCCCTATCCCATACCCGTATTGATTTGATGCTCCGTCAAAGTACATCGTCCAATATTCGTCGTCGATGTGCAAAATGGCTTCATCTGGGAATAAGTACTCAACTGCTTCTCCTCCTTTGACTGGGTGATCGGCCAAGAACTCTGCCATTGCTCTCCCTTTGACTGACTTGCGTGTCACATATTTCAGATCGAATTCAGAGAGCAACAGCAGCCAACGAGCTAGCCTACCCGTAAGCGCCCGTTTCTCGAAAAGATATTTGATGGGATCGAGTCATGAAACCAACATTACGGAGTGAGCTAACAGGTAGTGCCGCAGCTTCCTGGTAGCCCATACCAAAGCTAAGCAAGCCTTCTCAAGTGGAGTGTAGCGGGTCTCGTAGTCCAACATCTTCTTGCTCAGATAGTAGATGGCCCTCTCCACCTTATCTTCCGATTCTTGTGCAAGCATGCAGCCCATTGTAGTCTCAGTCACCGAAAGGTACAATATCAATGGTTTCCCCGGCTCTGGCGGCGACAACACGGGCGGATTCTGCAAGTATTCTTTGATCTGTTCAAAAGCGGCTTGGCATCGGCCGTCCCATTGGAATTTCTTGCCTTTCTTCAGGAGACCAAAAAGTGGTTCACAAGTCAAGGTTAATTTTGAGATAAACCGTCTTATGAATTGCACTTTACCCAGAAAGCCTCTCACCTCATTTTCAGTCCTTGGTGGTGGCATTTCTAAGATGGCCTTGATTTTTGAAGGGTCGACCTCGATGCCCCTTTGTGTAATCAGAAATCCCAACATTTTCCCCGCCGTGACACCGAAAGTACATTTCTGAGGATTTAGCCGCAACCAAAATTCTCTGATCCTTTGGAAGAACTTTTGCAAGGCGGTGTAGTGGCCTTCTCTTTCCTTGGACTTGACAATCATGTCGTCCACGTACACCTCAACCTCTTTGTGGATCATGTCGTGCAATATTGTAGTCGCGGCCCGTTGATAAGTAGCTCCGGCATTCTTCAACCCAAACGGCATTACCCTGTAGCAGTATGTTCCCCACGGAGTGGTGAATGCAGTCTTTTCTCTATCTTCTGGTGCCATTACTATCTAGTTGTACCCTGAGAAGCCATCCATGAATGAGAGCAAAGGATGCCCTGCTGTGAAGTCCACCAACTCATCAATATGCGGTAAGGGAAAGTCGTCCTTCGGACTAGCTCTGTTCAAATCCCTGAAATCCACGCATACCCGGATCCTGCCATCCTTCTTCGGTACTGGAACGATGTTGGCCAACCAAGTCGGGTATTCAGAAACCAGCAGGAAGCCTGCATCAATTTGCTTGGTGACCTCTTCCTTAATCTTGAGAGCCCAGTCGGGGCGGATCCTTCGGAGTTTCTGCTTGACAGGTCGGGCCTCGGGGTCAAGGGGGATCCGGTGCTGTACAATCTCAGGATTGATCCTAGGCATGTCTTCGTAGGACCATGCGAAAACATCTTTGAAATCTTTTAGTAAAGCGACAAAGCGCTCGCGTTCCTCCGAAGACAACGTGGACCCGATCTGGACCAGCCGCGGGTCCTCCTCAGTACCAATATTCACGGTAATGATTTCATCAGTTAAGGGTTTGACAAATCTCTCCTGCTCTTGCTCAATTAAACGTTGCAAAACCGGAGGAATTTCTTCCCCGTCGTTTTCATCGAAATTTTGAAAGTCTGAACTTATGCAATAAATTAAGGGCACAGAGAAGTACTCAGAAACCACAGTCACTTGATTCTCATTAAGCATTTCCAAATCGTCCGAATTCTCGGTTACAACAGACTCAAACGAGAAAGAAAAAGACGACCTGGACATAACTGTGGCATCCGGGTTATCATCCCCAGGATTACCAGACTCAGACTCAGTCGAGTAGGAACCTGATTCCGACTCACAAGACTCGGTGGAATCAGATTCCGGCTCACTACCTGACCCGGTGCTGCTGGACAAGAATCCCTCTTCGTATTGCCAAGTGAGAGAGGGTGCGATAGATGCATCCAAGATAGTCGATGGGAGGCCCGCAGCCGTTTCATCTCCAATCATAGAAACCGAGGAGTTATCCCCCAAGCACATTTGTCGATCGAAGGATCTGAGAGTAGACTTGCCAGCGCTACCCCCGTCTCAAGTTCGGTGCCCTCAGAATCCACTGCCTTACACTGCCCAACCTCAGTTGATGGGTCTGTCTGCTCTTCGGCAACGTCATCCCCAGGTAGTTGCAAGTCGAAGAAGATCTCGAAACCAGGCACGCGCTTCTTCTCTGCGTTTAACCACGGCTCTGGGAAGCTGCAAAACGGAAAGTCCTCCCCCTCCCAGACGAAGCGTCCGTTCAGGGTACCCCAAATGGGCCTATGCATCAATTCGTAAGGCTTCCCAGCCTGCTTAGCTCTGGCTCTTCCAGCCATTTCCTTTCCCTTCCTCACCCAGTCCTCTTTGGTGGGCAGATAACCCAATCCAAAGGTGTGAGGGTTGTGTGGCACTTCGGCCAATGCTGAGACGCCCTTCCGGCCGCTCCTTCCCAATCTCATTCCGGGGATGTGTTGTAACTTGTTCATGAGGTAGACGGATTGAGCGCTGACGTACACCCCCTCATTCACAGCCATAACATTTTGTACCACTCGAGCCTCAGCCAAAGTGAACCCTGACAAGAACACATCTTCAGTGCCATGCTCGATTTCCAATACTGGTGTGGACACTTCCGGTGGCGGATGGATTGATGAATTCCCAAAGACAATAGCTGCCCCCTTCTCGTGAGGGTACTTCAGCATCTGATGTAGAGTGGAAGAGACTGCCTTGACCTGGTGCAACCACGGTCGCCCCAAAAGTAGGTTAAAGGTTGCGGGAACGTCCAAGACATGGAATTCAATATTGTGTTGTCCTGGACCAACCTTGGTTTGAATTTTGACAGTCCCCATCACTTCTCTGCTGGTATTATCGTATGCTCTGATTACTTGAGTAGTCGGCACGAAGTCCGCGGGCTTCAACCCGATTGCATACGCCGTTCTGGTTGGGCAGACATTAATAGCAGACCCGGTATCAACAAGTACCACTGGTATCCACTTTTCTCTACATTCCACGGAAACGTAGAGGGGTTTGTTGTGATTTGTGCCCTCAGGCGGTAGTTCTTTGTCTGAAAAGGTTAATGTCGGGGAACCCCCTCTTGGAAAAACCAGCCCAACCAGCTGCTCTGGTGTGGTATCTATGGAGAGTTTGGACTTGTCCATAGCAGATAGGACAGCTTGCCTATGTACTCGCGATGCCATAAGCAGTCCCTAGATGGAGATGTCTGCTTTTATCTTCTTTAGTTGTTTCAGCACAGCTTCCTCCTCAATCTGCTTCTCCTTCTGTTTCTCAGCTTCTCTATCCTTCCCGGATGCCTCGGGTTGGTCTAGGTGTGGAGGCTTGAAGTACCGCCTACTTCTCGTCATGTGATCAACCTCATCGAGGTACCAAGTGTCGTCCGGTTGATTGCTTTCCCAGTCTTCGTTTGTGTGGGCAAGACATAAGTCATCGTCTTCCCACCACATTCCGCTGGCATCCAAAAGGCACCTGTCTGGTTCGGGCATGTTCGTACTCACAACACTTTCAGCCCGTATGCTCATAGCATCCTCTGTTCTCGTGCCTGCAGCACTTTCGATCCCTTCATGGATCTTGGCTTTTCCAGTTCTCTCAGAACCCTGTTGTTCCACCTGCGTCAGTGCAGTTTGTTGTTCAATCTTCACAAGGCTTTCATCCCGAGCGAAATTCTTCGTACCGGCGCTCTTCGGCAATGTACTTTGACTTCCGGCCCTTTCGGCCACAACTGATACTCCCGCCCCTGCCGGGCCCTGTTCTGGTCGGATTTCTTCCACAACATCGGGTTGATCATCTAGCCACCCGGTAGCTCCTGCTGCCTCTTCATATTCAAACCAGCTGACTGCTGTGTGCCCTGATTCTTGGTCGTTGAAGAACTAGAAGTTGGCTAAGTCCTCTTCCACTGCTGTCAAGTCATCTGATCTCTGTTCAAATCCGCCCCCTCGGATCATACACAGTTCTGCACTCTTTGGCAACCCCACACTCGGCTCAGATTGGCCCACCGATAGGATGTATTCACTCGGGTCGTAGGCTTCCCCAGCAAAAATTCCAGACTGTTCAAACCCAGCCTTGACCGTTCTATCCCCCTCTGTAACCTCTGCTGCACTATCTTCCACAGTCACCACTGCTGATTCGGGTTGGGTTATAGAGATGTCCAACATGCACAAAAGGTCAGTGCAGTCGGGAAGGAGCACCTCTGGCTTAGGTAGGTGGGTGGGAGTAATATAGATGCTAGGATCGTAAGGCACGACCCCAGTCTGGATAAGGTTGACTCTTTTGGGAGGCGGAGCTTGGTTGTGTGTAGGGAGTGGGTTGGTTGTGACGTTAGGTCTTTCTGGGGGTAGGATCACATTTTTGTCAACGAGGTCTTGGATCTCGTGACGCAGCCTGTAACACTGGTCAGTATCATGGCCGTGCTATTGGTGGTATGCACAGTACTTGGCTGGGTTGTGAGAGGGAGGGAGTGGGTTCGGTAATGGCCTCGGCTCTAGGGGTTTTAGATGTCCCTTTCTGATCAGGACCCCCAGAGCCTTAGACAGAGGCATGTATAGTGGGGTGAAGGTTCTTTGGCCTCTGGGCGGGTACTTATTGGCTTGGGTATTACTTCCGGATGCACCGAAGAAGGGTGTGGCCGCCATGGGCCTTGGAAGGGGAGGGGGAATGGTGGTGACCATACTGACCTCCGAAGCTCTTGCAGTTGCAGCGCCACTCGGGCCTGCATTGTTGTTACGGTTGAATGTTCTCCGAGGTTGCTCCCTATCCTGGTCAATCAGACCTTGCTTCATTGCGTCTTCGATTTGTACCCCCATCTCGTGTAAATCTGAGAAAGTGGGAAAGAGGAGTACAATCATTTTCTACATCAACTTTGGTTGGAGATTGCGCACAATCATCCGGATTTGGTCCTTATCAGTGGGCCTCAAAGTCATCATCGACGCCTTTCCCCTCCACCGGGTTACAAAGTCTGAGAAAGTTTCCTTGGGCTCTTGCCTTGTCATTTCGAGATCACGAGTTGTAATCTTGATCTGGGTGTTATATGAGTATTGTGCGACAAAGGCCTCAGCCATTTCATTCCAATTTCTTTTGACCTCATTCTCTAGCTTCGCGTACCAGATGGCGGCTACACCCGACAGGGTTCGGCCGAATAATGAAAGCTTTTGTGGTCGGGTTAGGCCCATTGGTCGCAGGATGTCTGAGAATAGCCGAAGATGGACCATGGGGTCTCCGGATCCGTTGAAACGGTCAATTTGTGGCATCTTGAACCTATCGGGCAATGTCACGGCCTCATCGGTATATCCGTCCTCGATATTCGGAATAGCCTTTACCCCTTGCGATTTCTTGAAGAGCTTCTCAAGCTTGCTTAGTTTCAGAGCTGTGTGGTCTATTTCGAACTCGAAAGGAGAGTCCGGGTGGTTGGGTGTATGGGTCTTGGACAGTTGAGGCGGGAGCTGGGGCGGAGCTAGCCCCGTTGGAAGGTTCGTGTCCTCTTGTAGGTTCTGGATATTTGGCACGGTGTTCTGGGTGTTCGGCAGAGTGTTCTGGGCAGTGGGTGCCTGCTCGGGTAATGGAGCCCCTAGCGGAGGAGGGACTTGATGTGAAGCAGATGCCGCATTCTGCTGTTGCAGTCTGGTAATTAGCTCGGCCTGCTGGGCCATGACCGTGGCCTGCTGTTTGGAGAATTCCGCTTGACGGGCGGCATCCTCTTGCATTTGTCTCATGCTCTCCTGCATCTGGCGCATTAGGGCTTCCATCCCTGATGTATTTTGCTGATCCATCTGACTCACTGGTATGTCTATTTCTATAGCAACGATTGAGACCTCAGTCCTATTGTCCTCTGACGAAGTAACCCACTATTCTGACAACCTCTGTTCTGACACACTGCGCTTTCTCGGCTTTCTTCTGACAACGGGGGGTAGGGAATGGAACACTGGCTGTCCGTCAATTAGATCCTCAGATCGATTGAGTCGACGACCTCGTGTCCAAAGTGCTTGGGGAATGTCTGCTAGGTTGGAAGCAATTGTGCTAGAACTGCCCTAGCAAAAAGATAAATAAAGCGAAAAGGAAATAAATAAACAGATAAACGGACAGCATAACAGCTTAAAATAAATGCATGACACACAGCCTGGCATAACAACACACAGTCGATAAGCTGAATACACACTGTCCTCCAATACTGATTATTATCCTTGAATCACTGTCCCCAAAACTGAATCTGATACCCGCAAATAACTGATTCTCAAATACTGACTGATGCCCGTAGGCCTGATACCCACAATACTGAACTGACGCTCGCAGGCCTGATGTCCAAACCCTGTAAACTGATACATGCATTCGTATGGAGGCGCACCCCAAAGCACATAACAAGTAAGTGAGAGCCAAAACACCCCTATGTTGGGGTAGGGTTTCCCTGTCCTATTTTGTCAGGAGCTAGGGTTTCACTACGCACACAACGGTTTCAAACAACCTATAAACTGGTAAGCAACCTGTCCTAGTTTGGAATAGTCACTATGGATCCGAATATGCACTAGGTCGAATGGTCAAAAAAAGGGTGCCCCGGTAAAACCGGGGTTTGTGTTCCCATACTGGCAGAGCCCACAATCGGTCAGCCTTATGGTCATGCCTTGACAAGACAAGCCTCCGGCAAACCGTTCAGGAATAGCAGATGGCAAACACGGTGTCCTAGGCGCACCAATGCAAATGCAATGCAAAGAAACACACAAGTGTAGTCAAAAACAGATATCATGAGTTCGAGTCAAGTTCTTTAAATCCCCAGCAGAGTCGCCAGAAACTGTAGACGTCCCCGAACGCCCCGGGGGGGATGAGTCCCGTTCTGTTCATTTGGGGTCACTACAGCTCTGGACCCTCAAATTGTCACGGTTCTAAATCTGAACCAAAGAGTCCAAATCCGACAAATCGTTTTGAGAAAACAGATTTTGAAAGAAGTGCCAAACATGGACTGCTTTGCCAGATACAGAGTCGCCACCTAAATATTTTATTTTTGGGAAATTTAGGAAACCCTGACTCGTTTGCCTAAGGCCACGTGTCCGTCATCACCAAAGTTGCCTCGGCTCGGGAACTTGGGTACGATTAGGGAAGGTCACTTCGTGAGCACCCCCGCTGGCCCGATCGAAGATCGGCCTCTACTAACCATGATATCAAGTTTTGAAAACATTGTGTGTTCTTATTCCGGTTATTAGCCTAGATTTACTATGTGATGTGCACAGCATACAAGTATAGACTGGATCGCCTGAATTGGAACAAAACATTTCATGTTTGTTTGTTTGAAAATGGTTTGATGGTGCTACTAGCAAGTAGGCTAAGACGTGGATTTGCCACCCTCAGGTAGGCTTAGAAAACATGATTTTGCCGCTATCTAGTGGGCTTAAAACACACATTTGATGAATTGTTCCAATTCAAATAACCCAACCTTCACCCACAGCCATTCAGGCAGTTTATATCACATAAGCAATTAACCTCATGGTAAGCATGCTATTCATGGCAGTCACTCACACGCATGCAAGGATGCTAAAGCATAAAACTCACCGAGTACTCCAAGCCAAAAAAAGAAGCTAATTAGAAATCTATGCATGATCCTAATTATACAGAAGTGCCTAATGCAACACATACATAATGCAACTATAGCAGGCTCGGCTATTCTAAACATGGCATATGGAATGCTATAGCTAACATGTATTCAACTTGGAATTGAAATACAAATGCAGTTAGTATGATGCGCCGAGCCCGGTGCATGCAAAACAGATGAATGAATGCAAACATGCTATCATACTGTATGCTAATTGAAATATGCCCTAATCTAACCATCATTAGCAGGTAAATAAAAGGGAAGAAAGACGTGGGGTTGGAAGACATACATCACACTCACGCACACTTATTACAACATTGCCCTTGCGCAGAGGGTCCGAAAGAATAATACAGTCCCGAATAAATATTACAGTCCAAATAATTACAAAATCCTAATTAAATTACAAATTTAACTAAGAAAGCTGTAAACTAGCATGCAAGCTAGGGACTGCCTCGACTCTGATGAATGATGTATGTTTGGGCTGCCTTGCGCGGAAATCCACTGGGATGCCCCAATTAGCCTCTGTTTTGCATTTATTCTTGGAAAGCGCGCCAAGCTCTAGAAGGTTGCTAATTCTTGATTTGCTGCAACAGAGAGCAGGAGAGGGGCATAGCAATGTATTTTCACATATGTATGCATGTCTCGATCCTCGTGCCACCAATCACGCATCTCGATGCATGATGGCCGAGGGGTCGAATTGTGCAACTCAATATAGAATGAATGCACATGAAAACACAATGAAACCTAGACTCCATCATGGATAATCCGGAGTGTTGGCGACTGGGGAATTGAGACACGTTCCGTCACTCGAAGTACGAAACGTACCTCGTTTCCCGTGCCCGGGCTAACTCCTATCCCGAACACGATGCAATATGCATGACATGCATGAAATGCAACTAAGATACAATCCTAACATACACAATGTTATGGAATGGCATACAAGCTGCACGAGGTAATACACAACCGAGCATACACAATGCTATGGATGAAATGGCATATGCAATGCAACAATGGGCTTACACCAACATGAGAGAGCCTCAGCCACACTCACATAGGAGGCCATCAGATGAAAATGAGACAATTCGGAATGCGTGCACACATGCACGCAAACCGAGGACCGACCCTAAGGCACAAAATGCCACTCTAACAAGACATGGCAAGGCATGAAATATGATATGCAAATTACAGCGCTAAAATACGACCCGAAACAGCCCCGAATCATGATAATATAGCACCCGATGCATGAAATGGTCCCGAAATGCAAGATTAAGCACATGAAATGACTTGTAGCTACATCAAGCATGCATTATTTGCTTATGACATGTGAAGAAAGATTCAAGGAAGCCCCAAAATAAGCATGTTTACAGTTCTAAGCAAGGTCAAACAGCGAATGCAAATGGGGCTAAACTAGCATGCAAAAATGGCCCCGAAAGCAAGCTAATGAAGCAGGTCACAACTAAAGGCCTCAAACAGCCGAGGGTCCTTCAACAATATTGAAGAGAGACCCAAAATATGATATTTTACAGTTCTGAAAAGAGCCCAAAAACAAACACAGATATGGCTAAGCTCTCATGCAAGAAATGGGCCAAAGGATGGACAAAGAAGCAAGTGAAGGTTTCTGGCCTCAAACACAAAGGGACCTTTCAACAATGTTGAAGAGGGGCCAAAAATATGGCATTTTACAGTTGGTGGCCAGACCCAAAACAGCATATATACAAGCCAAAAATACTATGCAAAATATGGCCAAAAGAGAGATATAAAGGCAACTGATAAATGAAAGCCTCAAACAGCAATGAGCCCTTCAACAATGTTGAAGAAGGGCTCAAAATAAGCTACTTTTCAGTTCATGACAGAGCTTAAAACAGTTTATACATAGGCCAAAAACACTACACAAGACAATGGCATACAAGGGAGATAATGAAGCAAGTGCAACAAGGAGACCTCAAACAGGTAAAGGCCCTTAATCAAACATGAAAAATGGCTCAAAATAATCCTAGTTCCAGTTAGGGTCGGAGCCCAAAACAGCAAGCAAGAATGGCTTATAAATGAATCAAGAAAATGCTAGAAAAGGGAAAATGGAAGCTTACCCTTGAAGACTTGTCTTTGGCAGCTCCTTGGACCAAAATGCAGCACTCCTAAGCTCTGGAGAGCACCCTCAAACTGCTGGAATGGAGGATGGAAGGGTAGGGCTATGGGTTGGTGAAGAAATGGTGTAGGGTTAAGGGTGTTTGAGCTTGGAAATATAGAGAGGGAGAGAGATATAATGCAAGGGTCTTGGAGGGAAATTTTGTTACCCTAATATCAGAGCTGGAGCCTCTGATATATAGGCAAGAATGGGGGGAAAAAGGGGGGAAAAAAGGGAGGGAAAACACACCAAGTTTCCCTCCAAAAAGCACCCCCCCGGATACAGAATCTGGGGGGAAAAAGACTGCATATTTGCACTGTAGGTGATGCAAGGAATATGGCCGGCCAGTTATCTTGGCTGCAGGTGGCTGGTCGACTACCTCCCATGGCCGGCCGGTCAAGGGTCAAAAGGTTCAAAAGGATTTTCTGGCCAGCCACCACAAATTGGTGTCCTCCTAGGTGTCCTCAACACAACCCTGTAGTTCAAAATTGTCAACTGCAAAACAGGAGAGAGAACAAGCCATTTTTAGAAAGGGTTCAAAAGGGTCAGGTGGAATTACTGGCCGGCCACCAACTTTTGGTGTCCTCCCATGTGTGTACAACACAAATATGTGGTTAAAAGTTCAAGAAAATGGCCTAAGGTTGTTCATCATTGGCTTTGAAGTGAAGAAAATCGGGCGACGGAGGGCGATGAAGGGATAAAGTTGGCTGACAGAACAATTAATGGCCTCCCACCCTCCTACGGCCTTTCTACCAATGAAACAGAGGTCCCTGCCAAAAATGAACGAAAACCGATGCAAAACGAATGTTCGGGGGCCGAAACGCGTAGTTCGAGGTCCCGAAAACTGGCTGTTAGGCACCGGGAGTGGTGTTCGACCACGAAGCCGGTTTCCCGAGCCACAGTGTCCCTCAAAAGGGAGCAAATAAGAAGTATGCCAAAAACCAGAGCAAATGGAGGTGGTTAGTCAGTCCCGAACCGAGGCACACGGCCAACGGCTCCGAAAAATCGGCAACCGGACTCTAAATAGGCAAAAATGGCCTACGACCACGAAATGTAGCCTACGGCCACTGAGAGATGGTCTACGGGACCTCTCCCTCCCCTCAGGAAAAGAAATAGAGAAAATCGAGTCTGGTTCGCAAACCGAGGCAAGGCACAGAAGAGGGTTCGGAAATCCGGAGGTAGGGCTCACAGCCGCGACTCTGAGACTTCTGAACGAGTACAAAATGCAACATCACCGAGCACTCAATCGATGACGTCTGAGTCTTAAGGTCGGTCAAAAATGAGGTGTCTACAAGGTGGTGTAGAAATGGTGTAGGAGCAAGGTGGTTTTAAGGGTTGGAATAGAGGGAGAGAGGGATTGAGTGCAAGGGCCTTAAACCAATTTTTGTAACCCTTCAAAATGCAGCTGAGGGGCTGGTTATATAGGCCAAGGAGGGGAGGAAAAGGGGGGAAAATGAATTCAAATTTCCCCCCAAAAGGCAGCCCCCCCGGATACAAAATATGGGGGGAAACAGAATACACAGCTAGGACCCACTTGGAGAGGGGAGTTCGGCCGGCCAGGTAAAAAAAGTTGAGGTGGTCGGCCGGCCACCCCCATGGTAGGCTGACCAGGGGTCAAATCGGTCAAGCAAAATTACTGGTCAGCCACCTCAAAAAGGTGGCCTCCCATGTGTGCACAACACAACTATGTGGTTGAATCCCAAAAAAAGTGAAACAGGAGAGAGAAAATACCATTTTTTAGAGGGGGTCAAAAGGGTCAGCCACAATTACTGGTCGGCCACCAACTATTGGTGGCCTCCCAGGTGTGTACAACACAAATATGAGGTTTAGGGTTCAAGAAAGTGGCCCCGAGGCGGTCAACATTGGCTTTCAAGTGAGGAAAACGGGCGTCGGAGGGCGACGAAGGAATAAAGCTGGCTTTTCGGAACAATTGCTGGCCTCCCACCCTCCTACAAGCTTCCTAACTATGAAAATAAGGTCTCCACCAAAAATGAACCAAAACAGATGCAAAACGGAGGTTCGGGGGACCGAAACGCGCGGCCCGGGGCCCCGAAAATGGGCTGTTAAGCACCGGAGGTGGCGTTCGACCACGAAGTTGGTCTCTCGGGCCACAGTGTTCCTCAAAAGGGAGGAAATAAGGTGTATACCAAAAACCGGAGCAAACGGAGGTGGTTAGGTGGTCCCGAACCGAGGCACACGGCCGTCGGCTCTGAAAAAATGAAAACCGGGCTCCAAACGGGAAAAATGGCCTACGACCACAAAATGTAGCCTGCGGCCACTGAGAGATGATCTACGAGACCTCTCCCTCCCTTTAGGAAGAGTAAACAGAGCATGGTTCGCAAATCGAGGCAAGACACAAAAGAGTCCGGAAGTCCGGAGGCAAGGCTCGCAGCCGAGACTCTGAAACTTCTGAACGAGCACAATATGCAATATCACCGAGTGCTCAACTGGTGACGTCTGAGTCTTAAGGTCGGTCAAAATGGGGTGTCTACAGTTGCCCCTCTTTGACAGAACTCGGAAGTCATAAGTGACGGGAGTGAATGTCAAAGCCCAGAGACGACCCATTTTTGACAAGGCCGAAGACTTAGACAAATAGGCAAGACAAACAGAGATGTGCCCGCAGGCAGGGGCAAAATGGAACCGACAATGCAAGAAGCCGAAGGCAGCTCAAGGATCATGTGAATGAAGCAAACTGTAATGAAGCACATATTCACAATAGATGCAACAGTTTTAAGCAAGAATGCAACGCGACAACTATATTTCATGCAGTTAAGAATGCAGAGAATTGTTCGATTCTCGCCACGTCTCACACGGAGAAGATACAATACCTGCACGGTTCGTCTGGTCGCACCAGCCTCAAATGAACCGTACATACAATATCGTGCCTGCAAAAGAAAGAAACTTAACAAGCACAACATAATTGGCAACATATGTTCAAGGTGATATTGAATGCAGACAATCGCGGCGTCGATAGAAAGATGCATCGTAATGCAAGGAGTAACGTGTGTGACAACGCGGGTTAAGCACGAGGAGTTGACAACACCTGTGAAACGTGCACAATAGTATGAGTGGTGTGCACGAGAATGCAAGTGACGTGCATAACAGTGCAGAATAAATGTGAATTCGAATGCGAATCTGTCGCAAAACAACGAGCAAAGAAACGCGAGTTTTCGATGAGGGTGACTCAATTGCTACCTCCGGTTTACCTCCTGAAGGGGTCGCAACATGTTCAAAAAGGATACATCTCACTTTTGACGAGCAATGATGACAGTCGCACTGAAAGTTGGAGTTGACGTTCTGGCGGCGCGATTTTGCGACGGAAAGTGTACTTTTCTTGTACTTTTTCAGGTCCCGGGGACTCCAATCCTTCCCATAATTTGCAGAGAGCTTGGTGAGAACTTGGGGAACACCACTGACCAGGTCTTGTCCCTGGGAGAGCCCACCGACCAGTTTTTTGCAAAGGGGGTGGTCGGCCTGCCACAAAAGGTGGTCGGCCGACCACCTAGCCCAAATCCGGGGCAGTTTGGTCTTTTCACCCTCTTTTCTTTAAATACACTCGGCCAAACACTTTCTCCTCACAACTCCAACTCCGAAATTAGTCCCTCTCCCTTCCTAGAGCATTCTCCCTCTCAGATCTGCGCTCTATACGCGTTTTCCAACGCTCCACGCAAGTTGTTTTCGCGAAATCTTTTAGTTTTCATCACTTTGGACCGATTAAATTTTGATTTCAGTGCTTCTTTTCTCATTTTCACCACTTGAGGTAAGTTTGTCTCAACATTTGGAAGATTTTCTCGGGGGTTGACTTTTGTTGACTTTTTCATTCCCCGAGAGTTGACTTTTGTTGACTTTTTCCAATTTTGGCTCATCTTGCTCATTTTTGCTCCTTTTTGCAGATTTCTTGAAATGGCGGGTCGCTTTCCCCACGGCGGAGGTTCTCCAGGCGCCGGAGTGTAGACACCCCATTTTTGACCGACCTTAAGACTCAGACGTCACCGATTGAGCGCTTGGTGATGTTGCATATCGTGCTCATTCAAAAGTTTCAGAGTCTCGGCTGCGAGCCTTGCCTCCGGACTTTCGGACTCTTTCATGCTTTGCCTCGGTTTGCGAACCAGGCTCTGTTTTCTCTACTTTCTCTTCTCAAAGAGAGGGAGAGATCTTGTAGATCATCTCTCAGTGGCCGTAGGCTACATTTCGTGGTCGTAAGCCATTTTGCCCGTTTGGAGTCCGGTTTCCGGTTTTTCAGAGCCGTTGGCCGTGTGCCTCGGTTCGGGACCGCTTAACCACTTCCGTTTGCTCCGGTTTTTGGCATACATCTTATTTGCTCCCTTTTGAGGGACACTGTCACTCGAGAGACCAACTTCGTGGTCGAACACCACTTCCGGTGCCTAACAGTCAGTTTTTGGGGCCTCGGGCTGCGCGTTTCAGTCCCCGAACCTTCATTTTGCATCGGTTTGAGTTCATTTTTGGCAGGGACCTCTGTTTCATTGTTAGGAAGGTCGTAGAAGGGTGGGAGGCCAGTAATTTTTCTGAAAACCGGTTTTATTCGTCCATCGCCCTCCGTCGCCCGTTTTTCCCACTTGAAAGCCAATGTTGACCACCCTAAGGCCACATTTTCTTGCCCTAAACCACATGGTTGTGTTGTGCACACCTGGGAGGCCACCAATATCATATGGCCAGCCATTAATTGTGTTTGACCCTTTTGAACCCCTCCAAAAAGTGGGCTTTTCTCTCTCTTGGCTTACTTTCTCCAGTTTTTGACTACATGGTTGTGTTGTGCACACATGGGAGGCTCTCTTTTTGGCATGGCCGGCCATCAATCATGATTGACCCTTTTGACCCTTGGCCGGCCGGCCATGGGGAAGTCCGATCGGCCACCTAAACCCTAGAAAAGCAGCCGGCCATGATCCTCTCTCCAGACACTTTACAGAAGTGTATTATGTTTTCCCCCAGATTTTGTATACGGGGGGCTGCACTTTTGGGGGGAAACTTGAATTGTTTTCCCCCCCCATTTTCCCCCATTTTCTCCCCCTCTTTTGCCTATATAACAGCAGCTCCAGCTCCGATCTGAGGGTTACAAAAATTTGCTTCAAGCCTCTTGCCTTGTATCTCTCCCTCTCTACATCCTAACCCTCAAAGCCCTTAAGTTCCTACACCATTTCTACACCACCACCTAGCACCACACCACCACCTCCATTCCAGCCACTTGAAGCTGCTTTCCAGAGCTGAGGAGCACCATTTCTTGTGCCAAGAGGTTGTCAAAGATTGGTCTACAAGGGTGAGTCATTTTTCCCCTCTTTTGAGTTCATTTTTGCATGCTTTCTTAGCCATTCTTGCTTACACTTTTGGGCTTTGACCCTAACTAAAAATAGCATTTTTTTGAGCTCTTTTTCATGTTTTTTTTTAAGGGCCTCTCACTGTTTGAGGCTTCCTTTTTGCACTTGCTTCTTTACCTCTCTTGTATGCCTATTTCTTGTGTAGTATTTTTAGCCTACGTGTAAACTGTTTTGAGCTCTGTCATAAACTGTAAAGTGGCTTATTTTGAGCCCTTATTCAACATTGTTGAAGGGCTCATCACTGTTTGAGGCTTCATTTTGGCACTTGCCTCTTTATCCTTCTTTTGGCCTTATTTTTGCATGTTTTGTTATCCCCTCGTGCTTGTATTTTTGGGCTTTTTTCCGAACTGCAAATAGCCTTATTTTGACCCCCTCTTCATGTTTGATCAAGGGTCTTTTGCTGTTTGAGGTTCCCTTCTTGCTCGTTGTGTTTAAACCTCTTTTTAGGCCTTATTTTGTATAGTATTTTAGGTTTGCATGTGCACTGTTTTGGGTTTGATCATAAACTGTAAAATACCATTTTTTGGGCCCCTCTTCAACTTTGTTGAAGGGTCCTCCTCTTTTTGAGGCCACAAACCATCACTTGCTTCTTTGTCTCCCTTTTGGCCCATTTCTTGCACGATGTTTTAGGCCTGTTTTTGTTTAGATCCGTGGCTTGTTGCAAACTGTAAAGTGCTTATTTTTGAGCCCCTCTTCAACTTTGTTGAAGGGATCTTGGCCATTCGGGGCCAGAAGCTGCTACTTGCTTCATTACCTCCGTTACGGGGCCATTTTTGCATGCTAGCTTAGTCCTATTTGCGTCCATTGTTTGGCCTTGCTTAAAATTGTAAATATTCTTGTTTTGGGACTTCCTTGAATTTTTCTTCATGCTTCATGATCAAATAGCCCATGCTTTGTATAGCTATAGGCCATTGCGTGTGCCTAGTTTTGCATTTCGGGTCTCATTTCATGCATCGAGTACCATATTGCCATGTTTCGGGGTTGTTTTGCATCATGTTTTGCTACTGAAATTTTCATGTTAGTATGCCATATTCGATGCCTTTCCATGTCTTGTTAGAGTGGCATTCGGTGCCTTAGGATCGGTCCTCGGTTTGCGTGCATGTGTGCACGCATCTCGAGTGTCTCATTTTCATCTGATGGCCTCTTATGTGAGTGTAGCTGAGGTCCACTCATGTTGGTGTAAGTCCATTATGCATTGTGTATGCCATTTCATTTCGTAGCATTGCGTATGCTAGGTTGTATGTTAGCGCATTGTGTATGCCATGTTACCTCGTGCATCGTGTATGCCATTTCATAGCATTGTATATGTTAGGTTGTATCTTAGTTGCATTTCATGCATATCATGCATATTGTATCGTGCTTGGGATAGGAGTTAGCCCGAGCACGGGAAACGAGGTACGTTTCGTACTCCGAGTGACGGAACGTATCTCAATTCCTGGTCGCCGACACTCCGGATTATCCATGATGGAGTCTAGGCCCTATTGTGTTTACATGTGCATTCATTTCATATTGAGTTGCACAATTCGACCCCTCGACCATCATGCATCGAGATGCGTGAATGGTGGCACGAAGATCGAGGCATGCATACATTTGTGAAAATACATTGCCATGCCCTTTTCCTGCTCTCTGTTGCAGCAAATCAAGAATCAATAGCCTTTCAAAAGCCTTGCACAACATTCCGGCATCAATTACAAACAGAGGCTAATTGGGGCATCGCAGTGGATTTCCGCGCTAAACAACCCGAGCATGCATCATTCATCATCCGGAGCGGAGTCGAGGCAGTCCCTAGCTTGCATGCTAGTTTACAACTTTCTTAGTTAAATTTGTAATTTAATTAGGACTTTGTAATTATTTGGACTGTAATATTCATTCGGGACTGTATTTTATTCTTTCGGACCCTCTGCTCAAGGGCAATATTGTAATAAGTATGCGTGAGTGTGATGTATGTCTTCCAACCCCACGTCTTTCTCCATTTTATTTACCAGCTTATGATGGTTAGATTAGGGCATATTTCAATTAGCATGCAGTATGATAGCATGTTTGCATTCATTCATATGTCTTGCATGCACCGAGCTCGGCGCATCATACTAACTGCATTGTATTTTCAATTCAAAGTTGAATACATGTTAGCTGTACCATTTCATATGCCATGTTTAGAATAGCCGAGCCTGCTATAGTTGCATTTTTGCATGTGTTGCATTAGGCATTTCTGTATAGTTAGGATCATGCATGGATTTCTAACCTAGCTTCTGTTTTGGCTTGGAGTACTCGGTAAGTTTTATACTTTAGCATCCTTGCATGCGTGTGAGTGACTGCCATGATAGCATGCTTACCATGAGGCTAATTGCTTATGTGATATAACTGCCTGAGTGCCTGTGGGTGAAGGTTGGGTTATTTGAATTGGAACAATTCATCAAATGTGTGTTTTAAGCCCACTAGATAGTGGCAAAATCATGTTTTCTAAGCCCACCTGAGGGTGGCAAATCCACGTCTTAGCCTACTTGCGGGTAGCACCATCAAACCATTTTCAAACAAACAAACATGAAATGTTTTGTTCCAATTTAGGCGATCCAGTCTATACTTGTATGCTGTGCGCATCACATAGTAAATCTAGGCTAATAACCGGAATAAGAACGCATAAAGTTTTCAAAACTAGATATCATGGTTAGTAAAGGCCGATCTTTGATCGGGCGAGCGGGGGTGCTCACGAAGTGACCTTCCCCAATCGTACCCAAGTTCCCGAGCAGAGGCAACTTTGGTGATGACGGACACGTGGCCTTAGGCAAACGAGTCAGGGTTTCCTAAATTTCCCAAAAATAAAATATGTAGGTGGCAACTCTTTATCTGGCAAAGCAGTCCATGTTTGGCACTTCTTTCAAAAAAAATCTATTTTCTCAAAACGATTTGCCGGATTTGGACTCTTTGGTTCAGATTACAAACCGTGGCAATTTGAGAGTCCGAACTGTAGTGAGCCCAATACGAACGGAATGGGGGGGGACTCGTTCCTCCCGCGGGGGCGTTCGGGGACGTCTACAGTTTCTGGTGACTCTGCTGGGGAATTAGAGAACTTGACTCGAACTCATGATATCTGGTTTTGACTACACTTGTGTGTTTCTTTGCATTGCATTTGCATTGGTGCGCCTAGGACACCGTGTTTGCCATCTGCTATTCCTGAACGGTTTATCGGAGGCTTGTCTGGTCAAGGCATGACCATTAGGCTGACCGGCTGTGGGCTTTGCCAGTATGGGAACACAAACCCCAGTTTTACCGGGGCACCCTTTTTGACCATTCAACCTAGTGCATATTCGGAATCCATAGTGAGCATTCCAAACTAGGACAGGTTGCTTACCCGATATAGGTTGTTTGAAACCGCTGCGTGCGTAGTGAAACCCTAGCTCCTGACAAAATAGGACAGGGAAAACCCTATCCCAACATAGGGGTGTTTTGGCTCTCACTTATCTGTTATGTGTTGTAAGAGTGCGTCTCTACAGGGGAAATGCATGTATCAGTTTATGAGTTTGGGCATCAGGCCTGCGGGCATCAGTTAGTGTTTGAAAATCAGTTATCTGCGGGTATCAGATTCAGTCTTTGGGGACAGTGATTCAGGGATAATGATCAGTGATTGAGGACAGTGTGTATTCAGCTTATCGACTGTGTGTTGTTATGCCCAGCTGTGTGTTGTGTATTTACTTTAAGCTATTATGCTGTCCGTTTATCTGTTTATTTATTTTCTTATTGCTTTATTTATCTTTTTACTAGGGCAGTTTTAGCACAATTGCTTCCGACCCAGTAGATATTCCCCAAGCACTTTGGATAAGAGGTCGTCGGCTCAATCGATCCGAGGATCTGGTTGACGGACAGCCAGTGTTTCATTCTCTACCCCTAGTTGTCAGAAGAAGGCCAAGAAGATGCAATGTGTCTGAGTAGAGGTTACCAGAACAGTGGTCTACTCTAGCAGTGAACAGTGGGGCTGAGGTTTTAGTTTCTGCCATAGAAATACACATAGCAGTCAGTCAGCAGGATCAGCAGAGTGTAGCCGGAATGGAGGAAATAATGCGTCAGCTCCAAGAGAGCATGAAACAAATGCAGGAGGATGCTGTCCACCAAGCGGAATTCTCTAAGCAACAGGCCACAGTCATGGCCCAGCAGGCCGAGCTAATCACTAGACAGCAACAGCAGAATACGGCATCAGCCTCACATCCAGTTCCTCCTCTACCAGGGATCCCGTTACCAGAGCAAGCACCTACTGTCCAGAATTCCCTGCCAAACACCCAGAACACCTTACCTAATGTCCAGAACATCCAAGAGGACACAGACTTTCCAACGGGGCCAGCTCCGCCCCCGCTTCTGCCTCAACTGTCCAAGACCCATACACCCAACCACCCGGACTCTCCCTTTGAGTTCGAAATAGACCATACAGCTCTGAAACTGAGCAAGCTCGAGAAGCTTTTCAAGAAATCACAAGGAGTAAAGGCTATTCCGGATATCGAGGGTGGATATACCGATGTGGCCGTAACATTGCCAGATAGGTTCAAGATGTCGCAGATTGATCGTTTCGATGGATCCGGGGATCCTATGGTCCACCTCCGATTGTTCTCAGATATACTACGGCCAATGGGCCTAACCCGACCACAAAAGCTTTCGCTGTTTGGCCGAACCCTGTCGGGTGTGGCCGCTATTTGGTACGCAAAGTTGGAAGATGAGGTAAAAAGAAGTTGGAATGAAATGACTGAGGCCTTTGTCGCACAGTACTCGTACAATACCCAGATCGAGATTACAACTCGTGATCTTGAAACAACGAGGCAGGAGCCCAAAGAAACTTTCTCAGACTTCGTAACTAGGTGGAGGGTGAAGGCATCGATGATGAATTTGAGGCCCACTGATAAGGACCAAATCAGGATGATTGTGCGCAATCTCCAACCAAAATTGATGCAGAAGATGATTGTACTCCCCTTCCCCACCTTCTCGGATCTACATGAGATGGGGGTACAAATCGAGGACGCGATGAAGCAAGGTCTGATTGACCAGGATAGGGAGTAACCGAGGAGGACTTTCAATCGTAACAACAATGCAGGCCCGAGTGGCGCTACAACTGCAAGAGCTTCAGAGGTCAGCATGGTCGCCACCATTCCCCCTCCCCTTCCGAGGCCCATGGCAGCCACACCCTTCTCCGGTGCATCCGGGAGTAATACCCAAACCACTAAATACCAGCCTAGAGGCCAAAGAACCTTCACCCCACTGTACATGCCTTTGTCTAAGGCTCTGGGGTCTTAATCAGAAAGGGGCATCTAAAACCCCTAGAACCGAGGCCATTACCAAATCCGCTTCCACCCTCTCACAACCCAGCCAAGTACTGTGCATATCACCAGCAGCACGGTCATGATACTGACCAATGTTTCAGGCTGCGTCACGAGATTCAAGACCCCGTTGACAAAAATGTGATTCTACCTCCAGAGAGACCTAACGTCACGACCAATCCACTCCCTACACAACCAAACTCCACCTCCCAAAAGAGTCAATCTTATCCAGACTGGGGTCGTGTCTTACGATCCTAGCATCTATATTACTCCTATCCATCTACCTAAGCTGGAGGTGCTCCTTCCCGACTGCACTGACTTCTTGTGCATGTTGGACATCTCTACAACCCAACCTGAGCCAGTGGTGGTAACTGTGGAAGACAGCGCAATAGGGGTTGCAGAGGAGGATGGAATGGTCGAGGCAGGGTTTGAACAGTCTGGAAACTTTACTGGGGAAGTCTATGATCCGAGTGAGTACATCTTGTCGACAGGCCAGATTGGGCTGGGTTTAGAATTGCCAGAGAAGGAAGAGCTGTGTGTGATCCAGGGGGACAGATTTGAACAAGGAACGGACAATCTGACGGCTGTAGAAGAGGGCCTTGCCAACCTCCAGTTCTTCAGTGACCAAGAATCAGGGGA
Organism: Camellia sinensis; assembly: GCF_055761805.1. NCBI lineage: Eukaryota > Viridiplantae > Streptophyta > Magnoliopsida > Ericales > Theaceae > Camellia > Camellia sinensis. Next base: position 146,539,457 of record NC_138970.1, read on the forward strand.
TGTAGCAGTCAACTGGTTTGAATATGAGGAGTCGACAGAAGTTACCGGATGGTTAGATGATCAACCAGACATTGTAGAATTTCAACCAGAACAAGGCCCGACAGGGACGAGAATATCAACTGTGGCCGGAAGGGCCGAAAATCTGAGTGCATTGCCGGAGAGCGCCGATACAAAGAATTTCGCTCAGGACAGAAGCATTGTGAATACAGGGAAAGTTGAACAACAAACTACACTGACGCAGGTAGAACAACAGGGTTCTGAGAGAACCGGGAAAGCCAAAATCCATGAGGGGATCGGAAGTGCTGTGGGCACGAGAACAGAGGATGCTGTGAACATGCAGGCTGAAAGTGCTGTGAGTACAAACATGCCTGAGCCAGACAGGTGCCTTTTGAACGATAACGGAATGTGGTAGGAAGACGATGACTTATGTCTTGCCCACACAGACGAAGACTGGGGAAACAATCAACCGGACGACACCTGGTACCTCGATGAGGTGGATCACATGACAAGAAGCGGGCGGTACTTCAAGCCCCCGCACCTAGACCAACCCGAGGCATCTGGGAAGGACAAAGAAGCCGAGAGACAGAGAGAGAAACAGATCGAAGAGGAAGCTGTACTGAAACAGCTGAAGAAAATACAAGCAGACATCTCCATCTGCGGACTGCTTATGGCGTCGCGAGTACACAGACAGGCTGTCTTATCTGCCATGGACAAGTCCAAACTCTCTATAGATACTACACCAGAGCAGCTGGTTGGGCTGGTTTTTCCAGGAGAAGGTTCCCCGGCATTAACCTTTTCAGACAAAGAACTACCGCCTGAGGGCACAAATCACAACAAACCCCTCTACGTTTTCGTGGAATGTAGAGACAAGTGGATACCGGTGGTACTTGTTGATACCGGGTCCGCCATCAATGTCTGCCCAGCCAGAACAGCGTATGCAATCGGGTTGAAGCCCACGGACTTCGTGCCAACTACTCAAGTGGTCAGAGCATATGACAATACTAGCAGGGAAGTGATGGGGACTGTCAAAATTCAAACCCAGGTTGGTCCCGGACAACACAACATTGAATTCCATGTCTTGGACGTTCCCGCAACTTTCAACCTACTTTTGGGGCGACCGTGGTTACACCAGGTCAAGGCAGTCTCTTCCACCTTACATCAGATGTTGAAGTACCCTCACGGGAAGGGGGTGGCTATTGTCTTCGGGAATTCATCAATCCATCCGCCGCCGGAAGTGTCCACACCAGTCTTGGAAATCGAGCATGGCACTAAGGATGTGTTCTTATCAGGGTTCACTTTGGCTGAGGCTCGAGTGGTGCAGAATATTATGGCTGTGAATGAGGGGGTGTACGTCAGTGCTCAATCCGTCTACCTCATGAACAAGTTACAACACATCCCCGGGATGGGATTGGGAAGGAGCGGCCGGAAGGGCGTCGCAGCATTGGCCGAAGTGCCACACAACCCTCATACCTTTGGCTTGGGTTATATGCCCACCAAAGAGGACTGGGTGAGGAAGGGTAAAGAGATGGCTGGAAGAGCCAGAGCAACGAAGGCAGGGAAGCCTTTCGAATTAATGCATAGGCCCATTCAGGGTACCCTAAACGGACGCTTCGTCCGGGAGGGAGAAGACTTTCTGTTTTGCGGCTTCCCAGAGCCATGGCTAAACGCGGAGAAGAAGCGCGTGCCAGGTTTTGAGATCTTCTTCGACCTGCAACTACCCGGGGATGACGTTGTCGAAGAGCAGACAGACCCATCAGCTGAGGTTGAACAGAGTAAGAAAGTGCAGTCTGAGGACACCGAACTTGAAATGGGGGTAGCGTTGGCAAGTCTACTCTCAGATCCTCCGATCGACCATAAGTGCTTGGGAGATAACTTCTCGGTATGCGTGATCGGGGATGGAACGGCTGCGGGCTTACCAGCGACTATTTTGGATACATCTATCGCACCCTCTCTCACTTGGCAGTACGATGAGGGATTTTTGTCCAGCAGCACCGGGTCAGGTAGTGAGCCGGAATCTGATTCCACCAAGTCTTGCGAGTCGGAATCAGGTTCCAGCTCGACTGAGTCTGAGTCTGGTAATCCTGGGGATGATAACTCGGATGCCACAGTTATGTCCAGGTCGTCTTTTTCTTTCTCGTTTGAGTCTGTTGTAACCTAGAATTCGGACGATTTGGATGTGCTTAATGAGAATCAAGTGACTGTGGTTTCTGAGTACTTTTCTGTGCCCTTAATTTATTGCATAAACTTAGACTTTCAAAATTTTGATGAAAACGACGAGGAAGAAATTCCTCCGTTTTTGCAACGTTTAATTGAGCAGGAGTAGGAGAGATTTGTCAAACCCTTAACGGATGAAATCATTACCGTGAATATTGGTACTGAGGAGGACCCGCGGCTGGTTCAGATCAGGTCCACGTTGTCTTCAGAGGAACGCGAGCGCTTAGTCGCTTTATTAAAAGATTTCAAAGATGTTTTCGCGTGGTCCTACGAAGACATGCCTGGGATCGATCCTGAGATTGTACAGCACCGGATCCCCCTTGACCCCGAGGCCCGACCTGTCAAACAGAAACTCAGAAAGATCCGCCCGGACTGGGCCCTCAAGATTAAAGAAGAGGTCACCAAGCAAATCGACGCAGGCTTCCTGCTGGTGTCCGAATACCCGACTTGGTTGGCCAACATCGTTCCAGTGCCGAAGAAGGATGGCAGGATCCGGGTATGCGTAGATTTCAGGGATTTAAACAGAGCTAGTCCGAAGGACGATTTTCCCTTGCCGCATATTGATGAGTTGGTGGATTTCACAGCAGGGCATGCTTTGCTCTCATTCATGGATGGCTTCTCAGGGTACAATCAGATAGTAATGGCACCTGAAGATCGGGAAAAGACTACATTCACCATCCCGTGGGGGACATACTGCTACAGAGTAATGCCGTTTGGGTTGAAGAATGCCGGAGCTACTTATCAATGGGCCGCGACCACAATATTGCACGACATGATCCACAAAGAGGTTGAGGTGTACGTGGACGACATGATTGTTAAGTCCAAAGAAAGAGAGGGCCACTACACCGCCTTACAGAAGTTCTTCCAAAGGATCAGGGAATTCCGGTTGCGGCTGAATCCTCAGAAGTGTACGTTCGGTGTTACAGCGGGAAAAATGTTGGGATTTCTAATTACACAAAGGGGCATCGAGGTCGACCCTTCAAAAATCAAGGCCATCTTAGAAATGCCACCACCAAGGACTGAAAAGGAGGTGCGAGGCTTTCTAGGTAAAGTGCAATTCATAAGACGGTTTATCTCAAAATTAACCTTGACTTGTGAACCACTTTTTGGTCTCCTAAAGAAAGGCAAGAAATTCCAATGGGACGGCCGATGCCAAGCTGCTTTTGAACAGATCAAGAAATACTTGCAGAACCCACCCGTGTTGTCGCCACCAGAGCCGGGAAAACTATTGATATTGTACCTTTCAATGACTGAGACCACAATGGGCTGTATGCTCTCACAAGAATCACAAGATAAGGTGGAGAGGGCCATCTACTATCTGAGCAAGAAGATGTTGGATTACGAGACCCGCTACACTCCGCTGGAGAAGGCTTGCTTAGCTTTGGTATGGGCTACCAGGAAGCTGCGGCACTACTTGTTAGCTCACTCCGTAATGTTGGTTTCACGACTGGATCCCATCAAATACCTTTTCGAGAAACCAGCACTTGCGGGTAGGCTAGCTCGTTGGTTGTTGTTGCTCTCCGAATTCAATCTGAAATATGTAACACGCAAGTCAGTCAAGGGAAGAGCAGTGGCAGAGTTATTAGCCGATCATCCAGTCGAAGGAGGTGAAGCAGTTGAGTACTTATTCCCAGATGAAGCCATTTTGCACATCGACGACGAATATTGGACGATGTACTTTGACGGAGTGTCAAACCAATACGGGTATGGGATAGGAGTGTTGCTGACAGCACCCGACAATTCCCGTATCCCTCTAGCCTTCAAACTTTGGTTCAAAGTCTCGAACAACGAAGCAGAATATGAAGCATGCATTGCTGGTCTAGAAGCAGCCCTGGAATTAGGGGCAAGACGGTTGGACGTCATCGGTGACTCGAACCTTGTTGTGTCTCAAGCAAAAGGAGACTGGAAAGTCAAAGAAGAGAAGATGATGATGTATCATCAGACCTTGGACTTGTTAATTCCTCGGTTCGAGAAGCTAAACTTTTCTCATCTTCCAAGAGAGAACAACAGGTTCGCAGATTCTTTAGCAACTCTATCTTCCATGATAGACATCCCGTTCGGAGTCCGGATGCACCCAGTCATCATTGACCATAAATTTGCGCCAGCCTATGAGTCGATTGCTGCTATAGATGAGGTTCAGGACGAAAACCCCTGGTATTACGACATTTGGAATTTCTTGGAGAATGAAGCATATCCGCCAGGGGTAACTGCCAAGGATAAAGGGCAATCAGAAGAATGGCCGTTCAGTTCATCATCTGTGGGGTAAGCTGTATAAGAGAGGTCATCTGGGAATGCATAAGCTGTGTGTTGATGCCGAAGAGTCGAAACATCTAATGGAAGCCATCCATGGAGGGGAATGCGGTGCACACATGAATGGAGTAATGCTAACATGGAAGATCCTCAGACAGGGTTACTACTGGTCCACCATGGAGGAGGATTGGATCGGCTTTGTTCGACGATGCTACAAGTGTCAAATTCATGCAAATTGCATGAACATCTCGTCGTCGAAGCTGTACAATATGACTTCGCCATGGCCATTTTCAGTTTGGGGAATCGATGTGATCGGGGCTGTCACCCCAAAAGGGTCGAATGGGCATGAGTTCATCCTAGTCGCGATAGATTATTTCACGAAGTGGGTCGAGGCCCAGTCTTACGCGGTGTTGAAGGCGTCGCACGTTGCGAAGTTTATCAGAAATAACATCATCTGTCGCTACGGGGTCCCAAACGAGGTCATTTCGGATAATGGTTCCCACTTCAAGAAGGAAGTGATTGACTTGTTGGAAAAATACAACGTGGCTTTTCATAAGTCATCCACATACCGACCGCAGACCAACGGAGCGGTCGAGGCCGCCACCAAGAATATCAAACACATACTGCAGAAGATGGTGGAAACCTATCGGGATTGGCCAGACAAGCTGCCATTTGCTCTGTGGGGCTACAGGACTTCAATTAGAACTTCTACCGGAGCGACTCCGTATTCATTGGTTTATGGGATGGAGGCCGTTCTACCTATCGAGATTGAAGTTCCGTCATTACGAGTATTGGCTGAGTGTCAAATAGCCGAAGCAAATTGGCAGCAGAGCAGGTTTGAGGAACTCATGCTTTTTGGTGAGAGGAGACTGAAAGCACTGTACCATGTTCAAGGTTATCAGCGCAGAATTGCCTGGGCTTTCAACAAGAAAGTTAAGTCCAGGAATCTAAAAGAAGGATATTTGGTGCTCAAGGACAACCGAGCTCCCATCCACAACCCAAGGGGCAAGTTCAGACCTAATTGGACTGGTCCCTATATCATCAAAGCTATCTGGTCAGGTGGAGCTGTGGTTCTGATGGATCTAGATGGCCTAGAGTTTTCCCAACCGATCAACATGGACAAGTTGAAGAAATATTACCCCTGAGAGGCTTGCTAGGCCGAAAACCTGAAAGGGCGACCTAGGCAAAAGTTAGAGCATAAAAAATTGGAAAATATAAAAACTGAGCTCGCAAGGTTGAAAACCCGCAAAGGGCGACCTTGGCAAAAGTTAGAGCGTAAAAGGAGAGTGAAAATACTCGAGTGAACCTAAGCCTGAACTACGTAAGGCTTGATTCCCATCTTTGGGATACGTAGGCAACTTCATCCTGAAGTTCAGCCATAAACTTTTTCCCCGATCAACTTTGTCCATTTTGACCATCTCATTCATCTTTATCCATCAGCATTTATCGCAATCTCCGGCGCAGTGCTATACAGACTAGGGGCAACTTTTTGTTGCCACATGCTGTCGCAGTACTATTCAGACTAGAGGCAACTTTCCAGTTGCTAGGATCCGGGGTTGTGCATCTCAGTGACAGATCTTAGGCGTGTCCAGTTCTGATCCATATCGAAAATGGTTTTGAAAAGTTTTAATAAAAGTTGACTTTGTTCAAATTAATCTCTTTATAACTAAGACCATTTTTGGACTAAGACGGAAAATTTTCAGTATCACAACCTTCAATTTCATTGATTTCGAAACAGAGTCCTCCTACTCTTGAAGTTGATTTTTATTACATTCATAAAGAAAACTTGAAAGTACTAATAAAGCAATAAATCCGGGGCATAGTCAAGTCAAGTATCCGTGCGCCCCCTCCCAGAGCTGGTTGAAGCCTCTGATGCCAAGCTGGGCCCGACCTGTGCCTCCTCATTGAGCCAATCCAAGCACTCATTAGACAAAGTGCAACTGAAAGTGGGAGCAGGGGCCAGGAGCTCTCTAGTCCTCCATGCTGTGGCATATCGGGCAAGCTGTGCACCTCGGACCGGGAAAGCAGCCGGATACTCAATCCCCTCTGGCGGGCAAATCTGATCATGACCGAGCTGGCGCAGGAACCGAAACGGAAAGTAGAACACACAGTGGGTCAGACCTATCAACTGGATCCCGATCAGTTGGGACATGCTATAGCTCATTGCCGGGAGATTGAGCCAAGGACAACGCCAAGCAATGCGACCTGCAGACAAATTGCACATCCAGTCAAACCACCACCTTTCATCAGGGGCATCGACTAGGCGCTGTCGAAAGAAATAGCCTCGAGCTGAGTAGGCTGGGCAAGAGTCCACAACCTGCAATTTGTCCATCAACCATACCTGGGGAGGGATGAAAAATGAGAGAATAAAGAATAGAGAGATGTACGGTGAGAGAAAAGTAAGAAAAGGGTTTTGTGAGAAAAACCGAGCCCGAGGGCCGAGTGATGTGAGCAAATACATATGTGTGAATGGGTGGGAAACATTACCTCCAGCAGTAGTGGACTCCCAGCAAATCTAGTCGTCTCCCGGCGATGGAAAACATCCAAGCCCATCAGTGTCTCGGCCAAGGTCAGAGTAGAACACACAGCCCAAAGCCTGAATTTCTGAACACACAGCCCATGTTTGAAGTGAACACACAGCCCACTGATTTGTTGAGAGTAGAACACACAGCCCAAACTCTGAATTTCTAAACACGTAGCCCAAGTTGAAGGTGAACACGCAGCACACACTGATTTGTTGAGAGTAGAACGCACAGCCCAAACTCTAAATTTCTGAACACGCAGCCCAAGTTGAAGTTGAACACGCAGCACACACTGATTTGTTGAGAGCAGAACACACAGCCCAAACTCTGAATTTCTGAACACGCGGCCCAAGTTTGAAGTGAACACACAGCCCACATTGATTTGTTGAGAGTAGAACACACAGCCCAAACTCTGAATTTCTGAACACGCGGCCTAAGTTTGAACTGAACACACAGCCCACTGATTTGTTGAGAGTAGAACACACAGCCGAAACTCTGAATTTTTGAACACGCGGCCCAAGTTTGAAGTGAACGCACAGCCCACTGATTTGTTGAGAGTAGAACACATAGCCCAAACTCTGAATTTCTGAACACGCGGCCCAAGTTGAAGGTGAACACGCAGCACACACTGATTTGTTGAGAGTAGAACACACAGCCCAAACTCTGAATTTCTGAACACGCGGCCTAAGTTTGAAGTGAACACATAGCCCAAACTCTGAATTTCTGAACACGCGGCCCAAGTTGAAGGTGAACATGCAGCACACACTAATTTGTTGAGAGTAGAACACACAGCCCAAACTCTGAATTTCTGAACACGCGGCCCAAGCTTGAAGTGAACACACAGCCCACTGATTTGTTGAGAGTGGAACACACAGCCCAAACTCTGAATTTCTGAACACGCGGCCCAAATATTCGAATTCTGATTTGATCCTGCATATAGCTTACACATTTCATTTGCACGCAGCTTGTATATCTCATTTGCACGCAGCTTGTTTATTTCATTCTGAAACTGAATATATGTATTCACCGTGAATGCAGGTGTCCTCCCGTGTTACACGGGGATACGGCTCCATCGTTGCGAGAGAGTGGTACGCGGAGCTCCCAGAGGCCGTCCGCGATTGGGTTGATCTAGCCGGATTCGGGCCCTTTTGTGCTGGGATATCTCGTCATCCCGCTAGCAGGACGTTGATGGGCGCCCTGGTGGAGAGGTGGTGGGACACCACCAACTCGTTTCACTTCTCATCTGCCGGGGATATGACCATGACCCCTTTTGACTTTGCCGTATTGACCGGCCTTGACGTGGGAGGCTGGGCGATCCCATATGACGAGGATATGGGCCAGTGGGAGGCCGCTTGGATCTTTTTATTGGGAGCTCGCCCACCGGTCGACCGATCCTCGGGTCGAGTCCGGTACACTTGGTTTTCTTCCCATTTTAGGCATACTGAGCCCGAGACTCTGGAGGAGATTACACAGTACGCCCGCGGGTTTTTGATGTTCCTCTTCGGGACCACTCTGTTCTCCGACAGGGGGAACACCGTTGGGCTATATCTGTTAGGTGCCCTGGCAGACCTCACACAGGTTAGTCGGTATGATTGGGGTGGCGCCAGCTTGGCTACCCTTTATTGCTACATGAGCGCGACCTCCCGCGGACGGGGGAACATAGTTGGCGGCTACTGGAGAGCCTGGAAGGTACCTTCTGCCCTCTTGATTTATATTTCTGCTTTCTATTATCTGTATATTGCACACACGGCGCACCTTACATTCTGTACTTACATTCTTCCCTCAGCATTCTGTATTCAGATTCTGCACTCAGCATTCTGTATTTTGATGGCTTTTGCCTTGTTTTCCATAGTTATGGGTCTTCGCGAACTTTCCGACGCTAGCACCAGAGCTGAAGGTGGAGGTTCCCCTTGTGACCCCTTACTCACTTGTTTTCGAGGGTCAGGGCCGGCCACGTCCTCGGGAGACTCTTCTCTTCCTACGGCAATACTTTGACACGGTGCGGTCGTCAGAGGTAATCCAAGACTCCCAATTCCCAATGTTTTCATCTTTGGTTTATTCTGTACATCTACGATTTCTGATCAGCTTGTGCATTGGTTATCCGCAGATTACCTGGCAGCCCTGGTTGCCTTTGGGTGGGGACCTTCTATTTCAGTTTGCCGGAGGATGGGGCTATTCCCGGTATAGGGTCTTGTTCGAGGGGCCAGTTGGTAGGGCCTGGTTCCTGGGGGAACGCTTCCTTTGTCAGACCATGGGCTTTCCTGAGCCGAGTGTCCCCTCAGCACCTCCGGACGGTATGCGGCTTGCTGATAGGCTCACACCCCAGGGTGTCATTGACGCTAGGATGGGCACCGATGCACTGCTGTATATGGAGGACGGAGAGTACGCGACCTACCGTCACACCTACTTGATGCCTCCGTTGACAGGTGTCCGTACTCCCTCGAGGAGGTCCACTGACACGCCGTCTTTGAGTCGAGCTCGGGCTGCAGGCGCCCCTTCTACTAGCAGGGCCGGTACATCGAGAGGTGGGGTTGGGCTGGTCCCCCCGATTCCTCCGACTCATCATCATGCCAGATGGCCAGACATGCCGACCGAGTTGACAGGATGGCGATACGGGACCTTCTACACGATTCCGATAGAGCCTCCCATGCCTGATCATCGATATGTGATTGATCTCGACTCACCGCCGGTATGCCCCACTGTTTTTCATCTATCATTCAAACACTTAGACATTCCTTTATTCATTGATGATTATGAGCTTGTATCTGCAGCCACCCAGAGAGTACATGGAGGGGGTGATCAGATTGGTGGCCTCACTTGAGGGCATGGTCTTGCAGAGAGAGGCGCAGCTGTCCGTCATGGGTTTCCAGGTACTCTTTAGTTTTCCCACATTTATCGTACTTCTGGCGACATGTTGACCTTGAACATTTTACTGCTTTAATTGACTGTATGTGTAGAGCACATCTAACACACCACATTCATATACTGTATCTGCATGCATCCTCATTTCATGTAGTTTGCTTGCATCTGTATCTGATACACACATTTTGAGCTGATGTATTCAAATTGCACTCTCTTATTTTCAGATGCCTCCAGTATATCCGCCGCAGACCGGGCCATCTCGACCTTCTCGGGGAGCCGGGCCATCTCGGCCTTCTCGCGGGGCCGGGAGAGGGGAGTCGTCTCGCAGATGCAAGGCACATATCATAGAGGAGGAGCCTGACGAGGAGGAGGAGGAGGAGGAGGCTACAGATCGTCAATCAGAGACCTCTGCTAACAGAGAGGAGGGTTCCGACCTTGGTTTCGGCAGTGGAGAGGAGGCTGAGGAGGATCTTGAGGATGACAGCTCCGACTTAGATGGTGCCGGTGGTGCAAAGCCTGTTCCGCAGAAGAGGACGAAGAGGGCCTCTTATTCCTGTTCTTGAGAGCATTGATGCAGCTGTTTCCTGCTTTATTTTATCTTTTTACTAGTAGTTGTAGCACATTTGTACATTATTAGGCAGTTTTATTTTTTGTAAAACTTGTACCTTTGCTGTAAAAAGTTGTAACAAAGGAAGCATGATGGAATGGAACAACTTTTTTGAAAAAGTGTTGTACTTTTATGTTCTCAGCATCGCATCACATCATTTTGCAAATAATGAGGTTTGAACGGTAAATGTGTATTGTGTATGTACCAAGTCAGGTAGCGAACCGACACGACAAACTAAACAACCTAATCTTACTGAGAAACAATCAACAAAAACCTCAGCAAGTTTACAATTCGATAAGCAAAACATAACAAGATTAATAAACTAAGAGTAACAACTCAAATGCACAAGACTCGGCGACTCGATTAAACAAGACTCGGTAAACAAAACAGCTCGACCAACAAAACAACAACTCGATAAGCAAAACAACAACTCTATAAACAAAGTGTATTTCGGATGATCTGGGTGACAGGATGCATCCAAAACTGAGGACAACTCGCGCTTTCAATACTCCCGGTACATGGAAACGCTAGGGGCTTTCTTCCAAAAGGGTAGAACAGGACCAAATACACAGATTGCAGCATGGCCGGCCACTTTTGGGAGCTGGCCGACCAGCTTTTGCATTTGAGAAGGGGAGAGGTGGCCGGCCTACCAAAAAAGGTGGCCGGCCGGCCACTTTGCTCAGGCACCACCAGTTTTTCGACACGTGTCCCTCCGAACAGTGCTTTATCCCCTTTAAAAGTCCCAGCTCCATGGCTTATTCCTTTCATCTCAGTTTTGCACCAAAATGGAAGCGTTTCTCGTCGAAAATCTCACAGCTTGGATTGCTTCTTTAGACGGCTCGAAAAAGTTAAACTTTCGGGGCTTTGGCTTGAATGCACTATTTACGCTGAGCCGTACTCCGCTACATCTTCCCTTCCTTCATGCCGCGGCAAGGTTTTGGAACCCGATAACACATGTCTTTAGTTTCGGCGGGCAAGAGGTATGTCCAACTTTCGAAGATTTTCAAGCTTTGATGGAATCTGAAAGTTGTGAAGAGATCATGCCTCAGTTTCGCTTTGGTCACGCCCAAGCTTTAGGACGGATGTGTGGACTCACCACGCATGACGCTCGGTCTCTGACCTGTAACGGGGAACTGCACATCCTCGGATTGATTTATCATTTTTCTGACGCCGGTGACCGTGGCGATCATCATTGGCAAGGTTTTCGACAACATGCCCTTTGCTTGTGTATGCTATCTCACTTTCTGCTTGTGTCGGGCTTTGGTGGATCTAGTATCCGCCTGATTGAAGTTGCTCAAGGCTTGAAGGATGGAAAGAGTTGTATTGCGTTGACACTGGCTGAGACGCTAATGGGCCTGGATGCTTTCCATCGCCAGGAGACGACCAGATTTGCGGGGAGTCCACTACTGCTGCAGGTAATGTTTCCCACCCAATCTCACATATGTAATGCTCACATCACTCGGCCCTCAGGCTCGGTTTTTCTCACGAAACCCTTGTCTTACTTTTCTCTCATCGCACATCTCTCTATTCTTTATTCTCTCATTTTTAATCCCTCCCCAGGTATGGTTGATGGATAAATTGCAGGTTGTGGACTCTTGCCCAGCCTACTCAGCTCGCGGCTACTTCTTTCGACAATGCCTAGTTGATGCCCTTGATGAGGGATGGTGGTTCAACTGGATGTGCAATTTGTCTGCAGATCGCATCACCTGGCGTTGCCCTTAGCTCAATCTCCCGGCGATGAGCTATAGTATGTTCCAACAGACCGGGAACCAGTTAGTCGGTCTGACTCACTGTGTATTCTATTTTCCGTTCCGGTTCCAACGCCAGTTTGGTCATGATTAGACTTGCCCGTCAGAGGGGATAGAGTATCCGGCTGCTTTCCCAGTTCGAGGTGCACAGCTTACCCGATATGCCACAGCATGGAGAATGAGAGAACTTCTGGCCCCCGCTCCCACTTTCAGTTGTACTTTGTCTGATGAGTGCTTAGATTGGCTTAATGAAGAGGCACAGGTCGGGCCCAGCTTGGCATCAGAAGCTTCGACCAGCTCTGGGAGGGGGCGTAGGGACACCTGATTTGACTATGCCTCGGATTTATTGCTTTATTAGTACTTTCAAGTTTTCTTTATGAATGTAATAAAAAGAAATTTCGATTGTATGCAAGAGCAGGAGAACTCTGTTTTGAGATCAATGAAATTGAAGGTTGTGGTACTAAAAATTTTCCACTTTGGTCCAAAAATGGTCTTAGTTGTAGAAAGATTAATTTGAACAAAGTCAACTTTTATTAAAACTTTTCAAAACCATTTTCGATATGGATCAGAACTGGACACGCCTGAGATCTATCACTGAGATGCACAACCTCGGGTCCCTGCAACTAGAAAGTTGCCCCTAGTCTGGAGAGTACCGCGGCACTGCATGGCAACGGAAAGTTGCCCCTAGTCTGAATAGCACTGCACCGGAGATTCCAAAGGAAGCCCTTAAATGCTGATAAACAAAGATGACTGAGATGATCAAATGGACAAAGTTGATCGAGGAAAAGTTTATGGCTGAACTCCAAGATGAAGTTGCCTACGTATCCCGAAGATGGGAATCAAGCCTTACGTAGTTCCGGCTTAGGTTCACTCGAGTATTTTCACTTTCCTTTTACGCTCTAACTTTTGCCAAGGCCGCCCTTTGCGGGTTTTCAACCTTGCGAGCTCAGTTTTTATGTTTTTCTAATTTTTTATGCTCTAACTTTTGCCTAGGTCGCCCTTTCGAGTTTTCGGCCTAGCGAGCCTCTCAGGGGTAATATTTCTTCAACTTGTCCATGTTGATCGGTTGTGAAAATTCTAGGCCATCTAGGTCCATTAGAACCACAGCTCCACCTGACCAGATAGCTTTAATGATGTAGGGACCAGTCCAATTGGGTTTGAACTTGCCCCTTGGGTCGTGGATGGGAGCTCGGTTGTCCTTGAGCACCAAATCTCCTTCTTTTAGATTCTTGGACTTAACTTTCTTGTTGAAAGCCCGGGCAATTCTGCGTTGGTAGCCTTGAACATGGTACAGTGCTTTCAGTCTTCTCTCATCAAAGAGCATGAGTTCCTCAAACCTGCTCTGCTGCCAATCTGCTTCGGCTATTTGACGCTCAGGCAATACTCGCAATGACAGAACCTCAATCTCGATAGGTAGAACGGCCTCCATCCCATAAACGAATGAATACGGAGTCGCTCCGGTAGAAGTTCTAATTGAAGTCCTGTAGCCCCACAGAGCAAATGGCAGCTTATCTGGCCAATCCTGGTAGGTTTCCACCGTCTTCTGCAGTATGTGTTTGATATTCTTGTTGGCGGCCTCGACCGCTCCGTTGGTCTGCGGTCGGTATGTGGATGACTTATGAAAAGCCACATTGTATTTCTCCAACAAGTCAATCACTTCCTTCTTAAAGTGGGAACCATTATCTGAAATGACCTCGTTTGGGACCTCGTAGCGGCAGATGATGTTGTTTCTGATAAATTTTGCAACGTGCGACGCCTTCAACACAGCATATGATTGGGCCTCGACCCACTTCGTGAAATAATCTATCGCGACTAGGATAAACTCATGCCCATTCGACCCCTTTGGAGTGACAGCCCCGATCATATCGATTCCCCAAACTGAAAACGGCCATGGCGAAGTCATGTTGTACAGCTTCGACGGCGAGATATTCATGCGATTTGCATGGATCTGACATTTGTGGCATCGTCGGACAAAACCGATACAATCCTCCTCCATGGTGGACCAGTAGTAACCTTGTCTGAGGATCTTCCGTGCTAGCATTACTCCGTTCATATGTGCACCGCATTCTCCTCCATGGATGGCCTCCATCAGGCACTTCGATTCCTCGGCTTCGACACACAACTTATGCATTCCCAGATGACCTCTCTTATACAGCTTACCCCCACAAATGATGAACTGAACGGCCATTCTTCTGATTGCCCTTTTATCCTTGGCATTTACCCCTGGCGGATATGCTTCCTTCTCCAAGAAGTTCCAAATGTCGTAATACCAGGGGTTTTCGTCCTGAACCTCATCTATAGCAGCAATCGACTCATAGGCTGGCACAAATTTTTGGTCAATGATGACTGGACGCATCCGGACTCCAAACGGGATGTCTATCATGGAAGATAGAGTTGCTAAAGAATCTGCGAACCTGTTGTTCTCTCTTGGAAGATGAGCAAAGTTTAGCTTCTCAAACCTAGGAATTAACAAGTCCAGGGTCTGGTGATACATCATCATCTTTTCTTCTTTGACCTTCCAGTCTCGTTTTGCTTGAGACACAACAAGGATTGAATCCTCGATGACGTCCAGCCGTCTTGCTCCTAATTCCAGGGCTGCTTCTAGACCGGCAATGCATGCCTCACATTTTGCTTCATTGTTCGAGATTTTGAACCGGAGTTTGAAGGCTAGAGGGATACGGGAATTGTCAGGTGCTATCAGCAACACTCCTATCCCATACCCGTACTGATTTGACGCTCCGTCAAAGTACATCATCCAATACTCGTCGTCGATGTGCAAAATGGCTTCATTTGGGAATAAGTATTCAACTACTTCACCTCCTTCCACTGGATGATCGGCTAAGAACTCTGCCACTGCCCTTCCCTTGACTGACTTGCGTGTCACATATTTCAAGTCGAATTCGGAGAGCAACAGCAACCAACGAGCTAGCCTACCCGTAAGTGCCGGTTTCTCGAAAAGATATTTGATGGGATCGAGTCGTGAAACCAACATTACGGAGTGAGCTAACAGGTAGTGCCGCAGCTTCCTGGTAGCCCATACCAAAGCTAAGCAAGCCTTCTCTAATGGCGTATAGCGAGTCTCATACTTTAGCATCTTCTTGCTCAGATAGTAGATGGCTCTCTTCACTTTGTCCTCTGATTCTTGCGCGAGCATATAGCCCATTGTGGTCTCGGTCACTGAAAGGTATAATATTAACGGCTTCCCCGGCTCTGGCGGTGACAACACGGGCGGGTTCTGTAAATATTCCTTGATCTGTTCAAAAGTAGCTTGGCATCGGCCGTCCCATTGGAATTTCTTGCCTTTCTTCAGGAGACCAAAAAGTGGTTCACAAGTCAAGGTTAATTTTGAGATAAACCGTCTTATGAATTGCACTTTACCCAGAAAGCCTCGCACCTCCTTTTCAGTCCTTGGTGGTGGCATTTCTAAGATGGCCTTGATGTTTGAAGGGTTGACCTCGATGCCCCTTTGTGTAATCAGAAATCCCAGCATTTTTCCCGCTGTAACACCGAATGTACACTTCTGAGGATTTAGCCGCAACCGGAATTCTTTGATCCTTTGAAAGAACTTTTGCAAGGCGGTGTAGTGGCCCTCTCTCTCTTTGGACTTGACAATCATGTCGTCTACATACACCTCAACCTCTTTGTGGATCATATCATGCAATATTGTAGTCGCGGCCTGTTGATATGTAGCTCCAGCTTTCTTTAACCCAAAAGGCATCACTTTGTAGCAGTAAGTCCCCCACGGGGTGGTGAAAGCAATCTTTTCCCTGTCTTCTGGTGCCATCACTATCTGATTATAGCCTGAGAAACCATCCATGAATGAGAGCAAAGCATGCCCTGCTGTGAAGTCCACAACTCATCAATATGCGGCAAGGGAAAGTCGTCCTTCGGACTAGCTCTGTTCAAATCCTTGAAATCCACGCACACTCGGATCCTGCCATCCTTCTTTGGCACTGGGACGATGTTGGCCAACCAAGTCGGGTATTCGGATACCAGCAGCAAGCCTGCGTCGATTTGCTTGGTGACCTCTTCCTTAATCTTGAGAGCCCAGTCGGGGCGGATCCTCCTGAGTTTCTGCTTGACGGGTCGAGCCTCGGGGTCAAGAGGGATCCGGTGCTGTACAATCTCAGGATCGATTCCAGGCATGTTTTCGTAGGACCACGCGAAAACATCTTTGAAATCTTTTAATAAAGCAACTAAGCGCTCGCGTTCCTCTGAAGACAACGTGGACCCGATCTGGACCAGCCGTGGGGCCTCCTCAGTACCAATATTCACTGTAGTGATTTCATCAACTAGGGGTTTAACAAATCTTTCCTGCTCTTGTTCAACTAAGCGTTGCAAAATCGGAGGAACTTCGTCCTCGTCGTTTTTATCAAAATTTTGAAAGTCTGAGTTAATGCAATAAATCAAGGACACAAAAAAGTACTCAGAAACCACAGCTATTTGATTCTCATTAAGCAAATCCAAATCGTCCGATTCCTCGGTTACAACAGACTCAAAAGAGAAAGAAAAAGACGACCTGGACAAGACTGTGGTATCCGGGTTATCATCCCCAAGATTACCAGACTCAGACTCAGTCGAGCTGGAACCTGATTCCAACTCACAAGACTCGGTGGAATCAGATTCTGGCTCACTACCTGACTCGGTACTGCTGGACAAAAATCCCTCTTCATACTGCCAAATGAGAGAGGGTGCGATAGATGCATCCAAAATAGTTGCTGGCGGGTCTGCAGCCGTTCCATTCCCGATCACACATACCGAGAAGTTATCCCCCAAGTACTCCTAGTCGATCGGAGGATCTGAAAGTAGACATGCCAGTGTTACCCCCATTTCAAGTTCGGTGTCCCCAGACTGCACTTTCTTACTCTGTTCAACCTCTGCTGATGGGTTTGTCTGCTCTTCGGCAACGTCATCGTCGGATAATTGCAGGTCAAAGAAAATCTCAAACCCCGGCACGCGCTTCCTCTCCGTGTTCAGCCATGGCTCTAGGAAGCCGCAAAATGGAAAGTCCTCCCCCTCCCGGACGAAGCGTCCGTTTAGGGTACCCTGAATGGGCCTATGCATCAGCTCAAAAGGCTTCCCGGCCTGCTTTGCTCTGACTCTTCCAGTCATTTCCTTTTCCTTCCTCATCCAGTCCTCTTTGGTGGGCAGATATCCCAAACCAAAGGTATGAGGGTTGTGTGGCACTTCGGCCAATGCTGCGACGCCCTTCCGGCCACTCCTTCCTAATCCCATCCCGGGGATGTGTTGTAGCTTGTTCATGAGGTATACAGATTGAGCACTGACATATACTCCCTCATTAACGGCCATGATATTCTGCACAACCCGGGCCTCAACCAGAGTGAACCCTGATAAGAACAAATCCTCCGTGCCATGTTCAATTTCCAAGACTGGTGTAGACACTTCTGGCGGCGGATGGATTGACAAATTCCCAAAAACAATAGCTACCCCTTTCCCATGAGGGTACTTCAACATCTGATGTAAGGTGGAAGAGACTGCCTTGACCTGGTGCAACCACGGTCGCCCCAAAAGTAGATTAAAGGTTGCGGGAACGTCCAAGACATGGAATTCAATGTTGTGTTGTCCTGGACCAACCTGGGTCTGAATCTTGACAGTACCCATCACCTCTCTGCTGGTGTTATCATAGGCTTTGATCACTTGAGTAGTCGGCACGAAGTCCGCGGGCTTCAACCCGATCGCATATGCTGTCCTTGACGGGCATACATTAATGGCGGATCCCGTGTCGATAAGAACCACTAGCACCCACTTGCCTCTACATTCCACGGAGATGTAATGGGGTTTGTTATGATTTGCGCCCTCAAGCGGCACTTCTTTATCTGAAAAGGTCAACGTCGGGGAACCTCCCCCCGGAAAAACCAATCCAACCAGCTGCTCTGGCGTGGTGTCTATAGAAAGTTTGGCCTTGACCATGGCAGATAGGACAGCCTGTCTGTGCACTCGTGAAGCCATAAGCAGTCCCCAGATGGAGATGTCTGCTTGTATCTTCTTTAACTGCTTCAGTACAGCCTCTTCTTCGATTTGCTTTTCTTTTTGTCTCTCAGCTTCCTTATCCTTTCCGGATGCTTCTGGCTGGTCCAGGTGCGGGGGCTTGAAATACCGCCCGCTTCTTGTCATATGGTCGACCTCTCCGACATACCAGGTGTCATTTGGCTGGTTACTTCCCCAATCCTCATCTGTGTGGGCAAGACATAAATCATCGTTTTCCCACCACATTCCGTCGGCGGCCGACAGACACCTGTCCGGCCCCGG
The DNA here is from genome assembly GCF_055761805.1 of Camellia sinensis. Classification (NCBI taxonomy): domain Eukaryota; kingdom Viridiplantae; phylum Streptophyta; class Magnoliopsida; order Ericales; family Theaceae; genus Camellia; species Camellia sinensis. The sequence continues at coordinate 146,557,930 of NC_138970.1, forward strand.
TATGATCGTACTCGCAGTACCTTCAGTCCACATGCCCGCAGCACCTTCTATTCTTGTGCCCACAGCACCCTCGGCCCCTTCATGGGCTTTTGCCTTTCTGATTCTCTTAGAATCCCAAAACTTTTCTTGTTCCGCCTGTGTCAGTGTGGTTTGTTGTTCAACTTTCTGTGCATCCACAATGCTCAAGTCCCAAGTGAAATTCTTCGTACCGGCGCTCTCTGGCAATGTATTCTGACTTCTAGCCCTTCCGGCCACAATTGATACTCTCGCCCCTGTCGGGCCCTGTTCTGGTTGGGCCTCTTCCACCATATCTGGTTGATCATCTAGCCATCCAGTGGCCTCTGCCGATTCCTCATAATCAAACCAGTTGACTGCCGCGCCCTCTGATTCTTGGTCATCGAAAAACTGTAGGTTGGCAAAGTCCTCCTCCACAGCCGTCAAATCATTTGCCCCTTGCTTAAATCCATCCCCCTGGATCACACACAGCTCTTCCTTCTCTGGAAATTCTATACCCAGCCCAATCTGGCCTGTTGACAAGATGTACTCACTCGGATCGTAGGCTTCCCCAGCAAAACTCTCAGACTGTTCAATCCCAGACTCAACAATTCCATTCTCTTCTGAAGTCTGCCTTGCCCCATCTTCGATTGTCACCACCATCGGCTCTGGTTGGGTTGTGGAGATGTCCAACATGCACAAAGAGTCGGTGCAGTCAGAAAGGAGCACCTCCGGCTTGGGTAGGTGGGATGGAGTGATATAGATACTAGGATCGTAAGATGCGACCCCAATTTGGATAAGATTGATTCTATTGGGAGGAGGAGCTTGGTTATGCGGTGGGAGAGGATTGGTTGTGACATTGGGTTTGTTGGGAGGCGCAATCACCTGCTTGTCAATAAGATCCTGGATCTCGTGACGCAATCTAAAATAACGGTCGGTGTCGTGATCGTGTTGTTGGTGATACGCGTAGTATTTTGCTAGGTCATGAGAGGGAGGCAGTGGATTTGGTAGTGGCCTCGGCTCCAGGGGCTTCAAATGCTTTTTTCTGATTAATACCCCCAGAGCTTTGGATAGGGCCACGTATAAGGGTGTGAAGGTACTTTGGCCTCTGGGTTGGTATTTAGTGGTCTGCGTGTTGCTTCCGGATGCACCGGAGAAGGGCGTGGCTGCCATGGGTCTTGGAAGGGGAGGGGGAATGGTGGTGACCATGCTCACCTCTGAAGCTCTTGCAGTTGTAGCGCCATTCGGACCTGCATTGTTGTTACGGTTGAAAGTCCTCCTTGGTTGCTCCCTATCTTGGTCGATCAGACCCTGTTTCATTGCATCTTCAATCTGTACCCCCATCTCGTGCAAATCTGAAAAAGTGGGGAAGGGGAGTACAATCATGTTTTGCATCAATTTGGGCTGGAGATTGCGCACAATCATCCTGATCTGGTCTTTATCGGTGGGCCTTAAAGTCATCATTGAGGCCTTCGCCCTCCACCGGGTTACGAAATCCGAGAAACTCTCCTAGGGCTCCTACCTTGTTGTTTCGAGATCACGAGTTGTAATCTCAATTTGGGTGTTGTAAGAGTATTGCGCAACAAAGGCTTCAGCCATTTCATCCCAACTTCGCTTGACATCATCCTCCAACTTTGCATACCAGATAGCGGCTACACCCGACAAGGTCCGGCCAAATAGCGAAAGCTTCTGGGGTCTGGTGAGGCCCATTGGCCGTAATATATCTGAGAATAGCCGGAGGTGGACCATGGGATCACCAGATCCGTCAAAGCGAGCAATCTGCGGCATTTTGAATCTATCCGGTAATGTTACAGCCACGTTGGTATATCCGTCCTCGATATCCGAGATAGCCTTTACCCCTTGGGATTTTTTGAATAGCTTCTCGAGCTTGCTCAATTTGAGTGCTGTATGGTCTACCTCGAACTCGAAGGGAGAGTCCGGTTGATTGACAGGCGTGGGTGCCTTAGATAGCTGGGGCAGAATTGGGGGCGGAGCTGGTCCTGTTGGTATGTCCGTATCTGCCTGGACATTTGGTGCCTCCTCGGGTGTCGGGATTCCCGGTGGGGGAGGGACCGGGTGTGAAGCAGATGCTCCGTTTTGCTGTTGTAGCTTGGCAATTAATTCTGCTTGCTGGGCCATGATCGCGGCCTGTTGTTTGGCAAACTCATCCCGGCGAACGGCGTCCTGCTGCATGGCTCTCATGGCCTTTTGCATCTGACGCATCATTTCCTCAACTCCTGTCGGTACCGCCATACTGCCCTGATTTGTCTGAACTACTGGCAGGTTTATTTCTATAGCAACAATCGGGATCTCAATCTGACTGTCCACTGATGGGGTAATCCACTACTCTGGCAACCTCTGCTCGGATTCACTGTGTTTTCTTGGCCTCCGTCTGGTAACTGGGGGTAGAGAGTGAAACACTGGCTGTCCGTCAACCAGATCCTCGGATCGATTGAGTCGGCGACCTCTGGTCTAGGGTGCTTGGGGAATATCTACTTGGTCGGAAGCAATTGTGCTAAAACTGCCCCTAGTAAAAGATAAATAAAGCAATAAGGAAATAAATAAACAGATAAACGGACAGCATAACAGCTTAAAGTAAATGCACAACACACAGTCGGTAAGCTGAACACACACTGTCCTCAATCACTGATCATTATCCCTGAATCACTGTCCCCAAAGACTGAATCTGATACCCGCAGATAACTGATTCTAAAACACTGATTGATGCCCGCAGGCCTGATGCCCCAAACTCTCAAACTGATACATGCAATCCCTGTAGAGACACACTTTGACAGCACATAACAGATAATTGAGAGCCAAAACACCCCTATGTTGGGGGAGGGTTTCCCTGTCCTATTTTGTCAGGAGCTAGGGTTTCACTACGCACGTAGCGGTTTCAAACAACCTATAAACGGGTAAGCAACCTGTCCTAGTTTGGAATGGTCACTATGGATCCGAATATGCACTAGGTCGAATGGTCAAAAAGGGTACCCCGGTGAAACCGGGGTTTGTGTTCCCATATTGGCAGAGCCCATAACCGGTCAGCCTTATGGTCATGCCTTGACAAGACAAGCCTCCGGCAAACCGTTCAGGAATAGCAGATGGCAAACACGGTGTCCTAGGTGCATCAATACAAATGCAATGCAAAGAAACACACAAGTGTAGTAAAAAACAGATATCATGAGTTTGAGTCGAGTTCTCTACATCCCCAGCGGAGTCGCCAGAAACTGTAGACGTCCCCGAACGCCCCGGGAGGAACGAGTCCTCCGTTCTGTTCATTTGGGCTCACTACAGTTCAGGACTCTCAAATTGTCACGGTTCTAAATCTGAACCAAAGAGTCCAAATCCGACAAATCATTTTGAGAAAACAGATTTTGAAAGAAGTGCCAAACATGGACTGCTTTGCCAGATACAGAGTCGCTACCTAAATATTTTATTTTGGGAAATTTAGGAAACCCTGACTCGTTGCCTAAGGCCACGTGTCCGTCATCACCAAAGTTGCCTCAGCTCGGGAACTTGGGTGCAATTGGGGAAGGTCACTTCGTGAGCACCCCCACTCGCCCAATCAAAGATCGGCCTCTACTAACCATGATATCTATTTTTGAAAATATTGTGCGTTCTTATTCCGGTTATTAGCCTAGATTTATTATGTGATGCGCACAGCATACAAGTATAGACTGGGTCGCCTGAATTGGAACAAAACATTTCATGTTTGTTTGTTTGAAAATGGTTTGATGGCGCTACCCGCAAGTAGGCTAAGACATGGAATTGAACCTTCAGGTGGGCTTAGAAAACATGATTTTGCCACTATCTAGTGGGCTTTAAAACACACATTTGATGAATTGTTCCAATTCAAATAACCCAAATTTCACCCACAGACATTCAGGCAGTTATATCACATAAGCAATTAGCCTCATGGTAAGCATGCTATCATGGCAGTCACTCACACGCATGCAAGGATGCTAAAGCATAAAACTTACCGAGTACTCCAAGCCAAAACTGAAGTTAATTAGAAATCCATGCATGATCCTGATTATACAGAAATGCCTAATGCAACACATGCAAAAGTGCAACTATAGCAGGCTCGGCTATTCTAAACATGGCATATGAAATGCTACAGCTAACATGTATTCAACTTGGAATTGAAAATACAATGCAGTTAGTATGATGCGCCGAGCCCGGTGCATGCAAGACAGATGAATGAATGCAAACATGCTATCATACTGTATGCTAATTGAAACATGCCCTAATCTAACCATCATAAGCGGGTAAATAAAAGGGAGAAAGACGTGGGGTTGGAAGACATACATCACACACACGCATACTTATTACAGTTGTGCCCTCACTCGGAGGGTCCGAATAAATAATATACAGTCCCAAATGAATAATGACAGTCCAAATATGTACAAAACCCTAATTAATTAACAAATTAAATTAGAAAAGCAATAAATTGGCATGCAAGCCAGGGACTGCCTCAAATCTGCTCCAGATGATGAATGATGCATGCTCGGGTTGCCTTGTGCGGAGAATCCCTCGTGATGCCCCGGTTTGCCTCTGTTTGTAATTGTTCTTGGAATGCTTGCCAAGCTCCGGAAGGCTGCCGATTTCTGATTTGCTGCAACAGAGAGCAACAAAGGGGCATGGCAAAGTATTTTCACATATGTATGCATGACTACTCTTCAAGGAGTGTAGTCCTCGATCCTCGTGCCACCAATCACGCATATCGATGCATGATGGCAGAGGAGTCGAATTGCACGACTCAATATGAAATGAATGCACATATAAACACAACAAGACCTAAACTCCATCATGGATAATCCGGAGTGTCGGTGACTGGGAATTAAGACACGTTCCGTCACTCGAAGTACGAAACGTCCCTCGTTTCCCGTGCTCGGGCTAACTCCTATCCCAAGCACAATGCAATATGCATGACATGCATGAATGCAACTAATATACAACCTAGCATGCACAATGCTATGAAATGGCATACACGATGCACGAGGTAACATGGCATACACAATGCGCTAACATGCAACCTAGCATACACAATGCTATGAGATGAAATGGCATACACAATGCACAATGGACTTACACCAACATGAGTGGACCTCAGCCACACTCACATCAGTAGCCATGAGATGAAAATTAGACACTCGAAATGCGTGCACACATGCACGCAAATCGAGGACCGAACCTAAGGCACAAATGCCACTCTAACAAGGCATGGCAAGGCACGAAATATGGCATACAAACATGCAAGTTTCAACACTGAAATGTGATGCAAAATGATCCCAAAACATGGAAACATGGCACCCGATGCATGGAATGGCCCCGAAACACAAAACTAGGCATACGCATTGGCCTATAGCTATACAAAACATGCATTATTTTATCATGAAGCATCAAGAAAGATGCAAGACAGTCCCAAAACATGAATATTTCCAGTTTATAACAAATCCCAGAAATGAACACAAATAGGGCTAATCTATCATGCAAAAATGGCCCTAAGATAGAGATTAAACACAAAGGGACAGCAGCTGGCCCCAAATGGAAAAGAGCCCTTCAAAAAGTTGAATAGGGGTTCAAAGAAAGGCACTTTACAGTTTACATCAAGCCACGAAAATAATCACAATCAAGGCCAAACTATCATGCAAGAAAAGGGCCTAAAAGAGGGGTAAAGTGACAAGTGGTAGCTTCTGTTCTCAAACAGAGGAGAGCCCTTCAACAAAGTTGAATAGGGGCTCAAAAAAAGATATTTTAAAGTTTATGGAAAGATCCAAAACAACTCACAAATAGGCCTAAAGTACTATGCAAAATTTGGCCTAAAAGAGAGATAGAGAAGCAAGTGATAGAAGGAGGCCTCAAACAGAGGAGATCCCTTCAACAATATTGAAGAGGGGCTCAAAATAATCTATTTCACAGTTTATGGAAAGATCCAAAACAGCTCACAAACAGGGCAAAAATACTATGCAAAGATAAGGCCTAAAAGAGAGTTAAAGAAGCAAGTGATAGCAGGAGGCCTCAAACAGAGAAAGACCCTTAATCAAACATGAAAAGGGGCCCAAAATATGACTATTTACAGTTAGGGTCGGAGCCCAAAAATGCAAGAAACTAAGGCCTATATACAAAGCAAAAAAAGGACTAGAAAAGGGAAGAAAGTGACTCACCCTTGTAGACCAAAGCTCCAACAACTTTTGAGTTAAGTTTGGGAGTTCTTCACCTTTGGAAAGCAGCCTCAAGTTGCTGGAATGGAAGATGGAGGCCTTGTGCTATGAGGTGGTGTAGAAATGGTGTAGGAGCAAGGTGGTTTTGAGGGTTGGAATAGAGGGAGAGAGGGATTGAGCGCAAGGGCCTTAAACCAATTTTTGTAACCCTTCAAAATGCAGTTGAGGGGCTGGTTATATAGGCCAAGGAGGGGAGGAAAAGGGGGAAAAATAAATTCAAATTTCCCCCCAAAAGGCAGCCCCCCCAGATACAAAATCTGGGGGGAAACAGAATACACAACTGGGACCCACTTGGAGAGGGGAGTTCGGCCGGCCAGGTAAAAAAAGTTGAGGTGGTTGGCCGGCCACCCCCCATGGTCGGCCGACCAGGGGTCAAATCGGTCAAACAAAATTACTGGTCGGCTACCTCAAAAAGGTGGCCTCCCATGTGTGCACAACACAACTATGTGGTTGAATCCCAAAAAAAGTGAAACAGGAGAGAGAAAAGACCATTTTTTAGAGGGGGTCAAAAGGGTCAGCCACAATTACTGGTCGGCCACCAACTATTGGTGGCCTCCAAGGTGTGTACAACACAAATATGAGGTTTAGGGTTCAAGAAAGTGGCCCCGGGGTGGTCAACATTGGCTTTCAAGTGAGGAAAACGGGCGTCGGAGGGCGACGAAGGAATAAAGCTGGCTTTTCGGAACAATTTTTGGCCTCCCACCCTCCTACAAGCTTCCAAACTATGAAAATAAGGTCTCCACCAAAAATGAACCAAAACGGATGCAAAACGGAGGTTCGGGGGACCGAAACGCGCGGCCCGGGGCCCCGAAAAGGGCTGTTAAGCACCGGAGGTGGCGTTCGACCACGAAGTTGGTCTCTCAGGCCACAGTGTTCCTCAAAAGGGAGGAAATAAGGTGTATACCAAAAACCAGAGCAAACGGAGGTGGTTAGGTGGTCCTGAACCGAGGCACACGGCCGTCGACTCCGAAAAAACGGAAACTGGGCTCCAAACGGGAAAAATGGCCTACGACCACAAAATGTAGCCTGCGGCCACTGAGAGATGATCTATGAGACCTCTCCCTCCTTTCGGGAAGAGAAAATAGAGCTTGGTTCGCAAACCGAGGCAAGACACGAAAGAGTCCGGAATTCTGGAGGCAAGGCTCGCAGCCGAGACTCTGAAACTTCTGAACGAGCACAATATGTAATATCACCGAGTGCTCAACTGGTGACGTCTGAGTCTTAAGGTCGGTCAAAAATAGGGTGTCTACACTAGAAAAATATTCATTAAGAATAAGGTCTAAAAACTCGAAATGTTTAACTTCTAGGTGTATAAACTTTAGGTTCATAAGCCACCCCCCTAAGCCTATGAATATTGGGTAAATAGGAGGAAAGTCGAACCTCAAATCTTTTAAATAGGAACTTGGGCAACTAACCATGGGAGCTACCTCTCAAGGGTTAAAGACCAATCAGTTGCACACTCTTCATTTTTTTTTATTTCATTTCTTGTAGCATATCTAAAAACAATTATGCATGCAAGTTGTAGTGGAACAATATGAAACACACATGCAATTCCATTATCCTTTGCAAGTAGTGTTCAAAGTAGTTGCAAACTTGGTAAAAAAAAATGAAGTTTTGTGCATCCGTGTGTGATGTGAAAACCTTACATCATCATATAGTTTATCTTTGTATTACAAAAGATTCTAGAAACATAACTTGTGATCAAATAGTTCAATAGCATCATTTTCTAGTTCGAGAGTTTTCTCAATGAGTAAGTCTCTAAATATATGTCAAAGCATAATATTTAAGGGGTGGTTGTGAGTTTTGACAAGGGATGGGGCAACATTTCCTTTTAAGTTGATCATTTCTAATCTTGTACGTCATAATTTTTTATAAACAAGTTGGAGGCTGTTTAGGAAGGTGATTGTTCAACTAAGACAATATTTCCTTATTTGATTCCCAACTTTCAAAGGATTGATTATGTGGAAAATAATTATCCTAGTCGTGGTTTATTTAGCAGAAAACTCAATTATCATCTTTATTAGACTCAAGAATTTCCGAGATTAATTCATTTCAAATAACAAAAAAGGAATAAAATCTTCAATTTCTAAAATAATAAGACCCCTCCCTAAGATCAAGACATCTGTCTGTGAATGTAGGGGATGATCAAAAGGAACAATTTGCTCACCGATATTTCAATACTACATGTATTCATGCTATGCCAGGTGTATTCAACAATTTATTATTAACATTTAAAATTTTGCAAAGCATTACCATAATAATCGATTATCGTGCACAACCAGCAAACACTATTTCCATGACATCTCAACTTAATAAACACACTAAATAATTCAAGGATTTAACTATATAAGCACACATTCTTGTTAGTACCTATTTTATGAAATTTTTCACTTTCATTGACATACTCTTATCACGATTACAACACACTCATAATATTCATCTAACCCACACCAGTTCCCCTTTCCCCGTCGAGAAGACACTGGGGGTTACTAGCCCCTAACATTACGCAGTACGTTTCTTGGGTGCTAACCAGAAGATGGAGTTTATATTTTCATTTAATCAAGCTTACCAAACTTTCTCGAACTTTAATCAGAATACGACACCCAACGCCATTTATCAAGCTTACCCTAACCTGGGCATATACCGTCTGTCAACCAACCACCATGGTTTCCATAATCCAATCATCCTAACTATCTTGTTAGAAAATTACGTACTCTTATCACATTACACTTTTACAATTCATGATATTCTATTTATCTCTCAATTCATCCTACTTCATTATTAGCCAAATGCAGAAATTCTCGAGATCCATCATACAAACCTAATGTAATACATAGAGATGTCATAGACTCCATAAAATTCAAGCAACATTCCTTAGAAACCAGGTCCAAACCACTTCTGGAATATGCTCAATTTCATAGTCTAAGTGATCTGGATTGATTGTTTGGCGGATGGTCCACGAACACTAAAGCACTCTAAATCCTATGTTCGAATCGTTAAGTTAGTTGACCTCCTAGGTCATTTATTGCGATGTCAGATTGTGATTTCGCTTTTGTTCTCATTTAATATTCAATGCAACTCAGACGAAATGCATTCATTACAAGAGAGATCATTGACTAACATCAAAATAGGTGTTTTAACTAACTAAATAACCCATCATAACATCTATACATACACATAATATATATATGTATATATATATAGAGAGAGAGAATCCCACCTGATAAGTTTTTTTTCAAAAAAAACAATGATGGAGGATAAGGAAGAAAAAGATGAAAACCCTAGCTCCTCAAGCCTCACTCAAGCTTCCTCACTTACAAATCCTAATTATAGAGGAAGAGGAAATGAGAGAAAACTATAAGGAAAAGAAATAGACGAAAGAGAGAATGAGTGCTCTCTCCATTTCTCACACAATGTAAAAGTCTAAAAGAGGGGAGGGGGAGGGGTGTGCCTCACTTTTCCCAATGAGAGTACACTATGGTACCAAATGAGAGTGGTTGGAGGTGAGACAAAGATGAAACTACCAAAATTCTCTTCAATTCAAGTATTTGCAAGCAACTCCTACTTTTTGTATCATTATATAGATTTTGGAAACCAATACTGATTTAATTACGCCACTCATACAAGATTAACCAATCCAATAAAACAACCTCATTGTTCAAACATGGAGTCTACTGGGTATAAAGAGCTTGCTTTCCTCTCCTAATCAGAATAGAAACTATGCACATAAATCGATAGAATCAAAATACAGACAAAATGAGCTCAATCAACGCCTAGTAATGTATTTAAGTATGCAATTATCATAGTGTTAGTACCAAATTAAGGTTCAAATTAATCGGTTGTAGGTCCTTACACTTCTAGTAAAGCCAATTACCTATTAACCTTTGTGAACTCTAGAAGGATATCAGCTCCAGAAATGATAGGATTGCCTTAAGATGAAATATCTATGTATAATTTGAACTGGATTTGACAAAAGCATCTACGTGGTAAATATTGTTTGTACTTGGTAAAGCCTAAATTCTTATGAGTAATGAAGAAAAAATCTAGCCTTTTGAAAGAGAAATACTAATTTTTTTGATCAGCAAAGAAAAATTTCATTAGCAACATGAAATTAAAGGTACAGGAAGATGACATGCATCGAGAGAGATTCGGAAAGTATAAAAATACCCCTACTACTGCTACTCGCACCCATACAACCAATCCCTTTGCCTCACGATTTTTTTGTTTAAAGCAGAAAAGTTAAGAAGGACTTAACTAGAAAATTAAAATACATAAATCCCCATAAAACCAACCCACCAAACACCACTAATCAACCCAAAAATCACCTAACACCTATGCTGCTACAACTTCCCAAGCACACACCACGCCTCTGCTGCAGCCCACACCTACGCTGCTACACCTCACCTCAGCCCACACCAACCATGCCTATGCTTCAGCTACAACTCCCCAGGCCCTCACCTATGCTGCTATTCCGAGGCCCTCACCTACGCCCTGCTAATCTGCCCACACACACGCCTATGCTGCTGCCACACCCAATCCCACACCTATGCTGTTATTCCGACCAAGATCAACACCAAAGCCAACACCAAAAAACACCAACCCTGCTGCTGCAACTCCCCTGCTAAACTTGACAGCGCAGCTCCAACATTTGCTGCAATGCCGAACTCCTCTCCAGTGGTGGTCATAGTATTTCCAGAACTCCTCACCGACCAAAAGCGTTTCCTCGGCTGAGGCTAAAAGGATAACTTTGAACAGCAGTTCTTCACCTAACTCACCTCGCGGAACCACACACCCACCGAACACCGACCACCCTCTGGGACACCTCCAAAACAATGGAAGAAGTTCACCCCTCAAACTCTCACTCGAAGAGGAGCGCTCGAGTGAAAATCAGACAGAACTGGATCGCCAACGACACCCATGTTTCCGCCCAAACAGAGCATCAAAACTACTCCACCAATTTGAACCGGAGTTCACCCCTCAAGTTCCTACTTGCAAGAGAGTGCTCTGTTAGGTTTTATTTCTTGGCAAACCCGTTTGACAAAACTCCTTTGAGTTGTAATTTTTTTCGCACTTTTGTTTCAGTGAGGCTATGAGTGTTTAGATGCGAATCCAACCCGAATTGTGCTTTTCAGAGAAGGTACTACCTATGTTGTCAAATCCGGAGACAAACACATTGTGTTGATTCAATTGTAATTTTTTGTGTTTTTGTTCTGTCCACTCGAGCGGAGCCTTGTGAGCTCGAGCGTAGATTAGCAGGTCTCAGTATTTTGTCAGGGCAAGCAAAAAATACTGGTGGGTGTGATTGTACGCCCGAGCGGATTCTCCTAGGCTCGAGCGCATCTTAGTTTGTTCGCACGCAGTTTTTGGTCAGTCCGCTCGAGCGGGCTGTGTTGAGCTCGAGCGGACCGCGCGATCCCAGATGTCCAAGATTTGATTAAGGAGTTGGTTTTCGTTTGAATCTAGGATTACTTTTGGTTCTCTATAAATACTTGGTTTTCTCCCAAAACTAAGTGATTGATGGAACTTCTCCAGATCTTATTTTTGGATATTAAGGTTTATATCTGGAGAGATTTTGCTAGTTTTCTTTGATGTTTTTATTGAGTTTTCAACTCATGATTTAAAGAGAGTACATCAAAGGTTTGTTTGTTATACACAAAAGAGAGAGTTGTTCTTCAGTTGTGGATTCTGAATGAATCCTCGGAGAGTGATCATGAAGAGCTTGAGCAAGCTTATGAAAAGTTGTATAAGGAGTCTCTTAACTTGTTCAAATTGAATGACAAACTCACAAAGAAACTCAAAGCATGTGAAAGTGAGAATGTCAAACTTAAGGAGGAGATTTCCGAGGCCAGAATTAATGCCATCAAGGTAGCTGATGATCGACAAGTTCTTTGTGCATAACTGTTGACTTGTGAGACAGAGAGGAATGAGCTGCTGCAAACCCATGCCATGTATGAAGAAAAGATTGAATCTCTTGAGATGTCACAAGTTGCTTTGGAAGAACTAATGGTCAAGAAAGAGGAAGAGCTCAAGTGTGCTATGGCTACCATTGGTCTTTGGAACAAAGGATCAAAGACTTTGGAGGATATCATTGGGTCTCAACACATGAGTTGTGACAAGAGTGGCATTGGCTTTGGTGGTAAGAAAGAGCAAAAATAGAGTGCCTCCTCATCTTATGATACAAGAACTCAAGGAAAGGGCGGACAAAAGATTCAACAAGAGGAAAGACTTCTCAAACTCCCTAGAGTTAGTAAGGTAAAAGAAAAGAAGGTACACCCTGTTTTTATTTGTCATCATTGTGGTATGCATGGTCATATTCGCCCTTATTGTTATAAGTTGCATGGGAGAGTGTCTCAAAAGGGTAGGAATTCGAATACTTTTTGGGTTAGGAGACAGCCTTACATGTCTAAGCGGAATACCAAGATTCATGAGGGTGTTCACAACACCGCGACATTTACCAAGACCGCTAGACCTAATTTTGTTAAGATCAAAAAGATTTGGGTGAGAAAACTTGACTTGTGTTAATTTGTTTATTTGTTTTAGCTTTTGGATTTTTGTGTGTTAAACATGTGTGCTTGTTCATTTTTTTTTTGTCTTGCTTTATTCTTGAAAAAAAAAAAAAGAAAAAAAAAATCCCAAAAAGATTTTCTTAGTATGGTTTTGCAAGCTTGAAATTTTTGAGTGGTCTTTGGTGCATATTGGAATTGATGAGAATATCCATTACATGTTAATATATGTGTGCTTTCTGTGGTCATTACTCATTTTGGAGTATGTGTTTTTTGATTAGTATGTCTCATTCTGTACACACTCTTGGATTAGCAAATTTTGGAGTCTTCCGCCATAGTGATTATTTTTTTTTGGACTTCTGGCATTGTATCTTTTGCTTTTCTAGAGGAATTGACCTATACTAGCATATCATGGGTGATGTTGAGTCTCTTAACCACCTACCATCTTTTTGCACCTCCATGGCTTTCCCCTTAATTCTTTGCAATCTAGCCATGAGGAAAAGGCTCCTCAGAGTCACCAACCAGGCCATCCTTATTATATCCATGCTTCTCTGGTTCGGTTTCCATACTCTTGAGCATGTCAGCCACCAATGATTGTGCAAAAGAAAAAGAAAAAGAAAAAGAAAAAGAAAGAGAAAGAGAAGTAGACAAAATATGCAAAAGAAAGAAAGAAAGAAAAAAATGTGCAAAAGAAAGAAAGAAAAAAAAAGGAAAAGATTCATTGATTGAGGGGGAGCCTCCGCCTTTACTCACCAAATACCCCTTGATTCCTAGTGGTTTGACTTTCCTTTGGCATGCTTAAGATTCTCTTGTCGGAGGTTCGGCTTTCATATCACTACTAGGATTGAATCTAGTGTTTGTCGAACTCCAAGAGTCACACACACACTTTTTATCATGGGATCTATGCTTTTCACATAATGCATCACTTTCTTTCATGAGGAATTTTCTACAGACTGTGCATATTGTGTTTTCTTGTAATTGTGCTTCTTGGATAATCTTATGTGTTTTAAGGTACTAATTTGAAATTCCTTGCTTGCTCCACCATATTATTTTTTTATCGTTTTCTTCTTGTTCACTGTTTTAAGTGTTTGTGGTTGCTTTTAGTGAGGGGGAGTTTGGTTCATTTTGATATGTTTTGGTAAGGGAGATTGGCTATTTGTTTTGCATGTTGCTATGCCCTATTTGCCCTTCTTGCATGCCCCTGATATTTACATCGTCATATCATTGCTTGGGGTGGTCTTTGATCTTGCTTTTGTTGTTTGAGAGTTGTTTTTCATGAGTCTTAGTCTTCATCTATTCATGTTTTTCAACTCGTGTTTCAAGATAATTGTGTCATATGTCTATTGTTTTTTCATATACTCTTGTGGGACTAATAGTTGTTTTGGAGATTGTGGCACTAATAACTGTTTTGCAGATCATGACCTTGAGCAAGAAGTTGGCTTTTGTTGGCTGTAATGGGTTGGGGTGTTTAGGATTTTCTTTGTTAGGTGTGTTTTGTCACGGCATTGCCAAAGGGGGAGATTGTTAGGTTTTATTTCTTGGCAAACCCGTTTGACAAAACTCCTTTGAGTTGTAATTTTTTTCGCACTTTTATTTCAGTGAGGCTATGAGTTTTTAGATGCGAATCCAACCCGAATTGTGCTTTTCAGAGAAGGTACTACCTATGTTGTCAAATCCAGAGACAAAACATTGTGTTGATTCAATTATAATTTTTTGTGTTTTTGTTCTGTCCGCTCGAGCGGAGCCTTGTGAGCTTGAGCGTAGATTAGCAGGTCTCAGTATTTTGTCAGGGCAAGCAAAAAATACTGGTGGGTGTGATTGTATGCTCGAGCGGATTCTCCTAGGCTCGAGCGCATCTCAGTTTGTTCGCACGCAGTTTTTGGTCAGTTCGCTCGAGCGGGCTGTGTTGAGCTCGAGCGGACCGCGCGATCCCAGATTTCCAAGATTTGATTAAGGAGTTGGTTTTCTTCTGAATCTAGGATTACTTTTGGTTCTCTATAAATACTTGGTTTTCTCCCAAAACTAAGTGATTGATGGAACTTCTCCAGATCTTATTTTTGGATCTTAAGGTTTATATCTGGAGAGATTTTGCTAGTTTTCTTTGATGTTTTATTGAGTTTTCAACTCATGATTTAAAGAGAGTACATCAAAGGTTTGTTTGTTATACACAAAAGAGAGAGTTGTTCTTCAGTTGTGGATTCTGAAGAATTCGAGCCTGAAGCTTTGGTGGAATCCGGAGTGGCTCATCAGAGAGACAATTCCGTGGTGAAGATGGGGTTGGAAGAGGCACATAGAGGTTGGTTCAATTAGGCGTTGTGGATTTACTAGGTAATTGAGAGTATACCTGTGTAATTCCTTTAAATCTTCTTAGTGGATTGTTTTTGTGGCTGTTGCCCGTGGTTTTTTGTTCACAGTTGGAGGTGTCCAATTGTGGGTTTTTCCACGTTAAAATCGTTGTGTCTCTTTGTCTTGATTGTTTGATTGAGATTGTTATATTCTGCTTAAAATTGATACATAATCACAAATTAACATCTAGGGGATTTCTAGATTTTTCATGCTCGAATGAAAATCCTGGACGACCCCTGATGAATCAGCTGTAACGGTCCCCGACACGCCACCAAAAAACTCTACCGTAGCAACGCCGAACACCTGGGTGGGGAAAATGGGGGACTCACATTTATTGAATGAAAGAAACTAACAGGCGGAAAGAGCTAGGCCAAAAAGAGGTCGGAAGGAGCTAGGCCAGCCGACCGCCATAGCCAAAGGCGACGGCCGGCCGGCCCAAAAAGAGGCCGGGAAAGGAGGTTTTTAGAGAGAGAGAGAGAGAGAGAAGATTGAAATCAGAGTTGGTATGCTTTGTCTTAAAAGTTTGTGTATGTATATGTAGATATGAAAGAGAAATACTAATAACATCCAATATGAAAAAATTTGAACCAAACACTTAGTAAAAGGATTTCAAATATTCTAGTAAGGTGAGAGGAATATAGAAAAGAATATGTCGAGTGGTGAACAAACATTAGAGGAAAAATTTTCTTGAAGCCACATTATTAGATGACTTTTGATCATTCAATTTACCCAAGTGGTTGAATAATGTGAATAATCAGGGAGAACGTGTGAATTGACATAACTGTCTTAACCTGAAAAAACAAAGATGAAATGAAAAATGTATTTAACTTGAAACACAAGTATCTATTAAATGCTAATACTGTAAGGATTACGTATATATATATATATATATATATGTTGCAAGAAGAATAGAAAACTCAAAAGTTTTATTAAAAATGTAAATGATAATGAGTTCTATTAACATGGGAAGACTTCAATGAAATTTTTAATGAAATTTCATGTTTTTAATGAAATTTTTTCTTTGCCGATCAAAAAAAAAAAAAAAACATGGGAAGACTTCAACTTTAAGCAACAAAATTGAAACCTAAACCCCAAAGGTCAAGTTTTATGTTAAGCACTGTCATCATTGTTATGTTGATTTTAGCTTGAAATAGATACATGGGCCCCAAAGTGTTTCATATTATGTTTAGCTACATCCCTGAAGTATTTTAACTTTTATAGGCTTGTTGATAAGAAACATTTTGTAGTAAAGTAGTAATTAAGGTGCTTTGATGGGAAAGAAGTTGAAACACTTTCTTAAATACAACCACTATATATTGCATAGAACCTTCTTATAACATGTTTTTTAATGGATAAATTAACACTTTATTAGAAGGCACAACACCAATAAATGGCATAACATAAACTTACTTAAAGATCCACTTTCACTCAAAATTGAAAAATTGGACTTTTGTAGAAGTACCAATTCCAAAGACCAAGATATGAAACAAAGATGGTGAGAAATGGCTATTTTTTGTTTTTATTTTTTATTTTTATAATGTGAAAATAATTATATGCACTTAACTTAACTGGTAATGTTATAAAGATTGTTTTGGCACTTTTTGTTAATATATTATGCAGTAACAACTATTTTTGAATAAAAAGTCATGGCCGCTTTATTAATGTTTCAGTGATCTAATAGGTCTAAAAGTTTTTTTTATTATTATTATTTTTTTGTACATGGGAAATTTCTTTGGCTAGCTTGAGATAGTAATTTATTGACTGACCATCCAAAGAAAATGTCTTCATTTGACACTCTGATATCTTGATCCTCTTTCTTAATTCCTTAAAATTTATAGTTAGTGATGGTAGTAGAATTCAATTTTGGGAGGACAAATGGTTACTTAAGAAGCCCAATATACCTTTCTTAGGCTTTTCAACTTATGAATCATTAAAAAATGCTTTTGTATCTACTTTCTTTGCTCTTCTGGTTGGTCAATCAATTATGAAAGAAATATTTTTTTGTTTGGGAAGAGTAGCAACTTTTGACTATTTTTTTGGAGCATAATACCCAGTTGAGACCATAAAGCAAAGACAAGGTTCTATGGGCATTTTTCTTCAACATCTTTTTATGTTAAGTAATATTATTAGGTATTTGAAAACTATCTTGGCAAACCATATTCTCTTATAACAATAGTTTGTAATTCTGGTGCCCCATCCAAAGTTAAAGCCTTTGGTTGGCTGGCTTGGCCAGGTAGAAAGATACATCTGACCTCTTGTGTAAGAAAAATATCATTCAAAGCCCTAGTCTTTGTGTTTTCTGTAGAAATGAGGTAGAGGTCGCTGATCATGTGCTCCTCCAATTTTACTACTTGTGTTGGGTTTGGTCTAAATATCTCCAATGATGGTGTTTATCCTGAGACTCACCTTTTTCAATACCTTTTCTTCTGGTGGAAAGGATTAAATTTAATAACACAGGTAAACTTATCTAGGCAACTAACTGACTAATAGTACTATAGGTCTTATGGATGGCTAGAAACAAGTTGGTCTTCGACAATAAGGCTTTACATTGGTTGCTTTGGTCCAACATTGTTCGATGGTGGGGCATGCAGTGGGTGTTACCGGGTTCAGTGAATTGTTTGCTGCACTGGTGGTCTGGTTGTAAAATGATGAAGCTGGAGAAGAAAATTTGGAAGGTTTTACCTTTGGCTATTCTCTGGTCTACATGGAAGCATCGAAACGAGTGTGCTTTCAATGGCTCTCACCCAAATTTGGAAGATCTGTGTGAATTAGTGAAGATTAGAGTAGCTATGTGGCTCAAAGCTTCGCCACTTCAGGTGGAGTACTCTATATATGACCTGGTATTTAATTTGCAACAGGTGCAGTTTTGTATCAGAAATGGAGGTTGATTGATCTGGATTATGCTAGCTGTCCTGCAACTGCTGTCTGCTTGATTATCTGTTTGTTTGCTGAGTCTGGTCTGTGGTCTGTGGCTGCTGTACAGGGTTTTGGTCTGCTGCTGATAGTCCTCTGCTGTAGAGGGTTCTGGTTTACATTAGGAAGTGAGGCCTTGCTGATCTTGTGCCTCTGGAATGGTGGTTGAGTTTGTGGCTGCATAGTCTTGGTGGTTAGTCTTGTGGAAGGTCTGCTAGATAAATTAAGTTAGAGTTTGTGGTGGCATAGTCTTGGCTGCATAGTCTGCTATGCCCAACTGGTTTCTATGCTATGCTGTTTTGTGGTTTGGGAAGAAGCTGGCTGCAAGCAGGTGAGAGGAAGTTGGTGACTGTTTTTTGTCTCTTGCTCTGGAAGGTCTGTTAGATGAATTAAGTTGGAATTCATTATGGAGTATGCATAATGGAATTCATAATGGAATCAAATCTGAAGTTAATGCAGATTTAGGGGACTTTGGAGGTTAGCTATGTTCCATCAGAGTATGCATTATGGACTCATCATGTCTGTTGCTTGTGGTTAATCTGCAGCAGCTTTAAGTATGCATATGTTCTGTTCTGTTGGTTGATTCTAGAGTGTTCTGCCTTGTTGTTGCTGAGTGGCTTCAAGGATGTTGGCTTCAAGTTGTCAATATTAACATGCCCTAGCTCAGAAGCCTGTTCCCTTTTGCTGTATTGTTGCTGCTACTGGTTCTTGATTGTTGCATTGGTTGTTGCTGCCCTTTTGGTTGCATTGTTGTCCTGTTTTTCTTTTTTTCTTGTTTTGGTTGCTTTTTATTGGTTTCTCACCAATCTTGGGTTTAGTGCTAGCAAATGATTGTGCTTCCTTAGCGGTGCCAACCTAGTTGGGATTGTTTAGGTTGGTTATGATGCTTAGTGCACTTCCCCGCTTTGTTTTGTTTTGTTTTGTTTTTTTTTTGATCGGCAAAGAAAATCTTTATTGATGAACACATGCACAAGACGACACAAAACATCAATAAAGAGGAGCTTGGAGCTAACATAAGCTCCAAGCTCCAGTTGGTGAGAAGCCAACAAATAACAGGAATTGTGCTTTTTTGATGTAAATTATGCATGTATTGTGCTTTTTTTTTTTTTGTTTTTATCAATAAAACTTTTTTGCTGATAAAAAAAAAAAGGCTTCACATTGGTCTGACTTGGTTGAAACAATAAAGTTCAAAGTCGCTAATTGGGTTAAGTGGCATGGAAACATCACTAATTACTCTACTTTTGATTTCATCCTCACAATAGACAGATTTAAAGGCTGAAAGCTTGCTCACTCTCACTAGTTTTACTTTTGTAACTCTTTCTTTCCTCTTCTGTTTTCTTCTTTTTATTGTGTTTGGCACCTTGCCATTTGTATTTTTTGTTTTTCCTTTCTCTTTTGGTGCCCCATTAAGTTGTTTGGATGGTGCCAACCTAATTGAGATGATCCTTTTCATCAATGATGCAACCTTATCTTTGCCTTGGCATTCTTTTTCTATACCCTTTACTTTTTTCTATCATTTATAAAATTCTTTCTTCTTGGAAGAACAAAAAACACATACATATCTTCTTGTCTATGAGAAAGAATTTCCATTTATAAATGTGAGTGATTGAAGGGGATAGGGTGAGAACTAATCATTATTGTATTTCCTTACCAAATGAATAAACCTTTTTTTTACTTATATCTCATAATCCTTTTAAGTAGCATAAGGTATATAAAAGCTCATTTTTGTGAATGGATTTTAAATCTAATGTGGTCCTTAAACACATATTTGGTAACAAATGTAAACCATTGTATACTAATCTTTGATTGGTTATTAAATAATGTGATATTGAAAAGAAGAGCACGCACAACTTTAACACCATTGTAAGTTAATCATGGCGAGGATGGTGTAATTTATACTCCAAGCATTAGATATTTGAGTTGAGACTTTTGTTTATAATTGTAAAGACCACATAATTCTAACAAGGACAACTGCTAGTGTTGTCTCTTACTAATATAGTTTTCATTTTCTTGTTGGGTTGAGTTTCTCTCAAGTTCAATCTCCAGTTCAAATATAATTTGAAAGAATTGTTCAAGCTCGTTGGGCTCATCATGAATCTCGTTTTGATGATTTAAACCGTTCATTTTGTAGGACGCTCAATGTATATTATCTATGAAAAAAATAGCAAGTCTAACACTATTGGCCATGATTTGTCTAAATGCATCTCTAGCTCTCAACAACTACCTGTTGATGACAACATATTTGTGTTTTGAACTAAGATCTCTCTAGCTCTAGATAGTTATTTATTTATTTCTTTATATTATGAGTATAAAGGAGGTAATTGCCAGAAAATTTTTGTTGTTGTTGTTGTTGTTTTTTATTTATTTTTTATTTTTTTTTAAAATATGTAGGGAGCTAATTTTTATTTTTTATATTTTGTCGATTCATTAGTATTGATCTATTATAGAATTGTGGAAAAATTTACTATCTTTAACGTGATAAAAGAGTGTAGGAAAAAAAGACTTGAAAAAAGGGTATATAAAAGGAATCTTTTTTCTTTATCTTCTATAACTGAGTCAGTGTGAATCGTATACCACTTCTTCGTTGCTTCTCAAAGATGAAAAATCTTTAAAAATCTTTAAGGAAGAAATTCTCTTTCATTTTTTCCTTTTAAGGTAATAGATAGTATAGGTTCTATATAATTTGATTTTTTTTTTTTTTTGAACGGCAAAAGAAAGCTTTATTGATGGAAAACATAGCAAGTATGACAACTTATATCAATAAAGAAAGAGGGTGCCAAAAGCATCACAGTGAAACATTTAGGTCCCAACTAGGTTGGCACCTAGATGCGCACCAAATCATCTGCTAGCACACGCTCGAGGCTCCAAGTTGGTGAGAAACCAACAAGCGGAGCGGAACAAAACAAAACAAAACAAAAGCAATAGAGTAACAAAAGAAACAGAAGCAACAGATTCAACCACACCCAGGCATATGAGTCCATAGTAGCCCATAGCAGCACAAAGCAAATAAGCCTGTGAGTCCATTCAACCACAAACAGCAATCATTAAGACTCCAGCAGTAAGCCATCAGACCAGTAGCTTACCTTAACATACTAGAACCTTAACCAAAACCAACTCAAGCTGCATAAGCCTGTGACTCCAATCCACCCACACACAGCAAGGATCACACCAGCAGTGGCTCGACCCACCCCCAGCTCACAAGACACCAGAGCAGCCATGCTCACCTTAACACAGTAGCAGTTACAGTCACTTGATCCACATTGCTACCCTCACCAACCCCCAAAGGTATTCCTAGAGCAGAATCACAGCAGAAAAAACATACCAGCAGAGCACACCCACACCCAGTAGAAAAACATACCAGCAGAACACACCTGGGACCATGTCAGCATCAACCACTATGCTCACAGAACAACAAGGCAGCCATGCTCACCCTCCAGTTCTGCTATAGTGCTTGACTTGAGGCAGATTAAAGACCAAGACAATAATAGAGTAGAGTAGAATCGCCCCCTCAAACATAAGTGCAGTAGTGCATCCTCCACAAGATCATTCCACATTCAGACAACAAAGCAAAGGCAGCAGATAGTAGTTCAGAAACAGAGCAACATCAATAACGGTTCACTCCCACAACTAGTATAGCAACAGCAGTAATAGGTCTACAGACCCAAGGTCATAAACAGAGATAGTATAGCTATCCTACCAAAGCCCCAGGCAAGAAAATGCAGTTGCCTCATCTCAAAACTGTATCCATTGTAGTTGCACTCCCATAAACAGCAGAACCACCACACAAAACTGGACTGAACTGCAGTCTACAGTCTCTGGACTTAACTGCAGAGACACCACACCCCTGGGATGTTATAAGCACAAAACTATAGATAAGACTATAACAGACCTCGCCTCACCCCTGAGATGTTATAGAGGAAATCTGATATCGAAAAATGGAGATCCTTTGTAGCTGCCTTAAGCTAGAAAGCCAGCTGAATGAGAATCAATTCTTGCAAGTCCTACATATTTGGGAGAGACGCGTTAAAGCAGCATTCATTTCTGTGCTTCCAAATTGACCAGAGTGTGACCAAGGGTATGGCACGCCAAATGCCCTGTTCAGCTTTCCTACAGAAGTACCCTGACCACCATTTCAGCAGACCATGGACAGAACCAGGAGCAGCCTAGGAGACACCCCACCATTGCAGCAGACCAGACCAGACTCTCCAAACAGATGGGCAGAGGATAAGAACATGCTCAATGGATTCCTACTGAGATTTACAAAAAACGCAGAGTGTAGAGGCAGAGCTGTCCAAGACTCCAATCTGCTGTAGGAATACAGAGGTTTTGATCTTGTGCTTCCATGTGAGCCAACCGAAGAATTGCACCTTAGGAGGAAGGTACTTAACCCACACCAGATGACTGAAACTTTCAGTGTCTCCAGAGTCACTGCTAGTTTGATTGTAAAGGTTGGACACAAAAGATTGCCCAGGCTTGGCTGCTCTCCAGATAGCACTGTCCTGGGACTCCAGCTGAAAGGTAGGGGCTGGACCTACAAAACCATATAGCCTGAGCAGTTCATTTCTTTCCCAAACAAATAAAGACCTCTTAAATGTGAACGACCAGTTCTTAGTAGCGCCAGAGACTTCCACAAATTCCTTCAGCAAGCCTTCCTTTTGTGAAGATAAACTGAAGAGCCTAGGGAACTCCTCTTTGAGGCAGACATTTCCACACCAAGGGTTGGACCAGAACCTTATACGACCGCCAGTGCCCACCTTTAACTGGAGGTTGCTAGCATAGTAAAGGGAAAGAGGTAGATTTTGATTGTCGGCTGCCACTATTCCATTCCAGATATAAGAGGGTGAGGTGTTTAAACAAGGGTTTGGGTTCCATTTCCCTCCAAGGAATAGATATTTGCTGCAAACCACCCTATACCAAAGAGACATAGGTTCAGAAGCAAATCGCCACCACCATTTTAGGAGTAGACACACATTTACGTCTCTGATTCTTCTAGCACCCAGACCACATTGCTTTATACTCTTAGTAACCTCTGACCATTTCACTAAATGAATTTTGCACTTCAGATCTGGCCCACCCCATAAGCAAGAGGCTTGAATTTTGTCTAACTCCTTGGCAATTCCCTCAGGTAGCTTGAATAATGATAAGTAGTACACAGGTATACTTGATAACACTGCTTTCACCAAGGTTAATCTACCTGCAAAAGATAAAAGCTTCATTTTCCACCCGGCTAGCCTTAGTTTTACCTTATCAACAACTGGTTTCCAAGTTTTCTTTCTTTTTGGGTTTGCACCCAAGGGTAGTCCTAGATACTTGATTGGTAGATTTTGAGACTTGCAGTTCAAAAGGCAAGCAAACTCAGCAAGGGCAGATCCGGTGATGCCAATCCCACAAATCACACTTTTGTGGAAGTTGATTTTAAGCCCTGAAGCCACTTCAAAGCATCTAAGGATTCTTTTCAGGTTTAGCACCTCTGATTTCTCAGCTTCACATAATAAAAAGGAATCGTCTGCAAATTGAAGGTGAGACAATTGCACCTCATCATTAACCCCAACAGATACACCTTTAGGCAATCTGAGGTCCATAGCTCTCTTTAGGAGAATATTTAGAGCCTCAACAACCATATTGAATAAGAATGGTAATAAGGGGTCACCTTGCTTGAGCCCTTTTTGGGGATTAAACTCTTTTGTTGGATATCCATTAACAAGGAGAGAAATTGTAGCAGTAGAGACACACTCTTGTATCCAAGAGATCCATTTTTCACCAAAGCCAAAGTTTGCTAACATTGAAAAGAGGAAATTCCAGTTGATGGAGTCAAAAGCCTTCTCAAAATTTATTTTAAAGATTGGCCCAGCTTTCTTGGTTTTGACCTAGCTATCCACAACTTCATTTGCAATCAAAACACCATCCAAGATGTTTCTACCTCCCAGAAAGGCAGATTGTGAATCACCAACTATCGATGGCATAACTAGCTTCAATCTATTTGTTAGGACTTTGGAAAGAATTTTGTAGACGGAACCAATCAGACTAATAGGTCTGAAATCATTTAGAGATAAAGCTTTCTCCTTCTTAGGGACAAGGGTAATGAATGAGCTGTTTAAACCTGGGGTTAAATTGCCACTGGCATGAAACTCTTGCATAAATTTAAGGACTTCACCTTTAAGGATTTTTCGGAATTTCTGAAAAAACATCAGGTTAAAGCCATCTGAACCTGGGGCTTTGTTCCCATTACAATCATTTACTGCTGCCCAAATTTCTTCTTCAGAAAAATCTGCTTCAAGAGCATGACAGTGGGTACAAAGTCTAATACTTTTGAATTCACCTATCAGAGTTGGCCTCATTTTCCAATCATCTTTGAACAGGTTTGAAAAGTGAAGCCACACCTCATTCTTGACTGAAGCTGGGTCCTCAAGAATCACACCCCCAACTGTGATGGAGTTGATAGTGTTTCTGGTTTGCCTACTAGTGGCCATGACATGGAAAAACCAGGTATTCCTATCCCCTTTCAAATTCCAGTCCAACCTAGATTTTTGGAGCCACTCTCATTCCATCCTCCTGCTCAGTGACCACATTTCAATCCTTTTCTCTCTTTGCAGTCGCAATTCACCTTCATCCATAGGTCTAGTTTCAGCTTTTAAATCAAGATCATGCAGAGCAGATTCAGTATCTTCTATTTTTTTTACAACATTACCATAAGACTGTTGATTCCATTTCTTTAAAACCAACTTCAGGGACTGCAATTTCCTCTTCAGGATGGATCCTACAGATCCAAACAGTTGAAGTTCACCCAAATTACTCTCTACCAAGGAAGCCAGTGATGGATGTAAGGTCCATGCGTTCAGAAACTTGAAAGGTTGGGCCCCCAGTCCCTACCATCCTCCATGAGAAGAAGAGGGCAGTGGTCAGAGATAGTTCTTGGAAGACCCCATAGTTTGAGTTTATATGTCACTAAACATTCAGGACTAAGAAGAAATCTATCTATTCTACTCCACTTTTTCCCTTCAAGAGTATTACACCAAGTGAATTTTCTGCCTAGCATTTGGACATCTACCACCTCACAATTATCAATGAAGTCATTAAACTCCTGCATGCCTCTATCCCTGCAGGAAACTCCTATTCTTTCCCCACATTCCTAATTTCATTGAAGTCTCCACCAAGGCACTATGGGTTTACAAAAAGTGTTTTCAAATTTAACAAGGTCACCCATAGAGCCTTCCTTCTTACTACATCATTTGGGGCATAGATGTTGACCAGAACACAATCAAAAGAGTTGTGAGCCTTACCTGATAACAGAATAAAGTTCCTGCTGCTACAACAATCTAAGAGATGAAAGACATCAGGATCCCAGATGCAGAGTAAACCACCAGACAAACCTGCAGCATCTATAGACATGAATTCCATCTTGTCTCTAGGCCAAAGACTTTTAATCCGCAAGTTTGAAACACTTGATTGCTTTGTCTCCTGGAGCAAAGCCATATCTACTGCCTGCTTATGCAATATCTTCCTGATTTTCCTTCTCTTTTCAGGCCTTCCTAGACCTCTGACATTCCAGCTTAGAATCTTCATGTATAACAGTTGTACTGCAGATTGCACCCATGAGGAAGCTGGTTATTCCACACCACCAGTACCTCAAGCCATTCTCACTTTATCTTGGTCCTCCATGCATATGAATTTCTTGATAACTTCAGATTCCTGGCCCTTATAGTCAATCCCCAGAGTTTTTCCCATGTGGAGTGTTTCCTCTTGAAGATTTTTATTTGTAGAGGAGGTGTGAATTGACTCTGATGTGTGGCTGTGTGAGGAGTGAACAGTTTGAGATCTGGCTCTAGTACCTCTTTTGATCCCATTGCTTGAACCAACCCCTTTGTGCCCAACCCTTCTTGCAAACCCAGAAAATCTACCTGCTAATAAAGATTGCTTTGACCATTCTCTTCTAGCACCTTTCCTTTTTCCTTTTTTTAAACGGGTGGTGGTGTATCCTGAGGTGGATGACTTGAAAGTGACATTGGCCTTAGCTTGTGAACTCATTCCAGATGCTTCACCTAACTGCTTCAAAAGTAAAGTATTTGGTCCATTATTAAAGGGCATAGAGGGCAGCATACTCAGATGGCTTGGCACATTGGGCTGCAGCCCATTATGAATTTGGCCCAAAACTAACTCTATACAAATGCCAGGCCTTTCTTTTGAAGTCTCACTAAGGCTTTTAATAAAACCTAAAGTGAGTATATGACCCTCAACTGCGGGGCCTACAATGGGACTAAACTGAGGATCTTGATTGCACTCATCCCTCTTCTTCGTAGTTTCAGTAACTAGCTGTTCTTCTACACCTTTTTGGGCAAAATGATTACACCTCTACTGTAGGCTTTTCTCTGATAGTAGTGATTCAGCCACACATGTGCCGTCTTCGTTTGAATTTCCAACACAAGCTATAGTCTCTGCTACAACTGATGTGTTACTCCAGCTGCCTCCTATATCTAGCTCATCCAAAGCCTTCATCCCCGCTGTCGTACCCTTATTGGTTCTGACAGACGCTCCTGCTATGTCATCTGCTATGTCACCATCTTCCTTCTCTGGTCTGTGTTCTTGACTGGGTTGGGCTACACCATGGATTTTGGAACAGACAACTTCAACTGGGACCTTAAAGAGTGAGGCTTCACAACTGACGCTATCATCCACAGCGAAGTGCTCTTCAAATACTCGAATAGGATATACTCGGCCTTTACACTCCAGATTGATACTTGTATTAATCGGGTCCATTACAGCAGTAACTAATTTAAATCTGCCATTTGTTTATGATTTTGGTGCACCTATATCACCATCCAAGAGAACCACCTCACCCCATGTGCTTCCAATCCTTCTGAATGTATTTGCACTCCAGAGGTTTGGGGGTACCCCAAAACAGCTGATCCAAACTTGTCTCTGTTGCTGCAAGTACAGACCAGGACTCCAAACTGTGATGTACTCGTACCAGTGATGGAACCATTCCAGAACCATGGACTTTTTGCCGAGCAGGTCTTCTTTGGAGGGGAATGAAAGATAAACATCTCGCCCACCTCCCTCTCTTACCAACACATTTTGCTCTTCTCTCTTGATTAGTTCATTTTTCACCTGTACAGAGGTGTGCTCTGGCTTGAATCTCATGATCAAACTCTCATAAAGCCAACCGTTGCCTATCTCCTCTACTCTGATTGTTATCTTCACAGCAGATGGGGCTTTTGAATGAACCCCTTTAATGACTTCTGCAAACGATCTCCCGTCGGTGCCATGGTTCCAGATGGAGCTATTGGTCATAACTGGTGTGTTTCTTCCCACTGGTTGTCTTGTTGAGAAAATTTTCCTTTGCTGCCTTGCCTCTGTATGTTTAGCAAACTCTACGATTTTGACTGATATGGATTTATCATTCACCCATAGCCCATTCGTTTTTTGTTCTGCAACGTTAGCTGCAATAGAGCAATCATACAGAACAAACCCAAATCTGGAGTTAGTTGCTTTCCGTCTCTTGTATGGTATGAAGACGTCTTTAACCACGCCAAATTTGGTGAATAGATCAAACAGGTTCCTAGGTGCCATGGATTCAGGCAAGTTATCCACGAAAAGTGTAATCAAGTTCGATCTGCTTCTTTTAAACCACAAGTTAAGATTTGATTGTCTTCCTCTTTGCTTCACCACTGGGATCCACCCACCGAGATCTCCTTGCTTCCTCATCCCTAAATCCTTAGGATCGACAACAAAAAAAAAAAAAAAAACACTAATTCTCTCTTTCCAAACGTGCTAATCTAACCCTATATAATTTGATTTAGTACAATATTCATGTTTACTCTTTAAAAAGAAAAGAAAGATGAATTAAAAAAAATGCAAAATTGCTTATGGAAATCATGCTAAATGTTGGAATGAAAGTTAGTCATTGTACTTCATTTGATACATGAATGTTTAAAGATAGAAACTAACGAAAAGGATACTATAAAGAAAAGGAGTTTAGCTGTCTAGTTATGTCTCCATTCATGCTAATCAAATTTCAAAGATAGTTATGCACCTTAGGCAAGGTTAAAATATTAAGTAAGTAATACATAAAGGCAAGCTATATTCAGTTAAACATATTATTTTGCCTTTATACATACTTTGCAAATAAAGAAGAAAAGAAATGTTTCATACATGAATGTTTTATTCAATTTTGTTACGGCATATCAATTATCAACTACCTCTTATAACGTGACATTCTAAACTACATAATAATGTCTAGATCAGTAGAGGAACAATGAAACTACAAAATAATGTATTGTAGTTAAATAATTCTGCAAAAGAACTTACAATTCAATTTATAGATCATTTTAGGAATTATAAAATAGTGTTCGGAGCTAAATAATTCCGCCGAAGAAAAAATATTGTAATATGTATCTTACAAAAATGACAAGAAGAAGAAAACAAATGAGATGATCATAACTCATTAACTCATATTAAATGTTTTTACTAACCATTCTTAATTAGTGTGGAATTTAAAAATAAATAAGTATGGAAGAAATTAGTGACAACTAATGTAAGCGCACTAAAGATGAAGATGAGATAGAAACATTGTTAATAAAAGTAATTTTTTGAATGCACATTAAATCTTGGACTGAGATAATTTCAATTTTCACAGTTTAAAAATGGTTGTTTTCACACTCCCTATATCATTTACATCTCTAAAGAAATCAACTTTATTTTTCTGCTTTTTGTTTCGTATGGGTTTGTTAGAGTAGAGATTAACACAATTAACAATCAACAGAAAAAGTAGTTGACCTTTGCTCATCATCTGACACATTGAGATTTCAAATGACACTTGCCATGGTGAATTCGCACTCATTTCCTGTGGGTTTTCACACTCCCTTTATCAATGACATATTGAGATTTCAAATGATACAGATCTCATCATTTTTTCACTCTACAGTCTCCCTTCTCTCCATCTAGGGTTTTTTATTTTTTTTTTATTTTTTTATTTTTTTATTTATAATAAGTTTGCTTCCAAAATTTCTTCTACTTCTTTGGATGGTTTAAAAGTTTTACTAAAATGGATAGTTGTAGTTCAAGACGACGTCTAATTCCTGAGGCTTCTCGCGGCCTTCGTGTTCTGTTGGTTGATGAAGACACTTCTTCTCTGAGGGACATAGCATCAGTGCTTGATGAACAATTTTACAAAGGTAAGGGTTGTATTTAGTCTTTCCTTGTCATTTTTAGTTATTTGATATTTTTTTTGCATCATTTTATATGAAATATATGAATTGATCTCCATGCTTGCCTATGATTTTAATTTCCATTTATTTTTGTGAAAGATGTTACTCTTGCCGAGAAAATCATCTGTCTTGAGTGTAGCTCATGAATTTATGTTGTGGTGACATCTTAAAAAATAATGGTAATGTAATAGCTAATTTGGATCTAGATTTAAAAGAAAAAATTGCGAAACCATGTCATTGGATTTGAGAATCTTAAAATTTATTTTGATGTAGCTATAGATGAAATTTTGTAAAAAAAATAAAAAGGCAAATTACACCAGTAGATCCCTATATTTTTTGCTTTGTGTCATTTTAGTCCCTGTAATTTTAATTAGCTCAACTTTGATCTTGAATTTATGATTTTATCTCAATTTGGTCCAAGTGATTACAATTGTTTGTATTTTTTGATAAAAGAAATGCATATTTAAGTGACATATTATGCTTTTATAGACAAAATTGTAAACTTGTTCAACTCAGTGACAATTTTTCTTCAAAAACCCTAATCAAAGTTATCAATTGGGCTAAATTAACACAAAATCTAAAATTAAGGGCCAATATTGAACTAATTGGAATTACAGGAACTAAAATGACATAAGGGTCAAAATGTAAGAACTACCAATGTAATTATCCAAAATAAAATAAATTAAAAGACTACTTTCCTTTTCGGTATTTACCTTTTTACATTGTACTCCAGCTGACTTGATTAATTGGATAGAATGCTCAAATTAGTCAAAAACTAACAAAATGTTTATATTTATATTTTGCCATTATTATCTCTATTGTGTGAAGTCGATCAAAAAACAAGACGATCCCTGCAAATTCTCATGTCTTTTATGTTCTAGCCTTATGTTTTCTATTTACATATATTTGAAGATCTCAACCCAATATTTTCAAGGTTTCATGATTCAAAAGTTGAGACTTCACACCAAACAAAAAGAATCAGGGCTTGAAAAGTGGTGTAAATTTGATAATGGCTTTTCCATAGAGTAATTGGTAAAATAGAACATATATAGAAGATAAATTAAAGTTCGATGGTAGGGGCATGTTTTGGGATACACTATTAATTTACTACAACTAGTGCATTAATGTGGCCAATGTAGCAATTCATTCAAACATCTCAATCACAGAAACAACAATTTAATCAAATCTTCAAACACTATATATCACTACTATTGTGGAACATAATTGTGATGGTTTTCATTTGGAATTTTTTCTCTTCTATGTGTCATAACATCTTCATCTATTTTTTTTTTTTTTTTAATAATTGATTATTAAACATCTTAAGTTAAGATACACTCTATCATCTCATTGTAGAAACCAAAATAGTCTTTATATGCATGCATGAAATATAATTTTCATTTCACTACATTTTATTGTTTTCACAATCAATATTTTCCCACTATTCTCCTAAGGTATTTTAGTTTTTGTATGCTATTCAACATTAATCACCTAAATTTTGATATTTTTTAATGTCTTATTTCAGTTACAACCATTGAATCAGCATCTGTTGCATTGTCCATGATTCAAGGAGCAGACCAATTTGACCTTGTGATGGCTGATACTAATATGAGGGGCATGGACGTATTTACATTTCTCAGTGGCATACTACTTAAAACGGATATGCCAGTCATCTGTGAGAAAAAAAAAAATTATCTTCAAATTCTAAGGGTTTTATTAGGTTTCTTTCTTTCTCCTTTGAAATATTGATTCTTTTAACTGTTTTCTCTATGCATGCAGTTATGTCATCCAATGACAATATGGATATGGCTAGGAAAGCCCTAGTTGAAGGGGCATGCTTCTTCTTTCAAAAACCAATTCGTGAGCAAGATCTTATAAATGTATGGCAACATGTGTATCGTAAGAGAGCTTCCCAAGAAATCGAAAATCAAAAAGAAGAAAAAGATTCTCATGGAAGGAAAATTGTGAAGTCAGATAGTACATGTATACTTGCCAGAAATGACTGCCATGGTAATGGAAATGGTCAATTACCAATTCATAAAAAAAAGGGGAATGATCAAAACAAGAATTGTCTACTGGATGGGAATTGTGTGCAAGAATCACAAGACACTTGCAAGGAACAAATGATGACTGTAGAAAAGGTGAAACAAGGTGAATCCAACATAATTCAAGGGATCAAAATAATGGAAAGAGATTATTGTAGTGGGAAGATTGAATTGATGGGCCTTGGTCTAGTTCAAGGGGATCATGCCAAAGAATCACTTTGTACAACACAAACAAAAGATAGGGGGAAGGATAAACAAGGCACATCTAACAGAGAAAGAGGTGACTTGAAAAGAAGAAACTCCAAAGGTCTTAAATCCATTGAGGATGACTGTCGTGGAATGAAAAATACAGGTAATAGCAATACCAAGAAAAAGTCACGCATGAAATGGACTCCTGCCCTTCATCTAAAGTTCATGGATGCAATTTGTGCAGTTGGAGAAAGAGGTAATATCACTCCTTACTTGCAGTCTAAGATTTGAAGATTTCATTTCATCTTTGTATCACTATTTGATGTGTTTCACATTTATAGTGCATAATTCCTTTTAAACAAAATATTGACTACTTATTATTGCATACTTCCTCTTAAGCTTAATATTGACTAATTAGTTTTGTTTGATTTACTAATGCAGAACCTCATCCGCAAACTATACAAAGGATGATGAATGAGCCTAACTTGGCAGCTCGCCATATAGCTAGCCATCTTCAGGTTTCAAAATTTTAAATCCATTCTAGTAATACATGCTTGTGGATACATGAAAGCTAAGTGGATTCATGTGAATGTTGATTATTTCTGTTTCATTTGTTTACTTCTTGTTATCATAGTCATCATCCACTTAGCGTCAACATTAAATAGTTTTTCAATTTCTATTAAGATTATCTTATCAGGGTGCAACTCAGGCGAGTTTGGTTAGGTTGAGAGGTTGTCTAAGCCTAACTCAAGTTATGCTGAGATCTGTTCAGACTCGCCAAAGCCCAAATTGTAACCCGAGATTGCCTGCCAAAGCCCGATCCGAGTTAAACCCAAATTGTCCAAATTATAAATAAATTTTAGTTTTTTTTTAATTATTAAATTATTAAAATTTGACTATGTTGACATTTTTTTTTTATATAGAAAATCATTAATACCATAAAAACAAATAATTTATATAATGTAAGAGAAATGCTATTATAGTAGTTTTTATAATTTATGAATGAAAATAAAAATAAAAAAAGTAAGATTTTATATTATTTGTATATATAATATATATTCAATATGATTTAATAATTTAAATTATTTTAATATTATGTAATGACTAATAATTTTTATATATATATGTATATATTTAATATTTTTATATATCTATATATGTATAATTCGGGTTTCGGGTTGCTCGGATTGTTTGATGTCTTTGTCCAAGCCCGCCCAAATTTAATTCGGATTTCTAAATTTTTGCCCAAGTCCTACTGAATTTAAAATACCTTGTCCAAATCCTAAAAAAATTCGGGCTAAATTCGGGTTGTTCGGGTTGAGCCCGCCTAAGTTATACCCCTAATCTTATCTAGTGTTTACACCCGGTGGATAGGTAATGGGCAAACAGTTAAGATACAATTCAAAACAATATAAGTATAGATCCTTTGAACGTGACCTTTGTATCTCTTGTAATTGGTGAAACTACATTAAGCTCAATATACCCTTTTTTTTTTTTTCCAGAAATAATAAGCCTACTTTCCAATCCGAGAAACAAAAGCTTATCAAATTTTAGGTGAATTTAAATATCCAATTTGATATTTTTTGCCCAAAAATCTATTCAAATAATTAAATGGCTAAGTATTGATAATTGTAGATGACACTTTCGTAATTTAGCAAAAGGTTCTGCAATGCAAGGCAATACCATGAACAAAAAGGGGGTTGTGTGTTTCCTTATGTACGTAGAAATGATGATAGATTCATAGTTATAGTAAAACCTAAACCCTAAAGTAATTCTAGAGAATATGGGCGAAGATTTTTACGTTGAGTTGCATATGCACATAGAAAGATTTTCACATATTATATAGAGTGGTACAACTATAGTACTTTGTTAGCTAAACTAGCTCGCAACTTTAAAAAATTACTTAAAAAATTAAGACTTCCTTTACCTACTTGCTTCATATGGAGACAATAGTAGGACTTTTTCTTTCTTGAAAGGGAGAGGATGATAGTAATTGATACATATGTTACATGATATCTAGCAAGGTTGCAAGTCAAACATGTTTTTTTTTATTTTTTTTTATTTATTATTATTTATATTTATTAACAAAAGTAAATTTACTGATGAGCATTGAAATTTGAAATAAACATATTAGGTATTTTGCATACTAAAGATATGGTTAATGAAGTTGTGGTAATGGTAGCAAAGCCGTGGAACCACAAACCTTCATACAACATGAACTCGAAAATTTATAAGGCTTCTTTATATCTTACTTGGTAAAATCATAAAAAAAAATTATTAATTAATTTCGTTACACCCGGAAATGTTTGGATTAAAAAAAGGAAGAAAAAGTACAAATCTCTAGTTTCTTTTATTGTGGAAAATTTACTTTGCTTTTGAACTTAATTACTATGTTAATAATAAATAAATAAAATAAAATAACACATTAATATCCTAAGAAGCACGGATACGACACGAATACGACACAGACACACGGACAAGCAAATTTTCAAAAAACAGACACGACACGTTAGGATACATGTAAACATATAATTTTATATATTTATTATATGTCATATTTTTAAATATTTAATATGTATTTTATGTCAAATATTTAATTTTATCAAATTTATCAACCTCAGGTATCTTGTTTTAGTTGAAAAAAAATAAAGAAACATTAATTTAAAAAAATAGTCCGCAGAATGTCATTAACGTATTCCTAGCATGTCTATGATGTGTCCTAACGTGTCAGATACATGTTGGGAGCGTGTTCAGTGCCAGTGCGCGTCTGTGCCCAACACGTGTCAGACATGTGTATGTCACCTCTAGAGAGGTGTCCGTACTTCATAGTTGATATCTTGAAATTATATTGAAGGTCATCACTAGCAACAAACAATTTTTATCTAATATTTATTCATTTTCTTTTCTTCCGCTTTTCATTCAGAAAACATATATGTGTGATTCTTCTTTTAATATTCCTCTTCTTAGGATGTTCATTTAGAAAACATATATGTGTGATTCTTCTTTTAATATTCTTCTTCTTAGGATGTAACAATGAAGATTACCTTCTTCTTCTTTTTTTTTTTTTTTTTTTTTTGGTTCAGAAATATAAAGAGCGAGTAATGCGAATTAATAGCGCAACTGATGATTCACCTATACATCAAACCAACATGATCGAAGAAGCATCCTATTTCCCTGGCAAAAGTGGATTTGATGGGCAAAATCCAATGGTGAATTCACAAGTTCCTAACTCGAAAATTGGAGCAGTTGCAATGCAATTCACTTCCCCAGTCCCAATGCCAAACCCTGGACTAAACGTTGGCACGTCAGCTCACTATGACCTTCACAAACTTCGACATTCATTCTTTTATAAAAATCTAATTGAAAATGCTCGCTCATCTTTTCCCAACAACTTCAATGGAGTTCAAGTGGCAAACAATGGGGGTCTTCATGGATTCAACAACTCAGGCGTAGCAACCGGTCCATTTTCAAATGCTTTCAATCTGAGTTCTAGTGCTAACCTAATGGATAAGCAATCTCATGGATTTGATGTGAACCTTCAAGGTATCAATTATGAAACCCTATAGCTACATCCCTCTATGGATTTTTTTAGATCTCTTTGAAACCTTTGAAATGCTTTCAGATGTGTGCCAACAAGCTCCAATTCAAGAGTGGAACCCTTCTCCAAGCAACTTGCAAAACACTAATCAATTCCCACTGGTGGCAGTGCTTGAGTTGACTCAAGAGAGAAACTTTTCACAGGGACTTATGACTGATTCAACAAGTTCAGGGAATGCTTCGATGAGTTTTGTTGATATATTGAAACTGCTTGAAGAAGATGG
This sequence comes from Camellia sinensis, assembly GCF_055761805.1. Lineage (NCBI taxonomy): Eukaryota > Viridiplantae > Streptophyta > Magnoliopsida > Ericales > Theaceae > Camellia > Camellia sinensis. The sequence goes on from NC_138970.1 coordinate 146,593,166, forward strand.
TGAGTTTGAAATGTTCAATGGCGAGACAATTAAAGAAGAAGACATTAATAGGTACATTGAGTGGCTTAGCACACCTTCTGATACTGATCATCATTTGCACAAGTAGTGTTGTGCTTCCTTAGTCAAGTATGTTTAGTTTAACATAGTTTGGCGATAATCCTAGTGAACACTGCATCAGCTTACTTTGTAATAATGTCTAGCTTATCTATGAGCCGTACAACAAGGCTGGATTTCTTGAACAATTTTTGTTTTTGGCATTTTGTTTGAAAGTTTTGTTTGGTTGAATAAATTAATCATGCAATTCTGGTACATATCTTATGTGGTGTGTTTTTACAATTGTATTATGTAGTTAGTTTTTGTTTTCCTATTTTTTTTCTCTTATGTTTGAGGAAAATTGATTATGATTATGTGTCTCTTTGTTATAAGGTAGACACACTGTCCCGTGATAGGTTAGACTTATCAGATACCTTCTCATTTAGCTAAATTTTTAGATTTTTTTTTAAAAAAAAATTATAAATTAGTTTGACAAAAATAAACACTAAAAAATTTTGAATTTTGAAAAACTATTTTCATCCCTTAAAATAGTGAAAATTATGTTAAAATATGTATTATTATTTTTTTGGAATAATTACCAGCAACTAGACTTAGTTCTCATAAGTCATACGTACATTTTTTTTGTTACGTATTTGCCTCCTCATTTTGATAATGGGAAAATTTTGAGACTTTTTAGATATACTTTGTGTTTGTGGAATGATCATTTGGTATGGTAATGGTACTGAAAAATTTATCAAATTGATAAATGATTGAAATATTTTGGCTTTTGTTTGTAAGTTTTCATATACTTTAGTTTATTTATGTTAGTTTGTATTGAAATATAGTGTAGTGTAAATAGTTGAATTATATGTTTTTTAAAAAAATATTTTTACAGCGATAATTTTGTCACTGAAAGTTAGAGTAGGACAATTGATAAATATGTTCACATGACGTGCTCGTACGTGCTTTTATTTATTTATTTTATTTTTTATTTTTTGCAAATAACTAATTTTTATTAATTTTACAGAAAGCAAATTCAACCGAAGGGAGACTTTCTGCCAACAAATTCTGCATTCTGTAAACTTAAATTCTAAAGCCTAAAATTCTCTCAAACAGAAGAACAACAAGCACCACAAATAGTGTCATTTCTTCTGTATAAAAATCAAATTCAATCTTTTTTTTTTTTAAAGAGTAAAATTATAAACTTCCTCAACTTAGTGAGTTAACCCTTAATCAATTTAGGCCTCGTTTGGCAACCGAACTTTTTAGTCAAAAAGTCAAAAAATTACTAAATTAACCAAAAGCTAACAACCCATACCAAAAAGTCAAAGATTCTCATTTTTCTCTACTTTTTGCACATCTTTTCGTAAAAAGCCAAAAAGCCATCCCAAGCATACTAGTTTTTTTTTAGCTCATATTTTAGCCAAATAGCCAAAAAGTTACTAAATTAGCCTGTTCCCAAACGAGGCCTTAGTGATCATTTTTCCTTAAAAGCACTAACTCTTTATTAGTTGGATTAAATTGACATAAAATCTAAAATAAAAGTCAAAATTTAGTCAATTGGAAGTGTACAAACCAAAATGTCACGAGGCAAAATATATGGACTATCTATTAAGCTACATCAGCTCAAGCCACCAGAGACAGAGTCACAAGAGTTGCACCAGTTGCACCTCAAGCCTCAACTACAGGTTAAGGAATTGGACAAGCCATCTGTTGCTAATACTCAAGAGCTAAGTACGTGTATGAAGTTGAGACAGTTACAATCCACTTGTTGTGGTTAGACAAATTTGTTAGGAAGTTATGTAAACATAACCATGGTTAGTTAGTTAGTGTATTGAGTTAGACAGTTATAGTACTTGTATAAAAGAGACACAGTTGTATTGATTAAACTCATTGAATGAAAATATGATATTTTTTCAAATCCTTTTACTATCAGCATAATTTGCCCAAAAATAATTAAGCTAACCAACACATTTGGATTGAAGGTTTGTAGGGAAATTGAATCAATTAAATAAATATATATTGTTGTGTTTGGATTATGAATTTAAGAAAGGATTTGTAAAAAGAAAATGAAATACAAATATTGTTTTTTTCAATTTTTTCTCTACAAATCCCTTTTTCAAATCTATAGCCCATATTTGTAAAAAAAGTTTACAAATAGTTTATTTTTGAAGGTTTCCCAGACAATTATCCCTAGAGTACACTAATAAAAGAAAAGAAAAAAAGAAAAAAAAGAATACTGGACACTCCATTTACTAATTTCAATACATTCACCCTATTTAAAACATTTTGGATAAACTATAACATTTGTTATTTTAATTTAAATGAAATTTCACTTTAGTCCATCTAGTTTTAATTTTAACAATTTAAATTTCCAACATTTGTTTCAATGTGATCCCTCCATTGGTTGCCGTTAACATTTTGAAAATAAATAAATAAATGAATAAAACTTGTGAAATTAGAAGAACGAAATAAAAATTTGAAATAAATTATAGAGACCACCAATGTAAATTGTTAGTTTTTGTTGCTGAATGTAAATTGTTAGTCTTCGTACAAAATGCTAATGAAAACTGACTGATAAAATTATAACAATGAGAACGAAAGAAAAATTTTACTAAAATTAGATGAAAAGTGTAATTTACCCATACATGTCTTAAGGTGAAATTTGATCCTTATTAACTTTAATTTCACATTGATCCCAAAACAAGACAAATCATGTGCAAATCACCAATCATGAAAAACAAGTTTTTTTTTTTTTTTTTGATAAGCAAAAAGAACTATCTTGATGAAGAAAGCAATACAAGCATAAAACTTACATCAACAAAGAGGGAAGTGCAAAAAGCATTACCGCCAACCTTAATAATCCCAACTAGGTTGGCACTGCTAAGGAAGCAATATCATCTGCTAGCACTTGACCCAAGATTGGCGAGAAAATGGGACACAGATGTCTCAACCAAAAGAATAACAATAAATCAAAGTGCACATAAGCCAAATATAAAATGGGACACTGATGTCTCACAAAAAATGAGACTCATATGATGTAAATCTACATATAAAGCCGAACTTTTGTAATGAATTTATAATTTATTTTGTATTTAATTTTTGTGTTCCTCGCATGGCTAATACATCAGCAGCTGTTGTTAACACCAACAACAAAACTAATGTCATCAATCACAAATAAGCCATAGCATAGTCAATGGCATCCAAGCGAATAGATTAGGTTGTAACCAAAATCCGTTGCAAATTAATGAGGAAATCAATGCCTTAATTAGTTATGCGAAATACCTGATACACACTTTATATTCATTTTGTTATGTATTTTTTTAGTATATATTATGCATATATACAAAAATATTATATAATCTTTTGATAGTATTATGACATTTGTAGTTCTAAAATAAAATTACGTATTTTGTATTACGGATTTTTGTAATAACTGTAGACGCGCCCTTGGGTCTCACTACAGTTCGGACTCAATTTGTGTCACGGTCCTGTATCTAATCTCGCAGAGTGCAATGGAAGACCGATGAATCATCAAAGAGTCCAAATTCGGCAAATCGTTTTTGAAAACAGATTTTTTTGAAAGAAGTGCCAAACATGGACTGCTTTGCCAAATACAGAGTCGCCACCTAAATATTTTATTTTGGGAAATTTGGGAAACCCTGACTCGTTGCCTAAGGCCACGTGTCCGTCATCACTAAAGTTGCCTCGGTTCGGGAACTTGGGTACGATTGGGGAAGGTCACTTTGTGAGCACCCCTGCTCGCCTGATCAAAGATTAGCCTCTACTAACCATGATATCTAGTTTTGAAAACATTATGCGTTCTTATTTCGGTTATTAGCCTAGATTTACTATGTGATGCGCACAACATACAAGTATAGACTGGATCGCCTGAATTGGAACAAAACGTTTCATGTTTGTTTTTGAAAGCGGTTTGCTACTCGCAAGTAGGCTAAAAATGCAGATTTTGCTACCCTCGGGTGGGCTTAGAAAATATGATTTTGCCACTATCTAGTGATCTTAAAACTCATATTCAATGCATTATTCCAATTCAGATAATCCAACCTTCACCACAGGCATTCAGGCAGTTATATCATATAAGCATATAGCCTCATGGCAAACATGCTATCATGGTAACATTCACATGCATACAAGATGCTAAAGCGTAAAAGCTTACCTAGTACTCCGAGCCAAAACAGAAACTAGGTTAGAAATCCATGCATGATCCTAACTATACAGAAATGCCTAATGCAACACATGCAAGAATGCAACTACAATAGGCTCGGCTATTCTAAAATGACATGTGAAATGCTACAACTAACAAGTATTCAACTCGGAATTGAAATACAAATGCAGTTAGTATGATGCGTCAAGCCCGATGCATGCAAGACGGATGAATGAATACAAACATGCTATCATAAGTATGCTAATTGAAACATGTCCTAAACTAACCATCATAAGCTGGTAAATAAAAGGGAGAAAGACGTGGGGTTGGAAGACATACATCACACACACGCACACTTATTACAACAATTGGCCCTCTCTCGGAGGGTCTGAAAGAATAATACAGTCCGAATAAATAATTAAATATTACAAAACCCTAATTAATTAATAAATTAACTAGGAAAGCGGATAAACTAGCATGCAAGCTTATGGACCGCCTTAGCTCTATTCCGAATGATGAAAGATGCATGCTTAAGTTGCTTGGCGCGGAAATCCATTGCGATGCCTCGATTCGCCTCGGTTTACACTTAATCCCGGAATGCTGTGTGAAGCTTCAGAAGGCTGTTGATTTCTGATTTGCTGCAACAGAGAGCAAGAAAGGGATATGGCAAAGTATTTTCACATATGTATGCATGACTATTCTTCAGGGAGTGTAGTCCTCGATCCTTGTACCACCAATCGCACATCTCGATACATGATGGCCGAGGGGTCGAATTGCACCACTCGATGTGAAATGAATGCACATATAAACATAGCAAGACCTAAACTCCATCACGGGTAATCCGAATTGTCGGCGACCAAGAATCGAGGCACGTTTCGTCACTTGGAGTACGAAACGTCCCTCGTTTCCCGTGCTAAGACTAAATCCTACTCCAAGAACAATGCAACGAGCAATGCATGGCACGTGCAAATGTGACTAGCATGCAATCCTAAGTGTAATGTAACCAAGTGATGCAAGCATGCAAGGGATAAAATGCAAACATGCACCTAGCATATACAATGTTAACACTACATGGCATGTGCAATGCTCGTGAACTAAGGCATACTCAATGCGACTATCAACCTAGCATACACAATGTGAGGAATGACATATCATGGCATGCACAATGCTCCTAACAACCTAGCATACGCAATGCAAAGGCTAAACATGCAACAACATGAACTACATGGCATGCTCGATGCAAGATGGACTTATACCAATGTGAGTGGACCTCAGCCACGCTCACATCAGTGGCCATGTGATGAAAATGAGAGAATCGAAATGCATGCACACATGCACGAATGCCAAGGACCGAACCTAAGGCATGAAATACCACTCTACCAAAGCATGGCAAGGGATGAAAGATGGCATACAAACATGCAATTTACAGCTCTGAAAAATGGTGAATAATAGGCTCAAAACATGAACACACCTCAGTATAAGCATGCAATAAAACTCAAAACTCGAAGCTAGGCAAATGCATTGAACTACAAGTATGCAAAACAGACATCATTCGACTACAAGGCCCAAAAACATAGCTAGGGTAGTCCAAAATAAGCACAATGTTAGTTCAAAGTATGGCCAAAAAGTGCCAACATGAAGGGCCAAAAAAACACGCAACCTAGGCTAGTAAGCATGGTTTACATGGCATGTACATGAAGAATAAGAGAGGTCCTCAAACCAACCAAAAATGGGAACATGATATGTCAAATAAGCCCCAAATAACCACTAAAATGCATCCAACGCATGCAAAAATGATGAGCTCCTTTGGAGGGCCATGCAAGGGGTTACTCAACACATACAACAAGAACACTTAACATGGCAAAACTAACTCTGGAAATCAATTATGACAAGCCTAAAACTCACCAAATTAGCCCTAAAATGGGTCAATGAAGCATACAATGAAAGGCCCCTTCAAAAGGCCTTGAATAAAATTGTTCTACACATGCATTATGGACACAAAATATGGTCAAAGAGGCCCCAGACAGAGCTAGGGCAGTCCTTGAAATTCACCGAATTGGGCCCAAAAGGTGACTTCACAACATGCAAGTGAGGGGCCCTTTGGAAGGCCAAAAGGGCCAACAAACAAAACAAGGAGAGAGGGGGTCACCCCCCTCTGATTTTAGCTCTTAAAAACACATCCAAGCCACTGAAAATCCACTGAATTTCAGTGGCTAAGAGGCCAAACCAAGGCCAATGCAAATACTCACATGCATAGCTCAAAACATGAAGAAATAAAGCATGAAAGGGGGGAGATGACCCCAAACAGAGAAGTGACCTTAAATAAACATGTTTATAAGCTCAAAAGGAAACTTTTTCTAGTTTATGACAAACCTCAAAAATGCTCACAAGTAGGACTAAGATATGATGCAAAATAGGCCTACGAAGAGGGATAAAGCATACAAGGATGTAGGAGACCTCAAACAGAAAAGTGTCCTTAATCAATATTCAAGAAGAACTCAAAATATGACACTTTTTAGTTTATGACAAAGTTCAGAAATACTTTCAAGTAAGGCTAATCAATGGAGCAAAAAAATACAAATTTAAGGGAAATAGGTGCTTATCCTTGAAGAGCAGCAAAGCTAGAGCTTCTGGACCAAGTTGGTGAACCTTCAACCGTTGCAAATCAGTCCCAAAGTGCTGGAATGGATGGTGGACGTGGTAGGCTATGAGGTGTAGTGCAAATGGTGCAAGAAAATTAGGGTTTGGAGCTTGGAATAGTGAGTTATGGAGGGTGGAGTGTATATGCCTTAAACAAATTTGTTCAACCCTTCAAATGGAAGAGGATGGCCTCTCTTATAGAGATGAGAGGCCAAAGCTTCCCTTGGAAGCTTCAAATATCCTCCATGTATGGAGGATGGTCCAAATGCCTCCCAGCTGGCACAGCTGTGATGCATTCAGAGAGAGCAAAAAGCAAGAAGCAGGCCGACCAGTTAAGGTGGCCGGCCGGCCACTCCCCCTGGTCGACCGACCAGGGGTCAAAAGGGTCAATGAGAAATGTTGGCTGGCCACCCCAGAAAGGTGGCCTCCCAGGTGAGTGCAACACAGCTGTATGGTGGAAAACCAGAAAATTTGACCCAAGAGAGAGAAAAACCAGCTTTTTAGCAAGGTTCAAAAGGATTAAGAAGAATTACTGGTCAGCCTACCCATATTGGTGGCCTCCCAGATGAGCACAACACGATGGTGGTATGAAAAGCCAGAAATTGTGGCTCAAAAGTGAGAAAAACTAGCTTTCTGTCAGAAAAACCAGCTTTAGGAGAGAGAAAAAGAGAAAACTGGTTTCCAAGGGGAAAAAGTGTCCTCCCACCATACTACCACCTCCCTAACAATGAAAATAGGGTCCCTACCAAAAATGGACTAAGACGGATGCAAAACGAAGGTTCGGGGGCCAAAACTCGCAGTCTGGGGCCCCGAAAACAGGCTGTTAGGCAGCGGAAGTGGCGTATGACCACGAAGGTGGTCTCCCGGGCCACAGTGTCCCTCTAAAGGGAGGAAACAAGGTGTGTGCCAAAAACCGGAGCAAACGGAGGTAGTTAAGCAGTCTCGAACCGAGGCACACGACTGACGGCTCTAAAAATAAAAAACTGGGCTCCAAATGGGAAAAATGGCCTACGACCACGAAACGTAGCCTACGGCCACTGAGAGATGGTCTACGAGACCTCTCCCTTCCTTCGGGAAGAGAAAATAGAGAAAACAGGACCCGATTCGCAAACCGAGGCAAAGCACAAAAGAGTCCCGAAGTCCGGAGGTAAGGCTCGCAGCCGAGACTCTAAAACCTCAGAACGAGCACAATATGCAACATCACCGAGCGCTCAGTTGGTGACGTCTTAGTCTTAACGTCGGTCAAAAATGGGGTGTCTACAATAACGTTACGCATTTTTTAATTCAAAAATTTTTAAACTATTTTTTTTACAACTTTTTCTTTCAATTTTGTTTTGTTTTGTTTTTTTTTTTTTCAAATCTATAAATCAAATATAGCCTTAATAAAAATATTTTATTTTGATAAAGTTTCCCAAACAAGTGTCTGTTGAGCACACTAAAAAAAATAAAAAATAAAAAATAAAATAAAAATAAAAAAAATAAAAAATTCAAGACATGCCTTTTACTAATTCCATCATATTTAAAACAAGTTGGGTAAACTATGACATTAGTCCCTTTTATTTGAATGAAATTTCACTATTTTAGTTTTAATTTCAACGATCTAAATCTATAGAGAAAATGAAAAAATGAATTTTCAAAGTGAAATTAAGAATAAACTATAAAGACTATTAGTTGAAAGGAGAATTTGGCTTGCTATCCCTCTGGTTGCAATGTGGTGAATTTGGAAACATCAGAATGATTGCTTGTTCAATTGTGTTCAACCGGATATGGAGGAGCTTAAGGAGTCTATTATTATCAGGCTAGCTATTTGGCTGAAGGCCTCTTCTAAGGATTGCCCATTCTCCATTAATGATTTTCTTTATAATATTAGCCAAATTCGAGTTTGTTTAGATGGTCGGAGTTGAGTGTATTTGCAGCAACAGCAGTGCTTTGGCTTATATCTTTTGGTGTGTAGCAGCAGCATATGTGGGTTGGTCTCTGTGTTGGGAAATCTGTGCAGTTGAATTGCTGCAGTGTGATTTGAGTTGTTGAGTTGTTAGGGAATTTGGCTGTGTGGTGTTTCAACTCTGCTTTAGACCTGGAGGCGCCTCTGCTTCATTGCTGCTGTTTGGTCGCCCTGTTACATTGCTGTAGCTGGATCTTCTTTCCTACTGTTTGCTGGTTTTTGTTGGTTGTTTTGATTGGTAGCTCACCAATCTTGTCTAGCTTTGGTGCTATTGTTTTCCCTCATTGTTGATGTTTCTTGCAAGTCCTTGTTGTTTTTTATCATCAATAAAGCTTTTTTCTGTCGTTCAAAAAAAAAAAAATTATTCATTTTCTTTATTGTGAGGGAAATGCTAAAGTTCTCACGAAAGTTGCACGTGACATTTTTTTCACTTGAAATTTTAACAAAAACTGACAAAGAGATCATATTAAAGCATAACGAAAATGTGGAGTTAAATTGAAGAAATTAAAATTATAAGGGTCAAAGTAAAATTTTACTAAAACAAGGCAAATCATGTGCAAATCACCGATCACGAAAAACAAGTTTTTTTTTTTTGACAACCAAAAAGAACTTTATTGTTGAAGAAAGTAATACAAGCATAAAACTTACATCAACAAAGAGGGAAGCGCGAAAAGCATCACCGTTAACCTCAACAATCCCAACTAGGTTGGCACCGCTAAGGAAGCAATATCATCTGCTAGAAGTTGACCCAAGATTGGCGAGAAAATGGGACACAAATATCTCAACCAAAAGAATAATAATAAATCAAAGTGCACATAAGCTAAATATAAAATGGAACACAGATGTCTCAAAAAAAATGAGACTCACATGATATAAATCTACATATAAAGCCAAACTTTTATAATGTATTTATAATTTATTTTGCATTTAATTTTTGTGCTCCTCGCATGGCTAATACAGCAGCAGCTGCTGTTAACACCAACAACAAAACTAATGTCATCAATCACAAATAAGCCATAGCATAGTCAATGGCATTCAAGCGAATAGATTAGGTAGTAACCAAAATCCGTTGCAAATTAATGAGGAAATCAATGCCTTAATTAGCTATGAGAAATAACTGATACACACTCTATATTCATTTTGTTATGTATTTTTTTAGTATATGTTATACATATATACAAAAATATTATACAATTTTTTGATAGTATTATGACATTTGTAGTTCTAAAATAAAATTACGTATTTTGTATTACGGATTTTTGTAATAACGTTACGCATTTTTTAATTCAAAAAATTTTAAACTATTTTTTTTACGACTTTTTCTTTCAAATTTTGTTTTGTTTTGTTTTTGTTTTTTTTTTTTTCAAATCTATAATTCGAATATAGCCTTAATAAAAATATTTTATGTTGATAAGGTTTCCCAAACAAGTGTCCGTTTAGCACACTAAAAAAGAATAAAAAATAAAAAATAAAATAAAAATAAAAAAATAAAAAATTCTAGACACCCCTTTTACTAATTTCATCATATTTAAAACAAGTTGGGTAAACTATGACATGAGTCCCTTTTATTTGAGTGAAATTTCAGTATTTTAGTTTTAATTTCAACGATCTAAATCTATAGAGAAAATGAATAAATGAATTTTCAAAGTGAAATTAAGAACAAACTATAGAGACTATTATTATAAATTATTCATTATAAACTATAGAGATTTTTTTCACTTGAAATATTAACAAAAACTGACAAAGATATCATACTAAAGCAAAATGAAACCGTGGAGTTAAATTGATGAAATTAAAATTATAAGGATCAAAGTAAAATTTTACTAAAACAAGACAAATCATGTGCAAATCACTAATCGCGAAAAACAAATTATTTTTTTTGATAAGCAAAAAGAACTTTATTGATGAATAAAGCAATATTTGCATAAAACTTACATTAACAAAAAGAGAAGCGCAAAAAGCATGACCGCTAACTCTAACAATCCCAACTAGGTTGGCACCGCTAAGGAAGCAATATCATCGTCTAGCACTTGACCCAAGATTGGCGAGAAAATGGGACACAGATGTCTCAACTAAAAGAATATCAATAAATCAAAGTGCACATAAGCTAAATATAAAATGGGACACTGATGTCTCACAAAAAATGAGACTCACATGATGTAAATCTACATTGAAAACCGAACTTTTATAATGCATTTATAATTTCTCTTGTATTTACTTTTTTGTGTTCCTTGCATGGCTAATACATCAGCAGCTGCTGTTAACACTAACAACAAAACTAATGTCATCAATCACAAATAAGCCATAGCATAGCTAATGGCATCCAAGCGAATAGATTAGGTTGTTACCAAAATCCGTTGCAAATTAATGAGAAAATCAATGCCTTAATTAGTTATGCGAAATACCTGATACACACTCTATATTCATTTTGTTATGTATTTTTTTAGTATATATTATACATATATACAAAAATTTTATATAATCTTTTGATAGTATTATGACATTTGTAGTTCTAAAATAAAATTACGTATTTTGTATTACGTGTTTTTGTAATAACGTTACGCATTTTTTAATTCAAAAATTTTTAAACTATTTTTTTTACAACTTTTTCTTTCAATTTTGTGTTGTTTTTGTTTTTATTTTTTTTCAAATCTATAATTCAGATATAGCCTTAATAAAAATATTTTATGTTGATAAGGTTTCCCAAACAAGTGTCCGTTTAGCACACTAAAAAAGAATAAAAAACAAAAAATAAAATAAAAATAAAAAAATAAAAAATTCTAGACACCCCTTTTACTAATTTCATCATATTTAAAACAAGTTGGGTAAACTATGACATCAGTCCCTTTTATTTGAGTGAAATTTCACTATTTTAGTTTTAATTTCAACGATCTAAATCTATAGAGAAAATGAATAAACGAATTTTCAAAATGAAATTGAGAACAAACTATAGAGACTAATAGTATAAATTATTCATTTTCTTTATTGTGAGGGACATGCTAAAGTTCTCACGAAAGTTGCACATGAGATTTTTGTCACTTGAAATATTAACAGAAACTGACAAAGAGATCATATTAAAGCATAATGATTATGTGGAGTTAAATTGATGAAATTAAAATTATAAGGATCAAAGTAAAATTTTACTAAAACAAGACAAATCATGTGCAAATCACTGTAGACACCCCATTTTTGACCGACATTAAGACTCAGACGTCACCAGTTGAGCGCTCGGTGATACTGCATATGATGCTCGTTTAGAAGTCTCAGAGTCGCGGCCGGCTCCGGATTTTCGAACCCTCTTCTGTGCCTTGCCTCGGTTTGCGAACCAGACTCGGTTTTCTCTGTTTCTTTTCCTGAGGGGAGGGAGAGGTCCCGTAGACCATCTCTCAGTGTCCGTGGGCTACATTTTGTGGCTGTAGAACATTTTGCCCATTTCGGGGCCCGGTTCCCGGTTTTCGGAACCGTAGGCCGTGTGCCTCTGTTCGGGACCGCTTAACCATCACCTATTGCTCCGGTTTTTGGCGTACTTCTTATTTGCTCCCTTTTGAGGGACACTGAGGTCTGAGAGACCCACTTCGTGGCCAAATGCCACTTTCGGTGCTTAACAGGCAGTTTTCAGGGCCCCGAACTGCGTGTTCTGGCCCCCGAACATTCGTTTTGCATCGGTTTTCGTTCATTTTTGGCAGGTACCTCTGTTTCATCCCCAGGGAGGCCGTAGAAGGGTGGGAGGCCAGCAATTATTTCAGTAACCAGTTATATATCCTCCGACGCCCTCCGACGCCCGTTTTTCTCACTTCCGAGCCAATGTTGAACACCCTTGGGCCATTTTCTTGAACTTTTAACCACATATTTGTGATGTACACACATGGGAGGACCCTAAAAGTTGGTGGTCGGCCACTAATGTTGCTTGACCCTTTTGAACCCCTCCTAAAAATGGCCTATTCTCTCTCCTGTTTTACAGTTTGCAATTTTGAACCACAGGGTTGTGATGAGGAAACCTGGGAGGATAGCAATTTCTGGTCGCCGGCCACTAATTCACCTTGACCCTTTTGACCCTTGGCCGGCCGGCCATGGGAGGTGGCCGGCCGGCCACCTGCATCTCCAAAAAGTGGCCGGCCATGATCCTCAGGTTGTGTTTGTTACAGTTGTACACTTTTTCCCCCCAAAAACCTGTATCCGGAGGGGACCTTTTTTGGGGGGAAACTTGGCTTGTTTTCCCCCCCATTTTTTTCCCTCCTTTTCCCCCCTCTTTGGTCTACAAAGCTGGCCTCCAGCATAGAGAAAAGGGTTACAGAAAATTTCCCTTCAAGCCCTTTGCATTATATCTCTCTCCCTCTCCATCTCCAAGCTTCCATTCTTCAAACTCTACACCATTTTACACTACACCACCAAGCCCTACCCTTCCATCCTCCACTCCAGCAGTTTGAGGGTGTTCTCCAGAGCTTAGGGGTGCTGCAAACTCAAGCCAAGAGTTGCTAAAGACTTGTCTCCAAGGGTAAGTACCAATTCCCTCTTTTTGAGCTTAATCTTGCAACTTTTTTTTAGCTATTTTTCTTGCTGTTTTGAGCTCCGACCAAAACTGAAAGTACCCTTTATTTGAGCTCTATTTCATGTTTCATTAAGGGAATTTTGGCATTTGAGGTCCCTATCTTGCACTTGCTTCATTATTCCTCTTGTATGCCATAATCTTGCATGTTATTTTTGGCCTATATGTAATCTGTTTTGGGGAATGCTGTAAACTGTAAGTAATCTCATCACTTTTTGGGACCTCCATGTGCCACTTGTCATTATATCCCTCTTTGGTCCCAATTTTTGCATGATTTATTAGCCCATTATGCTTCTGTTTTTAGGCTCTTTTCAGAACTGAAAACAGTCTTATTTTGGCCCATTCTTCATGTTTCATTAAGGGCCTTTCATGGTTTGAGGCATATTTTATATACTTTGTGTTATATCTCCCTTTTGGCTTCACTTTTGCATAGCATCTTGGACATATTTGCATACTGTTTTGGGTCCGGCCATCAACTGTAAAATGCTTTATTTTTGGCCCCTCTTCAACATTGTTGAAGGGCCCCTTTGTGTTTAAGGCCAGAAACCACCACTTGCTTCTTTGGCCATCTTTTGGCCCATTTCTTGCATGAGAGTTTAGCCATACCTGTGCTGGTTCTTGTGGTTTTCCATAAACTGTAAAAGATCATATTTTGGGCCCCTCTTCAACTTTGTTGAAGGGCCCTAATCTATTTGGGGTCAGCAGCTGTGAGTTGTTTCATTATCTCACATTTAGGGCCATTTTTGCATGCTATTTTTGCCCTATTTGTGTTTGCTGTTTGGCCATGCTTTGAACTGTAAAAATGCTTATCTAGGGGCTCCCTTGCTTCTGTATTTTTATCTCATGTTCAAATTGTGCCTGCATTGCATAGCTATAGGCCATTTCATGCGCCAAAATCCATGTTTCGGGGCTCGTTCCATGCATCGGGTTTCATTTTACCGGGTTTCGGGGCTGTTTTGCATCTCATTTTGCCTCTGATTTTTGCATTATAGGGTGTCATATTCCATGTCTTTTCCATGTCTCATTAGAGTGGGGGGGTGGCCGGCCGGGGCTCTTTTTGTGCCTTGTCTCGGTTTGCGAACCGGGTCCTATTTTCTCTATTTTCTCTTCTTGAAGGGAGGGAGAGGTCTCGTAGATCATCTCTCAGTGGCCGTAGGCTACGTTTCGTGGTCGTAGGCCATTTTTCCCATTTGGAGCCCGGTTTTTGATTTTCGGAGCCGTCGGCCGTGTGCCTTGGTTCGGGACCGCTTAACTATCTCTGTTTGCTCCGATTTTTGGCACACACCTTATTTCCTCCCTTTAGAGGGACACTGTGGCCCTGGAGACCACCTTTATGGTCATATGCCACTTCCGGTGCGTAACAGCCTGTTTTCGGGGCCCCGAACCGCTCGTTTTGGCCTTTGAACCTTCGTTTTGCATCCGTTTTGGTCCATTTTTGGTAGAGACCCTATTTTCATTGTTGGGAAGGTGGTAGGATGGTGGTCGGCCACCTTTTCCCCTGGAAAACAAGTTTTCTCATTTTCTCTCTCCAAAAGCCGATTTTTCTGACAGAAAACTGGTTTTTCTCACTTTTGAGCCACATTTTCTGGCTTTTCATACCACCATTGTGATCTACTCATCTAGGAGGCCACCAATATGGTAGGTTGACCAGTTTTCTCTTCTTGACCCTTTTGAACCTTGCCTAAAAGCTAGCTTTTTTCTCGCCTGGGTCACTTTTTCTGGTTTTTCTCTACATAGCAGTGTTGCACTCATCTGGGAGGCCACCTTTCTAGGGTGGCCGGCCAGAAAATTTTGTTGACCCTTTTGACCCCTGGTCGGCCGACCAGGGGGGGTGGCCGGCCGGCCACTTGAACTGGCCGGCCTGCTTCTTGCTTTTTGCTTTTTCTGAGTGTAGTCCAACTGTAGACATCCCCCGAACACCTCGGGAGGAACGAGTCCCCCCGTTTCGTTCGATATTAGGCTCACTACAGTTCGGACTCCCAATTTGTCACGGTTCTAAATCTGAACCAAAGAGTCCAAATCCAGCAAATCGTTTTGAGAAAACAGATTTTGAAAGAAGTGCCAAACATGGACTGCTTTGCCAGATATAGAGTCGCCACCTAAATATTTTATTTTGAGGAAATTTAGGAAACCCTGACTCGTTTGCCTAAGGCCACGTGTCCGTCATCACCAAAGTTGCCTCGGCTCGGGAACTTGGGTACGATTGGGGAAGGTCACTTCGTGAGCACCCCCGCTCGCCCGATCAAAGATCGGCCTCTACTAACCATGATATCTATTTTTGAAAACATTATGCGTTCTTATTCCGGTTATTAGCCAAGATTTACTATATGATGCGCACAACATACAAGTATAGACTGGATCGCCTGAATTGGAACAAAACATTTCATGTTTGTTTGTTTGAAAATGGTTTGATGGTGCTACTCGCAAGTAGGCTAAGATGTGGATTTGCCACCCTCAGGTGGGCTTAGAAAACATGATTTTGCCACTATCTAGTGGGCTTAAAACTCACAATTAATGAATTGTTCCAATTCAAATAACCCAACCTTCATCCACAGGCATTCAGACAGTTTATATCACATAAGCAATTAGCCTCATGGTAAGCATGCTATCATGGCAGTCACTCACACACATGCAAGTATGCTAAAGCATAAAACTTACCGAGTACTCCAAGCCAAAACAGAAGCTAATTAGAAATCCATGCATGATCCTAATTATACGGAAATGCCTAATGCAATACATGCAAAAATGCAACTATAGCAGGCTCGGCTATTCTAAACATGGCATATGAAATGCTACAGCTAACATGTATTCAACTTGGAATTGAAAATACAATGCAGTTAGTATGATGCGCCGAGCCCGGTGCATGCAAAACAGATGAATGAATGCAAACATGCTATCATACTGTATGCTAATTGAAACATGCCCTAATCTAACCATCATGAGCGGGTAAATAAAAGGGAGAAAGACGTGGGGTTGGAAAACATACATCACACACACGCACACTTATTACAACATTGCCCTCGCGCAGAGGGTCCGAATAAATAATATACAGTCCCGAATAAATATTACAGTCCAAATAATTACAAAATCCTAATTAATTAACAAATTAAACTAGGTAAGCTGTAAACTAGCATGCAAGCTAGGGACTGCCTCGACGCTGCTTCGGATGATGAATGATGCATGTCCGGGTTGCTTTGTGCGGAAATCCACTGCGATGCCCCAATTAGCCTCTGTTTGTAATTTTTCTTGGAATACGTGCCAAGCTCCGGAAGGCTGTTGATTTCTGATTTGTTGCAACAGAGAGCAACAAAGGGGCATGGCAAAGTATTTTCACATATGTATGCATGACTACACTTCAGGGAGCGTAGTCCTCGGTCCTCGTGCCACCAATCACGCATATTGATGCATGATGGCCGAGGAGTCGAATTGCACGACTCAATATGAAATGAATGCACATATACACACAACAAAACTCCATCATGGATAATCCGGAGTGTTGGTGACTGGGAATTGAGACACGTTCTGTCACTCGAAGTACGAAACGTCCCTCGTTTCCCGTGCTCGGGCTAAAACCTATCCCAAGCACAATACAATATGCATGACATGCATGAATGCAACTAATATACAACCTAGCATTCACAATGCTATGAAATGGCATACACGATGCACGAGGTAACATGGCATACACAATGCGCTAACATACAACCTAGCATACGCAATGCTATGAAATGAAATGGCATACACAATGCATAATGGACTTACACCAATATGAGTGGACCTCAGCCACACTCACATAAGAGGCCCTGAGATGAAAAAATGAGACACTCGAAATGCGTGCACACATGCACGCAAACCGATGACCGATCCTAAGGCACAAATGCCACTCTAACAAAGCATGGCAAGGTATGAAACATGATATGCAAACATGCAAATTTCAGTACCAAAATATGATGCAAAACAGCCCCGAATCATGGAAACATGGCACCCGATGCATGAGACGAACCCCGAAACTCAAAACTTGGCATGCGCAATGACCTATAGCTATACAAAACATGCACTATTTGATCATGAAGAATGAAGAAAGATTCAAGGAAGTCCAAAAACAAGCATATTTACAGTTTCAAGCAAGGCCAAAAAGTGAACACAAATAGGGCTAAGTTAACATGCAAAAATGGCCCCAAAAGAGAGATAGAGAAGCAAGTAGTAGCTTCTGGCCCTAAATGGCCAAGAGCTCTTCAACAAAGTTGAATAGGGGCTCAAAACATGGTACTTTACAGTTTACAACAAGCCACGAAAACAAACACAAGTATGGATAAACTATTGTGCAAGAAATGGGCCAAAAGGGGGACAAAGAAGCAAGTGATGGTTGCTGGCCTCAAACAGAGGAGGGCCCTTCAACAAAGTTGAATAGGGCCCCAAAAAATAGTGTTTTGCAGTTAATGATCAGACCCAAAACAGTGTACGTACAAGCTTAAAATACTATGCAAAATAAGGCCTAAAAAGAGGTTTAAACACAAAGAGCAAAAAGGGAGCTTCAAAAAGCAAAAGTCCCTTGATCAAACATGAAGAGGGGGTCAAAATAATGCTATTTACAGTTCGGACCAGGGCCCAAAAACACAAGAACGAGGGGCAAACAAAACATGCAAAAATAAGGTCAAAAGAGGGATAAAGAGGCAAGTGACAAAAGGAAGCCTCAAACAGTGAAGAGCCCTTCAACAATGTTGAATAAGGACTCAAAATAAGCCACTTTACAGTTTATAACCAAGCTCAAAACAGTTTACAAATAGGCCTAAAATACTATGCAAGAAATAGGCATACAAGAGAGGTAAAGAAGCAAGTGTAAAAAGGAGCCTCAAACAGGGAGAGGCCCTTAAACAAACATGAAAAGGAGCTCAAAATAATACTATTTTCAGTTAGGGTCGGAGCCCAAATATGCAAGCAAGAGGAGCTAATATATTGAGCAAAAATAGGCAACAAAGAGGGAGAAGGAGACTTACCCTTGTAGCCTATGTCTTCAACAACTCTTGGACCAAGTTTGGGAGCCCTTGACCTCTGGAAATGGCCTTCAAGCTACTGGAATGGAGTGTGGATTGGTTGGCTTGGAGATGGTGTAGAAATGGTGTAGGACTTGAGGGGTTTTGATGGTTGGAATATAGAGAGAGAGAGAGAGAGAGAGAGAGAGAGAGAGAGATTGAATGCAAGAGGCTTAAACAAAAACTTTCTAACCCCTGAAATGCAGCTGGAACTGCTGGTTTTGTAGACAAAGGAGTGGAAAAAAAAGGGGGGAAAATGGGGGGGAAAAACAATTCAAATTTCCCCCCAAAAGGTTGACCCTCGGGCATAGGGCCTAGGGGAAAACAAATTGCACATCTAGAACACACTTGGGGAGGGGGTCATGGCCGGCCAGCTCAAAAGGGCAAAAAAGGTCATTCACCAAATAGGTGGCCGGCCTGCTAGATTTTCTGGCCGGCCTGCTACTTTTCAGAATAAAAAATGGTTCTGCCGGAAAGAAAGGTGGACGGCCGGTGATTGAGAAGTCCAATGGTGGCCATTCAAGTGTTCAAATTAAAGCCCCGGAAGTTATCTTTCCAATGGCTCAAACCTTGCATTAAAATTCCTCCTGTGCAAAACGTTATGCTAGTTTCCGTGAAGCCGCGCAGATTCGGTCCTACCCGAATTCATGCCGAACTTCTCCCAACCTTGTTTTCTTCTCTCCTCTCTTCTTTTCTTCAACTCCAAACCCCTAAACAAGGTGTTTTGAAATATTTTTCAAAAGATTTCATCTCTCCTTCATTCATTTCCACTTTGTCCTCACTCGGTTTACCGAAAAGCGCGACATTTAACAAAATGCGAGCGTCGGGACATCGTAGAAACTTTATTTCGAAAACGTTTTTGAAAGAGAAGGTTTTAAGGTCTAAAATATTTTAATCAAGATTGTTTTTGTCCAAAAAGGAGTATGAAGTTGAGATTTGACTCTCTCTCATTGCCGAAGAAATTGAACCTTTGCCCTGCACATCTTTCAAAACCATCAGTCGCGTCCAAGTCTTAAAGGCGGTCAAAAATGGGGTGTCTACAGTTGCCCCTCTTTGACAGAACTCGAAAGTCAAGAAGTGACGGGAGTGAATGTCAAAGCCTAGAGACGACCCATTTTTGACAAGGCCGAAGACTTGGACAAACAAACAAAATACCGATAAATAAATGGTTGTACCCGCAGGCTGCCTACGTATCCCTTTGCAAGGAATCAAACCAGCGTAGTTCAGGGACAGGAAGCAGATGATATGCAGGAAGACTTTGATAATTGGACTTATACGCTACACGAAGCCAGTTTGATAATTGGACTTATACGCTACGTGAAGCCGGTTTTGAAAGTTGGATTTATACGCTACGCGAAGCCGGTTTTGAAAGTTGGACTTATACGCTACGCGAAGCCGGTTTGATAATTGAGGATTCATGCAATGCACTGTAATGTAGTGGCTAAAATGCAATGTAATAGCTAAGAGGTAAAGGTACCTTATAGGGGCAATTGGCAATGACTTACCTCATGCTGCTGGGGATCTTTCGCTTCTTCTTGGTTGAACTGCAGGAACTACTTTTCTCCCTGACTATGGTCGCAGCTTTCCCTATTCTTCAACAGGGTGACAGACTAGGTTGGTTCAATATCCAAAATTGAGGCGCATACACATGCTATCTCAATCTATGGGGCTGCCATACAGATTTCAAGCCGAGGATATACCTCTGGGTATTTAAACCAGACTTTAGTCTCGGAAATCCCGAACCTTTGTGTTCTAGGCATGAGCCATTCGAACTCTAGTTTCCACCGTCTCAGTTGGTCCCCTAGGAACTCACCGCAAACACAGGCAGGTGGCTATACCAGACCATTGGAAGTCGTTCGGGCACGACAAATACCAAAGGAATTACACCTTTAGAGGATTTAAGGTCTCCTAGACCGGGAGTGCACAAGATAGTGCGAAGAAAGATGCAGGATTTAAGGTCTCCTTAGACTGGAGGATTTAAGGTCTCCTAGACCAGACAGTAAAATAGATACGATGTAATAGAGGGTACAATAGATGCAAAATGGTGACATACTCCAACCACGTTGGACTCGTGAGTGGAGGAAGAATAAAGAAAATTAATCAAGAGCGCGCTCCATGCATCCTAAGATAAATTCCAGACACGCTGAAATTGTGTGAGGAAGGGGACAAAGAGAGAAACATAGGGACTTATCCCAGTGTTTCGGAATGGTATAAGCATTGGAACGTATTCCAAACGCTTTTAACCGAAGAGGGAGAAACATAGGGACGTATCCTGGTGTTTCAGAATGGTGTGAGCATTGGAACGTATTCCGAACACTTTTAACCGAAGAGGGAGAAACCTAGGGACATATCCCGGGTTTTCGGAATGGTGTGAGCATTGGAACGTATTCCGAACGCTTTTAACCGAAGAGGGAGAAACATAGGGACGTATCCCAGTGTTTCAGAATGGTGTGAGTATTGGAACGTATTCCGAACACTTTTAACCGAAGAGGGAGAAACATAGGGATGTATCTCGGTGTTTCGGAATGGTGTGAGCATTGGAACGTATTCCGAACGCTTTTAACCGAAGAGGGAGAAACATAGGGACGTATCCCGGTGTTTCAGAATGGTGTGAGTATTGGAACGTATTCCGAACACTTTTAACCGAAAAGGGAGAAACATAGGGACATATCCTGAAGGTTAGGGACGTATCCCAAGGGTTAGGGACGTATCCCGAAGGTTAGGGACGTATCCCAAGGATTAAGGACGTCTCCCAATGTTACGAACAAGGAGGAGAAACATAGGGACGTATCCCGGTGTTTCAACAAAGGAGAAGAAACATAGGGACGTGTCCCGGTGTTTCAGAAAGAAGGGAGAAACATAGGGACGTATCCCGTTGTTTCGGAAAGAGAGAGAAATGTAGGGACGTATCCCGTTGCTTCGGAATGGAATGAGAAACATAGGGACGTATCCCGTTGTTTCGGAATGGAAGGAGAAACATAGAGACATATCCCGGTGTTTCGGAGAGAAGGAAGAAACATAGGGACGTATCCCGTTGTTTTGGAATGGAAGAAGAAACATAGGGACGTATCCCAGTGCTTCGGAAAGGTAGGAGAAACATAGGGACGTATCCTAGTGTTTCGGAGAGAAGGAAGAAACATAGGGACGTATCCCGTTGTTTCGGAATGGAAGAAGAAGCATAGGGACGCATCCCGGTGCTTCGGAAAGGTAGGAGAAACATAGGGACATATCCTGGTGTTTCGGAAAAGAAGGAGAAAGGGAAACATAGGGACGTATCCCGGTGTTTCAAAAACGTATAAGAAACAAAAGGACGTATCCCAGTCTTTCCAAACAAAGGAGTGCGCAAAACAATGCAATGCAGGTGCACAAGACAGTGCGATAAAATGCATTTTCTATGCAAGTATGGGGGCATTTTCTATGCAACATTGAAAGCATATTCTATGCAAAAACATAATGATGCGCGGCACGCATGCAACCGAAGTGTATATGAAAGTTCACATTCTATGCAATGGAAGGGCATCAAACATGTACTCTGGTGCCTCCGATTTACCTTTCGGAGGACTTGGCAACACAACTCTGCTCGAAAAAGGGGCACCCTGTTTACATTGGTGAGAGATAACATCTGCTGCTGCTTTAATTGCCATTCTGACTTGAAGTATGCTTAAGCTTGGAGTCGAGATACACTCATGCTTCAGAGTAGTGATAAGGCCTGAGGAGGTACATCCGGAGTACAATCACGGAATTTGCTGAAGGTGAAACACACTCAGATGCTTCGATTTTCCCTCTTTTCTTTTGCTTTGCAGTCTGGAATCCATATAGCTTCAGATAGGTCCTGGTTTTACTGTTCTCACATGACCTGGGTTGAACCGTGCGGTTTTATGAAAGAACGAATCTTGTTTTGCACAAACGTGAGGAATGGCACAGCACTTTGAGCACAAAACTATTTTATTTTCGAAATTGAGAGATGAGTTTTCGACCAGGTATTGAGCCTACGACTGAACACAGCAAGACAACTCAATACGGAAATAAAAGGTACACAACCTAAACACCACTCAACAAAGGAAAAACAAGGTAAAATAACCTAAACACATCGAGACACGCTCGGAACGACTCAAAGCAAGAATCGAGACAAACAAAACAAGAGACATGACACACAGACATGTTACAAAGACGAGTGACCTCTCCGCACGAGAGGAGCCAGTTTCTCCAGGTATTATTTCCCACCCTTTCTCATTTGCGATCCTCACATCACTCGGCCCTCAAGCTCTGTTTTTCTGAAAAAGCCCTTTTCTCACTTTTTCTCTCAACGTACATCTCTCTATTCTTCAATCTCTCATTTTTCATCCCTCCCCTGGGTGGTTGATGGATAAACAAGAAATTGCGGGCTCATGCCCCTAGCATTCCGCTAGATTCTTCTTCTTCTGTACGCAGCTAGTGAGTTTCTCCCACGGAAAGGTTGCGCTACAACTGGGTGTGTAGCAAATCTGAAGCTAACATCAGTTGATGATGCTTTGTTGGGGAGTTTGGACGTGATAAGATCTGTCCAGATGATGGAGTGGAATATCTTGCCCCATTCTAGTTCGTGCTTCGCACTTGGCTTGACACCTCGTTGCTTGGAGGATGCGAGCGCTTTCTGCCCTTTTGTGGATAGCTTCAGTGGTGCCCTTTTCTGGCGAATACGGTGCCCTTTCTTGGCAAGTATGTTGACAATGGGGAAAAAACAGAACACCTGACTCAACTATGCCCCTAGTTCATCATTTCGACCATTTTTGTTGTTTTCGGCTTTCTACTAAAACAATTTTAACCAAAATGAGAGTTAGATTGACATGCTCGTTCAATTTTCTGATTTAAAATCATGCAAGTCAGGCTATGAGCACTGAAAATTTTCCTCTTTTGGGTCCAAGAAATGGTCCAGTTTTGGAAAAATTGGAATAATTTTCGAGAGAATTAGTCAACCTCAGTAAAAATTCTCAAAAACTATTTTTACAAACGACCATTGCTCAACGAGCATGAAACCTACTCCTGAGATGCACAACCTCGGATCCAAAGGAAAATTGCCCCGTTGCTCGAAGAGAGCTGCATGGCAACGGAAATTTGCCCCTTGTTTGAACGGCACCGCAGCGCATTGAATGGCAACGGAAAGTTGCCCCTTGTTTGAATGACACCGCGGTGCATTGAATGGAAATGGAAAGTTGCCCCTTGTCTGAATGGCACAACATCGCATTGTAGTCAGTCCTCAGAGTGACGAACACAACCAAATCCTCGGATACAGAGAAAGCGAAGATGATCAAAACCATTACGTGAGCACAATTGATTTGGAATGTTTTACGGCTGGACTTCAGAATGAAGTTGCCTACGTATCCCAAAGATGGGAATCAAGCCTTACGTAGTTCGGGGTTAAGGTATACTCGGGTATTAACCTCTCCTTTTTAGGCTCTAACTTTTGCCAAAGCGCCCATTGCGGGTTTTCGACCTTGCGAGCTTGGTTCTTCTTTTTTTTTCAATTTTTTTCATTTCTTTTTCTCTTTTTTTTTTTGTATTTTTTTTTGCATTTTTTTTTTTGTATTTTTCTCTTGCTCTAACTTTTGCCTGGGTCGCCCTTCCGGGTTTTCGACCCAGCGAGCCTCTCAAAGGGTAAAAGTGTAACAAGTCCATGCCAAATGGTTTTAGGGTTTTGCAGCCATCCGCATCCAGGAGAGTGGCCGTTGCATTGATTTACTAAAGGATCCATCTTCGGCTCTTCGAGCATATCGGACATTTTTGCCCCTAGTTCGAGGGGTGCTTTTGTTCTAGCTTCACAAGCCTCTTCTGATGAAATTTGATCTTCTTGATCTGACTTTCTTGCCTCTTGTTCGAGTGCTGCTTTGAATCTGGCCACACAGGCCTCACATTATGGTTGACCTTTGAACTTTCTGAGTCCGAGTTCGAGGTTTGAAAGCAAGGGGTCGAGTCTCGAGGTTGAGAGCGATCCTAGGCTGCACAATTTCAAGAGCGATTCCACACAGGTCTTCGCAGGACCGCGCAAAACATTTTTTAAAATCTTTTAAGAAAGCGAAAAATCGCTCGCGTTGAAGATAGTGTGAAACCAGTCT
The DNA here is from genome assembly GCF_055761805.1 of Camellia sinensis. Lineage (NCBI taxonomy): Eukaryota > Viridiplantae > Streptophyta > Magnoliopsida > Ericales > Theaceae > Camellia > Camellia sinensis. The sequence goes on from NC_138970.1 coordinate 146,617,620, forward strand.
GGATCAAGCCAGGGTCCTTCTCAGTACTCACGCTAACAAGCATGATTTCATTCATTAAGGGGCTTAGCACGCCTCTCTTTCTCTCAATTGATCAAATTTTGCAAAACCCGAGGAATTCCTTTCTCTTCGTTTTCACCGCAGTGTTCAAAAAGTTTTGGACAACTTAGGTCGATGCAATGAATTCAAGGCACAGAAAAGACACAGCTTCTAGTCAAATACTGCCATCTCATTTGGAATTTCTGGTACAACTGGCACACGGCAGAAGCAAACACAAAAGCAAGAAAAACCACTGCTGTTCATTCGAATCTGCTGGCGTTACTGGCTCCAAGGCAGAAATAGACTCAAAACAAAACGAAAAGACAAACACAAAACAAAATGGTGACGCCCGTGGTAACACCCCCCGGAATCACCCGACTCCTATACAACAGGATTGACTCGATACAACAAGACAAACCCAAAACAAAAGAGACTGACTCAAAACAAAAAGACAGAATCAAAAACAAAACAACAAGACTGACCCAATACCTAAGTCAGAATGTACAAAAACCAACATTCACAAATGCTCAAAACAGTGCGTGCCATACACCATATCTGAAATAAACTGAACGCCGCCCGCAGGTGGTTCATCCCTCGATCACATCACATTATCTCCTACAAGTTCACTGATCAAGTGCCGATAGACTTTGCAGGACCTGGTACGGGGATGACCCCGTTGTCAATCAAATTTTGTATCTCATGGCGGAGACGGACGCAACTGTCGGTGTCATGACCGGTTTGTTGATGGAAAGCACAGTACTTAGTCGGGTCATGTTTTGGAGGGAGAGGATCGGGTAGAGGCCGTTTCTCTAACGATTTCAGATGTCTTTTCCTGAGTAGGACCCCCAGGGCTTTAGATAAAGACATATAGAGTGGGGTGAAAACCCTCTTGCCTCAGGGTAGATAGTCTGATGTTCGGGGGTTTGAAGTGGATGCACCAACAAAGGGGGTGGCTGCTCTTGGTGTGGTGGTGGCGACCATGCCCACTTCGGAAGATCTTGCAGCTGCGTCACCGCTAGTGGTCGCATTCAAACTGCGGTTAAACGCCCTCCTGGGCTGCTTCTTCTCCTGGTCAATGAGGCCCTGCTTCATAGCATCCTCGATCTGTACTCCCATCTCATGCAAATCTAAAAAGGTAGGGAAGGGGAGCACGATCATTTTCTGCATTAGTTTGGGCTGGAGGTTGCGCACAACCATCCGTATTTGATCCTTATCCATTGGCCTAATGGTCATCATTGAGGCTTTGGCCCTCTAGCGGGCCACAAATTCTGAGAAGCTCTCCTTAGGCTCCTGCCTCGTCGTCTCAAGATCACGAGTAGTAATCTCGATTTGGGTGTTGTATGAATATTGTGTGACGAAGGCCTCGGCCATCTCCTCCCAGCTTCGTTTCACTGAATCCTCCAATTTGGCGTACCAGATGGCCGCAATACCCGACAGGGTCCTGCCAAAAAGGGAAAGCTTCTGTAATCTTGTCAAGCCCATCGAGCGCAGAACATCTGAAAACAAACTCAGGTGGACTATGGGATCTCTTGACCCGTCAAAACGGTCGATGTGAGGCATCTTGAACCTGTCCAGCAGTGTCACAGCTGCGTCGGTGTACCCGTCCTCAATGTCCGGGATGGACTTTACCCCCTAGGATTCTTTGAACAACTTTTCAAGCTTGCTCAACTTCAACGCTGTATGGTCTACCTCGAACTCAAAGGGAGAGTCCGGTGGGTTGATTAGTGCTTTAGACAGCTGGGGTAAGATTGGGGGCAGAGCCGGCCCTGTCGGAATGTCCGTACCTTCCTGGACATTTGGCGTCTCCCCGGGTGCTGGAACTCCTGGTGGGGGAGGGGCTTGGTGCGAAGCAAATGCTCCATTTTGCTATTGTAGCTTGGTGATTAGCTCAGCCTGCTGGGCCATGATCGCAGCCTGCTGTTTGGCAAATTCCATTTGCCGGGCAGCGTCTTGCTGCATGAGTTTCATACTTTCTTGCATCTGGGGCATCATTGCCTCCATCCCTGATGTGTTCTGCTAATCCATCTAACTGACTGGTATCTATCCCTGCAGTAGAAACTGAGACCTCAGCCTGGCTGTTCACTGGTGGGGTGGATAGGGGCCACTGATCTGGTAACTACTGAACTAGTGATTTGTGCCTGACTGGCCCTTTTACCCTGCCTCTGGTGAAGGAACACTGATTGCCCTTGAACTGAATCTCTGACCTGACAAAGTCTATCAGCACAAGTTCGATGAACCTCGGGGGATATCGGAGCCTTCTGAAGCTATGGTTCCCAGACTACCTAGCAAAAGAGAAAACATGCACCATCTCAGCTAGACTTCACCAAAAACAAATACGAGTGTAGCAGGATGACCGTGCCCTCTACTGAATTTTGCCTCCAAAATTCAACCTCAAATCCGATACCCTCAAGTAAACTGAATCCCAAAATACTGAACTGGTGCCCGCAGGCCTAATGCCCAAACTTGTAGACTGATACATGCATTCCTATAGAGACGCACTTTAAAAGCACATAGCAGACAAGTAAGAGCCAAAACACCCCTATGTTGGGGTAGGGTTTCACTACGCACGCAGCGGTTTCAAACAACCTAAATCGGGTAAGCAACCTGTCCTAGTTTGGAATGGTCACTATGGATCCGAATATGCACTAGGTCGAATGGTCAAAAAGGGTGCCCCGGTAAAATCGGGGTTTGTGTCCCCATACTGGCAGAGCCCACAACCGGTCAGCCTTATGGTCATGTCTTCACAAGACAAGCCTCTGGCAAACCGTTCAGGAATAGTAGATGGCAAACACGGTGTCCTAGGTGCACCAATGCAAATGCAATGCAAAGAAACATATAAGTGTAGTCAAAACCAGATATCATGAGTTCGGGTCAAGTTCTCTAACTCCCCAGCAGAGTCGCCAGAAACTGTAGACGTCCCCCAAACGCCCCGGGAGGAACGAGTCCCCCCGTTCCGTTCGATATTGGGCTCACTACAGTTCGGACTCTTAATTTGTCACGGTTCTAAATCTGAACCAAAGAGTCCAAATTCGGCAAATCGTTTTGAGAAAACAGATTTTGAAAGAAGTGCCAAACATGGACTGCTTTGCCAGATACAGAGTCGCCATCTAAATATTTTATTTTGGGGAAATTTAGGAAACCCTGACTCGTTTGCCTAAGGCCACGTGTCCGTCATCACCAAAGTTGTCTCGGCTCGGGAACTTGGGTACGATTGGGGAAGGTCACTTCATGAGCACCCCTGCTCGCCCGATCAAAGATCGGCCTCTACTATCTATGATATCTATTTTTGAACACATTATGCGTTCTTATTCCGGTTATTAGCCTAGATTTACTATGTGATGCGCACAACATACAAGTATAGACTAGATCGCCTGAATTGGAACAAAACATTTCATGTTTGTTTGTTTGTTTGAAAATGGTTTGATGGTGCTACTCGTAAGTAGGCTAAGACGTGGATTTGCCACCCTCAGGTGGGCTTAGAAAACATGATTTTGCCACTATCTAGTGGGCTTAAAACTCACAATTAATGAATTGTTCCAATTCAAATAACCCAACCTTCACCCACAGGCATTCAGGCAGTTTATATCACATAAGCAATTAGCCTCATGGTAAGCATGCTATCATGGAAGTCACTCACACGCATGCAAGGATGCTAAAGCATAAAACTTACCGAGTACTCCAAGCCAAAACAGAAGCTAATTAGAAATCCATGCATGATCCTAATTATACGAAAATGCCTAATGCAACACACGCCAAAATGCAACTATAGCAGGCTTGACTGTTCTAAACATGGCATATGAAATGCTACAGCTAACATGTATTCAACTTGGAATTGAAAATACAATGCAGTTAGTATGATGCGCCGAGCCCGGTGCATGCAAAACAGATGAATGAATGCAAACATGCTATCATATTGTATGCTAATTGAAACATGCCCTAATCTAACCATCATGAGCGGGTAAATAAAAGGGAGAAAGACGTGGGGTTGGAAGACATACATCACACACACGCACACTTATTACAACATTGCCCTCGCGCAGAGGGTTCGAATAAATAATATACAGTCCCGAATAAATTTTACAGTCCAAATAATTACAAAACCCTAATTAATTAACAAATTAAACTATGTAAGCTGTAAACTAGCATGCAAGCTAGGGACTGCCTCGACGCTGCTTCGGATGATGAATGATGCATGTCCAGGTTACTTTGTGCGGAAATCCACTGCGATGCCCCAATTAGCCTTTGTTTGTAATTTTTCTTAGAATGCGTGCCAAGCTCCGGAAGGCTGCTGATTTCTGATTTGCTACAACAGAGAGCAACAAAGGGGCATGGCAAAGTATTTTCACATATGTATGCATGACTACACTTCAGGGAGCGTAGTCCTCGGTCCTCGTGCCACCAATCACGCATATTGATGCATGATGGCCGAGGAGTCGAATTGCACGACTCAATATGAAATGAATGCACATAGAAACACAACAAAACCTAAACTCCATCGTCGATAATCCGGAGTGTCGGTGACTGGGAATTGAGACACGTTCTGTCACTCGAAGTACGAAACGTCCCTCGTTTCCCATGCTCGGGCTAACACCTATCCCAAGCACAATGCAATATGCATGACATGCATGAATGCAACTAATATACAACCTAGCATGCACAATGCTATGAAGTGGAATACACGATGCACGAGGTAACATGGCATACACAATGCGCTAACATACAACCTAGCATACGCAATGCTATGAAATGAAATGGCATACACAATGCATAATGGACTTACACCAACATGAGTGGACCTCAGCCACACTCACATAAGAGGCCATGAGATGAAAAAATGAGACACTTGAAATGCGTGCACACATGCACGCAAACCGAGGACCGATCCTAAGGCACAAATGCCACTCTAACAAAGCATGGCAAGGTATGAAACATGATATGCAAACATGAAAATTTTAGTACCAAAATATGATGCAAAACAGCCCCGAATCGTGGAAACATGGCACCCGATGCATGAGACGAACCCCGAAACTCAAAACAGGCATGCGCAATGACCTATAGCTATACAAAACATGCACTATTTGATCATGAAGCATGAAGACAGATTCAAGGAAGTCCAAAAACAAGCATATTTACAGTTTCAAGCAAGGCCAAAAAGTGAACACAAATAGGGCTAAGTTAACATGCAAAAATGGCCCGAAAAGAGAGATAGAGAAGCAAGTAGTAGCTTCTGGCCCTAAATGGGCAAGATCTCTTCAACAAAGTTGAATAGGGGCTCAAAACATGGTACTTTACAGTTTACAACAAGCCACGAAAACAAACACAAGTATGGCTAAACTATTGTGCAAGAAATGGGCCAAAAGGGGGACAAAGAAGCAAGTGATGGTTTCTGGCCTCAAACAGAGGAGGGCCCTTCAACAAAGTTTAAGAGGGGCCCAAAACATGGTGTTTTACAATTAATGACCAGACCCAAAACAGTGCACATGCAAGCTTAAAATACTATGCAAAATAAGGCTTAAAAAGAGGTTTAAACACAAAGAGCAAAAAGGGAGCTTCAAGCAGCAAAAGTCCCTAGATAACATTAAAAGGGGGTCAAAAGAAGGATATTTACAGTTTGGACCAGGGCCCAAAAACACAAGCACGAGGGGCTAACAAAACATGCAAAAATAAGGCCAAAAGAGGGATAAAGAGGCAAGTGACAAAAGAAAGCCTCAAACAGTGAATATCCCTTCAACAATGTTGAAGAAGGGCTCAAAATAAGCCACTTTACAGTTTATAACCAAGCTCAAAACAGTTTACAAATAGGCCTAAAATACTATGCAAGAAATAGGCATACAAGAGAGGTAAAGAAGCAAGTGTAAAAAGGAAGCCTCAAACAGGGAGAGGCCCTTAAATAAACATGAAAAGGAACTCAAAATAATGCTATTTTCAGTTAGGGTCGGAGCCCAAATATGCAAGCAAGAGGAGCTAATATATTGAGCAAAAATAGGCAACAAAGAGGGAGAAGAAGACTTACCCTTGTAGCCTATGTCTTCAACAACTCTTGGACCATGTTTGGGAGCCCTTGACCTCTGGAAATGGCCTTGAAGCTGCTGGAATGGAGTGTGGATTGGTTGGCTTGGAGATGGTGTAGAAATGGTGTAGGACTTGAGGGGTTTTGATGGTTGGAATATAGAGAGAGAGAGAGATTGAATGCAAGAGGCTTAAACAAAAACTTTCTAACCCCTGAAATGCAGCTGGAGCTGCTGGTTTTGTAGACAAAGGAGTGGAAAAAAGGGGGGAAAATGGGGGGGGGGGAAACAATTCAAATTCCCCCCCAAAAGGTTGACCTTCAGGCATAGGGCCTAGGGGAAAACAAATTGCACATCTAGAACACACTTGGGGAGGGGGTCATGGCTGGCTAGCTCAAAAGGGCAAAAATGGTCATTCACCAAATAGGTGGCCGGCCTGCTACTTTTTAGAACAAAAAATGGTTCTTCCGAAAAGAAAGGTGGCCGGCCGGTGATTGGGAAGTCCAATGGTGGCCATTCCAGTGTTCAAATTGAAGCCCCGGACGTTATCTTTCCAATGGCACAAACCTTGCATTAAAATTCCTCCTGTGGAAAAAGTTATGCTAGTTTCCGTGATGCCGCGCAGATTCGGTCCTACTCGGATCCATGCCGAACTTCTCCCAACCTTGTTTTCTTCTCTCCTCTCCTCTTTTCTTCAACTCCAAACCACTAAAAAGGTGTTTTGAAAGAATTTTCAAAAGAGTTCATCTCTCCTTCATTCATTTCCACTTTGTCCTCGCTCGGTTTATCGAAAAGCGCGACATTTAACAAAATGCGAGCGTCGGGACATCGTAGAAACTTTATTTCGAAAACGTTTTTGAAAGAGAAGGTTTCAAGGTCTTAAATCTTTTGATCAAGATTGTTTTGGTCCAAAAAGGGGTATGAAGTTGAGATTTGAGTCTCTCTCCTTGCCGAAGAAATTGAACCTTTGCCCTGCACATCTTTCAAAACCATCAGTCGCGTCCAAGTCTTAAAGGCGGTCAAAAATGGGGTGTCTACACCAGCTGTGCTAACTGGAGGCCATTTGGTGTATCCTCCATACACGTGTATAGAGGATACTTGGGGACCTTTTTGGATATTTTGGAGCCTCTCCTCTATAAAGGAGAGTCTTGGCTTCATATCAAAGGGTTGAACATTTTTGCTTAAGGCATATAACCTCCCTCCTCCATTGTCACTATTCCAAGCTCCAAAATACTAATTTTCTTGGTCCATTTGCACTACAACCCTTAGCACCACACCTCCATCATCCATTCTAGCACCTTGGAAGTCATTTGCAGAGGTTGAAAGCTCACCAACTTGGTCCAAAAGCTGCTGGAGGTCGGCTCTTCAAGGGTAAGTGTTTATTTCCCTTAAACTTGCATTTTTTTGCTTCATTACTTAGCTTTACTTGCAAGTATTTATGGGCTTTGTCATAAACTAGAAAGTGTCATATTTTGAGCTCCTCTTCAACTTTGTTTAAGGGAACTTTGCTGTTTGAGGTCATCTACTTCTCCTTACCCTATATCTCTCTTTTAGGGCTATTTTTGCATCATACTTTAGCCTTACTTGTGAACATTTTTGAGATTTTTTATAAACTGGAAAAAGCCTTTTTTTGACCTCCTCTTTAAGTTTTCTTGAGGTCACTTTTCTGTTTGGAGTCATCTCCTACCTTGCATGCTTCATTCCTTCATATTTAGGGCTATGCATTAGAGCATTTGCATTGGACTTGTTTAGGCCTCTTAGCCACTGAAATCCAGGGGATTTTCAGTGGCTTTGATGAGGTTTTGAGCTTTGAAATCATAGAGGGGTGACCTTCTCACCCCTCATTTTCTTTATTAGCGTCATTGGCTTTCCAAAGGGGGTCTATTTTGCATGCATTGAAGTCACTTTTTGGGCCCAATTTTGTGGGTTTAAAGGTCTGCCTTGGCTCTATCCAAGGCCCTTTTGGCCATGTTTTATGTCTACAATGTATGTGTAGAGCAATCCCATCCGAGGCCTTTCAAAGGGGCCTTTCTTTGCATGTTTCCTAGACCTATTTCAGGGCCAATTTGGTGAGTTTTAGGGCTTTAATAGTCCATTTCCAGAGGTGGTTTTGCTATGCTTCATGTCTATCTTGTATGTGCTTAACAGCCCCTTGCATGGCCCTCCAAAGAAGCCCCTCATTTTTGCATGCGTTGGCTGCATTTCAATGATTATTTGGGCATATTTTGGCATGTTTTGTTCACTGTTTTTGGCTGGTTTCATGAGATCCCATGCGCATCATATAGTTGTAATACAATCCATACTTACTAGCCAATGTTGCATGCTATTTTATTCCATCATGTTAGCATCTTTTGGCCATGCTCTAAACTAGAAATGTGTATGTTTTGGGACTGCCTTGGCTCTATCTTTTGACTTCATAGTCAAATAATGCTTTCTTTGTATACTTGTGGTTCAATACATGTGCCTAGTTTTGAGTTTCGGGGCTTATTCCATGTATCGGGTGCCATATTTCCATGTTTCGGGACCATTTAGCATCATGTTTTAGTGCTGGAAATTACATGTTCATAGGCCATCTTTCAACCCTTGCCATGCTTTGGTAGAGTGGCATTTGATGCCTTAGGTTCGGTCCTCGGTATGCGTGCATGTGTGCACGCATTTCGGTAGTCTCATTTTCATCTAATGGCCATTGATGTGAGTGTGGCTGAGGTCCACTCATGTTGGTGTAAGTTCATCGTGTATTGTGTATGCCATTTCAATCCATAGCATTGCGTATGCTAGGTTGCATCTTAGAGCATTGTGTATGCCATGTTACATCACGCGCATTGTGTATGTCATTTTAGTACAGAGCATTGCGTATGCTAGGTTACATGTTAGTCGCATTGTGCATGCCATTCCATTTGCATGGTGCTTGGAATAGGGTTTAGTCCAAGCACGGGAAGCGAGGGGCGTTTCGTACTCCAAGTGACGAAACGTACCTCGATTCCCGGTCCCCGACGTTCTTGATTATCTATGATAGAATTGTTGGCTTAATATGCTCATACCCCCATTCATGTCATATTAAAACGTGCAATTCAGTCTCTCGGCCATCATGCATCGAGATACGTGATTGGTGGCTCGAGAACCGAGGGCCACACTCCCTAGAGCTTGTGCAAGGACGGGGAGGAGTGGTCGCGCACACATATGTTGAAAATACATTGCTTTCTCTCTTTCTTGCCTTTGTTGCAGAAAAACCAGAGTCCAGGGGCAGAAAGTGGTCGGCCGACCAGGTTTTCTGGTAGGCCGACCACCTTTTTTGGTTTTCACCATAAGGGGTGGTCGGCAGGTGTTTCCCAAGCCAAGAGTTGGTCGGCAGCCTTCCCCAGGTGGAGTTTCAGCCTCCTGGAGCTTTGTGTAAGTTTCTGAAATCAGCTGCAAATAATGGCGGGAGAAGGCATCGCGATAGAATTTACCGACAAAGCGCATTGGGCATGCATGCACTCATTGTCATCCAAAATAGAGCCAGGGCAGTCCAATTGCATGCCAGTTTATAGCTTACTTAGCTAATTTGTTAGTTAGTTACTGGATGTGTAATAATTAGCCGTAATTCGCTATTCATTTCGGACTGTATTATTTATTCGGACCCTCCAAGCGAGGGCACAATTGTAATAAGTGTGCGTGCGTGTGATGTATGTCTTCCAACCCCACGTCTTTCTCCTTTTTATTTGCCTTCTTATGATGGTTAGATTAGGGTATGTTTTAATTAGCATACTTATGCTTGCATGTTTGCATCATTCATCTGTCTTGCATGCACCGGGCTCGGCACATCATACTAACTGCATTTGTATTTCAATCCTAAGTTGAATACTTGTTAGTTGTAGCATTTCATATGCCATCTTTAGAATAGCCGAGTCTATCTTAGTTGCATTTTGCATGCGTTGCATTAGGCATTTCTGTATAGTTAGGATCATGCATGGATTTCTAACATAGCTTCTGTTTTGGCTTGGAGTACTCGGTAAGTTTTATGCTTTAGAATCCTTGCATGCGTGTGAGTGACTCCCATGATAGCATGCTTACCATGAGGCTATTTGCTTATATGATATACCTACCTGAATGCCTGTGGGTGAAGGTTGGGTTATTTGGATTGGAATAATTCATCAATTGTGAGTTTTAAGCCCACTAGATAGTGGCAAATCACCTTGTTTTCTAAGCCCACCTGAGGGTGGCAAATCCACATTTTAGCCTACTTGCGAGCAGCAAACCACTTTAAAAAACAAACATGAGATGTTTCGTTCCGATTCAAGCAATCCAGTCTATACTTGTATGCTGTGCGCATCACATAGTAAATCTAGGCTAATAACCGGAATAAGAACGCATAATGTTTTCAAAACTAGATATCATGGTTAGTAGAGGCCGATCTTTGATCGGGTGAGCGTGGGTGCTCACGAAGTGACCTTCCTCAATCATACCTAAGTTCCCGAACCGAGGCAACTTTGGTGATGACAGACACGTGGCCTTAAGCAACGAGTCAGGGTTTCCTAAATTTCCAAAAATAAAATATTTAGGTGGTGACTCTATATCTGGAAAAACAGTCCATGTTTGGTACTTCTTTCAAAAAATCTGTTTTCAAAAACGATTTGCCGGATTTGGACTCTTTTAATGATTCATCGGTCTTGAATTGCACTCTGCGAGATTAGATACAGGACCGTGACTTCGAGTCCTGAACTGTAGTGAGCCCAATGAACAAAACGAGGGGGATTTCCTCCCGGGACGTTCGAGGACGTCTACAGTCATCAATCACAAATAAGCACCGCTAAGAGAGCAATATCATCTACTAGCACTTGACCCAAGATTGGCGAGAAAATGGGACACATACGTCTTAACTAAAAGAATAACCATAAATCAAAATGCACATACGCTAAATATAAAATGGGACACTGATGTCTCAGAAAAAATGAGACTCACATGATGTAAATCTACATAGAGAGCCGAACTATTATAATGCATTTATAATTTATTTTGTATTTAATTTTTGTGTTCCTCGCATGGCTAATACAGTAGCTGCTGTTGTTAACACCAACAACAAAACTAATGTCATCAATCACAAATAAGCCATAGCATAGTCAATGGCATCCAAGCGAATAGATTAGGTTATAACCAAAATCCGTTGCAAATTAATGAGGAAATCAATGCCTTAATTAGTTATGCGAAATACCTGATACACATTCTATATTCATTTTGTTATGTATTTTTTTAGTATATATTATAGATATATACAAAAATATTATATAATCTTTTGATAGTGTTATGACATTTGTAGTTCTAAAATAAAATTACGTATTTTGTATTATGGATTTTTGTAATAACGTTACGCATTTTTTAATTCAAAAAATTTTAAACAATTTTTTTTATAACTTTTTCTTTCAATTTTGTTTTGTTTTGTTTTGTTTTTTCAAATCTGTAATTCGAATATAGCCTTAATAAAAATATTTTATGTTGATAAGGTTTCCAATACAAGTGTCTATTTAGCACACTAAAAAAGAATAAAAAATAAAAAATAAAATACAAATAAAAAAATAAAAAATTCTAGACACCCCTTTTACTAATTTCATCATATTTAAAACAAGTTGGGTAAACTATGACATCAGTCCCTTTTATTTGAGTGAAATTTCACCGTTTTAGTTTTAATTTCAACGATCGAAATCTATAGAGAAAATGAATAAACGGATTTTCAAAGTGAAATTGAGAACAAACTATAGAGACTAATAGTATAAATTATTCATTTTCTTTATTGTGAAGGACAGGCTAAAGTTCTCACGAAAGTTGCACGTGAGATTTTTGTCACTTGAAATATTAACAGAAACTGACAAAGAGATCATATTAAAGCATAATGAAAATGTGGAGTTAAATTGATGATATTTAAATTATAAGGATCAAAGTAAAATTTTACTAAAATAAGACAAATCAAGCGCAAATCACTAATAACGAAAAACAAGTCTTTGTTTTTTTTTTTCCTGATAAGCAAAAAGAACTTTACTGATGAAGAAAACAATACAAGCACAAAACTTACGTCAACAAAGAGGGAAGCGCAAAAAGCATCACCGCTAACCTTAACAATCCTAACTAGGTTGGCACCGCTAAGGAAGCAATATCATCTACTAGCACTAGACCGAAGATTGGCGAGAAAATGGGACACAGATGTCTTAACTAAAAGAATTGCCATAAATCAAAATGTACATACGCTAAATATAAAATGGGACACTGATGTCTCAGAAAAAATGAGACTCACATGATGTAAATCTACATAGAGAGCCGAACTATTATAATGCATTTATAATTTATTTTGTATTTAATTTTTTTGTTCCTCGCATGGCAAATACAGCAGCTGCTGCTGTTAACACCAACAACAAAACTAATGTCATCAATCACAAATAAGCCATAGCATAGTCAATGGCATCCAAGCGAATAGATTAGGTTATAACCAAAATCCGTTGCAAATTAATGAGGAAATCAATGCCTTAATTAGTTATGCGAAATACCTGATACACATTCTATATTCATTTTGTTATGTACTTTTTTAGTATATATTATAGATATATACAAAAATATTATATAATCTTTTGATAGTGTTATGACATTTGTAGTTCTAAAATAAAATTACGTATTTTGTATTACGGATTTTTGTAATAACGTTACGCATTTTTTAATTCAAAAAATTTTAAACTATTTTTTTTACAACTTTTTCTTTCAATTTTGTTTTGTTTTGTTTTTCAAATCTGTAATTCGAATATAGCCTTAATAAACATATTTTATGTTGATAAGGTTTCCCAAACAAGTGTCTGTTTAGCACACTAAAAAAGAATAAAAAATAAAAAGTTCTAGACACCCCTTTTACTAATTTCATCATATTTAAAACAAGTTGGGTAAACTATGACATCAGTCCCTTTTATTTGAGTGAAATTTCACTGTTTTAGTTTTAATTTCAACGATCGAAATCTATAGAGAAAATGAATAAACGGATTTTCAAAGTGAAATTGAGAACAAACTATAGAGACTAATAGTATAAATTATTCATTTTCTTTATTGTGAAGGACATGCTAAAGTTCTCACGAAAGTTGCACGTGAGATTTTTGTCACTTGAAATATTAACAGAAACTGACAAAAAGATCATATTAAAGCATAATGAAAATGTGGAGTTAAATTGATGATATTAAAATTATAAGGATCAAAGTAAAATTTTACTAAAGCAAGACAAATCATGCGCAAATCACTAATAACGAAAAACAAGTTTTTTTTTTTTTTTTTTTTTTTTGATAAGCAAAAAGAACTTTACTGATGAAGAAAGCAATACAAGCACAAAACTTACGTCAACAAAGAGGGAAGCGCAAAAAGCATCACCGCTAAACTTAACAATCCCAACTAGCTTGGCACCGCTAAGGAAGCAATATCATCTACTAGCACTTGACCCAAGATTGGCGAGAAAATGGGACACAGATGTCTTAACTAAAAGAATAGCCATAAATCAAAGTGCACATACGCTAAATATAAAATGGGACACTGATGTCTCAGAAAAAATGAGACTCACATGATGTAAATGTACATAGAGAGCCGAACTATTATAATACATTTATAATTTATTTTGTATTTAATTTTTGTGTTCCTCGCATGGCTAATACAGCAGCTGTTGCTGTTAACACCAACAACAAAACTAATGTCATCAATCACAAATAAGCCATAGCATAGTCAATGGCATCCTAGCGAATAGATTAGGTCATAACCAAAATCCGTTGCAAATTAATGAGGAAATCAATGCCTTAATTAGTTATGCGAAATACCTAATACACATTCTATATTCATTTTGTTATGTATTTTTTTAGTATATATTATAGATATATACAAAAATATTGTATAATCTTTTGATAGTGTTATGACATTTGTAGTTCTAAAATAAAATTACGTATTTTGTATTACGAATTTTTGTAATAACGTTACGCATTTTTTAATTCAAAAAATTTTAAACTATTTTTTTTTACAACTTTTTCTTTCAATTTTGTTTTGTTTTGTTTTGTTTTTTCAAATCTGTAATTCGAATATAGCCTTAATAAAAATATTTTATGTTGATAAGGTTTCCCAAACAAGTGTCTGTTTAGCACACTAAAAAAGAATAAAAAATAAAAAAATAAAATAAAAATAAAAAAATGAAAAATTCTAGACACCCCTTTTACTAATTTCATCATATTTAAAACAAGTTGGGTAAACTATGACATCAGTCCCTTTTATTTGAGTGAAATTTCACTATTTTAGTTTTAATTTCAACGATCGAAATCTATATAGAAAATGAATAAACGGATTTTCAAAGTGAAATTGAGAACAAACTATAGAGACTAATAGTATAAATTATTCATTTTCTTTATTGTGAAGGACATGCTAAAGTTCTCACGAAAGTTGCACGTGAGATTTTTGTCACTTGAAATATTAACAGAAACTGACAAAGAGATCATATTAAAGCATAATGAAAATGTGGAGTTAAATTGATGATATTAAAATTATAAGGATCAAAGTAAAATTTTACTAAAACAAGACAAATCATGCACAAATCACTAATAACGAAAAACAAGTTTTTTTTTTTTTTTGATAAGCAAAAAGAACTTTACTGATGAAGAAAGCAATACAAGCACAAAACTTACGTCAACAAAGAGGGAAGCGCAAAAAGCATCACCGCTAACCTTAACAATCCCAACTAGGTTGGCACCGCTAAGGGAGCAATATCATCTACTAGCACTTGACCCAAGATTGGCGAGAAAATGGGACACAGATGTCTTAACTAAAAGAATAACCATAAATCAAAATGCACATACGCTAAATATAAAATGGGACACTGATGTCTCAGAAAAAATGAGACTCACATGATGTAAATCTACATAGAGAGCCGAACTATTATAATACATTTATAATTTATTTTGTATTTAATTTTTGTGTTCCTCGCATGGCTAATACAGCAGCTGCTGCTGTTAACACCAACAACAAAACTAATGTCATCAATCACAAATAAGCCATAGCATAGTCAATGGCATCCAAGCGAATAGATTAGGTTATAACCAAAATCCGTTGCAAATTAATGAGGAAATCAATGCCTTAATTAGTTATGCGAAATACCTGATACACATTCTATATTCATTTTGTTATGTATTTTTTTAGTATATATTATAGATATATACAAAAATATTATATAATCTTTTGATAGTGTGATGACATTTGTAGTTCTAAAATAAAATTACGTATTTTGTATTACGGATTTTTGTAATAACGTTACGCATTTTTTAATTCAAAAAATTTTAAACTATTTTTTTTACAACTTTTTCTTTCAATTTTGTTTTGTTTTGTTTTGTTTTTTCAAATCTGTAATTCGAATATAGCCTTAATAAAAATATTTTATGTTGATAAGGTTTCCAATACAAGTGTCTGTTTAGCACACTAAAAAAGAATAGAAAATAAAAAATAAAATAAAAATAAAAAAATAATAAATTCTAGACACCCCTTTTACTAATTTCATCATATTTAAAACAAGTTGGGTAAACTATGACATCAGTCCCTTTTATTTGAGTGAAATTTCACCGTTTTAGTTTTAATTTCAACGATCGAAATCTATAGAGAAAACGAATAAACGGATTTTCAAAGTGAAATTGAGAACAAACTATAGAGACTAATAGTATAAATTATTCATTTTCTTTATTGTGAAGGACATGCTAAAGTTCTCACGAAAGTTGCATGTGAGATTTTTGTCACTTGAAATATTAACAGAAACTGACAAAGAGATCATATTAAAGCATAATGAAAATGTGGAGTTAAATTGATGATATTAAAATTATAAGGATCAATGTAAAATTTTACTAAAACAAGACAAATCATGCACAAATCACTAATAACGAAAAACAAGTTTTTTTTTTTTTGATAAGCAAAAAGAACTTTACTGATGAAGAAAACAATACAAGCACAAAACTTACGTCAACAAAGAGGGAAGCGCAAAAAGCATCACCGCTAACCTTAACAATCCCAACTAGGTTGGCACCGCTAAGGAAGCAATATCATCTACTAGCACTTGACCCAAGATTGGCGACAAAATGGGACACAGATGTCTTAACTAAAAGAATTGCCATAAATCTAAGTACACATACGCAAAATATAAAATGGGACACTGATGTCTCAGAAAAAATGAGACTCACATGATGTAAATCTACATAGAGAGCCGAACTATTATAATGCACTTATAATTTATTTTGTATTTAATACAGCAGCTGCTGCTGTTAACACCAATAACAAAACTAATGTCATCAATCACAAATAAGCCATAGCATAGTCAATGGCATCCAAGCAAATAGATTAGGTTATAACCAAAATCCGTTGCAAATTAATGAGGAAATCAATGCCTTAATTAGTTATGCGAAATACCTTATACACACTCTATATTCATTTTGTTATGTATTTTTTTAGTATATATTATACATATATACAAAAATATTATATAATCTTTTGATAGTATTATGACATTTGTAGTTCTAAAATGAAATTACGTATTTTGTATTACAGATTTTTGTAATAACATTACACATTTTTTTATTCAAAAATTTTTAAACTATTTTTTTTACAAATTTTTCTTTCAATTTTGTTTTTTTTTTCAAATCTATAATTCAAATATAGCCTTAATAAAAATATTTTATTTTGATAAGGTTTCCCAAACAAGTGTCCGTTTAGCACTCAAAAAAATAAAAATAAAATAAAGAATTAAATAAAAATAAAAAAATCTAGACACCCCTTATTTCATCATATTTAAAACAAGTTGGGTAAACTATGACATCAGTCCCTTTTATTTGAGTGAAATTTCATTATTTTTGTTTTAATTTCAATGATCTAAATCTATAGAAAAAATGAATAAATGAATTTTCAAAGTGAAATTAAGAACAAATTATAGAGACTATTAGTATAAACTATTCATTTTCTTTATCGTGAAGGAAATGCTAAAGTTCTCACGAAAGTTGCACGTGAGATTTTTTTCACTTGAAATATTAACAAAAACTGACAAAGAGATCATATTAAAGCATAATGAAAATGTGGAGTCACTACAAGAAATTGCACTTTTGGCGACTACTATTAATTTTTCGTAGCCAAAAGTATATTTTTGAAGACACAGTGATCAATTTCTTTGGGAAAAGTAGACCTTTACCAACGCAATTTACTATTGTCGCTAAAAAAGCATAACATTGACTAGGCGCCAAAAATATTGGTTGGCCCCAAAATTTCATAAATTTTAGCTATGAGGCTTATTTTTTAGCAACGCAATAAGCGTCACTATTAATGTGCTTACTTTTGGCGACAACAAGTTGGCATGGGCAAAGAGTTAAACATTTAGCGACGATAATACTATTCGTCGGTAAAAGTTTTGGTAGTGAAATGAGGTGATTTATTTATTTGTATTTTTATTATAATTTTTCAAAAAAATTTAAATATTCTAATTATTGAATTGTAAAATTAAAGTGATCATCGAATTAGATCACAAAAGGAACCCATCAAACCCAAAAACGCTCTTAAGTTTAGATGGCTAATTTGAGATAATCTGAACTTTTTCAAAGAATCTGGTTAAATTATCAATTTCAATATGTTTTGTTTTATTTTCAGAAACTTTTTTTTTAGAATTTTTTTTCCCTAAAAAACTAAAAAAAAAATTGGTGAAAAAATATAAAAAATACTTATTATTTTTGTATAATTTTATTTTTTAAGAGGTCATATATAATTTTTTAAATTTTGAATATATAATTTTAATTTTAAGTGTTCAAATTAATTTAATTTTTTTTATTTATTTATAGCATTCATTCCAATTTTAATAGTCTATCAACTTATTATGTTATCTAACTTTTCGAGATCCTGTTCATTTTTTATTTTATCTTTTTTCAGCTTTCTCTCTCCTCTTTCTCGATTCGATCTTAATTTTTTCTCCCAATCCTCAAATCGGTGTCATATTCTTTTTCTTCTCTCTCTCCTCAATCGATCGATCTCTCTTTCACCCTTTCCCATTCTGTAAATCGTGTTCTAGGGTTAGGGTTTTCAAATTCATTCGATCTTCGTCAGATCTCTTCGATCTGTGTATCCTTTTGAGTAAATCAATCCGTTTTTTTATCTGGGTTTTGATTCTCTCTGTTGGTTCCGATTTGTAAAATATATATATTTTTGAGGTTGAGGTTTTTTGGTTTTCGAATTTTGAAAGTTTGTTTGATCTGTAGATCTGATTAATTACTTGTGGGGTTCGATCGGGGTGGTTGTTTTTGTTGGTGGGTTAGGTTTAATTTTGGGGATTTTGCTGAAAATTTTGGGATCTAGGGTTAGGGTCTCGCTTGGGTTGGGGAAACATCAAATCCTATTGGAAATTACCTTTTACTCCAGTGGTCGATCGAATTGGAACCATTTAGGTATCGGCTGTTTAATTTGCTGGAGACTATTTTCTGAGGTATAAACCTTATTATTTTTATGATAATTTTAGAAACTTATAACTTTTGTTTAAATTATTGATAGCATTTATTTTTACTTATGCGTACTTAAAATAAATAAATAAATAAACAAAACAAAACAAAACAAGGTGTTATATGAACTCAATTTTTCTAAAGGGTCCTAGTTAATGTGTTCTATTACAACACATGTCAATAAATTTTTAAATTTTGTATATTTTTTATTGCGCGCGCTTTCATGCAGAAGCTTCTTAGCATGAACTCACACAGTTAACAAAATTCCTTTTTAAATGCCATGTTTCTTGTATTTGTCCCTATTGAGTTACCTTAGTATTAAAAATTTTAAAAAGGGTTCTTGGCTTGAATGCTTTCATTATGCACTTATAGTCTTTGCAAGTGTGATTATGAAGATGGGTAGCTGATAGTTTGCTTGTATGTTTCATTAATGTCATGCAGAGCAATGACTTTTTAGAATTTCTTGTTAAGTGTTCAAATTTGTGTTCTTTTTAGTATGTGACGTAAATGGAGTCTTTAGGAGGAGTTTAGCTGCTTTAGCTTTGTCTTTTTATAATCATTTGCATGCTTTTCAATTTGAAGATGGCTGTTGTGCTTTATATTTTTGTATTTTTGCACTCGGTTTTAATTTCACTTTTATCGTTTGTTTATTTAAAATGTGTGTCAACCCAAGAATGAGATGAGAGATACATTTTTTTTTTAAATGATGGTACAGTAAAGTTTTGGAATCTTATCCCTCGTGTATTGTTTTTATAACGAAGCCATCTTTATTGCTGATCGTTGACAATTTTTAATGATGTGGAGAAATGGCATAAAGCATTGTATGTTTTAGGGCTTACGTTTAGTGAGTGGGCATATCATCATCCACGTATGAATTTCGTTTCCAATTTGTAGACACCTCATTTTTTACCGTTCTCAAGACTTGGACGTCATCGTTTGAACACTCGATGATTATCCATGTTCGTGTTCGTCTTAAGTTCTCAGAGGTTTCGGCCGCGCGCCTTGCCTTGAGACCTCTCGACTTGTTTGTTTTGTGCTCGTTTGTAGACCAAACACTTGTGTGTTTGCTTCTAAGGGCAGGGAATGGCTTGTTGGCCATCCCCACACCTCACCGGCCATGGCTTGAGGCCACCGGCCCTGTTTTCTTGCTACCGGCCAAAAGTGTTGGCCGGTCGGCAATGTTTTTGGTCGGCCGGCCATTTCTTTGATCAATCGGCCACTTTTTCTGGCCGAGACCTTTTCTTGAGGAAGCTTGAACCTTTTGAACCCTTGGTTTTAGCTTCTTGAGGAAGTTTGAACCTTTTGAACCTTTGTTTTAGCTTCTCCAAGAAGCTTGAACCTTTTTAGCTTCTCCAAGAAGCATTGACCCTTTTGCTCTAGCTTCTCCAAGAAGTTTGACCCTTTTGTTTTGGCTTCTTAGAGAAGCTTGAACCCTTTGCTTAACTTCTTGAGGAAGCTTGACCCTTTTGCTCTAGCTTACTCAAGAAGCTTGGCCCTTTTGCTCCAAGCTTCTACAAGAAGCTTGGACCTTTGTTCCTCTATAAAAGAAGAGCTCCTCTTCCTTTGCAAGGGTTCCAAAAATTTTGCTAAGGCAAGCAATATACATCTCTCTATATCTCTTTATTTTGAGCTCCAAATTGCTTGGTTCTTGGCCCCTTTGCACACCAACTCTTAGCCTAACACCTCCATCATCAACCTAAGCATCTTGGAGGCCATTTTCAGAGGCTAAGGGACTGGTTTTTGGTCCAAAAACCTGCTGGTTTCACAGCTGTGCATCAAGGGTGAGAAACACCCACTTTATTCCCCATTTTTGCATAGACTTTTTGCCTATCTTTCATGCTGTTTTGAGCTTAACTTATAACTGATAAAAGTTCTGTTTTTGCATGCTTTTGAAGTTTGTTTAAGATCACTTTTGTGTTTGGGGTTGTTTACCCCTCTTAGGCCTTGTTTAGCCTCATTTTTGTGTCTTTTTTGTGAGCTTCGGGACCACCTTGTATTGGCCCTCTCACCACTGAAATCTAGAGGGATTTCAGTGGTGGGGATGGTGTTTTGAGGTCCTAAGAAGGAGAGGGGTGATCCTCTCCTTTGTTGTCTTGTTTACTAGCATATTTAGCCTTCCAAAGGGGCCTACATTTGCACACTTCTTGAGCATGTTTCAGGCCTTTTTTAGTGAGTTTTATGGCCTGCATAACCCCTTTCCAGAGTTGGTTTTGCCATGTTAGCTGTCCTTCTTGCATGTGTAGAACAACCCCTTGCATGGCCTTCCAAAGGAGCACCTCATTCTAGCATGTATTGGACACATTTCAGTGGGTATTTGGTCATATTTTGGCATTCCATGAACCTGTTTTTGGCTGGTTTAGTGGCCCCTTGAATGCTTCATATACACGTAGTGTAATCCATGCTTACTAGCCTATGTTGCATATTGTTTTGGCTCTCCATTCTAGCATGTTTTGGCCATACTCTAAACATGTTTTGTTCATATTTTGGGCTGCCTTAGCTCTATTTTTAGGCCTCTTGGTCAATTGGTGCTTGCCATGCATGCTTGTAGTGTAATAGTCATGCTTAGCTTTGAGTTTTGAAGCCTATTGCATGCTTATATCGAGGTGTTTGCATGTTTTAGTATCATTGTGTATGATATTTCAAAGCTTATACTTGTGTCATACTCTCCTATTTTCCATGCTTTAAATGTGTTTGAGAGATGTGCTTGTATGCCCCATTTATGAGCCTTTGCATGAGCTTCATTTAAATGCATTTCGAGCCATCATCTCATATCATTTTGCCACTGTTTTAGGGCTACATAAGGTCTGTTTGAGGTTGGTTTCATCATTTGAACATAGCTTTGCATGACTATAGTGTAATGCACTTCACTAGTCTTTGGTGTTTGAGCCTTCTAGCATGCATAGCATGAGTGTTTGCATGCTTCAGAGTCATTTTGGAATCATTTAGTATGCCATTTTAGAACTGGAATGTATGCCATTGTATGCCATGTTTCATCCTTGCATTGCTCTTGGAAAGTTGCATTTTGAGCCTTAGGCTTGGAGCCCTTGCATTGTGCATGTTTGCATGAATCCTGGGCCTTGTTCTCATCTCATATGACCACTGATTCAGACATGGCTGAGGCTTGTCCATATTAGTTTAAGTTCATCTTTTGCATGTTGCTAAAATGTTGTTACATTGCTTCATGTTTGCATGCTTTGGTTGCATCATGTCTTGCATGCTCATTGTTTGAATATTGTCACATGCTTGTATGTTTGCATGTTTGTCCACATGTTCATGTTGCATACTTAGCTCGCATGCTTAGGTTGCATAGCATATCATGCATCTCTTGCCTCTTGATCAAACCATGATAGAGGTTGGAGGCATCTTGTTTGTTTTGTGTGCATTTCATTTGACATTGAAATTGCACACTTTGGCTTCTTAGGCCATCATGCATTGAAATACGTGATTGGTGGCCTGAGGACTGAGGGCCACACTCCCTTGAGTCCATAACATGATGGGGAGGGTGGTTGTGCAAACATTTGCTTTAAAAATGCATTGCCATGCCTTGTCCGTCCTCTGCTGCTGTCAAACAGGGTTTTGCAGGAAGAAATGGCCGACCGACCACATTCAGTGTCGGCCGGCCATGCATCATTGGCGAGCCTCACAACTGGTCGATGACCCCTTTTCCATAGCCAGTGACCATCTCTCTTGGCCGGTAACATCCCACAGTGTTCAGGGAGTGTTCTAGAACCAACCTTGGGACTTGTGCAGTCTTCAGAGGTGCAGGGCAGTGTAAACAGAGGCAACTGTGGCATGGCAACGGGTTTCCGGGCAAGGCAAATCGAGCATGCATCATCCCATCATTCCAAGGCAGGGCTGCGGCCACCTTCCTCCTGTAATTAATTAGAAATTTTGTAATATTTAATTATCTAGAGTAGTTAATTATTTATCTGGTTTGTATTATTTGTTCGGACCCTCCGGGCGACGGCAATGTTGTAATAAGTGTGCATGCGTGTGTGTATGTCTTCCAACCCCACATCTTTCTTCCTTTTATTTACCTACTTTCAATGGTTAGTATTAGGGCATATTTAAATTAGCATACCTTATGCTATGCATGCGTGTATCCATACATTTGTCTTGCATGCACCGAGCTCGGCGCATCATACTAACTGCATTGTATTTCAATTCCAAGTTGAATATATGTATCGATTGTTGCATCTTATATGCCATTCTTAGATTAGCCGAGCCTATCTTAGTTGCATTTTGCATGTGTTGCATTAGCCATCTTAACATGAACTAGGATCATGCATTAATTACTAACTAGTTTCTGTTTTGGCTCGGAGAACTCGGTGAGTGTTTATGCTTTAGCATCCTTGCATGTGTGTGAGTGACTGCCATGATAGCATGCTTACCATGAGGCTATTTACTTGTGCGATATAACTGCCTAAATGCTTGTGGGTGAAGGTTGGATTGCTTGAATTGAGGTAATTCATTGAAATTCGTGTTTTAAAATACTTGCGAGTAGTAAACTTCAAACCATTTCCAAACAAACGGATATGCGATGCTTTGTTCCAAATTAGGCAATCTAGTCTATACTTGTTTTGCTGTGCACATCACGTAGTAAAGATTAGCTAATTAACCGGAATAAGAGCACATAATGTTTTCAAAACTCGATATCATGGTTAGTAGAGGCCGATCTTTGATCGGGCGAGCGGGGGTGCTCACGAAGTGACCTTCCCCAATCGTACCCAAGTTCCCGAGCCGAGGCAACTTTGGTGATGACGGACACGTGGCCTTCGGCACGAGTCAGGGTTTCTTAAATTCCCCCAAAATAAAATATTTAGGTGGTGACTCTGTATCTGGCAAAGCAGTCCATATTTGACACTTCTTTCTAAAAATCTGTTTTCCAAAACGATTTGCCAGATTTGGACTCTTTGATGATTCATCGGTCTTGAATTGCACTCTGCGAGATTAGATACAGGACCGTGACTTTTGAGTCCGAACTGTAGTGAGCCCGACGAACGAAACGGGATTCCCTCCCGGGGCGTTCGGGGGACGTCTACACAATTCAGTTCCATTTTTCCACATCGTGAGTTGGGACATCGATCATCTTAAATTTCTCTAATCCGTGGTCATTCGAATCATGTGCTTTGTAGAACTGGTGCTTTAGTTGAGTTTGTATATGTGTATACATAGTTTGAAATAATTGGCATTCGTTAAAACAGAGTAAAAAACCCTTGTTGCCGAATTCATTTTTTATTCTCTCTTTCGCTTCTGGGGCATTAATATCATGTTTGGGTTCTGTTTTCTTCTCTCTCTATATATGTGTACATTAAAAATTTGGCTTAATGTCCATACGTGATAATGTGGTGTAAACCTAAAGTCTATTGCCCTTTTAGGTTTTCTCTGAATTGCTTTCAAATTTTTCTTGCAGATAAGTATGGTGCAAAAACGACCTTTTGTTGATGAGGAGACATATGAGGTTTCTTGCAAGTACCAAAGAAAACTAGAGTACAGTAACTAGCTAGTTTCGTTCCTGGAATTTGTTCCTGCTGAGGATACAACACAGCAACCAAACTTTTCAGGTTGGTAAGAGTTGATGTGTTGTCACCTGATTAGTCTTTGGGTATATGGTCCAAAATATACCTGGTTGAATGATGTATGAGTGTGAGGCACTTGTAGATTCATTGTTTTCCTATCATATAAAGTTTTAGGAGAACTCTATCAGGATGGAATGTAATATGTTGCCTTTTTTACACCTAAAAATAATAAATGGAAATTTAGGGGCACTTAATGAAGGTCTTTACTCATCTGTGTGGTTTGTTTCCATAAATTGGTTGGATAGAAATGCATCCATGGTAGGAGATCTTCATTTCTTTTTTTCTTTCAAAGCTTTCATGAACTTAGAGGCTGACCGGCCAATGTGTAATATGTGAAGGTAGGGGCTGTTTCATAAAAGGTGATGAGAAACATACTGAACTCCTGATATCCACTGGAAATGATGGCAAAACCAGTAGTCCTGATAGTGTTTCCAACACTTCCTTGTACAACAGCAGTGTTAGCAAAGAAGACAACGGGTCAGAAGTACCATTTCATTTATTGTTCTCCCATGATCACTGTAATCCTGACTGGCCAAGAAGAACATTAGTTCACTCTGAAGAGATATATACCTCTCTCTTGGAATGTCCTCGGAAACTAGTTTCAGTTGGACCAGATTTTCAAGCTGATATACCAGAATGGGGTACACAGGGTACCAACAATGTTACTGGTGTTTCAAATGGATCTGAACCATTAACTCACTTTCCTCAAGCTAATGGACTTTGTTTTAAATTTGTCATTGATCAATACTGACTGCTACCAGATCCTCTTTTTTTGCTAGTGGCTGATGGTTGTTACTTTTTGGTCAGCTGCAGCTGCTGGTTTGCTGTTGCTGCCGCCTCCGTGGCTGATGCTTGCTGGGCTGCTGCTGCTGCTGCTGCAATGTTGCTGTGAGGCGGCTGCTACTAGATGTTGGTCTGCTGGATAAGTTTGTGGGTGATTTTCATGCCAAATCCCAACGGTTTCAGATGTCCTTTCCTGAGTAGGACCCCTAGGGCTTTAGACAAAGGCATGTAGAGTGGGGTGAAAACCCTCTTGCCTCGGGGTAGATAGTCTGAAGTTCGGGGGTTTGAAGTGGATGTACCAACAAAGGGGGTGGCTACTCTTGGTGTGGTGGTGGCGACCATGCCCACTTCAAAAGATCTTGCAGCTGCATCACCGCTGGTGGTCACATTCGAACTGCGGGTAAACACCCTCCAAGGCTGCTCTTTTTCCTGATCAATAAGGCCCTGTTTCATAACGTCCTCGATTTGCACCCCAATCTCGTGCATGTCCGCGAAGGTGGGAAGGGGTAGGACGATCAGCTTTTGCATTAACCTGGGTTGGAGGTTGCGCATAACCATCCTTATCTGGTCTTTGTCGGAAGGCCTTGTAGTCATCATCGAGGCCTTTGCTCTCCATCTCGTCACAAACTCTGAAAAACCCTCATTTGGCTCTTGGCGGGTGACTTCAAGATCACGACTTATGACCTCGATTTGTGTGTTGTAGGAATATTGAGCAGTGAAGGCCCCAGCCATCTGTTCCCAATTTTGTTTCACAAAGTTCTCTAATTTCGCATACCAGATTGCGGCTATCCCAGACATGGTTCGGCTGAATAGTGACAGCTTCTGGGCTGTGGTCAAACCCATTGGTCTCAGGATATCAGAAAATAGTTGGAGGTGCACCATTGGGTCTTCAGAGCCATCGAATCGATCGATATGTGGCATCTTGAACCGATCCGGTAATGTCACCACTGAGTCAATATAACCATCCTCTATGTCCGGAATGGATTTCATGCCTTGAGCCTTCTTGAACAGCTTTTCCAGTTTGCTCACCTTTAGTGCTGTGGGGTCCATCTCGAACTCAAAGGGGGAGCCCGGTAGGTTGGTGGGTGTTTTGGATAGCTGGGGTAGAACCGGGGGTGGAGGTGGCCCGACTGGAATGTTCATATCATCCTGGACGTGAGTCGCCTCTCCGAGTATGGGAACTCTCAGTGGGGGAGGAGCCTGGTGTGAAGTAGATACTCCAGTTTGCTGCTCTAACCTGGCAATTGTCTCTGCCTGTTGGGCTATGGCCACTGCCTGTTGTTTGGCGAATTTCGCTTGACAGACAGCGTCTTGCTGCATGGCTTTCATACTATCCTGGAGTTGGCGCACCAGCTCTTCCAGACCCGACATATTGTTCTAATCTAACTGAGCAACTGGTATATCTGTGTCGGCAGTAGGCTCGGAAATCTCAGCCCGACTGCTCAAAGATCACTGATCTGGTAGCTATTGTACTGGTGGTCTGTGCCTAACTAGCCTTCTCTGGCCCTGATTACCCTTGAACTGAGTCTCTAACCTGACAAAGTCCATCAGTACAAATCCAATGAACCTTGGGGGATATTGGAGTCTTCTGAAGCTATGGTTCCAGGACTACCTACCAAAAGAGAAAACAGGCAGCATCTCAGCTCAATTTCATCAGAACAGGCATAGGCATAACTGAATAACTGTATTCTACTACTGATCACTGTTTCCCAAAATCATTGCCCCAAATCTGAATCTGATACGCGCAGATATAACTGATTCTCAAAACACTGATGCCCACAGGCCTGATACCCAGACTTGCAAACTGATATATGCATTCCTGTAGAGGCCAACTCCAAAAAGCACATAGCAAGCAAATGAGAGCCAAAACACCCCTATGTTGGGGTAGGGTTTCCCTGTCCTATTTTGTCTGGAGCTAGGGCTTCACTACGCACGCAACGGTTTCAAACAACCTAACATCAGGTAAGCAACCTGTCCTAGTTTGGAATGGTCACTACGGATTTTGATATGCACTAGGTCGAATGGTCAAAAAGGGTGCCCTGGTAAAAACCGGGGTTTGTGTTCCCATACTGGCAAAGCCCGCAACCGGTCAGCCTTATGGTCATGCCTTGACAAGGCAAGCCTCTGGCAAACCGCTCAGGAATAGCAGATGGTAAACACGGTGTCCTAGGCGCACCAATGCACAAGCAATGCAAAGAAACACATAAGTGAAATCAAAACAGAATATCACGAGTTCAAGTCAAGCTCTCTAACTCCCCAGCAGAGTCCCCAGAAACTGTAGATGTCCCCGAATGCCCCGAGCGGATGAGTCCCCATTCTGTTCGTATTAGGCTCACTACAGTTCGGACTCTCAAATTGTCACGGTTCTTAATCTGAACCAAAGAGTCCAAATCTGGCAAATCGTTTTGAGAAAACAAATTTTTAGAAAAGAAGTGCCAAACATGAACTACTTTGCCAGATATGTCACAACCCCAAACCGCCCCTAGTAGTTTGGTGCCGTGATGGCCAGTAATCCGTAATTACCGAAGGCCAACTTTTCAAAACTTAACACAATCAGAGTATGAATATAGGGGCTCACAAATGCGGAAGCAATAAATCAATTACAAGTGGTCCATAAGAGCTGTGCGAAGATCAAAGCAATGCCAAACATTCCAAATTAACTTTACAGCTTAAATACAACAAGGTGAAAATACATGTTACATCTTGATCAAAAGGCTTCTCGAGCCGACATATACAAAATACAACTAATACAAGTTAAGAAGCATGATTTTCAAGATTTGCCGACATGTGAAACAGGGCACCGCCGACGTAAATACAAAAGTAAGGCCGACATATACACGAATCCAAAACAAGCATCCAAAACGAACTAGGCGTCGCCGCCGTCCTGCTCATCACCTACATATATATAGAGGGGTGAGTACAAAACTCAGTGAATGGTACTAAAAATAAAGGTTTTGCATGAATAAAGCTGAGGTCCTTCAAAACGAAACACATCAGAACTTTAACAAGACAAAGGATGAACCGTATTCATCAATCAATTATTACAAGTATCCAGAGATGTTTACTGACATCGGCGAAACAAGGGATGAACCGTATTCATCATTCAAGTATCATAACATCGGCGAAACAAGGGATGAACCGTATTCATCATTCAAGTATCATAACATTGGCGAAACAAGGGATGAACCGTATTCATCATTCAAGTATCGAAACATCGGCGAAGCAAGGGATGAACCGTATTCATCATTCAAGTATCATAACATTGGCGAAACAAGGGATGAACCGTATTCATCATTCAAGTATCGAAACATCGGCGAAGCAAGGGATGAACCGTATTCATCATTCAAGTATCGAAACATCGGCGAAGCAAGGGATGAACCGTATTCATCATTCAAATATCATAAGCTGTACGATCGGTAATCGTTTGGTCAAAAGTATTGCGAAAGTTTAAAGTCCTCCAATACAAGGGACTTGTATTACTTAGGCCCGTAGCCCGATTTAACAAGGACCGTATCCTTTTATACTTAGTACTGCAAAAGTTTAGAGTCCTCCAGCACAAGGGACTTTCCGAGGTTAACAATCAAACAAGGCCATTTATTCATGCTTAGCAAATACCACGTCAAAACAAACAAAACAAGATTTATCAAAAGCAGGTGTAACATAGCTTTATTAGAAATACCACTCACCTAGTTCTTCAAGTGTAGACTCAAGCAAATATCAAGGTCCTACAAATCACACGGCAAACCACATTCTCAAAACAAGCTCTATATATATATATGCAAATGATCTCGGCATTCTTGCCAGATCCGAGTCAAAGACAAAGCAAAACAAGCTGGGAGTTTAAACACTGCTCCCGTTCCTCGAAAACACACTGGGTACAGTCCAGGGCTAAGCCGAGGTCCCGCTAAACAAAGTCAGGAAAAATCTGGGTTTTCCTTTGAAGAATATGAAGAACATGATCATTGAAAGATGGATGCAAAGATCACGACTTGTTACAAAAATCTGAGTTTTTATGCCAAGAGTTCAAAATATATGGACCTGGGTACCCATCAAAGAAAGGCATGCAAGAACAAACACAAAACATGATTTTCGTTCCAACTTTTCGATCCAAAAGAGGTCTTTTTCAAGAACACATGGAAAACCGTTTTCTCTTTCCAAAACCAACTTCAAAACGATGCATGACATGCAAAACAAATCCGATCATGCAATGTAGCTAGATATTCAGCAAGAACAACCAAAGGGGATCAAGATTCTAACCTCAAAACTCGGATCTAACGGCTCAAGCCACAAGGATCAAGCTTGGAAGACTACTCTCACTCAAGAACTCTTCTTCCTCCTCTCTAGAGCTTCTCTCTCTAAAACAAAGATTTGAGACAAGAAATGATTTGTTTCAAGGTCTGTCGGCTGCCTTAACAAACAGCTCGGACACGTGGCATTATCGGATTGGTTCAGCTCCAAAAGGTGATTGATGGACAAGACAAGTCTCTGACAAAGCTTATGCAGCAAGCTCGGGTAAGACACATCGGCAAAGAGATGACATCGGCTCAAATCAAGGATCCAGCAACTGGATAGAAAAACATCGGCTAGGGAGGACGACACTTGACTAAGCTGTGCCACACCTTGGCCGTGGTGTGCCACATCTCGGCCTAGGCCATACCTGCCTGCGGACAAGGTTCTAGTGCAAAACATCTCGGCAAAGAATGCCCGAGGTGACGATGGGGTTGAACAAGATCTCAAAACAAGTCTAAGTACAAAGGTTCAAGGGCGGATTAAGCTCAAGATGACCTCGGCTACGCACACACACAAAGCAAGGAACAAAATCATGCAAGCAACTTAAGCAAATCAAGGCAAGATAAGACCTTCAAATTAACATAACAAGCACGACCATGCAAGAATGTATGCAAGTATGTCAAGAGTAAGGTGAGGGTTGTTACAAGATACAGAGTCGCCACCTAAATATTTCATTTTGGGGGAATTTAGAAAACCCTAACTCGGTGCCAAAGGCCATGTGTCCGTCATCACCAAAGTTGCCTCGGCTCGGGAACTTGGGTACGATTGGGGAAGGTCAGCTATGAGCACCCCCGCTCGCCCGATCAAAGATCGGCTTCTACTAACCATGATATCTTGTTTTGAAAACATTATATGCTCTTATTCCGGTTATTAGCCTAGAATTACTATGTTATGCGCACAGCAAATAAGTATAGACCAAATCGCCTAAATTAGAACAAAACATTGCATGTTTGTTTTGAAAATGGTTTGCTACTCGCAAGTAGGCTAAAATGCAGGTTTTGCCACCCTCAAGTGGGCTTTAGAAAAGATGGTTTTGCCACTATCTAGTGGGCTTAAAACTCACAGTTTTAATGCATTATTCTAATTTAGGTAATTCAACCTCCACCCACAAGCATTCAAGCAGTTATATCACATAAGCAAGTAGCCTCATGGTAAGCATGCTGTCATGGCAACACTCACACGCATGCAAGGATGCTAAAACATAAATGCTTACCGAGTACTCCAAGCCAAAACAGAAACTAGTTAGTAATCATATGCATGATCCTAGTTCATGTTAAGATGGCTAATGCAACACATGCAAGATGCAGCTACAATAGGCTCGTCTAATCTATGGATGGCATATGATGATGCTACAACTAACACGTATTCAACTTGGAATTGAAATACAATGCAGTGAGTATGATATGCCGAGCCTGGTGCATGCGAGACAAATGTATGGATGCACGCATGCATAACATAAGGTTTGCTAATTTAAATATGACCTAATACTAACCATCAAAAGCAGGTAAGTAAAAGGGAGAAAGAAGTGGGGGTTGGAAGACATGCACACACGCACCCATACTTATTACAAATTCGCCCTCGCTTGGAGGGACCAAAAGAAGAATACAAACCGAATAAGTAATTAACTACTCTAGCTAATTAAATATTACAAACCCTTAATTAATTAAACAAATTAACTAAGCTACTAAAGCAGTAAAACAGCCTCGGGAAGAGGGATGAATGCATGCTCGGATTGGCTTCGCTCGGAAATCCATTGCCATGACACATGTTGCCTCTGTTTTCACTATTTGGCACCTCTGAAGACTACACAAGTCCCAAGGTATGCTCTCTGCACACTGTGGAGTGACACCGGCCAAGGTAAATGATCACCAGCTAAGGGGATGTGGTCATCGGCCACTGGTGTGACTCTCGGCCAGCAATACATGGTCGGTCGGCACTGTATGTAGTCGACCGGCCAATTCTTCCTACAGAACCTGTTTTGACAGCAGCAGAGGGCAAAACAAGGCATGCCAATGCATTTCAAGCAAATGTGTGCACCAACACACCCCTTATCATGTTTATGACTCAAAGGGGTATGGTACTCGATTCTCGGACCACCAATCGCGCATTTCAATGCGTGATGGCCCAAGAAACCAAGTTGTGCATTTTAATGTCAAATATAATGCACACAAACACGCAATGAACTCAACCTCTATCATACTCAATTCAAGAGGCAAAGCATGCATGCCAATGTAATACAACCTAGGCATGTGAGCTAAGTGTGCAACATGATCATGCAAACAACAAAACCATGTGCAATAGGCGCATGAACTAAACAAGTAAGCATGCAAGGCATATAACATCAATGTTAATGACACACATGCAACAACATGAAAGGCATAACACATGTAAATATGCAAAGTGACTTAACACAAGAAGCATGCCAAATGCAATGACACTTAAACATGCAACATGTTAATAGGCTAAGTACCTAAAAATACAAACATGTATAGCATGCAACAACATGCCAAAGGGATGGTCTTAAACTAATTTGGACAGCCCTCTACTAGGTCCAAAACAGTGGCCAACATGCTCAAGAATGGAAGCCAAAACACATACAAATAGGCATGCATGCAAGGTCCAACACTTAGGTACATAGAGACAACTTTTAAGCACGCTTAAAAGAGGAATAACATGGGCATATGGCATGCAATGTAGGCTCTGAAAATCATGTTAATGATGGTGCCAAAACAAGCAAACAAGACAAGCATAGCATACAACAAATGATCTAAAGCCTAAGGCTCACCAAAGAGGTATTGAACAACACTTAGTGAAACCACACATGGCATGAATTAAGTGACTAAAAACAGAGATGTGACATGCTAAAATGAGCCTCAAAACCCACATAAATGGCATCAAAATGGCTTAAGTATGGAGGCATGCACAAGGGCCCAAACAAGGAGCATAAGACAACAACCTTTTAACACATTAAAGGGATATCAAATGCAAGCATATAGGCATGCCACAAGGACTGAAATAACATGACAAGTGGTTCCAAACCACTGAAATGATGCAAGGATGGCATGCTAGAGGGGTCAATGCTCAAGGCATACAAGAGAGTTTGCATGGTAGCTATGCAAAGCAAAGCATGGGTGACTCAAATGACCAAAAACAGTCCCTTAGTATACTAAAATAAGCATAAAAGCTTCACAAAGCTAGGCCAAAACACATGAGCATGGTAGTCTAAATGCTAGGCACACGTTAAGGCAAATCATGGCATTACAAGACATGTATACAAGCTAAGAATGGTGTGTCTAAACCAAGTAAAAATAGTGCTATATCATGGCAAAATAAGCACAAATATCACTTAAGACATGGCTAACATGAACTTAAAAATGGTGCTCACACATGAGGCTAAAATGGCACTTTTTGAAGACAACAAGGAGAGGGGGTGGCCCTCTCCTTCTTAGGACCTTAAGACACCATCCTCACCACTGAAATCCCTCAAGATTTCACTGGTGAGGAGGCCCAAACAAGGTGGTCTTGAAGCTCACCAAAAATAGCACAAAATAGGCCCAAACAAGGCCTAAGAGGGGGTAAACAACCCCAAACACAAAAGTAATCTTAAACAAACTTCAAAAGGAGCTCAAAATAAGACTTTTTTCAGTTTATGACAAAGCTCAAATATGCTTGTAAGTAAGGCTAAAAGTGTGTGCAAAAATGAGAAATAAAGAGGGAAAAGGAGTTACCTTTGTAGCCAAAAGGGGATAGGAGCCTCTTGGTCCAAAAAAATAGTCCTTTAGCCTCTGAAAATGGCCTCCAAGCTCCTTAGGTTGATGATGGAGGTGTTGTGCTAGGAGGTGTAGTTCAAATGGCCAAGAACTAGACCCTTTTGCACCCTCTAACCCACACAAATGTAGAGAGAGGGGGAGATATAGAGAGAGAGAGTGATATATATATGATATATATCAGATTTTTCTAACCCTCTAAAGGGGAGGAGAGGCCCTCTTTTTATAGAGAAACCAAGGGGGCAAAGCTTCTCTTAGAAGCTTTGAGCAAAAAGGCCAAGCTTCTCTTAGAAGCTTGGAGCAAAAGGGCCAAGCTTCTTGGAGAAGCTAGGCAAAGGGGTCAAGAGGTTCAAGCTTCTTCAAGAAGCTTAAAAAGGATCAAGCTTCTTGGAGAAGCTAAAAAAGGGTCAAGCTTCTTGGAGAAGCTAAAAAGGGTCAAAAGGGTCAAGCTTCTTGGAGAAGCTAAAAAAGGGTCAAAAGGTTCAAGCTTCTTCAAGAAGCTAAAAAAGGGTTCAAAAGGTCAAGCTTCCTCAAGAAGCTAAAACCAAGAGTTCAAAAGGTTCAAGCTTCCTCAAGGAGCTAAAACAGGAGGTTCAAAAGGTTCAAACCCCCCTCAAGAAAAGGTCTCGACCAGAAAAAGTGGCTAATTGGCCAGCAAAGTTGGCCAACCGACCACAAAATGTGCCGATCGACCATCAACAATGCCGACCGGCCATCACCAGTGGCCGGTGGCAAGGAGACAAGGCCGGTGGCCTCAAGCCATGGCCGGTGAGGTGTGGGGATGGCCTACAAGCTATTTCCCACACTCAGAAGCAAAACAATAAGTGTTTGATGTAAAACCAAACACAAAACAAACAAGTCGAGAGGTCTTGAGGCAAGGCGCGTAGCCGAAACCTCCGAGAACTCAAGACGAACACGAACAGGGATGATCATCGAGTGTTCAAACGATGACGTCCAAGTCTTGAGGATGGTCAAAAATGGGGTGTCTACACAAACCCTTCTCAACCTTTCCACTAGAGATCTTCTCGCGGAGGGATTCTACCTGAAAGTCACTTCTCTGTGCCTCTAACACTCGATTCACAAGTGTAGGCTGCACAACTACAGAAAACAAGGCCGCAGACTCAATAGATTCACCTAGAAGCAAATCAAACTCGCCAAGTGCACCCAACATTTCCTACCCTCGGATGGCTATACAAGCTACATCACTAATGGATTTCCTACTAAGGGCATCGGCCACAACATTGGCCTTCCCCGGATGGTAATGCAACTCGAAGTCGTAATCCTCAATAAACTCCATCCACCGTCTCTGCCTCAAATTGAAGTCTTTCTGTGTAAACAGATACTTCAGACTCTTATGATTCGAGAATACCTCAAATCTCTCACCATAAAGGT
Source organism: Camellia sinensis (assembly GCF_055761805.1). Taxonomy (NCBI): domain Eukaryota; kingdom Viridiplantae; phylum Streptophyta; class Magnoliopsida; order Ericales; family Theaceae; genus Camellia; species Camellia sinensis. The sequence goes on from NC_138970.1 coordinate 146,651,963, forward strand.
AATGCCTCCAAATCTTCAGGGCAAATATTACAGCTGCTAACTCTAGGTCATGTGTAGGGTAATTTCTCTCATGTGTTTTCAACTGCCGCAAGCCATAGGCTACCACTTTCCCCTCTTGCATCAACACACAACCCAAACCCTCTCGTGAAGCATCACAATACACTGCATAACCTAAACCCCTCTCTGGAATAATCAAAACTGGAGCAGTGGTAAATCTAACTTTAAGCTCTTGGAACGACTTTTCACAAGTCTCACTCTATACAAACTTAACCCTTTTTCGCGTCAATCTAGTCAACAGCGAAGCTAGCCTGGAGAAATCTTTCACAAATCGACGGTAATAACCGGCCAATCCCAGAAAACTACGGATCTCAAAAACACTCTTAAGCTGTGCCCAATCTTGCACTGCCTCAATCTTGGATGTATCAACTGACACCCCTTCCCCGGAGACTACATGGCCTAAGAACTTAACCTCTCTTAGCCAAAACTCACACTTCCCAAACTTGGCATACAGTTGATGGGCTCTAAGCAACTCAAGCGCCACTCTCAAGTGTTCCTCATGCTCCTCATCAGATGGTGAATAAATCAAAATGTCATCCATGAAAATGACCACAAAGCGATCTAAGAACTCCCAGAAAATCTGGTTCATCAAGTCCATAAACACTGCCGGTGCATTGGTGAGCCCAAAAGGCATCACCAGAAACTCATAATGGCCATACCGCGTACGGAATGCCGTCTTCGGGATGTCCTCCCCCCTGACCCTCAACTGATGGTAACCCGATCTCAAGTCTATCTTAGAGAAACAACGAGACCCTTTCAACTGGTCAAAAAGATCATCTATACGGGGCATACGGTATTTGTTCTTAACCGTAGCCCGATTCAATTTTCGGTAATCGATACAAAGCCTTAAAGCCCCATCTTTCTTTTTAGCAAAGAGGGTCGTTGCTCCCCTTTATCTGCCCTTATCTAGCAACTCCTGGAGTTGAATCAGCAACTCCTGGAGTTGAATCTTCAACTCACTCAATTCGGCTGGGGCAAAACGATACGGTGCCATGGAAATCGGTGCCGTGCCAGGCACTAAGTCAATAGAGAACTCGATCTCTAGATGAGGTCGTAAACTAACAAGATCCTCGGGAAAAACATCCGAATACTCACAAACCACTCTTGGCAACTCAGGCTGGATCTCATCACACTCACTACTCATACCGCTAGCGAGAAGGCAACTAAGCTCACTCCGCCCTCGCGGATTATACACTGGTGGCAAAACAGTACCAACCCGATCCCCCAAGAAATGAAAACAATCCCCACTCAGGGTACATACAGTAACCCTCTGGCGGTAGCAATCAATAACAACACGGTATGACGATAACCAGTCCATACCCAAAATCACGTCGAAACCCGACATAGCCATTACTACAAAAGAAAATGGAAACCAGCGGTCGGAGACCTCAATATCGCAACCTCTACACCTTTGTTTCAAAATCAACTCACCCCCAACAGGTGTTACAACACAAATAGGAGATGCTAACTGTGCCAACTCCAAACCCAAAACAGATGCAAATGCAGCAGATATAAAGGAATGGGATGCACTCGAATCAATCAGCACATTAGTAACCGAGTTGCAAAACAAAAAGGCACCTCTCACAACAGATGGAGCCGGTACAAGATCCTTCATGGTAATAGCATACACACACCCAGAAGGTCTTTGATCTACCCGCTCACCTCTCGGAGCATAAGGCTGCTGCATAGACTGAGTCGAAGAGGCTCCCTGACTGGCCCTCGAGGCCTGAACTGACTGAGCTGGTTGATAACTCTGCCTCGACCCAGATGCACCAGATGTGCCACTCGACTGTGGGCAAAACCGTTTCAAGTGCCCTGCCTGACCACACTGGTAACAAGAGAGCGGTTGGCCTCTGCCCTGACTCTGGCTCTGAGGACGAGCCGAAGATGAAGCTGCTCTCTGCCCTCCTCCCCTCTGCGGGCAAGCTGGAGACTTGTGGCCCAGCTGACCACACTTGAAACAGGTAAAGTCTCCCTGATTGCCTCTTCCAGAGCCTGAACTCGACACTGGAAAGGTAGATCTCACAAACGCACCTTGGGATTGCTGAGGGTTTGGACCCCTCTGCCTTCTACCATCCCCCTGACCATCCTGACTCCTCTTGGAGCCCCATATCCTCTCTTCCTCCTCATGCATAATAATCTCAAGATGAGCTGCAGCATCCATAAGGTGCCTAAACTCCCGAGTCATGGACCCCGCAACCCTAAGCTTGAGCCCGGTCCTCAACTTCTTTTCGAACTCAAGATAATGGCGTTCCTCAGACGCCACTAGCTCAGGTACAAACCTCGATAAACTGGTAAATGCGGCCTCAAACTCGGCCACTAGTGTATTCAGCTGCTTGAGCTAACAGAATTGATCTCTCAACTTCTCCCTAACAGCGGGAGGCAAAAAATTCTCTTGGAAGGCATCAACGAAAGCCTTCCAAGTCCCTCCAATACGACCTCGAACAAACTTCCACCACTGACCCGCGTCTTCCATCAGTTGGAAGGACGCCAAGGTCACCTTCAAGGCTCCGTCTTCGATGCCTAGCATCTCAAATGTCTTCATCATCTGCTCAAGCCACTCATCAGCCTTCAGTGGCTCCTTTGGATCACCCATAAACTCATCTGGATTCGATCAGAAGAACTCCCTCTTCAAAAAGGACGGCCCTGCCTCAGCCACATGGGCCTGGACCTGATTCTCAGCCTTGAGAATGTCCATGGATTCCCTCAATGCTCCTGCCATCTCGCGGGCTAAGGCGCCCATGGCTTGCTGACCTACTAGCTCGGCCACATTGGCTTGACCAACCCCCTCCTACTGCGCCGGAATCTCATCCGTTATAGGCATCTTGTGCCTCCTAGGCCTACCACGCCTACTACCATGTCCTCGTCCTGACATCCTAATAAAGGTAACGAAGACATTAGCACATTCCCAAATATGCCGAAGCTATATCACTCACGTCCTAATGCAATGGACAACTGTAATTCACTCCACGTAAGCACATAATCACATAAGCACTTACGAATTTCATTTTCGGATAATGACAGTCCCGTGGCGTTGCTAGAGTTCTGGTTAGAAACAGCATTGATCAAATGCTTTTCGAACAGGACTCCCAGAAACCCAAGGATCCAATCAGCATCTTAGAAATTAAATCCCATACCCATATAGTCACATAAGCATGTTATCACATAAGTACATAACAATACATCGAAGTCTCTAACAAGCGAGACAAACCCACTGTGGTACTAACCACTTCCCACATACCCAAAGTATTCAAACCCGGTACGCTTTGATACCAAGTTGTAACGCCCTCAAAATAATACATATAAACCCAACATTCATGGCATCCATAGACATAAGAGGATAAAACATATTTCCATTCATCAGAGTATTCTTTACAAACGTGTTACATGTTGACAACAAAAGTAAATGCCCTACAGGCTTACAACTTTCCAAGCCAACACTTGGTTACACAAATAAAGAGTTCTAACTCTAAACACATTAAGCCCTTGGCTTGAATTTACATGTAACACCAAAAATAACAAAACGACCAAAAGAGTCTTCAACTCCCAAAACCATCCAAGCTAAGACCTTGGAGGCTGCATATCACCTGTACCTGAAAATGATGTCCCATATAGGGTGAGCCAATGCCCAGTAGAGATATGCTAAACATAATATGAACAATAACTAAAACATTAGCATTTGATAAATGTTCAACTCAAATAAACAGACATACTTCTCTTTCATAACCAATCCATATTCACAGGTATATATATATGTCAATCCTTTTCCGTTTCATTATCCAAACCAAATCATAGATACGGTCCTCAATTTATCCAGACAGTTTATAACGAGACTACAACTCATATCAATAATACTTCAACACTTCAATCCATCTACGTTATGAAAACGTAATCAAGATTTCGGGACTTTCACCCTGGACGCTCCGGCCAACTTAATTATCAATGGAGTCCATTCCTTATATCCTCCCAAATAGGTTTTAGAGTACATCCCCTATCTTCTCCAAAACAAGATACATATGCAATGTATTTAAACACTTATCATGTACAACGACCAAGCAATCACATATTCGATGTGTTATTCCATCCTTTATATTCAATGACATACTCAATTGATTAGTTTTAATTCACCTAATCATCATGCAGTGTCTACAACAATCAAGACTATCCCCCACTGATAGCCCAAAGTAGTTATTTCTAAACAGATAATAAATTATCAAACAGATAAATTATCTACAATTTCAAAGGTGAGTGATTTATCAATCCAACTGCACCATTCCATCTCACAACTTCCCAATTTCACATTCTCATACTTTCTCAAATTAATTGTACAAATTAATTTATCACATAAAATTAGGGCTTTTCCCCCTTGTTCCCAACTTTGGCCCTAAGGCTCATTTATCATCAATAAACATCAATAATCTCATTTTAACACGCATATACGCATGTATAGTTCAAAAAGAACAAAACCCCTCTTTAAAGATTTCAAGATTTGAAGCCCTAACTTCCCAAAATTTTCCAACTTCAGCATTAAATCAAAAAGACTACATGTTCATGTCAAAGGCCATAAATATGAGTAGTAATCTCTACCTCAAATTTCGGAGCTCAAAGGAGAAGAAAGACAAAACTCAAGATGCTCCGATCACCAACTTTTTCGGATCAAAACAAAGGCCACGCCAAGCTCCACACTTTTTACAAAGGGACTAGGGTGGAAGATCACTAGAGCTAGATGATTTCATAGAGAGAAGATGTATTCTAGAGAGAGGAGCTCTCAAATGATAGTTTTGGAATGTTTTAGAGAGAGAAAGAATCGAAAAAGTGATTTAAAATGACATAGTCGCGATCTGATATACGTATAGTCCGCTCAAGCAGAGAGTAAGACGCTCAAGCGTAAGACACAAAAACTAAACCCGCACAAGCGCAAAGGGACCTGCTCGAGCGCCAAGGCACAACAGCAAAGCACTATCCGCTCGAGCGCAAATGGACTCTCTCGAGCGTAGAATACACACCTCCAGTACTTTTACAGACTTCGAATACCCGCTCGAGCGTAAGGAACTCCGCTTGAGCGCGAAAAACACTTCTGCAGTATATTTGCAGATGCACAAAATGCTGGAAGATGCAAACTCCACTCGAGCGCAACAATACCCGCTCGAGCGGATCATCAAAAATCTGGGCAACAAGATTAGAGACTAAAACTCAACCAACCTGTTCGAAACATGCCTAAGACATTTCTAAATTCAAATTCAAAGAGTTTATGAATGAAAACAAGTTATAGACAACAATGACAACAACAACAAATGACGGGGAAAACCGGGATCGCTATAAAGCCGAACTTTTATAATACATTTATAATTTATTTTGTATTTAAGTTTTGTGTTCCTCGCATGGCTAATACAGCAATAGCTGCTGTTAACACCAACAACAAAACTAATGTCATCAATCACATATAAGCCATAGCATAGTCAATGGCATCCAAGCGAATAGAATAGGTTATAACCAAAATCCATTGCAAATTAATGAGGAAATCAATGCCTTAATTAGTTATGCGAAATACCTGATACATACTCTATATTCATTTTGTTATGTATTTGTTTAGTATATATTATACATATATACAAAAATATTATATAATCTTTTGATAGTATTATGACATTTGTAGTTCTAAAATAAAATTACATATTTTGTATTACGGATTTTTGTAATAACGTTATGCATTTTTTAATTCAAAAATTTTTAACCTATTTTTTTTACAACTTTTTCTTTCAATTTTGTTTTGTTTTGTTTTTTTTTTTTTCAAATCTAAAATTCAAATATAGCCTTAATAAAAATATTTTATTTTGATACAGTTTCCCAAACAAGTGTCCATTTAGCACACAAAATAAAAATTAAAATAAATAACTAATAAAATCAAAATCAAAAAAATAAAAAATAAAAAATTCTAGGCACCCCTTTTACTAATTTCATCATATTTAAAACAAGTTGGGTAAATTATGACATTAGTCCCTTTTATTTGAGTGAAATTTCACTATTTTAATTTTAATTTCAACGATCTAAATCTATAGAGAAAATGAATAAATGAATTTTCAAAGAAAAATTAATTAAGGACAAACTATAGAGACTATTAGTATAAATTATTCATTTTCATTATTGTGAGGAAAATGCTAAAGTTGTCACGAAAGTTGCACGTGACATTTTTTTCACTTGAAATATTAACAAAAACTGACAAAGATATCATATTAAAGCATAATGAAAATGTGGACTTAAATTGATGAAATTAAAATTATAAGGATCAAAGTAAAATTTTACTAAAACAAGACAAATCATGTGCAAATCACTAATCACGAAAAACAAGTTTTTTTTTTTTTTTTGATAAGCAAAAAGAACTTTACTGATGAAGAATGTAATACAAGCATAAAACTTACATCAACAAAGAGGGAAGCGCAAAAAGCATCACCGCTAACCTTAACAATCCCAACTAAGTTGGCACCGCTAAGGAAACAATATCATATGTTAGCACTTGACCCAAGATTGGCAAGAAAATGGGACACAGATGTCTTAACTAAAAGAAAAGAATAGCAATAAATCAAAGTGCACATACGCTAAATATAAAATGCGACACAGATGTCTCACAAAAAATGAGACTCGCATGATGTAAATCTACATATAAAGCCGAACTTTTATAATGCATTTATACTTTTTTTTGGGTTTAATTTTTGTGTTCCTCGCATGGCTAATACAGCAGCAGCTGCTGTTAACACCAACAACAAAACTAATGTCATCAATCACAAATAAGCCATGGCATGGTCAATGGCATCCAAGCGAATAGATTAGGTTATAACCAAAATCCGTTGCAAATTAATGAGGAAATCAATGCCTTAGTTAGTTATGCAAAATACCTGATACACACTCTATATTCATTTTGTTAAGTATTTTTCTAGTATATATTATACATATATACAAAAATATTGTATAATCTTTTAATAGTATTATGACATTTGTAGTTCTAAAATAAAATTACGTATTTTGCATTACGGATTTTTGTAATAACGTTACGCATTTTTTAATTCAAAAATTTTTAAACTATTTTTTTTACCACTTTTTCTTTCAATTTTGTCTTGTTTTTTTTTTTTTTTTTCAAATCTATAATTCAAATATAGCCTTTATAAAAATATTTTATTTTGATAAGGTTTCCCAAACAAGTGTCCGTTGAGCACACTAAAAATTAAAAATATAAAATAAAATAATAAAAAATTCTAGACAACCCTTTTACTAATTTCATCATATATAAAACTAGTTGGGTAAACTATGACATCAGCCCCTTTTATTTGAGTGAAATTTCACTATTTTAGTTTTAATTTCAACGATATAAATCTATGAAGAAAATGAATAAATGAATTTTCAAAGTGAAATTAAGATCAAATTATAGAGACTATTAGTATAAATTATTCATTTTCTTTATTGTGAGGGAAATGCTAAAGTTCTCACGAAAGTTGCACGTGACATTTTTTCACTTGAAATATTAACAAAAACTGACAAAGAGATCACATTAAAGCATAATGAAAATGTGGAGTTAAATTGGTGAAATTAAAATTATAAGGATCAATGTAAAATTTTACTAAAACAAGACAAATCATGTGCAAATCACTAATCACGAAAAACAAGTTTTTTTTTTTTTTTTTGATAAGCAAAAAGAACTTTATTGATGAAGAAAGCAATACAAGCATAAAACTTACATCAACAAAGAGGGCAGCGCAAAAAACATCACCGCTAACCTTAACAATCCCAACTAGGTTGGCACCGCTAAGGAAGTAATATCATCTGCTAGCACTTGACCCAAGATTGGCGAAAAAATGGGACACAAATGTCTCAACCAAAAGAATAACAATAAATCAAAGTGCACATATGCAAAATATAAAATGGGACACAGATGTCTCACAAAAAATGAGACTCACATTGTAACGCCCTCAAAATAATACATATAAACCCAACGTTCATGACGTTCATAGACATAAGAGAATAAAACATATTTCTATTTATCAGAGTATTTAATACAAAAAGTATTACATGTTGGCATCAAAAGTAAATGCCCTACTGCTTATAACTTTCCAAGTCAACAGTTGGTTACAACAAAAGAAGAGTTCTAACTCTTTATACAAAGTAAGCCCTTGGCTTGATTTACATGCCAAAAAAAAAAAAAAAACCAACAAATGAGTCTATCAGCCTATAAGCCTCCCAAGCTACGTCCTTGGAGGTGGCATACCACCAGTACCTGAAAATGATATCCCATAAAGGGTGAGCCAACGCATAGTAGAGATACACTAAACCAAATATAAGAAATAACTAAAACATTAGTATTTGATAAATGGTTAACACTTGTAAACCAGATTACAACACAGATCAGTTCCATGACAAATAAGTCCATGTTTCATTCCACTTCCTTTACTTATCCAATTCAAATTCATGAACAAGGCTCATTGGAGGTGTTTGGTGGGGCTTTTTTGAGCCAACTTATGACTTCTGCCTTTTAAAAAGTTATTTTGGACTGTTTGGTTAAACTTATTTCAAACAGCTTCTGATTCTAACAACTTATTTTAAGTCAAAAAAGTTGATTCTAAGAAGCTGCTCACCCCTTCCTTCTGATTATCAACTTCTGCTGTGAACATGTTAATTCACGATTATACTCTTCAATTTTTTTATTTTTTATTTTTTTAAAAATAGAAAAAGACCCAAATGGACTACAAAATATTATTATTATTTTTTATGAGAAATGTAGACAAATAGTGAATAATAAAAAATAAAAATTAATTGAAAAAGCTACTTCATAGCTTATTTAACAAACACTACTCAGCAACTTAAATTTATAACCCAACAGCTATACCAAACAGATTAACTGCTTCTGATTAAAGTCATAATCTATAATCTGTTAAGCTATAATCTATAATCTGTTTTAACAGCTACACCAAACAACACCATTATCTAGCCAAACAATTAAATGAGACTACAACTCATATTAAAACACTTCCAATACTTCAATTATCTACGTTATGCAAACGTAATCAAGATTTCGGGACTTTCACCCTAGACACTCCGCCCAACTTAGTTATCAATGGAGTCCATCCCCTATCTCCTCCCAAACAAGTTTGAGAGTACATGCCCTATCTCCTCTCAAACCTTAGAGTACATCCCCGATCTCCTCCCAACTAATATACATATACAATGTATTTAAGACTCATCATATGCAATGACCAATCAATACACATATTCGATGTATTATTCCAACCGTCATAGTCAATGACACATTCCAGGTGATTAGTTTCAATTTTGCCTAATCAACATACAGTATCTACAACAATCAAGACTATCCTCCACCGATAGCCCAAAGTAATTATCTCTAAACAGATAATAAATTTAGCAAACAGATAAAACATGAACATTTTCATAGGTGACTGATTCATTTATCCAACTACACCATTCAATCTCATAATTTCCCAATTTCATGATTTCCCACTCAATTTCATATTTTCCCGAATTAATTATTCAAATTAATTATTCAACATACTTAGGGCACTTCCCCCATTTTTCTCGACATTGACCCAAAGGTCCAAATATCATCAATAAACATCAATAACCTCATTTTAAGACCCATATACACATGTATAATTCAAAAGGACCAAAACCCCCCTTTGTACTTTTCAAGTTTTGAAACCTTAACACCTAAAAACCCCAAACAACACCATCTATACAAAATACATAACATCTATGTCAATACTCATAGAAAGGAGTAGGTTATCCCTACCTCAAATGGAGAGACCCAAAGGTGATGATGAGAAAACTCGAAGGTGCTCCAAACCCAAAAATTTTCGGATCCAAACGTAGCCCACACCAAGCTCTACACTTTTTACAAAGGGACAAGGGTAGAAGATCACTAGAGCTAGATGATTTTGTAGATAAAAGATGTATTCTAGAGAGAGGAGCTCCCAAATTAGGGTTTTGAAAAGCTAAAGAGAGGGAGTGGGTCGAAAAAGTGATTCAAAATGCTACAACTAGGACTGATATACAACACAGTCCGCTCGAGTGTGGAACGCCCCGCTCGAGTGTCAGACACAGACTCCCGCTCGAGCGTGAAAAGCGATGCTTGAGCGTCAAATGCACACTTCCAGAAGTTCTGCAGACGAAGGTCCCCGCTCGAGCGTGAAAGTGGACGCTCGAGCGTCCGATGAACTGCACGAAAAGTACTGAAGGAAGGATAATCCCGCTCGAGCGTCAAAATCCCCGCTCGAGCGGAGGAACAAAAGCAAAGGGGCCTGCTCGAGCCTCAAAAGCCCCGCTCGAGCGTGAAGGCCAAAATCTGGGCATCAACTCTATGTTTCTAAACACAACCAACTTGTTTCAAACCTGCCCAACACAACCCAAAACTCAAATACAAGAGTAAAGGATGGGAACGAGAATAAGACAACAACACACATCTACGGAACCCAGTCCGGAATACAACAAACAATGAAGGAAAAACCGGGATCGCTATACACATGATGTAAATCTACATATAAAGCCGAACTTTTATAATGCATTTATAATTTATTTTGTGTTTAATTTTTGTGTTCCTCGCATGGCTAATACAGCAGCAGCTGCTGTTAACACCAACAACAAAACTAATGTCATCAATCACAAATAAGCCATAGCATAGTCAATGGCATCCAAGCGAATAGATTAGGTTGTAACCAAAATCCGTTACAAATTAATGAGGAAATCAATGCCTTAATTAGTTATGGGAAATACCTGATACACACTCTATATTCATTTTGTTATGTATTTTTTTAGTATATATTATACATATATACAAAAATATTATATAATCTTTTGATAGTATTATGACATTTGTAGTTCTAAAATAAAATTATGTATTTTGTATTGCGGATTTTTGTAATAACGTTACACATTTTTTAATTCAAAAATTTTTAAACTATTTTTTGGACAACTTTTTCTTTCAATTTTTTTTTTGTTTTTTTTTTTTTTTTTGAAATCTGTAATTCAAATATAGCCTTGATAAAAATATTTTATTTTGATAAGGTTTCTGAAACAAGTGTCCGTTGAGCACACGAAAAAAAATAAAAAATAAAAAATAAATAAAAAAAAAAAAAATTCTAGACACCCCTTTTACTAATTTCATCATATTTGAAACAAGTTGGGTAAACTATGACATTAGTCCCTTTTATTTGAGTGAAATTTCACTATTTTAGTTTTAATTTCAACGATCTAAATCTATAAAGAAAATGAATAAATGAATTTTCAAAGTGAAATTAAGAACAAACTATAGAGACTATTAGAGTATGTTGGTCTACTATGCATTGTCTGTTGGATGTTGGTCTGCTTTGCATTGTCTGGTCTGATTTGTTTCAGTATGTCTGGTCTGATCTGTTAGTGGCCGTGCTGTGGTTTAGTGGTGTGCTGTGCTTGGTATGGTGTCTGGTAGCAATATTGGAGTATCTCAGTGGTGTGTGTTATGGTTGGTTGGTATGGTCGGTATATATGGTATCTCAGTGGTGTGTGTTATGTTATGGTATCTCAGAAGTGTCTAGCATTTTTGGTCTGTTTCTTTTGTTGGTTTCCCACCAACTTGGGAGTGCTAGCAAATGATAGGATGGGCTCTTTCATGTCAACCTAGTTGGGATGTTTTAGCTCATTGTGATGCTCTTGCACTTCCTTCTTTTTTATTGGTGTATTTTGTTTCATACCTTGTACTTGATTCTTACGTCAATAAAGTTTCGTTTTGCTGACTAAAAAAAAAAAAAAAATAGAGACTATTAGTATAAATTATTCATTTTCTTTATTGTGAGGGAAATGCTAAAGTTCTCACGAAAGTTGCACGTGGCATTTTTTTCACTTAAAATATTAACAAAAATGGACAAAGAGATCATATTAAAGCGTAATGAAAATGTGGAGTTAAATTGATGAAATTAAAATTATAAGGATCAAAGTAAAATTTTACTAAAACAAGACAAATCATGTGCAAATCACTAATCACGAAAAACAAGTTTTTTTTTTTTTGATAAGCAAAGAGAACTTTATTGATAAACAAAGCAATACAAGCATAAAACTTACATCAACAAAGAGGGAAGTGCAAAAAGCATCAGCGCTAACCTTAACAATCCCAACTAGGTTGGCACTGTTAAGGAAGCAATATCATCTGCTAGCACTTGACCCAAGATTGGCGAGAAAATAGGACACAGATGTCTCAACCAAAAGAATAACAATAAATCAAAGTGCACATAAGCTAAATATAAAATGGGACACAGATGTCTCACAGAAAATGAGACTCACATGATGTAAATCTACATATAAAGCCGAACTTTTACAATGCATTTATTTTTTTGATCGGCAAATAAAGAACTTTATTGATGTAAGAGTAAAGTACAACGTACATAAATAACAAAAATTAAAAAAGAAAGGGGAGTGCAAAAGCATCACGATGAGCTAAATCATCCTAACTATGTTGGCACCAAAAACCCATCCTATCATTTGCTAGCACCCCCAAGGTTAGAGAGCAACCAACCAAGAGATAGGAGAACAAACAACATAAATACAGCATATACCAGACATCATACAGCCTATACAAACAACATACAGCATATACCAGCATACACCAGCAAATCTAGCATCAAACCATTCAAATAGCATCAAACACCAACAGCAATACACACCCTATAGCAGCAAACACCTCAAAATCTATCAGAAAAACCACCTCTCACATCAGCACAACTTTGCACCAGCAAAATACACCCTACAACAATATGTACCCTACATCATACACCAGTTCCACTTCTCACAGCAGCACAACTCTGCACCAGTAGCTACCAAATAACTAACTTCACATTCATCAAAATAGACAGATCAGCAATTACCAACCATTCATCAAAACAGACCAACTAGCACCAAAGCCCTAAAATAGCAACCAGAGGCAGATCATGTATTGAAGCAATTGTTAATATTATGAATGCAGAATCAACTACCTCCCCTACTGAGACTACTACTGATGGGGCAGATTTTGCTACAAAGGATGCAATGACCAAACTAATGAATAATACTCTTAGCATCCTCTGCAGATTTGGTAACACTAGCGCCCAACAACAGAAAACCTCTAGAAAACATACAAACAAAATTAAAATCTAGCAACTTCACCAACTAAACTAAACTCTCAACTGCAGCAGCATACAAACAAAACAGAAGCAGACTGAAACAAACTGACAGACTGAGGCAGCAAACACACACATAGCAGCATACACACACATAGCAAATTGAAGCAAACTGATAGATTGAGGCAGAGGAATAGAGCCTGAGCCAAAGTAGCAGAAACTGAAGCAACACTGAAAAACAAAGCAGAGCAAAACAATAGCATTGCATAATAGTCCATCCTCTCACAACAGCAACATACCTTCACACCAGAGTAAGGCAGACCAACAAAATAGAGCTTAACACATAGCAGTCCATATCAATAGCAGTGCAAACTCTGAAGCCAACAATTAGTCCACAACAGTAGCAGCAGCTCAACCATTGAAGAAAGACAACAGATGACAGGGCTGGAGTCAAACAATCAAAAAATCACAACCATTGAAAGCAGATAGCAAATGACAAGGCTGGAATCAACTCCCTTGCCTAAACCAATATTGAAATCAAACTGAACCAAATACATAGAGGAACCACCACAGCTGAACAAAGTAGACCATAATTGAGCAAGGCAGACCAACAAGATATACCCAAACCAAACTAAAGCAGTCCCAAACACCAAGCCAGCAGAAGAACAAAAGAACAACAAATGAAGATGAAATAGGATCTGAGGCAGAGCAGCTGCAATTCTACTACAAGGCCCTACCAAACGCACCAAACACAGCTTCTAACTTGATAGAGATTAAACACAAACTCATCCACTGTGTACCCTTGCCCAACTGAGTGAGTTTTCAGCCAAAAGGCCACTCTAACTTTAATAAGCATACATAGATCTTCACAGACAGGTTGCAACCCATTGAAAAGATAGTCATTCCTACACTTCTAGAAGGACCATAGACCAGCAATCAGGATTGCTCTCCAAATTTGCTTTTCATTTTTCCTAACCTTCTAGCCCAACCACCAATGCATTAGCATAACCACTGAGCTAGGGGAAACACAGAGTAAACCCCACCACTTAATTAGATTGGACCACACTTTCCAAGCAAAGGGGCACAACAGCAGAACATGGTTAAGAGGTTCAATCTCAGTCTGACAGAATACACAGTCAGAACTAACTACTGCACTAAGGATGCCAAGTCTATGTAAGTGGTCAGAGGACTTTATCCTCCCTTTCCAAGCCAACCAAGACAAGAATTGGGCTATAGGAGGGGAGGGGTTGTGCCATATCAGATCAGGAATTACCAGATTAGGACCATTCAAAGATTCACACCATTTAGCAGCACTTTTGACAGTGAACATACCTATAGGGTCAGATTTCCACCATAACGTATCTATTGATTCCAATCTCAATGCAGGGCCCTTACTTAAAACAGCCCTTAATCTCTGTAGTTCATTTTCCTTCTATGCTAATAAGGGCCGTCTGAAACTGAAATCCCAATTGTTGTGCTGTCTAATCCTAGTCCACTGCAATTTCAAAGTGATACCTCTAACCTCTGATAAAGAGTAGAGTCTAGGGAATTGGGACTTCAAGCACATGGTACCCATCCAATTATCAACCCAGAAACTGATTCTTTCCCCATTACCAATCTTGATTTCAACATTTTCAATAAAGTAACCGAACAAGCTGCTATTAGAATCACCAACAAATATAATGTCACTCCATACTCTTGAAATATTTGTTGCCTCCATATGAAATGGGAACCATCTACCCCCTTCTGGCTTATACTTGTTGCATATGACCTGCTTCCATAATGAACTGTCTTCCTTCCCAAACCTCCACCACCACTTAGCAAGAAGGCATTTATTCAATGAACTTAAGTTTCTTATTCCCAGCCTACCTTGCTTCTTATCCATGGTTAACTCCTTCCATTTTACTAAATGAACTTTCTTTCTCACATCTGAAGCACCCCACAAAAAAGCTGCTTGAATCTTGTCCAGTTCTTTTGCCACACCTCTAGGCAGCCTAAAGAGAGACATGTAGTATACAGGTAGGGAGGAAAGGACGGATTTAATTAGTGTTACTCTGCCAGCAAAAGACAGCAGCCTCCTCTTCCACCCTGACAATTTCTTCTTGAAATTGTCCACCACAGGCTTCCGTGTGACCCTCCTAGATGGATTTGCCCGTAATGGCAAACCAAGGTACTTCAAAGGAAGCTTCTGATATGTACAGTTTAGCCTTAAGACAAAACTTTTCACACACTCCTCTGAAAACCCTACTCCACAGACCCCACTCTTATGAAAGTTGATCTTTAGCCCAGAAATGATCTCAAAGCATCTAAGAATTCTCTTGACAGTTAGCACTTCAGACCATTCAGCTTCATAGAAAATAATTGTGTCATCCGCGAATTGGAGATGGGAGATGTTGATGGCATTTGACCCAATGAAAACTCCTTTGATCAAGCCCAACTTTTTTGCTCTTGCAAGGAGTAGGTTCAATCCCTCAGCCACCACATTAAAAAGAAAAGGTGATAATAGATCACCTTGCCTAAGCCCTTTTTGGAGGTAGAGTTCAGGGGCGGGTGAACCATTAGCCAACACAGAGATTCTTGTTGAGGAGATACAGGTGTGAATCCACTTCACCTACTTATCGCCAAAACCAAAATTTGATAGCATTTGGAGGAGATAGTTCCAATTGACCGTGTCATATGCTTTTTGGAAATCCAACTTCAAAATCAAGACCTTCTTGATTTTTTCCACCAATCCACCACCTCATTAGCTATTAGTACACCATCCAGGATGTTCCTACCCCCTAAGAATGCAGATTGAGCAGCATCTATAACAACATGGAGCATTTTTTTCAACCTATTAGCAAGCACCTTGGATAGAATTTTGTAAGTGGAGTTTATAAGGCTAATCGGCATGTAGTCTTGAATTCCTTGGGGATTGTCTTTTTTAGGGACCAATGTAATAAAGGAGCTATTTAAGTCCCCCACCAAACTAATATTAACAAAAAAACTCCTTCATAAACCTGATGATATCATTCTTCATAAATTTCCACCCTTTTTTATAGCAAATCATGTTAAACCCATTCGGCCCTGGAGCCTTATTACCATCATAGTCTGCCACTGCTGCCAAAATTTCATGTTCAGAAAATTCCACATCCAAGCTTATGAAATGCTGGCTTTGTGTAATCACCTTAAAAGGGCCCAAAAGCTTAGGTCTATACGTCCATTGCTTAGAAAAGATTAAATTGAAGTGATCATACACAGCTTGTTTAACCTCCAAAGGTTCCTTCACTAATTCCCATTCACTGACATGGAATCAATGGCATTGGTGTTCTTCCTATTAGTAGCTATGATGTGGAAAAATTTTGTACTTTTATCACCCTTAAGATTCTAGTTCAACCTTGACTTCTGCAGCCAAATTCTTTCCATTATCTTTCTGAGCCTCCATACTTCCCCCCATACCTCTCTTCGCTTTATACCTTCAACCTCATCTAGATCTCTGCTCTCAGCAATTAGATCTATGGCATGCAAATTCTCTTTAGCTTGCTTCAGTTTAGAATCTATATTCCCAAACACTTAAGAGTTCCACTGTCGTAGAGATTGTTTAAGTGCCTGCAACTTAATCTTCAGTTTGTAACCTGCCCAGCCATCCACCTGAGTACCCTCCCACACTTTCTTCACCTGCTTAAGAAAATAGGGATGAGATGCCCAAGCATTTACGAACCTAAATGGCTTTGGGCCCAGTTTCTGTCATCTTCCATAAGAATAATTGGACAATGGTCTGAGATGGATCTAGGACGACCCCAAAGTTTGAACCAAAACCAGACCAACCATTCTGGCTCAACAAGAAACCTGCCCAACCTGCTCCATCTCTCCCCTTCCACAGAATTACACCAAGTAAATTTCCTATCCAACATAGGGAAGTCAATCAGTTCCAGACAACTTATGAACTTACAAAAATCTGCCATTCCCCAGTCCCTTCTTACACAACCCTTCCTTTCATCTATTGATTTGATTTCATTAAAGTCCCCCATATACACCACAGTTTGGGAAAAACAACCTTAAGATTGATCAAATAAACTCATAAGCTTCTCCAGCACTCACATCATTAGGGCATACACATTCACAATCACACAGTCCAACCTATTAAATAAGGAACCTCATAGAATGATGAAGCTCCTATTGTAGCAGTAGTCAGCTAGATAATTTATTTTGTATTCAATTTTTGTGTTCCTCACATGGCTAATACAGCAACAGCTGTTGTTAACACCAACAACAAAACTAATGTCATCAATCACAAATAAGCCATAGCATAGTCAATGGCATCCAAGCGAATAGATTAGGTTGAAACCAAAATCCGTTGCAAATTAATGTGGAAATCAATGCCTTAATTAGTTATGGGAAATACCTGATACACACTCTATATCCATTTTGTTATGTATTTTTTTTAGCATATATTATACAAATATACGAAAATATTATATAATCTTTTGATAGTATTATGACATTTGTAGTTCTAAAATAAAATTACGTATTTTGTATTACGGATTTTTGTAATAACGTTACGCATTTTTTAATTCAAAAATTTCTAAACTATTTTTTTTACAACTTTTTCTTTCATTTTTTTTTTTCAAATCGATAATTCAAATATAGCCTTAATAAAAATATTTATTTTGATAAGGTTTCCCAAACAAGTGTCCGTTGAGCACACTAAAAAAAATAAAAAATAAAAAATAAAAAATAAAATAAAAAAAAAAAATTCTAGACACCCATTTTACTAATTTCACCATATTTAAAACAAGTTAGGTAAACTATGACATCAGTCCCTTTTATTTGAGTGAAATTTCACTATTTTTGTTTTAATTTCAACGATCTAAATCCATAGAGAAAATGAATAAATGAATTTTCAAAGCGAAATTAAGAACAAACTATAGAGACTATAAGTATAAATTATTCATTTTCCTTATTGTGAGGGAAATGCTAAAGTTCTCACGAAAGTTGCATGTGAGATTTTTTTCACTTGAAATATTAACAAAAACTGACAAAGAGGTCATATTAAAGCATAATGAAAATGTGGAGTTAAATTGGTGAAATTAAAATTATAAGGATCAAAGTAAAATTTTACTAAAACAAGACAAATCATGTGCAAATCACTAATCATGAAAAACAAGTTTTTTTTTTTTTTATGAGCAAAAATAACTTTATTGATGAAGAAAGCAATACAAGCATAAAACTTACATCAACAAAGAGGGAAGCACAAAAAAGCATCACCGCTAACCTTAACAATCCCAACTAGGTTGGTACCGCTAAGGAAGTAATATCATCTGCTAGCACTTGACCCAAGATTGGCGAGAAAATGGGACACAGATGTCTCAACCAAAAGAATAACAATAAATCAAAGTGCACATAAGCTAAATATAAAATGGGACACTAATGTCTCACACAAAATGAGACTCACATGATGTAAATCTACATATAAAGCCAAACTTTTATAATGTATTTATAATTTATTTTGTATTTAATTTTTGTGTTCCTCGCATGGCTAATACAGCAGTAGCTACTGTTAATACCAACAACAAAACTAATGTCATCAATCACAAATAAGCCATAGCATAGTTAATGGCATCCAAGCGAATAGATTAGGTTGTAACCAAAATCCGTTGCAAATTAATGAGGAAATCAATGCCTTAATTAGTTATGGAAAATACCTGATACACACTCTATATTCATTTTGTTATGTATTTTTTTAGTATATATTATACATATATACAAAAATATTATATAATCTTTTGATAGTATTATGACATTTGTAGTTCTAAAATAAAATTACGTATTTTGTATTTCGGATTTTTGTAATAACGTTACGTATTTTTTAATTCAAAAATTTTTAAACTACTTTTTTTACAACTTTTTCTTTCAATTTTGTTTTTGTTTTGTTTTTTTTTTTTTTTCAAATCTATAATTCAAATATAGCCTTATTAAAAATATTTTATTTTGAAAAGGTTTCCCAATCAAGTGTTCGTTGAGCACACTAAAAAAAATAAAAAATTCTAGACACCCCTTTTACTAATTTCATCATATTTGAAACAAGTTGGGTAAACTATGACATTAGTCCCTTTTATTTGAGTGAAATTTCACTATTTTAGTTTTAGTTTCAACGATCGAAATCTATAGAGAAAATGAATAGATGAATTTTCAAAGTGGAATTAAGTACAAACTATAGAGACTATTAGTATAAATTATTCATTTTCTTTATTGTGAGGGAAATGCTAAAGTTCTCATGAAAGTTGCACGTGACATTTTTTTTACTTGAAATATTAACAAAAACTGACAAAGAGATCATATTAAAGCATAATGAAAATGTGGAGTTAAATTGATGAAATTAAAATTATAAGGATCAAAGTAAAATTTTACTAAAATTAGAGAGACCAACACTATAATTTTTTTTTATCATTAAAAAAGAAGCTTTATTGATGGAAAATATACAAAGTATGATACATAATAACATCAATAAAGAGGACGGTGCAAAAAGTATCACAAAGATACATCAAGATCCCAACCAGGTTGACACCAAGATGCACACCAAATCATCTGCTAGCACACACTCCAAACTCCAAGTTGGTGAGTAACCAAACAACAGAGCAAAAGAAAACAAGCAAAACGCAAAACAACTAGAATACTACAATGACCAACAGCCAATGACAAATCCACCTCATGCAACTATGGACTCACCCAGCAAGCAACAACAATAGCATTACAAAAGCAGCATCTCAGCATCATAAACAGCGTCAATAACAAAAACAGCATCTCAGTAACTTCACAGCACTGGTAATAACATCTCAAGAAAAGCATATCTCTTGATCTGCAAAACCAACCTTGTAATCATGCCTAGTGCAATAGAGCAAGAAAGCCTATAACTGCTAACAAAGATCTTAACCCCCACCTAAACATGCTCGAACTTGATTAAGATTATACATAAAGTCACTCACCGAGTAATGCCACCCCTTTGATAATGAAACCAACCAAATAGCCACCATGGCTTTAATCAAGTCAAATAGATCCCTAATATCTGCAACAACACCATTAAATGTACAATCATTCCTTAGCTTTCATATAGATCACAGGGGCTGTAACGCCCCACTACTTGTTAGCCCAAGTAACTTGTGGGTCGATCAACAATACCCAAAAACTTAAGTCCAAGTTATTTAGTAGTAAGGTAGTGGTGCTTTATATGCCCAAGATCACCCATGCAAATTTCCGATGTGGGACAAGATGTTACAAACTCCCCCACTTATAAATCCTCGCGTCCTCACAAGGGTCTATAATCAATCAGAATACAACGACAAGCTTGTGGCTAACCCAGAATAAGTGACCTACATGGTTGTGTGCTATGAATGACAACGGGCCGGGCCGGGGATCACACTCCCCGTCCTTGATCCCCGATTGTGAAAATCTCCCTGATCCCGGCCCCGATCCCTGACGGGGAACTTACCACCATCCTCATGCCCTCCCCCTAACGGGGATCGGGTTTTCCTGACCCCGAAAATTTTCCAGCTCAAATTTGTTTCAACAACACCATCAACAACATCATCAACAACAACAACAACAACAACATCATCATCATCATCATCATCATCCCCAATTGTTTCATTTTTAACATCAATATATCAACAAAATCATCAACAGAGCATAAACCCCAAAAAAAAAGAAAAATGGACAGATACATACAGACATAGATGTATACATACATACACAAACAGATCTGAGATCTGTATATTTGTGTCACAAAGAGAGAAAAAGTGGACGATCGGCATCATCATCAGATCCACTAGCAAAAAAAAAAAAAGGACAGATACACACACATATATGTATACATACATACACAAACATATCTGAGATCTGTGTATCTGCGTCATCGAGAGAGAGAGAGAGAGAGAGAGAGGACGATTGGCGGTGATGGACAACAGAGGAGATCGGAGAAGGCAATAGTAGACAAAAGAGGACGATCGGTGTCGCGAACAGTGGTGATGGACGACAAAGGAGGACGATCAGAGGAGATGGGTGGTTGTGACTGCAACAATAGAGGCGATGGATGACAAAAGAGGACGACCAGCTTCACAGATAGTGGCGGTGATGCTGAGGAGGAGGAGAGGTACGAGAGTGTGAAAGAGAGTAGAAGGAAAAGAGAAAGAAAGAGACACAGAGGAAGACAGAGCTGAGATGAGGATAAGGGTTTGGTTTACATATGTATATATATATATAGGGGTAAACTACTAATTTCACTTTGGGGACAAACAGGGACGAGAACGGGAACGGGGACGGGGATGGGGACGAGGAGGAAGACGGGGACGAGGACGGGGATGGGCCGAGTACAGAGTTGGGACACTTATCCTCGTCCCCAGCCTGAAACTAATTAGGGATTGATTTTTGAATACCATCCCCGCCTCGTTGGGGATATTTTTCGAGGAAAAATCGCTCAAATCGGGGTCGGGGAGTCGGGTCCCCGTCGGGCTGGGTTCAAATTGCCATCCCTACTGTGTGCATGGGTTGGCTCTGATACCATTTGTAACGCCCCACTACTTGCTGACCCAAGTAACTTGTGGGTCAATCAACAATACCCAAAAGCTTAGTCTAAGTTATTTAGTAGCAAGGTAGTGGTGTATTATATGCCCAAGATCACCCATGCAAACTCCCGATGGGTGATCTTGGGCATATAAAGCACCACTACCTTGCTACTAAATAACTTGGACTTAAGCTTTTGGGTATTGTTGATCGACCCACAAGTTACTTGGGCCAGCAAGTAGTGGGACGTCACAGGACCACTAGAGGGACAATCCTCTAAATCTTTCTTTCTTGCTTCAAGAACACAACACCCCTTACCAATTCAGCAGATTAGCGATAGAACCTGGAATGACCCACTGCAGCCCCACCAAGTTAATAAAGATGACCAAACCTTCCGCACAAAAGAGCAGTGCAGCAGCACATAAAGAACTGATTCCACCTTAATTTTGCAGAAGCAACACAAGGAAGATGCACCTACAGCAAGAACCCCAATCCTATGTAAGAAAACTGAAGCTTTAATCTTGTGTTTCCACGCAAGCCAGGCAAAGAATTGCACTTTATGAGGTAAGCCATTATTTCAAAGCAACTTACTTGGTCTAGATACAATACAAACCCCCACATTAACAGAGCTGTACAAAGAAGATACTGAAAACACATCTGTGGAATTGGATGTTCATCGTGGGTAATCCACTCTGCCTAAGCTGCAAGGCCAGATTGAAGAACATAGACTAATCTCAACATTTCAACTCTTTCCCATTAAAAAAAAAAACTCCCTTCTTGGTAATATAATCCATACCCCTAAAGTCTCCTTTAGATTAACAAACAAATTGAGTAATCCTTCCTTCTCCCTAGATAGACTAAACAGTCTAGGGAAATCATCTTTCAAATATAGAGAATAAGAATTTAGATGTGAGGCCACCACTATTGAAAAGTAGACTTCTGGGGCTTTAATTTAGACTCGAGAATCACCCAAAACCGAGTTTGGATGAGAGAGATATGCCTGTTTGAAATCGGGCTTCAAAGCAATTTTTTTGTGGCCGACTGGCCACTTTTTGTGGACAGTCGTACAAGTACTTGGCCGGCCAGCCAGGTGTCCCAACAGGTAGATATTTTGCAGCTAGTTATCCCCCATATGTGCATATCTTGCACTAGCAGTCTTTATACATATATTTATGATAGAAGAAACTGCTTTTCTATAAATACAAGACCAACCCACTTGATTTTAAGTTAGAAAAAATTCCAAAGACTCCAAAACTTGCATAGCACTCTCTCTCTCTCTCTCTCTCTCTCTCTCTTTATCTTGAAATCTACACACACTCTCTCTACACTTCCTAAACCAAAAATTTGGCTATTCTTGCTGAGGTTCTTAAGCTCAAATCTCTGCCCTTGAGAATGAATACCTTGTAGTTTGTGAACAAAAGAGTTACTCCTCTTCAAGAGGTATAACTTTGACTATCTTTACACTACTTTTTTCCTCTCTTTTCTTGCTATTTTTGTATTGTTTTTACATTGTTTTACGGGCTGAAACTTGTGGCTTAAAGCTATCAAAGTAGAAGGGTTGACCATCCTTCTTTATTTTTCAAGCTTTTGCCCTTGTGTTTCCCATCTATTTTTCAACTTTTTTCTAGCTTTTTACCACTGTTTTCAGAGTTTTTCAAAAGCTACAAATGTGGTTTTGAAGTCCTAAAAATGGAGGGGTTAGCCACCCCTCCTTAGGCTTGCTTACTAGCTTTATTTTCTCCATTATTTTAGTTAACTTTTTCAAGATTTTTCTTGTAAATTCCAGCACTATTTTTGTGAGTTTTAGGATTGTTTTAGGGTGTTTACTTCAGTTATGCTTTGTATAGTATGCTTGTAGTGTTGTAGTCCTCATAAGTTTGGTAGTTTAAGCCTTAGACACCAACCTATTTGAGTTGATAGCATTTATTTTATGTTTATCATACTTGTGTTCACACTTGCAATAACCATCTTTGTACTTTCCCTCCTTTCTTGGTTTTATTTGTTTGAGAGTCATTTCAAATGAGTGTTGTTTAAGCATGAGAAAGAGACCTTCCATGCTTAATGGTTTAATTTCTTCGGAGGTTCATTACTAGGGCATTACATCTCTCTCATGTCCAAAACAACTTCTTGTTTGGCACTTTTCTCCATTTAGTGGACTTAAGTCTCATTCTTGGACTAAAATGACTAAAGAATGGAAAGGTAATTAAAAGAGACAATAAAATTGGACTAAAATGGAACAAGATAATAAAATCAAGTTGGGTTTCGTTGGACGTTAATTGAACCCATTGAGTCTTGAGCCATTTCATACTTGTTAGTGATGATAATGGTTCAAGAATCAATGTCAACCACTTTTCTTGATCAATTCCATGATAAGGAGGAGGTTTTGTTAGTCTCTTATTTTCATTAATTGAGCTTTTGTCCAATCGAGTCATAGATCATCATGCAATAACCTTACGACCATTGATGATTTGTGAATCGATTCTATCCCCTCCTTTGATCAATTTCATGATAGGGAGAGGTAGAGGGGATAAACATCTCCTGGAAACACTCTGTTTCTGCTCTGTTTTTTTTTTTCTGCTATAGCAGGGCAGTAACAAAAATAGTGGCCGGCCGGCCGGCCAACATTTGAATCCGGCCGACCACCTCTTTTCTGCCAAGCAGTGTCATTTTTCTTGCAAAACAGAGCAGAAATTGAGACAAAAACACAATTATTTTCTAACTACAAACAAAACAGTTCTGGCAGCAAAACAAAGGCATTTTCGAGGGGAAAATTCATGTTCATGCATAAGCCATTCCTCGCTTCTCGGGGCCCGTTTAATTATGTGAATAGTAGTATGTTGTATCTAGATTAATTCCTTTGAACTTGTAATAGTTAATTACTTAGTTAATTAATATTGTGTTGTAACTAATTAGTTAGTTTACTTCTAATTTGTAATAGTTAGTTAGTTTAGCTAATTCATTTATTGGTGTTGTAATAATTAGCTAGGACATTTATTTGGGCCCTCTTGTGTGAGGGCAAATATGTAATAATGTGTGTGTCTCTTCCAACCTTCATTTCTTTCTCCCTTTTATTTACTTGCTTTTGATGGATAGCATAGAGCATTATGTTTCCTTTAGCATTTTCCATGGTTCGCATCTATTCGTTTCGCATGCATAGGGTTTGGTACATCATTCTAACTTTATGATTGTACCTTAAGTTATGTGAATACGTGCTTAAACTGCATACTATCAAATTGATTCATAAGTCATGTTAATGAACCAGACCTATAAGTTACATTTTTGCACGCGTTGCATTAGTCATTCTACATCGTTAGAATCATGCCTTTTTCTAACTATTTTCTTTCTTTTGGCTTGCCATGAATACTTAGGGTAAGCATTTTTTGTTTAGTGTATTGCATGAGTGTGATTGTTGCCATATCAAGCATGATTACTATGAGGCTAAGTGCTTAAATGACATAGATGTTTGAATGTCGGTGGATGAAGGCCTTTTCACTTGAATTTGGGTAATTTGATTAATGTAAATATGAGCCCACTTTTTCAAGTAGTACATTTTCAAAACACATTTCAAAAGAAACATGAAATCAAAGCATTCTAAATTTTGTGAATTAGTCTATACTTGTGTGCATCACATAGTAACGATAGCATAATAATCAGAATAAGAGCATATAATGTAAATAAGAATCACATTATGATTAGTAGAGGCCAATCTTTGATCATGTGAGTGGGGTGCTTAATTCATGACATTTCCCTCTCATAACTAAGTTCCCCGAGCCAAGACACTTTGGTAATGATGAACTAATGGCCTTTGGCACAAGTCATAGGTTTTCTAAGTTTTCCAAACATATTTATGTGACGACTCTGAAATCTGGCAATGCACTCCATTTTTGGCATCTTTGATTCAAAACTCAATTTTCTAAAATGATTTGCCTACTTTGGACTCTTTTGTGTTTATTCGTTTCACATTGCACTTGTGAAATCAGATTTAGAACCACGGGAGTCCGAACTGTAGGGCTATCGCATCCGAAAGGAGCACGAAAAGCAAGCTATACAACTGTGCTTTTTGAAGCCACATCCATTCTACCCTTCTATGAAATTGCCAAGCCTTCCTCAAAACCTCTCTTCTTCTAGCCTTTTTCGTTTCAACTAACTCTCCATTTTCAGCTAACAAGTTCAACTCATGTAGTTCATCCTCAGCAGCCTTCAGCTGAGCTGTAACATCCCCAAAGACCTGCTGATTCCACTTTTTGAGAGCCCCACGGAGTAGCTTAAGCTTACTCTGTAAGATAAATCCAGCCCTCCCTTCAACCATAGCCTCGTTCCAAACTTTCTCTAGGAAAGCTGAGAACTTGAGATGCAAAAGCCATGCATTGATGAAATGGAATGGCCTAGGACCCAAGTCCTTGTCATCCTTCGTTAGAATTAAAGGACATTGATCTGAAAGAAGCCTAGGAAAACCCCATAACTTGACCTTGAAAACTTCAACCCATTCTGGATTAACTAAAAATCTATCAATTCTACTCCACTTCACCCTTTCTTGTGCATTACACCAGGTAAACTTCCTTCCCAACAAAGGAATATATGACAACTCATAAGTATCAATGAAGCTATTGAACTCTCTCATTCCCATATCCCTTCTAGAGCAACCTCTCATCTCACCCACATTTCTAATCTCATTGAAATATCCACCAATGCACCAGGGCTTAGCAAACTTCAACTTCAAGTCACACAAAATACTCCACAACTTTCCTCTATTACTCCCTCATTTGGAGCATAAATATTAACAATCACACACTCAGAATACTCCAACACTATAATTTACTCACGCTTTTTAACCTTTTCACTTATTTTCAATTAATTTTGGGTAAACTACATTTTGAACTTTTATAATTTGACGCAAATTTTACTTTAGTCCCTATTTTTTAAAACGATAGTTTGGTCTTAAACTTTAAATCTAGTTTTAATTTGGTCCTTCTATTTAAGTTGAAGGTTAAAATTAAAAATTTTATTACACTTATCAATTTCATAAGTTGTTCACATAGAAAAAATTAATGAAAATTTGGACAAAATGATCAGATGGTTAATTGATGAAAATTTCACTTTAGTCCCTATAATTTCAATTTGAACAATTTGGTCCCTACCCTTGAATTTTAGTTTCAATTTGGTACATTTCTCAGAAATTGAGGTTAAAATTAATAATTTTGGGACACTTGTTAATTTTCTAAGGTTTCAATTTGTTACTTTCGTCTAAATTGGAGGTTAAAATTAATAATTTTGGGATGATTATCAATTTTGTAAGGGTAAATTACATTTTGCACCTCTGCACTTTGCACCAAATTTAGCCCCTACACATGAATTCATGACAATAAACCTCCTACACGTCTGGTCAAATCCCACTTTGGTCCCTACACATGAAATCGCGACAGTCAATCCCCTGTATTTTTACTCAAACCTCACTTTAGTCCCTACACAAGTGTTAATGTCCCTCTTTTGTTATTTCATTTTCAAATCTTTAACAAAATCCATTCATGTGACAAAAATGTGACTACGAAATATAGGTAAAAGAGAAAAATTATCCATGTTTCCCACTAATGTACTTTGTTCTACGTGATAAGCACATGAGAGTTATATAATACAATATATATATATATATATATATATGTTCGTATGGTAAAAATTGGGATGAAAATACAAGAAAATAGAACTTTTGAAATTTAAAAAAAAATGTGACAAAGAAATCAAAGAGAAAGAAAGATGAATAGACAGAAGATTATGTTACCGTAAAAAAATAGAATTTCGTGATTTCAATTTATGCAAAACCCTAGTTTATCTTCTTAATTGTTCACAATCAGTGCTTTGTTTTTAGTCTAATACAGTAATATTTTGATGTAAATTTTAAGATAAAGTATGTATTGGTGGAAAATGTAGATGATTTTCTTTTCTTACGCTCATGTCGTAGTCACATTCTTATCATATAACTAGATTTGTTAAAGATTTAAACAATTGAGTAACAAAAATGGGACACTAACACTTATGTAGGAAGCAAAGTGAGATTTGACCAAAAGTACAGGGGGTTGATTGTCACAATTTCATGTGAAGGGACCAAAGTGGGATTTGACCAGAAGTGTAGGGGTTGACTATCATGATTTCATGTGTAGAAGCCAAAGCGAAATTTAGTGCAAACTGTAGGGGTGCATAATGTAATTTACCCATCTTCTAATGTGTACACGTAGGCAAAATTAATAAAAATTTAGACGGAATGACCAAATTGAATCTAAACTTAAAGTATAAGGATTCAATTATTCAAATTAAAACTGGATGTAAAATGTAGGGTTCAAAAATGACAAGCGTAGATTTAACGTGTAGGTCTTATTTCTCGTGTATTAATTGGGATATTTTGGAACTAAATTCTTGCACTTCACTAGGAGGTTAGTAATTCGAATCTCCCTACTTGCGTGTGAGTCTTATTCGCTGTGTATTAATTAGGACATCTTCTCCTACTTTGAGAGTGTCTTTGTAAAGTCTGTATTTGATTTTCATTACTATAATTGTAATTTATTGGATTTCATTCTAATATCTCATATGAATCAAATCTATAAGAAAAAAAAAATTATTGAAATTAAAATGATAGATACTAAAAAAAAATTAATTAGACTATAAACATAAAAAAGTGTAATTTACCCATACATTTTTTATACAAATCTTGACGGAACAGGTAACAGCTAACAATTTTTTTTTTTTACATTAATAAATTAAAATTTCTGAATTTTTATATGTCAATTTCTACGCTTGAAATTTGTGTGGACATAAGCCAAACTAGAGTAGGAGTGTAAAAATGGCCCGCCGCCTAGGGTAAGCTCAGCCCGTTTAGGCTCGAGCCCCTGGGCCTGGGCCATCATTTCCCAGCCCATCGGTTTGCTTAAGGCCCACTCAAGGCCCGGCCCGCCTCGCCCGAGGTTCAGTGTCTGTTTTAGTAAAAAATAATAAAATTTTGATAGAAAAATTTAAAAAATAAAAAAAAAAAATAGTCAAGCACGCCCAAGGTCCGAATACTCCTGGGCCTAGACCTAAGCTTAATTTTTTTCGCCCCATGGGCCGGCCCAGCCCGACTTGAATTTTGGCGGGAACCCACGAGACCCGACATGGGACGGGCTAGATTTACACCCTGAACTAGAGTTTAGTTATGATTGATAAAATTGAAAGCTTCCTTTGCATATGACTCATGTTTCATCATAGTTTAAAGCTAATTAATCTATTGAGCTTGGCTCAAAATTAGCCCAATAAACTTAAAGAGTAATAATATAAAAATAAAAATAATAATAATTGTACTTTGGTTCTTACACTTTAAATCTAATTTCAGTTGTTTTATCGTTCAAGTTGAAAGTTAAAATTAAAGAGTTTAGGACACTCATTAATTTTTTAAGGTATATATGTCAAAAAAAAAATTTAACAAAAATTTAATGACGAAATGACTAAACTAAAACTACATCTAAAGTATAGAGATCAAACTATGAAAATTAGATAAGTAAAAACCATATTGAAATTTGAGTCCAAATATAAAGATCAAAAGTGTGATCAACCCATAAAAAAATTATACAAAAAAATTTATATAGAATAATATGATAGATTTATATCTATCTGTTCATTTGAGGAGTTTTTCATTTAAATTTCTATTTACATATATCATTTCCGATAAGGATATCAATACGTATAAGGCTATATTAAAAGGGAAAAATCCAATTTTTCCCATTAAACTACTAATTTGAGCAGTTACTCCTTAAATTATTGATATTAGTCCATTTTACTTAAATAGTAGGAGTCTATATTTTTTTATGGAATATCAAACCGAAAAATCCAATTTGTCTCATCAAACTAGTTGTACCGCTATATTTTTGTAACCACTAATTTGAACAGTTACCCCTTAAATTATTGATATTAGTCCATTTTACTTAAATAGTTAGGAGTTTATATTTTTTATGGAATATCAAACCTGTCAATAAACAAAAATATTTGTGAGTATGATTTGCTTAGTTTTATTAAATATTTTAAAATAATTAGTTATGTTTTGTTGCATATTATATTAGATATTTGTGTACTTTTTTTTAATTAATAAAAAAAAATTATTGATGGGCAAAACTTGAAAAGTAAATCTTCAAGAGAAAAAAAAAAGAAGTGCAAAGTGCATCATTTATGACTGATAAGAATATATCTCGGCTAGTGCAAGAAGAGGATGATGAGTCAGTTGTACAGTACTCCATCGAGCCTCAGCAAACAAGATCAAGTCTCAACTATCATAACTAACCTCTAACTAAATACTGTTAGAGAAGTTAGTTATGTAACCTCTCTTAGTTAGGTTAACTGTAGTTGAGTTAGCTGTTGTAACAAACATCTTTATAAAGTGTAATAGTTGAAGTACGAATGACAACAGAATACAGTGCATTCAATATTACAATTAGAGCTAAAACAGATCCAATTTCAATGGATGTTCTATTTTCACTTCTCTGTTCTGAGGCTATTCACATTGAAAGTGCATCTAAAGTTTCTTCTGATTCACACATGGCCTACTTTGCTTCTAATACTGCTTCATCACAGTCTCAAAATTCTAGTTCTCGAAATACTTATCGAACCAATGTCCACAGAGGAGATCGCACTGATTCGCGAGGTGGTAGATTTCCTTCTCGTGGCCGCAGAGGTGGACGATCCAATTTTACTTCTGTTATATGCCAGATCTGTGGCAAGAATAATCATATTTCTCTCAACTGTTGGTACCGTATGGATTCTTCTTTTCAGCCATCTGCTTCTTCGAAGCCTTTTCATCATTCATCCGATGGCTCAAGTAAAGCCTATGTTGCTTTTGCACCAAATCGTCCTGAGAACTGGTATTTGGATTCTGCTGCTACCAGTCATATCACACATGATCTTCAAAACTTACATATGTATCAACCCTACAAAGGTCATGATCAAGTAATGGTTGGTGATGGTGTCTCTCTTCCCATTCAGCACAAGGGTAATGGTCTTCTCCTTACTCATTTTTTCTCTTTCCAGTTTCATAATGTTCTTCATGTTCCTCAAATTTCAGCCAATTTGATTTCAGTTCATCGACTAGTTAATGATAATAATTGTACTACAACATTTGATGCTGATCATTTCATTATTCAGGACAAGACAAGTAAGGTTGTCTTGTACAAAGGTGTTTCCTCTCAAAGCCTTTATCGTCTTCCAGCTGCTCTTCCTTCGTTTCTTCCTCGTCAAGCATGCTTCAGAACTACTACTACTTCTTCTCCTGACATATGGCACTCTAGACTAGGCCATCCATCTACTCACAAATTTAGATTTCTTTGTAATAAATTTCAGTTGTCTATACCTAGTAATAAAACTTTTGTTGTTTGCTCACCCTGTTGTGTTGCACAGAGTCACAGCCTGCCTTTTAGCCTATCTACTACTGTTGTTAATCAATCATTTGCTTTGGTTCACAGTGATGTTTGGGGACCTTTTACAGTTCCTTCTTCTCCTTCTACTTACAGATTTTATGTCTTATTTGTTGATGAATATAGCAAGTTTACATGGATATTTCCTTTGCATTATAAAAGTGAGGTTTTTTTTCCAAATTTATGGAGTTTAAGGCCTTTGTGGAAAATCAATTTGAGGTTTCTCTTAAAATTTTGCGCACTGATAATGGTTCTGAATTTCTTAGTACTTCATTTCAAAATTTTCTCATGAAGTTTGGTGTTGATCATCAATTAGCTTGTCCCTATACACCAGCCCAAAATGGTGTTGCTGAGCGCAAGCATCGCCATGTTGTGGAAACTGCTGTTCCTCTTTTACATCAGTCTTCTGTTCCACTCACCTATTGGTTTGAAGCAATTGCTACTTTTGTTTTTCTTATAAATCGCATGCCTAGTTCCAAATTACAAGACCTCACACCTTTTGAAAAATTATTTCATAAATGTCTTGATTTTTCTTTCCTTCGTGTTTTTGGCTGTCTTTGCTATCCTTGGTTGCGTCCTTATTCTACTCATAAACTTCAGCCACGGTCTTCTCCTTGTGTTTTCTTAGACTATGTTCCTGCTACTAAGGGGTATCGGTGTTTAGATCCCTCTTCCAACAAAATATATATTTCTCGCCGTGTCACTTTCCATGAACACATTTTTCCTTTTTCTTCATTGTCCATTTCACCATCTGTTTCATCATCAGCTTCTTCCTTACAGTCTTTCTTTTGGCCTGTTTTTGTTTCTCCAGCCAGGTCTGTCTCTTCATCCCAGGCTGTCCCTCGCTCTGTGTCTGCTCAGTCAGCCTCTGTTCCACATATTGCTCCTACTTTTATTGTAGCTCAACCTATCTCACCTACTCCTGCTGTATCTCCTACATCTGCTGGTCTTGTTCTATCATCTTCTGTCTCTCATAACTCTGCTCACTCTGCTTCTCTTTCTCCTTCATCTTTAGCTCCTATTCCACCTCCCTCTTTATGTGCTGATTTGTCTTCTTATTCTCTTCCTAGTTCTCTTGTTCCTCCTCCTACTTCTACTTCTGCAAATGTTCATCCTATGACTACTCGATCTAAAGGTGCTTCTCTTGCTGCTCCTTTGTCCTTTGCTGCTGTTTCTTCTGATCGTCTTGAGCCTTCTAATTTTAAGGCTGCTTCTCTTTCTCCTACTTGGTCTACTGCTATGGATGCTGAATTTTAAGCTCTTCAACAGCAGCATACCTGGTCCTTAGTTTCTCTTCCTTCTAGAAAATAGTCTATTGGATGTAAGTGGGCCTATCGGCTTAAAAAGAATTCAGATGGTTCTGTGGCTAGGCATAAGGCTCGTTTGGTTGCTAAGGGTCATCTTCAAGAGGTGGGTTTTGATTATCGTAAGACATTCAGTCCCGTTGCTAAGCAGCCTACTATTCGAATTTTGCTCTGTATGGCTTTACATTTTCAGTGGCCTATTAAACAAATGGATATTTCTAATGCCTTCTTTCATGGAGTTTTGGATGAAGAAGTGTATATGACCCAACCTCAGGGATATGTTGATCCTCAGAATCCTTAGTTGGTTTAGAGATTGCACAAGGCCTTGTATGGGCTTAAGCAAGCTCCACGGGCGTGGTATTCTACGTTCTACAAGTTTCTTCTCTCCAATGGCTTTGTGATTAGTTCTTCTGATTCTTCTCTTTTCATTCAACATACCTCTACTACTCTTAATGTGCTTCTCATCTATGTTGATGACATTCTCTTAACCGGTAACAATCCCTCTCATATTTCTGCTCTTATTGACTCCATGCATGCTTCTTTTTCCATAAAGGAGTTAGGAGATCTTAACTATTTTTTGGGCATTTCAGTTGTGCATTCTCCTACAGGGTACTTCTTGTCTCAATCTAAGTATGCTCTTGACATTCTTCATAAAGCTGGACTGACCAACTGTAAGCCTTGTGCTGCCTCTATGTCTGTCAAACCTTCCTCTACTAGTTCTTCTTCGATTCCTTTTTCTTAGTCATCTCTCTATAGGAGTCTTGTGGGGGCTTTACTGTATCTTACCATTACATAGCCTGTCATTGCCTTTGTTGTTAATCATGCTTGCCAGGCCATGCAGTCTCCTTTTGAGGTTGATTTTGCTGTCGTTAAGCATCTTCTTCGGTATTTGAAGGGGTCGTTCTCTCAAGGATTGCAGTTTACCTCTGGTCCTCTTGATCTTTTTGCCTATTCTGATTCGGATTGGGCTAGTAGTTTAGTTGATCGTAGGTCCACTACGGGATATTGTGTGTTTTTGGGACCCAATCATATCTCTTGGTCTGCTAAAAAGCGACCCATCGTCTCGCATTTCTCCACTAAAGCTGAATATCGTGCTTTAGCCCAGGCAGCTACTGAGCTTAGTTGGCTTCAAATGCTTTTATCTGATCTCAAGGTTCATTCTTGCTATCCCATTTTATGGTGTGACAATTTGTCTGCTATCTCCCTTAGTTCCAATCCAGTGTTTCATGCTCGATCTAAGCATATTGCTGTGGACTATCATTATATTCATGAACGGCTCGCTGCTAAACAGGTTGTTGTCCGGCATATTTCTTCTTCAGACCAGTTGTCTGATCTCTTTACTAAGCCTTTACTTGTGTCTCGTTTTCAATTTCTTCTGTCCAAGCTCTTGCCGTCGTCCCCTCCTCTGAGCTTGCAGGGGCATGATAAGAATATATCTCAGCTTGTGCAAGAAGAGGATGATGAGTCAATTGTGCAGCACTCCATCAAGCCTCAACAAACAGGATCAAGTCTCAACTATCATAACTAACCTCTAACTAAATATTGTTAGAGAAGTTAGTTATGTGACCTCTCTTAGTTAGGTTAATAGTTAGGTTAACTCTAGTTGAGTTAGTTGTTGTAACAAACTTCTTTATAAAGTGTAATAGTTGAAGTATGAATAACAAGTTGAACAAATTCAAAATATTCTTTAATGACCAACTTATATCAATTAAGTTGGCACAAAAATGCGAGCCAAATCACCTAGAAACACCAATCACAAAAGAATAAGTCGATACGGTATCAACTAAAAGAGTAACAATCCACTACCTATTATAAAAGTGTGAAAACTTATCATATTTTTTACTTTTTTTAAATGTTAATTCTACCCTCTCAAATCTACTATATTTTTTTAAAGTCATGAAGAGTTCTATATAAGCCAACTATCTCTTTATTTTTAGAATTAAACACTCAAAAATGATATATCCGTTTCCAAGAATTTTATATAAATATTAGCAAATCGTCTCATTTCTTATCAATATCAACAACAACAAGAGAAAAAAAAAAAAAGAAAAAAAAAAGAAGCCATCTCCTTACTTTTTATATTGATGATGATTGAAGAACAAAGAATAATTATTTTTTCTTATTTTTTGTGTTTGCTTCTATACTGATGTACATAATATTCATAATTCTCAATCATGGATCAAATCATTGTAAATAATTTTGGTTGAATCTTAAAGTTGTATCCATTCGTTCGAATCTTGACAAAGGAAAGCACATATGTTTTTAAAATAGAGATTTGTGCTCCGTTTCAAAATTTCGTAAGTTATCTTAATACACTTTTTTTTTTCTTTTTTAATTATATTTTATGAACTATAATATTTTACATTGTACTTTAATAACCAAGATATAATGTCAAAATTACTAACAAGAACCACTTTCGTTGATTTTATTGTTTAAATCTATTTTTTGATTTTTGATTTTTCATATATTTTCAGTTTTGGTGATTAATGATATTAAAATTTCTTCATATTTTATATTTGAATTATATTTTTATATGAAAATCTAATATCTAATAATCTAAATAGAATTAAAAAGTAAAATATTGGTAAAAAAAAAATTATAAATTCAAACATGCACTGATTTTTCATTATTATAATTTTTTTTCCAAAAAGAATAAACAACAAATATTTTCTAAGTGTATTTAGATTAAGTGAATCTAAATCTAAAAGTAAAATTAAAAATTAAAAAAGTATTAAATTAAGTAAATCTAAAAAAATAAATAAAAGGGTTATTAAAAAAATGTCAAAGACAAAAAAACATGAAAATCAAAAAATTCAAAACAAAAATTTGAAAAATCAAAACAAACCAAACACTATAAATTTCTCTTTTTTAAAAATATTTCTTCACTAATCTCTCATTTTACACAAATTATTCACAAATTCCTATCAATTTTTATGTGAATTTAATAATCTAATTAAAAAATAATGCGTACAAACAAAAATGTAACACTAAATGTCTATATTATGACGAACTATTTAATTATAAATAACTAACTTCCCATTGTTACATATTACAAAAGATTTCACATACTACTTTTGTGATATCTTATATATGTCAATGTCTACATATATAAATATATATAAAAAATATAAATGTAAATTTATATATGTTACTGTATTCATATATTGTCAATCTTTAATGCTATATTACCATCATATATTTTAATTTCCTAACATGTATCACTTTAATAATATAGTTATATTTGTTAGGAAAAAACTGTAGAATTGTATATTATTCTCCTATCAACTTATTTTGAATACACACACATATATATACATGTCATACAAACAAGTGTCTACAACAAACACTTTTAATAATAAACTAAGACTTTGCAAAGCACTTCTATCACGACAATAATTGTATTTTTTTTCCCTCATAGAAAAAATCACATTATTGAGGAAAAATGGATTTTGAAATTCATAACAATATGATATTGCCTCAAGCTCTTATTCGTCAAAATATTTTTATTACAATGAGTCATAATCATAAGTAAGAAGAAAAACAAGATGATGGTGAAACAATAATTACAAAAGATGTATTGAACATGCTCTCTAAGCAAAGTTAGACGAGTTAAAGCAAAAAATGTCCTATTTGTTATGAAGTTCAAGAAAAATACTGTACTTCATACACACATTTTATATTTATAAAATTTCTCATTTATCATTTAAATTCTTCAGTCAAGTATGTATTCATTTCTTACTTAGTTATATATTGGATATAGATCAATTTACTTATACAAGTTTATTAGGTATACCTCCTTGGTGGAATATGGGATCCGATTGGTTTATTAAAATATTTGGTTTAATTTGGTGTTGGTTATAATATATTTTTTATATATTATATCTGACTTTTGGAAGTCCAATGGGTATTTAATAATTTGTTTGGTGGCATCTAGGATTTTCATAAATGCCCAAGAATCAATAATATATATATATATATATATATTGTTTCTTTTGAAGGTGCAGCGGCTGTTAATATATTTGATGAAAAATTCGGTGAGTTTGGCTTGGTGGAGGAGCAGCAGTAGGTTTTGATCAAATTTGGTGGGTTCTTTGTGTGTGATTTGATGCTGTTACAATCTCTGTTTTGAAGCTGATTTGGGTTATTATTTTGGATCTTCTTCAATTATGTTTCAAAGACATTTGTTCATCTATTTGGTGAGGTCTTTCCTCTTGATTATTTGTGATTATTTAGAATTCACCTAAAGGTGGTTTGTGAGACCATTCGTGTCTTGTTTGTAATCGTTTGGAAACTTTTTTAGTTGATAGTGGAATCAAATTTCGATTCCATGAACGTATCTCACATTAAGGAAACCATGTAAAAATCTTGTGTCGCTGTCGATTTAATTTTTCACATTAGTTTTTATTCCCATTGATTGATTTACTTGTGAAAAATCATCTATTTTTCCTGACAATTGGTATCAAAGCTTATGACTTATTTGGGTTTATTTATTTGTGTAAATCAATTGAGAAAAATGTAGGTCGTGTGTCTAGCTTTAATGGAAGCAATTGGGTAGCTTGGAAAACTAAAATGAATGACCTATTATTTTGTAAAGATTTATTTGGGCCTATTGAGGGTGATAGTGGCAAACCCAAGGGTATGAAAGATGATGAATGGAAGAGGCTTAATCGAAAGCAGTCGGTGTTATTCGTCAATGGATTGATGACAGTGTATTTCAATATGTTGATACTGAAACTTCAGCACATGATTTATGAAAAAAACTAAAAGGTTTTTATGATAGAAAATCAACCATAAATAAAGTTTTTCTGTTTTGAAAGTTGGTTAATTTAAAATATAAAGATGGCAGCCCCATTCCGGAACATTTGAATGAAATAAAGAGTATTGTTAACCAACTTGATTCTGTGAAAATTGTTTTGATGATGAGTTGCAGGCTTTTATGCTACCTAGTTCTTTGCCTGAAAGTTGGGAGCTTTTAATTGTGACAGTTAGAAATACGGCGCCCAGTGGAATTATCACAATGAGCCAAGTCACTAGTAGCTTGTTGAATGAAGAAACTAGAAGAAAATCAGCAAGTTCTTCTCAATCAAAGGCATTTTTAGTGAGAGGTCAAAGCAAAATAAGGGGGAGGAGACTCCTCGTGGTCGTGATCGAAGCCATGACAAATCAAGAGATGGTTCGTTTTCAAAAAAAGACATTGAGTGCCATTATTTCCATGAGAAAGGGCACATAAAGTGGGAATTTTGAAAGATCAAGAACAAGGAGAAAAGGCATGACAAAAGTGTGGATAAGAAGCAAAAAGACACAATGACAGTTACTATCGACATTGATCTCATGGTTGTTTGTGAAGATGATTGTATTAATTTTGTGGGTCAAGAGAGTAATTGGGTGATTGATTTCGATGCTTCTTTTCATGTGACTTCTCGAGTTGATTTCTTCACTACTTACACCAAAGGAGATTATGGTTGTGTTCAAATGGGTAATGAAGGTTTGTCCAAAATTATTGGCACGGGTGATTTTAGCTTAGAAACAAGTTTGGGTCGCAAGTTGTTACTTAAAAATGTGAGACATGTTCTAGACATTCGCCTCAATTTGATCTCTACCAGGAAGCTAGATGATGAAAGCTACAATAACAAATTTGGTGATGGAAAATAGAAGCTCACAAAGGGTTCTTTGGTGGTGATTAAGTGCAAAAAGACTCACACACTTTATTCAATACAAGGAAAAATTTGTAAAGGTATTATCAATGTACTTCAGTATGACACTTCTACCGAATTATGGCACAAATGGCTTAGGCACATGAGTGAAAAGGGGTTACAAGTTTTGTTCAAGAAAGAGCTTCTACCTGGTTTGAAAGGTACACATCTTAAACTTGTGTTCATTGTTTGGCGAGCAAACAATATAGAGTTTCTTTTCATAAAAATGTTGTTTTTAGAAAAGAAAATGTTTTGGAGTTGATTCATTCAGATGTTTGTGGTCCTTTGAAAGTTGGAACACATAGTGGTGCACTTTTTTTTGTTACTTTCATTGATGATTATTCAAAGAAATATTAGGCCTTTGTAGTAAAAACTAAAGATCAAGTTCTAGATGTGTTTAAGTATTTTTAAGCCATGATGGAAAGAGAAATAGGGCATAAATTGAAGTGCATCTAAACAGACAATGGTGGTGGATACATTGGGCCATTTGATGAGTATTGTCACAGCCAAGGTATTTGGCACCAAAAGAAAGTTAAGAAGATTCCTCAACAAAATGGCTTTGCCAAGAAGATGAACCGCACCATTGTGAAAAGAACAATGTGTCTACTTTTACATCCTACATTGCCAAGACCCTTTTGGGGTGAGGCAATGAGGACATCGGTTGACATGATCAACTTGTCTCCTTCCTATCCTTTGAATGGTGATATTCCTGAAAAAGTTTGGACTGGCAAAGATGTGTCTTATGAGCAGTTGAGAGTGTTTGGTTTTGTTTACATGCCAAAGGATGAGAGGTCTAAGCTTGATAGAAAGTCAAGAAAATGCATTTTTCTTGTCTATGGGTGTGATGAATTTGGTTATAGATTGTGGGATCCGATTGACAAGATAGTTATTCGAAGTAGTGGCGTTGTGTTTCTTGAAGACCAAACAATTGAAGACTTTGGCAAATGTGATAAATTAGAGCTAAAAACTAGTATTCTTATTGACATGGATCTATCTCCTGCATCTTCGGGAGATATGCAGCCACCTCTTGAAGATGTAGATACCGATTCTACTTGAAATGCAATTGAGCCCAAAATTGAGGAAAAGCATCCAACTCAAGAACCGCCATCACAACTTGAGTTGAGAAAATCTACAAGGGACTGGCAACCTTCGAGAAAGTATCCTCCCAATGAATTTGTGTTGATTTCTGATCAAGGGGAGTCTAAGAGCTACCAAGAAGCAATTGAGCATGCAAAGAAAGATAATTGGAAAAAAGCCATGGAAGAGGAGATGAATTCTTTGCTTGAAAATCACACTTATGATTTAGTGAAGTTGCCTAAGGGGAGGAAAATTCTGAAAAATAAGTGGGTTTTTCAAATTGAAGAATGATAACAAGAATCTGAGGTATAAAGCACATCTTGTTATGAACGGCTTTTGGCAAAAGAAAGGTGTTGACTTTGATGAAATTTTTTCGCTAGTTGTGAAGATGTCTTTTATTCGGGTTGTACTTAGCATAGCTGCAAGTATGAATCTTGAACTTGAACAACTTGATGTGAAGAAATTTTCAAGGAGCAACCGGAAGGTTTTGTGAAAAAAGGGAAAAGATAAATTTGTTTGCAAATTGAAGAAAAGTTTGTATGGTCTCAAGCAAGCCCCGTGACAATGATACAAAAAATTTAACTCTTTCATAATGAATAATGATTTTTCTTAAACCACTTCGGACCATTGTGTGTTTGCGAAAAAAAAAAATTGGATGACAAATTTATTTTTCTTTTGCTTTATTTTGATGACATATTAATTGTGGGTCAAAATTATGCTATGATTAATAGGTTGAAATTGGAGTGGAGCAAGTTATTTGCCATGAAAGATTTGGGACCAGCAAAGAAAATACTTGGTGTGAAAATTGTTCGTGATCGCAAAAAGGGACTGATTTGGTTGTCTCAAGAAAGCTACATTGAGAAAGTTCTTGAGAGGTTCAACATGGATAAAGCAAAACCGGTTGGTTGTCCACTTGTATAGCGATTCCGATTTTGACCCAGCCTTTATTGTATTCCAGACTCGAGTTTCGTGGTTTAGTGTTGTTGTTCATCTTTTTTCCCTTGTTTTCCTTTAAGTTTGGTTTTGAGTTAGTTGGAGCATGTTTGAGACAGGTGGGTAACTTAGTTTTCAAACTTGTATTGCCCAGATTTTTGCTTTTCCGCTCGAACGACACTTCTTGCGTTCGAGTGGGCTTTGCAAACTCTTAATAATTTTGCAGGCCTGCAAAATTACTAGGAAAGTGTATTCTACGCTCGAGCGGCGTTTCTTATTCTCGAGCGGATGGGCACTCGAGCGGCCTTTCTTGCACTCGAGCATTAGTCTGTCATCTGCAAAACTACTGAATATGTATATTTTGCGCTCGAGCGTCACTTCTTGCACTCTAGTGAAATAACTTATTGTGTCTGACGCTTGAGCGTGACTTATTGTGCTCGAGCTGACTATGCGTATATCAATTCATAACAGCCTCATTTTACATCACTTTTTCATCTCTCTCTCTCTCTAAAACTCTCCAAAACCCTAAATCTTGAGTTTTTTCTCTCGAAAACTCATCTTCTCTCTATGATTTCTCCTAAATCTATTGGGTTTTTCACCATAGTGCCTTTGAGAAAAAGGTAGAGCATCTCTAGAGCTCTATTTTGATCTGAGTAGAAGTTGGTTTCGGCGTTTTTGAAGTTCCTCCATTGTTGCTTTGGTCTTCTAAGCTTGAGGTAAGGATTTTCTACACTTTCAAAAAACATTTAACTTAGTTATGAGTTATTGTGTAACAATGGTGATATTTGGGTGTACTATGAACAAACCTATGGTTTGGGTATGAAATCAAAAGACATGTTTCTAGTACATGTGATATAAATGGTCATAAGGTTTGAAAATGAGGTTATATTGTGTCAAAATTGTTGATTTTGACATTTGGGTTGACATTTGAGAAAGAGGAAAGTTAACCTAAAATAGTTCAAGTATTTATTTTGTATAAATAAATAAAATTGGTATTATAAATATGAAATTGGATTAATGTTGATGTAAATGGTGGAGTTAGATATGCATTACCTCACACTTTTAGAAATTTAAATAAATTATTTGTCTTAAGATTGAATATCTGTTTAGAAATATCTGTATTGGGCTGTTGGTAGAGGATAACTATGATTATTGTAGACATTGCATAAGGATTAGGTGAATTAAAACTAATCTCTTGTGGGTTGCCATTGAACGTGACTATGTTTTAAATACATTGTATATGTATGATTGTTTGGAAGGAGAAAGTGGATGTACTCCATTGTTTAGGAGGAGATAGGGGATGGACTCCATTGAAATTAAGTTGGCCTATGTGTCCAGGGTGAATGTCCTGAAACTGCGTGTATATATGGGTTTTGATCCCGCAGACGAAATTTTCGTAAAATGGCAAATTGAAGTGTTTGTGTGATAATTGTGTTAATTTGGAAACCAGTGAGTTGTAGTCTCAGATAGGTTGTCTGAAAGATAATGAAATTGGCTCATGAAATGAGATTAAATGAATTAACTTGAATTGACGCGAAGGAAAAAGGATTGAGATGTGAATTTTGGTACCTTATGATTATATAGAATATGGATGTTTTATCACTGGCATTGCAGATACACATTATATTGATATTTTTGTTAATATGCATACACTGTGTTAGATTGTTCCTACTGAGTTTTGGCTCACCCTATTTGGAAAAAATCATTTTCAGGTGTTGATGATATGCCTCCGCCAAGGCTATAGCTTGGAGGGACTTTGGACCAAGAGTTTTCTTTTGTTGCATTTTCTTTTGTATAGTCCAGGGCTTTATTTGTAATGAGCTAGTCTCGTTTTTATTGTAACCAAGTAATGACTTGGAAAGATGTGAGCCCTTAGGGCATTTAATTATCTGTTTAACTTTCATCCATCTTTACTACTTGTAGCATATGCTGTAGATTCAAGATGAACTATTTATAAATGTATAACAGATGTGCCACTTTTGTATATCAATTCAGATTAATGAAAGTTTATTATTTCAATCATGTTGTCTTGCGTTAATTGTGTTGGGTTGAATTATTGTAATTATTTTTGGGGCGTTACAACTTAGCATCAGAGCATACCAGGTTTGAATAGTTTGAGTATGTGGAAAGTGGTTAGTACCACAATAGGTTTGTCTTGCTTGATAGAGATGTTTATATGTTTTTAATGTTAAGTGGTGACATGTTTATGTGATTATATGGGTATGTGATTTAATTTCTAGGATGTTGATCGAGTCCACGAGTTCCTGGGAGTCCTGTTAGAAAGGTACTTGATCATTGTCGTTTTTAACTGGAACTCTGGTAACGCTGCGAGACGATCACTATCCAGAAATGAAATTCGTATGTGTTTATGTGAATACGTGCTTATGTGGAGTGAATTACTGTTGTCCATCGTATAAGGAGGCGAATGAGTTAGCTCCAACACATTTGTAAATGTGCTAACTCCTTTTGTTACCTTTATTAGGATGTCAGGATGTGGTCGTGGTGGTAAGCGTGGTAGACCTAGAAGGCACGAGGTGCCTATATTGGATGAAATTCTAGTACAAGAAAAAGGGATTGGTCAAGCCAATATGGCCAAACCAGTTTGCCAATAGGCCTTGGGCGCCTTATCCCGCGAAGTGGCCGAAGCATTGTGGAAATCCATGGATATTCTTAGGACTGAGAATCCAGTCCAAGTCCAAGCCCAAATAGCTGAAGCAGGGCCATCTTTTCTGAAGCGAGAGTATTTTCGGACGAATCCAGATGAGTTTGTGGGAGATCCCAAGGAGCCACTGAAGGCAGATGAGTGGCTAGAGTAAATGGTGAAGACGTTTGAGATGCTCAGCATCGAAGACAAAGGTTTGAGAGTTACCTTGGCATCCTTCGAACTGAAGGGAGACGCAGGTCAATGGTGGAAGTATGCGCAATGGCGCATTGGAAGGACGCGAGAGGCTTTCATCGACGCCTTCCAGGACAAGTTTTTGCCTCCCACTATTAGGGAGAAGTTTAGAGACTAGTTCTCTAAGTTGGTACAATTGAACACACCAGTAGCCGAGTTTGAGGCCACATTCACTAGTTTGTCGAGGTTTGCACTAGAACTCGTGGAAACTAAGGAGCGCTGTTGTCTGGAGTTCGAGAAGAGGTTGAAGACCGGACTCATGTTCCGAGTGGCCGGGTCCATGATTAGAGATTATGGGGCCTTGTGGAGGCTGCAGTCCATCTTGAGACTATCATGCAGATGGAAGAAGAGAGAATGAAGGGCTCCAAGAAAAACCAGGACAGTCAGGGGGACAATAAGAGGCAGAGGGGTTCTAATTCCCATCCGTTCCAGGGAGCTCATTCGAGGTCCACTTTTCCAGTACCGAGTTTGAGTTATAGGAGAGGTGGTCAGGGAGACATTACTTGTTACAAATGTGGTCAGTTGAGTCATAAGTCTCCAGCATGTCTGCAGAGAAGAGGAGGGCAACGAGCAACATCGTCTTTGGCTCATTCTCAGAGCCAGAGTCAAGGGAGAGGCTAGTCACTCACTTGTTTCTAGTGTGGGCAGGAGGGGCACATGAAGAGGTTTTGCCCAC
This sequence comes from Camellia sinensis, assembly GCF_055761805.1. NCBI lineage: Eukaryota > Viridiplantae > Streptophyta > Magnoliopsida > Ericales > Theaceae > Camellia > Camellia sinensis. The sequence goes on from NC_138970.1 coordinate 146,695,689, forward strand.
AGTTGGGTGGCATACCCGGTGTGTTTGATTCAAGACAAACACAAAGCCGCCAGCCAGCACAATCAGCACAAGCCTCGAGGGCCAATCAGAGGGCCTCATCGGCTCAGTCAATGCATCAGGCCTATACTCTGAGAGGTGAACAGGTGGACTAGAGGCCTACAAGGCACGTGTATGCTGTTACCGCGCCAGATCTTATACCAGCGCCCTCAGCAGTGAGAGGTACCTTCTTGTTTTGTAATTTGGTTGCTAATGTAATGATTGATATGGGTGCATCCCATTCATTTAGCATCTTCTCTCTGTGTAGAGTCACCTATTCGTGGTGAGATGATTTTAAAGCAGGGGTGTCGGGATTGTTACATAGAGGTGGCCGGTCGCAGACTTCCTTTTTCATTTGTGTTGATTGACATGTCTAGCTTCAATGTTATTTTGGGTATAGACTGGTTGTCGACGTACCGAGCTGTTATAGATTGCTATAGTAAGAGAGTTACTGTATGTACCTTGAGTGGTGATTGTTTTTATTTCTTTGGGGACCGGGTGGATAGAGTCTTATCACCGGTATATGATCTGTGTAGGCGGAGTGAACTTAGTTGTCTTCTTGCTAGCTTCTTGAGTAGTGTGTGTGATGAAGTCTGAGTTGAGTTACTAAGGGTGGTTTATGAATACCCAGATGTTTTTCCAGAGGACCTTACTAGTTTGCCACCTCATCGAGAGATCGAGTTCTCTATTGACTTAGTGCCTGGTACGGTACTAATTTCCATGTCACTGTATAGATTTTCACCTGCCGAGTTGAGTGAGTTAAAGATTGTGCTCCAGGAATTATTAGATAAGGGTTTCATCCGCCCTAGTACCTCACTGTGGGGAGCACCAACTCTTTTTGCCAAAAAGAAGGATGGTGCGTTGCGACTTTGTATAGATTACCGGAAGTTGAACCGGGTAACTATCAAGAACAAGTACCCAATACCTCATATAGATGACTTATTTGATCAGTTAAAGGGATCTTGTTGCTTCTCTAAGATAGACTTGAGATCGGGTTATCACCAGTTGAGAGTGAGGGAGGAGGACATCTCGAAGACGGCATTCTGTACGCGGTATGGCCATTATGAATTTCTTGTGATGCCCTGTGGGCTAACTAATACCCCAGTTATATTTATGGACTTGATGAACCGAATCTTTCGAGAGTTCCTAGACCGTTTTATGGTCGTCTTTGTGGACGACATTTTGATTTATTCACCCTCTGAGGAGAAGCACAAGGAACTTACGAGTAGTACTTGAGTTGCTTAGAGCCTACAAGCTGTATGCTAAGTTTGGGAAGTGTGAATTCTGGCTAAGAGAGATTAAGTCCTTAGGCCATGTGGTATCTAGGGAAGGGGTGACTGTAGATTCATCTAGGATAGAGGCAGTGCAAGATTGGGAGCCATCTAAGAATACTTTTGAGATCCGTAGTTTCTTGGGGTTGGCCGGGTATTACCGTAGATTTGTGAAGGATTTCTCTAGGCTAGCTGCACCATTTACTAGACTGACGAGGAAGGGAATCAAGTTTGTGTGGAGTGAGTCTTCTGAAAAATCGTTCTAAGAACTTAAGGTTAGACTTACCACTGCTCCAGTATTGATTATTCCAGAGAGGGGATTGGGTTATTCGGTATATTGTGATGCCTCAAGGGAAGGTCTGGGTTGTGTTTTGATGTAAGAGGGGAAGGTAGTAGTCTATGGCTAGTGGCAGTTGAAAACACATGAGAGGAACTACCTTACTCGTGATCTAGAATTAGCGGTGGTGATATTCGCCTTGAAAATTTGGAGGCACTATCTGTATGGTGAGAGATTTGAGGTGTTTTCTGATCACAAGAGTTTGAAATATCTATTTACAAAGAAGGACTTGAATTTGAGGTAGATGAGGTAGATGGAGTTCATAGAAGATTATAATTTTGAGTTGCATTATCACCCGGGAAAGGCCAATGTTGTAACCAACGCCTTGAGTAGGAAATCTGTTAGCAGTGTGGCTAGTATTGCCATCCAGGAGTGGGCGATGTTGGGTGCTCTTGGGGAGTTTGACTTGCCTCTTGGCGAGTCCGTTGAATCTACGGCCTTATTTACAGTAGTTGCCCAACCTACACTTGTGAACTGAGTGTTAGAAGTGCAGAAGGGTTACCATGAGGTGGAATCTCCTGGGAGAAGATCTCTAGTGGGAAAGTAGAGAGGGGCTTGAATGTGTATCCCCACCAGAGTGTGAGATACCGTGACCGTTTATTTGTACCGGAGTCTTGCCGAGCGGATATACTCCGAGAGTTTCATCATTCATGCCTTGCAGTGTATCCAGGAGGCACAAAGATGTATGGCGATCTTAGTCGCCAATTTTGGTGGAGAGGTATGAAGAAGGATGTAGTTGTGTTTCTATCAAAGTGCCTTACTTGTCAGCAAGTGAAGGCCGAAAATCAAAGGTCAACGGGTTTGTTACAACCCTTGTCTATAGCCGAGTGGAAGTGAGAGCATCTCACGATGGATTTTGTTGTGGGTCTTCAGAGGACTCAATGGGGTAGCGATGCTATTTGGGTGATAGTTGACCGATTGACTAAGTCAACGCACTTTTTACCTATGTGTGTAAGTGACTCGGTAGACTATCTTGCCGATCTTTACATCAGGGACATAGTGACGTTGCACGGGGTTTCTATAATGATTGTTTTGGATAGAGATCCACGTTTTACAGCTCAGTTGTGGCAGAGCTTACAGAGTGCCTTGGGCACTAAATTGACCTTTAGTACCGCATATCATCCTCAGACTGACGGACAGTCCGAGCGTCCTATTCAAATCCTTGAGGATATGCTTTGAGGTTGTGTCATTGACTTCAAAGGGTCGTGGAAGAGGCACCTGACCTTAGTGGAGTTTGCCTATAACAACAGCTTCCAGTTGAGTATTGGCATGGCACTATTTGAGGACTTGTATGGCCGACCGTGTAGATCTCCAGTGTGTTGGGCCGTGGTGGGTGATGCACCTTTATTGGGTCCAGAGTTGGTTCGGAAAACGACGGAGAAGGTGGCACTTATCCGTAAGCGGTTAGTTATAGCTTAGAGTCGCTAAAAAAGTTACACCGACCGTAGGAGGAGGCTTTTGTCTTTTGACGTGGGAGGTCATGTCTTTTTGAAGATATCACCTAGGCGGGGTTTGATAAGGTTTGGGAAGAGTGGGAAGTTATCCCCTCGATTTATTAGGCCTTTTAAGATCCTTGAGTAAATTGGAGAGGCAGCTTATCATTTGGCCTTGCCGCCACAATTTTCCAGGGTTCATGATGTGTTTCATATTAACATGCTTCGGAAGTATGAGCCGGATCTGTCACACGTGTTGGATTAGAGACTGGTGAGAGTCTTAGCTAGGTGGGACCAAGTCTTGCGAGGGAAAACAATTCCCTTGGTGATGGTTTTGTGGCAGCATCACGGGGTTGAGGAAGCAATTTGGGAACGTAAGTTGGAAGTCCGCAAGAAATATCCAGACTTATTTGTTGATGTTTGAACATGTATTGTATTGTAATTATGATTAATAGAATATGAGAACATTGTATATGTTTTGGAAATGTGGAAGCATTGTATATGTTATTTACGTTTTGGAAACATGAGTTTATTACAAACATTGCATATGTTTTAAGAAAATATGAATTGTATATTCAATGCTGAGAATCAATTTATCTTGTTGATGAAAATGGATGATCGGAGAATGGATCATGGCATTGAAATTGTTAGATCATCACTATTGTAAATAATTTAATAATGATTTTAACTTGATTTGAAATTTCGGGAATGAAATTCGTTAAGGGGAAGAGATTATAGCGATTCTGATTTTGACCCAACCTTTATTGTATTCCAGACTCGGGTTTCATGGTTTAGTGTTGTTGTTCATCTCTTTTCCCCTTGTTTTCCTTTTAGTTTGGTTAAGTTGGTTGGAGCATGTTTGGAACAAGTGGGTAGCTTAGTTTTCAAACTTGTGTTGCCCAGATTTTTGCTCTTCTGCTCGAGCGGCACTTCTTGCGCTTAAACGGGTTTTGCCAACTCTCAGTACTTTTGCAGGTTTGCAAAATTATTGGAAGAGTATATTCTACACTCGAGCGGCGTTTCCTATGTTCGAGCGGCCTTTCTTGCGCTTGAGCGTTGTCGTCTACAAAACTACTAGATATGTGTATTCTGCGTTCGAGCATCACTTCTTACGCCCGAGCGAAACAACTTATTGTGTCTGATGCTCGAGCATCACTTTTTACGCTCGAACGAACTGTGCGTATATCAATTCATAATAGCGTCATTTTACATCACTTTCTTATCTCTCTCTCTCTCTCTCTCTCTCTCTCTCTCTCTAAAACTCTACAAAACCGTAGATCTTGAGTTTCTCTCTCTAAAACTCATCTTCTCTCTATTATTTCACCTAGATCCACTGGGATCTTCACCCTGGTGCCTTTGAGAAAAAGGTACAACGTCTCTACAACTCCGTTTGATCCGAGTAGAAATTGAATTCAGCATCTTTGAAGTTTCTCCATTGTTGCTTTGGTCTTCTAAGCTTGAGGTAGGGATTTTCTGCACTTTCATATGATTTTTAACTTAGTTATGAGTTGTTGTGTAACAATGGTGATATTTATGTGTACTATGAACAAACCTAGGGTTTGGGTATGAAATCAAAAGAGAGGCTTCTAGTGAATGTGATATAAATGGTCATGGGGTTTGAAAATGAGGTTATATTATGTCAAATTTGTTGATTTTGGCATTTCGGTTGACATTTGGGAAAAAGGGAAGTTAACCTAAAATGGTTCAAGTATTTATTTTGTATGAATAAATGAAATTGGTATTACAAATATGAAATTAGATGAATGTTGATGTAAATGGTGGAGTTAGATATGCATTACCTCACACTTTTGGAAATTTGAATAAATTATCTGTCTAGGGTTGAATATCTGTTTAGAAATATCTGTATTGGGCTAGCAATGAAGGATAGCTATGATTGTTGTAGACATTGCATGAGGATTAGATGAATTAAAACTAATCTCATGTGGGTTGTCATTGAATATGACTATGTTTTAAATACATTACATATGTATGATTGTTTGGGAGGAGAAAAGGGATGCCCTCCATTGTTTGGAAGGAGATAAGAGATGGACTTTATTAAAATTAAGTTGGCCTGTGTGTCTAAGGTGAAAGCCCCGAAACTGCATATACATGGGTGCCTATCCTATGGACAAAATTTCCGTAAAATGGCAAATTGAAGTGTTTGTGTGATAATTGTGTGTAACCAGCCCGCGGGGGACCTCGCTACAGCTCGGACTCGACTTTCGTTAGTCACGGTTCTAAGTCTGAACCAAAGAGTCCAAATCCGGCAAATCGTTTTAAGAAAAACAGATTTTTGAAAGAAGTGCCAAACATGGACTGCTTTGCCAGATACAGAGTCGCCACCTAAATATTTTATTTTGGGAAATTTAGGAAACCCTGACTCGGTGCCAAAAGGCCACGTGTCCGTCATTACCAAAGTTGCCTCGGCTCGGGAACTTGGGTACGATTGGGGAAGGTCACTTCGTGAGCACCCCCGCTCGCCCGGTCATAGACCGGCCTCTACTAACCATGATATCAATTTTTGAAAACATTGTGAGTTGTTATTCCGGTTATTAGCCTAGGTTACTATGTGATGCGCACAGCATACAAATATAGACCGGGTCGCCTGAATTGGAACGAAACATTTCATGCTTGTTTTTGAAAATGGTTTGCTACCCGCAGGTAGGCTTTAAAACATTTGATGATTTATTCCAATTTAAGTAACCCAACCTTCACCCACAGGCATTCAGGCAGTTATATCACCTAAGCAAATAGCCTCATGGTAAGCATGCTATTCATGGCAGTCACTCACACGCATGCAAGGATGCTAAAGCATAAAGCTTACCGAGTACTCCAAGCCAAAATAGGAATTCATTAGAAATCATGCATGATCCTAACTATACAGAAATGCCTAATGCAACACATGCAAAATGCAATTATAGCAGGCTCGGCTATTCTAAGATGGCATATGAAATGTTACAATTATCATGTATTCAACTTTGAAATTGAAAGTACAATGCAGTTAGTATGATGCGTCGAGCCCGGTGCATGCAATACAGATGAATGAATGCAAACATGCTGTCATACTGTATGCTAATTTAAATATGCCCTAATCTAACCATCATAAGCGGATAAATAAAAGGGAGAAAGACGTGGGGTTGGATGACATACATCACACTCACGCACACTTATTACAGTTGTGCCCTCACTCAGAGGGTCCAAATAAATAATACAGTCCCGAATAAAAGAATATTACAGTCCAAAATATTACAGTCCGAATAATGTACAAATTTCTAATTAATTAATGAATTAACTAAGAAAGCGGTAAAACTGGCATGCAAGCCAGGGACTGCCTTGCTTCTGATGGATGATGCATGTTCGGGTTGTCTTGCGCGGAAATCCACCGGAATGCCCCAATTAGCCTCTGTTTACACCTGTTCTTGAAATGCGTGCCAAGCCCCAAAAAGTTGCTGATTCTTCGTTTTGCTGCAACAGAGAGCAGGAAAGGGGCATAGCAATGTATTTTCACAAATGTATGCATGCCTCGATCCTCGTGCCACCAATCACGCATACCGAGGCATGATGGCCGAGGAGTCGAAATGCACAACTCAATATAGGATGAATGCACATGAAACTACAACTAAAACCTAACTCCATCATGGATAATCCGGAGTGTCGGTGACTGGGGAATTGAGACACGTTCCGTCACTTGAAGTACGAAACGCACCTCGTTTTCCGTGCCCGGGCTAACTCCTATCCCGAACACGATGCAATATGCATGATATGCATGAAATGCGACTAAGATACAATCCTAACATATACTATGCTATGAAAGTGAGATGCCTCGAAGTGCGTGCACACGGGCACGCAAACCGAGAAAATGACAGAATGTGATCTAAGATACAACCTAGTATGCACTATGCTATGAAAATGAGATGCCTCGAAATGCGTGCACACGGGCACGCAAACTGAGAAAATGGCATACACAATGCGAATGACATGAAAATGTGATATGGGCTTATACCAACATGAGTGAGCCTCAGCCACACTCACATGGGATGCCGGCGGATAAAAATGAGGTGCCTCGAAATGCGTGCACACGGGCACGCAAATCGAGGCAATGGCGGAATGTGATGTAATGACATGGAAATGTGATATGGGCTTATACCAACATGAGTGAGCCTCAGCCACACTCACATAGGATGCCGGCGGATAAAAATGAAGTGCCTCGAAATGCGTGCTCACGGGCACGCAAACCGAGGCAATGGCAAAATGTGATGCAATGACATGGAAATGTGATATGGGCTTATACCAACATGAGTGAGCCTCAGCCACACTCACATAGGATGCCGTCAGATAAAAACGAAGTGCCTCGAAATGCGTGCACACGGGCACGCAAACCGAGGCGATGGCAAAATGCGATGCAATGGCATGGAAATGGCATGCAATCATTCTAATGGAATTTCAGCACTAAAATATGGGGGAAAACAGTCCCGAAATGAGGCGAAATGACACCAAATGCATGGAATTGTCCCGAAATGCGAATTTAGGCACCCGAAATGGCCTATAGCTATGCCAAACATGCACAACATGGACATGCAATGCAAAGACAGAAGCTAGACAGTCCCAAAAAAGGCACTTTCACAGTTATAAACATGGACAAACAGCAAGCATAGGTATGGCAAAAATGGCATGCAAGAATAGGGGCCAAGAGAGGGGTAATGAAGCAAGTGATATAAGCAAAACCCAAACTGAAAAATTTCCTTCTACAAAATTGAAGAGGGACCAAAAATATGAATATTTACAGTATATGGCAAACCTCAAATCAGTATACAAACATGCTAAAAAAATGGCACAAGATTGAGGCTCAAAAGGTGCTATAACATGAGGTATGCAAAATAATCACCAAACAGCCAAAGACCCTTAATAAAACATGTAGAATGGGCCAAAATAGGACTATTTCCAGAACTGTAAAATGGCCAAAAACAAAAGCATGATAGGCCAACTAAACATGCAAGAATGGGGAATAAAAGAGAGATATAACATGAAGTGGCATATGGAGGTCCCAAACCATGAAAGGACCTAAATTAAACATGAAGAATGGACCAAAATAAGCACTTTTTCAGAACTGTAAAATGGCCAAAAACAAAAGCATGGTAGGCTGCCATTGCATGCAAGAATGGGGAAGAAAAGAGGAGTATAAAGGTAGGTACAACATGGAGGTCCCAAATGGTGTTGAGCCCTTCTTCAATGATGAAGAGGGGCTCAAAATAAGCCTAATATCAGTTTACAATATGCTCAAAAACAGATTTCTCATGGGCCAAAAATAGCATGCAAGATTATGACATATAAGAGGATCAATGAAGCAAGTGCATCATGGAGGGCTCAAACAGGGTTGAGCCCTTAATGAAAAGTGAAGATGAGCTCAAAAGAGGGCCCTTTTCAGTTAGGGCCGGAGCTTGAAACAAAAATCATAAAAGGCTTACAAATGGATCAAGAAAAAGGGTCAAAGAGGAGAAAAGTTACTCACCCTTGAAGACTAAGACTTTTGTTGCTTCTTGGACCAATTTGCAGCTCCTTTGGCCTTTGAGAAGTCTTCCTTGTTGCTGGAAATGAGGTGGTGATGGTAGAGCTTGGTGGTGTAGAAGAAATGGTGCTTAAGGACTTAGGAATTTTCAAGGAAAAGAGAGGTATAGAGATGGAGTTGTGTATGGAAGTTTGAAGAAGAATTTTTCTAACCCCAACATGTGATATAGCTTGCTTGTTATAAAGGCCAAAAATGGGGTGCAAAGGTGGGGGAAAAGGAGAGCAACTTTCCCCCACAAAATATCCCCCGGATAAAGATCTATTCTGGGGGATAAAGCCCCACAGCTGTAAAGGGAACACTGCAAGGAGCTCGGCCGGCCTGGTACTTTTGCTGCAGGTGGCCGGCCGGCCACACCCCCTAGGCGGCCGGCTAGGGGTCAAAAGGGTCAATCAGATTTTCTGGCCGGCCACCAATTGATGGTGTCCTTCTATGTGTGTACAACACAACCCTGTGGTTAAAAGTCCAAGAAAGTGGGTCCAAGGGGTTCAACATTAGCCCGGAAAGAGGGGTTCAAAAGGGTCAAGTGGAATTACTGGTCGGCCACCAACTTTTAGGGTCCTCCCATGTGTGCACATCACAAATATGTGGTTCAAAGTTCAAGAAAATGGGCCCAAGGGGTTCAACATTAGCCCGAAAGGAGGGGGTCAAAAGGGTCAAGTAGCATTAATTGCCGACCACCATTTTTTAGGGTCCTCCCATGTGTGTACATCACAAATATGTGGTTCAAAGTTCAAGAAAATGGGCCCAAGGTGTTCAACATTAGCCCGGAAGTGCGAAAAACGGGCGCCGGAGGGCGTCGGAGGATGTATAACTGGTTGCTGCAACAATTGCTGGCCTCCCACCCTTCAGTGACCTCCCCGGTGATAAAACAGAGGTACTTGCCAAAAATGAACGAAAATCGTTGCAAAACGAATGTTCGGGGGCCAAAACGCGCAGTTCGGGGTCCCGAAAATGGGCTGTTAAGCACCGAAAGTGGCATTCGGCCACGAAGTGGGTTTCTCAGACCCCAGTGTCCCTCAAAAGGGATTAAATAAGATGTATGCCAAAAATCAGAACAAACGGAGGTGGTTAGGCGGTCCCGAACCGAGGCACACGGCCAACGGTCCCGAAAAACCAGAAACCGGACTCCGAAATGGGAAAAATGGCCTACGGCCACCAAATGTAGCCTACGGCCACTGAGAGATGGTCTACGGGACCTCTCCCTCCCCTCAGGAAAAGAAACAAAGAAAACCGAGCCTAGTTCGCAAACCAAGGCAAAGTACAAAAGAGGGTTCGGAAGTCCGGAGGCAGGGCTCACGGCTGCAACTCTGAAACTTCTGAACGAGCACATTACGCCACATCACCAAGTGCTCAATCGGTGACATCTGAGTCTTAAGGTCGGTCAAAAATGGGGTGTCTACAGTTGCCCCTCTTTGACAGAACTCGGAAGTCACAAGTGACGGGAGTGAATGTCAAAGCCTAGAGACGACCCATTTTTGACATGGCCGAAGACTTAGACAAACGTACAAGATAAACAGAGATGTGCCCGCAAGCATGCCCGCAGGCAGGGGGCAAAATGCAAATGATATGCAAGAAGCCGAACATAACTCAATGATCATGCAAATGCAGCAAGCTGTAATGAAGCAAGTATTCGCAAATAGATGCAACAGTTTTAAGCAAGAATGCAAAGCAACAACTACATTTCATGCAGTTAAGAATGCGGTGGATTATTCAATCCCCGCCACGTCTCACACGGAGAAGATACGATACCTGCGCGATTCATCTGGTCGCACCAGCTTCAATTGAACCGTACATACAATATCGTGCCTGCAAACGAGAGAAATTGCAACAAGTACAACATGCTACCAACATATATTTAATGTGATTCCGAAAGTTCGACACACGCAGTGCCGGTGAGTGTATGCATCGCGATGCGAGAAAGGAACGTGCGTGACAACGCATGCTCAAACATGGAAGTATGCCAATATCAAGAAATGTGCATGTTAATGCAGGTATGCTCATGAGAATGCAAGATAATGTGACACGAGCATGAATCAGGGTGCCCGTTTGTTATGAAACAACGAGTACGGAAACGCGTGTTTCGGCGAAGGTAACTCGATCACGGCCTCCGATCCGCTTCCCGGAAAGGCTACAACTCATTCAAAAAGGATATACTTCGATTTCGATGAATGATGATGAGACATATGTCAGAACTTGAAGCTGAAGTCCCGGCGGAGCTATTTCGCGACCGGAAGTGTACTTTTCTTGAACTTTTTCAGGTCCCGGGAACTCCGATCTTCCTCAAAATTTGCAGGGAGCTAGGTGAGCATGTGGGGGACATGGCCGGCCGGTTATATGGGAGAGGGGAGGTGGCCAACCGGTTTTCCATAAAGTAGATAGCTGGCCGGCCAGTTTTCCAAAAAGGAAATGGCTGGCCGGCTAGAAAAGGGGGCCGGCCGGCCATATGCCCAGATCCGAGGGCAGTTTGGTCTTTTTCACCTCCTTTTTGAAGCTCCTTCAACCAAGACCTTGAGCCTATAAAAGGCAGCCGAGGCCCCTTCCTTTCTTGCCTCCTACAACACTTTTCTTCTCCAGATCTGAGTTTCCTACGCGTTTTCTAACGCCCCGTGCAAATTGTTTTCACAAAAAAATTCAGTTTCAAGCACTTTGAAGCGATTAAATTTCGGTTTCGGAGCTTCTTTTCGCATTTTCGCCACTTGAAGTAAGTTTGCCTCAATATTTGGAAGATTTTCTCGGGAGTTGACTTTCGTTGACTTTTCATTTCCCGAGAGTTGACTTTTGTTGACTTTTTCCAATTTCGGCTCATTTTACTCATTTTTGCTCCCTTTGCAGATCTTTTGAAAATGGCGGGCAATTCTCCCCATGGCGGAGGTTTTCCAGGTGCCGGAGATGATTTCAATCCCATGACTCTACCCCCGAGGACCCGACCATTTATTCCCGGGAGGTACCGTCCGCCAGCACATGTCCTCCCTCGTGCTGTCTTCCGTCACTTTACTAGCTTTGACGAGCGAGCACCCGGGGATCTGCTTCTCCGAGAGCCGGAGCATCACCTCTCTCATGAGGCCCGAGAGGTATTTTACTCATTTTCTGTATTTTTCGTACATTTTCGCACCTTTGCCATGCTTGAACATGCAGTTTAGCTTATGACATAGTACTTTGCTTGCATCCTGAACATGTAGTTTCAACACTCGAATTTCTGAACACTCGGCTCATTAATTCATTGCGAACGCACAGTACACATTAGTTAAGAGGCGAACACACGGCTCAAACACTGATTTGTCGAACACACAGCCCGAATTCGAAAGTGAACACACAGCCCACACTAGTTGAAATTTGAACACGCAGCCCAAACTTTAAATTCTCTGAACACGCAGCCCAGATTAGAGTAGTGAACACGCAGCCCACGCTAGTTGAAATTTGAACACGCAGCCCAAACTTTAATTTCTCTGAACACGCAGCCCAGATTAGAGTAGTGAACACGCAGCCCACGCTAGTTGAAATTTGAACACGCAGCCCAAACTTTAAATTCTCTAAACACGCAGCCCAGATTAAATAGGGAACACGGAGCCCAAACTTCAAATTTTCTGAACACGCAGCCCAGATTAAATAGTGAACACGCAGCCCACACTGATAGAAAGTTGAACACGCAGCCCAAACTGCAAATTTTCTGAACACGCAGCCCAGATTAAATAGTGAACACGCAGCCCACACTGATAGAAAGTTGAACACGCAGCTCAAACTTCAAATTTTCTGAACACGCAGCCCAGATTAAATAGTGAACACGCAGCCCACACTGATAGAAAGTTGAACACGCAGCCCAAACTTTAAATTTTCTGAACACGCAGCCCAGATTAAATAGTGAACACGCAGCCAACACTGATAGAAAGTTGAACACGCAGCCCAAACTTCAAATTTTCTGAACACGCAGCCCAGATTAAATAGTGAACACGCAGCCCACACTGATAGAAAGTTGAACACGCAGCCCAAACTTCAAATTTTCTGAACACGCAGCCTAGATTAAATAGTGAACACGCAGCCCACACTGATAGAAGGTTGAACACGCAGCCCAAACTTTAAATTTTCTGAACACGCAGCCCAGATTAAATAGTGAACACGCTGCCCACACTGATAGAAAGTTGAACACGCAGCCCAAACTTTAAATTTTCTGAAAACGCAGCCCAGATTAAATAGTGAACACGCAGCCCACACTGATAGAAGGTTGAACACGCAGCCCAAACTTTAAATTTTCTGAACACTCAGCCCAGATTAAATAGTGAACATGCAGCCCACACTGATAGAAAGTTGAACACGCAGCCCAAACTTTAAATTTTCTGAACACGCAGCCCAGATTAAACAGTGAACACGCAGCCCACACTGATAGAAAGTTCAACACGCAGCCCAAACTTTAAATTTTTTGAACACGCAGCCCAGATTAAATAGTGAACACGCAGCCCACACTGATAGAAAGTTGAACACGCAGCCCAAACTTTAAATTTTCTGAACACGCAGCCCAAATTAAATAGTGAACACGCAGCCCACACTGATAGAAAGTTTAACACGCAGCCTAAACTTTAAATTTTCTGAACACGCAGCCCACATTAAATAGTGAACACGCAGCCCACACTGATAGAAAGTTGAACACGCAGCCCAAACTTTAAATTTTCTGAAAACGCAGCCCAGATTTTAAATTTTCTGAACACGCAGCCCAGATTAAATAGTGAACACGCAGCCCACACTGATAGAAAGTTGAACACGCAGCCCAAACTTTAAATTTTCTGAACACACAGGCCAGATTAAATAGTGAACACGCAGCCCACACTGATAGAAAGTTGAACACGCAGCCCAAACTTCAAATTTTCTGAACACGCAGCCCAGATTAAATAGTGAACACGCAACCCACACTGATAGAAAGTTGAACACACAGCCCAAACTTTAAATTTTCTGAACACGCACCCCAGATTAAATAGTGAACACGCAGCCCACACTGATAGAAGGTTGAACACGCAGCCCAAACTTTAAATTTTCTGAACACGCAGCCCAGATTAAATAGTGAACACGCAGCCCACACTGATAGAAAGTTGAACACGCAGCCCAAACTTTAAATTTTCTGAACACGCAGCCCAGATTAAATAGTGAACACGCAGCCCACAATGATAGAAGGTTGAACACGCAGCCCAAACTTTAAATTTTCTGAACACGCAGCCCAGATTAAATAGTGAACATGCAGCCCACACTGATAGAAAGTTGAACACGCAGCCCAAACTTTAAATTTTCTGAACACGCAGCCCAGATTAAATAGTGAACACGCAGCCCACACTGATAGAAAGTTCAACACGCAGCCCAAACTTTAAATTTTCTGAACACGCAGCCCAGATTAAATAGTGAACACGCAGCCCACACTGATAGAAAGTTGAACACGCAGCCCAAACTTTAAATTTTCTGAACACGCAGCCCAAATTAAATAGTGAACACGCAGCCCACACTGATAGAAAGTTTAACACGCAGCCTAAACTTTAAATTTTCTGAACACGCAGCCCACATTAAATAGTGAACACGCAGCCCACACTGATAGAAAGTTGAACACGCAGCCCAAACTTTAAATTTTCTGAACACGCAGCCCAGATTTTAAATTTTCTGAACACGCAGCCCAGATTAAATAGTGAACACGCAGCCCACACTGATAGAAAGTTGAACACGCAGCCCAAACTTTAAATTTTCTGAACACAGAGGCCAGATTAAATAGTGAACACGCAGCCCACACTGATAGAAAGTTGAACACGCAGCCCAAACTTCAAATTTTCTGAACACGCAGCCCAGATTAAATAGTGAACACGCAACCCACACTGATAGAAAGTTGAACACACAGCCCAAACTTTAAATTTTCTGAACACGCACCCCAGATTAAATAGTGAACACGCAGCCCACACTGCTAGAAGGTTGAACACGCAGCCCAAACTTTAAATTTTCTGAACACGCAGCCCAGATTAAATAGTGAACACGCAGCCCACACTGATAGAAAGTTGAACACGCAGCCCAAACTTTAAATTTTCTGAACACGCAGCCCAGATTAAATAGTGAACACGCAGCCCACAATGATAGAAGGTTGAACACGCAGCCCAAACTTTAAATTTTCTGAACACGCAGCCTAGAATAAATAGTGAACACGCAGCCCACACTGATAGAAAGTTGAACACGCATCCCAAACTTTAAATTTTCTGAACACGCAGCCCAGATTAAATAGTGAACACGCAGACCACACTGATAGAAAGTTGAACACGCAGCCCAAACTTTAAATTTTCTGAACACGCAGCCCAGATTAAATAGTGAACACGCAGCCCACACTGATAGAAAGTTGAACACGCAGCCCAAACTTTAAATTTTCTGAACACGCAGCCCAGATTAAGTAGTGAACACGCAGCCCACACTGATAGAAAGTTGAACACGCAGCCCAAACTTTAAATTTTCTGAACACGCAGCCCAGATTAAATAGTGAACACGCAGCCCACACTGATAGAAAGTTGAACACGCAGCCCAAACTTTAAATTTTCTGAACACGCAGCCCAGATTAAATAGTGAACACGCAGCCCACACTGATAGAAAGTTGAACACGCAGCCCAAACTTTAAATTTTCTGAACACGCAACCCAGATTAAATAGTGAACACGCAACCCACACTGATAGAAAGTTGAACACGCAGCCCAAACTTTAAATTTTCTGAACACACAGCCCAGATTAAATAGTGAACACGCAGCCCACACTGATAGAAAGTTGAACACGCAGCCCAAACTTTAAATTTTCTGAACACGCAACCCAGATTTTAAATTTTCTGAACACGCAGCCCAGATTAAATAGTTAGCACGCAGCCCACACTGATAGAAAGTTGAACACGCAACCCAAACTTTAAATTTTCTGAACATGCAGCCCAGATTAAATAGTGAACACGCAGCCCACACTGATAGAAAGTTGAACACGCAGCCCAAACTTCAAATTTTCTGAACACGCAGCCCAGATTAAATAGTGAACACGCAGCCCACACTGATAGAAAGTTGAACACGCAGCCCAAACTTTAAATTTTCTTAACATGCAGCCCAAATTAAATAGTGAACACGCAGCCCACACTGATAGAAGGTTGAACACGCAGCCCAAACTTTAAATTTTCTGAACACGCAGCCCAAATTAAATAGTGAACACGCAGCCCACACTGATAGAAAGTTGAACACGTAGCCCAAACTTTAAATTTTCTGAACACACAGCCTAGATTAAATAGTGAACACGCAGCCCACACTGATCGAAGGTTGAACACGCAGCCCAAACTTTAAATTTTCTGAACACGCAGCCCAGATTAAATAGTGAACACGCAGCCCACACTGATAGAAAGTTGAACACGCAGCCCAAACTTTAAATTTTCTGAACACGCAGCCCAGATTAAATAGTGAACACGCAGCCCACACTGATAGAAAGTTGAACACGCAGCCCAAACTTTAAATTTTCTGAACACGCAGCCCAGATTAAATATTGAACACGCAGCCCACACTGATAGATAGTTGAACACGCAGGCCAAGCTTTAAATTTTCTGAACACGCAGCCCAGATTAAATAGTGAACACGCAGCCCACACTGATAGAAGGTTGAACACGCAGCCCAAACTTCTAATTTTCTGAACACGCAGCCCAGATTAAATTTGCATGTAGTTTATTTCACTTCATCGGCACACAGCCCATTTCATTCCATTGGCACGCAGCCTATTCATTTCATTGGCACACAGCCTATTCATTTCATTGGCACACAGCCCATTCATTTCATTGGCACACAGCCCATTTCATCTCATTGGCACACGGCCCATTCATTTTATTGGCACACAGCCCATTCATTTTATTGGCACACAGCCCATTCATCTCATTGGCACACAGCCCATTTATTTCATTATTGACACAAGTATTCATTCTGAATGCAGGTTGGTTCCCGCAGTGTGCGGGGGTATGGTTCCACCATCGCGCGAGACTGGTATGCTGAGCTCCCTGAGGGTGTCCGAGACTTGGTAGACTTGGCAGGGTTCGGGCCCTTCTGCGTCGGGTTGTCACGTTGTCCTGCCAGGAGGACACTGATGGCAGCCTTGGTAGAGAGATGGTGGGACACCACCAACTCCTTTCATTTCTCTGCTACCGGGGACATGACCATGACGCCCCTAGACTTCGCTGTGTTGACTGGCTTAGACATCGGAGGTTGGTCCATCCCCTACGATGAGGATATGGGCGAGTGGGAGGCCGCTTGGATGTATCTATTGGGGGCTCGCCCGCCTGTTGACAGGGTTTCTGGGAGAGTCCGATACACTTGGTTCTCTTCCCACTTCCGGCGGGCGGAGATTGTGCCCGAGACTCCCGAGGAGACAGAGCAGTATGCCCGTGGTTTCCTTATGTTCCTCTTCGGGACTACCCTGTTCGCCGACAGAGGGAACACAGTCGGGTTATACCTACTGAGCGCTCTGGTTGACCTATCACAGGTCCATCGATATGACTGGGGTGGCGCCGGCCTGGCTACCCTTTACTTTTATATGAGCGCGACCTCCCGCGGGCGGGGCGATTTACTTGGCGACTACTGGAGAGCCTGGGAGGTACTTTTCTGTCCTCTTGATTTACATTTTTGCTTCTCATTACTTGTACATTGCACTCACAGCGCACTTTTACAGTCTGTATTTTGCTCTCAGCATTTCGTACTTACATTCTGCACTGCTTTTCTCAGCTATGGGTCTATGTATACTTCCCATCATTAGCCCCAGAGCTGGAGGTGGCAGGGATTCCCATGACCCCATATTCATTAGTGTTCGAGGGCCCGCACCGGCCGAGACTTCGAGAGACCCTCCTTTACCTGCGACAGTACTTTGACACTGTGCGACATTCAGAGGTACCTCTGAGCTTTCAGTTCCTTTCATTTTCATCTTAGATTTGCTCTGTATATTCCCGATTTCTGATTGGTTTATGCATTTATCATCCGCAGATCTCATGGCAGCCTTGGGCGTCTCTGGGTGATGGTCTCCGACTTCAGTATACCGGAGGGTCGGACATCTCCCAGTATAGGGTCCTGCTTGAAGGGCCGGTTGGCAGGGCATGGTTCCTGGGGGAACGCTTTCTGCGCCAGGTATGGGGGTATCTTTCTCAAGATCCTCCCGCAGTACCCCCAGTCAGTATGCGGACTGCTGACAGGCTCTCTTACTCGGAGGTAGTCGGCGCCATGCTGGGTAGTGATGCTTTATTATATGTTGAGGAGGGGGACTACGCCACTTACCGTCACATACATTTGATGCCTCCATTGACGGGAGCTCGTATCCCGATGATGAGGCCTGCCGGTATGTCATCCTCGGGCCAGGCTCAGGCTCGGGCTGCAGACGCCCCTTCTACTAGCAGGGCTGGTACATCTAGAGGTGGGAGTAGACCGGTTCCTCCGACTCCGTCGGCTTATCCTCATCCTGGATGGCCAGATATGCCTACTGAGTTGATGGCGTGGCAGTATGGGGCTATCTCTCCGACCCCGATCCCACTAGAGCCTCCGATGCCCAGTGATCGATACACCATTGATCCTGACTCACCGCTGGTATGCTCCACTGTTTTTCATTCATCATTCAGATGTTTAGACATTCTTGTTCACTGACGATTATGAACTCATTTTTGCAGCCACTGCGAGGGTACATGGAGGAGGTGGTTGGACTGGTGGCCACACTCGAGGGCATGGTCCTGCGTAGGGAGGCACAGTTGTCTGTCGCGGGCATTCAGGTACTCTTCAGTTTTCTGGCATTTATCATACTTCTGATGACATGCTGATTTCTACTGCATTGATAGACTACTTGTGTAGAGCACATCTGATACACACCCCACTCGTACACTATATTTACATGCACCCACTTCACGTAGCCTTTGCTTGTATCTGCATCTGATGTATATATTTGGACTGATGTATTTGAATTGAACTCTTTGTTTTCAGATGCCTTCATGGTCCGGTCAGCCGCAGGCCAGGCCACTCGGGCCTCCTTGGGGAGCTGGGCCATCTAGGCCTTTTCAGGGGGCGGGCCATCTCGGCCTTCCCGAGGAGCCGGGCCATCTAGGCCTTTTCGAGGAGCTCGAGGAGGGCCTGTCCGCAGACGCAAGGCTCACGTTGTAGAGGTGGAGCCTGATGAGGAGGAGGAGGATGCTGAGGAGGAGGAGGAGGCTACCGACCGTCAGTCAGAGACATCTACGGAGGCGGGGGGCTCCGGTTTTGGTTCGGGGAACAGAGGTGAGGCTGAGGGGGATCCTGAGGATGACAGCTCTGACTCAGATGATGATGATGGTGCGGAGATTGTCCCGCAGAAGAGGATGAGGAGTGCTTCTCGTTCCCGCTCCCGAGGACATTGATGTTGCTATTTCCTGCTTTATTTTTCTTTTTGCTAGTAGTTTGTAGCACTTTGCACATTGTTAGGCAGTTTTATTTTTTGTAAAACTTGTACCTTTGTTTGTTGTAAAGCATGATGGAATGAAATAGCTTTTGAAAAGGTGTTTGTATTTTAAACTTTTAGCATCGTATCGCATCAATTTATTTCGCACAAAAATGAAATTGAATGGGAATGTGCGTTGTGTAATCACCAAGTCAGGTAGTGAACCGACGCAACAAACTAAGCAACTCAACTTACTAAGATATAACAGAACCTTAGGAAGTTTACAACTCGATAAGCAAAATGCAACAACGTTAACAACGCACATAAACAAGATTTTAACAAAGATTGCTTGAACAGAGCGCAATGACTCAAAAACACGAAACACGTCCGCTCGACAAACAACTCGATAAGCAAAACAACAACTCGATAATCAAAACTACAACTCGATAATCAAAGCTCAGCAATAACAGAGTGTACTTCGGACGATCTGGGTACCGGAATGCATCCGAAATGAAGGCCTTTGACTCTCCCGTTGCATGGAAATGTTTGAAACTTTCCTCAAAGGGTAAAACAGGGCCAAAGGGGATACACTGCAGCATTGCCAGCCATCTTTGGGAGCCGGCCGGCCATTTTTGTGGAGAGAGACAGCTGGCCGGCCAGTTTTGTAAAAAGTAAATGGCTGGCCAGCCAGAAAAGGTGGCCGGCCGGCCACTCAGTCCTGCAGCCTCCTGGTTTTTGACACGTGTCCCCGTGAATAGTGTTTTTCATTCTATAAAAGCCTCAACTTCGGGAACATTCATTTCATCTTATTTTTAGACAAAGATGGAGGCGTTTCTTGCAGAAAATGTCACATCTTGGATCTCTTCTCTAGATGGCTCGGAAAAGCTGAATTTTCGGGGTTTCGGCTTGAATGCACTATTCACGCTGAGCCGTACTCCGCTACAGCTTCCTTTTCTCCATGCCGCGGCAAGGTTCTGGAATCCAGTGATGCATGTTTTTAGCTTTGGCGGCCAAGAGATGTGTCCCACTTTCGAAGATTTTCAGGTTTTGATGGAGTCTGAATGCTCTGAAGTGATCTTGCCCCAGCTCCGTTTTGGCCACGCCCAAGCTTTAGGGTGGATGTGTGGGCTCGCGGCGCATGATGCTCGATCTCTGATCTGCAGTGGGGAACTGGACATCCTCGGCTTGATCCATCGTTTTTCCGACGCCGGTGACCGCAGCAACCATTATTGGCAAGGTTTCCGGCAACACGCCCTCTGCTTATGTTTGTTGTCTCACTTTCTGCTTTCCTCGGGCTTCGGCGGGGCTAGCATTCGCCTGATTGAAGTCGCCCAAGGTTTGAGAGAAGGAAAGAGCTGTATTGCCATGACCTTGGCCGAGACACTGATGGGCTTAGATTTTGTCTATCGCCGGGAGGCGACTAGGTTTGCCGGGAGTCCACTGCTGTTGCAGGTAATGTTTCCCACCCGACCTTACATATATATTTGCTCACATCACTCGACCCTCAGGCTCGATTTTTTTTTTTCTCACAAAACCCTTGTCTTACTTTTCTCTCATCGTACATCTCTCTGTTCTTTATTCTCTCATTTTTCATCCCTCCCCTAGGTATGGTTAATGGACAAGTTGCAGGTTATGGACTCTTGCCCAGCTTATTTAGCTCGAGGCTACTTCTTTCGGCAGCGCCTAGTCAATGCTCTTGACGAAAGGTGGTGGTTCGATTGGATGTGCAATTTGTCCGCAGACGGCATTGCTTGGCGTTGCCCTTGGCTCAACCTCCCGGCAATGAGCTATAGTATGTCCCGGCTGATTGGGATCCAATTGATTGGTCTAACCCACTGCGTATTCTATTTTCCGTTCCGGTTCCTGCGTCAGTTCGATCATGATCAGACCTGCCCACCGGAGGGGATTGAGTACCCAGCTGCTTTCCCGGTCCGGGGTGCACAGCTTGCCCGATATGCCACGGCATGGAGGACTAGAGAGCTCCTGGCCCCTGCTTCTACTTTCAGTTGCACTTTGTCCGATGAGTGCTTGGATTGGCTCAATGAGGAGGCACAGGTTGGGCCTAGCTTGGCATCAGATGCTCCGTCCAGCTCTGGGAGGGGACGCAGAGATGCTTGATTCAACTATGCCCCAAATTTATTGCTTATTTAGCATTTTCAAGTTTTCTTTATGAATGTACTAAAAAAGCAACCTCGATTGTAATGCAAGAGCAGGAGAACTCAGTTTTGAAATCAATGAAATTGAAAGTTGTGGTACTGAAAATTTTCCGCTTAGGGTCCAAAAATGGTCTTAGTCGTAAAAAGATTGATTTGAACAAAGTCAACTTTTATTAAAACTTTTCAAAACTATTTTTGATGTGGATCAGAACTGGACACGCCGAAGATCTGTCACTGAGATGCACAACCCCAGATCCCCGCAACTGGAAAGTTGCCCCTAGTCTGAAGAACAATGCGGCACTGCACGGCAATGGAAAGTTGCCCCTAGTCTGAGTAACTTTGCACCGTCGCGGCAACGGAAAGTTGCCCCTAGTCTGAACAGCACTGTACCGGAGATCACGATAAATGCTGATGGATAAAGATGACTGAGATGATCAAGATGGACAGAGTTGATCGGGGAAAAGTTATGGCTGAACTTCAAGGTGAAGTTGCCTACGTATCCCAAAGATGGGAATCAAGCCTTACGTAGTTCAGGCCCAGGTTCACTCGAGTATTTTCACTCTCCTTTTGCGCTCTAACTTTTGCCAAGGCCGCCCTTTACGGGTTTTCAACCTTGCGAGCTCAGTTTTTATATTTTCTAATTTTTTGTGCTCTGACTTTTGCCTAGGTCGCCCTTTTGGGTTTTCGGCCTAGCGAGCCTCTCAAGGATAGTATTTCTTCAACTTGTCCATATTGATCGATTGTGAGAACTCCAAGCCATCTAGATCCATCAGAACCACAGCTCCACCTGACCAGATAGCTTTGATGATGTAAGGACCAGTCCAATTGGGTTTGAACTTGCCCCTTGGGTCGTGGATGGGAGCTCGGTTGTCTTTGAGCACCAAATCTCCTTCTTTCAGATTCCTGGACTTAACCTTCTTGTTGAAAGCCCGGGCAATTCTGCGTTGATAGCCTTGGATGTGGTACAGTGCTTTCAGTCTTCTTTCATCAAAGAGCATGAGTTCTTCGAATCTGCTTTGCTGCCAATCTGCTTTGGCTATCTGGCATTCAGCCAATACTCGTAACGACGGAACCTCAATCTCAATGGGTAGAACAGCCTCCATTCCATAGACCAATGAATATGGAGTTGCTCCAGTAAAAGTTCTGATTGAAGTCCTGTAGCCCCACAGAGCAAATGGCAGCTTGTCTGGCCAATCCCGATAGGTTCCCACCATCTTCTGCAGTATATGCTTGATATTCTTGTTGGCGGCCTCAACCGCTCCGTTGGTCTGCGGCCGGTATGTAGATGACTTATGGAAAGCCACATTGTATTTCTCCAACAAGTCTATCACTTCTTTCTTAAAGTGGGAACCATTATCTGAAATTATCTCGTTTGGCACCCCGTAGCGGCAGATGATGTTGTTTCTGATAAACTTCGCGACGTGTGACGCCTTCAACACCGCGTATGATTGGGCCTCGACCCACTTTGTGAAATAATCTATCGCTACTAGGATAAACTCATGCCCGTTTGACTCCTTCGGGGTAACAGCTGCGATCACATCAATTCCCCAGGCTGAAAAAGGCCATGGTGAAGTCATGTTGTACAGCTTTGACGGCGGGATGTTCATGCGATTTGCATGGATTTGACACTTGTGGCATCGCCGAACAAAACTAATACAATCCTCCTCCATGGTTGACCAGTAGTAGCCCTGTCTGAGGATCTTTCTGGCCAGCATTACTCCATTCATGTGTGCACCGCACTCCCCCCCATGGATGGCTTCCATCAGGTGTTTCGACTCTTCAGCTTCTACACAGAGCTTATGCATTCCCAGATGACCCCTTTTGTACAGCTTTCCCCCGCAGATAATGAACTGAGCAGCCATTCTTCTGATAGCCCTCTTATCCTTGGCATTTGCCCCTAGTGGATATGTCTCCTTTTCCAAGAAGTTCCAGATGTCGTAATACCAGGGGTTGCCGTCTTGAACCTCATCTATGGCGGAAATTGACTCGTATGCTGGCGCAAACTTTTGATCAATAATGACTGGACGCATCCGGACTCCGGACGGGATGTCTATCATAGAAGATAGAGTTGCTAGTGAATCTGCAAACCTGTTGTTCTCTCTTACGAGGTGGGTGAAATTTAGCTTCTCAAACCGAGGAATTAACAAATCCAAGGTTTGGTGGTAGATTATCATCCTTTCCTCCTTGACCTTCCAATCTCCTTTTGCTTGAGACACAACAAGGTTCGAGTCCCCAATGACGTCCAACCGTCTTGCCCCTAGTTCTAGGGCTGCTTCTAGGCCAGCAATACATGCCTCATACTCTGCCTCATTGTTCGAGACTTTGAACCGGAGCTTGAATGCTAAAGGGATACGGGAATCATCAGGCGCTATCAGCAACACCCCTATCCCATACCCATACTGGTTTGACGCTCCGTCAAAGTACATCGTCCAAGTTTCATCTTCGACGTGCAGAATGGCTTCATCTGGGAATAGATACTCAACTGCTTCATCCCCCTCAACCGGGTGGTCGGCAAGGAACTCCGCTACCGCTCTCCCTTTTACTGACTTGCGCGTTACATACTTCAAATCAAATTCGGAGAGCAACAGCAACCAACGAGCTAGCCTACCCGTAAGTGCTGGTTTCTCGAAAAGATATTTGATGGGATCCAAACGCGAAACCAACATTACAGAGTGGGCTAACAGGTAGTGCCGCAGCTTCCTGGTTGCCCATACCAAGGCCAAACAAGCCTTCTCCAGCGGTGTATAGCGGGTTTCGTAATCCAGCATCTTTTTGCTCAGATAGTATATGGCCCTTTCCACTTTGTCTTCTGACTCCTGCGCAGGAATGCAGCCCATGGTAGTCTCAGTTACCGAAAGGTACAATATCAACGGTCTCCCCGGCTCTGGTGGTGACAACACGGGTGGGTTCTGTAGATACTCTTTGATCTGCTCAAAAGCTGCTTGACATCGGCCGTCCCATTGGAATTTCTTTCCTTTCTTCAGGAGACCAAAAAGTGGTTCACAAGTCAAGGTTAATTTAGAAATAAACCGTCTTATGAATTGCACTTTACCTAGAAAGCCTCGCACCTCCTTTTCAGTCCTAGGTGGTGGCATTTCTAAGATGGCCTTGATTTTGGAAGGGTCGACCTCGATGCCCCTTTGTGTAATCAGAAACCCTAGCATCTTCCCTGCTGTAACACCAAACGTGCATTTCTGGGGATTCAGTCGCAGCCGAAACTCTTTGATCCTTTGAAAGAATTTTTGTAAGGCGGTGTAGTGGCCCTCTCTATCTTTGGACTTGACAATCATGTCGTCCACATACACCTCGACCTCTTTATGGATCATATCATGCAATATTGTAGTCGCTGCCCGTTGATACGTAGCTCCAGCATTTTTCAACCCGAATGGCATCACTCTATAACAATATGTCCCCCACGGGGTAGTGAACGCAGTCTTCTCCCGGTCTTCGGGTGCCATTACTATCTAATTATAGCCTGAGAAACCATCCATAAATGAAAGCAAAGCGTGTCCTGCCGTGAAGTCCACCAATTCGTCAATGTGTGGCAAGGGAAAGTCATCCTTCAGACTGGCCCTGTTCAAATCTCTAAGTCTACACAGACCCGAATCCTGCCGTCCTTCTTTGGCACCGGAACAATATTGGCCAACCAAGTTGGATATTCAGATACCAGCAGGAACCCTGCGTCAATTTGCTTGGTGACCTCTTCCTTAATTTTGAGAGCCCAGTCCGGGCGAATCCTTCTGAGTTTCTGTTTGACAGGTCAGGCCTCGGGGTCAAGAGGGATCCGGTGCTGTACAATCTCAGGATCGATTCCAGGCATGTCCTCGTAGGACCACGCGAAAACATCTTTGAAATCTTTTAATAAAGCGACTAAGCGCTCGCGCTCCTCCGAAGACAACGTGGACCCGATCTGGACCAGCCGCGGGTCCTTCTCAGTACCAACATTCACAGTAGTGATTTCATCCATTAAAGGTTTAACAAATCTTTCCTGCTCTTGATCAATTAACCGTTGCAAAACTGGGGGAATTTCTCCCTCGTTGTTTTCATCAAAATTTTGAAAATCCTGATTTAAGCAATAAATCAAAGGCACAGAAAAATACTCAGAAACCACATCCACATCATTCTCATTAAATATTTCCAAGCCGTCAGATTCCTCTGTTACAACAGACCCAAAAGAAAATGAAAATGACGACCTAGACAGGACTGTGGCATCCGGGTTATCACCCCCAGGAATACCGGACTCAGACTCAGTCGAGCTGGAATCTGATTCCGACGCACAAGATTCGGTAGAATCAGATTCCGGCTCACTACCTGACCCGGAGCTACTAGATAAAAAGCCTTCTTCATATTGCCAGATGAGAGAAGGTGCGATAGATGCATCCAAGATCGGTGCTGGAAAGCCCGCAGCTATTTCATCTCCAATCACAGAAATCGAAGAGTTATCCCCCAAGCACTCTTGGTCGATCGGAGGATCTGATAGTAGACTCGCCAGTGCTACCCCCATTTCAAGCTCTGTGCCCTCAGGATCCACTGCCTCACATTGCTCAACCTCAGTTGGTGGGTCTGTCTGCGCTTCGGCAATGTCATCCCCAGATAATTGTATGTCGAAGAAGATTTCAAAACCAGGCACGCGCTTCCCCTCCGCGTTTTGCCATGGCTCCGGGAAGCCGCAGAATGGAAAATCTTCCCCCTCCCGGACGAAGCGTCCGTTTAGGGTACCCCAGATGGGCCTGTGCATTAACTCAAATGGCTTCCCGGCCTTCTTTGCTCTGGCCCTTCCGGCCATTTCTTTTCCTTTCCTCACCCAATCCTCCTTGGTGGGCAGATAGCCCAGTCCAAAGGCGTGAGGGTTGTGTGGCACTTCGGCCAACACTGAGACGCCCTTCCGGCCGCTTCTCCCTAATCCCATCCCGGGGGTATGTTTTAGCTTGTTCATGAGGTAGATAGATTGTGCACTAACGTACATGCCCTCATTCACAGCCATGACATTCTGCACCACTTGAGCCTCGGCCAAAGTGAACCCCGACAAAAACACATCCTCCGTGCCGTGCTCAATCTCCAAGACAGGTGTGGACACTTCCGGCGGCAGATGGATTGATGAATTCCCGAAAACGATCGCTACCCCTTTCCCGTGGGGGTACTTTAGCATCTGATATAGAGTGGAAGAGACTGCTTTGACCTGGTGCAACCACGGTCGCCCCAAAAGTAGGTTAAAGGTTGCGGGAACGTCCAAGATATGAAATTCGATACTGTGTTGTCCTGGACCAACCTTGGTTTGAATTTTAACAGTCCCCATCACTTCTCTGCTGGTATTATCGTATGCTCTGATCACTTGGGTGGTTGGGACGAAGTCCACGGGTTTTAACCCGATTGCATATGCCGTTCTGGTTGGGCAGACATTAATTGCAGACCCGGTATCAACAAGTACCACCGGTATCCACTTATCTCTACATTTCACAGAAATATAGAGAGGTTTGTTATGACTTGTGCCCTCAGGCGGTAGCTCCTTGTCCGAAAAGGTTAATGCCGGGGAACCTCCTCCCGGAAAAACCAGCCCAACCAACTGTTCAGGCGTGGTGTCTATGGAGAGTTTGGACTTGTCCATAGCAAATAAGACAGCTTCTCTATGTACTCGTGATGCCATTAGCAGTCCCCAGATGGAGATGTCTGCTTGTATCTTTTTTAACTGTTTCAGCACAGCTTCATCTTCAATCTGCTTCTCCTTCTGTTTCTCCGCTTCTCTATCCTTCCCGGATGCCTCGGGTTGGTCCAGGTGTGGGGGTTTGAAGTACCGCTCACTTCTCGTCATATGGTCAACCTCATCGAGGTACCAAGTGTCATCCGGTTGATTATTTCCCCAGTCTTCATCCGTGTGGGCAAGACATAAGTCATCGTCTTCCCACCACATTCCATCGGCAGCCAACAGACACCTGTCTGGCTCCGGTTTAGTTGCACTTGCAATGCTCCCTGTCAACATGCTCGCAGCATTCTCTATCTTCGTGCACGCAGCACTTTCAGTCCCCTCAGGGCCTTTAGCTTTCCTAATTCTCTCAGCCTCCTCGAACTTTTCTCGTTCCAGCTGCATCAGTACAGCTGTTTGTTCAACAATTTCCGTATCCATAATGCCTATGTCTCGAGCGGAATTCTTAGCACCGGCGATACAACTTGACTTTCGGCCATTCCGGCCACAACTGATACTTCTGCCCCTGCCGGGCTCTGTTCTGGTTGGGCTTCCCCCACTGCATCTGGTTGATCTTCGAGCCATCCAGTGGCCTCCGCTGATCCCTCATAATCGTACCAGTCGATTGACGCATCCCCCAGTTCCTGGTCATCGAGAAATTGCAGGTTGGCAAAGTCCTCCTCTACGGCTGTCAGATCATCTACCCATAGCCCAGATCCATCCCCCCGGATCATGCATAGCTCTCCTGTCTCTGGAAATTCTACACTTAGCCCAATTCGGCTCGTCGATAGGATGTACTTGCTTGGATCATAGGCTCCCCCAACAAAACTCTGTCCAGTCTCAGATTCAACAATCTCATTCTCTCCCAAAATCTGCCCTGCCCTATCTTCGACGATCACCACCATCGGTTCTGGTTGGGTTTTAGAGATGTCCACCATGCACAAGAAGTCAGTGCAATCGGGAAGGAGCACCTCCAGCTTGGGTAGGTGGGTGGGCGTAATATAGATGCTAGGATCGTAAGATGTGACCCCAGTCTGGATAAAATTAATTCTTTTGGGAGGGGGAGGTTGGTTATGTGGTGGGAGAGGGTTGGTTGTGACATTGGGTTTATCAGGAGGCGCGATCACCTGTTTGTCAATAAGATCTTGGATCTCATGACGCAATCTGTAACAACGGTCGGTGTCGTGACCGTGTTGTTGGTGATATGCGCAGTACTTTGACGGGTCATAAGAGGGGGGGTGTGGATTCGGTAATGGCTTTGGCTCCAGGGGTTTTAAATGATTTTTCCTGATCAATATTCCCAGAACCTTGGTCAGGGGCATATATAGTGGGGTAAAGGTTCTTTGGCCTCGCGGTTGGAATCTGTTGGTTTGTGTGTTGCTTCCGGACGCGCCGGAGAAGGGTGTGGCAGTCATGGGCCTTGGAGGGGGAGGGGGGAGTGGTGGTGACCATACTAACTTCCGAGGCTCTCGTATTTGCAGCGCCACTCAGGCCCGCATTGTTGTTACGGTTGAACGTCCTCCTCGGTTGTTCTCTGTCATGGTCAAACAGACCTTGTTTCATTGCGTCTTCGATTTGCACCCCCATCTCATGTAAATCTGCGAAAGTAGGGAAGGGGACTACAATCATTCTCTGCATCAACTTCGGATGGAGATTGCGCACAATCATCCGGATTTGATCTTTGTCAGTGGGCCTTAAGGTCATCATTGACGCCTTCGCCCTCCATCGGATCACAAAGTCCGAGAAAGTTTCCTTGGGCTCTTGCCTTGTCGTTTCAAGATCACGAGTTGTGATCTCGATCTGAGTGTTGTATGAATATTGCGCAACAAAGGCCTCAGCCATCTCATCCCAATTCTTCTTCACTTCATCTTGTAACTTTGCGTACCAATGGGAGGCCACACCCGACAGGGTTCGGCCGAATAATGAAAGCTTCTGTGGCCGTGTTAGGCCCATTGGCCGCAAGATGTCTGCAAACAGTCGGATATGGACCATGGGGTCACCGAACCCATCAAAGCGGTCGATTTGTGGCATTTTGAACCTATCGGGGAGTGTTACGGCCTCCTCGGTATATCCATCTTCGATATCCGGCATAGCCTTGACCCCTTGGGATTTCTTGAAGAGCTTTTCCAATTTGCTCAATTTCAGAGCTGTATGATCAACCTCGACCTCGAAGGGAGAGTCCGGGTGATTGGATGTATGGACCTTGGACAGTTGTGGTGGAAGCGGGGGCGGAGCTGGCCCCGTTGGAAGATTTGTGTCCTCTTGCAAGTTTTGGATAGTCGGCACAGTATTCTGGGTGTTTGGAGGAGCGTTCTGAACAGCAGGTGTCTGCTCAGGTAATGGGGGCCCTGCCGGAGGAGGAATTTGGTATGAAGCAGATGCTGTATTCTGTTGTTGCAGTCTGGTAATCAGCTCAGCCTGCTGGGTCATAATCTCAGCTTGTTGCTTAGCGAGTTCATCCCGGCGAATGGCATCCTGCTGCATGGCCCGCATGGTTTCCTGCATTTGGCGCATCATTTCCTCAACTCCTGTTGGTGCCGTCATACTGTTTTGATTTATCTGAACTACTGGCAGATCTGTCTCAATGGGGATCTCAATCCAACTGTCCACTGATGGGGGAAACCACTGTTCTAGTGATCTCTGTTCGGATACACTGCGCTTTTTCTGCTTCCTTCTGCTAACAGGGGGTAGAGAATGGAACACTGGCTGTCCGTCGATTAGATCCTCAGATCTATGGAGTCGACGACCTCGTGTCCAAAGTGCTTGGGGAATGCCTGCTGGGTTGGAAGCAATTGTGCTAAAACTGACCCTAGCAAAAGATAAATAAAGCGAAAAGGAAATAAATAAACAGATAAACGGACAGCATAACAGCTTAAAATAAAATGCATGACACACAGCTGGGCATAATAACACACAGTCAATAAGCAGAATAACACACTGTCCTCAAACACTGATTATTATCCCTGTATCACTGTCCCCTAAAACAGAATCTGATATCCGCAGATAGCTGATTCTCAAATACTGGCTGATGCCCGTAGGCCTGATACCCATAATACTGAACTGATGCCCGCAGGCCTGATGCTGACAATACTGAACTGATGCCCGCAGGCTTGATACTCAAACTCATATACTGAATTGATGCTCGCAGGCCTGATACTGACAATACTGAACTGATGCCCGCAGGCCTGATACCCAAACTCATATACTGATACATGCATTCTTGTAGAGACGCACTCTAAAGCACATAACAGATAAGTGAGAGCCAAAACACCCCTATATTGGGGTAGGGTTTCCCTGTCCTATTTTGTCAGGAACTAGGGTTTCACTACGCACAGAGCGGTTTCAAACAACCTATAAACGGGAAAGCAACCTGTCCTAATTTGGAATGGTCACTATGGACCCAAATATGCACTAGGTCGAATGGTCAAAGAGGGTGCCCCGGTAAAACCGGGGTTTGTGTTCCCATACTGGCAGAGCCCACAACCGGTCAGCCTTATGGTCATGCCTTGACAAGACAAGCATCCGGCAAACCGTTCAGGAATAGCAGATGGCAAACACGGTGTCCTAGGCGCACCAATGCAAATGCAATGCAAAGAAACACACAAGTGTAGTCAAAAACAGATATCACGAGTTCGAGTCAAGTTCTCTAAATCCCCAGCAGAGTCGCCAGAAACTGTAACCAGCCCGCGGGGGACCTCGCTACAGCTCGGACTCGACTTTCGTTAGTCACGGTTCTAAGTCTGAACCAAAGAGTCCAAATCCGGCAAATCGTTTTAAGAAAAACAGATTTTTGAAAGAAGTGCCAAACATGGACTGCTTTGCCAGATACAGAGTCGCCACCTAAATATTTTATTTTGGGAAATTTAGGAAACCCTGACTCGGTGCCAAAAGGCCACGTGTCCGTCATTACCAAAGTTGCCTCGGCTCGGGAACTTGGGTACGATTGGGGAAGGTCACTTCGTGAGCACCCCCGCTCGCCCGGTCATAGACCGGCCTCTACTAACCATGATATCAATTTTTGAAAACATTGTGAGTTGTTATTCCGGTTATTAGCCTAGGTTACTATGTGATGCGCACAGCATACAAATATAGACCGGGTCGCCTGAATTGGAACGAAACATTTCATGCTTGTTTTTGAAAATGGTTTGCTACCCGCAGGTAGGCTTTAAAACATTTGATGATTTATTCCAATTTAAGTAACCCAACCTTCACCCACAGGCATTCAGGCAGTTATATCACCTAAGCAAATAGCCTCATGGTAAGCATGCTATTCATGGCAGTCACTCACACGCATGCAAGGATGCTAAAGCATAAAGCTTACCGAGTACTCCAAGCCAAAATAGGAATTCATTAGAAATCATGCATGATCCTAACTATACAGAAATGCCTAATGCAACACATGCAAAATGCAATTATAGCAGGCTCGGCTATTCTAAGATGGCATATGAAATGTTATAATTATCATGTATTCAACTTTGAAATAGAAAGTACAATGCAGTTAGTATGATGCGCCGAGCCCGGTGCATGCAATACAGATGAATGAATGCAAACATGCTGTCATACTGTATGCTAATTTAAATATGCCCTAATCTAGCCATCATAAGCGGATAAATAAAAGGGAGAAAGACGTGGGGTTGGATGACATACATCACACTCACGCACACTTATTACAGTTGTGCCCTCACTCAGAGGGTCCAAATAAATAATACAGTCCCGAATAAAAGAATATTACAGTCCAAAATATTACAGTCCGAATAATGTACAAATTTCTAATTAATTAATGAATTAACTAAGAAAGCGGTAAAACTGGCATGCAAGCCAGGGACTGCCTTGCTTCTGATGCATGATGCATGTCCGGGTTGTCTTGCGCGGAAATCCACCGGAATGCCCCAATTAGCCTCTGTTTACACATGTTCTTGAAATGCGTGCCAAGCCCCAAAAAGTTGCTGATTCTTCGTTTTGCTGCAACAGAGAGCAGGAAAGGGGCATAGCAATGTATTTTCACAAATGTATGCATGCCTCGATCCTCGTGCCACCAATCACGCATACCGAGGCATGATGGCCGAGGAGTCGAAATGCACAACTCAATATAGGATGAATGCACATGAAACTACAACTAAAACCTAACTCCATCATGGATAATCCGGAGTGTCGGTGACTGAGGAATTGAGACATGTTCCGTCACTTGAAGTACGAAACGCACCTCGTTTCCCGTGCCCGGGCTAACTCCTATCCCGAACACGATGCAATATGCATGATATGCATGAAATGCGACTAAGATACAATCCTAACATATACTATGCTATGAAAGTGAGATGCCTCGAAGTGCGTGCACACAGGCACGCAAACCGAAAAAATGACAAAATGTGATCTAAGATACAACCTAGTATGCACTATGCTGTGAAAATGAGATGTCTCGAAATGCGTGCACACGGGCACGCAAACCGAGAAAATGACAGAATGCAATCTAAGATACAACCTAGTATGCACTATGCTATGAAAATGAGATGCCTCGAAATGCGTGCACACGGGCACGCAAACCGAGAAAATGGCAGAATGCAATCTAAGATACAACCTAGTATGCACTATGCTATGAAAATGAGATGCCTCGAAATGCGTGCACACGGGCACGCAAACTGAGAAAATGGCATACACAATGCGAATGACATGAAAATGTGATATGGGCTTATACCAACATGAGTGAGCCTCAGCCACACTCACATGGGATGCCGGCGGATAAAAATGAGGTGCCTCGAAATGCGTGCACACGGGCACGCAAACCGAGGCAATGGCGGAATGTGATGTAATGACATGGAAATGTGATATGGGCTTATACCAACATGAGTGAGCCTCAGCCACACTCACATAGGATGCCGGCGGATAAAAATGAAGTGCCTCGAAATGAGTGCGCACGGGCACACAAACCGAGGCAATGGCAAAATGTGATGCAATGACATGGAAATGTGATATGGGCTTATACCAACATGAGTGAGCCTCAGCCACACTCACATAGGATGCCGTCAGATAAAAACGAAGTGCCTCGAAATGCGTGCACACGGGCACGCAAACCGAGGCGATGGCAAAATGCGATGCAATGGCATGGAAATGGCATGCAATCATTCTAATGGAATTTCAGCACTAAAATATGGGGGAAAACAGTCCCGAAATGAGGCGAAATGACACCAAATGCATGGAATTGTCCCGAAATGCGAATTTAGGCACCCGAAATGGCCTATAGCTATGCCAAACATGCACAACATGGACATGCAATGCAAAGACAGAAGCTAGACAGTCCCAAAAAAGGCACTTTCACAGTTATAAACATGGCCAAACAGCAAGCATAGGTATGGCAAAAATGGCATGCAAGAATAGGGGCCAAGAGAGGGGTAATGAAGCAAGTGATATAAGAAAAACCCAAACTGAAAAATTTCCTTCTAAAACATTGAAGAGGGACCAAAAATATGAATATTTACAGTATATGGTAAACCTCAAATCAGTATACAAACATGCTAAAAAAAAGGCACAAGATTGAGGCTCAAAAGGTGCTATAACATGAGGTATGCAAAATAATCACCAAACAGCCAAAAACCCTTAATAAAACATGTAGAATGGGCCAAAATAGGACTATTTCCAGAACTGTAAAATGGCCAAAAACAAAATCATGATAGGCTAACTAAACATGCAAGAATGGGGAATAAAAGAGAGATATAACATGAAGTGGCATATGGAGGTCTCAAACCATGAAAGGACCTAAATTAAACATGAAGAATGGACCAAAATAAGCACTTTTTCAGAACTGTAAAATGGCCAAAAACAAAAGCATGGTAGGCTGCCATTGCATGCAAGAATAGGGAAGAAAAGAGGAGTATAAAGGTAGGTACAACATGGAGGTCCCAAATGGTGTTGAGCCCTTCTTCAATGATGAAGAGGGGCTCAAAATAAGCCTAATATCAGTTTACAACATGCTCAAAAACAGATTTCTCATGGGCCAAAAATAGCATGCAAGATTATGACATATAAGAGGATCAATGAAGCAAGTGCATCATGGAGGGCTCAAACAGGGTTGAACCCTTAATGAAAAGTGAAGATGAGCTCAAAAGAGGGACCTTTTCAGTTAGGGCCGGAGCTTGAAACAAAAAGCATAAAAGGCTTACAAATGGATCAAGAAAAAGGGTCAAAGAGGAGAAAAGTTACTCACCCTTGAAGACTAAGACTTTTGTTGCTTCTTGGACCAATTTGCAGCTCCTTTGGCCTTTGAGAAGTCTTCCTTGTTGCTGGAAATGAGGTGGTGATGGTAGATCTTGGTGGTGTAGAAGAAATGGTGCTTAAGGACTTAGGAATTTTCAAGGAAATGAGAGGTATAGAGATGGAGTTGTGTATGGAAGTTTGAAGAAGAATTTTTCTAACCCCAATATGTGATATAGCTTGCTTGTTATAAAGGCCAAAAAGGGGGTGCAAAGGTGGGGGAAAAGGAGAGCAACTTTCCCCCACAAAATATCCCCCAGATAAAGATCTTTTCTGGGGGATAAAGCCCCACAGCTGTAAAGGGAACACTGCAAGGAGCTCGGCCGGCCTGGTACTTTTGCTGCAGGTGGCCGGCCGGCCACACCCCCTAGCCGGCCGGCTAGGGGTCAAAAGGGTCAATCAGATTTTCTGGCCGGCCACCAATTGATGGTGTCCTTCTATGTGTGTACAACACAACCCTGTGGTTAAAAGTCCAAGAAAGTGGGTCCAAGGGGTTCAACATTAGCCCGGAAAGAGGGGTTCAAAAGGGTCAAGTGGAATTACTGGCCGGCCACCAACTTTTAGGGTCCTCCCATGTGTGCACATCACAAATATGTGGTTCAAAGTTCAAGAAAATGGGCCCAAGGGGTTCAACATTAGCCCGGAAGGAGGGGGTCAAAAGGGTCAAGTAGCATTAATGGCCGGCCACCATTTTTTAGGGTCCTCCCATGTGTGTACATCACAAATATGTGGTTCAAAGTTCAAGAAAATGGGCCCAAGGTGTTCAACATTAGCCCAGAAGTGCGAAAAACGGGCGCCGGAGGGCGTCGGAGGATGTATAACTGGTTGCTGCAACAATTGCTGGCCTCCCACCCTTCAGTGACCTCCCCGGTGATAAAACAGAGGTACCTGCCAAAAATGAACGAAAACCGTTGCAAAACGAATGTTCGGGGGCCAAAACGCGCAGTTCGGGGTCCCGAAAATGGGCTGTTAAGCACCGAAAGTGGCATTCGGCCACGAAGTGGGTTTCTCAGACCCCAGTGCCCCTCAAAAGGGATTAAATAAGATGTATGCCAAAAATCAGAACAAACGGAGGTGGTTAGGCGGTCCCGAACCGAGGCACACGGCCAACGGTCCCGAAAAACCGAAAACCGGACTCCGAAATGGGAAAAATGGCCTACGGCCACCAAATGTAGCCTACGGCCACTGAGAGATGGTCTACGGGACCTCTCCCTCCCCTCAGGAAAAGAAACAAAGAAAACCGAGCCTGGTTCGCAAACCGAGGCAAAGTACAAAAGAGGGTTCAGAAGTCCGGAGGCAGGGCTCACGGCCGCAACTCTGAAACTTCTGAATGAGCACATTACGCAACATCACCAAGTGCTCAATCAGTGACGTCTGAGTCTTAAGGTCGGTCAAAAATAGGGTGTCTACATTGTGTTAATTTGGGAACCAGTGAGTTGTAGTCTCAGATAGGTTGTCTGAAAGATAATGAAATTGGCTCACGAAGTGAGATGAAATGAATTAACTTGAATTGACACGAAGGAAAAAGGATTGAGATGTGAATTTTGGTACTTTATGATTATATAGAATATGGATATTTTATCACTAGCATTATAGATACACATTATACTGATATCTTTGTTAAGATCCATATACCTTGTTAGATTATTCCTACTGGGCTTTGGCTCACCCTATTTGGAAAAAACCATTTTCAGGTATTGATGATATACCTCTACCAAGGCAATAACTTGGAAGGACTTTCGAGCAAGAGCTTCCTTTTGTTTCATTTTCTTTTGTATAGTCCAGGGCTTTATTTGTAATGAGTTAGTCTTTTTTTTATTGTAACCAAGTAATGACTTAGAAAGATGTAAACCCTTAGGGCATTTAATTATCTGTTTAACTTTCATTCATCTTTACTACTTGTAGCACATGCTGTAGATTCAGGATGAACTATTTCTGAATGTATAGCGCATGTGTCACTTTTGTATA
This sequence comes from Camellia sinensis, assembly GCF_055761805.1. Classification (NCBI taxonomy): domain Eukaryota; kingdom Viridiplantae; phylum Streptophyta; class Magnoliopsida; order Ericales; family Theaceae; genus Camellia; species Camellia sinensis. The sequence goes on from NC_138970.1 coordinate 146,731,784, forward strand.
TTAATTCAAATTAATGAAAGTTTATTTTTTCAATTATGTTGTCTTGCGCTAATTGTGTTGGATTGAATTATTTTAATTATTTTCGAGGCGTTACAAATTGTGGATCACTTCAAGCTTAGTTCAAATCAATGTCCTAGGTGCTGAAAATTCCTTATGATTCAGCAGTTGGTTCTTTGATGTACGCCATGGTTTGTACAAGGCCGAATATTGCTCAATCCGTTGGTGTGATGAGTCGTTTTCTCTTTAATCCGGGTAAAGAACATTGGGCAGCGGTAAAATGGATTCTAAGGTTTCTTCGAGGGACTTCGAATGTATGTTTGTGTTTTGGGAATAGTAAGCTGATGCTTGATGGATTCATGGATTCTGACATGACCGATGATGCTGATTATAGGAAATCTATTTTGGGGTATTTGATGACTTTTACAGGGAGAGTTGTGGCATGGCAATCTAAATCACAAAAATGTGTTGCTCTCTCAACTACTGAAACTGAATTTATCACCATTACAGAAGCTTGCAGAAAAGAGCTATGGTTGAAGGAATTTTTGCAAGAGTTGTGTTTGAATCATTAAGAGAGGTATGTACTTTACTGTGATAGTCAAAGTGCTCTCCATTTGAGTAAAAATTCTACTTTTCATTCAAGATCAAAACATATTGATGTGAGATATCATTGGATTTGTGATATGTTAGATTTGAAGTTGTTACAACTCGAAAAGGTTCACATGGATGATAATATTTTAGATATGTTCACTAAGACTTTGTCGAGGGACAAACATTTGAAGTGTCGAACTTTGGAAGGCATAGTTGATGTCTCCACCTAAGTCGGTAGGGGGAGAATTGTTGAGTAAACCTCCTTAGTGGAGTATGAGAACCAATTGATTTATTAAAATATTTGGTTTGATTTAGTATTGGTTATAATATATTTTTAATATATTATATCTGACTTTTGGAGGTCCAATCGATATTTAGTAATTTGTTTGGTGGCAGCTATGGTTTTCATAAAAAGCCCAAGAATCAATAATATATATATATATATATAAATATATTGTTTCTTCCAAAGGTGCAGCAACTGTAATATATTTGATGAAAAATTTGGTGGGTTTGACTTGGTAAAGGAGCAACAGGTTTTGATCAAATTTGGTGGGTTTTTTGTGTGTGATTTGATGTTGCTACAGTCTCTGGTTTGAAGCTGATTTGGGTTATTATTTTGGATCTTCTTCAATTCTATTTTGAAGACTTTTGTTTATCTATTTGGTGAGGTCTTTTCTCTTGATTATTTGTGATTATTTGGAATTCACCTAAAGGTGGTTTGTGAGATCATTCGTGTCTCGTTTGTAATCGTTTGGAAACTTTTTTGGTTGATAGTGGAATCGGATTTCAATCCCATGGGCGTACCTCACATTGAGAGAACTATGTAAAATTCTTCTGCCGTTGTTAATTTAATTTTCCGCATTAGTTTTTATTCCCATTGATTGATTACTTGTGGGAAATCATCTATTTTTCTTAACATCATACTTTGTATACATATCACAAACTAATTTAAGAGACATGCATAATTACAATACTAACAATTGATAAAAAAAAATTACGTGTCATGTACAACGCACATGTCCAACCACTAGTACAGGGTAGTTTGAAATTATCTAAATAAGTGCACTTTTTGACTTTTTGTGAAATATGGATTGGGTATGAGTTAGATTTGAAGTGATGTGATAGAGAAGTGATGCGACTTAAATATGGTGATGTGACTTAAATAGAATAGTAACTTTTGACTTTTTGTCTTTTTTAGAGTATCCCAAACAAGGCTTAAATCTAAGTGTATTGAAGCTAAATGCAAATTGAAATGTCTCACAAGGAGTGAGGTCCAAATAATATGGACCCACATGTAAGACCCACCTTTCATAAAAATATATACATTTGATGGAAAATATTTGAAATCCCTAATAAAATCCCCCACAATTTCTCCCTCAATAATATAGAATGATGGGTATCAACTTTTGATTTGTCACACACTTAATCACGTGAGACTCTACTTCTTTACTATATCATTGTGGGTGTTTATGATATTTGAAGGTTTTAAATGTGAATTTCTAGCATTTCTATATTTCTAACCATATGAACACCAATAATATTTGCTTTTATTAATAAAAAAAAATTTCGCCAATCAAAAAAAAAAAATTTAAAAAAAAAACATAACAAAACAAATGCCCTCGATCACGAATACAGCCACATCATAGTCAATGGCATCCACGGCATCCATGTAGACTAGGTTGTAACCAAATCTATTGCAAATTAATGAGGAAATCATTAATTGAAAGAAATCTGTTGTTGGTCTTAAATTTAGCCCAAAGTGAATGAATACCCTTAATTTCTCTGTTACAAAGTGAACCAATACCCTTAATTAATTATGTACATGCTATCAATTGTGATATTTAGGGATAGTGCTGAGGTGAGTTTGGAGTGGGTTTGTTGTCCCCACTCTTGCTCCATATCATATTGGGGTGGGGTTAGTTAGGAGATGGCGGGAATAGGGCGAGACGGGAACAAATTAATTTTGTAACTTTAAAGTAATATAATCAATAAAAATTAGAAGTAATATGTATATCAAGGAAAATAATTTATAATTAATAGGAGTTAAAAGATGTAATATGATAAATAAATGAGTAACAGAATATTAAGTGTAATATTTTAATATTTAAATTTATTATATTGAAAAAAATGAAATTATATACATATAAATATATTAAATAAATAAAATTGAAGGAAGGAAGCAAAACTTGTCACTGCCCCACTTCCTTTTCGAAGGAAAACTCGTACGGAAAACTCGTACGGGACAAGACGAAGGAGGCAGGGGTGGGGTGGGGTGGGATAGGAAAAATTGTCAACCATAGTGACATCCATTTGCACTAGCATTCTACTTGGTCTCTTTTAACTCTAGATGAACGAAAGAGTCACAACTTAACTTAAAAGTGTAAAGGATTGATTCAAATAATTAAAAGTACAAGACCAACAAAAAATTAATCCCTGGTTTTGATCGTTGCCGATCAATAGCTTTTCAATAAAAATAAATCTTTAAGGACATGTTTAATTGATAGGATTAGCATGTGATTGTGATTATTAATCCGTAGGCTCAATAATTTTTGTTTGTTTTGAAATTTTATTTCAGGACTATTAATCCAATGGATAATTAATCCAACAAAAGTGTAGGATTATTAGTAATATGGTAGGGGTGGAATTATATATCCTGAGTTGAGAAATAAAATAAAAGACTCTTTTAGCTTTGACTAAAAATTAAAACACTTATTAATTTTATATAATTTTATATTTTAGAAGGTTAAAAATAATTTTTAAAAATTAAAAATATTTTTTGATATTTATTTTATCAAACTAGTTTATATTTTTTTTAAAAAAAAATTAAAAAAAAAAACCGAACATGGCCTTTCTATTTTTATTTTGCTTTTATTTATTTATAATTTTTTTCAAAACCACGTTTATGAAGAAATTTTGATAAAGTAAAGATTGTGAAGAAACATTGATGGAGGGTAAAATTAGAAAAAAAAGATAAATATAGTTGGAATCTTACATTCATATGTTTTCTTATCCAATACAATTTAAACAATGGATAAGAGGATAATTTATCCTACTAATCCAATTAGATAGTGAATACCACACTAATTTGATCGGATTACTAATACCTTCACTATTAATCTTGTGAATCAAATATGGCCTAAAGTGTAAACAATTGATTCTAATAATTAAAAGTTCAAGACAAATATAAAATTAACCCTTAGTTTTGATTGTCGGTGATCAATAGTTTTTCAATAAAAATAAATCACTCATTCAGGTATCATACCACATGGATTAATGGGCTGAGTTATGTTGATTCAAATGGCAATTACTAAATTAATTTGATCGAAGATTGTGAATTGAATTAAACTACAAAGTAAAATGGCAAAGACTAGAACAAAAAACAAGAAAATTTGATTTGTTCTGGATGTATAGAGTTTCTGGACTTCGAATCTAGCTCTAATCGCATATGACGTTATTTATGTATCTGATTCTAGAAAATCAATGGTTTGGATAATAATTGTGTATCATTGAAAAATCTTAAAATCTCTGAGCTATTAATTTATGTTTATGTATCAATTTTAAATAGTAAATAAATCTCAATCAAACAATCAAAGATATATTGACACAACGATTTAATGTGAAAAAATTACAATTGGAGCGCCTCCAATTATAATAGAAAATCACAGGCAAAAGTCACAAAATAATCCACTAAAAAGACAAAAAAAGAATTACACAAGTGTACCCTCAATTACCTAGCGAATTCACACCCGAATTGAACCAACCCGTATGTGCCTCTCCCATTACCGTTTTCACCTTAGAATTGTTTTGCCCAACGTTGAATTTATAACACCGATGTCGAACTCACAACGATAAGCCACTCTGGAATCCACAAAAGTTTCAGGCTCAAGTTCCATGAAATCCACCAAAAAACAACTATTTCTTTTGTGAATAAACAAAAACAAACAAACCCTTGATGATGTTGATATGAAGTTCACCATTGATCACTCTTAAATCATTAAGAAAACATTTAGAAAGCACCCTCCAATATAAAACACTTTGCATCTTGTTCCTCTCTGAAAATTTGGACTGCTCAAACCCTAGAAACAACGAATAACGCACTTTATAGAAAACAGGATTGTGCAGACCGCTCGAGCGCACATTTCACCGCTGGAGTGGTGTGACTGAAGGCAGTGTGAAACATATAAGTTAATTGCTTGAGCGCAACTTTCACCGCTCGAGCAGTAAAACTTTATTCCTAAAAGTTCAGGCGCTGTGCAAAAATATTGGATGATCCTTTTCTTCGCTCGAGCGGCCCGACATAGTCAACGAAGTGGCAAATATGAAAGAGTCAAGATCAAAAACTCTTTTGCAAGGCACAATTTAGGTTGGATTTACATATAATACTCATAGCATCACTGAAATAAAAGATCAAATAAAATTACAATTGAAAAGAATTTTATCAAACGGGATTGCCAATAATAAAAACTTAATAGTAACTACAGGAATCCATATCATCATTAAGAAGATAAGTATATTTAAACTACAAGCATGATTCAGCTTCGGTCGGTACGAATTGTCTACACTAAATTAGGATTGTGGCAAAATTTGTCTTCTCTAAGCATAACTTGTTTGATAGTTTGTATATACAAACAGTTAAAATAATTATATGATCATCCATTCTTATTCATAGAAATTGCACACATTAATCAAATAAACCTTTATTTGAATAAAACATCTTTAACAATTATCCAATTCTAAAGCAAAAATTAAAATCAAAATACAAAATACAAAATTACATAATACTTGACTAGGCCTTCATTACAATTCTAAGAAGAGTGCTTAGTCGCTCATGGAGAGAATGAAATTCTTAAAAGTTAAAAAAAAAAATGCTATGGAATGATGATTTGGAATGCCTCTCTAGTTTCAAGCTGTATTTTTTAAGTTTTTCGGACCCCCTTTCTGAAGTTGGATAGCCTTTTTAATAAGCTTCCCATGAACTAAGTCAAAATTTGATTTTAGAAACCTAAAAGTTTTCTTCCTTTTCTGCTCATGCGAAACCCAACTTCCGCAAGTGCAAATTTAGGCAAAGGAAAGCACGAGAATTTCTGACCAAGTCTGGGAAATCCACTAGTGCGGAAAAGAATTCCACTTGTGTGGATTTTTATAGCAACAGATTCTTGAAGGAAGATTTGACCTAGTAAACGTCCAAATTACAAAATTTATATTTTACACAAAGTTGTATCTGTATAAGTTTTATTTTCAATGCCTCTTGAATGACCTCAATCTGTAGTGAAGCTGCGCAGAATGGCTTCTATAGCGAGATTATACCAAATTCAAAATTTTCTTCTCCAAACCTCTTTTTTTTTTTGATCGGCAAAACAAAATCTTTATTGATGAAACATACAAATTATACAATATTACATCAATAAAGAGGAGCTTGGAGCTAAGAAAAAGCTCCAAGCGCCAGTTGGTGAGGAACCAACAATAGAGAGCAAGATAAAAGACAAACAAATAGATGAACTAGTCTATAACAAGGAACTAAGAAACCAAACTGATAAATAAACTGGTAAGAGCCAAAACAGTTAATAAGACTGATAAGCATTGACTAATCCAGCAGAAGTCGACCACCATAACAGAGTTAGCCTTCCCAAACAATTCAACCCAATTCAGCCAACAATTCAGACCACCAACTAGGCACCCTAGCAGATCAGCATACACCAACATTACCAGAATACACCCAGATCAGCATACACCATAGCAGAGCAGCATACACCCACAGCAGAACAGCAAATCACCAGTAAACTAGCATACACCACACTACTCACCATGGCAGAACAACAAACACCAACAGAGCAGTATACACCAACAGCTTAACACAGAATCAACATACACCAATACAGCAGAGCAATACAACAGCCACAATACCAGAATCAATACAGCAGCCAACACCAGAGCAATACAGCAGCCACAATAACAGGAACAACACCCAACAACAGAATCATTATGTAGGTGTAGCAGCCCCTCCCAAGCACTTCTTGATTTGCCTCAGATTAAACACAAAATCCTGAACTGAAAAGTTAAAGTCACAGAAAGCAGGTTTTAACCAAAAGGCAATCCTATATTTAATTAAGTCACATAGATCCACCAGATTTGGGGGAGTTGCTCTAAACACACACTCATTCCTACACTTCCATACAGACCACATCACAGCCAATGGAATCACCCTCCAAATCTTCCTTTCTTTCTTCTTTAACTTCCCCCTTGCCCACCACAGCAGTAGACTCTCCACAGATCCTGGAATAGCAGCTTGGACATCCCACCAATCCAGCATTTCAGCCCACACCATCCACACAAAGGGACACCAGATTAATGCATGATTCACTGATTCACTGCCACTGCCACAAAACACACAAGCTATGGAAGCACTTGGCTTGATCACCGCTACTTTTTGCAGAAATTCCTTAGACTTAATTCTTTTTTTCCACGCAAACCAACCAAAAACCTGCACCTTAGGAGGTATGTACTTAAGCCAAATCAATTTAGTAATACTCATGGTGGCACCTGTATTATCCACTCCCCACCTATATAAATCTGCTACTGTTAGTACCCCAGCAGATGATGCTAACCAAGTAGGCCGATCATCACACCTTGGACACACAGCAAGAGCCCCCAGCAGATAATTAAGAAGTCTAGCCAACTCCTACTCCTCCCACTCATATAACCCCCTTCTAAATTCAAAGGACCAGCCACCCACTATACTTTTCTAATCAGCCAAAATTCTTAAGGATTCCTTTTTAGTCAAAGACAACCTATACAAGATTGAAAATTCATCCTTCAAACATACAGACTGACACCAAGTATCAGACCAAAATCTAACCCTCCTCTCATCCCCAACCTTCAACTTAAAGTCATTCAAGTAAAACTCCTTCAGGCTACTACACTGTTCAGCTATAGAAATAATCCCTTTCCATACAGCAGAGTGGCTGCTAGATGAACTTAGAGTTGGGATCCAGCCATCAACCTCCATCTTATATCTGCTACATATCACTCTCTTCCACAAAGCATCTTTATCACAACCAAACCTCCACCACCATTTAATTAACAAACACTTGTTCACATCCCTTAATTTCCTGATACCCAAACCGCCTTTCTCCACTGTTTTAGACAAGTCCTCCCACTTGACCATATGGATTTTCTTTACCAATTCAGACCCACCCCATAAGAATGTAGCTTGAATCTTCCCCAACTCTCTGGCTACCCCTTCAGGCATCTTAAACAAAGATAAGTAGTACACTGGCAATGCTGAAGTTACCGATTTGACAAGTGTTAACCTCCTTGCGAAGGACAACAACTTCCTCTTCCAACCAGCCAGTTTGCCTTTTACTTTATCCACAACTGGTTTCCATGTAGCTTTTTTCCTTGGATTAGCTCCTAAGCGCATCCCAAGATACTTTAGAGGTAATGACTTAGTTTTGCAGTTCAACACTGCAGCACAACCATCCAACATCTCCTTAGAAACACCGACCCCACATACAACACTCTTATGAAAGTTTATTTTCAGACCCGACATAATTTCAAAGCACCTTAGCACCCTTTTCAACTTCCTCACTTCCTCGACCTCGGCTTCACAGAATAATAATGAATCGTCTGCAAACTGGAGATGAGTTAACAGCACACCATCATGGCCTACGTTAACACCTTTAATTAGATCTAACTGAGAGGCTCGGCTAAACAACAAATGTAGACCTTCAGCCGCAGGATTAAACAGAAAGGGAGACAGAGGATCCCCTTGTCTTAAACCTCTCTGTGGGCTAAACTCTTCTGTAGGAGATCCATTAACAAGCACTGAGATCCTTGCAGTTGTTACGCACTCCTTAATCCACTTAATCCACTTATCACCGAACCCAAAATTAGAGAACATTGAAAACAGAAAACCCCAATTAATAGAGTCATATGCCTTCTCAAAGTCCAACTGAATAAGTAACCCCTTCCTTTTGTCTTTCTTCCATCCATCAACAACCTCATTAGCTATTAACACCCCATCTAGAATATTTTTTCCACTCAAGAACGCAGACTGAGATTCACTTATGATATGAGGCATTACAGATTTCATCCTATTAGCCAACAATTTTGCTATGATCTTGTATATAGAGCCCACCAAGCTTATAGGTCTATAATCAGATAGCCCTATTGGATTCTCCTTCTTGGGTATAAGGGTTATGAAAGAACTATTTATACCTTTCACCAACTTACCATTATTTTGAAATTCTTTCACAAAATTAACCACATCACCCTTCATGACTTTCCAAAACTTCTGATAACACATCAAGTTGAAGCCATCAGGTCCTGGTGCCTTATTCCCATCACAATCCATCACTGCTGATTTAATTTCTGCTACTGAAAAATCTGATTCTAACCATCCAGACCCCACCCTGCCTTCTACTGATGGGAAAAAACCCCCCAACACAGGTCTTGATGACCAATGCTCTGTGTACTGATTTTTAAAGTGTCCAAACACCTTATATTTCACTTGACACGGATCTTCAACCACCACCTCCCCATCTATTATAGTATTTATTTCATTTCTAACTGTTCTGCATTTTGTAACTACATGGAAGTATCTTTTATTTTTATCCCCTTTCATTACCCAGTTAAGTCTTGACTTTTGCAGCCATAACCATTCAATCATCCTACTCAACCTCCACATCTCAGCTCTAACTTCACTTCTCCTACTTTTTTCAGCGCCATCAAGGTCTCTACCCTCTGCCAGAATATAAAAACTGTGAAGTTCACCCTCTGCTGCCTTCAATTTGTTTTGTACATTACCAAAAACCTCCACATTCTAACTTCGAAGGCCACCTTTCAATATCTTCAATTTTTAAGACAGTATAAACCTAGCCCATCCTACCACACTGGACTCTTTCCAATTTGACTTCTAGAACCTCTGAAAATCTTTGTGTAAGAACCAAGCATTAATACCCTAAAGGGTTTTGGGCCCCAATCCATCTCATCCTCCATCAAAAGAAGAGGACAGTGATCAGAGACCAGTCTAGGAAGACCCCACAACTTAAAATGAAACACCTCAAACCACTTTGGGTCTACAAGAATTCTATCTATTTTGCTCCACTTCTCACCAGTACATGAGTTACACCAAGTGAACCTCGTCCCAAGTAATGGTAAATCAGATACCTCACACTTATCAATAAACTCATTAAATTCTTTCATACCTCTATCTCTCCTCGAACACCCTTTCCTTTCCCCAATCTGCCTAATCTCATTAAAATCCCCTCCTAAACACCATGGATTAAGAAATTCCTCCTTCAACTTCCACAAACAATTCAACAGATTCCCTCTAGAGCCCATATCATTAGGTGCATAGATGTTTAGAATAGCATAATCAAATTGGTTAAAGAGAGTACCTGATAATAATATAAACCTTCTATTGCTGCAACAATCCTTGACTTGGAATATGTCTGAATCCCAAATACACAATAAACCCTGAGCAGAGCCTACAGCATCCACCACCATATACTCCATTTTGCCCTTACCCACACAGATCTGAAATCATCCTCTGATAATTTTGATTTCTTTGTCTCTTGAAACAAAACAATATCTACTTTTCTCTACCTCACAAGCAACTTAATCTTACTTCTCTTCTCCTTCCTCCCCAGCCCCCTAATATTCCATGATAAAATCTTCATAAAAAACCACTATTTCTCCTATATGGCCCCCAGTTGGTATACCCTACTCCCCAACTTTCACTCCCCCTTCAATACGTTCTATATCCTTCAATTCAAGGCCCACTATTTTCTCCAACACTTCAGCCCTCTTCCCATTCATCTTCACCCCGAGAAGTTCCCCTATTTTCAGAGTTGTTTCAGCCACATTAAGGACGACCCTCCCTTTATCCACTCCACCCCCAATCGATGCAGATAAAGACATTACCGCCGCTACTGCTCGCCAGACTGCAGCCTTGGGACGTGCTGAACTAGTTGCCGCACCTCTGCTCCTATATCTGCTCATTAATTCAGTCGACCTTCTTCGTAGCAAATTTAGTTTATACTTCTTTATGCTTTTAATCCTTTCTTTCCCTTTTCTATTCCTTCTTTGACTACAACTGGGCTCCTTCTCATGGGCTTCTGATAAACTTGAAACTCTCCTACTTGGCCCTACTTCTTTTGGCTTACTACTAACAGATTTTCCCTGCTGCCCCAGCCCAATCTGTGATTTACAAAGCCCAGTCCCCATATTTGGTGTGTTAGTCTGGCCCAAAATTACTTCAATATTCACCCCAGGCCTTTCTAAACTTGTTCTGTCTAAACTTCTGACAAAACCTTGCATACAGACCAGATTATCCATACTCTGACTAACTATCGTCTCCTCAATTGAGTAGTTCCTCTGGTTTCGCATTTCCATCATTGCGTTGCAGGCCTCAGCACTCATTACGTTTTCCCCATCACTTCGACCAGTTTTAGCTTCCTCTACACTCCTCCGGCATGCCATGGCATCCACCTCCTCACTCCGGTTTCCACCAGCTGGCCTACCTTCCTGAGCCACGACATATCCAACCTCCATATCAGCAGCTGAATCATCCTCCACATCAGCATATTCGTCTTCATCATTTCTGGATCTCCGACCCTCACTATGATTGTCCACCACATTTGAACTGCCCATCTCAACCTCATCTTGAATCTTATGACATTTGCAAGAACATTTTCCTGTTTGCACAGTGATCACCTGCTCTTCACAAACTCTCACCAGAAACACCCTCCCACTACATTCCAGACTTACAACTAAGTTTATAGGTTCCATGCTTCTGGTGGAAACCTTAACCTTTTCACACACAAATGACAGTGGTTGGCACGTATCACCTTCAAAACATAAGACTTGCCCCCACACCTCACTAATCCTTCTTATGTTGGAGCTATTCCACAGATGCAATGGGATACCATAGCAACTGAGCCATACACTTCTTTCCTGGTCCAAAACCTGCCCTCGTTTGCCTTCAGCAATATCTTCACACCAATCTAAAATCAGCTCCTTAATAGCTGGTAATTTCAATGCCCTCTCCTCCTTTGATCTGAATGTTATAACATCTCTTCCCCCATTATCTCTTACCATTACATCCTCCATTCCTATTGCTGCTAGCTCTTTTTTCAGACTGACATTAGCATATTGTACCTTCAATATGATTATAATGCTCTCAAACAACCATCCATTCCCCACCTGTTCTGCCTTCACCATAATACACCCTACTCCTTCACCTCTTTTTCATGCCACCGCGTCAACATAGGATCTTCTATCTCTAAGACCACTTAACCCCATTGTAACAACACCACCTTTAGCAGCATAGACTACTGGTCTCCTCACTTGGGTATTTAATGGCATTCTTTCAGTTTCACCCCTAGTCTTGTCCTTTCCAAACTCTGCAAGTTTTACCTGTAAAGATCGGTCGTCCACCCATAAACCATTGGCTTTCTGTACAGCTATATTAGCTGCCACAGGGCAACCAAACCTCACAAAACCAAACATTGTGTTAGTTACCCTGCGTCTTTTTTGCAGTATAAAAACATCTGTTACCAGTCCAAACTTTGTGAATAAATTGAACAGGCCGTTTGGGGTCAATGATACTAGTAGGTTGTCCACAAACACGTTAAAGACACCTGCACTCCCATCTGACCTCCATGGACCTGGTCTGCCCCTATCCCGTACTACTGATATCCACCCTCCTTGCTGAGCTCCTCTCATGGTGCCCCCTACTCTCTTATAATTAGTTTAGACTGTGGATTCCATCATATTTACCTTGGTGATTGAAAGATAGTATTGAAGCATTTCAAAATTGTTTCATTGTCCTTCTCCAAACCTCATTGATTATATTTTTTTTTATAATATTCATTTCAAATCTTTAAAACTTACCTCCTAGAATCGAATTGAAGTCCTCCAAATATTTATTTAAGCTTGCAAAGCTTCCCAATTACACAATTTCAGTACAGGGACTTGAAACACAAAATCATCAAGTAAGATTACGTCATGAACTATAATACGTAGGAGCTTAAAGAGTCTATTGTGTTCATTGCTTGTTCTATTGTGTTCAACCGGATATGGAGGAGCTTAAGGAGTCTATTGTGTTCATTGCTTGTTCAATTGTGTTCAACCGGATATGGAGGAGCTTAAGGAGTCTATTATTATCAAGTTAGCTATTTGGCTGAAGGCTAAGGATTATCCATTCTCCATTAATGATTTTCTTTATAATATCAGCCTGATTCGAGTTTGTTTAGGTGGTCGGGGTTGAGTGTTTTTGCAGCAGCAGCAGTGCTTTGGCTTATATTCTTCTATCTTCTGGCGTGTAGCAGCAGCATATGTGGGTTGGTCTCTGGGTTGGGGAATCTGTACAGGGGTTCTGAGTTGTTGAATTGTATGTGGGTTGGTCTCTGGTGTTGTGTGGTGTTTCAACTCTGTTTCAGACCTGGAGGTGTCTCTGTTACATTGCTGCAGTTTGGTCGCTCTGTTACATTGCTGCAGTTTGATCTTCTTTCCTGCTGTCTGCTGGTTCTTTTGTTGGTTGTTTTGATTGGTTTCTCACCAATCTTGTTTAGCTTTGTTGCTAGTGTTTTCCCGCTTTGTTGATGTATGTTGTAAGTCCTTGTTTTTTTTATCATCAATAAAGCTCTTTTCTGCCGTTCAAAAAAAAAAAAAAAACTCTAAAACGTAGTTTGGAGAGCTTAAATGTTTAAGATTTCGGCTCCTATCAGTCGAATGCTTCATTTGTTTGAATGAAAAATATTTTTTGCATTTTCTAACACCTAGTGGTACAACAAAAACAAAACTCAATATAAAATATTTTTCATAGTTAACTGAAAATAAACTTATTTGGACATATAATATTTTTGTTTCAATGACGGGACTAAACATAGGAAAAAGTTTTCTCAATTTTATTTATTTATTTTTTTTTTGAAAAAACAAATTCCGTGAGAATTCATAATAAAATAAAATGAATATTTATGATAATAATAATAATTTCATAAGTTTTATAATAAATTACTTAAGGTTTTAAATTAATAGACTCCCTCAAATAATGTGAATTAACACTTTATGATGACTCCTGCACCTAGGTCCAGTACTTCAATAAATCCTGAAATCCTCTAATAAATTACTTTAGGTTTAAAATTAATAGACGCCCCCCCAATATTGTAATTTGTCACTTTGGGATTTTATGAAAATTATTTTAAATTTTTTAAATTATTATTAATATGAATATTATTTATTTATATTTATTTTTATAAAAAAGATTTTTCACTAAAACAAAGAAAAGGTTAAAACAAGAAAAAATATGTTGATTTCAATAAACAGAACCTTGTGCACATTGTCATTTTGTAAAAATTATCTAATAACTTCGGTCTATATTATACAAAGTTATGCCAATCGTATAATAAGACCACATAACTAGTTTCACTTACAAATTTTTGCAGACGAAATGATTGTGTCTCCTTACTATACGTTATAGTCACGTGATAGGTCAAATTTATCAGATAACTTCTTATTTATTTGGTTCAATTAACATGGCTAGCATGCGTGTTCTTCAATAATTGGCCAGCAAAAGTGTGCCCTAATTTGTTAGTTTTTTCCAGTTTTGATGTTAAAATCTCACATTCATTTTTACAGTATTTTCATGCAATTAAAGTGTAAGGTGGTGCGTATATATATACAACACTCATTCAAGGTCTCTTTTCATACACATACACATGCCTTCTTCTTCTTCTTCTTCTTCTTCTTCTTCTTCTCTCTCTCTCTCTCTCTCTCTCTCTAGGTTATCAAGCTTGACTGATAGTTCTTCTTTGCATTAGTTTTTTTGTTTTTGTTTTTGTTGTTTCTCAAGATGGATCATAAATGGGTTAGTAGGTACACCTGTGTGAAACCTAATGCTGTTCCGAAACCATTTCGTGGACTTGAGTTCTGTTGGTTGATAATGATACAAACTCTCTTCTGTACATTTCATCAGTGCTTGAAGAGCAATCTTACAAAGGTAAATCTCACTAGTGAACTTTCTTTCATTCTTCTATGTTATTTTGTTTTCTTTGAATGTCACATTTTCTTTTTTCTTTTTTTTCTTTCACATGGTTATGTATGTCCTTTTTTGAAAATTTCTAGTGGAGAGGATTTTGTTTGCATTGGCTTCGTGTGATAGCACAGTCGGAAAATAAAATTGCACCCTTACTAATAGCTATAGCTTTCAGTATACTGGGAAATTACTTGATCTAACAATTAATTTTACGAGTTACTTTGTTGTTTTTTTATATTGATGTCACTTTTTTTTCTTTTTTCTTTTTTAGTTTGATGAAGATTTTTTTTCTTTCTTTCTTTCTTTTTTTTTTTTCAAACAGAAATACGATGATAAGACTTTGATCTGGATGTCCATTTTTTTCTCATTTTTTTTTTATTCTTGCATAGATGATCACAGATAAATTAAAAAAAAAATTAAAAGAAAATCAGCCATACAATGAGTTAGTGTCGCAATGGTATTTTCTAAAATAACACAAAAATGAATGGATATATATATAATTTGAGTAATATGTTTTGAAAATTTTAACATATAATCTCGAGGTAATAATGTTTTGATATATGTAGAAGAAGATCTTTGCTTGTTTGGCTTATTTTTGTTTTTTAATTATTGTAAAAGAACTATGGCTTCAACAATTATATTATCTATGATGAAGATATCCCAATATCAAAGATTGTGATCACATTAAATTGCTTGAATTTTTCTTGAGATATAGATCTCTCAATTGTTGTTGTTTATTGTCGGCAGATGAACTATTGATAAATTCTATTAATGCGAGTAAGATACGTGCTAAATCGCTCATTTAATATAAAAGACCAATACAATATAGAAAAGTATTACCTCATTTTTTTCTTTTTCTTTTCTCCATTGTTTTAAGTGATGCATTTGCTGTGCTAGTCTGGTATGTGCTGGTTTGGTCTAGTATGGTATATTGTTCTGGCTTTGCTCTGGCTGCTATTGAGTTGCCCTGGCTGCTCTGGTTTGTATTCTGGGCTGCTGGGTCATTTTATGGGTTCGAGTACTATAGACACCTTATTTTTGACCGATCTTAAGACTCACACGTCATCGATTGAGCACACGGTGATTGCGCATGTTGTGCTCCTTCTGAGGTTACGGAGTCCCGGCTAAGAGCCTTATCCTCGGACGTCGGGACCCTTTTGTGTTTTATCTCGGTTTGCGAACCAGGTCTTGTTTTCTCTTCCCGAAGGGAGGGAAAGGTCTCGTAGACCATCTCTTAGTGGTCGTAGGCTACTTTTCGTGATCATAGGCCACTTTTCCCGTTTAGAGACCAGTTTTCGATTTTCGGAGCCGTCGGCCATGCGCCTCGGTTCGGGACCGCTTAACTTTCTCCGTTTGCTCCGGTTTTTGGCACACACCTTATTTCCTCTGTCTAGAGGGACAATGTGGCCTGGGAGACCACCTTTGTGGTCGCACGCCACTTTCGATGCTTAACAGCCTGTTTTCGGGGCACCTGGCTGCGCGTTGTGACCCCCAAACCCTCGTTTTACATCCGTCTTGGTTCATTTTTGACATAGACCCTATTTTCATTGTTTGGAAGGCGGTACAAGGGTGGGAGACCACCTTTTCTCCTTGGGGACCACTTTTCCCCTGTCGGCCGGTTTCCTTGACAGGTAGTCGGTCTCCCTCACTTTTGGGCCATAATTGCTGGTCTCCTACCATAGCACTAGCTTGCATTGAATGAGGAGACCACCTTAGGAGGCTGCCGACGAATTTTTGAGACTTGACCCTTTTGAACCTGGTCGATCGACCAGGGCAAGTGGTCAGCCGACCACTTGAACTGGTCGGCCTACTCCCCCCTATCTTGTCTTTGTGAGTTGTTGCCAGTTATGCCAGCTGAAAGGCACAGAATTGATCCTCCATACACGTGTATGGAGGATCTTCAAACTTGTTTTTTAGCTTCTTGGAGAACCTTTGAACCCCTTTGGCTATAAGAGGGACTCTCTCCCTCATTAGCAAAGGTTCAGAAAATTGGTTAAGGCATACATATATCTATCTCTCTATATCTCTCTATTTTGTGTTAAAAAGTCCCTTGTTCTTGGCCTATTGCATACCACCTCCTAGCCTAACCCCTCCACCATCACTCTAAACATCTTGGAGGCCATTTTCAGAGGTTGAAGGTTTGCTGTTTTGGTCCAGAAGCTGCTGGAGTTCTTGGCTACAAGGGTAACACACCTTTTTCCCCTTTTTAGCTTTATTTTTCTTCATATCTTAGCTATATTTGCAAGCATATTTGGGCTTTGTCATAAACTGAAAAAAGTCTTATTTTGAGGTCCTTAACATGTTTGTTTAAGATCATTTTTTTGTTGGGGGTCATCTACCCCCTTGCATGCTTCATTTTACTTTGTTTTGAGCCATGCCTTTGAGCCTTTCCATTGACCTTTGTTTGGCCTTCTAGCCACTGAAATCCAGTGAATTTTTAGTGGCTAGCATGCTGTTTTGCGTGCCAAAATCAAAGAGGGATGACCCTCTCACCCCTTGTCTTGTTTACTAGCATATTTGGCCTAACAACGGAGCCCTTATTTGCATGCTTTCAAGCCATGTGTCAGGCTATTTTTGGTGGGTTTTAGGACCTACATAGGCTCTGTCCAGAGCCCATTTTGCCATTTTGGGTGTCCCTCTTACATGTGTAGAACAACCCTCTTTATAGCCTATCAAAGGAGCCTATCATTCTTGCATGCATAGACCATGTTTCAGTGGATTTTTGGGCTTTATTTGGCATGTCATACCTCTGAATTTTTCTGGTTTGATGGCCTCTTGATTGCCTCTCATACTTGTAGTGCAAATCCTCTTTACTGGCTTACATTGCATGCTATTTTGGCCTTTGATTCTAGCACTTTTTGGCCATGCTTTAAGTTGATTTTGTGCATGTTTTGGACTGCCTTAGCTCTGTTTTTATGCCTCATGATCGAATGATGCTTGCTATGCATGGTTGTAGTTCAATACCCTCGCCTAGTTTTGAGTTTTTGAGCCTATTGCATGCTTATGTTGAATTGTTTCCCTATTTTGGGGCCATTGTGCATCATATTTCAGAGCTTACATATATGCCATATTCCCATGTTTTCCACTCTTTAAATGCGTTTGAGAGTCCTGCTTGTATGCCTCGTTTTTGGACCATTGCATGAGCTTCATTTCCATGCCTTTCGAGCCATCATTTTAGACCATTTTTCCACTGTCTTGGACCTGCCTAGGGTCTGTTTGGGGTTGGTTTTGCCATTTGTGCATTGCTTTATGTACCTTTAGTGTAATGCGCTTCACTAGTTTCGGTATTCGAGCCATCTAGCATGCATTGTGTGACGTGTTTGCACGATTCGGGACCATCTTGCATGTCATTTCAAAGCTGGAAAATGCGTGTTTGTATGCCATATTTCATCCCTTGCCATGCTTTAATAGAGTTTCATTTGGTGCCTTAGGTTTGGTCCCTTGCATTTGTGCATGTTTGCATGTGTTTTGTTGCCTAATTTCATCATGATTGGCCACTGACTTGAGTGTGGCTGAGGCCCAATCATTTTAGTTTAAGTCCATCTCGCATTGTATATGCCATGTCCATGTTGTCGCATGCTTAATCGTCGCATTGTGTATGCCTTGATTATACCTTTGTGTATGTCCATCTCCATGTGTGCATGGCATATGCCATATAGTTTTCATGTGCATTGAGTATGCCACTGATTATTCCATGGCATTGTGTATGCTAGTAGCATGTTTGCTTATCATCATTTGCATGTTTGTATCATTTAGTGGCATTATGTTTAGGTTGCGTGTTAGAGTTGCATTCATGCATGCCATGTGCATTGCATTGTGTTTGGAGTAGGGTTTAGTCCAAACACGGGAAATGAGGGATGTTTCGTACTCAAAGTGACGAAACGTACTTCAATTCTTGGTCGCCGACACTCCAGATTACCCATGATGGAGTTTAGGCCTTATTGTGTTCATTTGTGCATCCATTTCACATTGAGTCATGCAATTCGACTCCTCGGCCATCATGCATCGACATGCGTGATTGGTGGCACGAGGATCGAAGACTACACTCCCAGAGCTGATGCAATGACGGGGAAAGTGGTCGTGCACACATATGTTGAAAATACTTTACCATGCCCCTTTTTTGCTCTCAGTTGCAGCAAACCGGAAACCAGCAACAAAAACTGGTCAGTAGTATCCCTACAGCATGGTGGAGTTTCAGCCTTCTGGAGTTTTGTACAATGTTCTGGGACCAGTTGCAAACAGAGGCAAATCGAAGCATCGCAATGGATTTTTCGGCAAGACGACTCGAGCATGCATGCATTCCTTATCATTCAAGACCGAGCTGAGGCAGTCCATTCCATATGTTTTGCATGCTAGCTTATTTATTTTAGTTAATTTGTTAATTAATTAGGGTTGTGTAATAATTAGTTGTAATTCGTTATTCATTCGGTTGTGTATTATTTATTCGGACCCTCCGAGGAGGGCAATGTTGTAATAAGTGTGCGTGTGTGTGATGCATGTCTTCCAACCTCACGTCTTTCTCCCTTTTATTTACCAGCTTATGATGGTTAGTTTTAGGGCACGTTTAACTTAGCATCCATATGCTCGTATGTTTGCATCCATTCATCTGTTTTGCATGCACCGGGCTCGGCGTATCATGCTAACTGCATTGTATTTCAATTCCAAGTTGAATACATGTATCGATTGTTGCATCTCATATGCCATCTTAGAATAGTCGAGCCTGTTGTAGTTGCATTTTTGCATGTGTTGCATTAGGCATCTCAGCATAGTTAGGATTCATGCATGTTTTCTAATTAGCTTCTTTCTTTGGCTCGGAGTTGTACATCCCATTTTTGACCGACCTTAAGACTCAGACGTCACCAGTTGAGCGCTCGGTGATGTTGCATATTGTGCTCATCCTGAAGTTACAGAGTCTCGGCTGCGAGCCTTGCCTCCGGACTTCGAGGCTCTTTTGTGCTTTGCCTAGGTTTGCAAACCAGGTCCTGTTTTCTCTATTTTCTCTTCCGAAGGGAGGGAGAGGTCTCGTAGACCATCTCTCAGTGGCCGTAGGCTACGTTTCGTGGTCGTAGGCCACTTTTTCCGTTTGGAGCCTAGTTTCCGATTTTCGGAGCCGTCGACCGTGTGCCTCTGTTCGGGACCGCTTAACTATCTCCGTTTGCTCTGATTTTTGGCACACACTTTTTTTTTCTCCCTTTAGAGGGACACTATGTCTCGGGAGACCACCTACGTGGTCATACGCCACTTCCGGTGCCTAACGGCCTGTTTTCGGGGCCCCAAACCGCGCGTTTTGGCCCCCGAACCTTCGTTTTGCATCCATTTTGGTCCATTTTTGGTAGAGACCCTATTTTCACTATTAGGGAGGGGGTGGTTTGGTGGCCGGCCACCTTTTCCCCTGAAAAACCAGTTTTCTCATTTTCTCTCTCCAAAAGCCGATTTTTCTGACAGAAAGCTGGTTTTTCTCACTTTTGAGCCACTTTTTCTGGCTTTTCATACCACCATTGTGTTGTGCTCATCTGGAAGGCCACCAATATGGGTAGGCCGGCCAGAAATTCATCTTGACCCTTTTGAACCTTGCTTAAAAGCTGGCTTTTCTCTCTCCTAGGTCACTTTTTCTGGTTTTTCACCACAGGGCTGTGTTCTACTCATCTGGGAGGCCACGTTTCTGGGTAGGCCGACCAGCAATTTTGCTTGAGCCTTTTGACCCCTGGTCGGCTGACCATGGAGAGTGGCCGGCCAGCCACCTTAGCTGGTCGGCCAGCTTTCTGCTTTTTGCTCTTCTCAAGTGCAACACAGCTGTGCCAGCTGTGAAGCACTTGACCCACTGTCCGAGATTTTGAGCCTCTTTTTGATCCTTTTTAATTGGTTTTGCCCCCCTTGCTTAACTTCTTGGAGAAGCTTCACTCTTTTGTCAAGCTTCTTGAGGAAGCTTGACCATTTTGGTCTAGCTTCCTCAAGAAGCTTGACCCTTTTGGTTAATGCTTCTTTGAGAAGCTTTGAATCCCTCTTAAGGCCTCTCCAAGAAGCCTTGGCTCTTCTCCTCTATATAACCAACCCTCTATCTCATTTTGCAAGGGTTAGAAAGTTTGGCCAAGGCACATGCACTCAACCCTCCATAGCCTTCTTCTCCAAAGCTCCAAACCCTAATTTTCTTGGCCATTTACACTACACCTCTAAGCCTAACACCTCCACCATCCATTCCAGCACCTTGGAACTCATTTTCAGAGGTTCAAAGCTCATTTTCTTTGTCCGAGGTTGGCTGCATTGCTGTGCTACAAGGGTAAGTCCTCATTTCTCCCATTTTTACATTATTTTTCTCTATACCTTAGCTCCATTTTCAAGCATTTTCGAGCCATGGTGTAAACTGAAAATAGTCTTATTTTGAGCTCCTCTTCATGTTTGTTTAAGAGTACTTTTCTGTTTGAGGTCTCCTACCCCCCTGTATGCTTTATCTCTCTTTTAGGGCTTATTTTGCATGATATATTAGCCTTATTTGTGAGAATTTTTGGACCTCGACCTAAACTGAAGAAAGTCTTGTTTTGACCTCCTCTTTAAGTTTTATTCAGGTCACTTTTTTGTTTGGAGTCATTTTATTCCTTGCATGCTTCATTTCCCCATGTTTTGAGCCATGCATGTGAGCATTTGCATTGGCCTTGTTTTGGCCTCTTAGCCACTGAAATCTAGTGGATTTTTAGTGGCCTCGATGTGTCTTTGAGCTCCAAAATCATAGAGGGGTGACCCTCTCACCCCTCATTCTCTTTACTAGCATTGTTGGCCTTCCAAAGGGACTCTATTTTGTATGCATTGAAGTCATATTTCAGGCCTCATTTTGTGAGTTTTATAGTCTTCATCAACTCTGTCCAGAGCCCATTTTGCCATATTTTCTGTCTATGATGCATGTGTAGAACAATCCCACTCAAGGCCTTTCAAAGGGTCTTTCATTTGCATGCTTCCTAGGTTAATTTCAGGGCATTTTTGGTGAGTTTTAGGGCTGTCATAACTCATTTCCAGAGGTGGTTTTGCCATGTTACATGTCTATCTTGTATGTGCTTAATAACCCCTTGTATGGCCTTCCAAAGAAACCCCTCATTTTTGCATGCATTGGCTGCATTTCAGTGATTATTTGGGCATATTTTGGCATGTTTTATTCACTGTTTTTGGCTAGTTTGATGAGTTCTCATTTGTTTCATATACATGCCATGTAAACCATGCTTGCTAGCCAATGTTGCATGCTATTTTAGTCCATCATGTTAGCATCTTTTGGCCATGTTCTAAACTAGAAATGTGCATGTTTTGGGACTGCCTTGGCTCTGTCTTTTGACTTCATGATGAAATAATTCTTGCTTTGTATACTTGTAGTTCAATACATGTGCCTAATTTTGAGTTTCAAGGCTTATTCCATGCATCGGGTGCCATATTTCCATGTTTCGGGACCACTTAGCATCATGTTTCAGCACTGGAAATTACGTGTTTGTACGCCATCTTTCATCCCTTGCCATGCTTTGGTAGAGTGGTATTTGATGCCTTAGGTTCGGTCCTCAGTATGCGTGCATGTGTGCACGCATTTCGGTCGTCTCATTTTCATCTAATGGCCACTGATGTGAGTGTGGCTGAGGTCCATTCATGTTGGTGTAAGTCCATTGTGCATTGTGTATGTCATTTCGGTCCATAGCATTGCGTATGCTAGATTGCATGTTAGAGCATCGTGTATGCCATGTCACATCGAGCATTGTGTATGCCATTTCGTAGCATTGCGTATGCTAGATTGTATGTTAATCGCATTGTGTATGCCATCTCATTTGCATCGTGTTTGGGATAGGAGTTAGCCCAAGCACGGGAAACGAGGTACGTTTCGTACTCCGAGTGACGGAACGTGTCTCAATTTCCGGTCGCCGACACTCCGGATTACCCATGATGGAGTTTAGGTCTTATTGTGTTTTCATGTGCATTCATTTCACATCGAGTCATGCAATTCAACTCCTTGGCCATCATGCATCGATATGCGTGATTGGTGGCACGAGGATCGAGGACTACACTCCCTGAAAAGTAGTCATGCATACATATGTGAAAATACTTTGACATGCCCCTTTGTTTCTCTCTGTTGTAGCAAATCAGAAATCAGCGGCCTTCTGGAGCGTTGCGCAATATTCTGAAAACAATTGCAAACAGAGGCAGATCGGGGCATCGCAATGGATTTCCGCGCCAGGCAATTCAAGCATGCATCATTCCACCATTCGGAATAGAGCTGAGGCAGTCCATAGGCTTACATGCTAGTTTATCGCTTTCCTAGTTAATTTGTTAATTAATTAGGGTTTTGTAATATTTAATTATTTATTCGGACTGTGTTATTTATTCGGACCCTCCAAGCGAGGGCACAACTGTAATAAGTGTGCGTGCGTGTGATGTATGTCTTCCAATCCCACGTCTTTCTCCCTTTTATTTACCTGCATATGATGGTTAGATTAGGGCATGTTTCAATTAGCATACAGTATGACAGCATGTTTGCATTCATTCATCTGTATTGCACGCACCGGGCTCGGCGCATCATACTAACTGCATTTGTATTTCAATTCCAAGTTGAATACATGTTAGCTGTGACATTTCACATGTCATTTTAGAATAGCTGAGCCTATTGTAGTTGCATTTTGAATGTGTTGCATTAGGCATTTCTGTATAGTTAGGATCATGCATGGATTTCTAACATAGCTTCTGTTTTGGCTTGGAGTACTCGGTAAGTTTTATGCTTTAGCATCCTTACATGTGTGTGAGTGACTGCCATGATAGCATGCTTACCATGAGGCTATGTGCTTATGTGATATACCTGCCTAAATGCCTGTGGGTGAAGGTTGGGTTATTTGGATTGGAACAACTCATCGACTGCGAGTTTTAAGCCCACTAGACAGTGGCAAAACCATGTTTTCTAAGCCTACCTGAGGGTGGCAAATCCACATTTTAGCCTACTTGCGAGTAGCAAACCGTTTTCAAAACAAACATGAGATGTTTCGTTCCAATTCAGGCGATCCAGTCTATACTTGTATGCTGTGTGCATCACATAGTAAATCTAGGCTAATAACCGGAATAAGAACGCATAATGTTTTCAAAACTAGATATCATGGTTAGTAGAGGCCTATCTTTGATCGGGCAAGCGAGGGTGCTCACGAAGTGACCTTCCCCAATCGTACCCAAGTTCTCGAGTCGAGGCAACTTTGGTGATGACGGACACGTGGCCTTAGGCAACGAGTCAGGGTTCCCTAAATTTCCCAAAATAAAATATTTAGGTGGCGACTCTGTATCTGGCAAAGCAGTCCATGTTTGGCACTTCTTTCAAAAAATTTGTTTTCAAAAACGATTTGCCGGATTTGGACTCTTTGATGATTCATCGGTCTTGCATTGCACTCTGCGAGATTAGATACAGGACCGTGACATTTGAGTCCTGAACTGTAGTGAACCCAATGAACAAAACAGGGGGGATTTCCTCCCGGGACGTTTGGGGACGTCTACAGGAGTACTCGGTAAGTGTTTATGCTTTAGCATCCTTGCATGCGTGTGAGTGACTGCCATGATAGCATGCTTACCATGAGGCTATGTGCTTATGTGATGTAACTGCCTGAATGCCTGTGGGTGAAGGGTGGGTTGCTTGAGTTGCAATAATTCGTCAAAACCCATGTTTTAGCCTACTTGCGAGTAGCAAACTTCAATCCATTTTCAAAACAAACGGATATGCGATGCTTTGTTCCAACTCAAACGATCCAGTCTATACTTGTATGTTGTGTGCATCACATAGTAATTCTAGGCCAATAACCGGAATAAGAGCACGTAATGTTTTCAAAACTCGATATCATGGTTAGTAGAGGTCAATCTTTGATCGGGCGAGCGGGGGTGCTCACGAAGTAACCTTCCCTAATTATACCCAAGTTCCCGAGCCGAGGAAACTTTGGTGATGACGCACATGTGGCCTTAGGCACGAGTCAGGGTTTCCTAAATTTCCCCAAAATAAAATATTTAGGTGACGACTCTGTATCTGGCAAAGCAGTCCATGTTTGGCACTTCTTTCTAAAAATCAATTTTTCAAAACGATTTACCGAATTTGGACTCTTTGATCATTCATCGGTCTTGCATTGCATTCTGCGAAATTAGATACAGGACCGTGACATTGAGTCCGAACTGTAGTAAGCCCAATGAACAAAACGAGATTCCCTCCCGGGAAGTTCGGAGACGTCTATAGTTTCTGACGACTCTGCTGGGGAGTTAGAGAACTTGACTCGAACTCATGATATCTTGTTTTGATTATACTTATGTGTTTCTTTGCATTGCATTTGCATTGGTGCGCCTAGGATACCGTGTTTTCCATCTGCTATTCCTAAACGGTTTGTCGGAGGCTCGCTTTGAGCAACGTGCCATAAGGCTGACCGGTTACGGGCTCTGCCACGATGGGAACACAAACCCCAGTTTTTACTGGGCACCCTTTTTCACCATTCGACCTAGTGCATATTCAGAATCCATAGTGACCATTCCAAGCTAGGACAGGTTGCCTACCCGATTATAGGTTGTTTGAAACCGCTGCGTGCGTAGTGAAACCCTAGCTCCTGACAAAATAAGACAGGGAAACCTTACCCCAACGTAGGGGTGTTTTGGCTCTCACTTGTTTGCTATGTGCTTTTAGAGTGCGTCTCTACAGGAATGCGTGTATCAGTTTACAAGTTTGGGTATCAGGCCTGCGGGCACCAGTTCAGTATTTTGGAAATCAGTTATCTGCGGGTATCAGATTCAGTTTTAGGGGCAGTGATTTGGGAACAATGATCAGTGTTTGAGAACAGTCTATTCAGCTTATCAACTTTGTGTTGTGTGTTTATTTACGCTGTTATGCTGTCCGTTTGTCTAGTTGTTTATTTCCTTATTACACTTTATTTATCTTTTTGCTAGGTAGTTTAGCACAATTGCTTCCGACCAAGCAGATATTCCCCAAGCACTGTGGACTAGAGGTCGTCGACTCCATCGATCTGAGGATCTGGTAGACGGATAACCAGTGTTCTACTCTTTACCCCCGGTTGCTAGACGAAGATCAGTGAGGCACAGTGTATCGGTACCGCGGTTCCCTGATCAGTGGTCCTTGAACAGTCAGGTAGAGATTTCCGAGTCTACTACAGAGGCAGATATACCGGCAATTTAATCAGAGCAGGGCAGTATGGCAGGAATGGAGGAAATGGTGTGTCAACTCCAGGAGAGCATGAAAGCCATGCAGGAGGATGTTGTTCGTCAAGCAGAATTTTCCAAACAGCAAGTCGTTGTCATGGCCCAGCAGGCAGAGCTAATTACCCGGCTACAACAGCAAACCGGAGCATCAGCATCACACCAAACTCCTCCCCCACCGAGAGTCCCACTACCCGGGGAGACACCAAATGTCCAGAATATCCAGGAGGATACAGGCATCCCAACAGGGCCGGCTCCGCCCCCGATTCTACCTCAACTATCCAAGGCACCTACGCCTATCAATCAACCGGACTCTCCCTTTGAGTTCGAGGTGGACCCTACAGCGTTGAAGTTAAGCAAGCTTGAAAAGTTGTTCAAAAATTGGAAGACGATGTCAAGCGGAACTGGGATGAGATGGCCGAGGCTTTCATTGCACAATACTGCTATAACACGTAAATCGAGATTACAACCCGTGATCTCGAGACAACAAGACAGGAGCCTAAGAAGAGTTTCTTTGAATTCGTAACCCGCGGAAGGGCCAAGGCCTCAATGATGACCATAAGGCCGACAGATAAGGATCAAATACGGATGGTTGTACGCAACCTCCAACCCAAACTGATGTAGAAAACGATCGTTCTCCCTTTCCCTACCTTTTCAGATCTGCATGAGATGGGAGTACAGATCGAGGACGCCTTGAAGCAGGGCATGATTGACAATGACAAAGAGCAACCCAGGAGAACTTTCAACCGAAACAACAATGCAGGCACAAGCAATGCTGCAACTGCTAGAGCTTCGGAAGTAAGCATGGTCACCACCACACCTCCAAGAACCCTGGCAGCTACACCATTCTTCGGTGCGTCCGGAAGTAACACACAAACAACCAAATACCAACCTCGAGGCCAAAGAACTTTCACTCCATTATATATGCCCCTGTCCAAAGCTCTGGGGATATTAATCAGGAAAGGGCACTTGAAGCCCCTAGAGCCGAGGCCATTGCCATATCCACTTCCTCCCTCCCGTAACCCAGCCAAATACTGCGCATATCACCAACAGCACGGTCATGACACCGACCAATGCTTCCGATTACGCCATGAGATTCAAGATCTCGTTGATAAAAGGGTCATTGTGCCTCCAGAGACACCCAATGTCACAACCAACCCTCTCCCACCTCACAACCAAGCTCCACCTCTCAAACGCATCAACTTTTTCCAGACCGGGGTCGTGTCTTACAATCCTAGCATCTATATCACTCCTTCTCACCTACCTAAGCCGGAGGTGTTCATTCCCGACAGCACTGACTTGTGCATGTTGGACATCTCCCGAACCCAACCTGAACCAATGGTGGTAACTGTCGAAGACAGAACAGGGATGACTTCGGAGGAGAATGGGATTGTTGAGTCAGAGTCTGAGGAAGTTGTGAGCTTTGCTGAGGAGGTGTACAATCCAAGTGGCTACATTGCGTCAGCGGGTCAAATTAGGCCAAATGTGAAATTGCCAGTGGGGGCAGAAATCTGTGTACTACGGGGGGATGGACTTGATCAGAAGATAGATGACTTAGCAGTTCTGAAAGGGGACATTGCTGACCTTCAAATTTTCAACGGACAAGATCTGGGAGACATGACAGTCAAATGGTTTGATTTTGAGGAGTCAGCAGAGGTTATAGGATGGCTTGACGACCAGCCAGATATTGTTGAAGAATCTCAGCTGGAAAATGGTCCGTTAGAGGCAAGGACATCAGTTGTGGCCGGAAGGGCCGGGGATCAGAATACATCACCGGAGAGCGCCGGTGCCAAGAATTTCGCTCGGGATCTGGGCATTTTGAATACAAGAGATGTTGAACAACAGACTGCAATGACGCAGCTAGAACGGGAAGGAATTAAAGACTCTAAAAGAGCCAGAAAAGCCAAGGCCCCTGTGGGGACTGAAAGTGTTGTGTGCATAAGAACAGAGGGTGCTGCAAACACATGGATAGAGGGTACTGTGACTACAAGGACAGTGGTAACGGAGCCGGACAGGTGTCTGTTGGTTGCCGATGGAATGTGGTGAGAGGACGATGATCTATGTCTTGCCCACACGGATGAGGACTGGGGAAGCAATCAACCGGATAATACCTGGTACATTGGTGAAGTTGACCATATGACTAGGAGTGGGCGGTATTTCAAGCCCCCACACCTAGATTAGCCAAAGGCGTCCGGGAAGGACAAGGAGGCAGAGAAACAGAAAGAGAAGCAACTCGAAGAAGAGGCTGTGTTGAAACAGTTGAAAAAGATACAAGCAGACATCTCCATCTGGGGACTGCTTATGGCTTCTCGAGTACATAGACAGGCCGTCCTTTCAGACATGGACAAGGCCAAACTCTCGATAGACACCACGCTGGAGCAGCTAGTTGGATTGGTTTTTCCAGGAGGAGGTTCCCCGACGTTGACCTTTTCTGACAAAGAACTACCGCCTGAGGGCGCAAATCACAACAAACCTCTCTACATCTCTATGGAATGTAGAGGCAAGTGGGTACCGGTGGTTCTTGTCGACACGGGATCCGCCATTAATGTGTACCCGCCGAGGACGACATATGCAATCGGTTTGAAGCCCGCGGACTTCGTGCCAACTGCCCAGGTGATTCGGGCGTATGATAACACAAGCAGGGAAGTGATGGGGACTGTCAAAATTCAGACCGAGGTTGGTCCAGGACAACACGAGATCGATTTCCATGTCTTGGACGTTCCCGTAACCTTTAACCTACTTTTGGGGCGATCGTGGTTGCACCAGGTAAAGGCAGTTTCTTCCACCTTGCACCAGATGTTGAAATACCCTCATAGGAAGGGGGTAGCTATAGTTTTTGGAAATTCATCAATCCATCCGCCCCAGGAGGTGTCTATACCAGTCTTGGAAATCGAGCACGGCACGGAGGATTTGTTCTTATCGGGGTTTACTCTGGCTGAGGCTTGAGTCGTGCAAAACATCTTGGCTGTTGACGAGGGGGTGTATGTCAGCGCACAATCAATATACCTCATGAACAAGCTTCAACACATCCCTGGGATGGGATTGGGAAAGAGTGGCCGGAAAGGCATCACAGTATCGGCTGAAGTGCCGCACAACCCGTATACCTTTGGCTTGGGATATCTGCCCACCAAAGAGGACTGGGTGAGGAAAGGCAAGGAAATGGCTGGAAAAGCCAGAGCAAAGCAGGCAGGAAAGCCATATAAGTTAATGCACCGACCCATTCAGGGTACCCTAAACGGACGCTTCATCCAGGAGGGGGAGGATTTTCCATTCTGCGGCTTCCCAGAGCCATGGTTGAATGCGGAGAGGAAGCGCGTGCCAGGTTTTGAGATCTTCTTCGACCTGCAGTTATCTGGGGATGATGTTGCCGAGGAACAGACAGATCCATCAGTTGAGGTTGAGCAGTGTAAAAATGTGGATTCCAAGAGCGCTGAAATTGAAATGGGGGTAGCACTGGCTTGTCTACTTTTAGATCCTCTGATCGTACAGAAGTGCTTGGGGGATAACTTCTCGGTGTCCATGATTGGGAATGAAACGGCTGCGAGCCTACCTGCAAGTATTTTGGATGCATCCATCACACCCTCTCTCATCTGGCAATAGGAGGAGGGATTTTTGTCAAGCAGCACCGAGTCAGGTAATGAGCCGGAATCTGATTCCACCGAGTCAGGTAATGAGCCAGAATCTTATTCCACCGAGTCTGTGGAGTCGGAATCAGGTTCCAACTCGTCTGAGTCGGAGTCCGGTATTCCTGGGGGTGATAACCCAGATGCCACAGTCCTGTCTAGTCTTTTTCTTTCTCTTTTGAGTCTGTTGTAACAGAAGAATCGGACGATTTGGAAATGCTTAATGAGAATGGAATGGATGTGGTTTCTGAGTAGTTTTCTATGCCCTTGATTTATTGTATTAATCAGGACTTTTAAAATTTTGATGAAAACGACGGGGAAGAAATTCCTCCGATTTTGCAACGCTTAATTGATCAAGAGCAGGAAAGATTTGTTAAACCTTTAGTTAATGAAATCACTACTGTTAATGTTGGTACTGATGAGGACCCATGGCTGGTCCAGATTGGGTCCACGTTGTCTTCGGAGGAACGCGAGCGCTTAGTCGCTTTATTAAAAGATTTCAAAGATGTTTTTGCGTGATCCTATGAAGACATGCTTGGAATCGATCCTGCGATTGTACAGCACCAGATCCCTCTTGACCCAGAGGCCCGACCCGTTAAGCAGAAACTTAGAAGGACCCGCCCGGACTGGGCCCTCAAGATTAAAGAAGAGGTCACTAAGCAAATTGACGCAGGGTTCCTGCTGGTATCTGAATATCCAACTTGGTTGGCCAACATTGTTCCGGTGCCGAAGAAGGATGGCAGGATCCGGGTATGCGTGGATTTCAGGGATTTGAACAGAGCCAGTCCGAAGGACGACTTTCCCTTGCCGCATATTGATGAGTCAGTGGACTTCATAGCGGGGCATGCTTTGCTTTCGTTCATTGATGGACTCTCGGGCTATAATTAGATAGTGATGGCACCTGAAGACCGGGAGAAGACTGTTTTCACCACCCCGTGGGGAACTTACTGTTACAGGGTGATGCCATTTGGGTTGAAGAACACTGCAGCTACATATCAACAGGCCGCGACCACAATATTGCACGACATAATCCACAAAGAGGTTGAGGTGTATGTGGACGACATGATTGTCAAGTCCAAAAAAAGAGAGGGCCACTACACCGCCTTGCAAAAGTTCTTCCAAAGGATCAGAGAATTTTGGTTACGGTTGAATCCTCAGAAGTGTACGCTCGGTGTTACAGTAAGGAAAATGCTAGGGTTTCTAATTACACAGAGAGATATCGAAGTTGACCCTTCCAAAATTAAGGCCATCTTAGAAATGCCACCACCAAGGATTGAAAATGAGGTGCGAGGCTTTCTGGGTAAAGTACAATTCATAAGACAGCTTATCTCAAAATTAACCTTGACTTGTGAACCACTTTTTGGTCTCTTGAAGAAAAGAAAGAAGTTCCAATAAGACGGCCGATGCCAAGCTGTTTTTGAACAAATCAAGCAATACTTACAGAACCCACCCGTGATGTCACCGCCCGAGTCGGGGAAACCGTTGATTTTGTATCTTTCAGTAACTGAGACTACAATGGGCTGCATGCTCGCACAAGAGTATGAGGACAAGGTGGAGAGAACTATCTACTATCTGAGCAAGAAGATGTTGGAGTATGAAACCCGCTACACATCGTTGGAAAAGGCTTGCTTAGCCTTGGTATGGGCTACCAGGAAGCTGCAGCACTACCTGTTAGCTCACTCTGTAATGTTGGTTTCAAGATTAGATCCCATCAAATATCTCTTCAAGAAACTAGCACTTATGGGTAGGCTAGCTTGTTGGTTGCTGTTGCTTTCCGAATTCGATCTGAAATATGTGACGCGCAAGTCAGTCAAGGGAAGAGTAGTAGCGTAGTTCCTAGCCGATCATCCAGTGGAAGGAGGTGAAGCAGTTGAATACTTATTCCCAGATGAGGCCATTTTGCATATCGAAGACGAAACTTGGACGATGTACTTTGACGAAGCGTCAAACCAATACGGGTATGGGATAGGAGTGTTGCTAATAGCACCCAACAATTCCTGCATCCCTCTAGCTTTCAAAATCCGGTTCAAAGCCTCGAACAACGAAGCCGAATATGAAGCATGCATTGCTGGTTTAGAAGCAGCCCTAGAACTAGGGGCAAAACGGTTAGACGTCATCGGGGACTCGAACCTTGTTTTATCTCATGCGAAAGGAGATTGGAAAATCAAAGAAGAAAAGATGATAATGTATCACCAGACCTTGGACTTATTAATTCCTCGGTTTGAGAAACTAAACTTGCTCATCTGTTAAGAGAGAACAACAGGTTTGTAGATTCACTAACAACTCTATCTTCCATGATAGACATCCCTTTCGGAGTCCGGATACGTCCGATCATCACTGACCAGAAATTTGTGCCAGCCTACGAGTCGATTGCTGCTATAGATGAGGTTCAAGATCAGAACCCCTGGTACTACAATGTCTGGAACATCTTGGAAAAAGAGGCGTATCCACCAGGGGCAAATGCCAAGGATAAAAGGGCAATCAGAAGAATGGCCGTTCAGTTCATCATCTGCGGGGGTAAATTGTATAAGAGGGGTCATCTGGGAATGCATAAAATGTGTGTTGATGCCGAAGAATCGAAGCGCCTGATGGAGGCCATCCATGGAAGAGAGTGCGGAGCGCACATGAACGGGGTGATGCTAGCACGGAAGATCCTCAGACAGGGTAACTACTGGTCCACCATGGATGAAGATTGTATCGGCTTTGTTCGGCGATGCCACAAATGTCAGATCCATGCAAACAGCATGAACATCCCGCTGTCGAAGCTGTACAATATGACTTCGCCATGGCCATTTTCAGTTTGGGGAATCGATATGATCGGGGCCGTCACTCCGATGGGGGCTAATGGGCATGAGTTCATTCTGGTCGCGATAGATTATTTCACGAAGTGGGTCGAGGCCCAATCTTATGCGGTGTTGAAGGCTTCACACGTTGCAAAGTTCATCCGGAACAACAACATCTGTCGCTACGGGGTCCCAAACGAGATTATTTTAGATAACGGTTCCCACTTCAAGAAAGAAGTGATTGACTTGTTAGAAAAATACAACGTGGCTTTTCGGAAGTCGTCCACATATCGGCCTCGGACCAATGGAGCAGTTGAGGCCGCCAACAAGAACATCAAACATATTTTGCAGAAGATGGTGGAAACCTACCGGGACTGGCCAGATAAGCTGTCATTTGCTCTGTGGGGTTACCGGACTTCAATTAGAACATCTACTGGAGCGACTCCATATTCATTGGTTTATAGGATGAAGGCCATTCTACCTATCGAAATTGAGGTTCTGTCATTACCAGTACTAGCTGAGTGTCAGATAGCCGAAGCAGATTGGCAGCAGAGCAGATTTGAGGAACTCATGCTCTTTGATGAAAGGAGACTGAAAGCACTGTACCATGTTCAAGGTTATCAGCGCAGAATTGCCAGGGCTTTCAACAAGAAAATCAAGTCCAGGAATCTGAAGGAAGGAGATTTAGTGCTCAAAGACAACCGAGCCCCCATCCATGACCCTTACAGACCAAATTGGACTGGTCCCTACATCATTAAGTCTATTTGGTCGGGTGGAGCTGTCGTTTTGATGGACCTAGATGGCCTAGAGTTCTCACAGCCGATCAACATGGACAAAATAAAGAAATATTACCTCTGAGAGGCTCGCTAGGCCGAAAACCCGAAAGGGCGACCTAGGCAAAAGTTAGAGAATAGAAAATTCGAAATTATAAAAACTGAGCTCGCAAGGTTGAAAACCCACAAACGGCGGCCTTGACAAAAGTTAGAGCGTAAAAGGAGAGTGAAAATACTCGAGTGAACCCGAGCCTGAACTACGTAAGGCTTGATTCCCATCTTTGGGATACGTAGGCAACTTCATCCTGAAGTTCAACCATAAACTTTTTCCCGATCAACTTTGTCCATTTGATCATCTCTGTCATCTTTGCCTATTCAGCATCCAAGAGTTCAGTTGTGATCTCCGATGCAGTGCTACTTAGACTAGGGGCAACTTTCCAGTTGCTGGAATCCAGGGTTGTGCATCTCAGTGACAGATCTCAGGCGTGTCCAGTTCTGATCCATGTCGAAAATGGTTTTGAAAAGTTTTAATAAAAGTTGATTTCGTTCAAAATAATCTTTTTACAACTTAGACCATTTTTGTACCAAAGCGGAAAATTTTCAGTACCCACAACCTTTAATTTTATTGATTTCAATATAGAGTCCTCCTATTCTTGCATACAAATTGAAGTTGCTTTTGGTTACATTCATAAAGAAAACTTGAAAGTACTAATAAAGCAATAAATCCGAGGCATAGCTAAGTCAGGTGTTCCTGCGCCCCCTCCCAGAGCTGGTCGAAGCTTCTGATGCCAAGCTGGGCCTAATCTGTGCCTCTTTGTTGAGCCAATCTATGCACTCATCAGACAAAGTGCAACTGAAAGTGGGAGCGGGGGCCAGGAGTTCTTTCGTCCTCCATGTTGTGGCAGATCGAGCAAGCTGTGCGCCTCGGACCGGGAATGCAGCAGGGTACTCTATCCCCTCTGGCAAGCAAGTCTAATCATGGCTGAACTGGCGCTGGAACCGAAAAGGAAAGTAAAACACGCAATGCGTCAGACCAATCAACTGAATCCCAGTCTGCCGGGACATGTTGTAGCTCATTGTTGGTAGATTGAGCCAAGGACAACGCCAAGCGATGCGGTCTGCAGACAAATGGCACATCCAGTCGAACCACCATCCCTCATCAAGGGCATCGACTAGGCATCGTCGGAAGAAGTAGCCACGAGCCGAGTATGCTGGGCAAGAGTCCACAACTTGTAACTTGTCCATCAACCACACCTGGGGAGGGATGAAAAATGAGAGATTAAGGAATAAAGAGGTGTACGTTGAGAGAAAAGTGAGAAAAGGGTTTTGTGATAAAAACCGAGCCTGAGGGCCGAGTGATGTGAGCAATATATATGTGAGATAAGGAGGGAAACATTACCTGCAGTAGTAGTGGACTCCCCGCAAATCTAGTCGTTTCCCGGCGATGGAAAGCATCCAAGCCCATCAATGTCTCGACCAATGTCATGGCAATACAGCTCTTGCCCTCTTTCAAACCTTGGGCAATCTTGATCAGACGAATGCTAGACCCGCCGAAGCTTGGGGCAAGCAAAAAGTGAGATAGCATGCACAAACAGAGGGCATGTCGCCGAAAACCTTGCCAATGATGGTCGCTGCGGTCCCCGGCATCAGAAAAGTGATGAATCAAGCCGAGGATATCCAGTTCCCCGTTGTAGATCAAAGACCGAGCGTCATACATAGTGAGCCCATACATCCGTCCTAAGGCTTGGGCGTGGCCGAAGTGAAACTGGGGCAAGATTTCCTCGTTGCGCTCGGATTCCATCAAATCTTGGAAATCTCCGAAGGTAAAACACACATCTTGCCCGCCAAAGCTAAAGACATGTGTTACCGGATTCCAAAACTTTTCCGCAACATGGAGAAAGGGAAGATGCAGCGGAGTGCGGCTCAACGTGAATAGTGCATTCAAGCCGAAGCCCCGAAAGTTCAACTTTTTCGAGCCGTCTAAAGTAGCAATCCAAGCTGCGAGATTTTCGATGAGGAATGCCTCCATTTTGATGCAAAACTGAGATGAAATGAAAGAACCACGATGCTAGAACTTTTATAGAAGATAAGGCACTGTTTGGGGACATATGTCAAAAATCTAGTGGTCGCCAAACTAGGTGGTCAGCCGACCACTTTTTCTGGTAGGCCGACCACCCCTTTAGTCTCCAAGGCAAAAAGCTGGTCGGCCAGCTCTCTCTGGTGGTCGACCATGGAGAAAATTTGGTATTTGGTCTTTTCCTAGTCTCTAGAAGAGGGCTCTTAGCTTTTCCATGTGTTGGGAATATCGAAGGTCCGTGTTTCCCTCTGTTTTGGACGCATTCCATCGCCCGTTTTGTCCGAATTGCATTTGTTTATCGAGTTGTCATTGAGTTTTGTTTATCGAATTGTTGTTGAGTTTTGTTTATCAAGTTGTTGTTGAGTTTTGTTTATCGAGTTGTTGTTGAGTTTTGCTTATCAAGTCGAGTTGTTAAGTTTATCAAGTTGTTAAGTTTTATCGAGTTGTCGAGTTTTGTCCGTCGAGTGGTTACTCTTTGTTTGTCAACATTCGTCGGGATTTTCTTATCGAGTTGTAAACTTGCTAAGGTGTTGTTGTTTCTTAGCGAGTTAAGTTGTTTAGTTTGTTGCGTCGGTTCACTACCTGACTTGGTGATACACATTGCTCAATTTTCATTCAATCTCATTTTTGTGCGATGCGATGCTAAGAACATAAAATACGACACTTTTTAAAAAAAAAAGCTGTTTCATTCAATCATGCTTCCTTTGTTACAACATTTTACAATAAGGGTACAAGTTTTACAGAAAATAAAATTGCCTAATAATGTACAATGCGCTACAACTACTAGTAAAAAAGGCAAATAAAGCAGGAACAGCTGCATCAGTGCTATCAAGCGCAGGAATAAGAGGCCCTCTTTGTCCTCTTCTACGGAACAATCTCTGCACCATCATCATCATCTGAATCGGAGCCACCGTCCTTGGAATCCTCCTCGGCATCATCTCCACTATCGGAATCGGAACCAGAGTCACCCTTTCTGTCAACGGATGTCTCTGACTGTGGATGTACAGACTCCTCCTCCTCGCTGGACTCCTCATCTATGACAGGCGCTCTACGTCTGCCTCGGCTGCGAGTCGAACCCCCTCTCCCAGCTCCTCGAGAGGGCCTGGATGGCCTAGCCTGTGGCTCAGCCTGTAGCGGTGGCATCTGAAAAGGAAGAGTGCAATTTGAATACATTAGCAATATATATATCAGATGCAGAGACAAGAATGCTATATAGAGTGGGTGTATGCAGATATAATGTATGAATATGGTGTGTGTCAGATGTGCTCTACACATACAGTCAATCAACGCAGTGAAATGGTTAAATACAGCATGTCATCAGAAGTATGATAAATGCGAGAAAATTGAAAAGTACTGAAACACCGGCAATGAACAGCTGCGTCTCTCTCCGCAGGACCATGCCCTCGAGTGAGGCTACCAACCCGAGCAACCCCTCAGTATACTCACTGGGAGGCTGCAGATGCAAGGGCAAGTTATCAATGAATGAATGAATGTCCAAATATCCGAGTGATAAATCAAAGCTGTAAAGCATACCGGTGGCGAGTCAGGGTCTCTGATGTATCGGTGATCAGGCAATAGAGGCTCCAATGGGATCGGGGTAAGATGTCCCGTATCGCCATCCTGTCAACTCGGTCGAAATATCTGGCCATCTAGCAAGATGGTAAGTCAGGGGAATCGGGGGAATCTGTCTAGGCCCACTCCTTGAGGTGCCGGCCCTGCTAGACAAAGGAACGTCTGCAGCCCGGGCTCGAGCTGACGATGATGCACCAGCAGCCCTCCTAATAGGAGTACGGACACCCATTAGTGGGGGCATCAACTACGTGTGGCAATAAGTCGCATCCCCCTCCTCCATGCGCAGAGCTGCATTGGTACCCAACATAGCGACATTGATCTCCTCGGGAGTGAGTCTCTAGGTAGACCGCATGTCATCTAGAGGTGCTGAAGGGACACTCTACTCAAGGACACCCATCATCTGGCGTATGAAGCGATCTCCGAGAAACCAGGCCCTGCCAATTGGCCCCTCAAACAAAGTCCTATACTGAGAAGAAGCCCATGCCCCGGGGAACTGGAAATGGATATCTCCTCCCAATGGTGCCCAGGGCCGCCAAGTGATCTGAGGATAACAAGTGCATGAGCCAATCAGATGTCATAAATATGCGAGATAAATCGAAGCCAAAAATATGAAGAACTGAGAGTTTTGAAGTACCTCGATCGCCCGCACCGTGTCAAAAAACTGTCGCAAGAAGGGTAGAGTCTCTCAAGCCCCCGCCCGGCATCGACCCTCAAACACGTAAGAGTAAGGGATCATGAGAGGCACCTCCACCTCTAACTCTGGGGCTAGCATCGAAAAGTATGCGTAAACCCATAGCTGTGGAAAACAGGGCAGTAGCCATCAGAATACAGAATATACAGAAAATACAGAGTGCCGAGTGCAAAATGTAGAATACAGAATGTAAGGTGTGCCGTGTGCAGTGTACAGATAATGAAAAGCAGAGATGTAAATCAAGAGGGCAGAAAGTACCTCCCAAGCTCTCCAGTAACTGCCAACTATGTTCCCCCGTCCGCTGGAGGTCGCACTCATATAGCAGTAGAGGGTAGCGAGACCGGCACCACCTCAGTCATACTGACTGACCTGTGATAGGTCCACTAGAGCACTGAGCAGATACAGTCCAACCGTGTTCCCCCTGTCGGAGAACAAACTGGTCCCAAGGAGGAACATCAAAAACCCTCGAGTGTACTACTCTATCTCCTCAAGAGTCTCGGGCATACTCCCCCTATACTGCACGGGGAACCAAGTGTACCTGACTCTGCCTGAAGATCGGTCAATCGGTGGGCGAGCTCCCAACAGATAGATCCAGGCAGCCTCCCACTGGCCCATATCCTCATCGTAGGGGACCGGTCGGCCGACCACATCAAGGCCAGTCAGCATCGAGAAGTCGAATGGGGTCATCGTCATATCCCCGATAGCTGAGAAGTGGAAAGAGTTGGTGGTGTCCCACCATCTCTCCACAAGTGCCCCCATCAAGGTCCTACTCGCAAGGTAGCGAGATAGCCTCGCGCAGAAGGGCCCAAATCCTGCCCCGTCCACCATGTGACAAACGGCTCTGGGAGCTCTCCATACCACTCCCTAGCGATAATCGAGCCATAACCTCGCGTAGAACGAGAGGGTACCTGCATTCAAAATGAACAGATGTATTCAGTTTCAGAATGAAATGTATAAGCTACGTGCAAATGAAATGAATGAGCTGTGAGTTCAAAAGTGAAATGTAAGAACTGTGTGTTCAATATGCGCTGCGTGCAAATGAAACAGTGGGCTGTGTGTTCACCTCAAGAGTTTGGGCTGTGTGTTCAGATTTCAAAAACTGTGGGCTGTGTGTTCACCTCAAAAGTTTTGGCTGCGTGTTCAGATTTCAAAAACAGTGGGCTGTGTGTTCAGATTTCAAAAACTGTAGGCTGTGTGCTCACCTCAAGAGTTTGGGCTGCGTGTTCAGATTTCAAAAACTGTGGGCTATGTGTTCACCTCAAGAGTTTGGGCTGCGTGTTCAGATTTCAAAAAACTGTGGGCTGTGTGTTCACCTCAAGAGTTTGGGCTGCGTGTTCAACTTTCAAAAACAGTGAGCTGTGTGTTCACCTCAAGAGTTTGAGCTGCGTGTTCAGATTTCAAAAGATGTGGGCTGTGTGTTCACCTCAAGAGTTTGGGCTGTGTGTTCAGATTTCAGAAAAATGTGGGTTGTGTGTTCATAATCAAAAGTTTGGGCTGTGTGTTCAACTTTCAAAAATTATGGGCTGCGTGTTCACGATAAAAAGTATGAGCTGCGTGTTCAGAAATTCGAGTGATTGAGCTGTGTGTTCTAAATGCAAACAGAATGCTATGTTATAGACTAAGTGTTCAGAACAAGCTGTGTGCCCACTCAACAAAACTCTGTGCTGTAAGATATGTGCTGAAATAAGCATACATAGGGAAAGTATGAAATGTGCATGAAATGCAGAATACATTGCAGAGAATGTAAAAGTGAAGGGCGTACCTCTTGTGCCTAATGAGAGAGATGCGTCTTTGGCTCTCGCAGCAACAGATCCGCAGGCGCTCGGTCATCAAAGTCAGTGAAATGGTAGAAAGTGGCCTGAGGAAGGATGTGCTCCTGAGGATGATACCTCTCGGGATCAAACGGCCGAACTCTCGGGGGCAAGGACATGATGTCTGGCTCAACCTCGGCACCTAAAGGACCTCCGCCATGAGGAAAATGACCCGCCATTTGAAGAAATATGCAAAAAGGAGCAAAAATGAACAGAATGAACCAAATTGAAAAAAGTCAACAAAAGTCAACTCTCGAGAAATGAAAAAGTCAACAAAAGTCAACTCCCAAGAAAATGTTCCAAATTTTGAGATAAACTTACCCCAAGTGGTGAAAATGGAGAAAGAAGCTCCGAAATCAAATTTTAATCGGTCCAAAGTGAAGAAAACTAAAAGATTTCGCGAAACAACTTTGCATGGAGCGTTGGAAAGCGCGTATAAAGAGCAGATCTGAGAGAGAAAATGGTCTAGGAATGAAGAGGAGCTGATTTCAGCCTTGAGGTTATGAGCAACAGTGATTGGGACATGTGGATTTAAAGAAACAAGTGTAAAAAGACAAAACTGTCTCGGAATTAGCAAAGTGGTCGGCCGATCACATTTCCTAGCAGACCGACCACCCCTTGAACAACCACTGGTCGGCGGCCTCCCTAGGGGGTCGGCCATCCTTCCTGGGTGATCTCCAATGTCTCTTTGAGCTCCCCGCAAATTTTGGTGGTGATTGGAGTTCCCGACTCTCGAGAAAGTATAAGGAAAGTGCACTTTCCAGCGCGAAATGCCTCCGCGGGAACTTCAAATCCAATCTTCGACGCGTGGCTCGTGATTCCTCGCCAAGAGAAAGGTGTATCCTTTTTGAGTATGTTGCGACCCCTCCGAGAGGTAAATCGGAGGTCGCGTTTGAGTTGCCCTCGTCGAGGCTTGCTTTCCTTTGCTCAATGTTTTGTTTCAAATATGGTTTTGAAGTTGCGTTTATCCTGCATTGTTATGCACGTCACTGGCATTATTATGTGCATCACTTGCATTGTTGTGCACGTTTCACTGGTATCGTCATACCTCCATGCTTAAACTTGCGTTGTCGCGCACGTTTCTTCTTTCACCGCGATGCACTTTTTCATCGGCACCATGTTTGTCTGCATTCGATATAGCGTTGAACATATGTTGCTAACTATGTTGTGCCTGTTAAGTTTCTCTCTTTTGCAGGCACGATATTGTATGTACAGTTCATTTGAAGCTGGTGCGACCAGACAAGCCGCACAGGTATTGTATCTTCTCCGTGTGAGACGTAGCGAGAATTGTAATTCTCTTACACTCTTACTGCATGAAATGTAGTTTTGCTTTGCATTCTTGCTTAGAACTGTTGCATTTATTGTGAATATTTTCTTCATTATAGCTTGCTGCTTTGCATGGTCTTGAGTTACATTTGGCTTTGTGCATATCATTTTGCATTTTGCCCCCTGCTTGCGGGCATGCCTGCGGGCACATCTCTTGTTTATCTCGTCTGTTCGTCTAAGTCTTCGGCCTTGTCAAAAATGGGTCGTCTCTAGGCTTTGACATTCACTCTTGTCACTTCTGACTTTCGAGTTCTGTCAAAGAGGGGCAACTGTAAACGCCCCACTTTTGACCACCTTAAGACTCAGACGTCATCGATTCAGCGCTCGGTGATTGCGCATGTTGTGCTCGTTCTAAGGTTACGGAATCCCGGCTGACAGCCTTACCCTCGGACCTCGGGACCCTTTTGTGCTTTGCCTCGATTTGCGAATCAGGTCTTGTTTTCTCTTCCCGAAGGGAGGGAGAGGTCTCGTAGACCATCTCTCAGTGGCCGTAGGCTACTTTTCGTGGTCGTAGGCCACTTTTCCCGTTTAGAGACCAGTTTCCGGTTTTCGGAGCCGTCAGCCGTGCGCCTCGGTTCGAGACTGCTTAACTTTCTCCGTTTGCTTCGATTTTTGGCACACACCTTGTTTCCTCTGTCTAGAGGGACACTGTGGCCTGGGAGACCACCTTTGTGGTCGCACGCCACTTTTGATGCTTAACAGCCTGTTTTCGGGGCACCTGGCTGCGCGTTTTGACCCCCGAACCCTCATTTGGCATCCGTCTTGGTTCATTTTTGGCATGGACCCTATTTTCATTGTTTGGAAGGTGGTACAAGGGTGGGAGACCACCTTTTCTCCTTGGAGACCACTTTTTCCCCGCCGGCAGGTTTCCTTGACAGGTAGTTGGTCTCCCTCACTTTTGGGCCATAATTGTTGGTCTCCTACCATACCACTAGCTTGCATTGAGTGAGGAGACCACCCTAGGAGGCTGCCGACCAACTTTTGAGACTTGACCCTTTTGAACCTGGTCGGCCGACCACTTGAACTGGTCGGCCTACTCCCCCTTGTCTTGTCTTTATAAGTTGTTGCCAACTGTGCCAGCTGGAAGGCACAGAATTGATCCTCCATATGTGGAGGATCTTCAAACTTGTTTTTTAGCTTCTTGGAGAACCTTTGAACCCCTTTGGCTATAAGAGGGACTCTCTCCCTCATTAGCAAAGTTCAAAAAATTGGTTAAGGCATACATATATCTATCTCTCTATATCTCTCTATTATTTGTTAAAAAATCCCTTGTTCTTGGCCTATTGCATACCACCTCCTAGCCTAACCCCTCCACCATCACTCTAAACATCTTGAAGGCCATTTTTAGAGGTTGAAGGTTTGCTGTTTTGGCCCAGAAGCTCCTGGAGTTCTTGGCTACAAGGGTAACACACTTTTTCCCCCTTTTTAGCTTTATTTTGCTTCATATCTTGTCTATATTTGCAAGCATATTTGGGCTTTGTCATAAACTGAAAAAAGTCTTATTTTGAGGTCCTTAACATGTTTGTTTAAGATCATTTTTCTTTTGGGGGTCATCTACCCCCTTGCATGCTTCATTTTACTTTGTTTTGAGCCATGCCTTGGAGCCTTTGCATTGACCTTTGTTTGGCCTTCTAGCCACTGAAATCTAGTGGATTTTTAGTGGCTAGCATGCCTTTTTGAGTGCCAAAATCAGAGAGGGGTGACCCTCTCACCCATTGTCTTGTTTACTAGCATATTTGGCCTAACGAAGGTGCCCTTATTTGCATGCTTCCAAGCCATGTTTCAGGCCATTTTTGGTGGGTTTTAGGACCTACATAGGCTCTATCCAGAGCCCATTTTTCCATTTTGGGTGTCCCTCTTGCATGTGTAGAACAACCCTCTTTATAGCCTATCAAAGGAACCTATCATTCTTGCATGCATAGGCCATGTTTCAGTGGATTTTTGGGCTTTATTTGGCATGTCATACCTCTAAATTTTGCTGGTTTGATGGCCTCTTGATTGCCTCACATGCTTGTAGTGCAAATCCTCTTTACTAACTTACATTGCATGCTATTTTGGCCTTTGATTCTAGCACCTTTTGGCCATGCTTTAAACTGATTTTGTGCATGTTTTGGACTATCTTAGCTCTGTTTTTATGCCTCATGGTCGAATGATGCTTGTTATGCATGGTTGTAGTTCAATACCCTTGCCTAGTTTTGAGTTTTGGAGCCTATTGCATGCTTATGTTGAAGTGTTTCCATGTTTTAGGGCCATTGTGCATCATATTTCAAAGCTTACATATATGCCATATTCCCATGTTTTCCAGTCTTTATATGCGTTTGAGAGTCGTGCTTGT
Source organism: Camellia sinensis (assembly GCF_055761805.1). Lineage (NCBI taxonomy): Eukaryota > Viridiplantae > Streptophyta > Magnoliopsida > Ericales > Theaceae > Camellia > Camellia sinensis. The sequence goes on from NC_138970.1 coordinate 146,774,588, forward strand.
ATGCCTCGTTTTTGGACCATTGTATGAGCTTCATTTCCATGCCTTTCGAGCCACCATTTTAGACCATTTTCCCACTGTCTTGGACCTGCCTAGGGTCTGTTTGGGGTTGGTTTTGCCATTTGTGCATTGCTTTATGTACCTCTAGTGTAATGCGTTTCACTAGTTTCGGTATTCAGGCCATCTAGCATGCATTGTGTGACGTGTTTGCATGATTCAGGACCATCTTGCATGTCATTTCAAAGCTGGAAAATGTGTGTTTGTATGCCATATTTCATCCCTTGCCATGCTTTAATAGAGTTGCATTTGGTGCCTTAGGTTTGGTCCCTTGCATTTGTGCATGTTTGCATGTGTTTTGTTGCCTAATTTCATCATGATTGGCCACTGACTTGAGTGTGGCTGAGGCCCATTCATTTTAGTTTAAGTCCATCTCGGATTGTGTATGCCATGTCCATGGTGTCGCATGCTTGATCGTCGCATTGTGTATGCCTTGATTATGCTTTTGTGTATGTCCATCTCCATGTGTGCATGGCGTATGCCATATAGTTTTCATGTGCATTGAGTATGCCACTGATTATTCCATAGCATTGTGTATGCTAGTAGCATGTTTGCTTATCATCATTTGCATGTTTGCATCATTTAGTGGCATTATGTTTAGGTTGCAAGTTAGAGTTGCATTCATGCATGCCATGTGCATTGCATTGTGTTTGGAGTAGGGTTTAGCCCAAACACGGGAAATGATGGATGTTTCGTACTTAAAGTGACGAAACGTGCTTCGATTCTCGGTCGCCGACACTCTAGATTACCCGTGATGGAGTTTAGGCCTTATTGTGTTCATTTGTGCATCCATTTCACATTGAGTCATGCAATTCGACTCATCGGCCATCATGCATCGATATGCGTGATTGGTGGGACGAGGATCGAGGACTACACTCCCTAGAGCTGATGCAATGACGGAGAGAGTGGTCATGCACACATATGTTGAAAATACTTTGCCATGCCCCTTTTCTTGCTCTCTGTTGCAACAAACCGGAAACCAGCAGCAAAAACTGGTCGGTAGTATCCCTACAGCATGGTGGAGTTTTAACCTTCTGGAGTTTTGTACAATGTTCTGGGACCAGTTGCAAACAGAGGCAAATCAGGGCATCGCAATGGATTTTCCGGCAAGACGACTCGAGCATGCATGCATTCCTTATCATTCAAGACCGAGCTAAGGCAGTCCATTCCATATGTTTTGCATGCTAGCTTATTTATTTTAGTTAATTTGTTAATTAATTAGGGTTGTGTAATAATTAGCTGTAATTCGTTATTTATTCGGTTGTGTATTATTTATTCGGACCCTCCGAGGAGGGCAATGTTGTAATAAGTGTGCGTATGTGTGATGCATGTCTTCCAACCCCATGTCTTTCTTCTTTTTATTTACCAGCTTATGATGGTTAGTTTTATGGCACGTTTAAATTAGCATCCATATGCTCGTATGTTTGCATCCATTCATCTGTTTTGCATGCACCGGGCTCGACGCATCATGCTAACTGCATTGTATTTCAATTCCAAGTTGAATACATGTATCGATTGTTGCATCTCATATGCCATTTTAGAATAGCCGAGCATGTTATAGTTGCATTTTTGCATGTGTTGCATTAGGCATCTCAGCATAGTTAGGATTCATGCATGTTTTCTAATTAGCTTCTTTCTTTGGCTCGGAGTACTCGGTAAGTGTTTATGCTTTAGCATCCTTGCATGCGTGTGAGTGACTGCCGTGATAGCATGCTTACCATGAGGCTATGTGCTTATGTGATGTAACTGCCTGAATGCCTGTGGGTGAAGGATGTGTTGCTTGAGTTGGAATAATTCGTCAAAACCCGTGTTTTCGCCTACTTGCGAGTAGCAAACTTCAATCCATTTTCAAAACAAACGGATATACGATGCTTTGTTCCAACTCAAACGATCCAGTCTATACTTGTATGTTGTGTGCATCACATAGTAATTCTAGGCCAATAACCGGAATAAGTGCACGTAATGTTTTCAAAACTCGATATCATGGTTAGTAGAGGTCGATCTTTAATCGGGCGAGCGGGGGTGCTCACGAAGTGACCTTCTCCAATCGTACCCAAGTTCCCGAGCCGAGGCAACTTTGGTGATGACGGACACGTGGCCTTAGGCACGAGTCAGGGTTTCCTAAATTCCTCCAAAATAAAATATTTAGGTGGCGACTCTGTATCTGGCAAAGCAGTCTATGTTTGGCACTTCTTTCTAAAAATTAGTTTTTCAAAAAGATTTACCGGATTTGGACTCTTTGATGATTCATCGGTCTTGCATTGCACTCTGTGAGATTAGATACAGGACCGTGACATTGAGTCCGAACTGCTTTTCTGCTCTATTGTTCTGCTCTGTGCGTACCGGATTCCGCACTAGATTAAAGTGGATCGAGGCTTCGCACTCAGCTAGACTATCCAGGGACTGAGGTTCCTGCCACAAGAAGCACCGTTAGAGTTGTTCGGCCGGGGTTGGCCGGATAATCCCTCCGGTGTGGGAATTAGTGATCGGAGAGAGAATGTTTATCGAGTTGAGCTTATAGTTTTTACTTGGAATCGTTCAGTTACCTTCAATGTGAAGTTCATGTTGTATATATATTGTTCCTTGATTGCTTCTCAATGTGGGTTCATGGAGTTTGGATGCTGCAAGATGTCCTTTTAGCATTGCTCAAAGTGGGGGACCACCTGGTAGTTGTCATTGAATGCATATACTCATTGTGGTCATGCTGATAAGAAACCACATTCCTCTGATTCAACAACTTCCGTGATTCTAGGTGTAGGGGACCAGCTGAGGTGGCAACTTGCACATGCACACATTCACAACTTCCACGTTTCCTTGCGAGGTTTCCTCAGCTCAGTACCGCTGTGCCTCAGCTCGGCATCATTATGCCTTGTCTCGGCCTTTTATAGGATCATTCATGGAGATGGGCTGATCCATTCGAATATCTTTGTATGGGCTCGCCCCATTTTCTGCTCAGCCCATAGGTTCAGTCTTGCAGCTCGGCCCAGCCCAGCACCACGGCTGGACTAGCCTTTCCACTGCGGGTTGGGCCCAAGTGCTTGAGGACCTGGGCGGACTGTTGATCATGAAGTTGGGCTCAATTGGTTTGCCCATATACTCATCCAGCCCACTTGGATTCGGACTTCAGTGGATTGGGCCGGCCCAAGGCGTGGACCCGACCCGTTTCACATTTAGCCCCTTCATTTGCCCCCTAGCTCGCGCTAAGGTTCCCCTTGGGGGGAGCTATTGCTCTGCTTCCCAAGCGTCGCGTCGTTTCGGTTTTCCCTAGTTCGGCCTTGGTGACGGTTCAATCCTGACACACAATCCCTACATGCATCCTTTCATGGTGACACGTGGCGATGTGAGATAGGTGTGCAGAGATAGTCCGTCGATTCCATACTGAACGTCGTGCTCCGTGTACCTGCGCGCCAGCTAGTGTAATTAATGCTCTGGCTGTCGATACAAATCCCTTCATCGGCTTTTTCGTTCCTCTAGAGAGTTTCAAAGAGAGAGAAAGAACTCTTCCCATTCCTCTGAACCAGTCTCATTGGTGCCCTGCTCAGACTTTTTCGCCGCTGATCTTGCTCTGCAACCACTGTTCTAATCTCTGTAAGTCCTCTTGTGATTCTTCTTCTCTTGCCTCTTTTTATCTTATTCGTCTTGTTTGGCCCACTCACTGTCTGTGTTCCATACTTTGTTATCTGAGTCCTACCTCTGTCCCCTTAGGTTTGTTAAATGGGGAAGTTTCGTTCACTGGTTAATACCCCCGAGGCCATGGCTATGTTCCGCCTGGACTATAATATTCCCAACGACATTACCCTTTCGTTGGTGAAAGTAGACGCCAAGCGTATGGGCACGAGGAATACCGTTGCTTTTCCCATCGCGGCCATAGTCGAGGGAGGGGTTCGGTTTCCTCTTGACCCGTTGGTACGCCGGTTTCTGCATCAAGTCCAGTTAACCCCAATGCAAGTATCTGTGAACCTTTTCCGTGTTGTTTGTGGCATATCTGCCCTCAATAGACGATTAGGTTTGAACCTTGACATATGGGATATCTTAGGTTGTTACACGCTTTCCCATAACAAAGACCACTGCACGTATTACTTGCGTGTTCGCTCGTTTGATTGCCATTTGGTTACTGGGTTGCCCGATTCGGATATGCACAACGATGATTTCTTACAAGTTAGTGAAAACTGGGAGTTTCCCGCCAGAACTGAGTTTCAGTCTGAGAGGATGCCCCAGAAAGACGGCTACCCAGGTTCGGGCCTCTCCTTCTAATGCCTTTTGTACTTCTTACTTTATTTTGGATGTTGCTCTAATGGATCGCTTCTTTTTTTTCCAGAGGCCTCTCGTTTCCAACGAAGACCGAACCGAGAGAACGCGTTCCACTATTCCAAAGAAGGCGAGGCTCGCTGCTGCCCTTCTAGACTCTGATACCAAGATCGACACGTCTCTCACTCCTTTGGTCACGAACCGTCGCAGGAGTCAAGGTGCACTTTCTGAGAGAGCGCCCTCCCTTGCCCCCAGTTTCACAGGGGGCGGGTCTGTGGCGAAGAGAAGAGTGTTGGTGGATTTAGAGGCGGAGGCTTTCGGAGCCTCCGATGTTTTGGAAACCCTTCTAGAAAGAACCGAGGCGAAGAGCCTAATGGAAGTGAAGATGGAGGTGGGAGCTTCTAGGACCCCTGCGACTGCTGCCGAGCCCTCAGCTTCGGTCGCTGCGCGAGCAAAAAAGAGAGGAAGAGAGACTGGCAAAGCAGTGGTGGGGAAAGCTTCTGAGGATCCTGCTAAGGATGAGACTTTTGAGAAATGGGAGCCGCCAATGTCACATAAAGGCAGGCCCATTTCCACTTCTGATTTAGTTGTTGCTTCACAAGATTTTGCCTTTGATTTGACTAAGTTTTTGTTGATGCCAGTTGACATGGCCGACCATAATGGGCCCCGTGATATTCCTATCCTGAAGGGGACCCTTCAGATGATGATTGTTGTAAGTGTTTCCTCGTTTTACTTGTCTTTATTATTGCGTTGCTATCTCATTTTCTCTTAATTCTTCGGTGTCCTTTGCAGTGTATCCAGAGAATGCATCTGTCCATTACCCATACTGAAAAGCTAGAAAGGGTCGTGCTGGAGGCCGCAATGAATGCTGAGAGACTGACTGTAAGCTTGGAGACAGAGAAGGAAGGACACCGAATCGCGGAGAGGGAAGCATTTCGGTTGAACAAGATTGTCACTTCAGCTGAAAAATCGAAGGAGGCTGCTATTGGGACACAGGCTCAACTCGAGGGGAAGGTGGCCGAACTGGAAGCCGTTATTGCCGTGATGGCCGCCGAGCGCTCTGCTTTGGAGGCCAAGCATTGGCAACAAGGCTGGGATGAAGCTGGGGCGGCGTATAAGGATGAGGTGCTAGTACTACGAGATAAGCTCTTTCTAAAGGGTTGAACGAGTGCTTTGGCTGCTACGCTGGTTCCTGAAGGCTTTTCCCTATTTCAGGATGCTCCCGTTCCTTCAAGATCCTTGGGTTCGAAGAATGTTTCCACCCCTGCTGTTCTTCCAGCCGAAGTTTCCCCAGAAACTGATTCTGCAAACAAGACCCAGGACAGTAATGTTGCCGCTGAAACGATGGATGTTGAAAGGATTGAAACCCTCGAGACCGAAGCCGCGGGAGATGTGGTTAAGGAGGCTTCTACTTCTCAGGAAGTTGGAGCTGCATCTACTTTTCCTCTCCCAGACGGCCTGGACGAAATTGTTGATGCTGCTCTTGAGTTTCCCTCTGTTACTGAAAGTTGATGTTGAAAGGATTTGAACTTTTTTGCTTTTCTGTTTTGATGTATCGTGGCTCGGTCTCCAGGACGAGCTTTCTTTCTGCACTTGCCAAGACAATTTTTCTTTTCTCTTTTCTTTTATTTGCTGCTGGTTATGAGGCCATCTGTGCCTTTTGTTGGATGATAGAATTTTCTCTTTGAACTTGTAGTCTGATGCTGTTTAGCTTTTATGTCTGAATGTTTTCTATACTGCCTGCCCCCAGCCGAGCACTGTTGGGACCTCAGGGCCGAATAGATGCTCGGTCTGGTTCTGTACTGCTTTTAAATAGATGCTCTGTCTGATTCGGTACTGCTTGCCCCCGGCCGAGCACTATTGGGACCTCGGGGCCGAACTGATGCTCGGTGTGGCTAACGGATGTGTGGTATGGCTGTGCTTGAGTTTGTAATTGGATCTTACTTAGGTCCAGGTTGGTTTTAAAAGAAAACAATTGTTTGCCCCCACCTGGAGCTAAGTAAGATTAGTACTGAAGATTGTGCTCTTAGATAGAACTACTTAAGTCTGTTGCAACTTTGATAGCGCAGATGCATTTGAATGAGATAAAGGCATGAAGAGGTGTCTTACTCAGGTCCAGGTTGGTTTGAAAAAACAATTGTTTGCCCCCACCTGGAGTTGAGTAAGACTAATGCTGGGAGTTTGCTCCTGACAAAGTCTGGTCACGCCTGTTCCAACTCTATTTGTTTAAATCAGTACGGAAGTGTTGATGTGTTGGTACTTAAGGAAATCTGTGGATTCAAAGATGTTTACTTAAGATATGTTAGTGTGGTTTCCACCAAGCAATTCCACTTGGCTATAGTCCAATTTAGTTGCCAAACATTATTCCACCAAGCAATTCCACTTAGCATGTTCGAGTGCTAACCAAATTTAAATTCCGTCCAGTCGTTCTGGAACTAAGTCCATTTGGGTTAAGACCAAAGTTAACTCCGTTTGATAAACATCAAAGCTAATTCCATTTGGTGAGGACCAAAGCTAATTCCGTTTGATAAGCATCAAAGCTAATTCCGTTTGGTAAGAACCAAAGCTAATTCCGTTTGGTAAGAACCAAAGCTAATTCCGTTTGATAAACATCAAAGCTATTTCTATTTGATAAATATCAAAGCTAATTACAAGAATTTGATAAATTTGAGAAAAGTGGGGAAGCATTTGCATTGGTCAACAGGTAAATGCCTTTACATTCTGATAGAGAGGGTAGGGAACAATTCTATTGATAGTATTTCTTGAGATTTGCTACGTTCTAGGGCCAAGGTATAACTCTGCCATTAAGATCCTCTAGGTAGTAGGCTCCATTTCCGACGACAACTGTGAATTTGTAGGGACCTTCCCAGTTAGGCCCAAGTTTGCCCTCGCCAGGCACCTTTTTGTGATCCATAACTTTCCTCAAGACCAGTTCTCCTGGTGTAAATTGCCTTGGGAAAACTTTTTGGTTGAAACTCTTGATGAGCTGCTGTTGATATGCTACAAGTCTGATCAATGCTGCTTCTTTTCGGCCCTCTGCTATATCTAGTGCTTGTGCAATAGCTTCCTCGTTACTGGTGCTCTCAAACAATTCAGACCGAAGGGTTGGGAGGCCAACTTCGAGTGGAATGATGGCCTCCATTCCGTAGGTTAGTAAGTAAGGTGTTTCCCCCATTGATCGCCATGTTGTGGTTCGGTATGCCCATAGCACATGGGGTAACTCTTCAATCCATTTTCCTTTGGCATGCTCAAGCCGTTTCTTTACTCCATTGATGATGGTTTTGTTTGAGGCTTCTTCCTGTCCATTTTTTTGCGGGTACCCTGGAGAAGAGTTCCTATACTCGATCCTGAGGTCGGCACAAAATTTTCTGAAGATCTTACCATCAAACTGTGTTCCGTTGTCCGTAATCAGTACCCGCGGGATGCCAAAACGCACCACCACATTTCTCATAACAAACCGCTTCGTATCTGCCTCTTTGATATTTGCCAATGCCTTGACTTCAATCCATTTAGTAAAATAGTCGATTGCTGCAATGAAGAATCGCATGTTCCCAGTGCCTTGCGCCAATGGTCCGACAATATCCAGACCCTATTGGGCAAAGGGCCATGGGCTGGTGAGTGGGGTGATAGTTTTGGCTGGCTGATGAATGAATGGAGCAAACCTCTGACATTTATCACACTTCTGTACATACTGCTGAGCATCTTGTTGCATCCGTGGCCACCAATACCCGTGAGTGAGGGCTCGGTGTGCCAGCGACCTTCCGCCAACGTGGCATCCACAAGTCCCATCATGAATTTCATAGAGAACATTCTCGACCAGATTTGGATGCACACATAGGAGATAAGGGCCAAGATAGGAGCGTCTGTACAGCTTCTCGGATGATGAGATCCAAAATCGAGCTGACTTGTGTCTGACTTTGTTGGCTTCCTTTTTGTCTTCGGGGAGAGTACCAGATTTTTGAAAAGCAAGTATTGGATCCATCCAGCTCGGCTCTACGCTGCTGCAGAGGACTGGAGATGCAATGCTTGGCTCTGGCACGAACTCAACCCAAACTTTTCTGGCATCTTTGGTATCCACTAATGAGCCGAGACAAGCCAAAGAATCAGCATGGCCGTTTTTGTCCCGACTAATTCGTTCCACTCGTATGGATTGAAACTTTTTGTGTAAGTCTTTGGCCTTTCCTGCGTACATGGCCATTCTTTCATCCCGTGTTTCGTAGACCCCGGAAAGCTGGTTTACCACTAGCTGTGAATCGCTAAAAACAAGAAGTTGTTCTGCACTGAAGTGTTCGGCACTGCGTAAGCCAGCCAACAACGCTTCGTTCTCTGCCTCGTTGTTCGAAGCCTTCCAACCGAGCCTGAGAGTTTGTTCCTAGATAAATCCTTCTAGTGAGATAAGTACTACTCCTGCCCCCGAACCTCGGTTATTGGACGACCTCGTCAACATAGAGCTGCCAAATGTTTCCGATGAAGAGTTTCCAGGCTTTCGAAGCGCAGGGCTTTCCTTGTTCGTTGATACGTGGCACCTGTGCCGAACTTGGGTTCCCTGGTTCGATACTCTGGGTGGGGGCAAAATCTGCTAAGACTTGGGCCTTAATTGCTATCCTGGGTTGATACCGAATGTCAAACTCCAAGTTCTACTGCCCATTTTGCTGTTCTGCCAGAGAAATCGGCTCGGCTAAATACAGATCTGAGGGGGAATTTAGTGAGGACATTGATGGTATGCCCCTGGAAGTAATGTTGTAACTTCCTCGAGACGATAAGCAGCACGTAAGCTAACTTTTCTAATGGTAGATACCGTGTCTCGGCATCTAGTAAAGTCTTGCTAACGTAGTATACAGGCCTCTATTCCTTGTTAACCTCTCGAATTAATACTGCGCTTAAGGCATGATCTGAGACTGCTAGATAGAGGTACAGCTCCTCTCTTGGATCTGGAGTAGACAGAAGGAGAGGTGTACTGAGGTATTTTTTGAGACTTTATAGTGCTTCAGTGAACTCGGAACTCCATTCAAATGCTGCCCTTTTCTTCAAAAGCTGGAAGAAGGGCTTCATCCGATCTGAAAACTTGCTGATGAACCGATTTAGTACGGCCGCCATTCCGGCCAGTTTCTGCATCTCCTTAGACTTTGTTGGTACTTCAAGATCTTGTATTGCTTTTATTTGGTCCGAATTTGCCTCAATTCCTCTGTGAGTGACCATATATCCCAAGAACTTCCCTGTTCCAACCCCGAAAGCGCATTTCAAGGCATTGAGGCGAAGCTGATGGTTCTTTAATATGCCGAAAACTTCTCTTAAGTCTATAAGATGGTCTGTAGCGAACTTGCTCTTGACTACCATATCATCTACATAAGCTTCCATGGTTTTTCCCAGTTGGACCTTGAACATCCGAGTGACCATCAGCTGGTAAGCCGCCCCGGCGTTCTTGAGGCCAAACGGCATCACTCTGTAGCAGTAAGTTCCTCTCGGAGTGATAAATGCTGTCTTTTCTTGATCCGGACCGAACAGTGGTATCTGATGATAACCGCTATAAGTGTCCAGAAAACTCATGCGCTCATGCCCTGCTATTGAGTCTACTAGTTGATCAATGCGAGGCAGAGGAAAGCTATCTTTAGGGCAGGCTTTGTTCAAGCAAGTGAAGTCAACGCAAACTCTCTATTTTCCGTTCTTCTTCTTGACTACAACTGTGTTGGACAGCCATTGCGGGTACTGAACTTCCCTGATTGCTCTTGAAGCCAAGAGTTTTTCGACTTCGGCAATTACTGCTTCGGTGTGCTCGACTGAGGATCTCCGACTTTTTTGCACAATGGGCCGAGCTGAAGGGTTGATGTTGAGCTTTTGGCAAGCAAATTCTGGGTCCAACCCTGGAGTATCATATGCTAAACATGCGAATACCTCCATATTTTCCCTCAGCAGTTCCAGCAACTGAAGTTTCTCATCAGCGCCTAGCGAGGTACCGATAAGGAAGTACTTTTCTGGGTCATCCTCTTTTACCAAGACTTTCTCAAAATCCTCTACCATCTTTTCCTCTGGGATTCCCCATACATCTTCCAAGACTGGCTGTTCGGCCACTTCTACCATCTCTACCCGATTGTAGAGTTGCTTTGCCTTTAATGCTGCCATGAAGCAATGTTTGGACACAACTTGATCCCTTGAGATCTGCTCTACTCCGTGTTCCGTTGGGAAACGGATGAGCTAGTGGTAGGTTAAAGGGACTGCCTCCATTTGATGAATCCATGGGCGGCCAAGTATGGCGTTGTAAGGGGATGGTGTATTAATAACCAAGAACTCTATCTGGAGGGTTTTTGTTCCCGCCACGACTGGCAACACTATTCTGCCAAGAGGCCATTCTGGCTGTGAATTGAAACCGGCCAACGGGGCTGCCGCTGGGGTGAGGTGCTGCTCGGAGAGACCAAGCTTTCTGAACAAATCATAATACAATATGTCTGTTGCACTGCCTTGATCTACTTGGACTCATTTTACGTCAAATCGTTTCCCAATTCCCACAGTTATAATCAGTGCATCAGTATGTGGGTGTTGTATGCCTTCTAAATCTTTGCTAGTAAATGAAACAATGCACAAGGGGAATTTGGGTACCGTACGTACCTTTTTCGATGCAGGCTTTACTGACATGACCCTCTGAATTTGCGCAGCCTTAGCGATCTCTTCTTTCAGTGCCTCATCAGATTCTTGAGTCGCCGTCCCGTGGATCACATTTATTATCAACCGAGGTGGGTGCTCAATATTCGGTTCTGGTGGCAGGTTCCCCAGTTCGGCCACTTCCTTATCCTGATCAATGTAATCCCTTAGGTGCCCGGCTGCCACTAGATCTTCCAAGTATTGCTTCAGTGCCCTGCAGTTCTGAGTCATGTGCCCCCTGTCTTAGTGGTAGGTGCATCTGAGCTTCCGATTGCGCTGAGCTGGATCTTCCAACATTTTCGGCGGCCAAACAAAGAAGGGCTCTCTCTTGATCTTTTCCAGGATTCGATAGATTGGCTCTTTGAATACAGTCACAATGGCTTCGTGGGATTTGGACTTATCCACTTCATTCACTGCAATCCCTCAGTGTTCTCCTCGATCTGTTCTCTTTTTGTGCCGAGCTGTTTATTCTGCTGACGCTACCTCGATGGGGATTTGATCATCTTCGAGGTGAGCGTACTGCTCAATCCTGGCACACAAATCTTTCAAAGCTGTGGCCGGGCGCTTGGTAAGTGATTGTCTCAGCTTACTTTCCAGGCGCAGACCATGTTTGAAGGACATAATGGCCATCTGTTCGCTGCACACATTTTCTTCTAGGTCATTGTACCCTTCCCAGTATCTCCTGGCATAATTGCGCAGTGTTTCCTCCTGCTCCTTTCGGAGACCGAACAGTGTATCTGGCTCCTTCAGAATCTTAGTGTTGGAGACGAACCTGGCTAGGAACTCTTCGGAGAGCTGCTTCCAGCCATGGATCGATCCAGTGGGGAGACAATCGAACTATAGAAGTCCGATTTCTCCCAAGCTGGATGGGAAGACTTTACACATCAGTGCCTCATCTCGGTTCCATAGGGACATCATCTATCTATAATGGCTAATATGTGTCTGCGGGTCCGACTTCCCGTCGTATGAAGTGAACTTTGGTGGGGTGAATTTCTTTAGGGGTCTCAAGGTCTCAATCTCCGGGGAGAATGGCGAAGAGACGAGCCTGTCCAGCGCTCAATGTTCTCTCTGGTGAACAGTACAGTCCAGATGATCCCGATGTTGTTCGTTCTGCCTATTGCCAATCAACCAAGTACGAAGGTCCTGAGGAGGGTAGTCAGTCTGTTGGCTAACTGTCTTCTGCCTTTTGACCCTTCTCTGGCTTGACCCACGGGTGTGACTGCTTGCTGCCTCACTCTGTACTGGGATAGGCTGGCTTTGTTGCCCAGACTCATTCCTGGGGAACTTCTTCGCTGGTGGCTCTCTGGATGAGCTCCTCCGTCGCAAACGAGAGAGCTCCGCTTCCGTCTTCTTTTCCGTCGGATCTCCCAGCACCCTCTTAAGTTGGGCTTTCAACTCCTGTATCTCCATCCCCATGGAGTCTATGATACGATCTCTATAATCCTTTTCCAGAAGAAAGTGATGAGAAGAACCTCCAGCGAAGGGTAATCGATGCTCGACGGATTCAGGGGTTCGATTATTGTTTCCAGTTTGTTCCTTCGGGACTGTTGGGATTGCCAAACCTTTGTCCTTCGTTTTCTCCGTCTGTGGAGTATGTGTCGAAGGCGGAATATCCTCAATCCCCATCGCCGGAACTGAGTGCAGAGCTCAGAGATGAAGTGATCCACGCTCACCGCACCAATTGTGCGTACTGGATTCCGCACTAGATGAAAGTGGATCGGGGCTCCGCACTCGGTTGAACTATCCAGGGACTGAGGTTCCTGCCACAAGAAGCACCGTTAGAGCTGTCCGGCCGGGGTTGGCCGGATAACCCCTCCGGTGTGGGAATTAGTGATCGGAGAGAGAATGTTTATCGAGTTGACCTTGTAGTTTTTACTTGGAATCGTTCAGTTACCTTCAATGTGAAGTTCATGTTGTATATATAGTGTTCCTTGCTTGCTTCTCAATGTGGGTTCATGGAGTTTGGATGCTGCAAGGTGTCCTTTTAGCATTGCTCAAGGTGGGGGACCACCTGGTAGTTGTCATTGAATGCATATACTCATTGCAGTCATGCTGATAACAAATCACATTCCTCTGATTCAACAACTTCCGTGATTCTAGGTGTAGGGGACCAACTGAGGTGGCAACTTGCACATGCACACATTCACAACTTCCACGTTTCCTTGCGAGGTTTCCTCAGCTTGGTACCACTGTGCCTCAGCTCGGCATCATTATGCCTTGTCTTGGCCTTTTACAGGATCATTCATGGAGATAGGCTGATCCATTTGAATATCTTTGTATGGGCTCGGCCCATAGGTTCAGTCTTGCAGCTCGGCCCAGCCCAGCACCACGGCTGGACTAGCCTTTCCACTGCGGGTTGGGCCCAAGTGCTTGAGGACCTGGGTGGACTGTTGATCATGAAGTTGGGCTCAATTGGTTTGCCCATATACTCATCCAGCCCATTTGGATTCGGACTTCAGTGGATTGGGCCGGCCTAAGGCTTGGACCCGACCCGTTTCACATTTAGCCCTTTCATGCTCTGTTTTAATCTTTTGTTTTCTTTGTTTGTTTCTCACCAACTAGGAGGTTGGAGCTTTGTTTAGCTCCAAGCCTCCTTCATACTTTGTATGGTTTTATCATCAATAAAGTCCTTCGTTTTGCCGATCAAAACAAAAAAAGTGCTGCATTTGATTGATGTTAAAACAATATTTGAAATGACATTCGATTCTAGAATTGGTAGGATGGTTAATAAGTTACATAGGCGGTTCACAGATAACTTGTTTGTGAATCATTTTCCTTTGAAAGTTGCAAAAGTTTTCACGTTAAGCATGGACCCTAAAAGGAAGCCTCTTTGATGATCATGTGCAAGTGACTTATATGACTATGCTTTTGAAGCACTTGACAATTTGCCAAAATATGCATACTTGTCTGGTGACTACACTAAGAACCCTAGTTCTTATTGTGCTAATCGCTTCGGATTTCAAAAAGCTTTTTCTGCTAACAGGGAGGAAAAGCAGCCTTCGGCATATGATGATGTGATAAAAATGCTTGAAAGAGAGGAGGAGCTTGAAGATTTCAGTGGTAAAATCACTACAAGCGACATTGATAAGCATTTTGAATGGCTAGGAACACATCTACTTGGAAATAGTTCTAGCTCAAATCAGGAACAGCCTAAAGGGTTGAATTCCGACAAAAGTTTTCCTCAGTAGGTCGGTTCCTTCATAAAATTTCTAGACTAGAACATCCTAAGCATATTTCTAAATGTCCAAACTGTAAGAAATTTTGTAAATTAGGCTCTCATTGACTATATTTTGTTTGGCTTGTGAAAAACGGGTTGAAAATGATTTGGACAGATTGACTGGTATGAGTCCAAAATTATTATTACCATCCATAAAGTTTTGGGTCATGATCCATCTTAGTGTATTTATTATTTTATATGTCATATGTAGTATGGAGGTGTAAGGCCTATTTTAAGTTATTTGGGTTCCTTATGAGAGGGTCCAATAAATTTTTATTTAGGTCCGGTCTCCTCTCATTTCCTATTAGCATTTATTTATATTTAAATCAAAGAGTTGTTAGTCTCAAAGGGTTGTTAGTCTCATTGAAAAAACAACGTGAAAAATATAGGAAAAGATGGGGAATAGATAGTGCTAAGGTTTTCTTATTGTGAATAGCATTTTTCTTTCAAGCAAACAAAACTCAAGACAATGGTAGAATCAAACAATATGTATCTAAGTTTATATTTTAGTAGTTAATTATATTCATAGTGTTTTGATTTCTACCATATAGATCCTATAATGGATAAGGGGCAAGAGTCCTAGAGTAAAGAGAAGACTTTGCTAAGATAAGGATAAAGCTCTTAGGGAGTTTATCTTTATCTCTTGAGGAATCCAAAGTAAGCAATGAATTGGAGTCCATAGAAGTCAGGCTTCTAGTGGGACTTGGATTGAGTAAACTATAAAAGAGAGGCACCCCCATGGGTCTAAGGTACGCAGTTTTATGCTTTAAGTAGTGAGTTTAGCACTTGATTATCTTTGAGAGATATACTGACTTGATCGTCGGAGTGCCCCCGGGTGGAAGAGCCACCGCTGGAGCCTTTTCTTTCTGTTACAGGTTTGCTGAAGCCATCTATTCTGCCAATGCTCTCCAACTGATTACCAGGCGGGCAGTGTGGTCAGAAAATCACCCACACAATTTGGCGCCGTCTGTGGGAATTTTAGAAGAATAGATGGCCAGTAACGGACAGAGGGAAAACATTGGGGGCGACACTCCTGCTGGGAGTGGCAGACCAATTGACCTTGACGTTGAAGGAGACAACCACAATACAGAAACTCATGACCAGGGCCACGGAGAGAAAGACGTCGGCCAGGAGGGCGACGCTTCAAAGAGGACAGACCAAAGCAAGTATTATAACGAAGATAACCTTTAGGTATGGAGGGATAGGTGCCTACGGAGGGATGAGGAAGTAAAAGACTTGGCAAACAAGTTGGCAGACCTACAGTCAGTGGTCAACTTCATGATGCAAAACAATGTCATGCAGCCACCATACCCGCTGCAGGACACGCCGATGCCAGCAACTAACACCCAGAAGGGAGGAAGAAGAACAATCCCTGAAGTCCCTCAACACACCAGGAGCAGAAGGCACTCTCACCGACCTTCCAGGGAAGGCAGACGAGAGGAGCCGAGACGAGAGGAGTCCCGAAGAACGTATCACACGAAGGATCTAGAGCCCAAAGAACATCGACATGTTCAAGGACAGGCGCTTTGCTTTGACACAACACATGGAAAGAGATCAAAACGACCCCACCACGAGGCCAAAAGTAGTGTGCCGAAGAGATTGAAGTCCAGAGATAGTCGAGCTCCAGGAAGGAGTAAAGAAGACTTAAGAGATTACCTCAAGAGGAAGCAACAGATGCTAGTCCAGAGATAGCCGAGCTCCAGGAAGGACTAAAGAAGACTTAAGAGATTACCTCAAGAGGAAGCAACAAAATGCTGAAGCTGAGGTAACTTCCCCGATTAAGCCGAGGACACCATTCTCGATGGAACTGGACAAATTTCAAGCACCAAAGCGATTCAGTATGCCGAGGTTCCAAATATATGATGGTAAGTCAGATCCCAACTTCTACATCGGGCTATACCTGAATTCAATGGCATTATATAGTGGGAACGAGCCGTTGCTCTGCAAAGTGTTCCCCTCGTCCTTTGGGGAAATTGCATCAGATTGGTTCCATAAACTACCTAAGGGAAGCGTAAAGACTTGGGAAGGCCTGGTCGAGATGTTTGTGGCCAGGTTTGTGACAAATAAACTACAACCCTTGAGGGTCGACGCACTGATGGCTCTAAAGATCGCCAAGGATGAAGGCCTTAGGGCCTACGCAAAAAGATACTACGAGGTGTTCAATCGAATACCTGATTGCAACCAAGAGGTGGCGGTCGTGTCCGTCACGAACGACCTGAAAGATGACTGCCCACTACGGAAATCTTTGGCAAAGACATTGCCAAAAAGCATGGAAGAACTCATGGCGAGAATAGAGAAGTACGCTAGAGCCGAGGAGAATACGTCGGGAAATAAAGAAACAAATCAGGAGAAAGGAAACGTCTCGCCGAAGCGAAGCCGAGGCAACAATGGACCAACCAAACAAGAGACGGAATTGAGGGGTTAACAGGCAGTAACAACTATATTCCGAGTCCCGATCCACAAAGTCTTGGACCAAATGCGAAACCAACCCTATTTCAGAGCTCCAACAAGAGCACCAGGGGAATTTATGGGAAGATACGTTGGTAGGCGTTGTGCTTACCACAATGAAGAATGACACCCAACTCAGGGTTGCAGAGCCCTAAAAGCACACTTAGAAGACTTGGTAAGGCAAGGCCATCTAAGGGACCTTGTTGATGAGGCCAGGACAAGAGAAGAACAGGCAAGATTGCCTCAAGCACCAGCAGCTCCGCCTCCCCCAGCACAGCAACCATAGGCAGGAGGACCACGGGTGGTTAATGTAATTCACTCAAAGGTAAACGAAAGCGACATTCGGGGAGAAACCCAAAGAGTAAAACACCTGCAGCACGTGAACCAGGTCAGACATAAAAGACCTCGGCCTAAAGAGTGCCGAGGACCAATGATAGCCTTCACTGAAGCTGACCTAGAGATGGTCCAGCATCCGCATAATGATGCCTTGGTAGTATCCCTCCAGGTTGGGGAGTGCCAAGTGAAACGCATCCTAATAGATCAAAGCAGCTCTTGTGACATCATGTACGTTAGATGTTACAAGGAGCTAGGCCTTCACCCAGACGACATGGAGCAATCGAATGGCCCGATGGTCGGCTTCAATGGAACGCCGACGTGGCCACTGGGCGCAACAAGCTTGGAAGTACAAGCTGGCACTAAGAAGATCAGGACAAAATTCATGGTGATTGACACACCTTCACCATATAACATCATCTTGGGAAGACCATGGTTGCATGCAATGGGGGCAATTCCCTCAACATTGCATCAACTACTGCGTTTCCCAACAGAGCATGGGATTGAAGAAGTCAGAGGAGATCAACTACAGGCAAAAAGTTGCTCCATGGTAGCAATGAAGTCTACTTGCAGCGTTCGAGAGCCAAAAGAGGCAGAAATTGAATATGAGGACATAGAAGTTCTAGAAGACGTCGGCAAAGAACCAGCCGAGAAGAGCGAAGAGGCACTAAAGAAAATCCTCATCCAGGATGGAGACGAAGAACGCTTCTTTCTTCTCGGCTCGGGCTTAGCCGAAGAAGAGGAAAAAGATTTGGAGACTTTTTTAAGAGACAACATTGAGGTGTTTGCCTGGACACCTTATGAAATGCCTGGCATTGACCCCGAGGTCACTTGCCATAGACTGAATATCGACAGGACGGCAAAACCCGTGATTCAACAAGCCAGAAGATCGACGTTGATGCACGTCGAAACAGTAGAAACAAAAGTGGACAAACTTCTAGAGGCCAGGGCCATCCGGGAAGTTCATTACCCGACATGGCTATCCAACACAGTAGTGGTAAAGAAGAAGAACGGTAAATGGCGGGTCTGCGTAGATTTTACGAGCCTGAACAAAGCCTGTCCCAAAGATAGCTTTCCTCTGCCCAAGATTGACCAGTTGGTGGATGCCACATCTGGACATGGAAGGATGACCTTCCTGGATGCTTATAGGGGGTACCACCAGATAGCCATGTACCGCCCAGACGAAGAGAAGACAGCGTTTATCACCCCAAAAGGCCTGTACTGTTACAGAGTGATGCCTTTTGGGTTGAAAAACGTAGGAGCAACCTACCAAAAACTGGTAACCAAAATGTTCAAACACCTGATTGGCCAAACAGTAGAAGTCTACATCGATGACATGGTCGTGAAGACCAAGGAGCCTAAGAGTCATCTTGCCGACCTAAAAGAGGTATTCGAGATCCTCAAAAAATATCGGCTCCGACTCAACGCATCAAAGTGCGCGTTTGGAGTTGGATCTGGTAAATTTCTAGGGTACCTGGTAACAAGGAAGGGCATAGAGGCCAGCCCAGATCAGATCAAGGCCATCCTAGACCTACATAGCCCAACATCGGCAAAACAAGTACAAATGCTTACTGGAAGGGCCGCAGCCCTAAACAGGTTCATAAGCCGAAGCTCAGACAAATGTAAACCCTTCTTCAACCTGGTGAAGAAAACCACAGACTTCCTATGGAATGAGGAATGTGAGGCTGCTTTGGCCGACCTAAAGAAATATCTGACCACGGCTCCAGTCCTCTCGACACCTGAACCTGGGAAAGAGCTGTTTTTGTACTTAGCTGTGTCAGAACACGCAGTAAGCGCAGTGCTAATCCGAGAAGAACAAGGAGAACAAAAGGCTGTTTATTATATAAGTAAAACCTTGGCCGACGCAGAAACAAGGTATCTACCACTAGAAAAATTAATGCTGGCCTTAGTAATGGCCTCAAAAAAATTGAACCATTACTTTCAGGCGCACAAGATTGTGGTGCTCACAGAGCACCCACTGAAGTCCCTGTTACAACAAGCAGACTTAACAGGAAGAATAGCAAGATGGGCAGTTGCCTTGGGCCAGTATGACTTGGAGTTCAGGCCCAGAATAGCAATAAAGGGCCAAGTTTTGGCCGACTTCGTGGCAGAATTCACGCCTGAAACCATCAAACATCGGGCTCCGTTGAGCCAGGATGAGCATTGTCCCAGCAAGCAAGAAGAATCCCAGCCTAAGGCAAAAGAACAAAGGAAGGAAAAACTCAGACCCTGCAACATCTACATCGGCGACTCATTCAGACTGTTTGTCGATGGAAGTTCGAACTGACAAGGAGCGGGGGCAGGAGTACTGCTGATATCTCCAGATGGAGAAATAATAGAACAGTCCATCCGTTTGGGGTTCACGGCCTCAAACAATGAAGCGGAATACGAAGCATTAATTGCAGGGCTAAAACTGGCAGCAGCAGCAGAAGCAGATGAGGTAGTCATTTTTTGTGATTCACAGCTTATTGTTAACCAGTCAACAGGAGAATTTGCAGCCAGAGACGAAAGGATGTCAGCATATGCAAAAGAGGTCATCAGATTGGCAGCTCTATTTCAGAACTGCCGACTACTCCAAGTTAGCCGAGATGACAACACCCACGCCGATGCGTTGGCTAACCTGGCAAGTTCAATGCAGACTGGAAAAGCAAGGACAATTATGATCGACTATATGTCGGGCCCGAGCATAGAACCACAGAGCACAGAGTAGGAAGCAATGTGTGTGGACATGGGGCCAAGCTGGATGGATGCAATTGTTACATTCCTGAAAGAAGGAAAGCTGCCAAAATATCGTAAGGAGGCACACAAAGTCAGATTGAAATCGGCAAGATTCAGTCTGACAATAGATGGACAGCCCTACAAAAGGTCCTTCACTGGACCCCTTTTAAGGTGCGTACACCCTTTGCAGGTTGAAGATTTCCTATATGAAATTCATGAAGGAATTTGTGGAAGCCATGCTGGGGGCAAATCATTAGCCCACAGGGCCATTACCCAGGGATATTGGTGGCCCTACATGCAAAAGGATGCTGAAACCTACGTGAAGAAGTGTGAACAATACCAAAGGTTTGCACCATTAATACATCAGCCAGCTGCTGACCTAAACCCAGTATCCAACCCTTGGCCGTTTGCCCAATGGGGCATGGATCTTGTTGGGCAACTTCCCCAGGCAACTGGGCAGAGAAAATACTTGCTGGTAGCAACAGATTACTTTACGAAGTGGATAGAGGCAGAACCTCTTGCCAAAATCAGAGATGTGGATGTCAAGAACTTTATATGGAGAAACATCATCACCAGATTTGGGATTCCAAGAGCAATAGTTGCCGACAACGGAACACAGTTTGACAGCAAACTCATCAAGAATTTTTGTGCGAAATTCAAGATCAAGAATTACTTTTCAACACCAAGTTTTCCCCAAAGTAATGGGCAAGCAAAAGCATCCAACAAAAATCTTAGATGGAATAAAGAAGAGGCTGCAGGCAGCAAAAGGAAAGTGGGTAGACGAATTGCCCAACGTGCTTTGGGCATATCGGACTACGCCGAGAAAATCAACAGGGGAATCCCCCTTTGCCATGGCTTATGGCACAGAAGCAGTCATTCCACTAGAAGTCGGCATCCCAGGGATCTGAACCCAGGGAGTTGAGAACGGGACAAATGACATACTCTTAGCCCGAGATCTGGATCTTTTGGAAGAACGAAGAGAGAAAGCTGCAATTCAGCTCGCAGTATACCAGCAACAGCTTGCCAGAGCTTACAACAAGAAGGTCAATCCAAGAGATTTTCAAATCGGCGACCTAGTCCTGAGAAAAGTCATCGGCAACAAGAAGGATCCCAGAGAGGGCAAGCTTGGCCCAAACTGGGAAGGAACCTATAGAATTACTTCGATATTAGGCAATGGAGCTTATCGGCTTGAAGATAGCGAGGGCAAAGCACTGCTAAGACCTTGGAACACTTGTAATTTGAAATTCTTCTATCATTAGATGTGCATTATTTTTGGCCGATGTCATCAATAAAATCTTTTCCCTTTTTCTTTAAACACATATGATTGATAAAGTTACATATTGGTGTTTTTGGAGACATGAATAATGAGAACCCAAGTAGAACTCAGGTTCACATTGGGGGCAGAGAGAAGACAGAGACACTTAATTTACTTGTTGAAATTTGTAGCAATTTACAAATTGAAGTTAAGCTGAGACGGTTCCTTATCTTCACTTGTTGAAATTTGTAGCAATTTACAAGTTGAAGTTAAGCTGAGATTATTCCTTATCTTCACTTGTTGAAATTTGTAGCAATTTACAAGTTGAAGTTAAGCCGAGATTGTTCCTTATCTTCACTTGTTGAAATTTGTAGCAATTTACAAGTTGAAGTTAAGCTGAGATTATTCTTTATCTTCACTTGTTGAAATTTGTAGCAATTTACAAGTTGAAGTTAAGCCGAGATGGTTCCTTAGCTTCACTTGTTGAAATTTGTAGCAATTTACAAGTTGAAGTTAAGCTGAGATAGTTCCTTATCTTCACTTGTTGAAATTTGTAGCAATTTACAAGTTGAAGTTAAGCTAAGATGGTTCTTTATCTTCACTTGTTGAAATTTGTAGCAATTTACAAGTTGAAGTTAAGCCGAGATGGTTCCTTATCTTCACTTGTTGAAATTTGTAGCAATTTACAAGTTGAAGTTAAGCTGAGATTATTCCTTACCTTCACTTGTTGAAATTTATAGCAATTTACGAGTTGAAGCAAAGCCAAGGTTATTGCTAAACACTTGTAGCAATTTACAGGTTGGTTAAACCAAAGAAGATGCTTAACACTTGTTGAAATTTGTAGCAATTTACAAGATAACGTTAAGCCGACATATGATCATCTGTTGAAATTTGCAGCAATTTACAAGTTGAGGAAAAAGCTAAGTATGTTAATTAAACACTTGTTGAAATTCGTAGCAATTTACAAATAGATTATTGTTTAAACACTTGTTATGTTAATCCTTGTTGAAATTTGTAGCAATTTACAAGTAGGCTAGACCGAGATCACCGTTTAAACACTTGTTGAAACTTGAGAAAAAGTTTGCAAAGTTAACATTGAGTAGTATATGTTTCACACTTGTTAGAATTTATGAAAAGTTTGCAGGTCAGTATCTTGCCGAAGTAAAAGTTTTGTAGCTATTATACCCGAGGTATGTAACCCCGAGAAGATTGCACAAAGGAGGCAAAGTATGAAAGGCATACAAAAAATTCTAAGTATAGAGTCAAACAGAGGCATTCAAAGAAAGGGCAAAAAAGAATGCAGTCATTCAAAGAAAGATAGTTATGTTAAAATATCCAACACAAACAGAAGGCACATCGGCCGTACAGAGAAGCTTCTACTGTCCAGAAAACAAAAAAGTACAAAAGACAAGAAAAGAGGGACATGAAAGTTATGATTCTTCTACTTCAGGCGCAATTTGAGACTGGACCTCGGCCGATTCTTGGAGAACTACCTCGGCTGACTCCTGAAGAGCTACTTGGCAGTCTTTTCCGCTTCAATTTCGGCGTCAATCTGCGCAAGGGTTTCATCAAGACTTTTCTCAGCTGGAGGAACGTCAGATGAGGCCTGTTTAGGAGTAGTTTCCTTGGCGACTGCATCACCATCATCATCTTGAGTCAGGTCCAAGACCTGCTCATTCAGAGAAGGAGACTTAGGCCCCATAGCCTCCTTGGATTTCTTTACTAAAGCCTCATCCTCACCTTCCTCCTCATCTTCAGACTCAGATTCAGATTCTTCTTCAGCTTGACTTGGAGGTGGAGGAGGAGGATGGAATGGGAAAGGAATAGCTTCGGCCTTGCGCAGAGGTGAATCTTCAGGAATATTGAGCTTTTTGGCCAGGGACATCCAACCAAGGGAAAAGCCCCTGTTGCATGCCTGCCTAACTTGTAATTTGTATTCCTCTGTAACATCGGCCATTCCTTGGGCATAGGCTTTTTCGTCAGCCTCTTTGATTTCAGTATCTTTAGTGGCCAAGGCCTCCTGAAGTTCCTTTTCGGCTTGGGCCTTTTTGTCCTCGGCCTCTCTCTTCTTGGCCTCGGCAACCTTCTTGATGGCCTCAGCAGATTCAGCCTTTTCTTCGGCTAGGGTTTGGGCTTTGGTAGCAGCCTCAACCTGGTTTTCCAGTTTTTTCATTTTTGATTGAAATGTTTTGTTCTCCTTTTTAAGGGCAGAAACCTCCCTCTTCATGTCGGCCAACTTCGCCCTATTTTCAAAAGCTTGCATAGAAACAGAGTGGGCATGTTGAATGGCCTGAAAGAGTACAGGGCAAAAATTATTACAATTTTTCAAAGTAAAAGAGAAGACAAGTTTCCATGTAAAGACACTTACTTGGACAGAACGTTGGAGCATAAAGGCATAGTTCTCGTACTCACTCATCTTGGCATTCCGCTCAAGATCACCAGGGAGAAGTAGGGCGGTACTAAGCGCTACGCCGACATTAATGTCGTCGGCACTATCGCTGGCAAGAACAGGCTTATCTTCTAAAGTAATTTCAGGCGTCCAGGGGACTTTTGGTATTCTGGACCCCGAGGTCGTCGCAGACGATGACCTCGGCTTCTTTGATTGTATGGACTCAGATGGCTGTGTCTCAGCAGACCTTTTTTTGGGAATGGCAGCCATCTTCTCACTCCCTGCCAATTGTGAAATTGTCAAGGTATCCTTAGCCTCAACTTCAGTGGCTTTAGCCTTTGGCTGGGCTTTCTTGGTTCGTTTCGGCTTTGGTGGGGGCATGGTTTGCGTCAGCTGAGCATCGACGTCAACAAGGAGATCGGCAAGGAGGTCTTGAGCAATGGGCTTTGGGCGACCCATCTCAGCAGTCTTGACAAGTCTTCGCCGACGTTTTCGTTCTTTTATTGGGACCAAGTATGGGGCCGAAGTAGATGGTTGATTGGTTAGGTCAAATGTTGACTCTTGATCTGTTCGTGATGTAAAGGCGGTTTGAGTTGTGGTAGTAGGAGGAGAAAGGCTTTTCTTCTTTCTTTTGGGGACGTCGGGCAAAATCGATTTGTATGTAGGAATAAAATTGAGAAGAAGAGGTGCTTTTCTTTTGAGAACTGGCAAGTCCAGGAGTTTTTTCAGGTCCTTACTGGGAACGTAAGTTTGGCGGAAGTTTTTCGCTGGCTTGCGAACGTCTGCAAGAAGAAACAGACATTAGAAACAGATAAAATATTGAAGACTTGAACAGAAACAACTAAGTATTGACACTGGGCTCTTACCCTTGCCCTCTTTAACTGATCAGGGAAGAGGGTAGAGATGGGCGTCCTCGTCTGCGCCAAACTCTCAATTTCCCGAAGCAATAACATAATCATCTCCAGCCCCCTTGTTGGAGTCTGGGAGGTCGGCTACGATTTTGAATTCGGTGGACCTCGGCTTGAGGTAATAGACGTAACCTTTTTCCTTCAGGTTAAGGACGCACATGGTATAACAATATTGGATGTCGGCAAGGGTGATCCTAACGTTCTCCTGCCTAGCTAAGGCGATAATATCAAAAATCACTCGATAAGATTTGATTGCCAGTTGCATAGGGTTCAACTTATAATAATGAAGAATCTTGCGAAAAAGGATATTGAGTGGGAGCCAAAGTCCGCACTCAGTAAAAGCTACAATAGGAAGGGGCATGGCGTTTTTTGTAGGCATGATGGAGTCGTCATCCCCAGCCAGTCTCAGGTGGACATCGGCAAGAATAGAGAACTCCTGCCTAAAGTACTCAAGTTTGGTCGGGGTATCTACCCTGTGCCTCCACATACCTATAACGTCGGCCTAAAATCAGAGGGCTAGATTTCAGAAAGAAGATGCTCTTAAGGGGTTATCGGGACCTCGGCGAAACCCTAGGTATATGCTGGTAAGGATTGTTTCAGTTTTTTCCTAAGAATTGATAGGTTCTATAGACAAATCCCAAACCTAAATCTATGAAGGCAAAGATTGAAAGCAAAAATTGAAGGTAGAGATCTGGGAAACAACACAGGAAACAAGAAACCAGAACGCAGTTTCAGAATGAAGAACAGAAGTGGGGTTCTCAAAAGCATAAAGAAAATAAGAACTACAGGGCCAAGAACAGTGGCAAAAATGCAAGAAGTAGTGAACAATAAATATGATTCACGGAATTAATAGTTTAAACAGAACAATAATGGCAGCAAGAAGATAGAAGAACATCAGTAAACTGAATACATAAAGAATAGTGGCTTACCAGAGAAATTGAAGCCGGAATAAAGTTTGCCAAAGACAGACGACGGTTACAGAAGTGACAGAGTAGCAAGAGCCTCACCAGAGAGACGAATGAAGTTGCAGAGCCTGGAGCTTGAACAATGGCGGATTCGATAGACAAAGCTTAGAGAGAGAAAAAAATCAAGAGAACTCAGATGTAAAAGTGAAGAGACGAAAGAAATGGGGAATGATTTTGTCAAAAAATAAAAATGGCAGCAAATGCAATCAATACGCCTAAAAAAGTGCATACGTCAGACGGCGCATGTAAAGATGAGATGACTTATGGGCGCGTCACAGACACGAGCCAGTAAGAAGGAAACGCGTGTTTAAAAAAGTTGAATTGAAGTGCATGACAGCTCATGCGCGTAAAAAGTTTCTTAAAAATCTTTGATTTTTTAAGGAAAGCATGTCGGCCAGAAATGGATGATCTCAGCTGTCAAATCTTAAGCCGATTTACTGGAAGAAAATACAGATATAGGCTCCATCACCTCAGAATGCCGAGGTAATAGAACCTAGGGGGCAGTTGTGGAGATGTATTTTCTGAATACCAACACGTGGCAAGGTGACGCCGATGTGTCAGCCGAAGTGCCACATATCCTGGTTGAGACGCCGAGGTCATCTCGGAGAGGCCGAGGTTATCTCCGAAGATATCGAAATCCGAGATAAGCGGATAATGGATAAGGGGCAAGAGTCCTAGAGTAAAGAGAAGACTTTGCTAAGATAAGGATAAATCTCTTAGGGAGTTTATCTTTATCTCTTGAGGAATCCAAAGTAAGCACTGAATTGGAGTCCGTAGAAGTCAGGCTTCTAGTGGGACTTGGATTGAGTAAACTATAAAAGAGAGGCACCCCCATAGGTCTAAGGTACGCAGTTTTATGCTTTGAGTAGTGAGTTTAGCACTTGATTATCTTTGAGAGATATACTGACTTGATCGTCGAAGTGCCCCCGGGTGGAAGAGCCACCGTTGGAGCCTTTTCTTTCTGTTACAGGTTTACTGAAGCAATCTATTCTGCTGGTGCTCTCCAGCTGATTACTAGGTGAGCAGTGTGGTCAGAAAATCACCCACACATCTTACATGCGGTATCAAAGCAAATGCATACTAGAATCAAAATCATGACATATTATTTCAATTTTATTTTTTTTTACACAATTTTATGCAATGATAAAGAATAAATTAATATTTTTTTTTACTGAAACGTTGTGCTTTGATAATTGGCAATAAAACCTTTTCAATATTAGTACATATACATAATGTTTCATTGTTGAGAAACTACTTCGGAATCAAAACGTGTTACAAAAATAAAAATAAAAATAAAAAATTTCAAATCTTGGAGTTTTATGAAAACTGGACGTGAATATTGATTCGGAACATCTATATAACAAGGAATGATAGTTTTTGAATTCTGATGGGACTTTTGTCCCTTTGTCAAAAATGTGAACCGTTAGATTAATTCAATCCAATAGCTAAAAATGTCCAAGAGACAAATTATCTTTCAATGGCTGAGATTGTTCACATACATCCTACGATGATATACATTTTCTCCTTATGTTTCTCCTTCCCTTCCATCCCTTTCTCTTCAGCTAGCTCTCTCTCTCTCTCTCATATTCAAAATTCAAAAGTGAGTTGTCTCCTTCATCTCTCACTCTCAGAGCTCACTCTTCATCTTCAATCTCACTGGAAACAGTCATGACCTCAATCTCATTAGCAGATGGGTAACTTCGCTGATAGTGGGTTTGTTGGGTGCTCTATTCTGCAAAGGTAATACTCTCATCTCTTTCTTAAACAGTTTTGCAAAGTAAAGGTAATACTCTCATCTCTTTCTTAATAGATTATAGTGTGTGTATATATATTGATTACAGATTTTTTTTTTTGTTTTTTTCTTTCAAGCCACAGAGATCATCAATTGATCATTAGTGGAATAGAGAAAGAAAAATTCCCAAAATCAAATTATAAGTATTGTTTTTCTTTAATTTTCTAGATGCATGTAGGATTTTGGGTATACTTTTATGGATTTTGTTAATTTTTCTTATACATATATATGAAGAGTTGGTTGGGTTCCACGAAACCCAATTACTTTGATTTAGTAGGAATTTGTGAGAGTATTGTACTGAGTTACTCTATTGAATGGTTGTTGTGCCATTACTATTGTTTGGTTGTTGTAACGCCCTCAAAATAAACCCATAATATCATACAGTCAAGTTGCAGGAAAGGGATATTATATTACAATCATCAGAGTATCCTTACAAAATGTATTACACGTTGACAACAAAAGTAACTACCCTATAGGCTTACAACTTTCCAAGTCAACACTTGGTTACACAAAGAGAGTACTACTCAAATACATATTAAGCCCTTGGCTTGAATTTACATGAAATACAACCATAGAAAACAAAACAACAAAATAGTTTGTCTGCCTCTAGCCTCCCAAGCTATGTTTTTGGAGATGGCATACCATCGGTACTTCAAAATGAAGCCCTATATAGGGTGAGCCACAGCCCAGTAGATATACATTAAACCAACTATAAACAATGACTAAAATAACAGCATTCGATGGATGGTCCACACTTATATTTCCACTTTTAACACGTTACAGTTTCATAACATTTAAGTCCATATTACATTACATTTCCCATTTCTTTCTCAACTTTGAGTTTGAAAACAAGGCTTAGAACCTAGCCAAATAACTTAATGAGATTAAGACTCATCCTTAAAACACTTTCGAAATTCATGATGAATACACATTTTGGTGCTGTATCAATAATACATAGAAACCCTTCTATACTTCACAATTGATAACGATATACATTTTAGTGCTATATCAAATCAATTCAAACACTTCCATAATCCACACTTGATACGCATTGTAGTGCTGTATCAATGTCACACAAAATCCGGTTTAGAGGTCCATCCCCTATCTTCTCCTAAACCGTGGAGTACATCTCATATCTCCTCCCACACACAATGTATATAAACAATTATCATATACAAATTTAATCAATTAAGACAAATGATACACATTTTAGTGCTATATCGATGTCAAACAAAGCACTTCTATAATTCACAAATGATACACATTGTAGTGCTGTATCAATGTCAAACGATATCCGGTTTAGAGGTCCATCCCCCATCTTCCAATCAACCATGGAGTACATCCCCCATCTCCTCCCACATAATACAATGTATATAAACAATTATCATATACAAGTTCAATCAATCAATACAAAATTTTGATGTATTATACCAACCACCATACCCGATAGCATACTCTATTGATTAGGTTTAATTTGCCTAATCATCATGTATTGTCTACAACAATCAAGACTATCCTCCACCGATAGCCCAAAGCAGTTATTTCTAAACAAAAAATAAATGCACCAAATGGATAAAATATCAACATTTTGTCTAGGTAAGCGATAAATTAATCCAATTACAATCTTTGATCCCGTACCTTTCCAATTTGAATATTTCCTATTCAATTTCTCTTTTCCCTAAATTAATTATACAAATTAATTTATCATAACAATTAGGGTTTTTTCCCATATTTACAATACCAACCCTAAGGTTCCATTTTCATCAATGATCCACATGCAATTCCATCTTCCAACATATTCCATTCATATGGGTTTTAAACTTGAAAACCCCTCTTTTGAAAATTACACAAGGACCCCAAACTTTTTTAAATTACCCGACAACCCCCAACATATCAAAATACCAAAATTTAAAGACGAAGCTCATAAGATGGAGTAGGATATCCCTACCTCGAAGTTGGAGCTCAAACGAAGAAGAAGACCAAACTCAAAGTGCTCCAAACTCCAAACTTTTCGGATCAAAACGTAGCCCTCGACGATCAACACATTTTTTGTAAAGGCCAAAGGGTAGGAGAACACTCCAACTAGATCAATCCTAAGAGAGAAGGGAGAAAGTAGTGAGAGAAGCTCTCAAAAATGGCTTTTCGAAAAAGTAAGAGAGAGAGTGGAAATTGAAAAGTAATTCAAAAATGCCCAGCTACCAACTGATATACGCATGATCTGCTCGAGCGGATAATAGAACGCTCAAGCGTCAAGCACAAAAACTGGACCCGCTCGAGCGCAAGAAGGCCAGCTCGAGTGCCAAGACACAAGAATAAAGTACATCCGCTCGAGCGCGAAAACCAGTTCGCTCGAGCGTAGATTCTCCTCTCCCAGTATTTTCACAGACAATGAACACCCCGCTTGAACGCGAACAGACCCGCTTGAGCGCGACCCGCTCAAGCGTAAGGAAACCCGCTTGAGCGTGAAAAACACATCTGTAGAAGTTTTCCAGAGGCACGGATACTGGAAGTGTGAAAACTCCGCTCGAGCGTGAAATGGCCCGCTCGAGCGGACAACCAAAATCCAACTCCACTCGAGCGCAAAGGTACCCGCTTGAGCGTACTACCAAAACTCTGGGCAACAAGGAAAGGGACTAAGGCTTAACCAACCTGTTCGAAACATTTCCAACATATCCTAAAGCTCAAACATAAGGAGTTAAAGGATGACAACAAGACAAACAACCACCAACTCCACGGAACCTAAGTCCGGAACACTGTACATAAAGGGGACAAACCCGAGATCGCTATAACCTCCCCCCTTTAAAGAATTTCGTCCCCGAAATTAGGAAAACAACACAATTACAAGGTCAACCGACCACAAAGCACTCAACACCCGAGCACTTAGGGAAGAAACTATTCTCTCAACAAATTTGTAGTTAACTCTCACAATTGAAAGGACTAACTAAGGAAACACGTTCCACAGACAACACTCAGGCACAAAAGACCTCAACAAAACCAACCTCTTCCCGAGATAAATCACCAAAACACCCGCCTAGCGCTCCCAGCTAAGTCACTTCTCAACAATTATAATTCCAAATAAAACAACCAACATAAATCTTTCGTATAAATATAAGGGAAATTATTCTCTTGCTCATGAGGCATTTCTCAAAGAAAATCAAATTTTCAACGTTGGCATTCTGAAGTAAAAAAAAAAAAAAATTTGCAATTCCCATGCGAAACTTAAAAATTTTGCAAACATTTTTCATAAACACGATGTCACCCATAACGCACGACCATCCATGATTTAAATTAAATCAGTTTCTCAACAATATTACAATTCAACTATCAACCACCTGACCCATTACTGGTCACCCTGTCTCTATTCGAGAGGCAACCTACAGTATACATCACAACACGTATTGCCCACATGCATTTCTTCCAAACCTAACGATTTCCAATATACACGATTCACAATTTCATATCATAGTCAAAGTTCATGATATGTTCCTAGTTCTACAATACATTCAACACATGCAATGTTACATTAAACTTCCATTTCAAGGCAAGTTTCAAAATATTTTCGTAAACCAAAACATATGCAATGTTTTTCAACTTAAGACATGGTCAATGCTCTCTAAAGTTTTAACAAAACAACAAGGATACAGCGCATGCTCAAACATCCACAAATAGATCCGAATATTTCTCTCGGACCTGAAATTCACTTACCCAAGTGGTTTTCTCCAACCCCGTTATGTTTCCACAACACCTCATTTAATGGAAGGGTCCGGTCCTCCCAGACCCGATAACAATGATAATAGTAAGCCACACGCAACCACTACAGTGTTCTGAGACATCCACTACGACTCGACTACCGAGAATACTCAAACTTGTATTTAGCACTTACTACCCCAACATAGGAAATATGAAATCATTTGTACACAAGGCTTCCAGTCGACTTTCACAAAACAGGAACGCAGACGAAGCAAGGGTAAAGAACAACATTACGGCCCATTTACACCCTAAAATTTTAAGGTCTTACCAAAGACACACAACATGTAACCAGCAACTCAGGCTAGGTCAAATCTAACTTCCCACAAAATATTCCATTCAGGTTAAAGAATCCGTTTTATTTGCTCCGTTTGTTTCAAAGCACTCGGTTTTTCCCAAAGGTATACAGACTTACACCGTCACCACTTAAACACGTCATTTACAACTGGCCACAGCCGAACTCAGAGATTCTCCTCAAATTATTTTCCGAAAACAAGGATTGCAAATTCACATTTTGATTCGAAATCATTTTAGTTTACGAAGAGTACTCAATGTCCCTCAAGGGAATCACAACGTAACCAACCCACAAAACCCACCATACTCGCAGTGATGACGCAATCCCCAAAAACAGTACTTTCATGATAGGGACTCCTAAACGTTTGAAGCTCCCAACAAAACAGCAACATAAAGGATAACTTTGCACACCACCGTGCCTTACAACGCATAAACAAGGACCGAACGAGTCAAAACAACTTTAACAGAGTGCCTCACTCACTCTACACAACCTTACTTCCTCACTTGTACTATCACAATTCAAACTGGATGACGGACACTTATATCAAAGTGACCCAGCTTTACCAAACCCCAAACCACGCGATTCCATCAGTAACCACATTATAGTCTCACCAAGGCATTCGCCTGTGATTCCCTAAGAGTGATCCCCTTCTACACATCAACTACTAACAACATATGAACCATGCACTATCACACACCGCACTATGCAAAACTTCCTCATTTAGAGATTTCACTCACCACCTCAACTGAACTCGAAGTAACAGAATTTGCATACCCCTTCCCTCATACCGAGTTAACTGACAGGGTTTGCTACACCACGACATTTAACACTACCAAGTAACCGTTCGTACCGAACACCAGCAAACATAGCACCTTCATCCGCAAACACCATACCATTGTGACTCCATCCACGGGTCACACCTTAACCACGGGCTATACGCCTAATCAACCCTTCCGAGAGCATCTCTTGACCTAACCAGTGCTAAGGTACAAACCTATCGCATTCGATCATAATAAAGGAGCCCGAAAACTTAGGAGACACCCATATACTACTACCCGAGATACAGCACCAGCTGCTCACAACACACCACTCTCCGATGGAAACAACCACAACCTTATATAGAGACTAACACTCCCTCAATCGAAACGACCAGTCAGTACAGATGCAAATTTAGCAACGTTAAGGACTATGCATTATTGCATGAACCAAATCCCTCATTGCATAGTCCAAATCCCTCCCCAAATCCATGAACCAAACACTGCCTTAAGGATTCCAAACAACCAGCAAAATAAATATTGGACTGGGGGATTTGCAACAGAATATGTCCACAAAACAGGCCATAATCTTTTTGATCAACAAAAACAAACAGGCCATAATCTGCCTCTTCATTTTTGTTTCTTCCTTTGTTTTGCTTCTCGATATTTTCCCTTCACAAACTCCCATCTTTTTTCTTTCTACAAAGTTGAAAATTAGATCTATAGGAGGGGACCCAATATAGTATAACTAAGGGTCTGAAAACACTAATCCTTACTTAAAGTTCATCTGTGTCTAATACTCTCATATCTCCACTTTACAAGCCAAAATTCAGAGCAGCCAAAAAGCATCATGTTTTAAGAATTAGTTGTAACACGGAATTGCAACAAACACAAATGATACACATATAATTCAACAATGAAGTTGTCTCACCTTCATACGGCGCTCTCTTAGAGCAAGTAAACCAGCTTCAGTACATATTGCCTTTCTATCGGCTCCAGAAAACTCATCCTTGGTCATAACAAATTCTTCTAAGTTGACATCATCAGCCAACGTCATCCTAGATTTGTGTATCTGCATTTCTGACATAAAAGGTTTGCTTGGCACATAAGTTATCATAAAGATAGGGTTAATGGAAATCTATATTAATAATTAATCTTATATTTGCATAATCATGTCATGCATTTACCTGGAAGATGCGCCTCCTAGTCTTAATATCAAGAAGTGGGAACCTAAGTTTTCCTTCTATGATACGGTTTAGCCCCATTATCAGATAGAAGTCAGATGGCATGGAAGGTTCCAATAGTGGATTTAACCATATTATAGCACTTTGTAACTAGAACCAAGGCAAATACTAAATTGTTGTTCATAATGTCGACAGAGACTTAGTGTACAGATATTTGTACTCCATTAAAAAAGTCGAAGTGGGGATAAAGACTAAACTAAAGGGTAATGCATATTTGTAATCCATTAAAAAAGACGAATTGGGATAAAGACTAAACTAAAGGGCAGTTAAAAAAAAATAAATAAAAATAAAATTACTACAAAAGTTATCCAAATTGCTTACAAAATAATGAGAAATGTTATGTGTCACAAATTTTTTGTTACTGTTTTGTATCACCGCCTACGTGAATAATCATGATTGGTCATTAAGAAAATAATGAAAACAAATACTATCTTGCCATGTGCATGGAGATATCAAAGGTGCAAAAAAATGGGTCACATATATCAGTTCTCAAAAACAATAATTTAGCTCATGCAAAAATGAAATAAGTATACATGAATCTAGAATAATTAAAGGGTTAATAGACACCATAAAAAAAAATACTAGAAACCAAATATAAGGAATGAAAATCAAAATGGAATTTAAACAAGGCCTACACTAATGAATTATGAACAAACATTTTGGAATGAACTCCAACACTAATGAATTACGAACATACATTGTGGAATGACCTATATATTCCTACAAGGAAAAATGCTAATGCTCCATTAGGCTGCCTAATTACAGCCGGCCAATTATTTCGTCTCAGAGAATCATGTGGTATTGTCCACGTGGCACTCCAGCCAATGAAGCAACAGAAAAGTTTATGGATGGTATAATGCTTACCCATGTTTGTTGGGTAGTTGAAAGACAAATGATGACCCACCTAATATGTTTTGTGGTTCTTAATTTGTTGACAGCACACCACATAGGCTAATGGCACATGGTAGTCTGGACAACCTAATAATTTTCCTTCCATGACACAAGAAATAAATAAAACTTGGTATCTCGTAAAAAGTGGGCAGGCAAGTTTGTCTTCTTATCTTCTGTGATTTGTTGGCTTCAAATTAAAAAGAAAAAAAAAAAAAAAAAAAGGATAGAGGGGTGGGGGTAATCATGAAGAACTTCAGGTTACGGCTAAGATTATGAAATTTATCCAATATAGTGATCGTTTCCCAAAATATGATTGTATCATGCTAAAGATCATTTTAAAGCTATACAGAAACAACCACTTCTCTGCATTTATTTCTCAAAGAAATCTAACAGTTGCCCACTTAGCTTACCGTCCATTTCTATCTTTCAGTCTCAACTTCATTGAAAATGCTTAAGATTCATATTTTCTTTGGGAAAGAAAAAAACAAAGTTCATTCTCGCGTTTGATCAAACACATAATGCCACAAACAAAGTTCATTCATATTTACATAAATCTTTGATACATGGATGACAAATTTGAACCAAAATGAACACAGAATGGTCTGATAATAATCCGATCAAATAATCTAATATAAAAAATTACGAGAACTTACAGCCACACAAGGAGCAAAAGTAAACTGAGCGCCACGAGCCCTAACTTCAAGAGCAGTTGCAACTCCAATCCTCCTAACCAACTCTGCATCTCTGTCACACAAACTAACACTCTCTCAAGCAACAACAATAGTTACATATAATACCTAGTAGCTCCAAGGCCAATGTTGTGAGGAAATACAGTGGCACCGTAGACATTGTTGTTGCCATGAACAGCGTCAGTACTGTAAAGAAGTGGAATCCCGAGGGGAGACTCGAGCGCAGCGTTCTGAAATCTGTCAATCATATCGATCCAATCGGACGACGTTGCTTTCTCGAACGGTCCACCACCGCCGGCGCTGAGAATACTCCCTGAGAAATCAATGAATCGAAGATCAAAGGAAAAAAATGCATAAAAACAGAGAGAGAAAGAGAGAGAGAGACCGATGGAGAGGTCTCGAATGGATTGAGAGGTTGGGTGTGAAGTTGCTTCACTGCACTGGTTGATCGATTTGAGTGATCTGGCCGATCTTCTCGGACAAGGTCATTCGAGAGAGTAGGTCTTTGATTCTGGATTCGATTGGGGAGTTAGGGTTTTTGTAAATGGGATTGTTGTTCATGTTCTTGGCTTTTCTACTACTACTGCTCATTTTGTTCAGCTTGAAGAACCAGGTGCGATGGATTGAGAGGTTGGGTGTGAAGTTGCTTCACTGCACTGGTTGAATAGATTGGGAATTTTGGGTTTGGGGTGGGGGAAAACCCGGGCGGGAATGGGGGGGGAAAGAGATTAGGGATTTTTGAGATTGGGGATTTTGGGTTTGGGGTGGGGGAACCGAGCGGAAATGGAAAAGGCAGGAGGGAGAATGAAAATTTTTTTGGATTTTTTTTTATTTTCATTATAAATAAACATTTAAATAATAAAATGACTTCTTTTTTTTTTGTAATAGAGGATGTCATTGCTAAAAAAATAATTTTTTATTAAAATAATTTTTTTTATAGTTAATGAATTTTTATTTTTATTTTTTCATTTAGTAAGGTTGAAAAGGGGATGGACTCCATTAAACTAAGTTGACCTGTGTATCTAGGGTAAAAGTCCCGAAAACCGCGCGTACACATGGGTGCCGATTCCCGCAGATAAAATTTTCGTAAAATGGCAAGTAAATGTATTTTGTTTGATAATTATATTGGTTGGAGGCCTATGGGGTGTATCCTCTGTTTGATTGACTAAATGAAGTGGGTATAACTAATGAATTGAGGCATAAGTTTGACAAAACATGGTTTTGGAAAAGGCTGTAAAAGATCTGTCATTTGAAAATTGAACATATGCATCATACTTATATCTTTGTTAATATTCATATATTGTGTTAGATTGTTTCTACTGGGGTTTGGCTCACCCTACTTGGAAAATCATTTTCAGGTGCTGGTGACATGCCTCCTCCAAGGACTTAGCTTGGAAGAACCTAGGAGCTAAAGGATCTGTTTTGTCATTTTGTATTTAATATTTGTACAAGCCTATGGTTTTACATGTATGGAGTTTAAGACTCTCTCTTTTGTTGTAACCAAGCATAGTCTTGGAAAAATGTAAGCCTGTAGGGCATTTATTTTGTTGATCATTAAGATGGTATCACATGCTATAAATTAAGGGTAGAACTTATGAATGTATATCGCATGTGTCACTTTTTTGTAAATTAACTCTAATTAATGAAAGATTACTACTTTGTTCCTATCATTGTGTATATGTTGTTGGGGGCTAGTTTATGGCATTTATTTCAGGGCGTTACAACTTGGTATTAGAGCATACTGGGTTTAAATACTTTGGGTACGTGGGAAGTGATTAGTACCATAATAGGTTTTTCTCGCTTCCTAGAAACTTTAGTATAAACGATGTGTGCTTGTATGATAACATGCTTATGTGATTATATGGGTATGGGATTTAATTTCTAGGATATTGATTGAGTCCACAGGTTTCTAGAAGTCCCATTAGAAGAGCACTTGATCACTGTTGTTTCTAATTGGAACTCTAGCGACAATGCGGGACAATCATTATCCAGGAATGAAATTTGGATGTGTTTACATAATTACGTGCTTATGTGGAGTGAATTACTATTGTCCACCACATTAGGACGCGAGTGATTTAGCTTCGACACATTTGTAAATGTGTTAATCTCTTTTGTTACCTTTATTAGGATGTCAGGACGTGGACATAGTGGTAGTAGGCGTGGTAGGCCTAGGAGGCATGAAGTGCCTTTACCGGATGATATTCCGGCGCAAGAAGAAGGGGTTTGTCAGGCCAACATGGTCAAACCAGTTGGCCAACAAGCCATGGGTACCTTAGCCCGGAAAATGGTCGGAGCATTACGGGAATCCAAGGACATTCTCAGGGTTAAGAATCAAGTTTAGGCCCAAGTAGCTGAGGCAAGGCCATCGTTTCTGAAGTGAGAGTTTTTCCGATCGAATCTGAATGAGTTTTTGGGTGATCCCAAGGAGCCACTGAAGGCAGATGAGTGGCTAGAACAAATAGTGAAGACGTTTGAGATGCTTAGCATTGAGACGACCAGTTGAGAGTGACCTTGGCATCCTTCCAACTGAAGGGAGATGCGGGTCAGTGATGGAAGTATGTGCGAGGGCGCATTGGGGTGACTTGGGAGGCTTTTATCAGCGCCTTCCAGGACAACTTTCTACCTCCCACAGTTAGGGAGAAGTTAAGAGACCAATTTTCGAAGCTTGTGTAGTTGAACACTTTGGTGGCCGAGTTTGAGGCCACATTCACTAGCCTCTCTAGGTTTGCACCAAAGTTAGTGGCGACTGAGGAGCGCCGTTGTTTGGAGTTTGAGAAGAGGTTGAGGACCGGGCTCATGTTTAAAGTGGTCAGGTCGATGATTAGGGATTATAAGCACCTTGTGGAGGCGGTGGCTCATCTGGAGACCGTGACGCAAATAGAAGAGGAGAGGATGAGCGGCTCTAGAAGGAATCAGGATGTGCAGGAGGATAGTAAGAGGCAAAGAGGTTCTAACCCACAACCATCCCAAGGAGTATAGTCAAGGTCTACTTTTCTGGTACCAAGTTCGGGTTCTGGGAGGGGTGGTCAAGGAGACATTACTTGTTTCAAATGTGGTCAGTTGGGCCACAAGTCTTCAGCTTGCCCGTAGAGAGGTGGAGGGTAGCAGTCTGCATCGTCTTTGGCTCGTTCTCAGAGCCAGAGTCAGGAGAGAGGCCAGCCACTCACTTGTTATCAGTGTGGGCAAGCGAGGCACATGAAGAGGTTTTGCCCACAGTTGGGTGGCACACCCGATGCGTCTGGTTCGAGGCAGACATAGAGCCACCAACCTGCATAGTTAGCACAGGCCTTGAGGGCCAATTAGGAAGCCTCTTCGACTCAATCAGTGTATCAGGCTTATGCTCTGAGGGGAGAGTAGGTTGAACAGAGACCTACAAGGCGTGTGTATGCTATTATCGTGCCAGATCTAATACCAGCACCTTCAGTAGTGAGAGATATCTTCTTGTTTTGTAATTCAGTTGCTAATGTATTGATTGATATGGATGCATCTCATTCATTTATCTTATCTGCATTTGTATCGATTTTGGGATTAATGTTGGCTCAATTAGCATCTCCTCTCTGTGTAGAGTCACCTATTGGTGGTGAGATTATTTTGAAACAGGGGTGTCGGGGTTGTGACATAAAGGTTGCTGGTCGCCGACTTCCATTTGCATTTGTATTGATTGATGTGTCTAGCTTTGACGTTATATTGGGTATGGAATGGTTGTCATCCTATTAGGCTGTTATAGATTGCTACCATTAGAGGGTTACTGTATGTACCCTAAGCGGTGATTGTTTTTATTTCTTGGAGGACCGGGTTGATAGAGACTTATCACCGGTGAATGATCCGTGTGGACAGAGTGAACTTAGTTACCTTCTTGCTAACTTCTTGAGCATTGAGTATGATGAAATCTGAGTTGAGTTGCCAAGGGTAGTTTGTGAATACCTGGATATTTTTCCAGAGGATCTTACTAGTTTACCACCTCACCGAGAGATCAAGTTCTCTATTGATTTAGTGCCTAGCACAGCACCGATTTCTATGGCACCGTATAGATTTGCACCTACCAAGTTGAGTGACTTCAAGATTCAACTCTAGGAATTGTTAGATAAGGGTTTTATTCACCCCAGTACTTCACCTTGGGGAGCACCGGCTCTTTTTGCTAAAAAGAAAGATGGTGCATTGCAACTTTGTATAGATTAACGGAAGTTGAATTGGGTAACTGTCAAGAACAAGTACCCAGTGCCTCATATAGATGACTTGTTTGATCAGTTGAAGGGGTCATGTTACTTCTCTAAGATAGACCTGAGATCGAGTTATCAGTAGTTGAGAGTAAGGGAGGAGGACATCCCGAAGATGGCATTCCATACACAGTATGGCCATTACGAGTTTCTAGTGATGCCCTTTGAGCTAACCAATGCACCAACCGTGTTTATGGATTAGATAAACCGTATTTTCTATGAGTTCTTAGGCTATTTTGTAGTCGTCTTTGTGGATGACATCTTGATTTACTCACCTTTTGAGGAGTACGAGGAACATTTTCAGGTGGTACTTGAGCTACCTAGAGCCCACAAACTGTATGCTAAGTTTGGGAAGTGTGAATTTTGGCTAAGATAGGTTAAGTTCTTAGGCCATGTGGTATCTGGAGAAGGGATGACTATAGATTCATCCAAGATAGAGGTAGTGCAAGATTAGGAACAACTTAAGAATGCTTTTGAGATCTGTAGTTTCTTGGGATTGGCCGGGTATTACTGTTGGTTTGTGAAGGATTTCTCTTGATTAGCCTCACCATTGACTAGATTGACGAGGAAGGAAGTTAAGTTTGTGTGGAATGAGACTTGTGAAAAGTCTTTTCAAGAGCTTAAGGTTAAACTTACCACTACTCTAGTATTGATTATTCTAGAGAGGGGTTTGGGCTATTCAGTGTATGATGATGCCTCACAGGAAGGTTTGGGTTGTGTTTTGATGCAAGAAGGGAAGGTAGTTGTAATAACCCGACCCTCCTATATACGTTACATTTTTTTTAGTTGCCTAAATACTTATTTATTTAATGTGGAATTCCATGTAGAGTTATGTTTTCATGTGTGAATTATTTAATTATGGATGTATATCTATTGGTTATCGGAAAATCTGTTAATTGAGGCAATTGGATTGGCAATTGAAAGCCTTAGAGGCGCGATAACCTGAAACTAATTTCGAATTTATGATTAGCATAATTTTTAAGATATAATATTAACTTTTGCAGAAATCTGATTCGTAAAGAATTAAGTGATGTAATTTAGACCCATTAACTCAAATGAAGAGCCTTAATGGTATGTGTTAGATATATATATATATATGTGTGTGTGTGTGTGTGTGTGTGTGTGTGTGTGTGTGTGTGTGTATGTGTGCCCTTGGCGAACTTAGTGGAGAAACTCAACACTTTTCTTGGTAGAGAATTTTGAGAGAGAGAGAGAGAGAGAGGGAGAAAAGCTCAACCAAGTTTGGAAATTAAAGAATTTGTTAGAGGAATTTCAAGTGAGAGTTCATATCTAAGGTGAGTAAATCACTAATAAGCTCCCAATTTCTCTCCAATTAGTTTGAATTAAGCTTTGAATTGAAGTATCCTTCCTTCATGACAGCTAGGGTTATGATTGTGAATAATTGAATCTCATAATTGACCATGTACCTCTTGAATGTGTATGATGGGAAACTTAATCACTTGATCTCTCTATGTTTTGCCTAATCTCACTCTTTTGTATGTTGGAATTCATATAAATGAATAGCTAGGCATTTGTACATGTATATCTACATAGTGAGAGTGAGGGAAACATAGAAATTTTGAGATGTAAAGGCCAAGGAGCTAGAATTACATGTTTATATGTTTATATGCTATGTTTTTAGTGTAAATCTACCTTGATTTTGGCTATGTGGCTACCCCTTGTGAACTTAGAATTGTTGAAGTTTCAGACAGAAAAACAGGGTAAACGACCGCACGTGCAGAAGACACGACCACACATGCGGGGCTCACAGCCGCACGTGCGGAAAATAGGGGTGAAGAGTGGGACTACACTGCTAAAAAGGCATGTGGGGCCCGCTCGTGCGGCGCACCTACCCACATGTGCGGTGGGGACGTCCGCACATGCTGCCCAAGCTAGAAAATTTTGTAACCTTCATTTGTCCCGTTCGACCCTCGAAATGTGTTAAAATGTCCATTTGATATCTCAATAATGCATTTAATTACATGGAACATAACGAACTGAACGTTTGGGGAATCAAAAGAAATTAAGGAAAGATGATATACTTGAGGTACTTACAAGTTGTATGCATGTGTAAGGCACGTGCAGGAGGGGTCCATCGCTCATCCGTACCACTGTGAGTGATAGTAGCGTAATATCATGCTCTATTCACATTTTGTGTCGGTATATGTTATTTGAGATCTTATGAACTTTTGTGAGTACCTTATGTTATATGCAAAATGTCTGATAAATGTTTGAACTTTGACATGTGAGATATGGACCCGAGGTCATTCTGTTTGCTAATACGGTGGTCCTAAGGCCGTTTTGTTAATATGGGCCTAAGGTCGTTCTGTATTTTGTTAGGCCTAAGGCCGTTTCGCTCTTATAATGGGCCTAAGGCCGTTCTGTACTACGATGGGCCCAAGATCATTTTGTAGTCTGTTAGGCCTAAGGTCGTTCTATATTTTGTGGGCCTGAGGCCGTTCAGAAAGGGAAAAACGAGTGAGATTATAATTGTGAATATGCACTGTTAAACCATGTTCGTACTTTTAATTTTTTTGTACTATTGTCACTCACTGGGCCTTGCTCACTCTATTTTCCTGAATGTTTTGTAGGTAACCAGCTTGTGGGTCAACCCTAGGTCAGCCCAGAAGCATGTAGCATAACCCGTTTTGCTAAGTCACCCGAAGTGACTCTCTTGTTATATTTTGGAAAATCCCTACGATGGCATGTTTTATTATAATTTTTGGGAACAATAGATATGTATATAGATATTGTTAACACTTAACTTTCGAGTTGATTTCTTTTTTTTTACATTCAGGAATGTGAATGGTACATGGAATGTTATGTATGTATGATAATGCAACATGATCCTGGCATTTAGACACAGCTCAATA
Source organism: Camellia sinensis (assembly GCF_055761805.1). Classification (NCBI taxonomy): domain Eukaryota; kingdom Viridiplantae; phylum Streptophyta; class Magnoliopsida; order Ericales; family Theaceae; genus Camellia; species Camellia sinensis. The sequence continues at coordinate 146,816,262 of NC_138970.1, forward strand.
AATGTTTATTCTTCTATTATTTTGCTTCCGTTCAGGCCCCAAGATTTAGTAACATTTAAAACAACTAAATTAAGGCCTCAAGTTAGGCCGGTCATGTACAAACCTTTAGGGGCAGGTTTGGGTCGTGATAGTAATAGCCTATGGCTCACAGCAGTTAAAAACACATGAGAGGAATTACCCTACTCATGACCTAAAGTTAACGACGGTGATCTTTGCCTTGAAGATTTGGAGCCATTAGCTGTATGGAGAGAAGTTTGAGGTGTTTTCTGATCACAAAAGTCTGAAATATCTGTGTACACAGAAAGACTTGAATCTGAGGCAGAGGACGTCGATGGAGTTCATAAAAGATTATGACTTTAAGTTATATTATCATACAGGAAAAGCCAATGTTATGGTCGATGCTCTAAGTCAGAAATCCATTAGCAGTGTAACTTGTATTGTCATCCGAGAATGGAAGATATTGGGTGTTATTTGGGAGTTTGACTTGCATCTTGGCGAGTCTGTTGAGTCGGCAGCTTTGTTTTCGGTAGTTGCATAACCTACACTTGTGAACCGAGTGATAAAAGAACAGAAGGGTGACTTAGAGGTAGAATCCCTCTAGGAGAAAATTTCCAGTGGGAAGGTAGAAAGAGGGTTGAACGTGTACTCCGACTCGAGTGTTAGATACCTTAACCGCCTTTTCGTGTCGGAGTCTAGCCAAGAGGAAGTACTCCAAGAGTTTCATCACTTACGCCTTACGGTGTATCCAGGAGGCACAAAGATGTATCACGATCTTAGTCGTCAGTTTTGATGGAGAGGTATAAAGAAGGATGTAGTCGTGTTTGTATCGAGGTGCCTTACTTGTCAACAAGTGAAGGCCGAGCATCAGAGGCTAGCGGGTTTGTTGCAACCATTGCCTATAGCCGAGTAGAAGTGGGAGCATGTCACGATAGATTTTGTTGTGGGTTTTCCTAGAACTCAGTGGGGTAGTGACGCAATTTGGGTGGTAGTTGACCGGTTGACGAAGTCAACGCACTTTATTCCTATGTGTGTAAGTGACTCAATAGATTATCTTGCTGACCTTTACATTAGGGGCATAGTGAGGTTACACAGGGTCCCAGTGACGATTGTTTTGGATAGAGATCCACGTTTCACAGCTCGGTTATAGCAAAACCTACAGAGTGCCTTGGGCACGAAATTGACTTTTAGCACGGCATATCATCTCCAAACAGACGGGCAATCAGAGCACACCATTCAGATTTTAGAGGATATGCTTCGGGGTTGTGTTCTTGACTATAAGGGTTCGTGGAAGAGGCACTTGCCCTTAGTGAAGTTTGCCTATAATAATAGCTTCCAATCGAGCATTAGCATGGCATCATTTGAAACCTTGTATGGCCGACCATGTAGATCTCCTGTGTGTTGGGCCGAGGTGGGTGATGCACCAATGTTGGGCCCAGAGGTAGTCCGAGAAACAACGGAGAAGGTTGCACTTATCTGTAAAAGGTTGGCTACAGCCCAGAGTCACCAGAAAAGTTATGCCGACCGTAGGAGGAGACTCTTGTCTTTTGAGGTGGGAGATCATGTCTTTTTGAAGATATCACCTAGGAGGGATTTGATGAGATTTGGAAAGAGTGGGAAGCTGTCCCCTCGATTCATTGGGCCTTTTGAGATCCTTGAGCAGATTGGGGAGGTAGCTTGTCGTTTGGCCTTAACGCCACAGCTTTTCAAGATTCATGATGTGTTTCATATTAGCATGCTTTGGAAGTATGAGCCGAATCCATCACGTGTGTTGGATTGGACCGACTTAGAAGTAGATGAGGATACCTCGTATGAGGAGAGACCGGTAAGAGTATTGGATACTTAGGACCAAGTCTTGCTAGGCAAGATGATCCCCTTGGTTAAGGTATTGTGGAAACATCACAGGGTTGAGGAGGCAACTTGGGAACGTGAGTTGGAGGTCCGTGAAATGTATCCGAACTTGTTTGTTAATGTTTAAACATGTATTGCAATTTTGATTATATTAATGAAATATGAAAGCATTGTATATGTTTGAAGGATATGAAAACATTGTGTATGTTTTGAAAACACAGATTCAATGTAAACATTGTGTATGTTTTGGAAAAATGAGTTGTGTATTCAGTATCAAGAATTCATTCATCATGTTAATGGGATCAAATGATCGGTGGATGGGTCATGAGGTTGAAATTGATTTATAATCATTAAGGTAATTGGTTAAAGCTTGGTTTTGAAACTTAATTGGTAATTTCGGGGGCGAAATTCTTTGAGGGGGAAGGTTATAGTGATTCAGGTTTTAACCCGACCCTTTTTGCATCTTGGACTCGGGTTTCTTGGTTCCATGTTGTTGTATATGTATTACTTCACTTGTATCTCCTTAAATTTGGCTATTGGGTTGTTGTGGTTGCATTTGGGACAAGTTGGTTGCTTAGTTTCCAAACTTTTGTTGCCCAGATTATTGCTCCTCCACTCAAGCGGCACTTCTCGCGCTCGAGCGGGCTGTGCAAACTCTTAATACTTTTGCAGGTCTGCAAAACTACTGGGAGAGTGTATTCTACGCTTGAGCGGCATTTCCTATAAGTGGGTGTGCGCTCGAGCGGCCATTCTTGCACTCGAGCAATGTTCTTCTATCTGCAAAACTATTGGATGTGTGTATTCTGCGCTCGAGCGTCACTTCTTGCGCTCGAGCGGAACAACTTATTGTGTCTGACGCTCAAGCATCAACTCTTGCTTTCAAGCAGACTGCGCGTATATCAGTTCATAACAATCACATTTTATATCACTTTTCCATCTCTTTCTCTCTCTAAAACTCTCCAAAACCATAGATCTTGAGTTTATCTCTCTAAAACTCATCTTCTCTCTACTATTTCACCTAGATCCATTGGGTTCTCCACCTTAGTGCCTTTGAGAAAAAGATAGAGCATTCCTAGAGCTCCGTCTTGATCCGAACAAAGATTGGTTTCGGCACTTTTGAAGTTTCTCTCTTGCTCCCTTGGCCTTCTAAGCTTAAGGTAGGGACTTCTACACTCTTCTATGAGTTTTAACTTGGTTATTTGTTGGTAGGTAAGAAATGTTTAGGCTTGTTGTGATTTTGAACAAACCTAAGGTTTTGGGTTAAAATCAAAAGAGGGGTTTTCGAATTAACGTATTAGAAATGATTATGGGAGTAGATATGAGCTTATGTTGTGTTAAAATGGTTGATTTTTGTGTTTGGAATGAGATTGGGAAAAAGAAGGTCGTGCCCTAAATTGTCTTGAATAATTATTTTGCATAAATAATGAAATTGGTATTGGAAATATGAAATTGGATGGATGTTTATATAAATGATGGAATTAGATATGTATTATCTCGCACCTATGGAAATTTAGACAATTTATCTGTTATAAAGATTGTTTATCTATTTAGAAATATCTATTTTGGGCTATCGGCAGAGGGTAGCCAGGATTGTTGTAGAAATTGTATATGGATTAGGCAAATTGAAACAAATCTCTTAGCCATTATCATTGAATATGATTATGATTTATATAGATGGTACATGTATGATGTTTGGAAGGAGAAAGGAGATGTACTCCATGTTTGGGAGGAGAAAGGGATGGACTCCATTAAACTAAGTTGGCCTGTGTATCCAGGGTAAAAGTCTCGAAAACCGCGCGTATACATGGGTGCTGATTCACGCAGACGAAATTTTCGTAAAATGGCAAGTGAATGTATTTTGTATGATAATTATGTTGGTTGGAGGCCTATGGGGTGTATCCTCTGTTTGGTTGACTAAGTGAAGTGGGTATAACTAATGAATTGATATGTAAGTTTGACATAACATGGTTTTGGAGAAGGTTGTAAAAGATCTGTCATTTGGAAATTGAACATGTGCATCATACTTATATCTTTGTTAATATTCATATATTGGGTTAGATTGTTTCTACTAGGGTTTGGCTCACCCTACTTGGAAAATCATTTTCACGTGCTGGTAACATGTCTCCTCCAAGGACTTAGCTTGGAAGGACCTGGGAGCTAAAGGCTCTGTTTTGTCATTTTGTATTTAATATTTGTACAAGCCTAGGGTTTTATGTCACGCCCCAAAATTTGAGACCGCAAGAGAAATATATAAAGTACAACTCAAACAAAAGAGATAACCACAATATTTTACTATACACATATAAGTAGAGTTATAACATAGATAACTGTTTTGAGTTCCACTAGAGGTTTACAAAACACTGTCAAACCAAAAGGTAAAAGGAGAGAGAAAACAAAAACAAACTACTAGTCCAAATTCTCAAGTGAACCACGGCTCTAAAACTTCATCTTGATTGCCTTCAGGATAACCTTCCCCGTCGTAAGCTGCTTCTTCACCTGGCATGACACGTCATGAGCTTGGAATGCCCAGTAAAAACACACACACCCCCATATCTTCTATCAATTAATCAACCATACACAAAACAAATCAGGTAACATAACATACTTATATTAAGGTTTTATGAATTGGTAGTTAGACTGGCATCTAGAACCCCCCCAAAGAGATCCTTCTACCCAACCACAAGGATTGAACACCGGACTATTCAGAACTCCCCTTTTTGCTACTTTGCAGACCTTACCACCTATGCCCACCTTCCAATTATTTACCTGTCAGTGGCATTGATGGACCTCAAAAGGGACGGCCAACAAGTGGGCTCGCTTACACCCAAATTGTGCCTAGGGCTCGCTTACACGCTGCACATACTATACCAAATCGTGCCTAGGGCTCGCTTACACCCTGCACATACCATACCAAAGGGCTTGCTTACACCCTGAAACCACCGCATAGAGTCTGAATACGTCCGTGTCAACCTAGGGGCTCGCTCAAAATGCTTACACAAGACTTAACTCATTTGGTATTAATCCCATCCTAATTCATGTGTATAAAATTGTTCTAAAACACTAAGATGAACGTCACCCATTGCCAACCCCTTATCATTTCCCATTTATTAGATCTTTTGCTAAGTATGTTAGTCACATTCGGTAATTCGGTCATACAAAAGAGTATGACAAAAACATACGAGAGGAAATATAGTCCATGATCATCATACATAAGTATAGTAAGGCAAGAAAACATCATTAGAAATGCTTTGAAACATTTAGAGACAAACAACATAATAGAACACAATTTCCAGCACAGTTCGGTTCTGCAGGGCTAAAAAGAACGCTTTGGTAAAAATACTTCTAGGTCAAATTAGGGGATGAAATTTCATAGAAACAATATTCAATCTATCTAGTTTTAGTTCCAATTTTCAGAAGTTGCACAGCCCCTCCAAAAATTCATCTAGAAACTTTATTCGAAAACCTGTCCAGATTTGTCACCCTTTGGGAAAACTAGTTTTTCTCTCAAACCACCTGATGGTTTTCACTCAAATAAAATCTGTTGGAAAGAGGACTCAAATTTATAAATTTTGACAGAAGAATCAACACGAGATGATTTTTCTATAATTTTATAAAATTTCTAAAAGTGGACTGTTTTTCAGAGACTCAGGACCAGATTTTTCAACAAATTATCCAAGCCCTAAAAACACACAATTAGGAGCTAATAAAATTATCACAAGCTCTAAACACACAAAATATCCTACAATAAATTCATATTTGAAAATTAGATAGATTTGATATTTCTTTTAAATTAGAGAAGTTGCAGCAGTGCCTAATTTCACAAATTTGCAAGACAATGACACTATATCATACCCACACCTTCACGCACACCAAAAACCCTATTTACCGTTAATTTGTAACACAAGAGGCATACTAGACAATAGAATGAGATGATGAAAGGATTAGAGAAGATAAGGGAGAAGTATGTTCTTACCTTCACCTTTGATTCCTTCTTTTTCTCTTCTTTTTTTTTTTTTCTTCTAACTTCTCTACTTCTCTTGAGCCAACTCTCCCTCTCTCACCCTCTCCTTGGGCTGTTGAAAAACGTGGGAGTGGATTTGGGACAAGCTCTCAATTTATAGAGTGTAAGGGTAGCTTAATGACTAAGGGAACTAAATATCTAGATATTTGTTTTTTATTTTATTTATATTTTTTGTTTGTTGTTATCCAACCAACTTTTCCACCAACATATTATATATATATATATATATATATTTAAACTATGTATATATTCAAATAATAATAGTATTCTATTCAAATAAATAATAAATGAAAGAACAACAAAAACAAAAAAAAATAGAAATAAAAATAAAATGTGTGAATTAATTTAGAAATTATGAGGTAAAATAAATAAAACCAAGTTTTAGGATAGTTCCAATCATAAAGTGGTGTTCTATGATTTAATTATGGTAACACACGGAGAAATTATTCTTTACTTGGGCCCTTACGCAGACTTTTACGAAACTAGGGCTAAAATGCTATTAACCTAAGGCTCAGGGTTTCAAGTGTAATTACAAAAAATTAGGGTCTCTACACTTTATATGTATGGAGTTTAAGACTCTCTCTTTTGTTGTAACCAAGCATAGTCTTGGAAAGATGTAAACCTGTAGGGCATTTATTTTGTCGATCATTAAGATGGTATCACATGCTATAGATTCAGAGTAGAGCTTATGAATGTATATCGCATGTGTCACTTTTTTGTAAATTAACTCTGATTAATGAAAGATTACTACTTTGTTCCTGTCATTGTGTATATGTTGTTGGTGGCCAATTTATGGCATTTATTTCACGCCGTTACAGTGGTAGTTGCTCAGATGATATATAGTATCTAGTACTGATTATATTTTTATGTTTTCATGAGGTGTTATTTCATGGAAGAGTTGCATAAAACTTATTATGTAAGCTTGTTTTAGAGTTCGACTTGAGTTAAATACAATTAAAGAATTTTATTTCGGAGCTTAGAATTGTTAATTTCATCTCCAAACTTATAAAGATGTATTATGATACATGGTTTTAATTTTCTCTATGACAAATGATAAAAAAAAAAAAAAAAAAAAAAAAAAAAAAAAAAAAACTCTGATGGTGTTAAATATATAAATTTAAAGTACTTTAGAATTAGAGTCCTTAAAGATGATATTTTTTATGAGCACATGTTACAGAATATATACTAGTTGATCCTATAAATAAAGGGCTTTGGCTAAATTTAATTGGCTAAATATATTGGGCATATGAATACTTAACAATTTTTTATGTGCTTGGTTAAAGAAATTTTTACCCATGAATATTATCTATAGTGTATTTTAGTTAATAAAGTTTAATGTGTTTATTCACATTTTGTTTATAGTTATGTATGTACACATAAATGGTAGTAACTATTATGTATATATTCCTCTTATATAAACTCTTCCAGTATATTTAAATTTTTAGATATAACACTTTGGTTTAGAAGTATATAATGCTTCAGTTTACAAGTATATGTGGATTCATAAAGTCTAATGCTTGGTTTAAAGTATGAAAGACCTCGGTTTAGAGGTATAAAGGTTTCTTTTAGAAATGTAAAAAGGAATGAGATTCTTTACAAGGTCTTTTTGAGACCATACAGAGGACTGAATGTGGAGTTAGCATGTTTTATAGTTTTTGGATCAATTGTGCTGAAATTTCACACTACACTTTACCACATATAGAAATCCATGTTGGTGACATTTTAGTATTTGTAATTGTGGAAGGTGTTATGTTGTTAAATATGTTACAATTTGATATTAATATTCTCATTGAATGAGATTATGTGCTGAGATATTTCTATTCTGAATCATATTTTGTGGCCACTAAAGTTATTCAACCTGAGAGTCATTTTATTAAATAAAATATTTTCTTAAATTAGTAGTCAATGTGACCTAAGTGAGAGAATGTAAGAAATTTCTTAATTAGGCTGTCATTGACTATATTTTGTTTGGTTTGTGAAAAACAGGTTGAAAGTGATTCAAAAATATTGACTAGTATGAGTCAAAAATTATTATTATGATCCATAGTATATTTATTATTTTATATGTGGATATGTGATATGGATGTGTAAGACTTGTTTTAAGTTATTTGGATTCCTCAAGGGAGGGCTCAATAATTATTTTATTTAGGTCCAGTCCCTCTCCTATCTTATTAGAGTTTACCTATACTTATATATATGTAAATCAAAGGGTTATTAGTCTCATTGAAAAAACAACGTGAAAAATATAGGAGAAGGAAAGGAAGAGCTGGTGCTAAAGTTTTCCAATTGTGAATACCATCTTCTTTCAAGAAAGCAAAACTCAAGACAATGAAAAAATCAAACAGTATGTGTTCTAATTTATATTTTAGTAATTAATTATACGACTCCGCTATGTAGCTCGAAAACGAGCCCCCTGAATCGCCCGATAAAGGTGATTTTTGAATGTTTGGCCCAGTTGCAACATCGATCAATTGACACCATGCGCGAGAAATAGAAGAAAAGAGAAGAGAGGAGAGAGAGAGAGAGAAACCAGTCGACGAAGAATAGGTGAGAGCGACCTCCACTGAGATCGACTGGTGCTGACCACTAACGACCAACGAAAAACTCTACCGAGTGTCAATCACTGTGTTGTTCGCCGTTCGGCAATCTTTGCTTGGCAATCTTTGCCTACCGTCAATCACTATGTTATTTATCGACCAGCGAAATACCACTTCGACGTCAATCTGAATTACTCACTGTACTCACTGTCTGTCTGTCAATCTCTGAATCTTGTCGTCCGTCCTGAATCTGTTGGTGCGTTTTTTTGTTTTTTTTGTTTTTTTTGTTCTTGTAAATTTTTATTTTTTTGTTAAGCTTGAATGTGGGGATTAGAAGAATGGTTCTCTATGTTTGGGTCTATGTGGGTAGATGATTTCAATTAAAAAATCTGTTTTGGGTCTATGTTTGTTTTGTTGATTTTCTATGTTTTGACAGGGGATTAGAATAATGGTTCTCTATATTTTGTGTTCTTGGTGTTCACCTTTATTTGTTGTATAGCTTGGCTCACTTATGAATGCAGACTATATTAAGGAAAGCTTGTCACTGCATTATTGCATAGTCCTTTTATTTTTATTTCTTATCTTGAATGGAATTTTCAAATTTTTTATCAGTTAGTTGCATGTTTTCTAGACTTCTATGCACAGCACTTTGCAATAATCAAAGTAAAATCGACATGTGTGTGATGTATAGCTATACAGCCTTGTTCTTCTATGTGTGATGTATATGTGTGTTTTGGGATATGTCCATAGATGAATCTGTGTATATACAAACTGTGATTTGAATCTGTCTATAGCTAAATCTGTTTTGGCATGTGTGATGTATACAAAGTTGCAGTTGCCTTGTTCTTCTATAGCTGAATCTATGATGTGTCTAAATCTGTAGTGGTTATATGTGTGATGTACTCACTAAATCTGTGATGTCTCTACATCTGAGCGGTGTTGTAACGCCCTCAAAAATATACCCATTATATATATCATTGACATGCATTATTTAAAGAAAACACTTTAATAATTCATTATAATATCCATCAGAGTCTTACTAAACAAAAGCATTACATGTAACATCAAAGTAAATGCCCTACCGGCTTACATCTTTCCAAGCCAACACTTGGACACAAAGTATGAGTTCTAACTCAAATATAAATAAAGCCCTAGGCTTGAGTGTTTACATGTACTAACAATGAAAAACAAATAACTAAAAATAGTCTTTAAAATCCAAGTCCTTCCAAGCTAAGTCCTTGGAGGTAGCTTATCACCTGAACCTGAAAATGATGTTCCCATAAAGGGTGAGCCACAGCCCAGTAGAAATATACTAAACCACATATAAGCAATGAATAAAGCAATAGCATTCAACAGATGGTTAACCAAGATAATCAATTACTTCATTTTACAGTCTCATGACACTATTGTCTAAGACACGTTTTACTTTCCAATTATATCAACATGGCTCAGAACCTGGCCAAACTTACAACAGTGAATTACATATAACATATTCACATCCTTCCAATATCAACAAACAAATGAGACTCAAGCTCAAATCAAAACACTTCATACTTCCAGATTGATACACATTTTAGTGCTGTATCAATAAAACACTTCTATATAAATAAGCACACATAAAAGTGATGCTAATGGAGTCCATCCCCTATCTCCTCCCAAACAAAATCCGGTTTAGAGGTCCATCCCCTATCTTCCCCTAAACCGTGGAGTACATCCCCTATCTCCTCCCACACAAAACAATGTATGCAAATGCAATGCTCAATCAATACACGTATTTTCTGTATCAATGCAATAGTCTAAATTAATGACTTAACCAATGTGATTAGTTTCAGTTATTCCTAATCCACATGCAATGTCTACAACAATCACGACTATCCTCCACCGATAGCCCAAAACAGTTATTTCTAAACTGAAAATAACTATGTCAACAATTCAATAGACAAATGATTCAAATTATCCAACTACGCCATTTAATCAATGAATTCCCCAATTCCATGAATTTAACCATCTTTTCCCAATTCCATGAATTAATTATACAAATTAATTTAATAATACAACTAGGGTTTTTTCCCAAAATTTACCAAAGTATCCCCAACATATCAAAATACCAAAACTTAGAACAAAACCTATAAAATGGAGTAGGAAATCCCTACCTCGAAGAAATAGCCCCAAAAGAGAAGATGGAGATGAAGACCCAAACTCCAAAATGCTCCAAACTACCAACAATTCAGATTAAATGGAAGCCCTCGAGCCACTCTATCTTTTTAATAAAGGATCTAAGGTAGAAACTCACTCTAAGTACATCAATCCTAAGAGAGAAGGTGTGTAGAGGGAGAGAGAAGTCGGACCTAGGGTTTGGAATCAAAAGAAGATGAAAAAGACTGATCAAAACCCGCTGCTGCGTATATAAACTGGACAGGCTCGCTCAAGCGAAGACTTGGTCGCTCGAGCGACCAGACACAAAAATCTACGCTCGAGCCAAGGAGGCCTTGCTCGAGCCAACAACCCAAAAGCTCGCTCGAGCGAAAGAAAACTCGATCGAGCGAAGAACTCAAACCCTCAGGTCTGTAACCCGACACACGCTCGAGCGAAGGAACTATCGCTCGAGCGAAGAACGAACTAACTCGCTCGAGCGAAGAAAAGCTCGCTCGAGCCAAGAATGCACAGCTACAGGTCCAAAACAGACACAACCTCTCGCTCGAGCTACCAAACCCCGGCTCGAGCGAAGAACCAAAAATAACAGCTCGCTCAAGCGACAAACTACTCGCTCGAGCGAAGATCCAAAATTCTGGACAGCAACACTTGGTTTCTAAACCCAACCAACCTGAAACAAACCTGCCCAACACATCCTATAAGTCCAAATGAGAAAATAAGGGACAACAACAACAATTATACAATGACAGAATCTACGGAACCTAAGTCCGGATACAATAATCAAATGGGAGAAGACCGGGGTCGCTATAACGTTTAAAATCTTATTTATGATTTGTTGTGCATTTTAAAATCCACTTTCATTCTGCTGATTTTATACAAATTACAGTAGAGTGTTTCACACTTTGCATTTGAGTTTGAAGGTACAATGGACATTGATTCAAACAATCCTACATTGAGTGAGAGTGAGGAAGTTGAGGAACTAGAGAACAATCCTTCATTAAATGAGAGTAGTGAAATTGAAGAACCTAAGAAGGGGATGTGTTTTACCTCAAAGCAAGAAGTGCACGAGTTTTATGCAAAATATGCTAAAAACCTTGGATTTGCTATAGCTTATGAAACACAGAATGTTGGAGCGGATGGAAAGGTGAAATACTATGGAATTGAATGTACTCAGGCGTAGAAGAGGACAAAAAGATCAGAAGTAAACCCCCTGAAACCATCTTTGTCATCAAAAATTGATTGTAAAGCAAAGGTAAGAGTGACTTTATAATAGGATGGAAGATATAAGTTAACTACAGTTGTGGTTGAACATACGCATGACTTGATTCTTAGTGACTCACGGCATTTTCCAATGAATAAGAGGATCCGTACTCCTATGAAGAGAAGATTAGAAATAAACGATGAAGCAGGAATACGGGTGTCTACGAATTTTAATTCTATAGTTGTTGAAGCGGGGGGATATGAGGCATTAACATTTGATGAACGAGATGCAAGGAACCACATTGAAAATGCTAGAAGATTGAGGCTTGGGATAGGAGACGCCGAATCAGTTGCATTTTATTTTCATAGGATGCAACAAGGAAATTCAAACTTCTATTCTACAATTGACTTTGATGTAGATGGTCGCATACGAAACTTGTTTTGGGCGAATGCAAGGAGTAGGGCGGCTTATAAAGCATTTGGGGATGTTGTCTCATTTGACACCACCTATCTCAAAAACAAATATGATATGTCGTTTGCTCCATTTGTAGGAGTTAATCACCATGGACAGTCAATCTTGTTTGGTTGTAGGCTATTATGTAATGAGAACACGAAGACATTTGTTTGGCTATTCAAAGAATGGTTAAATTGCATGTCAATCACTCCTCCAAAAGCTATTATAACTGACTAGTGCAGAGCCATGCAAAATGCCGTAGAAATTGTCTTCCCATAGACTCGACATCGTTGGTGTTTATGGCATATATTGAAGAAAATTCCCGAGAAATTGCGAGGATATTCCCAATATGAGCCATCAAATTTGCTTTACAAAATGCAGTGTATGATTCTTTCAGGAAAAATGAATTTGATGCAGAATGGAAAATGATAATTGAAAAGTTTAGCTTGTATGACAATGAGTAGTTGGGGGTATTATATAGTGAGCGACATAGGTGGATTCCTACCCATGTGAAAGATATTTTTTGAGCTAGCATGTCAGCTACACAACGAAGTGAGAGCATGAATGCAATTTTTGATGGATATGTAAACTCAAAGACTACTTTAAAGCAATTTGTTGAACAATACGACAATGCATTGAGAAGTAAGGTAGAGAAGGAGACCAAAGCAGACTTCAAATCCCGAAACAAATTGTATGATTACTTAATGGTGTACGAGTATGAGAAGCAATTTCGTGCAGCCTACACTAATTGTGATGACCCAGAATTTTTTTTTTAAAATAGTCAGTGCATAATTTAATTGAGCAAATTTTCGGATTTGACTGTTGTGTAAATTCTGTGCAAAAATAGTTCGGTTTTGTATTTTTTTTAAAATAGTTTCCAATCTCAGAAAATTAAGAAATTTTTATATGTTATTCACATATGAGTCTAAAGTGTTGGATAAAAATTTCAAAATTAAATGATGAGTATTTATTTAATGAAAATTCACTGACTGATTGGTGTTCAGTTTTATTTATAGCAAAATTTTGTTATTTAATTTTGAATGTTTAGATCATGATTTGGATAAATTTGTTGGGTCTATTTTGGTATATAATTGGACTATGTTGGCTTGTGGGTAGGACCCATGACTTAGATTTAATTTAATTTGAGTTTGTTTAGTGACTCATGTTTAACTGTTTGGTCTTTTTAATTATGTAATTGGTAGTAACCACCTTGGGAGTTGTTATTATTTATTATATAGAGGTTATAATAAAATTTGATAGTTGCTTTTATGATATATACCATATGATGAAAAAATATATATTTTATAAAGAATGAAAATATGTATATTTCGTAGTGAGCAAAATATTATATTTTGTGGTATACAAAAATGTTATATTTTGTGATGAGAAAAATTATATCATTTTATAATTTATATTATAAAATTTTGAGATATTATTACAAAAATTATACTGTATTTTTTGAAAAACCTATTTTGGGGAAGTGAACCCACATGGGGTTGTTCCCCACGCCTTCCCCCTTCTTTCTTTTCCTTTCTTTTTCTTTTCTTTTCTTTCTTGGGTGCTTGGTAGAGAGCTCAATGACTCTCTCTCTCTCTCTCTTTCTTTTTTTTTCCTCCATTGTTGCTTAATCTTTGAGCTTCAAATGGGAGTCGTTAGAGTGAGATTTTGCAAAAGTGTTGTAAATGAAAGTTGGAGAGCTCATCGTGATCTTCGCAATGGTGTTCTCGGATTCATGATCGGGTAATGTTTGCATTTTCGGATTTCTTTTCTTCATATTTCTTCATATCATTACATTAAAACTATGTTAGGGTTATTTTGAGAAAATATGCCATTTTATGAGGTATTGCACATATATATATATATATATATATATTCAAATTATATATATATATATATATTTTGTTTGGTAATTTTTGGAAAAAAAATTATATTGAAATATTAAGAATGTTGGCATTTTGAGGTTGATTTGGAAAAAAAACCATTTTGTGTTAATAATTTTGTAAAATAAATTCGAAAATAAAATTTGAAAGATGTATGGATTGTATCTACATCATATTATAATTAGATGATTTATTTTGAGAAATATAAAGTTGAAATATTTTTTTTTATCTTTGATTTGAAATTTATTTTTGAGAAAAATAAATTGATGATGCGGAATATTATGTAGATTGTTAAGTTGAGATTATAGAGTTGTCTTGGGATTAAAAATTTTTAAAAGTGTTATATTCATGAAACTTTATGGAAGATGATATGTTGATGATTACGTTGTGTTCAATATTTTTGTGAAAATGAAAAATGTGAAATATGGACTTTTGAACTCATAACCTTGAAAATGTTACTCTTGGGCATATTTCATAATTTTTGAAGTAAATATCATGTTAGTTAGGTAATTTTAGAAAAAGAGGTGGAATTGATATTGGTAGAAAATTTGGGAAAAATATTACCTCTTTAAGTAGCTTGGCATGAAAAATGGTTATGTTGAAATATCGTTATGTTTGAGGGATGAGGCATGTGAAGTTAGGTTTGGTATTATTAATTTGAAAATTTTTGAATATAATAAACTTACTTATTTAGTGGATTAAATTAGTTTTGGTTAAAAGGTTATATCCGTTATGATTAAAAGTGTGTTGTTGAGATTATATCATAATTTTTGACATAGTATGATAGAAATGGTGATATTTAATAAGTATGGGATTTGGTCAAAATCATATTGATTATCTTGGTTGGGGTGAAACAAAAATTGATTGAAGGTTTTGTGTGAGTCAAAACAATAGGGAAATTGATAAATAGTTTTAATATTTGGTGTATGCTAATACGTTGTTTTTTAACATCAAATTCATATATGAGATGTTTGAAGTGTAAATTGAGAGTTTGGTTAAATTGGGAGTTGTTTACGTATAATATTGCTATTTAATGTATTTTTGTGTATAAAATTACATGTGGATATTTGAAGGTGAGAAAGCCCCAATTTGTGAAAAATCCTAAATAGTAATGTTTTGGGAATTATCGGATTATTGAGAAAAGACTTTGTTTGGTTTCAAAATTTAGGATTTTGATTCACAAAACACTTATGAAGCTTTTGGAATATCGAGTATTAGTTACTCCTTTGAAATGTTGAGTTTAACGGAAAGTTATATAAGTCTTGAAAAGTTGTCTTTAAAATGTGGAATATGGATTATTTCTAAATGTTGGGAATCATGGGAGATTCCAGGTTATGGTTATATGTTGGACTGTATGCCCAGGTTGTTATCTTTTAATTAATATATTAGAGATAACTATTTTGGCAATTGGTGAAAATTTACCATGTTGCATTTAAATGAGTGATTTCTTGGAAGGATGAGAAATGATAGAACTTTGGAAGTTTGATATATAATATGTTATAAATTTGTCTTGAAATGACTAAATTGATAATGTTGATTAACATGTGCAGACTATATAAATATGAATATGGTTGTATTATCTCTTGGAATTGTATTATAATATTACATTGATAGAGATATGGAATTTGATCACAATGGAGCATTGTGTGGTGGAATTGAAATTGAAACTATTCTAATGCATTGTTACATATTGCACTGCCATTCCATTTCATTGTTATCATGGATTTCGAATTGCAATTGAAAACTATTGTTTTGAAAAATGAATTGTTTTTTGTGAAACAAGATCATTTTGAATTGTTTTGGGTAAGTACGTTGGTAAGTACGGCTAGGGGGTGTAGTTTGATATTGGTTAAGTTGGCCTGAGTGTCCATGGTAAAAGACCAAAAATCCGCGCGGATAGGTGTCGAGCCTTCTGGTTAATACCGGTAAAAATGACAATTTTGTAGTACTTGTATAGTCTACTTGCAGACACCAGCCTAGGGATTACCTGAGTCGTATTTACCATCTTGAAATTTTATTGAAATTGTTGGATTAATGTGTTCTTCAAATTGGCATTGTGCGTAAGATTTTCAAAAGATGAAAAAAAATATTTTGAGCATGACATAGCATATGCATTCATCTCATAAGACTGTATAAAATGGATTTGATGAATTGTTTAATTATTTGATTCAATTGATAATGAAATAATTGAATGAATTGAAAAGGATGTCCTGTTGCTATTGAAACGTGTTTATTTATTTAAGTTAACTTGTTGTGGTTAATTAAATAAATTGGATTTAAGATATTATGTAATAAAATCATATGGTTTTGACATGATATGATTTCACGTATATGTATGAGTATTTTGGTACCCGCATATCTTCTAATGTTTTAATATGAGATTGTTTGGTGAGCTGGTGATTGCTCACCCCCTGCCTGTACATATGTACAGGGAATGCTTTTCAAATTTGAAGATCAAACAATGGGTTTTGCCATTTCATAAGTGTAATATAGTGATGGATTGTACTACTTCATTTGTTTGTTTGGCTGAGTATTTTTTGTAAAGAGAAGTGCCCTCTCTTTTATTGTAAGCCTCAGAGCATTTCTTTTATTTGTATGTAAATGTCATTGTTGTATAACGAGATGGAATATGTATATTTAATTATTCATCATTTCATCCAAGGATGAAATGTTATTTGTAAATGGACTTAATTAATAAATATTGATAATGTTATCTGAGTAATAAAATACAGGGCGTGACACTAATGCGAAATTTGAAGAAGTTCAAGTAGAATTGAAGCGCCTACTGTACTATCATGCAACTCTTGTGAAAGAGAAGGAATCAATTTGTACTTATCATGTGAAGGAGGCTATTTTAGTGGGTGAGAAAATGAAAAAGGTTGAATTTGTAGACTTGAATATAGATGTGGATCCAAACGCCCCATTTTTTTTTTTAGTTTCGTACTAGTAATTTGATGACTTTGGTTTGTAAACTTGAGATAGTTTGCTTGTAAACTTGGGATTGAAGAAAATGAAAGCATTTATGTTGGTGGTGATCTTTATGTTTGCGGAAATGCTATTTTATGAAAGCAAGTTTAAAGCATTTATGTTTATAGAAATGTTGTTTTATGTTTGCAGAAATTGTATATATATTTTGGGTAACTAGAGATGGTTCCAGAGACACTGGAGGCGCTGGACTCTGCAATGCTTTTCTATTGTTTTGCTTTCCTTTTGTATTTTTCAGTGTGAATATAGAAAGCACTCACTCTATTCTTAAGAGAACAATAATCTGTAATGCTGATTTAATGGAAGTGTCTTGGCTGATTCTCACATAAAAATTGACTGATCTATTCAAGCATTTCTGCATTGTTTAATTTTTTTGCTATAAAAGGACCTTTTTTAAAGAAAAAAAATGAAATCCAAATTTATTTCCGGGAAGAAATTCCAAATTTTGAAGTAAATCAAGTTACTACCGTGTTGTAAAAATTTTAACAAATTAGAACCACAATATTATATAAGGAAAATGCCAACAAAACTTATGCAATACAAAAAATGTTTGAACGCGAACAAGAGAAGATGCACTCAAAACATCTAAAAATGATATAGGCACAATTTGGGGGCTAAAAGTCCACAACCTGGAGGTAACAACTTGTTCTTGTAATTTGATTAGTGCTGCTTGGAACACTTTCTGTAACGCCCTCAAAAAAATACATAAAACCATCTCTTTAGACATGCATTGATACAAAGAAACCAACCATCTTTCCATTAATCAGAGTAGTTCTTACAAAAGTATTACATGTTAACAACAAAAGCAAATGCCCTACGGGCTTACAGCTTTCCAAGTTAACACTTGGTTACAAAAAGAAGAGTGCTAACTCAATACATATTAAGCCCTTGGCTTGAATTTACATGTAATACATCAAAAGAAAGCAAACAACAAAAAGCAGTCTGTCTGCCTCTAGCCTCCCAAGCTATGTCCTTGGAGGTGGCATGCTACCTATACCTGAAAATGATGTCCTATAAAGGGTGAGCCACAGCCCAGCAGAAATACACTAAACCAGCTATGAACAATGACTAAAAGATTAGCAGTTGATAGATGGTCAACACCGATACACTCACTTATATCACATTTTAGTTTCATGACATTTAAGTCCATGTTACACTTAATTTCTCATTTCTTTTTCAACCTTGAGTTTGAAAACAAGGCTCAACACTTAGTCAAATAACTTAATGAGAATAAGACTCATCTTAAAAACACTTTCGAAATTCATGATGGATACACATTTTAATGCTGTATCAATAACACATAAACCACTCCCATACTATACGAACGATACACATTTTGGTGCTGTATCAACATGACATAGAAACACTTCTATACTTCACAATTGAAAACGATATACATTTTCGTGCTATATCAAATCAATCTAAACACTTCCATAATCAACACTTGATACACATTGTAGTGCTGTATCAATGTCACACACAACCCGGCTTAGAGGTCCATCCCCTATCTTCCCCTAAACCGTGGAGTACATCCCCTATCTCCTCCCACGCACACAATGTATATAAACATAGATCATATACATAAACAATCAATACATAAAGTCGATGTATTATTCCAACCGCTATATTCGATAGCATACTCAATCGATTAGTTTTAGTTTGCCTAATCATCATGCATTGTCTACAATAATCAAGCCTATCATCCACCGATAGCCCAAAGCAGTTATTTCTAAACGGGAAATAAATGCACCAAATGGATATATTATCAACATTCGACCTGGGTGGGCGATTAAATGAATCCAACTACACCCGTTAATCCCATAATCTTTTCAATTTGAATACTCTCAATTCAATTCTTCATTTCTCAAAATTAATTATACAAATTAATTTATCCAACTAATTAGGGTATTTTCCCATAATTAACATAACAACCCCAAGGTTCCACTTTTATCCATAGTTCATTATCTATATCATTTCTCTATGCCAAACATGCATATAGGTTTAATTATAAATAAAACCCCATCTTTTGTAAAATTACACAAAGACCCAAACTTTCTCAAAATTACCCAACAACCCCCAACATATCAAAATGCTAAAATTCAAAGACAAAGCTCATAAAGAAGGAGTAGGATATCCCTACCTCGAAGTTAGAGCTCAAACGGGGAAGTTGAAGAAAACCAAAATGCTCCAAACTCAAAGATCCACGGATCAAAATGGAGCCCTCAACGATCAACACACTTTTTACAAAGGCCGGAGGATAGGGAGACACCCTAACTAGATCAAACCCTAGAGAGAAGCTCTCAAAAACGTTTTTAGATAGTAAGAGAGAGAGAGAGAATGCAAAAAGTGATTTTAAAACACCCAGCTGCCAACTGATATACGACATTCTCGCTCGAGCGGATAACAGGACGCTCGAGCGTCAAGAACAGAAAACTGCGTACGCTCGAGCGCAAGAATGCCCGCTCGAGCCCAAGACACAAAGACAAAGGACACCCACTCGAGCGCGAAAGACCAGTCCGCTCGAGCGTAGATTTTCATCTCCCAGAACTTTCACCAACGAGATACTAACCGCTCGAGTGCCAACAAGCCCGCTCGAGCGCAATAAACCCGCTCGAGTGTAGAAAACACACCTGCAGAAGTTTTGCAGGGACTCGAAATGCTAGAAGGGTGTAAACCCCGCTCGAGCGTAAAATGACCCGCTCGAGCGGACCACTCAAAAATTGGGCAACAACAATGGGAGCCAAAACTCTACCAACCTGTAACAACCAAGCCCAACACGTCCTAAAACTCAAACAAATGGATTTAAAGGACGACAACAAGATAGATACAACTACCAACTCCACGGAACCGAGTCCGGAATACAACTGAACAGTAAAGGGGACAACCGGGATCGCTATAACCTCCCCCCCTAAAGAATTTCGTCCCCGAAATTAAATACAAGTTTTCAAAAACAAGTTTTTTTTTTTTTTTCTCAATTCCCAACAATATTACAATGCGAAATTTAACAACTCGACCCATTACCGGTCTTTCCATCTCTATTCAAGAGGCAATTCACCACATATCTTAATATGTATCAACAACATGCTTTCCCTTGAAATTTACCAATTTCAACACATTTTCCACAATTCTACCACACCTGCAACATTAATGTCATGTTTGCATTTCCACAATATATTTAACACATACAAGATGTTAAAACAAACTTCCAATTTTAAGGCAAGTTCTACAACATTTCCATAAACCAAAACATCACTATGTTTCACAACCTAAGACATATACAATGCTCTTAAGGCTCAATAATATTACAAAATCTCAATACATAATTATACATCAACAAACAAGTCCGAAAAATTCTCACGGACATCCGCCTCACGTTCCCAAGTGGCTTCCTCCATTCCGTGATGTTTCCACAATACCTTTACCAAGGAGATGGTCTTGCCTCGCAAGACTTGATCCCTCCTATCCAAGACCCGAACCGATCTCTCCTCATACGAGGCATCCTCATCAACCTCTAAGTCAGTCCAATCCAACACATGGGATGGATCCGGCTCGTACTTCCGAAGCATACTCACATGAAACACGTCATGAACTCCGGACAACTGCGGCGGCAAAGCTAAATGATAGGCAACCTCGCCAATCCTCTCAAGGATCTCAAAAGGGCCAATAAACCGAGGAGACAACTTCTCACTCTTCCCAAACCTCATCAATCCCCGCCTAGGTGATGTCTTCAGAAAGACATGATCACCCACCTCAAATACCAAAGGTCGCCTCCTACGGTCGGCATAAGATTTCTGATGACTCTGGGCTGTAACAAGCCTCCTACGAATAAGCTCAACTTTCTCCGTCGTTTCCCTCACCAACTCCGGACCCAACAAAGGTGCATCACCCACCTCGGCGCAACAAACTGGAGACCTACACGGTCGGCCATACAAGGCCTCAAATGGTGCCATACCAATACTCGACTGAAAACTGTTGTTATGGGCAAACTCCACCAAGGGCAAGTGCCTCTCCCACGTCCCACTAAAATCAAGGACACAACCCCGAAGCATATCCTCAAGGATCTGAATAGTACGCTCGGACTGCCCGTCAGTCTGAGGATGATAAGCCGTACTAAAGGTCAACTTAGTACCCAAGGCACTCTGCAAACTCTGCCACAACCTAGCAGTAAAACGAGGATCTCTGTCTGAGACAATCGTCACTGGGACCCCGTGCAATCTCACTATGTCCCGAATATACAAGTAGGCGAGATGATCTACCGAATCTCTCACGCGCATAGGAATGAAGTGCGCCGACTTAGTCAACCGGTCTACAACCACCCAAATGGCATCACTACCTCGCTGAGTCTTCGGAAGACCTACAATGAAGTCCATAGTGACATGCTCTCACTTCCACTCGGCAATAGGCAAGGGTTGCAACAAACCCGCTGGCCTCTGATGCTCGGCCTTCACTTGCTGGCAAGTAAGGCACTTCGATATGAAAACAGCCACATCTCTCTTCATACCCCGCCACCAAAACTGGCGACCCAAATCCCGATACATCTTAGTGCCTCCCAGATGCACCGCAAGGCATGAATGATGGAACTCTCGGAGTACTTCCTCTCGGCAAGACTCCGATACAAACAAACGGTCTCGGTATCTCACACTCAGGTCGGGACACACCGCCAAACCCTTCTCAACCTTCCCACTAGAGATCTTCTCTCGGAAGGACTCTACCTCAAGGTCACCTCTCTGTGCCTCTAATACTCGGGTCACAAGTATAGGCTGTGCAACAACAGAAAACAAGGCCGCAGCCTCAACAGATTCGCCTAGAAGCAAATCAAACTCGCCAAGTGCGCCCAACATCTCCCATTCCCGGATGGCTATACAAACTACATCACTAATGGATTTCCTACTAAGGGCATCGGCCACAACGTTGGCCTTTCCTGGGTGATAGTGCAACTCAAAATCATAGTCCTCAATGAACTCCATCCATCTCCTCTGCCTCAAATTCAAGTCCCTCTGTGTAAACAGATACCTCAAACTCTTGTGGTCCGAGAACACCTCGAACCTCTCACCATAAAGGTAGTGCCTCCAAATCTTCAAGGCGAAGATCACTGCTGCTAACTCTAGGTCGTGTGTAGGGTAATTTTTCTTGTGTATTTTCGACTGTCGTGAGCCATAAGCTACCACTTTCCCCTCTTGCATCAACACACAACCCAAACCCTCTCATGAGGCATCACAATAAACCATATAACCCAACCCTCTCTCCGGAATAATCAAAACCGGAGCGGTAGTCAATCTAACCTTCAACTCCTGGAACGACTTCTCGCAAGTCTCACTCCACACAAGCTTGACCCCTTTTCGCGTCAATCTAGTCAACGGCGAAGCTAGCCTGGAGAAACCGACGGTAATACCCAGCTAATCCCAGAAAACTGCGGATCTCAAACACATTCTTAGGCTGTGCCCAATCTTGCACTGCCTCCACCTTGGATGTATCAACAGACACCCCTTCTCCGGATACCACATGGCCTAAGAATTTGACCTCTCCTAGCCAGAACTCACACTTCCCAAACTTGGCATACAGCCTATGGGCTCTGAGCAATTCAAGCACCACTCTCAAGTGTTCCTCGTGCTCCTTCTCAGAACGCGAATAGATAAGAATGTCATCCACGAAAACGACCACAAATTGATCTAAGAATTCCCGGAAGATCCGGTTCATCAAGTCCATAAAGACTGCCGGTGCATTAGTAAGCCCGAATGGCATCACCAGAAACTCATAATGGCCATACCGCGTACGGAATGCCGTCTTAGGAATATCCTCCTCCCTGACCCTCAACTGGTGGTAACCCGATCTCAAGTCTATCTTAGAGAAACAACGGGAACCCAACAACCGGTCAAACAGATCATCTATACGGGGCATAGGGTACTTATTCTTGACCGTAGCTCGATTCAACTTTCGGTAGTCGATACACAATCTCAAGGCACCATCTTTCTTTTTAGCAAAGAGGGCCGGTGCTCCCCACGGCGAAACACTAGGGCGAACAAAACCCTTATCTAGCAATTCCTGGAGCTGAGTCTTCAACTCACTCAACTCGGCTGGGGCAAAATGGTAAGGTGCCATAGAAATCGGCGCTATGCCGGGCACTAAATCAATAGAGAACTCTATCTCCTGGTGAGGTGACAAACTAACGAGATCCTCGGGAAAAACGTCCAAGTACTCACAAACCACTCTCGGCAACACAGTCTGGGTCTCACCGCACTCACTACTCAAAAAGCTAGCAAGTAGACCACTAAGCTCACTCCGCCCTCGCGGATCATACACCGGTGGCAACACACTACCAACCCGATCCCCCAAGAAATGGAAACACTCCCCGCTCAAGGTACATACTGTGACCCTCTG
Organism: Camellia sinensis; assembly: GCF_055761805.1. Lineage (NCBI taxonomy): Eukaryota > Viridiplantae > Streptophyta > Magnoliopsida > Ericales > Theaceae > Camellia > Camellia sinensis. The sequence goes on from NC_138970.1 coordinate 146,839,719, forward strand.
GCGATAGCAATCAATAACAGCCCGGTATGACGATAGCCAGTCCATACCCAAAATAACTTCAAAACCCTTCATGGGCATGACAACAAAAGGAAAAGAAAGCCTATGGTCGACGACCTCTATATCACAACCTCTAACACCTTTTTTCAAGATCAACTCACCACCAACAAGCGATACTACACATATAGGAGACGCTAACTGTGCCAACTCCAATTCCAAAACAGATGCAAATGCAGAAGATACAAAAGAATGAGATGCACCCGTATCAATCAATACACTAGCAACCGAGTTACAAAACAAGAAGGTACCTCTCACAACTGACGGAGCAGGTACAAGATCCTGCACGGTAACAGCATATACGCGCCCTGTAGGCCCCTGATCCAACTACTCACCCCTCGGAGCAAATGACTGCTGCACTAATTGGGACGACGAAGCTCCCGGATTGGCCCTCGAGGCCTGCACAGACTGAGCTGGCTGAAAACCCTGCGTCTGCCTAGAACCAGACGCGCTCGAAGTGGCACTCAATTGTGGGCAAAACCTCTTCAGGTGCCCAGGCTGACCACACTGATAACAAGACAAGGGCCAATCCCTGCCCTGACTCTGGCTCTGCGGTCTAGCTGAAGATGAAGCAGCTCTCTGACCTCCTCCCCTCTATGGGCAAACTGAAGCCTTGTGGCCCAACTGACCACACTTGTAACAGGTGAAATCTCCCTGATTACCTTTTCCCGAGCCTGTACTCGGCACCGGAAAGGTCGATCTAGCAACACCTCCCTGAGACTACTGAGGGTTAGCACTCCTCTGTCTCCTGCCATCACCCTAACCATCCTGGCTCCTCTTGGAGCCTCTCTGTCCCTTCTCTTCCTGCATCATGATCTCCATATGGGTTGCAGCATCAACCAAGCGCCCATAGTCTCGGATCATCGAACCTCCAACCCTCATCTTGAGGCCGCGCCTCAACCTCTTCTCGAACTCGATACAGCGGCGTTCCTCGGACGCCACAAGTTCAGGTGCGAACCTGGACAAGCTAGTAAAAGCAGCCTCATACTCGGCTACTGAAGAACTCAACTGCAAAAGCTGACAGAACTGGTCTCTCAGCTTCTCCCTGACTGCTGGAGATAAATACTTCTCCTGAAAAGCCTCCACAAAAGCCTCCCACGTGCCAGCAATACGGCCCCTCATGTATTTCCACCACTGACCCGCACCCCCTTTAAGCTGGAAGGATGCCAAGGTCACTTTCAACGCTCCGTCCTCGATGCCAAGCATCTCGAATGTCTTACTCATTTGCTCTAACCACTCGTCAGCCTTCAGTGGCTCCTTCGGATCCCCAATAAACTCGTCCGGGTTAGACCAGAAGAACTCCCTTTTTAAGAAGGAAGGCCCTGCCTCAGCAACTTGGGCCTGAACTAGAGCCTGTACTGGATTCTCAGCTCTGAGAATTCCCATAGACTCCCTCAAAGCATTGGCCATTCCTCGGGCTAAAGCACCCATAGCCTTCTGACCTGCTGGCTCGGCCACATTGGCCTGGCCATCCCCCTCCTGCTGTGCCGGAATATCATCCGGTAAAGGCATCTCCTGCCTGCCACGTCTACCACGTCCTCGTCCTGACATCCTAATAAAGGTAACGAAGAACGTTAACACATTCATAAATGTGCCAAAACTAAACACTCGCGTCCTAATACATGGACAACTGTAATTCACTCCACGTAAGCGCATAAACACATAAGCACTTACGAATTTCATTTCCGGATAATGATAGTCCCGAGGCGTTACTAGAGTTCCGGTTAGAAACAACATTGATCAAGTGCTTTTCCAACGAGACTCCCAGAAACCCAAGGATCCAATCAACATCCTAGAAACTAAATCTCATACCCAAGTAGCCACATAAACATGTTATCATATAAGCACATAACACTACATCTAAGTCTCTATTCAAGCGAGACAAACCCATTGTGATCCTAATCACTTCCCACGTACCCAAAGTATTCGAACCCGGTACGCTCTGATACCAAGTTGTAACGCCCTCAAAAAAATACATAAAACCTATCTCTTTAGACATGCATTGATACAAAGAAACCAACCATCTTTCCATTAATCAGAGTAGTTCTTACAAAAGTATTACATGTTAACAACAAAAGCAAATGCCCTACGGGCTTACAGCTTTCCAAGTTAACACTTGGTTACAAAAAGAAGAGTGCTAACTCAATACATATTAAGCCCTTGGCTTGAATTTACATGTAATACATCAAAAGAAAGCAAACAACAAAAAGCAGTCTGTCTGCCTCTAGCCTCCCAAGCTATGTCCTTGGAGGTGGCATGCTACATGTACCTGAAAATGATGTCCCATAAAGGGTGAGCCACAGCCCAGCAGAAATACATTAAACCAGCTATGAACAATGACTAAAAGATTAGCAGTTGATAGATGGTCAACACCGATACACTCACTTATATCACATTTTAGTTTCATGACATTTAAGTCCATGTTACACTTCATTTCTCATTTCTTTTTCAACCTTGAGTTTGAAAACAAGGCTCAACACTTAGTCAAATAACTTAATGAGAATAAGACTCATCTTAAAAACACTTTCGAAATTCATGATGGATACACATTTTAATGCTGTATCAATAACACATAAACCACTCTCATACTATACGAACGATACACATTTTGGTGTTGTATCAACATGACATAGAAACACTTCTATACTTCACAATTGAAAACGATATACATTTTCGTACTATATCAAATCAATCTAAACACTTCCATAACCAACACTTGATACACATTGTAGTGTTGTATCAATGTCACACACAACTCGGCTTAGAGGTCCATCCCCTATCTTCCCCTAAACCGTGGAGTACATCCCCTATCTCCTCCCACGCACACAATGTATATAAACATAGATCATATACATAAACAATCAATACATAAAGTCGATGTATTATTCCAGCCGCTATATTCGATAGCATACTCAATCGATTAGTTTTAGTTTGCCTAATCATCATGCATTGTCTACAACAATCAAGGCTATCATCCACCGATAGCCCAAAGCAGTTATTTCTAAACAGGAAATAAATGCACCAAATGGATATATTATCAACATTCAACCGGGGTGGTCGATTAAATGAATCCAACTACACCCGTTAATCCCATAATCTTTTCAATTTGAATACTCTCAATTCAATTCTTCATTTCTCAAAATTAATTATACAAATTAATTTATCCAATTAATTAGGGCATTTTTCCATAATTAACATAACAACCCCAAGGTTCCACTTTTATCCATAGTTCATCATCTATATCATTTCTCTATGCCAAACATGCATATAGGTTTAATTATAAATAAAACCCCATCTTTTGTAAAATTACACAAAGACCCAAACTTTCTTAAAATTACCCAACAACCCCAAACATATCAAAATGCTAAAATTTAAAGACAAAGCTCATAAAGAGGAGTAGGATATCCCTACCTCGAAGTTAGAGCTCAAACGGGGAAGTTGAAGAAAACCAAAATACTCCAAACTCAAAGATCCACTGATCAAAATAGAGCCATCGACGATCAACACACTTTTTACAAAGGCCGGAGGATAGGGAAACACTCTAACTAGATCAAACCCTAGAGAGAAGGGAGATCCTAGAGAGAGAAGCTCTCAAAAATGTTTTTAGAAAGTAAGAGAGAGAGAGAGAATGCAAAAAGTGATTTTAAAACGCCCAGCTGCCAACTGATATACGACATTCCCGCTCGAGCGGATAACAAGACGCTCGAGCGTCAAGAACAGAAAACTGGGTACGCTCGAGCGCAAGAATGCCCGCTCGAGCGCCAAGACACAAAGACAAAGGACACCCGCTCGAGCGTGAAAGACCAGTCCGCTCGAGCGTAGATTTTCATCTCCCAGAACTTTCACCAACGAGGTACTAACCGCTCGAGCGCCAACAAGCCCACTCGAGCGCAATAAACCCGCTCTAGCGTAGAAAACACACCTGCAGAAGTTTTGCAGGGACTCGAAATGCTGGAAGGGTGTAAACCCCGCTCGAGCGTAAAATGACCTGCTCGAGCAACAGCAATGGGAGCCAAAGCTCTACCAACCTATAACAACCAAGCCCAACACGTCCTAAAACTCAAACAAATTGATTTAAAGGACGACAACAAGATAGATACAACTGCTAACTCTATGGAACCGAGTCCGGAATACAACTGAACAGTAAAGGAGACAACCGGGATCGCTATACTTTCAATGGATTGGTGAAGATAACAGTTGTGATTTAGTAATGAAATAACATATTTCAAAAGAAAATGAGCTAAGAAGATCATATTATACACACATTCACATCAACAACATATTCATTTCCACCTACCAAAATATACCATCATGCAATTCATTACAACATAGCCCCACAAGCCATGCGATTACCCCAAAACTATCAAAAACTAACAAAGTCAGTAATTTACTTCATCAAGTACAAAATCATACAAAACTCAATGACATAAATCATCGCCTTCATTTTGTTCTCCATCCTTTGAAGCCTTTTATGAATTTGATTTTCCATCTCAGAAACTATTGCCCTTAGCTCATATAATTCTTCTGTTGTTAATGCTTGACGAGGTCCGGTATTAGGACAGATTGGGAAGGTAACGTCCACATCATCATCATCTGCAAACTTGAAGTAATTGCAGTGTGCCTTATTCTTATTACTCTACAATTCATGAAAATCAGTTAGTCACAGCAAGCAAACCAATTTCCAAATAGCAAAGGATTAATTACATACTGACATAGAATAAAGCTTGGTACTTACATATTTTGATGGGCACACAAAAAACAAACGCTTTTGATTTCCATTCTCATTGGTTCGTACGATATACATGGCAGCTGTTCTCCCACAATCACACATTCTTGGTTTTAATCTAATGTTGTTATTGTTAGTAGAAGAATAAGCCATTTCTTTATCTGCATAACCAATACGTAAGCCATTTCAATTTCCTAAGATGAAAAAAAGGTTGATCTTCAGTGCAAACATTTTCTGTATAACCAATACATAACCAATACCTAAGCCTTAAATAAATAAAAAAAGATCACCTAAGATGATAAACATTTTCTATTTTACAACAGTTCATAAATATGGTCTTCAATGTATGAATTTGGGTTCAAATTGTTTTGAAGTACAATAAACACTACCATTCAACTCTTACATCTAAATAACAGTCCTAAATTTATTGAAGCCCCAAACAAAATTTCCAACAATGCAGATTGAAAGTACAATAAACACTAACATTCAACTCTTAAATCTAAATAACAATCCTAAATTTGTATAAGCGCCAAACAAAATTTCCAACAATGTAGATTGAAGTTAAAAAATAAAACATTTCCATTTCCTATATTCATAGAATTCAAATTCATATCATCCAACTATAAAATCATATATTCATATAACAAAACAAATGAAATGAAACAGATATGGAACAAATAAAACCAAACAAATCCTATATTCATAGAATCCTAAATTTACAAGCCCCAAATCAAATGGAAATAACAATCCTAAATTCTAAATTCAATCCTAAATTCATAATCCAAAACAAAACAAAAAAAAAAATCCCAACATCAAATCAAAATAACAGCAATTTAAGGCACTAACATTCACAATCCCAAAAATAACAACAATGCAGATTCATAAACGCTAACATTCACAATCCTAAATTCAAAATCCAACTCTCAAATGCAAATAACAATCCTAAATTCATAATCCCAAAAAAAAAAAAGTCATACACTACAGTTATACAATCCTAACTTCAAAATATATATATATATATATAACAATCCTAAATTCATAATTCTCAAAAAAAATTCAAACACTACAATTAAACAATCCTAACTTCAAAATAATAATAATAATAACAATCCTAAATTCATAATCCCCAAAAAAAAATTCATACACTATACAATCCTAACTTCAAAAAAAAAATAACAATCCTAAATTCATAGTCCCCAAAAAAAATTTCTTACACTACAGTTATACAATCCTAACTTCAAAAAAAATAAATAAATAACAATCCTAAAATTGGGATTCTATCGTAGGCAAAGCACAAACCATGACACAAGATGATGGGAAAATCATAACTCTAACAGCAATTGAAGGCACAATACAGAAATTTAAGCCACAGCAAAACCCTAGTTTTGCGATGTCGGGTTTCTATGAGAGGAGTCAACTCCGATTTGTCTACCCAACACAGAGACGAGAGGGATAAGAGAGGGATCAGTGACCTGAGTTGGTTTTTTTACCCAACACAGAGACAAGAGGGATGAGAGAGGGAGCACTGACCTGAGTTTAATCGCAGTGAGAGAGCGAGAGAGCGAGAAAGTTTTGAATTCTTGAATCGCAGCTCCGAATGAGAGATGGGTTTCATAGACGAGTTGAATCGCGATCCAAATGATATGGGTTTGCAAACAGTTGAATCGCGGCTATGGTGGATTTGAAGAGTTGAGAGAGGAGAGAGAGTGTTGGGAATGAGATGAGATGGAAAATGATTTTTTTTGGAAATAAAGAAAAGATAGAGACAGGGCGTGTATCGTTTTCGGGCTGTTTAGGGGGACACAATTCGAGCCGAAAATCATTTTCCTTAATTATATTCATAGTGTTTTGATTTCTAGTAAAGACATCCTATAATCTTACACAAACAACTCGAGTTTATTTTAATTACATTCCAATAATTATGTACTGTAAAACTTCACCGACAATCGTATTGGATCCTATGGCTGCCAAAAATGAAGCAAAAGTATCCTATATTTGAAAGGTCGTAATAAACTTCCTTTAGAGTAGTAAGGATCTATGGCCCCATTTGTTTTCAGAGGTAGAATTGATGGGATTCATAGTGAAGGGATTAATAGTGAGGGGATTGATAGTGAGGGGATTAAGTAAAATTGTATTTATTTTGATGATAGTTGTTAGTGTGGGAATTACTAAATTATTTTTATCTAAAATAATAAAACAAATAAAAAATATAAAAAATTAAACATTAATATTTTTAAAAAAAACTCCCAATATATAAAAAATAAAAAAAAAAATTCTAATCCCCTTACTATTTTTCTAATACCATCTCCACCTCCTCCATCTCAATCCCCCTTCCAACCTCCATCTATGTCATCTCTTCCATCCTAATCCCCTCCCCAACTCTACAAACAAACACAATACTAAATAACCCCACCTCCGTCCTAATCCCCTCCCATCTATTTAACCCCAAAACAAACCGGGCCTATGTTTTCTACTACTTGAAGGGAACAAGAGTAATTTTTATCATGCCTTGTATGGTAGTCTGAGTTATATGTGTTTTGAATTTGTTGTTTAGTCTTCTTATGTTAAGAAAGGGCTTGAAAACGTGTCATTGAATCCGTTACTTTCCAATTCACTAAACACAAAAATTATCAGGAGCATTGTATTATAAACTAGAAAATAACATAAAACTCGAAGAGACAAAACAAACTATTGTTATTTTTGCATCTAGGAAACAAATATTGTTCTATTCACAAAACATCGTCTATGTTGGTGATGGGGCCTTTAAACCAGTGTCGAGCACTAAAGATCCAAGAAGCAACGGTGAGAATGAGAAGGCCACCAACTGCAACTGGTGTATAATTAAGAGTCTGATCGGTAATTGGGTATGACACAGGTAAAGAGAAGAGCACTGATATGGTTGCAACCCAAAGAACTGCAATCCAACCAACTAGAACCCCATAGCGGCCTAGGTTGAAAGGGCCAGGAGTGAAGGACTTGCGAGCCAGAGTCACCCTGAAGAATATGGGAAGAGCATAAGCAATGTAGAGTCCAATTGTCGCTATTGATACCATGGCTTGAAATGCCACTATGCTTCCAAGAGACTGCAAAATTTTCATTGAAAAAGAGTACAATATTAGCATTAGAAATAAGAAAACAAAACTGAAGTTAGCTTTTGGAAGAATCAGAACATTTTCCGTGAACTTAACCAAGTTCCTGCTGTATTTATCAGTCATGGCATTATCTTCCTTTGGGAAAGACAAAGGCCCATGTGCAACATTTTATTGAAGAGAGAGAGAGAGAGAGAGAGAGAGAGAGAGAGAGAGAGATTACAAATAAAATAAAAGAACATCTTACCCATTAAGAAAAACCCTTAATATATTAGTAATAATATTGAGGATAAAATTCCTAAAATATGCATTTTGAGCCACTTAAGTCATCCAAGAGGGTTCGTTTGGCAAGAAGAGTTTGGGGTTTTTTTGGCTATTTTAGCCACAAAAGACAAAATAGGCTATTTTAGCCACAAAAAACAAAACATCGCATCCAACCCATAATCATTACATTCTTCTCTCACAAAAAAAGTCAAAAAAGCCAAAAAGCCCTTCCCAAACCAAGCTTTTTAGCCCAGGCTAAAATAGTCAAAAAAGTCAAAAAGCCAAAAAGCCAACCCACTTCCCAAACGGAGGCTAAAGTATGTGTTTTGCGTCGTTTTGATCCCTAAAGTTTTAATTTTGTTCCCTAAAGTTTTAATTTTGTTCAAACTCTTATCTGTGATTAGGGACTAAGGTAACAATTTAAAACCTTTGTGGACCAAAGTGTCACAAAACTCATACTTTGGGGACCATAGATACTTTAATGACGAAATTGACAAAATTGAAACTTGGAGGACCGAAACGACGCAAAATGCATACTTACTAATATTAATAATACACAAAAAGGAAGAGAAGGGTGCCATTTCTCAAATCTCTCCATACTAAAAACCCATAAATGGAAAAAATCAATAAATAAACTGAAAAGAGAACAGATTCCTTCCATTTGCATTAAAAGAAAATTGAATTCCATACCGTCAAAGCCATGCAAAATGCAATTATAGCAGAGAGCCAGACAGCATTCAAGGGGACCTCATGCTTGTTTACTTTATGCCAAACCGATGACAATGGCATGGCACCATCTCTTGAGAACGCGTAAGCCATCCTGAGAATGAATATATAGCATATCTTATCAAGTCAGTCCACAAGGGCATTCTCGTCTTATGACAAAAAATCATGAACAAGCTTGCTGTTACCTTGAATTACTCGTAATTGAGCTCATACCACAGAAAAATATAGCAACAGCAACCACTCCCAAGCAAATAATCCCCCCGATACCATTGCCATATCTATTTTTGAATGCTAAGTAAAACACTTCAGCAATGGCATATCCACCGGCATCATTGTTCTCGCTCAAAAGGTTTGGGATTTTAGTGACGGCAAAGGTGACACCTAGTAGGTAACCCCATCCAACAATTACAGATATCCCAATGGCACTAATAATTCCCTTTGGTCCATTCTTATCTGCACTTTTGGTTTCCTCTGTCTGGAAGCAAAAATTTAGAGGAAAAAAAAATATAGAAAGCTTGGTTTAGTTGTTGATTAATATGAATCAAACAGCAGAAATAAAAGACGGTAAAAATAAAGTGATATAACCAGCATAAATATTATATTAACCACAAATTTTGGTCTGGATTCATTCAACAAACAATCGTCAATATCAAATTTTTAGTTTCGAAGTACCTATCAAAATCAACTTTGACACCATTGTAGTATCATCTAGTATTTTCAATAAAATTGAGAAAATTAATGCAGAGTTATCAACTACATGTAAGAAAAAAGATAAGAACATTGATACCAATGCTTCAATTAATAATCCAATTTCAGGATAAATTCATACAATTCAACAAATTCACTCATTACAACTATATTACAACTCTTTTTTATCAAATAATCAACATTCTTTTTGGATAAATTACAAATACGCCCTCTAAGGTTTGCTTAAAATACAAATCCCCCCTGTAGTTCTAGAAATTACATTTCACTCCCAGAGGTCTCTAATTTCATAACAAATCACCCCTTTTATTAATAAATCATCAAGTCAATTAACAGTTTTTAATGATGTTAGAAATATGTTTCAATTAATAATTTAGGTAATTTTATTATTGTATAAGAGAGCAATTATGAATTTCGTTTTTTTAGTTAATTCTGTTAAATAAAAAATTCTGACAATGGGATATTTGTAATTTTCCAAATCACAGGGAACAATTTATACTTTAAGCAAACCTCAGGCTCGATCTCACCCAATATAGGCTAAAGACTGTATAGTGGTGACCATATGGGCTAGCCAACTGGAATTTTCTTCAAAACAATTTGAGGGGGTTAACCTAAGGATTCACCTCTAAAATTTGCATAATACTACATTTCAATTTTATGTTTTTTCTTCAAAGTTGAGTGGGGTCAATTGAACCCACTCAACACTATGTCACTTCACCCTTGTGAAATGGAATGTCCCTTATATTATTCCAAGATTTCAACGTTCAAAGAAAAATGCATCCTATCTATTGGATTTTGGTACTGAAACAGCCATATATCTATGGATAAACTAATGTAGCATCACAATTCCAGTAACCTTGCACTCCAACAAAGTTCTTTCATTTCACCAATTATTAGAATAATAGGGGGAAAAAAATCTCATAAAGATATAGAAATTTGTCACACAAGTCTGAGATTGAGATGATCTTATGACTACCCGAGGCTGCAACAGCATTTAACATGACAATAAACAATAGAATAGAACTTACCATATGGGCAGATGCATCATATCCAGTAAGGGTATACTGGCTCATCAGGAGTCCGAGGACAAATATATAGACTTTACTGTTGATTCCATCACCATTGTCTGTGTTGAAGAAAGTGAAAACAAACTTGGCACTGGCCTTTTCCTTGGCAACCGTGGGAATGAGAATCATAAGAACAAAGACACCTAAAAATACAAATATCCATTGAAGGTCCACGAAGAAGGTTGTGCGATATAGCACAAAACAGAACAATGAGAAAGGACTTGGGTACACTTCATACCTATAAGATTCCAGAGAGCAGCAAACTGTCCAAATAAGGACAACCACGTAATAGGAAGGCTGTTGATGATAGCATGTAGGAGCAAAATTCCACCATGTATGCCAATAACTACATATTTAGAAGCCTGGTATCCGCCACCATTTTTCCCACCTGTGCTAAGGAGAATAATCACTTGAATCAGCTGTGCAAGTGAGAAATCTACACTTGTTGTAACAGCCCACTGTGTAAAAAGTAAATTTAGAGATTAGGGTTAATAGTAGATGCAAATGGAAAAGAAGAAGCTTGTCCGAGTAGATTGAAGGTTTTCAATCTTCACAATAGGAAAATTCCCAGAAATACCTGACCAACAATATTGAACCTGCAAAGAAATATATAACTTTACTGAGAATCAGAGGATGCATTACAAGAAGATCAATAGGCTATATTTACATTACAATTTAAAGTTCAATACAGCACAAGCTAGCTCAGAACAATGTAAATTTTATGATTTTACAAATACATTTTCATTTTCTGCAATTAGTAGCCCAAGATTTGTGGATTGAGTCACTTACGTTAAGTAAGAAACCACTCATACCCCAATTAATACATAAAAAAAAAAAAATGGTAATATACAACATTGACATAGTTGGGCAATTTACTGCTCTGTTTTTTATTTTTTATTTTATTATTTTTTTTTTTTTCCGGCTGCATGAAATTGGTTATCAGCAGAATCTGAAACAAGGTTTTAGGAAGCACATGAGGTGTTTGTTCATTTCTGTGTTTGTGTTGAACCTGGTTAGGTATTATGAATTCCTAACAGGTTACCCTCCACCCAATCCCATTTTAGTTCATCTATAGGGGCACATTATCACTACACACCATAGGCCTATTTTATTTGTAGAATTGGGATTATTAATCTGTGGGACTTACATTCTAGTGTTTTGTCGCAATTTTTGTTATCCAGATTAGAATCTGACGGACATTTTAATCCAACGAAATTGGCAGATTTTTTAATCCTACGACTAATAATGCAGGAAAAAAAAACATATAATTGAGATTATATATTTCCATTTCCATTGAAAAATAAATATGGACAAAAGGGGGTTATGTATCCCATTAATTTAGTTAGATAACCAATCTTACACTAATCTCATAGATTGTTAATCCCCTCACCATTAAACCTTCTAATCAAACAGGGCCCATATGCTTTAGAGCAAATGAAAGGAGGAACGGTTATTCTAGCACTTATTTGAACATCATAAACTAAATTCAAATCGAAGATTAGATTGAAATTTCAACCAATTGCAGAGAACTGATAATAAGAACTTTCATGTAAAGAGGTTGATACATACTCATGTAAACCTCTGAATTTATCAATTTTTGGGCTCTTCATGTGCCATGGCTCTGAGGCTCTTTTTTCTTCTATAGTCATGATTAAAGTATAATTCATCAAATCTCAATAATATCGATAATGGAGTAAATAAGAGGAATTAGTCTTAATTCATAAACACAGTTTTCTAGAGTGCAGTGTCCCGCGTGTTGGATCTCACGTTCCAATCACTAGAATATGATTTGAGTTTTGGTGACATTGGTCTTGAAAGCACAAAATTTACGGAGTATTATCACTGGATGTAAGAAATTCAAGGCCTAGATAGAAACCTAGCAGCTGATGAGCAATTCAAGCTTTGCAAGGTAAGAAGCTCAGTCACGCTTGTCTGCCAATTAAATGGACCAAAGCTTAAAACTCTGTATCAAGCTCAATTACAAACCAATCAAAGCTTGACCAATGTCAAGCTCAGATTCATGAGGCACAACAAAAACATTTGAGGCAGTTGTCTACCGATCCTAATAACATGACCCGTGCTACATGGTGTCACCGGCAGTCAATGGGCAATTTGGTTCAACTTATAACAAGCTGAAAGTTAAAAAGTAGAATAACTCACCCATTGCATCCAAATAATTAATTTTTTCAGCTTTTTTAAGCTACTTTTGTCACATAAATTGTAAGTAGAAAATGCACCAAACAATCTATTATATATTTCTAAAATCAAAAGGACCAACAAAAAAAAAAAAAAAAAAGAAGCAAAAGAAAGCTATATGAAGTACCAAAAACTGCACCAAACAGCCCCAAAATACTGCACACAACTCCTAAAACAAATTAAGATGGATACAAAAAGAGACTACAAGTTGAATGTGTTTTTTTTGTTTTGTTTTGTTACATAGGGTATCCTAGGCTAGCTTTCATGCCGCAGACTAAATCCTTACAATCCGAACAAGCCTTTCAAAACAGGTTTTCCTATAGTTTGTGGCCTCAAGGGTTTTATGTTGGTCGGAGAAATCGAACCAGAGACACATAGAGAGAGCAGTCCCCTAAGCCCAGACCTGAAGCCACTAGGCCAACCCCTTGAGGTTTACAAGTTGAATGTTGTTATCACTAAAACATGTAAATGTAAGAGGGTATTGATTTATGACACAAGTGAATGGGGGCATTGCAAATTTGCAAGGTTTGGCATCAAATCCAATCAAAGTCAACAATTGAATCATTCGTAGAACATCTATAAAAAAATAAAAATATGATTACCAGCCAGTGAGCCATGAGGCAAAGGGTGCCCAACTAGGGCCAGCAAGCTTGGCACTCCAATAATAGAGTCCCCCAGAAGTAGGATAAGAAGAACAAATCTCAGCCATAGACAAACCAACAATCATAGTGAAAACACCAGCAATAAGCCACCCATAAACCAATACAACTGGTCCACCATAATTAAGCCCAGTATTGTACAGAGTAGTTATACCCGTAAGCACCGATATGATTGAGAATGAAAATGCAAAATTTGAGACTACCCTGAAAATTCCAAACAATACCCAGAACACAAAAACATTAATCATAACTAATTGACCCAAAAATTGGAGGAAAAAAAAAATTATTGGGTTTGTTGGGTTTTTACGAGAGATCACGCTTGAGTTCTTGTTTGTAGCCGAGCTCGTGTAGACGGGTATGGCCGGTATCGAGTGAGCTGTCACCGTTTTGGACGTGAGAAACCATAGCTCTGTAGAGAGAGAAAGGTGTGAGAGATATGAGTGGTGGGGGTGGTGTTTCAAAGAATCCACCACACTCCTACGTCTCACTCCCCCCTGATTGGAGTTGTGATTAATCAGAGAATCAGAATAGAATTTTATACATCTCTATGCACTCAGTGAAAAATGGAAAAAAATAGGTCGTTGATAGAAGGAATGGAGGGTGAAGTCAAACGAGGCCACCAATGTTGACGCTCGAAAATGCTGTTGGACAGTTCCGTCGACTTCGGAGTGTTTGGTTTGAGTTACAGAGATAGTTTATTTTAATTTAGGAATCTATGGTAGATAGTTTGGTGTAATTTTTGTTTATAATTTTTTAGGTAAAAATAATTTAAATATGTTGAAAAAAATTGATTATTTAAAAATTGAGAAAGTAGTATTTTTTTTATTTCTGTTTTCTGATTATCAACTTTTTCACCAAGGATCCTCTAGAGTGAAATTTCTCTAAAGTTTCCTAGAGTACTACATTGTGTGGTTGAGATTTACTGGCAAGTCACATCAGAAAAATTGATGTGACTTGCCAGTAAATCTCAACCACACAATGTAGCACTCTAGAAAACTTTAGGGAAAAATCACTCTAGAGGATCCTTGCTCCAACTTTTTACCTATAATAAGTTATACTAAATAGCACATTTATCACCCTACCAATTATTTTCGACTTCTTATTTTTAAATTTTGTTATTATAATAAAATTTTAAATAAAATTATTAAAAACGACATCAATAATTTTATGATACCTCATTTCATAATTAAACTCACATATTCACTATATCATGAGTTGTGATTTATAAAAGTACTCACCCCCATCACCACCCATTCATCTTTTCCAAATTCTACCTTCAAAACCTACCCACTTTCAAAACCTTAAAAGTTTTTTAGCAACAATATTTCGGCGGCAACGGTAACAAACCATTTGATTACATATAGTTCTCCAGCAATGATAATGAGTGAAAGTTTTTTCAACAACCACAATTTCATGAGACGAGAGAAGTACAACAATAAAAGCTCATAAGAGATTGATAACTTTGATAGTATTTTTAACTCAAATGAGATTGGTCTTATAAGAGTAAATTTCTTTAAAAAAAATGATAAAAATTGTTCCTCATTTTTCGAAGACTGAATTCCTAAACATATGATCGAAATTCATGAATACAGGCCCGAACGTTATTTATTTGTTTGGGAATTGGTAACTGAACATTTCCTATTTGCTCAAGAATAAATAACCGAAGCAGCAACAGAAGTAGGTAAATAAAGGTAGTCGGACCACCCTTGGGTGGTCAACCGGCCGGTTAACTGGGGAGTCAATCGGTGGGTGAAATCCTACTCACTTTTGCTCACACAGAGAGCATACAAGTATAGTGAAGCCATGGATCAATGACAAAAAAACCAGCCAGAGAAGCATGAAAGTGGATTGTGTTGTTTGTATGAAAAAAAAAGTAATAGAAAAAAAAAAAATCAAACAGATCGACAAAGCTCGTAATGTAATAAAGAAAAAATTTCTTAATCACCACAAATTTTTTTCACTGGTTTTGAGAGGTTCTGCCGTCGTAGGTTTTGTTAGAGTTTTGAGAGATCGACTTTTTGGATTATAGGGGTGTGCATTAAAAAGTGAGTGGAATGTTTTTACAAGAATAATTTTGGCATTATTTGGAGGGAGAAATTTTTTTTTAAGGGTTTTACAATTTATAAGTGGGAGTCCAAAGAAATGAGGGGTCCAAAATAATTGATGGAGTGCTAATAGCAGCACTCATGAAAATGGATTTCTCCAAATGTAAAATTACACATTTAGACAATCTGCCTTATAGAAGTTTTGAATTTTTCTTCCTTCTATCCCATTGACACCACCACCCTCCTTCAATATCTTAGTTGCGTGCCACCCTCCCACAACTCTTCCTCACAACCACAAACCTTGTGGAAAAAATGGGTTATTGACTATTATTTTTTGAAAATTTTATGTCAATAATTAAGTGGGACCCATATAGCCATTTGGATGGGTCCGAGTGGAAACATAATCGTCGCCAGTGGTGAACAAAAATATATATTTAGTTGGCAAAAATCAACTTCCGTGTGAATGAAAATTAATGTCAAATGTTTGAATAAAATGCAATTATGTTATCTCACATTGGAAACATAGAAGAAGGTTGAAATGTTGTAATCTTTAGGTTAGACTTTGGGTTTGGGCGGGCATCACAAGTTTTGTAAGGAATAGAGTTATGGACCAAATTGGTTGGACCCAAAAACAACACACGCTCACTGCCGCCACCCCAGGCCAAGTGTGAGGTAGGGTTGGCTTGGCCCATTACTTATCTTTTTGAGTCAAAAACTTTTAAATTTAAATTCAATTTTTTTGCGCTAATTTTGAATTTCAGATTCAAAAGTTTTGCTCCAAAATTTTTTGAAATTCAATCTTGAATTCCGGTTGTCTTATCCGAACAAGTACATTTTTGGCGAACAGGTACCTTCCCTCCGATCATGTCCCTTCTTCACACCAAACAAGTGCTTCCATGCCTATATAAAAGCAATCGCCATTCCAATTTTCTTCATTTCAAAAATTCCTTCCAAAGCTTTCATACATTCAATCTTCATTCGTGTATCTAAGTTTTGTAAGTGCAAAACATAATTTTGGTTCATTGTCCAATCAAATAGTGTGCTCTCTTTGTTTGTGGTGATTATTGTATTTGGGAGACATGATGTCTATTATTCTCGAGTACTATTAGAGATGACAAAATTCTATCTTAAAGATATAGTGTTCAAATACTGGTTTTAATCACAACTTATTCATAAATAATCTGTATAAGTATTGTAAAGTTTAATTTTGTTGTTTATTTTATTTGCTTATATTAATTATTTTCGAAATTATCTCCAACAATAAAGTCACCCAAAATCTTAATAGAGACATATAGAGAGATCACGAAGATGAAGAAAATAAACGGTAGGGGGCTAGATGGGTGGGGGACAAATGAGAGGTTAGACATGTTTACCAAAGAGCATGGAAGATCATAGAGGGCAGGGGAGGGTTGGGGAATTGAAGCCAAAATTGGGTATGGCGATGAAGAGTGGCCAAAGTTAGGGGTAGTAGTCAAAAGTAGTGGTGGTGGGTGGTGGGTGATGGGTGGGTTGGGGAAATATTATAGTTAGGATTTGAGAAGTTGGAGATGGAAGTAAAATTGAAATTTTATGATATGACTATGATCATAATTAAGTAAATAAAATTATGGACATGTTGCCGTCAAAAGGAGAATTTGAGATGCTATGAAAACCATCGTGCTTAAATATTAGGCGGGGTAAAGAAATAAAACGTGAAAGGATAAAATTGCCCTTCACAATCCAGGCATAATTCAAAGGGTAATTTTGTCCTTTCACAATTTCTAGCAAATGCCAAGCTTGTCTTGTCCAACTTCTCGACTTATAACTGGAGGTTTAGTGAATAGAGAAAGGCCAAGTGCCCCAGTCATATAATACAAGGGCAACTATATTTATTGCAAAAGCAAACTTTAAAAAAGATACTATTCCTGTCATTTCACATGTTTCTAAGCTTAAAATTAGGAAAAATTCTGTTTTCGCCCATTATTTATCTATGTGTTTATATTTAATGAAATATTATCTTAATGATAATTTTATCTTCAAGTAAAATGATCGTAATGGATATCAAAATACACCATTAACATTAAATCAAAGTTTTTTTTTTTCTTTTTTTTTTGTACATATCATTTAAAAATAAAAAATAAAAATCTCCGTGCATATCTTTTAAGTAAAAAAAAAAAAAACTTAACCTTAATTTCTCCATTGTTTCTCACTTCCTCCATTGTTGTTCACTTATTCTATTGATCATTGTTTGCTACATACTCTATAGTCATCTATTGCTTGCAAAGCATTGCTCTCATATTGCTTTACTTTCTAAGTTTATACTCTATTGATTATATTGTTTTGTCATTAGAACCCACCATAATTCTTGATTTTTGTGATGGAAAAGTTGCAAATCAATAAAAATTCAAATTCAAGTAACAATATGCATGGTTACAACAAAAGCAGTTATGAAAATGCAAGTTTTTTTGTGCTAATTTTTTTTTTCACTTTTTTTTCACGATTTTAATTCAGTAAACCAATATCGAAACATGTTACTTTTTTCGAATATCAATTGCTGAAATTATTAATTCTATTTGAAAATCAAATTCCGAATTTGGACATAAACCAAATTCGGAGCTCAACTTTCGAATTTAAGAATTTATTTCGAAAACCAAGTTCCGAATTTTTACATGTTTCGAAAGTTAAAAATCGAATAAGCCTTTTTTATATGGATAACCAGTACCGAATAAGCAAAATTGAATTGCTTCTAAAAAAAATGAGAGTTTATGAAAAATAAGAGATAGATGGTGTTATACGTCTTTAATGGAGTTTGCTACAAAACGATGTTGTTTCAAGATCTATGTTGAAACACGTCGATGCCAATTAATGACTTTTTCCATGTTGACTAGATTGTTGATTGAAGAAATCAGTTTGATGATGTAACTAAAAATCAAAGGAGGTAGTTTGTTGTATAATTTGAAGATTCATGAAGCGATTTGCTGAGAGATTTCTTGTGAAAGATGTTGTTGTGTTTTCAAGGTGGGTGGAATAAAAAATGGGTCTATACCATTGATTCTCTGTGGAACAATTGGTTTAAGTTGTGTGTAAAAGGATGTTAGTTTATGGTATAATTGAATCATGTGAGGTATTGACTGGGAACAAAAATATAAAACCAATTTCATAAGGGTGTGCATTGAGAAATTATGTACACATAAATAAAAGAGTGCATGAAAATAGAATTTCCCTAAAATTAAGGATGTTGTGCCTTTACAACGGACTGATGGTTGATGTTGTGCCTTATGGCACAACAGCTCTACTGTGAGGTTCCGTAGAGGCATTTTTTTTTACTGTATTTTGATGATCTGAACTATTCATATTATAAGGTTTTGCGAGTATATTATTCATATAAAAAATCAAATTAATTGGACATCTGTAACCCCATGATCAAGACCTAATTGTTTTTAAAAACATTATTAAAATCATGTTAATTGTTTATTTTTTGAAAAACAAATGTGCTCTTATTATGAGGTTACAAATGTCCAATTTACTTGATTTTTTGTATGAATGATCTATTCAACAAATTTTACAATATGAATTGTTTGAATCATCAAAAAAGACTCGGGACACGCCCCCATTGAGCCTCACAGCAGCCTGCTGGCACAGCAGAAACCCCAAACTCCTTTACAACCGGGTTATTTGCATTTTTTGGAATGACTTTAAACTAGATAAGTATTAATCACCATGGCTATTAGAAAACAAATTTAGCAAATGTGTAATATAAATTATTGCTTAATATACCATTAATCAAAGCATCAGTTGCTTAAACAAAAAGTGATTCGATTATTCTTTCCAATGTTAGAGATAGTTAATGTTAAATTCACATAATCCTTCTCCTTTCTTTACGTTTTCCACATTTGTTAATATTTTTATCTCTCTCTCTCTCTCTCTCGTACACACACACACGGATGAGTCTTCTAGTGAATAAAAAAAGGATGTGAATTGACAATTATTTTTTAATTGTGTTTGAATCTTAATTTACAAAACAAAAGAGAAGAAAAAAAGTAAAAAGTAAACAAAGTAAAAAAATATATAAAAAAAGAAAAAATTGTTGTTGGATTAATTTTTTATTTTTTTAATTACACATGACAAGTACATATGTAAAAGTAAAAATAAAATTCATTTCCCTTACATTTTTCTTTCCCTTCATAAATTTAAAATTGAAACATGGTGTATGTTAATGTAAATTGTAAATAATAAATCACCACTCCACCTACCACCTCCACTTCACTCCACCTACCACCTACACCTACTACCACATTTTCTTCTATATATATGATCATTGTAAACATAACAATACACATCTATCAATAACATCAAACAATATACATCAATCATAATACACAATTTATTCTCTCTTACTCTATCAATTTATCTTACATGGTATCAGAGCAATGTTGAGAATCTAATATTTTCGGTTCATTGGCGGGCGGCAGCCTCGCCTTGGCCGCCCGCCGGACCTCTCATCACCCTCAGTATTTCACTCTAATCCAGCATCAATTTCTCAAAGCACCGAACTCACCAGAGCTTAATCTTGCTTCCACAGCTGCCGAAGACCACCACTGTTTGTGTGTCGCCTGTTGCAGCAGCCCCCGGTACCGTGACAGTCGCCACGACCTGCACTATTGACCTTCAACGCGCCTTTGTTCATTGGTTACATTTGCTCCGGACACGCCAGCACCGCGACCCGAGCTGTTGCTGGCTCGTGCCGTCGCCCATACAGCTTGCCAACTTCACCGTTTTGCTCTCTCTATATATATATATATATATATTCAACTTGGACTTGTCTTCTTCATCATAGAACTACAATCAGAAGATCTGAAAAACATGGAGGTTGAGATCATTTCCAGGGAGACCATCAAACCATCTTCTCTAACACCTCCTCACTTGAGAACTTACAAGCTCTCTCACTCTCTCATCTTCGGTCCTCGGTCTTCCTTCTCCTCCAAATCCCTAGAGCCATCCCCTCCAAAGCTTGCCCCAGGCGTTTGAAGTTGCAGATCTCGATCATCAACGCCATGGCAGCTTCTAGAGAGATGAAGGGAGGCTTCGATCTATGTCTCTGGCTCCGTCGTTTGCCCTAAACCTAGGCGAATCGGACTCTTGAATCCTTCCTTAAACGACCAAATCAGACCCTCTTCTAGATGGCATACCAATTACCAAACAGAAATTTCCGACTCTAGAGCAGGAACTGAACTACTTGACAGAAAAAAAAAAAATCCAATATCCAAGTGCCCTCGTCACCGCCATATTTCAGTGGGTCTCCACCGAGCAGGGCTTCAAATCCACTGATCCAAGATTCACAATTCGACAATTGCAGCCACCCATTTCTCCATCGTCCTCTGCACGCAAAGGCGGATCATCCGCCCGAATGAAATTTGGTCACACTCCAGCTGCAGTGAGGATTGAGGGGTTCGATTGCTTAAGCAGAGATCGCCGAAGTGTCTCTCGGCAGTTTTGGGTTAGCACATTCCCACACACAGAGTTTACAGAGAGAGAGAGCCCACTCAACTTTCTTTTTCTTTTTTATTATTTTATTCCATCATTTTCTTCCACCAAACACTCACCTTTATTTTAATATTTCCAACCATTTCTTTTAAACTTTTCTTACAGCAACTCCTCTGCAGCACACACTCCACACACACACACGGTTTAGAGAGGGAGGAGACCACACACACTACACAACTGACACACACATGCACTTTATGATGAATATATATATATATATATATATATTTTTATCAACCCACTCACCGACTCCCCCAAAACAAAATAGGATCATCATCTAACCTCCACCAAAGACAAAATCATCATGCTGCCCATACACCATCCTCTAAAATAATAATTCTTCATACAATCACAATTTGTCCCATTCTTTTTATTATTATTATTATTATTATTATTATTATTATTATATATATATTTTTTTCTTTTTCATCCCACTGTTTCAGAACCCTTTAACAGTCTGTTCCCACTCCCACTTTTATTCTTTTTTTTTAATCATTATATATTCATTATCCCATGCTCATCATTTCATCACCATCCCCTTCTTTATTTATTTCTTTCTTTCTTTTATTTTTTTTTCGATTCCCTTCTTTTCTCCAAAAAAAAAAAAGAAAAAAAAAAAAAAAAAAAGGCAGCAGACGAACTTGCACACCACACTCATTTTATTCATGTCGGGACTCACCCCGATCCCCATGTTTCCACATACACAAAAAAAAAAAAAAAAACAAAACAAAACAAAAAAAAAAAAACAAAAAAAAAACAAAAAAAAAAAACAAAACAAAACAAAAAAAAAAAAAACCCAAACAAACAAAAAACCACAACAACACCACCACACCCACAGTGGGATTTTTCTTCTCTACTCTGCAGCCGGTCTCTTCTTTTTGCCTCCGTCCTGGGCGGCCCTTGCCGGTGTTGCCTCCGTGTTTCCCACTCCACTGGGCACGATCACTACTCCCTGCTCCTCCACTGCAGCATATGGCGGCCCTCCAAATCGGAACATCACGGTGGCCTTCCGCTTCAGCTCCTTGTTTTCTGCCCTTAGCACGCTTATCTCTGCTCGCGCATCCTTATACATGCGTTGAAGCAGAGCCAGCTGGGAGTTTAACTGTTGCACCTCATTTGTCATACTCTGCAGCCGGTGCGACAAGTTTGTGACCGCCGTCATGGACTCCACACATGCCTTCAAAGTATACTGATTCGCCTCCACATCCGTTTGCACTGCCATTTTTTGCTCCACCGACTGCATCGGAAAGTTCAACGGAGCAAACCCAGTGGTGTTTGGTTGAGGTTCCCGGGACACCGCACCCGTTATCTCTCTTGTTGACTCGTTGAGGTCGGGAAAGAGAGTCAGCAGACCACGGGACGACGAAGCCATCTCTCGCAACAGAGTGTTACAGAGTATTTTTTCTCAGCAAAAACGAAGATTTTTTTTTCAGAGGTTTCTCTCAGTTTTTCTGTCTCAGTTTCTGCCTCCTCCGCTTCGATTTATAAAGACAATGACACAGAGGCAGACACGCGCATCATGCGCCGCTCGGCGCTCGCCGGCAACTTGGCACGCCTTTTGATGGCTCGTCTTTTGATACAATTGGCACGTCTTTTGATGATTCGGGCCCGCCTTTTGATGACACGCCTTTTGAGGGTGCAGGCACACCTTTTGAGGGCACGCCTTTTGAGGGCTCGATATCTATCTACATGTATCTTTTTTGGGCAGCCTATCTACACACTCATACAGTGTATTCTACCCCGGTCAGCTTTATCAATCCCTTTGTTTCAACCTCAAATAGGTTTCTATCTTCACACCTATTTGAGTTTGAGGGGGGGTTATACACAGTATCATGTATAAGTCGCTCAAGGCGCACTCCCTAAGTCACCCCCTTGGTGCACCACCACAATCTTCTACAACGGTCTGACACGACCACACAGTGTCTTCTACAAGCGGTCCGACATGACCCCGTAAACTGTCTGCTACATCGGTCCGACATGACCCCATAAACTGTCTTCTACACCGGTCCGACATGACCCCATAAACTGTCTTCTACAACAGTCCGACATGACCCCGTAAACTGTCCTACTACATCGGTCCGACATGACCCCGTAAACTGTCTTCTACAACGGTCCGACATGACCCCATAAACTGTCCCGACATTGATTCCGGTTAGCTTCTACATCAGTCCAACATGACCCCATAAACTGTCTGCTACATCGGTCTGACACGACCATACCGTGTCTCCTATCCTGTTTTATTTATCAGTTTATTTTTCTGTTTTGTTACTCTCTCCAAACTCAAGTTGGCTAGTACCTATCCTCCTTGAGTTTGAGGGGGGCTGTTAATGTAAATTGTAAATAATAAATCACCATTCCACCTACCACCTCCACTTCACTCCACCTACCACCTACACCTACTACCACATTTTCTTCTATATATATGATCATTGTAAATATAACAATACACATCTATCAATAACATCAAACAATATACATCAATCATAATACACAATTTATTCTCTCTTACTCTATCAATTTATCTTACAAAAATCAAATATTATTGTTATACGAAACAATAAAACAAAATGTGGTAAAACTAGCTATAAAATAATTGCAAAAGTAGTGCAATGACTGTATAACAAAAAAGGGTTACCCTTATCTTATGTTAGGATCTCAACGGGGGAACAGGGGAAACTTAATGGATCCATAAGATGTATCGTAAGTCTTATTTTGATAATTTAAATCGTTCACTTTGTAAAATTCTCAATAATTATTATTTATGAAAAAATTTATAGCTGTTTGATAGTCGTAACTCTTTCATTTTGTCACATGTGTCTTTAAAAAAATGGATTGCCAATTTCAAAAATATATTTGTCATCTATTTTTTCAGAGATAAATGTTATAAAATGAAAAGGTTTTGATTTTGGATCAAACTAATTTTTTCTTATAAATAATATACATTAATGGCCTTATAAAATGAATGATATAGATCATCGAAATGAAACTCGTAATGAGTTTTATAGACTTCGACACGAGGAAAACCCAATCCAAACAAATATATATATCGGTGATGCTACAGAGCCCGAATGCGCGCGGCTCGAATGGCTCAAAAAAAAATTTTCTAATTTTTTTTTTTTTTTTTTCTTTTCAGCAGGGGAAAGGAGGAGGAAGACGAAGAAGGGAAGGAGGGGGAGGGGGAGGGGGAGGATGGAATGGAGGGGGCCTAACAAATGGAGGAGGAGGGGCTGAGGCGAGGCAGACGCGATCGGCGGTGGCCGACGCGATCGGAGCAGGCGACGCGATCGGCGGAGGCGACGCGATCGGCCGCGATCGGCGCACGGCGCAGGCGACGCGACCTCTCTCTCTCTTTCTCTCCCTCTCCCTCTCCCTCTCTTTCTCTCCCTCTTCCTCTGCACCAGAGGTTGAAAATGGCGGAAAAAAGGAAAAAAAAAAAAAAAAAAAAAAACGGAATGCCAAAACGACGTCGTTTTGGGCATTCGGGCCATTCGGGGCAAGCGGATTCGGGCCCCCAAACATTATCCTATATATATATATATATATATGTAAGATGAGGAACGTGGGCATAGTACTGCCCCTTTCTTTCATTAAATTATAAGTTTTATTTTATTATATGCTTTAAAAACAAAACAGAGCAATAATGTGAAAAGTTTTTAAAAGATAAGCTCTGTTTTGGCCACCAGATTTGGCTCTCTTTCAATATGTACAACTTTTCATGAGTTTTTTTTTTTTTTTTAATTTTAAAAAGTTGAGCATCTTGTAATTGTTATAAATATTGTAAATCTTATAATTTTAGTATAATTTTATTAACTTTTTTTTTGATAGGCTAAAATAAATATAGATTGTGTGAAAATACAAGAATAAACAAGAAAAAAATATATATATTTCAATATAAAAGTGTTGAAAATATTATTTTTCTATCTATTTGACTAATCAATTGTTGATAAAAATGAGACTAAAGGTTCTATAAATTAAAATCTCAACATAACTCAATATAATTATGTCAAAATTACATAATTTTTTATATTTTCACCAAATTTTAAAAGAATAAGGCCTAGTTTGGGAAGATTGAAAAAAGACAAAAAGTCAAAAAGTCACTATCCTATTTAAGTCACATCATCTTATTTAAGTCACATCACATTTCTAACACATCACTTCAAACTCAACCCAAATCCAACCCATATTTCATAAAAAGTCAAAAAGTGAACTTATTTAATCTTCCCAAACTATGCCTTAATATAATTTATCCTATAAAATAGAATTAGAGACGCATCATTTTTTAGTGCATACTCACAATGAGTATGGAATTCACTCCCATGTGGATTCGATGACTCAACTCATTGGGTGGCAAAGTAGCCCAAAGTCATAAAAATAATAAATAAATAAGTGATAAATCATTACACCTTAATAAGAAGTGCCCAAGACAAAATGTGCGTAATATGTACTAATTTATATACCAACTCTTTTGGTATAAAATAAAGGGTCTCATTTTGACTTTTAAAATATTTTCTTTTCATTTTGACTCTCAATCTTTATAGTTTTTCTCAATTTATTATTAGAAGAAGTATTGAGTGTTTTAGGAGTTTTCAAAAATATTTAGTTTCGAGTTTTTAAAACAGTTTTTTGAGTTTTTAATTCATATTTTTTATTTTTAGTAATTTTTTAATTATTATTTTTTATTAGTTAGATTCACTTAATCTTAATATATTTAAAAAGTATAAAATTTGTACAAAAATATTTACAAAACTTATTGAATACAACAAAATACCAAAATGCACTGAGTTTTCGTATTTTTTTTATATTTTTTTATATTTGGTGAAATTTAAAAAAAAAATCACAAATATTATACTTTTTTAAGTGTATCTAGATTAGGTATATTTAAAAAAAATAAAAATATAAAATATTAAAAAATCATTAAACACAAAAAAAAAAAAAAAAACATATACGAAAAATAAAAAATAAAAAAATTGATTTTCAGAAAAACAGTGTAAACCAAACAATGTGAGTGTTTGGAATTAGTTAGTTTTTTTATTAATTTTTTTTCTTACCTTTTAATTACACTTTTAAGTTTTACTTGATTAGACAGACTAGAAAAAAAAAACAATAATACCAATAATAATCAAGAAATAAGAATTTGAAAAAATATATATATTAAGAATTATAAAAAAAATCACTAAAGATCAAAAATAGAAGAATCAAAAAGCTTATTTGTTTTTTGTGTGTGTTTTTGTTGTCTTTAGTTTTTCTTTTCTTTTCTTTTTCATGTTTGCAAAAAATATATATATATATTACTTTTTAAATCTTTACTAAAATAAACGTGAAATTTTATATATATATATATATATATATATATAAATTGATAAATAAAAGGGATTTTTACACACAAGTCCTAATGTATTAACTTATACTTCATTACGTCCTAATTAAAAAAAATTAGACCTTCAAGTCCTATTAAATTTTTAATAGTCAGAATTATCGTTTAAACAATGATTGTTTATTATTTATGATTATCTGCAAATGAACATGATAATTTGTCATTTATTTTGATTTTCAAAACTTTAAAATATCAGCTTTAAAATTAAAAAAAAAACTAAAAAAAAAATATGTGAAAAAAATAAATAATGTTTTTTTTGAAAAATTAAATTACTTTTTTGTACAAAACTGAAAATTTTGAGTCTATAAAGAATATGATGATGGAATATTAATGTGCAAAACTGGAGGAAAAAAAACTTTAAAAATGAAAATACTGATAATATTTTCAATTTTGAAACTGGAAAAAACTGTTAATGTTATCGGTTTTATTAGATACTTGAATTAAACCAATAAACATAAGAGCAAAAACGTTTAATATCATATTCTGATTTTTTTCATCAGTTAATGAAACAATTATCTAAATATTACTATGTAAAATTGATAGTGTTCATAATTTTAAAAATTCAAAAAACTAATAATATTCTCAATTTTATTAAATAGGACTTATTGATTTAAAAAATTTTAAATAGTATCTAAACTATTATAATATTTGTAAATAAGACTTTAAGTAATTAATTTTAAAAAAAAATCACTAGATCAAAAATAAATAAATAAATATTTTTAGTAGCATCCTAAACTCACTTACCCAACTTGAGCAGCCGATAGGCCTAGTTTAGAAAGTGTGTTGACTTTTTAATTTTTTAGTTTTTTTTAGTTATTTTAATTTAGGATTAAAAAGTTTGATTTGGAAAGAACTTTTAATTTTTTTGACTTTTTTAATTTTTTTGTAAAAAAAAGAATGTAATAATTATAAATTATATGTGATATTTTATCTTATTAAATTAAAAAGTCTATTTTGTTTTGTCTTAGATTTTATTTTATTTATTTATATTGATTTTATTAAAAGCGATGTATGGGTCGGAGGTGGACAACACAACCCCAAAAACCGACAAAAAAGGCAAGGGATCGGCATGTGTAAGATTACCAGATGAAAGATACACATAATATAACAACACACATTTATCAACTACCACAAATTTGGTCTAGAAATCATATTCTATGAGATTTTATTTTTTATTTTTTTTGGAATTTTTATGTCCAAAACATAAATAATTTATCTAAAAAAAAAATTATGTTATCTCGACATGTCATTCTCCTATATAAAATACAAAATCAAATCGAAGCAAACTGAATAATAATTTATTTAACTTTAGTTTGATAATTTAATGAATATAAAATGAGTTTAAACTTAATTTATTATTTTTTGAGCCAATTATAAATGCACTTTAATCTAATCAAGCTTAAATAACTTAATTTTTTATAATATAAATAAACTTATCAGGATAAGCAGCCTCCGTTTGGGAAGTGGGTTGGCTTTTTGGCTTTTTGACTTTTTTGGCTATATTAGCCTGGGCTTAAAAGCTTGGTTTGGGAAGGGCTTTTTGACTTTTTGACTTTTTTGAGTTTTTTTGTGAGAGAAGAATGTAATGATTATGGGTTGGATGTGATGTTTTGTTTGTTATGGCTAAAATAGTCTATTTTGTTTTTTGTGGCTAATATAGTCAAAAAAGCCTGCAAACCCACTTGCCAAACACAGGCGCAGTAAGTTATTTAAATTTGACTGGCTTGCATTAGTCACCCTTACAATCTAATTTAAAACGAGTATATGATGAATTAGTACCAAAACTTGAGTATCTTCGTTGGTTTACAGTTTTAAATACATTTAATTAAACAGCATTTTTTTTAAGGGGTTACAAAAATCAGCATTCCTATTCTCCAATTACATCATATTCACACTTTAAAAAATCTACTTTTTTTCTTTTGCTTGAAATATTAATATGTTAGCCCTTCTATTTTAGGGGATTTCTTATAGGAAAAATGACTTAGACCCTGTTGGAGTGACCCCCACCATCCCACTGATTTTTGATTGGCTGAATTTTTTATTTTTTATTTTTTATTTTTGAGTCTTCCTCTCACTACCTCCCACGTGTATGTGGGGGTGATAGGGGTCACCCTCCACTGGAGGTCTGCAGCACTGTTGTTCCTATGGATAGAGACTTTATAAACTTATCTATACTAGTTTGTAACGTCTGACCCTAAATAAATAAATAATAGAAAAACATTACCCATTTTCCAGTTTTCTTTAATTGGACAGTGGCTCTCTACTCTATCCACTTCATCTTTTGTTTTTTCTTTTTTTCTTTTTTTTGAGAACTAGCACAAAAATGTTCAAACCCAATATAAGCATTATAATATGGGGAATTTACCATGCAGTGGGTGTTCCACAATGTAATTATACATATATAAAAAAATTATAATTTTAATAATTAATATTTATAAATTTTATCATTTATTTATAATTATTTTTTAAAAATTACACTGAATAGTAATTTTCCCTTATAATATTATTCAAGATAGAAGTGGCCAGACCAATTACTTTCTAACAAGTAGGCCCAAGTTCTATTTACTGCGAGGCCTGTTCTGTGTAGTTGGCCATACCAGCCCTCCAGATGGGCCTTTTGCTCCAAACAAATCATGGGCCATTTTTCAGCCCATAAAAATAGAAAAGTGTTCGAAGCCTTCTGGGATGCTATGATTTCATCATGGCCTTATTTGAATCCACATTTATGTAGCTTCTTTCATTTGTTCTTTCCCCCTTTTTACTAGGACTTGATTTTAGCTTTTAATTGAAAAAAATATTATAAAAATAAAAATTTAAGGTTGACTTTTGGGATAACACAATTGTAAATGAAAATTATAATTAGTTTTCAGTGTTTTAACTTAATCTACTAGCATCAATATTGTCAAGGTAACCTAAGATTACTTTTTTGCTTGATAATGACAATTTAAAGGATGACCAAATGGGTCTCTATCCACTAAAGAGTCGGAAAAGAAGGCCTAAACAAGCTTTTGGTGGAGTTTCACACATGAAGAAACTGCAAATGTTATCTGAAGACGAACTTACTTAACCATAACTTCACCAAGATTTTAACGAGTAGAAGTCAGGAGACCAACCTAAAAGCACCTAATCTACCCTTTAATTTCCAAAGAGAAGTTCGGCATTCAAACTTGTAGAGAAATATTAAACACCATTACTACTAATCTGACTTATTAACCCAACCAATATCTTTTAAAAAAATTAAATAAATAAATAACTATATACTAGCCTTCTTGGTTCGTATAGCCCAAAACAATTGGACATAAAGTTGAGAATCTAACAGTATTTATAAGGTCCACAAGTTAATGCTTTGATGGTAAAGTTAATGCTTTGATGGAACTATATGGTTTTATCTAATCACATTCTATCACTGGTTAAACACTTAGGTCCACATGTCGCACATAATTAAAATTCAAAGTAGAATAATTATTCAAAGTAATGCTAATATGTCTCACTTTTATTTTAAGGACACTCATCTATTGATATTTTTTTAATAACAATTATAATCTCAATTAAAATTATTATGATGGACATAAATTGAAATGAAACACCATTTTTCGCGTAAACAACACTTAAAATTGAACATCCATTCCTATCAAATCAAATTGAACATGCAACGCGCGTGGTCTATTACTCTGTGAGTGATTTTTTATTCCTATCAAATTTGATTTTTTATCAAATTGGGCAATGATCATAATATGTTTGGGTGCTTGGTCTGTAATTTGTTTGGGCAATGGTCATAATAGCTACAGGTTTTTCATTTGAAATGTAGATGCCGGTTATGGGTTTGAGAAGAAGAGAGGGCAACACTGTTGTGCGTTTTGGGAGGGAGAGGAGTGCGAATCTATTAGATTGTATTTTAGTGAGTGTCCAAATTGTTATAGTGTGAAATTTTTTGAATGAGAGATAGTTTTGGTATTCTGTAGAGGGTTCTTAAAAATTTTATAAATGAGGTTCAAAGAAATGAGGCTCTTTAAAAAAAAGATGGGAGTTATTAGCGCCACCCTTATTCAATTGGTTTTTTGCTATCATGTCAATTTTAATTTCAAATTACTCATCATTGGTCACATCAAAAAAAATGAAATTTGAGACTTCACTTTTTCATTTTAGAAAAGGTAAGATATAACCAATCTTAATTAAGCGGGATCAAATTAGAGGTAGTTTCTCAATAACTAACAACTAAGGAGGTGTTTGTTTGGTGGTATAGAACTATGAGATTGGACTTATGTCCAATGGAACAAGTAGTTCAACGTTTAAGTAGAAAAACGAAAGTTGGACCGATAGTCTAATCGAACTGATAATCTCTTATATGTGAGATAATTATATCCCATGGGGAAGGGGTGCGATAGAAATTGACGAATTGAGCCAATTTCTGGATTAGCTAGTTAAATGATGAAATTGACCCTCAAGTACATAACATTTCTTTCCTTTATTGTTTTAAACATTTTTATTAAAAATTTTGAATTTTTTTTTAAACATGTATAAATTAATCTTGTGATACATAATAATTATTATTATTATATTTTTTTGTATTAGCAAAATACTAAAAGGAAATATATTTTCAATATTTAAAAGGAAAAGAATATATAAAATATTTTTTCTTCATTTTTTTTAAATTTTTTTCTAAACATGTTTTTAATTTTTTTTTTTTTTTGAAACATGTGTAACTTAATCTCGTGATTTATAATAGCCTCTTTTTTTTTTTTCCCCTTTCTATATTAGTAAAATCATAAATAGAAATATACTTCTAATGTTGTATTTAAATAAAATTAATAGTGATCTTAGTAAAATAAAATAAAATAAAATATATTTTCACACATCTAATCCAATGACAAAACTAAAGGAAATTTTTTTACGATTTCTGTTATTAAGATTTTATAGAATAAAGGACATACAATATTTTCATAGTTGTTGAGGTACCTCAACATTTTTCTACAGAAATTTAAAAACACAGAGAAAATTTAGACAAATTTCCCTATGTTTTAAAATTTTCTGGTTTGTCCAATTTCATTGATTTTTTCACAAATTTTTGTGTTTTCAAATTTCTCTAGTTTGCGTAATTTCACTGATTTTCTTTGTGCTTTGAAATTTTCTCTGGGTTGAAAATTCTCTAGTTTGCTCACAAATTTCTCTGTATTTTGACCAATTTTCTCTAATTTGTTCATAATTTTCTCTATATTTTGATCAATTTTTTCTAATTTGTTCATAATTTTCTCTATGTTCTAACTAAATCAGATAAAATCAAACATATTTCTACACAACACGTACAAAAAAGCATGTATATATATATTGGTGTATTCCATCAAATTACCAAAATGACTGAAGCTTTTTGGCGTCTCTCTTTTTGATGGTGATGGTGATATATGTTTTGTACTACGCACTACTACGTAAGCTTCATTTGGGAACATCAATTGTTAGTTTAAAAGTCAAAAAATCATTAAAAAAAATTGAAAATCTAACAAATTATATAAAAAAGTTAAAAAAAAAATTTTCTTCCTATTTTTTGCACATCTTTTAATAAAAAATTAAAAAGTCATCTCAAACATATTAATTTTTTTACCTTATATTTTAATCAAAAATTAAAAAATTATTAAAATAATTTGTTCTCAAACGATGCCTTACTTTTTATTACAGTAAGTAATATATCTCCCCAAGGTTTGGTCAATTGCTAAAATTTTCGCATTTATATAGATAAAAGTAAAGTAGCCATTATAGTTTTGAGAAAAATAGCAAAAGTAATTAGCTCAAGAAATCAAAATACTAACATACTGATGTTTGGCATCACCCAAGTACACCTTTTCTTGGCCGGAGAAATATTAGCTCAAGTCACTGACCCACTCTCTGTATTGGTAAACAACCTTTTCAACTTTTTTCTACTTCGGACCACATTGCTACCTCCGAATAGGTGTTGGACACGGAGGTGGCAGTGGTGACAATGATAGACACAACAGTCATGGTTGTTAGGTTTTTATTTTTGACAATTTCGTTTGACAAAACTCCTTTGAGTTGTAATTTTATTCGCATTTTTATTTCAGTGAGGCTATGGGTTGTTAGAGGAGAATCCAATCCGAATCGTGCTTTGCAGAGAAGTTTGTGATGTCAATACTTTGAAGATTGCCACTTCGCTGATTATTACGGGGGTCGAACTGCCCGGTCAACTCGCGGCCGAAGCAAAATGCAAAATTGCATTCAAAATTGCATGTCCGCCCTTGTTTGCTCGAGCCAAGAAATGCTCGCTCGAGCGAAGTTCGCTTAAGCCAAGGAATTCTCGCTCGAGCTAAGGATTGCGTCCATTCAAAAACCTGAAAGAGTTGATTGCTCGCTCGAGCCAAGGCACTAGTAGAAATCACAAAAGTTAAGCTCCTCGCTTCAAAATCCAGATTTCTTAAGGAGTTAGTTTTCTTCCAAATCTAGGATTACTTTTGGTTTTCTACAAATGCTTGGTTTCTTCCAAAGCTAAGGGTACTTCTCCAAATCTTCTTTTTGGATCTTAAGGTTTATATCTGGAGATATTTTGTTAGGTTTTCTTTGATGTTCTTATTGAGTATTCAACTCATGGTTTAAAAGAGAGTACATCAAAGATTTTGTTTGTTATACAAAAGAGAAAGTTGTTCTTCGGTGGATTCTGAAGAATTCGAGCCTGAAACTTCGGTGGATTCTGGAGTGGCTCATTGTAAAGACAATTCGGAGGTGAAGACAGGGTTGGAAGAGGCACATGGAGGTTGGTTCTATTAGACGTGGATTCG
Source organism: Camellia sinensis (assembly GCF_055761805.1). Taxonomy (NCBI): domain Eukaryota; kingdom Viridiplantae; phylum Streptophyta; class Magnoliopsida; order Ericales; family Theaceae; genus Camellia; species Camellia sinensis. Next base: position 146,872,929 of record NC_138970.1, read on the forward strand.
CTAGGTAATTGAGAGTATACCTGTGTAATTCCTTTAAATCTTCTTAATGGATTATTTTTGTGGCTGTTGCCCGTGATTTTTTAATCATAGTTGGAAGTGTCCAATTGTGGTTTTTCCACGTAAAATCGTTGTATTGATTTGTCTTTGATTGTTTGATTGGGATTGTTATATTCTGCTTAAAATTGGTACATAATCACAAATCAACATCTAGAATTTTTAGATTTTTCAATGATGTTAGAAGAGGCGTCGATGTGGGAGGCGGAGGAGGAGGCTACGATAAGGGAGAGGAAGAGAGATGAGAAAAAATGAGAGAGCAGATGTGATACATGGATGTGAGCGATGGACTTTACGCTACAAAAAAAAATATTATGGATCGCTCCTATTACTAAAAGTTGGAAAAAAATATTCATATCCTAAAGCAAATAAAGGATACACATTATCTTGAGTCAAATCATTCAGAGATTATTTATCTTAGGACTACTAATCTGTTACATTTCAAGCTCTCTTTATTTAATCCGTTTAAAAAAACATGACCTAAACAAGTCTGGGAATTTACAACCTATGACCTTCTTTGAAAATATATTAAAATTATCTACTCCACTAAATTCGATTTATAGAACACATGACGTTCCACTCTAATAGTAGAAGAAAATGCATAGCGATTTCGAGATAAAATGATAATAGCCTTCTTTGGTAAAACAATTTTTAAGTTAAAAGTTGGTAATTAGAAAATAGAAATTAAAAATATTTTTTTTAATTTTTGAATAATTAATTTTTTTATATTTAATTTATTTTTGTCTAATAAATTATAAATAAAAATTGCACTAAATAATTTGCCACAAACTCTCTGATTAAAATAAATTATAATCAACTTATAAAAATTGTAACAAACAGTTCCATAAATATTCCTATTATTACTAGGATGGGCGTGGTACGGTTTGAACAATTTGAGAGTAAAAGTATAAATTAAATGTCGAATTGGCAGATTGGTAAATTGCGATTTGAGCAGTTTTAGGTAAATTAACGAATTGAAAAATATTCTAATCAATTATCAAGTTTTTGTATAATATATAACACTAACGTGAATAATATTTTTCATATATATAACTAGAAATGTAAGAAAAATTGAAAAAATCAACCAAACCGATTGAACTGGATCAAACCGGCTATATTTGGTCTGTTTTTAACAAGAATCGGTCTGTGAGGTTTTTAAATTTGATTTTTTTTCGGTTTTTGGTTCGGTATCGGTTTAAACACTTTGTGCACCGATCTAAACTGAAACTGACCGCTTCAACATATATTGTATTTATAATATATATATATATATATATATATATAATCTAATAATATAATGATATTAATAAGTATAATAAATTATATATAATCTTAACTCTAACTCATTATTCTTGAAACCTTAGTATTTTTTTTTTAAAAAAAATAGTTTTTATTTTTGTTAATTTAGGAATTGAAAAGTATGTATTAAATGGGTGGTTTGAATATGTTTGAAATGGTAGACAAATAACTAATTTAATATTTTTTTATAAATTAATGATTATATTTAAAAGTGGCTCAAGTTTGAAAAATCCTAAACCGATTAAACCGATTCGGTTTCGGTAGGATTTTATGTGAGAAACGATCTATATTGGTGTTCAAAATATTAAAACCAACATTATCAGTTCGGTGTAATTTTTTACCTAAATATCGACCGTACCGAACCGAATATATCCCTATATATAACACAAACTAATTTTACACAATATTTTTCATATATATAACTACTAATTTATAATAAATTTTACATATTAAATATCTCTCACACTCATTTTTATTTTGATATTTTATTATAAATTAAAATATATATATGTATTAACTGTGGGAGCTAGAAAAATATAAGTACTAGCTTATTGGGCCTAACCTAAACAAACCCTACAATGCGTCCAGCCTAAACAAATATCACACTCCCCATCTATATAAAGGGGGCATCCCAAGTGGAAGATATGTCTCATCTCTCTCTACAGAACACACACCCCTTCAAATATATATATATATATATATTATTTACTTCTTGATTCAAAGACTAACTTCATCATCGGAGTACTCCCAGCCAACAATCCCAGTTGAGTGGCACCGACTATGTTCATCATTACAGATCTACAAAGGTGAAGCTCTTCTCTTCGTTGGATCTCTACAACATCCATGTGAGAGGATAATTCATGGTCTCACAATTGGCGTCGTCTGTGAGAATGACTGAACGAGATCAACGAAGAACACAACAAACATATTATTGTAAGTAAACGTATATTAGTTGAATTGAGGTTAGTGCGCTTTCTACAAAATTAAACTTAATTCCAAGTAATACGGCCCACAGCTGGGTCTCATTTTCATTTTGATTCCACTCGATTCGCAATATGCATATCTACGCACATATAATATTATATATCTGTGATGTAAGTAAACGTATATTGGAGGATTGTTTTTTGAATATCAATCTTGCTTGTTAAAACCAACAAGAACAAAAACAAAGCAGAGCATTTTCACTTTCTCTCTCTAAAACTGGGTTTCAGACTTTTGTTTATGGGAGTTTCATTTCGGCATTATTCAAAGGGTGGCTCTGCCAAATCCACGCCCATAATTGTTTCTTTATTTAGGATTTGTTTCTTTATTTGAAGCCTTATATATTTTTATGTTGCTTCGGTAATCATCCCGGCTGTTAGCATGATTAGCAAACTCCCAATGCCATGCCGAATGTCACCCCGGTTCTCACGTCATCAGCACGACAAAAAGATTAGCAAACTCCCAATGCCATGCCGAATGTCACCCCGGTTCTTCACGTCATCAGCACGACAAAAAGAGGTTGCCAATCGCAGGTTTCGGCACATCAAAATCCAAGACAAGTGGCCGGCAAGCGTCTATATTGTTTCCCGGGTAATAATCGTCATCACCTACCTTCCCGTAGGGCACTCCGATGGGTACAATGAATTCGGCAACCATACATATATAGCTATATTGTTTATATCAAGTCGTGCACTTCATTAACAATTTTGCATGAAAGGCTCCCTTGGCAACAATGCTCAATTTATGATTCCATACATCTCGGCAACAAAAAGCTTGCTCAGCAACATACAACGTGATATAAGATTGCATGGTTTCACGGCACTCGACCAATTGGAAAGACATGTACAAATTCCACTGTCAAGAATTATCACTTAAGCATGGCCAACTCGCCCCAACTTTAGCTCGGCAACGCTGTAGTCATCCTTGTGGTGACATGGTCGTCCGCATGAAACGGCTTAAGAACAACTTATATGGCCAATTCAAGAATCACCAAATGGGTCTTGCTCCTCTAAGAAAGGTTCTCGGCATGTAACAAGACGTGTGATCGGCAACTGATTTTTAATGCAAGCCAATTGCAGGCCGAGTTCCAAGCAATAATGCACCGAAAACATAAGCCCATTGTGGCGAATTGATCGGCAACCATTCACTCGCCGAGTTTCAATCCGATCAAGAGTTATTACATTGGTACTTCTCGGCCACTATTTTAAGTAGTTTGGGAACCCGCCTTGCTCGGCGTTGCCATTGGCCTATCAACTGTTCCTCTGCCTCCGTAATTCGGTGATGCCACTCCAATTAAATCATTCGGCAATAGCAAATAGCCAACCGACCACGTTGCCAAAATAAAGTCAAAGACCAAAGTATTGCTAGGAATTTTATTAAGCCGCCACTGTACATTTATATGCTCTCTCTCTTTTTACTTGTATAAATTTTTGCAGGTATAAAGAAATATTATTCAGCAAAGCTAAGAGGAATTACTGCTCAAGTTTTCGACAAACCCAAATAATACGCGTTGCCAAACAAGTGTTTTAGTAAGCCAACACCCAAGCGGAGAATGCCGACTAAATGTTTCGAGACGTCCCAAATGTACCAGCCCAGCAACATTACTTACTTGGCAACTTACTCGGCAAGAATTCGGAAACATTACTCTGCAACATTACTTATTTGGCATTTCATTTGGCATATCAACCTCAATATCAACGCCGCAAGATTATTCGGCACCGCTACAACTCGGCTTAGACAACTTATTCGGCTTATTATTTGGCATAACTCTGCAAACTCGCAACTTATTCAGCATTTCATTTGGCATATCAACATTAATATCAACGCCAATCTAGCATCGACAACTTATTCAGCTTTAACATCTCGGCTTCGGCAACAATATTTGGCGGCAATAATCTCGACATCGACTTCGAACTAGCATCTCGACTTGTCGAAATCCCCATTTAATAATACCATAGGATTCGTATCGGCTCAAAGAGTCCAAACCCACCAACCCAGAAGCCAAGAAGTAACCAAAGTTCGTCAAAAGTTGCGATACAGATCACATTTTCCGACAAATTGAAATTTCCAAAGCTGTCAAATTCAAGTTTTGCCCATTCCAACGTGAAGTACTCATCGCAACGAGTCTAACACAACAAACCGCGTCAAAATAGGAGCTCAAACAAAGCCGTACCAGCTACTCAAAGTTTGCCCAAAAAATGCCTAGTTTCGCTGGAGAAGACGACATCCAGCCATACAAAAATTTATCCAGTGCTTCCCAGTTGCATTACATCCTGTTAATTTGAGCCTTCCGATTCATTTTGGGTACAACTACGCTATTCGAAGTCCGATTACAATGATCCAATAGTCGTTTCCAACTATTTGTCACCTCCTGAACACATCCGTATGGTCAAAATTTGCAAAAAAAAAAAAAAAAAAATTACCGATTTTATTCAAAGAATTGAGCGCAATGGCTCACTTCACATGTCAACAAGCACCCTACTTTGTCTCGGCTTCATTCCGATATCACCATGGCACCGAACAAGGGCACGGAATCCGTTTCAAATTTTTATCGGCCTACTCGGCAATTTTGGCCCATATCTATTTTATTCCTTCCGAATAACAAATTTTATTCAAAAACAATGGGGCAAGTATACGTTACACAAGAAACTCAACTTCAATAAATTAGCAACCATTGCCAACCAAGTTCTTTGCAAATCCAACTCCGAAGGGATGCCGATACACCGTGAAGCTAAGAAAAATCGTCGACCAAAAGATCGGCACAATCACCAACCCAAGTGTTGCTGACCAACTTTTTGGCAAAATCACATTATATATGAAACGGACATCGATGTTTTGACACTAGTTACTCGGCAGTGTATCAACTTTACTCAGCAAAATTATTCGACCATTATTAATTCAACATTATGCATGATCATTATTCGGCCGTGCATCAACTTTATTCGGCTAAGCAACATTATTTGTCAACGTTATACATTGTCAAACTTTATGCAGCAACATTGGCCACAGTATTCAGCAACTTTATTCGCCTAACAACATTATTTGGCAAAACAATTGCCTACTAGGACATCTTAGTCAATTTTTCGCTTTCCAATTGGGCACGTCAACCGATCATCATCTCGCCACCTTTGATATGCATGCATACTCGGCCAACTTGGTACAAACATTACAACGACATTTACTTGAGTTACACACTCCCGCTCCTTTTCACACCGCTCCAAGTAAACGCCAATTTTGGGGCAATACACTACACACTTGGCAGCCAACCGTTAGCACTTGGCAGCCGGCAATTCACATCTGGCAATCAGTTCGCATATTGTTGTGCGCCGTCATTTTACTAAAGTCGAATCTTCCCTGCAACATAGGGCATTGGGAATCTATATTCCTTCCGACTAACACCTGTCATTCAAAAGCAATGGGCAAGTCTACCTTGGACTAAACGCAAACCGAGCAACTCGGCAATTAAATAGTTGGTCCAATATCTACTTGACAATTCTTTACAAGCGGAGCAATATTATTGGTGATTAACATGTCCACCTTATTCGGTATAGGATGCATTATTCAAAGTCCTTGCCATATTGGCACTTGATTGCCTCTTAAAATCAGCAAAAGTCTCCAAGTACAGCGCAATCTTCGCACTCGACACAAAGCGCCGTTAACAAAGGCCGACACCCATGCCCGGGGGTTAGAATGTCGAGGCCTACACCCATGCCCGGGGGTTAGAATACCGCAGCCTACACCCTTGCCCAAGGGTCATAATATCACGACCTATAGCCCTTGCCTGGGGGTAACAATATCGTGGCCCATCGTTATGATTTGTTTGTATTCCTTTCTAGGTTTTAGCTCCCCCCCCAATCCTATGGTCGACATATATACATTTATATATACATTCAAGATATACGTACATTTATACATACATTCAAGCATACATGCAATCATTCATTCATACATTTTATTCATTTATCCAAAGTGTTCTTTATCAAAAAACCTAACAGCTATTTGAACAACGTAACTTGGCAAGAAAAAACTTTCATTCCTTCTACCACAAACAATGAAAGTTTTGGGACAATTGTGGGAGCCAGAAAAATATAGGAACTAGCTTATTGGGCCTAACCCAAACAAAGCCTACAATGGATTCAGCCCAAACAAATATCACACCCCCCATCTATATAAAGGAGGGGCATCCCAAGTGGAAGGTATGTCTCATCTCTCTCTTCAAATATATATATATATATATATATACTATTTACTTCTGGATTCAAAGACTAACTTCATCATCAGAGTACTCCCGGCGAGCAACCCCGGTTGGGTGGCACCGACTATGTTCATCATTACAGATCTATAGGGGTGAACCTCTTCTCTTCGTTGGATCTCTACAACATCCATGTGAGAGGATAATTCATAGTCTTACAATTAACTATAACGAAACAGAACGATTTCAAAGGTAAATTATAAATTTTAAAATTTAAATCACGATAAATAAATAAAACTTGATGCATTTTAACAAATTTAATCATATTTTGCATCGCTCTAATTGTTACTATTAGGCTTATTGAGCTACTATAAGATCACGTGGTACGATAGACCTACTTGCTCAAAAAATAGTAGATAAGAAATTAGCAGATAGATAGGTGTACTTGGTGGTTGTTGGTTTACTTACCAGCCAGTGAGCCAAGAAGCAAGTGGGCCCCAGTCATTGCCGCATAGTTTGGCACTCCAGAAGTAGAGCCCACCAGAGGTTGGGTATGCAGAGCAGATCTCAGCCATTGAAAGGCCCACTATGAGTGTGAACCCACCCACTATGGGCCACCCCCATATCATTGTCATTGGGCCCCCATACGTCAGCCCATAATTAAATGTTGTGGTTAGGCCCGTTATTACTGATATGATAGAAAATGTCACTGAAAAGTTGGATATTGCCCTACGAAAACAAACACTCCACATTTATCACCACTAAGTTGGTAATTTGTCTATATTATGAAAGGGACATTTCCACTGCTTTTCTTTAATTTATGATTTTGTGTAAAAATATATTACTTTCACTTGCTTTTGGAAGGGAGTATTTATATGATTTTTATTGTTAAAGTGATCAAAAATATATGAACTTATAACTAATAGAGATAAGATAATATTTACTAATAATTAAAAAAAAAATATTGCAATAACTCTCACTTAGAGCCGGCAATATCACAAATTTTAGGTGAATTATACTTTTTCCTCTTTATCTTTGATCATTTTTCTACTTTGATTCTTAAAAAAAAAAAAATTCCCGCACTTTGACCCTTCATTTTTCAAATTTTCTCAATTTACTTCTAAAGCTAATTGCCGTGTAAAATTAGAAAGAAAAAAAAATGTCTCTCACATTACATTTATAAAAAAAAACCTTTAAAAATCAAAGAAAAAAAATAACCAAACATAATGCTAACAAGGTGTAATTTATCCATAAAATATACACCACCTTTCACACCGAAATTTGCACAACTTTATGGTCTAAAAAAATTGCGTAAAAAAGTTAGGAAAGTGTTATTAGTCACCTTTCCGGAACTCATTTTCATAATTTAAATTATTTATATTTTAAAGTATAATATACTTGTAAAAAAATTAAGAAAAATTTACCCATAAGTCCTAGTTTTTGAAACGTTGAATCATTTAATCCTAAAAGTTTTCTTATGCTCCATTTAGTCTCATTTTTACATCAACATGATGTGAATGATGTAAATGATCTGATGTTTCATTTTATAATTTCAAAATTTATTGAAATCTGATGAACATTAGATGTTTTTCATCCTATATTTTCAAACATTATTGAAATTTGATGAACATTAGATGTTTGAAATCCAATGTTTGTAACATGACTCTGATGTTATTAACATTGTAATGGGACCTTTCAGTCTATAAGAAAACTTTTAGGACTAAACAGTGCATAAGTTATTAATTTGGGATTTATTGGTGCATCCCCCAAAAATTAAATTGACCAAAGATTAATAATCCTTTTATCAAATCATATTTATATTTAATTTTATATTTCAAATTAGAAGTACCATTCATTTTTTTAGATAAAAATTTAATTTAATAAAAAGACTATTAATATTCGATTAACTTGATTTTTTATAAATATATTCTACGCTATATATTTTTTAAAAAATAAATAATTAATTCAAATTATCAAAATAAATATCAGAATAAGCCCAATAGAACGTGGATCAATAGCCCCTGGGCGTGTTTACAAACATTTCAAAGGAATGTATATCTTAAGCCATTTTCAATTATTTACCAATTCTTTCATTAAATTTTTATGGTTTTTTTTTTTTTTTTGATTTACCTCTTATCTCAATTTTTTTTCCATCAAATTTAATAAAATAAAAATCATTTCTAATACTTCATCTTTTTATAAAATTTAAATTTGATAAGGATTAGATAAGTTTTCAATTTGATAAAAAAAAAAAAAAGACTCCCCTCGATTTAATAAAGGATTAGAAGTGAGTTTCATGGAATTTATAAAGAAATAATGAAGGATTGGAAATGCTTTTATACACCTAAACTTTAGTTATAATAATTTATAAGAACAAAATTTTACCAAGCTCAATCGCAATTTGTCCTCTTTTTTTTTTTTTTTTTTTGCTTTCATGTTAATGTGAATTAAACTCAATTTTATTTTAAATTTTAAAAATATTTTTTCAAGTTTTCAATCTGCATTTTTTTATTTTTAATAAATTATTTTAACATTTTAATCATTTTTTAAAAATTTTAAATTCATTTGATCTAGACACACTTATACAAAAACAAAAATAAAAACAAAAACAAAAAATTAAAAATTCATTAAATATAACAAAATACAAAAATATACTAAATTTTTATAATTTTTGTATTCAATAAACTGTGTTTTTAAATGTACCTGAATTAAGTGAATCTAAAACTTTTGAAAATTAATTAAAAAAAATTTAAAAATTTAGAAATAAAACAATACAAATTAAAAACTCATAAAATTATTTAGTTTTTCTAAAGTTGTCATCTTAACTTAATAGAGCGTTTGGGCTTGGAATGCCCATTTTTTTGATCGATTTCGGTGATTCGAATCATTCACTTTTTAAAACTCATTAAAAAGAATATTCACATAAAAAATCAAGATGATTAGACATAGACAACTATATGTTTGAATCATATTTGTTTCAAAAAAATAGACTACAAATATAATTCCATAAATAGCCATCCATTTTTTTAATACAAATTTGATACAAACATATAATTACTGATATCTAATTATTTTGATTTTTTATATAAATATTTTACTTAGCAAGTCTTAAAATGTAAATTGTTAGAATTGTCGAAGACTATCCCAAAATAGGCCTATCAAATCCAAACACTCTCTCAAATTAAGATAGCTAACTTGAGAGAAACCCAACCATTCAAAAACTCTAAATTAATAGATTTTTAAAATATGTGTTTGTTAAAAATGAGAAATTTTACTATAAACACCCACTACCGTATCCACTCCTAAATTATATCATTTTTTTTCTTTTAACTATGATTAATTTTATTTTTCATGACCTTATTTTAGTTATGATTCATGAAATTTTTAGTTATGTCTTGTATGTTGTTTGATTATAATATATATTTTTTTAATTATGACGCATAAAGTATGAAATTATATAATTTTTTCTTTAATTATAAGAGTAAATTACAAATACATTTCCTGGGATTTAATTAAAATACTAATCGTCCCCTGTAGTTTTAAAATTAAATTCCACCCTTGAGGTTTTTAATTTCATAGCAAATCGTCCATTTTATTAATAAATCATTAACTCAATTAATAATTTTTAATAATAATATAAATATATTTCAATTAATAATTTTGATAATTTTACTATTGTATAGGAGAGCAATTATTAATTTTATTATTTTAATTAATTCAATTAAATAAAAAATTCTAACAGGGAATATTTATAATATTTCAAATTACAAAAGATAATTTATACTTTAAACAAAATTTTAAAAAAATGTATTTATATTTTTCTCTAATTATAATATTATATATATATATATATATATGATACACAGTCTTTTAAAAATATGTACCATAATCTTTTTCCATAAAAATACACATACATATGTGAATTACAAATAGGTACAGTTTTTTTGCTTGAACTGCACAGAAATTGTTTAAACAAATTTGAAATTAAACAATTTTGAAGCGAACTAATCAAATCAAATGAACCTGAAATTGAGCTTAAGTTTGAGAACATTTGCATTAGAGAATATATATATATATATACACATATATATGTGTGTGTGTGTAGAGAGAGAGAGAGAGAGGAGAATGGAAGAGTACGTACGAGAGGCTGCGACTGAGCTCTTGTTTGTAGCCGAGCTGCTTCAATCGGTGGGCATCGTCGGAGGAGGAAGCGACGGCGACGATGTCGTCGTTGGCCGGAAGAGACTGATAGGGACCTCCTCCTCCTCCTCCTCCTCCTCCTCCTCCATCTTCGAATGCCCCTATTTGATTTTCCATTTTCCATACACCTTTCAACTGTTTCCTCTTTCCAATTTATACTCACTATATACTATAATTTTATGTTTTTTATTTTTTTTGGTTGCTTTTAGGGAGCTGCAATCTAACAGTCAAACAATGGAGACAATTAGAGTTGCCCTGCACATATTATTAAATAGCTAATTAGGGTGATTAGCGGATATTTTGATCCGTTTAAATTAATCGAATCGAATTAATCCGTCGTATTTTGGATAGAGGTGTAATGACAAGTGAATGGTTGCGGATTGATTTTTTTTAATCTATCTAGTTTGGACGGATGACAAATTTGAGGTTCCTATGGCCGCAACCGAACCGTCAAACCGCAAGCACCCCTACTAATTTGTAAGACATTATATTTTCAATTTGTTTAGATATTCTGTTTGCGTTTTCGATTGAAAAAGAGTTTTGATATTCTGTTATGTTTTCAATTTATTTTCAATTTGAAAATTCTTTTATCAAATGACAAATGTTGATATTTTGTATTTTTATGTGGAAAAAATAAGGCTTAGTTTTGTCATTTAAAAAAAAAATCAAATTAAATAATTTTTGAATAAAAAAAAATAATGAAATAGTTTTGATAATGCATGATTTTCTTATATGTATTTATTGTTGGTATTTGACAATTTACTTAATAATTTTTTAATTATGTTGAGTTGGATTGTTATCCAAAAAAAATATATTGATTGATTTTTTCTAATCCAACAATCCGGTAGACGGATGGCAGGTTGAAGATCTCCCGACCGCAACCAAACTGCAAAAACTCCTATAGCTAATCAATATGAAAAAATTTATTCACATAAAATTTTTACAAAATAAATTTGAAAATAATAATGTATAAATATTATTATTGTAAATAAATTTAATTTTAATGATATTTTATTTTAAAATAAAAAATTTCACAATAAATCATATTATTTATAATTTCTCATTTATTAAGATTAATGCGTAAAAAACATCAGGATACAACCTCATAATTAACGATATTATTTTAGACAGATTCTGAGAAGCATGTGCATGGGGTGTGCTCAAATGTCTCAAGTTTAAAAAAAAATTTAGGTATAAACAATTTTTTTGGGATAATTCATAGTTCTGACTTTAATTGAGAAATAAAACCAAATTAACGGTTTTAAGGTTGTTACATATTTGCAGAGCTAAACTGTAGTTATCTAATAAGTTTTTATTTTTTTATTTTTGTGATTCAAAACAAAGATCGAGAGGTCAATCATATACAAGTTGAATTTTTAGGCCAGAGGTAAATGTTTTTTAGACAGTAAAAATATGCATTAACTCTAGAGTTTATTTTTTATTTTGAATTTTGAGTTAAATTCGCTTTATCCCTTGTGGTTAAAGATTAGAGTAGTTTACCTCTTTAAAGTTTAAAAATATGCAGAGAACTCTGTGTGATTTTGGATTAAATTACAATCCTAACTCTATTAACGGTAAAAATGAAATGACCTTAATACCCTTTTGCCCATTTGGCTTATTTTTTTACTTTTCTTATTTTCTTTGACTCTTTTCTATTATACAATTTTTTTTTCTTTATTTAACTAACATTAACTTAATTAAATCACAAATTATCCCTAAACCTCTAATTATTTATTATAAATCACATCATACACATAATTTCTAATTTAAATAAAATTAATTTAATTAAATTACAAATTATCCCTAAATCTCTAATTATTTATTATGAGTTCCATTATACACATAATTTCTAATTTAAATAACATTATTTTAATTAAATCACAAATTATCCCTAAATTTCTAATTTAGTAAGGAAAACGCTATAGGCCCACTATCTTTCAAAGGAACTAACCGTTTACATTATATATATATATATATATATCTAGCGGCCGGGCACACGCGATGCGTGTGTAATTTCTTTTTGAATTATAATATGAATTTTGTATTATTTTTCTAATAATATACATATAAATAAAATGAGTAACTATGTACAATGTAATATTTGATATTAACGTATTTGATAAATAAAATACCCGTACATTAAAAGATGTACAAATCTTTGCCAAAATACAATATTTACTAATCTTAACTAAAAAATATGTACAACAAAAATTCCTATAAAATCTGAATTTGGTAACATGAGACTAAAGATCATACAAATCCTGCAAAAAAATATATACGATATATGTAAAAATTAGTTTGCTAATAATATACATTGATTAAATTAAAATTTTACGTTGTTAAAGTGAGGCATAATTATACATATGCATACTTTAGCTTATACAGTACAATAATTACTTTGGTTTTCTATAAACAAAATTAAAAACCTACATTTTGACATAGATTGACATAGTCTATTTTTTTCTCCAAGGAAACTAATAACATAATGAAACTTTTTATTTTATTTTTTAATTAAGAAAATAAAATGTATACTTAACAGTGTACACACAAAATATCAAAATACAAACCCATACTCTTGGAACACTTACAATAAAAAAAGATTTGATATATACAAATAAAAATAATAAAAAACTATTAATATAAAAAATAAAATAATAAAAATGCAAAAAAAAAATATTTTTTTTAAAAAATAAATTTTAATACTGTTATTTTAAAAAAACAACGGATACCCAAACATAATATTCTTACAATACTTATAGTAGCCAAAAAAGAAAAAGAATATTTACAATAAAAAAAGATTTGATTTACATAAAGAAAAATAACAATTACAGTGAAATAGATTTGATATAAACTAAGGTCTCGTTTAGCAAGTGACTTTTTTAGCTAAAAAGTCAAAAAGTCACTAAAAAAATCAAAAAGCCAACAACTCATACCAAAAAGTCAAAAATTCTCTTTTCTTTCTACTTTTTGCACATCTTTTCGTAAAAAGCCGAAAAGTAATAGTCTATTTTTTTCCCCAAGGAAACTAATAACATAATGAAGCTTTTTATTTAATTTTTTAATGAAGAAAATAAAATGTATACTTAACAATGTACACACAAAATATCAAAATACAAACCGATACCCTTGGAACACTTACAATAAAAAAAGATTTGATATATACAAATAAAAATAATAATAAACTATTAATATAAAAAATAAAATAATAAAAATGCAAAAAATAAAAAATAAAAAAAATAAATTTTAATACTGTTATTTTTAAAAAACAACAGATTTTAAGAATGTTGAATTGTTTTTTTAAACACACATAAAATTAAGAAAACAAAAAACCAAAAAAAAAAAATCACAATTTTTGCTACTAAAAAAAAAAACCCAAAAAATCACAATTTCTGAACTAACAGAGAACTCAATTGTATATACCGAATATTTGTATATAATAAACGTGATGTTTTTTTAGTTTATGATTGAAATTAATATTATTTATAATTTTAAGTTTGACCAAATCATATCAAAATTCTATTTATCATAACCATCTATTTGCAATCCTACCACACCAGATCAAATCTCTTTTCTTTTCTTCCTCAGAACTCCATTGCAACTGATGATAAGAAGATGAACCTAGAAAGTCTAAGAATGACTTCACAATAATAATGACTTCACAATCAACCAATTTCAAAACACACACACACATAGAAAATTGCAAAGTATAGAGGATAAGAGAGAGATCTTGAGTGAAGATCTGGATCACTGAGACCAACCAATAACTTCTCTCAAATCTAACGGTGTCTCCCACTCCTATATATATATATATATATATGTTGACTCAACCCACGATCTTTATAGAGTTTAAGAACCTCAATGAAATACTCAGATTAAACTTTTTTGATTCCAAAACCATGAAAGTTGTACTTCTTCAAACTGTTTCGGTCCTGGTCTACCAACATTCCATCGTTCTTGGTTCACTAAGGCTCTCTACTTCGCCTAGGATTTCTCTGGTCAATCGCCGGACTGATTTTACTCCAGCGAATGGAATACGAAGGGTTTCGTTAGATTTGGAGTAATTTATCATCGTGTATTACATTAATATTGGCATTATCAACATTACGTAACATTTATAGATTGAAAATGAATTAAACCTTGATACCGGGGAAGAGAACTACAACGAAGATACAGTTGAGATACAAAATACAGTTGTCACGACCCCATTCCGTCCCTAGTAGAATGGTGCCGTGATGGCCAATAATCCGAGATTACCAAAGGCCAACTTGCAAAGATTCACACACAATCAGAGTACACATATGGGGCTTACATGTGCGGAAGCAATAAATTTAAAACTAAATAGTCCACAAGAGCTGTGCATAGATCAAATGAAATGACATACATCTTAATATAGCTTACAACTTGGATACAACAAAATAAAGTACAAAATACATCTTGATCAAAAGGCTTCTCAAGCTGACATATACAAAAGAAATAACTACAAGCCAAGAAGCATAATCTTCAAGATGCTACAAAACATGAATCCAAAAACATCTTACAACAATCATCTAGGCGTCACCGCCTTCCTGCTCGTCACCTACATATATAGAGAGAGAGTGATCTTGGATACTCAGTGAATGATACCAGTAATAAAGGTTTTGCATGAATGATACTCAAGTTCTCTTTTCTAACAATACATAGCATAACTTATACAAAATCAAGGGATGAACCAAGTCCATCAATCAAGTCTTTCAAATCTTCAAGGGACACTTCCTAGCATCAATATAATGCAAGGGATGACATTCCGAACAAAACAAACCCACGCGGAAAACCGTCAGTGGCAAAACAAGGGTGCAGTTGCATTATAGTCCCCTGGCACTAAGGACTTTCAAAACAAGGGTGCAGTTGCATTATAGTCCCCTGGCACTAAGGACTTTCAAAACAATGGTGCAGTTGCATTATAGTCCCCTGGCACTAAGGACTTTCAAAACAAAAGTGCAGTTGCATTATAGTCTCCTGGCATTAAGGACTTTCCCAAAATGTCATCAAAACAAATATAATACTTGATACCAAAAACTAGGGATAATCATTCATGTTTGATTAAATACTTTTCCAAAACAAAGCAAAACAAAGCTTTCATCAAAACATTATAACATAGCTTTATTAAAAATGCCACTCACATAGTTCTTCGGGTGTAGGAATTACAAGCAAGGATCCAAGGCCTACAAGCACATAATAAATCCCATTGAATGCGTTTCAATAAGACAAGGTGAGATGCTCAAAGATGGATATAAAATGCATCCTTAAAACAAGCTTTAGATGACAGGAAAGGATCTCGGTATTTCTTTCAAAAATCAAGTCAAAACAAGGCAAAACATGTTGGGAGTTACAACTCTGCCTTTTCATCTCGGAAAAACATACTGGGTACCAACCAGGTCTAGGCCAAGGTCCCACACCTCTTGGCTAAGGTGTGTTCCCGACGACCACATTCAAGGAAATGAAGTCTGGGAAAATCTGGGTTTCCCTCTTGAAGAACATGAATGCTAAATTCATAACTTTTATTCCAAAATCTGAGATTTCATGAGATGAGTTCGAAAACATGGACCTGGGTACCCATACTTGAAGATCTTATGGAAACAAACACAAAAACATGGAACTTGCTACAAACTTTCAGATCAAAACATGGTTTTTCTTCAAGAACACATGAACATCATTTTCTCTTTCTAAACAAACTTTAAATCAATGCATGGCTCATGAATCAAGCTGGATCATGCAATACAATCGGATCAACATAAAGAATAACAAGAGTAAATCAAGATTCTAACCTCAAGACACGGATTAAACAGCTCAAACTCTAAAGATCAAGCTTGGGATCTAGCTCTCTTACTCCAACTTCCTCTTCTCTTCCTAGAGCCTCTCTCTCTACCATGCAAGAGATATGACACAAAATGATATAATTCTAACTCTGCCGGCTGACTAAACCCTCTGCTGGGACACGTGGCAACGGCTGGTTAGATCTCCTCAAAAAAGTGACAGAATGACAAGACAAGTGTATGACAATGTGTATATAACAAGTAAGGTAACATGGGTACTCCGACATGTAAATATCTCGGCTAGGACAAAGCTTCGGCAAGTAAGGTCTCAATGATCTCGTCTAGGAAGGACAACACTTGGCCTAGCTATCACGACCCAAACCCGCCCCTATGGGTTTAGCACCGTAACCGGCCAGTAATCCGAGATTACCGAAGGCCTGCTTAACAGTAATACAGAGTACAGGGGCTGGCGGAAGCCAATACAGTAATTAAACAATGTCCAATGAGCTGTAACAGTCTGCATGCCAAAAAGACTTATTATTCAAATATATATATACAGTCGAACAGAACAGTATGCACATATATACAATCATTCAGTCAGGGACCTAATCCCTATTAAACAGTACAGTACAGTAAACAAAACAGTTACAGAGACAGAAGGGGAAACTAAACACCCCTAAGCCATAACTTGACAGGCTCGGAACCTCGTATTGAGGCACATAGGTTGGCTTGACAAAACTGGAGTTTACCCCGACGCTTTTAGCTGCGGTCTGGTGCCTGTACACCTACATATATATATAAGCAGTGAGCTAAAGCCCAGTGAATAACACAATGCGTAAAGGGGGTTAAGAATGAATGTCCTTACAGTAATGAAAACAGTTCATTAAATCAGTATTTCAGTCGTTCAGTCAATGCAGTCATATGTGGTACATCCATTAGCATAGCAGTACAGTAAACAGTAGATCTAAAAAGACCGAGCAGTAAATGATGGCCATCAGTCAGTAACAGTAGTGGTTCCAACAAGGGAACCGACAGAGATCTCTGTAGCAGTATCAGTAAATAGTAGGTGCTAAGAATGCCACAATACAGTTCAGAATATAGGACATACATTCATTCAGTTAATAGTAATCAGTTCAGAAAGCAGTACAGTTCAATTGTTGAGAAGATAATCATTTTGAACATATCTTTACACAGATGTTACTCACAGAGTTCTGGGCTACAGTAAAGCTAGAGCGTGTCCCCAGTCGCCAACCCTACACAGTTACAGATTAACACACACTAAGCTACACAGTTGGGAAAGATAACAGCTTAATCCCTAATGCCTCGGTGTGTTTCTACATCTATATCCTCCTTAGGATGTCTTAAACTAGGCCTAAGGATGCCTAGAATGAGATGAGGATGTAAAGATGCACTTTTAAAAGCATTTTTAGACTTTTCGGAAAACAAGGGTCACGCTCGAGCGTAGGCTACTCCGCTCGAGCGGACATGCAGACAAAGGTTTCCGCTCAAGCGTAGACTTACCCGCTCGAGCGTTCTGTAAAACAGAACAAAAGTGCTGGATAGATGAAAATCACGCTCGATTGGGCGCTCGACACCCGCTCGAGCATGAGACACAATGTCCCGCTCGAGCGTCAATTAATCCGCTCGAGCGGACTTCAAAACAGAACAAAAATGCTGGGAGCACGATTTCCACGCTCGAGCGCCAGTCACCCCGCTCGAGCGTGAGTCCAAATTCTGGAAATTCTAGATTCGAACCTCAAGCTCAAAACCAAGTTTTAAAACATAAATTTCGATCCTCTTGGGCCAATTTTCCAGAAAACACATCAAAACTCATACTATAACATGATTCTAAAGCTCAATTGTAAAATCAAAGCCTAAGGGTGTTTCAACTAAATCCAATTCAAACCAATTTCATGAATACGAAAAGCACGCAAACATGCATGGATTAAAACTATTTCAAAGCTTCAATTTGATGCTCTAAGGAGCCAATTGTTCCAAAACAAGATGAAAACATGGACTTAACATAGCCATGAGCATGCATGAGACAATTCTCCATGGAATCAACTCAAATTCAACAAGTCAAACATGCATGCATGGAATGAGTTCCAATTCAACATTAATGAACCAATTCATGCCTTAAATCACTAAAGGCTCAAGAATTATGCAAGAATAAGTTCAAATACACAATAAAGAAGGTCAATGATTTACCTTAGGTCTTGGATTATGGGTCAATGTTGCTAACAACCTTCAATTCTATCTAGATTCAAGCCAATTCACAATGAAACAAGTTGAAATCAACTCTTCTAGCTCCTCTCTCTCTCTCTAAGGTCGGTTGTGTGCAAGAAGTGGAAGAAGAAATGTTTTGTTTGAGTGTATGAGGAGATCAAAAGGGGTCAAGTAGTGGGCCACTCTAGTGGCAAAATGGTAAATAAGACCAACTATGCAATTTAACTCATTTTAATCTAATTTAATCATACCTAATCAATTTTCAGATAAATATGCTATAAAATCACATAAATTACGATGATCATAAAACACTAATCGATTTCCGGTTCGGCCGCTGATAAGGCCTTCAATTAGCAATTCAAACATAAAAACACAAACAGATAATCAAACAATCAAACAGATAGACATACAATTGAACAGATATACTAAGTCAATTCAGTTTCAATTTCAGTCAGTCAGTTCAGTAGTTTATTCAGTTCACTTATCAATCATAATCAGTTCAGTTTAACGGTAATCAGTAGTTTATCGGTAAACAGTAACGAGGGTTGTTACACTAGCAGTGCCACACCTTGGCCTAGATGTGCCATACCTTGGCCTAGGTCGTACTAGTCCAGGGACAAGATCACTTTGGTATAACATCTCGGCCTAGATAATACACATCTCGGCCTTGGTGATAAACACCTCGGCCTAGATAATGACATCTCGGCCAACATGTCAGGGTGAGGATGGAGATCAACCAATGTGGTTCCAAGATGGTCCTAGGTGTAAGAAGTTCAAAGGTGTAACCTAGGCTTAAGATGACCTTGACTAAACTCACACCAACCAAGGAACAAAACATATAAGCAACACTTAAACGAAACTAATCAAAATATGCAAGGATGCAAACCTAATCAATACAAGGATCATGCAAAAATGTACGTAAGAATGACAAGGATAAAGTGAGGGTTGCTACAACAGTGAAGATACACATTCATACAAAAGAGAACTTACTAAATAGAAACATTCAACCAATCATATATCCATAGGATGCTTTCAGAAGAGAAGTTTCAGAATTTTTTATGCAAAATACAATGAAGTTGTTAAGAATATTTTAGTGAAATCAGATGAAAATGCAAAATGCAATGATGTTGTAACTACCTGAGGAGTGGAGATGTGGAGAGTGGGACGTGGGAAAGTGGATTTGGTTGTTTTAATTTACAATTTTACCCCTAATTAAAACTGATGTAAGTGTAAGAAATTAAGGTCATTTTAGGAAAAATTGGAAAAAATTCCTGAGACGTGGCTTCATGACACCAAAACTGCTGTTCCCTTTTAATAATAGAATAGATATATTTTAGAGGAACTGTACACAATACATATACATGTGTATATTAATTGCTGCCATGAGTTGAAAGTCTTGCAATAGAAATAATGGTTGATAATGGTGTTGGTATTTTTTTCATAATAATATTAGGAAAATATATAAAATTAAATTAAATAGAAATGAGAAGGTAATTGTTTTTTATTATTAAATAATGAAATATAGAATAAACTACAGAACTAAAAATACATGAATGAATTGGATTATATCATGAAACATATTACAAAACGGATTTATATAGACATACAAAATAATATATAAGAAATAATTTCAATCTAAAAGTTTGAAGAATAAAGGATAAGAGACGCAAACTGAAACCTGTGTAATACCACAGTTTCTTTAAAATAGACTCACCGTCTCTTAATGGGTGCTGAAGGTACACTGGCGTCTGTCTGCCAGAATACAACGGTCGAAACAAATTCATGCAGAAACACCTTCCGAATAGTTTCGACGAACTTGATAATAACAGCTCTCTCTCTCTCTCTCTCTCTCTCTCTCTCTCTCTCTCTCTCTCTAATAGGAATCAAAGAAGGGGCTAGCAAAAAAGATAGGAAAATTTTTCTTTGGTATAAAAATCATCTCCAACTTTATTATCTCAAAATACCATCTCATTTTCCATAAAAAAAAAAAATCTCTTCAAAATTATCTTACTAAGTTGGAGGGGAAAGTCTCTATTTATACTTGTAGAGGAGAACCTTAACATCAATAAGGCTATCAAATTAACCAAGGCCATACAAAGGTTCAAAATTCAAGGTCATTAATAGAGTCATCAACTCCATCATCAAAATATGAGAGTTACAAAAGTCTAAAACTTTTCATGTGCTTAACATATACAGATAAATATGTATATAATGATGTTTGAATAATTCAAACAAATAGGTCGCAAAATGGATACAGGTGTTGAGTCACAACCCGATCCAAACCCAATCTCAAATACATATATAAGCACAGCCCAGTCCAAGTTCAAGATTAAGTCCAAGTCCAAGATCAAACCCAACACCATGCATAAGCACAAGCCTAGGTCCAATCCAAACAAAGATTAAGTTCAAATCTAAGCCCAACTTGTATTAATGCCCACTTTATGAGACAATTCTCATTCACAACCTAATG
The DNA here is from genome assembly GCF_055761805.1 of Camellia sinensis. NCBI lineage: Eukaryota > Viridiplantae > Streptophyta > Magnoliopsida > Ericales > Theaceae > Camellia > Camellia sinensis. The sequence continues at coordinate 146,894,143 of NC_138970.1, forward strand.
GTTTCGGCTCATTATTTTTGTATTGCAATCTTCTCACTTAAGAGAATACAAAATCACTCAGACTCACTTTATTCAGCGACTGGGTCCTATTTTAATTTCTCATTAAAGTTGTCAAAAAATCATTATCTTCCAACGAACGGGTATTCTATTTCTATGAGAATGATGATCGTGCTTCGAAATAGAAAAGGCAACAGTGAGGGTAGATGGGTTGGAAGAGGAGCAACGGTGGTGAGGGCCCGTCTTAAGATTTTCGGGATCAAGGCAAAATCTTAAAATTGGAAGCCCTTTAAATATATATATATATATAAATTATTTATCCAAAATTTTAGCTTAAAGGTGTATAATGTAAATTCAAAATTAATTTAATACAAACCATAATTATTAAAAAATATTGTAGATAAATGATAATTAAGTGCTTGTAATTTTGTTTACTAATACTGTGAAAACCCCACATTTAATTATTCTTAAAAGAAAATAAATTAATTAATTTTATCTACAGTCTATCTGAATTGTATATTAGTGTAAAAGTTAGTTTTAAATTAACCAAATTCAATCACTAACAAAGACATTATTAAGAATAATAATTTTGTGGGTGTTCAATATTTGTTGTTTGTAAATTATTTTAATTAGGATTCAATATGATAATTATTCTTAGTAAATACCTTAGTTAAAAATCTTAGTGTATCAATTTTCAGAAACCCACACAAATACAAATACAAATACAAAAAAAAAAAAAAAAAAAAAGGGAATCAAACCTTTGCAGAAATTCGGTGGAGGCTTTCCACATGTTGGTTTGCATGCTTGTTTAGGGAAGAAGAGCTGATTATACTCTTGGAATTGAGGGAAAGAGAACTTAGAATGAAAAGAAAGAAAGAGAAAGAGAGAGAGATATGTGCTCAACAAGCATTGTATATATATATATATGTATATGCATGCAAGCCTTCATTGTATATAGATGTGCATGCAAGCATTCGGTGAAAAAAAAAAAAGAAAAAAAAAAGAGAGAGAAATCCCTGAAGTAACCAAGCTTAGTAATAGGAGAGGAAGAAGAGTAGGAGATTAAGGAAGCCAAAATTCTCAACCATTTTGTCACCCTATTACTAAGTAAGAAAACCCTCTCAACCCTCTCATTTTTTTTATATTTGAGATTTTCAGATTATATACATATGATAAAATGTCTAAACTTGTAGATAGAATTTTATTTATAATTGTATGAAAATTTATGATGGTACATCAAATTTGGACTTGCATGTGTAGTTTATGCCATTAAAAAGATTATTGAAGATGTTATTTGGCCCTTTAAATCTGCCATAAAGTTGTATGAATTTTTAGAAATTTTTATACTCAAATTTTGAAGATGATTTCTTCTACAAAGTTATTGATAATGATGTCTAGTTCACCCAAAAAACATTTCAACAATTATTGAGTTTTGTACGAATTTATAAATATTTTTAACCAAATCTGGAGCTATAGGCAGATTTTATTATGTGTTTGAAAAATCATTAAAATTTTTATATTAAACCAAATCTGATAATTTCTAAGAAAAAAATGAAATTTGAGAAGTCTAGTTTCATAATAAATTTTTAGATCATGGAATTTATTTATAAATATAAGTATGAAATTAATTTAAGAAAATGTGATAAATCTGTGTCATAAACACTCTTGGAATTTTTAAGAATTATTTATAATTTATTTTTGGAAAATTCTTTCCGAAAAATGACAATAACATGTTTATTGAGTATTTTGTATATTTATATGAATTTTAGAGTTGTATAAGTAATTTATTTTTAATTGTAATTGCAAGATATACATTCTGAAAATTTTGACAGATTAAGGAGGAATCAAAAACTATCTCTTCAATTGTTTATTTATAACTTATTTTTGGGAAATTCTTTCTAAAAAATGACCTAAACATATTTATTGAATATTCTGTACATTTTCACGAATTTTAGAACTGTATAAATAATTTATTTATAATTTTTATTACCTAAGGTATAACCTGAAAATTTCTGGACAGATTTAAGATCATCACTTCAATTATTTATTTGGATAAAAAATCAGTTATTGTGTTAGTCTAATTCATCAAATATTGTAAATTAGTAATTCATGAATGGGTGTATTATGGTTTATTTAATATTGTGCTAGTTTAATCTTATAGATTAAAAGTCCACGCATATGTGTAATTATGATTTATTTCTTTTTTCTTTTTTTTTGGTATCTACATTATTATTTCATACCATAGTTTAAATAAATTATTTATTTAAATTTTGTACAATTGTTTATTATTGTGTGACATATGTAATATTTTATGTCGGGATTCTAATGAGTTGGTATAACATTATTGGTAATTAAAATTTAAATTTTTGTGAATATCTCAACAAGTAAAGAATCACGAAATTTAACCAATGATACATTAAAATGTAAAAGTGACAGGGTGAGCCCGGTTTAGAATCTTGCGCAAGTGAGTTGCGAACCCTAACATGGCACAGGAAGGTATTTCGGCTCTTATCGATGTAGGCGATATAAGGTTGGTGGTGCGGGTGTCACAACATAGACCGTTCCCTTGGGGCAGACCGTGATGTCACGACTTGGGTACGTAACTTTGGTACGTGGGCCTCATTGGTAGTTACAGTAAGTAACATTTAAATATTTGACCAAGGGGGAGTCAGAATTGCCCGTGGCCATTGCTTAGTGGTTGAATGGAAATAGTGCTCCGCGGGGAGTTACTAAATTTATCTGAAAAACTAAATCTATGAAAACTTTAAAAAAAAAATGTGGACATATTCCTTATGATGAAATGCTGTCTCCGTTTGTTATATTTTTATTTGATTTATTATTATTTATTGTTATTATTTCAACTGATACCATTTATTTTATGCTTACTAAATGTTACTAGTTATTCTGTTATTACACATTATTCATGAATTGTGAGTATTATTATCGGGATGGGTATTTTTGGGTTATAGTATCTTATTGAGCTCGTCACTCACTGTAGACGTCCCCGAACGCCCCGGGGGAGGAACAAGTCCCCCCCGTTCTGTTCGATATTGGGCTCACTACAGTTCAGGACTCTAAAATTGTCACGGTTCGTAATTTGAACCAAATAGTCCAAATCCGGCAAATCGTTTTGAGAAAAACAGATTTTTTTGAAAGAAGTGCCAAACATGGACTGCTTTGCCAGATACAGAGTCGCCACCTAAATGTTTTATTTTGGAGAAATTTAGGAAACCCTGACTCGTTTGCCTAAGGCCACGTGTCTGTCATTACCAAAGTTGCCTCGGCTCGGGAACTTGGGTACGATTAGGGAAGGTCACTTCGTGAGCACCCCCGCTCGCCCGATCAAAGATCGGCCTCTACTAACCATGATATCTATTTTTGAAAACATTATGCGTTCTTATTCCGGTTATTAGCCTAGATTACTATGTGATGCGCACAGCATACAAGTATAGACTGGATCGCCTGAATTGGAACAAAACATTTCCTGTTTGTTTTTGAAAGATGGTTTGCTACTCGTAAGTAGGCTTAAAATGCAGATTTTGCCACCCTCAAGTGGGCTTAAGAAAAGATGGTTTTGCCACTATCTAGTGGGCTTAAAACTCACAGTTGATGATTTGTTCCAATCCAAATAACACAACCTTCACACACAGGCATTCAGGCAGTTATATCACATAAGCAAATAGCCTCATGGTAAGCATGCTATTCATGGCAGTCACTCACACGCATGCAAGGATGCTAAAGCATAAAACTTACCGAGTACTCCAAGCCAAAACAGAAACTAATTAGAAATCCATACATGATCCTAATTATGCAGAAATGCCTAATGCAACACATGCAAAAATGCAACTATAGCAGGCTCGGCTATTCTAAACATGGCATATGAAATGCTACAGCTAACATGTATTCAACTTGGAATTGAAAATACAATGCAGTTAGTATGATGCGCCGAGCCCGGTGCATGCAAAACAGATGAATGAATGCAAACATGCTATCATACTGTATGCTAATTGAAACATGCCCTAATCTAACCATCATAAGCTGGTAAATAAAAGGGAGAAAGACGTGGGGTTGGAAGACATACATCACACACACACACACTTATTACAATATTGCCCTCGCGCAGAGGGTCCGAAAGAATAATACAGTCCCAAATAATACAGTCCGAATAAATAATACAGTCCAAATATGTACAAAAATCCTAATTAATTAACCAATTAAACTAGGAAAACAATAAACTGGCATGCAAGCCAGGGACTGCCTTGACTCTTCTTCGGATGATGAATGATGCATGCTCGGGTTGCCTTTGCACGGAAATCCACTGCGATGCCCCAATTAGCCTCTGTTTTGCAATGATTTCTTGGAAAGCGCGCCAAGCCCCGGAAGACTGCTGATTCTTGATTTGCTGCAACAGAGAGCAGGAAAGGGACATGGCAATGTATTTTCACAAATGTATGCATGCCTCGATCCTCGTGCCACCAATCACGCATATCGATGCATGATGGCCGAGGAGTCAAATTGCACGACTCAATATGAAATGAATGCACATAAAAAACACAACAAAGCCTAAACTCCATCATGGATAATCCGGAGTGTCGGCGACCAGGAATTGAGACACGTTCCGTCACTCGGAGTACGAAACGTACCTCGTTTCCCGTGCTCAGGCTAACTCCTATCCCAAGCACTATGCAATATGCATGATATGCGTGAAATGCAACTAATATACAACCTAACATGCAACATGCTATGAAATGGCATACACGATGCACGAGATAACATGGCATACACAATGCGCTAACATACAACCTAGCATACGTAATGCTATGAAATGAAATGGCATACACAATGCAATATGGGCTTACACCAACATGAGTGGACCTCATCCACACTCACATAAGAGGCCATAAGATGAAAATGAGACACTCGAGATGCGTGCACACGTGCACGCAAACCGATGACCGACCCTAAGGCACGAAATGCCACTCTAACAAGACATGGCAAAACATGGAATATGGCATACTAACATGCAAATTTCAGCAGCAAAAAGTGATATAAAACAGCTCCGAAACATGAAAGCATGGCACTCGAAGCATGGAATGAGACCCGAAATGCAAAACTAGGCATACGCAATGACCTATAGCTATACAAAGCATGCATTTTTTGATCATGAAGCATGAAGACAAATTCAAGATAATCCCAAAATAAGCATGTTTACAGTTTTAAGCAAGACCAAACAATGAACACAAATAGGGCTAAACCAATATGAAAAAATGGCCCTAAATGTGAGATAAAGAAGCAAGTCACAATTGCAGGCCCTAAATGGCCAAGAACCCTTCAACAAAGTTGAATAGGGGCTCAAAATTAAGCACTTTAAAGTTTACAACAGGCCACGAAAACAAACACAAGTATGGCTAAACTATTGTACAAGAAATGGGCCAAAAAGGGGATAAAGAAGCAAGTGAGGGTTTCTGGTCTCAAACACAGGAGGGCCCTTCAACAAAGTTGAATAGGGGCCCAAAACATGATATTTTTCAGTTGGTGGCTAGACCCAAAACAGTGTACAAGCATGCTCAAAATGCTATGCAAAATAAGGCCAAAAAGAGAGCTATAACACAAAGTATAAAAAGGATACCTCAAACAGTGAAAGACCCTTAATAAAACATGAAGAGGGGGTCAAAATAAGGCCACTTACAGTTCGGACCAGATCCTAAAAAAATAAGCACAAGGGGCTAACAAATCATGCAAAAATATGGCCAAAAGTGAGATAAAGAGGTAAGTGACAGATGGAGGCCTCAAACAGTAAAGAGACCTTCAACAATATTGAATAAGGGTTCAAAATAAGCCACTTCACAGTTTAGCTCGGAGCCCAGAAATGCTTAAAAATAGGGCTAACATATCATGCAAGAATAGGCCCTAAAAGAGAGGTAAAGAACAAAGGGGGAGAAGAAGACTTCAAACAGCAAAAAGTTCTTAATCAAACATGAAGATGACCTCAAAATATGATCTTTTTCAGTTTGGATCGAAATCCAAAAATACTTGCAAGTAAAGCTAAACAATCATGTAAAAAAGTGCAAGTTTAAGGGAAATAGGGACTCACCCTTGAAGAACAACTTTCCAGCAGCTTTTAGTCTGAAAATCTGAGCTTTCAACCTCTTCAAATGTCCTCCAAGGTACTGAAATGAGTAATGGAGGTGATAGGCTAGGGGTTGTAGTGTAAAAATGGTCCAAGAACAAAGGGTTTTAGAGCTTGGAAGAGAGGGAGAGAGAGGTTGTGTGTATAATGCTTCAAACAATTTTTTTGTAACCCTCAAACACAGCTGGGAGCTGTTGGTTTTATAAGCAAAAGAGGTGGAAAAGAGGGGGGGGGGAAATGGGGGGGAAATTGAAATTCAAATTTCCCCCCAAAAAGGCCAAAAAGTGGGATATAAAGGCAAGTGATAGCTGTTGGACCCAAATGGCCGAGAACCCTTCAACAAAGTTGAAGAGGAGCTCAAAACAAGACACTTTTTAGTTTATGACCAAGTCTGAAACAGCTCACAAGTAAGCTTAAAATACCGTGCAAAAAAAGACCTAAAAGAGGGGTAAAGAAGCAAGTAGCAGTGGGAGATCTCAAATAGCAAAAGGTCCTTAATCAAACATGAAAAGGACCTCAAAATATGACTAACTCAAGTTTGGGTCGGAGCCCAAAAATGCAGAATGAAGGTTTGGGAGCCAAAACACGCAGTTTGGGGCCCCGAAAGTGGGCTGTTAGGCACCGGAAGTTGTGTCCGACCACGAAGTTGGTCTCTCGGACCGCAGTGTCCCTCAAAAGGGAGTAAATAAGATGCATGCCAAAAATTGGAGCAAACGGAGGTGGTTAAGCGGTCCCGAACCGAGGCACACGGCCAACGGCTCCGAAAAACCGGAAACCGGACTCCAACGGGCAAAACGGCCTACGACCACGAAACGCAGCCTACGGCCACTGAGAGATGATCTACGAGACCTCTCTCTCCCTTCAGGAAGAGAAAACAGAGAAAACGGAGCCTGGTTCGTAAACCGAGGCAAAGCACAAAAGAGTCCGGAGACAAGGCTCGCAACCGAGACTCTGAAACTTCTGAACGAGCACAATATGCAATATCACCGAGCGCTCAACTGGTGATGTCTGAGTCTCAAGGTCGGTCAAAAATGGGGTGTCTACACTCACTGACATTTCCGTTGCCCTGGCGTTTTATGCTAGGTACCGAAGAAACCGAAGGAGATACTGAGGCCTTGCAAGGCGACACTCAGCCTTGATTAGCTTGAAGAGTGCCCAAGTTCCATGAACCATTTCCTAAAAATTTTAGTTTTTTTTTCTAGTTTTCTTTTTATATTTATGTCATTTCGGTTATGTACTGAGACTAAGTTGTGATGTAAGAACTTTAAATTCTGGGTTGTTAATTAATGGATGTTAGTAATCTTGGTGGCAATATTGATTTTAAGTTTCTAAATCTTATTATAATGTCCTTCAATTTGGGGCGTCACAACATGGTATCAAAGCTTAGGTTGAGAAACCCTTGAGACCTTGGAAAACCCTAAGCTTGCTTGTTAAATAACTTATTAGTGGTTATAGTGAGCATTTTTAGTTACTACGTAAAATTTTGATTTTTGTAGATGGCAAACGAAAATCAAAATGGATGGTTGGAGGAAGAACCTGAGATGTTAGATGAGCCTATTGACTAGGAAGAGGATCCAGAGGAGGATCCAAAAGAGGATCCAGAGGAGGACCCAGAGGAAGAGCCAGAAGAGAACTTGGAATTAGAGGAAGCACTTGAGATGTTAGATGAACCTAGTGGCTGGGAAGAGGATCCAGAGGAGGACCTAGAAGAAGAGCCAGAATAGAACTTGGAAGAAGAGTTCGAAATAGGAGTTGAGGGTGACTCCGATCCTGAGTCTGACTCTGATCAGGAAATGGTGGAGTCTGATCCTGAACCCTCGATAGAGGACGGCCCTGAGGCGGCCTTGAGGCATATAATGGTGCCGCCCGTCCTGCCATATGGAAAGGCAGTATTTGTGAGGGTTACCCCTACTAGGATGTGCTATTGGAGGAGCTCACCTAGAAAAGATATGTTTATCGGGCCAGTCCAGATAAGAGAATATCTGGACAATAATTTCTATCGAGTATGGAACCTACCTCTGCAATATGTCACAAACAAGGGCGATGCGTTTCTACTACAAGATATCCGGACTACCAATCCTCTTTTCGGTTACGTTGTCCGAACCCTAGACCCATTGGTGAATTTTTATAGAGCTGCTACGTATCACGAGATTCCTACCTGCGTGATTAGGCGAATGGTGGGTTAGAATGGGGTGCGGATGGTCCTTGTCGCTGGGAGTGTTATGGGCTACCCGATGAGGCATGGGAGTTTGAGGAAACAGTGCGTCAACGTTATGCGTATTTGCTTAGTTAGGAAATGACAAGTGTAGAAGTTAGGACAACAACAAATTTTGTAGCACTTAATTGTAATAGTCCTAGCTTCTAACTTAGGGTTTTTGGTTAAAAAAAAAAAAATGAAGTAGACAGGGGTAGAATGAATTTTTTGTGTTTTCCTTTTTCTTTTATGAATGTACTGATCTTTTACTATCATTAATAAAATCCTAGTATTTAAAAGTTTGTGTATTGGACTATTTTGCTGGCATTTTATTTTTAAGCAAATATATATATATATATATAATAATTTAAATAAATAAATAAATAAATGGTGTAACCATAATATTCTTCGTACAGAAGATGGCAGGAAGAACTAGAGCAAATGGATCCAATGACAACAACAAAAACAACAGTGACGTTATGAATTTCGTTCTGGCAATTACTAATGAACTAAGAAACCAACCCAGGCGTGAAAACAACAACACAGAATTAATAGCGAAATTTCAAAAACTCAGGCCCCAAAAATTTTCTAGAGAACCCAATCCCTACGTGGCTGAGGCATGGATAAGGCAAGTGAAGAAAATATTGGAGACACTAAAGATTCAGAACGAGCAGGACCAAGTGTCCCTTGCTTCATTTCTCTTTGACGGGGAGGCCGATTTCTGGTGGACAATGGTTAAGGAAAGCCGTCAGGTGGCAGACCTCTCTTGGAGACAATTCGAGGAATTGTTTATGGAAAAGTACTTCCCAAACTCAGTAAGGCAGGAGATGATCCAAGAATTTCTCCAACTGAAACAAAGAGGCATAACTGTGACACAGTATGCCAATCAATTTGAGGCCTTTCTCGCCATGCCACAGCTATAGTGGCAAATGAAACAGATAAGATAAGGGGCTTCGAGTGGGGACTCAACTCGGGGATCCGAGACAAGTTGGTTGCAGTGCAGCTACCTACTTATGCACAGGTAGTAGATAGGGTTCTTACCTTAGAAAGAGAAAAGATGGACACTGCAAGGACTCAAGGTCAGCAGTCTAGAGCTAACCAGCGAAGAAGTGGAGGACCCTCAAGGAACAACAGGACCCCTACTGCCTCGGCACCTTATGCTAGGGGGCCACAACAACAGCAAAGGTACAATCCTGAACAGCGTAATAGGGAAGGGGCTAGAAGGTGTTATGAATGTGGCCAAGAAGGGCATTTTAGGAACAATTGCCCTCAGAGGTCAAGCTACTACGTCAATCAAGGGGAGGCCACTCAACGAAACAAATGCGTACCAACTCAGGGAACGCAAACTGCGCAAAATTCCCAATCTGGCAGAGGTCAGTCGCCAGCTAATCGAAATGTGGGGCAATCAAGGACTCAATAACCAGGAGATGCCAATGCAAGGAAACCTTGGATGCCAAACCAGAGTGCCACCGGAAGAGTCTTTGCACTCCAAGAAAGAGAAGACGATGGAAATCCTTCAGTGATTCAAGGTATACTCATCCTTATGAACTCTTGTGTACAAGTCTTGTTTGATTCTGGAGCATCACACTCTTTCATATCTGCTTCATGTGTTGCAACTTTGGGATTAAAGCCTGAACAATTAGAAACACCTATGAGTGTAGCTTCACCGCTAGGAGGTCAAACTTGAGTAGATCTCGTATGCAAATCATGTGAACTAGGAGTCTCTAGCTTACGTTTAACTTGCGACCTACGAGTCATGGAAATGTCAGATTTTGACGTTATCCTAGGAATGGACTGGTCATCAGCCCATAGAGCCACCATTGATTGCTATTGAAAGACAGTGACAGCTTACTCTCAGGATAGAATGCGATTCCAATTTAAGAGGGATAAACAAGATTCCCTATCACTAACATTTGGAAAGTCAAAGTGGCATGATCACCTAGCTGGGTGGCTAGCCAGCTTAGTTCTGGAAGACAAAGATTGTATGGAACTAGGGCTACCTCGTGTGGTGTGCGAGTATACTGATGTGTTTCCAGAGGAGTTACCAGGACTACCCCCAAAACGGGAAGTGGACTTTATCATTGAACTACAACCTGGTACATCACCAATCTCAATGGCACCACATCGTATGGCACCAGCTGAATTGAGAGAGCTAAAGACACAGTTACAAGAATTGTTGGACAAGGAATTTATAAGGCCAAGCATGTCCCCGTAGGGAGCACCAGCCTTATTTGCTAAAAAGAAAGATGGGACACTTAGGTTGTGCATTGATTACCGACAACTCAATAGAGTCACCATTAAGAATCGGTATCCACTACCTAGAATTGATGACCTTTTCGATCAGCTTAGAAGGGCAAAGTATTTCTCAAAGATAGACCTCAGGTCTAGGTATCACCAATTGCCTGTTCAGGAAGCAGATATTCTTAAGACTGCGTTTCGAACCCGTTACGGCCACTATGAATTCGTAGTGATGCCATTCAGCCTAACCAATGCACCGGGCGTGTTCATGAGCTTAATGAACAAAATATTCACGCCTTACTTAGATCAATTTGTGGTAGTTTTCATAGATGATATTTTGGTGTACTCCACGTCTGAAGGAGACCATGAACAACATTTGAGAATAGTACTTCAAACTTTAATAAAGAACCAATTGTATGCTAAGGCTAGTAAATGTGAGTTCTGGATAGGGGAAGTAAAGTTTTTGGGTCACGTGGTATCTGAAAAGGGAATATCAGTAGACCCAACTAAAGTAGAAGCAGTGACAGAATGGAAACAACCTAAGAACATATTTGAGATTCGTAGTTTCGTAGGATTGGCCGGTTACTATCGAAGATTCATTCAAGACTTTTCAAAATTGGCCAAACCAATGACACATTTGACTCAAAATGGGGTAAAGTTTGAATGGAACAAGTCTTGTGAAAATTCATTCCAAGAACTCAAGAAAAGATTGACGAGTGCCCCTATTCTCATAGTGCCAGAACGTGACGTTGGGTACAACGTGTATTGTGATGCTTCCAAAGAAGGTCTGGGGTGCGTATTAATGCAGAATGGCAAGGTGGTGGCATATGGATCAAGGCAATTAAAGAACCATGAAAAGAATTATCCCACCCATGACTGGGAGTTAGCAGCTATAGTTCACGCACTCAAAATTTGGAGACACTACCTGTATGGTGAAAAGTTTGAGATATTCACCGATCACAAAAGCTTGAAGTATCTGTTCACCCAAAGGGTTTTAAACATGTGTCAGAGACGTTGGATGGAGTATCTCAAGGATTATCAATTTACCCTTTCCTATCATCCCGGCAAGGCCAACATAGTGGCAGATGCCCTAAGTCACAAGAATAGAGGGATTGTTGCTAGTTTAGCACTTAGAGAATGGAAAATGGTTGGAACGCTCAACGAATTTGGGGTACAATTGGGGGTTCAAGATGAAGAGGCTTACCTTGGTGCTCAGATCGCTACGCCTAAAATTTCGAGCGAGATATTGGAATCACAAAAGTACGATCAGGGGGTAGCATTCATCAAGGCACAAATGGAATCTAGTGAAGCCATGCCTGATTGGGAAATTCACACTGATGGGAGTTTGAAATATCAAGGTCAAATGTTCGTGCCAAGCGATAACTCACTAAGGGAAAAGGTATCAAGGAATTCCACCATTCAGTGTTCGCAGTACATCCGGGAGGTACTAAGATGTACCAAGACTTAAAATGCCAATATTGGTGGGGCGGAATGAAAAGGGATGTAGCAAAGTTTGTGTCTCAGTGCCTGATATGTCAACAAGTAAAGGCTGAACATCAAAGGCCAGCAAGAACACTTCAACCCTTACCAATTCCAGAGTGGAAATGGGAGCACATAACCATGGATTTTGTGACGGGTTTGCCTCGGTCACCACAGGGACATGACGGCGTGTGGGTGGTGGTAGACCAATTAACTAAGACAGTCCAGTTCTTACCGGTCGGGTCATCAGATACGTTGGATTCACTCAGTAGATTGTTCATCAAAGAAGTGATCAGATTACACAGAGTGCCAGTTAACATCGTGTCTGATCGTGATCCTCGATTCACTTCTCAATTTTGGCAGAGCTTGTAGAAGGCAATGGGAACAAACCTATGCTTGAGCACAGCATTTCACCCACAAACCGATGGGCAGTCTGAAAGGACGATACAAACCTTGGAGGATATGCTTCGAGCTTGCGTTATGGATTTTAAGGGAAGTTGGGAGAAACACCTACCTCTCATTGAGTTCGCTTACAACAATAGTTTCCAAGCTAGTATTGGAATGGCACCGTATGAAGCACTTTATGGGCGACCTTGTCGGTCACCAGTCTGTTGGACTGAAGTAGGGGAAGTAACCTTGTTAGGACCAAACTTGGTTCAGGAGACCACTGAGAAGATAAAACTGATCAAACAACGACTAACCACAGCCCAAAGTCGACAAAAGAGCTATGCGGATCAAAGGAGACGACCCTTAACATTTGAAGTAGGGGATCATATTTTTCTCAAAGTTCAACCTCGTCGAGGTGCTACACGATTTAGAAAGAAAAGGAAACTTGCACCTCGGTATGTGGGACCCTTCGAAATCCTGAGCAAAGTAGGAGAAGTGACGTACCGTTTGGCTTTACCACCTCAACTGGCTGGAGTACATAATGTTTTTCACATCTCTATGCTACGGAAATACGAGCCACACCCTTCTCACATTATCAATTGGGTGGAAATTAATCTTGATAAAGATGTGACATTTGAAGAGAAGCCTGTCAAGATTTTAAATCGTCGCGAAAAGAAATTACGAGGTAAAACCATACCATTGGCTCGAGTTCTTTGGAGACATCGTGGGACGGAAGAGTCAACGTGGGAACGAGAAGATATGATACGTGCCAATTACCCTCAGCTTTTTTAGTCTAAAGGTACGAATTAATTTCGAGGACGAAATTTTTTTTTAAGAGGGTAGATTGTGAAAACCCCACATTTAATTATTCTTAAAAGAAAATAAATAAATTAATTAATTAATTAATTTTATCTACAATCTATCTGAATTGTATATTAGTGTAAAAGTTAGTTTTAAATTGACTTAATTCGATCACTAACAAAGACATTATTAAGAATAATAATTTTGTGGGTGTTCAATATTTGTTGTTTATAAATTATTTTAATTAGGATTCAATATGATAATTATTCTTACTAAATACCTTAGTTAAAAATCTTAGTGTATCAATTTTCAGAAACCCACACAAATACAAATACAAATACAAATACAAAAAAAAAAAAAAAGGGAATCAAACCTTTGCAGAAATTCGGTGGAGGCTTTCCACATGTTGGTTTGCATGCTTGTTTAGGGAAGAAGAGCTGATTATGATCTTGGAATTGAGGGAAAGAGAACTTAGAATGAAGAGAGAGAGAGAGAGAGATATGTGCTCAACAAGCATTGTATATATATATATATATGCATGCAAGCCTTCATTGTATATAGGTGTGCATGCAAGCATTCGGTGAAAAAAAAAAAAAAAAAAGAGAGAAAGAAATCCCTAAAGTAACCAAGCTTAGTAATAGGATAGGAAGAAGAGTAGGAGATTAAGGAAGCCAAAATTCTCAACCATTTTGTCACCCTATTACTAAGTAAGAAAACCCTCTCAACCCTCTCATTTTTTTTATATTTGAGATTTTCAGATTATATACATATGATAAAATGTCTAAACTTATAGATAGAATTTTATTTATAATTGTATGAAAATTTATGATGGTACATCAAATTTGGACTTGCATGTGTAGTTTATGCCATTAAAAAGATTATTGAAGATGTTATTTGGCCCTTTAAATCTGCCAGAAAGTTGTATGAATTTTTAGAAATTTTTATACTCAAATTTTGAAGATGATTTCTTCTACAAAGTTGTTGATAATGATGTCTAGTTCACCCAAAAAACATTTCAACAATTATTGAGTTTTGTACGAATTTATAAATATTTTTAACCAAATCTGGAGCTATAGGCAGATTTTATTATGTGTTTGAAAAATCATTAAAATTTTTATATTAAACCAAATCTGATAATTTCTAAGCAAAAAATGAAATTTGAGAAATCTAGTTTCATAATAAATTTTTAGATCATGGAATTGATTTATAAATTTAAGTATGAAATTAATTTAAGAAAATGTGATAAATCTGTGTCATAAACACTCTTGGAATATTTAAGAATTATTTATAATTTATTTTTGGAAAATGCTTTCCGAAAAATGACAACAACATGTTTATTGAGTATTTTGTAGATTTATATGAATTTTAGAGTTGTATAAGTAATTTATTTTTAATTGTAATTGCAAGATATACATTCTGAAAATTTTGACAGATTAAGGAGGAATCAAAAACTATCTCTTCAATTGTTTATTTATAACTTATTTTTGGGAAATTCTTTCTGAAAAATGACCTAAACATATTTATTGAATATTCTGTACATTTTCACGAATTTTAGAACTGTATAAATAATTTATTTATAATTTTTATTACCTAAGGTATAACCTGAAAATTTCTGGACAGATTTAAGATCATCACTTCAATTATTTATTTGGATAAAAAATCAGTTATTGTGTTGGTCTAATTCATCAAATATTGTAAATTAGTAATCCATGAATGGGTGTATTATGGTTTATTTAATATTATGATAGTTTAATCTTATAGATTAAAAGTCCATGCATGTGTGTAATTATGATTTATTTCTTCTTTTTTTTTTTTTGGTATCTACATTATTATTTCATACCATAGTTTAAATAAATTGTTTATTTAATTTTTGTACAATTGTTTATTATTGTGTGACATATGTAATATTTTATGTTGGGATTCTAATGAGTTGGTATAACATTATTGGTAATTAAAATTTGAATTTTTGTGAATATCTCAACAAGTAAAGAAATACGAAATTTAACCAATGATACATTAAAATGTAAAAGTGACGGGGTGAGCCCTGTTTGGAATCTTGCGCAAGTGAGTTGCGAACCCTAACATGGCACGGGAAGGTATTTCGGCTCTTATCGGTGTAGGCGATATAAGGTTGGCGGTGCGGGTGTCACAACATAGACTGTTCCCTTGGGACAGACCGTGATGCCACGACTCGGGTACGTAACTCTGGTATGTGGGCATCATTGGTAGTTACAGTAAGTAACATTTAAATATTTGACCAAGGGGGAGTCAGAATTGCTCGTGGCCATTGCTTAGTAGTTGAATGGAAATAGTGCTCCACGGGGAGTTATTAAATTTATCTGAAAAACTAAATCTATGAAAATTTTAAAAAAAAAATGCGGACATATTCCTTTTGATGAAATACTGTTTTCATTTGTTATATTTTTATTTGATTTATTATTATTTATTGTTATTATTTCAACTGATAACATTTATTTTATGCTTACTAAATGTTACTGGTTATTCTGTTATTACACATTATTCATGAATTGTGAGTATTATTATCGGGATGAGCATTTTCGGGTTGTAGTATCTTATTGAGCTCGTCGCTCACTGGCATTCCCGTTGCCCTGGTATTTTATGCCAGGTACCAAAGAAACCGAAAGAGACACCGAGGCCTTGCAAGGCGACACTCAGCCTTGGTTAGCTTAAAGAGTGCCCAAGTTCCATGAACCATTTTCTAAAAATTCTAGTTTTTTTTTTCTAGTTTTCTTTTTATATTTGTGTCATTTCGGTTATGTACTGAGACTAAGTTGTGGTGTAAGAACTATAAATTCTGAGTTGTTAATTAATGGATGTTAGTAATCTTTGTGGCCATATTGATTTTAAGTTTCTAAATCTTATTATGATGTGCTTAAATTTTGGGCGTCACAAATACACTCACCCTTTCACCAAATGTTTATTAAATCAATGGAGAAACATTTTGTTTATCAAATTTGAATTTGATGAATATTCAAAAAGATAAAGCATTGAAAAAATTTTCATCAAATTTGATGAAAATGAAAATTTGCGGTAAGAGAATAATTTTTAGAAAGATTTTGAAATTTTTTTGGTGAAATGGTTGGAATAGTTTATATCAAATCAACTTTTTTATTCAAATTTAGAATCAAAATGGATGAAAAAACTAATGAATAGTTGGAGATGCTCTAAGGATCTTTAATTTCGATTGCAAAGTTGAATTAGTTAATTTGGGTTTTCATTTTTAAACCTATTAATGTCATAGGAGTTAAAACTTTTTAGAGGCGCTTAAAATTTAACGAAATTTGGGGGGGTCCAAGGTGGCCATCTTACTCGCCTTGGGCCAAGGCGGCCCTGACGGTGGTCGAAGAAAGAGACGGTGACGATGTCATTAATTGTTAATTTTCAATGATAATTTAAAAATTGTCACAAAAAATGTCACTAATTATAAATTTTAATTACAATTTAAAAAAATCGTCACAAAAAAAATCATTAATTTTTAACCTTCAGCGGCTGGTTAAAAAATTCGTCATAAAAAAAGTCACTAATTGTAAGTTTTAGTGACAATTTATAAAAATTGTGATAGAAAAAAGTCACTAATAGTTAATTTTTAGCAACATATGTAAAAAATCGTCACAAAAAATTATTTTTAGCGACGATTTTAGTAGGATTTATTTTCAATAAGATTTGATGAAAATTAAGTCCAATTATTATGAGAGTTGGGGTTCCTACTGTGAGGCCTATTGAGGGTGTGTCCCGAGTCTTTTTAGATAATTCAAACCGTTCATATTGTAAGGTTCGTCGAATAGATCATTCATACAAAAATCAAGTAAATTGGACATTTGTGGCCTTATAATAAGTGCACATTTGTTTTTCAAAAAATAAACGAATAATATGATTTTAATAATTTTTTATAAAACAATTAGGAATTGATCATGTAGTTACAGATGTCTGATTAACTTGATTGTTTATATAAATGATATATTTAACAAGCCTTACAATATGAACGGTTAAGATTATCAAAATACACAGTCAAAAAATTTCTCTACAGGACCTCATAGCAGAGTTGCTATACCAAAAAATTTCTCTACAGGACCTCATAGCAGAGTTGCTATACCAAAAAATTTCCGATCCTGAGTCTGACTCTGATTAGGAAATGGCGGAGTTTGATCCTGAATCCTCGATAGAGGACGGCCCTGAGGCGGCCTTGAGGCATATAATGGTGCCACCCGTCCTGCCATATGGAAATGCAGTATTTGTGAGGGTTACCGCTACTAGGATGTGCTATTGGAGGAGCTCACCTAGAAAAGATATGTTTATCGGGCCAGTCCAAATAAGAGAATATCTGGACAATAATTTCTATCGAGTATGGAACCTACCTCCGTAATACGTCGCAAATAAAGGCGATGCGTTTCTACTACAAGATATCTGGACTACCCATCCTCTTTTCGATCACATTGTCCGAACCTTAGACCCATTGGTGAATTTTTATAGAGCTGCCACGTATCACGAGATTCCTACCTTCGTGATTAGGCGAATGGTGGGTCAGAATGGGGTGCGGATGGTCCTTGTCCGCTAGGAGTGTTATGGGCTACCCGATGAGGCATGGGAGTTTGAGAAAACAATGCATCAACGTTGTGCCTATTTGTTTAGTTAGGAAATGACAAGTGTAGAAGTTAGAACAACAACAAATTTTGTAGCACTTAATTGTAATAGTCCTAGCTTCTAACTTAGGGTTTTTGGTTAAAAAAAAAATGAAGTAGGCAGGGGTAGAATGAATTTTTTTGTGTTTTCCTTTTTCTTTTATGAATGTACTGATCTTTTACTATCATTAATGAAATCCTAGTATTTAAAAGTTTGTGTGTTGGACTATTTTGCTGGCATTTTATTTTTAAGCCAAAAATATATATATATATATATATATAATAATAATAATAAATTAAATAAATAAATAAATAAAGGGTGTAACAATAATATTCTTCGTACAGAAAATGGCAGGAAGAACTAGAGCAAATGGATCCAATGACAACAACAACAACAACAACAGTGACGTTATGAATTTCGTTTGGGCAATTACTAGTGAACTAAGAAACCAACCCAAGTGTGAAAACAACAAAGCAGAATTAATAGCAAAATTTCAAAAACTCAGGCCCCAAAAAATTTTCGAAGAACCCAATCCCTACATGGCTGAGGCACGGATAAGGCAAGTGAAGAAAATATTGGAGACACTAGAGATTCAGAACGAGCAGGACCAAGTGTCCCTTGCTTCATTTCTCTTTGACGGGGAGGCCAATTTCTGGTAGACAATGATTAAGGAAAGCCGTCAGGTGGCAGACCTCTCTTGGAGACAATTCGAGGAATTGTTTATGGAAAAGTACTTCCCAAACTCAGTACGGCAGGAGATGATCCAAGAATTTCTCCAACTGAAACAAAGAGGCATGACTGTGACACAGTATGCCAATCGATTTGAGGCCCTTTCTCGCCATGCCACAGCTATAGTGGCAAATGAAACAGATAAGGTAAGGCGCTTCGAGTGGGGACTTGACTCGGGGATCCGAGATAAGCTGGTTGCAATGCAGCTACCTACTTATGCACAGGTAGTAGATAGGGCTCTTACCTTAGAAAGAGAAAAGATGGACACTGCAAGGACTCAAGGTTAGCAGTCTAGAGCCAACCAGCCAATAAGTGGAGGACCCTTAAGGAACAACAGGACCCCTGCTGCCTTGGCACCTTATGCTAGGGGGCCACAACAACAGCAAGGGTACAATCCTGAACAGCGTAATAGGGAAGGGGCTAGAAGGTGTTATGAATGTGGCCAAGAAGGGCATTTTAGGAACAATTGCCCTCAGAGGTCAGGCTACTACGTCAATCAAGGGGAGGCCACTCAACGAAATACATGCGTACCAACTCAGGGATTGCGAGCTGCGCAAAATTCCCAATCTGGCAGAGGTCAACCGCCAGCTAATCGAAATGTGGGGCAATCAAGGACTCAACAACCAGGAGATGCCAATGCAAGGAAACCTTGGGTGCCAAACCAGGGTGCCACCGGAAGAGTCTTTGCACTCCAAGAAGGAGAAGACGATGGAAATCCTTCAATGATTCGAGGTGTACTCATCCTTATGAACTCTTGTGTACAAGTCTTGTTTGATTCTGGAGCATCACACTCTTTCATATCTGCTTCATGTGTTGCAACTTTGGGATTCAAGCCTGAAAAATTAGAAACACCTATGAGTGTAGCTTCACCGCTAGGAGGTCAAACTCGAGTAGATCTCGTATGCAAATCATGTGAACTAGGAGTCTTTAGCTTACGTTTAACTTGCGACCCACGAGTCATGGAAATGTCAAATTTTGACGTTATCCTAGGAATGGACTGGTTATCAGCCCATAGAGCCACCATTGATTGCTATCGAAAGACGGTGACTGTTTACTCTCAAGATGGAATGCGATTCCAATTTAAGGGGGATAAACAAGATTCCCTATCACTAACATTTGGAAAGTCAAAGTGGCATGATCACCTAGCTGGGTGGCTAGCCAGCTTAGTTCTGGAAGACAAAGATCGTATAGAACTAGGACTACCTTGTGTGGTGTGCGAGTATACTGATGTGTTTCCAGAGGAGTTACCAGGACTACCCCCAAAATGGGAAGTGGACTTTACCATTGAACTACAACCTGGTACATCACCGATCTCAATGGCACCACATCGTATGGCACCAGCTGAATTGAGAGAGCTAAAGACACAGTTGCAAGAATTGTTGGACAAGGAATTATAAGGCCAAGCACGTCCCCGTGGGGAGCACCAGCCTTATTTGCTAAAAAGAAATATGGGACACTTAGGTTGTGCATTGATTACCGACAACTCAATAGAGTTACCATTAAGAATCGGTATCCATTACCTAGAATTGATGACCTTTTCGATCAGCTTAGAGGGGCAAATTATTTCTCAAAGATAGACCTCAGGTCTGGGTATCACCAATTGCGTGTTAGGGAAGAAAATATTCTTAAGACTGCGTTTCGAACCGGTTACGGCCACTATGAATTCGTAGTGATGCCATTCGGCCTAACCAATGCACCGGGCGTGTTCATGAGCTTAATGAACAAAATATTCACACCTTACTTAGATCAATTTGTAGTAGTTTTCATAGATGATATTTTGGTGTACTCCAAGTCTGAAGGAGGCCATGAACAACATTTGAGAATAGTACTTCAAACTTTGAGAAAGAACCAATTGTATGCTAAGGCTAGTAAATATGAGTCCTGGATGGGGGAAGTAAAGTTTTTAGGTCAGATGGTATCTGAAAAGGGAATATCAGTAGACCCAACTAAAGTATAAGCAGTGACAGAATGAAAGCAACCTAAGAACACATTTAAGATTCGTAGTTTCTTAAGATTGGCCGGTTACTATCGAAGATTCATTCAAGACTTTTCAAAATTGGCCAAACCAATGACACATTTAACTCAAAAAGGGGTAAAGTTTGAATGGAACGAGTCTTGTGAAAATTCATTCCAAGAACTCAAGAAAAGATTGACGAGTGCCCCTATTCTCATAGTGCCAGAATGTGACGTTGGGTACAACGTGTATTGTGATGCTTCCAAAGAATGACTGGGGTGCATATTGATGCAGAATGGCAAGGTGGTGGCATATGGATCAAGGCAATTAAAGAACCATGAAAATAATTATCCCACCCATGACTTGGAGTTTGCAGCTATAGTTCACGCACTCAAAATTTGGAGACACTACTTGTATGGTGAAAAGTTTGAGATATTCACCGATCACAAAAGCTTGAAGTATCCGTTCACCCAAAGGGATTTAAACATGCGTCAGAGACGTTAGATGAAGTATCTCGAGGATTATCAATTTACCCTTTCCTATTATCCCGGCAAGGCTAACGTGGTGGCAGATGCCCTAAGTCGCAAGAATAGAGGGATTGTTACTAGTTTAGCACTTAGAAAATGGAATATGGTTGGAACTCTCAATGAATTTGGGGTACAATTGGGGGTTCAAGATGAAGAGGCTTACCTTGGTGCTCAGATCGCTACGCCTAAAATTTCGAGCGAGATATTGGAATCACAAAAGTACGATCAGGAGGTAGCATTCATCAAGGCACAAATGGAATCTAGTGAAACCATGCCTAGTTGGGAAATTCACACTGATGGGAGTTTGAAATATCAAGGTCGAATGTTCGTGCCAAGTGACAACTCACTAAGGGAAAAGGTACTTATGGAATTCCACCATTCAGTGTTTGCAGTACATCCGGGAGGTACTAAGATGTACCAAGACTTAAAACGCCAATATTGGTGGGGCGGAATGAAAAGAGATATAGCAAAGTTTGTGTCTCAGTGCTTGACATGTCAACAAGTAAAGGCTGAACATCAAAGGCCGGCAGG
The DNA here is from genome assembly GCF_055761805.1 of Camellia sinensis. Taxonomy (NCBI): domain Eukaryota; kingdom Viridiplantae; phylum Streptophyta; class Magnoliopsida; order Ericales; family Theaceae; genus Camellia; species Camellia sinensis. Next base: position 146,915,751 of record NC_138970.1, read on the forward strand.
AACACTTCAACCTTTACCAATTCCGGAGTGGAAATGGGAACACATAACCATGGATTTTGTAACAGGTTTGCCTCGGTCACCACAGGGACATGACGGCGTGTGGGTGGTGGTAGACCGATTAACTAAGACAGTCTGGTTCTTACCTGTCGGGTCATCAGATACGTTGGATTCACTCAGTAGCTTGTTCATCAAAGAAGTGATCAGATTACACGGAGTGCCGGTTAGCATCGTGTCTGATCGTGATCCTCGATTCACTTCTCAATTTTGGCAGAGCTTGCAGAAGGCAATGGGAACAAACCTATGCTTGAGCACAGCATTTCACCCACAAACCGATGGGCAGTCTGAAAGGACGATACAAACCTTGGAGGATATGCTTCGAGCTTGCGTTATGGATTTTAAGGGAAGTTGGGAGAAACACCTACCTCTTATTGAGTTTGTTTACAACAATAGTTTCGAAGCTAGTATTGGAATGGCACCGTATGAAGCACTTTATGGCCGACCTTGTCGGTCACCAGTCTGTTGGACTGAAGTAGGGGAAGTAACCTTGTTAGGACCAGACTTGGTTCAAGAGACCACTGAGAAGATAAAACTGATCAAACAACGGCTAACCACAACCCAAAGTCGACAAAAGAGTTATGCGGATCAAAGGAGACGACCCTTAACATTTGAAGTAGGGGATCATGTTTTTCTCAAAGTTCGACCTCGTCGAGGTGCTACACGATTTGGGAAGAAAGGGAAACTTGCACCTCGGTATGTGGGACCCTTCGAAATCCTAAGCAAAGTAGGAGAAGTGGCGTATCGTTTGGCTTTACCACCTCAACTGGCTGGAGTAGATAATGTTTTTCACATCTCTATGCTACGGAAATACGAGCCACACCCTTCTCACATCATTAATTGGGAGGAAGTTAATCTTGATGAAGATGTGACATTTGAAGAGAAACCTGTCAAGATTTTAGATCGTCGCGAGAATGAATTACGAGGTAAAACCATACCATTGGTTCGAGTTCTTTGGAGACATCGTGGGACGGAAGAGTCAATGTAGGAACGAGAAGATATGATACGTGCCAATTACCTTCAGCTTTTTGAGTCTAAAGGTACGAATTAATTTCAATGACGAAATTTTTTTTTAGGAGGGTAGATTGTGAAAACCCCACATTTAATTATTCTTAAAAGAAAATAAATTAATTAATTAATTAATTAATTTTATCTACAGTCTATCTGAATTGTATATTAGTGTAAAAATTAGTTTTAAATTGACCCAATTCAATCACTAATAATGGTGTGTTTGGTAACGTTTACGTTTTCAGTTTATATTTACAAAAATTTTATAAACTGGTTTTTGTTTATTTTTTGTTTATTTTTAGAAAAACATAAACTACAAACGCGTTTGGTAATTGACAAAATGTTTAAAAAATTTTAAAAATATAAAAAAGAGTGAGAAATGGCAAGTGGTGGCAAGTGGCAGCGGAAGACGATGGTGGAAAGTAGTGACGGTGGGTGGTGGGTAGCTGGTAGTGAAGGGTGGGTGGTGGTGGTGGGTGGGTGGTTGACGGCGGCGGGTGGTGGGTGGTAGCGAGTGGGCGGTGGTGGCGGGTGGTGGTGGTGGTGGTGGTGGTGGTGGCGGGTGGTGGTGGCGGGTGGTGGTGGTTTGTGGGTGGGTAACGGTGGCGGGTGGTGGGTGGTAGTGGGTGGGTGGTAGTGGCGGGTGGTGGGTGGTGTTGGCAGGTGGGTGGTGGATGGCGGGTGGTGGTGGTGGTGGTGGTGAGTGGGTAGGTGACTGTGCCGGGTGGTAGGTGGTAGCGAGTGGGTGGTGGTAGCGAGTGGGTGGTGGTGGTGGTGGTGGCGGGTGGTGGTAATGGGTGGTTGGCAGATGGCCAGTGGTGGCAGGTGGGTGGTGAGTGGTGGTGGCAAGTAGGTGGCAGGTGGCAGGTGGTGGTGGTGGTGGTGGTGGGCGGTGGATGGTAGTGGTGGGTGGTGGGTGGTGGCGGGTGGATGGCAGGTAGGTGGTGAGTGGTGGTGGTGGTTGGCGAGGGGTGGCAGGTGGGTGGTGGCCGGTAGGTGGTCGGTGGTCGGTAGGTGGCTGGTGGTGGCCAATGGTGGGTGGTGGTGACAGGTGGGTGGTGAGTGGTGGTGGCAGGTGGTGGTGGGGGGTGGGGGATGGGGGGTGGTGGCGAGTGGGTGGCAGGTAGGTGGTGGCCGGTGGGTGGGTGGCGGGTGGTGGTGGCGGATGGTGGTGGTGAGTGGTGGTGGCAGGTGGGTGGTGGGTGGTGGTGGCAGAAGACGGTGGTGGAAAATGGTGGCGGGTGGTGACTAGTGTTGGATAGTAAAAAAAAAAAAAACTGAAAACTCAAAATGAAAACACATTTTTTGTGTTTCCATTTTTTGGTCAAATTTATAAACTGAGACCACTGATTTATAAATCAAAAATTTTACCAAACAAGTTTTTATTTGAGTTTTTAAAATTTTTGTAAATATAAATAGAAAACTGAAAACGTAAGTGTTACCAAACGACACCTAATAAAGACATTATTAAGAATAATAATTTTGTGGGTGTTCAATATTTGTTGTTTATAAATTATTTTAATTAGGATTCAATATGATAATTATTCTTACTAAATACCTTAGTTAAAAATCTTAGTGTATCAATTTTCAGAAACCCACAAAAATACAAATACAAAAAAAAAAAAAAAAAAGGAATCAAACCTTTGCAGAAATTCGGTGGGGGCTTTCCACATGTTGGTTTGCATGCTTGTTTAGGGAAGAAGAGCTGATTATGCTCTTGAAATTGAGGAAAAGAGAACTTAGAATGAAGAGAAAGAAAGAAAGAGAGAGAGAGAGAGAGAGAGAGAGAGAGAGAGATATGTGCTCAACAAGCATTGTATATATATATATGCATGCAAGCATTCATTGTACATAGGTGTGCATGCAAGCATTCGGTGAAAAAAAACAAAAACAAAAACAAAAACAAAAAAAAAAAGAGAAATCCCTGAAGCAACCAAGCTTAGTAATAGGAGAGGAAGAAGAGTAGGAGATTAAGAAAGCCAAAATTCTCAACCATTTTGTCACCTTATTACTAAGTAAGAAAACCCTCTCAACCCTCTCATTTTTTTTATATTTGAGATTTTCAGATTATATACATATGATAAAATGTCTAAACTTATAGATATAATTTTATTTATAATTATATGAAAATTTATGATGGTATATCAAATTTGGACTTGCATATGTGTAGTTTATGCCATTAAAAAGATTATTGAAGATGTTATTTGGCCCTTTAAATCTGTCAAAAAGTTGTACGAATTTTTAGACAATTTTATACTCAAATTTTGAAGATGATTTCTTCTACAAATTTGTTGATAATGATGTCTAGTTCATCCAAAAAATGTTTCAACAATTATTGAGTTTTTTACGAATTTATAAATATTTTTAACCAAATTTGGAGCTATAGGCAGATTTTATTATGTGTTTGAAAAATCATTAAAATTTTTATATTAAACCAAATCTGATAATTTTTAAGCAAAAAATGAAATTTGAGAAGTCTAGTTTCATAATAAATTTTTATATCATGGAATTGATTTATAAATTTAAGTATAGAATTAATTTAAGAAAATGTGATAAATCTGTGTCATAAACACTCTTGGAATTTTTAAGAATTATTTATAATTTATTTTTGAAAAATTATTTCTTAAAAATGACAATAACATATTTATTGAGTATTCTGTAGATTTATATGAATTTTAGAGTTGTATAAGTAATTTATTTATAATTGTAATTGCAAGATATACATTCTGAAAATTTTGACAGATTAAGGAGGAATCAAAAACTATCTTTTCAATTGTTTATTTATAACTTATTTTTGGGAAATTCTTTCTGAAAAATGACCTAAACATATTTATCGAATATTCTGTACATTTTCACAAATTTTAGAACTGTATAAATAATTTATTTATAATTTTTATTACCTAAGGTATAACCTGAAAATTTCTGGACAGATTTAAGATCATCACTTCAATTATTTATTTGGATAAAAAATCAGTTATTGTGTTGGTCTAATTCATCAAATATTGTAAATTAGTAATCCATGTATGGGTGTATTATGGTTTATTTAATATTGTGCTAGTTTAATCTTATAGATTAAAAGTCCATGCATGTATGTAATTATGATTTATTTCTTCTTCTTTTTTGTATCTACATTATTATTTCATATCATAATTTAAATAAATTGTTTATTTAAATTTTGTACAATTGTTTATTATTGTGTGACATATGTAATATTTTATGTTGGGATTCTAATGAGTTGGTATAACATTATTGGTAATTAAAATTTGAATTTTTGTGAATATCTCAACAAGTAAAGAAACACGAAATTTAACCAATGATACATTAAAATGTAAAAGTGACGGGGTGAGCCCGGTTTAGAATCTTGCACAAGTGAGTTGCGAACCCTAACATGGCACGGGAAGGTATTTCGGCTCTTATTAGTGTAGACGATATAAGGTTGGTGGTGCGGGTGTCACAACATAGACAGTTCCCTTGGAGCAGACCGTGATATTACGACTCGGGTACGTAACTCTGGTACATGAGCATCATTGGTAGTTACAGAAAGTAACATTTTAATATTTGACCAAGGGGGAGTCAGAATTACCCGTGGCCATTGCTTAGTGGTTGAATGGAAATAGTGCTCCGCGATGAGTTACTAAATTTATCTGAAAAACTAAATCTATGAAAAAATTTTAAAAAAAATGTGGACATATTCCTTATGATGAAATATTGTTTCCGTTTGTTATATTTTTATTTGATTTATTATTATTATTGTAATTATTTCAACTGATAACATTTTTTTCATGCTTACTAAATGTTACTGGTTATTCTGTTATTACACATTATTCATAAATTGTGAGTATTATTATCGGGATGGGCATTTTCGGGTTGTAGTATCTTATTGAGCTCGTCGCTCACTGGTATTCCCGTTGCCCTGACGTTTTATGCCAGGTACCGAAGAAACCGAAGGAGACACCGAGGCCTTGCAAAGCGACACTCAGCCTTGGTTAGCTTGAAGAGTGCCCAAGTTCCATGAACCATTTCCTAAAAATTCTAGTTTTTTTTTTCTTAGTTTTCTTATTATATTTGTGTCATTTCGGTTATGTACTGAGACTAAGTTGTGATGTAAGAACTTTAAATTCTGGATTGTTAATTAATGGATGTTAGTAATCTTGGTGGCAATATTGATTTTAAGTTTCTAAATCTTATTATGATGTCCTTAAATTTGGAGCGTCACAAATACACACACCCTAAAAATGTTTATTAAATCAATGGAGAAACATTTTGTTTATCAAATTTGAATTTGATGAATATTCAAAAATATAAAGCATTGAAAAAAATTTCAACAAATTTGATGAAAATGAAAATTTGCGGTAAGAGAATAATTTTTAGAAAGATTTTGAAATTTTTTTGGTGAAATGGTTGGAATAGTTTATATCAAATCAACTTTTTTATTCAAATTTAGAATCAAAATGGATGAAAAAACTAATGAATAGTTGGAGATGCTCGAAGGATCTTTAATTTGGATTGAAAAGTTGAATTAATTAATTTGGGTTTTCATTTTTAAACCTATTAATGTCATAGGAGTTGAAACTATTTAGAGGCGCTTAAAATTTAACGAAATTTGGGGGGGGTCCAAGGTGGCCATCTTACTCGCCTTGGGCCAAGGCGGCCCTGACGGTGATCGAAGAAAGAGACGGTGACGATGCCACTAATTGTTAATTTTCAGTGATAATTTATAAATTGTCATAAAAAATATCACTAATTATAAATTTTAACTACAATTTAAAAAAATCGTCACAAAAAAATCATTAATTTTTAACCTTCAGCGACTAGTTAAAAAATTCGTCATAAAAAAAGTCATTAATTATAAGTTTTAGTGACAATTTATAAAAATTGTGATAGAAAAAAGTCACTAATAGTTAATTTTTAGCAACATATGCAAAAAATCGTCACAAAAAATTATTTTTAGCGACGATTTTAGTAGGATTTATTTTCAATAAGTTTTGATGAAAATTAAGTCCAATTATTATGAGAGTTGGGGTTCCTACTGTGAGGCCTATTGAGGGTGTGTCCCGAGTCTTTTTCGATAATCCAAACCATTCCTATTGTAAGATTCGTCGAATAGATCATTCACGCAAAAATCAAGCAAGTTGGACATTTGTGGCCTTATAATAAGTGCACATTTGTTTTTCAAAAAATAAACGGATAACATGATTTTAATAATTTTTTATAAAACAATTAGGAATTGATCATGTAGTTACAGATGTCTAATTAACTTGATTGTTTATATAAATGATATACTCAACAAACCTTACAGTATGAACGGTTAAGATTATCAAAATACAGTCAAAAAATATCTCTCCGAGACCTCATAGCAAGGTTGCTATACCATAAACCACAGTGGCAACCTTTAACTCACTATTATGACCTATTAATAGTTTACTCCAATTTTTTTTTTAATTTTTTATTGGCCTCATAAAGGAAAGAAACAAATCAATCAGCATCCTGGATGTCCAAGGCTACAAGATTGTGAATGTCTTCAGGCACTTCTTCGACCCAGGCTTGGAAGGCTTACATTTGGAGAGCTTTGTGGGCCACGCAGTGAGCAAACTTTGTGGCCCAGAGGGCATCTAAAATCTCAATATGTTAAAGTTAGGTTTTTTTAAAGAATTAGGGGAGGTTATTCTGATCATAAATGGTTGCCATTACCATATATACACGCCAGAACAATTTGTGATTTTGAACCTTTTTTTTTATTTTTTTATTTTTTTTACTAGCAAGAGAAATTTATTGGTGAGTGTATTGAGGTTAGGGTTTTGAAATAAGAAGAAGATGAAGGGGCAAATTTGACCTTTTACAACTGGATTAGACTTTGGCTGTTTTGCTTTCCATTTCAACTACGTGTTCCATCAATTCTGTCAATTTTGATCAAATAAATAACGCTAGGAGGTTAAATGCGAAATGGTTAAAATTATAATAGGTCTCTTTGACTATTTTAAAATGGTAAGAGAGTAAAGTACTCCCAAAATAAACAATAAGGAGGTAAATTTTACATGATGGATCTACATTCTCAAAAATTTGAAAAATATCATTTATTATATTAAAAAATTTTAAATTAATTAAAATTATAAGAGTTTGTATCCTTAAATTTTTTGTAGATAATTTCAAAATTATATAGAGTAGCCCTCCAATTTTTTAAACTATAGAGTAGCCCCCAAAGATATAACCTTGGATCCATCTTTTACCCGTTTATTTTTTATGGGGAGCTAAATTAATCCCAAACAATAAGATTAGGTATTTAGAAAATCACCTAAAGAATCATAAACATACACATCAACCATGATGGTTACTATTGTTCTAACAAAAAAAATATATACCGGAAGTTTTAAAGTTCCTGACAAGATTTTATATTTTAAAATCATTATATAATAATTTTGTAATCAATATTATTAAAATACATTATTTTTAATATATGTAACCAATTAATCATTTATATATTGATCTCCAGTTACCCAGATTTTTTTCTTATAATAATAGTGAAATATTATTTTAGATATATATAGAGGTAAAGTATTATGGGTTGAGTGTTCAACAAAGTTGACTAGGCCAATTGGATATTCAATGGAGTGCACGAGGTGTTTAAAGTGAAAATTTTCATATGTATTTGTGAATATGAGTTTCATTTGCTTTGTATTTAAGAGAAAAAAAGTATGAAATAAAATTATATGCAATATTTTTTTCTATATATATACTTAAAAAAAAATTTAAAAAAATCAAAGTGTTCAATTGAATACCCTCCCTATGGTGTAAAACCGCTCATGCACATCAAATCTGTCATTATAAAGATTATTTCACTCATATTACTCTGCTTGTATTTTTAATAGTTAATATGTGTTATGTTAACCATTAAAGTGAATACTATGTAACAAAGAAATCAATTAGCCATTCTGCAATCAATTGGAGAGGAGAGGCAAAAAAAAATTACCACTGTCCTGTTGTCTTTCCATCTATTGTTTATTAACAGTAATATTATATATGTGAAATTTTTATCTGGAAATTTACTTAGAATTATTAATAGGTGGCCTAGATCCATTCAACACATGAATCTCACATTACACTAATTCTCAAAATAAGGATACAATTTTTGAGTTCATTTCATATCAAACAAAAGGTGATCCATACGTTTTAAGTACTAAAAACATGAAAAAATAATTCTAAGAAGTGATTAGAAAACAAATTGTATTATATTGATTTATATAATAAGATATTAGTTACACTTTTTTTTTTGTTACAGGAAAATCCTCCCTACCTTCCCGCAGGTCCAAGGCAACACCCCTTGCAGAGATCACCAGAGTGTCCTGTTAGCCGTTCCGAGCGAAGAGACTATAACCTGAGAACTTGTCGCGACCTCCTAAGACAAGCTCCGCTTAAATCAGGACGTCCTGTTAGCCGTTCCGAGCGAGGAGACTACAACCTGAGAACTTGTCCCGACCTCCCAAGACAAGCTCCGCTTAAGTCAAGACTCGCACAGCGGAGGAGCATTGAACCCACACCAAGTGCGAGTGCTAATTAGATAACTTGAGGTCCAACCTCCTAACCAACTGTGTTTCGCCCAGGAGATTGGCCCAAGAGCATTGAACGCGCACCAAGTGCTGATTAGACAACTTGAGGTCCAACCTCCTAACCAACTATATTTCACCCAGGAGATTGGCTCAAGAAGAAAGAATTGAACTCATGACCTTAGGACTTAAACCCCAAGTCTTAACGATAATGCCACCCACCCTTAGGTTGTATTAGTTACACTTATAATGAATTTGTTCACACACTTTATTTTCTGAACTAATTAATTTATAGAAAATTGTGTAAATTGAAACATGTAAGCATGGTATTTCTTACTTTTTGGGTAAAAAAAAACTTTGATATCATTTCACTTCCTGAGTACTGTGGATGTCCAAGACTTTACAATACTCAACATAGTACAAAATACAAGAACAGTGAATCATTTTCACTACCTAATAAAGAAAAAGAAAACATAGATCATACAAATTCAAACACTTACACTTGTATCAAGAAACACCTATATGAAAAATAAAATGGGTAACAAAAAAACAAAAAAAAAAATTTACACTTGTCTCAAGAAACAACTATAGGAAAAGAGAATGAGCAAGAGAAAGTTGTGCCCGCTAGTGTAGTTGATCAGAATTCATACATCTCTTCATTAGGTCACCAGTTCAAGTCTTATGACAAGTAATATTTTGTTTCTCAAGCTTAGAATACCCAAAAAAAAAAGAACTTGTCACACTAACATGGATGATAGTTCATGAGAAGAGACCAACCTTTTATAAATCTCCAAAACTAACTTTCCATCTACAATTTCATCACTAGAAGAGACCATCATTGGAAGCGATCGACCTTTGGGAATTCTTTTCCCTCCAAACAGGTCTATATCATTGTCACCCACCATGCGCACCATCATACCAACATAAGCTTCGTGAAACTTTGCCAGAAGCTTCATCGGCGAAAGCAAAGCAACCTTAAATCTCAGTTTTGGAGACAGTCTTATCTTCCATACCCGGCGGCGATTTTTGCTTCCACTTCCAAGCCTTGTGATCTTCATTCTCTTGTTATTAGTTGTGTTGTCAAGTCTTTGGTATCTCCTTCTCCTCAAGTACCTCTTGAGGTTTTGAAATGTTGTTGCAGGAGCAGTGTCCATTTTTTGTTAGAGAGAGAGAGAGAGAGAGAGAGAGAGGGTAGATCTGGGTGTTATGGGAAGATACAGGAGGAGACTTTATATAGAAGATGATGGCAAGTTGGAATGGAATTTATTGATGGGGTTTTGATATATATTTTTATATATATTGAATTGTTCGTGATTATAACATGATAACCAAGTTGAGAGCACCACTTACTAAAATCAAAGTGTTGTCTTAGATATATTGTAATTAATTGTCACAACATTAAGCTTGAAAAACAAATTTAATTTTTGATCTTGAGTAGCAAAGTGATTGAATACATGTGTAATTTGTCAGCAATTGTCAAGTGTTATTTAAACATTGTGTCAAAAAATTAGATCTAATTTTCAAGCCCAGTAATATGTCAATCAATTAGGATAAGAAAATGATATACAAGTTTATTTTATAGACCCACATTTTAGACCCAGTAAGGTGTCAATAAGATAATTGATTAATGATTATAAAATAAATGATAGAGAATTGATTTAGATATTTTAATAGAGTGCCATATTATTGAGTTTAAAAAGTATGTCAAATTTTTTGACCTAAACAGCAATGCTCTAAAATATTAAAGGTAACATTTTATCTCATATCTTCTCTAATTATCAATCAATCATATCACTTGGTTACACATCATTAAATTTATAAAAAAAAAATAGATCTAAAATATGAATTTATATATTATTTTTCAAATGATTAATGAGATTTTTTACTGGGTCGAATACTCGAGTTCAATTCTTAAGTCTGTATCATGCAACTTTCATTATCCTATTACTTTCCTATCTATTGTAAAATTTAATGTATGTATAAATTGACTTGGTTTTATTTATTACAATAAGTCTGTTGATAACGGAATCAACCCAACTATTCAAAACAATTCTAATTATACACTTCAAATAAATGGACCCGTCACTAAAACGATTGTTCCACTAATGTTGTACCACCTATAATTTATTTATTTATTGTGGGGAAATAATTTTTGAATGATAACACGTGGTTGAGGGGTCACCGAAGTGCCAGTCGAGGTGTCATGTGTCCTGGTCATGATATCGAGATGATCTCAGCTAAGCCGAGATTATCTGCGAAAATACCAGAATCTGGGATAATCGAATAAGGGACAAGAATCCTAGAATGGGAGAAGACTTCAGTTTGGGTAACAATAAGACTCTTAGAGAGTTTATCCTAATCCTACTAGCAGTTCAAGATTAGCAGTAATCCTAAGTCCAGTAATCCTAAGTCCATTGAAGCTAGGCTTCTATTGGGATTAGGTAAGTGTTGGCTATAAAAGAGAGGTACCCCATAGGTCTAAGGTATGCTTTTTATGCTCTGTTTAGTGAGTTAAGCACTATTAGTTATCTTTGAGAGATATTTTACTGACTTGATCGTCGGAGTGCCCCCGGGTGGACGAACCACCGCCGAAATCTCCTCTTTCTATTGCAGGTCATTCGTGCTTAATCTATTCTGCCAGTGTTCTCCAACTGAATACTTACTTGGCAATGTGGTCAAAAATTCGCTTACACATTTATTTATATATATATTTTTATGATTACTTTTATGGTTGACTTTATATTCATTAAATTATAAGTGGTTATTGACAACTTTAAATAGGAGGACAATATTCTTGCAATACAAGCAAGGTTTTGTTTAAAACGTGGGTCAATATTGCCAGGCTTAACAAGACAAGGACTAAAAGTGGAGAGGTTTATTATAGCAGAACTGCAGTGAGGGCCATGGAGGCTTATAACAAGCATATTTTGATAATTTGAACGGTTCATATTATAAGATTCATTTAATATAGTATACATAAAAAAATAAATTGATCAGATATTTATAACTCTATAACAAGACTATATTTTTTTTGTAATACAATAAATGGCTATCATAATTTTGAAAATGTTTTTAAGACACTTCGAACCCAATCATAGGGTTACACATATCTGATTAACTTAATTTTTTACATGAATGATCTGTTCGACAAACCTTATAATATAAACGATTCAAATTATTAAAATAAAGTCAGAAGTTCAGGACAAGCCCCCACAGGCCTCACAACAATTTATGAGCAGCAGAATGGAATCACTACCTTTTTTTTATTTTTATTCACTTGATAAATAGCATAAAAGTTTAACTTTGATAATGGGCAATCTTTGAAATCAATCCATATGGAAACAACTTTAATAACATCAAAAGAATAAAAACTCATATTTAATTTTTAAAAAGAATAACACGTACAATACAAATGGAGAATTGTAAATCCAAGTCAAAATAATTGTTTTTTTGCACACTCTGTTTGAATATGGATATTGGAAATTTGCCACATAACCAGACCAATAAATCCAAAAGGGAGATGGCAACAACTTTGTGACCATGGCCGGCCCTATAAAGGGAGGTAAGAAAGGTCACTGCTTAAAACTTCAAATTTTATTTAAAAAATACAGAATACTCGAATTATAAGTTTAATTTTAAAATTTCTGGAGTAATAATTTAGTCTTTTTTTGGAGGGGGTCAAAAGGACAAAATAATTAAAAAAAGATTATATTGCCCTAACCTATTGTCTTTTTGTATATTATACACCTATCTGTTCACGTATCACCACCAATTTGCCCATGTGTCACCTACTGTCCACCTAATTTGTCTATCTGTCCATATTATCACAACCGCTAGCTGAGACTGAGCCCGCCGTCAGCAACTTTTTGGCCATTTTTCGACATCGGCAATGATCTAGCGGTGTTGGTGTAAAAATGGAAACAAAATTTCTTCAAAACAATAATTTATACTTCTCACCAAATAATTTCATTAATCATGTCCTTATTTCCATAAAAGATTAATTATTGAACCAAATGCTTCATCCTTCTAGAATTTGACTTATCACCAATTATTTCAAAAATATCCCTGCTACACATAAAAAAATCTTTATTAGGTCCTGTTCAAAAAACAGTCTGACTTGTTCAAAAAACAACCAAAAAAAAAGTGCAATTTTCAATAGGGGTATAGATTTCTTGTGAAGTTACCTCAACCGTGAAAAATCTGTCTCATCGTTTTTATTTTATGTTTTCATATTTTAGGAAACACAATTTGTTTCGCGAATTGTTTTGGAATACTGTTTTCGAAAAGAAATAAAAATGAAACAGCTCACTTATCAAAAAAAAAAAAGCATCAGAACTTTGTTATTGAATATTCGATATCTGTTTTCAACAAAAAAGGAAAACAATATATGAAAAAAGGGGTGTTTTAAGCAAAACAAAACAAAAAAATAAAAAAACAAACAAGCACCAAGTTAGTCTAAAAAGGAATGGACCATGCTCACAGTAGCATCCTCTTGTGCTTTCCTTGCATCTGAAATACACAAGCCTCCGACAGTCAAAACCTTCAAAACATCACAGAGGACTGTTTGGTGCAGCTGTTGCTCGATAATTAAAATGCAAAAAATAAATGTGCATGCCTCTGTTCTTTCAGTTTATTTATATTATTTTTGGTTGTGTGTAGAAACAACACTAAACACTCTGACACGGATTTTTAAATTTTCAAAAATTAAAAATAAAATGAAATAATATAAGCAGCTCCCTAAACTATACCAAAAAACCGCAAAGTACTTTTCCTATAGCTTCACATTTCTCAGTGTTCATATCACATGAAACAGGCAAAGTAGCTCTTTTGCCTTCTTGGAAGAATTGTAAATCCAAGTCAAAATAATTTATTTTTGCGCACTGTTTGAATATGGATATTGGAAATTTGCCCCCATAACCAGACCAATAAATCCAAAAGGGAGATGGCGACAACTTTGTGACCATGGCCGGCCCTATAAAGGAAGGTAAGAAAGGTGACTGCTTAAAACTTCAAAATTTATTTAAAAAATACATAATACTCGAGTTATAAGTTTAATTTTAAAATTTCTGGAGTAATAACTATCTATTTTTTGGGGGGGATCAAACGGACAAAATAATTAAAAAAGATTATATTACCCTAACCTACATGTCACCACCAATTTGTCCATGTGTCACCTACTGTCCACATAATCTATCTATCTGTCTATATTACCACAACCGCTAGCCGAGGCCACGGCCACCATCAGAAACTTTTCGACCAGTGCTGGTGTAAAAATAGAAACAACATTCCTTCAAAACAATAATTTATCCTTCTCACCAAACAATTTCATTAATCATGTCCTTATCTCCATAAAAGATTAATTATTAGACCAAATTCTGATGCATTCATCTCATCTGTCTGACCAAAAAGCCAATGGAAAAGCACAAATTGTGATTTAGTTGGCCCCTCCCCCTAATTAGTTGACTATACTAAAAGTATAGAAACTTACTAAATGGCCATACACAATTGACAAAAAAAAAGCAACCAATCAACCCACAGCCAAAGATGTCATTTACGACAAAGCATTCGGATGAATGATCTCATTTTTTGTGAACATTACGATTCACATCAAAGCCAGGTCAATTCCTCCAGAAGGCCATAAACAACAAACGAAACAGAATGTCACTGTCAAATACGTAGTCAAAAATCCTCTATTACACAAATAAATCTACGTTAAAATGTACAACTATCCAAACTGGCCGAGTGAGAAGTTCGAAGTACAGGTCTGCTAAGAAAAACGAGCACACTTAAAACGGACCTTACGAAGTATGCACATCCGGGGATCAAATCCTTGTTTCTGTACAATCATAAGCATGGAGTCAGTGTCTTCTCCCACCTTCCATGTCATCTAGAATTGGGCTTGTGTCCCTCACATAAACTTCTGATGTTGCCATGCCTTGGTGAGATTGGAAATATACATTATCCATTTCTGTTGGGCGTGTGACGAGATGGTTGGTGTTGCTGGATGAGGGCTGAGCACCATTTCGGGAATCTGCCAACATTTGAAAATATGCATGTGGACCCCAACCTGAATCCAAAATCAAGAAAGGAACTAATGAGAGATGTGAATTACAGACTACCAATGCACATGCAACTGATTAGAAATACAATGGTTGAAATATATGCACTTAGAACTTTATGATTTGAATTGTTATAAATAACACATGATGTTTCCATTGTCCAGGGATGAGCTATGAGGGTGCGCTGGCTTTATGCCACATCATCAAGCAGTTATAAAAAAAAAAAAAAAAAGAAATAATTTCCTCACATTCTTTTGTATATTTGTCTTTAATTTAAACACCTACGATCAATATGAAATTGATTCATGCATCGCAGTTAGCTGAAAAAGCACGAAACCATTAAGCAACGATTACTACGGTAGTGCTATGCAGACAATATGGAAAATCAGACAAAAGATGAATAAGAAGTGTCAAACAGCTGCACAGAGCAAGCAACGCTCACCAAAGAAAATTATAGCTCCAAAAGCAGAGCAAAAACAAATCCTTGGTCAGCAGAATATTAGATGCTTTACAATAAACTCAAACACAGCATAAAGAAATTTAGCAGTGGCCTCAGAAGGGTGTCTTTGTACGATTGCTTATAGGGTTTAGGGTTTAAATGTCTGGTTTTAAAATTGAGGGGGGTAAGATGACAGTGACTCTTGAGGGGGATAAAATGTAATGAACCCCCCCCCCCCCCCCCCCCCGCCAAAAAAAAAAAAAAAAAACAAGTTACAGGCTAAATCAGAGCAGTGTAAAAGTTTCCACAAGTAATGTCCACCAGAGAGAGAGAGAGAACAAGTTCATGTAATCAAAGATAACAAAAGCTCCCCAGCCTCAAAACAAGAAACAGACATAAATATGAAGAGGAATTTTAAGAACCACCAAAGATAGGTAAACGTTTTGCAACTCGCCTTCTCTAGAATTGTGAAGAGGAGGTGACGCACCTGAGGACGTAAGCGACGAAGATTTTCAATAAATATTGGAAGTAAAAATACAAAACCAGTTTACAATTCAAGGAACAAAATCTAGAATGAAATAAACTATCAAGTAAAATCAACAGGGAACAACAGAGAAAGGAAAATTAAAAAGGCAAACGAATATTAGATTACACTCTTCAGCAGGAGTTCTGTTTTATTAACTTGAAGTCGATCTTATTTCAACCTTGCAATATACAATTTGGATAATATAATGCAAAATCTAATTAAAAAGGTGAACAAATATTAGATTACACTCTTAATCATTCATTTAGAGGACACAAATAGGACATCTCAACTAGAATGGAAGCCAAAAGATGTACAACTAGTAAATGAACAGTTACAAGCAAAATTCTAATTCAACTGTAGATTCAAACACCAGACAGATTAAAAAAAATGCAAGCATATCTTTTTCCCTTAATTTCAAAAGGGAATGGAATTTCTATTGAACGCATATCTGGATGTCAATTTACAAAGGTTGTATTACAACCCTATAGTTGTCAAGTGATTGCATGACTGTATATAACCTAAGTAGCTAAGAAGCACAGACATGGACACGCAAATTTTCAAAAAATAAAAGACACGACACACGGACTAAGGACATGTTCAAAACACATAATATTATATATCTATTATATGTCATGTCTTTTAATATTATACATTCACTTTATGTCAAATATTTAATTTTATCAAATTCATCAACCTTGAGTATGTTATTTCAGTAAAAAAATTAAAAAGTTAAATATTTTTTTTAAAATGGGACGTAGTGTATCCCCAACGTGTCCGCAACATGTCCCCAGTGTGTCCCGAGCGTCCTAGCATGTTTGACATGTGTCCCGATACGTGACCTCCAAAGAGGTGTCCATGCCTCATATAGCATAGACATGGACACACAACACGACACAAAAACGCCAACATGTCAATTTTCAAAAAATGCAGAAAACAACATGTTTGGAATATGTTAAAATTTTATATTTTTACAAATTTATTATGTCATATACCTGAATAATTATTCAAAGACAATGAAAAATATGTGATATAATATAACACTAATTACATGAAAAACTATATATTTCATAATTTAAATATTAAGAAATCATTCACATAATAATTATATTTTAAAGAATGTGAAACAATTATAAAAAATAGGCCCATTTGGTATCACTTATAAGTTTGCTTCTATAATGATATTTTTTTAGATTATTAGCTTAAAAGATTAAAAATAAGTTGTAGACCTGTTGTACAAATATCCAAGATGCCTTCAAAATTTATAATAAAGCAAAGTGATGGAACTATTTTGTTTACACATAATTAAGGCTTTCAAATAAGCTAAAAAAGCTAAAAATTGTAGCTTAAGAAAATGTGAAAAAGTCAAATAAACTATAATCTAAAATTGCTATTAAACACTATTCGTCAACTTTTTTTTAATCAAATAAGCTAAATAAATTGACTTATAAGTGCAATCAAACGGGGCCATTATAATTCACATGTATACATTTTCTAAATGTTTCAAAACAGAATTTAGAGTACACAAGTTGTGTTATGAAAAAAGTAGAACATTGTTATTATGAAAGATTCATCACATAGGATGTGTTCGGAGGGTTTAAAAAGTATCGCTAAAGTGTCGGTAACTATGAAGCACCGACACTTCAAAATAAGTGCCGTATCCGTGTTGGACACACGGACACAACGGCACCATATGGCGTGTCCTCTTATTTAATTAATTTGTTTCTAGGGGACACACTGGGAACCTAAGAAGCACGGACACTTTTAAGAAGGTGACGTATCCGTATCGTGTCCGTGTCGAACACCGACACTCTTTGGACACTCTTAGGACACGTGTCCGACACTCTTCAAAACGTGTCTTCATTTTTAAATTTTTTTAAAGACCTGGACACTCTTTGGATACTTGGAGGACACACATGTCAATCACATAAACACACGTGTCTATCGATTGAACACATGTGAAACTAATTATAAGTTTAAACAAAATAACTTAAGATACAATAATAAAATAAAAACCATATAAATTTATAAGAATTAGTGTTATATTGCATTTTTTATTATCTTTGAATGATATATTAATATATATAACATATAATAAATATATAAAATTACATATTTCATGCGTGTCCCTCACGTGTCGTGTCCTTCATTTTTTGAAAATTAACGTGTCAACGTGTCTGTGTCGTATCCGTGTCGTGTCACGTGTCCATGCTTCTTAGCTGGGAACACTTTAGGGTCACACTAGGAACATGTTAGCTTGTCTTTTCTCCCATTTTCTTTTGTGCTTTTGATAAATGTTGGATGTTGAATGTTGGTTTTTTTTTTTTTCTTAGATTTAAATACTTAATAAATCATCCATAAAAAAATATATAAACTGTAAGCGTTAATTTAAAAGTATTTTTTTTTATTTAAAATATAGAATTAGAGTTAGTTTTTGTTAATATTCATTGTTTTGTGGATGTAATATTAATCTAGATAGCAAATAAAAATATATGAAAACATATTTTATTGTCGCGTCACTGTTGTGTATATGTCCCCATATTTTCAAAACCGTTGTGTCCCGTGTCCACGTCTGCATCCGTGTCTGCATCTGTATCCGTGCTTCTTAGGTCGGTAAAGTGTATGATATCATAAATTCAATTTTTTTAATTAACACGCTTTGAAGAAGTGTTGGACACACTTTTATGCGTGTTTGAAAAGTGTCAGTATCTGACATGGGTGTCAAACACAACACGCTTCTTCCGCAGTAAGTATCCATGCTTCTTAGCAAATAACTTTGAAGTATGGAATGATAAGAAAATACCATCTACATCATGTGGGAATGGAAAGAATTGCAAGTAACAAAATGAAGCAACTGTCCATCCTGCACAAAGTTAAAAAAACACAATTAAAAAAATTATAATGATAAGCATACAATGTAAGCAACATAAAAATACGAAGGTAACAGACCTAGAAGACCTCCAGCAAATACATCTTGCCAATGATGCCAATAGTCATCTACTCGAGAAACTGCCACTAGAGCTGCAATAAGTAATGGCAGAAAAATGACACAAAGCTTTGCGATATGACCCCTACGATCAAATGCACGGATTTTCCCTGACAAGTACCACGAGAGAAAACCCAAGCCAGCAAAAGACCCTACATATATAACACAAAATCCATTAAGCATGTGTTTTTTTATGAAGAACATAAAGAACTATAGATAGAAAAACATTTATGACAACAATGACATCCATTATTTCAATATTCTAGATGCATGCACACAAGAAGAAAGAAAAAAAATTAAATTAAATTTAAAATTTAAAATTTAAAAAAAAAAGGAAGAAGAAGAGAAGAAGAAGATGCACCTAGAAAATCATATCCGGCACCTATGAAGCACAGACACGGACACGGACACGCATACAGACACTGACACGGACACGGGACACGTCAATTTTTAAAAAATGGGGACACGGACACGGCAGGGGACACGGCAGATTTTTTAATTTTTTTATAAATATTTTTATTTTAATACATATTAATTATTTTATTTATTTATTATATTTTTTAAATAATATGTTCTAATTAATTTTTTTATTTTATTTTATATACATGTTTATTTATTTTTATTAATATGTATAAGTATAGATAATATAATAGTTATATAATAATAACTGTGGCATCCTTTATACTATTATAATAATAATACTTTCAGTTTTTATTATAATATAATAATAATAGTTATATTATATATATATATATATATATGAATCCAGCAGAGCAGATTATAATAATAGTTATATATTATATACATATATGAATCAGCAGATTAAAGAAGACGCGACTGAGAGAGAGAGAGGAAGAAGCGATCGATCGCGATCGCGATCGCGAGGGAGAGAAGGTGAGAGAGAGAGCTCGTCGAAGTCGAAGGGCGACTGGATCGTCGAAGTCGAAGGTGATGGAGGTCGCCGGCGAGTGACTGGACTGGATCGAAGTCATGGAGGTCGCCAGCAAGTCGACTGGACTGGATCGAAGTCCAGGTTTGTTTCAAGACCTTTACTTCTCCTTTACTCTTCTTTTTGGCTCTCTGCGTCCAGATTTGGACACGCGTGTCCAGATTTGGTGGACACGCGTGTCTCCGCCGTGTCTCCACCGTGTCCCCTGCAAAAAAATAATTAAATTAAAGGGACACGCCACCTGGCGTGTCCCGTACGTGTCCCCGGCGTGTCCCCGTGTCAGACACTGCCACGGCATGAAATCTGCCATGTCCATGCTTCATATGGGTTCCCTGCCTTCTGAAGCACATGGTGAATAATTACACAGAAAGAAACCTTCTTACAAAGTTTAGTGTCCTCAAATGGAAGATTCATATTCGATGAGAACCAAATCAAAATTCCACTAAGGTCAACAGATTATTTCCATCCTTATGTAAACACCACTGATCAATAAATACAGTATATCCAACCAACACTATATGCATGAGGCAGAAAAATATAAATATGACAGTAAAATGAATTGCAAGTTATGTATATATACGTGTGTGTGTGTGTGTGTGTGTGTGAAATATCTTTATTACATATCAGCTTTGTTTTTAAAAGTGTCCATCTCCTATAAGCAAGGTTTTAAAAAGCGGCCGCAACCGTTACGTAATGCTGTTACGTAACGGTTTTGGCGGTTACCGCCACCCGTTACGGCCGCTTTTGCAGTGTGAATGAGATTCACAGGTGTGTCGATCATAGCGGCTGCCGTAACGGTCGTAACGGTGCTGTAACGGCCTGTTACACACCGTTACGTAACGGTTCCAAACTGTTTCTTCAAAAAAACACACAAAAAAAAGCTGAAACTGGGGCAAGAGGGATGGAGAGAAGAGGGAAGATAAAAAGAGAAAATAGAGGAGCAAGAGATAGAAAGAGAGAAAAGGGAAGATGAAGAACATGTTATTGATTTGTTGAAACTGTAAAACCTATGCTATTCTATTCAGCTGCTATCACTAAACCATTTTGTTTGTGTGTGTCTATTTATATGTTGTTTGAAAATAATAATAATAATAAGTGTGGTCATTATCTATTTAGCTTGGTAAAAATATGTATTTATATATATATTTAGGCTCTTATTTATTCTCTTACTTTTGTCATTGTTTATCTTATATATAATAGTTAGTGATTGATTTTTTGTATAATATAAAGTCATTAATTATTAAAATAAAATGTAAAAAACTCAGTTTATAGTGATTTAAAAATATGAAATATATTAAATCATACTTAAAAATTTTTAAAAATTGATCAATATTTATTTTTAACCCAATAAATATGATCATGGAAAAAAAATGTGTATTGGTAAGTTTTTTTCAAATTATGCGAAAAATAAAAAAATTCACGGTTCCGGTTACCGCAACCGTTACACTATGACCTTTACACCCCGCAACCGCATCCGCATCACCGCCACGGTTACGGCGACCGCAACCGCTTTTCAGAACCTTGCCACCACCCCTGTCTCCCTCTGTCAACATCCTCATCAGACACCCTCAGTCTCCGCACATTTCCACCATGGGTTTGCAGCCATAGTCTTTTCCCCTCTGGCTGAACCTGAATCCATCCGACAATATCCTACCCAAGCCATAGACTTTGCACGAGCTCAGATTTGTTCTTAACTCAAAGCTTCATTTACACGAACAAAACTGACAAATATAGGGTATAATAAGATTATACCCCCACAATAATACGACACACCTCCATATATATAGGGTATAAGTGGGTCTGTGTCAAATTTGTCATGTACAATAATAACATTTATTTTGTATTGAACCTTGCGATTTTCAAAGAGGGTACAGCCATGCTATAGTGGAAACTAAGAGCTAATATGGTAACTTCTTAGGCCAACAAAACTGTTATCTCCACCACCAAGCTTCAAATTACCTTGAAATCATGGACAACATTACTATTTTTGGCCATGTATATATACTGAAATTACCATTTATGTATTTTTTTTTTTTTGGGTTTTTTTTTTTTTTTTTTCTTGTTCAGTTGGATGGAACCGTAATATGATCTCTCATTTTTATTTTTATTTTTATTTTTTATTCTTGTAAATGGATTCGTATTCGAGGAAAAAAAAAAAGTAGGTATTGTGATGAGCGTGAGCTTAATCTCATCCTTGTTCATGAGGTAAGCCCACCAATCACATCAATTTGTTTATCTAGGTTGTGGTTATAAGTATTTTTTTAACTTATTTATCCATATTTATATTTTTAAGGAAAAGGCAAAGGCATGCAAACTCTAATGGAAAGGAAAAGGCAAGCTCCTCTGGCTTAAGAAAGGAAAATGCAGCATGTGAAGTGGTATGATTTTTGAAGAATTATTTCAAAGTTATTTCTTGGAATATTGAGCAAGTAAAGAAGAAAAAAATTCATACTATTTTTTTTGTTTTTTTGGGCATGCATGAACTAAATCTTGATCATCTAGAATGTATTAATTTTTTGTTAATTATACTTTGATTTTAATTTTTATTATTCCAATCGACTGACTATGTAAAGTGTTTGTTTAAGCATGCTAAAAAAGCTTCTGTTCTTTGTAAAATTGTATGTCTCGCATCTGTCCACTTTAACTTTGACAAAAAGAACATCACTTTAATTGTCTTTACTGGGTCAAAGAAAATTCCTGGTGGTAACCATTCCAAAGAAAATAGCTACTGGTGGTAAAATCTATGATAGCGAATAATCATTTTGAATTGAATTTCAGCAACATGTAGAATTTATAGAAAACATTTGTTTTTATTCTTGGGGAGTGCCATAGGCACAGGTAATTTGCTAGTATAATAACAAACTATGTGATTTTCATCTTTCTGCTGGTAGCCAATCATATTCTTATGTCCAAAGGACCTTGTTATAAGAGTTGCTAGCTACATAGGAACAAAAAAAGCCTCAATCCTAATGTGTTACGTATACTTTTGTTAACAAAATTAACAGAAATAAAAACAGAAGAAATAGGGGACAAAGACCCACTTCAAGGGGGCAGACCTCCAATTAGTTCACATTAAGGAGAACCAGACCTCCTGACTTCACAATGTAAGACTTCTCAAATAAGCAGTCTCCTCTCCATTCATTAACGTTGTTTTTATACAAGAGATAGTTACCTACTCAACTACCCATGTCCTATACAATAGGATAATTATGAAATCCCATAACCCATGACTTCTCCCACTACTTAATTAACAAGAGACACATAATGTTTTTTTATCAAAATATTGTACATATCTTTCCTTCCCCCTCAGATTCAACCTTGCCCTCAAGGTCGAAATACAAGTAATTAAAAAACCTCCTGGATCCCATTTTTTGAAACAAAAAATGTACAAACATACAATTGACTTTTTTCATATCTCTTAATTAATCAGTGGGAGAAGTCATGGTTAATGGGATTAGATAATTATCCTATTATATAGAACATCGGTAGTTGAATAGATAATTATCTCTTGTTTAAAAACAACATCAATGAATGAAGAGGAGACTGTTTACTTGAAAAGACTTCAATTGTGAAGTGCAGTAGGTTTGGTTCTCCTCAATGTGAACCAATTGGAGGTCTCCCCTCTCAAAGTGGGTCTCTCTTCCCTATTTCTTCTATTTTTATTTGTGTTAATTTTGTTAGCAAAAGTGTATGTAACACAATGACTGGGGGCTTGCTATATAGATTTATTTTTCCAGTTGGCTCTATTCCTTATGCTCAACTAACTCAAGGCTATCATGTCCTTTCTCATCACTTCAACCAAAGTTGTCCTCAACCATCCTCGTCCTTTTAGCCCTCTTGGATCAGGATCAAATCACTCCTTTCCAGCACATATTGTCACGTTGCACATGACCAAGCCATCTCAAATGAATGCAATGACTTCCCTTCATATGATCTTCAATCACTGCCTCCTCATAAATGCATTTATTTCTTAAATATCTATTATTATAACACCACTCGTCCATTTCAGCATCCTCATTTCATTTGCTCTAATTTTTTTAAAATGTTGTTTCTTTAATACCAATATTATGTACCATACAGCATAGTTCACCTTGTAGCCAACCTATAATTTTCCCTTCAATTTAGCAGAAATTATACATATGACATAGTACTGCGAGATGCATTTTTTTTCATTTCATCCAACCTACATCCTCCTCAATCTCCTTTCCTTATGGAAAACCAATCCAAGATGTCAAAAATTGTCAATCTGCTTGATGAATCATATTTTCCAAGGATGAGAAAAATAGTCAAGAGATTCATTTTCATCCACACTAGTATAATGACTACTGGCCTTGATGTGGAGGCCATCATCAGCTGTTAGAAGTGCCTTGTGATTAGAAAAAACAATCAGGGCATATCTGGAATGAGATTCCCACATTTAGTTATCTCTTGGACATCGAGTTTCGCCATATCTCTTCATTCCTAATTCTAATTTTGCTCAAATATCATTCCATTTTTTTGTTTCTTATTTCTTTTACTAAGCACCATATATTTTGTTTTATTCCTACTTAAACTAACAAAATTCTTAGATTCCAATGTATCCCCCTAAAATTATAAATAAATGTCCACTCCAACTGTAGTTTTCTCAATTAATTTACATTGAACTATGTGTCAGCAAACCATGTAGGAAAGGAAAACAACTAACTGATAGAGAAAGCTCAAGAGAACGATAACTTCTGAGGTAACTATAGATTGTTTTGGGAATAAGCTATTCTAGTAACTTTTTTGGCTTTTTGATGTTTTGGATTTTTATGAAAAAACGTGCAAAAAGCAGAGAAGAAAGAAAGTCTTTGACTTTTTGGTATAGTTCTTTGGCTTTTAGCATTTTTAGTGACTTTTTGGCTATTTTTTTGAAGTTCCCATATCATTTGAGCTAAAGGGTTTACACATAATCAAGAAAACACACACATATATATAAAGGAAGCATGCTCATAAAAGAAGGGTATTGCAAAATAAGCAGCACACTATACACACAATATTTAATCTGTTGAATGTAATTTTTTCTGCTTACAAGATGTATGCCCGCTTGGGAAACTTTTGTGCCCTTCCTTGATGACACTTTTCTCTCCAGTACACATAACATTCCTGGTGATATTTTCAAATACCTACACATACCACATGCCACACAGCATACTATTATCCAATCTACAAGGTAAAACCTTATTATATAAAACTGACATAACCGAACATGATAAGAAACTAAAGCATTTGATGAGGTCTCACCCCCTTGCCATCAGGGAAGCAACGCCAAAAGAAGTCTGGACGAGGACGGCCAACAGCATCTTTGATTGCATCAGTTATAACTCCAGTTATAAGTACAGAAAACAGAAGGCCTGAACATGCATACAAAATCAAACATACATCATTGCATTACAGTAAGATACAAATCGCTATAAGCAGCATAACAAAAATCTTTGAAGGAAGAACTCTACCCAATATGGCATGATGGAAATCATAAACATCCCTTCTAATGATGTAGTAGATAAGAATGACTACCAAAGGCAACAATATACAAATGACCTGTTACAGTAAAGGAAGAAAAGAACACTTTATTTTGGTGTGTCATAGAGATATATATCATGCACTATCTAACAGACCAAAGTTTTCCATGCATAATGAGTCTTACACTATGTTTGCATCTTGGATTTGTCAAGAGAAAGGAAAATGAAACTGCTTGTACATATTTAATTTTCTATGGACAACAAACAAAAAATGGATTTTTTTCCACAAATACCAACTCATTTTCTTCATATTTTGCTAACCCAACCAAAGAAAGAAAGGAATTAGCTTCTTTTTACTTCATTTTCTTTTTTTTTTTATCTTTTCCCTTTTCAACCTTTTTCCTCCACAATTCCAAGATCCAAACATAGCCTTCAAATACACATACCGGAACAGCCCAAAAGGGAACAGTATTGCCTTTCAGTGGGTACTTTAGATCAGTCAACATGTCCTCTCCCACAAAACGATGAAATGGTTCTATAAGATTCAAAATGACTTCCATCACAAAAAGAAGCAAAAGGATTAGCCAATCATGCATATGTATCCTTGCCACTTGAGCTCCATGGGATCTTAGAGTGTAAGCACCTAACTGAATCTCAGGCATTTTCACCAACTAAAGGAAAAACAAAATGTTAGTTGGTGGAAATTGCATTGCAAAACCTGAAGCAAAACTTAATAAGGGCAGAGGCAGAGATGGGGGGAAGACATCATATAAAACGATTCACACCCAACCTTGTTCCATAAATTTATGACACAGGCTATAACTATAAAATAAAATAACAACAACAACGTTTGCTATCTGTGCTTCCCATTTGAACACACAAGAATCAGTAACACATGACCAAGACAACTTTTTATGTATCAACTATTAAGCACAATTGCACAAATACAATTAATGCAATATAATAGTAATTGAATTACCAGCTATGTCTCAATTGACTTCGATAGGTAGAATTCGGACCAAAGCAGCACCAACATGAATTCATGATACAATGTAATGAAATGTGAATTCCAAAATGACTCATCCAAACCAAGCCATATGAACACTCGCAATATGATTCCGAGTTGTCTCTTGTGATAGAAAGTCAACCAGTGAGTGAATTCTGATGGCACTGGTTTTGGCTTAACATTTTTTCCCTATCAGAGACACCAAGAGGCATCTTTCCTATTCACTCCCTGCCAACATCTTTCACAAATATCAGAAATTGTGTTTGTTAAACAACCACTATTGCTTAATATTGTAGTAGCCGTGCCATGGCACTTGTATTATCCTTTCAGACAACATCATAATTGTGATGAGTTTTTTTTTTTTTTTTTTTTTTTAATGATTCCATTATGCTCATTTTTAATTTCATAGAGTATTTGATATTTTTAAATTTATATGTAACATATAGTTGCATATCACCCAACTTACCAATCTGATGCTTCATTTCACTGAAAACACTAACTGCCCAAACATTTAACCCATGTACAACTATATAAGCCAACCAAAGTCTATGGGATTGAAAATCATAGTTGAACTCATTCATTTGTATAATAGTATAATGTCAAACATAAGGTTTCACACAATATTCTATTCCACCATCTAACAAAAGCATGGTTTATACTAAACAAGAAAAAGTTTAATTTTCTCTCTATATTTTCCTAGAGCAAGATAATCAAATTCTACAATATAAAACCAACACCACTGTTGATCTAACCAACAACATTGGTATAGATAAATAGAAGTTATGCATTGACAAAAAACTAGAAGCCACTTGGCAAAATTTGATAAAAATTAGAGGCAAGAGGTGATTGCAATAGACACTTTTCCTATTGTTATCTCATGAATATAGAAATTAGGCTGTGAGGGCATTTAACTTATATTTAAAAAAATGGATCAGACTTGCAATCTCATCTCTATCCATCTCTGGTGACAAACTCATCCACCCTGCCATTGTTCTCTTCTCTCTTCTTCCCCATTTTCAAACTGACAACCTAGGGCTAACCTCAACCAAACAATCTCTTTCTCAACCACCACTAACCCACACTCATTCTCCCAATTCCTTCATCATATCACCCTATCCCGAGCTCTCTCCTTGCAAGTTGGGTTGTTGATTTTTGTGCTAATTGCAAGGTGGGAGAATCGAGGTTGGCTTTTTTTTTTATCCCCACGAAGTTTCCAAACACAATTTTGGGTTAACTATAGTCTAATAGCTGCATAGCCTCTTGTTGTGGGCAGTACATATGTTATACACAGTTTAGTATCTTGATGAATGATGCTTTTTTCTCTATTTTAACCGTTATAATTCGATTTTTATTTTTATTTCTTTTATTTTTGCTGATATATATCAAATAAGTCAAATACATAATCTTATTAGCTTCTCAAAGACTTGGGTGGTAATTTTTTCCTATACTTTGTCTATAAATAGCCATTCATGGCTACATTGTGAAGGATCTCCAACAAGTAAGATGAATTGATTTCTATCATTTCTTCTATCCTAGGAGTAGATGCAACTTAGATGAGAGTAGATGTAGTTTAATGTTTCTTGTAATTTGATTGTTCACTCAATCATTTTATTTCATCTTATTCTCTCTCTCTCTCTCTCTCTCTCTCTCTCTCTCTCTCTCTCTGTTATTTTCTTCACGCTTGGATAATTTGGAAGTCCTTGAAACTGTCAAGGCAAAAGAACAGTCAACACATAGCCTGATCATTGTTTGATTGGTAAAATTTGTATTAAGGCTCTATAGATTGAGGCCTAACAGAAAATTTTGCTAACACCTTTTCTGGAATTGCTTTATATGTATATCAATTGCTAATATCAGCAAACCCTAAACTCAGCAGATAGTTTACATACACAAAATCCTCAACAGTGTCCTACTGAAATTCATAAAATGCCTAAAAACTAGGGTTTGTAACAGTTTCCACAAGACCCAGTTTGCTTCCTGAGAAAACACAAGTGAAGTAAGAACTCAAACAGCTTAAATTTCCAACTTTGCAATTTGCGTTTAAATGAATCAACAAACTCCACCTCATTCATCCATAACACATAAAGAAACAACTTTCTTTCTTTTTGTGTCTCAGCGAACAAACAAACAAACACACAAACAGTAATTGACAAGAACTGACAAGTGAGCGCATCCCACAAACAAAATGCAAGAAGTGAAAATGAACATGAATTGTAAGATTCACATCACTCTCACTCACAGGTTTAAAGCTGTAGATTTTCAGAGTGAGAAAAAAAATGAAAAGGGAAACTCTTGATTTGAAGAAAAACCCAAAAAAAAGAAAAAACTCACCTGAAATAATCTGCGTTCACAAAGCTTTAGCAACAATGGAGGAGAGAGAATCTGAAAGCAATAATAGAGAGAGAGAGAGAGAGAGAGAGAGAGAGAGAGCTGGTTTTATCGGCAGAAGACAAAAGGCAGACACCGTAGCAGCAAATTTTTGACCAAAACCTAGAAGAAAGAGATTGGGTCACACTCAAATAGATTGGATTGAGGGCTTTAGATGACAAAACAGAGAGAGCAGACCATAACGGAAGTATTAATTTTAGAAAGTTAAAAAAGCCAAAAAAAAAACAATAAAACAAAAACTGTTTCTGATTTATTTTAAATAAACTAATGGCATTAAAAAAATAAATAAACAAAAAAGAAGAAGAAGTTGATCTTCTCACATCTCCATAATGGACTTTTCTTATGTGTACCTTACATATGATATGCAAGGCACATATACTCTTCTATTTTACATTTATATATTTGTATGTATTGAGTTATATCAAAATATTTAAAAACTTACACATTGGTGACCTGCTAAGCAGGTCACTTTCCAGGTAAATTAATAAAATAATATATTATATGACTAAAAGTGTAAATGGTCAGAAAAAATATATAAGTTTTCACGAAAGGCGTAAGGAATTTTAGAAAAAGGCATAACTGATTTCTGAAAAGTTATACATTTTTCTGAAAACTTACGCCTTCTGTGAAATCATTTACACCTTTTATGAACACTTACTCCTTTTGTGTAAGAATTTTTGGCATAAGATTTATACCTTTTGCTTCGAACATACACCTTTTGTGGAAGCCCAACTTAAAGCTTTTCGGAAGTCACTTATACCTTTTGTGAAAAAATAAATTCATCAAATTTACACCTTTTGCTTCAGCTTAAACCTTTTCGTGGAACTACTTATATTTTTTTTGAAAAGTTACTCCTTTTGTGAAATAATTTTTTCCATAAGATTTATACTTTTTCTTCAAACTTACACATTTTGTGAAAGAGTATATAAGCACAAAAGTATAAATGTTATGCCAAAAATTCATACACAAAAGGAGTAACTTTTCAAAAATGGTGTAAGCCTTTTCAGGAAAAGGTGTAAGCTTAAGCAAAAGGTGCAAATTTCATGAATTTTTTTTTCCACAGAAGGTATAAGTAACTTCCGAAATAGTTTTAAGTTGGGCTTTCACAAAAGGTGTAAGTTCAAAGAAAAAGTATAAATCTTATGCCAACAATTCTTACACAAAATGAGTAACTTTTCAAAAATGGTGTAAATATTTTCACGAAAAGTATGAAGGAGTAACATTTCAAAGCGTTGATAACCAGAAAAGGAGTAACAAAGGGTTCATTTCAAAATGTTCGTAAACACAGAAGGAGTAACATATGTTCATCTCAAAGTAGTAAACACAAAAGGAGTAACATTTCGAAGTGTTCATAAACCAATTGAGACAACCACTGAACAAATCAAAGGGTCGTGACCCCCGCTGACCACCCAAGCGTCGGTGGGCTCCAGTGCTCATAGCCTTCTGAGATCGGCACCTCCACTGGCACCGCCGCCGCAAATCAAAGGTTTTTTAAAAGATTGGCTATCAATCTTGGTCTCTCTGTGTCGATGTCGGTCTCTCTCTGTCGATCCCTGTTTATCTCGGTCTGTCTCCATCGATCTTGGTCTGTCTGTGTCCATGTGGGTCTCTTCTCTGTCGATCTCTGTCGATTTCGGTCCCTCTGTCGATCAATGTCCATCTAGGTCTCTATGTCTGTTGATCTCAGTCTATCTTTCTCTCTCTCTCTCTCTCTCTCTCTCTGTCCGCTGCTCTATATTAAAAACGGTTCTCTTTTACATTGACATACTTGGTTGGATTTGGGCTCGGAGTCGCTATTCCAAGCCCTCCCAGACTCGTCTTCTCTGAAACGGAGTTCTACTGGGAGAAAGGCCAAGCCCTTCGAAACGCCCTTCTCTCTCACATTGCCATTATCTGAACAAGACAAATACAGTGTGATTGGATTTTAGGAGCTTACAAAAAAAACGGAACTTAGACGTTTTGCGAAGTTACTTACATATCTTTGTGGCATAAGATCTATACGTTTTCTCCAAACTTACACCTTTTGTGAAAGTCCAACTTAAAGTTTTTTTGGAAGTCACTTATACCATTTGTGAAAAAATAAATTCATCAAATTTACACCTTTTGCTTAAGCTTATACCTTTTCGTGGAAGAGCTTATATTTTTTTTGAAAAGTTACTCCTTTTGTGTAAGATTTTTTGGCATAACATTTATACATTTTCTTCGAACTTACACCTTTTGTGAAAGCCCAACTTAAAGGTTTTTCGGAAGTCAGTTATACCTTTTGTGAAAAAATAAATTCATCAAATTTACACCTTTTGCCTAAGTTTATACCTTTTCGTGGAACTGCTTATATTTTTTTTGAAAAGTTACTCCTTTTGTGTAAGAATTTTTGGCATAAGATTTATACCTTTTCTTCGAACCTACACCTTTTGTGAAAGCCCAACTTAACGGTTTTTCGGAAGTCAGTTATACCTTTTGTGAAAAAAAAAATCATCAAATTTACACATTTTGCTTAAACTTATACCTTTACGTGGAACTGCTTATATTTTTTTTGAAAAGTTACTCCTTTTGTGTAAGAATTTTTGGTATAAGATTTATACCTTTTCTTCGAACTTACACCTTTTGTGAAAACCCAACTTCAAGGTTTTTCGGAAGTCACTTATACCTTTTGTGAAAAGATAAATTCATCAAATTTACACCTTTTGCTTAAGCTTATACCTTTTCGTGGAAGTGCTTATATTTTTTTTGAAAAGTTACTCCTTTTGTGTAAGAATTTTTGGCATAAGATTTATACCTTTTCTTCGAACTTACACCGTTTGTGGAAGCCCAACTTAAGCTTTTTCGGAAGTCACTTATACCTTTTGTGAAAAGATAAATTCATCAAATTTACACCTTTTGCTTAAGCTTATACCTTTTCGTGGAAGTACTTATATTTTTTTTGAAAAGTTACTCCTTTTGTGTAAGAATTTTTGGCATAAGATTTATACCTTTTCTTCGAACTTACACCGTTTGTGGAAGCCCAACTTAAAGCTTTTTCGAAAGTCACTTATACCTTCTGTGAAAAGATAAATTCATCAAATTTACACCTTTTGCTTAAGTTTATACCTTTTCGTGGAAGTACTTGTATTTTTTTTGAAAAGTTACTCCTTTTGTGTAAGAATTTTTGGCATAACATTTATACCTTTTCTTCGAACTTACACCTTTTGTGGAAGCCCAACTTAAAGCTTTTTCGGAAGTCCTTATACCTTTTGTGAAAAAATAAATTCATCAAATTTACACCTTTTGTTTCAGCTTATACCTTTTCGTGGAAGTACTTATATTTTTTTTCAAAAGTTACTCCTTTTGTGAAATAATTTTTGTCATAAGATTTATACTTTTTCTTCAAACTTACACATTTTGTGAAAGAGTATATAAGCACAAAAGTATAAATGTTATGCCAAAAATTCTTACACAAAAGGAGTAACTTTTCAAAAATGGTGTAAGTCTTTTAAGGAAAAGGTGTAAGCTTAAGCAAAAGGTACAAATTTCATGAATTTTTTTTTCCACAAAAGGTATAAGTAACTTCCGAAATAGTTTTAAGTTAGGCTTTCACAAAAGGTGTAAGTTCAAAGAAAAAGTATAAATCTTATGCCAACAATTCTTACACAAAATGAGTAACTTTTCAAAAATGGTGTAAATATTTTCACGAAAAGTATGAAGGAGTAACATTTCAAAGCGTTGATAACCAGAAAAGGAGTAACAAAGGGTTCATTTCAAAATGTTCGTAAACACAGAAGGAGTAACATATGTTCATCTCAAAGTAGTAAACACAAAAGGAGTAACATTTCGAAGTGTTCATAAACCAATTGAGACAACCACTGAACAAATCAAAGGGTCGTGACCCCCGCTGACCACCCAAGCGTCGATGGGCTCCAGTGCTCATAGCCTTCTGAGATCGGCACCTCCACTGGCACCGCCGCCGCAAATCAAAGGTTTTTTGAAAGATTGGCTATCAATCTTGGTCTCTCTGTGTCGATGTCGGTCTCTCTCTGTCGATCCCTGTTTATCTCGGTCTGTCTCCATCGATCTTGGTCTGTCTGTGTCCATGTGGGTCTCTTCTCTGTCGATCTCTGTCGATTTCGGTCCCTCTGTCGATCAGTGTCCATCTAGGTCTCTATGTCTGTTGATCTCAGTCTATCTTTCTTTCTCTCTCTCTCTCTCTCTCTCTCTCTGTCCGCTGCTCTATATTAAAAACGGTTCTCTTTTACATTGACATACTTGGTTGGATTTGGGCTCGGAGTCGCTATTCCAAGCCCTCCTAGACTCGTCTTCTCTGAAACGAAGTTCTACTGGGAGAAAGACCAAGCCCTCCGAAACGCCCTTCTCTCTCACATTTCCATTATCTGAACAAGACAAATACAGTGTGATTGGATTTTAGGAACTTACAAAAAAAACAGAACTTAGACGTTTTGCGAAGTTACTTACATATCTTTGTGGCATAAGGTGTATACGTTTTCTCCGAACTTATACCTTTTGTGAAAGTCCAACTTAAAGCTTTTTTGGAAGTCAGTTATACCTTTGGTGAAAAAATAAATTCATCAAATTTACACCTTTTGCTTAAGCTTATACCTTTTCGTGGAACTGCTTATATTTTTTTTGAAAAGTTACTCCTTTTGTGTAAGATTTTTTGGCATAACATTTATACATTTTCTTCGAACTTACACCTTTTGTGAAAGCCCAACTTAAAGGTTTTTCGGAAGTCAGTTATACCTTTTGTGAAAAAATAAATTAATCAAATTTACACCTTTTGCTTAAGCTTATACCTTTTCGTGGAAGTGCTTATATTTTTTTTGAAAAGTTACTCCTTTTGTGTAAGAATTTTTGGCATAAGATTTATACTTTAACTTCCAACTTACACCTTTTGTGAAAGCCCAACTTAAACCTTTTGTGTAAGAATTTTTGTCATAAGATTTATACTTTTTCTCCGAAGTTACACCTTTTGTGGAAAAAAAAATTCATCAAATTTACACATTTTCCTTATGCTTACACCTTTTCATGGAAGTGCTTACACCATTTTTGAAAAGTTACTCCTTTGGTGTAAGAACTTTTGGCATAACATTTATACTTTGTCTTCGAACTTACACTTTTTGTGAAAGCCCAACTTAAAGCTTCGTCGGAAGTCACTTATACCATTTGTGAAAAAAAATATTCATAAAATTTACACATTTTGCTTAAGCTTACACCTTTTCGTGGAAGTTCTTACACCATTTTTGAAAAGTTACTCATTTTGCGTAAGAATTTTTGGCATAACATTTAAACTTTTTCTTCCAACTTACACATTTTCTGAAAGCCCAACTTAAAGCATCTTCGGAAGTCGCTTATACCTTTTGTGAAAATAAAAATTAATGAAATTTCCATCTTTTGCTTAAGCTTACACCTTTTCGGGAACATATTTACACCATTTTTGAAAAGGTACTCCTTTTGTGTAAGAATTTTTGGCATAACACTTATACTTTTTCTTCCAACTTACACCTTTTGTGAAAGACCAACTTAAAGCATCTTCGGAAGTCATTTATACCTTTTGTGAAAAAAAAAATTAATGAAATTTACACCTTTTGTTTAAGCTTACACCTTTTTGGGAACATATTTACACCATTTTTGAAAATGTACTCCTTTTGTGTATGAATTTTTGTCATAACATTTACTCATTTTGTGCTTATATACTCTTTCACAAAAGGTGTAAGTTGGAATAAAAAGTATAAATGTTATACCAAAAATTCTTACACAAAAGGAGTAACTTTTCAAAAATGGTGTAAGTATTTTCACGAAAATGTGTAAGCTTAAGAAAAATGAGTAAATTTGATGATTTTTTTTTTCCCCAAAAGGTGTAAGTGACTTCCGAAGAAGCTTTAAGTTGGGGTTTCACAGAAGGTGTAAGTTCGAAAAAAAAGTATAAATGTTATGCCAAAAATTCTTACACAAAAGCAGTAACTTTTCAAAAATGGTGTAAGCACTTCCACGAAAAGGTGCAAGCTTAATCAAAATGTGTAAATTTGATGAATTTTTTTTTTCACAAAAGGTATAAGTGACTTCCGACGAAGCTTTAAGTTGGACTTTCACGACAGGTGTAAGTTGGAAGACAAAGTATAAATGTTATGCCAAAAATTCTTACACAAAAGGAGTAACTTTTCAAAAATAGTGTAATCACTTCCACGAAAAAGCTTAAGCAAAAGGTGTAAATTTGATGAATTTTTTTTTCACAAAAGGTATTAGTGACTTCCGAAGATGCTTTAAATTGGGCTTTCACAAAAGGTGTAAGTTGGAAGTTAAAGTATAAATGTTATGTCAAAAATTCTTACACAAAAGGAGTAACTTTTCAAAAATGGTGTAAGCCCTTCCACGAAAAGGTGTAAGCTTAAGCAAAATGTGTAAATTTTATGAATTTTTTTTTTCACAAATGATATAAGTGACTTCCGACGAAGCTTTAAGTTGCCGCTCACAAACGGTAAAAATTCTTGGACAAAAGGAGTAACTTTTCAAAAATGGTGTAAGTATTTTCACAAAAAGTATGAAGGAGTAACATTTTAAAGTGTTCATAACCACAAATGGAGTAACAAATGGTTCATTTCAAAATGTTCGTAAACACAGAAGGAGTAACATCAAGTGTTCATTTCAAAGTATTCGTAGTAAACACAAAAGGAGTAGCATTTCGAAGTGTTCATAAACAAATTGGGACAACTACTGAACAAATCAAAGGGTTCGTGACCCCCGCTGACCACCCAAGCGTCGGTGCCCTCCGGTGCTCACAGCCTTCTGAGATCGGCACCTCCACTGGCACCGCCGCCACAAATCAAAGGTTTTTTTCTCTCTGGCTATCGATCTTGGTCTCTCTGTGCCGATGTCGGTCTCTCTCTGTCGATCCCTGTTTATCTCGGTCTGTCTCCAGCGATCTTGGTCTGTCTGTGTCCATGTGGGTCTCTTTTCCGTCGATCTCTGTCGATCTCGGAGTGGCTGCTCTGTCGATCAGTGTCCATCTAGGTCTCTATGTCTGTTGATCTCAGTCTATCTCTCTCTCTCTCTCTCTCTCTCTCTCTCTCTCTTTGTCCGTTACTCTATATTAAAAACGGTTCTCTTTTACATTGACATACTTGGTTGGATTTGGACTTGGAGTCGCTATTCCAAGCCCTCCCAGACTCGTCGTCTCTGAAACGGAGTTCTACTCAAAGAAAGGCCAAGCCCTTCGAAACGCCCTTCTCTCTCACATTGCCATTATTTGAACAAGACAAATACAGTGTGATTGGATTTTAGGAACTTCCAGGTTTTGGGGGGAAAAAACGGAACTTACACGTTTTGTGAAGTTACTCACATCCCTTGTGAAAAAACTTACACTATTTGTGAAAGCTTACACATTTGTGAAATAATTTATTTTATAAAATTTAGACCTTTTCGTTGAAATACTTAGACCTTTTCGTTGAAATACTTAAACCTTTTGTGAGATGTTACTAATTTATTAAAAATCATGTCTATTAAAAAATTTACACGTTTTATTGGAACTTACACTTTTTCTGAGAACAGAACTTACACCTTTTTTGAAATAAGTTACATCTTTTCTGAACATGCTTACACCTTTTATAGAAATCTGAATTATATTTTCCTAAAATTTAAACCTTCAATGGGAAGTTACACCATTGTGACATAACTTTCATGTTTTGTGAAAACTACATACATGTTTTTGAAAATATACACCTTGCATGGAAGGAGTATTTGAATAAAATTTATACATTTTGTTAAAAACATAAACCTTTTCTGAATGATTACGCCTTTTTGTGGGAATGCTTACACCGTTTCTGAATGGTTACTGCTTTTGTGAATAACCTTTTTCATAAAATTTACACTTTTTATGGGATATTACAACTTTTCTGCTAGCAAAACTTCCACCTTTTTAAAAAATTTACACCTTCTATGGAAAATATGTTTTCAGCAAGTTTACACCTTATTTTAAAAGCTTATACCTCTTCTAAAAAGGTACTCCTTTTGTGAAGCAAACATGTTTAAAAATTTTTACACCTTTTAAATAGGAGTTACATCTTTGGTGAAGACAGTTAGACTTTTTTTGAAAATTTACATGTTTTATGGAAAATAAGCTTTTGATAAAGTTTGTTAAAAGAAATTATTTGACAAAAGGTATAACCTTTTCAAAAATGGTGTATGTTTGTCCGAAGAAGGTGTAAATGACCATAGAAAATATGTAAGTTTTGTTTTTCACTAAAGGTGTAACTTGAAATAATAAGTGTAAATTTTATGAAAAAGGTTTTTCCACAAAATGTGTAATTTTTCAAGAAGTTGTAAATATTTCCGAGAGAAGGTGTAAATTTTTAGGAAAGGTGTAAACTTTAGGAATAGTTGTAAACTTTGTGAGTTTTTACAAAAGGTACAAGTTCCCAAAGAAGACCAATTATCGAAACTGAATGTTTCGTTTTTACAAAAGATATAAGTTCCCAAAGAAGACCAATCCTAATAAAGCTAAATGTTTCGTTTTTAGAAAAGATCCAAGGTGTAACTTTTATTAAGAAAATTAATGTAAAGATATAAAGTTCCAAGGTGTAACTTTTATGAAGAAAATTAATTTATAAATGATGTCAGTTTTCATTAAAAGGTGTAGGTTGTCAGAACAAGTATAAAAGTTTAAAAAATGCCGAAGTGTTCAGAAGAGGTGTAAGTTCCGTCGGCCCGTCCGTCTCTCTTCCATCTCGGACCTCTCTATTTGTTTGTCTTTCTCTCTGCCCGTCTCTCCGTTGTTCCATTTCCCCGTAGCTGTAGGGTTTTACAGAGAAAAATATTTGAGTGCTGAGCTTAAGTTCTTGGGAAGGCTAGCCATGGAAGTGGATGCATAAATACTTTTTTTAAGTTGATTTTTGTCGGTGGAGCACAACCGCAAGGGTTAATCGAGCACCACCGTCGGTTCGTCTGATCCGGTTGGTATTTCCTTTATTTCGTGCTGGTACATTATCTGTCTACTTGTTTGTCTTCTATCATTCGCATATACCTTCACACCCAACCCGAAATCGACCCAATAGGAACTGTTCTGTACTCCATTTTCGTATTTTGTGCTATTCGAATAGGAACTCTTCCCTCTGCTAACCGAAATGGACCCAATAGGAACTATTCTGTACTCGATTTTTGTATTTTCTCCCTTTCGAATAGGAAGTCTTCTCTCTGTTATCAGTGCTGCAAGTTGAACATAGGTATCATAGTAGTTAGCAACAAGCATAAAAGGTGTTCTGCATTTACATGGTGAACTTGTTAGGTTGGGTTATATATAACGAAAGAAAACTTTAAAAAAAAATTTGTGTAATGTTGGTACGGGAAAAACAAATTTTTTTTTTTCGAGTAGCCAAAAAAGCAAAAATAAGAAACTCGATAAACAAACAATGACTAATCTTGTTTCCGCAACAGGTAGCACACTCGGTTGAATTCTGCTTTAAATTTTGTAGTACTCGGTGATTTTATATTGCCGGAACTTATGTTTAAAAACAATCTGTGGTACACGGACTCTTCAAAATAGATCAAATACCTGTGTCGGACACCTGAGAGTCGGACAAGGGTATGGGATATGTGTCGGATACTTTTCAACGGACACTTCTTATATAATTGTATAAAACACAATTATTATATGTGCAAATTATTGTGAAATTACTATAAATGTGATTTTGACACCGTGAGTTACATATAGTACCATTTTATGTCACATATTAGATTAAAAATATGATATTTTTTCCCCACACCGTGTACCATTGAATGTAGGGTTAAGATTTAATGAGTCGGACCTGTACATACATACCGCACTCGGCACCCGTACCCGAGTCCGTGTAACACAGTAAACAACTCTTTCTTTCAGTGCTGAAGTTCATGCATAGTTGACGGTATTCAACTTAAAACATAAGAAAGCCAATTGAAAGAGTTGAAATGAGGATGACGATTTCCAAATTTTGTAGAGAGCTATTCGTTCCCATACCCAATTCTGAATCAAGAGTTGAAGCGTTCACTTTCATGGCTAGCCTTTCCAACAACTTAAGCGGCCGGAGACGATGGCTGAAAACCAATACCTTCTCCCCACCTAAGTCGGACAACCCTAACAGATTAAGGAAGAAGTTTGCCTTCAGTCCTCCTCTAATATCCAACTTTTCTAAGATGTGGTCCATCCGGGCATCGTCAATGTCCTCTGTTTCTGTGGTTGACGTGTCTGTAGGTGAAATCTTTAGGAGGGATCTCAACTGTGTGTGCACATACAGTGTGCTCCTATCCCAGGTGATGTTCAACTGCTTAACGAAGTTGTTCAGTTCTTCAACTTCACGAACTGTCTTAAGGGTGAGGTGAAGAAATTAAGAGAAGTCAACAAGCCCAGCCAATTCATGAAGAAAATCTCATTTGTAGAAATGAACAACCTTGCCTGTCGTTGCACGTAACTTTTGAATGACGGTTACCTTTCTCTTGAAGTTATCATCTTGCATATATATACAACAGTTACATTTGAAGAGGAAGGTAGCTGTCATTCATGAGTTGCGGGCTGTCTGGACTTTATTGAGCGAGTTCATGAATGCGTGCTCTCATTTGTCTTTTTTATGACCTTTGTGCAAAATGAGAATGGATGGGTACGTTAGTAATATTTGTTGGCAGGCAGTGGCAGTCTTGCTTGTTTCATTGTCACATACAATTGATGAAACTTGTTTGTACGCCCGGAAAAGTATTCTTCTCTAATCTGCCCACTATCTGAGCACCCAAAGGTAATGGAGCATGGGCCAGGATTCACCCACCTCGATTCTCTGCAACCAAGTTGCTCAATAGGAAATTGAAGCCCTGAACTTGATGGCTGGCCTTGCCAACAACTTAAGCGGCCAGAGACGATGGCTGAAAACCAATACCTTCTCCCCACCTGACTCGGACAAGCCTAACAGATTAAGGAAGAAGTTTGCCTTCAGTCCTTGTCTAATATCCAACTTTTCTAAGATGTGGTCCATCTGGGCATCGTCAATGCCCTCTGTTTCTGTGGTTGACGTGTCTGTAGGTGAACTCTTTAGGAGGGATCTCAACTTTGTGTGCACATACAATGTGCTCCCATCCGAGGTGATGTTCAACTTCTTAACTACGTTGTTCAGTTCTTCAACTTCACGAACTATTGTAAGGGTGAGGTGAAGAAATTCAGAAAAGTCAACAAGCCCAGGCAATTCACGAAGAAAATATCATTCATAAAAATGGACAACATTGCCTGCCATTGCACGCAACTTTTGAATGACGGTTACCTTTCTCTTGAAGTTATCATCTTGCATATATATACAGCAGTTACATTTCAAGAGGAAGGTAGCTGTCATTCATGAGTTGCGGGCTGTCTGGACTTGATTGAGCGTAGAAATGAAATGCGTACTCTCATTTGTCTTTTTTATGACCTTCGTGCAGAATGAGAATGGATGGGTACGTTAGTAATATTTGTTCGCAGGCAGTGGCAAACTTCTTCCTTAATCTGTTAGGCTTGTCCGACTCAGGTGGGGAGAAGGTATTGGTTTTCAGCCATCGTCTCCAGCCGCTTAAGTTGTTGGAAAGGCCAGCCATTAAGTTGAGGGCTTCAATTTCCTATTGAGCAACTTGGTTGCAGAGAATCGAGGTGGGTGCATCCTGGCCCATGCTCCATTACCTTCGGCTGCTCAGACAATGGGCAGATCAGAGAAGAATACTTCTCCGGGCGTACAAGCAAGTTTTATCAATGGTATGTGACAATGAAACAAGCAAGACTGCCACTGCCTGCCAACAAATATTACTAACGTACCCATCCATTCTCATTCTGCACGAAGGTCATAAAAAAGGACAAATGAGAGTACGCATTTCATGAACTCGCTCAATAAAGTCCAGATAGCCCGCAACTCATGAATGACAGCTACCTTCCTCTTCAAATGTAACTGCTGTATATATATGCAAGATGATAACTTCAAGAGAAAGGTAACCGTCATTCAAAAGTTGCGTGCAATGGCAAGCAAGGTTGTTTATTTCTACGAATGAGATTTTCTTCGTGAATTGCCTGGGCTTGTTGACTTTTATGAATTTCTTCACCTCACCCTTACGATAGTTCGTGAAGTTGAAGAACTGAACAACGTAGTTAAGAAGTTGAACATCACCTCGGATGGGAGCACACTGTATGTGCACGCACAGTTGAGATCCCTCCTAAAGAGTTCACCTACAGACACGTCAACCACAGAAACAGAGGGCATTGACGATGCCCGGATGGACCACATCTTAGAAAAGTTGGATATTAGACAAGGACTAAAGGCAAACTTCTTCCTTAATCTGTTAGGCTTGTCCGAGTCAGGTGGGGAGAAGGTATTGGTTTTCAGCCATCGTCTCCGGCCGCTTAAGTTATTGGAAAGGCCAGCCATCAAGTTCAGGGCTTCAATTTCCTTGCTTGTTTCATTGTGACATACAATTGATGAAACTTGCTTGTACGCCCGGAAAAGTATTCTTCTCTGATCTGCCCACTGTCTGACTACCCGAAGGTAATGGAGCATAGGCCAGGATGCAGCTACCTCGATTCTCTGTAACCAAGTTGCTCAGTAGGAAATTGAAGCCCTCAATTTGATGGATGGGGTTTCATTTGGTTTTTGTGCCTGGGATGAGCACCAATTTCTCTGACAGAAGAATCGTGTCCTGATTGTTTAACCCCGTCATGAAATAGTTCAGTTGCTTCTTTGTCCTTTGTAGTCGGGCCTTCATAAAAGTATGTGCGTGTAGTCCTTTAGCCCTAAATGAAAAACATAATGTAGTCCTTCCTCTTCAATATTTGGAAAATTATGCATTTATCGCTTGTACACATAATTATTTTAATTGTAAGCTGTGTGAACGAAATGCAAAATTTTGATGTGTGTCCTTTCTTTTGTCTGTTTCAAAATCTGTATATGTGTTGGGAAATTCTGTGTGTTGTTGTCTGTGTTTACGCAAAATTTTAAGGTTAACAGCCACATGTTGCAGTCGTTTGTTTGTGTTCTTGTAAATATTGATTGGAATACTTTACAGGAGTTGTCGTCATTGCATCTGATGGATATTGGTCACCTCACACCAACAATGTTAGTTTTCTCCTTAAAGACTTGCTACCAGTTGGTTTCGGGCATATGTTTGTAAACAAACGAAATTCATCACCAAGGAATACGCTGATTTTTTTCCGGATCAATTCTTACAGCAGCCCTTGTACTTTTGTGTTTGCGTTATTTGTTTTGCACAAATTTTGAATGGCCTCGCTTTGCAGCATCAATTTTGAACTTTTGTTTCAATTATGTCCATTTGATTACAACTCTTCATTGTTTTGTATCAGAAAATATGCATATACGTGGCAACTGTACTTTTTGTTGTAGTCAACTTATAACTTTACTAAACTTACATAATCTCAATCAATTGACATTACAATCTTTGTTTTAAAAATGACAAACGACATTAGCAATTTGACCGAAAATGTCCACGAAATTTGAAACGGACTGTCACAATTTAGGTAGTTTAAAGTGCATCGATCCAAATTAGACAACGGACAAAATGTGTACACCACCCCTGTAATTTTCCCTTCAATCTAATTTGTATGATTTGCTCTTTCATAAGGGGAAGGAAAAGATTGAAGACAATTGCTGAACAACATATCCAAATGTCTGACACTATCGTTGGCTCTTGTCGAAAGCGGCCAGTTGCACCATTCATTTGTTACAGGTACTAGTTGTTTATTTTGACAATCTGGAATTACATTTTTCGTACTGAAATTACGCACCTCGTCGAAGTTCAGTTTGTGATGTTTCAAATTGATTTTGTTCCGCATGTCTGAAAATGTTTAAATTGGTGTCGATTCAGTCCCGGATGTACGAAAGCTGTCTTATGCCGATTTCGGGGCCAGCTTGACATAAAAACTTGCATATATATATATATATATATATGTAGTCATATTTCACATTTAGTGATGACAAGCTTGACGATGCTTGCATGCAGCCAGCAACAATTCAAGGAAATGCAAGGGCCAGACAACACTCGACGAAAAATGGTGAGTGTCGAAATCTGTATTCTCTATAATACACTATGATGGAAACACATCGCTGGGTTGCTATCCACACGTTGTATTGAATGGTCGTAGTGGGCTTCTGATTGTTTCGCGTTTGTAGGATTGTAGCATGTAATAATGTCACCTTCCTATTGTTTTTGTAAATTTCAATTCGTTGTAAAAGTCTAGCTACGTTTTGTCGCTGACTTTTTGCTGCAACTATTATTTGTATTTGCAATCTTATTTAATTACCAACAATGCACGCGGATTGCGTTTGGCATAAAGTTGTAGTTACAGTAATTTTGGACTCATAGTTTGTAACGCCCTCAAAATAAACCCATAATAACCATACCATTAACATGCATTCATAAAAGAAAATGAATCATTTGAGTTATTCATCAGAGTATTCTTATTGAAAGACATCACATGTAACATCCGGCAACATCAAAATAAATGCCCTAAGGGCTTACATCTTTCCAAGCTAACACTTGGACACAAAAAGGATGAGTACTAACTCATTTACAAGTTAAGCCCTAGGCTTGAATGTTTACATGAAATCTCAAAAATAACAAAATAAAACATATAACTAAAGACAAGTCTTCAAAATCCCAAACATCAAATCCTTCCAGGCTAAGTCCGTGGAGGTAGCTTATCACCTGAACCTGAAAATGATGTTCCCATAAAGGGTGAGCCACAGCCCAGTAGAAAAATACTAAACCAAATATAAGCATTGAATAAAGCTATAGCATTCAATAGATGGTTAACCAAGATAATCAATTTTATCATTAAACAGTCTCATGACCCTAATGTCTAATACATATTTCCCTTTCTAATATTATCAACATGGCTCAGAACCTGGCCAAACTTACAACAGTGAATTATATATCACATTCACATTACTTCCAATATCAACAAAACAAATGAGACTCATGCTCATATCAAAACACTTCATACTTCCCATTTGATACACATTTTAGTGCTGTATCAATAATCATGTAAAAACACTTCAATATAATAAGCACACATAAAAATGGTGCCAATGGAGTCCATCCCCTATCTCCTCCCAAACAAAAATCCGGTTTAGAGGTCCATCCCCTATCTTCCCCTAAACCGTGGAGTACATCCCCTATCTCCTCCCACACAAAACAATGTATGCAAATGCAATGCTCAATCAATACACGTATTTTCTGTATTAATGCAATAGTCAAATTAACGACTTACCCAATGTGATTAGTTTCAGTTATTCCTAATCCACATGCAATGTCTACAACAATCACGACTATCCTCCACCGATAGCCCAAAACAGTTATTTCTAGACTGGAAATAAATATAACAACAATTCAATAGGCGAGTGATTTATATTAACCAACTACACCATTTAATCAATAAATTCCCCAATTTCATGGATTTAACCAAATTCCCCAATTCCTTAAATTAATTACTCAAATCAATTTAGCAATTCAACTAGGTTTTTGTTCCCAAAATTTTCAAAGTGTCCCCAACCTATCAAAATGCCAAACTTAGAACAAAACATATAAATTGGAGTAGGAAAATCCCTACCTCGAAGAAAATAATCCGTATAGAGAAGATGGAGATGAAGACCAAAGACCAACGTGCTCCAAATCCCAAGTTTCTCAGATTAAAACGAAGCCC
Organism: Camellia sinensis; assembly: GCF_055761805.1. Lineage (NCBI taxonomy): Eukaryota > Viridiplantae > Streptophyta > Magnoliopsida > Ericales > Theaceae > Camellia > Camellia sinensis. Next base: position 146,959,857 of record NC_138970.1, read on the forward strand.
TCAACTTACTCTAACTTTTTAATAAAGGATCTAAGGTAGAAACTCACTCTAAGTAGATCAATCGAAAGAGAGAAGGTGTGTAGAGGGAGAGAGAGAGATAAAAACACTCCAGGGGCGGTTTTTAAAAAGTTATGAGGGAAAAGTAGGTCAAAAAGTGATCCAAAAAGTGAAATCACGGACTGATATAATCGACTCTACGCTCGAGCGTAGAAAGCCCCGCTCGAGCGTAAGACACAGAATCATGCTCGAGCGTGAAGAAAGCCGCTCGAGCGTCGATTGCACCCTTCCAGAAGTTTTGCAGGCGCTGGCACCCGCTCGAGCGTCAAACTCACCGCTCGAGCGGAGGAGCAAAAACAAGGGATCGCGCTCGAGCGTAAAAACTACCGCTCGAGCGGAAGAACTGCAGAGCAAAATACTGGGAGATGGAAAATCACGCTCGAGCGTCAAAATTACCGCTCGAGCGGAGAAGCAACAACGAAGGGACCGCTCGAGCGTTAAAACTTCCGCTCGAGCGTAAAGGCAAAAATCTGGGCATCACCTATTGGCATCTAAAATCAACCAACCTGTAACAGACCCGCCCAACCCAACCTATACTTCAAATACAAAGAGATTAAAGGACAACAACAACCAATAAGTAATGACAGGATCCACGGAACCTAAGTCCGGATACAATAATTTAAAGAGAAAAGACCGGGGTCACTATAATCTCCCCTCCTTAAAAGAATTTCGTCCCCGAAATTAAGCACAAGGTTTCGAAAACAAGTTTTTCTCAAATTCCAACAATATGATAACTCACTAATAAACAACTTGACCCAACACCGGCCATTCCATCTCTTAACAAAGAGGCATGCCACAATATGAAAAACAACCATATATTTCAACCTGCATTATCACTATGCAATTTTCTTTCAATTTCAACAATTTTCAATATATTCAATATATACAATGTTCCCTTAAACTTCCATTTCGAGGCAAGTTCCAAAATATTTCCATTAACCAAAACATTCTAAATGTTTTACAGCTTAAGACATATATAAAAAGCTTTAAAGTTCGACAATATGACAAAATCTAACTACAAGATTACAAATCAATAAACATGTCCGGATATTTCTCGCGGACTTCCAACTCACGTTCCCATGTGGCTTCCTCCACCCCGTGATGTTTCCACAAAACTTTCACCAAATGAATGGTCTTGCCTCGCAAGACTTGATCCCGCTTATCCAAGACCCTAACCGGTCTCTCCTCATACGAGACATCCTCATCAACTACTAAATCGGTCCAATCCAATACATGTGATGGATCCGGCTCATACTTCCGAAGCATACTCACATGAAACACGTCATGTACTCCGGACAACTGCGGCGGCAAAGCTAAACGATAAGCAGTCTCGCCAATCCTCTCAAGGATCTCAAAAGGACCAATGAATCGAGGGGACAACTTCCCGCTCTTCCCAAACCTCATCAATCCCCGTCTTGGTGATATCTTCAAAAAGACATGATCACTCACCTCGAACACCAAAGGTCTCCTCCTACGGTCGGCATAAGATTTCTGACGACTCTGGGCTGTAACAAGCCTCTTACGGATAAGCTCAACCTTCTCCGTCGTTTCCCTCACTAACTCCGGACCCAACAGAGGTGCATCACCCACCTCGGCCCAACAAACAGGAGACCTACACGGTCGGCCGTATAAGGCCTCAAACGGTGCCATACCGATACTAGACTGGAAGCTGTTATTGTAGGCAAACTCCACTAATGGCAAGTGCCTCTCCCACGACCCGCTAAAGTCAAGAACACAACCCCGAAGCATATCTTCAAGGATCTGAATAGTACGCTCGGACTGCCCATCAGTCTGAGGATGATAAGCTGTGCTAAAGGTCAACTTAGTACCTAAGGCGCTCTGCAAGCTCTGCCATAATCTGGCAGTAAAACGAGGGTCCCTATCGGAGACGATCGTCACTAGAACCCCGTGCAACCTCACTATGTCCCGAATATACAAGTCGGCAAGATGATCTACTGAATCTCTAACGCGCATAGGAATGAAGTGCGCCGACTTAGTCAACCGGTCTACAACCACCCAAATAGCATCACTGCCCCGCTGAGTCCTCGGAAGACCTACAACGAAGTCCATAGTGACATGCTCCCACTTCCACTCGGCAATAGGCAAGGGTTGCAACAAACCCGCTGGCCTCTGATGTTCGGCCTTCACTTGCTGACAAGTAAGGCACTTAGATACGAAAGCTGCCACATCTCTCTTCATACCCCGCCACCAAAACTGGCGACCCAAATCCCGATACATCTTAGTACCTCCCGGATGCACCGCAAGGCGTGAATGATGAAACTCTCGGAGTACCTCCTCTCGATGAGACTTCGGCACAAACAGACGGTCTCGGTATCTCACACTCAGGTCGGGATACACCGTCAAACCTTTCTCAACCTTCCCACCAGAAATCTTCTCACGGAGGGATTCTACCTCAAGGTCGCCCCTCTGAGCCTCTAACACTCGAGTCACAAGTGTAGGTTGCGCAACAACAGAAAACAAGGCCGCAGCCCCAACGGATTCGCCCAGAAGCAAATCAAACTCTCCAAGTGCACCTAACATCTCCCACTCTCGGATGGCTATACTAGCTATGTCACCAACAGGTTTCCTGCTAAGGGCGTCGGCCACCACATTGGCCTTTCCCGGATGATAATGCAATTCAAAGTCATAATCCTCAACAAATTCCATCCACCTCCTCTGCCTCAAGTTCAAGTCTTTCTGTGTGAACAGATATTTCAGACTCTTATGATCCGAGAATACCTCGAACCTCTCACCGTAAAGATAATGTCTCCAAATCTTCAAGGCAAATATCACAGCTGCTAACTCTAAATCATGCGTAGGGTAATTCTTCTCGTGAACTTTCAACTGACGTGAGCCATAGGCAACCACTTTCCCCTCTTGCATCAACACACAACCAAGACCCTCTCGTGAGGCGTCACAATAGACTGCATAACCCAACCCTCTCTCCGGAATAATCAAGACTGGAGCAGTGGTCAGTCTAACTTTCAACTCCTGGAACGACTTTTCACAAGTCTCACTCCAAGCAAATTTGACTCCCTTCCGAGTCAATCTAGTTAAAGGCGAAGCTAATCTGGAGAAATCTCTTACAAACCGGCGATAATACCCAGCTAATCCCAGAAAACTGCGGATCTCAAACACACTCTTAGGCTGTACCCAATCTTGCACTGCCTCTGTCTTGGATGTATCAACAGACATCCCTTCCCTAGAAACTACATGGCCTAAGAACTTCACCTCCTCTAGCCAGAACTCACACTTCCCAAACTTAGCATAAAGCTGATGGGCTCTAAGTAAATCAAGCACCACCCTCAAGTGTTCCTCGTGCTCTTCCTCTGAAGGTGAATAGATAAGGATGTCGTCCACGAAGACGACTACAAAACGATCTAGAAATTCCCGGAATATCCGGTTCATCAAATCCATAAATACTGCCGGTGCATTGGTGAGCCCAAATGGCATCACCAAAAACTCATAGTGGCCATACCGCGTACGGAATGCCGTCTTTGGAATATCCTCCTCCCTGACTCTCAACTGATGATAACCTGATCTCAAGTCTATCTTCAAGAAACAACGGGAACCTTTCAACTGATCGAACAGATCATCTATACGGGGCATAGGGTACTTATTCTTAACCGTAGCCCGATTCAATTTCCGGTAATCTATACAAAGTCTCAAAGCACCACCTTTCTTTTTAACAAAGAGGGCCGGTGCTCCCCAAGGCGAAACACTAGGACGTATAAAGCCTTTATCTAGCAACTCCTGGAGTTGGATCTTCAACTCAACTAACTCAGCTGGGGCAAAACGATAGGGTGCCATAGAAATCGGCGCCGTGCCGGGCACTAAGTCAATAGAGAATTCAATCTCTCGATGCGGTGGCAAACCAACAAGATCCTCGGGAAAAACGTCCGAGTACTCACACACCACCCTTGGCAACACAATCTGAGTCTCACCGTCCTCACTAATCGAAAGGTTAGCAAGTAGACCACTAAGCTCACTCCGTCCTCGCGGAACATACCCCGGTGGCAAAACACTACCAACACGGTCCCCCAGAAAATGAAAACACTCACCATTCACGGTACAACAAGTGACTCTCTGGCGGTAGCAATCAATAACTGCCCGGTATGACGATAACCAGTCCATACCCAAAATAACATCGAAACCTCTCATAGGCATAACTACAAAGGAAAATGGGATTCTATGGTAATCAACCTCTATATCACAACCCCTAACACCGTGTTTCAAAATCAATTCACCCCCAAGAGGCGACACTACACAAATAGGAGATGCTAACTGTGCTAACTCCAATTCCAAAACAGATGCAAATGCAGCAGACACAAAGGAATGAGATGCACCCGTATCAATCAAAACATTAGCAACCGAGTTGCAAAACAAGAAAGTACCTCTCACAACAGATGGAGCCGGTACAAGATCCTGCGCGGTAACAGCATACACGCGCCCAGATGACCTCTGATCAACCTGCTCACCCCTAGGAGCATAAGATTGTTGCACCGACTGAGACGATGAAGCCCCCTGATTGGCCCTCGAGGCCTGACCCGACTGAGCTGGCTGTTGACCCTGAATCTGCCTCAAACCAGGTGCACCAGGTGTGCCACCCAACTGCGGGCAATACCTCTTCATATGCCCTGGCTGACCACACTGATAACACGATAGTGGCTGGCCTCTACCCTGACTCTGGCTCTGAGATCGAGCCGAAGATGATGCTGCTCTCTGCACTCCTCCCCTCTGAGGACAAACTGGAGACTTGTGGCCCAGCTGGCCACATTTGAAGCAGGTAATGTCTCCTTGACTGCCTTTCCCCGAACTAGCACTCGGCACAGGAAAAGTTGATCTAGAAAAGCTACTCTGAGACTGTTGGGGATTAAAACCCTTCTGTCTCCTACCATCACTCTGACCATCCTGACTCCTCTTGGAGCCCTTCTGTCCTTCCTCCTCCTCCTGCATCATGATTTCCATGTGGGCTGCAGCATCAACCAAACGCCCATAATCCCGAATCATAGTTCCCCCAACTCTCAGCTTGAGGCCACGCCTCAACTTCCTCTCAAACTCAATACAACGGCGTTCCTCAGACGCCACCAATTCAGGTGCAAACCTGGATAAACTAGTAAATGCAGCCTCAAACTCAGCCACTGAAGAACTCGACTGCTTAAGCTGGCAGAACTGGTCTCTCAGCTTCTCCCTAACTGCTGGAGATAAGAACTTCTCCTGGAAAGCATTCACAAAAGCCTCCCATGTACCTTCTATACGCCCCTTAGTGAACTTCCACCACTGACCCGCATCCCCCTTCAACTGGAATGATGCCAAGGTCACCTTCAACCCCTCGTCTTCGATGCCAAGCATCTCAAACGTCTTCGTTGTCTGTTCGAGCCATTCGTCTGCCTTAAGCGGCTCTTTAGGATCACCCACAAATCCATCCGGATTAGACCGGAAGAACTCCCTCTTCAGAAAGGAAGGTCCTGCATCCGCAACAACAACGTGGGTTTGATTCTCAGCCCTAAGAATGCCTACTGACTCCCTGAATGCCCCTGCTATCTCTCGGGCTAAAGCGCCCATAGCCTGCTGGCCTACTGGCTCAGTCACATTGGCCTGGCCAATTCCCTCATGAACTGCCGGAATCTCCTCTGGCACCGGTACCTCCTGCCTACCCGGCCTACCACGCCTACCGCGTCCTCGTCCTCGCCCTGACATCCTAATAAAGGAAACAAACAAAGACGTTAGCACATTAATAAATGTGCCGAAACTAAACACTCGCGTCCTAATGCATTGGACAAAAATAATTCATTCCACGTAAGCACATAATCACATAAGCACCTACGAATTTCATTCCTGGATAATAATAGTCCCGAAGCGTTACTATAGTTCCGGTTGGAAACAGCATTGATCAAGTGCCTTTCCAACAAGACTACTAGAAACTCAAGGGTCCAATTAACATCCTAGAAACTACGTTCCATACCCACATAATCACATAAACATGCTATCATATAAGCACATAACAATACATCCAAGTCTCTATCAAGCGAGACGAACCCGTTGTGATACTAATCACTTCCCACGTACCCAAAGTATTCGAACCCGGTACGCTCTGATACCAAGTTGTAACGCCCTCAAAATAAACCCATAATAACCATACCATTAACATGCATTCATAAAAGAAAATGAATCATTTGAGTTATTCATCAGAGTATTCTTATTGAAAGACATCACATGTAACATCCGGCAACATCAAAATAAATGCCCTAAGGGCTTACATCTTTCCAAGCTAACACTTGGACACAAAAAGGATGAGTACTAACTCATTTACAAGTTAAGCCCTAGGCTTGAATGTTTACATGAAATCTCAAAAATAACAAAATAAAACATATAACTAAAGACAAGTCTTCAAAATCCCAAACATCAAATACTTCCAAGCTAAGTCCGTGGAGGTAGCTTATCACCTGAACCTGAAAATGATGTTCCCATAAAGGGTGAGCCACAGCCCAGTAGAAAAATACTAAACCAAATATAAGCATTGAATAAAGCTATAGCATTCAATAGATGGTTAACCAAGATAATCAATTTTATCATTAAACAGTCTCATGACCCTAATGTCTAATACATATTTCCCTTTCTAATATTATCAACATGGCTCAGAACCTGGCCAAACTTACAACAGTGAATTATATATCACATTCACATTACTTCCAATATCAACAAAACAAATGAGACTCATGCTCATATCAAAACACTTCATACTTCCCATTTGATACACATTTTAGTGCTGTATCAATAATCATGTAAAAACACTTCAATATAATAAGCACACATAAAAATGGTGCCAATGGAGTCCATCCCCTATCTCCTCCCAAACAAAAATCCGGTTTAGAGGTCCATCCCCTATCTTCCCCTAAACCGTGGAGTACATCCCCTATCTCCTCCCACACAAAACAATGTATGCAAATGCAATGCTCAATCAATACACGTATTTTCTGTATTAATGCAATAGTCAAATTAACGACTTACCCAATGTGATTAGTTTCAGTTATTCCTAATCCACATGCAATGTCTACAACAATCACGACTATCCTCCACCGATAGCCCAAAACAGTTATTTCTAGACTGGAAATAAATATAACAACAATTCAATAGGCGAGTGATTTATATTAACCAACTACACCATTTAATCAATAAATTCCCCAATTTCATGGATTTAACCAAATTCCCCAATTCCTTAAATTAATTACTCAAATCAATTTAGCAATTCAACTAGGTTTTTGTTCCCAAAATTTTCAAAGTGTCCCCAACCTATCAAAATGCCAAACTTAGAACAAAACATATAAATTGGAGTAGGAAAATCCCTACCTCGAAGAAAATAATCCGTATAGAGAAGATGGAGATGAAGACCAAAGACCAACGTGCTCCAAATCCCAAGTTTCTCAGATTAAAACGAAGCCCTCAACTTACTCTAACTTTTTAATAAAGGATCTAAGGTAGAAACTCACTCTAAGTAGATCAATCGAAAGAGAGAAGGTGTGTAGAGGGAGAGAGAGAGATAAAAACACTCCAGGGGCGGTTTTTAAAAAGTTATGAAGGAAAAGTAGGTCAAAAAGTGATCCAAAAAGTGAAATCACGGACTGATATAATCGACTCTACGCTCGAGCGTAGAAAGCCCCGCTCGAGCGTAAGACACAGAATCATGCTCGAGCGTGAAGAAAGCCGCTCGAGCGTCGATTGCACCCTTCCAGAAGTTTTGCAGGCGCTGGCACCCGCTCGAGCGTCAAACTCACCGCTCGAGCGGAGGAGCAAAAACAAGGGATCACGCTCGAGCGTAAAAACTACCGCTCGAGCGGAAGAACTGCAGAGCAAAATACTGGGAGATGGAAAATCACGCTCGAGCGTCAAAATTACCGCTCGAGCGGAGAAGCAACAACGAAGGGACCGCTCGAGCGTTAAAACTTCCGCTCGAGCGTAAAGGCAAAAATCTGGGCATCACCTATTGGCATCTAAAATCAACCAACCTGTAACAGACCCGCCCAACCCAACCTATACTTCAAATACAAAGAGATTAAAGGACAACAACAACCAATAAGTAATGACAGGATCCACGGAACCTAAGTCCGGATACAATAATTTAAAGAGAAAAGACCGGGGTCACTATATAGTTGTTACTTGTCTTGTACGTCTTGTCAAGGAAATGCAAGGGCCAGACAACACTCGACGAAAAATGATGAGTGCCGAAATCTGTATTCTCTATAATACACTATGATGGAAACACATCGCTGGGTTGCTATCCACACGTTGTATTGAATGGTCGTAGTGGGCTTCTGATTGTTTCGCGTTTGTAGGATTGTAGCATGTAATAATGTCACCTTCCTATTGTTTTTGTAAATTTCAATTCGTTGTAAAAGTCCAGCTACGTTTTGTCGCTGACTTTTTGCTGCAACTGTTATTTGTATTTGCAATCTTATTTAATTACCAACAATGCACGCGGATTGCGTTTGGCATAAAGTTGTAGTTACAGTAATTTTGGACTCATAGTTGTTACTTGTCTTGTACGTCTGTCATTTTCTTGGTTAAAGACTAGAAAGGAGATTGGGGAAAGGTGGAAGGCACTCCCCTCTGATGAGAAAAAGAGGTTTGAGGAAATGGCTAAGGCGAGTGCTGAGGAACACGCAAAAGTAGTACCCTGTGCACCGAAGTCTGAAAAGGTCATTACGTACTTCATGTTTTCGTAAATGCATTTGGCTAGGTCCTGCTTTGCTGACATTGTTGGTTGTATTTTTGTATTAATTTAAGGGTAAAAAATGTGCAGGGTAAAAGGCAACTCCGCATATCATTGAAGTCAATTGTTGAGCTAGTTAACCGGTTCAACGAGGCACAAAAGAAGGCAGTCATTGACATTGGGTTTGCTGGCCTCTTGGGGATGAAGTGTACACGTATAGATCACGACTTGTGCGCATGGTTGGTACAGAACTTCGATCCTGACAGTAGTTCATTGAATGTTCATGGTTGTCAAGTCAGGCTCACGTGTAAGGCAGTTAATGTTTTATTGGGAATACGGTGTGAAGGCGATGACGTGCAGTTGGCTGGGTCATTAGAAGCATATCCCAATATCTACGATAAGGTTGGAGTTGTTAACGGAGTCATTCCTTTGAACAAGTTGAGACTTTATCTGACCGAGACTGCTGGTGTGGAGGACGAGTTTCGGCAGAAATTTGCGCTATACGTGTTGGGGGCCATGTTGTGTCCTACCACAATGACCGGGTTGAAGCCATCATTCATTCATGCCGTGAAGGACGTGAACCGTATGCGAGCTTGTAATTGGGCAAAGTTGACACTGCAATTCCTTCACAACGGTGTTCGCAAGTATAAAGGTCATCGCGGTGCAACTAGATGTGTTTTCCTGCTAATGGTATGCCAATAACTTGATTTTTTTTTCCATTCCCCCCTTCATGTGTTTCATGCATTGTTCTGTCATGGTTTAACAAATTGGCCTTGATTGGGACATACAATGGTACCTGCTTTGTGAGTACGACAAACAACACTCTTCCTGACCAAGTATGGTACTTGCAGAAATATATTTTGTGTGACTACCGTCATGAATTTAAGAACAAAGAGTACAGGGCAAAAAGTATGCCGAACCTCAATGGAGGAACCAATTAAAACTACGTTGCGAAGAGGGGAACATGTACATAAATTTTTTTTCTTGGTTTCATCAATAAAGTCCTTGGTATGCTGTACATTTTTTTCCCCAAAAAACATTGCATGATATGTGCCTATAAAGTTGACAGCATCCTCAACAAAATCGGTATGCTATGTACGTTCCACTGCAAAATTGAGAATAATGAATGTCATTGTTACTGAATAAAGTTCATTTTCGTGGGAAGAACAACTTAATTATGGTGTGCCCCTTAATGTCCACAGCTGTTGTACCTTGATTGTGTTTGTCTGAGCTCGACTATGACGCGGTCCACACCTCGGCTTCATGATTGGGGTGATACCCAAATACGGGAGACGCTGCGACGTATCAGAAGGAAGCAAAATTTCCCAACAATTGCGGTAAGCACTCCTACCACTGTGCACATTTCACACCATCGACCCACTTGTCTTCAACATACAATGTTAGACTTCATTTATGCGTTTCTATGATTAGGTGGAGTTTGATTACAGTAACGCCGATGATGCTGACATGGATGCATGCCATGTCGAGAACCAACAAACAGGACAGTACAATGAAGTCCGTATGAGCAATTTGGAGTCCGACATTCGTGAACTGAAGGAAATGATGAAGCAAGTTCTCCACAACCAAACAGATTTAATGGAGATGTTGCGACATTTCGAAGGCAAGCAAGTTATTGGCAATGACAAGGTAATCCATCCAAGCATTACGCAATTTTCACACAGTTGACCCACATCATTTGAAGATGGTTTGTAAGACTAAGTTCACGAATGTGTATGTATGATTAGGTGGAAGGCAATGATGTGTGTATGATTAACCTCTCCTTCAATGTTGCTCAACTGAAGGAAATACTGAAGCAACTGCTTCAACGTTTCAGTTTGGGCTGCAACGAACCGTTCACTGAACAAACCAATTTACGTGAACTGAAGCAAATGCTACACCACCTCATCGAAGGTATATTCTCTACACCGCAACCGGCAGGCGCGGCCAAACAGGGTGTGGACCCTGTTGTTCGAGTCGAGGCGCATGAGGATGGCGTAGTCAAACCATCTGACGAAGTTAACCCAATGGAGTGTAATATTTCAGATGTACAAGGGGTGGATCACTAACAACAGATTTTGAAGGGAACCTTGGCAAGGGACAAAAGTCAGTTGCATGATGGGCACAAGCTGAACATCAAAGAAGGTGGGGACAACAACAAGAAGGGAGGCCTTCAGTCAGGGGAAACATATGAAACTGAAGATAAATACAGTCCTGACCTTCAGTCAGTGGGCGTGAAGAACGTGGCGTGCGATGTGCATACTTCTCTTACTAAGCTTGGCAAACCATTGGGAGCAACTGGAATAGTTAGAGGAAGTACAAAGGGAAGACGAAAAGGAAAAGGAAAAATACGCGGAAGTGGAGTTCAAGCCACTGAGGTCGGGGATATGCAATTGTGCATCGATAGCAAAACAAATAGTGGAGTTGACGACAGCAGTTCACCTGTGGATGTTGATGGTGTGGACAACGTGAACAAGGTACAAATACTGCCTTTAATGCCCCACAAGTTCTGAATACCCAATTCATGCCCACATCAATAATGTAAATCAGTAATTTTACAATCATCTGTGTTGTATTGTATTAGTTGTCAAAGAATTGCATGTGTTGTAGTTATGACTGCTGCCATATGTTAGTACACATTTCTAACAAACTCCGCACCAAACATCACAAGTTGGGAAAACTCTGAGGCTCACAGTTTTTACATCATTTCACGTTCTTTTTTATGACTACCGACCTTGTAATGTAAGCTTCAATATTTTTATGAAATGTGTACTGTTAGTTGGCTGTTTATTTTTGTAGGACTCGTTGACGATGTTGGACAGCGAAGGGTTGTTATCGGCGGAGGAACAAAAACTTCTTCACTATGTATTTGACGATAGCAAAAATGAAATGTATTGTTTCATTTACTACTTGCAAATTTTCAATGACAGTCCACTGTGAAATAACTATTGTTCTAAGGATCATTTATTGCTTGTAGGGACATTGTTGTTTCCATGAATCTTCATGGACGGGCATGCGAAGTTAGCACCCGGTGTGACATGCGCACGCTCAAACCAGGGTCGTGGCTATCCGACACTGTAAGTGTTGGCTGCACAAATATGAATCTGCATTTTTCAGTACCCCTAACTCAGAAACCTTTCTAATCAACTTGCCTTGTGTCTTGCATACAATGTTCCAGCCAATCAACTTGGTGGTGGTGCAATTGACTAATCGACAGAGGGATTTACACAATGACGGGAGGCACACTGATTGGTTCTTTCCCGTATATCTGTCGGTAAGTAAGTGTTTAAAGCTACGTTGTGTATTGTGTATGACATATTTTGACAAATATTTTCGTCAATGACCTTTACGCATTACACATGCAGACTTTGATTCTAAATAAAGATATGCAACCTCTGCACCATGAACATATCGTCACATCATTTTTCGGACATGACAGATACACTGGTGCGATTGATGCATGCCAGAGGGTAATATCAATGTTCATCCCGTTATATTAAAACGAAAATATGAAAGCCATTACATGTTTGCATGGCCTCTAAACAAGGTCTGCCGTTGTGTTTTCGTGTAGATTTACATGCCTTTCAATTACAGAGGAGTGCATTGGTTGTGCGTTAAAATTGATATGGTGGACCGTGTAGCCTACCTATTCGACTCAGTCCCATCTAACCGACCGAACAAAAGGAAGCTAAATGCAGCTAAAATTTTGGTATGTCCTTCTGGTGCATTTCTGAACACTACAAAAAACTTGAACATCCTTTACGTAAACCAACTTCAACCTTGTGGAACAGGTTGAAACTATGCACGACTTGCTGCAACTACACTTTGGAAATGATTATGTTACAGACATGCGTAGCTTCCACCGCTGCATGTTAGATGAGAGGCCAGTACAACAACTGGACGAGTAATCCACAATCCCTCCCTCACATTAATATCTAAGCTGCATGACTGACTTAACGAACCTATTAAGTATTGACGACAACTTTAATGTGAAATTATTTTTGTAGCACGTTTGACTGTGGGATGTTCGTCATCAAATTCATGCAGCAACCTGATTTAAGCCCCGGTCCACACAAGGTACATTCTACCGCTTAATTTCCATTTGTCAATCAAATCCTTCCTCATATGTCCTGCAATTTTAACTGATTTGTCTTATGATTTTTGTGTACAAAGTTCGCTCCCTCTGTGTGTCATAAGTTGTTGGTTGACATTGTTATGGATGTCAATAATGCAAAGATCGCAGAGTACCGAGAGTGCCTTCATATGAGCAATGCCACAAGCTAGGCCAGTGATGGGAATGGGTTGCCAGTACGCCAGTAATTTGGGTGGCAATAGGACTTTAACTAATTTTTTATTCTTTGATTTCAATATGGATGTTAATTATGGCTCCCCAGTATTGTTTTTGCTGGACGATGTAAATATGGACCAACTGCAAAGTGCAAATCAAATGTAAACATGGATCAAACATGTCGATGTGGCTGCTGACTTAGTACTATTTTCTTTACACATGTTTCTTGTTCGGATGAATGCGACTGTAACTGTATATAATTTACGGCTGCTTTTGTTACCGAAGTTAATTTATAATTTAATTACAAAAAAGGGAAAATTAATTTTCAAAAATGAAAGAAACCACATTATGAATGAAAACTCAATACTCTTCGTAGGTAAGTTATATATCAGCCCATTAGCACATCTGACTCCAGCCAAAACAAAACTTTCATGGCTTACAGGGAAGGTTAAAAAAAAAATAAATCAAATCTACATATCTGCTGCATCATCAGCAGCGTCTTCTGAAGAGTTGTCCATATTGTCTAATTGACTGTCCTCATCCATTGTCTTATCAGACTTCGCTTCGTCCGCAGCCAATTTGTCATCGGTCAGCCAATCAACGTTCTGCTTGATAGCGCCGACTTGCCGCTCCAAACTTGACAACCGTGTGTCCACTTCATTCAGCCTTTCATAGATAGCTTGCAACTGCTGGAATACAGGAGCAACATGAGCTTCAATAATAGCTTCAATCTTGTTCGAATCGGACATTTTGTAGGAATATGTGTATGGTTTATTTTACTGACTACTTTTTTAAAGGAATGTACAGATTCATAATATTACACAACACTATGCTGTAAGTATTTGTAATATATGGTACATGGCTTATATGTTTGCAGAAGACCTCATGCATTGTGACATACATCGTATTAATTTCTCAAACTGGCCGAATTCATCTTGCAAAAATTCGTTCCTTCTTGCATGCACCAAGTCATCCGTTCAGTACCCCTGATCGTCCATTATTTGGCATTTCCAACACACATGCATTGTACCTTCCATCAGTACTATCCCACTGTCATTGATTTCCACACCCACAGTTCATCATACATTCATATTCGTCATTTGTATTTGTGCCCCAACCCAATTACATGTCTACTCATCCATAAAGGTTAGCAAAATTGCTCTTATCAGATACATACGCCGTTCCAATTGCACCGAACCTTTAAATGAAATACCCACAGTCATTAAGTTGCTTTTACACAGTTTAGGTAGTTGTTGCCACCAAACAACAATAAGTGTGTTCACATCTTTAAACCTACCACCAACGTATTAATGACTACGGGTTTAAGGTAATTTAACATTTACAACCAACCACAAAAAAGTTTGCAACCAGTGTTGTTTCCTTTGCATTTGGGTTTGGTTTTGCGTCCATATATTCTTCGTGAACCTGCGAAACAAAGTTAGACTCAATCAAGAACCTTCACACCTATGGATGCACACCACGGCAAACGTGGTCGTGGACAATCACTTACAACGGCTGCCAGCTCCCGACCGATGTCACCAGAATTGGATTATGCAGGTGGGTATATTGATTCCTTCGGTGATCGATGTTTCTTTGAAATAGGGTTCCTACTGTGGAGTTTTGAACCTCTACGGGATTACAACTGCACCCCAATACAAGATGCTTGCCTGGGGAAGTATTTTGGAATTCCAGTTTCACTGTTTGCCAAACGAGTTCAGTGTGAACACCACTGTCGATGTGCTTTTCTGAAGGTCACAAAAGCCCGATCGGTTGAAATGCAGCGACAATTCCCTCATGTCAGCGACTCCCAACTTAGGTATCGTTTGCAAAGTGAGGTTGATCAAATAACTCGTCGACTCATTAGGAACTCACGGATAGAGGACGCAAAGGCAGAGTCGAAGATACATGGATCGAACCCGGCATCTGCGATCAAGGCTATAATGGAGGATCCTGCACTGGTGTCGGACCTTGACCTTTCAGATTACTTAGACTCCGAGGTTGTTAATTTGAGCGAGGATTAGCAAACCTGGACATGTGTATGACATAGTAAGCGTAGTCTTGTAAGATGGCATCGTCGCGCGAAAATAAACGAGTTAGAAACTAACAGACCGTCATACTCTGCTAACCATTACAACGGTGCATGCGTTAACGTCTTCATCATGTCCACTTTGTTGAAGGTATTTTTTTGGATCACCGTCCTCGACTAAAAGCTGTCTTATGATTTTTGTTGGTACGATGACAAGGTAATTTTTTTGTAATGTCAATGACCGATATCAGAAACTATCATTAACCTATGTTTTGTTGATTACTTCATGTTTGTGAATCGTTCAATATGGACAATAAGGTTTAAGTGTCGGAATCATTGACTGGAATCACAAGCTGTAATTGCAAACAAAAATTGTGCACAACCAGCCAACGATCTCATACACTCTTAACATCAATATGGGCACAAAATGTTTTGTTTTTTTAAACACAACGGTTGTGTGGAAGCATACCCCATGGGGCCAACCTGTGCATTAGCAATTTTTCTCCCATTGTGCATTGTTATGAACTAATCAGCTCCCCTTCAAACAAAAAAATATACAATAGACCATGCAGAAACAGAGTATTGATATTCATTAATGAAGAAGTCAGCATGATGGTGAAGAAATGTACCACGCATTCTATATCTGCTTTCAACTTGCTAACAGATAATAGTTGAGGCCACAGATAAGTGACAAACAGATACTAGTTGACAGATAACAGATTTGCCAAATCTGTTAATTACAAACAAACCTGCAACACATAACAGAAGTTGTTCATTACAACCAAAATTCATGCACCCAGATAAGAGAACCTGCAACAGATAACAGGCCACAGATAAGTGACAATGCACCGACAAAATTCAGTCATACACAAAGCATCCACAAAAATGAATCCACATAGCATCCACAAAAATGAATCCACATACCATCCACAAAATTCGTCTACAAATCTGCCAAATAGCATCCACAAAGCTCTTACAATGACACCAATGTTTCCCAAAATTCATTACAGACTAACATTGTAAGTTACATCATAATAACTTATAAAATTCATTCCGTACATTCATTCCACAAAGCTATTAAGTAAGTTACATAAGTTACATCATAATAAAATTCATTCCATAAGCATTACTTACATCATGAAGTACAATACAACAAAAACTGGTACAAACTTCCATTCAATTTTCCAAAATACAAAGAAGTACGAAAGTTACATGATCAAGTACAAAATGATAGAAGGGGTGTGCTACATCCCCCGAATTTGGGGGCCCCTAATCCCCCGAAAAATCAGAACAAGGCAAAAAAAAAAAATGCCCAAAACGACGTCACTTTGGGCATTATGGGGATTAGGGGGGGCATTTTTAGGGGGACAAATCATTTGTCAATGATAGAAAATAGGAAAATGATTTGTCCCCCTAAAAATGTCCCCTCTAATCCCCCTAATGCCCAAAACGACGTCGTTTTGGGCAAATTTTTTTTTTTTTTTTCCTTGGTTTGAAATTTAGGGGAATTAGGGGACCAAAAATTAGGGGGATGTAGCAAGGCCCTAGAAAATATAATGAAATACACCATCGCTTTGATAATATTTTCTATCCTTTCAAGCCTTCGACCATGGTCATTTCCCAAGTCATGAAGCCTCGTCCTTACATCGTTGAAGTGTTCTACTGTTAAAGCATCACCAGCTCTAGTGTTGGAAGGGATTATGGACATAACACCTTCATCATCTTCAGCCACGAACTTGAAGTAATTGCAATGGGGAGTGGGAGTAGTACTCTACAATGCATGACAATCAGTTAGTTGAATACGACAAATATTACTGTGACTAATAAAGGATTACAATTTCCAATACATATTTACATATTTTGATGGGCAAACAAAGCACAAACGCCCTTCATTTCCATTCTTATTGTTCTAACAATACGTATGGCAGCGGTTCTTCCACAATTGCACAGCCTCGTTTGTAATCTTATGTTGCTAATGTTAGAAGAAAAAGCCATTTTTTAAATCTGCATACATGAGAAATTTGTAGTGCTCTGCTATGCTTCTGTTTGATGGGGTTAATAGCAGGTTTAGTTTAATTTGAGGGACAGAGTGTGTCTTTACTGAAAACATCTATTTTTTCAAACTGCTATGTTTAATAGCATTTGCACAGAGGTTACACAGACTAAACTGTTAATAGCATTTGAACAAACATCGCAGCTCAATGTACACACATAGCATTTTGAAACTGAACAAATACAGCAGTTTCAAACATAGCATTTGTGATTAATTACACACATGTTACACACATAGCATTTTCAATCTGAACAAACATGGCAGTTTTACAAACATATCAGTTCAATGTCAAGTAAATTATCAATCACACATGTTAAACAACTATTATCAACAAATCATGCTGAAGTGAAATGATTAGGGGCAGATTGTTGGAGACTGTGATTCAGTAGTTATCAAACTGAAATAGTTATCAACAAATGACACATGTGATTTTCAACAAAGCACACTGAAATACTTATCAACAAATCAGTAATAGTTATGAACATTTAAGTTCAGTTTGATAATAGTTATCAATGTTGATAATAGTTAATTCAAGTCACGCAGCTAACACATTAGTTGATAGCAGTTCATTACAACAATTCATGCGTGATTGACAACAAATTCAACAAAATCACATTATCAATCACACATTGAAAATTACACAACTATATGCATTCGTTCAACTAATTATCAATCTGCATAATCATACTATGTTCTGCAAAGATGTGATCCTTTCATTTTATGTTGGATCAGTTTCTGCGTATTCATACTACGTTCTGCAAAATTTATACTTTAACTCTAAAAGGTAAATGCATAAATGCTCGTCACAATATGTGCCATATTTTTCAAGCATACCATTTATCTATCTGCATAACAGTAATTTTCAAATCTATTTTGTGAATCACAACCCTAACTTTTTGATTTCAGCGTTTAGAGGACGAACTTGGTTCATCTATGGCCTGAAAGCCCACGTTATCGTCAACAAATTCCTTCTCTACAGCCGATGGTGGTCGCGGTTGAGCTATGGTTCGCGAAGCAGAGAAAATGAGGGCTACAGCGGTGGGTTGGGTTTACGAGTGGGTGGCCGTCGGGAGTGGTCGCCGGTGAGGCTGGGTTCAGTGGAGGAGGAGTGAGTGTAACAATGAGGGGGAATGAGAATGAGATTGAGGTGTATACTCTGTATAACCTGTATAGCAGAGCGGGAAAACGAAAATTTATGTTTGGTTTGCATTTGGGAGACGAGTTTTAAAGAAAAAAATTTCTAAAAAATTGTTTGGTTTGAGTTTTTCTAAAAAAAAATTCAAAATCACTTTCTCTCTCTTACACATCAATCAATCACTTTTTCTCTCTCCTCTCTCCTTCCCAATCACTTTTTCTCTCACACACATCTACTCAAATTCTCCCAAAATATCAAATCATCCCAAACTCCCAAAAAAACAACTCTTCCAAAATATACAACCAGACAAACCAAAAAAATTTTTAAACTCTCTCCCCAAAATTTTTTTCAAAAATAACTCTCCCAAAAACAAACCAAACAATCTTTATTTTAATTTTTAGTCCATAAGCCAAAAAATCACTAACAAAAGACAGTATGAATTAAGATTGGGACCCCCTTTCCCCGTACGAGGATCCTCTCCTTGCAAGCCCCTCCTTGTGCCCGTCCTTGCAGAGCCTTCGGGCCTACTTTTAGGCCCAATTTTGATAATCCGAACCGTTCATATTTTATGATTTATTCAGTATATCATACCTGTAAAAAACCAAGTTGATTTATTCACTCTCTCTGCTTCCAACTCCCTATGGAGCCTCCCTTTCTCCTCCCCTGCCTTGGCGCGCTCGCCCTCCAGTTCCCTCTGCAGATCGCCCACTCTGCTATCCACCTCGTCCTTCAGTCTGACCAGCTCCTCATTATTGCTCATAGCCTCTTCATGTCGCTCGACCGCGACGGCGCAGGCTCTTTAGGCCTCGTCCAGCTTCTTCTGCTCGCCAGCAAGTTGGAACTCGAGCGACACAACCTGGCGGCGTGTGTCCTTCAGCTCCGCCTTAATCGTTTGCAGCTCAGTGTGGGCACTCTCCCACTCTTCTCCTTTAACTTTGCAAGCTGGGCCTTGGCCTCATCTGTCTTGAGTTTGGCAGCCCTCGCCTTCCTCAACAGGGCCCCTGCTAAGGTGGTTACCTCCATTTGAGCGAAGTATAACCCCCTTAGTAGCTCAGCCTCGTTGAATCTGGAGGCCGAGCGCAGGGTTGCCTCTTCTACAATCCCTACAAGGCGATCTGCCCCTGCTCTGGCTGGGACTTCTTCTCCCTCCAGCCGCCCCGCCACCGCACGAGCATGGTACATCGCCGTGGTCCCACCGACTCCTCCTTCTTGAGGTACAAGACCCCCCTGAGGCTGTTCCTCCCTCCTTGGCCCAGGGCCAACAGCCTCATCCTCCACTTGCCTTTCGGGGACGACCTTTGCGACCCCTGCAGCGATCGCCGCCACCACTGGCACCACCTCCATGACCTTTGAGGCAACATCCACCACTTCTGGGCCACCTACCCTTCCTGGGGCCACCTCCACTTCTCCCCCTTCAAAACTTTTCAAAATCATCCGCCAAAACCGTCTCTTCAACACCCACAATGACCTAACGTTTCATTTCTGATCCAACGCCTAATCTTCCCCCCTTTTGCAGGATGTGGCCACATGTACGGCCACGATGCACTGTCCATCCCCCTTACCCTGTCTTTTCTACTTCCAATCATCACTTTCCACGCCGCCCCTTGAGCCCCGCGCCAATCCGCCCATCCTTGACACGATCAGCCCTCCCCACGTCGGCCTGTCCTCAACAGTCGGCCTTCTAGCGCGGTCAGCCTGTCCTCACGGTCGGCCCCTTGGGTCGGCCTGCCCTCACGGTCGGCCCATTGGGTCGGTTTGCCCTCACGGTCAACCTTCTCACGCGATCGACCTGTCCTCACAGTCGGCCCCCTTGGGTCGGCCTGTTCTCAACGATCAGCCTGTCCTCACGGTCGGCCTCTTGGGTCGACCTGCCCTCAACGGTTGGCCTTCTCGCACGATTTCCCCTCTTCACGATCGGCCCTTTAGCTCGGCCGGCAGGCCCTCCGCTCGGCCTTCGCGCGATCAACCCTCCCCACGGTCGGACAATCCTACACTCGCCTCACCAACTCGGCCGCCCATCCCGGTCGGACCAATCTTCCTCATACATATTCCCTTCGCTGGTCTGAAGCTGCACTCGAGAATGGGGGACTACTGACATAGACAGGCCCACAAAGGCCATGAACCACTATAAATAACCAGAGCCCATCATTCGGGACCCAATGCATAACCCTGCCGATGGAGTCCGGAATAGCTGGAATCCAATATGGCACCAAGAACCAGCAGCATTCAGATACCCGGCGGGTGGAGGACGAGCCACATCAGCAGACAAAGATCTGCAAAGTTATTGCCACTACGCATCACCATTAATGCAGTCCATCAAAAGCATTTATTACGACAACACCTCTCCGTTGAAACAGGACCCCCTTACCCTGAACAAGGTAAGCTACAGCATAGGCTTTCGGCAAGGAGAGCAGGTCGGAAGGGACAATGAAATGATGACAAAAGGATATAAGCAAATGTTGTAGACAAAAAAAAGGTTAAGTTCTCTATCTCGAATCCTCTCCCATATACTCTGCTTCTCTTCCTAACTTGTTCGTCGGAGAGTTCGCTGGAGGACTACTCCGTTCCCCGTTGAACTTGCCTACAAGTTATCTGGTGGGCTTAATCATTTGGACACGGGCTAGAGGAGCTTAGACCTGTCTGATCCATTCACTGGGACGAACAGCATTAACACATATAATCAGTGCAAATTTCCTGTCACAAATATCATATCCAAGTACAACAAAATCTATTACTTTGAAAACACAAAAAATTAAATTTAAAAAATATGAAAATACTAAAATAACATAAAAATAGCAACTTCCTAACTACCTTTTAGGGCTGGTTTGGCATGTTTACAAAAAGCCAAAAGTCAAAAAGTCACTATTTTGACTTGGATCACATTATTTTAAGTCACATCACCTCTCACACACATCATTTCAATCCCCAACCCAAACGAAACTCATATTTCACAAAAAGTGAAAAAGTATATTTATTTATATTTAAAAAGTGAGGAAAAAAATTGGACTAAAAAAGTGCAATTTTTGTCTTTCTAGATGAAAAAAATGAGGAAAAAAATATGGATGTTTGGGTTAACTTTTTGACTTTTATGAAAAACATGTGTATTACAAAATTGTATAAATTAATGTGTAAGGAAAAATTAGAATTCGGAGTTGTGTAGGCGTAATTTTTGACTTCTTGTGAATAGTAATAACTTTTTGAATTTTTGATTTTTTTTCCCAACTTGCCAAACTTGGCCTTAATATGTAGTGTCACGTACGTTTCCGTTTCCCTCCCAAATTTGGAACAAAAACCAAAGTCGCCAGACAGCCCTTTGAAATCCCACAGATGTAGTACTTTTCATGATGTCCCACATGCCGTAGCCTTTCTAATCTCACCAACTCATTTCCATTTCCCATACAAATTTCGGCAACTTTGCTGTCCCTCCTTCTCTCTCCATTTCGGTTTTGCTGTCCACCTCCAGTAACACACTCTCTCTCTGTCTCTCCATTTCGACTGCGCCAGGTCACCGACGGTAACAGTCACCATTTTCTCGGGCATGTGTGAGTCTGTCTATTTTTTATTTTGGAGCACATTATTATTATGACCTACTGTGTTCCACTTGCACGACATTACCATTTCTCAACTATTAAACTGTTCCTCCTTAGGTCATTGAAACCATACGTACGATTAGGTATACAAACTACACGGGTGACAAACTGATATTGCCATTGACGAGTTCTAAAGTGATAAACGGTCTTCGTTGAGCAGTGTAGTCGGGTTTTTATTTCTCTGCATGAAGGTAAGTTGCGTATGGGTGCTGTTGGGTTGAATGTCCGATGTGCCCTGTTTCAAGTGTGCGCATTGGTTGTTGATTCGGGCTTGAAGTCGTAAATACTATAAAACGAGTACAACATATGGCCAATTAATTTTCGTAAAACAGTGGCATGCCATATCTGCATAAATTAACGACAACATATCGTAGTTGAAAATAAACGAAAAGTACCACTCGTACAATGCACGTACGACTCAATGGTCCGTTGATTGTAAGTTGTTAACAGTCAATTTCGTTTTGTTACAATTTGGGAGTAACGTTCTTTCTACATCCTTATGAATATTGCATGAAATTCTTTGCAGGAATTATCGTAATTGGATATGGGCGACATGTCAGACAATGCGAAGCAACTGTGAGTTTATGTCGTTCAGTATTTGATACAGTTAGGTTTGCAAGGTTATGTTTCCTGTACCTACTAAATACCACGGTCTGTTCGTGTATGGCATATTGTGCCGTTATGTACTGCCATCAGGAGGTTGTGCGATTTGAGTTTGACACATTTGCGATAGCCTCAAATTGCACCATGAATTTCGTGTAATGGATTAAAACTGTGTCGATTTCTTACCAGAATATGTGCACATACGGCACATGTCGCGTATTCTGCGGAGAGAATTTGTGAAATCCATAATTCACTGAGTTATACTAAACTACTTCAGTTCATAATTTTCAGTGACAACGGAAAACGACATTACCAATTTCACGAAAATGGCACAACTTTTGAAATGGGAAGGCAAGATTGACTAACTTTAAAGTTAACCGACGAAGATGATAGAATGCACAAAACGTACATACCACCGATGTAATTTGGCCTTGAACAAAATTTCATTTACGCTGATATTTGTTACAGGCAAAGGAAAACATTGAAGGCAAGTGGCAAAGGTTCACGAATGGAAAGGGTTGACATTACCGAGCCCCTTCGTCGAAAGCGGCCACTTGGGCCATTTATTTTTTACAAGTTCGATCCGTGTCCTTCAAAGCGGCTCACAGTACGAATCCCTCTCGTCAGAAACGTGTGACAGTATTTTTGCACAATTCTGCATTACATATTTTGAACTCATAGTTTGCGCCTGTGCAGATTTCAATTTGTACTCACAAGAAATTAAGATTTTAGAGACCAAAAGTAAGGGCCAAAATAATTTGGACCATTTATAATTGTTGTTACAGAAATGATGTGGTTATTATATTTTTAGCAACCAAAAGTGGACATTACGGATGCATTATTATGTAGTTAGGACCAAATTTGTTTGTGTCACAAATTGTGTACATATATGTATATATATCCATCCATATCTAACATATACTTGCGCTGAAATTGACAATGGTTTCAGCCAGGAACAATTCAAGGAAAGATGAGAAGCAGACAATCCCGGACCGAATATGGTTAGTGTGCAGACATGTAGTAAGTAGAGTACCATGATGGAAACACGCGACTGCTGTGATAGCAAAGTATGGACTTCTATTCCATGCGCACACTAGTCATGTGCTTCTATTGTGTGGCATTCAGCGATTTCCAGTAGTCATAGACGCCATATTGCATGTTCTTATAAACTCCGATTATTTGTAAAATTCCATGTCCATTTTTATTTCAACTGTGTGCGAAATAGTAATTTTTATGTGCAAACATATGTAAATACCAGCAAATGTGCACACATTGCGAGTGATACAACTTTTGGTGACAATTATTTTGGACTTACAGCTCCTATTTGTCCTGTATGTGCGTCACGTTGGTGTAACACTTACAGAGCCGAAAGGATATTGGGGAAAGGTGGAAGGAACTCCCCTGTGATGAGAAGAAGAGGTTTCAAAACATGGCTAAGGCAAGTGCCAAGGAACTGGGCGAAGAAGTTGCAAAGAAATCTGCAAAGGTACTTACGTGCTTAGTGTTTTCGTAACTGCATTTGGGGAGGACCTGCTATCGACACAATGTTGGTTAATTTTTTGTATTAATGTTCACGTTAATAACATTGCAGAGTAAAATGCAAGTCCGCATATCATTGAAGGCAATTGTTCATATCGTGAACCGGTGTAACGAAGCACAAAAGTAGGCAGTCATTGATATTGGGTTGGGTGGCCTCCTCGGGTTAAAGTGTACCCGTATAGATCACAACATGTGCCAATGGTTGGTACAGAACTTCGATCCCGACACGTGTTCGTTGACTGTTCATGGCCGTCACCTGAGGCTCACCTGTGAGGAATTGCATGTCTTATTGGGTATACAGTCAGAAGGCAATGACGTGCAGTTCACTGGTTCAATAGACGCATATCCCAATATCTACGAAGAGGTTGGAGCTGTTAAGGGAATCATTCCTTTGAACCAATTGAGAATTTATCTGACTGAGAGTGATGGTGCGGATGACGAGTTTCGGCGGAAGTTTGCGTTGTACGTGTTAGGGGCCATGTTGTGTCCTACCACAATGACCGCGTTGAGCCTGTCGTTCGTTCATGCCGTGAAGGACTTGACCGGTATGGGGGCATGTAATTGGGCAAAGGTGACACTGCAATTCCTTGTCAAAGGTGTTCGGAAGTATAAGATGAAAGTTCAGCGCGAGGCAACTGGATGTGTTTTCCTTCTAATGGTAACGTAATCGACCGTTGTTTGTTTGTACCATGCCGATTACATATTTCATCCATTGCTGTACATATGGTTCAATAAAATGGCAGTCGTTGCAAAATACAAACTTACCTGTTATTGAACAGCATGACAAATATACCTGTACGGGGCACATTTTTTGTAACCACGAAAAGCTTATCTTTTTAACCGGAAAGCTGCATGGGGATTCTGCCATCGAGGAACATAAACACATACATATGATTGTGTTGTAAGTTGTATGCATTGTTAGCGAATATGGATTAGTTTGCTCGGAAGTGTATAGTAAATATCTTTTCCCCCTTATAATGCAGCTATTTTACTTGGATCGTTTTGCCCCTCCCTGTAAGAGTACGTGGGCTACTACACGCTCTATCCCTCGGCTAAATGATTGGGGTGATGCCGAAATACGGGAGACGAGGCGACTTATGGGAAGGAAGCAAATGTTGCAGCAACATGAGGTAATCAACCCATTCGTTCTGCACATTTGACAGCATTGCCCCACCTG
Source organism: Camellia sinensis (assembly GCF_055761805.1). Lineage (NCBI taxonomy): Eukaryota > Viridiplantae > Streptophyta > Magnoliopsida > Ericales > Theaceae > Camellia > Camellia sinensis. The sequence continues at coordinate 146,985,032 of NC_138970.1, forward strand.
TGTTATGGATAACGGTGACAGACAGAATTTGTGTTCCTATGACTAGGTGACAAGCAGTGACAAACAGTGACCCATTCCTTAGCGTACGTCATATTTTCAGTTTGTCCCTCCCTATTTACTCTGAAATACTCGAACTTTTGGGGGGAAAACATGAAGTTTCCATGTGGACGATGTTGTAGCCTTACAAATTCAATTTTATGTACTACTTCCATTACGAAATGAGTTTTGGTTAAGCCCTGAAGTCAGATTTTTGGAAAAGCTTAAAGATTTTGATTTTTTAACCTTGTAAAAAGGTCAAAACATTGTCGTTCAGTTATTGTTAGTTAGTTTGTAATTGAAAGTTTCTCTTTGTTTATGTAATTGGGAAAAGGTAAAGTGGTAAACATGGGATCGACTGTGAAGTTTTTATCCACACCAGATGAGCATCATTTACAACAAATTTTTTTTTCATTTCAGACAAATGGAGTAATTAATTTTTATTAGATATATTTAATATGTAACGTGTGTACACATATGTTGTGTGCAACTTAAGAAAGCAGACCGAAACTTTACAATTCACAGTTGAGATCGATTAACGATTCAGTGCATTACCATTTTCATTTATGATTTGAATCCCGATTTGACAACTATGTTAGGTGGAGTTTCATCCAACAAAAGCGGAAAGCAACGACATTGATGACGCAATTGACACAAACCATGTCAATAACAAACAGAAACCACGGATTGATGATGTTCGTTTGAGCAAGGTTGAGACCGACATTGGTGAACTGAAGGAAACCATGAAGCAAGTGCTTCACAGCAATGCAGAAATAAGGGACATGTTGCTCAATTTCCAAGGGAAGGAAGCTGTTGACAATGCAAAGGTAAGCAAAAGCAATCAGTACACATGCTTCACACAGTTCACAGAGGTTACTTGAAGATGAAATATCGTAGCAGGTTAATGTATGTGTTTGTGTGATTAGGTGGAGTCGACTGAAAGAAATTGTAACATTAACATATCTTCCAGCATTGGTGAACTGAAAGGAATGCTGAACGAACTGGTTGCAGCTATATTGTCTGGGAAACAACCGTTTACTGAACAGACACATATTGCTGAAATGAAGCAAATGATGCAGCAAGTACTGGCAGGTTTATCGGAAACAGCACAATTGGCTCGCTCAGAGGAAAAAGGGTGTTGACCCTACCATGGGAGTCGAGTTGCATGATGGCGGCGTGGTCTTCCCAAATTATTATGGTAGCCCAAATGAGGGTAATGTTCAAGATTTACAGGGGGTGGATTGGGAGGACAATTATATGAATGGAATGTTGTCCAATGAGATAATTGATATGCACGTTAGACAGTTGCGTACCGTCTAAGAAGTTGGGGACATGCACAACAACCGTGGCCTTGCGTTGGAGGAAACATACGCAAGCGAAGAAAGCAAATCTCTTTCAGTTCAGTTTCTGGCCATGAAGAACGTTGCAAAACAGAGTTTATCTTCCTTTGATGATTTGCAAACCTTGCCACCAATGCGAGGAGAAGCAGACAATGTGCATCCTTCTGCTGGTAAGGTTGCCCAAACATTGGGAGCGGGACAAATTGTAACAGGCACACGAAAGGGAAGAGGAAGAGGAAGAGGAAGAGGTGTTGAAGCGACAGACGTAGGGGATATGCATTCGTGCAACGATAGCAAAATAAGTACTCGACTTACTGCTAAAAAATTCCCAAGTCGCCACATCACTTCACCTTTCGTATGTTTCATTACCAATTGATGCCGACAGCATTACTGATCATAATAGAACCATTATTTGTGTTGTATTTTAATATTTGTCATTCTAGTGCAAGTTTGCAGTAACAAATGTTGTACAATTGTCTTACAGATTTCGGACAAAGTCCTGTCCAATCTGCACAGGTTGGATAAGCGGTTCCGTTCAGAGGTTAGACATCGCTTCACCAATTTTAGATACATAAGGATGTGTTATGTACTTTGCAAATTAAATTTCTGAATAGTGGTGAGTTAGTTAATTGTTTATATTAATAGGAGGAGTTAATGTTACTTGATTGTTTATATTAATAGAAGGACTTGATAACACTGGAGAGTATAAAGGCTTTATCAGCGGCCGAAGATGAAGTTGTTGACTATGTACTTGACGACAGAAACAATGAAAGGTACGGATGAGTTTAGTACTCGCAATTAACCTGTTCCGTAGTATTTGTGAAATAAGTTTGAATTCCACAATTTTCATGTGTCGTGCTATGTTTATTTGATTCTTGTAGGTATCAGTTCTTTAATTTTTCATTCTCTATGATTTTGATGGTTTTATGATGGGTTTATCCATGTCGTATGTAGGATTTTCTTTGAATTTAATGCAGTGGGCTACGGAAAGATCAGTGGCTAAATTTCCTGTCTGAAGTTTTCTTCTTTTGGTCTTATCCTGCACACATATACCTATTGGGAAAATTGCAAACCACTGATATTTTCACAAAAATATTTACAAATTCATGGAAACCTTTATAATTTTAATTATGAAACTTAATAAAGTTTACCAATGATTTGCAAATTTTTTTGAAAACTTATAATGAAGTGCAATTTTCCCTAGTTATTTTCTTCTACTCTGCTTACATTTTCCATTTTGATCATTTTGGGATATTGTTGGCTCCAGTTTGTAAAAAACGTGTTTCTTTTTTTTTAACTTGCTGACCTGTAAATGAGCATTTCAATTTTCACATATTATTTTAGCAAATACTATTGGACATGTCATGAGTTGTAATATCTAAAACTTTGTCTTTTCATTTTGTTTTTTAAAAACTTAAAACTAATCTTCATTGGATTGGAGCCTAGTAGAATCAGGAATATCTGCCATAGTTGTACAACAGAAAAAACTAATCTTATGTTGTAGAGTTAAGCCAGATACGTTTAAGTGTTACTAGGCTGTAGGTTGCTTCTTACTGGTTGATGTATACGTTTTATGTAGGGACATTGTCGTGTCTATGAATCTGCATGAAATGCCTTGCGAATGTGCTACGCGACGTGACATGCGCACGCTGAAACCAGGGGCATGGCTATCCGACACTGTAAGTCGTGGCATCTGACAATGTTATTTCCACTATATTTGCATAATGGACATATCCATGTAGGGACATTGTTATTTCGTATTACATTTAAACAAATGCCAAACCTTATTTCGCAAGTTGCCTGGTCTGTTATAATGTTCCAGCCAATCAACTTGGTCGCGGTTCAATTGACTAACGGACAGCGGCAAGTACACAAAGACGGGAGGCATACTGCGTGGTTCTTTCCAGTATATGTGTCGGTAAGTAAGTGTTTTAGGTCGGTTGTGTATTGCAGAAGACATATTTTCAGAAAACTTTGGCTGACTGAACTTTACACACTAAACATGCAGACTTTGATACTAAATCAAAAAACTCAACCTCTGAACCATGAAAATATCGTCAAATCATATTTTGGACATGACAGATATACTGGGGTGCTTGATGCATGTCAGAAGGTAATATGAACGTCCATCCCATTGAAGCGAGTAGATTTAATATGAACGTCGGTACTATGAATGTCGATCCCATTCACTTGAATGTCAATGTAAATATGAAAGTGCGTACATGTTCGCATGCCCTCTAAACAATGTCTTCACTTGTGTTTATGTGTAGATTTACATGCCTTTCAATTATAGAGGAGTACATTGGGTATGCCTAAAAATAGATATGGTAGACCGTGTGGCGTACCTATTTGACTCATTGGCATCCGCCACACTGGACACCAACAAGCTGAACGCGGCAAAAATGTTGGTATGTCGTGCTGAATTTCACAAATCTACTTCCACATTGTTACATCCTTCACATAAACTAACCGTCTCATTCTGCAACAGGTTCAAACAATGCATGCCTTACTGCATAGACATGCGTACCTTTGAGGTCCGCATGTTAGAACAAAGGCCATTACAACAGCTGGACGAGTAATCCACAAACCCTGCGTCACATTGACTTCACTCCTTAATCACTCATTTAACGAACCTGCTTATATTTTACGAGAAACTGAATGTTACATTTCATTTGTAGCATTTTCGACTGTGGGATGTTTGTGATCAAGTACATGCAGCGGCCTGATATACCTAGCGGTCCACACAAGGTACATTGTACCGCTTAATTTCCAATTGCGAAATAAATCCGTTTATTTCCTACCGCTGTAACTGTACCTGATTTGTGTTATTCGCTTTCTGTACATAGTTTCATCCTTCTGTGCGCCGGAAGTTGGTGCTTGACTTCGTTATGGATGTGAACAATACAAAGATGGGCGAGTATCGTTCGTTCATGTGATTGATTGCAATTACAACAAATAGGGTAGCGATTTTATCATGGCCTGCTAGTACGAGTGTAATTTCGATGCCCAACCACAACTGGATTACTGCATCAGCTTGTCGTGACAACTTTTTAGGTCACAGCTGTGATAATACTAATTTCCCACGCGTATTGATTGTACACATAATTCCAATGTTTGGGACTGGAACAAACGAGGGAAAGTAGTAATGTTTGTTTGCTTTTATCGTGGCCTGTACGTAATGTGATATACATAATTCCAATGTTATGGGTACAGAACAAACAATGCAATGTCATATTTGCCCAAATGACTATAGTAATGTTTGTCCAGTGCAATGTGATATTTGTCCAACAAACAATACAAGTTGAAAGTAGTAATGTTTGTTCGCTTTTACCACATGAATTATGTTTGTTCGATTTTTTTGAATGCCATGATTTTGTCCAAAACAAAGCAAAAAAAAGTCCACAGAACAAACAAATAGCGGTGACTATAATGCACTTTGAAGGGGAATTGATTACTTCATAACAATGCACAAACGGTGAAAAATTGCACAAAAAATAAAAACAACCATACAACAGACCATTAAAAACACAGAGTATTGATATTCAATTTTTATTTTTGTTCAGCAAAACAAAAAACTGTATTGATGAAAAAGCACATACAAGGTGTCAATGATACATCAACAAAGAGGAGGTTGGAGCTAAAAAAGCTCCAACCTCCTAGTTGGTGAGAGACCAACGAAGAGAAACAAAAACAGAAGGAAAACAATAAGAATGTAACTCCAAGCCCATCCTCACAAAACCACATAACAAGGCAACCAGATGAAACTCCAAGGCAGCATGAACAAACTTCAGACCATACAGCCATCATTGAGACTTGAGCCTGAACCTTCAACCTCCATTGAGACTTGAGCCTGATCCTTCAACCTCCAAAAAAAAAAAATAACTACAGCAGCAGACCAACAATTACAACAAGGCCCGCAGCAGACCTCCAATAAGTTTCCCCAATCCAGCAGCAGACTTCTAATACAGCACACCAAAACATCATTCAAACAATTGTAAAAAGGCCAACATGCAGCAGCAGACTTAAGCCTATTCGTTGATCCCATATAGCAGCAGCAGAGTACATATATAGCAGAGCAGAGTTGAAGCACAACAGAGCAGCAACCAGAAATGAGCATGCTTGACCCCATAAACTAAGCCAGAGCAACAAGCCAAAAATAAGGCAAAGCATAGCAACATTGAAGCACAGCAGAGCAAAAGTAGCCACCAAGAAGATATGGTAATACCACAGATTGACCAAAATCCTGCATACCACAGATTGACCAAACTCCTGCACCCTTGCAGCAAAAAACACCAAACACCACCCCCTCAATCAGACTTTGATACTATCCAGAATACAATATATGTCGTCCACTGAATACTGTAGGCCTCTATAACTTTGCTTACAGCAAAGTGCAACCCTCACTTTCACCATCTCAGCCAATTTAGGCCCATCAACAATCTTATCATTAAAAAGGCAATCATTCCTACCTTTCCAAATCATTCCTAGGTGTGCAATACAAAAGAATACATATATAAACTAGCCTAGGATTTGGGGAACAGAACAGCTAGAACACCCCACTCTGATTGAGCATCTGCCAGCATGGCTTGGGCTTGGTCCAACTCAGCTTTAGTTGTCTGAATGGATGCAGAACGATGTCTAATTTGGGAGAGCATCATCCTTGGTCATGTTGCTGCTGTAGATGAGCCTTTCTTTGCCGGACAGAGGCAAGTTCGGCCATGAGTTTGGCTTCCTCAAGTTCAAGTGCTGAGTGTTGCTGAAGAATGGCTGCAGAGGTTTGCTGGCTGAGTTTGAGTGAAGTAGATATGGTGTGGGCTTCGTTTAGGAAATCCTTATTGGTTTGAATATCCTTCGAGCAAGTCTGAACCATCTCTGAAAGGGTTGGCCATTCCGTGATGATCTTGGCCAATTGCTTTAGTTGAATGGGGTTGAAAGGATTAGGGGAGAGGTTTACAACAGTAGAAAGACAGGCCAAGGTTTCATCAGGTTTGTGGAGAATGATTTCTTCAACTGGGGTGTTAATGAGGTTGATGAAGGTGGTTAAGGTTTGTTGAGTTTCAGCATCAAACAGATGTAGCCTTTGAGGCAATGGGGATATTTCGTCTAGATCTTGTTGAAGAATAGAAAGTTTGGCCCAAATATCCTGGCATGGACCAACGGCCTGTGAACATTAATAGTTTGGTGAGAATATATGCTTGCAAGTAATAAAGAGTAAATAGGATGAGGTTGGAAATGGTAATACATGTCCTGATAACGTGCACGTAGACGGTTGGCCTTGTTCAGCTGTGGTTATGGCATCAGGACGAGTTGTTTCTGGTACTGATGAAATGGCAGCATCAGTGCCTTGAGGCTCTTTCTCTGGTTCTGCTAACAGGGGAAAGCCATAAGGACCTTCAAGTTCTGTCTCGCCGTTGGTCGTGGAGATGAGTCCTGTATTATGTCCATCTCTGTAAATTGGAGAACAATACCAGTTACTTAAAGAGAAGTTTTTTTTTTCCAAACGAATAGTAACATTTGTATTTCTATTTACCTTGGTTGTGGTGAACTTCTGGTTGAGGGGATTTTGTGTTGTCATCTGTTGGAGAGAATTGGCTGTTGATTGAAATGTCAAATTCAATCCTCTGTGATTCTTTGTTTGACGTTTGGGAATTGGAGGGGTTGGATGGTGATGGTTGAGGGCTAGAGACAGAAGGGACAATGTGTTGAAGAGAAGTGGAAGGATGTTGTGATGCAGACTGTGTAGATTGTTGTGGCGAAGACTGTGAAGCAGGTTGTAAGGAAGTTTGTTGCGATGCTTCAGGTGGTGGTGGAGTTGGTTGTACAGTGGGTTCTGTGGGCATATTGCTGATTGGACTGGGAATTTGATGAATGTGTTGAGGAGAAGTGGAAGCATCGTTATCATTAGCAGCAGCAAGGAGTAATCTCCTTCTTTTTCTCTGCACAAAAGTGAGTGATCAGTCGGGCGTGAATGGAAATTGAGATGCTGTAAATATGTAAAGTGAAGGCTTACTTGGTAGAGCTGCCCTGAAGGATTTGATGTTGTTTGGCCAACCATTTGGCTGAGAGGGATATCCCACTCACTTAGGTCTGTGCTTAGAGCAGGAGCAGTGGAAGGCTCTTCTCTCTTCTTCGCCGTGACCTCTGTCTCGGCAGGGATACGGGTGGTAGTTCCTCTCTGTGCTTGTGTCTGCGCGGCTGCGAAAGAGTCTGCCATTAATTTCGGAACTGAGGGGGTGTTTGTCTGAGTAGTTACATCCATTGGATCCTTGCCTTTACGTTGGTCCCTAACCAATGGTTCAGCAGCAGGCCCAATTTTGGCTGTCAAAGGTTAAACAAGTTAGTGTTGTAGAGAAAAAAACAAAACAAATTGCATGACACAGTCAGGGATATGAAGTATATGAAGGAAGGATACCTGTAGCCTTAAGCTTGGAAGGCGAGGATATGCAGCCCTGAATATGAATACAAGTATCGTTAAGGCAGCTTTCAAGTGACTTGCAGAAAATAATGGCAGACATAAGTCCCCACCAATGATCAAAAGCAGCCGAGCAGTCCGAAGCAGGTTTGAAGAAGAAGGGGCCAAAATCTTGGAAAAGTTTGGTGTTCTCTGTCAGAATGGATTCAGCTTGTGTAGGATCTTTGAAGTGGATTCTGGACCCAATCTCCTCATGGATGGTTGGGTGGAAATAAGGATAAGGGATAGCCTGGGAAAGACCAAATTGCCTGGACCATTGACTGGGACAGTATGTCTCAAAACTGCAGCTAGATAGCTTGGCGGAGGATATGGAACAGCCAACCAAGACATGTCTAGAGGTGAGAATGTGTCTCCAACTCTCATTTTGTTCTTGGACTTGCTCATTGTGTAAATCAGAAGGGTCTGTGAAGAGGAAGCGAAGTCTACTGGAGGAGAATTCAAAGTTTTGAAATGGTATGTACAGGTTGGAAGGTCTCTGCGAAGGAAGGTTGTAAAACATGGTAAGATGATTTCTGAAAGTGAGGATGGGTTGGCTGGTATAAGTGAGCAGTTGCTCAGCATAGGAGTAGCAAACAGGTTTCAAGGTGTTAGGTGGTGGGGGTCGTGCCTCAGGGAAATAGGCATACAACCAGGCCTAGAAGAGCCAGAAGGGGCCACCACAGTTACCAGAAATCTTCTTGTCGACAAAGGAAAATAGGGCCTTGTAAAGGGTGGCAAAAAGATAAGGGGCTAAAGCCATAAGTTGGCCATCTTGCATACACAAGGCAAGGGGGAGGTATTCTTTCGTGATCTTGTACCCAGGGACACAAAAAAGAAACTCACAAAGCCAAAGTAAGTAAAAAGTAGTTCTTTCTTTGTCATCGACAGGGGAACCAGGCTTGCCTTGGTATTTTTTGGCAAAATCTGTATAGCACATGTCAGTGTTTAAAGTAAATGTCACTTTTGGAGGCTCAAGGAGTTTGGCCTAGAGTATAGCATCTGTATAGCATACGCGAAGGTAGGGCCTAGAGTAGCCTTAGCGACAGAGCTTGTGCTGGGCAATAGAGTTGCAGCAAATTTTAGAGGAGCGATACGTGCTCTGATAAGGTCTGGGAAGCGGAGTAGGTCTTCATTGTTCTCCTCAGATGGAGATGGTTGAGATTTTTTCGGCGCCATGGCTTAGGGTTTTGTGGTGCTCTGGTTTTAAACGGCAATGGTTGAGAAGAAGGAGTACAGTCTGGGGAGTTCGAATCAGAGGGAAATGAAGTGGTTTGAAGTTGAAAGGGTGGGTCTTTTATAGCTTATGATGGGGCCAGTATATTTAAAAGCTCTTATATTGGGCTGTACTTTATGTTTGTTTTGGGCCCGTATTAAGAAATTTGCTATTGGGCCCAAACAATGGCCCCCTCGTTGAAGTTAAATATCATATGACTTGGACTCCCACAAGAGGGGAACCCCATGACCCCCTCTCTCTCTGATTGGCAACTTTTTTTATATTTTTTTTCCTTCTCTAATTAGCAGCCCCCACATGTGTGTGGGGGGGGGGGGGGGGGAGGGGCAGGTGGTGATTGGAGGGGGTCTCAATCACTTCCGCAATATTTAACTTGAATATGGGGGCCATTGTTTGCACCAAGTTTTGCCAGTCTTTATCGACAGATGGTCCACTTAATCGCGGGCATGTGGCCAAGTCTGAAGGAATGTCCACGACCTGAAAGTGGGCTCTCTGCATGTGGGTCACCTAGAAGTGATAGGGGAAGTTTTTACCACCAGTCATGGAGTTAGTGGGCACACTTTCAGGAGGAAGCATGAGACAAAGCAGGAGCCTTGCTCTGTCGACAGAAGTTTAAAACAGTTGGTGGCCATGAAATAAACACAAGAAAAGGGAGCTCGACAGATAGAAGTGGAGGTTTAGTATTGATATCCGTATACTGTTTTTGTCGCCCATCATTGCATGATCCCACACGTCTACACCATAACTGCCACTGTAACTGCCCCTGACTTCGAATCTTCAAGTCCCCTGAAAACCAATATTGACTTTTCCCCGTCGACCTTCCTTTTCACCATTGTGGGGCATGTCCCTCATCATTATGAGTTACTGGGCATACTTTCAGGAGGAAGCATGAGACAAAGCAGGAGCCTTGCTCTGTCGACAGAAGTTTCAAACAGTTGGTGGCCATGAAATAAACACAAGAAAAGGGAGATCGACAGATAGAAGTGGAGGTTTAGTATACTTGGAATGCGTAGAACGGAGATCGTTGGTTTCGATATCCGTATACTGTTTTTGTGGCCCATCATTGCATGATCCCACACGTCTACACCATAACTGCGACTGTAACTGCCCCCTAACTTCGAATCTTCAAGTCCACTCTGCCAAATATTGACTCTTCCCTGTCGACCTTCCTTTTCACCATTGTGGGGCATGTCCCTCATCATTATGAGACAAAAATCGACAGAATATTGTCCACTAAACACAACCACAATCCTTTCAAACTGGGCCAATGAACCGCAACACTTGGCCACTCACTGTTACTGCCCCTGACTATGAATCATCAAACTCTGCCAAATATTGAATTTTCCCTGTAATTCAATCAAAATATATTCAATGTCGGTAAACTTGAAAATATGTTTGAAATAACCTTTTTTTGTATTGTAATGACTTAAACACAATTGTTGTCCTACATTTTACGTAACAAAAATACACAACTTATTTATATCAAAAACAAAATATACATCTCGGGTTTATAATCAAAAAAATGGGAACTACTTTTTTTTTAAAAAAAGTTCACTCATATTTTCAGTTACATTCTGATTGGATATTAGATTAAAAATTCCTCTTTGCACCTATTTTTCTCACATCCTCCCAACAGCTGCTCCATTCAACTAACACTGAATCTTGCATGCCACCTAACTTACACGCTGGAGCAGTTACTGGCAGTGCTCATGGATTTAGTGGCCACCCTCCAAGAGGAAACATGAACGAATTGGGAGTCTGTATCTGTCGAGGAAAGGCTAAAAGGACCTGGGCACAGGTGGCAACTTCAATTATATGCACTTCGACAGGTACAAGTGAAGCTTTTATGTGGTTTCAATACATGGAAATGACCGTGCAGTTACAAAAGTTGCACAGGAGCAGTTGCAGAATTGGCAGATCATGGGGTCGTGGGAATTTTATAGCTATAAAGGGCAGAATGTTTGCAGAGAGAGAGGACATGAACAATAACACAACTTACTTTCTACATTGTAACTTCTGTGTAGTTTTTTCCCTTCTACTTTCTACTTTGTTACAAACAACACAACAACACAACAACTTACTTTCTACTTTGTACTTTGTACTTTGTTACTTTTTACTTTGTTACCATCAGTTCATCGAAAGAAGGCTTCATCCATTTCAGGCATTTGAACCAATACCACAATTGCTTGATTTTCTTCTTGAACTTGTCAACTTTAAATTACTGCTTCGTTGCTGTCGATATAGGCCCATCATAATTTTACTAACAATAAACCCATACTTCCATAGTAAACATTAAATAATTTCACAACTCCTGTTCGTAACTCGTAATTCATATACCCATCGGCATGGAGATAAAGTAACGAGTTCGTTGGGTTACTTTCTCCAAGTAACACCGAAAATTAACTGCCACTTGGATTATATACAAAATGCATGTGCTGGTATGTAATTTTGCAAACCCACTTGGACAAAATTCGTATTTTACTCGAAATATAATACTAATTTACCGACACAAGTCATAACAAATCAATACGAAGCGAAACACATCGTTAGTTGATAAACCACACCGCAAAAAACCCTTCAGTTAGATCCAACCAAATATGGAACAGAAACAAGCAACCCGCAATAGGAATCTTGGAATACAGACATAAGCCAATTTCCCACCCAAAACAATACACAGACAACCCATATGTATCTCACCTCACCTTCAATTAGTTTTGAAAATGACAAGTCACTGGAAACACAAATGACAACATCACTCTAAACAATATGGGAAATTTACAACTCGTGGCCTTGTACATAAGTAACGTTGTGCCATTTCCTGACATTGTACATAACCAATTATTTACACGTTACGTACAGCAATCCGTGCAAAATGAAAACTACATACATTATTTCCATGTGTTTTCAATAGCTAGTACTGTCTACCTAATAAATTAAGGGAATAAGTAAATCATACAAATTATACAATTACCTGATTCACCTCATCAATTGTGTTCGAATCATTTTTCCACACTGCTGCTTCAACACTACCGTATTGGCCCACAGGCTGCTTGGAATCAGGAAAAACATCGAAAAATAGTCGTCGTTGCTTAATGTGCGGTGTACTTGGATCCACCAACCCAATTTTGCAGCGAACGGGCAATGACTCCGCATTGTACTCACGGTCAATTATGTGGGGTGTATCTGCATCTGAGTTAGTACCCACTGTTCGGCTAAACCGAACCTTAGGACACGTTCGCTTTGTGTGCCCAATGCATTTACAATTCCCACATTTTCTTGGTCTTCGACAGTTGGACGAGGCCCGTCCTGGGTTCCCTTTTGTCTTCACAACATCAGGATGTTCTACTCCAAATTGTCGACGGAATGAATGTTTCCCTTTGTCTCCATTCCCACCGTTCAAATTCCTCTCATATAACTCCTTCATCCGGCTCGTCATCGGAAGACATGCATCCCTAGCATCTTTGAAACCTTCCGTTGATTGCGAGGCATAGAAACACATTTCGTTGTAGGAAGAACACAATATCCCATATCGGGTCGTCTGTGTTGTAGTGCTATCAATTGAGGGTTGAGGCCATTGCTAGCCATCCTTGCTTGCAGCCCTTGTCCATCTATGTAGCACACAAGTTTGGGGAATTTGCGTTAAATTTTCAGCTTTCATAACACATATCATGTGGCAGCAAGGTAGCCCCAACGACTCAAACTTCATGCAAGAACATCTCATTGCAGCATCCATTGGACTGTGTGTTACTATCCATGATCTGTCCTTCACTTTGTACTTATGAATATAGTAGCATTTCTGACCATCCGGCAAAGGGAACACGTCCTTGACATTCAACTTCCCCTCTTCTAAGATTTCATCACGGAACATTCTAAATATATTTTGGGTGAATAGCTCAGCTCCATGTCTCTCTATATCTCGCAATGGAGTAATCAATACCGGAAAAGTGTTATTTGTTTCAGCATCATCTCCAGCCTCGTTATACCTTATCCTTGCAAGAGCCCGATCATAGTGCCTAATAAATGCATAGAGCTTCAATTTGTGTTGGAGGAAGGGATTGAAATAAGCATTCATACACTCCGAGCGCTGAGTGCTCTTCATCCCAGCAAAGAAATGTCCACGCATATATGCCTCAGCCCACATATGACGCTTCTCATATGTCTCCAACACCCAACTGTTGGTTTGAAGTCCAAATTTTTCGACCATTGTCGTCCAGCCATGCTCAAACTTTTTCTCATCCGTTTCCATGTCCACGCACTGCTTGAAAGCATGTGCAAAGCCACTTATGTGAACATTTGAAGCAGCATTTTTCCCAAGATGCCAATTACATAATCGATGTCTTGTATCTGAAAATACTCTTCTGATTGCCTCTCGCATCGCCTTATCCCCATCTGTCAGTACGGACACAGGTGCTTTATTGCCCATCGCCTCCATAAATGTTTCCAAAACCCATGTGTATGTCTCAATTGTCTCATTAGCTAGCAAAACACATGCAAATATCGTGGTCCTAAAGTGGCTAGTCACACCAGCCAACATGACAAAAGGTTTCTTGTATGCATTGGTTCTGTAAGTTGAGTCAAATATCAACACATCACCAAACTTTGCGTAGTCGGCCCGCGATTTCGAATCTGCCCAGAACAGATTTTGTAACTTGTTATCGTTACACACATCATACTTGTAAAAAAAACGTGCATCAACATCAAGTTTTGCGCATAGGTAAACCAACGCACCCTGCGCATCACCATCCTCAACTTCTGCTCTACGTTCGGCTTGAATATGGTTGTGCAGATCCGTACGGATGAAACCAACATTCTCATAAGACCAGGACTGATTTACCATATAGTCCATGATTTGGCTAGTCTTCACACCGACATTGCGCATAGCCATTGCTTGAGCTTTGTCAGCGTTGTTTAAACTGCGATGTGACCTCAGATACATCACACAGTGTTGTTCCGCCAATTCATGGTTGTGGTCTGCGACGAAGTGAGTCACAACATACTTTCCCCCTTCACCAGCATCCGCATCGTACCATATGCGAAATTGGGCTTTGCAACCTACTCTTGTTAGTGCCTTGGGAGCTCTACTCTTCTCAACAACACGGTCCAAGTATTTTGGTAATCTCTGACCTTCCCTTGAACACAACCACAGCCTACTAACGACCTTTCCCTCTTTATTTGTGTTAAATCTGGATTTTCGTATACTAAATCCCTTGGCTTTAGCATACGCATTGAAGAAATCTTCTCCATCTTCGACCGAATCAAATTTCTATTCCAGAATAGCACGTTCAACATCACCAACCATGTCATTGCGATGAGCATCGTCAACCATTTCTTTTTTCACATCGGCTCCGCCATCTTCAACGTTCATGTTGGTTGCTTCTTCATTGCTCGGACCAGCTTCGCAACCATGATCAGGTTCTGCCCGACTTTCATTCATCAAACGAATGTCATCTGCTTCATTTGGAATGTCATAATCATCACCTTCCCTTTTAACTTCCGCTGGGGCCATACTGCACATGACATTACTACAAACAATTACTTGATGACCGAAAATTGTTAACACAAACACAAACATGACATTTTCACACGGTTTACCTATTTGTGCAAACACAAACACTAGCTTGAGAAAGAGAAAGAGAAAGGTTAGCTGCCAATGGAGGGGTTTCCGTTGGAGCGAAGCGTAGAGCGGTTGAAGTTAGGATGGGGGTTTAGTTGAGGGAAAATAGCTGAAGTGAACGGGCCAGAGAGACAGAGAGGGAGACAGAGAGAGGGAGACAGCTCCATACCTCATATCTAGTTCGAGAGAAGGGCTTCACTTCAGCAATGGAACCAACACAGCCTTGTAGTTACGTTGTTGTTGGAAATTGCTCGTTATACTGTTCCCTACAGAGCTTCGTCAATGGAACGAACCCAACAGGGGCTTCCCCTTGTTAATGGAAATCAACAGTTACATAGACTCAACCTTACACAGAGAGGAGAACAGAGAGAGATAGAGACGAAATACAGAGAGTGAGTGGAATGCAATCATGCAAATACAAGCATTAACCGGTTGCCCCGGTTTCAACTTTTTCACGATTAAAGAATTCAATGGTCTTGATCAATTATTGTAATCTAACGGCTAACAATTGGGTTGCATATGGTGTGCAACCTTAAGGGGGTTGCACACTTAAGCATGACCCCTCTAGAATTTAACAGGTTTATGGGACTATCATGAATTCTAATTTAATGATCTGTAAATTTTATTTTTTAAGATTTTTAAGATATGTTTAATTAGTAGAATTATAGCACAAAATTGAAATGGTTAGCTCATGAATTCATAATTTTATATTTGATTGTAAATTTTATTACATGGATTGCATGTATAACGAACATTCAATTTGATGAATTTGACAAATTTTTAATATTAAAAAGGATTGAGGATCATAATTTCAAGTAGGAAAGAAAAAATAAAATAAATACATAATAAATGATTATCTCACTAATTTAATTGGATAACTAATTTTACACTATTTCATACACCATTAAACTTGCTAATCAAACAAGGCGTTAATATATATCATCCAGAAAAAAATTAGATCGATCTGATAACTATTTATTTATCATGTTTGTGTCTAAAAAGATGAATGGCCTATTTTAATAATATATTTATCGTCTATTTTTTTGGAAAAAAATGTAATAAAATAAAAATGTTACAATTATTGGATCGAACTATTTTTTTCATAAATGATATGCATTGAGCACTTTACAAAATGAACGGTTTAGATTATTAAAATGAGATCCATGGGAGTGCACTAGCCCTTCAAATTCTCTCATGTTGAGATGTAAATATGAAAAAGACCCAACCCATTGAAAAAATTAGTAAATTACAATTACCTCCATTGAGGATTTTTTTAAAAAAGATAAGTTAAGTTGGCCTTGTTTAGATTTGAAAAAATATAGTTTTATAATTTTAACGTAATTATAGTGATTTCTTTTTTAATAAAATTAAAGAGATCAAAACTAATATAAATGATATAAAAATATCAAGATATACAAAATAAAATATACATTTTAATGTAAACTCAGAGCATCTCTTTCTAAGCCTCCCTCTCTAAGCCTTTCACTAGGGGTGTGGCCGAGGGTAAGGAAAGGTTTCGACCGCCGGTCTCCTCTCTCCTCCTTCAACCCCGTTTTTTTTTTTTTTTCTTTGTCTTTTTGCTTAACAATGTTGGAAGCTTGTCCATCCAACGTTCTTCGACGCCGTCACCACCTCATCGCTACCAGATTTGCCACATTCCCGCATCCATAGATTCATTCTCACCAGATCTGCCTCATCTCTTTCAGATCTATCTCTAGCCACCGATGTTGGCATTGCCTTTCTCTCTTTTTGATCTTCTAAATCTCATGTTTAGCTTACGTCCAAACTTTCACCCTCACGCTCAAAACTTTAAGATATAATTTCATATATTCTCAATCCAAAGGTTAACATTGTTTAACGAGTTCATTTTACACTAAGCGACCACCTCAACCTCAATGTTCCATATTAACCAACGAATGTGGGGTCTTTAGATTCAAGTTGAATGTTGTAGTGTAATAGAACTTTGGATGTGTTTGGCAAGTTTCGGTTTGCTTTTTTATTTTTTATTTTTATTATTTGTTGTAATAATCATTTCTATGTGGAGGTTATATTCTTCCTTTATGAGGGTTTTTTCTCCCCTTCTATGAAGGTTAGGATTCTTCCTTTCAATGGCGGAGCCAAGAAATTAAAGTAGAAAGGGGTACTTTATAATTTTAATTTTTTTTGGTGGTCAACAATAAAATAATAATAATTTTATGAGCTAAATTTAAGTATAAAAATTTAATTATTTATTATTAATAACAACTAATCAAAATTCTATAATAATGTGGAATAACTCGGACACAATATTAATAGAAGAATGCAATTTTAGCACAAAAAATTACAAATTAAAATTCTTAATTTTAGAAAATAGAAGCAAATCATTTATAGCCCAAATCATTATAAAATTTCTTTAATTTTTATTTTATAGAAAAATATTAGAGAGATAGTATTGATTATAAAAATGTGTTTTAAATAGAAATTATTAAATAATCCCAGAATATTAACATGGCGCTTCAAGAGTACTAAATAAACTACATATTGTGTGTGAACAATACAAAAAAAGAAAAAAAAAAAATCCAAAACTAAGGGGGCACACGGCCCCCTAGTCCTGCTGTGGCTCCGCCATTGCTTCCTCCTCCGGAAGTTTGTCATCTCTTTATAAGGTCTTTTGCTATTGCCGTACGATATTGATCCAATTTTTTTTATCAATTTTACAATGAAAATTTTTTTCCCATTCTAAAAAAATGTAAAAGATATAACATCACTTTTTCTAAGAAAAATATCAAATTAGTAGAATTTTGAAAAAATAATTATAAATATTAATAATTAAAATTATAAACTTTTTCATAAATATATTCTTTTTTGAAATTCCACTGGGATGTAATTACTCTTTTTTTATTATTATTATTTATCTGACTAACAAATTTATTATATTAAGAAAGTCAAGTGCTATATAAATTAAAATTTTAAAGAAATTTAGTATAATTATATTAAATTTATAAGACTTATTATATTTTTTCAAACCTCGAGAAAGGTTAATGTAATTTACCCTTATAAAAAACAACTAGTCTCACTAGTTTAAAAAATTACACTCACCTCCGTCTACCAAGAGCATCTCTAATCATTCATCTTTTTCTATCAAATTTCTTTACTGATTTATATCAAATTTTAGTAGTAAGAATCAAAATTTTCAATTTTTTTTTTTTAAAATACGTAATATATTCCAAAAATATTTTTTAACCTATTTAGGTGGAAAAAAAACTCATCTCCAATCCTTCATCTTTTAATAATTTCATTAAACTTCACTGAAAAATGATTGCTTGGAATTCATAGTGAGAGTCCATCCTATATGAGTGTGGGTGGTAAATATTTCAAAAGTTTGATCCAGGTCTGTAGCAAAATTCGTTAGGAAGTGATACGGATTGATTTATATATATATATATATATATATATAGAGAGAGAGAGAGAGAGAGAGAGAGAGAGAGAGAGAGAGAGAGAGAGAGAGAGAGAGAGTAAATAGATTTGTATTTAATGATGATTTTGGTGCTTGAGGTTTTTTATTTATTTATTTATTTTTGCAAAAGTGCTTGAGGATTGAGGAGTTAGGACCCTTTTCATTTTTATTTCCTTTTATTTTGGGAACAAGGAGTTAGGACTCAAGGATATTCAATTTTTTTTCAGTGGTTTTTACACGATGGAATTTGTGGGTCATTTGTAGAGTACGCCCATACATCGTGCATTAAAGTGAGCAGGAGGCTTTTTGTGCATTCGAGTAAATTCAATTTTTTGAGTTGTGTTTTTTATTTTTTTACCAAATGACATATAAATAAATAAGAAGAATAATTAGTTTTTTTATAGTAATTTTTTTGACTATTTTAAATAATTAGCAAATTAGCATATCACTTGTGCATATGCACAAGATTGAATTAAAAAAAAAAAAAAACTTTTTATGATTTTGTCAAACATTTTTAAATTATTAGCATAAAATATACGTATTTTTAAAAGAAAATGTTGATATTGCATAATTAAAATAATAAAAATAAGAATTTATTACATTTGTTCGAAATTCACTGAATAAATAAAACAAAGTATAACTAAAATATAAATTGTTGTGGGTCTTCCATCAACATATGAACTCGTGCGATGCACAAATATCTGTATTGGTAACCATCAATTACTTGACTAAATAAGTTTTTAAAAAACACAGAGATTGTCATAATCCACACAATTTTTTTTTTCTCATCATGTGATCGAAACGGAGTGTCTAAAAACTCAATTACAAATTAAGTCAATTAATAGTTAAAAATACAATCATTTTTTTGTTCAAAACACAATTAATTAAATACCCAATTACAATTTTTTGCAAGACAACATGTAATCTAATCATCAAAAAACATAGAGATTATCACAACCCAAACAAAGCAATGAAATCAATTGGTAATTAAAATATGCAATTATTATTATTATTTGGAAAAAAAACGTAGTGAGTTAAAAACTCAATCACAAATTAAGTTAATTGATAGTTAAAAAGTACAATCATTTTTTTCCAAAAAATAGAGTAAGTTAAAAAACTCAATTACAAAATACAATCTAATCATCATCATCATCAATAGGAGGTACTTTATGTGAACCTAATGAATACAATCTAATTTTTTTTTCTTCAAAAAATATAGATTCAAAATACAATCACCGTATTAAAAATTAAATCCAATCACAATTACAAAATATAATCTAATCATCATTAATAGTGGATACTTTATGTGAATCTAATGAATACAATCTAATAACATTCCATTTCAAAAAAAAAAAGATTAAAAATACAATCACAGCGTGATTGTATTCAAAAAAACATAAATACAATATTTTTTTTTCAAAAAACACAGATTAAATGGAACGTAAAAAAACATAATCATTTAAAAAAATAAAATCACCGTGTGATCAAAACAGAGTGTAAAAAAACACAATCACATTGTTGCTCATAAAAAAAATTAAAAAAAAATAAAAAACAATGGAGTCAATTGGTAATTAAAAAATATAATTATTTTTTTTTAAAAAAAAACAAAATGAGTTAAAAACCCAATCATAAATTAAGTTAATTAATAGTTTCATACACAATCAATTTTTTTAAAAAATACAGTAATGAGTTAAAAAATCCAATTACAAAATACAATCTATACATCATTAATAATGATGTGAACTTAATGAATATAATCCAATTTTTTTTTTCAAAAAAAGATAGATTCAAAATACAATCACCATATTAAAAATTAAATTAAGTCCAATAGCAAACACAAAATACAATCTAATCATCATTAATAATAAATACTTTATGTGAACCTAATGAATACAATTTTTTTTTTCTTCAAAAAACATAGATTAAAAATACAATCACCATGTGATTGTATTAAAAAACATTAATACAATTTTTTTTTTCAAAAAATACAGATTAAATGGAATGTAAAAAATCACAATTATTTTAAAAAATAAAATCACCGTGTGATCAAAATGGAGTGCAAAAAAACACAATAACATTTTTGTTCATAAAAAAAAATAATGAAGTCAATTGATAATTAAAAAATACAATTAATTTTTTTCAAAAAACATAATGAGTTAAAAGCCAAATCACGAATTAAGTTAATTAATAGTTAAAAAGCACAAGCAATTTTTTTTTTTTTTTAAATACAGTGAATTAAAAAATCCAGTTACAAAATATAATCAAATCATAATCATCAATAGTGCATACTTTATGTGAACCTAATGAATGCAATCTATTTTGTTTTTTCAAAAAACATAGATTAAAAATACAATCACAATATTGAAAAATAAATTAAGTCCAATCACAATCACAAAATACAATCCAATCATCATCAATCAAACGGAATGTAAAAAAACACAATCACATTTTTGTTCTTAGAAGCAAAAAAAAAAAAAAATGAAGTCAATTGGTAATTAAAAAATATAATTATTTTTTTTTCAAATAACATACAAATTAAGTTAATTGATAGTTAAAAAGCATAGTTTTTATTTTATTTTTTCAAAAAATACGGTGAGTTAAAAACCCCAATTACAAAATACCATCTAATCATTATTAGTAATGGGTATTTTATGTGAACCTAATAAATACAATCTATTTTTTTTGGGTCAAAAAACATAGATTAGAAATACAATCACCATGTGATTGGTGATTGTATTCAAAAAAACATTATTACGATCTTTTTTTCCTTCAAAAAACACAGATTAAATGGAGTGTAAAAAAACACAATCATTTAAAAAAATAAAATCACCATGTAATCAAAACAGAGTGTAAAAAAACATAATCACATTTTTGCTCATAAAAAAAAAAAAAGCAGTGAAATCAACTGGTAATTAAAAAATATAATTATTTTCTATTCAAAAAATATAGTGAGCTAAAAACTCAATCATAAAATATAAAAAAAAATACAATGAGAAATGGATACAATCTATTCATCATCATCAGTAATACGTACTTTATGTAAACCTAATAAATACAATCTATTTTTATTTTTTTCAAAAAACATAGATTAAAAATAAAATATTGAAAAATAATCACAATCACAAAATACAATCCAATCATCATCTATAGTTAGTACTTTATGTGAACCTAATGAATACAATAATTCTTAATCAACTTAAAAATATGATCTCCATATTAAAAAAATAAATGATTTACTTACAGACTTTGAAATATTTTTCTTTCAAGATTCTGTCTTACTCTCTCTCCCAAACTGCTGCGTAAGGCTGCTATGTATTCTCTCTCTCCCAAACTTTAGGCTGCTGTGATAGGGTTTAGGTTAATAATCTTTAGGCTACTATGATAGGGTTTAGGTTAATAGGTAGCAATGGGCAAGGGCGGGAAAGTTTTTTTTTTTTTTTAATCAAAAAATTAAGAAATTAAGATTAAAATATTGGAACTTCCACAAGGCTTATAGGCAAGGTTTTAAAAAGCGGCCGTAACCGTTACGTAACGCCGTTACGTAACGGTTGTGGTGGTTACCGCCACCCGTTACGGCCGCTATAGCGGTGTGATGGAAATTCACATGTGTAACGCCGTTTCGGTGTTACGTAACGGCCGTAGCGGTACCGTAACTGTCTGTTACATACCGTTACACCCTTTATAATATTCTGAATAACTTTCTTTTCCAAAAAAATAAATAAAAGCTTGCAAAAAAAGAACAAATACTCAAGTGATCCAAATCTAAAGAAAAAAATCTTATGTGAATTTATTTCAAGGTTTCAAAATGCGTCGTTACGTAACGATTGCAGTGTGATTGAGATTCACAAGTGTGGCGGCCATAACAACCCATTATGCACTGTTATGTAATGGTTCCAAATAGCTTCTTTCGAGAGAAAAAAATACTGAAAAGGTGAGAAGAGGGATAGAGAGAGAAGAGGGAAGATGAAGAGAGAAAATGGAGAAGTAAAAGATAGAGAGAGAGAGAGAGAGAAGAGGGAAGATGAAGAATCTGTTATTGACTTGTTGAAGATGATGTTGCCGATACATCTTGCAGGGAGAACTTCACTCAACCATGTAATCTTTGTTTGAAAAAAAATAAATAATAATAATAATAATAATAAGTGTAATCATTATGTATTTGGCTTGATTAAAAAATATATATATATGTATATATATATATTTAGACTCTTATTTATTCTCTTTTTAGTTAGTAATTGATTTTTTGTAAAATATCTAGAAAACATAACACCTATAATTATATATTAATACATATTTTATATATGCCAAGTTTTGAAGAAAATTTTGCCACAACTTGTAATATGGATTTCTGACATATAGTCATTAATTATTAAAATAAAATGTAAAAAACTCAGCTGGTAGTGATTTAAAAATATGAAATATATTGGATCATACTTAAAAATTAACAAAAATTGATCAAAATTTATTTTAAAACCCAATAAATATGATTTTGGAAAAAACATATGTGTATCGGTAAGTTTTTTTCAAATTGTGTGAAAAATAAAAAAATTCACGGTTCCGATTACCGCAACTGTTACGTTACAGCCTTTACACCCGCAACCGCAACCATGCCACCGCTACCGTTACGGTGACCGCAACCGCTTTTCAAAACCTTGCTTATAGGTTAAAAAGACCCTTTTGTTAATAATCTTTAGGCTGTTGTGATAAGGTTTAGGTTAATGGGTAGCAGTGAGCAAAGGAGGGAAAGTTTTTTTTTTTAATCAGAAAATTAAGAAATTAATATTAGGATATTGGAACTTCCACAAAATTTATGGGTTAAAAAGATCATTTTTCTTATATAATATATAGATAGATGCAACTTAATTTGGGCTACAAACCTATGAGTGAATCAGAAAAAGGGTCAAGCTTGTCTCCAAACTGGACAGTGATGTTGGGCTTGGGGGGCCTACCACGGGTCCTGTTTCAATAATTCAAATTGTTCAATGTATAGTTAGATATCGATAGTTACTTAATTAAATCAGATTCTTGTCAACAATTTATTTTGAAAATTATATTTACAGTTGATAGAAATCTGATTCGATCAAGTACCTATCGATATCTGATCAACGTAATTTTTAATAAAGATAAAGTACTTAACGAGTTCTATATGTTGACGGTTCGGATTATCAAAACATGACCCGTGGTGGGTTTCCATGGGCCCAATGGCATGCTTTGTCCAATCTCGGACTAGAGAGAAGCCTGGCCTTTGAAAAAAACTTCTATCTTCCATAAAAATGTGTTCCTATCACTTTAGGGTAGTTCTATTTACACAATATAAATATTTTCTCAACACACATTATTTTTATTTTTTTTATTACAATTTTGTCCCTCGAGTAAACTACCATTAAAGACTGGCCCCCAGCATTGCTTTCTCTTGCAATCCCCTTCTTACCACCCGCCACCATTCCTCTCTCCCTAGAACTACCGTAACTCTCCCACCACCAGTCTTATTCTTCTTTTATCTAAAACCCTAGATCTAATGTGGTTTTCTTTCTTCTAAAAATCCTAGACCTAAGGTAGTTAGATCGTAGTAATAGTAGTGACAGGTCATGGTGTTAAGGTTTAGAAAAGGGGCTGATGGGAAATAGAGGGAATTGGGAAAATGGTGCGATGAGGCAATGAGGGGAAATTCTATTTTCACACACCAAGTTTTCTTACTCCACACACTTAATGAATTTTTTTAGAATCACAATTTTATCCTTTAACAAAATTACCATCTCACCCACCACCAGCTCACCCACACATCTCACAATTTCTCTATATACATCTCACCCACCACCATCTCACCAGCCACTTCATCGCCGGCCACCGCCGGACAGCGCCTCCCATGGCCAAACATCAACCATACACAGCATTTTCCACCAAACTGCTGTTGTGCCTAGGGCTCCACAATAGATGAGTCAGTGAAACTCCCCCACATACTTTGTAAAATCGAACCGACAAGTGGTCTCTCAAGCTCCCGAGTTTGTGTAAACACATGACAACCATTACAACTATAATCGCTCACAGTTTGAGTATTCTTTGTCTTGACTGCAACAACCATATCTTTAAATGCAACAGATTGATGATACCGATCAAGCAACAGTATTGTGTTGAAGTCAAAATCGAAAACATAAACAGGAAGAACCCTCCCAAAATCCTCTTCCGAAAACCCTGCCAACCTCCTGAACTCATTGGTCGATTCTGATAATATCTGATGCAAACGCTTTGAATCCAATTACTCATTAACAATCAAAGTATAGTTATCAAACAAGTACCTAGAAGTATATGAAGTAGTTGCCCTCGAAATGGCGAATGAACAAATCGAACACTCTGAATAACGCACATCATAAGTCTTGAAACTCAATGATTGATCACCCAACAACAACCCACCATGATTAACCTCGTCTATGAAGGGGCGGTGGTTGATGTCGTCGCTGCCGCCGTTGCCGGTAGCTGGTGTAGTTAGGGTTAAGATTTTTGGAGTGAGAAAGGATGGAAGGAGAGGATGCGCACAAAGAAAGAGAGGGTATATTTGGAATGTGAAGTGTGTGGATTGAGATAAAGAAGTGAAAATTAAATTATTAAATTTGTGGATTGAGAAAAGATGTACACATAGATAATTTGGTGTGTGGAAATAGAATTTTCCCGGCAATGAGGTTAAGAAGACAACACTAATGGCAAAAGAGGGCGACAACGGGTGATAGCTTTAAGGTTAGTGTTAGAGGAAGAATAATAAATCTGAAGTGATCGCTTGACATATAAAAGCACATTTAGCACCGTCGGATATGGTCATGAATTAGATCTGAGTCTAGATCTAAAAGCTTACACAGTAATAAGTCGATGATGGAGACGGGAGGAGCTGTAGTGACTAGCATGGTATTGAATAAGAAAGTAAAAAAGAAAAAATCATAGGATAAGAAACGGAGGGAGAGGAAGGCTCTCTCTTAAAGAGCCAAAAAAAAAAAGAATACTGAGTAATGGTGTTTGATGAGAGAAATAATAGTATGCAAATAGAAGCTCCAATCACCTTTGTTCTCTAAATTTTGAATGTGTTGATTTCGCCTGTAACATTTTTAATTTGAGTTGAACTGCTAACATTTCAAATAAATCATATAAATCATTAACTGGAATAATAGTCACATATACTTATGATCTATAAAGTATAAATTTGTATAAATTATAAATACACCTCCTGAGATTTGCTTAAAATACAGATTATCTCATGTGGTTTGAAAAATTACAAATACCACTTTATTAGAATTTTTTATTTAACAGAATTAACTAAAAATAAATAAATTTCATAATTGCTATCCTTTACAATAATAAAATTACCTAAATTATTACTTGAAACATATTTTTAATATCATTAAAAACTGTTAATTGATTTGATGATTTATTAATAAAAGGGGCAATTTGTTACGAAATTAGAAACCTCAGGGGGTGGAATGTAATTTTCAAAACGACATGGGACGATTCATATTTTAATCAAATCTCAAGAGGTGTATTTGTAATTTACCCTATAAATTTTATATCACTTTAATCGCTAATTTTTATTTTTAATTTTGTCAATTTTATTCTTAAACATAATTTTATAGTGTTAATTGATGAGACAAAATTAAAATTTGAGGATTAAACATGCTTTAGGGATCATATATTTATTTCATAACTACTCCATTAACTATTTAAATGATCATTTGTAATTGGATTAATTTGATTCAAATTAAAGCATTTTGAGAATAAAATTGACAAAATTAAATTAGAAAGATGAAAGTGACTAAAAAAAGCGCATTATAAAGCCATAAATATATTTTCTTCTAAAATTTATTGTCAAAAAGAGACATGATAATGAAGTTTCAAAAGCATGTCCTCTGCAGTGCAAGCTTCCCTTTGATGCTTAGCATCTTCATGGTCATTAAATTTGTATTGTCATTTCAAGCGTAGACCTTTTTGAATATTATGCGACATATATTACGTGAAATTTTAAAATATGTAGTGAGACTTTTTATAAATCAGACATGTTAACTCGTATTTATTAAATAATTCAAAGGATAAGAAGAATAATTCACTCAGTACTCGTGTACGTTGTCAAAAATTAGACAACGTCACTTGCCAATCTAAAAGGATCTAATAATTTTTCAGTCAATTCAGTGCTGATTAATTTCCCCAACATTATTAAACGCCACTTGTTTTTGCCCATGGAAATTGACTTCGCAATGGGAATAGACTCCCATCTTGGACCTACAGTTTATCAAAAAAATATTTTTCTCAACTTTTAAATTAATTTTTTCTTTTTTTGGGTTTAGAACTCTAAATCGTGCATTTAAATAATTTATGGGTTTTTTTTTTTTAAGGTCCCTGGTATTAAGATTTTATACTATAAAATACATCAAATATTTTCATAATGTCTAAGGTCCCTCAATTTGATCCAGAGAAATTTGATCCAGAGAATTACTCTGGACTTTTCAGAGAAATTTCATCCAGAGAAATTTCTTCCCAGAATTTCTCTAGACCTCTGAAAGAATTTCTCTCCAGAGAACTAGAATTTCTCTGGGAGGTTTCTCTATTTCTCTTGACCTCTCAGAGAATTTCTCAGAGAAAATTCACAGAGAAAATGCCAAATTTCTCTGGACAATATTGAGGACTAGTTCAAGCCAAACCAGAGAATTTCTCTGGATCAACCCAAAAAAATTTCAGTTCAAACTATAAAATTTCTCTGGACCAATTCATAGAAAATTCAATTTAACCCAGAGAATTTCTCTAGACCAACCTAGAGAAATTTCAATTCAAACCAGAAAATTTCTCTTGATCAATCCAGATAAATTTCAGTTCAAAACAGAGAGAGAAGATCATTTCATTGAGTGAATAAGTAATAATAGCAACCTATATATATATATTAAAATGGTACGGGTTGTGTTCTATCTACCATGTTTGAGGCTTTCTCTAAAAGGTCTTTTCATAAAAACATTGCAGTTTTGGAGGAAATATTGTCAGCTTTGACATTGATGCTTCCACTTGATGAAAATGCCAAGTTTCATCTTGGCTCATGTGTATCTTTGAATTGCATTGTTTGGATTTTAAAGCATGGAAGAGACTTATCGGGACGACGTAACGCAGTTTTGGTGCTGAAAGAGTCTCTATCATCGTCAACAGCAGATCAACAACACAAGGTAGATGCTTTGGAAGAGATTGAAGGAGCCATGGATGCTTTAGTTAAGTTGATCAAAGAGCCAATTTGCCCTACAACTACAAAAGCTTCATTGACAACCATTTACTATATGCTTTCATCGTCATCCTCATCATCGTCATCATCACCTACTCTTGTGATGATTGACGAATCTTCCTCTCGGAGTGTCGGCAAATTCAGGGGGGTTCGGAAGGAGCCGGGAGAAGCGACTGAGACTCCTTGAGCGGCGGTAAGGTTTGGTGGAGGAACCGGATTTAGCGGCGGCATTTGATGGAGAGCTGATTGGCATTCTCTTCGTGGTTGATTTGAAGGCCGATGTCGCCATCACTAATCAGGAAGGGAGAGATTAGGGTTTGAAATTGGCCATTAGAGAGAGAGAGAGAGAGAGAGAGAGAGAGAGGATAGAGGGAGATAGTGGTGGGATTGGAATAACAAAGGCAAATAAGCTTAAGAAAAGAAACAACAATCAACGGGGCTGAATTTCTCTGTGACAGATGGGAGAAACCTTAGACATCAAAAAATAATATTGTGAATGTCTTCCATTACTAAAAATGGGAGAGGGACTTTAGACTCATTTTCCCTAATTTATATTGTCTAACCTATCATCAATTTTAAACACAACAATGATTTTTTTTTGATAATTAAGTCATAAAATAAAATAATGAAACATACAGGTATACAAGAGGCATATCCTAAGCTAATTTTTGACAATAGGAGCCCAATAAGCACCCGTTCCTCATAGCTGTGACTACCTTAGTCACTGAATCAGAACTATAACGAAGGGAAAGATATGGCCCACGAAGTCCCCCATATCACCAAACCACCTAACATGGCTTAACCCAAAAAACAAAAACCACCTAACATGGAGCAAAAGATGTTCACCTAAACAATGTTAAATCAATAAGCAATAAATGGTGGGTGGGCATGTGGGATGGTCCACTGTTCATAAAAAAGAAAAAAGAAAATATAGAGTGAAAAATATTTATAAAAAAATGTTAAGAATTTGATTTTATTTTGTAGATTTAAACTGGTGTGATATGAGTTAAACCTATTATGTTTTGATTCTATTATGTCTATTTGGTGTAACTTCTAGTAAGCCGAAATTAACAATTGAAAAACAGAAGCTAAAAACATTTCTCCTTCTACTTCTCAATAATCAATTTTTTCAATTTATTTAAGTTATTTATACCTTATGAACTGTAAGTAGAAACAACAACAAACACAAAAAATTTATAAAAAAAAAAAAAAAAAAAAAAAAAACTATAAATAGCTTCATAAACTACACCAAACAACTCATCACAATCTAGATTAAAATATACTTTGATTTCTTGGACGAACAATGAAATTCACCCAATTGAAATCAATGTTCTCTACAATCATTCTTATTCAGCAGCTACCATGAACATGCCTACCTCTACACTGCTAAATGCACTGTTGATACAGACTTTCCAAACAAAATATTCACAAGGGCCTCCCAATTTAGCTAGAACAAACAAACCACACCTAAAATTATTCCCAAGACATACAAATTACTTTTTCCCAGATTCTATATCAATTGATGAGCTGCTTACAGGGATAAATGCATCGCTATGTCGACCCATTTGTTGCTGATTCAGATTCAAAACTTGAGGGCCATTCACAGGATGGCCGAGTTGCGGGT
Source organism: Camellia sinensis (assembly GCF_055761805.1). Lineage (NCBI taxonomy): Eukaryota > Viridiplantae > Streptophyta > Magnoliopsida > Ericales > Theaceae > Camellia > Camellia sinensis. The sequence goes on from NC_138970.1 coordinate 147,014,005, forward strand.
TCTCATTCACCTCCTCTAATGCTCGGAAATATGCATATGGTCCCCATCCTGAAATTTAAAATAAAATAAAATGTAACCATTAAATTTCAGTTGTGTTATAATCAATTAATCAATAAAAAGAAAAATTCCCACATCAGAAAACTTTTTATTTGATCAAGGGTTCACACGAAATGATCACACAAGTAGCAACAACATTGATAGACAATCTAATAGTTCTCATCTCCTTTCAATATCTGATTGGAAATGCAAAAAGAAATGCCGCTCTAGAATGTTTAAATTCAAGTTTTATATTAGAAAATTTATAAATTCCATGAGTTCCCCACAAGAATTCCTAAGATAAATTTCCTACCCCGCTATTAAAAAAAAGAAAAGGAAATTAGAAAGAAGGAAAGAAAGTCTAGATTCATGGTAACACATTTATTTATATTTTTTCCAAAGCTTTTACAGGCATTGCAGGACATAAAAATTATAAGGTTCATTGAAAAGGAAAAGAAAAGAAAAATTAAATTACTAACAAAGAGATTATAAGGTTCATTGAAAAGTGAAAAGAAAAGAAAAATTAAATTACTAACAAAGAGATAACCAAAAAGAAAAGTGAAGTTACCATTAGTATCATTTGGAAGTGGGAAGAACTGTAGATAACAAAATGTTGCGACAACAAGGCCTGCAATAATAAATTATACAGATTTTAACATAAGACACTGAATCGCAGATATGATTCAATTTGCTCTGCTATTGAATGATTACCAGCCAAAGAACAAACCTATGAGAGCTGCAGCAAACACATCGGGCCAATGGTGCCAATAGTCATCCACCCGAGAAACGCCAACCAGAGATGCAAGGAGGAGAGGGAAAAAAACAATGCATAGTTTTGATATATGCCCTCTGCGATCAAATGCTTGGATTTTCCCAGCTAAGTACCATGATAAAAATCCCAGACCTGCAAAGGACCCTGCAAAAGGGTTGTGAATATCGTCAGATAAATGGATGTACACATGTTACAGGTTTTTCAACATACATAATTAAGCACATTTTCGGCCCCCAACTCAACAGTAAGAAAATTCAAGGAAACACATCTATAAGTCTCTTTTTTTTTTTTTTTGGGGGGGGGGGGGGGGAGGATGGCACACATATAAGTTCAACCAAAAAGAAATGTTTATAAACTACTATTAAATGAATGAGAACATTTGAAATCTAATTAGGTATTTTTGTCTAGCATAGTAGAGATATAAACACTACTTTCAAGAGTCAAAAAAATTACTTTGATTTTGCTATCCAAAAGATAAATGTTGAGAAACTGCTGGCTGAAAGAGTAGCATAACTCATTTTCAAAAAATTCTAATTCATAAATCCAAATTAATTTCATAACTCCAACTCTGAAAAATCCTGGATTTCATGAGGAACAGGCATTGAGCAATAATAATCTGTTGATTTGTTTTCTATATTATTAGAGAGATTGAAGAAATGAAAGGAAGGAAAGAAAGAAATTAGGAGTAAAAAGAATGTAGAGAGAAGATATTGAGGAAGAAAAAGAAGAAAAAGGAGAGGAACCAAAAAAGAAAGAAAAATAGGAGACAATAATGTGTGTGTGCGCGCACGACAGAGAGAAGGATATAACAAAGTTGAGAAAGCTAGAGATGAGGAAGAGGAAGTAGGATACAGAAACTCTTTCATCTCTCTTTCAAATATTCCCAAATTTTATTCATTCTTTGAATCTAATTTCATTTTACACCAATATGGCCTATACATAGACGCCTCATAAACCCTAAACACACAGCTATTGTCTAAAATTAATCATACCTAACATTGATAATATCCTAATGCCACTAAAATTATACCATTTAAGCCTCTAAAGTTCGTAATAAAATGAAATATTCATTAAGATTATATATTTACAAGATGCATAATAAAAATTAAATATAGCAAGCAACATGTCTTCTTCTCACTTGTTACACATTTGGATTAAGATAAAAATTCAAGCATATAAGTAGGAAGTGTTGCTTACATGAAGTATGGCCACTCGGAAAGCTCTTGTATCCTTCTTTAATATCGCTAGGGTTACCATGACATATGACATTACCCCACTTATCATCATATTTCTGGAGGGGAGACAAAACAAAAATACGTAAGGAAGGTATGCAAGACTAGATTGACGGACACAAAATAAATCTAACACTCTACATACAGGAATTCCATCTGGAAAGCAACGCCAAAAGAAATCAGGTCGAGGCCGGCCAACTGCATCTTTTATTGCATCAGTGAGGACCCCAGTAATCAAGACAGCAAACAAGAGGCCTGCACTTAATAAGTATGTACAAGTCATGCATCAAACTAGACACTTCCTAATCAGCCAATAGCAAGAAAAGGGTTCCCAAATTGAAATTAAAATGCATCAAATATAATTACCTAATATGCTGTGGTGGAGATCATAGACATCGTTCCGGCGAATATAGAAGAAAAGGAAAATGACGATAGGCAACAATATTGAATACATCTGAGCATCAAGAAAAGAAGTTTTCATCAGTTGTACTTTCTTTCAAAAAATCAACATGTGCCAAATAAAAATTGAAATTGTCCTCTTCTCATTCTCTACATGAATTTGCCTTTTTGGATTTCATTTAATTTTTATTAAAAGTGTAATATATTTGTTTCAATTGCTACTCAATATCTAGTAAATCGATTGTTAATCTCATTTAGAATTCCAAGAGACATGTATATGTATATCATATATGTGTACACAAAGAGAGAGAGTATTGCATGTGCAATATATCTAATAAAGAATATGCTTATTAGCATATTTAGAAAAAGTTTCACTTTTAAGATCAAATCAAAAAACCTTTAAATGGTCCGTTGCTTCTTTTTTCTTTCTTTTTTTTTTTTTCAACTTAATGTTCTTCTATTAAAATTTCAAATTGTTCATCTAAAAAATCAAATTGATCTTGTTGGATCTTAAATATTATAATTCTTCTTCGTTGAATGATATCAGCATCATTTCACTAAATAAGATCAAGGTAAACACGTTGATAAATATGAAGCCAAATTGTAAAGGATAGTAGTAAACCAAATACGAAAGATCCCAATTATATAATTGAAATTAGAAAGACACACGATTTCAAATTTAATAAATCAAAAAAAGAGACACTCACAGGAACAGCCCACACAGGCACAGTATTCGGCTTCAATGGTAATTTGAGGTCAACCATCATTTCCTCCCCAACAAAGCGGTAAAATGGGTTTATCATATATAGTATGATCTCTGTGACCACAAGAAGCAGCAATATAAGCCAATCATGCCTGTGATTCCTTGCAACTGAGGCTCCATGAGACTTAACGGTGTGTGCACCAAGCTCTGCCTCGCTCATTCTACCCTGCTGACATAAAAAAAAAATGAAAAAAAGGTTGTAGCAGTGAACAAAGCTCCCGCTTACAGTAGGGTCTGGAAGAGTTTGGTAACACGAACAACAGTCATTATGATATAAACAATAGTATTGTTTCCCAGGACATTATTTCTTCCCAAAAATACCAAAAACATAAGTATTGAATTTTCATTACATTAAACAAGTTCATTGAAAAGACCAACAGCTTAATGGGAATTTTTTTTTGTGAAGTTGTCTCATCTTCTGTGCTAATTAACCTCTTGAATATCAATCACACAAATTACTTTCACCACTTTTTCAAGCATGACGAGATCACTGCTATGTATTTGATACGTGAAGCTACCAATGTATTAAGCAATTCACAATTTTCCAGGAAAGGAATTCTGTTGTGATAAATTGTAATAACTATATATAGATTTTCACGGGCATGCAATTCTCTTTTTCCAAAATTTTTGTCCCGTCTCAATACACTCTTATTTGAACGAACATGTGTCACGTGCAACTGGTAGTGCATTGAGACAGGGAGACATAATATAGGTTTTGTGAACAAAAGATTGCAGTCAATTTCATGCAAGTCACAACCGTAGAAATAGCAGCCTGAAATTTCAATTTGGAATAGTTCAAGCAAGCAGTAGGTGACACTACTTTTCTCCTATATCTAAGAAAGTTATGAATCTAAAAATTTTATACTTTAAAATCTGACCAAACCTTTCTTCCCATATCAACAATAATAATAATAATAATTTCAGACTAGTCCTCAAATATCTAATCCCATAGAAATATAGTAGGCTCCACTTTTATCAACACGAAAACAAAACACTAAAATAAACCAATATTTCCACCATATAAATGGCATGTTTTGTCTTTTACTATTGGTACAAGAAATTATCTGATCACAGTTGCACACTGATCATCAGGGTTTTACCCACTAGATCAATTCACATGACAACCGTTCAGACTTAGTCCTGGGTTTGTTTGAATGGCTTAACTAGTCAGAATCATATTAGGCATTCAAAGTCACTTAATTTAACAAGATGGTTGTAGGGAAACTCAAAATTCCCCCTAAACCAAGTCAAACTGTAGCCCTTGTGTTAAGGAGTATCACAGATCAACACGCAAAAAGATCAAACTCTGATGATTGGAGTTCAGGTCATGATTTATGGTAGACCACCCGAAATCCCTCTGTTCTTTTGCCTCAATGCCTATGAGAATCTCTAGACACAAAAACCTCGAGACATGAAGTGTATTGAGACAGAGGGGCAGAGAAATACGGGAACAAAGAATTTTCTGTCACTTCAAGTTTTGGGTACTTTGTGCTGATTAAAATTACACTCCGGAAAAAAAGCATTTCCATATCTTCTATTAATCAACCAACTACACAAGCTAAATCAAATTGACTTAAATTAAACCCTTTCTTTTAATTTTTATCCAATGGTATGTCCAATCCTTCCATGAAAAGCTAAATTACTACTTAAAACTTTGCTTGGTTACAGTTTTTAAAAAACACTTTTCAAAAAATTCTACCTTCTTGTCTTCCATATTTTTTTTGTTTTTATTGAATTTTTTTAATATCTTAAGCAATTTTTTTAATTTCTAGACATACCTAATATAAATATACTTAAAAAGTAAAAACTTTGTGAAAAAAGCCTTTAAAAATTCACTAAATACCAAAAATATAAAAAAAAATACGAGAATTCAGTACATTTTTTGTATTTTTATGTATTTATTAATTTTTTAAAATATTTTTTCACAAATTTTTTACTTTTTGGATACATCTAAGTAAGGTGCATTTAAAAAAGTAAAAAAAATGTTTAAATTTTAAAAATGTTCGATAAAATCAAAAAAATACAAAAACCAAAAAACTCAATTTTCAAAAAATTTAATCCAAAAAACTCAAACCAAACCCACTATATTTTGAGAGAATGATTAGATCATACTAACTCACTTTAAAAGTGAATAATAAACAATTTTTAATTCATGCAGATAGTATTTTCAAAAGAGAATGAAAGATAAACTATAGTATTTTCAAAAGTGAATGAAAGATAAGCAAATTTTTTTTTTTTTTCCCTTTATTGTTCATTTTCTCTCCACAAATTCCTCATTCAAGATCCAAACACAACTTTAGTTTATTTAATAATAAATAATAAAAAGAAAAGCAACTAACCTGGAAGATACCCCTGAAATTGGGAAAAGAACAACAAGAGATCATATTTCGCCAAGCCATAGTCGGCACAAAGTAGCGCAATTAGGCGACTGATTACTAGATTCTAAAGAACAAAAATGTATGTAATCAGAAAGAGAGAGAGAGAGAGAGAGAGAGTAAAATATGCTTTGTGGCTAATAATACAAATGATGACTAGAAATTGAAAACCTTATCTTAAATAGTAGGGTTTAAAAGTTAAAAAATACAAAAGTAGTAGTGATTTCATTTCAGTGCAATGAGGGAGGAAAAAAGAGGAAATGATGGAAAAAGAGACCAGCTATGTACCTGAAAAGGATCAACAATGACTATGGTGTGGACGAAAATGGATTTTCCGGGAAAATGAACCGGAAAACTCTTCACGGGGACCACCCAACCACCAAAGTGTTCCTCAATGCTCTCACCCTAATAAATAATAATGCAACCTTGATGAGGAGACAGAGAGAAAGAAAGGGAAAGAGAGAAGAAAGAGAAAGAATTTGAAATGAAATGGAGATGGTGAATGGTGGTGGGGGGACGGTTAAGAGTGATTTTTTTTTAATTTTTTTTAGAAGGGAAGAGTGAAGATCGTATGTATGTATGTGTTTGTATTTATATGTGTTGTCTTCGGTTACCGGATTCTAGGAACGAGTCAGTTTTTCACTTTTTTTTTATTATATATAATACTAGTAAATAAAAGGGCAAATTACATATACCTCTCTTGAGGTTTGGCTAAATTATAGATACTCTCTGAGGTTTCGGAAATTACATTCCGCCTCCTGAGGTTTATATTTTCATAACAATTTGCCCCCTGAGGTTTAAATTTCATAACAAATTGCCCCCTAATTTGTTATGCAAAAATAGCATTCAGGGGGGAATTTATAATTTCTCAAATCTCAAGAGGTATTTGTAATTTAGCCAAACCTCGAGGGGTATATGCAATTTGCCCTAAATAAAAAATGGGAGCAGCTTCCTCCGGTCTTGAATTGGATTAGAGGATATTGTTAGGTCTGTAAAAATTTATTATGAATTTTATTTTGATAATTTAAATTGTTCGATGTGTAAAATTTATCGAGTGCTATATATCTGTAAAAAATTACGTTGATCAGATATCGATACATATCTCATCGAATCAGTTTTCTGTCAACCGTTAATTTGTTCATCGTTCATTTTTTTTATACAAAACTAATTTGATTACATAGCTATCGCTATTTGATCAACGTGATTTTTTATAAATATATAATAATCGATAAGTTCTACACATTGACGGTTCAGATTATCGAAACGGGACCCGTGTAGATCCCCACAGGCCCAACAGCAACCCAAAAAAAATCAACAACTCTAACGATTCAGGAGGGAAAAAAAAAAAATTTGTGTCTTGTTTAAAGTCTGCTTATTTAATATATTTTTTTATTTTTTGTAAAAAAATATGTAAAAAAATAAAGAGATAATATGACGAAAATAAGTATATGTATCAAATAAATACACTCATTTATATCATCCTCAAACAATTCCTATTTGGGGTGTAAATATACTTGTGGGTTCGACATAGCTAATGAAAATTTTAGTTTGAGAATGAAAACTCAATTTAAACAATAAATATAGGGGTTTTTTTTTTTAAGGTCTCTGGTATTATAATTTTATAGTATAAAAGACACTCAATATTTTTATAATGTCTAAGGTCTCTCAACATCAATCCAGAAAAAATTCAACCAGAGAAAATTCAATCCAGTGAAATTCTTTAGTCCAAACCCAGAGAAAATTCAATTTATTCCAGAGAAATTCTCTGGTCCAAACCAGAGAAAATTTAATTCAGTGTTATTCTTTGGTAAAATTGGACTGATTAAGATGGAGTCCACTGATTCACTGAATTCAATTCAGTGAAATTCTTGAATTTTCAATTGAATCAGTGAAATTCAATTTAGTGAATCAGAATGAGAATGTTCTGAATCAGAATGAGAATGCTCTGATTCTACATAATATTGTGGATGTCTAATCCAATTTTACTCAATTAAAGGTAGAGAAAATTAAACAAACTGAGTTTAAACTAGAGAAATCCAGAGAATTTCTCTTGACCAAGAAAGAATTTCTCTAGACTCACTTTAACCTAGAGAAATTTTCTCAAAACCAGAGAAATTTCCCTTAACAACCCAGAGAATTTTATTCAAACAGTAAGCTGAAGTGAAAAGGAAATTTTGGGTTGTTAAAGGGATGGAGTTTATATAGTACCTCAATGGATGCAATACAATTATTATATGCTGAATCAATTAATTTAGCGTCTATATATCTCTAACTCCATAAAAAATTTAGTTTATGCAGAACTGCAATGGATGCAAGTTCAGTAATATATGCAAAATCAATTAATTTAGTGTTTATATATCTCAAACACCATTGAAATATTCATTCAACCATTCAAATTATTCAACTAAATTGGGCTTTTAAATACTGTAACTTCAGGACCTGTTTAACATTCAAAAAAGCGAAAATAAAATTCTTTGCATGTGTGGTGGTGACTTACTTGAGCTTTAAAATTCCATCTGTAGATCTCTGATTGTCTTCTTCCAAAGGTTGCCATTGTTGGAAGGCCAAATGTTGGTAAAGCTTCAGTGACACCGAGAATGGGGTCTTCGGGAGCGGGCTTAACAGTTCGCCACAATGAAGAGGACATAGATCGACCTGCGAACACTGCGATCGACGAATTCGACGTGTCTTGGCTGAAAATAATGGCGTCCACAATGCGACGGGCCGTTAGCCGACCGTTCGTCGTCATTCTCTTCTGGAGATGAGAAGTGTGTCACCGATGGCGCCGGAACTGAGTTACGGCGAGAACGGCGGCAATCGTTGACGGTATAGGGATCGTTTAAGAGTTCGAGGAGGCAAGCTCCGCGAAGGCCGCCGAGTTTGGACGCGGATGAGTTCTTGAATTTGTTACACGGGTCAGATCCGGTGAAGGTGGAGCTCAATCGGCTGGAGAATGAAGTTAGGGGTGAGGAACAAGAGTTGATCTGGACAGGTCTGAGAATCGAGAAGTTTAGAGAGAGAGAGAGATAGATGAGTTTTGATTTGGTAAGGTCGAATTTCTCTGTGATATGTTTAGGGACCTTAGACATCAAAAAATAATTTTGTGGATCTCTTCCATTACGGAAAGTGAGAGAGGGACTGTAGACGTCCCCTAACGTCCCGGGAGGGAAATCCCGTTTTGTTCATTTGGGGCTCGCTACAGCTCAGGACTCAAAGTCACGGTCCTGTATCTAATCTCGCAGAGTACAATGCAAGACCGATGAATCATCAAAGAGTCCAAATCCGACAAATCGTTTTTGAAAACAGATTTTTTTGAAAGAAGTGCCAAACATGGACTGCTTTGTCAGATACAGAGTCGCCACCTAAATATTTTATTTTTGGGAAATTTAGGAAACCCTGACTCGTTTGTCTAAGGCCACGTGTCCGTCATCACCAAAGTTGCCTCGGCTCGGGAACTTTGGTATGATTGGGGAAGGTCACTTCGTGAGCACCCCCGCTCGCCTGATCAAAGATCGGCCTCTACTAACCATGATATCTAGTTTTGAAAACAGTATGTGTTCTTATTCCGGTTATTAGCCTAGGTTTACTATGTGATGCGCACAGCATACAAGTATAGACTGGATCGTCTGAATTGGAACAAAACATTTCATGTTTGTTTTTTAAAACGGTTTTGCTATTCGCAAGTAGGCTAAAAATGTAGATTTTGCCACCTTCGGGTGGGCTTAGAAAAGATGGTTTTGCCACTAGCTAGTGGGCTTAAAACTCACAGTCAATGCATTATTCCAATTCAGATAATCCAACCTTCACCCACAGGCATTCAGGCAGATATATCACATAATCAAATAGCCTCATGGTAAGCATGCTATCATGGCAGTCACTCACACGCATGCAAGGATGCTAAAGCATAGAACTTACCGAGTACTCCAAGCCAAAACAGAAGCTGATTAGAAATCATGCATGAATCCTAACTATGTTGAAATGCCTAATGCAACACACGCAAAAATGCAACTACAATAGGCTCGGCTGTTCTAAGATGGCATGTGATGATGATACAGCTAACATGTATTTAACTCGGAATTGAAATACAATGCAGTTAGTATGATGCGCCGAGTCCGGTGCATGCAAGACAGATGAATGAATGCAAACATGCGAACACAAGTATGCTAATTGAAACATGCCCTAATCTAACTATCATAAGCTGATAAATAAAAGGGAGAAAGACGTGGGGTTGGAAGACATACATTACACACACGCACGCTTATTACAATTGTGCCCTCGTTCGGAGGGTCCGAATAAATAATACAGTCCGAATGAATAATTAATTATTACAAAACCCTAATTAATTAACAAATTAACTAGGAAAGCAATAAACTAGTACGTAAATTCATGGACCGCCTCAGCTCTGTTCCGAATGATGAAAGATGTATGCATGCTCGAGTCGCCTCGTCGGAAAATTTCATCGCGATGCCTCGTCTCGCCTTTGTTTGCAACTGATTTTAGAAACTTGCACAAAGCTCTAGAAGGCTGAAACTCCACCTTGGGAAGGCTGCCGACCAGGTATTGGCTTGGGAAACACCTGCTAGAAAACCTGGTCGGCCGACCACTTTCTGCCCCTGGATCCTGGTTTTCTGCAACACAAAGCAAGAGAGAGACATGGCAAGGCATTTTCAACAAATGTGTGCACGACCACACTCCCCGTCCTTGCACAAGATCAAGGGGGTGTAGACCTCGATCCTCGTGCCATCAATCACGCATCTCGATGCATGATGGCTGAGGAGTCGAATTGCACGACTCGATGTGAAATGAATGCACGTATAAACACAACAAGGCCTAGACTCCATCATGGTTAATCCGGAGTGTCGACAACCGGAAATTGAGACACGTTTCGTCACTTAGAGTACGGAACGTCCCTCGTTTCCTGTGCTTGGGCTAACTCCTATCCCAAACACAATGCAAATGAGATGGCATACACAATGCGACTAACATGTAACCTAGCATATGCAATGCTATGGACTAAGATGGCATACACAATGCACGTGATGTAACGTGGCATACACAATGCTCTAACATGCGACCTAGCATACGTAAAGGCTATGGACTAAAATGGCATACACAATGCATGATGGACTTGCACCAACATGAGTGGACCTCGGCCACACTCACATCAGTGGCCATTAGATGAAAATGAGACAACCGAAATGCGTGCACACATGCACGAATACCAAGGACCGAACCTAAGGCATCAAATGCCACTCTACCAAAGCATGGCAAGGGATAAAAGATGGCATACAAATATGCAATTTTCAGCACGGAAATATGATGCGCAATGGTCCCGAATCATGGAAATATGGCACTCAATGTATGAAAGAAGCCCCAAAACTCAAAACTAGGCAAATGCATTGAACTATAATCATGCAAAGCAAGCATTATTTGATCATGAAGTGAAAAACAGAGCCAAGGCAGTCCCAAAATATGCACAACATTAGTTCAAAGCATGGCCAAAGAGTGCTAACATGGAGGGCTAAAATAACATGCAACTTAGGCTAGTAAGCATGGTTTACACTACATATATATGAAGCACAAGAGAGGTCACCAAACCAGCTAAAAACAATAACATGGCATGTCAAATAAACCCCAAAAAATCTACTGAAATCAGCTCCATGCATGCAAGAATGGTGTGTTCCTTTGAAAGGCCACAAAAGGGGTTACTCTACACATGCATCAAGGACACTTAGCATAGCAAAACCAACTCTGAAAATGAGTTATGGGGGTCTTAAAACCCACTGAAAAATGCTGAAAATGAAGCTTGGAAGCTTGCAAATAGGGGGTCCTTTGGAAGGCCAAAAAGGCCAACAAACAAGACAAGGAGAGAGGGGGTCACCCCCCCTCTGATTTTAGCTCTCAAAAACACATCTAAGCCACTGAAAATCCACTGGATTTTAGTGGCTAAGAGGCCAAACCAAGGCCAATGCAAATGCTCTAATGCATAGCCCTAATCATGAGGAAATGAAGCATGCAAAGGGGAAGATGACCCCAAACAGAAAAATGCCCTTAATCAAACTTCAAGGGGAGCTCAAAACAAGACTTTTTTTAGTTCATGGAAAATCTCGAAAATGCTTGCAAGTAAGGCTAGGATATCATGCAAAATAAGCCCTAAAAGAGAGATGAAGCATACAAGGAGGTAGATGATCTCAAACAGAAAAGTGTCCTTAATCAAACTTTAAGAGGAGCTCAAAATAAGACACTTCACAGTTTATGACGAAGTCCAAAAATGCAAGAAAATGGGGCTAAAGTACATAGAAAAATAATGCAAGAAAAGGGGAAATGGAGACTTACCCTTGTAGCACAGCAATGCAGCAATTTCTGGACCAAGTTGGTGAACCTTCAACCTCTGCAAATCAGTCCCAAAGTGCTGGAATGGATGGTGGAGGTGGTAGGCTATGAGGTGTAGTGTAAATGACCAAGAACAAGGGTGTTTGGAGGCTTGAAGTAGAGAGATGGAGGGGAAATGGGTGTATGCCTTAGCCAAGATTGTTCAACCCTTGCAAAATGAGAGGGAGGCCTCTCTTATAGAAGAGGAAAGTTATAGCTTCTTGGAAAAGCCTCAAGAGGGGGTCAAGCTTCTTGAGAAAGTTAGACCAAAAGGGTCAAGCTTCCTCAAGAAGCTTGACAAAAGGGGCAAACTTCTCCTAGAAGCTAAGCCAAGGGGTCAAAACCACCTTAAGAAGACCAAACAAAGGGTTAAAATCTCGGACAGTGGGTCAAGTGCTACACAGCTGGCACAGCTGTATTGCACTCAAGAAAGCCAAAAAGCAGAAGGCTGGCCGACCAGACAAGGTGGTCGGCCGGCCACTTTCCCTGGTCAGCCGACCAGGGGTCAAAAGGGTCAAGGAAGAATGCTGGTCAGCCATACCAGAAAAGGTGGCCTCCCAGATGAGTAGAATACAGCTGTATGGTGGGAGACTAGAGAATGTGACCCAGGAGAGAGAAAAACCAGCTTTCTAGCAAGGTTCAAAAGGGTCAGGAAGAAAAGCTGGTCGGCCTACCCATATTGGTGGCCTCCCAGATGAGTGCAACACAATGGTGGTATGAGAGACCAGAAATTAAGGTCCAAAAGTGAGAAAAATCAGCTTTCTGTCAAGAAAACCGGCTGGAGGAGAGAAAAAATAATTTTCAAAAGAATTGCTGGTCTCCCACCATCTTACCACCTTCCTAACAATGAAAATAGGGTCCATACCAAAAATGAACCCTAACCGATGCAAAACGAGGGCTCGGGGGCCAAAACGCGCAGCCTGGGGCCCCGAAAACAGGCTGTTAGGCACCGGAGGTGGCGTGCGACCACGAAGGTGGTCTCTCGAGCCACAGTGTCCCTCAAAAGAGAGGAAACAAGGTGTGTGCCAAAACCGGAGCAAACGGAGGTAGTTAAGCGGTCTCGAATCGAGGCACCCGGTTGACGGCTCTGAAAATAGGAAACTGGTCTCCAAACGGGAAAAATGGCCTATGACCACAAAACGTAGCCTACGGCCACTGAGAGATGATCTACGAGTCCCCTCCCTCCCTTTGGGAAGAGAAAACAGGACCTGGTTCACAAACCGAAGCAAAGCACAAAAGAGTCCCGAAGTCCAGAGGCAAGGCTCGAAGCCGAGACTCTGAAACCTCAGAACGAGCACAATATGCATCATCACCGAATGCTCAATTGGTGACGTCTGAGTCTTAAGGTCGGTCAAAAATGGGGTGTCTACAGGGACCCTAGACTAATTTTCTCATAAATATATTATGATATTAAAAATTTTAATTTTATTTTTACTTGAATTGCTCACACATTGATGATTTTTCAAATACTAATTAATTTGTTTGGTTACAGTTTTTATAAAATAGTTTTCAAAAAATTTTACTTTTTTTAATTTTTCATATTTTTAGGTTTTCAATGAACTTTTTTAATATTTTAAGCAATTTTTAAAATTTTAGACACCTAACATAAATACACTTAAAAAGTATAATATTTGTGAAAAAAATCTTTAAAAAATACACTAAATACCAAAAAATATAAAAAAATACGAAAATTCAGTAAATTTTTCATATTTTTGTGTATTTATTAATTTTTTAAAATATTTTTTTATAAATATTTTACTATTTAGATATATCTAATTAAGGTGCATCTAAAAAAGTAAAAAAATTACTTAAAATTTAGGGCAAAGGCTTAGTTGAATTACAGATTCCCCTTGAGGTTTTAAAAATTACATCCCACCCTGCAAGGTTTATATTCGCATAACAATTTAATCCCTATGATTAACTAAACGTTAAGAATGATTAGCTGACATCACCAAAATATAAATTGATGGACGATATTGCCCCTGCTGAAATTCCTTTGATAAATCGATAAAATTTATAAAAGAATTACGTTAGAGTCACTCAAATTTGAACCCACACTGGTAATCCGAACTGTCAATCTCGTAAGTTTCATAATAAAGTCATTTATGCAAAAAAATGAGCTTTATCAAAAAATTATAAATTTAATAAAAAATCGCATGTTGTTTTATAAAATAAACAACAAATATAATTGTAAACTTAAATTGATCTAAACGATTATTTTTAAAATCATTCTTGCTATATATATATTTTTTTAAAAAAAAATTTAAATATATATATATATATATATATCTATGATTACAATTATTAATCAATTTTTTCATAAGAACAATGAACCTATAGGAATATGACAAAATAAGGGTCGTGACCAGTTGTACGGGTCCTCCAACTGGACAGCCCAATTTAGAAGATGTTTGGGTGAAATACAAAAGTGTATTCTTTTTTTATCTTTTTATTTTTTTAAATTAAATTATCTCTATTTTTTTTATAAAAATATAAAAAAATATATATTTATTTAAATCATCATAAATACTCTCCTACATATGTGGGTGGGAGGAAAGTTGCGCTGTAATTTTTTTGATTTGTTTCATTGAAAAAGCATTTTCATTTATAAAATAAAATAAGAATTTTATAATTTTTTAAATATGAATTTTACATTACTATTTTGAGTTGCGATTAATGGGATTAGGATAGGACCATTTCCTAAGTAGTCGATAATGTTAATGATGTTAGTCGATAATGTTAATGATGTTTGTTTGTTTTGTTTTTTTTGATTGGATGTTGATGATATTTGTTGTTGATGATGTTGAGGATGTTGAATGTTGCTGTTTTTTTTTTTTTTTGGTCTGGGAAATTTTCGAGGTCGGGGAAACCCGATCCCTGTTAGGGGGCGGGGACAAGGACGATGATAGATTCCCCGTCGGGGATCGGGGCTGGAGCCGGAGACGGGGAAATGTTTACCATCGGGGATCGGGGACGGGGAGTGCAATCCCCAACCCTGCCCCGCCCCGTTGCCATTCCTAAACTGTGTATTTGGTTGGAGATTTGATGAGAAATTTTGAAAGGAAAATAAAAAAAGTATCAATTGATTTGATCTTTTGGCCTTTTTTTTAATTTTTTATTTTTACCTTGCCATGTCATTAGAGCTCTGTATCATTACCGACATATTTATAGTGAAGCTCATAAAATTAATACAAATTAAATATTTTAGAAAATTAATTTAAATTTAAATTTTGATTTCTAACCCCAATGGGTTATCGTCACGGGTATTATTGAGTAAGTACTATCATAGACAAACTCTCCTCAATGTTACTTTGAGTTCTACTGCTTCTTAGGGATGGTGGAGTATTTTATGGGGTAGGGACCTATTGAAGTCAGGTCTTCATTGAGTAGTGGGGAATGGGCAACAAATTCGGTCTTTCGAAGATCAATGGATCCCTTCTATGCTCAATCCCTTACGAGGAAGGGATATTACAAAATTCTTCTGGATATGCGGGTAGAACATTTTATTGATTGGGATCACGGCTGTTGGAGGGAGAATTTGCTAAGATTGTTCTTTCCAGTAGACTGTACTCGAGCTATTATATCAGTTCACATACCCAATTATCCTTGTGAAGACAGACTAGTTTGGAGCCCAGTTAAAAATGGAGTTTATTCTGTAAAATCTGAATATAAACAGGCCTTGATTCGTACTTATCCTATGTTTTATAGGACTTGCTCTACTTAAGGGGTATGAAAGAAGTTATGGAATATAGGCTTACCTCCAAAATGGACTGTCTTCATAGAATTCTTTTCGTCCAATGGGAATTAAAAAAACGTGGTGTCAAAGTTAACACTAGATGCGCCAGATGTAACAATGAAGAGGGGACAATTGAACATGTATTTTTTGAATGTGAGTGGGGACAAAGAGTATGGAGGGGACCGCCTTTGGGTCTGGATTTTAGAATTGGTGTACCGATATCTTTTTCCCAAATATTGAGAACACATTAGAGGAAGCTAGAAAACTCTTTGATATGTTCTCATGTCTTAATAAAATAGGCAATGGAACTTGCTCTACTTTTGAAAATAATCTAGACACTAACACATTTACACTTTGCATTTTGCAGAATGTTATGGACACCAGCAGTGCAATAGATTTTTCATATTTCATCATAGATGGCTCATGGAAATCACCAACCGCCTACGCTGGAATTGCATGGATTTGCTTGGACAACAAGAAGCAGCTGATCAAAAGGCAGGCTATGGTGAAGACATCCTTACCACATTGCCTTACTAGCTGAAGCGCATTTATGCTTGGATGCAATCAGATGGGCTGTACAGCAAGATTTGAAACATATAAATGTGTACACAGACTATTAGGTACTGGTCCAGATGCTTTAACAGAAACGATGTTAGGAGGATTGGCACATTATTACTTTTGGTCATGATATTCTAGTCTATGCAAAGTGTTTGAATTATATATGTACTCATAAAGTTGCCAGAAGTGTCATTCAGCCAGCACATAATCTGGCCAAAAATGTAACTACTAATACTAAATGGTATAATATATGGATGGTTGTTTCGTTCAAAAAAAAAAAAAAAAAAAAACGTTGCTAAACTTTTTTACACAAAATTTCATGTATAGGTCATACTTTTGGGGTTTATTATCCATTAAATTATATTACTAAATTTATCATTATAAATTTATTCATAAAAATAAGACAAATTAATAAATTTATCACATAATAAATTTATCAATATGACTTAATGGCTAATAAATATCAAAAGTAGGACTTATTTATAATTTACCCTAATATTTTAGGTAAATTATAAAAGAAATTGAGGATTTACTGTTATATCAAAACAAATTTTGTGTTTTAATTTGTCAATTTAAATCACAAGTTTTTGATTTGTTTTTAATTTGAATAATTTGTCTATTTTTGTTTAGTTTACCCATATGGGGTCTGACCCGTGAATGAGCTTTGTGTTGCGTCTTATAGGTATAACACTTTGTTGTGAGTCCGTGAAGTCATATTCTAAATTTAATTTAATGATTCGGAGTGTGTATAGTGTAGGGTTCAAAGAGTAGATTATCTATAAAAAAATTCAAGTTAATTAGACAGATGTAACCCATAATGAGACCGCGTTTATGTTTAGAAAAATAAACGGTTAGCATGATTTTAATAATTTTTTAGAGTTATTATCTGTCTTGATCATGGGATTATACTTGTCTGATTAATTTCATTTTTTATATGAATAATATACTCAACGAACCCTATAATATAACGATTCGGATTATTAAAATATGATTGGAATAAACCTCATAAGGTATGATAGCATGGGTGCTATCACAATACCCACCCCTAATCCATTTATCCTAGTTTTAATTGAGCCCTCCATAAGTCGACCATCTATAGATTGGTCTATTGGATTAGTTAATCCAATTGGCCGAATACCAAATTATCAAAAAAATAAAATGAAAATAAAATTGATAAAAAAATAATATTTTAATCATTACACTAAAAAAAAAATATATTTTAAACAATGTATACATATTTTATAAAATCTTATAAAATAAATAATTACAATTATTAAAATGAAACTCATAAACCTTATAGATTGAGACAGTACCCTCCAATTCAAATATGGGAGGGAGACAATCAGATCAAAAAAATAATAACTTGTTCGGTTTTGGTTTTCAAAAAACACTTTTCAGAAAATTATATTTTTTTATCTTCCGTATTTTTTTGTGTTCAATAAATTTTTTTAATGTTTTAAGCCATTTTTTAAAATTTTTTTTAGACACCTAACATAAATACACTTAAAAATATAATATTTGTGAAAAACATCTTTAAAAAATTTACTAAATATGAAAATATAAAAAAATACGAAAATTCAGTACATTTTTCATATTTTTGTGTATTTATAATTTTTTTAAAATAATTTTTCATAAATATTTTATTATTTAAATACATTTAAATAAGGTGCATCTAAAAAAGTAAAAAAAAATTTAAAATTTTTAAAATATTTACTAAAAATAAAAAAATACGAAAAATAAACGAAATTTAACCAACTTGAAACCAAACACACGGAATTATTGTGAAATTGAAAGAATCCTTCATTCTATAATAGAAGCCGCCCGATATGTTGGACTGTTCAACGGTCACCAGATGGGAGTTGGCTCTACAGGTATCAGCAGATAAAAACCGGTAGGCCGTGTGGGGCCTACTCGGAGGACTTTTGCTTTTCCACGTAATACGACGTCGTGGGAATAAAAAAATTGTTTGTTTAGAAAAATGGGTCTTCAAACGCGTTGACAGGGCTTCCTTGCTACTATCCTGGTAAGAGGCCCAGGTCCGCGTAGGTAATTGGGCTCTTGATTTTTGGTTTGGTTAAAAAACTATTTTTAATTTTTAAATTTTTTTTGGGGGTCAAATTTAAAGGGTTGTTTGGGATGACCTAAATAAGTGTATTTTTTATCTTTTTACGAAAAGATATACAGAAAAGTAGAGAGATGATGTAATAGAAAAAAGATAAAAAGATAAAAAAATAGATTATATTGGAGTTGCCAAACTTAACCTAAGTCTACTATATTTGAAAATACTCGAGTTTTTTCAGATGGAAAAAAAACTATTTCATTGTTTTTATTTTTTAAATAGGACCCTCAGGCAAGAGGTCTATTTTTAAAAT
The DNA here is from genome assembly GCF_055761805.1 of Camellia sinensis. Taxonomy (NCBI): domain Eukaryota; kingdom Viridiplantae; phylum Streptophyta; class Magnoliopsida; order Ericales; family Theaceae; genus Camellia; species Camellia sinensis. Next base: position 147,032,620 of record NC_138970.1, read on the forward strand.
TCTTGAGTCAATAAACTTAAGTTTAAATCTTGTTAGGCCAAAAAAATATTATTTGTCTAAAACGACGTATATTTATTCAAAATTTATTTATCTGTTTATTTGTTTAATTATTTCATTATCTGTATACATGTTACCTATTAGTGCAACTATGTATTTAAATGTCTAACTATTTGTTCACTTATCACTTATTTGTTTAACCTATTACCACCACTTTTCTGACATCAATCACTTTTCGTGCAAAATTTCAACATGCTTCATTCTTACCAAATAAGATTAATTATTGAACATAATACCTAAAGCACCCGTCAACTTGGATTTACCGACAATTTTTTCTTTTGAATAATGCACAAGCATTATATAATTTTCATATATATTTTTCTTGTCTATCAGTTACAAAAATATTACAAATTAAATAACTCACAAGAATTATATAATTTTCATATCTGTTTTTATTTTCTATTATTTACCAAAAAAAAAAAACAATTGTAAATGCATTCTATCATCTGTTTTATTTTATATGAAAATACCTGAGTTGGTGTTGATATTTGTTGTCCCATAATTTTTATAATTTAAATAATTCACAAGAATTACATAATTTTTATGTCTATTTTTTCTTTTTTATGTCAATTTATAAATATACTAGACTACATAGTGGCTCATTATTGTCTCATTATTGTACCAATTACTGCACTACACAGATTGTTTCTCATTTCTCTCTCTCTCTCGACGATTTCACTTTTTCTCTTTTCAACAATACTTTTTTCTTCTCCAACTATTGGTTATATATTTTAAAAATAATTTTGAGATGATTTATATAGATTTTTTACAGTTATATTGAATATATGAGTGTGAGAACAAATTAATTGATTAATATGTAGAATGTGAAAGAATGAGAGAAGAGTGAAAAGAAAAAAAAAAAGAGATTGATTGAAGTATAAAAGAAAAAAGAAATGAGAGACAAGAAAGAAGGCAATTTTAAAAATAATTCTCTCTCATTATAAACCAAACATGTTTTTGAATTTTTCAATCCAAAAATTGATTTAAAAATTAAACCAACAATTGTTGAATTAAACCAAACACAATCAAATATTGTGAAGTATGTTTTCTTTATACTATTTCGTAATAGTAGAACAGTGACACTCTTTTAATGTTGAGAAAATCTTATGATCCAAACCTATATGCACCCTATCCTAATTTGTATAATTTTATTATAAAATTTATAATATCAATTATAAAATATGTAATTTCGTCACAAATTAGTGTAATAAAATGTCTAAAATTTGTGATTAATATATCAAAATTTTATGATTTAGTTATGATATTTTTTGTTATGTCAATTTGTGATGAAATTACACATTTTATAATTGATGTTACAAATTTTTATGATAAAATTATACTAGTTTATAATAGGAACTATAGGATTTCCATTATTGTCGTGATGGATTCATTACTTTCTTTTCTCTCATTGTCTCAAAAAATTATTAGTGGGCCTTGGTGTACCACGTGTTGGTACTGCTTGCCATTCATAACCTATTATACCTCTTATATTTCTTAATTACTCAATATAAAATCATAAATCTTATAATCTCTACCAATCACAATACATATAGAGTATCACGTGACGCTACCTCTGAACTAACCAATAACTTCTCCAGTGTCTCATGCACTATTTGCTAATGTTATGATATATCGACTCAACAAATGACATTTATCTAATCGCCTATTTCACCAATTGGATTAAAAGTCAAAAAATTGACTTTTTAATTTTTTTAAATCACAATTTTTATTTTTTACACAATTTTTTTTAAAAAAATAAAAAAATTGTTTTTAGCCTACTTTCCAAATAAGCCAATAAAGGAAGAGAATGAGTGGATTACGCTAGAGTGTTTTATTTTCCCTCTGCAGATCCTTATTTTATTTTATTTTTTTTAAATTTTTTTTTAAAGCTAACGTGATTACTGTTTCTTTTCACCCATTTCTCTCTTAATTTGATTTATTTAATTTGATTTCTTTATTATGGTATATCAATTATATGCCATCACATATCTTCCATAACCGCACCATATTTTATTTGGTATCCTTTTAGTTTCTTCGTTTTTAATTTTTCTTTTATTTTATTTTATTTATTTATTTCTTTTCCTTTCTAGTTACATATTAATTTTTAATTTTATGTATACAAATTAATTTTCTTAATGTAATTTCCCTGTCTCCGGTAATTGTTCAAATCAAAACCTCATTTAACTAATCAAATTCGTATTTAGATCAAAATTTGTTATCTATAACAGCATACTCATTGGGTGTACAAACACCTTTAGTGTGTGCTTATATATACTATTTTAATCCTCCAAACTTTTAATGTAATTCCAAAAAAAAAATAAAATAAAATTTGTTGTATTGGTATTATTATTATTATTATTTGCTTTTGTTGTTCATTTTATTTTTTGAAAATTAGAAACAAAAGTTTATTTGATTCGTCTATTGGTTTTTGTTTTTTTTAAAAAAATAAAATTGATTTTAAAATTTTTTAAACAAAAAAAAGTGTTTTAACTTGTCTTCCTTGCAAGTTTGGAGTCTATCTTTTTTCTCTATTGCCATCCATCGCCATTCAACCTACTTTCAACAACTTTCTTGTGAACTCTGATCACCTTACAGTGACTTTTTGATAATTCTTCATAGATTGAACCGTTACCGACAATGATTTTTGATAGCCTTCCATCCACCTTATAATTTTTAATAATTCTACGTCACTAACTACGGTGGCCACCTCTGACCACCCCTCCACCAATCACTAAATCTGTCCATTCTCTACTATTGGCCATCACATTTGACAACTTATCAAATATGTTTTTTTTATTTTTATGTTCAAAGCTTTTGTATACACAAAAAGTGTTTGTTTTAGTTATTTCATAAAAAATAAAACAAAAAATTATTCCCTGATTTTTTTAAACAAAAAAACTTGCAATCTTATCAAAAGATACATGAGCTTCTCATTTGAGCATTGAAATTTCATAATGAAACTTATGAGCAAAGGTAAGAAAATTCATTACATCATCTATCAATTAATATATGCTACAACTTAAATTGAAGGTGAATTTCGCCTGAATCTGTATGTTTTTTCTTCTTCATCTTTATGTTTCTTTCTTCTGTGTTAAGTTATTTTTTCTTAGTTTAAATTTTAAATTATAATAAAATAAAAAATACGTGATCTAATGTGATAATTTTTTCATTTTTATTGATGATTAGACTGTATTGACTAATTAGAGAAATCAAAAGGTTCTAATAAAAAACTAGAAATCAGAAAATGACAATACAAAAATTAGATAAAGTTAGAAGAACCAAACAATAATCTAATTTTTTTTTTGGCTTTATTATTATTTTTTCGAATTCCCATTTGAGGAATTTAGAGAGAACTTTCATAGGTTCACCAACAATTTATTTATTTATTTTTTAAATGGGGTTAACACGCTACGCTAATGCAATATGGATTGCTACATTTGAGATTACTTACGAAGGTGCTATAAATTTTATTCATTAAATTACAAATATACCCTCATATATTTATTTAAAATATTGCTGTACTTCTAATAATTACATTTTGCCCCGGTATGGCATTTATGTTGGGGCCTAAATAATCACAAAAAGATAAAATTGACTACAAAAGTAAAAAAAGCTCCAAAATAAAAACCAAACAAGACTAAAAATGCCAGGCTATCAACACAAAAAAGTTGGTTATATTAGTCAATGCCAAACGAGCTCTTTATCTCTTTAAATTTTTAATCGCATAACAAATGACACATTTCGTTAATCAATTATCAAGTCAAATAGTTTTAATAATGTCACAAATATATTTCAATTAATAGTTGTAGTAATTTTATTGTTGTATAAGAGAGTAATTAGAAATTTTATTTTTTCTATTAACTCTGTTAAATGACAAATTTTGACAAGAGAGTAATTTCTAAAATCATAGGCGGCAATTTATATTTTAATAAATTCAGGATGTGTATTTGTAATATACCCAATTTTTATTGAAAATAAAATACAACCAATTAAAATTGATTGATGCGTCAATTATTCGTTCGTCATGGATATATTTATAAAAATTGTGAGACATCATATGATAGATCAATAATATTAAAAAAATAAAGGTAAACTATAAATACATTTCTTGAAGTTTGATTAAAATACAAATCGTCCCTTATAGTTCTGAAAATTACATTTCACCCCTAAGGTTATAATTTCATAACAAATCGTCTCTGTTATTAATAAATCATCAAATCAATTAACAGTTTTTAATGATGTTAGAAATATGTTTCAATTAACAATTTAAGTAATTTTATTATTATATAAAAGAGCAATTATGAATTTTGTTTTTTTACTTAATTCTGTTAAATAAAATTTTTTAACAAGGGAGTGCTTGTAATTTTTCAAACCACAAGGGACAATCTGTATTTTAAGCAAATCTCAGAAGGTGTATTTGTAATTTATCCAAACAAATAATTATCAAATTCATTATAAGAAAAAAAAAAAAAAAGCGAATCGTGTACATACCTCACAAAATAATTTCCATATAATAAGATTTCATAATAAGAACACTACAACTAAATATTCAAAATTTTAAATCTTTTTGAGTAATAATACTATAAAAAATTAAACATAATTTTTACAAAATAATATAGCTAATTGCAATATTTCATTTTCAAAAAAATAACTTATCACCATGGTTCTTAATTTCAAAAAATATTATCGACACAACATTATTATTATTATTTTTATTTTTGGGGGGATATAATTGGAACATTAAAAACTCATTTTACAACTATGACACTTTTTTTTTTTTTTTTTTATTACTCTTTTTCTTCTTCTTTCTTTGCTTGATAGTTGAACTTGGGCCTATGGGCCTACCATTAAAAACAACTTCATGTCAAAGGCTGGTCTAGAACTAGAACCAACCATCCCTACCTATGCACTTACCATGCCTTACAAAGATGGCCCAATTAGGCTTTCTTTGAGAGTTATATGAAAATTTAGTTTATTGATTAAAAATAAATGCTAAAAAATTAATTTATTTAGTAGATTTTTATTTATTTTTTATTTTTAATAATTTTTTAGAGTGATTAAAATAAACTTTTTGACGAGAAAGCTAAACTTTTTATCAATAATTTTTTTAAACAATAAATTAATTTTTAAATCACATGTGAATGAAACCTTAACGCTGTGTTTGGTTGGGGGATTTGGGAAGGGAAATGGAAAGGGAAATGGAAATGAAAGGAAAAGGAGAAAGAATTAATAGAATTCTAAATCCCAACTATGTTTGGTTGTGTTGGTTATAAAATAGAATTGATGTCCTAAAAGGTCTCCTATTTCTTTATTTATTTCTCACCCCCCTTCTTTTCCCATATAGTTTTTATTATAACCAAACATAAATAGGATTACATTTCTCATTCCTTTTCCAAATCCCACCCCAAAAACCCCAACCAAACACAGCATAAGAGGTCTAGTCTTTGGAGACTGAAAATTTTGATCTTAGATCCATTTGAGATTGTTTCTTATAACCATAATCAAAGTGTGTTTCTTTGGTGAACAAATCAAAGAAACTAGAAAGTTGCTTCAAATTATCTCTGTTTTTAAGAAGAATATTGAATTTTTTATTTTTTATGTAAACCATCTATATATAACCAAACAGAGATAACCAAACTATTTACTAGAAGAATAGCATCAAGAAGTCCTATTGCATTGAAGTTGGATGCATCAACAATACTAGATGCAAATCAAAAGTACTTAACAAAGAAAATACCAACAAAGATAAGTGAAAGAGATAACAGAGAGAATACATCAATTATCACATAAATTTCATACAATTTGACATTCATTATACCTTTTTATACTACATCTATAACTAATTTCACTCATTCATTGACCAACTCTATCAACTTAACTAACTATTTTAGCCCACTCTTGCTTACTCATCAACTAAGTAATTCTCTAATTGTATCATGACCAACATCAAAATAGACTTGGAGAAGTATTTCAAAATAAAAAGAACTTAAAGATGTCTAAAATGAGGAATTTTTTTTTTTTCTTTTTGCGTAGGAATAGCTCCCTTCCATACTCTCATTCTTCATATTTCTCCTTACTTTATTTCATATATCCTATCCTATACCCACAATAATGATCTGAACTATTTAACTCATATAAATCTAATAGTAAAAATTAGTCATGCAAAAAATCAATTTTATAGGATATCATTAGACAAATGAACAAATTACGTTTTGATTATTTTTCAGATAGAGTGCAGCTATGAGTTTCAATTTAAACCATATATTTATAAAATAAAATGTGAGTTGTTTATCTATTCATCGATATTAGATGAAGTTGATTTTTGCACAATTGATCTTCATTATAAGATTTACAAAATAAATGGTTTAGATATCATTTTAGATCCAGAGTAAGACTCACAAAATAAAAATAAAAAATATGAAATAAAGTGGTATGAAGAGGACCCTTTACAATTTTTTTTTTAGCATTTATCATTGGCTATCACCAAGGCAAATTTGTCACATATAAAAATTTGTCAAATAACTTGGATCTTACTTTTACGTAAACAAACGGAAAAGATTTTTTAATGAAAAATAATTTTTATGGAAATTTTTTTTAGAAAATATTTTCTAAAAAAAATATTTTTTTATATTTGGTGATAGTGGAACATAGGTGGAGATGGAGATTGTAGTAGGGTGGTAGAGCGATAGAGGTGGTGATGGTGATGGTGGTGTGGTGGTGGAAGTGAGAGTGTGGTGATATTGGTAAAATTTTAGTCCAGAAAATGTTTTTCGCCTGTTAAAATTAGAAAACATTTTTTACCCAAATAGACTTGTTTTCCTTTGACCATAAAAAATATTTTCTGTCAACTTTCATTTTTTATTATACCAAATATCAAAAAATAAGAAAAATATTTTACAAAAGATATTCTCCGTGTAAATAAACTACCCCCAACTAGTTTCTTAGTGCAATCTATTGGTATGCTCAACACCAAGAGTTCATGTTTGGTTTGATTTTAGAAAATTGTTTTAGATTTTTTTAAAAAAAATTAAAAATTAATTTGGTGAAAGAAATTAAAAAAAAAAAATACTTATTATTTTTATATAATTTTATTTTTTGAGAGGTCAGAATTTTTTTAAAAAAATTAAAAATATCTTTTTGATATTTATTTTTATCAAATTAATTTTCAATTTCCAAAAAAAAAAAATCAGAGAAACAAACCAAACACGGAGTTGAAATTCAAACCGAAGCAGACAGTTGTGATTAAACTAATGTAGGACCCATAAAAAGAAACCAAACTGCATATCTTTTTTATAAGAAAGAAAATTTGATGAAAAGTGAAAGGGACAGAAAATAAAGTGAAAAAAAAAAAGAAATAGTAAATATTTAATTAAGATGGAAATTTTGTAAGAGAAAAATAAAAAAATTTAAAATTTTAGTTATAAATAACTCTTTATATAGGCACCTTCTTCCATTTTCTTGTGTAATTTGTAAGAAATTAGAAAGTTAGTTACATGCTAATATGAGTTTTATAAGACAGTTACCATTCTTTTATTTTTCACCACTTTCATATTAAACAAATTCATAGAAGTTATACATATGTATCTTCCCTTCACTTTCTATCATTCTCATCCTAAATAAAGAGAATCTTATTTCTGAATGCAATATTTTTGGTGCATGAGAAGGTCCCCTGAGAGCATCCTAACTAGCCTACTTATATTTTGCTCTATAATATTATTAAAAAATTCATTCCTTATTTTAGTAATCACTTTTTCATTTGCTTCTCCCAACAAACTATTTATTTTTTCTCTATTCTATTAAAATAATCTTTTTAATTACTTTTGAATTTGAATATTTTTTTAATAATAAAATAGTGAAAACACATGCCAACCAACTCTGCAATTTCAGGCAGTGGGGCTCCTACTTAAATTGTGAAAATTTTCAAACAACAGAAGCACACTCGGCAACATTGCACAATCACCTCGCGTGGGTTATTGAGCCCGGTTGTGGGTTTTGTGACCCACTTCCGAACGTTTGGGTGGACGACCGACAGTGGATTTTTGACCCAGTTTGCTTCTTGAGAGAGTCTTTGGCACCCTCCAATTTCCCCTTCACGTTTTCAACGAAATAAAATAAGAATTTATCATATATGAGGGTGTTACAGTAACTCTCTATTTGTAGGGAGTCACTATAGTAACACTTATATTTGGGGGGTTAAATAAGGGAATTGCTGGGTAGAGACGGGCAACGGTTTATCCGACCCGTATAACCCGCTCAAACTGACCCTACCTGCATGCATAAATATGGCGGGTGTGGGTCTATTTTTCCATGCAAATTCGGGTTCGGGTCAGATCCGACCCTACCCGCACAACCGCATGACCAGCCCGCAAATTAAGTTTAAAATAAAAAAATCTCACTCCTACATCACATGTTGAATTCATTTTTTTGGTCTTCTCTCTCTCTCTACCCTGCTCTTTCTCTTTCTTTCTCTCATCTGGCCCTTGTCTCTCTCTCTCTCTCTCTCTCATCTCGCCTATCTCTTTCTACTCTCCTCGTCGTCGCCGTTACCACCACTATCTTTCGCCCCTTGCTCGCCGTCTCTTTCATCTCCTCTCCGTCGCTATCTCTCTTCTCTTTTCTACCGTTGCCGTTATCTTTTGCAAATCAACCTCTACTCCATCACCGCTCCGTCACCACCAGCCATGTCGTTGGTTGCTTGCCGTTGTTCCCTCTTCTTCTCTCTGTCCCACCAGATCTGGAAAATCTACTGCAAAAAAAAAGAAGAAAACAAAATGTTTGATACTTGGAAGATACTTGTATTTGCCAGATCTGGAAGATACTTGTTTTGTTTATTTAATAAAACAAAATGTTTTTATTGTTGTAAACTTGTAAGTTGGAAAGCGATGGAAGAAAGAGAAGGGGAGGGGTATGGATGGTTTGATACTTGGATGCAAAGAGGTAAGCAGTATATAAGAAAAAGTAGATTCTTGTAACTGGCATGTGATAAAGCTAGCTGGGTTGAATAATAATAATAAAAAAGTTGTTTGTCTTTTTTTTTTTATTATTTATTTTATGTCTTTATTTGTTATATACATATTCAAAGTGCAAAAAAAAATTAATTATGTTTGTTTTTTTATGGCTTCAGAAAATGGGAAGGCCCTAACACAAAAGCTCAAAAATAAAATATCTAATTCACAAACCACCCGCACAATCGCATGACCCACCCGTTCAATCCGCAACCCGCACTACGGGTGGACACGGTTCCATTTTTTCCCAACCCGCACCCCATCGGCCGGGTCCAAGCCGTCATCCGAACTGCACGGAACCGATCCGTGACCAACCTTATTGCTGGGGGTGTTTCTTCACAAAAAACTCCTTATTTTGGCTAAAAAAGTAATATAAGGGAGCTATTGGGGATGTTCTAACCATGTTGCAACCATGTTGCTTATTGGTTGGTATGAGAAGTGGAAAAGGGGTAGTAGCTTAGCTTCCTTCGTGGCTTTTTAGTCCGGGCCAGACTTCTTTTCCGTTCGAATTGGAACGTATTGTTGAGTTTGTAGAGGCCCATTACATGTTCTATTTTGATAATTTGAACTGTTCAATGTGTAAAACTACCCAACTATTTTATCTTTGCAAAAAATCACGTTGATCGGATATCAATAGCCACTTAATAAAATCGTATTTCTGTCAAGGGTCAATACGATTTTCAAAATAATTTGTTCACAGAAATTTGATACGATTAAGTAGCTATTGATATTCGATCAATGTGATTTTTTTCAAGAATGAAATACTTGACGAGCTCTACACATTGAACGATTCAGATTATCAAAAAAGACCCATTGTGGGCTCCATGGGCCCATACAACACGGTCCAGTCCATATAGTAGCTTGGAGAGAATATGAGTCCTTCTAATCCTCCTTGATGAAAAAGGTCGTGCATTTGATAATATAATTCAGCAATTAAAATTGAATCATATTAAGTGTTAATCAATTAAGCCTGCTTGATAATTATGATTAATATCACTTAAAAATTTAAGATCTCTTAAAATGTAAGTTAAAACTTATGAAATTTTATTACCACTACCACCATCACCATGCCATGGTTACCACCACCACCAACATCACTATCATACTATTACTACCACTATCACAATATAAAAATTGAAATATACAATTTGAAATTAATTATTTTAAATTTGATTTTATACCTATGAAATAACTTACTTTAGTTTAAAATTAAATTTTTATCAAACAGTTCTTCAACTTAAAAAATTCAGTATTCAATTTTCAATATTTAATTTTCAGTTTTTAATTTTCATTTTTCAACTTTATCAAATATCACCTGAGTGTACTTTGCTCTCTCTTCCATCTCTATATGAAAGAGCCAAATTTGGATGGGTGGTGTAGAAAGAGTTTTTATTTTTCAATTTTAGGGTAAATTTGATTGAGATTTACAAACATAATTTCACTGAAAGAAAATGTAGAAAATATGGTACGTATATAAACTAAAAAGGTGTGTAAATAAAATCACCCCAACCAAAAACACTTTCAGCCTTTTTGGGCTTAAGCTTTAAGGCCTTAGAAAATCCTACCACTATCATGTGACCATTTTATACAGAGTGAGAGGGTAATTTATACCTAAATTGGGCCGATATGGGTAAATGGGCCAAGCTGGGAAAAGGGGCCGTTCTTTGGGCCACAGTAAGAAGGGCTGGATGAAAGGGGGTTTGTAGTTAGCCCGATCCTGGTAAGCCTTATTGTTATCCCAGTCCGAAAGAACCTTGAAGATTGTCCGGTCTAAAGAAGCTTTGCATATAACCCGGTCACCGTACTCAAGGTTAGCCCGGTCGTAGCTTATCGTGGTTATCTCGGTCAGAACCTTGCTATTTGTTAGTTCGGTCTGATCACACAATGGTTTGTACGTGAGAAACCGAGGTAAGAGCAGTGAAAAAAAGAACCAAACTAGCTATAATTCGGTCTAGTCTGCGGCTTAGCATAGCCATGCTTACCTCGGTCGTATTGGAATCCGACCATGGTAGAACCATCTCACTTGGTTTAAGCAGTGAGGAGGGGTGTTGAAGGATAAGCATTATCTTTTAGGAGTATGACTCCTAGGAGGACTCTACATGGATGAGTAAAAGTCCTACTAGGATTGTGCCACGCAAAACTTATAAAAGCTCATAACATCACCTATAGAGAGGTAACACAACTTTGATTCTCGAATACACAGAGCTTTGTCTATTTGTCTATTTTTGCTGACTTAGGTATCGGAGAGGTATCTGGCACACACCCGCCGGCTAGCTCACGTTTGTGTTTTCAGGAAGTAAAGCGACGACGTACGGAGGAGCGCAGACTTGATCAACAGGATTATACGAGAAGATTTATTTCTTTCCCGTACAATTGGCGCCGTTGGTGGGAATACCAGACAAAGAATAAAACCTTTTGATCAAGTTTCCCTCGCTAATTGAATGGCGCACAACAAAGATTTGCCGCAGTCCGCCATTGATGGACAAACCCCAGAGGGGGGTGGGAGGCGTGAAGGATTGCCCTGTATCCCTCCAATGACGGATTTAGAGCCCCAGCGACAGAATCCCCGGAGGGATGCAAGGGGGGGGAGCGGAACAACAGCCCCCGTCACTCTCGCTCACCAAGTCCTGAAAGGCAAATGCGAAGAATCGACCCTCAAGCTCTGGAGGATCGTGTAAAAGAGCAAGATGAACTAATAAGGAAGATGGCGGCAGACATGGAGGCCATGAAGCGCCAGATCAAGGAAAAATGGGTGGCGACAGGAGAGGGGCACAAAGGCAATACGCCTTCTCGCCACTCAGAAGATCGTGGTAGGTATACCATGCCATCGCAAGCAGAGAGTAGAAGCCTCAGGACAGGCAACACTCAATCAAGAACCTCCAGAACTCGTTACTCCAGATCTGAGAGAACGAGATCATTGAGGTCTTACACTGAGGGAAGTACCTATCGGCCCTCACATACGCACCAGACATCATCCAAGCAAACGGAGTTGCCTAGATTGTCCGACTTACGGACTTTGCTTGAAGAAAGGGCGCAACAGAAGGAGGATGCCAGGGCACGCGGCCCGCATAGAATTTCAGCCCTTCAGCGGTTGGCTCCTTGGACGCATGGAAGCGTCAAGGTTGGAATGCCAATACCGCACCTTGCCTACGAACCAACAGATAAAGCGTTGGCAAGACTACATAGCTCGCCGTTCGTTCCGGCGATTGAGAACGCACCATTACCCTCAGGTTTTATCCAGCCTAAATTTACCACATACGAAGGGAAGACAGACCCTTACATGCACCTAAGCCACTTTCGCCAGGTCATGGCGGTATACCGGCGGAATGAAGCTTTGATGTGCATCCTATTCCCATCCAGCCTTAGCGACCTAGGTTTAACCTGGTTCGAAAGGCTACCAGAAGGCAGCATAGCCTCCTGGGCACAATTAGCGGAGACGTTCGTGACAAGATTCAGAACGAACACCAAGACGTCAGTGGAGATTGATCAGCTACTCTCCATTGACATGGGCGACAAAAAAACACTGAGGTCCTACAACAGTCGCTACTGGGAGACGTTCAACCAGATATGGGACTGCCCCACCTCGCCATCGCACAATACAAAAGAGGACTTCCAGTCGAAAACAGATTGAGGGACTCGATTACAATGACTCCACCCCTCACGATGGAAGCCTTGATGGAGAGAGTGCACCAACATATTCGGGTGGAGGAGGATGGCGCCCGTGCCAAAGCAAAATCTGGTGTAACAGCAACACCAGATAAGAAGACTACAACAAAGGTCAATACTGTAGAACGTCAAAACAAGAATGGACGAGGCAGGCGAGACAACGAAGAGGATTGAGATAAAAGATGGTTGAGAGTCCGCACGGCCATTACCACGGTATTCAAGAAACCAATCTACCGAATTCTTAGTGAGATACGCGATGAACCTTTCGTCAAATGGCCAACTAAATTGGGAGAGGCACAGAAGGACTACGACGAAAGATCTCGATGCACCTTCCATAAAGAAAAGGGGCACCACACTGAAAACTGCACGCCGTTAAGACAGCATCTGGAGGAGTTAGTGGCAGCAGGTCACTTAGACCGGTATATAGAAGGAGGGACGCAGCCAGCCCCCCAAAACCACAACTACCCAGACAGAACACCAAAAGATGCCCCACCTCAAGGCGTGATAAACGTAATACATGGGGTATTCGAGCCTGAGCGAGTATGTGAGCTCAGGGGCATGATAAAGAAGGCTGAGCACTTAAGGGAGGTATTAAGTGCGTAGCCCACCATTAAAAAGGGAAAAACAGAAGCCACGAACGTTATATCTTTTTCAGATAGAGACTTGGCAAGGATCTACTGCCCTCACAATGATGCACTGGTCGTCACTCTCCGAGTCAAGGATTTTGACGTCAAACGGATTTTGATTGACCAACGGAGCTCATGTGAGATAATGTACTACGACACCTTCAAACAACTGAAATTGGAGGACAAAGACTTGGCACCAGCTGTATCCCCCCTGATCGGATTCAACTCAATGCCAGAGTGGCCAGTCGGCAAGATTATCCTTCCAGTCAGGGCAGGAAGCGTGACAAAACAAGTGAAATTTTGGGTGTTAAAGGTCCCTTCCACTTACAACATAATCTTGGGAAGAACATGGCTGTATGCCATGCGAGCGGTAGCTTCATCCTACCATCAAGTAATGCGATTCCCCAACGAAATCAGGGTAATTGAAGAGGTCTTTGGAGACCAAATTATGTCCAAGCAATGCTTTGTCACGGTAAATGGCAGCCGCGCTGTCAAGGGATATGTTTATTCGGTGGAAGAACCTGAAAGCAATGAATTGTTCGCAGATGTCGGCAAAGCAGCTGATCAAAAAGCGGTGGAAGACTTGGTAGAGGTAAGAATAGATGAAAAGAACCCGGATAAGTTCTTTTTGCTCGGTTCGTCGTTGTCCAGCACTGAGAGATTAGAGGTCTCGGAATTCTTGACCTCTAACATCGAAGTGTTAGCCTGGACACCCTACGACATGCCAGACATTGATCCAAACTTCATCTGTCACCAACTCAATGTCCACCCATCCGCCAGACCAATCATTCAGCACACTCGCAGATCGGCACTCCACCACGTCGAGATAGTGGCGGAAGAAGTGGGAAATCTGCTAGAGGCAGGAGCTATCAGAGAGGTACACTACCCTAGATGGATTTCTAACACAGTCGTGGTGCCGAAGAAGAATGGCAAATGGCGTGTCTGCGTCGACTATAAGACAGTCAACAAAGCATGCCCAAAGGACAACTTCCCCCTACCACGGATGGATCAACTGGTAGACCTAACGGCGGAGCACAACTGACTTAGCTTTCTTGATGCGTACAGAGGCTACCATCAGATCGCCATGTACGAACCAGACCAGGAGGTCACGTCCTTTACAACTCCAAGAGGACTATACTGTTACAAGGTCATGCCCTTTGGCCTAAAGAATGCAGGGGCAACATTCCAAAGGATGGTCACCAAGATGTTTGAACCATTATTAGGCAGAACAATGGAAGCTTACATCGACGACGTAGTGGTCAAGAGCAAGGATGAGAACGACCATCTCAAGGACCTAGGTGAGATGTTTCAGATCCTTAAGAAGTACAAGTTACGCCTCAATGCGTCTAAGTGTGCATTCGGAGTAGGATCTGACAAATTCCTAGGCTTCTTGGTGACCAACCGGGGTATAGAAGCAGACCCCTCTCAGATCAAAGCAATTTAGGATCTGGAGAGGCCAAAAATAGTAAAAGAAGTGTAGCATCTCACCGGCATGGCAGCTGCACTCAACCGATTCATAAGCCGGTCGTCAGACAGACTACGACCATTTTTTCAAGCATTAAAAGCCAAGTTCGAGTGGAACGAATAATGCGACCGCGCTTTGGAAAGCTTGAAAGAATACATGTCTTTTCCACCACTGCTTGTCACCCCAATACCTGGAGAAGAATTCTTCCTGTACCTGGCAGTCTCTCAGCACGCAATTAGCGCAGTGTTGGTCCGTGCGGAAGGAATCCAACATCTACCCATCTTTTATGTCAGCAAGACATTGCTGGGCGCCGAAACAAGGTACTTGCCACTGGAAAAACTGGCCTTGGCCTTGATGATGGCCTCAAGGAAGTTGTCGCACTACTTTTACGCCCACACCATAGTCATCTTCACAGCTTTCCCATTAAAAGCTTTGTTTGAGAGGGCGAACTTTTTTGGCGAATCTTGAAGTGGGCAGTAGAGTTGGGACAATTCGACATCAAGTTCCAACCCAGAACTGTGATAAAGGCCCAAGCATTGGCAGACTTTGTCACAGAATTCACCCCAGGAAGTCATCATATCTGCCCAGTCGACCTGACTGACACAACTGAACTAAGGATAGAAGTTGACGCCGGAATAGCACAATCCCTGGTGCAGGATACTCAGTCAGACCCCAAGGCAGACCAGAGTAAAGAAAGCAAGGAAGAAGCGAACCATGCTACACCAAGCCAAGACTCACCAACAAATAAAGACTTGGTACATTCAGATAGCAAGGGGCGGACAACAAGCACGGACCTTGAAGAAAACACCAGTAACATTCTTAACCCCACGGCATCATCTGACCCCTCCACTTGCTGGAAATTGTTCGTTGGAGAGATGTAGAAGCTCTTCGTAGATGGAACATCCAACCGGCACGGCACAGGACTTGGCATAGTCCTCATCTCACCAGACGGCCTAGTTGTGGAGCAAGCAGTCAACCTTGGCTTCCCAGCATCAAACAACAAAGCAGAGTATGAAGCGCTTCTTGCAGGTCTCAAATCAGCATTCTACATGAAGGACACCGAGCTAATGGTTTACAGCGACTCACAACTGGTGGTAAACCAAATTTCAGGCGACTACGAAGCAAAGGATAACAGGATGGCTAAGTACCAAGACTTAGTCAGAAAAGAGATCAAGAAATTTGAAGTAGTAAGGATAGAACAAATTGGCAGGAAGGAAAACAGCAAAGCAGACGACCTAGCAGGCTTTGCTTCAATAGCAAATACATCCATTCCTCATCCGCTGTTAATCGACTACCTACCAAGACCAAGCATTGAAGACCCCGAAGCAGAAGAGGTATGTTGCGTCGAACTAGGCCCCTCATGGATGGATCCCATCATACTGTTCTTAAAAGACGGTGTCTTACCGGAAGAAAAAAAAGAAGCCAACAAAATCAGAGCAAAGTCGCAGCGATTTTGGCCCTCCCCTTCTATGGCATTGTACAAAAAGTCATTCTCAAGACCTTATCTAAAGTGTGTTCACCCCAGCAAAGTGGAAGCATTCCTGTTTGAGATACACGAAGGGGTGTGCGGAAGCCACCAAGTAGGAAGATCGTTGGCTTACAGAGCCATTTCGCAAGGATACTGGTGGCCATATATGCAGGCAGACTCGGAGAAGTATGTGAAGAAGTGCGAGAAATGTCAGAAGTTCGCACACCAAATACATCAGCCAGCCAGAGAGCTTCTACCATTGACCAGCCCATGGCCCTTCGCAATTTGGGGTTTGGACATAGTAGGACCACTTCTAACAGCACCCGGAAAGAGGAAGTTCTTTCTTGCAGCAACAGACTACTTCACAAGGTGGGTGGAAGCAGAAGCATTGGCATCAATCAAGGAAAAAGATGTGAAGAAGTTCGTTTGGCAGAATATCATCACTCAGTTCGGCATACCTAAAGCCCTAATATCAGACAACGACACTCAGTTTGATGGTAGAATCTTTAGAGGCTTTTGTGAAAAATACAAGATAGAGTTCTACAATTCTACATCAGCATATCCCCAAGCAAATGGCCAAGCAGAAGCATCAAACAAAGTTGTCTTGGATGGATTGAAGAAGAGGTTAGAAAAAGCAAAAGGCAAGTGGGCTGAGGAACTGCCTCATGTTCTGTGGGCTTTCCGTACCACACCTCAGCGATCAACTGGAGAGACACCATTCTCTTTAGCCTATGGCATGGAAGCAGTAATCCCACTAGAAGTTGGCCTCCCCACAATTAGAAGCGAAAATTTTGATCCAGACTTGAATGGAGAAGCCATAGCATTGGAGCTCGACCTCACCGAAGAAAGAAGAGAAAGAGCACTGGTTCACATTGCCTCGTACTAGCAAGAGTTGTCCAGAGAGTATAATAAAACAGTACATCCAAGACAATTCAAAATCGGAGATTGGGTACAGCGCAAAGTGATGGGAAACACCATGGTACCAGGAGATGGCAAGTTAGGGCCTAATTGGGAAGGACCTTACAAAGTGGTCGGATTAGCTGGCAAAGGGGCATACCAGTTAGAAGATGAGGACGGCGAAGCAATTCCCAGGCCATGGAACACTGCCAATCTCAAACTATTTTATTTTAGCTTTTTTTCAGAATACTTGTAATTTTTTCCTTTCTCAATAAAATAAGTAGTTTCTTTTCAGTATGGTTGTTTTTTTCTGTAAAAGATCGTTTTAGTGAGTTAGGAACAATGAAAGCAAAGTTGGTCGGAATAACCAACTATGCACCCTCCTAAGCCCAGGATAAGGATCCAAGCTGCAGGACGTTTGATCGGAATAACCAAACACTTTACTCTAAGTTGACTGGAAAAACCACTCTAGAGGTTGGCTGGAAAACCCAACACCCCTCCTAAGCCCAGGATAAGGATCCAGGCTGCAGAACGTTTAGTCAGAATAACTAAACACTTTACTCTAGATTGGCTGGAAAAACCAATCTAGAGGTTGGTTGGAAAAACCAACACCCCTCCTACGCCCAGGATACGGATCCAGGCTGCAGGATGTTTGGTCGGAATAACCAAACACTTTATTCTAAATTGGTAGGAATAACCAATTTAGAGGTTGGTTGGATTAAACTAACTCTTGGTACCCTTCAATCGAGGTAAGTATCTCGGCTAAAGAGTGGTTGGTTGGATTAAACCAACTCTTGGTACTCTTCAGCCGAGGTAAGTATCTTGGCTTAAGAGTGGTTGGCTGGATTAAACCAACTCTTGGTACTCTTCAGCCAAGGTAAGTATCTCGGCTTAAGAGTGGTTGGTTAGATTAAACCAACTCTTGGTACTCTTCAGCCAAGGTAAGTATCTCGGCTAAAGAGTGGTTGGCAGGTATACTTATAGTTGCAATGATTAAGATCAGGATAAAACATCTCGGCAAGAGAATGCTGTACCTCATCCAAGACTTCAGTTAGAAAGTAAACTACAAACATAGAGATCAACCGAAATAAGAGTTGGAACAAAAGAGCAGACTTCATTGAAAATTCAAAGCAAGTACAAAGGGTGGGGCCTTAGCCCGGTTACAATCTGTGTCCAAAAAAAAATAAAAAAAAATACAGAAATCAAGCAAAAAGAAGAAGAATGCAAAGTCAGGCAAACAGATCATCAAGATCCGCATCAAGTTCAACTCGCAGCCCGGTTTCAGTTGGAAGCTCGGTTTTGGTCGGGAGTATGGTCTCAGTTGAAA
The DNA here is from genome assembly GCF_055761805.1 of Camellia sinensis. Lineage (NCBI taxonomy): Eukaryota > Viridiplantae > Streptophyta > Magnoliopsida > Ericales > Theaceae > Camellia > Camellia sinensis. The sequence goes on from NC_138970.1 coordinate 147,051,131, forward strand.
ACACGATTTCAGTTGGTAGTTCGACAGTCAGGTCTTCTACCGTTGGCTCCGACCGAGCCGACTGACAAACAGGATCATTGACAACCGGGGTATCATTGGGCACGGTTTCTTCTTCATTTGAATCTTCAATAAACTGTTGCTGAGTGGTAGCAGTATACTCCACTAGTGAGCTCGGTATGAAGTATTGAGGAGGATTGAAGACCTCGGTCTTAGGCCCATGACTGAGCTGCACCACAGCACCCCTCCACTCGCATTTGAAGAAAAGATCCTTTGCAGCCTCACACGGCTTAATGTATAGGGCTTCACCCTCTTTAAAGCCCCGATCCTCTGCAGCCTCCAGCTTCTTCTCAAGCTCCGTTATTTCGGTTTTCTTTTTTCCTTCAAGCTTGGCCAGCTCACGCAGGTATTTGTCTTTCATCACGGCCAGGGCCTTTTGTTTATTAGTATTAGCCGAGGTAACTAGTCCGGTTAGACGGGTCATCACGGCCTCTAGCCCGGCCGTCTTCTGTTGACATTCTTTCAGTTCGGTCGATTTGGCATCCGCTTCTGCCATGGCCTGCCTTGTTGTTTTCCTAAGTTCCAACACTCGCTTGTGCGCGATGTGGTTTTTCTGTATAGCCTGCAAAAGGATAGAGAGTAACTTTTTAAACCGAGCAGACAGTTGAGAAAATAAAAAAAAAATAATATAAAGAAAAATGGGCAACTTACCAGCACCATGGATTTTGTGGATGAGCGAAGGGCCTTTAGCTCGGTTAGGTGGTTGTGGTGCCTCATGTCGGCTGGAAGGCAAACACCTTTAGCCAGGTTGAATGCCATCAGGTGGTCTTTCTCTGCGACCACTGAGTCAGAATCCGTGATAGCACGGTTCTGAAAAGTGATTTTTGGAGCCCACTTGGAGGAGGTAGCTTGGCCAGAGCGCTCCGATTGTGGGCTCGGTGTAGGGCTTGGCAGAGTGGTTTGAGGAACCACGGTTTCATCTTCATCAACAAGACGTTGCTCGGTTTGGGTAGTCCGGGCACGTTTCTTTGGGCAAGATGATGAAGGTTGTTGAGTAGGAAGGGCCACCACGGTCCCCTGAGTTTGATCGGCTGGTGGTACCTCGGTTGGGTTTGTTTCGGTCAGAAGGGCTCGTACGGCTCTCTTTTTGGCCATTTCTTGTTCGGCAGTAAGTGGGACAAGGTTGATTTGAGGCAAGGATGGGTCCGGTTCAGGAGAGGCTTCTAGCAGGAAGTCAGTTACCCTGGTTTTTTGTTTTCCACTGTATCGGTATGTCGGTTCAAAATTAAGCAGGTCAGTCCAACTCCGGTCTGGATATCGCAGCGCGGCGCGAAGCATGTTCAAATTGGGGTAGCTGTATTGGGACTTAAGAAAGTTCTTATCTGCAAAAAAAAGAAGACAACATTTAGTTCGGTTCACAATCAGAAAACCAAAATAACGAGAAGAATGCAGTAAAGCCGAGGTGACCCTACCGACTACACCTTTGTTCCAGTTTATCTGGTGGCCTGGGATCTGGGCTTGGTGGTCTTCAAAATTCCCAGATACCCAGAAAAAATCATCATCGTTCAAGTTTTTGTCCGGTGTGTCCTTTATTATTTTTTCACGCCGGCACTTTATTCGTAAGTAGTAAACCCAGCCATCTTCGGCTGATCTTATGGAATACTGGTGGAAGAGCTCGGCGAGACCAAGGTTAACGCCAGCCCGGCGGTTTAGCTCGGCTATTCCGTTTATTATGCGGTAAGAATTGGTGGAAAGTTAGGTAGGGCAGAGTTTGGTTTGCCTGAGGAATTCACAGAGTAAGGGCTGTACAGGGAAGCGTAGACCGTACTCCACAATGGAAATAACATTAAAAGGGACAAAGCCCTGTTTACCCCAAGGAACGGTTTCTAGGTCGGCTAAGGTGAGGTGAATATCTTCAGGGATGTTATAATCTTATTGAAATTCAGCCATACCACCAGGTGTGTTTACTAAAAACCTATACTTTCCCATTTGTGGTTTGAGTTATGAATAAATTATACTTGGGTATTAGCTCGGTCGGAGAATGGTGCCGAGTAGCTCGGTTGAGCACTCAAAAGAGTGTTTGGGTAACCTAAGTCTGCAAAGTGAAAAATAAAGATTAAGCATAGATCGTTGGACCGTGCTAAAAGAAACACAGGCAAGATAAATGAAGTCCTAGCTCGGCTATGTGAATTGCTTCGTGTCTTAGCTCGGTTTGAGCAAGGGGTGTCTTAGCTCGGTTTAAGAGAAGGTTTGCTAGCTCGGTTTGAGCAACGGATTTGTTAGCCCGGTTGAGCCTATAGGGGCAACATTCTTAGTTCGGTTTGAACTAAGAAGGCTGGTTTAGCCCCAAGTTGTAGCTCGGTCATGGTCCAGGCTTTCAAGCATACTATTCCAAACGTAGCACGGATCAATAGCCCGGCTAAGATAAATGAAACGAAAGATGGTTCGACCTGATGAAACTACTAGTTTAGCATGAAGTACTAGTCCGGTTGGTAGTCTGACTAGATTGACATCAACTACAAACAACTTCCTAGTTCGGTTATATTGTGATTTTGGATCAAATAGTGTTTTACATATTGCTTAGTAAAATACAAGTGGTTCTTGTAAGGTTTTTCCCAGAAAACGCAAGGAAAAGCAAAAATGTGTTTTGCAAAAGGCACATAAACAATATGCTGTGGATTGAAAACAATACAGTGCAAAAAGAGAACAGATTTGTGTTACTTACCAGTTTAAGAGGAAGGAAATGGAAGTAAAAGTACAGTAAGGACCACAAGCTTCACAGTTGCAAAGATTGAAGAACAATGGAGGCTTGAAGAGAGAGAGAAAAGGAGGTGAATAGTGGTATGAATGATTCGAAAAAATATCGAAGAGATTTGTTTTGATGGAAGGCCCAAAATTTGGGCGGGACTGTTCAAAAAACACGGGGTACGAAGACGGCGTGATAGCTGCCTTGGGCCAATCGGAGTATGACACGTATCATTGGAATGAGAAGCAGTTCAGTTGCTGTGATTAAAGAGGCGTTTTGACCAGACAGCTAGAGCCCAGTGTGAATTTAGCTTGGCTGGGAAGGCTAAATAGTCTTAACACGGTTGTAAAGGCTTAAAAATTTAGCTCGGTTGTAAGGCTAAAGTTATTAGCTCGGCTGGTAAAACAAGTAAATTCCTATCATGCTGCGCAGATGGAATTAAGGGGCAATTGAGAGGGTAATTTATACCTAAATTGGGCCGAGATGGGTAAATGGGTCGTTCTTTAGGCCATAGTAAGAAGGGTTGGATGAAATGGGGTTTGTAGTTAGTCCGGTCCTGGTAAGCCTTATTGTTATCCCGGTCCGAAAGAACCTTGAAGATTGTCTGGTCTAGAGAAGCTTTGCATATAACCCGGTCACCGTACTCAAAGTTAGCTCGGTCATAGCTTATCGTGGTTATCTCAGTCAGAACCTTGCTGTTTGTTAGTTCGGTCTGATCACACCATGGTTTGTACATGAGAAACCGAGGTAAGAGCAGTGAAAGGAAGAACCAAACTAGCTATAGTTCGGTCTAGTCTGCGGCTTAGCATAGCCATGCTTACCTCGGTCGTATTGGAATCCGACCATGGTAGAACCATCTCACTTGGTTTAAGCAGTGAGGGAGGTGTTAAAGGATAAACATTATCTTTCAGGAGTATGACTTGTAGGAGGACTCTACATGAATGAGTAAAAGTCCTACTAGGATTGTGCCATGCAAAACCTATAAAAGCTCATAACATCACCTATGGAGAGGTAACACAACTTCGATTCTCGAATACACAGAGCTTTGTCTATTTGTCTATTTTTGCTGACTTAGGCATCGGAGAGGTATCCGGCACACACCCGCTGGCTAGCTCACGCTTGTGTTTTCAGGAAGTAAAGCGATGACGTATGGAGGAGCGCAGACTTGATCAACAGAATTATACGAGAATATTTATTTCTTTCCCGTACATAGAGGAAAATGCTAACCGCCACTCATTTCATAAAAAGTGACTAGTTTATTTATTTATTTATTTTGAATAATTAGGTATTCGAATTATTTTGCGCACATCTCAACTAATATAAGTCTGTTTGTAATTATTTATAAGTTAACTTTTATAATATTTTACACATGTTTAGTTAAATATTTAAATATGTTGTTACGTAAATTATTTTATATTTTTTTGTTTTGTGTATTCAAGATGTCCTCAAAAGTTGTAATTAAGACAAACAAGATGAGACTGTTTTTTCCATATGTATTTAAAGGTTTCAAATAAGGTAAAATAGTTACAAATTATAGTTTAAGATTTTTTTTTTGGGTGCTAAATCAACTAAAAAAAATCAAATAACTTATAATTTAAAATTACAACTAAACACCATTAATTAAATTATTTTAATTAAATAAGTTAAATAAATTGACTTATAAGTGCTACCAAACGTGGTCAATGATAGGTGTGCAAAAAATGAGCAATAAAATATAAAAGTGTACAACAATAATAATTTTTCTTTTTTATTTTTATTGATTTTATTTAATTCTTAATTAATGCCCATTAAAAGATGGTTAATAGGACACTTTTATATATGATCAAAATCTAAGCATGTAGGTTAAAAGGAATAGAACATCATTTTGGGCCATATCATATATTATTATTGAGTTCGAGCTTGTTTAATAGTGCTAATAAAACATAATTTTCAGTTAGTTTAAAATAATGGAATCCATAATTTTTGCTGAAGTTAACACACTTTTAATGTTGGGCTCACAATTTTGAATTAATTAGATTATATGTTTTATTTTAGTGCGTAAACAAATTTATTTTCTGTATGAATTTTGCTAACAAGTGTTCTGGTGTTCAAGAAAGTTTAAGAAATCGATAGATCCTTATACACTATCACTAAATTCATTACACTTTCAGAAATTTCAAAATAGGGGAAATTACTTGTCAGTGGTGGTTTGAGAAAAAAATTACTAAAAGGTAATAAACATTATAAATATTAATAATTATAATTATAATTTTTTTCATTAATATGTAATAATTTTTTAAGATTACCATTGAACAGTAATTCCCCTCAATTACCTCTTACACTTTTTTAAAAGAGCCTTTGTGACATCCCGGATTTCAGGCTTAAATAGTATTGTCTAGTGGAGTAGTATGTACTTCTTTCAGTGTTTTGTTCATTGTTTTTAGTTATTGAAAATTTGTTCGACTCTTACTTAACCTCTCGTAACTTTTCCGGATTGTAAACTTTGAGTTTTAGGTATTGGAGCTAATCACTTTCTGAATTTCTGGGTAAAATCGCTCGTGCAGAATTGAAAATCGCCCGAGAGGATCCTTACAGTGTTTTTCAACATTTTCAGAGTTTCCTGTGTAGAAAACTGCTCGAGCGGCTTTTGGGTGGTTTTATGGACAGCTCTCTGGAGCAATTGCCCGTGAAGGGAAAATTTTTCGCTCGTGCAGATTGGGAATTCCAAAGCTTAAAGTAGGGATAATCTTTAAGTTATATATACATTTTGCAAGTTTATACATGTTTTTAGTATTTTATCATGTTTTGAGTGATCAACTTGGGTTGTGGAACCGTAGATGATGAATGGAGTTGATTCATTTATTTTTCCCAAAACTCTTGGGAATATAAGTATGCTATAGAGTAATGCTAGAGATCTTAAAAATTCTACCAAATGTCTCACATGAGCGTGGGACCCACACAATGTGGGTCCGATGTGGATCCCACACGCATGTGAGACATTTAGTAGAACTTTTGATAGAATTTTTAGGGTCTCTAGCATTTTTGTATGTTATATGGTGTGGGTGTTATTTTGGAAAAAATCTTTTTGAAAATGAAACAAAAATCTTGTTTTGATAAAAACCCTAGAATTTGAAAATTTTGGAAAAAAGTTGTGAGATTGGCAAATTGATACTTGATAATTTACCGTGTGAGTAAATAATAGAGGAAATTCTATAGTTGTATCAAATGAAGAGATTTCATGAGAAAATGAGAAATTCTAAAAATTGAAAAGCTTGAGCTGGTTGTTGTTATTGTAGAAGAATAAATGCTACAAAAGATGTTTAACATACGGAGCCTTCATAAATGATGTTATTGTTATATTGTCTCTTGAAAAAATATACTATGATGTTATATTGATGAGAGATGTGAAATTTTATTACAATAGAGGATTGTGTGGATAATTTGAAAATTTTTAAGGCATTGATATGGAATTGTCTAGCATTGTCACGTGATTTAATTATTATCTCCCATTTAGAATTGACATTGTTGAGATGTCTAAATGGAACCTTATTATTGCTTTGGGCATTTGCATAGTCATTCTATTTTGTCATGGATACTATTGATTTAGAACATTGCATTGGAAAAAGGTATTGTTTTGAGAAAGAAAATTGTTTTGTGAAACAAAACCATGTTGATTTGTTTTTTGGGGTAAATATGTTGGTAAGTCCGGAAAGGGGGTGTAGTTGGTATTGGTTAAGTTGGCTTGAGTGTCCATAGTGAAAGACCGAAAACGCTCGCGGAGGAGGTATCACGTGCCTTCCAGTTAGCAACCGGTAGAGTGGGGATTGGTAGTGCTTGTTAAGCTTACTTGCAGACACTAACCTAGGGATTACCTAAGTCGTATTTACCGCCCTTGTTAACTACATTGAAATTGTTAAATTGTTGAATTCTCAATATTGCATTGTTCATAAAGGTTTTCAAAAGATAAAGATATATGTTTTTGAACATGACATAGCATGTACATTCATTACATGAGATTGTATAAAATATATATACTTTATTAAGGTTTTTCTACTAGGTTTTGTGTTCACCCTTATGAGATTTTGTGCAGGAAAGGATGTGGTGATCCCACCAAGTTAGAGGCGTGTAGGTTTGTTTTGAGAGCATAAGGCTCTTATCTTTTGTTGTAATTATTTTTAGCAAACGTGTATGGGTTTGAAAATCACTTTTATATAACTGGGCTTAAGCCATAGAATTTGCTGCCCATGAGGGCGTTTATTTGTACTTGACTTGTTATACCACATGTTATAGATTTATATACTAGAGATGTTGAATGTATATTTGCATGTGGAATACCATTTGTAAATCTCTCAATGATCAACGAATACAAATGTTGAAGATTTGTAGATGATGTTAATATTGAAAATTTACTTATGTTTACATTTAATAATGGGAGTTGGTGAATCTTTATTGTGTAAGTTTTTGGGGCATGACAGCCTTTATCACATTTCTAATATTAAAAATGTATAGATACTATAGATACTTTTATCACTTTCTGAATAATTCTATATATATTAACACCCTTATTAAAAATTAAAAATCTTATTAAAAATATAAGAGGCTAAATATAATTGTTTGTCACACTTGAACACCTAATGATGTTTAACCACATAAAATTTAAGGATAAATTACACATTATCCCCTTTATGTTTGGCCACTTTCCCACTTTAGTCTTTAAAATTTCTTTTTTTCCACTTTGGCCATTTCATGTTTTTAGTTTTTCTTACTTTACTCCTAAAGTTAGTTTATGTTCAAAATTAGATAGAAAATGACGCATTCATAGTCACGCAATATAAAAATATTGTATTATATATGATTCACATTTCTAGTATAAATTTAAATTCTAATATAATAATAATTTTTTTTAATATTATGTGACAGTTTTTATAGTATTTTTTGTCTAATTTTAAACATAAATTAGTTTTAGAAATAAATTGAAAAAAGAAATTTAAAAGGCTAAAGTGGAAAAAATAAAAAAAAACCCTTTAAAAGTCAAAGTAGAATAGTGACTAAAAAGATCATAGTGTAATTTTCGGATCCTTTATGTTTGAAAATTTGTTCATTAACAGATTCAATTTTCAAATGCACCTGTTCATAGGTTTTGGACAACTTCCACTAACGGTCAACTTTTTTGAATTTTTGTATTCATTGTGCAAACAGTCCATAACTGTTTGGTTACTTAAAAGGTTGCGCCTGTTCGGTTGTCTCATTTTTTGCCTATATATATAGATCTTATTCCAGCAGTCTTGGTACTTGAAAAAATTCGGAAAATTCAGTCTGATATTTGGATTGAAGAAAAAAAAAAAAGGTTTTATATAGGCATATTTTTTAACCCAATTTGGGTGGACCCCAAACGTCTTTTGGGGTGGGTCCGAAGAGGTGAAGTGGTGAAGACGGAACGTCAAAACCATTTATGAGTGAATGGGAAGATGACGTCGTTTTCGGGTTTAACATTAATCTTTTAGATAAAATTCTTTTGAATTTTTTCAATAAAAATTATTGTGGGAATTTAATTTAATTCTAAATTCAAATTTTGAGTTCCTAAGTGGTTTCTTAAAATGTGTAATTTTAGAATTTAATTTAATTCTAAATTTAAATTTTAGGTTCCTTAAATGTTTCCTAAAGTTTGTACCTCTTTATTTATTTATTTATTTAACTATTTCAATAGTTTAATATATATATATATATATATATATTTGAAATAGTTTAAATAACAAATTACCTACAGGTTTGACTTGGTCAACTTCGGATCCTTTATGTTTGAAAATTTGTTCATTAACAGATTCAATTTTCAAATGCACCTGTTCATAGGTTTTGGACAACTTCCACTAACGGTCAACTTTTTTGAATTTTTGTATTCATTGTGCAAACAGTCCATAACTGTTTGGTTACATAAAAGGTTGCGCCTGTTCGGTTGTCTCATTTTTTGCCTATATATATAGATCTTATTCCAGCAGTCTTGGTACTTGAAAAAAATTCAGAAAATTCAGTCTGATATTTGGTCCCTTTGTTGTCCATTTCTTTTAGTGCATTATTCCTCATATTTAGTTTTAGGAATAAATATTCAGAGAGTTAGAACACATGTTTGGTTCGCCGAACAAATTGTTTGAAGTACTACTACAATTTGTGAAGATCATTGTATCCTGGGAGATAGACGCCACTCAACCGTAAGTACCGTAGCGGGGCGAATCTTTTTTAAGGACAGAGTGTCACACACTCGACTTGGTCTTAAATTATTTATTCGGTTCAACGAAATAAATTCGGTATGTTATTTAATTATTTTGTTTGACTTATTTCAGTTCATTTTATTTACACAGAAGATTGTTCCAACAATCTTAAGACAGATTTGAAATTATTCTGTTTACAGAATTTTTCGTTTGTTTTCCTTTTTCTTTCTTCGTAAATAATTTCGGAAGAAAATTTATTTTCTGTGAATTTACAAAATAATATTCTGGTTGGAAAAACAAATAGTGATTATATGCTATTTGACAGATAGTAGTAATATACTGTCTCTTTTCTTTGACAACAACTAGTAGTACGATACTGGTGTCATTAACAATTCAGAATATATTTTTGTGAAATTTTGTTAGAAAATTAATTTTGGTTTTTAGAAATTATTTTCTGAGTTTTCATTAATTAAAATTCTGTTTCAGTATTTTAATTATTGAAGTGCTACTGAAATTAATTTTCTTGTGTGGAATTAATTTGGTTAAATAAAATTTTATTTTATTTCCAAATTAATTGAAAAATAAAATTTATAGTTTTTATTTCTTTTATTTTTACAGAATTTAATTTCTTGTGTGGAATTATTTTGGTTAAATAATTTTTTTTATTTCCAAATTAATTGAAAAATAAAAGTTATAGTTTTTATTTCTTTTATTTTATAGAATTTTATTTTCTGTGTGGAATTAATTTGTTTAAATAAAATTTTATTTTATTTTCAAATTAATTGGAAAATAAAAGTTACATTCTTGTTTCTTTTATTTTTACAGAATTTAATTCTGTGAATTTGGTTTAATTTTCTGTGTAGTGTAAATTCTAATTATAATTTTGTTTTATATATTAGAATTGATGGCTACTGAAACAAATGCCCAAACAAGTACTACTGTGGTGGCTGCAATGACGCCAACCCCCTCTCCTGTTGTAACAGTACCGGTAAATCACGGTGAAAAGCCAGAGAAGTTCTTAGGAACTGACTTTAAAAGATGGCAACAGAAAATGTTGTTCTATCTTATAACTCTAAACCTGGCTCGTTTCCTCCGTAAAGATGCTCCTATCCTGAAAGAGGATGAAACCGACCGGCAAGTGGTTGCTGCGGTTGATGCTTGGAAACATGCCGATTTCCTTTGCCGAAATTATGTCTTGAACGGACTTGACAACACATTATACAACGTCTACAGTCCAATCAAGACAGCAAAGGAACTTTGGGAATCATTGGAGAAAAAGTACAAAACGGAAGATGCCGGCTCAAAGAAATTTGTGGTTGGCAGATTCTTGGATTTTGTAATGGTTGATTCAAAAACTGTGATCAGCCAAGCTCAAGATTTCCAACTCATTCTGCGTGACATTCACGCAAAAGGTATGTCTCTCAGTGAATCCTTTCAAGTTGCAGCCTTAATTGAAAAATTACCAAAAGGCTGGAAGGAATTCAAGAACTACCTCAAACACAAGCGCAAAGAAATTTCTATGGACGAGTTAATTGTGCGTTTGAGGATTGAGGAGGACAACCGCAATTCTGAAAAGCGGGCTGGTAAGCTTCCTATGGAGTCTAAGGCAAATGTGGTGGAACATGCTTCAAAAACCAAGAAACGAAAGTCTTTTGGAGAAAGTTCATCACAAGGCTTTAAAGGGGGGAAAAATAAAAAGTACAAGTTTAATGGCAAATGTTACATCTGTGACAAAGAGGGACATCGGGCCAAAGATTGCCGTAGCAAAGGCAAAAACAAAAGAAGAACAAGCAAGAAGCCTGCTCAAGCCCACATGGCTGAAGTGGACAATATTTCCAATGGTGTCGATGACACCAATCTTTCTGCAGTTGTTTCCGAGGCAAATCTTGTCGGAAATCCTAAAGAATAGTGGGTGGACACTGGTGCTACTCGCCATATCTGTGCCGACAAAAAGATGTTCACATCTTATTCTACAGTGGATAATGGTGAACAACTCTTTATGGGCAACTCCTCAACTTTCAAAGTTGAAGGACAAGGAAAGATTGTACTCAAGATGACATCAGGAAAGGAACTCACTCTCAACAATGTGCTGCATGTACCGGACATTCGCAAGAATTTAGTTTCCGGATCTTTGTTGAGTAAGAATGGGTTTAGGCTAGTTTTTGAAAGTGATAAATTTGTACTTACTAAGAATGGGATGTATGTAGGAAAAGGTTACATGTCTGATGGCCTTTTCAAGTTAAATGTAATGACCGTTGTACCCTCAGTTATTAATAATACTACATCTTCTTCTTACTTGCTTGAGTCTTCAAATTTATGGCATGGTAGACTAGGACATGTTAATTATGGATCTTTGCGTAGATTAATTAATATGGAATGTTTACCTAAATTTAACATTGATTCAAATCATAAATGTGAAATTTGCGTTGAGGCAAAATTATCTAAAACTCCTTTTCATTCAATTGAAAGAAGTACGGAACCACTTGAATTAATTCATAGTGATATTTGTGATTTTAAATCAATTCAAACCAGAGGTGGAAAAAAGTATGTAATCACTTTTATAGATGACTATACTAGATATAGTTATATTTATTTAATTCGAACCAAGGATGAAACTTTGGAAACTTTCATTCAATATAAGAATGAAGTTGAAAATCAACTTGGTAAGAAAATCAAGAAACTTAGAAGTGATAGAGGTGGTGAATATGAATCACCTTTTGGTGAATTTTGTAAAGAACATGGAATAATTCATCAAACCACCGCTCCTTACTCACCTCAGCAAAATGGAATTGCTGAAAGGAAAAATAGAACTTTAAAAGAAATGATGAATGCCATGTTAATAAGTTCTGGATTACCTCAGAACTTGTGGGGGGAAGCAATACTTTCTGCTAATTATATACTTAATAAAGTACCCCGAAAGAAAGTAAATCAAACACCTTATGAATTGTGGCATGGAAGAGTACCATCCTACAAATACTTAAAAGTGTGGGGGTGTTTGGCTAAAGTGGCTATTCTTAGTCCTAAAAAGACTAAGATAGGTCCTAAGACCATTGATTGTATTTTCATTGGTTATGCCAAGAATAGTAGTGCATATCGATTTTTGATTCATAAATCTGAACATTCTGAAATGCATGTAAATACTATTATTGAATCTCGGAATGCATCTTTCTTTGAACAGGTATTTCCAAAGAAGACTGGACAAGAGACTAGTACTAATAAAAGATCTTTTGATGCTATTACTAGTCAGGATCAAGAACATGATCAAGAACAAGAGTTAGATCAAAATGAGGAAGAGGAACTTAGGCATAGTAAACGTGCTAGAACTTCAAAATCTTTTGGTCCAGATTTTCTAACATATTTGTTAGAAAATGAGCATTTAACTTTTAAAGAGGCTATGTCCAGTTCTAAAGCTCCTTTATGGAAAGAAACTGTCAACAGTGAAGTTGAATCCATCTTGCAAAATCACACTTGGGAATTAGTGGATTTACCACCAGGTTGTAAACCTCTTGGATATAAGTGGATTTTCAAAAGGAAAATGAAAGCGGATGGATCAATTGACAAATACAAGGCACGACTTGTAGTCAAAGGATTTAGACAAAAAGAAGGTCTTGATTACTTTGACACGTACTCACCGGTTACTAGAATAATATCTATTAGAATGCTAATTGCCATTGCATCTCTATACAATTTAGAAATTCATCAAATGGATGTTAAAACCGCTTTCTTAAATGGTGAGTTAAATGAAGAAATTTATATGGAACAACCAGAAGGGTTTTCTGTTCCAGGGAAAGAAAAGAAAGTGTGTAAATTGGTTAAATCATTATATAGTTTAAAACAAGCGCCTAAGCAATGGCATGAGAAATTTGACAAGGCAATGATGTCAAATGGATTTAAAATTAATGAGTGTGACAAATGTGTTTATATTAAAAACACAGATAAATGTTATGTCATTGTATGTCTTTATGTAGATGATATGCTCATCATAGGTAGTAATAATGATATGATTAAAACTACTAAGAAAATGTTGAATAAACATTTTGACATGAAGGACATGGGCATTGCTGATGTAATTCTTGGTATGAAAATTACCAAAACATCAAAAGGATATGCTTTGTCACAATCTCATTACATTGAGAAAATACTTGACAAATTCAGCAAAGATGATGATCATCTTGCTAGAACTCCTGTAGATGTTAATTTGTATCTTTCTAAAAATGTACAGGAAAGTATTTCTCAATTAGAGTATGCCCAAATTATTGGAAGCTTAATGTACTTGATGAACTGCACCCGCCCAGATAGAGCTTATGCAGTAAGTAAATTAAGTAGATATATGAGTAATCCGGGAGTAGAACACTGGAAAGCAATTATAAGGGTTCTAAGATATCTCCGATTTACTCGTAACATTGGGCTGAATTATACTAGATATCCAGCTGTACTTGAAGGATACTGTGATGCAAATTGGATATCGGATACAAGAGACTCGAAGTCCACTAGTGGGTATGTCTTTACTCTTGGTGGGGCGGCTGTATCTTGGAAATCTTCCAAACAGACTTGTATTGCTAGGTCTACTATGGAATCTGAATTCATAGCTTTAGACAAAGCAGAGGAAGAGGCAGAATGGCTTCGCCACTTCCTTGAAGATATTCCAATTTGGCCAAAACCGGTGCCTGCTATATACATACATTGCGATAGTCAATCAGCAATGGGTAGAGCACAGAGTCATATGTATAACGGTAAGTCTCGACACATTCGTCGTCGACATAATACCGTAAGACAACTACTCTCTAATGGAATTATTTCCATAGAATATGTTAAGTCTAAAGACAACATAGCGGATCCACTAACCAAAGGGTTAGCAAGAGAGTTAGTTGAAAATTCATCGAGGGGAATGGGACTTAAGCCTATTAAATAAGAGTTACCACAACGGCTACCCAACCTAGTTGACTGGAGATCCCAAGATCTAGGTTCAAAGGGACAACCGAGTTGTGATTGACTCAGAAGGATCACTGTGGAGTCCAACTCCTACCCATTTCTATGATGAAATAAGTGATGTCTGCAGCGATTTAGGTTAAGTAATATTTTTAATGATTCTTATATCTAGGTAAACCTAGTGGAGTATGGCAGGATACGTTTCATAAGAATCACCTATGTGAGTGTGAACTGGGCCGGTTCTATAAGATTTGTGAAGGGCTACAAGTCTTTAGAGCACTCATGAAGACCAGACTGTTCAGGGCCAAAATGAACACAATAGTGAGAACTAAACTGTGTCTGGGAATATACTGTGTGAGTTCTATTGTCATGGTTTACACAAACGGCTGAACAGTTCAAGACATCATGTTCACTGGTTAGCTAGTAAATCCGATAGTGTCTCACAAGGGAAGGTTCAAAGCCAAAAGCTATCTATCATTTGCAGAATATTTTTAATTTCTGTACTCTCTGATTAGATCATGTTGTTGCATTTTCTCTCCGTCAACTTCCATTCATGTGGGTGATTGTTGAAGAAAAAAAAAATGGTTTTATATAGGCATATTTTTTAACCCAATTTGGGTGGACCCCAAACGTCTTTTGGAGTGGGTCCAAAGAGGTGAAGTGGTGAAGACGGAACGTTAAAACCATTTATGAGTGAATGGGAAGATGACGTCGTTTTCGGGTTTAACATTAATTTTTTAGATAAAATTCTTTTGAATTTTTTCAATAAAAATTATTGTGGGAATTTAATTTAATTCTAAATTCAAATTTTGAGTTCCTAAGTGGTTTCTTAAAATGTGTAATTTTAGAATTTAATTTAATTCTAAATTTAAATTTTAGGTTCCTTAAATGTTTCCTAAAGTTTGTACCTCTTTATTTATTTATTTATTTATTTAACTATTTCAATGGTTTAATATATATATATATATATATATTTGAAATAGTTTAAATAACAAATTACCTACAGGTTTGACTTGGTCAACTTCGGATCCTTTATGTTTGAAAATTTGTTCATTAACAGATTCAATTTTCAAATGCACCTGTTCATAGGTTTTGGACAACTTCCACTAACGGTCAACTTTTTTGAATTTTTGTATTCATTGTGCAAACAGTCCATAACTGCTTGGTTACTTAAAAGGTTGCGCCTGTTCGGTTGTCTCATTTTTTGCCTATATATATAGATCTTATTCCAGCAGTCTTGGTACTTGAAAAAATTCGAAAAATTCAGTCTGATATTTGGTCCCTTTGCTGTCCATTTCTTTTAGTGCATTATTCCTCATATTTAGTTTTAGGAATAAATATTCAGAGAGTTAGAACACAAGTTTGGTTCGCCGAACAAATTGTTTGAAGTACTACTACAACTTGTGAAGATCATTGTATCCTGGGAGATAGACGCCACTCAACCGTAAGTACCGTAGCGGGGCGAATCTGTCTTAAGGACAAAGTGTCACACACTCGACTTGGTCTTAAATTATTTATTCGATTCAACGAAATAAATTCGGTATGTTATTTAATTATTTTGTTTGACTTATTTCAGTTCATTTTATTTACACAGAAGATTGTTCCAACAAATTTATCCAAAATTTTAATAAGATTTTAAAAAACAATTTTAGTATATAACATTGCTCTTTTTCTTTTGTATGGGTTTCGGCTTTCCTAATTACGAACACATTTTCAACTTGTGCCTAAGACTTCAAATTCTAATTTCACAAAGCTTCCTAACTCATAGTGGGGTCCTTTAGCATCCCAATTGGGGAAATTGATTTTAAAATTTGATACAAACCTGAAATTTGTGGTCCATTCACATAGAAGTGAGGAAAAAGAACCCTCTTATCTCATCTCCTTTTGGATTGATGGTCTGAGGATCTAAAGTAGTGTGTGACGTTGAACCCCACTCAAGAAAAATAGCACCATTGCATTTATTAAATTTGTTTTGTTTGAATTTGATAAACGAATCATTAATAGATGAAAAAAAAATAAATAAAGCTTCGGACCCCAGTGAGGTGCTGGGGTCTGTTGTGATTGGCCTAAAATATATATATATATATATATATTTTTTTTTTTGATTTCAGCTAACCCCAAGTTGACACGTGGCACTTGGGGGGCCACCCCCACTGAAAGTCCCTAGCATTGCTGAAAAAAAAAAAATAAAGAAGTTACGTTTGGAACACAAACAAATATTGGGGGTATAAGGGAAAAAATCCTAACCCAATTAGATTAGGGATTAGCTACCACAAGCCTTGTAATTCTTGTAAAATCCACGGTCAATAGCTAAATGATTAAATTGAAAAGTTTAATGATTAAATTAATAAGAGTTCTCAATAAGAGAGACATAGAATCAAGAATACATATACTCGAGATTATCATAAGAGATGGATTATCAGATTCTACAAGACCATTGATCCAAAACAATTAATGGGCAAAACTATAGGCCCTTAGGGTTGGACTAAACTTGGGAAATGATCTCCTTCTTACAATTCTAGTTGTAAAAGTGAATGCGAAATTAGTGATTGACCTTGCCTTAACTAAAAACATTACACATCATAGGTTGAATAACATCATTCTTGACTATAAGTACTTACTAAGAAAGCTGTTTAACCCTAGAGTTCATCGCATTTATCGGGAGGAAAACAAATGTGCTGACTTGATGGCCAACATTAACAATAGGGCACTTGAAATCAAAATTTTCTATACTGCACTTTTATGTATTACCAATCACCTGAAACTACAAACTATTTGTACTAGACTTATTTAATCTATAAATGGAACGACTTGTAATAGACTTATTTAATCTATAAAAGGAACTACTTGTAATAGACTTATTTAATCTATAAAATACTTTTAAATAATCCCCAAAAATATATTTATTGAATATTTTGAATTTTACTCCCTTTGGTAACATTTCTTAATTGCATAAGGTAGGTAAGTCTAGCGTCGTGCCAAATACCGTTTAATCTGTTAAAAGTTGCACTAATCTATACCAATCTACACCGTTCTATCCACTAACCGCAGATTAAACGTTAAAATTTATAATCCGCTTTTGAAACTGCTCCATTCCGCTCCGCTCTACTATAATTAATACATATATATTCTTTAACCTCTATGTTGTGTTTGGTTGAAGAATTTGGAGAGGGATTTGGAAATGGAAAGGAAAAATGTGTGTGAAATTAGGTGACATGTAAGTTGTTAGCACCATAAATCTACAATTTTTATTATTTATATAATTGCAGGACACGTGGCATCCTCTTATTCATTTGGAAGTTAAAAGAAGTTATAGAGATGATGGAGAATATGAAGGACAAAGTGAATGAGTGGAATGACAAAGTGGATGAGTGGAATGACACATGGCAAGACAAGAATGAAGATGGAAGAAATGGGTAGTTACTAAGTAGTTATTGCTGTATTTTTTCCTCTATAAATAGCCATTAATGGCTACATTGTAAGGATCCCAGAATTCAAATCAAAGACAATTGATTTCAATATTTCTTGTCATTTTCCTTATCTTAGGAGTAGTTTAACATAGATTTATATTTCGAAATATTTATTTTCAGCATTTCATTTTCAAAGCATTTTATGCACTTCATTTTCGAAGCATAGGAGTAGAGGTAAGTAATTTTTACTATTGATTGTTCACTCAATCATCTTTCTTTGTCTCATTCTTTCTTCTTTTAATTTTTCTTTTCTTTACACTTGGCAATTTTGAAGTCCTGTTTATTGAGGCAAAAGAACCGTCAACGCAATCGCTTGATAATTGGCTTGAATTTAATCTGTATGGATTTTTTAATCCCTACTGGCACGCTCGCATTTATAATATTCTTCTTCGTAGGAAAAATAAGCCAACAATTTTTGGCACGCCCAGTGGGACGTCAAGTGTAATAAATGAAAAATAAATTGGATTTGTCCATTTCAAATAGCCTAGATGAAATTTATTGGCGTAAACAAGAAATTTTGGATCTTCAAGAAGAGATCCATTTTCTTGATGAAATAAATTTTCATCCCTTACAATATTATTTGGTGGAAGAAAAAAGACACCATTTAATTGGAGAAATTCATCAACTTGATATGGAAATTCGCCAATGGAATGATGAGTTATCAACTCTCACTACCAAGTCTTTAACTGAGGCCTTAATGGCCGGAATTGGTGAATTTTTTCAGAATTTTTTCATGTTTAAAAATAGCAAAAGCAAAGAGTTGATTTCATCAATGGCTCGGGGGGTTCAAGAATCCATTTTTAAAGAGCCAAATTATGAAATTAACATAACGAAAGAGCATATTTTTAAGCCAAATTTGGCTAAGAATGATATTTCATACATGACTCGGAGGGTCCAAAAACCAATTTTTAGAGAGTCAAGTCATGAAAATAACATTCTTATGGGAGATTTTCATAAGCCATTAATGGCTAACATGGAAAAACAACCCACTTTGCCAAAGAATTATGAAAATCAATTTGGCGAAAGTCATGTTTTTAAACCAAACATGGTCAAGAATAATGAACAAGCCACTGTTCATGAATTCAAAATTTTTGAAAGTGTCAAAAAATATGAATTTTCATGGTCGCGCTATACCATGACTTTTGTTGTTCAAAATCTATTTTGGATTTGTGGATCACATCAAACATTGACTTTGATGGAATGGCTAGCAAATAATATTTCGTTATTGAAATTTATTGGGTTAAAAATATGGTTGATCCATAAAACCATCATCATTTGGCTTTTTGGTTACCTTCGAAATATGTCCCAAAATACTTCGAAGCATGTTATTCATTGAATTATCATTTTATAGCCATTAGTGGCTTGTTAAAATGCCAAACTAATTTCATAGTAATCCAACTCTTTGGATTTGGTATGAAGAGACATCGTGAGCACTTTCGAAGGACGACTTTGATCCTTTAGTAACATATGTGACTTTCGAATGGTGCTTTTATTATCAATAAAACACCTTCGAAATGTAACATGGGGCGAGAAAACTTTCGAAATGTGTACCTCTCTTCAAATATATGTACAATGGCAATTAATTAGTTGTCGAATAATGCCTATTTTTGGCATGATAAGTTGGTTCGAAGAGCAACAGTTTTGGTGTCTTCGAAGAATTAATAATTGGTTCGAAGCATAAAATTAATATTTTCATTAATTATGTATGAACCAGAACATACACAATTTGAATAACCACAATGTTGGCCAAAAGTTGCTTTGAAGGCCCTTTTGCCATAATTTTGTAAGCTTCGAAGCACTCCATCTTGCATTAACAGCTTTGAAGAAACAATAATGGTGGTTATGAACCTTCGAAGCTTTGCCAAATATTCCCAAGGATGTAATTTGTCCTTTGTCGGCATTTTCAACCTTCGAAAGATGATTTTGGTCCTTTATACCACCTTCGAAGCTTATTACTAGTCCATAATAGCTAGCATTCGAGACATCTAGTCATAATTTCATACTCATTCGAAGCACTTCATTGGTGCTATTACATCATTCGAAGCACTTTGTTAATATTATTCGAAGCATTTTATTGCTTAGATTAATCATGTGCTTGGTTCAGCCCTTCAAAAATTCAAGTAAACATCATTTTTAAGGGCCGCGGGGGGTAATGTTAGCACCATAAATCTGCAATTTTTATTATTTATATAATTGCAGGACACGTGGCATCCTCTTATTCATTTGGAAGTTAAAAGAAGTTATAGAGATGATGGAGAATATGAAGGACAAAGTGAATGAGTGGAATGACAAAGTGGATGAGTGGAAGGACACATGGCAAGACAAGAATGAAGATGGAAGAAGTGGGTAGTTACTAAGTAGTTATTGCTGTATTTTTTCCTCTATAAATAGCCATTAATGGCTACATTGTAAGGATCCCAGAATTCAAATCAAAGACAATTGATTTCAATATTTCTTGTCATTTTCCATATCTTAGGAGTAGTTTAATATAGATTTATATTTCGAAATATTTATTTTCAGTATTTCATTTTCAAAGCATTTTATGCACTTCATTTTCGAAGTATAGGAGTAGAGGTAAGTAATTTTTACTATTGATTGTTCACTCAATCATCTTTCTTTGTCTCATTCTTTCTTCTTTTAATTTTTCTTTTCTCTACACTTGGCAATTTTGAAGTCCTCTTTATTGAGGCAAAAGAACCGTCAACGCAATCGCTTGATAATTGGCTTGAATTTAATCTGTAAGGATTTTTTAATCCCTACTGGCACGCTCGCATTTATAATATTCTTCTTCGTAGGAAAAATAAGCCAACATAAGTATATCTTATTCTCATTTCACCTATCTTTTTCTTTTCCTTTCCAAATCCCTTCCCAAATCCTCCAACCAAACACAGCTCTAATGAAATATTAAAGTAAAAATAAATATGGGAGAAATTTAAGATGTGAAATTTGTTTGAAAAAGATTATATAAAATTTGCTTGTGTTATATATATGAAAATATTATACAAATTAGTGTTATATATTATGCAAATGCTTAATAAAACTGAAAAGTCCAACCCACACTTCTCTTTAAAACTCAGGTATTACGGAGAGGGAAACTGAAACTTTATAACCAGTACAAATGGAGCAATTCTAGGCGATGTGGGATACATTCTAACAAATAATTGGTTAAGAATTTTTTTAATCGCTAATCCATTCCAAACTGTCCAAACCACAATTTGTTAATCAGCCAATTCGCCATTTGGTTTATAATTGTACTCTCAAATCGCCTGCACCATGCATACCTCTAGGTAGGTCTCAATTTTTGAAAGTGACTCCAATGCCTTGGATGCCATCCAATTAAGTAGTGCCATATGTTGCTCCTAGTTCTGTCTATTCATCATGTTGTGCTAATACTTGCTAAGCAAGGAAGGAGATTGCTCACTAATCCATAGTCTTATTGGGTAAGATTATTTAAGGAGTTGTGTTTTCCACACTCTACCTTCTTAAGATCCACTAGAGGGGCGAGAGCATCTTGGGCTTGGAGCAGTTTGCTTAAAGGGAGAGAATTTCTTCAAAAGAGGGGTTTGGCGGCAAGTCCAAAATGTCAAAGTCCATTCAGTTATGGAAAGACATGTGTGTAGGGAAGTATTTTGAGATGACGCTACGTGGTTAAGGTGACGTTGAGGTGTCAGCCGAGGTGCCACGTGGGCAGATCATGTTTGTCGAGATGTTTAGGGCACTGCTGAGGTATTCTGTGGGGATACCAGAATCCGAGATATTTGGATAGAGGACTAGAGTCCTAGATGACATCAAGCTACCTATTTGGATAGAGATGGGACTCTTGAGGGAGTTCATCTTAATCTGAATAATGTGAGTTGTGATAGACGTTATCCTTGTAAAGGATAGAGTCCCATGAAGTAAGACTTCTAGGAGAAGTTGGACACTGATCATTATAAAAGTAAGATACCCTCGTGGGGCTAAGGTATGCTTTTATTTGTGATGCTTTGACTTGTGTATTAAGTACTGTTTTGATATATGTGAGAGATAAGATTTACTGACTTGATCGTTTGAGTGCCCTCGGGTGGACGAACCACTGCGAGAATTCTTACTTTTTATTACAGGTTGTTGGGCTTAATCTATTCTGCCGGTGCTCTCCAGTTGAGTTCCTCTTTTGGTTGTGTGATCGGAAATCAACACCCACAATTTGGCGCCATCTGTGGGAACTTAGTAAGGATAGATGGCCAACAATGGACAGAAAGTGAGGATTGGGGACGACATCCACAGTGAGGAAGAGGAGCGTGTGGATCCTAACACTGAAAGGAGGGGACCATAAAGGAAAAGTACAAGAAGTGAATCCTGAGGCAAAAAATGTTGCCAAAGGCCGAGAAGGGAACATGAAGGGTAGCCAAGATGAGTACTACCGTGAAAGCGACCTTCAGGTATGGAGGGACAGATGTTAGAGAAAAGACGAGGAAACTGAAAGACATGGCAAATAAGTTGACAGATGTACAGACAATGGTCAACCTTATGATGTAGAATAACGTGATGCAGCCAATATCCCCATTATAGAACATGCTAGCACTATTAACCAAAATTGGTGCCTAGAAGACAAGATCTCGATCTAGAAAATTAGGTCCGAGAAGAGAAGAGCTCAGCCTTAGTGAGCAGATCTCAGATTCTAGAAGACAAGATCTCGGCCTAGATGATTAGGTCCGAGAAGAGAAGAGCTCAGCCTAAGTGAGCAGATCCTAGATTCCAGAAGACAAGATCTTGGTCTAGATGATTAGGTCCGAGAAGAGAAGAGCTTAGCCAAAGTGAGCAGATCCCAGATTCTAGAAGACAAGATCTCGGCCTAGATGATTAGGTTCTAGAAGAGAAGAGCTCAGCCTGAGTGAGCAGATCCCAGATTCCAGAAGACAAGATCTCAACCTAGATAATTAGGTCTGAGAAGACGAGAGCTCAGCCTGAGTGAACAGATCCTAGATTCCAAAAGACAAGATCTCGACCTAGATAATTAGGCCTGAGAAGAGAATAGTTTAGCCTAAGTGAGCAGATCGTAGATTCTAGAAGACAAGATCTCGACCTAGATGATTAAGTCCGAGAAGAGAAGAGCTCAGCTTGAGTAAGCATATCCCAGATTCCAGAAGACAAGATCTCGGCCTAGATGAGTATGTTCAAGAAGAGAAAAACTCAATCTAAGTAGACAGATCCCAGATCCCAAAAGACAAAAAGGAAGCACATAAGATCGGATTGAAGTTGGCCAGGTTCTGCCTGTCGGCAGAAGGCCATCTATACAGAAGGGCTTTTTACTAGACCTCTATTACGATGTGTACATCCTTTCCTGGTTGAAGACTTTTTATACAAGGTCCACAAAGTAGCATGTGGAAGCCATGCAGGGGGGCAGATCCCTTTCCCACAGAGCTATATCGCAGGGATTCTGGTAGTCTTATATGCAAAAAGAAGCTGAAGCCTATGTAAAAAAACGTGAAAATGCTGTTGAAATACATGATTATGTGATAAGATCGAAAAGTCTTATGACGATGTTCCCTTGGTGAACATGACGAATAACTTAGGCTTGCCGAGATGGTAGAGTTGAACTAAATTTGCGATGTTTTAGTATGAAACATGACGAATAACTTAGACTTGCTATGTTGGTAGAGTTGAATTAACACTTGCCATATGGTAGAGTTGAACTAAGTTGGTAATGTTTCCGAATGAAACGTGATAAATAATTTAGACTTACCATATGGTAGAATTGAACTAAGCTGGCGATGTTTCTAAATGAAACATGATAAATAACTTGGACTTACCATATGGTAGAGTTGAACTCAACTTGCCTATGGTAGAGTTGAACTAAGTTGGTAGTGTTTCCAAATAAAACATGACGAATAACTTAGACTCACCATATGGTAGAGTTGAACTTAACTTGCTTATGGTAGAGTTGAACTAAGTTGGCGATATTTCTGAATGAAACATGACGAATAACTTAGGCTTGCCATAATGATAGAGTTGAACTAAGTTTGATCTAGTCAGATTAACGGAGACACCGAGGTAGAAAACCTCAGCTAAGATTTGTTTGAATCAGACTTCTGCAAAATTGAAGATGCATGCTTAATGTGAACATAAGTGATACTTAGGTTCACATTAGGGGGCAGGAAGCAAGAATAAGGAATAGGCTTGACACTTTTTGAAACTTTCAAATTAGAGTCAACCGAGGTATCTAGATGAAGGAAGCAGGAATAGGCTTGACACTTGTTGAAATTTTTGGAAAAATTTACAAGTTGGAGTCAGCCAAGGTATCTAGATGAGGGGACACTCGAGTTGTTGGTTACCCGAGATCACCAACCAGGTCGTCAAAACCTGGAAATGTTGGAAGGGTGAAGTCTTGATAAAAGACAGCAAGTACAAGTAAGGAAGCAATATGTGCTGAATGTTATTCAAAATTTTTTTATAAAGTGTTCGTTGGCCGAGATCACAGTAAAAGGTGAACTCTGAGATAAGTTGGTTTGAGGTGACCAACTAAAGGTGCACCCGAGATGAAGTGGATCCAAGGTGGTACATGTCAGATGTGTTCTAATTCGAAGTGATTACACAGTTAAAGTATACTTGGGAGAAGTACAAAAATATTCTAAGTATGGAATCATACAAGACAGCAAAGACAGAGACAAGCATTTAACACTTAGTTAAAAAAAGGACTTGCATTCAAAAAGACAACTTGTTCAGATACAAAAGAAGGCACCCTAGCCTGAAGCAAAACAAGATGTCAAGATGGAATCTGACTCCACTCTTGATGATAGATACTACAGGGAATGACATATATGTCTCTCCAGGTATCATGGAATCCTCTTCCTTAGCCAACTTTAGATGAACGTCGACTGGAATGGAGAATTCCTGACGGAAGTATTCTAGTTTATTGGAGTCTACCCTTCATTTGAACATCCTCATGACCACGGTTAGGGCGATTTTGGCAAGGAAGGTTGGATTGTGTGGATTAAAGACCTCAGCGAAACCTTAAGGACTGCTGGGTTATCAGTTTCAGGGTTCTGAGAAAGGTTTGGGGTATAAACAAAATTGATAGAATACGAGAAAAATAAAGCAAAACACCACACCCGATCAGTTTCAGGGTTCTGAGAAAGGTTTGGGGTATGAACAAAATTGATAGAATACGAGAAAAATAAAGCAAAGCACCACACCCGGAGGCACTCCAACGATCAAATCAATAAATCTTATCTCTCACAGATATCAAAACAGTACTTAATACACACGTCAAAGCATCACAAATAAAAGCATACCTTAGACCCACATGGGTGCCTTACTTTTATAACGATCAGTGTCTAACTTCCCCTAGAAGTCTTACTTCATGGGACTCTATACTTTACAAGGATAACATCTATCACAACTCACACTATTTAGATTAAGATGAACTCCATCAAGAGTCTCAACTCTATCCAAATAGGTAGTTTGATGTCATCTAGGACTATAGTCCTCTATCCAAATATCTCGAATTTTGGTATCCCCACAGAACACCTCGACAATGCCCTAAACATCTCGACAAATATGATCTGCCCACGTGGCACCTCGGCTGACACCTCAGCGTCACCTTAACCACGTGGTGTCATCTCAAAATACTTCTCCATAACCTTGCACCAGTTAACCCGTCGGAAACCATTGAGAAAATAGCCCATGTATGGAATGAGTTTCAAGACTAGCGTAATAATGATCACTCTCTCATCACAGAGTCTCAAACCAAAGCAAGGAATGAGGACTAAGGGTGGCAACCTGCACCACTTGAGGAATTTAAAATCAGTTGTGATGTGAGCTTCAGCAAAAACAGAGCCAATGCATCAGCAGTTGCTATCCTTAGAGACTCTGTGGGTCGCCTCATCGATGGCTTGGTTTCATCTTTTTCATCATTTTTTGCCTTTGCTGCTAAAGCACATGCTGTGCGATTGGTGGGTTTATTGGCACAAGCTTGCAACCTCACCTCTGCTATCATTGAGAATGACAATCAAAAAGTTATTAAACTTGGTGCTTCAGAGAATGTGTCACCACGAGAAGGCTTGGCAATCTTACTTGACATTTGTCAGTTAGTCAGAGTGGGTAATGTCAGGGGTGAAGCCAGGATTTGGTGATTGGGGGGGCCAAAAGCAAGATATTGGGCAAGTTCAAGTGGTTGAGTTAAGAAAATTTTTAACAGTTTAGATAATTATTTAAATGAATAAATTATTATTAAAAACAAACTAATAAATAATGAAAATAATCTGTAAATGTGTTCTACAGATATGAATTTCAATGACTCACCACTAAAAAAAATACAAAATTAGCTGTAGCATCACATAATTCACCTAATACTTGAATGATAATAAATTAGGGATTGCACTTTATACACAAAATTTTAAATTGTATGCAAAAGTTGCATAAGTTATGCCTTTTCATAACAATACAATAATGATTTGTAACAAAATTACAATAATTCATAACTTTTCTCACTTCGTAACATTTTAATGTTCATAACATAATTACAATAATTCGTAACTAAGTCATTCTTATGGCACACCCCTTTATACCATAATCACAATAATTTGCTACTAATACTATAAAATATCATAAGTTTTCTTATCACAAGGGGTGTACCATAATTTTCTCTTAAGTAAAAGAAAGAAATGAAAAAAAAATAATATAAAATTTGAGAGAACTTGAAATGAATGGAAGAAAATAAGTGGCCAAATGTATTTAAAAAGAATATGAATAGAAATATATGATATTGGGGGGCCAAGTATAATTAAACTAATTTAGTTTCATATACATAATACATATATTCATATAGTTTTGCAGTGGCTAGCGGGGGCCAGGGCCCCCGACCCGACCCGACCCCATGTTTGTAATCTTCTTCGTTTGGGCTGGGTGACCTACCCACCTTTGGCTCTTTCTGCTTTAGTTAGGACTGAGGCCTGGTTTGGCAAGTGGCTATTTGAGCTTAAAAGTCAAAAAATTATTAAAAAAATTAAAAAGTTAACAATTTATACCACAAAGTTAAAGATTTTTTTTTTTTACTTTTTGCACATCTTTTTGTAAAAAGTCAAAAAGTTATCTCAAACATACTAATTTTTTTTACTTCATATTTAAGCTAAAAAGTCAAAAAGTTACTAAAATAGTCTGTCTCCAAACAAGGCCTAATGTATCTGCTCTTTTTCCTTAATCTATAAATATCTTTTTTGTTCAACAAAAAAATAAAAAATGTTAATTCCGATTTTCATATAATAAAAAATTTCCTCCCACGGTTGGATTTAGGGGTACAACTTGAGAGGGTTGAGAGGTTGTTAAAATCCAATTTGAGTTGTGCTAAGAGCAGCCAGTCCTACACAAGCCTGAATTATAAACTGAGATTATTTGTCCAAGCCTGATTCAAGTTAAGCCTAAATTGATTTAGTTGCCCGAATTGCACAAAAAATTATTTAGTGTGTTTAGTTTCAATTTTCTAAATTTAATTTTTTAAAAACTGAGTTTTTTTTTTTTTTTTTTTAGTGAATATTTTTAAAATTTTAAGCAATTTTTTACTTTTAAATGCACCTTAATTAGATATATCTAAAAAGTAAAATATTTGTGAAAATATATTTTAAAAAATTAATAAATATACAAAAATATGAAAAATATGTCGAATTTTCATTTTTTTTAGTATTTTCGGTATTTAGTGATTTTTTTAAAGATTTTTTTCACGAAAATTATACTTTTCAAGTATATTTATGTTATGTGTGTCTAAAAATTAAAAAAATTACTTAAAAAATTTTAAAAAATTTAGTAAAAACAAAAAAAATACAGAAAATAATAAAATAGAATTTGTTGAAAAGTATTTTCAAAAAACTGAAAACAAACATGGTGATTATTATTATTATTATTATTTTTTTTTTGGTGGTGCAACTAAGTTTATTAATTTATTAGAATTTCCTCCCACGGTGATTCTTACAATTTTTGAGTGAGAAAAAAAAATGTAAGGTTTTATATTATGTTATTTGTGTTTGTAATATATATTTAATATGATCTAATAATTTAAATTATTTTAATATCATTCAATGACTAATAATTTTTATATATTTTTAATATATTTATATCTGTATAATTCGGTCTTCGGCTTGCTTGGGTTATTTGGTTGCTTTATCCAAGTCCATTCAAATTTAGTTCGATCTTTTAAATTTTTGCCCAAACCTGCACAAAATTCAAAAATATTTTATCTAAACTCTAAAAAAATTCGAGCTGAACTTAGATTGTTTAAATTGAGCCTGTCCAAATTACACTTCTGGTTAGACTAGACATTTTAGGTGGGGGAGCTGTTATATAAACTAATAAATTTTACTATTTTTACTTAATTTATTTATTGATGTGATATGCCATAATGAAATTTCGTAAAATTTGCTAATTTATACAGCATTAGCTGTGAAGATCCACTTTCAAGATACAATAATGTTTTGTTTTCTGAATCTTTCTTCCCCGAATCTCCCGATTGCCAAAAATGACGTCGTTTTGAATTTTCTTACCGGTAAGATATATTAAAATTCTTTTACCGGTAAGATAATTTTCATTAAATAACCCTCTCGTAAAACGAAACTACCGTTTAAAACGACGTCATTTTGGATTCGGGATAAATTCGAACTTGAAAATTTTCAAGCTGTGTATCATTACTGTTCAAGATATTCTCAAAAACTCAAGGGGAAGTTACAAATTAGTCGGACAATCCTAAAATAATTTTATTTTCATGGAAGGCGTAAGATGTCTTTCATGTGCACCTATAAAATTCTCATATATAATTCAATTATTTTGATATTATCCCATTAATTTTTAATTTTCTCCAAACTCTATACCTCATGTTCTATGCATATACAATTGTAAATAGTGATTTATTTTTATTATTTTTTTTTTAGCTACTTGCAAAAATCGTACGAGGGGCAAATATTCCTCATTTTAAGTGGTCACGTGGTTCTTCCTTATCACTACGCTTGAAAGATCTTTATGTCACATTAATTAAGACTTGAATTTTATAGGAATATATTTCATTTGTCTTTCTTAAGAACAAAATATATCTAGATAAAATTAGCTTTTGGGATAGTCCATGATTGGATTTGAAAGGCTAATACTTTAAATTGTTTGTCAAATTATTTGAATACATTTTGGAAATACTTTAAATTATTACACTTTTTTAAAAACTTTTTTGGCAAAAAAAAAAAATGACAATAATATATAACTAAATCGGAATTTTTAAAATTTTATTTTTTTAAATCACGAAAAAAAAAATATTGTGCCTTAATAAACCCGAAAATAAAGTTGCATATATTTTTTTTTAAGTGCTGAACTCAACTTCTGTTCATTTTAGTGAGCTAAACCATGCAATTCAAATCCATGGGGCCACCTTGGGTCTTACTCAGATCATCCAATTAGATCATTTTAGATCATTCATAAAAAAAAAAAAAATAAAATAAATTGATGTGATAATCATGTAACTACATCATTTTATCATATTTATTTAAAAATAAAAAATAGATTACAAGCATGATTTTAAAAACAAACCATCCACTTGTTTGAAAATATATTTAAATTATATAATTATAATTATTAAAATCAATTAAAATTTTTATTTATAAATTCAATATGCCAATATGTAAAACATAAATGAATCCGATTATCAAAATATCCACGAATCTACAGCTTAAACTGCATGATTCAATCTACTTAACATCTCCAACCCTTCATTCATTTTTTCATCTAATTTAATTTCAAGTTTGAGTAAAAATTAAATTTTTGTCAAAAATTTTTTTAAAAAAATTCTTTTATTCCAAATTTTCCTTTTCATCAAATTTGATGAAAAAAAATATATCATTTCCAATTCCATCTTTTTAAATTTTTATCTAATCTAAATTTAATGAAAGATTTGATGAATCATCAATTTGATGAAAAAAATAATTTTCTTTTGATTTGATGCATATTTAATGAAAGAATTAGAGATGATTTTTAAACACTTTTTTTATTAAATTTAAATTTAATAAAAGAAAATGTAAAGGATGAGAATAATTCTTCTTTTTATAACATATACTACTTAGAGAATAATAAGGAATCTAGCAATAGTATAAGATAATGAAGGAAACAGATGAAAATGGTTAAGAATTTGTTCCCATTTATCTCGACGGGTTGATAGAACATCTTTAATGAAATAAATTTTAAATTGATTTTTTACGTCTTTGTGCTGAGTCAAATAAGAATATCTATTTGACTTTTTTTTTTTTCCTTTTTTTAAAAAATAAATTACACTGACAATTTTTAAGATTTGAAAAAATATAAAATAAACTTTATAATTTTAGTATAATTATATTAAATTGAATTTCTTTAAAGTTTTATTTACATAGCACACCTCATATGAACTCCATTTTTATTAATAATTCTTTAATCATATAAATAGAAAAATAATATTTTATTTTTATTATATTTAAATGCATGTTTTCATTGTTTATCATTATTTTTATATCATTTTTATTAGTTTCAATCTTTTTAATCTTAATAAAAAGAAGGTCAATAGAATTATAAAAAATTATGAAATTTATTACATTTTCATTAAACTCCAGAAAATATCAGTGTAATTTATTTGTTTATTTTTTCTTTAAAAAAAAAATTGCATTGGTTGCAAGGGTGAAAATTGCAATTATTGGGAAGTGTGGTTATAAGCGAAGCAGAGCTGGCAATACACAGAGACCGAGGTGCCTTTTTGTAAATTTGACAACATCTCTGTCTCTCTCTGAGGTTCCGAAAAGAACGCCACAAATACTTCAGGTTTTTTTTTTGAGCTGAACACAAATACTTCAGGTTGATTAGCTGTTTTCTTTCTTAAAACCACCCTGTTTGGTTTACTAGAATAGGTACATTTACCTAAAACCTTCCTCTCACCATCTTCAATAACAAATGCTATAATAATATTATTATTGTCAAATTATGGTAGTAAATAGTAAAAAATAAATGAAAAATGCTTGGTTTTTAATTTTCTAAAACACTTTTCAAAAAATTCTACTTTTTTATTTTTCATTTTTTTTTTGTTTTTACTGAATTTTTTTAATATTTTAAGCAATTTTTTTACTTTTTAGACACACTTAACATAAATACACCTAAAAAGTAAAAAATTTGTAAAAAAAATCTTTTAAAAATTCACTAAATATCAAAAAAACAAAAAAAATACAAGAATTCAGTACATTTTTTATATTTTTATGTATTTATAAATTTTTAAAAATATTTTTTCACAAATTTTTTAGTTTTTAGGTACATCTAAGTAAGGTGTATCTAAAAAAAATAAAAAAAATGTATAAAATTTAAAAAATATTCACTAAAAACGAAAAAACACAAAAACCAAAAAAGTCAATTTTTAAAAAACTTAATCTAGAAAACTCAAACCAAACACAGTGAATCATGCTTTAATGATTTAGTTGTTATTTTTGCCATTTTGACATAGATATTGATGTATTCGGATGACCGGCCGGTCGTTCGAATACACCAGTTTCTGTGGAGTGTTTTAGGAAGATGGTTAAAAGTTGACTTTTTGACTTTTTCTAAACTTTGACCAAAAATAGATTAAAAGCTAATTTTTGACTTTTTTGGCTTGTTGCCAAAACACCCATGTGTTTCTTCTACAAAAATGACCGGAGAGAGAAAGGGATATTTTGCTAGGAGAAAGGAGGGAGGTATTTCTTGATGATTTGATACAAATAGTAACCGTCAAAACTTGTGTTAAATTTGATAAAAATTTTGGTATTTATCAAATTTAACAACTGTTATTTCTTACCATTGGTGCACACTACTTTGCTACAATTGTCAAATTATGACAATAACAACTCCAATAACTTATCATTGGAGATACTCTAATAATCTTATTAAAAATATATATGTCCAACCATTATTAGATATTTAAATGCCATTATTTTTTTTAATAACCAATCACATTTAAGTTTTTGTATCCTTAAATTTTTTAATAAGATGGTTAATATGCGTGAAATTATTGTTACCAGAAATCATTACGATGAGCTGTAAAAAACAAAGTAAAAACTCTATTTCAAGCTCAAATGAATTACGAAATTACAATTTATTTTTATTTTTAAAGGTACGAAACATTATAATTTTTATAATATCTATTTATTTTTGATAAAATTTATATTTCTAGAATTAACACAACAAAATCTATTAAAGAAGACTAATTTTAAATATAAAATTATATAAAAATAAAAAATATATTTTTATTATAAATTTATAATTTAAACTATTTTTAATAGTTAGTTTTCTTAACTTACTTAACTAACAATATTTACTTGGTCTTATTTTTTCTCATAAAATATGTGGAATTGGTTGAGTTAATTAAGAGAAAATTTCATACAAAATTGACAAAAAAATCATACTTAAAATGAGAAAGTTACACTAAAAAACTAATTCAAAAATTTAAAAATTATATTGCAAATATAAAATTTCTCTAAAATATATGATTCCTAATATTTCAAAAAGAAAGATTTATTTATAAATCTCATTTAGATGACTTATAATGCAATAAGTCCACAAAATATTCTTGTATTCCATCTAATTCCATACATTTGAACTAATATTCCAACAGGTCCTGTTTTCCATATTAAAAGTATTATGTGGACTGTTTTACCCTTATAATTTATTATTATTATTAATATATATATATATATATATATATAATACTGTATATAAATCTAACAAATTATTATTCTTAATATTTTTTTTACCTCAACGTAAAGGATTCACTAGATCAAAGATCTTTCTTTACTTACAATAAGGTCATGCTATGGAAGAATATTTGGAAGAAATGTTAGCTACGCATGTAGACCAATGATAGAGATAATGATGACTCGCAACAAAGATGATGGTAAAGCGGCGATAAATAATCGTTTTTTTTGTCATTATTATACATAAACCGTAGTCTCTTCGTCGGTTTGTGCAGTTACCAATATCGCGTATTTTATTCGTTGGTATTATGTCGGAGTTAATTATATATAGATTTTTCTAAAAAAATGTGTCAATATATATGAACTATTTGATAATTTTTTTAAATATATTATTTGATGATTTGTGTATATTGATTGTTACTATGTTTTTTAGTTGCATTGCACAATAGAAATAGTTGATTTGTACTTTTTTTTTATATATATTTTGTTTCATATTTGCATGTTGCAGCGTGAATGTAACATTGGTATGAGTTGTTTTTTGTAAAGCTAATTGTATGTTAATTATAAATTTTGAACATTCACATTATATTTTAGTATAAATTTTATTTTTTTGAAAGTTAGTTATATGTTTGTTGGTTGAACAATCATTTTTATTACCATTAAACAATGGAAATAGTCGATTTTCACTTTTTCTAATTTTGTTTTATATTTTCACATTGTAGTGTGAATATTCACGTTGGTATGAGTGTAGTTTTTTAAGAGTAGTTGTATGTTAATTGTAAATTGTGAATATTCATATTGTATTTTGATATGAGTTTTTATTTTTTTGAAGGTTAGTTTTATGTTTGTTATTTATTGTGAACATTCATATTATATTTTGGTATGTGTTTTATTTTTTCGAATATTAGTTGTATATTAGTAGCCATACTACCCAAACATAGTATGTTGTGAATGTTCGCATTAATTCTATAATACAAATAGATAGTCGCACCTGATATTAATGTTCACACTCTCATGTAATATTTAGTGTGTGCATGGTTCAATCAGAAGATATTATTTATCAGCATGCATTTGTAATGTGAAAGTTCATATCAATATTTAGTGAGAGATTTTTAAAAGGTAGATGATTTAGGAATTTGAGAGATTTTTTCTGCGGAATAAGAGAGATTTTTTTCCTCTAGAATAAGGGAGAGTTTTTCTCCCTGGAATAAGAGAAAGATTTTCTTTATAGAATGAGGAGATTTTCCTTATAATGATGAGAATTTTTTTTCATAAAATAAGAAATTGTTATTATTTTTTATTATGTATTAATTTCAAAATGGAAATAAGCGCGGAAAGTTAGAAGGGTGATCTGGTCATATTACACAAAATATGACCAAATAGAATACTAAAAAAGAATATGGGTTAAACGAAATATAAGTCTGAAGAGCATCTGCATCAGCATAGCCAAAATAACAAAAAAGTAAAATATAGCTAGTAAATCATAAAATTATTCCTCCATCAGTCTCAACAAATTTTTTCTAAATTAACTTTTTGTTAAATTTGCTACAGTACCTCAACAACTTTGTTTTGTTGAGGCACTATTCATTAGTTACATGATTTTTTATTATATTTTCTGGAGCAAAACTGGGCCAAAATCTTTAAACCGGTCGCCCACTCGGATGTCCTTTCGGATATCCTACTAGATGTCTCGTGAGTGCCTATAGCAGAAGAAGAAAAATACTCAAAATTAGCCTAACCGGTCGACCGGTCATCAGTAACTTTTATTTTATTTTATTTTATTTTATTTATATATATATATTTTAAGAATTGTTTGGTGGCACCTCATCAATTTAATAAAAAAGAAAGAATAACAAATACAATAAGAAATTAATATTTTAATAAGATTGAGTTAGAATAGAAAGTTTGATTCAGTGGATACTAAAAAGGTGACTAGTTAAAATAGCAAAAGTGAATTTTGGGTTATAATTTAACTAAAAATTTGAAGAGGCTGATGTAGATGCTCTAAGAATAAGATTTACTAAAAAAAGCTCCATTTGAAAAATATTTCAGTTTGAATAAATTTCTCAGTTTAAAATTCTTAATTTTTAACCATAAATTAAAATTTTAAACAAATAAAGGATCTCTTTCACACATAAATGTATATAAAAAATTGAGAAATATTTCAATTACGGAACCAAGAAAATTAAAAAATTTCTTAATTTAACATTTTTGTGCAAAACTCATAAATTTTTCAGTTTAATTAGATAATTTTGCAAACTGAGAAATTGTTAGTTTCGTATAACTAAAAAATAATATTTTATTTTTATCAAATTTTATATTTAATATTGATCTTATATGATAGATTTTATTGCGTAGATTTTAAAAATATAATTTTCATTAAAAATAAATGTGTATAATAAAAATTATGAAAATTTTAAGTTCTGAAATAACAAAATAAAAGTAAATGTCACGTAGTAGTCCATACTTGAACTAGAAAAAATTATCTAGTGTTTTTACGGAATGATAGGGTGATTATTAGGAGATTTGTGATTGATAGAGAGGATGAGGCTCGTAATTTTGTGTTGGGACATGAAATATAATTGTTGGTGATTGGTGGATAATGTTATCATGTAATGCATTTGGAACACCAAATAATTTTTTTTAGCATTTATTGAATTGAGACTTCTCAATTCCTTCATCTCTTAATAAAGGCAAAACATTCATATACACATAAATATTTTGAACATGAGATCTTATTGATTAAAAATAAGGATAAATTATATTAATAATCCTTATAGTTTGGAACTTATGCCACTTTCACTACAAGAAAAGAGGGCAAAAAACACGGAAGTATTCGGGACGGCGTGATCCCCGTCGCAAAAAAGGGTCTTTTGCGATGGCAAAATAAACCGTTGCAAAAAAGAGTTTTAGCGACGGCGTTTAACCATCGGTAATAAACTGCACGGGCGGGTATTAAAATGAGGAACTATTAGCGACGGCAAGTGTTGAACCGTCGGGAAAAAAAAAATGTTTGAGACGGCAAAAGTTTGTTGTCGCAAATACTCGACCATTTGCGACGGCAAATGTCCGTCGCAAAAAAAGGATTATTAAAACGGCGTCGTTTATTAATCATTTTGTATCATTTGCGACGGTGTAAACCTTCCCGTCGCAAAATGTAAAAAACAATTTTCCCCATCTCTTCCCTTTCATCTTGCCGCTCAGTTCGATCGAAATCCCTAAAATTGTTTTGAAGCACGAAATCCCTAAAATCCCTAAAATTGTCCGATTGAAATCCTTTCATCTTGCCGCTCAATTTTCCCCTAAAATCCCCAAACGAGCGAGGGGTGACGGGCGACGAACGGCGAAGGGCTAGCGGTGGTGCGGTGGTACGGTGACGACGAACGGCGAAGGGCTAGCGGTGGTGCTTCGACGACGACAGCTACTCAGGTATGCTCTCTCTCTCTCTCTCTGTATATATATATATATATATATATATATATATATATGTATGTATGTATTAGCTGTTCAAAAATAAATAAAAAAAATATACATGAATATAAATTATTTGCCTATATATGTATGTATCCCCAAAAAGTTTCATTATTTTTTCATTTTAATTTTTTAGGTTGTGTTTAGATTATAAATTTGGATAATTTTAGAGAACTTTCTAGGTCTCAAGCATGTCTTGAATCAACTCTGTAAGGTAATCCTCATTTCATTCCATCCGCGCGCACACCACATATATACACACACACGCACGTCTCATATTTCATTGAGGCACACTATTTTACTTGAATCTTCCATGTTTTGTTGGGTTTGTGTTTGTCTGTATAGTCACATGACGTTTGTGGAGTTTTACAAGGATATGAATTACTCTTATTTATTGTTAAGAGACTGCTGGCTTCTTATTGCTCGAACAGTTTGCTTAGGGGTTCGGGGAGTTTTAGGGTTTTGCGCGGTTTTGTTTCTGTAATTGTACTTTGGGGAGCTGCATTTAGTTCTATGACCACGAAGGCGCCGATATAGGTTCTTGCTTGGCAATGAAATTTAATTTTGAGGGTTGTGCTTTATTGGAATGGTCATTATGGTGTGAATTAGAATGGGATGATGCTCCAAACTTTTCAACTTGTCTTTGTTTACTTTCCACCGATTGAATTTTAGGCTTTCTGAAATTTGTGTGTGTGCCCTAATCTTCTGGAAGGTCTGATTGTTGAGTTTAGCTGACATTTTCACCTGTGTTGAATGGTAATTTGTATATGGGGTTCCATTTAGTTATGGTAAAGGATGAAGGTGAAAGGAATGCCCTTTAAAATTGCTTATTTTCTGTAGCATTTTTAAAAATTCGCATTTGGGAATTCATGTATGTTTGTGTTGGTGGACCTTCTTTTTTTTTTTTTTTTGTGCGAAAGTAATTTTAGAAAACAATTTCCTAACAACATTCTATACCAACCAAAAAAAAAAGCATTACAGAGAACTTTCCCACCATATATATATATACATATCACAAAGGGCGTCCGAGGTGGGATGGGTGGGTGGAGAGTGATTGGGTTGGGGTTAATTGGATATGATGTGGGGACACAAAGAGGAGTGAAGTGAGTGAAAGATCAATGAGTAATAATATTGACTGATGACACAAGGCATAAAAAAGAAAGAAAGTACTTTGTGGAAGATATGATAGGGGGGTTTTGAGTCTGAGGGTTATTGGGGATATGTCTTTGTCAATCACAACTTTAAAAGCCATCCATGCAGAGCATCTCATGCCATGGAAAAGGAATTTTTACTTTACCCTCTCTTTTGTTAGATAGGTTTTCACTTGCATGCCAGAGAGAGAGAGAGAGAATATATGGGAGAAGAAAAGGTTTTTTTTTTATTTATTTATAAATATATTATTGTTACAAAATGATTGTACAAAATTTTACTTCATTTGAATTTAAAAAAAAGAAAAAAAGATTGTATTTTGGTTTTCATTTTTGTTTTTCTTCTAAAAAATTTGAAAATTCATTAACTTTGTTTTTCAAACTAACTTTGTTTAATCTTCCTTATTACAAATATATTGCATACATATCCTGGCAAACATGTGTCTCGGGGACTTACAATTGAGTTCAAATGTCTTGAAAAATTCATTATTCTCGGTTAGTAAAAGCAAGTGTAATTCAACCTCGTCATGTCAATCTCATTCCCCCTCCCCCCCAAATTCTATCAAACCATCACCAATCATGAAAATTTTGATCAGACAAAAATTTTGAGTGAAAAATTCATTTGATATGAAGCACTGAAATAGTAACTTCAAAAATTTTATGCTTTGACTAAAAATTTCATTTCTTATGAAGCACTTTAGTAACTAATTCAAAATTTTACCTGAGTTTTTTTTTAAAAGGTTGTGGTATAGGTTTGAGTTTGCTAAAAGGATCTCTTGATTTTGGGTAATAAAAAAAAAAGAGTAGAATTTAATTTTGAATAGGTTTGAGTTAAAGAGCATAGATGAGTTTTGAGTATTTTTTAGACAAACTTAAATAGATGAGTTTTGAGTATTTTTTTGAATAGGTTTGAGTTAAAGGTATTATATTTAGAGTTACTTTGATGAGATATTTTTGTGGATGTGTACAGATGATGGATAAGAGTTGGATTGATTTGCCAAATAGGATGTCGAGCGAATACATTAATGGGATTGATGAATTCCTTTTGTTTGCCTACACCAATAGGGTTGAAGGTTCGATGATCAGTTGTCCGTGTAGGAAGTGCGAGAATCGATACTATTTTGTACGAGAGGGTGTACGGGAGCATCTGATTTTGAATGGTTTTTAAAAAAAATACAAACATTGAATTAATCATGGGGAATCTTACGTATCTCTGCATGGTAATCGAGAGAATGAAACATTAGCTAATTTAGACATTGGGGATAATATGATTGGAATGATACAAGGGGCTATGGGAAATCCACATGCCGGTACAAGTGTTGAGGGTAATGAACCACAGAGGCCTGATACCCATGCATTTGAACCCCAGCTCGGTCCAAATGCAGAGACTGCAAAGTATTTCAAACTTCTTCAAGGTGCACAAAGTGAATTGTATCCGGGTTGTCAGAAGTTCACATCTTTGTCATTCATTGTTCGACTTTTACATTTGAAGGTGCTTAATCAGTGGACAGACAAGTCTGTTGACATGTTGCTTGAGTTATTGAATGAGGCGTTCCCGTTGGGTGTGAAACTCCCGGACTCATATTATAAAGCTCAAAAGGTCACAACAGATTTGGGCTTCACGTATGAGACGTGGGATGCATGTCCCAACAGTTGCATGTTGTTTCGAAACGAGGACGCCAATCTTGATAAATGTGTCATATGCAACAGTTGTAGATGGAAATCAAATGGTGATGGTGGTTCAAATGGTCCTAACAAAGGTGGCAAACGAATAGCTGCAAAACAGATAAGGTATTTTCCTTTAAAGCCAAGGTTACAGAGGTTTTTTATGTCATCCAAGACAGCCAAGTTAATGAGATGCCATGCAGAGGAACGAACTGATGATGGTGTCTTTAGGCATCCTGCTGACTCCCTTGCATGAAAAGATTTTGACCGTC
The DNA here is from genome assembly GCF_055761805.1 of Camellia sinensis. NCBI lineage: Eukaryota > Viridiplantae > Streptophyta > Magnoliopsida > Ericales > Theaceae > Camellia > Camellia sinensis. The sequence goes on from NC_138970.1 coordinate 147,089,701, forward strand.
GGAATATTGACTTTAGTAATGATTGCCGAAGTGTAAGGCTTGGCTTAGCATCTGATGGTTTTAACCCATTCAGAATGATGAACATAGTTCATAGCACTTGGCCTGTTGTGTTCGTTCCATACAACTTGCCGCCATGGATGTGCATGAAGCAACCATTTCTAATTTTAGCCATGCTTATTGACAGCCCAAAAGGACCTGGTGACAAGATTGATGTGTATATGCAACCGTTGATTGAGGAGTTGAAAGAACTATGGAATGAGGGTGTGTCAACATTTGATGCATCAACAAATCAAATGTTTCAAATGCATGCAGCTTTACTGTGGATAATTAGTGATTTTCCTGCATACGCAAACTTGTCAGGATGGAGCACTAAAGGCGAATATGCATGTCCTTGTTGCAATAAGGAAACTACATCGTGTTGGTTGAAGCATAGTAGGAAACAATCATACTTGGGTCATCACAGATTTTTACCTACTGGCCATAAATTCCGGAAGGATAAAGTATCATTTGATGGTAGTCGGGAAGTCAGACTCAAACCCAAATTGTTGTCTGGAACTAAGATGTTGCTACAATTAGAATCTGAGGGTATTTTAACCCAATACAAGAAGGATGACCTTAAGGAGAGACATAGGAGACAGGTAGAGAAGGAGAAAGCTGGACATCGCACCCACAGTTGGAAGAAAAAGAGTATCTTTTATGAATTGCCATATTGGGAGCACAATCTAATAAGACACAACCTCAATGTAATGCATATAGAGAAGAATGTTTGTGACAATGTGTTGTGGACAATATTAGGGGTTGCAGGAAAATCGAAGTATGGTGTTAATGCTCGGCGTGATTTACAAGATATGAATATTAGAAAACCCTTACATTTGCAGTTAAGGGGGTCGAATAAAGCCTATTTACCACCAGCAAATTCACGATGACCAAGGATGAGAAAGATTTGTTCTTGAAAGTGTTGAAGGAAGTAAGAGTTCCCGACGGGTATTCATCCAATATATCACGTCGTGTGCGCTCACATGATAGAAGTATTGGGGGTCTTAAGAGCCACGATAGTCATATTCTGATGCAACAACTTATTCCATTGGCTATTCGAAGATCGTTATCGAAGAATGTAATTGAACCCTTGATTGAATTGAGCAATTTCTTTAGACAATTGTGTTCAAAAGTGAATCGTGCGACGGATTTGCAATATATTCAAGATCGTATCGCTATAACACTTTGTCATCTAGAGAAAATATTTCCTCCGAGTTTTTTTGATATAACGGAGCACTTGCCTATACATCTAGCTGATGAAGCCTTATTGGGTGGAGCTATTCAGTTTTGATGGATGTATCCAATTGAGAGGTATCTTCTTACTTTGAAGCAATACGTGCGTAATAGAGCTCATCCTGAAGGATCAATTGCTAAAGGATATCTTATGGAAGAATGCATGAATTTTGTGCACAATATCTCAATGATGTGGAAACCAAATCTAGTCGACCCGTGAGGAACTATAGTGGTGCTGATAATTTGGGTCATGCTATTGGTGAAAATACAAGCTTTTATCTTGATAATACTTCTTGGGTACAAGCTCATCGGTACATCTTATTCAATACAAGCGCGGTTCAACCATTCATAAAGTAGGTTAAGTCACTCACTCAATATTTTATTATGTTTTATTGAATTTTCTACAAATTTTTTTATATTGCTAAAATTTTAATCTACACAGCGAACACCTTGAAGTACTTAAGCTCAAAATGCCTCGTGTTGACGATCATCAGCTTCGGCGTGAACATTTTGAAACTTTTCACAATTGGTTCAAGGAACATATATGTATTTAACTCTATAGATTCTAGTTACTTAAGTCGAACTACATTTTAAATTTTACATTTTCGTGTTAAATAGGTCCAAACTTTGCGAAGGACTACTAATGTCATATTTTCTGAAGAGATTATTCTATTGGCAAATGGTCCTCATAACTTGGCAATGAGGTTCAACGGGTATATACTGAATGGGTTTCGGTATCGAGTAAAGGCCATGGATGATCGTTGAGCCACACAAAATTGTGGTGTAGCTTTGAAGGCAGATACCATAAGTTATGCTAGTCGAAAAAACAAGAATCCTCGTGTGGGGTTTGTGTACTATTATGGACAATTGACAGATATTGTTGAGATTCGATATTCCAATGAGAAGAAACATGTGTTGTTTAAGTGTGATTGGATTGACAACATTCACGGAAAGAAAGAAAATGTCTTCAATTTCACGTTGGTGAACTTCAATCATTTGTTGTACCGAGATGATCGAATTACCAATGAACCTTTCATCTTGGCGTCCCAAGCAGAGCAAGTTTGGTATGTTGCAGACCTGTTACAACCAGACTGGCAAGTCGTGGTGAAGATGTCTCAAAGAGGTTTATTTGATATGAGTTCGACTGATCCACAAATCGAGCCATACATGAGCCAACAATTGGAAGAAAATATAATGCTTTGTGATGAAGAAGTTGGTTGGATGAGGGAAGCCGCAGAAGGGGAAACAGTTGATGTTCAAATAGGCTGATAGTGGTGGAAACATTAGTAATTCAATTAAGGCCAAGGTTGTAGTTAATCATCAATTTCTTAATTTACTTTGTCTTTGTAATTGTATTAGTTCAATTAATGTCATATTATAGTTGACGACAAACAATTGTCTATGTTTCTAATGTCAATTAATGTTATATTGCTTGTAGATTATTATGGGAAGGAAGAGGACGCCTGATCATCCCCGGCACATGATGTCTGATGTGCTACATAACAGGACATCAGTAGTACCACCATCAGAGGAGGCATCACATCGGCCACTATCGGAGGGGCCTTTAGTGGCACCACAGCAGCTACCATGTACTCAGCCTCCACGCCTACCATCGGTGCGTCCACCATCAGTGGCACCACAACAGCTATCATCATCAGCTTATGAGCCATCCACAGGTATATAAATTTGCTTTGATTTGTATGAAAATTATTTAAACATACATTTATTTATGCTCATTATATATAACTTGTTTATTCTCATTGTATTTTGCAGACCCTTCGACTTCTTCACAGCCCACCTCAGGTTTATTTGATATGATTTGTATTCACATTATTTAAATTTGCATTTGTTTCTTACCATTGCATATTGTTTGTTGTTATTGTATCTCGCAGGTCATGTTAGTTCTTGATCAACCTCGACTAGGCGTGGTAGAGGATGTGCCAAGGACATTAAAGAGTGGGGTACTGGTAAAAAGCTAGACATACAATTTGATGGAAATTACTGCCCAATAGGGGATAACGTGGCTAAGTTAACTACTCAACTTGGCATTATTGTGCGGAATGGTAACATTGTTCCTCTTACTTTTCTTGACTGGAACAATGTGCCTGATGATATTATTGATGTTATCTGGAAGGATGTGAAGGTAAAAGTATATTTTTGTCCACAAATTTGAATTCCAAAATTGTGTTATTATTATTTAAACTTTGAAATTGTGTTTTATAGGACAATTTGAATATATGTCCAGAGGAGTACAAGCCAATCTGCATGAAAAACTGCAACAGCATATGGAAGGATCACAAGAATAAGTTTAAGGCTAAGTATTTCAAGCCTAGAAGTTCTGATCCTAATCTGAAGGATGATGTTCCTATGCACATTGTGCCAAGCCAGTGGGAAGAATTTGTGGAGTATTGGCGTACTTCCGATGCTGAGGTATACAAATAAGTTATATTTATGATATGTAAACATACAAATCATATTTACACACTCACATTTGTCGAACCTGTTATAGAAAATTGCAAGTAGGAACACTAAAAATCGGCGAGCTCGCGGCATAGCTCATACCATAGGGCGTACTACTTTCTCTCAGATACGACATGAGGTTTACATTTTATTGTTTTATTTTTGTATATAAATAAACATTGTATATTTACAAATTATTTAGATTCTAATTTTCATATTTCTAAAAAAATGCAGATGACCAGTAAGGGGGAGTCTACTGATAAGATGAATGTTTGGCTTATGACACGTAGAGTAGATGACCCAGAGGTTATCCAGACCTTGGTAGTTTCCAAACACCTTTGATTGTATTTAAAGTTTATTTTTTGTGTGTCAACCATCTTAATTTGGCATATACTTGTATGTCTTATTCAATACAGGATGAGTTTAATCGTCAACTCTCTATGCTACCTGAGGATGGTCGGACTTTGGAGGCTAGGAATGCCATTTTCCATGAGTTGATAGGTCATGACGGACATGGATATTGTTGCACATACGGGAGAATTGTGCCTCGGAGAGCAGTGTATAAAGATGGTGCTGGGCCATCACAGTCAACACCCTAGCCATCGACTATTGATCAGATCACTCAGAAGGTTCGTGCAGAGCTAAGGGATGAGTTGAGGGAGGAGCTGCGAGCAGAGTTCTCTACACATTTACAACAGATAAGAGCTGAGATGATGGCCTTAGTGTCACAGGGGGCGAGTATGGATCCCAACAGACAGGTTCGATATAAATTAAATTGTTTGATAGTTCAATTTTCACACAAGATTATGTATAAAATTTGAATATGATTAACACATTATGTATTGACTATCATAGGTTCCTGATGCATCGAGTGGCCACCGGGCATTTAGGGAATCTGCAGAAGACGAGAATCCATATACACCACCACCAGAAGATCAGGTATAAAATGTATCTTTGCATTCTAAGCTAAAATGTATCTTTGCATAATTTAGAAATTCTAAGTTAAAGAGAGACTTGTAGGAGAAGACGGGGCTCGAATCGGGTTCCCGGTTTGGGAGTTAGAGCCGGATTTCACTTTGGGCAAACTAGTTCCTTAAGAAACTTGAATTCGAGGTGTTAACGCCCCAAAATCACCAAACGACGTCGGTTTAGCACGAAACTTGGCACACACGACCGCCTAGGCACGAGAGACTTATGGGAGAAGACGGGGCTCGAATCGGGTTCCCGGTTTGGGAGTTAGAGCCGGATTTCACTTTGGGCAAACTAGTTCCTGAAGAAACTTGAATTCGAGATGTTAACGCCCCAAAATCACCAAACGGCGTCGGTTTAGCACGAAACTTGGCACACACGACCGCCTAGGCACGAGAGACTTGTGGGAGAAGGCGGGGCTCGAATCGGGTTCCCGGTTTGGGAGTTAGAGTCGGATTTCACTTTGGGCAAACTAGTTCCTTAAGAAACTTGAATTCGAGGAGTTAACGTCCCAAAATCACCAAACGGCGTCAGTTTAGCACGAAACTTGGCACACACGACCGCCTAGGCACGAGAGACTTGTGGGAGAAGACGGGGCTCGAATCGGGTTCCCGGTTTGGGAGTTATAGCCGGATTTCACTTTAGGCAAACTAGTTCCTTAAGAAACTTGAATTCGAGGAGTTAACGCCCCAAAATCACCAAACGGCGTCGGTTTAGCACGAAACTTGGCACACACGATCGCCTAGGCATGAGAGACTTGTGGGAGAAGACGTGGCTCGAATCGGGTTCCCAGTTTGGGAGTTAGAGCCGGATTTCACTTTAGGCTAGTCAAAATTATTTACTAAACTATCTTTCTAATTATATGGTAGTTAATTTTTTTATATTTTTCTGTAATTAAAATATTAACACCATTATATTGTTATTAATTATTTTTATTTTTTTTTTCAGATATTTCCTGAGTAGCAGTTTGCTTCGTGTGGAATGTGGGTGCGTAAAGATTATGACCAACTTCTGTTTTTATAACTCACGAAAGAATCAAAACGAAAACTTTTGGTTTTGATTTTGATTTATGTTATTTAAATTTGTGACCAACATTATGTATGTATTATGTGACCAACATTATGAATTTTCATCATTTGCCAACTTTTGTTTATGTATGGATTTATATTATTATGTAATTTTTTGATTTTTTTTAAGCTATTTTTCACTTGCCAACATTAGTTATTTTATTTATGTATTTATATTATTATATTATTTGCCAACATTATAGGTTATTTTTATATTTTAAATAATTGTAAAACAGGGTTTTTTTTTTTGTTTTTTTTGAGACGACAGAACACCCCGTCGCAAAAAAAAAAAAAAAAAAAAAAATTGTGCCAGACTTTTTGCGACGGCAGCCATACCGTCGCAAAAGGTGTGGAATTTATTTGAGAAACAAGGCTTTAGCGACGGTGCAATTGCCGTCGCCAATAGTCATTAACGCCGACATTTTTTGCGACGGAATTTTGCCGTTGCAAAAAACTATTTTAGCGACGGAAAGCTTGTCCGTCGCAAAAAAGCCCAAATCTTCATCCATTATCGGCGACAGAAATTTGCCGTCGCAAAAAAGAGATATTCCCGTCGCAAAAACAATTGCGACGGCAAGTGCCGTCGCTAAAGGTCTTTTGCAACCCCCCTTGTTGCGACCCCCACTTGCCGTCGCAAAAAGAAAATTTACCGTCGCAAATAGCTTTTGAGACGGCGTTTGGATTATTTGCGACGGCGTTTTGCCGTCGCAAAAAACAAATTTTTTTGTAGTGTTTGATCTATGACCTTTCAATTATGATACATTTGACCATTAATTTTAAATTTCATTCCAAATAAGGATAATTAAAGACATAGTTGCTCCATTTGAAGGGCAAAGTCGTCATACAACTTATTTTATTTTGGTTAACTTATATGTGGTTTGAAATATAATGACTTTTTTTTTAAATGAATAATGCTGGAATTTTTATGGTTATAAAATTATATTTGGTTTGATTTTCAGAATCTATTTTTAGAAATTTTTTCTAAAAAACTAAAAATTAAATTAGTAAAAAAATTAAAAACACATTATTTTTATATAATTCTATCTTTTGAAAGAGTAGAAATAAATTTTTTTATATTTATTTTTGTTAAATTAGTTTTTATTTTTTCAAAAGTCAAATATGGTGTGACAACGTTCTTGTCGTTATTATCCATTAAAATATACTATTAAACATATCGATCATATGTTAAAAGCTTAATAACCATCTATTACATGATAACTATCCAAAAATAAAAATATTAGAGATTTCAAAAATTTCACCAAAAGTTCTACCAAATGTCTCACATGGGTATGGTTCCATACCCATGTGAGACATTTGGTAGAATTTTTGGTAGAATCTGTGGGATCTCTAACATTACTCATCCAAAAATATTTGTTAACAACAAATACAATCATCTATTACATGATAACCATCCAAAAATATCAACAAAAATAGCCACTCATTACAAGATCATCATCCAAACACATATTAAAATTTAATTTGGTAAAAAAAATAAAAATGTAAAAGATTTATCATATTTATATAATTTTATCTTTGGTGAGTAGAAATAATTTTTAAAAATTAAAAAATAATTTTTTGACATTTATTTTTATCAAGCTAGTTTGTATTTTATCAAATTGACGGTTTTGCCCTTGAAATGGAGCAGCAATGTCTTCAATTGTCTTCATTTGAAACGAAATTCAAAATTCATGATCAAATGTATCACAATTGATAGATTAGGGATCAAAGTGACATAAGTCCCAAATTACAGAGATCGTTAGTGTAATTCGCTCTAAAAATAATGAAGACTTAATGGAGCACTAACCTTACAAATAAGACTTTTGAGTAATTAATCATTTTAATAAGGTAAAACAGTTATATATACATAAATATTTTTAACATGGGACCTCATTTATTAAAAATAATGAAGCAGGATTTAATAGAGCACCAACCTTACAATAGGAGTTTTTAATAATTAACCCAAAAGAATTTAGAATTTGACTCTTATAACAAAATAAATTATGAATTTTTAATTTTATCAATTTAAATTTTTTGATTTATTTTCAATCTGAACCATATATCTATTTCTGTAACTAAAACTGACGGAAAAAAAATTGATCATTAAACTCAATCATTAATGGCTTGTATTGCGTGTATATATATATATTTTTGTTTTGTTATTTTGAAAATCTATGACAAACTATTTGATATAGTTTTCATTTGTAATTTTTTAGACAAAAATAATTTAAAGAAGTTAAAAAAAATTATCTAAAAGTTGAATGATGAATACTTTTAGGTGCCGTTTGACAATGTTTACAGTTTACTGTTTTTAGTTTACAGAAAATATTAAATATGTTCATGTTATTTTGGGTGAAAATAAAAACAAAAACCGTATTTGGTACACAATTACTTTAAAATTTTATTTTGAAAATAAGTGAAAATGAGTAGTTACAAGAGGTGGTTGTCGATGATTAGAGATGGTGATTGGAGGAGATTGTCGGTCGCGAGTGATGGTGGCTGAAAGTGGTTGCCACTAGTCAAAGGTGGTTTGTAGTTGCTGGAAGTAGTTGATGGCCACGGGAAGTGGTGCCCAAAAGTGATTGCATGTGGTCAAATATGATGGCTAATTGATTGCCTTAGGTGGTAGTTGACGGTAATTCAACAAAAAGTGGTGCCTGAAGGTGGTTACCATTGATGGGAGGTGGTTGGTGGCGATTGCAATTAGTTGGCGGCTGAGAAAGCTAGTGGCTAGTGGTGGTTGGTGGAAGAGGTCATTGGCGATGGTGGCCAGTAATGATGAACAATGGGTAGTGGTCAAAAATGGTAGGAGAAAGAAAAATAAATGGAAAAAAAAAAAAAATCTAAACAAATGAAACAAAAAAATGAAATCAGCTTCTTTTTTTTCGTTTACAAGTTACAACTTTTTGAACCAAAAAAAAAAAAAAAGAGTTTTTGTTTAAACATCTGTAAATATAAATAAAAAATTGTAAATATAAATATTACCAAACAAACTCTTAATTTTTATTTTCTGATTATCAATTTTTAATTTATAATAAATTATACCAAACAAAGTGGCATTCAAATCCTCTAGAGAGATTTTTCGTAGAGTGGTCTTAAAGTAATTTTTTGTATGGTTGCTATTTGAAAAAAAAATAAAAATTATCAATAATATTATATTCTCAACTTTAGTATTATTGTACTTTCAATTTTTATAGAATTAAATTTTAGCTATTCAAAAAATCACTTTAAAATCATTGTACGGAAAATTACTCTAAAGGTTCCTGATTCAACAAAGTGGCCTTTCGTTTCATGGTTTTGCTAATCAACAACACTATAAATCCATTTATAAATCCAAAATTTATTTAAGTAATTAGTGATTCAAATTTATTTTATTCACAGATCTCACACTTTATTAATTTAATTTTCACTATATATACATATTTAAAATAAATTATAAATTGATAAGGGTGAATTTATAACATTTTTATATGCCAATTGCTTCCTCTTATTCGAGGAGCAAACATTATTATTGTGTGTTGGAAATGACTTGCCTTGCAAAAAATAAAATAAGGGACACTTTTTCATAATCTTTTTTTATCTACTTATGTTTTATTTAATTAACATTATTTTTTTATATTCCAATAAGTCCTATGAGTGACATAGTTACCAAAATATCCCTAATAATATTCATATTTACAGTGTGAATGTTCTATGATGTGAATGTTCACACCATTAATGTGACTGTTAACATGTCAATGTGGATGTTCATGTATTAAACGTGTTCACACTATCAACGTGAACATTCACACGTTAATGTGAATACTCTCATTGTAAAATATGAATGTTTACATTACCAAATTACTAACCGTTCAAAAAATATTTGTAAGGGTAAAAATGTCCATAAAATACTTTAAATATGAAAATTAAGATTTTGTAGATCAAATGTTCAAATAATAGAATTTATTGAAATACAAATACTTGAAAAAAGATTTTTCAATAAATCTCCCATAAAATAAAATGAAAAATAAAACTAATGCAATGCTTGCCTAAACAAAAATGGTTGTGTGACTGAGTGGTGCGCAGTTTAACGTGTGTAGTGCATTCTAATTATGATAATCATAAACAAATAAGATTCAGTATTTTTTTTCTCTCTTTTTTTGGGGTGCTTCGGAAAGTTAAAATTTAAACAAAAATAAACATGAACAAAACGTAAAGGGACAAACACCACCTAAGCAAACTGCCTTAGGTATGTTGTCCGATCATATTAGCCAGACTTGGCTCCTAATCTCATCACTAGGTGTGTATATGAATCCAATTGATCCTGTTTTAGAGTAAATCAAAAACTGAATTGTAGGAATCACTTCTAGAAAAATTAAAACTGTAACCAAATCTTTAAATTCACTACAAGAATTAACACTTTTGGCAACAAAAAAATTGGTCGCTAAAAGTCTATTTTTGGTCGGCAAAAGTTATCCGCGACCAATTTTTTTAGTCGCTACTTTGGTCGCCAATTGAGGGTCGGCAAAAGTAATTCGCGACCAAAATTTTGATTGGTCGACAAAAGTTGGATTTGCCGACTAAATTTTTGGTCGCTAACGATTTAATTGCCGCGACTAATTTCTTTTGTCGCTAAAACACTTTGGTTGTGAAAAGTCGCCTTTTGCCGACCAAATTTCTTAGTCGCCAATTGACACATTTCGCGACCAAAAATTTTGGTCGCCAATCGTGACATTCCGCGACCAAAAATTTTGGTCGCCAATCGTGCATCAATATGAGGAGCCAACAACACTGTTAACTACACTAAAGAACAAGGTAAAAAAATTCATCTCTATGCACCTACACAACATATAAAAAGAAATCGCAGTTGGCTAATGACCGAATTGTGAGCACTAAGCACCTTCCCACTAATTCTACTTTCTAGACGTATAATCTGCCAAGGCTAGGCTCTATCATGAATTTGTCCATTAAATACAAAAACAACACTCTACCTGCTGTTTCTAAACAATTAACCAAGTGAAAGAAGTTGTTCACCAGCAACAATAATAAAATAAAACAACATAAACAATTGATAAATCAAGAATTTCCCAAGAACCTTAAGACAATAGAACCCTCTGTTTGATTGGCTCCATCATAATTCACTGCATTCACAGAACCGTGTTGTTTAATAAGTAAGAAATTAGGGCTCTTCATCATACATGTTCATACCTTATGTTGGGGACATCTCACCTGATCAGTGATCATAGAGGTTTACATAAAATCACATGCAATATACCTAAAATTAGAATTAGTAAGCATCCCACTACTTCAAATATTGCTTCTAAAAAAATTTGAGAAACATCTTCGTTTGACAGAAAAATGATAGATATTGAACAGCAACTAGTAATACATGTTGTACATATAATGAAACCACTCAAGTATATGAATATTTTAATTTCAATGTCAAGGAATGGATCAACTATTGAAATATCCATTTAATGGTATCAAGTATAAACATTACATTTAATCTTCTAGAGCATGCAAAGGTTTCTCTACATTGAAAAAACTATGAACATACTATAATAAATTTCTAATGAACAGTGGGAAAGGAAGATAATGTCCAACTTTGCCTTCAATGATATATCATGATGACCTTCAATGATATGAGCAGAGATGATCTGTTTCAAAGCAACTGCTTCCAAGATCAATGACCTTCACTTCACATCTACTGTAGCTCTTCACCAAAATATTCTCAGGTTTCAGATCATAGTGTATGAGACCAAGACCATGCAAGAATTGAAGTGCCTCCAGACACTGGATGGTGATAGACTACACATAAAAATTGAAAAACAAGTAATTAACCAGTAGCTTGTTAGTGGGATGAAAAGCCCTCAGAACAATGTCACCCTACAAACTTGCAGCCTTGGCATTGTGAAGTAAACATCCCCTCCAGATTCTCTATTAAATTTATGAAACTCATATAAATTTGCCTTGAGAAGTTCACAGACAATTAATAAATGCTCCTGCACACAAAAATCACTTGTCATGCACTAAGAATTGATCATTCTGGACACCCAAAAAAAAATGCAAGATCTTCAAGTGAGTTTCCTTTAAACAATGACCAGAAAAGTTCCAGGGTAAGGCCTTACCAGTAACATCATCGTAGAAAGAAACAAGAGAACCAAGGGTCCGAGAACCATGATAGCATACACGCATGGTAGAATATAGAAGGAAAAGACTAGGAAACCCATGGTATTATTGCAGAGCCATAATCAGTAGAATCAAATTTGGGCCTTTTTTTACGAGCCCAAGACGAAGAAAACTAGGGTTCCCTATGAGGCCATGCTTAGCCTCGTACAGCAGCAATTCGGCGGTGGTCAGCCTCCCAGAACAGTCGCCGCCGCCGCTGATGAGGTTTTGTGTGTTTTGAAGAACAATAACCCCAACAAGAGGGAGGAGATCGAGAAATTGTTGAACCCTATGTCGAATCATGATTTCGATCAGATGGTTTCCTTTGGGAACCTAATCACTGATTTCCAAGAAGAAGAAGACAATGTTATGATTGATGATAATGTGGGTTTTACTGTTGTGTTTGACGAGGAAGAAAAACAAGAAGAAGAGAATGGGTTTTACTGTTGTGTTTGACGAGGAAGAAGAACAGAATGGTTTTGATAATGATGATCTTAAAGTTGAGACCAAGCTTTTGGGTCATCTCCAATTTGATAATTTCAGCCTTGTTAAGTGTTTGTTGCAGAACCGATTGAAGATTGTGTGGTGTACTCGTCTAGCCAGGGCCGAGGATCAGGAGACGAGAGAGAAGATTGAGGAAGAAATGTTGGAATCTGGACTGGAATTGGCTGCAATTCTTGAGCAATTGCAAGCCGATTGAGAGAGAGAACACAGAGAGAAGGAGAGTAGGAGACAGAGGAGATCAGGGCCTTCTTTTAATTTTTTTTTTTTTTGTTTTCCAGGTACAAAACGACGTCGTTTTTACTTTGGCGACCAAATTTTTTTTGTCGCCAAAAAATTTCATTTCCCCCCCTCCCTGTTTGAAATTTCCCTCCCAAACACTTTTGGCGACCAAAATACCATATTAGTCGCAAAAAAGCTACCTTCGGCAACAAATTTTTTTAGTCGCTAAATCTCAATCAATGGCGACTAAAATATTAGTCGCTAAAAGTACAAATTTGGCGACTAAATTTTTTTAGTCGCCAAAATGTAACCTTCCGCGACCAAATTTGAAGTTGGTCGCCAAAAGCATACCAATTTCTGCGACTAACTCATTTTTGGTCGCCAAAATGTGACCTTCTGCGACTAACTCATTTTGGTCGCCAAAAATATTGATCATTCGCGACTAATTAATATTTTGGTCGGCAAATGTCATTTTTTTGCGACCAAAAATTTTTTAGTCGGCAAAAGTGGTCGCCAAATGTGTAAATTCTTGTAGTGATTGTAGAACCGGATCAAAATCGGACCATAAATACTAATTTGGTTCGATTCAATTATACGGTTTTAACAATTTTATATAACAATAAATATGATATATATTTTATGTTAGTAAATAAATTAATGATAATTAATTTAATTAAATTGGTTAGAATTTATCAATTTTACAACGAAAGCTATTGTTCAAATCTTATGAGAGATTTTTTATATTTTAATTTTTACATATAAAAATAAAAAATAATAATAAACAAATATGTCACATTCCGATTCAGTTCAGAATCGTAACCAAAACTTTGGAATTAGGAACAAGACCGATTTGAATTGTTCTATCATTTTCAGAACTAAAAACAAAATCAAAATTAATAAAAATTATACCAAACTGATGATTTAGATTGGATTAAATCGATTTATCCGTGTACCAATTTTTTATTATACAACCCTAAGTGGGATCCTCCATCACCACCAGCATCACTTCTTGGTTAGTTCCATGTTTGCTAGGTCATCCGCATATTTCCTTCTTTCATGACACGCTGGATCGAGCAACAACATTTGTCAATAAGGAATTTAGAGTCATCCACGAGACTCCTCATCTGTGAGTTTGAGGTAAGACATCCATTTAGCACTTCCATAGACATGGTAGAATCAGTCTCAATTGGGGTCATCAAATGAGCCGCGGCAAAAAATTTGGTATTATTCAATTTGTTCAAGTCATCTCATGGCTCTTCTTAGCTCAGTTGACTGTTCAGTCCGTCCCATCTCGTAGAAGATGATTTAGAATTTTGGACGAAGGTTTGAAATCTAAGCCCGTCCATGAACCCGACTCGTACAAGCCCGTATAGGTAAATCCAGTCCGACCATCCAATCAGTTCGACTCAAATTATCCCATCAAAAAAAAAAATTTATATTATCTAAAAAAATTATTAAATTCAATTTTAATCCATTAAAATCAATACTGTTCCATTAAAAAATAATATTTGACAATCCATATTATCCTTGTAAATTGTACTTTAAAAAAATGAACAAAACACAATTTGTTAAAATTGAATTTGACAGTGACGGGTAATATTTTCTTAACTCAACTTTTTACATATAATATTGTTATTGCCATAATTTGTTAATTTAGTGAATTTATATTTTAATTTGATTATTTTAATAGTATTAATTAATTTGATCATATGAATTATTAAAAAAGAAAAAATAAATATGTAGAACTTAATAATATAAGTCTAATAAAAAAAAAAATACATGATATGATTCAATTTTATTTTGGCTCGTAAGATTTAGGCTTACGAGTAGGTTGTGATTTTAATTTTTTGAAATAAGTCCGACTAGTATCAATCCATTGAATGGTCAAAATTTGAAAAATTCATTAATATATGGAAGGTGGACACAATAGTGCGGGCCGGGCATCCCATTGATGACTCCTTAGTCTCAATAGTGTTAGTTGATAAAATGTTGGATTTGGATTCTCTTTGGTCTTTGGAGAGATATTATTGAACTTGATGGGCTCACTTCAAGTCTAACTTAGCTATTTGAATCATTCACTCTTTAGAGTTTGTTGAGAAGAGTAGAGAATTAAAAAAGAAAAAAGAAATAAAAAAAAGATGATTGAAGATCATTAGACGCCTAATTTGCATTTAAAAAAAATAGGACTAATTGCTAGTTTATCCATCATCTGAAGTCTTATCTTGTCCTACATCAAATGAACTTAAACCTCTGATTATAATTAGGTGGTTGTAATTAGGCCCACAATTGCATGTGCTTTCCATTTAGATTCTCTAGGCTTAACTTTGCATTTCCAAATAATATCTCTGTTGCATATTCTTTACACTTTTGCCAAAAAGTTTCTTTTTAATTCTATATATTGGTAGCATTGTGAGTGGTCCTAATTATATTATCTAACCTGTCTTAGTCATGATCATATGACTGGTACTTGAAACCTTTTTTTTTTTTATTTTAAATTTAAAAAAACTATGTTGAGATTAATTCTTCTTACAAATGTTTTCAACCATTTGCATTTAAGTTGCGTTTAGAATTTAAATTTATGAAAAGAAAAAAATAAATTGAATGAATCTTCAATTTTTTTAAAAAAATTAAAATTTTAATGCATACACTAAGTGTGAAAAAAATAAAATAAATAAATAAATGGATACATTTAAAAGCTCCCTTACATTATAAAATAGTATTGGTAGGCCGGGGGAAGGCCAATTTTAAAAGCCCGTGGCTTGAAGGGCAGACTTTTAAGTTTTTATTTTTAATTTTGCTTTTAATATCTCCGTTTTTGCTTTGCCTCTTCTAGTCTAACCTAGTCCCACAAAAGAGGAGATAGAAGAGGTGGGATTTGAACCATCTATCTCGTATGCAAGAGTATAAAGACTCAATTACTTGGGCATGTATATAATTTTTTATTTTTTTTTATAGTGATTAATGGTAAGTGCATACACGATGCGTTTACAATTATACATCTAAATTTTTGGGCGAATTAAGGAATGAGAATTGTATTAGAAAATTGTTTAACAGTTATTGTGAAGTTTTAACACTTCTCAATTTAGGAATATTTTAAATAAATATGGTAATTATTTTGAATTGTGTATTATATATAATAGGATATATTATGTGTGTGCTTCATGCATCAAGTAATCATATCCACTACTACATCAAATGAGTCCTAGGAAGAATACTAACATCAGTAAAATCATTACTCTTTGCAATTTCCTAAAGCAAAACTAAAGCAACCTTTCGTTTTATGCTAATTAGTTTAATGCTGTGTTTGCTTGGGGGGTTTGGAGAGGGATTTGGAAAGGGAAAGGAAAAAGGTGTGTGAAACTAGGTGAAATATAAGCATGTTTTATTCACATTTTTCCTACCTTTTTCGTTTCCCTTTCCAAATCCCTCTCCAAATTCTCCAACCAAACACAGCATATTTTCATCACATAGAACATTATTTTGTGGTACATCAAATAAAATCCACTGTTTAAGGAAGGAGAGGAGTTGTCTTGGGGTTGAAATTTTTTAAGTGCCCTATCAGACACAAAAAAAAAAAAAAAGAGAGAGAAGATATTCTTTGAGTATTTTATATATTAATTACAAATTAATATATTTTATGTTGTCTTTTAAAATATTAATATAAAAGTGATAACACGAATTTGCTTTAGTAGCACTTGATAACTTCCCCAACATAATTACTTGCCCTATTTCAGTATGCAACAACCCTTCAAAGAAATTACACTATGATCCCTAATCTTATTGGTGTGCACGTAATTCTGGTTGATATTTGTTTGTATATTTATTTGATTCTTTTAAAATTACATGTCTTTGTAATTATTTAATGTATTTCGCGTGTGATACACCAAGAATACCCTTTTCTTTGTACTGAAAGTTGAGCTAAGGTCTTTCTAGTTATATATTCTTTATTTGGTCCAAATTTATCACTAGATTAGCAACGACTTTTTTTCCCTTTCCCTTTCTAAAGCAGAGAGGCCAACAAACAAGCAAAGATTTTTATTT
This sequence comes from Camellia sinensis, assembly GCF_055761805.1. Taxonomy (NCBI): domain Eukaryota; kingdom Viridiplantae; phylum Streptophyta; class Magnoliopsida; order Ericales; family Theaceae; genus Camellia; species Camellia sinensis. The sequence goes on from NC_138970.1 coordinate 147,106,374, forward strand.
TTTATGTTTTGACAAAGCGTAATAAACAAGTAAAGAGACTCAACCCTAAACCTCCTCTCATTCAAGTGTAAGAGCATTGGCTGTCCCAGTTGGTTTTCTCATTATTACAAACTATTGCAGTATGAAAATATAATTATATATTATTGTCATTAGTAATAGGATTAATCATCATGACAACTGAAATTGATCAATAGTTTTAAGAGTCATGTTATGGTACACATTTCTCAAATGGTGCGTATTATGTGTACTTTATATATTTTTGTGACATGTGTTGTATATATATATATATATATTGACAAATACTGCATTACGTAATTTCTTGGTAGAGTTGTAACAATTTATAGTTTAAAAATAAAATTATATAATTTTTTGATAATGTTATGCAGTTTTGTGATAATATCAAAAAAATACATAATTTTATTTCGGAATTATAAATTATCGTAACTTTACCAAAAAGAATGAGTAACATAAATCACAAAAATAAGCAACTCTACAAGAAGGTGCACATTGTACATAGAATTTTCCTATTACACACTGCTAAGTTTGAAACAAAAAAAGCGTGGTTTTGTTTTATTAGTATTCATAAAAATTCATTTGGTAAAAAAATTAAAAATTCATTATTTTGATATGATTTTTTTAGGGACAAAAATAATTGTAAAAAAAAAAAAAAATATATTTTTGTCAAACTAATTTGTAATTTTAAAAAAAAATTAAAAAACAAATTCTAAAAACTCAATCAACATAGAGCATTTAGAGATGATAGAATTGGAGACCAACAACATAAGCTTCATACATTGAACATCATGGGCTATGTCATGAGGAAGGTTTCAACTACTATGTTCATGGGACCCTCTTCTTTGTTAAATACTATGATACTATATATCTACAATCTCATTGTGTAGGCATTTATTTGGTGGATATTAATTTATTTTTGAACTTAGACATTGGTATCTAATGCCTATCCATATGAGGAAATTTGAAGTTTGCTTTTTATGCAGTTCTTTTTATTGACTTATTTTTTTTATTGATTTTTTTACAATTTTTTGTAAAAAGTTGTAAACTTCTAGATTCTACTCGGTGAAACAAAATGAAATATTAAAAATAAAATGAATATTTTTTTTTAAAAAAAAATGGTCTAAAAAAAAAAGAGCAAAAAATAGTATATTTTTTTGATTTACTTTGACTTTTTTTTTATTATATCTTTTTTATTTTTTAAATTTGTCTACACAAGACGGAACAAAAAAAAGTAAAATTTTTTGACACAATTCTAAAAAAAAGTCGCTAAAAAAAAGGTGACTTATTTGGAAGTTCCTAAATAGCTTCAATAATGTTTGATTGGGTTATTAAAATGGGAATCAGCTTGTCTTTAATCCAAAAGTTTGACTGGAGGTTTTATTTGAGTCTATGAATTTCGCTATGAATTTTATTTTAATGATTTAAACAATTCATTTGATAAGATTTTGTATGTATATTATTCATAGAAAATTTTTGGTCAATTAGATAATTAATCATAACTTCTCAATTTTATCATGTTTATCTCAACAATAAAAAAAAAATGATAAGCGTTGTTTTTTTATTTTTTATTTTTAGACACATGATAAAATAAAGAGGCCAACGTTATCAAATCGAGTTTTATTTTTTCGCGACTGATATTTGCAAGACATTATAAATGAATTATCAAAACGAAACTCGTGATAAGTTTAGATGGAAACTCTAGTCCAGTGGACTGGACTCACTCTAATCCATTAAAATGATGGACCGGAGTTCATACTGAGATCAGTATAAACAATTCCTTTATTTTATTTTATTTTGTTTATTTTATTTTAACAATAACCAATTTGATTCATATTGATTGGTGGAAATCTATCTTCTCCTTCTTCTTCTTTTTTTTTTTTTGTGTGTGTGTGTGTGTGTGTGTTTTGTTCTTTTGCACTGCCTTTTGATCGAAATATCACTTGCATATATACCACAATAATTATGAGAATATTAAAAGTAATGCTAGAAATACTAATTAGTATATCGATTAACATATTAATTGGATATAATATTAGGTACGACCATGTTAAGTGATAGAATCTGCATGTATGTCTTGTATCTTAGTTATTGTGTGTGTTTGTATACTAATTAGTGTTTCTAGCATTACTTGAATATTAAATAATTTTTTGAAATGAAATATTTGATTAGATTATTAAATTTATATCAAATTTGATCCAAATCTAAATAGTTGTGAAGAAAATCCCCCACCCGTAGAAAAACAAATAAAGGAAAGAAACAAACAAGAAATTAAATTTTAATTAAGTTATGTTCTTTGGGTAAGAATACTTCCATCTTTAAAAAAGATATCATTCAAAAAAATTTCTTATTCTATTTTTATTTGGAATTTTATATTTATTGTTAGAGCAAAATTTCTAATTTTGTCATTCCATTGTTACTATTGCCAAAAGGCTTAAGATATCCCTCTTTTACTTGCTCAGTGATATAAAATCAATCAATATAACTAAACAAACCCACACACAAACACTGTGTTTGGTTGAGAAATTTATGGAGGAATTTAGAAAGAGAAAGAGAAAAAGTGTGTGAAACTAGGTGAAATATAAGTATATTTTATTCACATTTCACCTATCTTTTCCATTTCCCTTTTCAAATCCCTCCTCGAATCCCCTAACCAAACACAACATAACATAATTCAATTGTCACGTGTATAATCCAATTTATGTAAACAGATTTTAAATTTTAAGAGATTTTAAAAATTAAAGGTCCTTGTTTTTTTTGTTGCCAAAGTTAAATTTCATTGATAGACAAAAAAAACAGATACATCAGAAGGAATTATAGTTAAGATTTAATATTTCAAATACGAACACTCGAACACCCAACAGCAGAGACCGCAACATACTGCGACCACCAATCAAAATTAAAAGACCTTATCCACTAAAATATGTTGAATTGCCCTTCTCTATTGAAAGAATATTTCGATATAATAATGTATAATTAATTGAAATATTACAATACCATTTGGTAATATTTACACTTTATTATTTTTTGTTTACTAAAACATTTGTTTGGTTGTGTATATGGTTTTATCTTCTCTTTTTATTTTTTAGAAAACACTCAGTTTTTCAGAAAATAAAAACTGAAAATTGATCATGAAAACATGACTAAATTGGTTATATTTTCATTTGTTTTTGTTTTCATCTTTCATATACTCAAAACAAGAGCAGTGAAAATACATAAAAAAACACTCATTATTTTAGTATCATTTTCATTTTAGCTTAAAAATACTTTCCAAAATTCTGGAAAAAAAACTTCTTAGCTTTTCTTAAAAATTGAGTTGTTTTTAGATAAGTTTTTTGAAAATTGTTTCCGGAACCAGTTTGTCAATTTTTTATTTAAATTTTAAAAAATAAATTAAAATAAAAACACAAAAACTATTGTCAATAAAGGAACCTTAATATTATACCAATAATGCTATACTTCTTATCCTTTTTAACAATATTTAGTATATTATTTTATGGGATACATTGTCAATATTAATGGAGCTGGTAAACTAAGGGTGAACATGGTTTAGATTAATTCGGTTTGAGATAAAATGAAAATTAATACATTGTCCATGGTTTCATAAAAATTTGAACTAATCCAATCCAATCTATTTAAATCATGAAATCAATCCGAACCAAACTATTTAAATATGGTTCGGCTCGATTTGAAACCACGGATTCACATAATTTATTAGCAAAGAAAAATCAAATAACATTTTCATTTCAATATTAATTTGTTCATAATTTTTCAAACATAAATATGCATATTGTTTCACTATTAATTTAAACAAACATAATATCTGTGAGGGAGATTTCATAATCTGGCTTTGGGCCGTGGTAATGACCGGGCTAAAAAGAGGTCCGAGCATGTTTGGGCCGAGCTAACGTTGGCTGAACTAGAGTGGATTGCTCGGTTGAGGTCCGGGCCCATTCAGCCGAGCTGATCGTCTGTCAACCCAGGCTTATTGTTCGCGCATGTAGCTCGGTAGAAAGGTCTCTCACGAACCAGCTTAACCTGTCTGGAGCTCGGCCATACTGGAATGCTACCGAGCTCGGTTGTGATGGACCTTGGCGAGTGGCACTGTTGGGCTCATTAAGTAGCTCAGTCGAAGGAGGTCGGGGTGATGCCGCCAGGCTGTCGAGTTCCCGCTAATGTTGTCTGGCGGTTTGGTTAGGTGGTGTTCGCTGGATTTCTGCTGACAGATGGGAGAGCAGCTCCACGTGTAAAGAGACTAATGGGTGCAGAGTTGAGCGCAAAAAAGTATATAAGCATGACTGCGCCCCCCATGCTGAGGATGAAACATCTTCTGGTGAGAACAACCTAAACACAAAACTCTCTCTAGATCCCTGAGTGTGTGCTAACTTGATGGTCGGAGGGGTTTTCCGGCCACACACCGCCGGGTAGCTCACTGCCGTTGTGTTCGCAGGTCGATCGGACGAACAAAGAGCTTGGACGAAAGGAGTACGGGCATCACCGAATATTTGCTCCCCGTACGATATCCATTCCACAACAGCAATAGTGACAACCATCACCAAATTTGAAAAAAAAAAAAAAAACTAAAATTGGTTCCACGATTGCACCATTACAAAACTAAAACTCAAAAATAACACAACAATAGCAACAAGTGGCTGCTGCACACACAGAAGAGAAGAGAATGAAATGTTATGAATTGGGGTTTTGGTTTTATATATAAGAGATAGGATAGTATGTATCGGGGATGTATGAGATGAATATAGTCTAAGTTGTATACGACCCGGATCGATTTCAATCTGAAATTGTGAAGTGAAATCTAAAACCGATTCGCGGGAACGATTTCTCAATTTTCCAATCCAAAATTGGATCACGGATTCAAATATCCAATTTAAGCCTACAGGATTGGACTAAACCAGTTCGATTTGCGGATTTTACAGATTCCTTACTCAACCCTATGATAAACGTGCCACATGAAATGATTTTTTTTTTAATGTCGTATAAAAAATAATAAACATAGTATTACTAATATTTAAAAATGAGTAATGCTATACAAATAAAAAAATTCTTTTTTACATAATGATGTGGTTTATTGTAGATTTTTTATTTCAAAACAAAACATTAAATAGATTTATTTATAATTATATCGCTACATCATTTATATGAATTCCGTGTATAGAATTTTCCTTTAAAAAGTGTAGGAACACATAAGTCAATTATAAAAGAGGGCTTATTGAGACCCCCTCAAAACTTCCACCCCCACCATTCCACACACACGTGGGGGTTGGGGATTGGGCGAGAAGGGAAAAATAAAAAAGGACCAATCAAAAGCAAAGGAGGTCAAAGGAGGTGGGGAGAAAGAGGGTCTTAAACATTTATGATTATAAAATGAGACATAAATTTATTACATTAGATAGGTCATATCTTTTTGTGACGCTCACATTTATGTAAGAGATTTGTATTTAATTTTATAATTAATTTTAAAAAATTATAAATAAATGAAACAGTCTAAATATAAATGTACTAAATTTTTTATTTTATTTTATTTTTTGTACAGTCTAACACACAAAAATAACTTTTAGCAAACACAAGAAAGACTTGCAATATACACACAAGAAACTTGCACTCCCATGAAAATGAAATTATTATTTTTACTATCTAACTAAAGAGCAATACTATACATAAAATCATTTCCTACTTCCTTTTCCCACCTCTAGACCTACTCACTATTGAAATCCGCATTTATAAATCCATATAAGACCTGCTCACTTTGTATTTTGGAAGTAAAAAAAAAAATTAAAAATTAAAAAATGATTATAAAATGTAATTTTTTGGGTTTAAATAAAATAAGTCTTAATATTTTATTTTGTTGTGGTTACTTAAACCTGAGGGGTGAAAGTAGCTAGGGTGCTCGCGGATTGGGTTGGGTATGACTTTTTATTTGTCATCCATTCAAACTTAGATGAATTGAGGAAAATCAATTTGCATCCATCCGCTTAGTTAACGGATGCAGATTGAATGAGCCATGCAGATTGACGAGTGGATATAGATTGATTTGACATTTGAGCTTTATTGTTTTAGCATTTTTCGAACTAGTTTCTCGCAATTATTTACTATTTTGGGCCTAAACTTTTTATTTTTCATTTTTTATAAAAATAAAGGTCCAACATTCCTATTTCATAAATACCAAATATCATTATTCATAAATACCAAATACCAAATATCCTATCTCTAACACAACACACATGAAAATGTTTGAAAGCCCAACAAAATTTTCACAATTTCACTTATAATGATATGAAATAAAAAGTGTTAACTTTTAATTTGTTACATATTCAATTATGTAAGGTTTTACTTCCTTACCACATTATTGGGGGTGTATTTGAAAATTTTCAATGTGAATTTTTAATATTACTCATAAAAGTATAATATCATTTTATTAAGGTGTTTTAATTTAAGATTAGATTGAATCGCATGACGTTCCATTAACTATCTATTTAAACTTAGACGAATTAAAAAAAATCCATCTAAATTTATCTATTCAGACTATTAAAATTGTCCATTAATAATGAATTGTTCTAATAATTCAATTTTAACGAATCGGTGGGATGTTTGCGAACCCAAGCCGCAACAAAATTACCATGGTGGAAAATATTAAAGAAGTGGAGCTTACTATACTGATGAGAATCAGTCCCACACATGGGGACCCCTCTGGAAACCAATCAGCCAGACTAGGACTTAGCTGTCGAACCCCACTTGACAATTCACACTGGATTTTTTTTTTAGAACCAAATTCACATTGGGTTGTGTTGTGTACACAGTTTCCACCACCCCATGTTTTCCTTCCCTTTCCTCCAACTAGTTTCAAAGTTCAAAACTTCAAACTTCAAAAATCTCCCAGGTTGGAGAAGTAGATTATGGGGTGGAAAATGCTGTATTTCTTTGATAAATGTTTTCTTTAGTCCAGTTTTTTTTATTGGTGAAAAACTTTTAATTTTTAAATTAACTTGAAATTCAATTTTTTTAATAAAAAAAATTAGATCAAGTTGTAAAAAAGTAGTAGTAGAGTACTTTTTCAAATTTGGTTTATAAAAAAATCTTGCTAATCACTAATCTTGAAATGCTAATGATGGTTAAAATGTAAAGAGATGATTACATGCAGGTGAGAAAAGGAAAAAAAAAAATATTAATATATAGAGAGATGTAAATAACATTTCCACGTCTATAATCTTTTATTTACACCCTAATGCAAACACACTTAGGCTTCGTTTGGGAAGCCATGGTTTGGGCTTTTTTGGTTATTTTAGCCACAAAAAACAAAATAGGCTATTTTAGCCATAACAAACAAAACATCACATCCAACCCATAATTATTACATTCTTCTCTCACAAAAAAACTCAAAAAAGCCAAAAAGTCCTTCCCAAACCAAGCTTTTAAGCCCAGGCTAAAATAGCCAAAAAAGCCAAAAAGCCAAAAAGCCAACCCACTTCCCAAACGGAGGCTTATGCTTTGATGGATTTATAATTTTTTTTGTCTTTCTTTCACTTACATCATGTAGTTCCTTCAAATTTAAAAGTCAAATAAGGACAAAAAAATATTTAAAACCTCAATGCATATTTTACTTTATTTTTGTACACTTTTTTACATATTCAAGCTTGATTTGGCATTCAGTTAAACAAAGGGCAATTAGGGGTTTTGAATTATAACTAACTTTTCTCTCTTACAAAAAATTAATTATAATTAATTTTTAATTAAAAAATTAATTATAATCATCTTTTCAAAATAATTCTTACTTATCAGTGGGGGTTGGGAAATTATATTACAAATCAGTGAATTTTATTTTTTATTTTTAATTATAAGGCAAATGAATGAAACAACTTTAATTATAAAGATGGAAAAATTGCTCTCCCGCGCAACTCACCACCCTTTTTTTCCTTTCATTTCTATAACTGTTTCTGACAACGCCTCTCTCTCTCTCTCTCTCATCCTTTCTTCCTGCTGTCCTTTCTTTCTCTCTCTTTCTTCTTTTTTTTACGACAATGCTACGTAGCTCAAATTTTGTGGCTCAAAAGTGGCTCAAATGGCCAAAACGACGTCGTTTTGAGTACAGAACAACATAAAAATGGCCAAAACGACGTCGTTTTGGCCATTTGAGCCACTTTTGAGCCACAAAATTTGAGCTACGAGACATTTTCTTTTTTTTTATTAGTACTTTGTTTTCATACAATTTAAAAAAATATGTATAATTTTTAATGAATAATGCTTGGGACCCCCTTTTGGAGGTCACCCCCTCACCCCCTCACCCCCCTTTGCCACGTGGCAGGGGTGATTGGAGGAGCAGGAAAAAAAAGAAAAAGAAAAAGAAAAGATAACCAATGAGAGAGAGAGGGGGTCAAAGGGGGTAGGGGGAAAAGGGGGATGAATCATTACTCATTTTTAATATATAAATTTAATTTTTATAAAATTAAATATCATTGAAAAGATATTAATAATATCCATAAAATATGACTAATATTAAATATATAATTTTAAATTTTAAAATAAATAAAAAATACACTATTTTTAAAAATTACATAACTAAAATACAATGAAAAGTACTAGAGACGGCAATAAAATTACTTCCTCCGTCCCAAAATATTAGTCCTTTATTCTATTTTTCATTGTCCCAAAATATTAGTCCCTCTTTATAAATCAAGTACAAAAATAATGTAAATTTCCTATTTTTTCCTTCTTTTAAATTAATAAACAATTTAAAAAGTACAATTATAACATTGATATTCCCAAAAAATGTACTATAAAAGGGTAATTTTGGAAAACCAACTTTTTTCAAATGCAATAAGTGTACTATCAAAAAAAGTTAGATTCCCCAAAAGGGACCAATATTTTGGGACGGAGGGAGTACTAAATACTCACATGGGTATGGACCCACACGAGTGTGGATTCCACATTTATGTGAGTGTTTGTTTGGTAAAAAATTTAATCAGTGTGTTTGATTTTAGTTTTCTAAATTTAATTTTTTAAAAATTATTTTTTTTATTTTTCATGTTTTTTTTATTTTTAGTAAATATTTTTTAAATTTCAAGCATTTTTTTTACTTTTTTAAATGCACCTTACTTAAATGTATCTAAAAAGTAAAATATTTCTGAAAAAATATTTTAAAATTAATAAATACACAAAAATATAAACTGAATTTTCGTATTTTTTTCTACATTTTTGGTATTTAGTAATTTTTTTTAAAAAAAAAATCATGAAAATTATACTTTTTTAATTGTATTTATCTTAGGTGTGTCTAAAAATTAAAAAAAATGATTAAAATATTAAAAAATTCAGTAAAAACAAAAAAATACGGAAAACAAGAAAGTATAATTTTTTGAAAAGTGTTTTTCGAAAGGGGATTTTTTTTTTAAGGTCCATGGTATTAAGATTTTATAGTATAAATGGCACTCATTATTTTTATAATGTTTAAGGTCCCTCAACATCGATCTAGAGAAAATTCGATCTAGAAAATTTCTCTAGATGAATTTTTTCTAAACTTCATAGAGAAATTCTGGATCACAGAGAAATTCTAATTCACGGAGAATTTCTCTGGTCGAATTTTCTATGAACTTCACAGAGAAATTCTGGTTCACAAGGCTTCATTATTATTGAGAATTTCTTTGGACTACAAATTTGAATTGTTGAGAATTTCTCTGGACTATAATTTGTAATTTATTGTAGGGTGCATTCACAAGGCTTCAAAATTTCTCTACTTTGTTCTTACCTGATCCAGAGAAAATTCAAAGCACTCTAGAGAAATTCAAAATTTCTTTGCTTTGTTCTTACCTGATTCAGAGAAAATTCAAACCACTCTAGAGAAATTCAAAATTTCTTTACTTTGTTCTTACCTAATCTAGAGAAAATTTAAACTACTCCAGAGAAATTCTTTGATAGCCTTTATCATCATCATCATCATCATTATCATCTTTCTACATCAAATAAGCAACTGTAGCAGCACACTCAACATCATCAAACTCCGACAATCAATTCCACCCACCTCTTCCATCCGCTTCCTTGAAATCCCCTTTAATAGCTCCGACAATGGCCTTCCTCCTTGCTTCGAGAACACCGATGTCCTCTCTTACACCCTCGTCATCCTATTCCTCGAAGCCTCAACTTCTCTCAAACTCGCCTTCACATCCCTCCTCTCAGATCTCATCCACGCCGGACTTGGGCTTAAATTGCACTTGAAACTTCTCTTTTTCCGAGGCGCTTCGTCGAAGTTGAGTCACCATTTTTAGCGCATCAAAGAATGCCGAAGAGGCGGCGAAGATGTGGTCTGATCCAAACGCCAGAGAAGAGACAGAATGGTAAATTGAAAAATCCAGTGCCATTGTGTAGTACTTTTCCAACAGTGATGGCCTCATGGCCTTACATTGTGGCCGAATCCTAGATATTGTCTGGGAAGGGATCGAAATGGAGTAGGTGAGAGCAATAGGATGAAAAAAGTGTAGAGAAAGAGATTAGGGATGGACTAGAATTTTGCAGAGAGACTTGGGTCCATATAAGAGAGAGAAAGTGTGAGTTTAGAATTGAGGGACTTTACACATTATAAAATTATACGGTAGATTTCTTCCATTACTAAAAATGGGAGAAGGACCTTAGACTAATTTTTCCTTTTAGAAAACTCAAACCAAGCAAAGTGAATAGTTTTCTTAGTGTCCCTAACATTACTCAAATATAATTAAAGTTTGTGCAAATAATAAGACTATCTAAAATTATTTAAATAAAAATATATTATTTAAGTCTTTAAGTAAAAATGTAACAATTAAAATGACACAGTTATGCTGAGAGTGGTAAAAAATAAAAAATAAAAAAAAGTAGCACACTCTGTTTTGTTATTTTTTAGAAATATATTTAAACTAGTTCGGTGAAAATAAATAGAAAAAATATTAACTCAAATTATACAATTAAAAAAATTCAAACATACAAATATTAAAAAAAAAATTTGTTCAAAAAAGATAGAACTAAAAATTCAACTAAATATTTTGTATTTCAACTTTAATAATAGTTACAAAAAAAAAAATTAATCGTGCAATATATTTCAACTTGATAAATAGTTATAAAAATAGCAAAAAGTAGTCAAAATAAAGAAAAATTCTCGCAGTATAGTACAGTTTTTAAAAATATTTGTGCAGGATGCAAGTCTAATTTGTATCTGAGTGCAAGTTCAATTTGTATAGGGTGCAAGTCCAGTCTGTGTGGGGTGCAAGTCCAGTTTGTGTGACATACAAATTGAATTTGTGTGGGGTGTAAGTTGAAACTGTGTGGGGTGCATGGGGAAATTCTATTTCTACACACTTAATTACCTAAGTGCACATTTTCTCTCAGTATACACATTTATTAATTTGATTATTAATATATTTTCTCAATCCACATACTGAAAGTTACAATTATATATTTCACTCATAATCATTGTACACACACCACTCAACCCTCCTTTTTACACACTCGTTGAGTGACCTTGCTTCCAAATTTGTAGACCCATGTGAAGACCATTCAAGACCACAGTGTGAAGTAAAGACAAAATCCTCCATTGAAGACCCTATTGAACCTCTATTAAAAATACCATTGACAACCCTTCAAAATATTATTGAAGATGAGGCATCTTTCCATTTTGTTATTGCATTTATCATGTTGTTATTGCATTTCCTATTTCTAGATCTCTGTGCACGCCAGGGGTGGGTAACGGTTTATCCGATCCTCAAAACCCGCCCAACCTACATATAAATGTGCAATTTTGCAGACATAATGCGAACGGATACGGTTTGAAACATGGCATATTTGCAGGTTGCGGGTTTAACCTGCATCCGCAAGAACCTGCCCACACTTTTTTTTTGTTTTTTTGTATATATATTTATTATTATTATTAATCTTAACCGTTGATTTCAATCCTAGATTTTTACCCAAAACAAAACAACTTTTATTCTTTCAATTTACTCTAGCATTACATTTGCTAATAGTATTATATATCAATTGAAATTGAATAAATACTGATCATATTATTATTGTTTCATAACTAAACTTGTCTTGGATGAAGTGTGAATTGGAATTTTAAATTCCTTAATGAATATAGAGTTCTAGTTTAGGATTTTGAAATATGTGCTTGTGCTTGTTTATGATTTGATTTAGGATTTTGAATGATTTGTTTGTGTTACGAATTGATTTATAAGCTTTAATTCATTAATTATTAATGTTGGAGCATTTTAGAAAATGGGGAGAAAAGGGCCCAAAATAAATATTTAAAAATGGGGGGGGAAAAGGCTCAAAAATAAATTTTTGAAAAAAAAAGTCCAATTCGCAAACCGTTCGTAACCGCTCGCACATCCGCAAACCTTATACACACAAACTGCAAACTACGTTGTAGGCGGTTGCGGGTTGACTTTTTCCCGAACCGCATAGATGCAGACGAGTCCAAACTGATTCGCAAACCGTCCAAATCCGAACCGTGGACACCCCTAGTGCAAGCCATTGCCATAAAATCCTCGTTTTTTTTTAATAATGTTTTTCGGTTTGGGAATTTTGAAATTGGTTTTCCGAAATTATACATTTAATTTGAAATTTAACTTCCGAATAAAAGTGATTAGTTTGACAAATTTGTTCTGAAAAAAAAAATAAAAAAAACTTTCAGCAGTTGATGTTCAAACATAATAAAATATTTGACAGTTGATGTCAGAATATAATGAGATAATTTGGACTGGTTGTCGGACTGAAAACGACAAAAGGAAAAAAAAATTCTGTACGAAAAAATTAACCTTTTCATCAGTAATAGAGTATAAATCTAGAGATTAAAGCAATATGAGAGTTGTTATGAGAGTATTGCTTTACAAGCAATAGATGAGTATAGAATGTGTAGCAAGCAAAGTAAGAACAATAGAAAAATTAGGATTTAGATTTTTTTTACTCAAAAGGAGTACATTGAGATTTTTTTTTTTTTTAAAAAAAGATGCGTATAGAGAATATTTTCATATAATATTATGAGTGCTAATGGATGTCCATTATGGTCATTTTAATTTCGGGTATAATTGTCATTAAAATAATATTTCATTAAGTGCGTGTACTGAGATAATTAGGTATGTAGAAATAGAATTTCCTAGGTGCAAGTCCAGTTTGTGTGAGGTGCAAATGTGGGGAATTTACAAAATATCAACAGATCGGGCTTGCACCCTACACATTCTCGACTTGCACCCCACACAGATTCAACTTGCACCTCACACAGATTGGGCTTGCACCTTACACAGACTCAACTTACACTCCATATAGATTCAACTCGCATCCCATACCTTTATACATATTGAACTTTCACTCGGACACACTTGCACCCCACACAAATATTTTTAAAACTGAAATATACCATGTGAATTCTTATTTTTTGACGAATTTTTAATATTTTTTATAACTATTTATAAAATTAAAATATATTGTGTGATTAAATTTTTAAAAGTAATTTTTGTAACTAGTTTCAAAGTTGAAATATATAATATTTGGTTGAATTTTTAAATTTTAGCTTCTATTTTTTTTTCTAAGAAAAATTAAAAATAGTTTGGTTAAAAAATATCATTTTCATTTTCATATGATTCTTTTTTCTTTTTGAACAAAAATAATATTTTTAATATTTGTATCTTTGATTATTTTTATTTTTAATTGTATGATTTGAGTTAATACTTTTTCTATTTATTATTTTCTAACTAGTTTACATATATATATATATATATATATTTAAAATATATATTTTCAAAATATGACAAAACAGAGTGTGTTACTTTTAATTTTTTTTATCATTTACGCTCAGCATAATTGCGTTGATTTAATTGATATATTTATACTTAGAGACTTAAATAATATTTTTTATTTAAGTAATTTTAGATAGTTTTATTATCTATACCAACTTTAATTATAATTTAGTAATGTAATTTTTAAAAATAGTGTATTTTTTATTTATTTTAAAATTCAAAATTATATATTTAATATTAGCCTCATTTTAAAGATATTATTAATACTATTAATTTTATAAAAATTAAATTTATATATTAAAAGTTATAGTACATGTTTTTTTAAAAATAAGTGGGGAAAAAAAAGACAAGAGAGAGAGAGAGGGCACTACCAAATAGAGAGAGTGATAGGCTTTTTTGGTTATTTTTGACTATTTTAATCACAAAAGATAAAATAAATTTTGTAAGCTTTTTTGGCTAAAATAACCAAAAATTTTCCCACTGTGGTGAGTGGCACGTGAGAACAATTTTCCCACCTTGTATTTAAAGTTGTTTCATTAATTTGTTTTGTAATTATAAAAAGATTCCCACTAATTTATGGTAGGACAAATTACATTAACGATCCCTATAGTTTGAGACTTGTGTTACTTTAGTTCTTTATTTTTTAATTGTGACATAGTTAACTCTGAACTTTGAATCTTGTTCCAAATAAGGACAATTAAAGATATCATTGCTTAATTTTAAGGGCAAAATCGTCAATTTGATAAAATATAAACTAATTTGACAAAAATAAATGTCAAAAAACTATTTTTGAATTTTAAAAAATTATTTCTACCCACTAAAGATAAAATTATGTAAAATTAATAAATCTTTTAAACATTTTTTTTTTATTTTGCCAAATTAATTTTTATTATGTGTTTAGATGATGATCATGTAATGAGTGGTTGTTTTTATTTTCATTAAATTAGTTTCTATTTTTTCAAAAGTCAAATATGACGGTAATTTTGATATCGTTATTAAATCAATCCATTAAATTAAAAAATCCAAAATTAAAAGTATTTTATATATTAAATATATCGATTACACATTAAGATCTTAACCACCACCACCCATTACATGACCATCTAAACATATAATAAAAACTAATTTGATAAAAATAAATAAATAAATGTCCAAAAAATTTATCAATTTTACATAATTTTATCTTTGGTGTGTAGAAATAATTTTTTAAAATTTAAAAATATTTTTTGACATTTATTTTTTGTCAAATTAGATTATATTTTATCAAATTGACGATTTTACCCTTAAAATTAAGCAATTGTATCTTCAATTATCCTTATTTGGAACAAGATTCAAAATGTAAGGTCAAAGGTGTTACAATTGAAAAGTTAGGAACCAAAATGACATGAGCCCAAACTGTAGGGACTATTTGTGTAATTTGCCCTTTATAGTATAATTTCTAAACCCTCACTGATAAATAATTGCCCCTAAAAAAATCACATTTTTTATTTTATTTTTTTTCAAATTTATATAACCATTATTTATTTATTTACTGTTCTGGTCCTGTAGAAGAATCTAAAAAGTTAGAAAAAAATCACCTGAAAAAAAAAAAGAAGCTAACAAAAAAGTCAAAAAAACACCAACTTGTTTTGGCTTTTTGTTGTATTTTTTAATGAATTTTTTCTTAAAATCTTCAAAAATAAAAAAAAAAAATTATTACACTTTGGAGGACATTTTCGGAAATTTTTACACTAAAAAGTTGGAAATTTTTTCTTAAAGTATTACACTTTTATCTTTTATTCGACTAGACGAACTACAAAAGTAAAATAAAAAAGAGGAAATGTGTGAAAAGTCCATTTTAAAGATGGTATAAAATATTAGGCCTCTGTTTGGGAAGTGGGTTGACTTTTTGACTTTTTGGTTTTTTTGGTTATTTTAACCTGGGGCAAAAAAGTCTGGTATAGGAAAGGCTTTTTGATTTTTTTGATTTTTTGACTTTTTGGTGAGGTGGCTTCATGTTAAATTACAAAACTGCCCTTCTACTATTTTTTGTAAAATGGACCTCATTGCCTCTTTTGTCCTCCACGTCAGATTAGCCATGAATGGACCGATTATTTATTTATTTATTTTTTTTGTAAATGGTTTTTTCAAGGGGTTTTTTTATTTTGATTTTGATTTTAATTTTAATTTTTTTTTTCATTTTCTGTAAAATGATAAAAAGTGAGGTTTTATTTTATTATCCTGTATATTTTAATTAATTAATTTATTTTTTTTGCAAATGGTTTTTTCATGTGTTTTGTATTTTAATTTTAAATTTTTTTTTAAAAAAATAATCCTAATTTTAATTTTAAATTATAATTTTAAAATAATAATAATAATTTTAATTTTAATTTTAATTTTAAATTTGAATTTTAAAATAATAATACTGCTAATAATTTTAATTTTTAGTTGTATTTTATTGTCCCGTGTATTTTAATTTTTTTCATTTTATTTTCAAAAATGAGTTTTCATGTTTATATTTATTTGTAAATTACGTGGCGAATGGTAAATTTAAGTTTTTATGTTTTTTTTATAAATATTTTTGAATGAGGCGTATTTTTGTCCTTATTTTTTTTTAATTAACGTTTTTGTCATTTTTTTATTTGTACACATTAATTTTTTTTATTTATTTGTAAATTATGTGGCAAATGGTAAAAATTTATTTGTAAAAATTTAAATCATTTAAAATGTTAATATTTTAAATTTAAAAACAACTCTATACTCAAATCGTAACTAAACACATAAAATAAAACTCAAGTAATAAATTATTTTTAAAACTTATAACCAAACACATAACTTGAAACTCCATACTACTTTCACAACTCTGCACTCAAATCATAACCAAATACATAACAAAAAAATTCAAATATTTAAAACTATTTTTATGAAATAGAGTTTGAATTTATTTTTATAAAATATTTTAACAAAAAACAAAAAATGTTTTTAATTTTTGTTTTTTCAACTTTCTTTGTTTTTTCTGGGAAAATGTGTTTTTTGGGATTTTTTTTTTTTTGTGTGCTGCTGCATGCCCCTCTTTCATGAAGGATAGTTTCGTAAATTTCCCTTAGCGTTTCTTCTTGCCAAGCAGTTGTGGCTTTTTTGTCCTTTAGTGGCTAAATAAGCCTCTTTTGTCATTTAGTGGCTAATTTAGCCTCCACCAACCTTCCCAAAGGATGTCTAGGTCTCATGTGTATTTTTCTTTAGTGAGAAGTAAACTCTTTGTGAAATATTGTGGTGAGAAGTACATTTTATTATTTTGGAGGACATTTTGTCTTCACTTTTATCCTTTAACCTATTTGTTGATTTTTTTTATTTGTTCATTTTTTGAACCTATCTTTTGAAATATTTTTTATCTATTCAATTGTTTTGAACCTATCTGTTTAATTTTTTCAATCTCTCTGTTGAAATTCATCAAGCCTATTTTTCCTATCTGTTGAAACTCACCAATTCTATTTTTTCCTATTTGTTGAAAGTTTACCAAACAAATTATATGTTGAATATCTCCGGCCTACTCAGATTTGAGTTCCTTTATCTGTTGAATTTTTTTTCTTTCTATCTGTAGAAATTGATTGCACACATAGATATATATAGATTTTTCCTATCTATTTAATTTTTAAATTTTTTTTATCTATTTAAATTGTGATATATATACACATATATATAGAGAGAGATAGATGATATGTTTTGCTCCACAAAAAAAAAAAATGAAAAGAGAGATGATCTGTTTAAATTTTTCAACAAAGAGAGAGATGATCTGCCGCCGTTATCTTCTTTCCAAACCTCTATTGTCTAATTGCTGAAGTATTCTACTCTCGTAAAACCTAGAATGGTTTTAGAACTCAATTGAAACGTAAGGCAATCTTTGAGACTTCCTCGTCTATGGGTTCAACAAAACCACAGTATCCAAGGCATTCGACAAACAAACCAAGCCATTACAAAAACCCCATACCTTAGTTTCATAATCCTAACGCCTCAAAGGATGGTGATCAAGCTTCACGGCCTCCAAGGAAGTGCCATCAAGCAAACCAAAATCAACAGCAAAAAGATGATTATCTCTCAGAATGAGGTAAAGATTAGACTTGGTTTCAATCGATCGATTGACATAAAGTTTGACGAAAGCGGATTTGTCAATAAGGGCACCCCATGGAGTGGATATGGATCTGAATCGAAGAAGAGGCTCGACGGGCAATCGAGAGAAGATGTCGGTGTGATTTCCTTTAGAAGATGAGACATCGCATTAGGGTTTTGAGTTTGTGATGTCAGAGAGATAGAGAGAGGGAGAGAGAGAGAGAGAGAACATGTTATTGACAAAGATATATATATATATATATATATTTCACTTACTGTATATATCTGTGTGAATGAGAAGACAAAGATGATGAAGAAGAATAGAAGAAAGAAGGCAGATCTGTAATGCAAGTAAGGGAGAGAAAGATAGAGGATAAAGAAAATGGGTTGTATAAATATCATTTTGAACAGATAGAGGTGTGAATCCAAACAAATAAAAAGACAAATAGAGAGATAAAAGATTAGTGAGTTTGTAGAGACAGACAAATAGAGAGAAAGAGAAGAAGAAGAGAGAATTTTTTGACAGATAAAACAAAAATTTTGAACAAGTTAATTCAAAAAGATATAGTGATCGTTGAAAAGAGTATAGTAGATAATGGTTAGTTTGGTCATTTTGTAGAAACTTATCCTTATGGACTTAATATTTTAACACATGGACCTTTAGACAAAGAAAATCTAAATTTAGATTTATCACCTAAGCACCCATTAAAAAATTACTCAATTGAATGAACTAGTAAAGTATAAAAAAAAATTAAATAAATTAAAAAAAAATACAAATTCATTATAAACGATAAAAATTAACAAAAAAACACTAAAAAAGTTAATTTCAAAGACTCACTCAAAATACATGTTTTATACAAAATAAATATTTTATACATTTTTCAACTTCAACCAACGCCTAAAGAATAGTGGTTAGCATTACTTATTTATTTATTTATTTTTTTTGTAGCGACATATTAGATAAGACTTAAGACTTGGCTTTATTTGGTTTAG
This sequence comes from Camellia sinensis, assembly GCF_055761805.1. Taxonomy (NCBI): domain Eukaryota; kingdom Viridiplantae; phylum Streptophyta; class Magnoliopsida; order Ericales; family Theaceae; genus Camellia; species Camellia sinensis. The sequence continues at coordinate 147,125,228 of NC_138970.1, forward strand.
TTTGATTTTGTTGCGACATATTAGTATTTGGTGTCATCGATTAATAATTTTAGAGACACTAGTTAGGGCTAGTTTGGTTTGACAATTTTTTTTAATTAATTATTTTATTTTTATTTTTATTTTTTAAAAAATACTTCATCCATACAATTTTTTTCCCATAAACTCTCGAATGATCACTACAAGAAAAGGGACTTTATAACACGGAAACATTTGTGACGGCAACTTACCGTCGCCGTCGCAAAAAGTAATTTTTTGCGACGGCACTACTTGCCGTCGCAAATGAATGGGGTTTTTAGCGACGACACCCTTTCTTGTTACAAAAAAGCAACTTTTTGCGACGGCAACAACTGCAGTCACAAATAATGTGCATTTTTTGCGACAGTAACCCCTGCTGTCACAAAGAAACACTACAAGAAAATACACCTTTGGCGACTAAATTTTTAGTCGCCAAAGGTCCGATTTTAGTCGCCAAATGTCAAAATTTCACTTTTCCAGACAAAAAAGTTTAGTCGCCCGTGTTGTCGCCAATAAACGGTCGCGAATGCCTTTGGCGACTAAAACACTGTTAGTCGCCAATATATATGTCTTCAGCGACTAAATATTTCGTCGCCAATAGTCAATTTCTGTATTGGAAATTATACCTTTGCCGACTAAACTTTTAGTCGCCAATAGTTCATTTTTATTTTATTATTAATACCTTTGGCGACCATTCACTTTAGTCGCTGAAAGTATTTTTAGAAAAAAAAAAATTTCGCCTCCGTTGCTCCCAACAGGTTTCGAACTTGCGACGTCCCTTTGCACACGCCAAACCCTTTGCACAACACTCCCTCCACTATGCCAGTACATCATCACATGATCATATATGCAATATATATTATTTATATACTATATTAACCGCAATTAATACAAAATAATATTTATAAATATAATTTTTTTAATTCAATATAATTTTTGTCAAAAAATAAATTATTTGTGACGGCATGAACTGTAGTCACAAATAAGAGAGTTTTTTGCAACGATAATAGGTGCCGTCGCAAAAAAAAGAAAAGAAAAGAAAAGAAAAAGCGAGACTGTTTTGATGAGACGGCATTACCGTCGCAAAAAACTGAAATTTTTGTAGTGTTTCACCCATTTTTTCATCTTCCTATCCCTCTTTATCTCTTTCTCTCTCACATTCATCTCTCGTATTTTTTTTTTTGTTTTCACTAAATTTTTTTAATTTTTTAAGTTTTTATTTTTATTTTTGAATACACCTAACATAAATACACTTAAAAAAAATATAAGATTTGTGAAAAAAATCTTTAAAAAATTCTCTTTCTCTTTCTCTTTCTCTTTCTCTTTCTCTTTCTCTCTCTCTCTCTTTTCCACACTGTGCTCGCGTTGCTCACTCTCTCCCTCCCCTCTTCTCGATTTACAGATCTCTCTCTTGATTTATCGATCTCTTTTTTTTTTCTCTCTCTCTCTCTTCTTTTTCAATCGCTTATCTCTCATTTCTCTTAATCACTTGTCGAACGAGAAAAAAGTCAAAAAATGAAATGGGCCTCTCTCTCTCTCGCTCATCTCTTTTCTTTTTCTCTCATCTCTCTCTTTTTCTCTCACTCATCACTCTTCTCTTTGGCTCACTCATTTCTTTACACTCTCTATCTCTCTTGCTCACCTTTCTTCTCTCTCTCTCTCTCTCTATCTCCCTATCTCTTTCTATGTCTCTATCTATATCTCTTGTTCATATCTTTTTGCTATCTCTCTCTCTCTCTCTCTCACTCTTCACTCTTCTCTCTAGCTCTCTCATCTCTCTTCGATCTCTATCTCTCTTGCTCATCTTTCTTCTCTCTCTCACTCTCTCTCTCTCTCTCTATATATATATATATCACTTGTTCATCTCTTTTTGCTGTCTTTCTCTCTCTCTTTCTCTTTGTCTATCTCTCACTCATCTTTTTTCTCTCTCTGTCTCTCTCTCTCTCTCACTTATCTCTTTCTCTGAGCCCATTGTTGTTGAAAGAGGAAAAAGTCAAAAAATGAAATGGGTCTCTCTCTCTCTCTCTCTTTCTCTTATTCTCTATGTCTCTTGCTCATCTCTCTTCTTTTTCTTATCTCTCTTCTCTATCTCTCTCACTCTCTCTTGCTCATCTCTCTTCTCTTTTTTTTTTATCTCTCTCTCTCTCTATATCTCTCTCGTTCATCTCTTTCCTTTCTCTCTCTCTCTTTCTCTCTCACTGATCATCTCTTGTTTCTCTTTCTTTTTATGTTTCTCTTTCTTCCTAGCTTTCATTGCGTAACAAAATGGACACGATGGTTTTTGGCAAAAAAATAAGTTTTTTTTTTTCGATGGCAACCTTCCCTCGTGGCAAATAAAGGTTGTCGGTGATGGCAATACCCCCGTTGCAAATAAAAAAACTTACTCCCTCCATCCCAAAATATTAGTCCCTTATTCCATTTTTTATTGTCCCAAAATATTAGTCCCTTTCCAAAAATCAAGAAATAAAATGATATGAATTTATTATTTTGCCCTTCTTTTAAATTCATTAATAATACAAAAAGTACAATTACAATTGATATTCTAAAAAAAATGTAATATCAAAAGGTAATTTTGAAAAATTAATATTTTAAAATATAATAATTGTACTATCAAAAAAAGTGTGTTTTAAGAAAGAGACCATTATTTTGGAATGGAGGGAGTAGTTAAACGCCATCGTTTCATTGTTTAGGGCTTGTTTGGTGACCATTTCGTTTTCAGTTTTCAATTTATATTTACAAAAATTTTAAAAATTGTCATAAAAATTTGTTCGATAATTTTTTTGGTTCATAAATAGTTGTTTCAGTTTATAAATTTAAGGAAAAAACGTAAACTCAAAAAATAAGTTTACGTTGGTTTTTAAACAGAAATTTAAAATTTTGACTAACAATTTTTTTTTCAATTAATTTTTTTCCCAATTAATTTTTTTCAATTATTTTGTGACAGTTATACTTGACGTCACAAAAAAAAAAAAAAAACTCAAAATCTTGTTCGCGCTCGTTCCCCCTTCCCTCAACGGAAAATCCCCAAATCTCAAATCCCTAATCTTTTGAACCAAATATCCCATCTCTCTCTTGTAAGAATTTATTCTTCATTAGGCTGTCATTGACTATATTTTGTTTGGTTTGTGAAAAACGGGTTGAAAGTGATTCAGACAGATTGACTGGTATGAGCCCAAAATTATTGTTGTGATCCATAAAGTTTTGGGCCACGGTCCATCTTGGTATGTTTATTATTTTATATGTGGATATGCGATATGGAGGTGTAAGGCATGTTTTAAGTTACTTGGGTTCGTTAATGGGAGGGCTCAGTAATTATTTTATTTAGGCCCAGTCCCCTCTCCTATCCTTATTAGGGTTTACATATATCTATATATGTAGATCAAAGGGTTGTCAGTCCCATTGAAAGACAACATAAAGATTAGGAGAAGGAGGAGAAGAGCTGGTTCTAAGGTTTTCCGATTGTAAATACCATCTTCTTTCAAAGAAGTAAAACTTAAGACAATGATGGAATCAAACGGTATGTATCTAAGTTTATATTTTAGTAGTTAATTATATTCATAGTGTTTTGATTTCTAGTATATAGATCCTATAATCTTACATCTCTCTCTATCTCGCGCGACTGTTTGCATGGCAGACGACGGCGTCGAGTGACGGCAGCAACAGCGTGAGATGACATCGAGCAGCGACAGACGACGGCATCGAGGGAGCAGCGTGAGACGGCGAGCAGTGGCAGACGATGGTGGTCTAGTGTTTGGTTGGTGATTGTGAGTCTTCTTTCTCATTCATAGTTCTTTAATCTCCCTAAAATATGTGCCATTTTTTTTGTGGATTAGGTCTTTGAGATCGCTGTTGAGCTTTTGTATTTGATTTGTTGAAATTCATTCCATGGTTTTAGCTATTTTATTTACATTTCTGCCTCTATTTGCTCATACTTGCATGTAGGTATTTTATTTGGTTATCATTTTAGTAATTTGAGTTAGATATGTTCATTTGACATATTTATAAATGTTCTTTCTAAGGAAACTGTGTCTTGTTTGTGAATACTCACTCAAACTTGAGTCACAAAATATGTGTTTGTAATTGGTAGTGAGTACTTCAGAAAGAAAAAATAAATAAATAAAGAAAGAAGAGTTATTTATTTATTTTATATCATATGTATGAAAAATGCTTAAGACCCCTAAAGTTTCACCCTAGATTTTCCCTAATGAGGTGGATTGTTGTATGTTTATTATTGATTTGTTTAGGTATCAATCAACCAACTAAAGCTAATACCAAACCCCTTGTCAGGTTAGGATGGGGATGGGTGAAATTAGGCGTCCTGTTTTAGGAGTCTCTAGTATTACTTGTGTATATAAATTATTATCTATTTGGTCATTTGAGCTATAGATATGTCCATTTGACATATAAAATGTACTCTTAAAGGCTATCACTCAAAATTTGACCCAAATTTGAGTGAAAACTTTATTTAGTATGAACCACCCCACCGGACAAACTCGTATTTAAGCATAAATTTGAGACCCAAAATATTTTCATGAAAATTTTAGGTCAGTGAGTGGAGGCTGTTTTAAGTGATTTTTATCCAAATTTAAGTTTGATATATAGTATGGAGTCAAGGATTGGAGATACCCCAATGAAACTGTCTTGTTTGTGAATATTCTCTTATCTCTCACAAACTTAAGTCTCAAATATATGTGTATGTAATTGGTAGCAAGTACTTCAGAAAGAAAAAAAAAAAGGTATTTTATATATTATATTATAACATATACATAAATTCATTTATTGTACATTGAAAATAAAATGGAGTGATCTCTTTTTGCTCCCTTCTACCCTATATCTCTACTTGTTTGCTTTTGATATGAAATGAAAGTACATGGTAAATACAGGAACATTACTCTTATTGCATCATTCTCTCCTGTGGTTAAAGAAAACTCATTAAGAAATTTTTAATTCTAATTTTTTTGTCTTTCCAAATTCATAAGCATAAAGGGAAATTTATAAGGGATAATTTTAATTCTAATTTTTTTATCTTTTCAAACTCATAAACTCATTAAGAAATTTTTAATTCTAATGACTAAGGGATAATTTTCTTTCTAAAATGATTTTAGCATCTCTTCTTTTGCTTTTCTCATTTCATATTTGCAAAACAATTCATCCCTAAGGAGGTTTAATTAATGACATATCAGTTAACCGCTAATTGTTAGTTCTTGGATTCTTCATGCGTGGGTGTGCCACTCCCACTTAGAGGTCGTTCACAATAGGATGACATATATGTGCATATTATAAAAAAATGCTTAAAAATAGATTAGCAGAATGAGATGGAATTCTCCAAATACTATTGTTGATGAGATATGTAATGAGCAGAAAATTTAACGTTGATTGCTATATCTGAAATATACAAATTTGACGATATTAATTTTCAATAAATTTTAGAGAACTTGGATATAACACATGATTTGTAGCTAAAAGATGGAAAGAATATTACTTCAATCACCACCGGAGAGCAAGAATTCTTAGATAGATCCACAAAAATAGCATTAAATGAAGCAAATCCATTGCATACGAAAGCTCCACGAAAATAGTATTAAATTTCCATTGCATTATGCTTGAGTCTTGACTGTAAAGTGACTAATAGTTCTTTGATCCAGGAACCACTTCATGATATTGTGGGTTTTAGAAAAGAAGCAGATGGAATCAGAATTGATGTGGCTCTTCAGTGGTGAGCAATTATTTCTTTATTTCTTCTTGTTGCATTTTTTTTCCCCATGAATCTCTTGACAATTTCTTCTTTCAAATTTATTTATTTTGGTCAATCCACAAGAAAATACAGAGACCACTTTAATAGATTCAGTCCATGTGTCACTCTTGCAATTGTAAGAATCTGAGTTCCTAGCTTGATTTCCAAAAGTGGCTCTTGCAATTGTAAAAAGGCTATATTATTAAGGGAGGGTTGTATAACTTGACCACCTAATTTTGGTGATGGGTTTTCTTAATTTTCCCTACTTGAGAGTCATAATAATTGTTGCTTAATTAATATGGAAGCTACTCTGCTTTCTCTGTATGGGGCTACATGGTTAGCTCAATGGCATCCTGACTCTTGAAGTCATTGTTTTTTAGGTTATTTATAAGATATCATCAAGAGCATGATTTGAAAAGGTTCTAAACATGAAAATTTGAATTTGCCATCTTAGAATGCAATTAGTAAATCTAGTTCCAGCTATATATGGTTGGCTGTGTGAATTATGTTTCACAATTTTGCATCTACAAGACAATAATGCCTTTGAACCCTTTCAGAACCACATTTGTGCAATTTTTCCCTTTTATTCTTGTTAGGCTATTGCACATCACAACTATGACCGAAGTATCTTGAGGGATAATCTTGACATGTTATAATCTAAAGTAATATATGGGTAAGAAGATTGGGTAACTGAAAAAACATGGTTATGAATTTAATTGCAATTTAATTGTAGTTAGAGCCAGATTGCACTCTAGACAAACTAGTTGAAACTTAGAATTCGAGGTGTTGACGCCCCAAAATCACCAAACGGCATCGGAGTAGCACGAAACTTGGCACACATGACTGCCTAGGCACGAGAGACTTGTGGGAGCAGACAAGACTGGAATCGGGTTCCCAGTTTGGGAGTTAGAGCCGAATTTCACTTTAGACAAACTAGTTTCTTAAGAAACTTAGAATTCGAGGTGTTAACGCTCCAAAATCACCAAACAGCATCGGTGTAGCATGAAACTTGGCACACATGACCGTCTAGGCACGAGAGACATGTGGGAGAAGACGAGACTCGAATCGGATTCCCGGTTTGGGAGTTAGAGCCAGATTTCACTCTACACAAACTAGTTTCTTAAGAAACTTAGAATTCGAGGTATTGACGCCCCAAAATCACCAAATGGCATCGGATTAACACGAAACTTGGCACACACGACCGCCTAGGCATGAGAGAGTTGTGGGAGAAGACGGGACTCAAATCAGGTTCTCGGTTTGGGAGTTAGAGCCGAATTTCACTCTAAACAAACTAGTTTCTTAAGAAACTTAGAATTCGAGGTGTTAACGCCCCAAAATCACCAAACGGTATCGAAGTAGCACGGAACTTGGCACACACGACCACCTAGGCACGAGAGACTTGTGGGAGAAAACGGGACTCGAATAGGATTTCCGGTTTTAGAGTTAGAGTCAATACAAATTAGTTTCTTAAGAAACTTAGAATTCGAGATGTTAACGTCCCAAAATCACCAAACGGTGTCGGAGTAGTGCGAAACTTGGCACACACGACCGCCTAGGCATGAGAGACTTGTGGGAGAAGATGGGACTTGAATCAGATTCTCATTTTGGGAGTAAGAGTCGGATTTCACTCTAGACAAACTAGTTAAAACTTAGAATTCGAGGTGTTGATGCCCCAAAATCACCAAACAACGTCAAAGTAGCACGAAGCTTGGCACAAACGACCACCTAGGCATGAGAGACTTGTGGGAGACGACGAAACTTGAATCGGGTTCCCGGTTTGGGAGTTAGAGCCGAATTTCATTTTAGACAAATTAGTTTCTTAAGAAACTTAGAATTTGAGGTGTTAACGCCCCAAAATCACCAAACGGTGTCAGAGTAGCACGAAACTTGGTACATACGGCCGCCTAGGCATGAGAGACTTGTGGGAGAAGACGAGACTCGAATCAGATTCTCGGTTTGGGAGTTAGAGCCGGAATTTACTCCAGACAAACTAATTTCTTAAGAAACTTAGAATTCGAGGTATTGACGCCCCAAAATCACCAAACGGCGTTGGATTAGCACGAACTTGGCACACATGGCCGCCTTGGCACGAGAGAGTTGTGAGAGAAGACGGGACTCGAATGGGGTTCCCAGTTTGGGAGTTAGAGCCTGATTTCACTCTAGACAAACTAGTTTCTTAAGAAACTTAGAATTCGAGGTGTTAACGCCCCAAAATCACCAAACGGCGTCGGAGTAGCACAAAACTTCGCACACACGACCACCTAGGCACGAGAGACTTGTGGGAGAAGATGAGACTCGAATTGGATTCCCAGTTTGAGAGTTAGAATCGGATTTCACTCTACACAAATTAGTTTCTTAAGAAACTTAGAATTCGAGGTGTTGATGCCCCAAAATCACCAAATGGTGCCAGAGTAGCACAAAACTTGGCACACACAACCGCCTAGGCATGAGAGACTTGTGAGAGAAGACGAGACTCGAATTGGGTTCCTAGTTTGGCAGTTAGAGTCGAATTTCATGCTAGACAAACTAGTTCCTTAAGAAACTTAGAATTTGAGATGTTGACGCACCAAAATCACTAAACGGCATCAGATTAGCACGAAACTTGGCACACACGACCGCCTAGGCATATGAGACTTATGGAAGAGGACGAGACTCGAATCGCGTTCTCGGTTTAGGAGTTAGAGTCGGATTTCGGTCTAGGCAAAATTATTTACTTATCTTTATAATTGTATAGTAGTTAAATTTTTATATTTTTTTGTAATTAATATATTAACACATAATTATATTGTCACTAATTATTTTTATTTTTTATTTTCAGATATTTTCCAAGTAGGAGTTTGCTTCTTGTGGAATGCATGCCTGTGAAAAAGGTGACTAACTTTTGTTTTGGTTACCCACGGAGAATGATGAGGAAAACTTTTAATTTTGGTTTATGTTATTTTGAATTATGAACAACTTTATTTATTTAAATATTTTATATATATATATATATATTATGGAACATTGTGTAGTGGGGTAATTTTATTGATGTGTAGTTATGGATGCAAGAATGTTTTTATTATGGAGAAATTATTATTTCTATACATGAATTTTTATATTATTATGCAATTTTTCAATTGTTTTTTATTTAATACAAGTAATTTTAATATTTTTAATAATTATATTGCAGGATTTTTTTTATTTATTATTTTTTGCTACGGCACCACACTGTCGCAAAAAAAAAGGAGGTAATTTTAATATTTTTAATAATTATATTGTAGTTTTTTTTTTGCAACGGCACTACACCATCGCAAAAAAAAAAAAAACATTTGCGAAAACATTAGTTGCCGTCTCAAATAAGACTTTTAGCGACGGTAAAACAGTGCCGTCGCAAAAGTTCTCACTTTTTTATATATTATTAGTGATAGTAAAATGCCGTCGCAAAAAACAACAATTGCCATCTTAAAAAAAAGGCAAAAGTTTTTTTAACGCCCTCTATTGTGACCCCCCATTTGCCGTTGCTAAAAGTCATTTGCCATCGCTAAAAGTTTTTTGAGACGACATTAAGAGTATTAGCGACGGCATTTTGTCGTTGCAAAAACTTGAATTTTTTGTAGTGGATGTTGCAAGAAAAGGATAAATTAATGACCCACGTTCCTACACTGCCGTTTTCTCTCAAAACCTTCCAACCAATCTTGCCACGTCATTGGGGCGTTTGTGGGAGGGGATTTTTTTATGGATGCAACACTACTATTTTTTTTTTTTGATTTTTAGTTTAAGATCCCTAGTAATATTGTTTTTTAGAAAGATAAAGACAATAAATTTTCTATATTAGTGGTCCGACAAAACTCAAGGTGACAAAAATACCCCCACTACACTTTTTTAACTATTTGAAAATTTGAAAATTCTATAACCTTTTATCTAGATCTCATTTTTTTTATAAAATTTATATTTTTGGAATCGTTTCATCAAGATCTGTAAAATAAGATTAATGATGGATACAAAATTTTAAAAAGACAAATCGGTGAAATTTCGGTTGGTCATTGAAATTTCGATAACTAAGTCACTCTAAGTTAGTGAAATTTCAATGACCGAGTGTAACAACCACTACCTTAATTACTTGCTAAATTATGTGATTAGTCTTGATTATGTGTTCTATGTTAATTATGTGCCATGTGTTATTTGTCTTATAGTTCTATGAACAGATGCATGATGAATATGAATAAACCTGTCTACATTAGTAAACCATAAGGTTAGAATTTAATATTTTAAAAAAGAAATTAGAGATTGATTCATCGTAGTATGTTTCAAGTTGGCGTAAAGAAAATTAGATTATGATGGCAATTAAGTGAACTTGGTTATGAATTTAAACTTGGAATTAATTAAGAATTATAGCAATGAGTTAGTCAATTAATAAAATAAAATAAAACAAAAAGGAAATAAGATTTGGTAGGTTTTGTAGAGAAATTGAGAGAGAGTTCTAGAGACTGAGAGAGAGAGAGAGAGAGAGAGAGAGAGAGAGAGAGAGAGAGAGAGAGAGAGAACCCTAGAGTTCAAGAAGAAGAAAAAATGGGGATCTAAGGAAATCTTCACAAATTCAACTATCTAAGGTAAGAATCCTCCTCTAATTTTATGAATCTAAGTTGTATAACTCATGAAATCATAGAATCTAAGTTGAGTACATTGGGCCATATGAAATCATTGAGAAAATAAATCTAGTAGCGCACCAACTGGCTCTTCCTCCTAACATAGAGCATATGCATAACATGTTTCATGTTTCAATATTATGGGATTATCTCTGGGATCCTTTTCATGTTATTGAGCCTACCCATGTACTTTTGAGTGATGATTATACGTATGAAGAATGGCCCATTCAGTTTGTTGACTGCCGGATCAAGAAATAGAAAAATAAGGAAATCTCGTTAGTGAAAGTAGATTGGAAAAATCACGGTGGCGTTTATGCAACCTGGGAAAGGGAAGATGATATGAAGAAAATATATCCCGAGTTTTTTCCTGTAGACCTTGCATTCTTTTCGGATGAAGGTAATTAAGTTTGGAGGACCAAACATTCTAAAAGGAAGAGAATGTAACAACCACTACCTTAATTACTTGATAAATTATGTGAATAGTTTTGATTATGTGTTCTATGTCAATTATGTGCCATGTGTTATTTGTCTTGTAGTTCTATGAATAGATGCATGGTGAATAGGAATAAACCTGTTTGAATTAGTAAATCATAAGGTTAGAATTTAATATTTGGAATAAGAAATTAGAGCATGATTCATCATAGTATGTTTGAATTTAGTCCAAAGAAAATTAGATTATGAAGGTAATTAAGTGAACTTGGTTATGAATTTAAACTTGGAATTAATTAAGAATTATAGAAATGAGTTAGTCAACTAATAATAAAAAAAAGAAATAAGATTTAGTGGGTTTTGTAGAGAAATTGAGAGAGAGTTCTAGAGACTAACAGACTAAGAGAGAGAGAGAGAGAGAGAGAGAGAGAGAGAGAGAGAGAGAGAGAGAGAGAACCCTAGAGCTTAAGAAGAAGAATAAAGGGGGTTTTGAGCAAATCTTCACAAATTCAACTATCTAAGGTAGGAATCCTCCTCTAATTTCTTGAATCTAAGTTGTATTACCCATGAAATCATAGAATCTAAGTTGAATTAAGGAATTGGGTGGTGTAAGTTGATGTTAAGAACCCTAACGGGAAGAATTGTAAGAAATAGCTTAAGATGTTGTCATGCAAGGCATTCTTCATGCTCAATCACTTGTTTCTTGCATGATTTTTGAAATGAGAAGGAACTTCCATGCATTTTGAAGGTTTGGAACTCAAATTTACATGTATTATCATTTTACCATTTTTATGTTAGATATTGATCTTTTACTTAGAACTTTGGGTTTTGATTTGAACTTATGATTTCTATTTGAAGTTCGGTTTGTCAAAGTCAAGTTGTTCTTGTGAATTTTGGGGCTTGAAATGCATGAAAATGGAGTTGGTGTTTGAAAAGCTTGGGTTTCAAATACATAGCAGATTTTCAACTGTAACTCCATTCATACCGCTCGAGTGGCCTGGGCCACCTCACGAGCTGCCAGTCCTCCTCTGCTTAAAAATGTATTTGGCTTTGGTGCCGCTAGTGCGACCAAGGCCACGGCATAAACGGCCAGGCCACCACAAGTGCGGCCAACAGAGAAGGCTTGGTTTTGTTTGTTTGTTTGCTTATTTGTTTGTTTGTTTGTTTGTTTGTTTGTTTTTTTTTTTTTTTTTTTCATTTTTCTGAGTTTCGGACCTCTGTTTGCATGGTTTTCAAGTGTTTTTCATATGCATATGCATGTCATGAACACAAAAGAAAGAGAAAGAACGCATAGGAACGGTTTAGGGAATAAGTAACGAATAGGTTATGAACCGATTGAATGGATGGAATGTATTTTGAACTGTTGTGCTTGCATGTGTCTGTGTAGGTCAAACATCGCGTCCTAACCACGTGTTTCAAGGAGCCTACTGTAAGTAACAATGTTGTAAAGCTATGTTCAAGTTCTAATTATTTTCTGAATGACATTATTAAGTTCTGTTTCTAAAACGATACTATTTACTGAATGAATGATTGTCTTGTTTTATGAACTATATTCGTGGCATCTATAGCATTTGTTGCTGCTACTATTCACTATTATTGTTATAGAGATCTTTGTCAGTTCCAATTCTTGGAACTTTTGTTTGCTAGATTGATGGCTATCATATATGACTACTCAGTCTTTATGACCTATTGTACTATTCTGCTATTGGATGTATCATGTATGACTGTTGTCATGTCATTATGACTCTAAAATGTATGGAATACTACTTTGTGAAAGTGACTGTTTGAAATTTTAATGAGGACATTATTCAGAAACCCTTTACATAATTGTTATTCATTGGGCTCTATCTAACCATTTTATATATGTATGTAGATGACCAAGCTCAAGACCGGACTTAATGGCGTCGACCTACTCTCTGTTTTGTGAAGCCAACTGCTGTGCCTCTGTAGACACCCTATTTTTGACCGCCCTCAAGACTTGGGCGTTACTGATGGTTTACTTGGCGGAGAAAGGTGTGTAGGGGAAAGGTTCAGTTTCTTCGGCAAGGAGAGAGACAAATCAAGACTTCACACCCCACTTTGGACCAAAGCTATTTTGGATGGTTTTTAGACCTTAAAACCCTCTCTTTCAAAACATTTTTGAAATAAAGTTTCTACAATGTTTTGAGGCTCACATTTTGTCAAATGATGCGCTTTTCGATAAACTGAGCGAGGACAAAGTGGAAATGAATGAAAGAGAGATGAAATCTTTGAAAAATCTTTCAAAACACCTTGTTTAGGGGTTTTAGAGTTGAAGAAAAGAGGAGAAGAGAGAAGAAACCTAGCTCAGGAAGAAGTTGGGTATGAATCGCTAAGGGAGAGTCGAGCGGTCCTTGCCAAATCAGGTTTATTTGTCTGTGCACTTGGATTTAAGCTATGAGGCCACCATCATTGGAAATAAGACTTCCGGGGCTTCATTTTTCACTCAAGAATCTCCTCAGGCCGAGTCCGGGTGGGGGAGATATGATTGGTTGAAGTTGGGCATCATCCCGGTTGGACCGAAACTGAGCAACCTTCACCAAAACAAGTATAACTTTTTTCACAGTTGGAATTTTGATGCAAGGCTGATTCCATTGGAAAGCTTACTTCCGGGGCTTCAATTTGGATATAAGAATTACCTGAAAAGGAGTTCACATGAAGGAGTTATGCCCATTTAAAGTTGGACCTGCAGAGCAGATTTTTCCTGCTAACCGACCAGAACAGATGGCCGGCCAACCAAATAGATGGCTGACCGACCAGAACAGATGGCCGACCGACTAGAACAGATGGCCAACCGACCAGTTAAAGTAGCCGGTTGACCAATTTTGCTAGCTAACAACCTTCCGGTGTATTCTACAGATTGAATGGATGCCAGCTGTGCCAGTTGGAGGGCACAGATTAGATCCTCTATACACGTGTATGGAGGATCTTTGCTCTTGGTTTTGAAGCTTCTAAGAGAAGATTTATCCTCTCCTCTATAAAGCCAGCACCCCAGCTCCATTTTGAAGGGTTACAAAAACCAGCTGAGGCATTGATACATACACCCTCTATATCTCTCATTCAACCCTCCAAACCCTAAGGTTCACGCACCCTTTACACACCACCTCCAAGCCTACAACATTTACACTCCATTCCAGCAACTTGAGGCGATTTTTCAGAGGTTAGGAGCACCTTTCCTTGGTCCAAAAGCTGCTGAAGACTTGTGCTACAAGGGTGAGTCCTCTTCTCCCTTTTTCTTGCCTTATTTTGTTCTATATCTTATCCCCTTTTGCTTACAATTTTGAGCTCCGACCTGAACTATAAATAGTCATATTTTGAGCTTCTCTTCATGTTTGATCCAGGACTTTTTGCTGTTTGAGGTCTTCTCCTTACCCTTTGTGTTTAATCTCTCTTTTAGGCCAATTTTTGCATGGCATTTTAGTCTTATTTGTGAGCTATTTTGGATTTGTTCATAAACTGTAAAATATCTTTTTTTGAGCCCCTCTTTAACTTTGTTGAAGGGCTCTCCTCTGTTTGAGGCCAGATGCTACCACTTGTCTCTTTATCCCTCTCTTAGGCCTTTTTCTTGCATGTTGTTTTAGCCTCACTTGTGTTTATTTTTGAGACTTGATATAAACTGTAAAGTGCCTTGTTTTGAGCCCCTATTCAACTTTGTTGAAGGGCTCTCCTCTGTTTGGGGCCAGCTGCTGTCCCTTGTCTCTAATCTCTCTTTTAGGGCCATTTTTGCATAATAGATTAGCCCTATTTTTGTTCACTTTTGAGATTTTTTACAAACTGAAAAGAGTCTCCTTTTGACATCATCTTCATGTTTTATTAAGGACATTTTCTTGTTTGAGGTCATATGCTTCCTTGTATGCTTGATTGTCCCTTATTTTGAGCCTTACACCTAAGCTCTTGTTGCATGCTTGGTTTGGCCTTCTAGCCACTGAAATCCAGTGGATTTTTAGTGGCTAGAACACTGTTTTGAGCCTCCAAATCAGAGGGGGGTGACCCCCTCTCACCTTGACTTGTTTAGTGGGCATTTTTGGCCTTCCAAAGAGACCCTATCTTGCATGCTTTGAAGTCACTTTCCAAGGTCAATTTGGTGAGTTCTAAGACTACCATATTTGATTTTCATAGTTGCTTATGCCATGCTAAGTGTCCACCTTGTATGTGCATAATAATCCATTGCATGGCCCTCTAAAAGAGCTCATCATTTTTGCATGTATTGGTCACATCTCCATGGTTATTTGGGCATATTTTCACATGTTTTATTCACCGATTTTTTCTGGTTTGGTAAGATTCCATGTGCATCCTATACCTGCCATATAACTCATGTTTGCTAGCCAATCTTGCATGCTATTTTAGTCCACCATGCTAGTGTCTTTTGGCCATGCTTTGAACTGGAAATGTTCATGTTTTGGGACTGCCTTGGCTCTGTCTTTAGACCTCATGATCAAATAATGCATGCTTTGTATAGCTATAAGTTATTCCATGTGCCTAGTTTCGAGTTTCGGGGTTCATCTCATGCATCGGGTGCCATTTTTCCATGTTTCGGGGCTGTTTAGCATCATACTTCAGTGCTGGAACATGTGCTATTGTATGCTATAAGTCATCCTTTCAATGCCTTTGTGGAGTTGTGTAGCCTTAGACTCGGGGCCATTGCATTGTGCATGTTTGCATGCATCTTGGTTGCCTCATTTTCATCACATGGCCACTGATTTTGGCATGCTTGCGAGCTATCCATGTTAGTTTAAGTCCATCATCGCATGTTGTTGCATGCCATGTTTGCTTACATGTTTAGGTTGCGTGCCTAGTATACATTGCTCATTTGCATGTTCATGTTGCATACTTAGCCTCCATGCCTAGGTTGCATTTCATTGAGCATGCATCCCTTGCCTCTTGATCAACCATGATAGGGGTTGGGGCCCTTTGATGTGTTTTGTGCTTGCATTTCATTTGATATCGAAGTTGCACACTTAGCTTTTGGGCCATCATGCATTGAAATACGTGATTGATGGCCCGAGGATCGAGGGCCATGCTCCCTTGAGTCAATTGCATGATAGAGAGAGTGGCCATGCATACATTGCTTTGAATTTCCTTGCCATGCATTGTCTGCCCTCTGCTGCTGTCAAAAACAGGTTTTGCAGGAAGTTTTGGCCGGCCGGCCACCTATACTGCCGACCGGCCATTCATTGTTGGCCGATGGATTTAAAAATGGCCGATAACCATCCGGACATGGCCGGTGGTGATCCCACTTGGTCGGTGACGCTTCCCAGTGTCCAGAGAGTGCACCTTGGGAGTTGCACAATTTTCAAAGGAGCAGAGCAGTGTAAACAGAGGCAACAGTGGCATGGCACGGGTTTCTGAGCAAGGCGAGTCAAGCATGCATCATCCACGCATTCCGAGGCAGAGCTGTGGCGGTCTCTTTAGTTTCATATTTAGACTATTTTTGTAATTAATTTGTTGATTAATTAGAAGTTTTGTAATTAATTAATTAATTAGTTAGTCGGCTAGTTAATTAGTTAAATCTGTATTATTTATTCGGATCCTCCGAGCGAGGGCAATTGTGTAATAAGTGTGCGTGAGTGTGTGTATGTCTTCCAACCCCACGTCTTTCTTCCTTTTGTTTACTAGCTTGTATTGGTTAGATTAGGGCATGTTTCAATTAGCATACAGTATGATAGTACGTTTGCATCCATTCATTCATTTTGCATGCACCGGGCTCGGCGCATCATTCTAACTGCATTTGTATTCCAATTCCAAATTGAATATGTGTTAGTTGTAGCATTTCACACGTCATTGTAGATTAGCCGAGCCTACTCTAGTGACATTCCGTATGCGTTGCATTAGCCACTTAACATAGACTTGGATCATGCATTGATTGCTAACATGTTTTTATTTTGGCTCGGAGTACTAGGTAAGCATTTATGCTATACCGCATACGTGTGAGTGTTGCCATAATAGTATGATTACCATGAGGCTAGATGCTTACGTGATATAAACTGCTTGAATGCCTGTGGGTGAAGGTTGGATTGTTTGAGTTGGAACAACTCGTTGAAGCCCGTGCTTTAGCCTACTTGCGAGTAGCAAATTTCAAACTGTTTTTCAAACAAACGGATATGCAATGCTTCGTTCCAATTCAGGCGATTTGGTCTATACTTGTTTGTTGTGCGCATAACGTAGTAATCCTAGGCTAATAACCGGAATAAGAACACATAAACGTTTTCAAAATCGGACATCACGGTTAGTAGAGGCCGATATTCTGATCGGGCAAGAGGGGGTGCTCATAACTGACCTTCCCCAATCGTACCCAAGCTCCCGAGCCGAGGCAACTTTGATGATAACGGACACGTGGCCTTTGGCACCAAGTCAGGGTTTCCTAAATTCCCCCATAAAAAATATTTAGGTGGCGACTCTGTATCTGGCAAAGCAGTCCATGTTTGGCACTTCTTTCTAAAAATCTGTTTTCCAAAACGATTTGCTGGATTTGGTGTCTTTGGTTCAGATTAAGAACCGTGACAATTCGAGAGTCCAAACTGTAGTGAGCCCAATATGAACAGAACGGGGGGACTCATCCTTCCGGGGCGTTCGGGGACGTTTACAGTTTCTGGCGACTCTGCTGGGGATTTTAGAGAGCTTGACTCGAACTCATGATATCCTGTTTTGATTTCATTTATGTGTCTCTTTGCATTGCATGTGCATTGGTGCGCTTAGGACACTGTGTTTTCCATCTGCCATTCCTGAACGATTTGCCGGAGGCTTAACTTTGTCAAAGCATGCCATAAGGCTGACCAGTTGTGGGCTCTGACAATATGGGAATACAAACCCCGGTTTTACCGGGGCACCCTTTTCGACCATTTGACCTAGTGCATATCGAAATCCATAGTGACTATTCCAAACTAGGACAGGTTGCTTACCCGATGTTAGGTTGTTTGAAAACTGGTGCGTGCATAGTGAAACCCTAGCTCCTGACAAAAATAGGACAGGGAAACCCTACCCCAACTTAGGGGTGTTTTGGCTCTCTTTTACATGCTATGTGTTTTTAGAGTGTATCTATGCAGGGAACACATATATCAGTTCGCAAGTCTGAGTGTCAGGCCTGAGGGCATCAGCATCAGTATTTTGGGGCAATCAGTTCTACCTGAGGGTATTAGTTGACAGGCAGAACTTTGGGACAGAATTCAGTAAAGAGTCAAATCTGTTTTGGTGAAATTAGGCTGAGATGCTGAATGTTTTCTCTTTTGCTAGGTAGTCCTATAGCTTCAGAAGGCTTCGATATCCCCCGGGTACATTGGACTAGTGCTGTTAGATTTTGTTAGGTCAGAAATTCAATTCAACGGCAACTAGTGTTCTTTCGCTGAGGCAAGGCAAAGAAAGGCCAGTCAGGGCTCACCGGTTCATCTGATCCGTCAGTCGCCAGTCACATCACCTTTGTTCAGACTCAGCAGACCATGATGGCACAGGGTTCAGAAGAATTTGTGGCTGTGATAGCAGCATTAAGTCAGGGAACTGCCATGCAGGCTGAGACCAGCATTGAAATGCAGCGTCCATCTAGGGCATCTGCCTCACATCCAGCTTTGGGACCCCAGCCAAACTTTGACCCACTTCTGCCAGTTGAAGATTTACAGTGTCTGAATCCTCAAGAAAGGTTAACTCAAGCTCAGGTGCTCAGACCCCTGGTGCAGCCTAATGAGAGGCTTTATTCCCTTGATGTTAATGAGCTCAATCCGACTGCAGTGAAGATTGCGAACCTTGAGAAGCAATTCAAAAAGGCACAGGGCCTTAACTCCATTCCCGACATTGAGGATGGGCACACCGAGGCTGCCGTACGGCTCCCAGACAGATTCAAAATGCCATATATTGACCATTTCGACAGGTCTAGAGATCCAATGGTACATATCCGACTTTTCTTGGATATCCTAAAGCCGATGGGTCTGACCAAGCCACAGAAACTCTCTCTGTATGAAAGAACCCTGTCGGGTGTAGCAGCCACTTGGTATACTAAGTTGAAGGATAAAGTGAAGCAAGACTGGGAAGAATTGGCTGAGGCCTTTGTCGATCAGTATTCCTACAATACCCAAGTTGAAATGACTATGCAAGAGCTTAAAACAACCCGCCAGAACCCAACAGAGCCTTTTGTGGAATTTGTTGCAAGATGGAGAGCAAAGGCAGCACAGATGACAGATCGGCCTTCTGAGAGGGATCAAGTGCAGATGATGGTGCGAAACCTCGAGCATGATATGTTGCAAAAGTTGATAGTCACTCCGCTATTCACTTTCAAAAGTTTGCATGAACTGGGGGTTCAGATCGAGAATGCGTTCAACAGTGGGATCATTCCCAGAACAAGTGAACCGACAAGGAGAGTGATTTTAGGGAGTACCAATGCTGGTAGTAGCACTATTCCCGAACCCACCGAAATCAATACAGTTGCCACAGCCGGCCCTTTTGCCAATCCAAGCCTACAAATAGCCGGCCTAGCTCGGGCTTAGGGCAGAACTTTCACCTCCCTCTATATGAGCCCGAGTAGCGCACTAAAAGTCCTGATGGAAAGAGGGCATCTCAAACCCCTCGATCCTCAACCTCTTCTTGACCCACTCCCAGCCAGACATAACCCCTCCAAGTACTGTGTGTACCATCAGCAGCGCAGTCATGGCACCGACCGTTACTACCGCCTTCGTCATGAGGTCCAAAATCTCATCGACAACCGGACGATAGCTCCACCTTCAGACCCTAATGACCAAGTACCTCATCCACATCTCAATCTAATCCACACACTGGCCGTCCCTTACGACTCCAGCGTATACATCACCCCAGTCCATCTACCCAAGCCTAATGTGTTTATCCCAGAGAGCCTGGACTTATGCATGATGAGTGCATCTGAACCCCAATCATCTCAAACCCACGAACCCACTACTTCTGAGCTGATGAAAATGATTGAAGACCTTCAGAGAACTGTGGCAGATCTGGCCTTTGGGGTTTTGGCCCCATCATCGACCACATCACGTACTAGGGAGTTCATGTCTAAAGACTCCCCAACCTTGGGACGAGTTGTATTGGAAGAAGGCCACTCCCTTGGCAAAGTGGAGGCAAGTGGTAAGAACAAGGTAGGGGCAGGCATTGGTCCCCATGAACACCTTCAGTGGGATATTGAGGCTTTGAAAGTCGAAGGGCTGAACAAACAGCAAGTACTCGCAGTTGTCGCAAAAACTGTGGATGACATTTTCGCCACTCGAAATGAGAGCAGTTCAAATCAAGGGGCAAGTCGGGAGAAGGGCCATTGTACCAGGAATGTTCCTTTCAGCTCTAAACCCTCGCTCGGAAGAGATCAGCAAACCCAGTCAGCGCCTACCAATCCCTTTGCTGGTGCATCCAGCAAAACTCCACAAACCTCAAAACACCCACCTCGAGGCCAGAGGGTGTTCGCACCACTGTACATGTCTCTATCAGCGGCCTTGAGGATTCTGATTAAAGAGGGGGATCTAAAACCCCTGGAGCCGCGACCACTGCCAGATAGACTTCCTCCCTCCCATGATCCAGTCAAGTACTGTGCCTTTCATCAGCAAGTCGGCCATGTCACTAATAGTTGTTTCCGTCTTCGCCACGAAATACAAGATCTGATTGACAATAAGGTCATCGTCGCACCAACTCAGCAAAGTCTATCGTCATTGGATCAGTGAACTTGGGGGATAATGCGAATATGTGATCGGGGGATGAACCAGCTGCGGGTGGCGCTCGATTTACTCCAGATGTGGCATATGGCACGCACTGTGTTGAGAATTTGCGAATGCTAGTTTCTGACTTGGTATTTAGGTCAATTTTGTTGTGTTGTTTTAAGTCTGTCTCTTTGTTTTGAGTTAGCCTTTTTTTGTTTCGGGTCTGTCTTGTTGTATCAAGTCAGTCCTGTTTGTTAGAGTCAGGTAATTCCGGGGGTGTTACCTCGGGCATCACTATTTTGTTTTGTGTTTGTCTTTTCGCTTTCTTTTGAGTCTGTTTCTGCCATGGAGCCAGTTACACCAACAGTTATGAATGAAATAGTAGTGGTTTTTCATGCTTTTGTGCTTACTTCTGCCTTGTGCCAGTTGTGCCAGAAAGTCGAATGGAACGACAGTGCATTTCACCTGCTTTTCTGTGCTTTTAAGTCATTGCGTTGACCTAAGTTTTTCAAGGCTGTTTTTGAACATTGTGATGAAAACGAAGAGGAAGGAATTCCTCGGATTTTTGCAAAAATTTGATCATTTGAGAGAAAGAGAGGCATGCTAAGCCTTTAATGATCGAGATCATGCTTGTTAATGTGAGTATTGAGAAGGATCCTGGCTTGATCCAGATTGGTCTCACACTGTCTTCAGCGCGAGCGACTAGTCACTTTCTTAAAAGATTTCAAAAAAAATATGTTTTGCGTGATCCTGTGAAGACTTGTATGGAATCGCTCTTGAGATTGTGCAACCTAGGATCGCTCTTAACCTCGAGACTCAACCCCTCATTTTCAAACCTTGGACTTAAATTCAGAATGGTCAATGGTCAACCATCAAAGGAGGCCTGTGTGGCCATATTTAAAGCAGCCCTCGAACTAGGGGCAAGAAAAGTCATATCAAGGAGATCAGATGTCGTCAAAAGAAGCTTGCAAAGCTAGATCAGAAGTATCCCTGGAACTAGGGGCAAAAATGCCAGATGTGCTCGAAGAGCCGAAGATGGGTCGTCTTGCAAATCAATGAAGACTGGCAAGAATGCCAAACCCCAGAAGAGAAAAAAGAAGAAAGTATTACTGAAGAACAACTGAGTTTCTATCCACAACACTAGGGGCAAATCCAGCCCCCATGGGATGGACTCCTGCATTGTCAGCGAACAGCAGTCACTCTCCTAGATTCAGACGGATTCGAGATCTCAAAACCATTTGACATGGACCAAGCTACACTTTTACCCTTAAGAGGCTCGCTGGGCCGAAAACCCGAAAGGGCGACCCAGGCAAAAGTTAGAGCGAAAAAAAAATGAAGAAAAGAAAAGAAAAGAACAAAAAAGAAAAAGGCAAAAAAAAAGAAGAAGAAAAGAAATGAAAAAGAATTGAAGAACATAGCTTGTAAGGTTGAAAACCCGCAAAGGGCGGCCTTGGCAAAAGTTAGAGCGCAAAATGAGAGGTTAATACCCGAGTGTGCCTTACACCCGAACTACGTAAGGCTTGATTCCCATCTTTGGGATACGTAGGCAACTTCATTCCGAAGTCCAGCCGTAAAACACTTCAAAATCAACTGTGGCCATGTAATGGTTTTGATCATCTTCGCCTTCTCTGTATCCGAGAGTTCGGTTGTCATCGTCACTCTGAGGACTGATTGCAATGCGCTGCGATGCTATCCAAACAAGGGGCAACTTTCCGTTGCCATACAGTGTGCCGTGGTGCCATTCAAACAAGGGGCAACTTTCCGTTGCCGTGCAGCTCTCTTCAAGCAAGGGGCAATTTTCCTTCGGATCTGAGGTTGTGCATCTCAAGAGTAGGTTCCGTGCTTGTTGAGCATTGGCCGTTTGCAAAAAATAGTTTTTGAGAATTTTTACAGAGGTTGACTGATTTTCTCGAAAAGTATTCCATTTTTTTTTCAAAGCTGGACCATTGCTTAGATCCAAAAAATGAAAATTTTCAGTGCTCATAGCCAGATTTGCATGATTTTAAATTAGAAAATTGAACAAGTATGTTAATCTGACTCTTATTCTGGTCAAAATTGTTTTAGTAGAAAACCAAAACAAAAAATGGTCAAAATGATGAACTAGGGGCACAGTTGAGTCAGGTGTTCTGTCTTTTCCCCATTGTTAACATGCTTGCCAAGAAGGCAATCTACCTACTAGAAAAGGGCACAACTGAAGTTAACAGCAAAAGGGCTGAAAGCTCTCTCATCCTCCGAGCAACGAGGTACCAAACCAAGCGCGAAGAACAAACTGGAATGGACCAAGATGTTCCACTCCCTCATCTGGACAGATCTGATCACGTCCAAACTCCCTAGCAGAGCATCGTCAACCGATGTCAGCTACAGATTTGCTATACACCCAATTGTAGCGCAGCCCCTCTGTGGAAGAAACTCACTGTTGTGAACAAGAAGAAGAATCTAGCGGAATGCTAGGGGCAAGACCCCGCAACTTTCTGTTTATCCACCAACCACCCAGGGGAGGGACAAAAAATGAGAGATTGAAGAATAGAGAGATGTGAGTTGAGAGAAAAAGTGAGAAAATGGCTTTTTTTTTTTTCCAGAAAAACAGAGATTGAGTGCCAGAGTGATGTGAGAATCACAAATGAAAAAATGGTGGGAAACACTACCCGGAGAAACTGGCTTCTCGCGAACTGAGAGGTCTCTTGTCTTTGTAACACGTCTGTGTGTCGTGTCTTTTGTTTTGTTTACCTCAACTTTTGTTTTGAGTTTTTTTCGAGTGTTACTCGATGTGTTTAGGTCGTGTACCTTTTGTTGAGTCATAGTATGCTGTTTTCAGTTGTAGGCTCAATACCCGGTTGAGAACCCTTTTCTCATTTTCAAAAAAAAAATCGTTTTGTGCTCAGAGTGCTGTGCCATTCTGCACATTTATGCAAAACAAGATTCTTTCTTTCATAAACCGCAAGGTTCAACCCAGGTCATGTGAGAACAGTAGAACAAGGACCTATTTGAAGCTATATAGGTTCCGGACTACAAAGCAAAAGAAAAGAGGGAAAATTTGGAGCATCTTAGTCTGTTTCAACTTCGGCAAATTCCGAGATTGCACTCCAGGTGCACCTTCTCAGGCCTCGCCATTTCTCTGGAGTATGAGTGTATCTCGACCCCAAGTGTAAGCCTGCTTCAAGTCAGAATGGCAGTCCAAGCAGCACCCGAGGGTTTCACATGCAGATGTTATCCCTCGCCGATATAAACAGGGTGTCCCTTTTTGAGCTAAGCATATTGCCAAGTCCTCCGAAAGGTAAATCGGAGGCACCAGAGTACATGTTTGATGCCCTTCCATTGCATAGAATGTGCACTTTTATATACACTTCTGTTACATGCGTGCCGCGCATCATTATGATTCATGCATAGAATACGCTTGCTTTCAATATTGCATAGAATATGCTCTTGTTTCTTGCATAGAAAATGCTCGTATCTTTTGTACAGAAAATGCACTCTTCCATACTTGCATAGAAAATGCACCTCATTTGCGTAGAACATGCATTCACTCGCACTGTCTTGTGCACTTACACTTTGTATCTCACTAGCACTGTCTTGTGCATCTTGTGGTTGTATCTCACTCGCACTATTTTGTGCATTGCATATCAATCGCACTGTTTAGCGTATCGCACTGTCTTGTGCATTTCAAATCACTCGCGCTGTTTAGCGTATCGCAGTGTCTTGTGCATTTCAAAATCAATCGCGCTGTTTAGCGTATCGCACTGTCTTGTGCATTTCAAATCACTCGCGCTGTTTAGCGTATCGCACTGTCTTGTGCATTTCAAATCACTCGTGCTTTCTTGCACATCGCACTGTCTTGTGCATTTCAAAATCAATCGCACTGTTTAGCGTATCGCACTATCTTGTGCATTTCAAATCACTCGCACTGTTTAGCATATCACACTGTCTTGTGCATTTCAAATCACTCGCGCTTTCTTGCGCATTGCACTGTTTTGTGCAATATATCACTCACGCTGTTTAGCATATCGCACTGTCTTGTGTGT
Source organism: Camellia sinensis (assembly GCF_055761805.1). Taxonomy (NCBI): domain Eukaryota; kingdom Viridiplantae; phylum Streptophyta; class Magnoliopsida; order Ericales; family Theaceae; genus Camellia; species Camellia sinensis. The sequence continues at coordinate 147,149,703 of NC_138970.1, forward strand.
TTCAAACCACTCGTGCTTTCTTGCGCATCGCACTATTTTGTGCAGTTTATCACTCGCGTTTTCTTGCGCATTGCACTGTTTTGTGCAGTTTATCACTCGCGCTCTCTTGCGCATCGCACTATTTTGTGCAGTTTACACTTGCGCTCTTTTGCGCATCGCACTATCTTGTGCATTTCATTACATGCTCTCTCTCATCTTGCATAGAAAATGCTTGTAGCATTTGTCAGTGCATTGCGTCGCACTGTTTTGTGCACCTTACTTGCATTTTGCATGCATTCTATCACGCTTTCTTGCGCACCTAACCTGTACTTGTTAGTACGTTGCATCGCACTGTTTCGTGCATCTTCTTAGCATTGTTTTGTGCATTCACTCTTCACTCGCACTTTCTTGTGCACTCTTCGGTCTAGGAGACCTTAAATCCTCTAAAGGTGCAATTCCTTTGGTGTTTGTCGTGCCCGAACAACTTCCAGTGGTCTGGTATAGCCACCTGCCTGTGTTTGCGGTGAGTTCCTAGGAGACCAACTGAGACGGTGGAAACTAGAGTTCGAATGGCTCATGCCTAGAACACAAAGGTTCGGGATTTCCGAGACTAAAGTCTGGTTTAAATACCCAGGGGTATATCCTCGGCTTGAAATCTGTATGGCAGCCCCATAGATTGAGATAGCATATGTATGCGCCTCAATTCTGGATACCGAATCAACCTAGTCTGTCACCCTGTTAGAGAATAGGGAAAGCTGCAACCATAGTCAAGGAGAAAATTAGTACCTGCAGTTTAACCAAGAAGAAGGGGAAGGTCCCCAGCAGCATGAGGTAGGACATTGCCAATTGCCCCTGTAAGGTACCTTCACTTTCTAGCTATTACATTACATTCTTGCATTGCATCGCATGGCGTAAATCACCAATTTTCAAACCGGCTTCGCGTAGCGTATAAGTCCAATTATCAAAGTCTTCTTGCATATCATTTGCATCCTACCCCTTTGAACTATGCTGGTTTGATTCCTTGCAAAAGGATACGTAGGCAGCTTGTGGGTTCAACCAATTACATTTGTATTTTGTTTCTTTGTCCAAGTCTTCGGCCTCGTCAAAAATGGGTCGTCTCTGGGCTTTGACATTCACGCACGTCACTTCTTGACTTTCGAGTTCTGTCAAAGAGGGGCAACTGTAGACATCCTATTTTTGACCGCCCTCAAGACTTGGGCGTTACTGATGGTTTACTTGGTAGAGAAAGGTGTGCAGGGGAAAGGTTCAGTTTCTTCGGCAAGGAGAGAGACAAATCCCAACTTCACACCCCATTTTGGACCAAATCTATTTTGGATGGTTTTTAGACCTTAAAACCTTCTCTTTCAAAACATTTTTGAAATAAAGTTTCTACAATGTTCCGAGGCTCACATTTTGTCAAATGATGCACTTTTCGATAAACCGAGCAAGGACAAAGTGGAAATGAATGAAAGAGAGATGAAATCTTTGAAAAATCTTTCAAAACACCTTGTTTAGTGGTTTTATAGTTGAAGAAAAGAGGAGAAGAGAGAAGAAACCTAGCTCAGGAAGAAGTTGGGTATGAATCGCTAAGGGAGAGTCGAGCGGTCCTTGCCAAATCAGGTTTATCTGTCTGTGCACTTGGATTTAAGCTATGAGGCCACCATCATTGGAAAGAAGACTTCCGGGGCTTCATTTTTCACTCAAGAATCTCCTCAGGCCGAGTTCGGGTGGGGGAGATATGATTGGTTGAAGTTGGGCATTATCCCGGTTGGACCAAAACTGAGCAACCTTCACCAAAACAAGTATAACTTTTTTTATAGTTATAATTTTGATGTAAGTCTGGTGCCATTGGAAAGCTTACTTCCGGGGCTTCAATTTGGACACAAGAATGACCTGAAAAGGAGTTCACATGAAGGAGTTATGCCCGTTTGAAGTTGGACCTGCAGAGCAGATTTTTCCTGCCGACCGACCAGAACAGATGGCCGGCCGACCAAATAGATGGTCGACCGACCAGAACAGATGGCCGACCGACTAGTTAAAGTAGCTGGCCGACCAATTTTGCTAGCCGATGACCTTCCGGTGTATTCTACAGATTGAATGAATGCCAGCTGTGCCAGCTAGAGGGCACAGACTGGATCCTCTATACACATGTATGGAGGATCTTTGCTCTTGGTTTTGAAGCTTCTAAGAGAAGCTTTATCCTCTCCTCTATAAAGCCAGTACCCCAACTCCATTTTGAAGGGTTACAAAAGCCAGCTGAGGCATTGATACATACACCCTCTATATCTCTCATTCAACCCTCCAAACCCTAAGGTTCATGCACCCTTTACACACCACCTCCAAGCCTACAACCTCCACACTCCATTCTAGCAACTTGAGGCGGTTTTTCAAAGGTTAGGAGCACCTTTCCTTGGTCCAAAAGCTGCTGAAGACTTGTGCTACAAGGGTGAGTCCTCTTCTCCCTTTTTCTTGCCTTATTTTGTTCTATATCTTAGCCCATTTTCTTACATTTTTGAGCTCCGACCTGAACTGTAAATAGTCATATTTTGAGCTCTTCTTCATGTTTGATAAATGACTTTTTGCTGTTTGAGGTCTTCTCCTTACCCTTTGTGTTTAATCTCTCTTTTAGGCCTTTTTTTGCATGGTATTTTAGTCTTATTTGTGAGCTGTTTTGGATTTGGTCATAAACTGTAAAATGTCTTTTCTTGAGCCCCTCTTCAACTTTGTTGAAGGGTTCTCTTCTGTTTGAGGCCAGCTGCTACCACTTGTCTCTTTATCTCTCTCTTAGGCCTTTTTCTTGCATGTTGTTTTAGCCTCACTTGTGTTTATTTTTGAGACTTGATATAAACTATAAAGGGCCTTGTTTTGAGCCTCTCTTAAACTTTTTTGAAGGTCTCTCCTCTGTTTGGGGCCAGCTGCTGTCCCTTGTCTCTAATCTCTCTTTTAGGGCCATTTTTGCATAATAGATTAGCCCTATTTTTGTTCACTTTTGAGATTTGTTATAAACAGAAAAGAGTCTCACTTTGACATCATCTTCATGTTTTATTAAGGGAATTTTCTTTTTTGAGGTCATATGTTTCCTTGTATGCTTGATTGTCCCTTATTTTGAGCCTTACACCTAAGCTCTTGTTGCATGCTTGGTTTGGCCTTCTAGCCACTGAAATCCAGTGGATTTTCAATGGCTAGAACACTGTTTTGAGCCTCCAAATCAGATAGGGGTGACCCCCTCTCACCTTGACTTGTTTAGTGGGCATTTTTGGCCTTCCAAAGAGACCCTATCTTGCATGCTTTGAAGTCACTTTCCAGGGTCAATTTGGTGAGTTCTAAGACTACCATATTTGATTTTCATAGTTTCTTATGCCATGCTAAGTGTCCACCTTGTATGTGCATAATAATCCATTGCATGGCCCTCTAAAGGAGCTCATCATTTTTGCATGCATTGGTCACATCTCCATGGTTATTTGGGAATATTTTTACATGTTTTATTCACCGATTTTTGCTGGTTTGGTAAGATTCCATGTGCATCCTATACCTGCCATATAACTCATGTTTGCTAGCCAATCTTGCATGCTATTTTAGTCCACCATGCTAGCATCTTTTGGCCATGGTTTGAACTGGAAATGTTCATGTTTTGGGACTGCCTTAGCTCTGTCTTTAGACCTCATGATCAAATAATGCATGCTTTGTATAGCTATAAGTCATTCCATGTGCCTAGTTTCAAGTTTCGGGGTTCATCTCATGCATCGGGTGCCATTTTTCCATGTTTCGGGGCTGTTTAGCATCATACTTCAGTGCTGGAACATGTGCCATTGTATGCCATAATTCATCATTTCAATGCCTTTGTGGAGTTGTGTTTTGTGCCTTAGACTCGGGGCCATTGCATTGTGCATGTTTGCATGCATCTTGGTTGCCTCATTTTCATCACATGGCCACTGATTTTGGCATGTTTGCGAGCTATCCATGTTAGTTTAAGTCCATCATCGCATGTTGTTGCATGCCATGTTTGCTTACATGTTTAGGTTGCGTGCCTAGTATACATTGCTCATTTGCATGTTCATGTTGCATACTTAGCCTCCATGCCTAGGTTGCATTTCATTGAGCATGCATCCCTTGCCTCTTGATCAACCATGATAGGGGTTGGGGCCCTTTGATTTGTTTTGTGCTTGCATTTCATTTGATATCGAAGTTGCACACTTGGCTTTTGGGCCATCATGCATTGAAATGCGTGATTGATGGCCCGCGGATCGAGGGCCATGCTCCCTTGAGTCCATTGCATGATAGGGATAGTGGCCATGCATACATTGCTTTGAATTTCCTTGCCATGCACTGTCTGCCCTCTGCTGTTGTCAAAAACAGGTTTTGCAGGAAGTTTTGGCCGGCCGGCCACCTATACTGCCGACCGGCCATTCATTGTTGGCCGATGGATTTAAAAATGGCCGATAACCATCCGGACATGGCCGGTGGTGATCCCACTTAGTCGGTAATGCTCCCCAGTGTCCTGAGAGTGCACCTTGGGAGTTGCACAATTTTCAGAGAAGCAGAGCAGTGTAAATAGAGGAAACAGTGGCATGGCACGGGTTTCCGAGCAAGGCGAGTCAAGCATGCATCATCCACGCATTCCGAGGCAGAGCTGTGGCGGTCTCTTTAGTTTCATATTTAGACTGTTTCTGTAATTAATTTGTTGATTAACTAGAAGTTTTGTAATTAAGTAATTAATTAGTTAGTCGGCTAGTTAATTAGTTAAATCTGTATTATTTATTCGGATCCTCCGAGCGAGGGCAATTGTGTAATAAGTGTGCGTGAGTGTGTGTATGTCTTCCAACCCCACGTCTTTCTCCCTTTTATTTACTAGCTTGTAATGGTTAGATTAGGGCATGTTTCAATTAGGATACAGTATGATAGTACGTTTGCATCCATTCATTCGTTTTGCATGCACCGGGCTCGGCGCATCATTCTAACTGCATATGTATTCCAATTCCAAATTGAATATGTGTTAGTTGTAGCATTTCACATGTCATTGTAGATTAGTCAAGCCTACTCTAGTGACATTCCGTATGGGTTGCATTAGCCACTTAACATAGACTTGGATCATGCATTGATTGCTAACATGTTTTTGTTTTGGCTCAGAGTACTAGGTAATCATTTATGCTTTAGCATACCGCATGCGTGTGAGTGTTGCCATAATAGTATGATTACCATGAGGGTAGATGCTTATGTGATATAAACTGCTTGAATGCCTGTGGGTGAAGGTTGGATTGTTTGAGTTGGAACAACTCGTTGAAGTCCGTGCTTTAGCCTACTTGCGAGTAGCAAATTTCAAACTGTTTTTCAAACAAACGGATATGCAATGCTTCGTTCCAATTCAGGCGATTTGGTCTATACTTGTTTGCTGTGCGCATAACGTAGTAATCCTAGGCTAATAACCGGAATAAGAACACATAAACGTTTTCAAAATCGGATATCACGGTTAGTAGAGGCCGATCTTTGGATCGGGCGAGAGGGGGTGCTCATAGCTGACCTTCCCCAATCGTACCCAAGCTCCCAAGCCGAGGCCACTTTGGTGATGACGGACACGTGGCCTTTGGCACCGAGTCAGGGTTTCCTAAATTCCCCTATAAAAAATATTTAGGTGGCGACTTTGTATCTGGCAAAGCAGTCCATGTTTGGCATTTCTTTCTAAAAATCTGTTTTCCAAAACGATTTGCCGGATTTGGACTCTTTGGTTCAGATTAAGAACCACTGTAGTGAGCCCAATATGAACAGAACGGGGGGACTCATCCTTCAGAGGCGTTCGGGGACGTCTACAGCCTCACTTTGAGGTTCCTTTTGGTAAAGCGCTAAGGCTTTTGGGTGATGCGGAATTCACCCTTTTGACATTATGATCAACTGTATTAGCTTTGTTTGAAGGCCTTTTTGTTTGACTGGTTTTCTTATTGGGATTTACTCCCTAATTGAAGTTTTCTTTTGTACATAAGCTTGACATGGTCTGTCGTGGATGCGTTTTATATATGTATATGAACGTTCATTTTGTTTCATTTAAGTCTTACAGCTCATTGGACGTTATAGTTTATTAATTATTGGCTTTCTCCAATCCCTATTACTGTATTACTGTTAAGCAGGCCATTGATAATCTCAGATTATTGGCCGGTCACCTCTTTAATCCCTTGGGGCGGGGGTTGGGTCGTGACACTAAGTCACTCTTGGTTAGTGAAATTTCGATGACCAAGTCTATAAGGTAGTGAAATTTCATGAATTTTTTCTTTAGAATTTCATATTACTCATTGATATTGTTTGAAAGATATTGACAATAGGATTTTAAAAATATAAATTTTACAAAAAATGGAGATGTAAATCCAAACTTGTTTAAATTCTAAAATTTTGAAATCACTTAAATAATGTAAAAAGTCAGAGGAGATGAAGAAATAGTGTTGTGAAATAAACAACTAGGATTTTAAGATTATGAGGATATTTTGGATCATATTTGTTAAAATTTGTCCTTATCACTTTAAGATTTCATATCTCAAGAACTTTAACTAGGAAGCAAATTATTGGTGTCCTTAAACTCTTATACAAACTTATAGAAAGATGTTCATTTTTAGGCCTACCAAAATATAAGACCCTAGAAATTTTAAAAATAGATTTTTTTTTTTTTTTGGAAAAAATCCACTAAAAAAATAATTTTTTTGGGTGTTCTATTAGCAATTGTATTAAAAAAAAGAAGAAGAAGAAGAAGAAGAAGAAGAAGCTTTACATTCTTCTAAACTAGAATGACTTGAAAAAAAAAAAAAAAAGGTTGACACAAAACTTAAAAAATTCAATAAATGAAAAAAAAAAGTTTCTTTATCAAATAAAACCTTAACTACATTTTTTTACTATATTTACAATGGTATGCCTATTAAAATAAAAAGTTAATAACCATAAAGTAAAAGTCAAAAGTAATACTCCTCTAATTAGTAAACTTATTTAAGTTATTTTCACCTAATAAATTGTAAGTAAAAATTGTATCAAATAGTCTGATACAAACTCTTAAATTAAAAAAATTATAAGCAACTCAGATAAATTTTACCAAACAACTACGGTATGCCCCACTGTTGAGTGAAATTAATCACCATTGTAAAGAATTTAGATCTTCTTTAATGCACTTTATGTTGTGTAATTTTTAGTGTTTTAAAATAAATGAGCAGTATTAAAAATTATATTATTTTAGTATTTTTCTTCAAATCTGAATGAAAATACAAAAACGACGTCATTTTTAACTTTAAATATTAACTCTTGGTTGTTCTCTTTTTTTAATGTGACCTATCATCATTTAAATCATTATAAATTACACTATAGGATTACAAATGATCCAAATTCCATTGTAAATAAGAAATAGAAAAGAAAAAATTACAAGGCAATTATAAAATAATTACACCATAGATAAAATCTTTTTTATACAAGATATATCGAAAAAATTTGCATGAAAAACAAAAATAAATTTACATCATATCACAAACAACTCACAATATGGTACAAATAAAATTATTTCTCCATTATTCTACTGAAATTTAACTTCCCATTAAAGAGAATGGTGTGCTTGAAGTTATATCCGTAACTGTAACTGTCGTCAATCGACAAACAAAACAAATGGGACCACTTTACAGCTTTCCTTCCTAACGTTACACTCAAATTTATCCAAGTTGGCTTTTGCCTCCTTTTGTGTGTACTAAAAACACTCCCTCAAAATTCATAAATTACAAAATTTAGAGGAAATTATTACTTATAATACGTTAACAAAATACACACACATATATATATATTTTCATGGAAAATGCATTTTACCCCCAGCTGGGGGTGACACCCAGTGAGGTGTCAGCTAGGGGTTGGTCCGAAAAAAACAGTTTTTCTTTCTTTTTTTTTTTTTGATTTTCGACCAGTGGGGGCGCGCCACGTCACTGGAGGCGCGACCCCCACTGGGTGTATGAAGCAGCACCCTATTTTCATTGTCATCTCATTCTCCATTTTATTTTTATTATCCAAATTTTAAAATTTAACCTTCAATTAATAAATTGAAAATCTCTTCCTCCTAACTTCAAAGGCAAAATGGTCTTTTTATATAATTATGTATACTAAAATCTGATCATACAACTAAACTCTAATCTTTCTCTTGAAATTTTGAAAACAAAACCCTAGAGCACGTAGCCTAGATCTATGCTCGAAATAGTGAACAAATTAACTAATCTGGTTGTTCGTCAATCTAAAGGACACTTCGATGATAAAATCAATAATCAAATCTCTCAAGATAATTTGACAAAGTAACAGTAAACTCAGGTAATAACTCAAATACTTTAAACCTACGAGATGCACAAGGATGCCTGCTTTATTTAGAGTGCCATACCTCTTCTAGTGATCATGTTTGTGACAAACTATTATTTTCTTGAGGAATAACAAATCATAGAAGCACTCACCTCTCCTTGTTGGATTCGGACAAACCTCTCCAAGGAGTCCCATCTCACCCAACCTAAGAGTCAACTTTCACTGTGACTCTAGTCTCATGCCGATTATGTAGGATGAGGTGGTGAATTGCTTCTACACCTCGGTTAATCACACTCAACCACGGGGCACTTTAACTAATCACACTCAACTACGTGGTCAACAATTTAAGTCACACAATTTATCTACAATAACATAACAAAACAATTAAGTCTTATATGGTTAAATTTATGACAAATTAAAAATTTTACAAATAATTTATCATGTCATGATGAATACAATTGTGTAACTTAAATTGTGAGTTTCAATTTTTTTTCCTTTTTAAAATGGGAGAATTACGCGCACGTGGGAGTTAGGAGAAAATATTACCAACACATGGGGGGTTGCAAGTGACACTTGCACCCCCTCTGCCTTTCATTTGCACCCCATCATAGACACATTTGCACTCCCCTGTGTTTGTAATTTTTTTTCCCAACTCCCACCTACATGTAGTTCTCCATTTTAAAATGTATATACATGGAATTTTTGTAAAATAAAAAATAGGGTAAACTACCAATAAATCCTAATAGTTTGACTGAATTCCTATTAAAAAAAAGTTCTAGTAAATTGCTGTTAAAAATATTTTTTGTGATGATTTTTTGTATCTGTCGCTAAAATTGACAATCAGTATCTTTTTTTGGTCACGATTTTTATAAATTATCGCTAAAATTTACAATTAGTGATTTTTCTGTGACGAATTTTCAAATTGTCATTGAAAGTTGAAAAATGATGTTTTTTATGACAATTTTTTTAAATTGTCCATAAAACTTATAATTAGTGACTTTTTTGTGATTAAAATTTCAAAATGTTACTAAAAATTAACAATTAGTAACTTTTTTTTTAATAGTGTTTGATAAAAAATGTGATTACTTCTCACCGGATATATTAGATAATAAATTCACCTATTAGTACCTACACTTAAAGAAAAATTTCATTATTACCCCTATACTTTGCCTCGATTTTCAATTACACCCCTAGACTTTGAATAATTTTAATTTTACCCCCAAAATTTTTGAAACCGTATCATTTCTACCCTTATCGTCACATTTGAAACAGAAAATGTTAAAAAAATTACATTTTAACCCTAAATTTCAAAAGAAATATGTAAACTCACCATCTCTTACCCAAATTCACCTTCTTTCCTCACCACTACTTCAAGCCCTTCTATCTCTTTCATCATAATTCTATTTTGTCTCATTTTTTCATTATTGGATTCACCTCGTGACGTAGTTTTCGTATCATCTCTCACATGTCTCGTTCTTCCTTTTTTTGCAGGTCGTCAGAGCTCTGAAAGTCGATAAAAAAGAGAGACTTTTCTTTCTATTTTTGACTTTTCTTCAAGCCATCTTTCGAACTTCATATCTTTCTCTATGCTTGACAGTTCTACTTCATTCTTTCGTTATTCTCTTCACCTCATTTCCTACTTCTTCCTACACCTCACTTTCTCACTTCTTCGTATAATGGACGGTTTTAGTATGCCGAAAGTTATCCAAAAACTAACTTCAAAAATTTTGAAATATTCATCTTTTGTTTCTGTCTCCTCCATCTTCTTCATTCGTTCTTCTTCTTCACTTATAACATGATGTGGAACATGGTTCTAGGTAGTAACGAAGGTGGTAATAATAGTGGTGGTGGTCCGACGATGACGAAGTTCGTGGTAATGGTGGTCGTGGAGTTTGATGGTAGTGGTAATTGAACTTGGTTGTGAAGGAGGTGGGTTTGGTGTTGAAAGGTGGTGGTGATAGTGATGATAATGGTGATGCTCATGGTGGCGGTAAAGTTGGTGGTTTGGGTGGTGATGTTGGTGAAGTTGATATATGTAATGAAGAGATAATATGTATATATATGTATATATATATATATATATATATAGATAATTGATATGGGTTTGAGAGAATATTAAATGAGTGAATTTGAGTTTGAGAGAAGTTGATGAATATATATGTATATATATTGAGCGAGTGAATTTTGGTTTGAAAGAAGTTGAGTTGGAGAATTGAGTGCCTGCGATTGTGGTGGCAGCACTTTTAAGGGCGCAGGAGAGGAAAAAATTGGAGGAAGAGGACAGATGGTGAGTTTGGGTAAGAGAGTGTGAGTTTGCATTTTTTTTTTTTAAAATTTGGGGCAAAAATGTAATTTTTTGAACGTTTTCCATTTCAAATGTGATGATAGGGATAAAAATGATACGATTTCAAAAAAAAAAAATTAGGAATAAAATTAACATTATTCAAAATCTAAAGGTGTAATCGAAAATTGAGACAAACTATAGAAATAAAAATAAAAATTTCTCACACGTAAATTCGGTCCCCCCCTCCCAATCTAAAGGTGTAATTGAAAATTAAGACAAACTATAGAAATAAAAATAAAAATTTCTCTCACGTAAATTCGGTCCCCCCCTCCCCCCAAAAAAAAAAAATATTGGATTACAAATGGGGAGTAACAATTACACTTCTCCAAATTTAAAATGTAGAGGAAAAAAAAATTATTTATCAATTTATTTATATATTTAGAAAGTAAAAAATACTGATATTATTTAAATTAAGAGTAATGTAAAGGATTTTAAATATTTTATTAAATGTCTTACATAAGTATGAGACCCATATATTGTAGATTTTATGCCCATATGAGATATTTAATAAAATATTTAGTAGGATTAGGTATAGGATTATCTGAACCGCACAACCCACCCAACCCGAATTGATCTACATACAAATAGGTAGTTTCGCGGACACAATGCGGGCGGATGCGGTTTGGAATATGACATTACTGCGAATTGCGGGCGGATTGCAGGTTTTATCCGCACCCGCAAGAACCTACCCGCACTTAGAATTTTTATTTATTTATTTATTTATTTTAAAACCTGGCCCATTGATTTCTTTCATCATATCCTAGATATTTTTCAATTTTGAATTATTTTACTTTAATTGTACTGTTGGATAGTGAATGATTTTGATGATTTAGCTTAGGATTTTGAAAGATGTGCTTATATTAGTTTATGATTTTATTTAAAAGTTTAAAATTTTGAATGATTTGCTTGTGTCAGGAATTGATTTTGTTGTGTTTTTAATTATAGGAAAATTTACCCATAAGTCCTAGTTTTTGAAACGTTGAACCATTTAGTCCTAAAAGTTTTCTTATACTCCATTTAGTCCCATTTTTACATCAACATGATGTGAATGATGTAAATGATCTGATGTTTCATTCTATAATTTCAAAATTTATTGAAATCTGATGAACATTAGATGTTTTTCATCCTATATTTTCAAACATTATTGAAATTTGATGAACATTAGATGTTTGAAATCCAATGTTTGTAACATGACTCTGATGTTATTAACATTGTAATGGGACCTTTCAGTCTATAAGAAAACTTTTAAGACTAAACAGTGCATAAGTTATTAATTTGGGATTTATTGGTGCATCCCCTTTAATTATATAAGTTTTAATTCATTAATTATTAATGTTGAGCATTTTAGAAAATGAGAAAAAATGACCCAAAATAAATATTTACAAAACAGGGAAAAAAAAACCCAAAAATAAATTTTTAAATAAAAAAATCTAATTTGCAAACCGTTCGCACATTTGCGAACCCTATTCTCACAAACAACAACCCGCACTACAAATGATTACGGGTTCAATTTTTTTCAAACTGCACATAGGGGTGAACAGCAGATATACCAATCCGCCAAAATCAACCGAATCGAACCGATCCGCCGTATTTTGGATAGATACGTGATGACGAGCGGACGGTTGCAGATTGATTTTCTTCAATCCGTCAATCTGGCGGACGAATGACGGATTTGAGATTCCTTTAGCAGCAACCGAACTACCAAACCGCGAGTACCCTTAGTAATTTATAAGACTTTGTGTTTTCAGTTTGTTTAAATATTCTGTTTGTGTTTTCAATTAAAAAAGAGTTTAAATATTTTGTTAAAAAAAGTTTTCAACTTGAATATCTTTTTTGAATTGAAAAAAATAAACGTATTATTTATCTATATTTTTTGGTTTTTAAATCTATCTCTAAAAATAATAAATGGAAAATATGATATGTGTCGGTTGGTTTTTATTTTCAAAAACAGATATAGATGTAACAATACAGAGATATACAATCTCTACAACTATTCTGTTCATGATTTTGATGATTTGAATTGTTTTTTTATTTTAAGAACCACAGATTGTAATACTTTATGTGGATGGGACATGTTGTAATTGTAGTATGTGGATGAGACATGCAGTGATTGTAATATTTTTTTAAGTCATTAACTGTAATATTTTTTTTTTTTTGAGGAAGTGCACAAATTAAATTATGTTGAAAATTTATAAAATTTTAAACCGCAAAACTGATTCGCATCCATCCGTCAAACCGCCAATCTGCTCAATCCACATCCGCCAAATTGACAGACGTATATGAATTAATTTTTTTTAATTTGTTAATTTAACAGGCAGATGATAAATTAAAAGTTCCGTGACCGCAATCGACCTGTGTCCACCCCTGATGTGCAGGTCTAAACCATAAAGTGAGCCTTTCAAAACGGAATAGCGAGTACTCCAAATATTATTTGAACCTCCTAATATTTTTCTTAAATTAATACTTTGAATTAAATAATAATAATAAAGAATTAAATAAAGTTTTACCAAATGTGGTGTGGGACCCACACAATGTGGGTCCCATGTGAGTCCCACACTCATGTGAGACATTTGGTAAAATTTTTAGGCCAAGTTTGGGAACACCTCAAAAAGTCAAAAAGCCAAAAAGTTACTCAAAAAGTTAAAAAGTTATCACTATTCACCAAAAGTCAACAATTACGGCTGCACAACTCCCAATTCTAATTTTCTCCTACAAATCAATTTTTACAATTTTTTATTACACATTTTTCCATAAAAAGTCAAAAAGTTAACCCAAACATTCATATTTTCAACCTCAATTTTTTAGTCTAAAAAGATAAAAAGTGCACTTATTTAGTCTTCCCAAACTTAGCCTTAGTAAAATTTTTGGGACATCTAGCATTTTTATAATAATAATAAATAAATAAAGCTACAGCTGTAGAAAGACAACTATGATGGTGTTTGGGAAGTGAGTTTTTATGTAGATTTTAGTAGATGTAGGTTTTTATGAGATAAAAAATTTTTGGTGTTTGGGAAGATAGTTGGGTTTTTATGTGGTTGGATGTGATGTTTGTGAGAGAAAAAGTGAAATGATTATGGGGTTGGATGTGATATTTTGTTTGGATGTGTTTTTTTTGGTTTTGCAAAACTTTTGTCTTTTAGTGAAAAAAATGAGAAAAAAATTTGGGAACTTGCTTCCCAAACACCACCTATAAGAGCATCCAACTCATTCTACATCAAGCCCCCTCTTTTTTCTTTCTCCTCTCACAAAAGGACCAAACCCAAAACCCCCCATATGGAGGCTCCACCACCCGCTCCGCCACCTCTCTCCTCCACTCTCGCCGCCGCAGCCGCAGCCACGGCGGCCGCATACCCAGACTCAGTCGACTCCTCTCCCCGCTCCCGCAACACCGATTCCTGGGACGAGCCAACGTTCCCCTCCGCGGCTCCCGGCGGCGGCGCTGCTAAGTTACGCCTGATGTGCAGCTACGGCGGCCACATAGTCCCCCGCCCTCACGACAAGTCCCTCTGCTACGTCGGCGGCGACACCCGCATCATCGTCACCGACCGCCACTCTTCCCTCTCCGACCTCACAAGCCGACTCTCAAAAACCCTCCTCAGTGGTGGATCTTTCACAATCAAGTACCAACTACCCAACGAAGATCTCGATTCTTTGATCTCCGTCACTACCGATGAAGATTTGGAGAACATGATCGAAGAGTACGATCGACTCACTGCAAACAATTCGACCCAGAAATCGTCTCGACTCCGATTGTTTCTCTTTCCGACGGAACCCGATTCGGGTTCCTCAATTGGGTCTCTGCTCGAGAACTCAACGAAGTCGGAGGACTGGTTTTTGAACGCTCTCAATGGTGCTACGAGAGGTGGGTTCTCTGAATCGGCGTCGGTGAATTGTTTGCTGGGTTTAGACGATGATGTAGCGATCGCCGGAAACGAGAACTCGTCGGCGAAGGGAGTGAGGAGTAGTAGTAACAACAACATCAACAAGCAAGGTGGTGGTGGTGGTCAGGATGTTCATTCGGTGCCCGATTCGCCGATGCTGGAGACGAATTCGTCGTTTGGGTCGGCGTCGTCTTCGCCGTCGCTAGCGAACTTGCCGCCGATTAGGGTTCACGTGGTGGAGGATCAGAAGGCGACGATGGATGGTGGAATTGAGGACCAGTTCTCTCAGATGAGCGTTGGGGCTACTACTACTGCTGTGCAGAAGCAAGATGATGGGGGTTTTGTGGTTCTCTCTTCGCCGCCTACTCTGCTAACCACTTCTGCGGCGGCGGCGGTGGTGGTGCCGGGTTTGGTGGGGCTTGCTGGAGGTTACCCGAATCGGGTTATCTCCGACGATGAGAGATCAGAACAGGGAATGACTGTTGGGTATCGGAAACCGGCACAGGCACAGCCACAGGCACAGCAACAGCAACAGACACTGCCTCCACAATCGCAGCCCAAACCAACTGGTGGGATTGATTTGTCTTCCCCTGATTCAGTTTCAAGGTACCTAAACAATTCAATTTCTTCAAAAGTTCTTGTTTGTGCTGTGTATATGGTTCTTTGATCTTGTCCTGAATCGGGTTTTTGATTGTTTGAATTTTTGATATTTGATATTTTTTCTGAATTAGGGTTTTTGAATTGTTTGAATTTCACAGTGATAATAGTACAACCAACCCGTTGTCTCGCCAAAGACCCATGATTTATCAAGATCCAACTGTTCAGAATTCCTCTGGGAACAACAGGTTTCCTGTGAACAATCCCATTGATCCGAACTCTAGGGTTCAGATGCTACAAGTTCAGGATTCTGGGTATTTGTTGCCAAACCAATTTGATCAACAATTGAATCCACAACAACTTCAACAATTGAATCCACAGCAACAACAATACCTTCAATCACTGGGTGGCACTCATTTCATTCAGCATCACCCTACCGGTGCAATGCCAATGGCTTCTTACTACCCCATGTACCATCCCCAGCAACAGCCCCACCATCCGCTCGATCAGCAATACCCAGTGTTCTATATGGCTCCTAGACAGTCCCAAGCTTATAACTTGCCTGTCCAACAACAAAACTATAGCGAAAACGCCACCACCGCCCCTTCTAGCCGCCCCCAAACACCGCCTTACAACACTGCGAGAAATGTCACTTCTAACGCCGAAATGGCTACAGGAATGTATAGAACAGCAACTGGAGCTGCCTCGTCTTTAGTTCAAGTACCCACTAGCCAAAATCAACCACAGTATGTTGGTTTCTCTCAGATGCATCATCCATCTCAATCTGTTGTTGCCCCTACTTCTGCCGCTACCGGCAATTATGCTTATGAATTTGCTGATCCTGCCCATGCCCAAATGTATTACCCTCAGCATATGACACACCAATTGGCTGCTGCACAATATCAAGCCATGACGTTAGGCCCTGCAATGGTGTTACATGAACCTCCTGCTCAGCTTCCTACAGACAACGTCAAGCAGCAGCAGATCAGGACTGCACAGCCATGAGAGGTGAGTTTGGGCAGGAACAAACAGTTTTGCAGCAATGGGTGTGGTTTACATTTCAGTTTTCAATTATAGTGTCTATCTCTTTCATTGGGTATTGGTTTGTGGTTATGTATTTGTGATAGGTAATAAGAAGCACAGGTTTTCTTCGTTATGTTCTTTACTTGTATGTTATATTGCTGTTGCTATTGTGAAAGAAAATGAAAGTCATGTGAGTCATACTGTAAAAGCTCAAACTAATATATTGGTCTGTTCAGTCTATGTCAATTATTGAATAAATGTAATATAATGTTGCTAGAGCTTTTGAGTAAATTGTGTTTTCAGCTGTTTGTAGTTCTCTTTGTTCATGGGAAATCTCGTTTGCATACTCTGCATTTGTACAGAGGATCTTGCCGATGCTGTGTCTAGTGTTTGTTAGTTTGATGTTACTCTGAGAATCTTGCCCCACCCATCAAAGCTATTATTCTATCAATTTGGGTTTTCTTTTTTGTCTTGGACTTAAACAAAGGGAAGAAAAAGAAGAGAATCTTTGGAGGAACCATCGGCTGTTATTTCATATGCCTTAATATCTTTTTGTTAAACCTTGTGAACAAGACATCGATTTTGGCCCTATCTTTATTGCTTCCTTCTTCAACCAGAAGTATATGGTCCCTAAATTGTGCTTGTGGCCAAACTAATTCAACAAACATTCTCTCCACTTCTGTTTGTTTTCTTGCCTTCTTTACTATTTGCTTCACATAGACTTGCTCTATGGGACACACACACACTCTCTCTATGTCTCTCTCTCTCTAGATGGAAATTGTGATGTGACTTGCAATTATTGTCAAGTAATATTCCTCAAATGCTGTAGGTTTGTATGTATCAACATTGTAGATTCGATTGTTTTGTACTGAATTGTAGTTCAACGCAGTTCGATTTGTTAACTACCATTTCTTCAACCATCCCGGTTGATCCAATTCATGATATATCCAAAAAAGACCATCCACTCATAAGTAATACCAGTTTTACTAAATTGACTAGTTGTTGTTTTGTCAATTTGTATACAAGCCTATACATGTACTCTCTGAGTCGTTTTCTCTCTTTCTGTTGTATTTTAAAGTACTCTCTTGCAGGTAATTGAGATGCAGCCATACTTTGATCTTATTGACTGAAACTATGTTGGTAGGCACAAACAGTCTCTTTCACATACTTGTTGAACCATTTTGTCTATATAGGAAATGCAGAACTGTGGACAATGGTGAACCGGGGATCTTTGGTGTAGTCTTGTTTTGATTTGGAGTGGAATTCTTTTTTCACTGTTCTTAGGCCTCTTCATCCTTGTTTTCAGTCATGATGATCTATTTTTTCAATAAAATCTTCTATCTTGTATGTCTCATTTCACTTCCTTTTGCTATTTTGGACAACTATATTGATGAAGATTACATGGATAGTTTATCAGGTAAAAAGACAATAATATCATTCATTATTGATCTCTTAGGCACAAAAGCTTGCTTGTAAACCTGAAATTGTCTTCATCACCTGGTATATAAACTGGGATTACTAAAGTTGAGGATCAATGTAGGGAAACTAACTTATTTTATAGAATGTCTGTATTGGTTTTTGTGGTTCCTCGCTTTAGTCCTTTGCATCAGAAGTAGATGATTCGTTAACATCAAAAAGTGTCATTGTCACACTCCCTCCATTTGGGGGTTTTGTATAAAATTAGTTGATAATGCTTTTCCTCAATTTGGTTCATTTTGTTAAATTCAACAGACAGCTAGCAAACTATACAATTTGTCTAGTCTGATCACAGTGTCTTTGGTGGGCATTGCTGGGACAAAAAACTCTTATTCTGCTGATCTGATGAAATGATCATATTAGTTGTTTGGGTTGTTCTAAATAAGTACACTTTTTGTCTTCTTAGATTAAAAAATTGAGAAAAAAAATGACTGTTTGTGTTAATTTTTTGACCTTTTATAAAAAAAACGTGTATTAAAAAATTGTATAAATTAGTGTGTGGGGAAAAATTAAAATTGAGAGTTGTGCAACCGTAATTTTTGACTTTTGATGAATAGTGATGACTTTTTAACTTTTTGAGTAACTTTTTGACAATTTGCCAAACTTGTCCTAAGTTTTGTGCCTGTGGATATTCTCCATTACATGTAGTTATTGAATTGTGAAAATTTGGATCAAAAAATATTGAAGCATGTACAAGTATTTTTATTTTTATGCAATCGACAGAAGGGAAATAGGAAAATGAAAACTGTTTCAGAAATCACTTATAATATGTTGGATCCACTGTGCAGTGACAGTTCTTTTATTCTGCTATTTTATTACTACTAATTAATTAGTGATTAAACTATGTGAAACAAAGCACAAGGTTTGTGTAATTTTGCTCCTGACCACCAACTCCTCTGGTAAGGGTTTAACTTTTTGATGTGTATGATGAAAATTATTTTATATTCTCAGTTAATGTAATCGATTATTATTGGAATTCAATGTCTTTGCTTGTTCACATATGTTGCCTTGTGGTTTGAGAACAGGTTTGGGTAAATTACAAACATATCTTGAAGTTTACTTAAAATATAGATTATCTCATGTGGTTTAAAAAATTATAAATATTCTCTTATTAGAATTTTTTATTTGACAGAATTAATTAAAAAAATGAAATTCATGATTGCTCTCTTATACCATAATAAAATTATTTAAATTATTAATTGAAACATATTTTTAATATCATTAAAAATTATTAATTGACTTGATTAATTAATAAAAAATGTGATTTGTTATGAAATTAGAAATCTCAAGAGGTGAAATGTAATTTTTAAAATCACAAGGAGCGATTCATATTTTAATTAAATCTCAAGAGGTGTATTTGTAATTTACCCTTTAGCTTTTATGTAAAACTAACAAGGTTCATTTTTTTTTGGATAAATTACAAACACACTCTTGAGGTTTATTTAAATTATAAATTACTTTTTTTAGTTTTAAAAATTACATTATGTCTTTTAAGGTTTCTAATTTCATAATAAATAAGTCATTTTATCAATAAATTATTAAGTTAATGAACAATTTTTAATAATGTTAAAAATTTTATTTCAATTAATAATTTAGATAATTTTATTATTATATAAGTGAACAGTTAGAAATTTTACTTTTTTAATTAATCCTGTCAAATAAAATTTTTTGACATAGATGTCTTTATAATTTTTCAAATTATAGAAATAATTAGTATTTTAAACAAGGATGTATTTGTTATTTATTTATTTATTTATTTTGCCTCGTCAAGTGGCAAGCCCCCATTCGTAGGGGACATTTCTCTTTAATATTGAGGTTACTCCAAGTCAGTGCTGCTTATCTGTTTACACGTTATCGCTGACAAAGCAATTGCATCACATAAGTTTTGGAATGTTTTTGTACTTCAAACATACATTTAGAAAAGGCTTATGAATCAAAAAAAAAAAGAAAAAAAAGAAAAGGCTCACTTCTCCCGCAGACCGAAATCAGATGAAGGCCTTGTTTAGAAATGGATTATTTAATTGATTTTTAATTTTTTATAAAAAAATATGTAAAAAAATAAAAAAAAAAATGATATGACAATTTATAGTGATATTTTAATTTTTTGTTAAAATATATAGTTGACAAACGAGACTTTAAACTTGTTGTTGGGTTTTGTGGACCTACCACAAAATCTATATCGATAATTCAAACTGTTCAATGTGTAGGATTCGTAGAGTATTTCATCTCTGCAAAAATTATATCGATCAGATATCGATAATTACTTGATCAGATCAAATTTGTGTCAACGGTAAGTATGATTTTAAAAATAAATTATTAACACAAATATAATTTTATCAAGTGATTATTAATATCTGATCAATGTGATTTTTTTACCGGTATAAAGTACTTGATGAATCGTACACATTGAATGGTATAAATCATCAATATGTCCTTCGTGGTGAGCCCATGAAAACCCAACAACATGTTCCAGTTGTTAAACCCAAACGGTAATCCCTTGATATATGTTGCTTAATTTTTATAATTATTTTCTATCACAGCTTTTATGATCAACTTTTATTTTTTATTTTTATTTTGCGAGGACCTTAAATGTTAGTCTTGTAACTGCACTTTAAATGTAAAGTGTTGAGTTCAAATTGATATAACATTAAGCTCTTTTATTGTAATTTATCTATTATCATTCCATCAAGAAAAATGTGAGGAAAAAGAGACGTATGAAAGAAAAGAAAAGAAAACAAAATATATCTTTCCATCTAAAATAGTCAAAAGTTAAAGGATTGTAGTTTAATGACATGACCCTACATTCTCAAATTAGAGTTTCAACGTTCAAACCGCAGGAGGAGTTCTAAGTTCTTATGCCATCGGTTGTGGGTTCCCCCGACCCAATTGGCGGCTCCTCTTCTCTCAATAATTGGGTCTTTTGAGAAGCACTAAAAATGTCAGTTTTTAATTTTTTTTATTTATTTTGAGTTATATCATCTCTCATATTTTTTACTTATAAAAAAATTAAATAGATTAAAAAAATTAATTTTTTTACTAACTTCCCAAAATACGTTAATATTAAGAGTTTCGTTTTTAAAAAAGAAAATGTTATAGGGTTCAAATTTTTTATTAAATAAATAAGTAAATGTTTTATATGAGTGTGAGATTTATAGTTTTATGGACCTTACGGGAGATATTTGGTCTTTTATTTGATAGAAAATTTAATATCTTTATCATTCTTTTAAAAAGTCAAAAGAAACTAAAAATTAACATTAATAAAGAGAAAAAAAGAAATTAAGCTAGAAGGAATAACTAATAGGAGGGAAGAGTCTAATTAGGCCATATTTATTTAGAGGAACCAATTAGATTAGATTAACATTAATAAAAATTTTAATTCTGGATTATCAATCACTTTGGATTGTGCATTTTTTTTTTTTTTTTGACTTAGGATTATAAGTAGAGATTGGCAAAAGAATTCTATTAATTTTATCATTTAGCCAATTAGTGGAACCTCTCCCTAGTCTCTCTCTCTCTCTCTTTCTCAGAAATCCTGATCGTTCTCTTTGTGCTCTTTAGGGGAGAAAGGGTGATGCTTGTAGCCTTCTTTACCCCCTTATTTCTTCTCCCATGATTCCCCCCCTTCTTGTCCACCATCAGGCTAGCCACCATCGCTCCTTTCATCTATATTATCGGTTTACCACTAAGAAAGTTTTCAGATCTAAATTCATGACTGAGATTCAATGCTGTTAAATGCGCTTTTATACACTAGGTGACCACTTTAGATCCATAATGTTTTACTTTGTAATGTAGAGATGGGGATAAGGTACCACAGTTATTAGTTGCAAGGATGAACAAATCGAGAAGGTAATTGGTAATATTTGTTTGGTGGTGCCCCTTTTAATTTCTCTTGAGTTGCAATAATGTGTCTCTTTGTAGATGTTTCCTTCTTTTTTTTTTCTTTTTTTCTTTTTTATGGAGGTTTTTTCATCTCTGCATAGAGATTTGTTTTTCTTCCTATGACTGGCCTTGTTTGGTTTGTGTTTCTCAAAAAATTTTGGGAAAAATTCTCTACAAATAAGTTTTCAAAAGTAATCAAACCAAACAAATTTTTCCAAATTTTTTTTCCAAAACTTGTTTGGTTTACAAATTTTTCAAACAAATCTCTCTCTCATACACATCAAATCAATCACTGTTTCCAAAACTCTCTCTCAAATAATTTTCAAAACATCTTTTGAAAAAAAACCAAACCAAACAAATTTTCGTACTTTTTATCTCAAAACATGTTTTTCAAAACATCTTTTGAAAAAAAACCAAACCAAACAAATTTTCGTACTTTTTATCTCAAAACATGTTTCTCAAATACAAACCAATATTCTTCTTGTGTCTCTTTATCCCTTTTGGGGCCGATTTTGT
Organism: Camellia sinensis; assembly: GCF_055761805.1. Lineage (NCBI taxonomy): Eukaryota > Viridiplantae > Streptophyta > Magnoliopsida > Ericales > Theaceae > Camellia > Camellia sinensis. Next base: position 147,171,693 of record NC_138970.1, read on the forward strand.
ATTTCGATGCACTTTATTAAATGACTTATTATTGGATATGCAATATATTCAATCTCATACTTTCCATTAAAAAAAAAAAAAAAAAAAGTCTGAACCTCCTCTTAAGCCCCCATTTTGTATCCAAACATTTTTCATGAAATTCAACAGTCCCTAATACATGGGATACTATGTTCAGGTAAATTATTAGTCCGAATCATAATTTTTTTAACCAAAGATAAAATTATGTATTTTATTGTATTTTTAATCCAATCCAATTTCATATTCATCTAAACAAATATGATCTAAATCATTTCTGTTGGTAAGAAAGAAAAAAAAAAGAAAAAAAAGAAATAAATTTGTGTTTTTAAATAGTGAAGGGAAAAATGCACGATCCAACACCCCCAAACACACCCATGTAAATGCAATGTCACGAATTTGTCCAAAAAAAAAATAAAAAATGAATATATTTATGTTGTTATAAAATTATGAAAATATAAAACAAATAAAATAACAAAGTGCTAAATAGATAAAATAATAGATTCAACACAAGATATAAAATTAAGTTCTTCTGAAACTTGTATTTTGTTCTTAGAGAACTTTTAAGTATAGATCTTTACAATCTAATTATGTTATTTTATTCAATAATTTAACTATACATTTCAATAGAGTTCTCATCATTTTCTCTAGGATTAAATTACACTTAGCTCCCTTGAGGTTGTTGACAATTACAGAAATCTCTCTTGTGATTTTAATATTATACTAATCTCCATTACTTTTGAAACTATTATCAAGATTCCATCCTTGTTAGGCTATTTAACAAAATTTGCTGGTATCATGCTAATGTCATATTGATGTTGTAGGTTATAATACCAAAAATGACGAAATTGCCCATTAATTATCTTATCTATTCAAATAAGAAATTTCACTCACCTCCCCTGAGATTTTGCATATATATTATCAAAGAACCATACGTATTTTAGCATTATTTAATAAAATTCTTAAATTTCATGCAATATTAAATAAAATCCTTAAATTGTTAAGACATTATTAAATCATTTAAAGGAAAAAAAAAAACCTTAATTTTCATTGATAAAATACTTAAAAATAAACAATCTTTCTAAAATTAATTGTAACCCTCGTCGCTGTTTACCGAATAACCACTGATTACCGTTAAACTGTGACTGATTATGAATGATAAGTGAACTGAATAAACTACTGAACTGACTGACTGAAATTGAAACTGAATCGACTGAGTATACCTGTTTAATTGTAATTCTATCTGTTTGGTTATTTGATTATCTGTTCGTGTTTTTATGTTTAAATTGTGAATTGAAGGCCTTATCGGCGGCCGAATCCGAAATTGATTGATGATTTGTGATCCTTAGAATTAATGTGATTTTATGGTATATTTATTTGAAAACTGATTTGGTATGATTAAATTAGGTTAATTATTGAGAAATTACATAGTTTGACTTAACTACAACTTTGCCATTTGAGTGGGCCACTACACCAAACCTTGTCTAAGGCTTAGTCTTACATTACAAACATTTGCTCAGCCATTATTCTTGAGTGTATAGCCAACTAGAGAGGGAGAATAGGGAGTTAGAGTGAATTCATCTTGAATTGCTTGGAATCTTGAAAAAATTGTGAGAGATTTGCCTTCTTGAGCCTCCATACCTCTAATTCAAGACTTAGATAAGGAATTTCAACCTCTCCTTGTTGTATTTAAGCTTGTTCATGCGTGGTTCTTGAGCCTCTAGTGATTTAAGTCAAGTTTTGGTCTCATGATGTTGAATTGGAACCTAGTCCATGCATGCATGTCTTTATTTTGAAGTTTTGAAGTTGTCCTTCATGAAATTGTACATGCATGCTCATATTTTTATAATAGACCATGTTTTCACCTTGTCCTTGAACGAATTGGCTCACTAGAGCATGAAATTGAAGCTTGAAATGGTTTAAGTTCATGTATGTTTGCATGTTTTTCATATTCCTGGAAATTGGTTTGAAATTGAGTTGTTTCGAACACCCTTGGGCTTTGATTTTACAAATTGAGCTTTGAATCATGTTAAAGTATGAGTTTTGATGTGTTTTCTGAAAAATTGGCCCAAGAGGATCGAAATTTATGGTTTAAAACTTGATTTTGAGCTTGAGGTTCAAATCTGGAATTTCCAGAATTTGGACTCACGCTCGAGCGGGGTGACTGGCGCTCGAGCGTGGAAATCATGCTCCCAGCATTGTTGTTCTGTTTTGAAGTCCGCTCGAGCGGAAGAATTGACGCTCGAGCGGGATACTGTGTCTCATGCTCGAGCGGGTGTCGAGCGCCCAATCGAGTGTGATTTTCACCTATCCAGCACTTTTGACTGTTTTGCAGAACGCTCGAGTGGGTAAGTCTACGCTCGAGCGGAAACCTTTGTCTGCATGTCCGCTTGAGCGGAGTAACATACGCTCGAGCGTGACCCCTGTTTTCTGAAAAGTCTGAAAATGCTTTTAAAAGTGCATCTTTGCATCCTCATCTCATTCTAGGCATTCTTAGGCCTAGTTTAAGACATCTTAAGGAGGATATAGATGTAGAAACACACCGAGGCAATTAGGGATTAAGTTATTATTTTCCCAACTGTGTAGCTTAGTGTGTGTTAATCTGTAACTGTGTAGGGTTGGCGACTGGGGACGCGCTCTAGCTTTACTGTAGCCCAGAACTCTGTGAATAACATCTGTGTAAAGATATGTTCAAAATGATTATCTTCTGAACAATTGAACTGTACTGCTTTCCGAACTGTTACTGTTAATTGAATGAATGCATGTCCTATATTCTGAACTGTATTGTGGCATCCTTAGCAACTACTGTTTACTGTTACTGTTACAGAGATCTCTGTCGGTTCCCTCGTTGAAACCACTACTGTTACTGACTGATGGCCATCATTTACTGTTCGGTCTTTTAAGACCTACTGTTTACTATACTGTTATGCTAATGGATGTACCACATATGACTGTATTGACTGAACGACTGAAATACTGATTTAATGAACTGTTTTCATTACTGTAAGGACATTCATTCTTAACCCCTTTACGCATTGTGTTATTCACTGGGCTTTAGCTCACTGCTCATATATATATGTAGGTGTACAGGCACCAGACCGCAGTTAGGAGCGTCGGGGTAAACTCCAGTTTTGTCGAGCCAACCTATGTGCCTTAATACGAGGTTCCGAGCTTGTCAAGCTACGGCTTAGGGGTGTTTTTAATTTCCCCGTCTGTCTCTGTATCTGTTTTGTACGACTGTATAGACTGTACTGTACTATTTAATAGGGATTAGGTCCCTAAACTGAATGAATGTAAATATTGTACATACTGTTCTGTACTGTTTACGTATATATGCATGAGAAGTCTTTTGTATACTGACTGGTATAGCTCATTGGACACTGTTTAATTACTGTATTGGCTTCCGCCAGCCCCTGTACTCTGTATTACTGTATTACTGTTAAGCAGGCTTTCGGTAATCTCGGATTACTGGCCGGTTACGGTGCTAAACCCATAGGGGCGGGTTTGGGTCGTGACATTAATGTTAGATAATATCCTAATAATTTAATATAGGGCAAATTTCACTTTACCCCTTGTGGTTTGGGCCGGGTACGGTTTATCCCCTGACATTCGAAAATCACCACATAACCCCCATGTGCTTTGTGGATTGAAATGCACACTAATTTCTGTTAACAAAAGTTGTAAATTGACAATTATACCCTTCTTCTTCTCTCTTTCTCTCTCTCTCTCTCTCTCTCTCTTCTTCGTCCTCCATACTCACATTTTATACATACATATACATATATACATATCAAACCCACATTTTACTATCCAAACTTTTTCTTCATCATACCCAGAAGTTGACCCACACGCCATGTATCACACATCGACACGAAACTACCATCTCTTATATTCTGGTGACAATGTTGGCTAACTCGAAGACATGGATCCGCCGGCGATGCCCAACACTTTTGCAGCACTTTGATACAAAAGTTACACACAGAAGCACACAACCCAAACAACGATGATAGCAAGTAAAAATCACCACCGATTCCACACCCAGAAAACATAAACCAAAAATCGATGCCAGACCTAAACCAACAAAGACTCAAGCTAGTGCCGGAGTAGCTAACAAACTCAAAATCTAAATTATGGTGTGATAAACATCATCAGACCTCTACAACAACAATAAAGACAGTGTGAACCTTTCTTGTTGGAATTCATCTTGTTCCTTCACAAGTAAAAAACATATATAATACAAGGACTCCAAGAGGGATGGAGCTTTGTAACAACCCTCATACTGTTTACTGAATAATGACTGATTGATTACCGATAACCATCGATTACCGTTAAACTGAATTGATTATGACTGATAATTGGACTGATTAAAAGTACTGAACTGACTGACCGAAATTGAAACTGAATTGGATGAATACATCTGTTTGAATTGCATTTTATCTGTTGACTGTCTGTTTGATCTGTTCATGTCTTTGTGTTTAAACTGCTAATTGAAGGCCTTATCGGCGGCCGAATCCGGAATTGATTGAAGTTTCATGATCATCATAATTAATGTGATTTTATAGTATTTTTATCTGGAAACTGATTAGGTATGATTAAATTAGAGTAAAATTAGAGTAAAATAAGTTAATTGCTGAAGTTTGACTTATTTACCAAATTAGCCTTAGTAGGCCACTAGCTTATACACCTTTGAGTTCATTACACTTAATCAAAACATTTCATCAGTCCATATTTCTTGTTCTAGCCGACCTTAGAGAGGGAGAGAGTGAGAGTTTGTGTAAATCTTGAGAGTTTGGCTTGGACAACTTGGCGATTTGAAGTGTAGATTTCATATTTGAGCTCCTAAACCTTGAATACAAGACTAAGGTAGGAAACTCATCTTCTTATTGATGTCATTGAGCTAGTTCTTGCATGGTTCATGCTTCATTGTAGAACTAAGTCATGTTTTGGTCCATTGTTGTTGAATTGAAGCTCATTTCTTGCATGCATGTTTGAATTATAGATGTTTGAGTTGTTTTCATGGCAAAAGATTACATGCATGTTCATAATTATGTTTAAGTCCATGATTTCATCATGTTTTGAAATGGATTGGCTCCTTATAGCATCTAGTTGGAGCTTCAAAATGATTTGAATTCATGCATGTTGCATGTTCATCTTGTTCTTGAAAAGTGGTTTGAAATTGAGTTTGAATTAAGCATCCTGGGGCCTTGATTTCTCAAAATTGAGCTTTGAACTATGATACTCTATGTGTTTATAAATGTTTTCTAGAAAATGGGCCCAAGAGGATTGGTTTTGATGCATTTGAGTGTGAGTCGGAGCTTGGAGGTGCAATCTGGAATTCCCAGATTCTGCACTTCCGCTCGAGCGGGGGAAGTGCCGCTCGAGCGTGGAATTCGAGCATCCAGCATCTCTGCACTGTTTTACATTCCGCTCGAGCGGAGGGTTGGGCGCTCGAGCGGAGTCATGTCTCAAGCTCGAGCGGGCGTCGAGCGGAGATTTCACCCATCCAGTACTTTTACAGTACGCTCGAGCGGGAAAGTTGACGCTCGAGCGTGTACCTTTGTTGCATGACCGCTCGAGCGGGTAAACCTGCGCTCGAGCGGGACTCTATTTTTCTGAAAATGCTTTTAAATGTACATCTTTGCATCCTCATCCCATTCTAGGCATTCTTAGGCCTAGTTTAAGACATCTTAATGAGGATATAGATGTAGAACACACCGAGGCAAATTTAGGGATTTAATTATTACCTTTCCCATCTGTGAAACTTAGAGTGTGTTCAATCTGTTAACTGTTTAGGGTTGGCATTTCGAGGAGACGCTCTAGCCTACTGTAGCCCAGAACTCTGTGAGTAACAATTGTGTAAAGATATGTTCAACTGATTATCTTTTGAATACTGAACTGAACTATTTACTGAACTGGTATTACTGAATGAATGTATGTCCTTTATTTCTGAACTGTATTTTGGCATCCTTAGCAACTACTGTTACTGAATGTTACTGTTACAGAGATCTCTGTCGGTTCCCTCGTGGAGCCACTACTGTTTACTGACTGATGGCCATCATTACTGTTCGGTCTTTTAAGACCTACTGTTACTGATATGCTAATGGATGTACCACATATGACTGTTTACTGTACTGAGCAACTGAAATACTGATTGAAATGAACTGTTTTCATTACTGTAAGGACATTCATTCTAAACCCCTTTACGCTTTATGTTATTCACTGGGCTTTAGCTCATTGCTCATATATATATGTAGGTGTGCAGGCACCGGACCAAAGCTAGAGGCGTCAGGGTTAGATTCCAGTTTTGTCAAGCCAACCACCGTGCCTCACTGCGAGGTTCCGAGTTCGCCATGCTATGGCTTGGGGTGTCTTTTCCCCCGCTGGTCCCTGTTACTGTTTTGTATTACTGTATAGACTGTTATCCACTGTACTGAACTGTTATCAAGGGATTAGATCCCTGTACTGAATGTCTGTAAATGCTTGTATAGCCTGTACTGTTGTGAATATACGAATGCATGAAAAATCTTTTTGGCATACAGACTGACACAGCTCAATGGACATTATTCATTTACTGTATTGGCTTCCGCCAGGCCCTATACTCTGTTTTATTGTGCTACTGTTCTGCAGGCCTTCGGTAATCTCGGATTACTGGCCGGTTATGGTGCTAAACCCATAGGGCCGGGTTTGGGTCGTGACAGAGTGGTATCAGAGCGATACTTAACCACGAGTCATACCGCACACACGTGTCCAAATGAGCTATAGGGTGTCCTAGAAAGAAAGTAGGGCATCTCATGAACTTGAAAAGTGTGTGGCTATGTTATGACTGAATACATGTTGGTGTGATAACTGTTTAAAATATGCAACTGTTTATGTTATAATTGCTATAACTGTTATAACTGCTTATAGTGAAATAGACAATGCGAATGAACCTGAATCCTCATCTACCGAGGCAAGAATGGAAAGAATGGAAAGAATGATGGAACTGATAACTGCTAGACTTAAACAACAACAGAACCAACAGCCCCCACCTCTTCCTCCTCCGGTACAGCCAGAACCTAATGTGAACGTGAATGATGGGGATATTATTGCTCTGACCCAGAAGTTCAGCAAGATGAAACCGCAATCCTTTCAGGGAGGCCTCGAACCGTTAAAAGCTGAAGCTTGGGTTCTGGAAACAGAAAAACTATTTGAAGTGTTCCCGTGCTCAGAAGCGAATAAAGTATTGTTAGCTACCTTCACCCTACAAGAAGAGGCTAGAAGGTGGTGGATGTTGATCCGCGATACAAATACCGTTATAACTTGGGCTCAGTTCAAGGAGTCCTTCTTTCAAAAGTATTTTCCTCAGTGTGTCAGGGATAGAAAAGTGACTGAGTTTGAACAACTGAAACAGGGCACCACGTCGGTTGCCGAATATGAAACAAAATTTACTGAACTTGCCCGTTATGCACCGCATATGGTGGATACTGAATATAAGAAGGCCAAGAGATTTGAAGGCGGCCTTTATGTTGCAATTCTTGACCGAATAAATGTCTTGAAACTACCGACTTTTGTGGGTGTTCTCGACCGGGCATTGATGGCCGAGTCGAATATTGCAGCAGTGAAACCATCTGAAACTAGGGGTGCAACTCGGGCGGGCTCAACCCGAGCAACCCGAGCCCAGCCCGAGTTTTTTTAGGGCTTGGGCAACTATATCTTGTAATCTGGACGGGCTTGGGCAGATTTTTGATGCCCGAATTGCAATTCGGGCCGGGCTTGGGCAGAACCAATGGCCAACCCGAGCAACCCGAACCCGAATTCAATTTAATATATTATATAAATTATATAATATATAATATATATATAATTTAATAAATTATGTAATATATATAAATTAAGTAAAAGAGTTAGTCTTAATTTTTATTTATTTATTTATTTTTGGTTAGTCTTCTATTAAGTAAAAGAGTTAGTCTTAATTTTTATTTTTTTTATTTTTTTGGTTAGTTTTCTACCATTAGATTAGCATCTTTTATGTCTACCCTTAGATCTACCTACAGGTTTCTGAACTCGGGCAATTCGGGCAACCCGAGTTCAAAATACAAAGCTTGGGCCGGGCTTGGGCAACAATGTTCGGGTTCATGGTCGGGCTTGGGCGGGCTTGGGCAGTGCCAAATACAATTCCGGTCGGGCTTGGGCAGACCCCCAACCCGACCGAACCCGCCCGAGTTGCACCCCTATCTGAAACACCAACAACTGAATGGCATGGTAAAAGGCAGGGTTTTAAATTCAAGAAAGGCAAGCACAACCCGGCCAACAAGAAACAGAATACGGGGTTGACAACTAGCCCCAGCCAAGGGAGTGGGTTTATACCACCCTGTTCTGAGTGTGGCAAGAAGCACAAAGGGGTCTGCTACAGAATATCTGGAGCCTGTTACAGGTGTGGCAAGGTGGGCCACATGGTTAAAGACTGCCCCTCCGCTCCACAAGCCAGTAGTAAAGCTGCACCAAGCGCAGCAGCATCAACTATAGCACCAAAGCCTAACCCCAAAGCTACCGGGAAAGAGCCCATGAGGCAAGGCCGAGTGTTCGCCCTAGTACCGGGAGACGTGCAAAATACTAAGACCGTTGTGTCAGGTATCCTCTCTATTTGTACACAAAATGCATATGTATTGATTGATTCAGGGTCTACGCATTCTTATGTATCGCATGCTTTCTCACGGAAATTGAATAGACCCTTAGAACCCATGAACTATCTGCTAGCCGTATCATCACCCGTAGGGGGATCCATGACATGTGCTTATATGTACCCCGCATGTGAAATCATTGTTGGGGATATGCATCTGTTTATTGATTTACTACCATTGAACATTGATCATTTTGATGTAATATTGGGGATGGATTGGTTACAAAAATATCATGCCACTATTGATTGTGTGACCAAGCAAGTTGTTTTCCGTCCACCTGGTTTGCCTGAATTCGTGTTTAATGGGAGTGGAGTAGTACCTCCCCCGTATTTGATTTCGTCAGTGAAAGCCGTTAAATTAATTAGAAAGGGATGTAAGGGATATCTGTGTTCTGTACTGACTGTATCTACTGATGATAATGCTAATGTGAACTGTATTCATATAGTCAGAGAATTCCCAGATGTCTTTCCAGACAATTTGCCAGGAGATTTGATTGACAGGGAGATTGAGTTTACTGTTGATGTGGTTCCCGGAACACAGCCGGTTTCTAAAGCTCCGTACCGAATGGCTCCAACTGAATTGAAAGAATTGAAAGTGCAACTGCAAGAACTGTTAGACAAAAAGTTCATCAGACCCAGTACCTCGCCATGGGGTGCGCCTGTGTTGTTTGTAAAGAAGAAAGACGACTCACTGAGACTGTGCATTGACTATCGTGAACTGAATAAGGTAACTGTAAAGAATAAATACCCATTACCGCGTATTGATGACCTGTTTGATCAATTACAGGGTGCTAAAGTATTTTCGAAGATTGATCTCAGATCCGGATACCATCAGTTGAAAGTTAAATCAGATGACATTGATAAAACTGCTTTTAGAACGAGGTATGGACATTACGAATTTTTAGTTATGCCTTTTGGAGTCACGAACGCACCAGCTGCATTTATGGACCTTACGAACAGAATTTTTAAACCGTACCTTGACAATTTTATCGTTGTATTTATTGATGACATATTGATTTACTCCAAGAATATAGAAGAACATGAACATCATCTGAGACTTGCCCTACAAACCTTAAGAGAACAGAAACTGTATGCTAAACTGTCTAAATATGAATTTTGGCTTGACCATGTTATATTTTTGGGGCATGTTGTTAGCAAAGATGGGATTTCTGTTGATCCGCAGAAAATTGAAGCTGTAGTGAACTGGCCTAGACCAACAAACATGACTGAAGTCCGAAGCTTTTTGGGTTTGGCTGGATATTACAAAAGATTTGTCAAAGATTTCTCCAAGATTGCTTTACCGTTGACTCAACTGACACAGAAGGGGACATCATTTGCCTGGACTGACCAAAGAGAATCTGCTTTCCAGGAGTTGAAAACTCGATTAGTGACTGCACCTGTTCTGACCTTACCTTCAGGTACGGATGGCTACACTGTATTTAGTGATGCTTCTCATAAGGGTTTGGGATGTGTTTTAATGCAGAATGGGAGAGTAATTGCCTATGCTTCCCGTCAACTGAGACCGCATGAAAAGAACTACCCGACCCATGATCTGGAACTTGCTGCAGTAGTATTTGCACTGAAAATCTGGCGTCACTATCTGTACGGGGTGACATGTGAAGTGTATACCGACCACAAGAGTTTAAAATATTTCTTCACATAGAAAGAACTGAACATGAGACAGCGGAGATAGCTAGAACTGATTAAAGACTACGACCTGTAGATTTTGTACCATCCGGGAAAAGCCAATACCGTTGCCGATGCATTGAGCCGAAAATCGATTGGAAACTTAGCATGTTTGCTTACCGGACAGAAAGAGTTGCTTCGTGACCTTGAAAAATATGAAATTGAAATTGTTTTGCGAGAACAAGGTGGAACCTTAGTTGCTATTTCTGCTCAACCGGCACTGATTGAAGAAATTAAAGAGAAACAGCAACATGATGACTTCTTGAGGAAGATCATCGAAGAAAAAGAATCTAAACCGAGACCGGGATTCAAATTTGAGAACAATGTACTGAAATTTCAAGAAAGACTATGTGTACCAAATGATACTGAATTGAAAAGAAAAGTTCTGCAAGAGGGCCACAATTCGAGATTGTCTATCCACCCGGGGAATACGAAAATGTATCAAGACTTGAAACAGAATTTTTGGTGGCCGGGAATGAAGAAAGAAATTGCTGATTTTGTATCGAAATGTCTTCATTGCCAACAAGTTAAAGCCGAACATCAACGACCTGCCGGATTATTGCAACCCCTACCCATACCAGAGTGGAAATGAGAGCATATCACGATGGATTTTATCGTTGGGTTACCTCGCTCCAGAAAAGGTATGGATTCAATTTGGGTTATTGTTGATAGACTAACCAAATCTGCTCACTTCTTACCTGTCAAAACAATCTATAATGCGGACAAATTGGCCGTTATCTATATTGATGAAATTGTGAGACTGCATGGAGTGCCTGTGTCTATTGTTTCTGATAGGGATTCGAAGTTTACATCGAGGTTTTGGCAAAGTCTACAGACTGCATTGGGTACTGATTTGAGGCTGAGTAGTGCCTATCATCCTCAGACAGATGGCCAGTCAGAAAGGACCATCCAAACTCTGGAGGATTTACTGAGAATGTGTGTCCTCGATTTTCAGGGAGATTGGGAAAGTCATCTGCCATTAGTTGAATTCGCCTACAACAACAGCTACCATTCGAGTATTGGTATGGCGCCTTTCGAGGCATTGTATGGCAGAAAATGTAGATCTCCGATTTGCTGGGCAGAAGTTGGAGATGGGCCTTTGCTTGGGCCCGAGATTGTTTATGAAACAACTGAGAAAGTGAAACTGATACAACAAAGATTGAAAACTGCACAGAGCAGACAGAAGAGTTATGCTGACGTTAGAAGACGAGACAGAGAGTATGAAGTGGGTGATCACGTATTTGTAAAGGTGACACCGATGAAGGGCCAGACTCGTTTTGGAGTCAAAGGCAAGCTAGCGCCAAGATACGTCGGACCATATGAGATTATTGAGAAAATCAATCCGGTAGCGTATCAAGTTGCGCTCCCTCCTGAAATGGAGCACATGTATAATGTTTTCCATATTTCGATGTTAAGAGATTATCTCCGGGATCCCTTCCATGTGATTGAGCCTACTCGAGTAGTGTTGAGTGATGACTACACTTACGAGGAACGGCCTATACAGATTGTAAATAGACGAATCAAGAAGTTGAGAAACAAAAAGATCCCGTTGGTGAAAGTTGACTGGCAGAACCACGGTGGCGTGTATGCCACTTGGGAAAGGGAAGACGACATGGCTAAAAGATATCCTGAACTGTTTCCACTGAATCCTGTTTTCTTCCAGAATGAAGGTAACTCGAGTTTAGAGGACTAAACTCTTTATAAGGAGGGGAGACTGTAACAACCCTCATACTGTTTACTGAATAATGACTGATTGATTACCGATAACCATCGATTACCGTTAAACTGAATTGATTATGACTGATAATTGGACTGATTAAAAGTACTGAACTGACTGACCGAAATTGAAACTGAATTGGATGAATACATCTGTTTGAATTGCATTTTATCTGTTGACTGTCTGTTTGATCTGTTCATGTCTTTGTGTTTAAACTGCTAATTGAAGGCCTTATCGGCGGCCGAATCCGGAATTGATTGAAGTTTCATGATCGTCATAATTAATGTGATTTTATAGTATTTTTATCTGGAAACTGATTAGGTATGATTAAATTAGAGTAAAATTAGAGTAAAATAAGTTAATTGCTGAAGTTTGACTTATTTACCAAATTAGCCTTAGTAGGCCACTAGCTTATACACCTTTGAGTTCATTACACTTAATCAAAACATTTCATCAGTCCATATCTCTTGTTCTAGCCGACCTTAGAGAGGGAGAGAGTGAGAGTTTGTGTAAATCTTGAGAGTTTGGCTTGGACAACTTGGCGATTTGAAGTGTAGATTTCATATTTGAGCTCCTAAACCTTGAATACAAGACTAAGGTAGGAAACTCATCTTCTTATTGATGTCATTGAGCTAGTTCTTGCATGGTTCATGCTTCATTGTAGAACTAAGTCATGTTTTGGTCCATTGTTGTTGAATTGAAGCTCATTTCTTGCATGCATGTTTGAATTATAGATGTTTGAGTTGTTTTCATGGCAAAAGATTACATGCATGTTCATAATTATGTTTAAGTCCATGATTTCATCATGTTTTGAAATGGATTGGCTCCTTATAGCATCTAGTTGGAGCTTCAAAATGATTTGAATTCATGCATGTTGCATGTTCATCTTGTTCTTGAAAAGTGGTTTGAAATTGAGTTTGAATTAAGCATCCTTGGGCCTTGATTTCTCGAAATTGAGCTTTGAACTATGATACTCTATGTGTTTATAAATGTTTTCTAGAAAATGGGCCCAAGAGGATTGGTTTTGATGCATTTGAGTGTGAGTCGGAGCTTGGAGGTGCAATCTGGAATTCCCAGATTCTGTACTTCCGCTCGAGCGGGGGAAGTGCCGCTCGAGCGTGGAATTCGAGCATCCAGCATCTCTGCACTGTTTTACATTCCGCTCGAGCGGAGGATTGGGCGCTCGAGCGGAGTCATGTCTCAAGCTCGAGCGGGCGTCGAGCGGAGATTTCACCCATCCAGTACTTTTACAGTACGCTCGAGCGGGAAAGTTGACGCTCGAGCGTGTACCTTTGTTGCATGACCGCTCGAGCGGGTAAACCTGCGCTCGAGCGGGACTCTGTTTTTCTGAAAATGCTTTTAAATGTACATCTTTGCATCCTCATCCCATTCTAGGCATTCTTAGGCCTAGTTTAAGACATCTTAATGAGGATATAGATGTAGAACACACCGAGGCAAATTTAGGGATTTAATTATTACCTTTCCCATCTGTGAAACTTAGAGTGTGTTCAATCTGTTAACTGTTTAGGGTTGGCATTTCGAGGAGACGCTCTAGCCTTACTGTAGCCCAGAACTCTGTGAGTAACAATTGTGTAAAGATATGTTCAACTGATTATCTTTTGAATACTGAACTGAACTGTTTACTGAACTGGTATTACTGAATGAATGTATGTCCTTTATTTCTGAACTGTATTGTGGCATCCTTAGCAACTACTGTTACTGATTGTTACTGTTACAGAGATCTCTGTCGGTTCCCTCGTGGAGCCACTACTGTTTACTGACTGATGGCCATCATTACTGTTCGGTCTTTTAAGACCTACTGTTACTGATATGCTAATGGATGTACCACATATGACTGTTTACTGTACTGAGCAACTGAAATACTGATTGAAATGAACTGTTTTCATTACTGTAAGGACATTCATTCTAAACCCCTTTACGCTTTATGTTATTCACTGGGCTTTAGCTCACTGCTCATATATATATGTAGGTGTGCAGGCACCGGACCAAAGCTAGAGGCGTCAGGGTTAGATTCCAGTTTTGTCAAGCCAACCACCGTGCCTCACTGCGAGGTTCCGAGTTCGCCATGCTATGGCTTGGGGTGTCTTTTCCCCCGCTGGTCCCTGTTACTGTTTTGTATTACTGTATAGACTGTTATCCACTGTACTGAACTGTTATCAAGGGATTAGATCCCTGTACTGAATGTCTGTAAATGCTTGTATAGCCTGTACTGTTGTGAATATACGAATGCATGAAAAATCTTTTTGGCATACAGATTGACACAGCTCAATGGACATTATTCATTTACTGTATTGGCTTCTGCCAGGCCCTGTACTCTGTTTTATTGTGCTACTGTTCTGCAGGCCTTCGGTAATCTCGGATTACTGGCCGGTTACGGTGCTAAACCCATAGGGCCGGGTTTGGGTCGTGCCAAGCTTATGGCAGCAAGTAAGTCACCCAATTATTTCATTAAGGCCCCGTTTGTTTTGGACTGTAGAGGATGTGATGGGATTAAAATGGAGGTGGGACACATTTAGTGTTGTGTTAGTTTGTAGAGTTGGGAAAGGGATTATGATAGAGGAGGAGATTAAGATAAAGGTTGGAAGGGGGATTGGGATGGAGGAGGTAAAGGTGGTATTAGAAAAATAGTGAGAGGACTAGAAATTTTTTTATTTTTTACATGTTGGGCATTTTTTTTCGAACATTAATGTTAAATTTTTTGTATTTTTTTATTATTTTATATAAAAATAATTTAACAATTCCTACACTAACAACTATCATCAAAACAAACACAATTTTACTTAATCCCCTCACTAACAATCCCCTTACTATGAATCCCCTCACTATGAATCCCCTCTATTCTATCTCTGAAAATAAACGAAGCCTAAATTACTTGTGTCTTTTTTTTTTTTTTTCTTTCCCCTTCTTTCTTTTTCAAAATTATATTCACACTTCCCGTTATGAGCTTGGTCTTTCATATAAAAACGAAAAAAAAAACCAAGCCATCTAACCTTCTCATAAAAGAGAAACAAAAAAAAGGCGAGGGAAAAAGAAAAAGGAAAAGAAGAAGAGCAGCAGGGTGGGCAAATGTGTACCCCCACCCATGAATGCAAGAATAGTTGTAATAAAATATGGTATGGTGGTGGCCGATGCGAAGGTACTGAGTTGGATGGAATGGAGAGTTATTCTTCCTGGACAAAATAATCATAGTTTGCTAGAATACTTGAATACTAGGAAGATCTATATAAAAAAAATAGAGAGAAAGAACAGAGAGAGAAAGATCTATATCAAAAAAATAAAAAAAAATAAAAAAAAAAGAGAGAAAGAGAGAAAGAACAATGGCATTCTTTTGTAAATTTGAAGATATGAAAAGGATATTTATGTCTTAAACAATGGCTTACTCACAAAATCAATGCATCAATGTCACTGCCAGTTAACTTAGATGGAAAAGTTAATGGTGCTTTTTTGTCTACAAATTACGTGGGGGTTATGTGGTGATTTTTGAATGTTAAGGGGGTAAACCGCACCCGGTCCAAACTATATGGGGATAAAGTAAAGTTTGTCCTTTAATATAAAACTTATCCCACACTACATAAATAATGTAAAATTTATCATTTTAAGCAATTCATTTATTATTTGAATTTTTTTAAAGTTGAAATAAATGAATTTACTTTTTTCCAGCAATTTACCTTACTTATTTATTCATGTGTAAAAAAATTATTATTTTATCTTTTCCTAATCATATATTATTCTTAAACTTTAATTTTTATCTTTGAGTGATTAAACTTATAATTGATGTATATTAAAAAATACACAAGTTAATATTTTTTACAGATTAAAAAATAAATATAGAAGTAAAAAAAAATCTAATCGCCTCACAATAAATTAAAATTAGTTTATAGTGAATGAAGAATCAAAAAATCATTTGAGAATAATAAATAATTCAAACAATTTATCAATTCTTACACCTAAAATTGAAATTAATTTTTACTAGAATTGAGAAATTATTTGAGAATAATAAAATATTTAATTAATTTGTTATGTATGATACTTAAAATTTATTTCTCCATATTTATTTATCTCATTTAAGCTATTTTTATTAAATTAGTTTCCCACTTCACTAATGGTTGAATTTTTATTTTATTTTTTGTTTATAAAAGTTCAAAAATTTGTTGTGGAAAAAATAGAGTCAAGAAATTACATTTATATTTTGAAAAAATTATGAAAAATAAACAACAATTTCATATATATTTAATAGGATAAATTGAATTTAGTGCTTTTAAAGTTAAGATTAATGTCGATAATGAATGAGTTTGGTTTAATTGTCAAAAATCTCAGCAGAGGTAAGATTTTTTTTACTTCTATATTTATTTTTTAATTTTTTAAACATATAAGAAATATTAACTTGTGTTTTTTTTTTTAATATGCATCGACTAGAAGTTTAATGACTCAAAGATAAAAACAATAAAATTTGAGAATAATATATGATCGAGAAAGATAAAATAATAGATTTTTTACATATAAATAAATAAGTAATGTAAATTTCCGGAAAAAAATAAATCCATTTATTCTAACTTTAAAAAAATTTAAGTAATAAATGCATTACTTAAAATGATAAATTTTATGTTATTTATATAGTGTAAAATAAGTCTTATATTAAATTATTAGAATGCTATCTAACAACAATTTTAGAGAGATTGTTTATTTTTAAGTATTTTATCAATGAAAATTAATTTTGTTTTAATAATATCTTAACAATTTAAGGATTTTATTTAATATTGCATAAAATTTAAGAATTTTATTAAATATTGCTAAAATATGTTTAGGTCTTCGAAAATATATATGCAAAACCTTAAGGGACGTAAGTGTAATTTACTTATGTTGATAATGAATGAGTTGGTTTATGGATATTTTTGTCATTTTACTTGCAAATCAAAGGGTAATATAGTTTTTTTCACATTTAACTAACACGGTTTGTACGAACTTAACCGATTGAAGGAAGTTTGATAATAGTTTCAAAAGTAAGGAAGGTTAGTGTAATTATTGAAACTATAGAAGAAGTCCCTGTAATTGTCAGAAATTTCAGAGGAGATAAGCATAATTTACCGTTTTCTCTATTTCTCTATCTTTCTGTTCTTTCTTTTCCTCTTCTATTCTGCTTCATACAAGCGTAGCATCCAAATTTATAGTAAAATTCAAAAGGTGAGAAAATAGTAGATCATATTATTTCAGCTACTTAAAATAGTCTATTAGCCTATATTTTTGAAGTATATATTCTAAGCTTAAATGTGGCATTCATCTTTGTTGTGAAACATTTTAATCTTCAATTCCTGAAGAGTATTAGTTGTCTTTTTCTGTTCTTCCTTTTTTAGTTTATGTGTCATGCATTTTTTTTTTCCAGTAAAATGTTTGCTTCCACATTGAAACTTTATGGCAACTATTCAAACTCAATTCATTAAAAATTGATTTTGAAATCGGTTCATTATCTAAATAAATTAAATTTGAACAAATTTTAAAACTCGTTAAATTTTCAAATCAAACTTGAATAACATACTAATTAGCTCAACTCAATTATATATACTATAAAAATTCACACTATTCGAACTTGGTTCGTTTGAAACACATTTTCAAACTTGTCAAATTTTTAAACTAAACTTGAATAATAACTATTCAACTCGTGTACAATCCTAATTAAAACGGGCTCGTAAGTGTCAGGTCGGCCTTCCAGTGGAAACAGAGAGTCTGAAAGAATTATTCTACAGTTAAAAATTAGGTGATTTCAGTAATGAGGACTGGTGGACCTAGCTGATCAACAAAGACACCCCTTAGCTGATCAATATAGACTCCCTTTGGATGAACAGAGAAGCCCTTGTCTTCTTCATACAAAGAAAAAGGCAGAATGATGTGCTGTCTTCAATGTTGAAAAATGTTCATCAATATCCTTTTGTCACATTTTTACCCTAAATCAAAGGCATGTTCCAAGACCCAGCATGAGTTTATTTCTAAAAATTGAAAATAATAATAATAATAGAACAGCATGATGAGGCACAATTCAATGATACTTTTTATTTTATTATTATTATTACTACTTATATATATATATATATATAAATTATCAGGCCTATGATTTGGTCCAATTCAGGCATGAAACTTTGGACTGCAAAAAAGTCTATTTGTTCATTTCTTTTTGATAGTTTAAAAAACACACGCATTTGACCATATTTATTTATGGGTAAATTACACTTCTTTCCTTTGAAAAAAAAAAAAATACATTTACTCCCACACTTCTAATTAGATTTTAATTCACTTAACAATTAGGTCATTTTTAATTGGTAATATGTTTAATCGTATGAATAAAAAAAATAATATTATATCTTTTCTATTAAAGTATATATTTATCTTTGGACCTTGATATTTCAGTATTAACATATCATTTGGATTAGTTTTAGTCGCTTTAACTTTATTAAAAGTTAGTCAATATAATTATATAAAAAATTTGAAATTTAACTATTTTCTTTTTTAAATTTCAAGAGAAGTGAGTGTAATTTATCCTCTGTTAGTCTATTTGTTCATTTCTTTTTGTTAGTTTAAAAAACGTATACATTTGACCATTTATGAGTGCTGCTGTTAGCACCTCATGAATTATTTTTGACCTCTCAATTTTTTAGCTTTTTTTTGTTTTAATAATAATCTCAAATAAAATTATTAAAAATGACATCATTAATTTTGGGACACCCCATCTCACAATTAAACTCACTATATCATGAATTAGGATTTATGAGAGCATTCACCTCCATCACCACCCATCCATCTTCCCCAAATCTTACCTTCAAACTTTACCCACCCTGAAAATCTTGAAAACCTTTTAGCGGCAATATTTCGGCGATAACTGTAGCAACCATTTGATTACCTACACTTCTCCCGCAATGATAATGAGTGAAAATTTTTTCGGCAACCACAACTCATGAGACGAGAGGAGTACAATAATAAAAGTTCAGAGCTTTGATGATGTTCTTAGCTCAGAGAAAATTGGCTTTGTAAGGGTAAGTTTCTTTAAAAAAAAAAGGGCAAAAATAATAAAATATGTTTGTTATTTTTTTTAGATTGAACTCTCGAACATATGACTGAAATTCGGGAACAGATGCCCAAACATTGTTTATTTGTTTAGGAACCGGTAACCGAATATTTGTTATTTGTTCGGGAACCGGTAACTGAACATTAATCACCGAAGAAAAGGATAAGACGACAGAGAAAGAGAGAGAGAGTAGAGACAGTAATCACACTTGACTTTTCTTCTTCTTCGTGAGTTTTGTTGGGTTTTTGGAAGAGTGGTTTTCTTGGGATGTGGGGGGTGTGCATTCAATTGAATGAGTACAATGTTTTCACAAAGATAATTTTGGTATTATTTAGGGGGAGAAATTTTTTTTAAAGATTTTAAAATTTATAAGTGGGGTTCCAAAGAAATAGGGGGTCCAAAATAATAGATTGGGTGCTAATAGCACCACTCCCATTTATTTATGGATAAATTACACTCCCATCATTTTAAAAAAAATACATTTAGTCCCACACTTCTAATTTAATTACACTAATCTCTTTTGATATTTTAATTTACATAACAATTAGGTCATTTTCAATCAATAATATGTTTAATCATATGAATAAAAAAAAGAGTTAATTACCAAAAAGTCCTGTTTACATATTTGGTGGTAGCTTAGGTCCTGTCAAAAAGTGTTTCAACCAATAAGTCTCATTTATAGGTAAAAAGACGTTTTACCCTTTAATCCCAAAACTGAGAATGTTCTCAATTTTCAAAACTGAGAATGATTTCAGTATATAATTATCAAAACTACGAAATTTTTGTTTGGCTTCTGAGAAAAGTATGGGATTGAAAAGAAAGATAATGCTGCGAACCTGACACATTAAATTGCTGAATTAAGTTTTTTTTTATGATTAAAATTGAGAATATTCTCAATTTCAAAAAAGAGACTCAGCTACACAGTGACTCGAGTTTAACATAGAGTTTGCAATTGAGGGAACACATTAGACAAGTTAATAAATAATTTCAGTCAAATACATCAAAACCCTTGCAACATCAAATTTATCTTCCTCGTGAGAGGTCGTAAAGCAGCAAAAGGCACTGCAGCAATAAGGACTTTGAAACACAACAACACACACATGAGCTGGACAGCACGCTACACACAAAGGGAGCGTGGAAACCACGCCAGAGCGACCCACCTTCATTACCTCAACACACGGCACCGGAAGAGCAAAAGCCATACCAGCACCAGAAGACACGACGCAAGCTTTATCCTCGCCTCATGCTGGACCAGCGAAGATACAGATTGGCGTCCAAACTCCGGCGCAGCAGCTCAACACACAGCTTTCGGAGCTCCGGCAAAATGCATCGTTGTCTTCTTCTCCAGCACCACACACCCAATCACAAACATGTATGTAATTTAACCCTAGACTCCTCCTATTGATCAAACAAGATCTACATCCAAATTCACACAGAGAGAGAGAGTGAGAGAGAGAGAGAGAGAGAGAGAGGCATCATTGGTGTTACAGGAAGAAATTTAGATGATGGAATTCCAGTGCTAGTGTAGCGATGGTTGGAAGACGATCATTTGATTCCCAAATTCAGGTTTGGAAGAGTAAATTGGTCTATTAAAAATTAATGGGACTTAAAGGAGCAAATAATTTTATATAGGACCTAATGGATTATAAGTTCACAAAATGAGACTTGTATGTAAATGCCCCTAAAAAAAATGATATTATATCTTTTCTATTAAAGTATATACTAGCATATCACCCGTGTTATGCACAGGGTAATTATAGATACTTATATTTGTTTTAGATTTTTTTTAATATACAAATTATGTATTTTAAGATTTTTTGCAAAAATAATTTAACAATCTTATCACTAATCATAGTGTGTGGGAGAAGTTGAAAAGGGTACTGCAGTAACTATACACGGATTGTACCTATAATTATTTGTATGAGGGGATTTTAAATGCTGATTAGGGGATTTTGACCAATTCAATAAATGTAGGCATGTGAAAAGACATGTGGATTGAAAAAAGTTAATAAATGCTGATCAGAAAATTTTGACAAAATCAATAAATGCTACGTTTTTTTTAATAAGAAATTTAGAAAATTCAGATTGGAATATTGAAACTCCCACAGGCCTTGGGGTTAAAACCCCCCCCTTTGCTTAATATATAGTATAGATTTTTTTAATGCTATCTAACTACAATCATATTTTTCTCATAACAAAAAAAAAATAATTGAAAAAAAGAACCATTAAAATAGTAAATAAAAATATTATTTAGAACCGTGGAACAAACTACAATCACATTTTTCTGTTTGTGAGTTAACTTCAATCATATTAAAAAATCAAATTATAAATAAAAGGAGATAACTTTAATCATACAAATCACAATTTTTTTAATGCTATCTAACTACAATCATATTTTTCTCACAATAAAAAAAAAATTGAAAAAAAGAACCATTAAAATAATAAATAAAAATATTATTTAGAGCCGTTGAACAAACTACAATCACATTTTTCTTTTTGTGAGTTAACTTCAATCATATTAAAAAATCAAATTATAAACAAAAGGAGATAACTTTAATCATACAAATCACAATTTTTTTAATGCTATCTAACTACAATCATATTTTTCTCATAATAAAAAAAAAATAATTGAAAAAATAATCATTAAAATAGTAAATAAAAAAGATTATTTAGAGCCGTTGAACAAACTACAATTACATTTTTCTTTTTGTGAGTTAACTTCAATCATATTAAAAAATCAAATTATAAACAAAATGAGATAACTTCAATCATACAAATCACAATTTTTTTAATACTATCTAACTGCAATGACATTTTTCTCATAATAAAAAAAATAATTGAAAAAATAACCATTAAAATAGTAAATAAAAAAGATTATTTAGAACCATTGAACAAACTACAATTATATTTTTATTTTTGTGAGTGTTTATGTTTATCTAATTTCAATCATGTTAAAAAATAAAATTATAAACAAAAGAAGATAACTTCAATCATACAATCACAATTTTTTTAATGCTATCTAATCATCATCAATAATTAAAAAAATCAATCACAAATTAAGTCAATTGATAATTAAAAAACAAAATAATTTATTTTTCAAAAAACATAGTGAGTTAAAAAGATCAATTACAATTTTTTTGGGGGGTCAAAATACAATCTAATCATCATCAATAATTGGTACATTATGTGACCCTAATGAGTACAATCCATTTTATTTTTCAAAAAATACAGTGAGTTAAAAATCAAATCACAAATTAAGTGAATTGATAGTTAAAAAAACACAATAATTTTTTTTCAAAAAGCACAATAAGTTAAAAAAATCAATTACAATTTTTTTTTCAAAATACAATCTAATCATTATCAATAATTGGTACTTTAAAAATCAAATCAGAAAAAATAAAATCAAATCACAAATATTTTTATGTTATCTAACTACAATCATATTTTTTTCATAAATAATTTTAAAGAAAAACTATTAAAATAGTAAATAAAAGATTAAATCACATTAAAAAAAAGAACCATTGAACAAACTACAATCACATCACATTTTTCCCATAATAAAAAAAATAAATAAATGAAAAAAAGAATCATTGACTAACTACAATCACAATTTTTTCTTTGTGAGTGTTTATGTTTATCTAACTTCAATCATATTAAAAATAAAACTAAAATAGTAAATAAAAAGATTAAATAACATTAAAAAAAAAATCATTGATCTAACTACAACAATCATATTAAAAAAAAAGAGCCATTGAACAAATTACAAACACATCACATTTTTTCCATAATAAAATAAATAAATGAAAAAAAGAACTATTAAATTAACTACAATTACATTAAAAAAAAAAAGAATCATTCAACTAATTATAATCACATTTTTCTTTTTATGAGGGTTATATTTATCTAATTTCAATCATATTAAAAAACCAAATTATAATTTTTTATTCGCTAGACAAATCACAAATATTTTTATGTGCTACCTAACTACAATATTAAAACAGTAAACAAAAGGAAAAGTCAAGAAGGAGAAAATAAAAAGAAGACTTACTGTTTGCATACGTGGTCACTGAAGTTGAAAGTGTAGAAGTGAAAAGTGAAGAATGAGAAAACAAAAAGGAGACTCACTATTTGCAATAAGGGCTCTTTTGGGAAGTGGGTTATAATCCACTTCTCGGATTATAACTCACTTCCTCTCTCACAAAAAAACTGCTTATAAGCTCCTTATAAACAGTTTTTTACCAAAAAACTGATTATAACCATCTTCCCAAAATAGCCCTAAGTATGTGAAAAGTTAAAAATAGTGTGTGTATTGGAGAAGTTAAAAAGACTTGGAAGAATTTAATAAGTGCTAAGTTTTTAAAAAAAAAAATCAAAAAAATTAAGAAATTAATGTTTAGATATTGGAATTCTCACAAAATTTGTGGGTTAGAGATAGATATAAATAAATAGATAGATATAGATATAGATATAGATATTTATATTTGATTTAAATTTTTTTTAATATACAAATTTGTTTTGAAAAAGATACTGTAGTAATTATGAGAAAAGTTAAAAAGTCTTGTTGGTTGAGAGAAGTTAACAATGCTGAGGTTAATTTTTTTTTTTTGAAAAACAAAAAATTAGGAAATTAGGATTGGCATATTAAAACTTCCACAGACCTTGGGGTTAAAAACTCCATTTTACTTAATATATAAGATAGATTTATGTTTGGACTTTGATATTTCAGTATCAACCTATTATTTGTATTAGTTTTTGTTGTTTTAACAATATAATTATATAAAAAAATTTGAAATTTGACTATTTCTTTTTTAAATCTGTAATTTACGTTTGTGATAAATTAGCTGCCACCACGACTTGCACAAACAGCATCCAATTCCATTGCTTTGTCCTGGTCTCCCAGATCCTGCTGCTCAACTTTTGCTATTCATATTCAAACAAAACCCAAATCAGCTCAACAGACCCACAACACACACAGAATAAAGGGGAAAAAGAAAACTATGAATCTGATTTTTTTTAAATGAAATTTACATTAAACTGATTATATAAAGAATCTGCCTACAAAAATATAGCAATTTTTAGAAATCAATTAATCAAGATTTAAAGTAATCTTCGTATTCAGACCCTCTGCCCACTAGAATTATTGGGGTGAGAGTCAAGTTATAGGTCAAGCTCGTCTGGTTGAAGGATGTATGGTTCCTCAGTGTGCGCTACTCTGCATTATTGGGTCCATTTCAGGTTGTGACGGCTTCGGTAATATTGATCAGGATATTCATTCAAAAACTTAATTAAAATTTATGCTAAAAATCACACTTTTCAATATTTATCATCCACTTTTAATAAATATCTTAATTTAAACTGCGTAAATAACAACAACCCAAAAAAAAAAAAAAAAAAGATGACGAAGAAGAAGAAGAAAAAGAATTATTTTAATACATTGTTGCTATTACTTCAACAAAAAATAAAATACATATATGGGAGCTTGAAGTCATTTTTTATTTTGTATTATTTTTTAATTTCATGCCCTAGTTCAATCTAAGCTATAGGGATTTTGGGTATATTTTTTTATTTTGTTATATTTTGTGTGAGGATAGTTATTTTTAGTGCTTCGAAAATTAAGCGTATGGACTAGATGTATTTTGAGTATTACATTAATTTTAAATATATACCACACACTTCATTTTATAGTCATTTTTTTTTTCCACATAGATTTTCTAACGAGAGTATTACATTTATAATTGAAGATATTGTGAGTGCGTTGTAGGATGAGTGTGCAATGTTTGGAATGAGTTAGCTGTTGAAGATTTGTGAGATGAGTATTCAAAATTTATGAGTTTAAATATTTAAATTATGAGAAGTGTATTGATATCTATATTATTATATAAAGTTAACTCTTAAGTTGCTCGGAATGCCACAATTTTTGAGTTTTCTGAATAATCCCAAGACATAAATTTTTCTCAAATCTAAATGTTTCACAATAACTACTATATTTCTTTTAAATTTCACACTAACTCAATTGATAATCAAATAAAGAGTGATCTAAATACTCCTTCCATCCCAATTTATTTGTTCATTTTGGAAAATCCAACTTATTAAGGAGACAAGACACATCAATTTTAAATACTTTTACTATAATACCCTTTGATTTTGAATTTTAAAATGTTTTTATACTAAAAAATTTCAATACGCAAAATAGAAAGTGGACAAATATTTTGGGACGGACCAATATGGAAATGTGGACAAAAAAAAAAAAAAGATTGGAGGGAGTAGAAAGATGGAACGATGATAGTTCCAAATATCATCAAAAGATTAATCTTTAAATTGATTGATTAAAACTTACAAAATTAGTTGTTGATGTGTGGGAAATTCTTAGCATTCATTGTACTTGTTGGAAACCATGTGATAAATGTGCATGGTGTGACTTTATGGTACGCATGGTGTGACCTGATCTTGAAGGTCACATGGTACACATGGTTCATCCACACATGACCTAACCATGAGAGACACATGGTCTTGGACATGTGATACACATGGTGTGGCCTAAGTAGATGATACACATGGTTTGCCATTTATGCCTATATAAGGGCTCATGTTGAACATTATGTAGACGCATCAAAAACAATAAGTTCTTTCTCTATTTATCTATCTTGAGGCTACCATCTGGAAAGCCTAGGAATTTGGAGTGTGGATAAATATTGAGAAACTCTAGTAGCTTCTCAATTAACGAGGGATTTTCCAAGCGAGGCTCGTAATTCAAGCATCCGATCCAAACTGTTTCTGCATCAGGTAATATGATTACCCGTATATTTTTCCTTCATTAGTATTAGAGCTATATTACTTGTTTTCACCTCATATGATTTGCATGCTATAGATTAGTTTTATTCATGTTTAATTCAATGTTATTGACTATCATGGCATGTTGAGAAGAGTTTTTGGAAAACTCCATAAGAGCAGTTTTCTTATCTCAAAATTCTGTAGTAAAAATTTTGTTTATGTAACTGAAATTTACATATTTTGAAAGTACTCTTCATGAGCTTTCCATCCATATAAAATGAGCTTTAATCGGAGTTATATCGAAAAAATTATGATTTCTCAAAGATTTTTGGGCCAAATCGTTGTTTTTGGAGGAAATTTTAAAAAGTTATTTTTTTTCCTGTCATATTAATTATTGTGTATAATTTGATGACTCCTTTTAGTATTGTAACTTTTTTTATTATCTCTCTTTAATCACTACTTTGTCTAAAGCAAAGAAAAGCTGAGGGGATGTTTTAACTCTACGTTACTTATATGACCACATGTTAATATCTCTTAAGATCTGTCAAATGATAGTTTTACTATCTAACGTGGTTGGACTTAGAAGGGAGGAACTCGTGAGGAACTTGGGTAACCTTGGGTAATGGAACTCATGAGAATGTCCTTAGAGTTGGTTCTTATTAGCTCAAGACGCGTCTGGGGCGCACCTTACTCCTCCATGACGTGCTTTGTGCGCTTGGTGTCCAATGTAATCTTTCATCAGTTATTGTTTTGTTAGGATTTGGTTTTAGTTTTCATTTTGATGGCGATTAGTTGGATTTCTATGTAAATATAGTCTTGTATGGACATGGTTTTCTTTCCAATGGTTTCTTTATGTTAGATTTGGATTTTTTTCTCATATTCTTATGTGTCTTGTAATGATGACTCATTAAATTCTGTTAATTGGCATGCTAGACTTGGTCACATAGGCAAAGATAGAATGACTAGACTAGCTTTAGAAAGCCTGTTGGGGCATCTTGCTAATGTAAGTATGCCTGTGTGTGAACCTTGTTTGGCAGGAAAAGCCTATAGGAAGCCTTTTGGAAAGGCACCTAGGGCTTTATATCCTCTAGAGTTTCACTCACATTTGCGGACCTATGAATGTAAAGGTGAGTCATGGTGCTTCTTATTTCCTTACATTTATTGATGATTACTTACGATTCAATTATGTCTATTTGATCTCATATCGCTTTGAGGCATTGGATGCTTCAAGTGCTTTGTTGCATTGGTCGAGAGTCAAATAGACTGGAAATTGACAATTCTTCGACCAGATCAAGGGCGTGAGTATTTATCACATCAGTTTCAAGGCCTGTGTGAGGAAAATGAGAAACGCAGGCAATTAACGATTCCAGGGACTCCGTAACAAAATGGTGTAGCAGAGAGACGAAATCGCACTTTACTTGAAATGGTTAGATCGATGATGGTGCAAGACAACCTCCCTATATCTTTTTGGAGGGATGCTCTTTTGACTGCTGCCTACATCCTTAACCGTGTGTCTTCAAAGTCAGTTTCAATAACTCCATATGAATTATGGAAAGGCGCAAAACCAGATTTGAAGCATTTGCAGCCTTGGGGCTGTGCGAGTTTTGTTCACAGTAATTCTCATAAGCATGAGAAGCTAGGCCCTAGAGCAAATAAACAAGTGTTTGTTAGATACTCCGAATACTCAAAGGGTTATGTGATGTATGGTGAACACCCTAATGGTGGAATCAGTGGCGGAGCCAGAAAATTAAATTAGAGGGGGCACTTATTAATTACAATAATTTGTACAAAAATATTTTACGCAAGTTTTTATGATTGATTTCAAGAAACATTAAAAAAAAAAAAAATTAGTGTGTTTGGTTTCAGTTTTCTGAATTCAGTTTTTTGAAAATTGAATTTTTTTTTAATTTTTCGTATTTTTTTGTTTTTAGTGAATATTTTTTGAATTTTAAGTAATTTTTTTACTTTTTTAGATGCACCTTACTTAGATGTATCTAAATAGTAAAATATTTGTTTAAAAATATTTTAAAAAATTAATAAATACACAAAAATACAAAAAATATACTGAATTTTAGTTTTTTATTTTTTGGTATTTAATGTATTTTTTAAATATTTTTTTTCACAAATGTTATACTTTTTAAGTGTATTTATGTTAGGTGTGTCTAAAAATTAAAAAAAAAATTGCTTAAAATATTAAAAAAATTCATTCAAAACATTAAAATACAAAAAATAAAAAAGTAAATTTTTTGAAAACTATTTTATGAAAACTGGAAACAAACAAGCTGAATGTTATTTGTAATTACTGTATCATGGACAATACAAAAAAAAAAATGGATATAAGCCTTAAAATAAATTATATAATGATAAATTATTTTTTGATACAAAATTTGATTAAAAATTCAATATAATGGTAATACCACGTTATCATTGGTATGTGATATCACCCACTAATGGTAAATAAACGCATAAAGAGTGAACCTCACATGTCAAATGTAACTAATAATCTAATAAATTTCATATCTTTATAGTGAGATTACTTATACTTGCATATTACTAATAATGGAATCGCCGTTACATTCAAAAATTTTCATAGCTAATATGATTTATTTATAATAGTTTCTTCATTTTCAATTAAAATAACCATTATTATTTTCATAATTTTTAAAATGTCATTGACATTTCACTCTAATAATATTTTTGTAATTTTTTATTTAAAATATTTTTTTATGTTTGCAACAAAAAAAAAAAAAAAAAAATCCCAAAATCCAGTGGGGAGACATGACCCCCCTGGTCACATGCTCCCTACGCCACTGGGTGGAATGACTGAAAATGAGTCGCGAGATGTCAATTTCATTGAGAATGAATTTCTTAGTATTGGTGAAGTAAAGAAAGATCTTGCACTATTTAAGTTACAAGATTTTGAGGAAATCACACCATCTTTCGGCGAGGATGGATAATTAGAGACTTGTCCTGAAATCACCAAAGATAGTGGGAGTGATATACCTCATAGTGGGAGTGTTTCACTAGAAAATGACTCACTAGGATCCCAGTTACGTACAAGTGAACGTAGAACCATTCATCATCGTCGTTATGAGATTGAGGGGAAATCTTTTGTGTGTACTCTGTTGGATCTTGATGAGCCTGCTTCCTATAAGGAAGCATTAGTTTCACCTAATACTAATGAGTGGATAGCTGCTATGAAGGATGGAATGAGTTTTATGGCTTGGAACCAAATTTGGGAGTTGGTTGACCTTCCACCTAAGTACAAGACCATTGGTAACAAATGGGTCTTAAAAATTAAGCACAAGGCTGATGGATCAATTGATAAGTACAAAGCTCGTCTCATGGCAAAGGGCTATACCCAAAGAAAGGGTATAGATTATGATAAGACATTCTCCTTAGTGGTAAGATCTGTCTCTATTTGCCTAATTCTAGCTATTGTCGTGCATTTGGATTTTGAACTTTTTCAAATGGATGTTAAGACTACATTTCTCAATGGAGAACTAGATGAGGAGATCTATATGGATCAACCAGTAGGCTTTGAAGTCAATGGACAAGAGAGCAAAGTATGCCGCCTCAAATGTTCCATTTATGGCTTAAAGCAATCATCTAGACAATGGTACTTTAGATTCCATAAAGCCATCATTTCGACTGGGTTTAAGATGATGGAGGAAGACCATTGTATATATGTCAAACAATCAGGAATGAGTTTCCTTATCCTATCGTTGTATGTAACATTTTGTTAGCTAGAAATGACATGGAGATGATTGTCACCACTTAAGAATGGTTGTCCTCTACTTTTGAAATGAAGGACATGGGAAAGCAAATTATGTGCTCGGAGTTAAGATCCTGAGAGATCACTTTAAGAGGCTTCTTGGTTTGTCTCAAGAGACTTACATTAAAAAGATTTTGGAACGGTTTCATATGCACTATTCCAAACCTATTGACACTCCAACTAAAAACGGACGTAATCTGAGCATTGACTCTTGCCCTAAGATAGATGAGGAAAAGAAACAAATGGAAAAAGTTTCCTATGCAAGTGCAGTTGGTAATCTGATGTACACTATGATGTGTACTCGACCAGACATATGTTTTGTAGTGGGATTAGTTAGTCATTACTAGAGTACCATAGGACTTGTTTATTGGTAAGCAGTGAAAATGATTTTTCGTTATCTTCATGGGATGATAGATCTCATTCTTTGCTATCAGGGTGGAGATTTGAGACTAAATAGATATAGTGATGAGACTGGGTTGTTAATAAAGATGAGTGCAAGTCTACCACTAGTTATTCGTTCATATTTAGTAGAGCATCTATTTCTTGGTGTAGTAAGAAGCAATCATACATTGCTTTGTTCATGATGGAGTCAGAGTACATTGCTTGTTCAGCAGCAGTACAAAAGGCTATTTGGTTGAGGAGATTCCTTCAGCACCTTAGGATCATAACTCTTGCAGATGAAGTCGTTGTGATCTATGTTGACAGTATGGCAACTTTGGCATATTCCAAGGATCCCAAGTATCATGGTAGAACCAAACACATCGACATTAGATTTCAATTTATTCGAGATGTGGTTGCACCAAGGGAGGTCGTCTTATAACATATCTCTAGTAGCAGGATCGTGGCTGATCTACTTGCTAAAGCCAGTGCTAGAGATGTTTTCCAAACTCATGTTAGGAGTTTAGGGCTTCGTAGGATTTGATGTTTTTGTGGATACCTCATTAACTTTGTTGGATATTTTTGAGTATCTTATGCATAATTATTTATTCATGTGGTTTTATGGCTTAATTGATACTATTAGCACACATTGTATATAATATCACCAGGCTTAGATTAGCCTTCTTACATTGGCAATCACCCTGGTGCTTGTAGATCGAGCATGATGAGACATTAATTATCTTGGTGCTTAGAGAGCAAGTGAGGTAGATGTTTTGTAACTTGAGAAATGGATTTATTATTATAAGATGTCACTTTAGCATTGGCTAAGATAAGACTTTAAAAAAGTCAAACATGAAGTTATCTACAACTTTATGAAGCTTGAATATAGCCGAATGTGAGGTCTTAGATGGGTGCTTGATGAGCGAATACGCTAAGAAACTTAGGTTAGGCGCGTGTATAGCGACTAGACTAAGATTCGTATGAAGTTAGAGAGTGACAGACCCAATTTAGTGGGAGCTCCGCCGTAGCATACATATCATACTGTATGTGCTACTATTGACCACTTGAGGGAGTGGCTAGATGGATCCCTGCTCTAGCACTGTGTGAGCCTTGTTAGGCCAATAATAGGCCTACTCTATACCCTTGAACCTAGAACTATGTCATGAAGTGATGGCTTGATGTTATTACTTTAGCATGTCATCCAAGGGTCATGATGAATATGATCTAGAGGGCCATGTTTAGGAAAGCGGTCAAGTTTGAGTGAATTGACATAAGTGGCTAGGGAAGATTGTTAAAAGTCATGCCCTTGTATTGTAGCTCATTGCTCGAGCGATTGTGTCGGATTTGAGATCACGATATAATCATGAGTACATATATAGTATT
Organism: Camellia sinensis; assembly: GCF_055761805.1. Classification (NCBI taxonomy): domain Eukaryota; kingdom Viridiplantae; phylum Streptophyta; class Magnoliopsida; order Ericales; family Theaceae; genus Camellia; species Camellia sinensis. The sequence goes on from NC_138970.1 coordinate 147,203,152, forward strand.
GAGGTCAAGCATGTTTATGAGTTATGACTCAGGAGGTTTTAAAATGTTTGATCTGGTGTGATCTAATGAATTTGGGGTGTAAACGAGATATTTCAAGTGATGTACTATGTTAGTTTATGGTGACTTAATATAGCACTCATACCTTATACCTTCTTGTCAGGTTGTACGCTCTATTTTTTCGTACAAGGGATGAATTAAATGAGAGATTGAGAAATGATGATTGAGCATATAACACATGATGTGGATGTGTGGATGAGTGGGAGATGTTGGAAACCATGTGGTAAATACACACGGTGTGACCTCATGGTACACATGGTGTGGCCTAATCTTGAAGGCCACATGGTATACATAGTCCATCCACACATGGCCTAACCATAAGGGACACATGGTCTTAGACATGTGGTACATATGGTGTGGCCTAACCACATGGTATACATGGTTTGCCATTTATGGCTATATAAGGGCTTATGCTCAATATTGTGTAGACATACCAAAAATAATAAGTTCTTTCTCTATTCATCTATCTTACCATCTTGAAAGCCTAGAAATTTGGAGTGTGGATAAATATTGAGAAACTCTAGTAACTTATCAATTGACGGGGGGTTTTCTAGACAAGGCTCGTAATTCAAGCATCCAATCCAAACCATTTCTGCATCAGGTAATATGATTACCTATATATTTTTCCTTCAGTTCCCATAGTTAATAACGAATCAATGAATTTTACAGAAACAATCAATTAAAGAGATTACACATTACAAAACATCGAAAGATCAAAAAACAAATATTATTGCTTCATTAAGAGTTTTACCCCTTGCCTTAGCTAAGAGTTTTAGAAAGACTTTATGATATCAAACATTTACAAAATAAGAAAAGAGAATGAATATATATCTAACTGAGACCCTTCAAAGATGAAAAGAAAATTTGCACTTAAAATTTCAAATAACTATCGTGCATCTTCTTCATTTTTACTTAAGAAAGTTTCACCACAAGAGGAATCAACCATTCACCGGTATTAATCAAACAAACCATCATAAAAAATAAAAAAAAAACAAAAACAAAAACAAAAAACAAAAAACAAAAATTGAACCAGTTGCTACTTTGGCATTGCGTGGTGGAGACACTCACAAAGAAGATCTTTAATCCTTTCCCAAGTTTCATGAAAATTAATAATGGCACAACACATTTGGTTAATGGAAAAGTATTGTTTTAAGAAATTCCTATTGAAGTTCAACCGAAGAGGTTATAGAATCGGGTGTCAAGGAATTGAACCAATGCTTGGCTTTATTGTTATGGAAAAAAGGAAATAATTGCATCCCAAGGCACCGACGTCGGGTGTCAAGGAATTGAACCAATGCTTACGCCAAAAAAGAAATAACTTTATCCCTAGGCATCGTCTGTGAAATGTTGCAACTTGACGGTGGCATAGATTTCTAAGAACTCATTTAAGTGCCTATATAGATCTTCATCATTAAGTCTATAGAAGGATGAAAGTATTTGGATATGGACTTAATCTCATATTGTTTGGGTGGATTTTCGTCAAACATTTTTTAGTTTGGGAGTGTCTCCGAGACTTTAGGAATACGAGAAATCGTCCTAAGAAAAGTCTTAGAGAACACTCTAACCCAGGATCATAAAGAATTAACTCTGTAAGATAGAAACGAGGCCCAAACATAAAGCAAACATATATCGACAAGTTACTAGACATCTCCTACTCTTATTGAGAGTAGACGAAAGGCTTACCAATCAAGGTCGTCAATCGACAACCAGTAAAATTCCCAAGAATGACTAGAGAGTTTATAAACAGTCGTACTTAAAACCCAATCACCTTAGACATCATGACTGGTCTGTGATAGAATTTTTCTAAACATTTTGAAAGTTATTCACTTGAGTGGCCAACAATTAAATATTTTTTTCAAAAAGATCCTTTGAGCAATGTTCAATTTTAATTTGGCTTTCAATTGAATTTGAGGATGTGAGATTGTTTTACTTTTTTTTTTTTTTTTTTAAACTTGTTAAAAAAAATTAGTATAAACAATTAGACAATAACACCAACCACAAACAAACTATCAAAGCACCAGGAAAATAAGTTGTGTTGGATTATTGGCTCAATGTCCATTCCCAATATGATTTGAATTTGTTATTCTATTTCCTAATTGGAATAGGATTTGTTGGCAGTCAAACATTAACTTGGTTTTGACTCTCATATTGGTTTGGATTTGTGAGAGACCTATTTGATTTGGTTTGGACTTCCTAAAGTTTTGGATTTCAGGTTTCCTAGTTAATTTTGGATTAGATTGAAAGGAAATTTTGTTTCAGGAAGGATTCTTTAGCTATATATTGTTGGTATTTTTCCATAATAATACTATAAAATAAATTGAATAGAAATGACAAAACAAATTTTTTTTAATTAAAAAATGAAATGCAGAATAAACTACAAAACTAAAAATATAAGAATGAATTAGATTACGTCATGGAACATATTTTAAGATAGATCCACATAGACATACAAAACAATATACAAAAAATAGTTTAAATATAAAAGTTTGAAGAACAAAAGATAAGAGACGCTATAGACACCCCATTTTTGACCGACCTTAAGACTTAGACATCACCAGTTGAGCGCTCGGTGATGTTGCATGTTGTGCTCGCTCTGAGGTTTCAGAGTCTCGGCTCGAGCCTTGCCTCCAGACTTCGGAGCTCTTTTGTGCTTTGCCTCGGTTTGCGAACCAGGTCCTGTTTTCTCTGTTTTCTCTTCCCGAAGGGAGGGAGAGGTCCTGCAGATCATCTCTCAGTGGCCGTAGGCTACGTTTCGTGGTCGTAGGCCATTTTTCCCGTTTGGAGCCCGGTTTCCGATTTTCGGAGCTATCGGCCGTGTGCCTCAGTTCGGGACCGCTTAACTACCTCCGTTTGCTCCGGTTTTTGGCACACATCTTATTTCCTCCCTTTAGAGGAACACTGTGGCCCTGGAGACCACCTTTGTGGTCATACGCCACTTCCGGTGCCTAACAGCCTGTTTTCAGGGCCCCGAACCGCGCGTTTTGGCCCCCGAACCTTCGTTTTGCATCCGTTTTGGTCCATTTTTGGTAGAGACCCTATTTTCACTGTTAGGGAAGTGGTAGGATGGTGGCCGGCCACCTATTCCCCTAAAAAGCCAGTTTTCTCATTTTCTCTCTCCAAAAGCCGGTTTTTCTGACAGAAAGCTGGTTTTTCCCACTCTTGAGCCACATTTTCTGGCTTTTCATACCACCATGGTGATCTACTCATCTGGGAGGCCACCAATATGGGTAGGCCGACCAGTAGTTCACTTTGACCCTTTTGAACCTGGCTTAAAAGCTAGCTTTTCTCTCTCCTAGGTCACATTTTCTGGTTTTTCTCCACAGGGCTGTGTTCTACTCATCTGGGAGGCCACCTTTCTGGATAGGCCGACCAGCAATTGTTCTTGAACCTTTTGACCCCTGGTCGGCCGACCAGGGGGAGTGGCCGGCCAGCCACTTGAACTGGCCGGCCTGCTTATTGCTTTCCCTCTCTTTGAGTGTAATCCAGTTATGCCAGCTGGAGATCATTTGGGGCATCCTCCATACACGTGTATAGAGGATCTTTCAAGCTTCCAAGGGAAGCTTTGGCCTCTCTTCTCTATAAGAGAGGCCCTCCTCTTCCATTAGGGAGGTTAGACACTCTTGACCAAGGCTTATACACCTCTCCCTCCATTGCTACCATTCCAAGCTCCAAAACCCTAACTTCCTTGGTCCATTTACACTACAACCCATAGCACCACACCACCATCATCCATTCCAGCTCCTTGGAAGTCATTTGCAGAGGTTGAAAGCTCATTTCCTTGGACCAAAGGCTGCTGGAAAGTTAGGCTACAAGGGTAAGCTCCTGTTCTCCCCATTTTTGCAATATTTTGTTCTATATCTTAGCCCCTTTTTCTTATATTTTTGGGCTTCGGAATGAACTAAAAAAAGTCTTATTTTGAGCTCATCTTCATGTTTGATTAAGGACTTTTCTCTGTTTGAAGTCTTCTACTCCCTCTTTGTGCTTTATCCCTCTTTTGGGGCTTACTTTGTATGATATATTAGCCCTGTTTTTGAGCATTTCTGGGCTTCGAGCCAAACTGTGAAGTACCTTATTTTGAGCCCCTCTTCAACTTTGTTGAGAGCTATTTACTGTTTGAGGCCATCTACTGCCCCTTTCCCTTTATCTCTCTTTTAGGGCTATTTTTGCATCATATTTTAGCCTTACTTGTGAGCATATTTGAGATTTGCCATAAACTGTAGAGTATCTTGTTTTGAGCCCCTCTTCAAGTTTGTTGAAGGGATCTTTGCTGTTTGAGGCCTTTCGCTGTCCTGTTTGTTCAATCTCTCTTTTAGGACTATTTTTGCATGATACATTAGCCTTATTTGTGAGCCATTTTAGACCTCGACCTAAACTAAAAAAAACCTTGTTTTGATATCATATTTATGTTTGATTAAGGTCTATTCTCTGTTTGGGGTCATCTTCCCCTATGCATGCTTCATTCCTTCATGATTAGGGCCATGCATTAAAGCACTTGCATTGGCCATGGCTTGGCCTCTTAGCCACTGAAATCCAGCGGATTTTCAGTGGCTTTGATGCATTTTTGAGGGCCAAAATTAGAGGGGGGTGACCCCCTCTCTCCTTGTTTTGTTTGGGAATCTTTTGGGCCTTCCAAAGGGATTCATCCTTGCTATGCTTTGGTAGAGTGGTATTTTATGCCTTAGGTTCGGTCCTCGGTTTGCGTGCATGTGTGCACGCATTTCGGTTGTCTCATTTTCATCTAATGGCCACTGATGTGAGTGTGGCTGAGGTCCACTCATGATTGGTGTAAGTCCATTATGCATTGTGTATGCCTTTTCAATTCATAGCATTGCGTATGCTAGGTTGTTTGTTAGAGCTTTGTGTATGCCATGTTACATCGAGCATTGTGTATGCCATTTCATAGCATTGCGTATACTAGGTTGTATGTTAGTCGCATTGTGTATGCCATCTCATTTGCATTGTGTTTGGGATAGGAGTTAGCCCAAGCACGGGAAACGAGGGACATTTCGTACTCCGAGTGACGGAACGTGTCTCAATTCCCTGTCGCTGACACTCCAGAATACCCATGATGGAGTTTAGGTCTTGTTGTGTTTTCATGTGCATTCATTTCATATTGAGTCGTGCAAATCGGCTCCTCGGCCATCATGCATCGATATGCGTGATTGATGGCACGAGGATCGAGGACTACACTCCCTGAAGATTAGTCATGCATACATATGTGAAATACTTTTCCATGCCCCTTTGTTGCTCTCTGTTGCAGCAAATCAGAAATCAGCAGCTTTCCGAAGCCTTACATAGCATTCCGAAAACAATTGCAAACAGAGGCAAACCGGGGCATCGCAATGGATTTCCACGCCAGGCAACTCAAGCATACATCTCCCATCATTCGGAACAGAGCTGAGGCAGTCCATAGACTTGCATGCTAATTTACTCGCTTTCCTAGATTAATTTGTTAATTAATTAGGGTTTTGTAATATTTAATTATTCATTTCGGACTGTACTATTTATTCGGACTGTATTATTTATTCGGACCCTCCGAGCGAGGGCGCAATTGTAATAAGTGTGCGTGCGTGTGATGTATGTCTTCCAACCCCACGTCTTTCTCCCTTTTATTTACCTGCTTATGATGGTTAGATTAGGGCATGTTTCAATTAGCATACAGTATGATAGCATGTCAGCATTCATTCATCTGTCTTGCATGCACCGAGCTCGGCACATCATACTAACTGCATTTGTATTTCAATTCCAAATTGAATACTTGTTAGTTGTAGCATTTCATATGCCATCTTTAGAATAGCCGAGCCTATCTTAGTTGCATTTTGCATGTGTTGCATTAGGCATTTCTGTATAGTTAGGATCATGCATGGATTCCTAACATAGCTTCTGTTTTGGCTTGGAGTACTCGGTAAGTTTTGTGCTTTAGCATCCTTGCATGTGTGTGAGTGACTGCCATGATAGCATGCTTACCATGAGGCTAATTGCTTATGTGATATACCTGTCTGAATGCCTGTGGGTGAATGTTGGGTTATTTGGATTGGAACAATTCATCAATTGTGAGTTTTAAGCCCACTAGATAGTGGCAAAATCATGTTTTCTAAGCCCACCCGAGGGTGGAAAATCCACGTCTTAGCCTACTTGCGGGTAGCACCATGAAACCATTTTCAAAATAAACAAACATGAAATGTTTTGTTCCAATTCAAGCGACCCAGTCTATACTTGTATGCTGTGCACATCACATAGTAAATCTAGGCTAATAACCGGAATAAGAACGCATAATGTTTTCAAAACTAGATATCATGGTTAGTAGAGGCCGATCTTTGATTGGGCGAGCGGGGGTGCTCACGAAGTGACCTTCCCCAATCGTACCCAAGTTCCCGAGCCGAGGCAACTTTGGTGATGACGGACACGTAACCTTAGGCAACGAGTCAAGGTTTCCTAAATTTCCCAAAATAAAATATTTAGGTGGCGACTCTGTATCTGGCAAAGCAGTCCATGTTTGGCACTTCTTTCAAAAAATCTGTTTTCAAAAACGATTTGCCAGATTTGGACTCTTTGATGATTTCATCGGTCTTGCATTGGACTCTGCGAGATTAGATACAGGATCGTGACATTGAGTCCTGAACTGTAGTGACCCCAAATGAATAACACGGGATTCATCCTCCCGAGACGTTCGGGGACGTCTACAGTATCTGGCGACTCTGCTGGGGAATTAGAGAACTTGACTCGAACTCATGATATCCTGTTTTGATTACACTTATGTGTTTCTTTGCATTGCATGTGCATTGGTGCGCCTAGGACACCATGTTTGCCATCTGCTATTCCTGAACGGTTTGTCGGAGGCTTGCTTTGTCAAAGCATGCCATAAGGCTGACCAGTTACGGGCTCTGCTAGTATGGGAGCACAAACCCCGGTTTTACCGGGGCACCCTTTTTGACCATTCGACCTAATGCATATTTGGAATCCATAATGACCATTCTAAACTAGGACAGGTTGCTTACCCGTTTATAGGTTGTTTGAAACCGCTGCGTGCGTAGTGAAACCCTAGTTCCTGACAAAATAGGATAGGGAAACCTTACCCCAACATAGGGGTGTTTTGGCTCTCACTTGTTTGTTATGTGCTGTTAGAGTGCGTCTCTATACAAATGCATGTATCAGTTTGTAAGTTTGGGCATCAGGGCCTGCAGGCACTAGTTCAGTGTTTCTGGGTATCAGGCCTGCGGGCACCAATTCAGTATCTCTGGGTATCAGGCCTGTGGGCACCAGTTCAGTATTTTCGGAATCAGTTATCTACGGGTATCAGATTCAGTTCCAGGGACAGTGATTTGGGAGTAATGATTTGGGAATAATGATCAGTCTTTGAGAACAGTGTATCAATTGCGTTTTAATTATACCCAACTGTGTGTTGTGTTTATTTACGCCGTTATGCTGTCCGTTTGTCTGCTCGTTTATTTCCTTATTATTGCTTTATTTATCTTTTTGCTAGGTAGTTTAGCACAATTGCGCCAGACCAAGCAGATATTCCCTAAGCACTCTGGGCAATAGGTCGCCAACTCAATCGATCTGAGGATCTGGTCGACGGACAACCAGTGTTCCACTCTCTACCCCCAGTTATCAGACGGAGGCCGAAAAGGCGCAGTGTATCTGAGCAGAGGTTGCCGGAGCAGCGGATTACCCCATTAGTGGACAGTCAGATTGAGATCCCAATTGTTGCTATAGAGATAGACCCTGCCAGTAGTTCAGATAGATCAGGGCAGTATGGCGGGACCGACAGGAGTTGAGGAAATGATGCGTCAGATGTAGGACACCATGAGAGCCATGCAGCAGGATGTTGTTCGCCGGGATGAATTTGCTAAACAACAGACCGAGATCATGGCCTAGCAGGCAGAGTTAATTACTAGATTGCAACAACAAGCCGGAGCATCTGCTTCACATCCAGTTCCTCCCCCACCAAGAATCCCAACACCCAAGGAGGCACCAAATGTCCAGGCAGATACGGACATACCAACGGGGCCAGCTCCGTCCCCAATTCTGCCCCAGCTATCTAAGGCACCTACGCCTGTCAATCAACCAGACTCTCTCTTCGAGTTCGAGGTAGACCATACAGCACTGAAATTGAGCAAGCTTGAGAAGTTGTTCAAGAAATCCCAAGGGGTAAAGGCTATCCCGGATATCGAAGACGGATATACCGACGTGGCTGTGACGCTGTCGGATAGGTTTAAAATGCCGCAGATTGATCGCTTTGACGGATCTAGAGACCCCATGGTGCATCTCCGGCAATTTTCAGATATACTACGGCCAATGGGCCTCACCAGACCACAAAAGCTTTCATTATTCGGTCAGACCCTGTCGGGTGTGGCCGCTATCTGGTATGCGAAGTTAGAGGATGATGTCAAGCGAAGTTGGGATGAAATGGTCGAGGCCTTTGTTGCACAATATTCTTACAATACCCAAATCGAGATTACAACCCGAGATCTCGAAACAACGAGGCAAGAGCCTAAGGAGAGCTTCCCTTTTCCACTTTTCAGATTTACATGAAATGGGGGTACAAATTGAAGATGCAATGAAACAGGGTCTGATTGACCAAGATAGAGAGCAACCCCAAAGAACTTTCAACCGCAACAACAACACAGGCACCAGCAATGCCACAAATGCCAGAGCTTCAGAAGTAAGCGTAGTCACCACCATTCCCCCTCTCCTTTCAAGACCCATGGCAGCTACACCTTTCTCCGGCGCGTCCGGAAGCAACACACAAACCACTTGATTCCAACCCAGAGGCCAAAGAACCTTCACCCCACTGTATATGCCCCTGTCCAAGGCTCTAGGGGTATTAATCAAGAAAGGGCACTTAAAGCCCCTGGAGCCGAGGCCATTGCCAAATCCACTCCCTCCTTCTCATAACCCGGTAAAATACTGCGCATATCACCAACAACATGGTCACGACACTGACCAATGTTATAGATTGCGTCATGAGATTCAAGACCTCATTGACAAGCAGGTGATTGTACCTCCTGAAAAACCCAATGTCACAACAAACCCTCTCCCACCACACAACCAAGCTCCACCTCCCAAAAGAATCAACTTCATCCAGACTGGGGTCGTGTCTTACGATCCCAGAATATATATCACTCCTTCCCACCTACCTAAGCCGGAGGTGCTCCTTCCTGACTGCACTGACTCTTTGTGCATGTTGGACATCTCCAGAACCCAACCCGAGCCAATGGTGGTAACTGGCAGAGATAGAACAGAGGAGATTTCAGAGGATGGTGGAATTGTTCAATCAGGGTTTGAGCAGTCTGGGAGTGTCGCTGGGGAAGCCTACGATCCGAGTGATTACATTCTGCCACCAGGCCAATTTAAGCCTAATATTGAATTGCCAGAGAGGGCAGAGCTGTGTGTGATCCGAGGAGATGGATTTGAGCAGGGGACAGATGATTTGACGGTTGTGGAAGAGGACTTGGCCAACCTCCAGTTTTTCAACGATCAAGATCCGGGAGGCGCGACAGTCGACTGATTTGATTATGAGGAATCGACACAAGCTACTGGATGGCTTGATGACTTGCCAGATGTTGTTGACGAAGCTCAATTGGAGCAGGGCCCGGCAGGGGCGAGCATATCAGTGGTGGCCGGAAGGGCCGAAAATCAGAATGAATCGCCGGAGAGCGCCGGTGCTAAGAATTCCGCTCGAGACTTGGGCAGTATGAATGCTGGAATTGTTGAACAACCAGTTGTACTGACGCAGCTGGAACAAGAAAGGTTTGAGGATGCCGAGAGATTTAGGAAAGCTAAGGGCCCTGAGGGGACTGAGAGTGCTGTGTGCACGAAGATAGAGAATGCTGCGAGCATGTGAACGGAGAGTACTACGAGTGCAATTCAACCGGAGCCAGACAGGTGTCTGTTGGCTGCCGACAGAATGTGGTGGAAAGACGATGATTTATGTCTTGCCCACACGGACGAGGATTGGGCGAGTAATCAGCCAGATGATACTTGGTATATCGGTGAGGTCGATCATATGACGAGAAGCGAACGGTATTTCAAGCCCTCGCACCTAGACCAGCCAGAGGCATCTAGGAAAGATAAGGAAGCTGAAAGACAGAAAGAGAAGCAAGTCGAAGAAGAGGTTGTACTGAAGCAGTTAAAGAAGATACAAGCAGACATCTCCAGCTGGGGACTGCTTATGGCATCGCGAGTACATCGACAAGCTGTCTTATCGGCCATGGACAAGGCCAAGCTTTCTATAGACACCACGCCCGAACAACTGGTGGGCTTTGTTTTTCCGGGAGGAGTTACCCCGATGTTGACCTTTTCTTACAAAGAACTGCCACCTGAGGATGCGAACCACAACAAGCCACTCTACATCTCCGTGGAGTGCAGAAATAAATGGGTACCCGTGGTGCTTGTCGACATAGGGTCCGCCATCAATGTATGCCCAGCGAGGACTGCCTATGCAATTGGCTTGAAGATCGCGGACTTTGTGCCAACAGCCCAGGTGATTCGGGCTTACGACAATACAAGCAGAGAAGTCATGGGGACAGCTAAAATTCAAACCAAGGTTGGGCCGGGGCAGCATGAAATTGATTTTCACGTCCTAGAGGTTCCCGCCACTTTCAATCTGCTCTTGGGGCGACCGTGGCTGCATCAAGTGAAGGCAGTTTCTTCTACCTTGCATCAAATGGTGAAATACCCCCATGGAAAGGGAGTAGCCATTGTCTTTGGGAATTCATCGATCCATCCACCGCCAGAAGTATCTACGCCAGTTTTGGAAATTGAACACGGTATGGAGGATGTGTTCTTATTCGGTTTTACCCTAGCTGAGGCCCGGGTCGTGCAGAACATCTTAGCTGTTAATGAAGGGGTGTATGTCAGTGCTCAATCGGTATACCTCATGAACAAGCTTCGACATATCCCCGGGATGGGATTGGGAAAGAGTGGCCGGAAGGGCGTTGCAGCGTCGGCTGAAGTGCCACATAACCCGCATACCTTTGGTTTGGGTTATCTGCCCACCAAAGAGGATTGGATAAGGAAGAGTAAGGAGATGGCTGGGAGAGCCAGAGCGAAAAGGCGGGGAAGCCTTTTGACTTAATGCACCGGCCCATTCAGGGTACCCTAAACGGATGCTTCGTCCAGGAGGGGGAGGACTTTCCGTTCTGTGGCTTCCCAGAGCCGTGGCTGAATGCGGAGAAGAAGCGTGTGCCGGGGTTTGAGATCTTCTTTGACCTGCAGTTACCCGGGGATGATGTTGCCGGAGAGCAGACAGACCCAATAGCTGAGGTTGAGCAGAGCAGGAAAGTGGAGTCTGAGGACGCCGAAAGTGAAATGGGGGTAGCTCTGGCATGTCTACTTTCAGATCCTCCGATCGAACAGAAATGCTTGGGGGATAACTTCTCAGTATGCGTGATCGGGAATGGAACGGCTGCGGGCCTACCAGCGAACATTTTGGATGCATCTATCGCACCCTCTCTCATTTGGCAATATGAAGAGGGATTTTTGTCCAGCAGCACCGGGTCAGGTAGTGAGCCGGAATCTGATTCCACCGAATCTTGTGAGTCGGAATCAGGTTCCAGCTCGACTGAGTCTGAGTCTGGTAATCCTGGGAATGATAACTCGGATGCCACAGTCTTGTCCAGGTCGTCTTTTTCTTTCTCTTTTGAGTCTGTTGTAACCGAGGAATTGGACGATTTGGATGTGCTTAATGAGAATCAAATAGCTATGGTTTCTGAGTAGTTTTCTGTGCCCTTGATTTATTGCATTAATTCAGACTTTCAAAATTTTGATGAAAACGACGAGGAAGAAATTCCTCCGGTTTTGCAACGCTTAATCGATCAAGAGCAAGAAAGATTTGTTAAGCCCGTAATGGATGAAATCACGACCATGAATGTCGGTACTGAGGAGGACCCGCGACTGGTCCAGATCGGGTCCACGTTGTCTTCGGAGGAACGTTTTTTGCGTGGTCCTATGAAGACATGCCTGGAATCGATCCTGAGATTGTACAGCACCGAATCCCTCTTGACCCCGAGGCCCGACCAGTTAAACAAAAACTCAGAAGGATCCGCCTGGACTAGGCCCTCAAGATTAAGGAAGAGGTCACCAAGCAAATTGATGCAGGCTTCCTGCTGGTATCCGCATACCCGACTTGGTTGGCCAACATCGTTCCAGTGCCGAAGAAGGATGGTAAGATCCGAGTACGTGTGGATTTTAGGGATTTGAACAGAGCTAGTCCGAAGGACGACTTTCCCTTACCACACATTGATGAGTTAGTGGACTTCACAGCGGGGCATGCTCTACTTTCGTTTATGGATGGCTTTTCAGGCTACAACCAGATAGTGATGGCACCCGAAGACCAAGAAAAGACTACCTTCACCACCCCGTGGGGGACCTACTGCTACAGAGTGATGCCATTTGGGCTTAAGAACGTTGGAGCTACATATCAACGGGCCGCGACCACAATATTACATGACATGATCCACAAAGAGGTTGAGGTGTACGTGGACGACATGATTGTCAAGTCCAAGGAAAGATAGGGCCACTACACCGCCTTGCAAACGTTCTTCCAAAGGATCAGAGAATTCCGGTTGCGGCTGAATCCTCAGAAGTATACGTTCGGTGTTACAGCGAGGAAAATACTGGGGTTTCTCATTACACAGAGAGGTATCGAAGTCGACCCTTCCAAAATCAAGGCCATCCTAGAAATGCCACCACCAAGGACTGAAAAGGAGGTGCGAGGCTTTCTGGGTAAAGTACAATTCATAAGGCGGTTTATCTCAAAATTAACCTTGACTTGTGAACCACTTTTTGGTCTCCTGAAGAAAGGAAAGAAATTTCATTGGGACGGCCGATGCCAAGCTGCTTTTGAAAAGATCAAGGAATATTTACAGAACCCACCTGTGTTGTCACCACCAGAACCGGGAAGACCGTTGATATTGTACCTGTCAGTGACTGAGACCACGATGGGCTGCATGCTTGTGCAAGAATCAGAGAACAAAGTGGAAAGGGCCATCTATTATCTGAGCAAGAAGATGCTGAAGTATGAGACTCGCTACACACCATTGGAGAAGGCTTGCTTAGTCTTGGTATGGGCTACCAGGAAGCTACGACACTACCTGTTAGCTCACTCTGTAATGTTGGTTTCGAGATTAGATCCCATCAAATATCTCTTCGAGAAACCGGCACTTACGGGTAGGGTAGCTCGTTGGTTGTTGTTGCTTTCCGAATTCGATCTAAAATATATGATGCGCAAGTCGGTCAAGGGAAGAGCAGTAGCAGAATTCTTAGTCGATCATCCAGTGGAAGGGGGCGAAGCAGTTGAGTACTTATTTCCAGATGAGGCCATTTTGCATATCGACGACGAGTTTTGGACGATGTATTTCGACGGAGCGTCTAACCAGTATGGCTATGGAATAGGAGTGTTGCTGATAGCACCCAATAATTCCCGTATCCCCCTAGCCTTCAAGCTCCGGTTCAAAGTCTCAAACAACGAAGCAAAGTATGAGGCATGCATTGCCAGTCTAGAAGCAGCCCTGGAACTAGGGGCAAAACGGTTGGACGTCATCGGTGACTCGAACCTTGTTGTATCTCAAGCAAAAGGAGATTGGAAAGTCAAAGAAGAAAAGATGTTGATGTATCATCAGGCCCTGGACTTGTTAATTCCTCGGTTTGAGAAGCTAAACTTCGCTCATCTAGCAAGAGAGAACAACAGGTTCGCAGATTCACTAACAACTCTATTTTCCATGATAGACATCCCGTTTGGAGTCCGGATGCGTCCAGTCATTATTGACCAGAAGTTTGCACCAGCTTACGAGTCAATTGCTACTATAGACGAGGTTCAAGATGAGAACCCTTGGTATTACGACATTTGGAACTTCTTAGAGAAAGAGGCGTATCCACCAGGGGCAAATGCCAAGGATAAAAGGGCAATAAGAAGAATGGCCGTTCAATTCATCATCTGCAGAGGTAAATTGTACAAGAGGGGTCATCTGGGAATGCATAAGCTGTGTGTTGAAGCTGAAGAATCAAAACACCTGATGGAGGCCATCCATGGAGGAGAATGCGGTGCGCATATGAAGGGGGTAATGCTGGCACGGAAGATCCTCAGACAGGGTTATTACTGGTCCACCATGGAGGAGGATTGTATCGGCTTTGTTCGACGATGCCACAAATGTCAGATCCATGCAAACCGCATGAACATCCCGCCATCAAAGTTGTACAATATGACTTCACCATGGCCATTTTCAGTTTGGGGAATCGATGTGATCGGGGCTGTCACTCCAAAGGGGTCTAATGGGCATGAGTTCATCCTGGTCGCGATAGATTATTTCACGAAGTGGGTTGAGGCCCAATCCTATGCGGTGTTGAAGGCTTCGCATGTTGCAAAGTTCATTAGGAACAACATCATCTGTCGTTATGGGGTCCCAAACGAGGTCATTTCAGATAATGGTTCCCACTTCAAGAAGGAAGTGATTGATTTGTTGGAGAAATACAACGTGGCTTTTCATAAGTCGTCTACATATCGGCCGCAAACCAATGGAGCGGTCGAGGCCGCCAACAAGAATATCAAACACATATTGCAGAAGATGGTGGAAACCTACCGGGATTGGCCAGACAAGTTGCCGTTTGCTCTGTGGGGGTACCGGACTTCAATTAGAGCTTCTACTGGGGCGACTCCGTATTCATTAGTTTATGGGATGAAGGCCGTTCTACCTATTGAAATTGAGGTTTCGTCTTTGCGAGTGCTGGCCGAGTGTCAAATAGCCGAAGCAGATTGGCAACAGAACAGATTTGAAGAACTCATGCTTTTTGACGAGCGCAGACTGAAAGCACTGTACCATGTTCAAGGCTATCAGCGCAGAATTGCCCGGGCTTTCAACAAGAAAGTCAAGTCCAGAAATCTAAAAGAAGGAGATTTGGTGCTCAAAGACAACCGAGCTCCCATCCACGACCCAAGGGGCAAGTTCAGACCCAATTGGACTGGTCCCTACATCATCAAGTCAATTTGGTCAGGTGAAGCTGCGGTTCTAATGGACCTAGATGGCTTGGAGTTCGCACAACCGATCAACATGGACAAGTTGAAGAAATATTACCCCTGAGAGGCTCGCTAGGCCGAAAACCCGAAAGGGCGACCTAGGCAAAAGTTAGAGCATTGAAAAAAATTGAAATTATAAAAATTGAGCTCGCAAGGTTGAAAACCCGCAAAGGGCAGTCTTGGCAAAAGTTAGAGCGTAAAAGGAGAGTGAAAATACTCGAGTGAACCTAAGCCTGAACTACGTAAGGCTTGATTCCCACCTTTGAGATACGTAGGTAACTTCATCCTGGAGTTCAGCCATAAACTTTTTCCCAATCAACTTTGTCCATTTGATCATCTCAGCCATCTTTGTCTATTCAGCATTCAAGAATTCAGTTATGATCTTCGGTGCAGTACTCTTCATACTAGGGGCAACTTTCCATTGCTGTGCAGTGTCGCAGTACTCTTCAGACTAGGGGCAACTTTCCGTTGCTGTGTAGTGTCGCGGTACTCTTCAGACTAGGGGCAACTTTCCAGTTGCAGGGATCCGGGGTTGTGCATCTCAGTGACAGATTCCAAGCATGCCCAGTTCTGATTCCATATCGAAAATGGTTTTGAAAAGTTTTAATAAAAGTTGATTTTGTTCAAAATTAATCTTTTTACAACTTAGACCATTTTTGGACTAAAGCGGAAAATTTTTAGTACCTACAACCTTCAATTTCACTGATTTCAATACAGAGTTCTCCTGTTCTTGCATACAAATTGAAGTTGCTTTTTATTACAATCACAAAGAAAACTTGAGAGTTCTAATAAAGCAATAAATCCGGGGCATAGCTAAGTCAGATGTTCCTGCGCCCCCTCCCAGAGCTGGTCGAAGCCTCTGATGCCAAAGTGGGCCCTTCCTGTGCCTCTTCATTGAGCCAATCCAAGCACTCATCAGACAAGGTGCAACTGAAAGTGGGAGCAGGGGCCAGGAGCTCTCTAGTCGTCCATGCTGTGGCATACCGGACAAGCTGTGCGCCTCGAACCGGGAATGCAACAGGATACTCTATCCCCTCTGGCGGGCAAGTCTGATCATGGCCAAACTGGCGCCGGAACCGGAACGGAAAGTAGAACACACAGTGAGTCAGACCAATCAACTGGATCCCGGTCTGCCGGGACATGCTATAGCTCATTGCCGGGAGATTGAGCCAAGGACAGCGCCAAGCAATGCGATCTGCAGACAAATTGCACATCTAGTCGAACCACCATCCCTCATCAAGGGCATCGACTAGTCATTGTTGGAAGAAGTAGCCGCGAGCTGAGTAAGCCAGGCAAGAGTCCACAACTTGCAATTTATCCATCAACTATACCTGGGGAGGGATGAAAAATGAGAGAATAAAAAATAGAGAGATGTACGATGAGAGAAAAGTAAGAAAAGGGTTTTTGTGAGAAAAATCGAGCTTGAGGGCCGAGTGATGTGAGCAATATATATGTGAGAAAGGGTGGGAAACATTACCTGTAGCAGTAGTGGACTCCCCGCGAATCTGGTCGTCTCTCGGCGATAGAAAGCATCCAAGCCCATCAGCGTCTCGGCCAATGTCATGGCAATGCAGCTCTTTCCTTCTTTCAAGCCTTGAGCCACTTCAATCAGACGGATGCGAGATCCGCTAAAGCCCGGGGCAAGCAAAAAGTGAGATTGTATGCACAAACAAAGGGCGTGTTGCCGAAAACCTTGCCAATGATGGTCGCCGCAGTTACCGGCATCAGAAAAATGATGAATCAAGCCAAGGATATCCAGTCCCCCATTGCAGATCAGAGATCGAGCATCGTGCATGGTGAGCCCGCACATCTGTCCTAAAGATTGGGCGTGACCGAAGCAAAGCTGGGATAAAATCTCTTCATGGCGCTCAGATTCTATCAAAACTTGAAAATCTTCGAAGGTCAAACACATCTCTTGCCCGTCGAAGCTAAAGACGTGTGTTACCGGATTCCAAAACCTCGCCGCGGCATGGAGGAAAGGAATGTGCAGCGAAGTACGGCTCAGCGTGAATAGTGCATTCAAGCCGAAGCCCCAGAAGTTCAACTTTTCTGAGCCATCTAGAGAAGCAATCCAAGTTGTGAGATTTTGGGTGAGAAATGCTTCCATTTTGGTGCAAAACTAAGGTGAAATGAGAGAACCACGAGGTTGGAGTTTTTAAAGAGGATAAGGCACTGTTCGGGGGACACGTGTCAAGAATCTGGTGGTGGCCAAGCTAGGTAGTCGGCTGGCCACCCCTCTCCCCTCCAATGCAAAAAGCTGGTCGGCCAGCTCCCTTAGGTGGTCGGCCATCAATGAGGGGTGGCTTTGGTCTTGTTCTAGCCTCTAGAAGAATGTTCCAAGCATTTCCATGCATTGGGGGGCCCTAAAGGTGCGAGTTTTCCTATGTTTCGAATGCGTTCCGTCACCCAGATCGTCCGAAATGTATTTGTTTATCGAGTTGTTGTCAAGTCTTGCTTATCGAGTTGTTGTTTTGCTTATCGAGTTATCGTTTTGCTTATCGAGTTGTTGTTTTGTTTGTCGAGTTGTCAAGATCACCAAGTTGTTAAGCTTTGTCGAGTTGACGAGTTTTGTGTATTGAGTTGTTACTCTTTGTTTATCAACATTGTTGTATCTTGCTTATCGAGTTGTAAACTTGCTAAGGTTCTGTCCTTTCTTAGTAAGTTAAGTTGCTTTGATTGTTGCGTCGGTTCACTACCTGGCTTGGCAATTTTCAATGCATGATTTCCATTCAATCTCATTTTTGTGCAAAACAATGCGATACGATGCAAGAACATAAAATACAACACTTTTTTTTAACAAAAGCTGTTTCATTCCATCATGCTTCCTTTGTTACAACATTTTACAACAAGGGTACAAGTTTTACAGAAAATAAAAACTGCCTAATAATGTACAATGTGCTACAACTACTAGTAAAAAAGGCAAATAAAGCAAGGAACAGCTGCATCAATGCTCTCAAGCACAGGAGTAAGAAGCCCTCTTCGTCCTCTTCTGCGGAACAGCCTCAGCACCATCATCGCCATCTGAGTCAGAGCTATCATCCTCGAGATCCTCCTCGGCACCATCTCCGCCCTCAGAACCAGACTCAGAGTCATCCTCTCTACCAGCAGATGTCTCTGACTGACGATGCGCGGACTCCTCCTCCTCACTGGACTCCTTCTCAATAATATGTGCTCTACGCCTGCCTCGTCCGCGAGACGACTCCCTTCTCCCGGCTCTCCGAGAAGGCCTAGATGGCCCAGCTCCTCCGGAAGGCCCAGATGGCCCGGCCTGTCGTCCGGTATATATCGGAGGCATCTGAAAAGGAAGAGTGCAATTTGAATACATTAGCCAAAATATGTATATCGGATGTACAAATAAAAAGCTACGTGGAGTGGATGTATGCAAATATAGTACATAGATGTGGTGTGTGTCAGATGTACTCTCCGCATACAGTTGGTCAATCAATGCAGTGAAATGTTCAAATTCAGCATGTCATCAGAAATATGATAAATGCAAGAAGACTGAACAGTACCAAGACGCCCATGATGGACAGCTTCTCCTCTCTCCGCAAGACCATGCCTTCGAGCGAGGCCACTAACCCAAGTAACCCCTCAGCATACTCTGTGGTAGGCTGTGGATGTAAATGTAAATCATCAGTGAATGAATGAATGTCCAAGTATCTGAGTGATAAAGCAAAGCTGTAAAACATACCGGTGGTGAGTTAGGGTCTCTGGTGTATCGGTGATCTAGCATAGGAGGCTCTAGCGGAATTGGGTAGGAAGCCCCGTATCTCCATCCCGTCAACTCAGTCGGGATACTTGGCCATCCGGCATCATGATAAGTCAGGTGAATTGGGGGAACCAGTCCAGCCCCACCTCTGGATGTGCCAGCCCTACCAGCTGAAGGAATGTCTCTGGCTCGGGTGCGACTCGAAGACAGCATGCCTGTAGACCTCCTCGAGGGAGTACGAACACCTGTCAATGGAGGCATCGAGTAGGTGTGACGGTAGGTCGCGTACTTCCCGTCCTCCAAATACAGCAGTACATCAATGCCCAGTCTGGCATCAATGACACCCTGGGGAGTAAGCCTATCAGCGAGCCGCATATCGTCTGGAGGTGCTGAAGGGACACTCGGCTCAGGGAAGCCCATAGTCTGACGGAGGAAGCGTTCCCCCAGGAACCAGGCCCTACCAACTGGCCCCTCGAACAAGATCCTATACCGGGAGGAGGCCCATCCTCCGGCAAACTGGAATCGGAGATCCCTACCCAGAGGCGCCCAGGGCTGCCATGAGATCTACGGATGACCAATGCATAAGCCGATTAGAAATCGCAAATGTGCAAAATAAATCAAAGATCAACACATAAAGAACTTAGAGTTCTGACATACCTCGGTCGCCCGCACAGTGTCAAAATACTGTCGCAGGTAAGGAAGAGTCTCCCGGGGCCGCGACCAGTACTATCCCTCGAAGACGAGCGAATAAGGGGTCATGAGAGGGGCCTCCACCTCGAGCTCCGGGGCTAGCGTCGGAAAGTACGCGAAGACCCATAACTGTGGAAAACAGGGCAAAAGCCATCAGAATACAGAATGCTGAGTGCAAAATCTGAATACAGAATGCTGAGAGCAGAATATAAGTACAGAATATAAAGTGTGCCGTGTGTGCAATGTACAAATAATGAAAAGAAGAAATGTTAATCAAGAGGGCAGAAGGTACCTCCCAGGCTCTCTAATAGCCGCCGACTATGTTCCCCCGTCCGCGGGAGGTCGCACTCATATAGCAATAGAGGGTAGCCAAGCTGACGCCACCCCAATCATACTGACTAACCTGTGTGAGGTCTACCAAGGCACTTAGCAAATATAGCCCAACGGTGTTCCCCCTGTCGGCGAACAGAGTGGTCCCGAAGAGGAACATCAAAAACCCGCCAGTGTACTGTGCAACCTCCTTAGGAGTCTCGGGCTCAGTCCTTCTGAACTGTGCAGAAAACTAGGTATATCGGACTCAGCCCGAAGATCGGTCGACCGGTGGGCGAGCTCCCAACAGATGGATCTAGGCTGCCTCTCACTCGCCCATGTCCTCGTCGTAAGGGATCGCCTAGCCTCCCAAGTTAAGGCCCGTCAAAACGGCGAAGTCGAATGGGGTCATGGTCATGTCCCCGGCAGTCGAGAAATGGAAGGAGTTGGTGGTGTCCCACAATCTCTCTACCAAGGCGCCCATCAATGTCTAGCTAGCTGGATAACGGGATATCCCGGTACAAAAGGTCCCGAATCCTGCCAGATCAACCCAATCGTGGACAGACTCCGGGAGCTCCGCGTACCAATCCCTCGCGGCAATAGAACCGTATCCCCGCGTCACGCGGGAGGATGTCTGCATTCATAACGAACGCATGTATTCAGTTTCAGAATGAAATGAATAAACTGTATGCAAATAAAGGAAATGTGCTGTGTGCAAAATCAAATCAACTTTCAATTAAATGTGGGCTGCGTGTTCACCTTCAAATTTGGGCTGCATGTTCAAATTTTAGAAATTTAAAGTTTGGGCTGTGTGTTCAGATTTCAAAAGTTTAAAGTTTGGGCTGCGTGTTCAACTTTCAATTAAATATGGGCTGCGTGTTCACAATCAAATTTGGGCTGCGTGTTCAGATTTCAGAAATTTAAAGTTTGGGCTGTGTGTTCAACTTTCCATTAAATTTGGGCTGCGTGTTCAGATTTCAGAAATTTAAAGTTTGGGCAGCGTGTTCAACTTTCAATTAAATGTGGGCTGCGTGTTCACCTGCAAATTTGGGCTACGTGTTCAGATTTTAGAAATTTAAAGTTTGGGCTGCGTGTTCAATTTTCAATTAAATGTGGGCTACGTGTTCACCTTCAAATTTGGGCTGCGTGTTCAGATTTCAGAAATTTAAAGTTTGGGCTGCGTGTTCAACTTTCCATTAAATGTGGGCTGCGTGTTCACAATCAAATTTGGGCTGTGTGTTCATATTTCAGAAATTTAATGTTTGGGCTGCGTGTTCAACTTTCCATTAAATGTGGGCTGCGTGTTCACCTTCAAATTTGGGCTGCGTGTTCAGATTTCAGAAATTTAAAGTTTGAGCTGCATGTTCAACTTTCAATTAAATGTGGGCTGCGTGTTCACAATCAAATTTGGGCTGCGTGTTCAGATTTCAGAAATTTAAAGCTTAGGCTGCGTGTTCAACTTTCCATTAAATGTGGGCCGCGTGTTCACCATCAAATTTGGGTTGCGTGTTCAGATTTCAGAAATTTAAAGTTTGGGCTGCGTGTTCAACTTTCAATTAAATGTGGGCTGCGTGTTCACCTTCAAATTTGGGCTGCATGTTTAGATTTCAGAAATTTAAAGTTTGGGCTGCGTGTTCAACTTTCCATTAAATGTGGGTTGCGTGTTCACCATCAAATTTGGGCTGCGTGTTCAGATTTCAGAAATTTAAAGTTTGGGCTGCGTGTTCAATTTTCAATTAAATGTGGGCTGCGTGTTCACCATCAAATTTGGGCTGCGTGTTCAGATTTCAGAAATTTAAAGTTTGGGCTGCGTGTTCAACTTTCAATTAAATGTAGGCTACGTGCTCACCTTCAAATTTGGGCTGCGTGTTCAGATTTTAGAAATTTAAAGTTTGGGCTGCGTGTTCAATTTTCAATTAAATGTGGGCTGCGTGTTCAACTTTCAATTAAATGTGGGCTGTGTGTTCACAATCAAATTTGGGCTGCGTGTTCAGATTTCAGAAATTTAAAATTTGGGTTGTGTGTTCAACTTTCAATGTGGACTGCGTGTTCACCTTCAAATTTGGGCTGCGTGTTTAGATTTCAGAAATTTAAAGTTTAAAGTTTGGGCTGCGTGTTCAACTTTCAATTAAATGTGGGCTGCGTGTTCACCTTCAAATTTGGGCTGCGTGTTCAGATTTCAGAAATTTAAAGTTTGGGCTGCGTGTTCAACTTTCACTTAAATGTGGGCTGCGTGTTCACCTTCAAATTTGGGCTGCGTGTTCAGATTTTAGAAGTTTAAAGTTTGGGCTGCGTGTTCAACTTTTAATTAAATGTGGGCTGCGTGTTCACAATCAAATTTGGGCTGCGTGTTCAGATTTCGAAAATTTAAAGTTTGGGCTGCGTGTTCAACTTTCAATTAAATATGGGCTGCGTGTTCACGATCAAATTTGGGCTGTGTGTTCAGATTTCAGAAGTTTAAAGTTTGGGCTGCGTGTTCAACTTTCATCAAATATCGGCTTCGTGTTCACAATTAAATTTGGGCTGCGTGTTCAGATTTCAGTAATTCAACTGATTGAGCTATTTGTTCAAGATGGAGTATTGTGTTATACACTAAACGTGCAGAAAAAGTTGTGTGCTAAAATGAGCAGAAGCATGGCATGCGAGTGTGTTCAGAACGAGCAATAGGCATACATAACATGAAATGCAAGGAAAATGCAAAATTAAGGCAGGAAATGTAAAAAAGTAAGTACATACCTCTCGCGCCTCATGAGAGAGATGGGACTCCGGCTTCCGCAGTAGCAGGTCTACAAGAGCTCGAGGGTTGAAGTCGGTAAAATAATAAAAAATCGCCCGAGGGAGGACATGAGTCGCAGGATCGTACCTCTCGGGGATAAAGGGGCGAACCCTCGGGTGCAAAGACATGATGTCAGGCTCGCCTCCGGCACCTGGAGAACCTCTGCCGTGGGGAAATTGATCTGCCATTTCAAGAAATCTACAAAAAGGAGCAAAAATGAGCGAAATGAGCCAAAATTAGAAACAGTCAACAAAAGTCAACTCTCGGGAAAGGAAAAAGTCAACAAAAGTCAACTCCCGAGAAAATCTTCCAAATATTGAGACAAACTTACCTCAAGTGGCGAAAATGAGAAAAGAAGCTCCGAAATCAAATTTTAATCGGTTCAAAGTGAAGAGAACTGAAAGTTTTCGCGAAATAACTTGGTGTTGGGCGTTGGAAAACGCATATAGAACGCAGATCTGAGAAAGAAAATGCTCTAGGAAGGGGGAGAAGATAGTTTCGGACCTGATGTTATGAGGAAAAGGGCTTTGGACATGTATATTTAAAGAAATGGAAGCAAAAAGACCAAACTGCCCCGGATTTGGGCTAGGTGGTTGGCCGGCCACCTTTTCTGGTAGGCCGACCACCCCTTGCACTCCAACGTGGTCGGTGACCTCCCCCTGGGACCAAACTTGGTCGGTGGTGTTCCCAAGGTGGTCTACAAGATGCCTGCAAATTTTGGTGAAGATTGGAGTTCTCAATACCCGAGAAAATACATGAAAAGTGCACTTTTTGTCGCGAAATCCCTCCGCGGGAACTCCAACTCCAAATTTCGATGCGTGTTTTATCGTCACTCGTCAAGAGCAAGATGTATCCTTTTTAAGCACGCTGTTACCCTTCCGAGAGGTAAACCGAAGGTCACGATTGAGTCGCACTCGTCGAAATTTTCATTTCTTTGCTCGTTGTTTCGCGCCAAACACGCATTCGAATTTGCACTTATCCTGCATTGTTATGCACATCACTTGCATTCTCATACATACCGCCTGCATTGTTGTGCACGTTTCATTGGTATTGTTATACCCTCACGCTTAGCTTGCGTTGTTACGCGCGTATCTCTCGCATTACGATGCACTTTCCCGTCAACATCCTGTTTGTCTGCATTCGGCGTAGTGTTGAACATGTGTTGCTAACTATGTTATATTTGTTGAGTTTCTTCATCCTTCAGGCACGATATTGTATGTATGGTTCATTTGAAGCTGGTGTGACCAGACGAATCGCGCAGGTATTATATCTTCTCCGTGTGAGACGTGGCGAGAACCGAACAATTCTCCGCATTCTTAAACTGCATGAAATGTAGTTGTTGCTTTGCATTCTTGCTTAAAACTGTTGCGTGTGCGCTTCATTACAACTTGCTGCTTTGCATGATCATGAGTTACATCCGGCGTTGTGCATATCATTTTGCATTTTTCCCCTGCCTGCGGGCATGTCTTTGTTATCTTGTATGTTTGTCTAAGTCTTCGGCCTTGTCAAAAATGGGTCGTCTCTGGGCTTTGACATTTACTCCCGTCACTTATGACTTTCGAGTTCTATCAAAGAGGGGCAACTATAGACACCCTATTTTTGACCGACCTTAAGACTTAGACGTCACCAGTTAAGCACTCGGTGATGTTGCATGTTGTGCTCGCTCTGAGGTTTCAGAGTCTCGGCTGCGAGCCTTGTCTCCGGACTTCGGAGCTCTTTTGTGCTTTGCCTCGGTTTGCGAACCAGGTCTTGTTTTCTCTGTTTTCTCTTCCCGAAGGAAGGGAGAGGTCTTGTAGATCATCTCTCAGTGGCCGTAGGCTACGTTTCGTGGTCGTAGGCCATTTTTCCCGTTTAGAGCCCGGTTTCCGGTTTTCAGAGCCGTCGACCGTGTGCCTCGGTTCGGGACCGCTTAACTACCTCCGTTTGCTCCGGTTTTTGGCACACATCTTATTTCCTCCCTTTAGAGGAACACTGTGGCCCTGGAGACCACCTTCATGGTCATACGCCACTTCCGGTGCCTAACAGCCTGTTTTCGGGGTCCCGAACAACGCGTTTTGGCCCCCGAACCTTCGTTTTGCATCCGTTTTGGTCCATTTTTGGTAGAGACCCTATTTTCACTGTTAGGGAAGTGGTAGGATGGTGGCCGGCCACCTATTCCCCTAAAAAGCCAGTTTTCTCATTTTCTCTCTCCAAAAGCCGATTTTTTTGACAGAAAGCTGGTTTTTCCCACTCTTGAGCCACATTTTCTGGCTTTTCATACCACCATGGTGATTTACTCATCTGGGAGGCCACCAATATAGGTAGGCCGACTAGTAGTTCACTTTGACCCTTTTGAACCTGGCTTAAAAGCTAGCCTTTCTCTCTCCTGGGTCACATTTTCTGGTTTTTCTCCATAGGGCTGTGTTCTACTCATCTGGGAGGCCACCTTTCTGGGTAGGCCGACCAGCAATTGTTCTTGAACCTTTTGACCCCTAGTCGGCCGACCAGGGGGAGTGGCCGGCCGGCCACTTGAACTGGCCGGCCTGCTTATTGCTTTCCCTCTCTTTGAGTGTAATCCAGCTGTGCCAGCTGGAGATCATTTGGGGCATCCTCCATACACGTGTATGGAGGATCTTTCAAGCTTCCAAGGGAAGCTTTGGCCTCTCTTCTCTATAAGAGAGGCCCTCCTCTTCCATTAGGGAGGTTAGACATTCTTGACCAAGGCTTATACACCTCTCCCTCCATTGCTACCATTCCAAGCTCCAAAACCCTAACTTTCTTGGTCCATTTACACTACAACCCATAGCACCACACCACCATCATCCATTCCAGCTCCTTGGAAGTCATTTGCAGAGGTTGAAAGCTCATTTCCTTGGACCAAAGGCTGCTGGAAAGTTAGGCTACAAGCGTAAGCTCCTATTCTCCCCATTTTTGCACTATCTTAGCCCCTTTTGCTTACATTTTTGGGATTTTTCCTGAACTAAAAAAAGTCTTATTTTGAGCTCATCTTCATGTTTGATTAAGGACTTTTCTCTATTTGAAGTCTTTTACTCCCTCTTTGTGCTTTATCCCTCTTTTGGAGATTACTTTGCATGATATATTAGCCCTATTTTTGAGCATTTCTGGGCTTCGAGACAAACTGTGAAGTACCTTATTTTGAGCCCCTCTTCAACTTTGTTGAAGGGCTCTTTACTGTTTGAGGCCATCTACCGCCCTGTTTGTTCAATCTCTCTTTTAGGGCTATTTTTGCATCATATTTTAGCCTTACTTGTGAGCATATTCGAGATTTTCCATAAACTGTAGAGTATCTTTTTTTGAGCCCCTCTTCAACTTTTTTGAAGAAATCTTTGCTGTTTGAGGCCTTTCGCTGCCCTGTTTGTTCAATCTCTCTTTTAGGGCTATTTTTGCATGATACATTAGTCTTATTTGTGAGCCATTTTAGACCTCGACCTAAACTAAAAAAAACCTTGTTTTGATATCATCTTTATGTTTGATTAAGGTCTATTCTCTATTTGGGGTCATCTTCCCCTATGCATGCTTCATTCCTTCATGATTAGGGCCATGCATTAGAGCACTTGCATTGGCCATGGTTTGGCCTCTTAACCATTGAAATCCAACAGATTTTCAGTGGCTTTGATGTATTTTTGAGGGCCAAAATTAGAGGGGGGTGACCCCCTCTCTCGTTGTTTTCTTTGGGGATCTTTTGGGCCTTCCAAAGGGACCCTATTTTGTATGCATTGAAGTCACTTTCCAGGCCTTATTCTGAGGGTTTTGAGGTCTGCCTTGGCTCTTTCCGAGACCCATTTCGCCATATTTTAGGTCTATGCTACATGTGTAGACCAATCTCATTCAAGGCCCTTCAAAGAGGCCTTTCTTTGCATGTTCCCTAGACCAATTTCAGGGTCAATTTGGTGAGTTTTAGGGCAGTCATATTTGATTTCCAGAGTTGGTTGTGCCATGCTAAGTGTCCTTGATGCATGTGCTTAATTACCCCTTGTATGCCCTTCCAAAGAAGCCCCTCATTTTTGCACATGTTGGCTGCATTTCAGTGATTATTTGGACATATTTTGGCATGTTTTATTCACTGATTTTTGCCGGTTTAGTGAGATTTCATATGCTTCATATGCATGCTATGTAAACCATGTTTGCTAGTCAAAGTTGCATGCTATTTTAGTCCATCATGCTAGCATCTTTTGGTCATGCTTTGAACTAGAAATGTTCATGTTTTGGGACTGCCTTGGCTCTGTCTTTGTGCTTCATGGTCAAATAATGCATGCTTTGTATAGCTACAAGTCAATACATGTGTCTAGTTTTGAGTTTCGGGGCTTATTCCACGCATCGGGTGCCATGTTCGCATGATTCGGGACCATTTAGCATTATGTTTCAGTGCTAAAAATTACATGTTTGAATGCCATGCTTCATCCTTGCCATGCTTTGGTAGAGTGGTATTTTATGCCTTAGGTTCGGTCCTCGGTTTGCGTGCATGTGTGCACGCATTTCGGTTGTCTTATTTTTATCTAATGGCCACTGATGTGAGTGTGGTTGAGGTCCACTCATGATTGGTTTAAGTCCATTATGCATTGTGTATGCCTTTTCAATTCATAGCATTGTGTATGCTAGGTTGTCTGCTAGAGCTTTGTGTATGCCATGTTACATCGAGCATTGTGTATGCCATTTCATAGCATTGCGTATACTAGGTTGTATGTTAGTCGCATTGTGTATGCCATCTCATTTGCATTGTGTTTGGGATAGGAGTTAGCCCAAGCACGGAAAACGAGGGACGTTTCATACTCCGAGTGACGGAACGTGTCTCAATTCCCTGTCGCCGACACTCCGGATTACCCATGATGGAGTTTAGGTCTTGTTGTGTTTTCATGTGCATTCATCTCATATTGAGTCATGCAAATCGGCTCCTCGGCCATCATTCATCGATATGCGTGATTGGTGGCACGAGGATTGAGGACTACACTCCCTGAAGAGTAGTCATGCATACATATGTGAAATACTTTGCCATGCCCCTTTGTTGCTCTCTGTTGCAGCAAATCAGAAATCAGCAGCTTTCCGAAGCCTTACACAGCATTCCGAAAACAATTGCAAACAGAGGCAAACCGGGGCATCGCAATGGATTTCTACGCCAAGCAACTCAAGCATACATCTCCCATCATTCGAAACAGAGCTGAGGCAGTCCATAGGCTTGCATGCTAATTTACTCGCTTTCCTAGATTAATTTGTTAATTAATTAGGGTTTTGTAATATTTAATTATTCATTTCGGACTGTACTATTTATTCGGACTGTATTATTTATTCGGACCCTCCGAGCGAGGGCGCAATTGTAATAAGTGTGCGTGCGTGTGATGTATGTCTTCCAACCCCATATCTTTCTCCCTTTTATTTACCTGCTTATGATGGTTAGATTAGGGCATGTTTCAATTAGCATACAGTATGATAGCATGTCAGCATTCATTCATCTGTCTTGCATGCACCGGGCTCGGCGCATCATACTAACTGCATTTGTATTTCAATTCCAAATTGAATACTTGTTAGTTGTAGTATTTCATATGCCATCTTTAGAATAGCCGAGCCTATCTTAGTTGCATTTTGCATGTGTTGCATTAGGCATTTCTGTATAGTTAGGATCATGCATGGATTCCTAACATAGCTTCTGTTTTGGCTTTGAGTACTCGGTAAGTTTTATGCTTTAGCATCCTTGCATGTGTGTGAGTGACTGCCATGATAGCATGCTTACTATAAGGCTAATTGCTTATGTGATATACCTGCCTGAATGCCTGTGGGTGAAGGTTGGGTTATTTGGATTGGAATAATTCATCAATTGTGAGTTTTAAGCCCACTAGATAGTGGCAAAATCATGTTTTCTAAGCCCACCCGAGGGTGGCAAATCCACGTCTTAGCCTACTTGCAGGTAGCACCATCAATCCATTTTCAAAATAAACAAACATGAAATGTTTTGTTCCAATTCAGGCGACCCAGTCTATACTTGTATGCTGTGCGCATCACATAGTAAATCTAGGCTAATAACCGGAATAAGAACGCATAATGTTTTCAAAACTAGATATCATGGTTAGTAGAGGCCGATCTTTGATCGGGCGAGCGGGGGTGCTCACGAAGTGACCTTCCCCAATCGTACCCAAGTTCCCGAGTCGAGGCAACTTTGGTGATGATGGACACGTGACCTTAGGCAACGAGTCAGGGTTTCCTAAATTTTCCAAAATAAAATATTTAGGTGGCGACTCTGTATCTGACAAAGCAGTCCATGTTTGGCATTTCTTTCAAAAAATCTGTTTTCAAAAACGATTTGCCGGATTTGGACTCTTTGATGATTTCATCGATCTTACTCTGCGAGATTAGATACAAGACCGTGACATTGAGTCCTAAACTGTAGTGACCCCAAATGAACAACACGGTATTCATCCTCCCGGGACGTTCGGGGACGTCTACAGACGCAAACCGAAACCTGTGTAACCACACTTTTCTTAAAACAGATTCACCGCCTCTTGATAGGTGTTGGAGATACATTGGCGTTTGTTTCCCAAGATACGGCAGTCAAAACCAGTTAAAGCAGAAGTACCTTCTGAATAGCTTCAGCGAACTTGACAATAGTAGCAATCTCTATCTCTCTGACAAGAATCAAAGAAGGGACTAGCAAAGAAGATAATAAAATTTTCTTTGGCGTAAAAACCATCTCCAACTTTATCTAAAGAAAATCATAAATTTTCCATCTAGAAAACATTTCTATATCATACATTTAAGTTAGAGGGAAAAGACTCTTTTTATACTTGTAGGGAAGAGGTCCTAGCTATGAAAGCTACCATAAAATATAGCATCAATGGCCATCAACTCTAGCCATTAGGACTAGAGTTACAAAGGTGCAAAACTTTCATATACATAATATATATAATTAAAAATGTATATAATGCTATTTAAACTCGATGGGTCACAAAATGGATATAGGTGTTGGGTCACAACACAATCCAAGCCTAATCTTAAACACATGCACAAGTTAAGCCCAACACAACACAACTTAACCCACGTCAATGTTGGACAATCTTCATTGTAATTAATTAATTCAGTTTGTGTACTTAACAACAAACAAAATATAAAAGAAATAAAGGAAATGAGAGAATTTGTTTGATTACAAAAATCAAACTCGAAATAAAAATTAATAAATAAAAACAGATTTTATTTTGTTACAAAAACAAAATTAAATCTGATTTAAATAAATAATAATAACACTGAAAATAAATTAAATAACTTACTTGATTTAATTTCTTCGAATTATAATCTGATCAAGTCCAGTGTTTGACATTGTGTCCTTAAGACAGATTCCTTCTCTCCATGGTGCTTTCAGAAATTGGACGTCTATCTCCCAGGATGAAATGATCTACTACAAACAATAGCAGCATTACAAATTGTTTGCCTTATTTACACTCTTTCTTTCAGAAAATAAATGCAGCAAAATGCAGAGATTTATAGCAGAGGATGGATACGAAAATTGGAGTTTTATCCAAATGGGAGGCTAGTCTATTTATAGATGTAATAGTGGCTATAGGTTTTAAATTGAACAGGTATGAAACCTGTTGGTTTTGAATTCAAACAGATTTGAATCTGTTGGATTACAATTCAAACAGATAACAAAAATGGGAAGGGCCCTGTTTGGGTGTACAGTAAATCCGGACCAGTTTAATTCCGGTTTAAAAATGGGAAGGGCCCTGTTTAGATGTACAGTAAAACCAAACCAGTTTAATTTTGAATTTCGGATTTTATTTTACCAAAAATAAAATTAAATTCAAATGTTTTTGGCCCAAAAAGATTAATATTGGGCCGAACAAGCCCAACCCAACCACACACCACGCACCTAAGCCCAAGCCCAGCCCGCCCGACCGACTGAACGGCGGCGGCGGCGGCGGCGCGCGCGCGCGTGTGGTGATTTTTGGGTCTAATGGGTCTAGCCCATTTTGCCCATAACCTCTCACTCTAAAACACTAGGGTACCCCTTGGGGCACACCCCAAGTACCAAACCCATGCCTTATAAACCCTTTCAAAACTTCCCACCAAATCAATGTGGGACAAGCCAATTTACAACCTTAAGGAATTTCCACCAAAACTCCATTTCCATGGAGCACACTTTGGCTTTAACTTCCCATTCACTCGGTAATGGTTTTGAGCAACCAAATATACCACGTGAATCATAACGCGGCATAGAACGCGTTACCACTTTGACCTATGAAAATCGACGCACGGGGCCCACCTAAAAAATAGACCGAACTTAAGATAAAATTCTGGTTTTACCCAGAATTTATAACAATTTCCAACAATCCCCCACATGAATGGAATTTGATGACAACGGAAATGCAACAATATGCAAACTTTATCGAAAGAGTATAAGTCGAAAATATCTTGCATCAGGATATGTAGCTTTCGGCCTTGAACCTTCCCTAGTGATAACCTATCGGACTTACTAGCTAACCAATGGACGCGATGCCTTGAATTGTTCAGCCGTTTGTGTAAGCCAAGACAATAGATTTCACATAAAATATCTTTTAACACATCGTGGTTCTCACTGTTGTGTTCATTTTGGCCTTGAACGCGCCTGGTTTTCATAAGTGTTTCTAGAGAATTTAGCCTCTTCATTCTCATAGAACCGGCCCCAGTTCGACACTCATATAGGTGATTCTTATTGTGAGTATCTCCTTATACTCGTCTTGATTTTATGCCTTAATCAAGATATAAGTAATCATTAAAAGCAAAGCTTATCCTTATACCCCTGCATACAACATATGTTGCAGATATCACTCTCACCATAGGAATGGGTAGGAACTTAATCCTTTGGTGATTTCTGGCGAGCCATACATAACTTAGTTGTCCCTTTGAACTTAGTTCTTGGGATCTCCAGTCATATAAGTAGGGTTACCATTATGACGACTCTTATGTAATAGGCTTTAATCCCATTCCCTTCGATGAACTATACACTAGCTCTTTTGTCAAACCTTTTGTTAAAGGATCCGCAATATTCTCTTTAGATTTTTTATAATCTATAGAGATTATTCCATTTGACAATAACTACCTAACGGTATTATGTCGACGACGAATATGTCATGACTTACCGTTATACATACGATTCTGTGCCTTGCCTATTGCAGATTGACTATCACGATGAATGCAAATAGCTGGCACATGTTTTGGCCACATTGGAATGTCTTTTAAGAAGTGACGAAGCCATTCGGCTTCTTCTCCTACTTTGTCCAAAGCAATGAACTCGGATTCCATTGTGGATCATGCGATGCATGTTTGTTTTGTGGATTTCCAAGAAACAGCAACGCCTCCCAGAGTAAAGACATATCCACTTGTGGATTTTGAATCTTTAGTATCCGATATCCAATTGGCATCACAATAATCTTCAAGTACTGCTGGATATCGAGTAAAGTTCAAACCATGATCACGAGTAAATCTTAGATATCTAGGAACCCGAATGATCGCTTTCCATTGGTCTTCTCCAGGGTTACTAGTGTACCTACTCAATTTACTGATAACATAAGCTATATCAGGACGAGTACAATTCATTAGGTACATTAGGCTTCCAATAATTTAGGAGTATTTTAACTGAGGCACTGCATCACCTTTATTTTTCGATAAATAAAGATTGACGTCTACAGGTGTTCTAGCTAAATTCATATCATCCTTGATAAATTTACCAAGAATTTTCTCAATATAATGTGATTGAGATAATGCATATCCATCAGATGTTTTAGTAATTTTCATTCCTAATATAACATCTGCGACCCCCATATCTTTCATATCAAATCTTTTGTTAAGCATCTACTTAGTTGATTTGATCATGTTTTGACTGCTTCCAATGATAAGCATGTCATCCACATAAAGACAAACTATGACATGTCCTTGGTCAGTGTTTTTAACATAGATGCATTTGTCACATTCGTTTATCTTAAACCCATTCGTAAGCATTGTATGATCAAATTTTTCATGCCATTGCTTAGGTGCTTGTTTTAATCCATAAAGGGATTTTACAAGTCGAAAAACTTTATTTTCTTGCCCTGATACTACAAACCCTTCGGGTTGCTCCATATAGATCTCTTCATTTAGATCATCGTTTAAGAAAGTTGTCTTAACATCCATTTGGTGTATTTCTAAATTAAACAGCGTTGCTATAGAAATAAGCATGCGAATGGAAGTTATTCTTGTCACAGGGGAATATGTGTCAAAATAGTCCAGACCTTCCTTTTGTCTGTAACCTTTAACTACAAGTCGTGCTTTATACTTGTCAATTGAACCATCTGCTTTCATTTTTCTCTTGAATATCCATTTATATCCAAGAGGTTTAGAACATGGTGGAAGATTCACCAATTCCCAAGTATGATTTTGCATAATAGATTCAATTTCATTATTAACAGCCTCTTTCTACAAAGGTGCTTCAAGACCTGTCATTGCTGCCTTAAAGCTTTGAGGTTCATTTTCTAACAAGTATGTCAGAAAATCTGAACCAAAGAATTTTGATGTTCTCGCTCTCTTACTTCGTCTTGGTTCATCATCAGTTAAATCCTGTTGGTCGAGACCATTACTAGTCTCTTGTGTTTGATTGTCATTAGTCTCTTGACTTTGTGTACAATCATAAGTTCTTTTATGTACTTAATTTCTGTCTTTTCTTGTAAGAAAAGATATGTTCAAAAAACACAGCATTTCTTGACTCTATAATAGTGTTCACATTTATATCAGGTATTTCTGATTTATAAGTTAGAAACCGATATGAACTACTATTCTGAGCATAACCAATAAACACACAGTCTACTGTTTTTGGTCCAATCTTAGTCTTTTTAAGAACAGGAACTTCAACTTTTGCCAAACACTCCCACACTTTTAAGTATTGGTAGGAAGGCAATCGACCTTTCCACAATTCATAAGGCGTGCTGTTTGTTTTCTTGTGGGGTATTCTGTTAAGAACATAATTAACAGACAATATTGCTTCCCCCCACAAGTTGTGTAGTAAGCCTGAACTTAGTAATATGGCATTCATCATTTCTTTTAGGGTTCTATTCTTCCTTTCAACAATTCCATTTTGCTGTGGGGAATAAGGGGCTGTGGTTTGGTGAATAATGCCATGTTGTGCACAAAATTCATCTAATGGTGCATCATATTCACCACCTCTATTACTTCTGATATAAATCAATGAATTTCAAAACAAATTCAAGAAAAAACCAAAATAATTATGACTACTCAAGTCAGAATTAATGTTTTGACAAAATCATATCCTCATAAAAAATTTTGCCTAAGAATCAAACAATTCAAAAACCCATTTGATTGTATACATTCTTACAACTCAATAACAAATAAATGTCACTGTCATAAAAATATTTGTGACAGAAGAAAATTAAATTATCTCAACTAATGCAAGAGATACACCCCCATATTAATAACATTGTTCATGGTTTAACAAATTCTACTACGCAAGTAAAATAATTATTAATGACATCTCATGTCACATAATTCAAAATAAACTAAAAATCAACATAAAAGATTTCTTAAATTTACTTTCCGATTAAATGAAACGATATAACTACATACATTTTCATGTTTAAATTTCTCTGTTGTTTAAACACCCATTCAAAATTGATTGGAAAAACTCAAATTAATCAACATATCAATTTAACATTTCAAATCACATGAATTTTTGTTAAGAAATAACTTGAGTTGACATCATACATGCATATCAAACGCATCAACTAAAAATAATGAATTAACAAAATAAATTAATCATGCATGATCTCATAACTTGCATCATGAAATAAAATCATTCTCAACCCATAAATAAAATTCAACGCGTTTTGAATTTTAAACTCCAAAATGACAAAACATACCTTCATTTAATAAGTTTGATTTGTACATAAATAAACTAATTAAATATGCAAGCAAAAGTCCTTGTGAATATATATATATATATATATATATTATTCCGACTCATATGCAGAAACTATTCACGACTACAGATCCACACACAGAAATTTAAAAATGATTCAAAAAACCAATAAAGAAACTAAACTTGCCACAAAGGTTTCTTTGTAATAAAAATGAAATTTGTTTGTAAATTAATATTTTACTCCAGAAACAAATTCTCCCATGTACTACGATAAAGCTAAAAGAACTATGATAAATTAACAAAATTAATTTTCTAGTTATTAAAACCAGAAAATAAATTATAACATAAAATAATTTCATTTTTCTTGTTACTAAAACTAAAAAATACTGTAATTTTATTTTCCTTGTTACTGAAACTAGAAAATAAAATACCACAAAACTATCTGATTACAAAAATAATAAAAAAAAAAACACAATAATTTTCTAGTTACCAAAACCAGAAAATAAATTAAAACACAAAATAATTTTATTTTCCTTGTTACTAAAACTAAAAAATAATATAATTTTATTTTCCTTGTTACTAAAACTAGAAAATAAAATACCAAAATAATTTTCTGTAACACCAAATAATATTCTGCAATTGTTAATGACACCAGTATATTACTACTAGTTGTCAAAGAAAAGAGACAGTATATTACTACTATCTGTCAAATAGCATAAATCACTATTTGTTTTTCTAACCAGAATATTACTTTGAAAACATAGAAAATTAAATACAATGAAGATACCAAAAACAAAATACGAATTCTGTCTTAAAATTATTGGACAATCTTCATTATAATTAATTAATTCAGTTTGTGTACTTAACAACAAACAAAATATAAAAGAAATAAAGGAAATGAGAAAATTTATTTGATTACAAAAATCAAACTCGAAATAAAAATTAATAAATAAAAGCAGATTTTATTTTGTTACAAAAATAAAATTAAATCTGATTTAAATAAATAATAATAACACTGAAAATAAATTAAATAACTTACTTGATTTAATTTCTTCGAATTATAATCTGATCAAGTCTAGTGTTTGACACTGTGTCCTTAAGACAGATTCGTCATCTCCACGGTGCTTTCAGAAATTGGACGTCTATCTCCCAGGATGAAATGATCTACTACAAACAATAGCAGCATTACAAATTGTTTGCCTTATTTACACTCTTTCTTTCAGAAAATAAATGCAGCAAAATGCAGAGATTTATAGCAGAGCATGGAGTACGAAAATTGGAGTTTTATCCAAATGGGAGGCTAGTCTATTTATAGATGTAATAGTGGCTGTAGGTTTTGAATTGAACAGGTATGAAACCTGTTGGTTTTGAATTCAAACAGATTTGAATCTATTGGATTACAATTCAAACAGATAACAAAAATGGGAAGGGCCCTGTTTGGGAGTACAGTAAATCCGGTTTAAAAATGGGAATGGCCCAAAAAAATTAATATTGGGCCGAACAAGCCCTACCCAACCACACACCCGCGCCCAAGCCCAGCCCGCCCGGCCGCCCGGACGGCGGCGGCGGCGCGCACGTGTGGTGATTTTTGGGTCTAATGGGTCTAGCCCATTTTGCCCATAACCTCTCCCTCTAAAACAGTTGGATACCCCTTGGGGCACACCCCAAGTACCAAACCCATGCCTTATAAACCCTTTCAAAACTTCCCACCAAATCAATATGGGACAAGCCAATTTACAACCTTAAGGAATTTCCACCAAAACTCCATTTTCATGGAGCACACTTTGGCTTCAATTTCCCATTCACTCGGAAATGGTTTTGAGCAATCAAATATACCACGTGAATCACAACGCGGCATAGAACGCGTTACCACTTTGACCCGTGAAAATCGACGCACGGGGCCCCCCTAAAAAATAGACCGAACTTAGGATAAAATTCTGGTTTTACCTAGAATTTATAACCATTTCCAACAAAGACTAAGTCCAAGTCCAAGTCCAAGACCAAACCCAACACATATACAAGTACAAACCTAGGCCTAGTCCAAATCAAGACCAAGTTCAAATTTAAGCCTAACTTTTAGTGATGCCTACTTTATGAGACAATTCTCATTCACAACTCAATGGTTTTAACTCATTATTTTTATATTATAATATTCTCACTTAATATAATACAAATCCACTTGGACCCACCTCAACCAGCGGTTGGGTCCCATTTTTAATTTCGAATTAAAGTTGTCAAAAAATCATTATTTTTCAAAAATTATAGGTGGAGACTCTTATTAATTCAGCTTTAATTTCGAATTAAAGTTGTCAAAAAACTATTATTTTCCAACAATTATAGGTGGAGACTCTTATAAATCCTGTTGAACTTTTAGTTCTTTTGAGCCCTCATGAGAGGTTTTGTTGGCCTTCAGGTCTTTGGTGTGGCCTTTAGTCACTTAGTATTTCTTGGTTGAAACCCTAGTTTCATGAGACTTGTGTAGAGAGGATTTGGGTTTGGTGAGAGAACTTATATTTTTAGGTTTGGTGAGCTTAGTTATTTGTGAGAGATTATTTTGTCACCATTGTACCTCTTTGGAGCATTGTTCTCTTTGCTAATGGAGTCCTTCTCTTTGTGATTGTCTGTGGACGTACGCTTAGGCCAAACCATGTATATATTGATGTTTTATTAGTTTATGGTTGTTTCTTTCTCTTGAATTTGTATGGTTCTCCTACTCCATATTTGAAACCATTAACTATCTTGGTGTAGTCGAGTTTTCTTGGAGCTCTCTGCATAACAAATTAGTATGAAAGTTTGGGTGACAATCTAGGCTTCATTTGTTTGCTTCCATTGAAATTTGTATCGTTGGTAGTTCTTGAAGATTGGAGAGAAGTTGTCAACAAGAAATCTTTTATCAATTTCACTTTGGAGGAGAAACTTGAAGATGATGATTGCAAATCTCATCTTTTTGGGAGGTAAGCTTTGAATATTTTGCTTGTGGCTTTCCTTATCATTTTTGGATCAATCATTTGGAAATCAAATTTGTTTGCATATGCCTTTTGATTGGGTGTGGTAAGATCGTTTGGAGACTCGATTAAGTCAATTAGGATTGTTGGTGATTTTTTGAATTTGTTTTGGATTTTAGAGTTTGCTCGATACGTTAGAAAATCAAAATTTGGTTAGAACTTGTTTGCATTAGCAGTTTATTTGGATGAGAGCTTATTTCAGTTCTCTCAGAATTTGTTTGGCTTTCATGTTTGGTTTGAGCTTGTTGAGAGTGGATTTGCGTTCGATATTTGATCGAACTTGAAGTTTGAATTTGGTACCGCTTTTGGATTTGCTTAGATAGAGAACTTGAAGCTTCTATTGATTTTGAATTGGTCTCCTTGTGACACCCCAAATGTTGAATTAATATAATAAGAACAAAAATAAAATAAAATATTGAATTTTATAAATGTATATGATAAGCATGTGTTTTAATTTAGGATAAATATAGAATTAAGCAAAGTTGTAGATAAGCTCAACAGAAATTATATATATAAAAAAAAGTGTAATTATTTTGGATATTTGGGC
Organism: Camellia sinensis; assembly: GCF_055761805.1. Lineage (NCBI taxonomy): Eukaryota > Viridiplantae > Streptophyta > Magnoliopsida > Ericales > Theaceae > Camellia > Camellia sinensis. The sequence continues at coordinate 147,241,127 of NC_138970.1, forward strand.
CAAGGTGTAAATAGACATCAATTCTAACTAATCTCCTGCTTGCTTGGAAGTTAAGTGAAGTTAAGTAGCAAGCTAAGTTGCTTGGAGATAAGGATTAGCTCCTAGGATCATAGACCTAGGAAACGTGGCAGTAATTTATAGCAACAACACTAGTATAAATAAGAGCATAAAGCATAGTTTAACCATCAGAAGACAAGAAACAAAGGTGCTTCGAGTAAGTCAGTGAAAATGGGGGAATTTTAGTAACGTAAAGGATCAATATTAAGGTGAGTTATATTGTACATTGAGTCACAAAAATATATTTTATGTATGTTTTGAACTACCATAATTTATTTTATACAAGTTGTGTTTTATAACTTATATTCATATTTTAATTACGTTAATTATTTTTTGAACTCCATTTACTTAAATTGAAACCCATGGATATGTTTGTTTAAATTTCAGAAATTATTTGATAATGATTTTGTAAACAATTATTTTCTGTAAGTACCACCACGGGAGTCCCATGCCTTGGGGGACTTAAATAACCATTGGCCTCTGTTTGGTCACTTTGTGGTCCTCTGTTTGTCATTGATCGATTGACCTCTGTTCTGACTATTATTCTAGTGACCTCTGTCTTATTCTATTTTGTACCGTGGTTATTCTTATTTATTTATGTAATTTCTGTATTTTAGTTTCTACCATGTAAATAATTTTTTATTTAAATTACGTTATGGCTCAACTAACTATCCATGGTTATTTTGTGTTCCTTATACTCTTGGCATAATATTTCTCACTTTGCCGTATACTTATAGCTGTTACCCTTTCAGGTGATGACATGTAAGGAAGACCCGTAACCTTGTGTAGTGGAACCCACACAAGAATTTGATGCTGATCCGTTATTCTGTTTTTTTTTCTTTTTTTCGTTTCTTCCTTTTGTGTTTTACTGAGGTCACTGAATAATAAAATAATAAAAGCCCCATAGATGTACTTTCTTTTATTAAAATAGTAGAATGAAGTAAATTTTCTATTTAATTCTTTTCTTACTTCCATTTTGTACCTTTGCTTGCGCCCTTTAATTTGTTACGATTAGAATTATTTAGTAAGTTGCGCTTTCAGCCCTAAGCCTGGGGTTGGGTTGTGACACTCCTCACTTTGGTTCAAGCGATTAGTTTGCTTGCTCACCATAGTTTGTTTGGAATTGTTGAAAACAACTTGTTTTGTTTGGTACTAGTTTTGAATTTGGAACTTGGTACAATGGTGGAGTTTGGTTTGGGATTGCAGAAAGTTAGAAGAACTAGTTTGTTTTGTTTTGTAATTTTTTTGGATGGCTTGATGTGTCTCGAGCACTTGTTTGATTTTGTTATTTTGTTTTGCGTGGCTTGATTTCAATTTAAGAACTCATATTTTGATTTGGTATAGCAGATTTTGTTCAGTTCGATTTGGATTATTAGGTATCTCACCTAGGTGGAGTTCTATTTGTCTTGGTTTAGTGTTTATTTTGATGTAGCAGTTGAAAATCTGGCCAAGGTGGGCATTTGTTAGTTGATTGGCTCATTACAACTGGACATGTCGCCAAGGTGGACATTTGTTGGATTATTGGCTCAACGTCCATTCCCAATATGATTTGGATTTATTATTCTATTTCCTAATTGGAATAGAATTTGTCGATAGTCAAACATTGACTAGGTTTTGACTTGGTTTGGATTTGTGAGAGACCTATTTGATTTGGTTTAGACTTCCTAAAGTTTGGGTTTCCTAGCTGATTTTGGATTGGATTGAAAGGAAACCTATTTTGCTTAGGAAGGATTCATTGGCTATTATAGACACCCCATTTTTGACCGCCCGTAAGGCTTGGGCTCTTTATTCCAAACACCCGATGATTAAAGTTACATTGTCCAATCTTTTGGATTCTCAGTGAAAAAATTTGGATTCAAGTTTTAATCCCAACCTTACACCCCATTTTTGGCCAAACTATTTTAAACCTTAAAACCTTCTTTTTTAAAATATTTTTCCAAATGCTTCTACGATGTTCCGAGGCTCGCATTTCATTTAAAATATTGCACTTTTCTGTAAACTGAGTAAGGACAAAGTGGAAATAAATGAAAGAGAGGTGAAATTTTTGAAAAAATCTTTAAAACATCTTATTTATAGGTTTGGAGTTGAAGAAAATAAAAGGGGAGGGAAGAAAACTAGTTGGAGAAGAAGTTGGGTATCAATCCGTTAGGATGAGAATGAGCAACATTCACTAAAATAGGCATATCTCTTTGTACACTTAGAATTTAGATATGAGGCCACCACCATTGGAAAGTAGACTTTTGGGGCTTCAATTTAGACTCAAGAATCACCTAAAACTGAGTCTAGATGAGAGAGATATGCCAGTTTGAAATTGGGCCTGAAGTGTAGATTTTTAGACCCGGCCAGATCCATTTAGAACCAGCTGTACTTCATTGAGGCCCGGCCGGGCCTTAATGAAAAATTTTCCTGGGTTGCTTTTTAGGCTTGGTTGTGTGTTTTTAGACCCGGCCATGGGTTTTGGGGCTCGGCCAGGTCTCAATGGCGCCAGATAGACAGCCGACGGGAATTGAACAAATATTTTTGTTTGAAGATATTTTTGATCATTTTGGCTCAAACTCTATAAATAGGACCTCTTCTTTCAGAATTCAAGCTTAGCTAAATTTCCAAAAGCTTTGAAAAGCTAAATAGACCTCATTTCATCTTCCTTCCCCCTTTGACCCTCAAACCTTCTTTAGCTATACATACACAATACATATACCATTACATCTTGTTCTTGAAGCTTTTGTTAAAGTTTCAAACCATATTTCATAAAACTTAAGGGTGTTGGAATGAAGTTTGTTTAACTACAAGCATCTTCTCTTTCAAGAGGTATAACTTTTGCATCTTTTTCCTTATTTCTCTTTTACTCTTTTCTTCTCTTTTACATGCTTTGTACACTGTTTTGGGGCTATTTTGTGGGCTGAAATTTGTGATTTAAGAGCTACCAAAGGTGGAGGGGTTAACCACCATTCCTTGAACCTTATTCCAACCTTATATCCTTGTGTTTCCCACTTATTTCTCTGATTTTAGCCATTGTTTTGGGGCTATATTTGGACTATTTTCGAACTATTTTCAGAGGCTAAAATATGATTTAGAAGTCCCAAAAGTGAAGGGGTTAGCCACCCCTTCTTAGCTTTGCTTACTAGCTTTGTATCTCTTTGTTTTTGCCTATCTTTTTGTGCTCTTTTAACATGGTTTTAGCTATTGTTTTTTACACTTTAAGGGCTATTTTAGGCTATTTTAATTTATTTAAATAGTTTATGCTCTAAATATTATGATTGTTATGTTGTAAGTCCTCATAGCATTGGTTGTTTAGGCCTTAAACACCGAGTCGTTTGAGTTGATAGCTCTTTCTTCTCAATTCCATGTAAAGAGTCTCACTTGTGTAGTAAATCAACCTTGCATGATCATTTTTGCAACCTTTCTCCTTTCTTGGTTTTTTTTTTTTTTTTTTTTTTTTTTTTTTTTTTTTTTTTGAGAGTTGTTGCAACTAAATATTGTTTAAACATGAGAAAGATACATACAATGCTAAATGGTTTAATCTCTTTAGAGGTTCATTATCAGGGCATTACGTCTCTCTAATGTCGAAAACAAATTCTTGTTTGACGCTTCTCTCCTTTTAGTGGACGTAACTCTCATTATTGGACAAATTGATTAAGTAATGGAAATGTCTAAAAAAATTTGTTAAAATGAGCCAACCCATATAAAGAAAATGAGTCATATTACTTGGATTCGACTGGACGTTATGCCGAGTCTATTGTGTCAAGGGTCGTCTTACATCAATTCATGATGTTTTGATGAGCCTTAAAGCATTCCCACCTCCCTCTTTGAGCTTACTCCATGATAAGAGGGATGGGTGGTTATTGATTCATTACATTTATTAATTTTTGTCCAAAATCATGCCCTAACTCATCAAGCAATCAATTTGCTCATTGATGATTTTGGAAATGATTTCATTATTCTCTTGAGGCTTACTATGAGAGAGAAGAGTAGAAGGGACAAACAGAGTTCAGAATAACTCCGTTTGCATTGTTTTCACTTTAGAGCACAAAACAAGATTTTGCATAAAATTAAGGCACGGTCGGCCTTATTTAGGCCCGACTGGGCTTCATTGGGGGGCCGGCCGGCCATTAATGTTTGGTCAGCAATGTGTTTTGTAGAAAACAGAGGGCAGTGGCTGAAAGTGAAACAGAGTAAGCCTAGGCAGACAAAGCAAGTCTTGGACACTATGCATGCAACGCTTGTGCATCCTTGCTTATATCAATGTAGTAAATTAATACTCCAAGTATTGTTGTAATTAATTTATTATTGTTGTAGTCAATTAGTCTTGTTGTAAAAAGCGTCTTATATCAATGTAGTAAATTAATACTCCGAGTATTGTTGTAATTAATTTATTATTGTTGTAGTCAATTAGTCTTGTTGTAATTATTGTTTATTTGTAATTGTTATAGCAAATTAACTTAGATAAATAGTTTATTTTTATTTCTCATTGTTATCCTTGATATAATAGAGTAGCTAGCTAGTTAATTCTTTGCTTATTTACTTATTTGGCTTTGTAATAGTTAGTTTAAAATCGAACATTCGGACATTGATTTGCACCCTCCTGTGCGAGGGCCAAAAATGTAATAAGTTGTATATCTTCTAACCCTACGTCTTTCACCCTTTTACTTATTTGCATCCATTGTCTTACATGCATCCAAGGTTCGGCTCATCATACTAACCAAATATTTAAATTCATTGCTTGAATATGTGATTCATTGCATGTTTTGAATAGAATCATATGCCATATTCATAGCCGAGTCTATTAAAATTACATAACGTGTGCGTTGTATTTAGTCATGTTGCATTAGTTAGGAGCATGCATGTTTTTTTAATTATTTTGTTTTGGTTTGGCTCAGAGTACTACGTGAGCGTTTATTGTTTTAGCATTTTACATTGAATGTTTGTGTTGTCATGTCATTTACGCATGATTGCATGAGGCTAAGTGCTTAATTGATATATCTGCGTGAATGCCTGTGGATGAAGGCTAATTGCAAAAATTGGGACAAATTGATTAATGTCCATACAAACTCGTTTTTTTAAGTGACATGTATTAAAACAATTTTTCAAATAAAACATAAAATCAAATGTTCCAATATTTGTAAATTAGTCTATACTTATGTGCGTCACATAGTAATGTTACTCTAATAACCGGAACAAGAGCATATAATGTGAATAAAAATCACATCATGATTAGTAAAGGCCGATCTTTGATCGGGCGAATAGGGTGCTCAATTCATGACCTTCCCCTCTCGTACCTAAGTCCCTGAGCCGAGACACTTTGGTGATGATGAACTAATGGCCTTTGGCACGAGTCTCGGATTTCCTAAATTTTTCAAAAATATTTAAGTGGCGACTCTGTAATTTGGCAAAACAGTTCATTTTTGGTATTTAATTCAAAAATCGATTTTTCAAAAGATTTACCAGATTCGGACTCTTTGGTGTTTATCTATGTCACATTGCACTTGTGAAATCAGATTTAGAACCACGGGAGTCTAAACAGTAGGGCTACTCGTATCCGAAAGAAGCACGAAAAGTCAAACTATAGCTATATATAGGTGGAGATTCTTATTAATTCAGTTGAACTTTTAGTTCCTTTGAGCCCCCATGAGGAGTTTTGTTGGTAGGCCTTCAGGTCTTTGGTGTGGCCTTTGGTTACTTAGTATTTCTTGGTTGAAACTCTAGTTTCTAGAGACTTGTGTAGAAAAGATTTGGATTTGGTGAGAGAACTTGTATTTTTGGGTTTGGTGAGCTTAGTTATTTGTGAGAGATTATTTTGTCACTATTATACCTCTTTGGAACATTGTTATCTTTCCTAGTGAAATCCTTCTCTTTGTGATTGTCCATAGATGTAGGCTTAGGCTAAACCATATATATATATTGGTGTTTTGTTAGTTTGTAGTTATTTCTCTCTCTTGAATTTGTATGGTTTTTCTGTTCGATGATCTAAGTCATCAACTATCTTGGTGTGATCGAGTTTTCTAAGAGTTCTTCGCACAACATAATTGTCCTTCAATAATAATAATAAATGTATGTGGGAAAATCGTCCTGATAAGAAAATATAATAATTAATTATAGACAGGATATAACCATCTTAGCAACAAAAAAAAAAAAATTGTTAACATCAATATTACAAGTAATTTATTTTCTAATTTTTATTCTGCAGTGAGAGGGTAATTTATGAATAAATTGGGCCGAGCTGGGTAATGGGCCGCTGTAGGCCACAGTAAGAAGGGCGGAGTAAAAGGGCCTTGGCGTTAGCCCGGTCCAAGAGAGTCTTGGAGTTAGCCCGGTCTAAGAAAGTCTTATTGTTATCCCAGTCCAGGAGAGATTTGCAGATAGCTCGGTCACCACACTTAGAGTTAGCTCAGTCGTGGCATATTGCAGTTAGCTCGGTCAGACCTAACCATTTGTTAGCACGGCCTAAGCACATTATGGATTAGTATGGTTTGTACAGAAGAAACCAAGGTACACGCAGTGAAAGGAAGAACCGAGCTAGGTGGAGCTCGGTCTATTCTGTGGTTTTAGCATGACCATATTATCTTGGTTATATTGGGACCCGACCATAGTAAAACCATCTCACTTGGTTTAAGCAGTGAGGGGGTGTTGAAGGATAAGCATTATCTTTCAGGAATATGATTCTTAGGAGGACTCTACATGGAGAAGTAAGAGTCCTACTAGGATTGTGCCACACAGAACCTATAAAAGCTTGTAACATCACCTATGGAGAGGTAACACAACTTTGATTCTCGAATACACAGAGCTTTTGCCTATTTGTCTACTTTGCTGACTTAGGCATCGGAGAGGTATCCGGCACACACCCGCCGGCTAGCTCACGTTTGTGTTTTCAGGGAGCAAAGCGACGACGTTTGGAGGAGCGCGGACTTGATCAACAGGATTATACGAGAAGGTTTATTTCTTTCCCGTACAATTGGCGCCGTCTGTGGGAAGATCAGACAAAGAACAAAACCTCTTGATCAAGTTTTCCTCGCTAGTTGAATGGCGCACAACGAAGATTTGCCGCAGTCCGCCATCGACGGACAAACCCCAGAGGGGGGTGGGAGGCGCAAAGGATTGCCCTCTATCCCTCCCATGGCGGACTTAGAGCCCCAGCGACAGAATCCACGGAGGGATACAAGGGGGAGGCAGAACAACAGCCCCCGTCGCTCTCACACACAAAGTCTTGAAAGGCAAAGACGAAGAATCGACCCTCAAGCTCTGGAGGATCACGTAAAAGAGCAAGATGAACTAATAAGGAAGATGGCGGCGAACATGGAGGCCATAAAGCGCCAGATCAAGGGAAAATGGGTGGCGATAGGAGAGGGGCGCAAAGGTAATACGCCTCCTCGCCACTTAGAAGATCGTGGTAGGCATAGCATGCCATCACAAGCAGAGAGTAGAAGCCTTAGGACAGGCGACACTCAATTAAGGACTTCCAGAACTCGTTACTCCAGGTCTGAGAGAACGAGATCATTGAGGTCTTACACTGAGGGAAGTACCTATCGCCCCTCACATACGCACCAGACATCATCCAGGCAAACGGAGTTGCCTAGATCGTCCGACTTACGGACTGTGCTTGAAGAAAGGGCACGACAGAAGGAGGATGCCAGGGCACGCGACCCACACAGAGTTTCAGCCCTTCAGCGGTTGGCTCCTCGGACGCATGGAAGCGTCGATGTTGGAATGCCAATACCGCACCTTGCCTACGAACCAACAGATAAAGCGTTGGCAAGACTACATAGCTCGCCGTTCGTTTCGGCGATTGAGAACGCACCATTACCCTCAGGCTTCATCTAGCCTAAATTTACTACGTATGAAGGGAAGACAGACCCTTACATGCACCTAAGCCACTTTTGCCAGGTTATGGCAGTATACCGGCAGAACGAAGCTTTGATGTGCATCCTATTCCCATCTAGCCTTGGCGACCTAGGTTTAACCTGGTTCGAAAGGCTACCAGAAGGCAGCATAGCCTCATGGGCGCAATTAGTGGAGGCGTTCGTGACAAGATTCAGAACGAACACCAAGACGCCAATGGAGATTGATCAGCTACTCTCCATTGACATGGGCGACAAAGAAACAGTGAGGTCCTACAACAGTCGCTACTGGGAGACGTTCAACCAGATAGGGGACTGCCCCACCAATCTCGTCATCGCACAATACAAAAGAGGACTCCTAGTTGGAAACAGATTGAGGGATTCGATTACAATGACCCCACCCCTCACGATGGAAGCCTTGATGGAGAGAGTGCACCAACATATTCGGGTGGAGGAGGATGGCGCCCGTGCCAAAGTAAAATCTGGTACAACAGCAACACCAGACAAGAAGACTGCAGCAAAGGTCGATGCGGTGGAACGTCAAAACAAGAATGGATGAGGCAGGCGAGACAACGAAGAGGACCGATATAAAAGATGGTTGAGAGTCCGCATTGCCATTATCACTGTATTTAAGAAACCAATCTACTGAATTCTTAGTGAGATACGCGATGAACCTTTCGTCAAATGGCCAGCTAAATTGGGAGAGGCTCAGAAGGACTACGACGAAAGATCTCGGTGCACCTTCCATAAGGAAAAGGGGCACCGCACTGAAAATTGCGCACCATTGAGGCAACATCTGGAGGAGTTAGTGGCAGCTGGTCACCTAGACCGGTATATAGAAAGAGGGATGCAGCCAGCCCCCTAAAACCACGACCACCCAGACGGAACACCGAACGACGCCCCACCTCAAGGCGTGATAAACGTAATACATGGGGTATGTGAGCTCAGGGGCATGATAAAAAAGGCTGAGCACTTAAGGGAGGTATTAAGTGCGCAGCCCAACATACCTACAAAAATTTGATTTCTCTATTGGTACCCATTTTTTCTTGGGTCCATAAAAGTTAGAATTTGATACCCTTGAGATATCCTTAGGAACCCACATCTTTTTTATTTTAGCAAAAGGATTTCTTTTAATAGGACATGAAGGTGAAATATGACCTTTTGTTCCACAAAAATGACATGTGAGATGAGAGTGATTAGAAGATGCATATACAAAACCATTTTTGGCAGTTTTTACTTTTGAAAAAGGTTTATATCCAATTCCGGCTCTACCAAAAGTACGGTTTTGATTTTTAAGAATTTTATCTAAAGTCTCTCTACCTTGAGTGAACTTTGAAAGAGTAGTTTTCAAGTCTTCAATATTTTCTTTTAAAATAATTTGCTCATTTTTTAAAGACTCGTTTTCTTTTTGCAATACAACTAAATGTTTTTCAGAAATTGAAGACTCTTTTTGAGTTAAAATCTCATTTTCCTTTTTCATTTTCATGGCTTCATTTTCTAAAACATTTATCTTGGAAGTCAATGATTCATTTTCTTTTGATAAACTTGAAATTACTTTCTTTTGATAATTATTTTTCAAACTAAGTTTCTTAAATTCTGCATGTAATTCATCAAAAGCTAATTGTAATTCATTAAATGTAAAGGATTCGTCATTTACCTCATTTTCATTTCCAAGTGCCATTAAACATAGGTTAGCAACCTCGTTTTTGCAAACTTCGGTTTCTGTGTCGCTTTGATCACTATCTTCTCCCCATTCTGCAATCATAGCTTTCTTTTTGTCCTTCTTGAATTTTTTCTTAAGTTCTGGACATTCTGATTTGTAGTGTCCAGGTTTGTTGCATTCATAGCAGGTTACTTCAGATTTTTTGTGATTTTCTCCTCTTTGAAAATCCCTGTTGTTGAAGTCTTTTCTGAAAAAATTTCGTACACATTGTTTCTTTCTCACAAACCTTTGGAACTTTCTAGTGATGAATGCCATTTCCTCATCCTCATCTGAATCATCTTCCTTATCCTCTTGATGTTTCGAGGTGGATTTGAAAGCTATTCCTTTCTTCTTCTTGTTGTCCTCCTCTTCCTTTCCTTCTTGCATTATGAGCTCATGAGTTAAGAGAGATCCCATTAACTCATCTAGACTTAGCTTTGATAAATCCTTGGCTTCGGTAATGGCAATGACTTTTGTCTCCCAACTTTTTGGCAATGACCTAAGCACTTTTCTTACAATTTCAGCATTAGTATATATTTTGCCAAGAGAACTTAAACCATTAATAATATCAGTAAAACGAGTAAACATTTGAGGAATAGTTTCATCAGGCTTCATTTTAAAAAGTTCATAATTATGGACTAGCAAACTGACTCTAGATTCTTTAACTTGTTCGGTTCCCTCATGAGTCACTATAAGCTTGTCCCAAATTTCTTTAGCGGTTTTACATGTGGAAATTCTATTGAATTCGTTGGCATCTAAAGCACAGTACAACATGTTTGTAGCTTTGACATTAATTTGGGCCATTCTAGTATCTGATTCATCCCACTCATCTTCAGGTTTTGGTACCCTAAGTCCATCTATAGTTTTGGTAGGAATTTTTGGACCATTACAAATAATTTTCCAACATTCATAATCATTAGATTGAATATGTATGGTCATCCTAGTTTTCCAATAGCTAAAATTTGTGCCGCTAAATAGAGGTGGCTTATTAGATGCTTGTCCCTCGGGTAAGGAATAACTAGGGGTTGCCATGATCTACTCTGAGACGGTTAAGTCACAAAAACTAGAGTCTAGGCTCTGATACCAATTGTTATCCCAGATAGGCAACCCAAGAGGGGGGTGAATTGGGTTATTAAAAATTTCACAATATTAAAAATAACACAATATTCAGAATTTTAATAAATAAAAAAAACAGAATAATAATTATCAATATAAAAGTAGAAGAGATAGAGAGAGAAAATCAAACACTGCGATTTATAGTGGTTCGGCACGCCAGGCCTACGTCCACTCCCCAAGGAACCTCCTTGAGAATTTCTTTACTATCAATTGAATAAATACACCACCAAGCTTGTGGATTTGGCACAGGACTTACTCTTATCTATTGATCCTCACTCAACAATAAATGCCTTACCCTTACAAAATCTCTCACAAAAATAAGGAATAAGAATAAGTGGTAATTGAACCCACTTTTACAATAATTCTCTCACAAAGAGTAGATATGAAAGTGTAAGAACAAAAGCTAGACTTAGATCTGAAAGTGAAAGAGCAGAATACTCAGAATTTTGGAGCTCACAGAAATATTTTCTCTTCAAGTTCTTGATGATATTCTCTACACACAACACTTCTATTTATACACAAAATTATACCCGTTGGACGCTCCTTGCTGACGTCATGGCTTACATAAGCACGCTCCTGACGTCATGGCTTACATAAGCACGCTCCTGATGTCATGGCTTACATAAGCACACTCTTGATGTCATCGCTTACATAAGCACACTCCTTGATTTTGAATAGTCAGCAAAAGATAAAAAATAAGACTGATTTTTTCTTTTTGTTATTTCAAACATGGAGCCACCATTTTTGTAGACAATTTAATACAAAGTTCACAGCTTTCAAACAAACAAATGATTTTCTCCATATAGTTTATAATATATATATATATACACACACATATATATATATATATATAACTCCATCTTTTTCTTCTTGTTTAATTATAATATGATATAATCAATGTAGTGTAGTGTGATATGATATAATCAATGTAATGTAAAAAATTTAATAGCGCACGAGATGTATTCTGCATATAATGTTATATAAGTTCTGATCAAAATTTTGCATACAGAAAAATCTCTATAAATTATATTTATGATGGATCTGAAAATATATGTCCTCTTTAAAATATTGTATATGTTGTAGAGATTTTAAACTAAATATATTTTACCACTCCATATTAATTTTGTCAAAAAAAGACAACCCATAAATATCAAATTTGTCAAAATAATACAACCAATCAATCATTTTTGTCAAAATAATATAATTAATCGATTTGTCAAAAGATGAATAGTAATTAACCCTATTTTTCAAAATAATATAATTAATCGATTTGTCAAAAGATGAATAGTAATTAACCCTATTTTTCAAAAAGTGAATAGTAAAGTTTTTGAAAATATTTAAAATAATATTTAACATAGATATTTTAAAAAGATAATATTATTTTATTTAAATAATATTTAACAAATATATATATTTTAAAAAGATAATAATTTGTGTCAAATAATATGTATATTAACTAATATATTTTAGACATCATTAAAATTAAATAATATGATTAACAAATTGAAATTGAAGGACAAGACTTGGCACCCCCCGTATCTCCCCTGATCGGGTTCAACTGAATGCCAGAGTGGCCAGTCGGCAAGATAATCCTCCCTGTCAGAGCAGGAAGCATGACTAAACAAGTGGAATTCTGGGTATTAAAAGTGCCCTCCATTTACGACATAATCTTGGAAAGGACATGGCTGCACGCCATGAGAGCGGTAGCGTCAACCTACCATCAAGTAATGCGGTTCCCCAACGAAGCCGGAGTAATTGAAGAGGTCTATGGATACCAAATTATGTCCAAGCAATGCTTCGTCACAGTAAATGGCAGCCAAGCTGCCAAGGGGTTTGTTCAGATGGTGGAAGAGCCCGAAAATAATGAATTATTTGCGGATGTTGGCAAAACCGCTGAACAGAAGGCAGTAGAAGACTTGGTACAGGTAAGAATAGATGAAAAGAACCCGGATAAGTTCTTTTTGCTTAGCTCATCTATGTCCAGCAGTGAGAGAATAGAGGTCATGGAATTCTTGACCTCCAACATCGAAGTGTTTGCCTGGACGTCGTATGACATGCCTGGCATTGACCCAAGCTTTATCTGTCACTAATTAAATGTCCATCCAACTGCCAGACCAATTATACAGCGCACTCGCAGATCGGCACTCCACCATGCCGAGATAGTGGCGGAAGAAGTAGAAAACCTGCTAGAAGCAGGAGCTATCAGAGAAGTGCACTACCCCAGATGGATCTCCAATACAGTAGTAGTGCCTAAGAATAATGAAAAAAGCGTGTCTGTGTGGACTACAAAACGGTCAACAAGGTATACCCAAAAGATAGCTTTTCTCTTCCACGGATAGACCAACTGGTAGATCTGACGGCAGGATACAACCGTCTTAGCTTCCTTGATGGGTACAGAGGCTACTCTCAGATTGCTATGTATGAACCACAACGCTAAGAGGACTTTACTGCTACAAGGTCATGCCCTTTGGCCTAAAGAACGCAGGGGCAACATTCCAACGGATGGTCACCAAGATGTTCGAACCATTGTTAGGCAGAACTATGGAGGCTTACATCGACGACATGGTGGTCAAGAGCAAGGACAAGAGTGACCATCTCAAGGATCTAGGTGAGATGTTTCAAATCCTGAAGAAATGCAAATTACACCTTAATGCATCTAAGTGTGCGTTTGGCGTAGGATCTGGCAAATTCCTAGGCTTCCTGGTAACCAACCGTGGCATCAAGGCAGACCCTTCTTAGATCAAAGCAATCCAGGATCTAGAGAGGCCCAACTTAGTAAAAGAAGTACAGTATCTCACCGGTATGGCAGCCGCGCTAAACCGATTCATAAGTCAGTCGTCAGACAGATGTCGACCATTCTTTCAAGCATTGAAGGCCAAGTTTCAGTGGGATGAAGAATGCGACCGTGCCCTTGAAAGTTTGAAAGAATACATGTCTTCTCCACCACTGCTAGTGAACCCAATACCTGAAGAAGAACTATTCTTGTACCTAGTAGTTTCACAATACGCAATAAGCGCAGTGTTAGTCCGAGCGGAAGGAATCCAACACCTGCCCATCTTTTATGTCAGCAAGACATTACTGGGCGCAGAAACCAGGTACTTACTATTGGAAAAACTGGCCTTAGCCTTGATGATGGCCTCAAGGAAGTTGTCGCACTACTTTCACGCTCACACAATAATCGTCCTCACAGCTTTCCCATTAAAAGCTCCGTTTGAGAGGGCGAACTTTTCTGGGCGAATCTTGAAATGGGTAGTGGAGCTGGGACAATTTGACATCAAGTTCCAACCCAGAACCGCGATAAAAGAGCAAGCCTTGGCAGACTTTGTCGCAGAATTCACCCCAGGAGTCATCATATCTGCCCAGTTGACCTGACTGATACAACCAAACTAAGGTTAGAAGTTGACGCCGGAATAGCGCAACCCCTGGTACAGGATACCTAGTCAGACCCTAAGGTAGACCAGAGTAAAGTAAGGGAGAAAGAAGTAAACCATGCTACACCAAGCGAAGATTCACCAGCAAATGAAGACTTGGTACAATCAGATAATGAGAGGCAAACAGCAAGTATGGACTTGAAAGAAAACACCAGCAACACTCAGGACCCTAAGGCATCATCTGATCCCTTTACCTACTGGAAGTTATTCGTCGGAGAGATGTGGAAGCTCTTTGTGAATGGAGCATCCAACAGGCACGGAGCAGGACTCGGCATAGTCCTCATCTCACCAGATGGCCTAGTAGTAAAACAAGAAGTCAACCTAGGCTTCCCAGCATCAAACAACAAGGTGGAATATGAAGCACTTTTAGCAGGACTAAAATCAGCATCCTACATGAAGGCCACCGAGCTGATGGTTTACAGTGACTCACAGCTGGTGGTAAACCAAATTTCTGGTGACTACGAGGCAAAAGATGACAGGATGGCTAAGTACCAGGAATTAGTCAGAAAAGAGATCAAGAAATTTGAAGTAGTGCGGATAGAACAGATTGGTAGGGAAGAGAACAGTAGAGCGGACGAACTGGCAGGCTTTGCTTCAATGGCAGACACATCCGTCCCACATCCGTTACTGATTGATTACTTACCAAGACCAAGCATTGAAGAACCTGAAGTAGAAGAAGTATGTTGCGCCGAACTAGACCCTTCATGGATGGATCCCATCATAGCATTCTTAAAAGACGGCATCCTACGGAAGAGAAGAAAGAAGCCAACAAAATAAGAGCAAAGTCGCAGCGATTTTGGCTCTCTCCATCAATGGCCTTGTACAAAAAATCCTTCGCAGGACCCTATCTAAAGTGTGTCCATCCCAGCAAAGTTGAAGCGTTCTTGTTCGAGATACACGAAGGCGTATGCGGAAGCCACCAAGGAGGAAGATCATTAGCTTACAGAGCCATTTCGCAACGGTATTGGTGGCCATACATGCAAGCAAATTCAGAGAAGTACGTAAAGAGGTGTGAGAAATGTCAGAAGTTCGCACACCAAATACATCATCTAGCCAGAGAACTTCTACCATTAACTAGCCCATGGCCCTTCGTAATATAGGGCTTGGACATAGTAGGGCCACTCCCAACAGCACCTGGTAATAGGAAGTTCTTTCTAACAGCAATAGACTACTTCACAAAGTGGGTGGAGGCAGAAGCACTAGCATCAATAAAGGAGAAAGATGTGAAGAAGTTCGTCTGGTAGAATATCATTACTTAGTTCAGCATACCAAAAGCTCTAATATCAGACAATGGCACCCAGTTCGACGGTAAAATTTTTAGAGACTTTTGTGAAGAGTATAAGATAGAGTTCTACAATTCTACACCGGCTTACCCCCAAGCAAACGGCCAAGCAGAAGCATCAAACAAAGTCATCTTGGATGGATTGAAGAAAAGACTAGAAAAAGCAAAGGGCAAGTGGGCTGAAGAGCTCCCTCATGTTTTATGGGCTTACCGTACCACACCTCGTTGGTCCACTGGGAAAACACCTTTTTCCTTGGACTATGGCATGTAAGTAGTAATCTCACTGGAAGTTGGCCTCCCCACAATTAGAAGTGAAAATTTTGATCCAGATTTAAATGGAGAAGCCATAGCACTGGAGCTCGATCTTGCAGAAGAAAGAAGAGAAAGAGCACTGGTTCACATATCCTCGTACCAACAAAAGTTGTCCAGGAAGTATAACAAAACAGTACATCCAAGACAATTCAAAATCGGAGATTGGGTACTGCGCAAAGTAATGGGAAACACCTTGGTACCCAGGGATGGCAAGTTAGGACCTAATTGGAAAGGACCTTACAAGGTGGTTAGATTAGCAGGAAAAGGGGCATACCACTTAGAAGATAAGGATGACAAAGTCATTCCCAGGCCATGGAACACTGCCAATCTCAAACTATTTTATTTTTAGCTTTTATTTCAAGTATCTGTAATTTTTTCTTTCTCAATAAAACAAGTAGTTTATTTTTAGTATAGTCGTTTCCTTCTGTAAAAGATTGTTTTAGTGAGTTAGGAGCACTGTAAGCATAGTTAGCCAGAATGACCAACTTTGCACTCTCTTCAGCTAAGATTAGGATCAGTACTAAAGAAGTTGGCTGGAAAAACCAACACCCCTCCTAAGCCCAGGATAAGGATCCAGGCTGCAGGATGTTTGGTCGGAATAACCAAACACTTTACTCTAGGTTGGCAGGAATAACCAACTTAGAGGTTGGCTGGAAAAACTAACACCCCTCCTAAGCCCAGGATAAGGATTCAGGCTGCAGGACGTTTGGTCGGAATAACCAAACATTTTACTCTAGGTTGGCTGGAAAAACCAACTTTGAGGTTGGCTGGAATAACCAACACCCCTCCTAAGCCCAGGATAAGGATCCAGTCTGCAGGACGTTTGGCTGGAAAAACCAAATACTTAACTCTAGGTTGGCTGAAAAAACCAACTTAGAAGTTGGCTGGAATAACCAACACCCTTCCTAAGCCTAGGATAAGGATCCAGGCTGCAGGAAGTTTGGCTGGAAAAACCAACACTTAGTCCTCTTCAGCCGAGATAAGGATCCAGGCTAAAGAGTGGTTGGCTGGAAAAACCAACACTTTGTACTCTTCAACTGAGATAAGGATCTAGGCTGAAAGTGGTTGGCTGGAAAGACCAACACTTATTGTTCTTCAGCTGAGATAATAATCTAGGCTGAAGAGGTTGGCAACTATGGCCTGATAGATTCGAAAGCTAAAAACTGGGATAAAGAATCTCGGCAAGAGAAGGTTATATTACATTCAGATTACAGTTAGCAAGCAAGTACCAGCATGGAAGTAAACCGAGATAACAGTTGAAAAACAAAAGAAGCTTTCATTGAAAATTCAAACCAAGTACATAAGAGGGGCCTTAGCCCGGTTACAACTCTTTGACCAAAAGCAAAAAAGAAGAAAAGTACAGAATCAAGCAAAAAGATCATCTAAGTCAGCATCAAACACAATCCGGTCTTCACCCAGGGGTAGCTCGGTTGTGGCAAGAACCCCTTGGTTAGGCTCGGTCGACGGCACCGCATCAGCAGGCAAAGGTGGAATGGAGACTTCTGGAGTAGGGGAGGCAGACTGGAGACCAGGCTGAGTGTTGTCTTCTAGAGCCTTATTCTCATCCTCCTCCTTCAAAAATTATTGCTGAATGGTAGCAGCATACTCCGCCAGTGAGCTCGGTATGAAATATGGAGAAGGATTGAAGACCTCGGTCTCAAGTCCATGACCGAGCTACGCCACAGCCCCCCTCCACCCGCACTTGAAGAATAGATCCTTCGCAGCCTCGCACTGCTTGATGTACAAGGCTTCGCCCTCTTTGAAACCGAGGTTTTCAGCATCCTCCAGGTTCTTTTCAAGCTTGGTTATTTCGGTATTCTTTTTCCCTTCAAGCTTGGCTAGCTCGCGCAAATATTTGCCTTTTATCATGGTCGCAGCCTTTTGTTTGTCCGCCTCAGCTGAGCTAACAAGACCAATCAGACGACCATTCTCAGTTCGTAGCTCGGCCAGCTGCTTCCTGGCCTCTTCTAGCTTGGCGGTTTTTTCAATTACTTCGGCCATAGCCTGCCTCGTTGTTTTCCAAAGCTCCAACACTCGCTTATGAGCGATATGGTTCTTCTGTATGGCCTACAAAGGAATGGAAAGAAACTTTTTTTACGACCGAGCAGAAAGTTGTAAGAATTTGAAAGATAAGCAAGAGAGCTACTTACCAGCACCATGGATTTTGTGGATGAACGAAATACCTTTAGCTCGGTTAGGTGGTCGTGGTGCTCCATGTCAAGTGGAAGGCAAACACTTTTGGCCAGATTAAAGGCCATTAGGTGATTTTTTTCAGCGACCACCGAGTCAGTATCCCGTATAGCACAGTTCTGAAAAATGATTTTTGGAGCCCACTTGGAATAGTTAGCTCGGTCAGAGCGCTCTGGTTATGGGCTTCGCAGAGGGCTTGGTGGAGGAATGGTATCCTCTTCATCAACAAGGCGTGGCTCGGTCGTGGAAGTCCAAGCACGCTTGTTTGGATGAGATGAAGAGGGTTGATGCGTCGGTAAGGCCACCACGGTCTCTTGGGGTAGGCTTGCTGGTGGTACCTCGGCTTGGTTTGTTTCGGTCAAAAGGGCCCTCACAACTCGTTTTTTGGCCATCTCTTGCTCAGCGGTTAAGGGGATCAATCTGATTTGGGGCAAGTTTGGGTCCGGTTCAGGAGAGGCTTCCAATAAGAAATCAGTTACCTTGGTCTTCCGTTTGCCACTATATCGGTAGGTCGGTTGAAAGTCCAGTAGCTTGGTCCAACTTCAGTTTGGATATCGCAGGGCGGCGCGAAGTATATTCAAGTTGGGGTAGCTGTATTGGGACTTGAGGAAGTTCAAATCTGCATAAAAAAAGACAAACAGTTAGTGCGGTTTAAGATGAGAAAACCGAAGTAAAGAAAGGCATAGTATGAAGCCGAGGTAACTCTACCGACTACACCCTTGTTCCAATTTATTCTGTCACCAGGGATCTGGGCCTGTTGGTCTTCAAAATTTCTAGACACCCAGAGGAAGTCATCATCATTTACGTTTTTATCTGGGGTATCCTTTATTATTTTTTCTCGCCGGCGTCTTATTCTTAAATAATAGACCCATTCATCTTCGGCGAAGCTTATAGAATATTGATGGAACAACTCGGCTAAACCGAGATTAAGGCCAGCCCGGCGGTTTAGCTCGGCAATACCATTTATTATACGGTAAGAATTGGTGGAAAGTTGGGTTAGGCAAAGGTTGGTCTGCCTAAGGAATTCACAGAAGAGAGGCTGTACAGGGAATCTTAGTTCGGTCTCTACTATGGACAGCAGGGTAAAGGGAACGAGGCCCTGTTTTCCCCATGGTATGATATCCAGGTCGGTTATGGAGAGATGGACATCATCAGGGATGTTATAATCTTTTCGGAATTCGGCCATGGCACCTGGTGAGTTAACTAAGAACCTATACTTTCCCATTTATGGTTTAAGTTATGAATAAATTAAACTGGAGTGTTAGCTTGGTCGAAGAATGATGTTGAGTAGCTCGGTTGAGCGCTCAAAGGAGTGCTTGGGCAACCTAAGTCTGCAAAGCGAAAAACAAAGGTGTTAAGCACAGATCGTTGGACTGTGCTAAAACAAATAAAGGCAAGATAAATGAAGTCCTAGCTCGGCTATGTGAGATACTGCGAGTCTTAGCTCGGTTTGAGCAAGGTGTTGGTTAGCCCAGTTGAGCCTCTAGGGGCAGCGTTCTTAGTTCGGTCTTGACTAAGAGGGCTGGCTTAGCCCCAAGCTGTAGCTCGGTCATGGTTAAGGCATTCAAGCACGCTATTGCACAGACTTAGTACGGTTCGATAGTTCAGTGAAAATGAATCAAATGATGGTTTGACTTGTTGAAACTACTAGTATAGCACGAAGTGTTAGTCTGGTTGGTTAGTCTGGCCAGACTGACATCAACCACAAACAACTTTCTAGTTCGGTTAGATGGTGATTTTGGATCAAATACAATGTTCTGCAGATTATTTCGTAAATACAAATAGTTTTTACAAGGTTCTTTCCTAGCAAACACAAGGCAGAACAAAAAATGGGAAACATGTGTTTTGCAAATATGCAAACAATATGCTGTGGATTAAACAAGTGCGAAAAAAAGAAAAATAGAACAGATCTGTGTAGCTTACCAGATGAAGAGGAAGGAACTGGAAGTTGGAAATGGCACTGGAGGGATTCACGAGCTTTGTAGTTGCAAGTTTGAGGAGCAATGGAAGATCAGAAGCGGGAGAGAGAGAAGGTGAATAGTGCAAGTGAAGTAAAAGATCCAAAAACAAAAGGGTTTGTTTTCTGAAGAGGGAAGGACAAAAAGAGCGGGTCTGTTCAAATTTTGCGAGATACGAAGACGGCGTGACAGCTACATTGGGCCAATCAGAGTGTGCCACGTGTCCTTGGAATGAGAAGCGATTTAGTTGCTGCGATTGAAGAGACGTTTTGATCGGACAGATAGAGCCCGGTGTGAATTTAGCTCGGCTGTAAAGCTAAAGAATTTATCTTGGTTGGTAGGCTAAAGCTTTTTTAGCTCGGCTGGTAACAGGTAATCCCTATCATGCTATACAGATGGAATTAAGGGGCAATTGAGAGGGTAATTTATATGTAAATTGGGCCGAGCTGGGTAATGGGCCGCTGTGGGCCACAGTAAGAAGGACGGAGTAAAAGGGGCTTGGCGTTAGCCCGGTCCAAGAGAGTCTTGGAGTTAGCCCGGTCTAAGAAAGTCTTATTGTTATCCCGGTCCAGGAGAGATTTGGGGATAGCTCAGTCACCACACTCAGAGTTAGCCCGGTCGTGGCATATTGCAGTTAGTTCGGTCAGACCTAGCCATTCGTTAGCACGACCTAAGCACACTATGGATTAGTATGGTTTGTACAGAAGAAACCAAGGTACACGCAGTGAAAGGAAGAACCGAGCTAGGTGGAGCTCGGTCGATTCTACGATTTTAACATGACCATGTTATCTCGGTTATATTGGGACTCGACCATGGTAAAACCATCTCACTTGGTTTAAGCAGTGAGGGGGGTGTTGAAGAATAAGCATTATCTTTCAGGAATATGATTCCTAGGAGGACTCTACATGGAGGAGTAAGAGTCCTACTAGGATTGTGCCACACGAAACCTATAAAAGCTTATAACATCACATATGGAGAGGTAACACAACTTTGATTCTCGAATACACAGAGCTTTTGTCTATTTGTCAACTTTGCTGACTTAAGCATCGGAGAGGTATCCGGCACAAACTCGCCGGCTAGCTCCCGTTTGTGTTTTCAGGGAGTAAAGCGACGACGTTTGGAGGAGCGCGGACTTGATCAACAGAATTATACGAGAATGTTTATTTCTTTCCTGTACATGCAGCTAATAAAGTACTTGCATTCGAAATTGGAAAGAAAACTTTAAAATAGAAAATAAATAAATAAATAAATAGATTTTAGTCACATCTCTTACAATCACAGAGAACGGCCAAAAATTGATTGCAATAAAGCTTAAGACCCCCAGTGGGGGTGCTGGGGGTCTCTCCTGATTGGCCAAGAAAATTGGTTTTTTTTTTTTTTTTTTTTTTTGCTTTGCTAGTGGCAACCCCTCACGTGGAGGTGGGGGTGCTGGGGGTCGTGTTCTGTTGGGGGTCTCCAGCAGAACTGAATTGATTGTTTGGAAAACTAGTAACCTCTAACCCGTAGCTATGAAAAATTAAGAACATAATAGATTAAGTACGGGTATCGTTCTATAAGAACTGTATTAACTAAAATGTTTAAAATCAAAAATTATTTTTACTTTATCAAAAAAGGTTAATAGTGTAAGCTTAATGAAAATTAGAAGTAAATATAAGAGTGTCACTAAAAAGAATGATAGGGCTCAGTTGTGGAGAATTTTAGTGTGTTCGAGTCAAACGCTACTCGCATAACACAAAGCAATTATATTTATTCTTGAGAAATTAATAAGTTGGATAATTATGATTACAATTTTTAATATGATCACTTAGAAAATTCATATACCGAAACTCTAGATATAGAGCATCATTGATTAGTACGACAGTCTTATTGTTTGGTATATTCTAACTAAGTGCACTTTTTGACTTTTTATAAAATATGAGTTGGATTTGAAGTGATGTGTTAGAGAGGTGATGTGATTTAAATAAGATGATATGACTTAAATAGAATAGTAACTTTTTGACTTTTTTAAAGAATGCCAAACCTAGCCTAAAACTATTACCATATAACTGTTCGTTTTCCTTAAACATGATCTGTCTTGTGATTCCAATATACACACATGTAAAATTATTGCATAACTACATATTTGAAATCACAGAAATCAAATACATAAATGAAATAATCAATGCATGCAAAAATCTTTAAATGATTTAAATATAATACAACTCAAGAACTAATTACCAAACCATAAACATTTTTTTAAGAGGATTTTATCTAAACCCTAAGAATGAAAAGTGTAGCTGCACATGATTTGAAAGTTATCATCTTTGACTTGAACTCTCATTCCAAGAGAGTTTGGAACATAATTTCTCCTTGATTAATTTTCTACAACTCTCCTCTTGTTGTCCTCCTCTTTGATCAACTTTGACCTCTCTATTTGCAGAGAAAACACAAGTATTTCCTCCCCCAGTTATTTACGAATTTGCTTATAAATACAATTACTCATTATTAAAAAATAAAATAAAAAATTTAACATGTCAAATTTTATAATATCTGATCTTTTATTCATGTCTCACTTTATACTACAAATTTTGATAAGAGGCTAGTTCTATTTGAAACTAGGTTTCTAAGGCTTTAATCGAGACACAAATTTTGCATTATTTATATTTGAAATGAATGAGATGAATTTTTTTAGTTGATGCAGGTAATCGATCATGATTACAGATTTTCAGATTCTTTCCCTTAAATGTTTTCTCATTTTTGATCCCTAATATGGATGAATAAATATATTATTGTTAGACAAACATTTGTAAGCTTTAACTTTATAATGCCACTTGAATCATCTCACTCCAATATTGTATGAATTAAAATCTACTCAAAATACCAACTCCTGCGCAAAGAAATAAGGACATATGATGAGGGAGTTAAAAAAAAAAAAATCTAAAATTTATGTCAAATATTCTAAAAAAGTATAAAAATAAAATAAAATAAATTCAAAAATACAATATATTTTTTATTTTTTTCAAAAAGGAAATCCTACTTACTTTTTTTTAAATGACATTTAAACTTTTTAATTGATGAGGAATAATTTAGTAGCTTTATAATTTTTTTAACCAAGAATTAATTTTTTTAAATTGTTGCCAAACATTTTCTAATAAATTCGTAGGCAGATGAGGGATTCTCCAAATCCTGTAAATTGTAATTAAGCAGCATACACATAGGAGTCTTTTGGCCACTTGCTAAAAAAAATTATTTTTTTGACTTTTTAACCTTTTTTTTTATATAAAAAAGACACAAAAAAATCAATTTTTTTAACCAAAAAAACCACTAAAAGATTATAAAAAACAAAACAAAAAAAAAAAAATAATTTTTCACTAATTTCTCAAAAACACTACATATTCTAGAACCTAACTTAACTAAAAAGTCCAATTTATTGGACCCACATCGACATTACATGACGTGGCGATTGAACTACCTAAAGAAGTGCTCTTTTGCTTTTCCATATTCTCTTGTAAAAAAAAATCATTAATTATTTCTCAAATCCAAATTTTTTTTTTTTTTTTTTTTTAATTGTAAAAGAGATACTTTGAGGCTGAAAAAAATACTCTGAAATGTTACCGATGTTCAATCATATTATTTTTTGAATTAATATTTTATTCAATATAAGTCTAAAAATGTGAACAATTTAAATTATTAAAATTGATTCCAAAATAAATCTATCAAAACTAAACGCTTTGAAAGAAGCCAAACTCAAAAATAAAATAGGGACTTACATGTAGGTTCTAATAGGTAGGCTTATTGACCAATAGGTCTTATAATAATTAATGACATTTTCCATCAAACACTGTTAAAACACGTCATTAATTGTTAATTTTTAACAATAGTTTGAAAATCTTAACACGAAAAATGTCACTAATTATAAGTTTTAGCAACAATTTAAAATATGTCATTAAGATAAATATTTTATAACTAATCAATTTATTTCTTACTAAATTTGACAACTTTTTGATGAAAAATAAGAGTTGAGCTTCTCTCATGTTGAGATCTCAATATGAGAGAACTTAAGAGATACATGGAATCCACCATAGATTCTATTTCGACAATATGAACCGTTCACTTTTTAAGCCTCATTGAGTAGAATATTTTTATAAAAAATAAAGATAATCGGATATTAGTAGCTATATGTTTGAATAAAATTTATATTAAAAAAAGATAACTATTCTTTAAATTATATTTGTCATTCATTTTTTTAAACAAATATGATTCAAATATAGTTACCGATATTCAATCATCTTATTTTTAAAATTAATATTTTATTCAATATAAGTCTAAAAATGTGAGCAGTTCAAATTATCAGAATTGATTCCAAAATGAACTTACCATACCCAAATGCTTTGAGAGAAGACAAACTCAAGAATAAAAGAGGGACTTATGTGCAGGTTCTAATAGGTGGACTTATTGTCTAATATGTCCTATATGATAATTAATGATATTTTTCATCAAAGACTATTAAAAAACGTCGTTAATTGTTAATTTTCAATGATAACTTAAAAATCTTGTCACAAAAAAATATCACTAATTATAAGTTTTAGCAATAGTTTAAAAAATCGTCACAAAAAAGTCATTAATTTTCAAATTTCAGCGACATTTTGAAAAATTCGTCATAGAAAAATTTCACTAATTATAAATTTTAGCGATAATTTATAAAAATCATGACAAAAAAATCACTAATTATCGATTTTTAGCGAAATATGTAAAAAATTCTTACAAAAAATTATTTTTAGTGATGATTTTATTAGAACTTATTTTCAATCCAACTATTATGACTTATTAATAATTTATCTGAAATAACAAGAAAATCTCCTATCTCACTATTTTTCATTATTTCCCATCATTTTTCACTCAATTTATAAATTAAACATTTAAAAAAAAAAAATTCACTTTCTCATCATTCTTCTTATTCTTAGCCAAATTATTCCAGGATGAGAAGTTATTGATTGGTTGAGGGGCAACGTTATGTAACATTTCACACTTAGCTCTGGTTTGGCTTTTTTTTTTTTTTTTTTTTTTTTTTTTTTTATTCAAATGAAAGTAAACAGAGAAGTATTAGTACATACACCACATAAACAGAGGAGATCAGACCCTCGTGGAGTTAGCAGAAACCATCTCTACTATAAGAAGGGAAAAGATAGAGCTGGGTGGTTCATCTAAGAACACCCGGTGTTTGGGTTGGTTGACTTCAAGATTGGCTAGAGCATCAGCACATAGATTTGCTTCTCTTGGGATGTATTGGATGCTGCAGTTACATCTTCGCAGCATGAAATTAGCATCCTCGATCAGAGCTCTGTATGGAGATGATCTTTTAGCTCCTTCTTGGTTGAGCTTCATTGCAGTTTGGGAATCAGTCTCTATGTCTATGTTGACATTTGTATTGGAGTTAAATAATCACAAAAAGACAAAATTAATTATAAAAGTCAATAAGATAAAATATTACTTTTTATCTATAATCATTATATTTTTTTTTTACAAAAGTTAAAAAAACCCAAAATAAAAATCAAACGAAACTAAAAAAGTTAAATTAAAAAAGTCTCAACATACAAAAATTGACTAAAAAAAAGTTAATAGCAAACTTAGAGGTTGTTTAGGATAAACTAAATAAGTGTACTTTTTGACTTTTTATAAAATATGGGTTGGGTATGAAGTGGGTTTGAAGTGATGTGGTAAAGAGAGGATATAACTTAAATAAGATGATGTGACTTAAATAGGATAGTGACTTTTTGATTTTTTTTTATTATGCCAAACTAAGAGCATCTCCAATATTGAACTTCTATTTTCATCAAATCTGAGGGAAAAAAGGACGATTTTCTCAATTTGATACCACTGGCTCCAACGGTGAACTTTCATCAAATCTACGCCGGGACAACCGATTGGTCGACCGGTAACGGTAAATATATATATATATATATATATATATATATTTTTTTTGAAAAAATTGTTTGAACCTTTTTTTGAACTGTTTGAACCCTTTAGTGGTCGACCAGTAAGGCAAATATTTATTTATTTATTTATTTATTTTGAATTGTTTGAACCTATAAATTTGAATTGTTTGAACTTTTTAGTGGTCGAGCGGTTGGTCAACCAGCCAGGCTACCAGCTGGTCGACCGGTTCCTCTCCCCCAACGGTAACAAACAGTAATTTACTGAAATCTGGGTGTGTTCTCACTTTGGTGAAATGTTTGGTGAATTCTCGATTTGATACCGAATTGGTGAAACCGTTGGAGCTTCAAACAGTAACTTTTTTACCAATTTTTAAATTTGATGTCAGGTTTGATGAACCGTTAGAGATGGTCTAAACCTTATTATGATTGATGAAAAAATGAGATTCATAATTTTATATTAAATAATTAAAAAATGTTAAAAAAACATAATAATTTATGATGGACTGAGACATAATAATTTATGATAGCCATTTTCCAACCAAACTTAAAAAAAAACGAATAAGAAAACAATCTGATCGCATTTCCATATAAGTTATAATCATCGAAGAAGACGCATCTCTTCACCAAGACGTAATACTCAAAAGAATGGTTACTTCATCAATGTTTCAATCAGATTTACGTTCGGCGCTTCAGATCGCCTCCACATTCAAACCCAACCTTCTCTTCGTCTCTCGCGGCGTCGCCGCCCTACGCCGCCCACCGCCTCCACTGCCGACGCTGACGGCGACGGCGAGATCCTTTTCTACCGCCACCACAGCCGTCGTCGAGAAGGTCTCGAACAAGCCTTCGGTGTGTACGGCCGACGAGCTTCACTACGTCTCCGTGTCCAATTCCGATTGGAGGCTCGCTCTCTGGCGCTACACCCCTCCCCCTCAGGTATTTATAATATGTAGTCGAAATTTGATTTTCATTGGAGGTGATTTTTTGAGATATTGTTCATGTTGTTCTGATTTGATGTATATGTATGTATGTATGTATGTATAGGCTCCTCCGAGGAATCATCCGCTGTTGCTGTTGTCTGGTGTGGGAACTAATGCCATTGGATACGACCTCTCTCCCGGGGTTAGTTAGTTTACTCTCTCTCTATATCGGAATTGGTTTCAATAATAGTTATATGTGCAACTAAAATTTAGTAAGAGTATTTGAAAAAACAAAATATAATTAGATCACTTGAGAAATATGATAGTGAGTGAAGAATTAATTTTAATTTGTTGTAATTTGTTCAAACTATAGGCAGATGAAATTTGGAAAATTCCCTGTTGTGAAATTCAGCACATCCAATTTGCTAGTGCTGTAATCCAACTTCAAATCTAGCAATACATTGTTTCGAAATTCAGATTGTTGTTTAAATTTATTTATTTATGTATATCTTGGACCGTTGTATTGTACCCAACACATTTATGGTGGTGATTTTTTTTTTTTTCTCAAAATGTAAGATGTGCATTAATGTGTACAATTATATTTATAGCCAAATCTATCTTTGTTTGCACTTATTTAGAAGTACTTTAGTGCTTAATGAGCCAAAATTGCAGCTAATTAGTACTCATATACACAACCAAAAAGCATCAAATGCAATGGAAAATTGTCCTCTTGTGGCACATAGTTTTCAGGGATGCTTTTGTATATAATTTGTTGAATTACTTTATGTTGCTATGAGAACTTCAGAATTTCAACTTGTTAGTTTAATGAATGTTTCAACTACCCATGAATGAGAAGTCCCATGACTAGGACCACTACTTACCAAACTTTCATTTGATATAGTGACTTGGTGGAATAGGTGAATCAGCAATATTCGGTCAATTGCTTTCATGCTGATCAACATAAAGGACATGTGTTGTCCAATTTTGTTATTACAATTAAGTTGAGACAAAGAAAGCAACTGTTGAAGGGACTTTTTGGATGTATTTTTCATGTTGCCAGATATTAGGATTGTAAAAGGTTCTGAATAACCGCATAAGAGAAACAAAACCACTAGCATGAGAGTGATCACTGTCTGATGCAAACTTTGTCAACAGTAAAAGGCAATACCTTAGAACTCTTCCATTTTTTTTTCTTTTTTCAGTGAAAGCTAGTGAATTTATTGGGCAACAAACCGTCTTTGTAGTGAACATGACTGCTTTTGAAAATTGTCCCCTGCGAAAGGCTTCTTCATCTGATGATTTTTTTGGTTTATATCTCGTTAATGCTATGACCATCTAAATATGGCCTACATGACAATATATAAAACTTCTCAAAGTATATCTTGTTAGATGACCATAGGTCTTTGTTTTTTTTTTTTTTTTGATTGGCATTGAGGTGTCCGGATCAAAACCTGACTAATTCCCAAGGGTGCATAGGCCCTTCGTAAGGAGTTTCTTGCAAGTGTACCACGGTTAGTTCAAGGGTTTTCCCCCAGTCTGATGACTCCAAGGAATTGTTAGCACTCAAGAGGTTTTGACCCTTGAACCTTGGAAGAAGCACACCCCCAAAACCCAAGGCCTTGCCACCAAGCCAATCCCTTGGGGTTAATGACCATATGTCTTTTGAAAAACAAGCTGTTGATCAATCTTGAATTGGTGGTATGTTTCATTGATGTTTTTCATTTCTTATCAATGAAGAACTTCATATTTATGTACCCTTTTCCTTGTTTCAAGTTCTAGATTTTAATTTTTAACCATGACAGTTTGTTTCAACTCAAACCCCTTGTCTTATGTACCATTTTAGCTGTAAATTTCTCCTTTCAGAGAGAAAGGAGCAATTCATTTTCTTTCCACAAACTCTAAGTGCCTCATTTGCTCCTGTTTCTATTCAAAATATTCTCATTCTATTAGCTGAACCTGTGCAAAGTTCGTGATATCTTGCTGTTTCCCATAAAATTTAAAAGCTCCCACATACATACACCACATTACAGCTTCAAAAACCGCCAATTATTTTATGTCAAATTTACATGAAGCAACTCAGTCTTGCTTACCTAGTTGAGTTTTGCTGGTTCTTAACCAAGCACCCAAGCTACAAAACTGTCAAGCCTCTAAATTTACAAGCCCAGACTGCCAAACATAAGACGATACAAATACAATTTTGGAGCCTAGCATCTAAATACAACTAAGTTTTAGCTGGCTATGATTATTAAATAACATCTTAAGCGCTTAAGCTCATCAGATTTTCAGCTGGGTTGGCTTGCAAATTTTATATCCAATTCTTTTCTCAGATTCTTTTGGTAATGTAGTTCACAGAATGATCCCTTCCAAATTCTCATTTATAACTTCTTAGATGCAGGCTAATGGGTACTTAATTATGTTTGCAGTCTTCATTTGCCCGTTACATGTGTGGTCAAGGATTTGACACATGGGTCCTTGAGGTTAGAGGTGCTGGGTTGAGCATGCAGGGATCAGATTTGAAAGAAATTGAGAAGTCTGCCCATGCAATATCTGATATGATGGAAGCTACTGCTGTGACTGCAACGGATGGAGTTTTTCCTGCAGAACAGCAGTCAACCAATATCTCCAGTGCAAAGGCAGAATCTGATATCTTTGTTGTCAAAGGGGACCCAACAGGGATGGCAACTGTATGGGATGAATCAAGACTAGTGACAAAGTTGACAGAAACTTTTATGCGTTTGTCGGAAAGACTCTCTGGCTTTCTCAGTGAAGGACAATCAAAAATTATGTATGCAAAACTTTTCGATCAAATATCAAGACTCTTGGAGGACTCTTTTCTATATGAACGCTTTAACGAGATAAGAGGAAAACTTTCAAGTTTGTTAGAAGCAAGGCAAACTTCTGCTGTGGCTAGCCAAATCAGGGATCTGAGTCAAAAGCTTGTAAATATTATTGAAGAAAGTCAGCGTTCTGTTTCACCTCAGTTGTTTAATCTACAAGAGCGGTTTTTCACAACAATTGAAGATTTCCAGAAGCAACTTGACTTAATGGTCAAGTATGATTGGGACTTTGATCACTACCTGGAAGAGGACATTCCTGCTGCGGTGAGGTGACTTTTCTCCTTGCTGGAAGACTGTAACTACAATTACTCTTTTCTCATTTGACCATCTAATTTTGATCGTCTTGTGTGCATTATTTTTTGAAACTATCTTTAATATCTTTTATGTTGCATAAACTAATTATGCATATATGCTGCATAATGAGTAAATATTTAACTTATATGTTGCAGATGGAATATATAAGGGCCCAAACCAAACCGAAGGATGGTAAATTGCTTGCAATTGGACACTCTATGGGAGGTATCTTGCTGTATGCTATGCTGTCACGATGTGGTAAGATGGTATCACTTGCCTAGTTATCTTATCTGCCATCACTTGTTATGTTTTGTGAGTTGTGATACTATGACAATAAATGAATTGGTGGAAACTTTCATTTAGTTTTACAGGTAATTATTTGACATTCACACAGCATTTTGCCAGCATTTGTTTGCTTCACTTAACTTACATATGTTGTTAATGTCCTATTTGAGCTGTCCTTATTTTTGACAATTGTCCCAAGAAAATTTAAACAGTAACTTTTGGTAGTTTCTTACCATTATCACTCTGGTGCCATATCAAAATGGTTGAACAAATATGGTAAGCTTTGCAAGAACAAAACAAATGCAGTCGACCCAACATAAGCCCTTTTGCTTCAAACGGAGTCTGCATAGTAGTGACAGAGTCCCAATATCATACTCTGAATATTATCTCATTCTTTGATAATGAGGGTATTTTTCTTTCTATTAGGCATTTTCTTAGGTTTACAATTGTGTTGTAGAATTTTGCTAATAATTCTAAGCCATCATCATCATCCAAAAACTTAAAGCCTCATTCTCAATGTCATTTTAAAAATCACATATATTTATACATATAGGTAGTTATATTTTCATATTTGTTAGTTTTTCCAATATGATGCAGTGCCTGTGTCAGCTGTTGCTAGCTTTGGAATCATTTATCACTAAGCCATTTTAAAAATGAAATATTAGCTGCATCCAACACTTGGACTAATACGTCTTGGCAGGATGCTCATTTTCTTTTATGTTCAAAGCTGCTGGCAAGAAAATGACTTGAAAGATGACTAGATGGGGTAGTGCCAAAATGAACTCTAGTGCTATTTTCTACTTGATAGTATATTTAGAGGTTAAGATGGATTTATTGATTTGAGAAAGCTGTTTCTAGTGTCATTTATTGAGGTTGATATGTCAGACACCCACAGATTGCTGCACACAGTGCAATCTTAGTGGTGTATTACCTTAGAGCAGATAATTAATTGGTGTGTTTCAAGGTGCTTTAGCAATGACTACCAGCACTAGGTGATGTTGTGTTATGTCGATGGTTATGGTAGCACTTTGTAGATTTTATTCTTCTACCCATAGATTGTCGCAGACCACTTAATTTTCTGGCAAAATATCATGATCTTGTAATCAGTAATGCCTTTTTTTTTTTGTAGATAATAACTCTGCTAGTTTAAAGAAACTGGTAAACTCATATTGTCTGTCTTGGTATTATCTGCATTCAAATTCAGATGTTACTGAATCACTTTTCAGTTCATTTTGTTTTTGGTGTATTAACATATTTAATCTTGAAAGGTTGTGAAGGAAGAGACCCTGGATTGGCAGCTGTTGTTACTTTGGCATCATCACTTGACTATACATCTTCAAAATCGTCACTAAAACTGCTCCTACCTCTTGTAAGTTGATGAAAAATCAAGCTGTGAACAGCTCTTCGTGTGCTGCTTTAGTAGCCATATTCTTTTTAGGTTTTTCATGGAACAACTCTTTTGACAATCTAATAAATAAACTCACTTTTCTTGTAGGCTGATCCTGCACAGGCTCTCAATGTTCCTGTTGTTCCTTTAGGGACGTTACTGGCAGCAGCTTATCCTCTTTCATCTCGTCCTCCTTATGTCTTGTCTTGGCTTAATAATCTGATATCAGCGGAGGACATGATGCATCCAGAGTTGTTAAGGAAGCTTGTTCTGAACAACTTCTGTAAGTACAGTATGCCAAATTACCTCAGCATGAATCTGAGAATTTAATGTTTTTATTTCTTGTGCTAAAGTTGAATGCATATACTTATATTTTAATTTATGTTATGAACAACTATTTTGCAAGTTCAGCATGCTATATGTGACTTTGGCATGAATTTGAGAGTCAAACATTATCACTTAAGATAATCCAATCCAATGGTTTGGAAAACTCAAGAAGCTTACTAATAAGATTTCCATTCCCCTTCTATATTCTAGCCATCCAAACATAGTCTTAATATGTTTAGAGACGAAATTGACAAAATTGAAACTTTAAAGATCAAGGTGACACAAAATGTCAATCTTTTGGAGACTATAGGTATATTGTATTATTATTCCAATTACAGTGTAGACAACCATTTGAGGTTGGACCAATTTGACTCAAATTAGAAACTTTAGGGATGAAATTAACAAAATTAAAACTTGGAGGATCAAAATGACACAGAATGTATACTTTAGGGACCAGAGTTGTATTTTATCCATTTTTATAATGTTCCTTCGGAATTGAATGGAGGAGGTCTTAAGTTTTGTAGTTAGCTTTTCTGGAATCCCTTTGTAATTCAATGTGTATATGCCTACTCAACTGAGTAGACTAACTTATTTAGGGTGTTTATGTGTAAGTTCAGGCTTTTCATGAGATTCCAAAATTCTTTAACCTTGATTTGGGCTGTAGCGTTCCTTTTGAAATTGAGGTTAGATGTGTGTGGAAACCACAATGGTTTCCATTTTTGCAAGATTTTTGGGCACACTAAGGTGCCCTTCCTCATCCAAACTATCTTGTAATGTGAATGAGCTAGATAAGAATGGGGTTAGAAAAGGAGGAAAGATA
This sequence comes from Camellia sinensis, assembly GCF_055761805.1. NCBI lineage: Eukaryota > Viridiplantae > Streptophyta > Magnoliopsida > Ericales > Theaceae > Camellia > Camellia sinensis. Next base: position 147,273,792 of record NC_138970.1, read on the forward strand.
ATGAATGGATAGAAATCTTAGTTGCACGAAGTGCGAGCGGGAGCAGGGACGTGTGGCCATGTAAAGGAGCCGTAGTTTGGGATCGCCTATATATTATTTTTATTGAAATATTTTTAATATAATTTATCTATATAAACATTTTTAATTTTTTTTTTAATTAACATATATATGTTATAAATGTTTTATTTTTATGTAATATTTAATTAATTAAATACAACATAAAAAATATTTTTTAAAAATGAATAACAAATAAAAGTAGTGGAGTGATATTTTTTAGAACACTAGTCATTATCTTTGAATAAAATTTATTATATTTTATTTAATAAAACAACATTTTTGTTTTATTTAAATATATTTATTATTTTTTTATCTTATATATTATTTTTATTGATAATATTTTTAATTTATTTATATATATATATTTTATTTTTAATTGACATATATATTATAAATAAATATGATTTATAAATGGTTATTTTTATTGATATATGACATATATTAATTAAATATCTTTTGAGAGAGAGAGAGAGAGAACAAATTATAAATCAGAGAGAAGAGATGAGAAAAGAAGAGAAAACAGAGAAGGGAGGGAGAAAGAGAGAGAAGATAGATCAAAGATCATTGAAGAAGAAGCCAGTGAAGATAGATCGAAGCTCGTCTATAGTAGTGTTCGTTGAAGATGAAGTCGAAGGGGCCATGCCACGCTCATTGAATTCGAAAGGGAAGTCAAAGGGCGTGAGATCGAAGTTGTTGAACAGAGGATCGAAGCCAGCGACCAGGTTCTCTCCTTGCCCTCTCAATAGTGCTTCCTTCTCGCATCAGATTTGTGTTTCCCTCTCCTCAGATTCGCGATTCTGCTATGATTCTTCCTTAGAAGCGCAGAATCGCACTTCTTCCTCAAAGTCATCACCATCTGAGACGATTCCTGTTACTAAGATAGAAATTACAAAGAGGAAAAGAAAAGGAAAGAGTGAATCCCGGTCAAATGAGAAGCCTTTTGATGTGGAGGCTTATGGGGCTTCTAATAGCACCAATGTGTTTGATGTACTTGAATCATGCAGTAAAGATCTAGAAAATGTGTGTCGATCAAGGAGAATGGTTGACAAAGGAATATGTTCTCCAACTAATGAGGCGAAAATTGTTAAGGAGTGAGAGTGCACTCCTTTATTGAAGGATGGGAATAGGAAAAAGCTTGTAGATAAAGGGTACAATAGAGAAGATCACATTTTCTACATCACAAAAGAAGCGCAAAAGCTCTCAAGCAAGGAAGGGGAGCATAACCCACCTTAGTTTCTTTGGCTAGGAGATTTTTATTTTGTTTTGATGAGTGGCCTAGCCCCAAGAAGCACAAATATTTCTAAGTAGGTGGTCGGACATTGACACTATCTTCTCAACACATGTCAAACACGTGACCAAAGGCGTCCAATTATTTTTAAAAAAAATTTAAAACTGGATATGCTTCAAACACTTTGGGGACACACATATTCATTGCTTGGACTTATGTGAAACTCATTACAAGTTTAAACAAAATAATCTTAGATCTAATGATAAATGAAAAACAATATATATTTATACCTGTTAATCCCTCATCCATTAAAATTTAGAAATTAGTGCCATGCTGTATCTTGTAATTATCTTTTAATACATATAATCAATGTTGTCAAATTGCCAATTGAATCGTGAATCATTGTGCTAAAATATCGAATCGTGAATCGTAAGATTTATTTAATTTAATATAATATATAATTCTATATATTTATATACATAAAAATACATAGTGTGTTTAAAATAAAGTAAATTATCAATAAGACTAAACTATATATATGTGTATATATATATAAATTCACGTATATCAATGTAATTAATTAATCTCTTTTATATATCTTCATAGTTTGGCGAAAGAGATGATGTTTCATGCATTATGTAAACAAAAATATAAATAGTATTGAATCACAGTGAATCGTGTAAATGGTAATGAATCATAAATTGAATCGTACATTTTACTCAATTTTCGATTCAATAGCATGATTTGAATTATTTTTGTTGAATCTCATATCGAATCGTGAATCATACAATTTTAACAACCATGCATATAATAAATGTATGAAATTATATATTTTGTATGTGTTCCCCATGTGTTGTGTCTTGCATTTTTTTAAAATTACCGTGTTGGTGTGTTATTGTCTGTGCTTTTTAGGCCTAGCCTCTTGGGTTGTGGGGATTTTTTATTTTTTTGGTTGGCTAGGTCCTTGTTTTTGCCTTCTTATGTTACGTGTGCCATCAGGGTGCATCTTTGTAGATCCTATGGGGTTGTGACTGGGTTGTGTCTTGAGCTTTGTTGCATGTCTTTCTTTTTGGTAATAAAAGCTTATTTGCCAGCCACACACACACACACACACACAAAATCACTGGAGTCTCAACTAATTGCAGCTTTAATACAAAATTAAGGTCACTTAGTAAACATATTAATAAATATAAATCCAAATAGAATGAGAATGCTGAGGTAAATGACAGTAAAGGCAGGAAGATCATGGGGCCACATAAGCAATATGAATAACTAACTGGAAGATAAGATAAACTTACCTGAAACTGTTTGGTTGTTACCAGGGACAGATCCAGAAATTCACCTCAAGAAAGGAAGGTGAGTTGGTGAGTGTGTTTTTTTTTTTTTTTTTTTTTTTTGGGGGGGGGGGGGGGGGGGGGGGGTTGTTGTATATATTAGTGAGTATATTTAGAGGGTGGTTGTAGTGTATATACAAGACTTGGGGGTGGTTGTTCGAGACTGCGGGCTTCTATGTAATTTTCTTATAGTGCCAGAGAGTGTACATAGAAGTTATCAAAAATTCATGAGGGTTGTGGTCCCTTTTCGTTCCTAGTTGTTACCATAAAAAATGGAAGTTTGACAGAATCATACTTGTCAACATTTAAGGGCGCTATAAGAACGTAGAACGGCCAAAGACACAACAAATGGGTTCATGGAAAAATATGTTACGATTTGTGATAAAGAATGTGCCCTTCAAATCAAGCAGAACAGCGATGAGATAGTGCAATGCACCACAAATTGTTATTTAATGGGCTTCAACTAAATTCATTTCTAGATATATTTGTGGCATTTAGGATATTGTTTGAACCGCTGTGATTCATTTATTCTTAATCGTTGAATTCATTACATATTATAATTTCTTGATATAATTCAAGCCTTTCAATTGCTTGAGTATATCTCTTAACTGAGTCGAATCCTAACTTTGACATTGTTTAACCTAATCCATCTAGTGGTGATCTTTGGATTATGATCTTTATACATGGTGATCTACGGAGTGTTCCTGTTATATTATTCTATGCCTGACCTATTCAAACAAAGACAAGATGATAATTAATGTTGAGGGGATCTTGATAGGGTTTGATGACAACTTGCAGGTACTATTCCTGCTAAATTGATTTTGCAGCTGACAACAGCTTTTCGAGAAGGTGGGCTCTGTGATAGAAGTGGTAAATTTTTCTACAAGGATCATCTACATAAAAGCAAAGTTCCCATCTTAGCCCTTGCTGGAGATGAGGACCTAATTTGCCCACCAGAAGCTGTCTATGGTACATTTCAAGTAGATTTAATCCACATATTGCTCCACGGACGTTATAGATGTTATCTATTTTATTTTTCTGGCTTGTTATCTTTTGAACAGAAACTGTAAAGCTCATCCCCGAGCACTTAGTTACCTATGAAGTATTTGGAGAACCTGAAGGCCCGCATTACGCTCATTATGACTTGGTGGGAGGTCGATTGGTATGCACATTTTTCTCTTCTTTTCTCTTCTGTAGGATGGTAAAATATCGTCTTTGCTAATTTGTTTATACTGGCTAAGTTTTTAACAGCTTCAATATTTTTCAATCAAAATGCAGGCTGTGGACCAAGTATATCCCAGTATAATACATTTTCTAAGCCGTTACGACTGACACGATTATCTACATTGCATGAGATTCACTACCACTAAAATTCATTAGCCCATTTCCAAAGCAGGTATGACACACCTCCTCTCTCTCTCTCTCTCTCTCTCTCTCTCTCTCCGTGTGTGTATGTGTGTGTGTGTGGTTATTGATGCCTGGTTATCTCTATATGGGGCAGCTGTGGATGGGAGGTTCAGGTTTGCACATGGAATTGAGGACTCTTTATTCAGAGAGATGAAGTTTGTTGCATGTAGCTTAGCTTTGTTTATTTATGGATCAAGTTTTCTTGTTTTGTACCATTTTTTTTTTCTTTTTATTTGTCAAGAAAAAAATTGTAAAATTTAAATGAACACTTTTAATCCACCCTCATTGACAAGCAATGGATCATGTGAGTGGGGATCCACACTCTTCATCCCTCCTCTCTCTTCTATTTCATATTAGAGGTCAAAATGAGAGTGATGTATTGGGGGATGTAGTACCATTCTATCCAGTACTCTACTTAATTTATTAACTCAGAAATTATTTAGAATTATCATTTTGTGATTTAGATTTGTTATATATATGGATCTCACTATACAAATTTAGGTTTGGCAATGCATTAAATAAGTATATTTATTTACTCATTTATTATAAATTGTTACATTACATCTCTATTTTTCTATACATCTTTTTGTAAAAAATCAAAAAGTCACTAAATAAGTTAACTCCAAACCAAATCTCCATGACATGTCATGAATACTATTTGCAAAAATGCTTTGAACCTGAGAAACTATTCAATGCTCATGAGCATTTCTCTAATCCATTTACATGTTGACACTTGACACTTTATCTCTTAAAATTTTAACACAAAAGTGGTGATCTCATGATTTGGATCAATAACTATTGATTGGGAGTACCACTTATACTTGCTTCGGAACATTAATGCTGTGTTTGGTTGGAGTTTTTGAGGTGGGATTTGGAAAAGGAATGAGAAATGTAATCCTATTTATGTTTGGTTATAATAAAAAATATATGGGAAAAGAAAGGGGGTGAGAAATAAATAAAGAAATAGGATACCTTTTAGGACATCAATTCTATTTTATAACCAACACAACCAAACATAGTTGGAATTTGGAATTCTATTAATTCTTTCTCCTTTTCCTTTCATTTCCATTTCCCTTTCTATTTCCCTTCCTAAATCCCCCAACCAAACACAGCGTAAATAATTTCTCTTTGAATCATGGCATTTCTACCCAAATTTTTCTGGGTAGAGTAGATATATGGTAAAGATTGAATTAATGTAGCGTGGGGTTTACATATAAAATAAAAGTGAAATTTTGAATAATTTTGAATTTTTGTGTCTGAATCCATAGCATGATACCATTTGTGGTCATCATCACAATCCTCCTTGAGCCATGGGTTAACCTGTTAAAAAATTGGGTGAGATGAGATAGGAAAAAGGATTGCCTACTCTTAATGGTCAAAATATGTTCTATTAATTTGAAAGATTTAGAGAAATAAGTATGGTGATAATATTAGGAACAATAGAAAATATCGTTTTAAGGCGTGTTACAAATGGTATTGTCCTTAAGATGTTATTTGCCCTTAGAAATAGTACAATGGGTAATGGCAAATTGTCTCTAGGATACAATGAAGTCCAGCCGAAACTGATTATCAATCTGCGCTTTGTACTTTGCGAAAATTGACCCAAAATACCTTTGGTGATGCACAAAGTAGAAAAGGTTCTGGAATTCTGTTTTTGCAGAAAACAGAACCCAGAAGAAGAAGAAAAAGAGTAGTAGATTGCCTTTAGAAAACCTTGTGAAAATAGGAAGAGTAACCTGAATATTTTCTACCCATTCTTGAATGCCTAATCATCTAAATATAGATCAGAACATGACTGCTCCTTTGGAATTTGAATTAAAATAACTGTTAATAACAATCATAAACTGCCACTAAATAGTTACTGTACAACTGTCATAATGACAATTTTGAAATCTAACCCCTTGATCACATTTTGTAGCGTTGTTTAACCATTCAATCAAAATTGGAAAACTTTGTCCTCTCTTTCCTATGTGAAACAAGACTTAATTATAACAAAAAGAAGCAAAAAACTGAAAAAACCCATAAACCCAAAACAACATTTAAATATTTGAAAATATTTCAACATTATCCTGCCTTTTTCAAAATGCAAAGAAAAAAGCCTGTTCATATTTGGGAAATTTATGCATAGATGAAAGTGTCTTTTGGACTTAAACCTTCAGTTAGTGAACGTACAGCAAGATTAATTAGGATGACATAGTAGACGAGCTTTGAACCAGTGATCCTCTTTAATTATCCACACATATGTTACACATAAATTTCTAACCTTTAGGTATTTTAAGAAGGCGACATGTGAATTGACCTTGTATCTATATCTTGTTTCATGAGTGCTCTAGAGATAAGTCTTGATCTCATGGGAAGCGGCACCACTCCTGACACTCATATGGGTGGGCTTATCATAAATGCCCCTGTAAATAAAGCATCCCACAGAACCTCAGTTATAAGCCCATTAAAAATTTTCATTTTACCTCTTTTGCACGCTACAGGTACCAAACACTATTTACCTTGGGATGGATATTTTAACAAACAAAATTTTAGTGCTTGCAATCACCATAAATGATATAGTTTACTCGTTGAACTCAAAATCTTGAAGTTTCAAGTGTTGCGTTGAGGTTCTATCATTAGTGACAATAGGTTATGGATTTTAATCTCATCCCTTTTGATGTTTTCCACACCAAATTCCTTGCAAGTCCTTTAGTTAAAGGATCAGCCCAATTTTGGCATGATCTCAAAAAATCAATGGTAATTACTCCATTCGTGAGTAACTGTCTTCACATAACTATGCCTTAAGCCAATATGCTTAGACTTACCGTTATATATTTGGCTATATGCCCATGATAGTGTTGCTTGACTATCACAATGCAAAGATATAGGCGACATTACCTTTGGCCAAATAGGAATTTCCAATAACAAATTCCTAAGCTATTTTGCCTCTTTGCTACAAGAAGCTAGAGCTGCAATCTCAACAGCTATTGTTGAGTCTGTTATACATGTTTGCTTCTTTAAACCTCAAGAGATAGCTCCTCCACCAAGGGTGAATATTCACCCATTGGTTGATGTGTGATCATCTCGTTCAGTAATCCAACTAGCATCTATGTACCCCTCTAGAGCAATGGGATATCCACAATAGTGTGTTTCATAGTCTACAGTATTTTTCAAATATTTCAGCACTCTACAGACAGCATGCCAATGAATGTGACTAGGATTATTAGTACATAACTTACCAATAGCAAAAGCAATATCAGGTCTAGTTGATGTCATAGCATACATAAGACAACCAATAACTCTAGCATAATCTAATTGATTTACTACTCTACCAGTATTTGTATACAATTTCAAATTCATATCAAAAGGAGTGCTAGCAGGTTTATAACCAAAATGATTAAACTTTTTAAGTATATTTCTATATAATGAGATTGTGAAAGACAAAGTCCATTTTTATTTTTAATTATTCTAATGCCTAGGATTACATCAGTAGTACCCATATCTTTCATATCGAAAATAGATGTGTTGGCACCAAAAAATTCAAATTCTCTATCGACAAGCATGTTAAAGAACGTGGGCATGAACAATAAGGGTCCAAGAATCATGGACATGAAGATAGTGGCCTAGAAAGGAAGATTAGGGGCACAACATGTGTCAATTTCAAAGGAAAATGAATTTTTTGGCAGTTGCAGCAGTTATGGATCACGGGCAAATGGAAGACATCAACGAATGGACACATGGCTTTTAACATGGCTAGTGAAACAACATAAAAGCTGGAAATGTGAAGAAAGAAGGACCTTCAACCAAATTCACAACACTTGTGAAATTAAGAGTAGCTTAACTTATCATAGGAGTAGTAGTAGTTTCAGTTCTTGTAACCCATTTTGGACCTGTTGATTGTAATGCTATGAAGCTTGTAATTTAATTCTTGTAATTAAGTGACAAGTTTAAATGGCATTAATCATGTTTCTAGTTTGTTTATTTATGTTTCTTCACATTATAACCTCCAAAGAAGTTCTTGAATCTGTCAAGGCATAGGACATCAACCACATTACTTGATTAGATTGTTTGTGGAAATTGGTTTTTCTATCGAATCTCTTATGTCGATTTGACTTGAACCAAACTTTTGTTAATATATTTTGGCTCATCTAGTGGACCTATCTAATTTGAAGTGATGAAGAAAGAGCATAAAATCTTTTGAGACCCTAGAAAAAGGGTTATTGATGGAGAAGACCCAGATGGTGAGCTTGGTTCTATGTCTTCACATGAGAGCCAAGTAATGATTGATGAGTTACATGCTTTGTTTGAGAAGAACAACATCAAGCCAAGCCAAACAAGGAAGGTCATGGAGGAGACTCAAGGAAAAAGGTACAATATGGTCCTTCTATAACTCCACAAAAACATACAACTGTAAATGAACATGTATTATAAAAAACCTTCCATACTTCAAGAAAGATATGAAGAAAGAATGAATGCAAATCTTGTTTTTGAATATACAAAAATGAGAGAATATCCCCCAAATCTAATCTTTAATTACAACCCAAATGATTTAGAACCAAGACTTTGGGGGGCAACCAAGGCCACAAATGCATGATAATTTTGCATTTGATAGGCCTGCAATTGGTCACTATGGCATGGCAGAACAAAGACTTAGGCCACCTAATCAAATAAGGCCTCAAAACATGCAAGAGCCTATCATGTAACAACCATATTTTGAACCTTTATGTAATGAATCCAAGACCTAGAGGGCCTGGGCCTCCTTTCCCTCATTATCAACCAGAATTTCAAGAGGGAGGACAATAACAAGTATATGTGGACATGGATCCTATGATGAAGAATAGACAACAAATAATGGATTTAATTCAAGAAATGTATAGCCCAGGTTTAAAGAGGCCAAACAAACTAATGTATAGGAGTCCATATCCTCCAGAGGTGGACAATGCACCTCTCCCAAGGAGCTTCAAAGTTCTTGAATTCTCTCTGTTTAGAGGAGAATAAAGACAATCAACAATTGAACGCATAGGAAGGTTTGTTCTACAATGTGGAGAAGTGGGGCAGAATAGTTTTCTAAAAATGAAGTTTTTCCCCAATTCATTGTCTAGAACTGCATTTATCTGGTTTATTAACTTGCTAGAAAATTTTGTGCACACTTGGCAAGAAATGAAAAGTCAATTTCATGCTTTGTTCTTTAGCACTGAACTTGAAGTTACTTTGGTGGACCTATCAAAATTCAAGAAAAAACAAGGAAAGATAGCAGAACAATACGGGTTTGTTTGGTAACGTTTACGTTTTCAGTTTATATTTATAAAAATTTTATAAATTGATTTTTGTTTATTTTTAAAAAAACATAAACTACAAACACGTTTGGTAATTGACAAAATGTTTAAAAAATTTTAAAAATATAAAAAAGAGTGAGAAATGACAAGTGGTGGCAAGTGGCGGCAGAAGACGGTGGTGGAAAGTGGTGACGGTGGGTGGTGGGTAGCGGGTGGTGGTGGGTGGATGGGTGACAGTGGCGGGTGGTAGTGAGTGGGTGGTGGTGGTGGTGGTAGTAGCAGGTGGGTGGCGGATGACGGATGGTGGGTGGTGGCGGGTGGGTGGTGGGTGGTAGCAAGTAGGTGGTGGTGGTGGTGGTGGTGGTGGTGGTGGCAGGTGGGTGGCGGATGACGGGTGGTGGTGAGTGGTGGCGGGTGGGTGGGGGTGGTAGTGGCGGGTAGGTGGCTGGTGGTGATGGTGGATGGGTGGGTGACGGTGGCGGGTGGTGGGTGGTAGCTAGTGGATGGTGGTGGTGGTGGTGGTGGTGGCAGGTGGGTGGTGGTGGCGGAAAGTAGTGGGTGGTGGTGGCAGGTGGGTGGTGGCGGGTGGTGGCGGGTGGTGGTGGTGGTGGTGGTGGTGGGTGGGTGGGTGACGGTGGCAGGTAGTGAGTGGTAGCGAGTGGGTGGTGGTGGTGATGGGTGGTGGTGGCAGGTGGGGGGTGGTGGTGGTGGTGGGTGGTAGGTGGCGGTGGCGGGTGAGTGGCAGGTGACTGGTGGTGAATGGTGGTGGCGGGTGGTGGTGGTGGCGGGTGGTGGATGATAGTGGCGGGTGGTGGGTGGTAGCAAGTGGATGGCAAGTGGGTGGTGGGTAGTGGTGGTCGTGGCGAGGGGTGGGTGGTGGTGGTGAGTGGGTGGCAGGTGGGTGGTGGTGGCGGGTGGTGGTGGTAGATGGGTGGTGAGTGGTGGTGGTAGGTGGTGGTGGGGGTGGGTGGTGGTGGCGGAAGACGGTGGTGGAAAATGGTGGCGAGTGGTGGCTAGTGTTGGGTAGTAAAAAAAAAAAAAACTCAAAACTTAAAACGGAAACACATTTTTTGAGTTTACATTTTTTGGCCAAATTTATAAACTGAGACTACTGATTTATAAATCAAAAATTTTACCAAACAAGTTTTTATTTGAGTTTTTAAAATTTTTGTAAATATAAACAGAAAACTGAAAACGTAAGTGTTACCAAACAGCACCTACATAGATGGGTTCAAAAGAGCAAAAACAAGTGTTATGCATATGTGCCTGAGATAGAAGTTATAAGATTGACTCAAAATGGTTTGGATTTTGAGTTAAGAAAGAAATTTGAAGGAATAATGTTTAGAGACTTGTATGAGTTGTCTTCAAGGGCAACTAGTTATGAGTCAATTCTTAGAGAAGAAAAACACAAAAAGACAACTTGACTTGGTACTTATTACCAAGAAATTGAGTTTGACTATGATGTAGATGTAGACATAGCACTAGTAATCGGAAAGAAACCTATGATTTGTGAGACCTTGAGAAAGGTTGAGAAATCTATTGACATGCTATCAACATAACCAGCCAAAAGAAATGTGATTGCATCAAGTCACAGTATTCATTTGACTAATCAAAAGTAGATGCTTTGTTTGATGAGTTATTGGCTATATGACTGTGCAAAATATCGCCCAATCCACTAAAACCACACCGATCTGCATCAATTAGTACCGCTCTAACCACTAACGGTGGTTTAAACTTTAAAATTTATAATCTGCCAACCAAACCGCTTCCCTCCATTATAGCTATATTTTTTAACTTCCAATGAAGTATCAATGTAAAAATAAGTATGAGAGAGATTTAAGATATGAAATTTATTATAAATTAGTGGTTATATATATATAAAACATATCATGTAAAATTACTTTGTGTTATATATCTAAAAAATATTATACAAATTAGTGTTATAGATTATGCAAATGTATAATAATTAGTTAGAATATTCTTCAATTCGTCAATCCGCAAAAAATCGCCCAAATCGCAATTTGTCAATCCGCTTATCAGCTAACCCGCCATTCGGTTTGTAATTTTACTCTCAAACCACCTAAACCACGCCTCACACACTTGGCCAACAAATTTCTAAGTTTACCCTTAGCCATAATATTCCACAAGAAAGAGATAAAGTTGGAAAAGAGTAGGGGTGAGCATGGTCCGGATTGAATCGGATTGGGGTAAAACTAAAACCAATCTATTATCTACGGTTCCTGAAAAATTGGAACCAATCCAATCCGTTTAAATCATGGAACCAATCCGAACCAATCCATTTAAATACGAATTGGATCGGTTTAGGACCACTGATTCACATAATTAAATAACAAATATATATATATATATAACACTTTAATTTCATAAAAATATAAACATAGCGCTATATCAGTTCCATAATAGCAACATGTTTTTCTATAATAGTGACATACTGTTCTTGAATTTAAACAACCATAAGAAAATACAAACAAAAGTAATAAAATAAGATATTATACGATTTTAGGTTTGAGTTTAGATTTTATATAGAATAAGAGAAGATACTATGGGGGAGGATGTATAATAAAAATATAGACTATTTGTATACGGTCCGGATCGGTTTCAATCCGGAACCGTGGGGTTCAATCCGGAACCAATCCGTGGACTACGGATTTTTAATTCTTCAATCCGGAACCGAACCGCGGATTCAAAAAACCAATCCAAACCTATCGGATTGGACTGGACTGGATCGGATTACGGATTTCACGGATTCCTTGCTCAGCCCTAGAAAAGAGTACTACAAATGACATAATTCTTTTAGACATTCTACTAATAATTGTGTCACATTTCGGAATTGTGTGCAGGACTTAATCCAGAAAGGAATGTTGAAGTATGCAAAAAAAGATAAATGAGTAATGGCAGTTAACAATGGCCCATTCCTAGACATGGTGGGAATCAATATGGTGTCCACTGATTTTCAGTCAACGGACCAGGAGAAGAAAGAGAGGAATCCTAGAGTTCTCTTCGTTTAGTTGGAGAAACTTCATAAGGAGAAGATGGAAAGAATTGTTGATGAAGTAAATGGTAAGCACATTTAAGAAGAGCCTGATGAGAGGTTCATATGTTTCAGGATATGGCACTAAAAAAATAATAATAAATAAAAAAATAATAAATAAAAGAAAAGCTAGAGCTATTGTGATAGATGAGATTAAAAAAAAAAGGAAGAGATGTTGGTCTTAGGTTTAACATCATGGGTAGAGCCGATCTACAAGTTTTTGATAATGACAGCATGTTCTATGACGGGTCAGACCCAAGTATATTTGGACCTGCTGAAGACTATGGTGAAGGTGATGCCTTATTTTTGTTTCAAGGGGCTCTTGTGCATCCATGTTTTAATGGCCCAAGTACAATTAGGGCCAAATTGAAGCAATGGAAGGACTCTAAACATTATGGAGATCCAAGGGTGGTGACAAGGCCATACATTGGCCAACAACAACAATTTATAAACCCACATATTGGTCAACAACAAATTTGGAGGCCATATGGTGGTCAGCTGCAGTTTACAAGATCATTTGATGGTTCATAGCAGCAAAGTGGCCTAAAAGTAAGGCTATATATGCAGCTAAGAATGGTGAAACCACTAATGCCACCTAACTTGGGTTGGCATGGAGTTGTCCATCCAAAGTTTTCTCTAAATGAATGGAGGTAGATGGGACTAACTAGGACTCAGAAAATGAGAGAACAAAGAAAATTTCATGCAATGATGTCTAGAATAGAAGGTCAAGGAAGTACAAGAAACCTAGTCTGGACTAAGGAGAGTTTTGTTCCACCAAAGGTAGTTATGAGATCAACATCAAAAAAGCAAGTGGTTCAGCCAACAGTGAAGATATTGAAGAGACTAGCAGTGAGCAAAAAAAAAGAGTAAGGAGAAAGCTATGCCTGATACGACAATACTGAGATTGAAATTGAAAGAATTAGAGAAAGAATTGATGAAAGAGTTGTAGAAATAAAAGACCAAAGCCAAGAAATGGAAAAGTTTGTTGTGACTAAGGGTGGTACTGATATGAAGGAAGATGCTAAGTCAGAAAGTTCAAAGGAATTTGAGGAGACAACTATTCAATTTGGGTCCTTGCTTCCTCCTAGTAAGGAATATAACATGATCATGGCTATCCCAAAGAGGTTTCAGGCCAAACCAGACCAGCCAGACATGTTGGTAGGTGATGTTAAGGACTAGACAAAACCAATAGTGCAGATAGCAATGTCTGAGATAGAAGTTAAAGCACTAAGATCAATTGAGGTGGTTAAGTTAATAAATGAAGAAAAAGTGGTCTTGCAAAAACCTAAAGAAAAATTGATCAAACATTTAAGACCATTATATGTAAGAGCTCATTTGGAAGGGGTGCCAGTCGAGAGCGTTTTCATTGACAATGGAGCTATAGTCAATCGTATCCCTTCTAAGACTTTGAGATCCATAGGTAAATCACTAGAGGATGGGTTGCCTATTGATATTAACATAAGCAATTTTGCTCTAGGTTCTTCTGAGCAAGGGGTGTTGTTTCCATACAACTTCAAGTTGGTTCAAGAGTAATGGGAACCACATTTTTTGTAATTAATTCCACTTTTAATTATAATGTGTTGTTAGGAATAGATTGGATATACCTTAATGGTTGTGTGCCATCTTCTTTACACGAAGCTTTAATGGTAGAGTAATGGTTGTGTACCTTAATGGTTGGGCAGATGATAGAAGTTGTTAATAAAATTGATAGAAGTTGTTTTGCAATTGCAGTTGATGAAGAGTTTGACAAATGAAGAGTTCTTGGTATTATGTGCTATGTTTTTGTTTGATAGAATAATAGTAAAATTTTACTCTGGCATTCTTTGTTTTTGTGATTTGTTTTTGGACTCGTAGTGATAATAAAATTTTTCTCTGATTGACAGTAAATTTTATTGTCAACTAATTGCAGATTTGAAAAATGGTTCCTGCTCTTATGTTGTTATGCAAGTAGATCCAACATTACTGATGATGAGGATTTACTTCTTATGTTTTATTGCCATAAAGAAAGGACTTTTGTTGTCTTTTGGATGGGTGAATGAAATTACTCATGTAGGTTAAAGATTTGTTGGAGGTGCAAACGATTTCCGGATTGCGTTATGTAAATATGCCATTGAGATAGGATTTGAGTTTGTGTATGTAAAAAATGACAAGTGTTAGGTTACTGTTGTGTGTTCAATAAAAAGACATTTTTAATATGTTGTTGAATGGTTGTCTATCCAAGTTTATGATTTGTTTTGTGGTTGAATTTGACATTTTAGTATATTTTTTTTCATGTGGTTGGATTAGTTTCATGTAAAGGAACATATAATGGAGTTTGATAACATAAAGGTTTTGAATAAAATTCTAGTCTAAAAGATAGTAAACATTACTTTTCTTAATATGAAAGTGAAATTTTACTCTCATTCAGAGTAAAATTTTATTGTATTTCAGTGTAAAATTTACTTTGAACGAAAATAAAATTTTACTATGTTGGAGTTTGTTTAGTCGAAGTGAAATTCTTGTATAAAAGATAGTAAAACATTAGTTTTCTTAACATGAAAGTAAAATTTTACTTTATTTCAGAATAGAATTTACTGTAAATTGAAAGTGAAATTTTACAGTGTTGTTGAATGTTTGTCTTTGTTTTTTGAACTAAGAGTAAATTTTTACTCTTATTGCAGAGTAAAATTCTAGTTTAAAAAATAGTAAACATTACTTTTCTTAACATGAAAGTAAAATTTTACTCCAATTCAGAGTAAAATTTTACTGTATTTCAGAGTAAAATTTACTCTGAATTGAAAGTAAAATTTTACTGTGTTGTTGAATGTTTGTATAGCGATTATGGTTTAGACCTGAGCTATTAGATGTTTTGGATCCGGATTTCATTGTCTTATATTGTTGTTCATGTCTTGTTTCCCCTTATCTCTTCTTGAGTTTGGTTATTGGGATGTATTGGTTGCATTTGGAACAGGTCGATAGCTTGTTTTCTCAAACTATTGTTGCCCAAAATTTTACATCTTCGCTTGAGCGGCACTTCTTGCGCTCACCGCTCAAGCGGTTTTTCTGAACTCCCAATACTTTTGCAGGTTTACAAAACTACTGGGAGGTGATATTCTTCGCTTAAGCGAATCTTCTTGCGCTTGAGTGGTTTTCACTCGAGCAAGCCTTATTGTGCTCAAACGGTGGCCTCTTGTCTGTAAAACTTCTAGGAGTTTGTATTCTTCGCTCAAGTGAAGCTTCTTGCGCTCGAGCAGTGTAACTTTTTGTGTCTGGTCGCTCGAGCAACACTTCTTGCGCTCGAGCGATCTGTGCGTATATTAATTCGTGAAAAGCCATTTTTGAGTCACTTTTCATTTCTTTCTCTCTAAACATTCTAAAAACCCTAGATCTACACCCTCTCTCTTTTAAAACTCTATTTATCTCTACATATACATCTAGATCCATCGAGTTCCTCACCCATGTCCTTTTGTTAAAATGGTAGAGCATGCCATGGGCTTCCTTTTAATTCAAACAAAGTTGGGTTTTGGCATTTTTGAAGTATCTCCATTCTCTCTCTCGTCTTCTAAGGTTGAAGTAGGGATTCTTTGCACTTTCTATGAGTTTTAACTTAATTATTTGCTATTTCTAAACAATATTGTGATTTTGGAGACTTTTGAAACAAATCTAGGGTTTTGGGTTAAAGATTAAAAGAGGGTTTTCAAATGGATTCTTAGAAATTATTGTGATGTTGAAAATAAAGTTGAGTTGTGAAGAAGTTGTTGATTTTGATGCCTGGGATTGATTTTGGAAGAAAAGGAAATTTCGCCCTAAATGTCTCAAATGTTGATTTTATATAAATAATAAAATTGATGTTGGAAATATGAAATTGGGTTGATATTGATGAGGATAGTGGAGTTGAATATGTATTGTCACGCCCCAAATTTTAACTAGGAAACATTACCAAAAGTCTTTAATCTAAGTCATTTTTTTTTTATAAACAAATATCTATTACCCTTAAGTAATAGAAACATAATAATACATGTTCTCTCTCTCAATGAATACAACAATAACAATGATACATGCCAAGCTTCCGCTATGGAGCTACAAATAAATAATTACAAATATCAATATACAATATTTATTTCCTTCACATCTACAACGAAATTACACAAAAGAGACTCATGGACTTCTTAACTTTTCAACTATTGGATTCGAATTCTCTTCCTGAAAGAAATAAAACAATGAGGAATGAGCACAAATTGCCCAGTAGGAATCTCATAGTTCTAAAGTAGTAACTATCACATAGATAGAAATGATCATGCATTCAGGGTGATACCATATAGTAAGGTGACGTTTTGAAATTTTAAAATAGTAGATGTAGAGTACCTTTATCTCAAAATCCATTTGAACATTTAAAGAAAACTTTCAGTCATACCAATTATCCCTCATCATCAGAAAAACCATAAATCCTCTTTGAAAACAAATATACTTGAGGAACAACATTTTAAATTTATTAACCAATTTCAAAATATTCCTCATTTAATTTCCATTTTTATATTCCTCTTTTTATTTCCATTATTATAACTCCATAACCTCAAGTTTCAAGTTCCCTTAATACTACAGAACAACCCTTATACACTCTATTCTCACTTGTCTATAACAACTACATCACATCCACATTTTCATTATCAATTATAATTCAACATAACACAAGAATAATAAACCCATTTAATTCAAATTGTAACACTCTAGAATTTTTTCCCTCCACTAAAGAGCAAGAGTTGATGCTCGAGCGGTCTTGTGAGGCTCCCAGTACTTTTGCAATCTATTCAAGATTCTAAGAGTTGTGAATTTCTGCTCGAGCACAGGAGTGGTCGCTCGAGCGGTCGGCTTTGTTGGTCCATTCGCTCGAACGCAAGATTAGATGCTCGAGTGGTCTGCCTGGTTGAGTCTGAATTTCTGGGACTAGTGGGATTGATCTTGACATTTTTATTATTGTGTTTGGAGCCTCTTTGTTTTATTTTGGGACATTGATCGAAGTGGTAACATGATGGCAAAGTAAGATTGGACCAAAAACCTTGATTCAGATAATTTTTGTATGAACAACCATCGCTCTTTTACTTTTTTCTCTTTCCACACTTTGAATTTGGGTGTGAGGCTTGAACCATTGGAAAGCTTGTTTCTAGGGCTTTGATTTGGACACAAGAACAACCTAAAACGGAGTCCGGACGAGAGAGTTATGCCCGTTTAGGTGTATAATCAATAGGAGAATTAGAATAAAAAGGTGTTTTGTAAAAACTTTAATTTCTCTTAAAAACACTAGTTTGGTTCATAAAGATAGATGATGGTTTTGCTTAAATTGAAAGTAGTATCATGAAATTGAGGTGTTAAATTACACATGTACAGGTTTAATTGAAATTTTAAAGTTTGAAAATTTATGTACAAGTTGTGATTATACTCTTAATGTTGATATTTTAAATTATGTTATAATACAAAACCAAACTTGGGGGAAAGAAAATACTAATGGTATGGATGATATGAGCTTTTGTGATGAAATGATGATGTGGAGGTTTAAGAATTTGTATTGTATTATGCCAAAATATGTTGAGTTGGGTAGAGTTGAGTTGAAATGGGTTGAGTTGTGTTGGGTTGTGTTCTAGTTGGTACCCGTACGGGGAGTCAAAAATGTCTTTCAGTGCCCACATTCGTTCGTATAAGAGCCGGTAAATATGGGGGTAGTTTTAAACTCAAGGTACCCAAATGCCTTGTCTAGGCTTATCGTTGGACGAGTGTGGAAAAAATGGTTTTTGGGTGTTTACACAGTCCTGCCATATTGTAGTCAACAAAATTGAAAAAAAAAATTGAGTGTCCACACAGTCCTGCCGCATTGTAGTCGGAAAAAATGAAAAAATTGATGATTTTCGAAAATGTTTTGGGTGCTCACGTCCTGCCGTATACTAGTTGGCAACTGTGGGGGATGGTTTTAAAAGTTGAAAATGATTTTTGAAAAATAAAAACATGGTTTTTTGAAAAATATGATTTTTGAGAAAATGGTTTACAAGAGTTTACTTCCCGCCGTATAATAGTTGGCAAAAAGTGGAGGGTGTTATGAGTTGGGTGCCCACTATCCCACAGAAGGTGGAATGTGTTAAGTCGGTGATGATACATGTGACTTGTGATGAACTTAAGAAATTACAACTTGATGTGTAATTTGGTATGGAAGGGGAATACATATAGAAATTATTTGAAAAGAATGGATAATGAAATAGTAATTGGATAAGGGTTGGTGATAATGAATTCGCCGGGTTGTTTGTATCTATAAGGAAAGACTAAGAGTTCTGTTTTGTGATTAATGGAGAAATTGAATTAAATGAGTTTATTATTCTTGTGTTATGTTGAATTATAATTGATAATACAAATGTGGATGTGATGTAGTTGTTAGATAAGTAGGAGTGGAGTGTAAGAGAATCGTTATTGAATATAAAGGAGATTTGGATTTCTACATTATGGAGTTATAACAATAATGGATATACAGGTGAGAATAGAATGTATGAGGGTTGTTTTTTAGTATTAAGGGAACTTGAACCTTGAGGTTATGGAGTTATAATAATGGAAATAAAAAGAGGAATATAAAAATAGAAATTAAATGAGGAATATTTTGAAATTGGTTAATAAATTTAAAATGATATTGTTCCTCGAGCATATTTGTTTTCAAAGAGGATTTATGGTTTTTCTGATGATGAGGGATAATTGTTATGACTGAAATTTTTCTTTAAACGTTCAAATGGATTTTGAGATAAAGGTACTCTACGTATACTATTTTAAAATTTCAAAACGTCACCTTACTATATGGTATTATCCTGAATGCATGATCAATTCTATCTATGTGATAGTTATTGCTTTAGAACTACGAGATTTCCACTCGGCAATTATTCTCATCCCTCGTTGTTTTATTTTTTTCAGGAAGAGAATTCGGCTCCAATAGTTGAAAAGTTAAGAAGTCCATGAGTCTCTTTTGTGTAATTTCGTTGTGGATGTAAAGGAAATAAATATTGTATATTGATATTTGTAATTATTTATTTGTAACTCTATAGCGGAAGCTTGGCATGTATCATTGTTATTGTTGTATTCATTGAGAGAGAGAACATGTATTATTATGTTTCTATTACTCAAGGGTAATAGATATTTGTTTTTAAAAAAAAATGACCTAAATTAAAAGCTTTTGGTAATGTTTCTGAGTAATTAAAATTTGGGGCATGACATATATTATCACTCACATCTTAAAATTTGGAAAGTTTATCTATATCGAAAATCGTTTATCTGTTTAGAAATATCTGTTTTTCGGCCATCTGTGGAAGATAGCTATGATTGTTGTAGAAATTGCATGAGAATTAGGAGAATTGAAACTATTGTCTCATCTTTTTGTATCGAACATTTTTTCATATTTATACATTGAAAATGTTTATCGTTTTGAGAAAAATGAGTGAATCTAGGAAGTATGTATTATCTCGTTAAAATAAGTTGGCTTGAGTGTCCGTGGTGAAAGTTCTAAAAATCGCGCGTATACATGGGTTTCGATCCCACAGACGAAATTTCTATGAAATGGCAATAGTAGAGCTTGTATAGCCTACATTTACATGGGCGCCAGTTTATGGTTTTCTGCGGACGAAATTTCTGTGAAAGGTTGTTTTTGTTTTGAGATTTCTAGAGTGTGATTCACCGCCCTAGTTTCTATTGTAAAGGAAATGATTTATGAATTATGATATTAACCTAGCATTGCATGGTTTTGGAAAAGAGATATAAAACGTTTTGTCATAACATTGCATATGCATTCACCTTATATCTTTGTTAAGATCCATGTACTGTGTTGAATTATTTCTACTGGACTTTGGCTCACCCTTTGTGGGAAAAACATTTTCAAATGCTGATGACATGCCTCTGCGAAGGCAATAGTTTTGGGAGGATTTGGAGCAAGAGTTTCATTTTGTGTATTTATTATGCTTATTTTTGTACAAGCCAAGGGCTTTAACTAGATAGGATTCAAATCCATTTTTGTTGTAACCAAGTATTGACTTGGAAAGATGTAAGCTCTTAGGGCATTTCTTATTTGTTTAACTCCCATCCTATTTCTTTATTATGTAACATATGCTGTAGATTCAAGGTTAGGCTTGTGAATGTATATCTGCACAAGTTACTCTTTTATAAAACTTAATTGAAAACTAATGGAAAATAATTATTTTATCATTGTTGTTATTTATTGATGTTGTGGATGGGTTATTGTATTTATTTTGGGGCATTATTGTTTGTCTATGCAAGTTTCTGATTTGTTTTTGAATTGAAAGTAAAATTTTACTCTATTGCAGAGTAAAATTTTACTTTAAAATATGTGAGTCCTATAAGAAAACATTTTCAACATGCACCAAAATTTACAACAATACACAAAGTCTTTACTACTCATAACGCAATATTTGTGCAAAAATAATATAACACCACAACTACATATATTATCAAGAGACACAAAATATAAACTGCATAATTATATTCTATCCATAACAACGTTCTATAACAATATTTTATCCTAATCCGTAATAATTATAACATGCATCATTGTTACTCTTTTAGTATTCTTTCACCTACAATTACGCTTTCAGCATTCTTTCATTTACAAAAAAGCAAAATTACATTCATCATTTACATCAGATAAAAAAAAGTCGTTCCCAAAAGTCGTCCACATCGTCGTCCTTGAGGTCTTATTACTTGGCTATTTTTCTTTTGAGGTTGAACTGTTTCTCACTCCATGCTTTTGGAGAATCATTCAAAAATTAATGCACTATTGATGCTTGGAAATTGTTAATTTCATCATCATCCATAAATTTTGCAGTAAACTCATCTCTTATGATTTGACGCATGATATAGCATACAATAATTCTGCAATCAACACTGTTCATAGAAATCAAAATCTTGTTAGATTTACTCAAATTTGAAAACTATCAATTCAAGCATGTAGTAGCATAAAATACTTACGATGTTGGGCGTTGTTGTGGACTATCTTTCATCGAAACCAAGTTTGCAAACTTTCTTGTAGTTCTCTTCCTTTCTTACAAACATTGTAATAAAACAGTAAATTTTCCAATCACTCAAACTCAATACAAATTCGTAAACCCATCCCCTCTATCAATCACAACACTGTTTAGACATCATGTGACAATACCCCAGACCAACCAATAACTTCTTGGAGAAGAGAAAACACCAAACACACTCTATAGCTTCACTTTCCCCTTTCTCTTCTCTGATAAAAAAAAATTGAAACAGATTGTTCACAAACACAATGTGAAAACAGAGGATGGAAAAAGTAATCCATACTTAATTATTAATTAGAATCAAACACCCTCTGGATTTGTAAGTATGAAATGTTCTCAAAATCTAGAATGGCATGGTTACTCTGTCCATTTTTGTACTATAAACTGGCTTTCTATTTCTTTTTGGACTTTCAACAAACACCTAGAGTGCCTTGATAAAACAAAACCCACAAATAAAAAATCAGAGATGAATGAAGGAATCAACTCTAAAAAAATTTAACAAACAAAATCCTCAACAAAAAAAATATATATATTTCTATTTAAACGGTAATCACAAACATATATATACATACATAGAGATGATCACAAAAAAGGACACACAGAGATCGACATTTCCTTTTTTTGATCAGTTTTTGGAAATTTTTGAAGATTGAAGAGACAACAATAATCAAGCAATTTCTCACAAATTTTAAACAATCTAAAACAAACCAAAAAAAAAATCTCAACTAATTTCAAGAAGATAATTTCAAAAAAATAAATACCGGGAAGCGATTTGAAGTTACTTGATTATTTTTCTCTACTTAGTCTTCTTCAAGGGTTTGTGAGATAGATTTGAATCACGATTTGAAATCCATATTCATCATAATCAAAATTTGAATCACGTTTGTGAGACGGATTTCAAGGGACAATTTTAAGGTTTCGATTTTGTGAGATGGATCGAAGATAGAGATCGAAAGGATTTAGGGTTTGGAAATAGAGATAATAAAGGAAAGAGAGAGGATGCCAGTAACGTGGAGATAGAAAAGAAGATAAATGGTTCAACGAGGGTTTCAGATTATATGGAAGGGTATTTTAGTATTTTCATCATATTTTATTAATTTGAGGGACTTTTGAGACCATTATTGTATTACGTGTCCTTCACACAAAAAGCCCCATAGAAGGGGCTTTTCATCAAAAATCCATTGTGATAATGATGGTTGAGATGTGACAGTGTTGGCAGTGGAGATGGAGATAACAACGATGGTGACAGTGATAGTTGTAGTAGAGTATTCAGAGGTAAACTGATAGCATTGATTACACTATTATGAGAAAAAAAATTATAAATGAGGAAAATATTTTTCACTTTTAAAAATAATTCTTTTTATTTAAAACCAAATGTCAAAAAACAAAATGTGAAAAATATTATTAAAAAAACGTTTGTAGTAAGTTGCGTGATGCTTTCAAGGAATTGAACAAAAGACAAATTAAAAAAATAAAGGACAAAATTGTTGGAATTATAGTTTTTATAGGCTTATTTTGGGCCAACTTTGAGCCCAAATTTGAGTAGGGCTCACACGTCTTTTGGGGTGGGTCTAAGAGGTGACGTGTTCCTTACCGCGTGGCGAGTCACACGATGCAAACGGTTCGTCAAAACCATTTATGAGTGAATGGGAAGTTGACGTCGTTTTTGGGTTCGTGGAATGGACTATTAAAGAATAAAATGTGAATTTCTTTGTAATAGTAGTCCCACATTGAAAACTTAAGAGAACTTATGTGTGTATATAAGTTCTAGGTGGCAACACTTGGGTTGGGCCCTAAAGGGCACCCTAAGTTTGTAGAAGGGAGGAGTTATGGACAAAGTAACTTTTGGCTCAAACCACCACACGCGCACGCACGCCGCCTCCGCCGTCCGTTTGGGTATGGGTGTGGGTCGAGTCGGTTCTAATATTAATATTTTTGGACAAAATTTTTGTGGAAAAATTATTTTTTCCTGAACGAAATTAATTCAAATTTTTTCGTCAAATTTGAATTCAAATTTTCTATCCAAAATTGTGCCTTTTCTAGTCCAAAATTCCCAACAGATTAAACTGTTTTAATAGATTTAAAACTGCCCAGCAGTTTTGGACAGATTCAAATTGATTTTTCAAACAAATTTGAAAAAACTTGCACCGCACCTATTTAGTTTGAAGACTACATCTGTTCAGGTTGTATTGCATATGTTTGACCCTTCTGAAAAGGCACGTAATTGCCTATAAAAGTAGACCCTCATTCCAGCAGTTTGGTACATCTAGAAAAGTTCTTCTCTTCTCGGTTTTGTTCTTTGTGTGCATTGTTCTTTATACAAGTTCTTAGGAAAAAATTCTGAGAGTATAGAGCATAGGTTCTAGTTCGCCATACAGATTGTTTGGAGTACTACCACAATTTGTGTAGATCATTGTATCTTTGGAGATAGACGCCATTTATCCGTAAGCACCGAAGCGGGGCGAATCTGTCTTAAGGACAAAGTGCCACACACTCGACTTGGTCTTTTTGTATTTATTCGGTTCGATAAATAAATTCTGTAATTAATTTATTTTTATTTGTTTGATTTAGTTTAAAGTTATTTATTTTACACAGAAAATTGATCCAACAATCTTAAGACATATTCGAATTATTCTGTTTATACATAATTTTCTGTTTGTTTTTCTTTCTTCCTTTCTTTTTCTTACAAAAATTATTTTCTATGATTTTACAAAATAATATTATGGTTGGAAAATACAAATAGTAGTAATATACTGGTTATTTTCTTTGACAACTAGTAGTAATATATTGGTGGTCATTAACAATTCAGAATATTTATTTGTGAAGTTTGTCGGAAATTAATTTCGGTTTTCAGAAATAATTTTCGAGTTTTCAAAAATTAAAATACTTATGTTTTCAGTATTTTAATTTTTGAAGTGTTACCGAAATATTTTTCTGTATGGAATTAACTTGTTTAAATAAATTTTTTTTTATTTTCAAATTAATTGGAAAAAAAATTACAATTCTTGTTTCTTTTATTTTTACAAAATTAAATTCTGTATTTATAGTTTAAATTTTCTGTGTAGTATAAAATTCTAATTATAATTTTGTTTTATAATTTAGAATTCATGGCTACTAAAACTAATGCTCAAACAAGTACTAGTATGGTGGCTGTAATTGTTCCAACCTCTCCTCCTATTGTGACTGTGCCAGTCAATCACAGTGAAAAGTCAAAGAAGTTCTCAGGAATTGATTTTAAAATATGGCAGTAGAAAATGCTGTTCTATTTTACTACTCTCAACTTGACACAGTTTCTTTGTAAGGATGCTTTTACTCTGAAAGAGGATGAAACCGATCGGCAAGTGGTTGTTGCGGTCAATGCCTAGACTGATTTCCTTTGCCGGAACTACATCTTGAACGGACTTGATAACACATTACACAACGTTTACAACCCTATCAAGACGGCAAAGGAGCTTTGGGAGTCTTTGGAGAAAAAGTACAAAACAGAAGATGCTGGCTCAAAAAAATTTGTGGTTGGCAAATTCCTGGATTTTGTGATGGTTGATTCTAAGATTGTGATCAGCCAAGTTCAAGATCTCTAATTATTCTGCATAACATCCATGCAAAAGGCATGTCTCTCAGTGAATCCTTCCAAGGTACTGCCTTAATTGAAAAATTACCACAAAGCTGGAAGGAATTCAAAAACTACCTCAAACACAAGCGCAAAGAAAGGACTTTAGAGGAATTGATTGTGCGTTTGAGGATTGAGGAGGACAACCACAATTTTGATAAGCGGGTTGGTAGGCATCCAATAAATTCTAAGGCAAATGTGGTGGAATATGCTCCAAAAGCAAAGAAACAGAAGTATTCTGGAGAAAGTTCTGCACAAGGCTCTAAAGGAGAGGAAACAAAGAAGTACAAGTTCAATGGCAAGTGTTACATCTATGACAAAGAGGGACATCAGGCCAAAGATTGCAGTAGCAAACGCAAAGGCAAATAAAGATCAAGCAAGAAGACTGCTCAAGCCAATATGATCGAAGTGGACAAAATTTCCAATAGTGTAGATAACATAAATCTTTCTACAATTGTTTCTGAGGCAAACCTTGTCGGAAATCCTAAAAAATGGTGGGTGGACACTGGTACTACTCACCACATCTGTGCCAACAAAAAGATGTTCACATCTTATTCTGTGGTCGACAACGATGAACAACTTTTTATGGGCAACTCCTCAACGTCTAAAGTTGAAGGACAAGAAAAGATTATTCTGAAGATGACATCTAGAAAGGAACTCACTCTCAATAATGTGCTACATGTACCAGACATTCGCAAGAATCTAGTCTCCAAATCTCTATTGAGTAAAAATGGGTTTAGGATAGTGTTTGAGAGTAACAAATTTGTACTTACTAAGAATGGGATGTATGTGGGAAAATGTTTCATGTCTGATGACCCTTTTGAACTAAATGTAATGATTGTTGTCCCCTCTGTTATTAATAATAATTTATCTTCTTCTTACTTGCTGGAGTCTTCAAATTTGTGGCATGGTATATTATGACACGTTAATTATGGATCTTTGCGTCGATTAATTAATATGTAATGTTTATCTAAATTTGACATTGATTTAAATCATAAATGTGAAATTTGTGTTGAAACAAAATTAACTAAAACTCCTTTTCATTCAATTGAACGAAGTACAGAGCCACTTGAATTAATTCATAGTGACATTTGTGATTTTAAATCAATTCAAACTAGAGGTGGGAAAAAACATTTTATCACTTTCATAAATGACTATACTAGATATAGTTATGTTTATTTAATTCAAACCAAGGATGAAGTTTTGAAAACTTTTATTCAATATAAGAATGAAGTTGAAAATCAACTTGATAAGAAAATTAAAAAAACTAAGAAGTAATAGAGGTGGTGAATATGAATCACCTTTTGGTGAATTTTTTACAGAACATGGAATAATTTATCAAACCACCGCTCCTTACTCACCTCAGCAAAATAGAATTGTTGAAAGCAAAAATAAGACTTTAAAAAAAATGATGAATGCCATGTTAATAAGTTTTGGATTACCTTAGAACTTGTGGAGAGAAGTAATACTTTCTGCTAATTATATTCTTAATAAAGTACCCCGAAAGCAAGTGAATCAAATACCTTATGAATTGTGGTATGGAAGAGTACCATTCTACAAATACTTAAAAGTGTGGGAGTGTTTGGCTAAGTGGCTATTTCTAGTCCTAAAAAGACTAAGATAGGTCCTAAAACTGTTAATTGCATATTCATTGGTTATTTCATGAATAGTAGTGCATATTGGTTTTTGATTCATAAGTCAAAACATTCTAAAATGCATGTAATTACTATTTGTGAATCTTGAAATGCATCTTTCTTTGAACATGTGTTTCCTAATAAAACTGGACAAGAGACTAGTACTAACAAAAGATCTTATGATGCTATTACTAGTCAAGATCAAGAACAAGAGCAAAAGATAGATCAAAATAAGGTAGATAAACCTAGGCCTAGCGTAGTAAACGTGCAAAAATCTCAAAATCTTTTGGTCCAGATTTTTTAACTTTTTTGTTAGAAAATAAGCCGTTAACTTTCAAAGAAGCTATGTCCAGTCCTGAAGTTCCTTTATGGAAAGAGACTGTAAATAGTGAAGTTGAATCCATCTTGCAAAATCACACTTGGGAATTGGTGGATTTGCCATCAGGTTGTAAACCTTTTGGGTACAAGTGGATTTTCAAGAGAAAAATGAAAGCAGATGGATCAATTGACAAATACAATGCAAGACTTGTGGTCAAAGGATATAGACAAAAAGAAGGTGTGGGGAAGTGGTTTTTGGAAATACTCTTCTGATCTTGGGGGAAGCTCGTGATCCACCGATAGGCACCTGAAAGGAAGTAAACACTCCGGTCGAGGGTGCCGGAATTAGCACTCCGACGGACAAGTCAATCTCTCGTTCTAGATTACTTGTATTCTAAGTTAAACACCACAATTGTCACATACCTTTCTCAGTCTGCTATTCCTTTATTTATACTCGTTCCCTGGGCCTCGGGGCCTGGTCCACTTTTCGCTCATTATGTTCATATTTACTCGGCTCCATAGCTCAGTACCTATTCGGCCCATCTACCCTTTATATTCGGTATCTTGACGGTTCTGGATAGAGCCGGGCAATACCTGTCTATTGAAGTATGCCTCCTTTAGAATTCGGCTCCCACAATTGCCCCCCAAACACCCTTCTAGCATCAGTTAGTCGGCGTGTTTGGTTCCTGATTTGGGAAAACATAAATTCGGCGGTTAATCCTCTTCCCGATGCATGTCAAGACGCGTACATGCTTTTCTGTCATTGTAACACCTTCCCGCCTCATTCGTGCTTCTC
Source organism: Camellia sinensis (assembly GCF_055761805.1). NCBI lineage: Eukaryota > Viridiplantae > Streptophyta > Magnoliopsida > Ericales > Theaceae > Camellia > Camellia sinensis. Next base: position 147,301,524 of record NC_138970.1, read on the forward strand.
TTGCATTTATTATGATTTGAAGTTTAAGTCCCTTCGAACACATACTTTTTTGAATATTTGAGCCTTTTGGACCGCCTATCGGTATTTCTTCTCCGACGTATTTTCTGCAACTCCTCTCCGTCTTCTTCTCGTTCCCTTTGCCTCTCGAAAGTCTTCTTCTCTTTTCTTTGCAATCCTACTTTCCATATTTATTTTTTTCTTTAGAATATCCTTGAGTTCTCTCTGGAATGGCTAAGCATTTGAAAGACCTCCTCTCCGAGGGTCGAATTTCTGGGTTCCGAAAACATTTCTCTATTCTTGATGATGTTCATCTATCTCTAGTAACAGAGAGTTCCCTGGATATGGAGAGGGATGACCCAAATACAGTCGTGTTCCCTCTCCTGTCCATTGCGGAGGTTGGCGTTCGCTTTTCTCTACATCCATTTCTTAGGGCCGTCTTCCACCACTGGGATCTGATTCCCTCGCAACTCAATGTGAATTTCTTTCGAATCGTAATGGGAATTGTTGAATTGAACCGGCGCCTCAGGATCAACCTGGGCATTCCTGCGATTCGGCATTGCTACGCTTTAGCCAAATCCTCCGGTCGACTCAGCCGCTACTTTCTCAGGGCTAGAGATACCGACCATCACTTGGTAACCATGCTTGCCAGCTCTGGCAAACGAGTTGATGATGTAATGGTCAATGTTCGGGGCAACTGGGAATTCGGCGAAGGCGAAGATCGCCTGGACCCTATTCCCAGACGGAGGGGTGAACCAGGTTGCCGTGTGATTCCTTGTTTGTTGAACTTTCTTTTATTCAGCTTCTTCTCCAAATATAATCCTTCATTTTTGTAGGCAATAAGTTGAAGAGGGTTCTGACCTCGACTGACGATGCAGTACTTTCGGACATTAAGACTGCGCTAAAGTATTTTGGCCGTCCAAACGTACAGAAACAAGGCAGAGCCACCCATATTCTTCTGAGGTACGAGCCTACCTATACTACGTTCTCGGCTGCAGACAACATTCCGATCCTAACCGGCGAACAACACCATACGGCTCTTATCTTCCCCAGTTTCAAGTCCCTGAGACAGATTGGTCTCGAGACTCCTGATTTGGAGCAAGACTTAGAGCTGAAAGTCGAAGTGGTCGCCAAATCAACCAGGGAGTTCATTACCCAGGCTGAAGAGGTCGACGAAGCTTTGAAATCAGCGTTTGAAACTGCCGATCTTAACCAGCCTAACTTACCGTCTATTTCGGGTCGGGTAGAGTTTTCTATCAGAGACATTTTTATGGATTTGGGGGACCTGCCCAGTGATTTTTCTAAAGGCATGGCTGGGGAAAATCTCACGCAAATGGCAAGAAAGAGAAATGCCAAGTGAATGGCCGCTTGAAAGAAGGCAGAGGTCGCTCGCTCTAAGCCTGCCCCGGTTGAATCTTTACAACCCGTTACTGCGGAAGAAACGGCTCAAATCATTTTGGATGAGACAGAGAGGGAGGCCGAACAGCAAGTCACGGAAGAACTACTCGTTCATAAAGAACGGGGTGAAAAACATAATGCCAAGGGAGACGCAGGCTCGGAGGATAGTCTTGTTGGCAAAAGGCCTCGTTTAGAGGAATCCGACGTGGTTGTTCCTTTTGTTGTTCAACCAAAGATCAAAAACATGCCAATCTCTAATAACGCATCCGTCATAAAGGATCCGGCCGTAGCGCTGAGCTTGGCCGCCTCAGTTTCATTACCAGCTGATAAGGCCACCTTTCAAGAAGAGCCAGATTTGAAGCTTATAGCGTTCGCTGCCTAGTCTGCCCTTCTAGTATGTATACGATATTCTCTTTTCTGCTCGTTTGATTTTGTTTGCACACTATATTGCTTGATGTGATGATCCCGATTTGTTTTGCAGACGGCTGGAAAGATAGCCGAACTAGGCCGCCGACAGCATGATGCTGCCGAACGAATTGGCCGCTTAAAGTCTGAAGCTGAAGGTGAAAGGAGCAGGGCCGAGTTCAAGGCGATGAGGGCCGCTGTGGAAAATGTGCGAGCCGAAGTGGAAATGGAAAGGGCTTAGACTGTTGACCAGCTCAGATCCGAAGCCGAGGATAGGGCGAACGTGAGCGAGGAATCACTCGAGTTAGCCAAGGAGGCGCTTACCAAGGCAGAGGCTGAGTTAAAGGAGTTGAAGGCGGCCAAGGAAAAAGCCGAATCTGAAGTTTCTACAGCGCTTGAGGCTGGGAAGAACGCCGCCTTCAAGGAATATGTAGACGAAGTCCCAAATTCGAAAATCGGAGATTCAAACATGGGTGGCTCAAAGCCCTTGCTGCCGTTGGAGCTACATCGGCCTTGCCAATTCCATACGAGCAAGTGGACGTTGAGCCACTTGAGTCTGATCCCGAGGATTGATCTGGAAGACATTCTAGTTTTATTAAGTATATTTAATGTACATTTTTGGATTTCCATATGTAAAATGTCCGCTGCCAGAGCCCAATTTATGAATGAAAGTTTTATATGCTCTCAAGTTATTTTTCGTATTGTCTGTTATATGAGCGTATAGTTAGGAGAGTCAGCAGTTAGAACGAAGTGTCAAGCATATGTGAGACGGCAGACTTAACGGCTGATTAAAATTAGGGATCTAATTTAGTTAGAAACAAAATGAATTCAAGACTAGTGCTCAGATAAATCGATTCGTGGACCGGCTGTGGCACTCGAGCCATATAGATTGATGAATCTGCCCTTGCCCCAGCTGGTTCACGAATGTAGAACGCCGAATAAAACGTAATAAATTTTTCACGTAAGAATCGATTCGTGGAACGGCTGTGGCACTCGAGCCGTATATATTGATCTGATTTAGTCAGAAACAAAATGAATTCAAGACTAGTGCTCAGATAAATCGATTCGTGGAACGGCTGGGGCACTCGAGCCGTATAGATTGATGAATCTGCCCTTGCCCCAGATGGTTCACGAACGTAGAACGCCGAATAAAACATAATAAATTTTGCACGTAAGAATCGATTCGTGGAACGGCTGGGGCACTCGAGCCATATATATTGATCTGATTTAGTCAAACAAAATGAATTCAAGACTAGTGCTCAGATAAATCGATTCGTGGAATGGCTGGGGCACTCTAGCCGTATAGATTGATGAATCTGCCCTTGCCCCAGATGGTTCATGAACCGAGAACGCCGTATATCAGCGGTTGATGGGCCGATTGGGGTGATTGGGACTGGTACAGGACGGTACAGGATGGGCTATTGACGCTTCATTATTAATAAGGTAGCCTCGGAGATGCTTCCCTTGTAGGGAATAAATGGGCGTGTACTTCGTGAACGAGGGTCCTATTTATGTGCTAAATGAGCATCTCAGTCCCGCTCTTTTAGGAAGGCGAAACAAGTGAGAATGTCAAATAAGCTTTTCTTCAACAGCAGAGGTCAAGCGAAGACGCTAGCTGAGCTGGGAGGTGCCATGAATCGAAGCGGTGAACCTCACGCACGGACGGTAGGACGTCGAGGGGTCGGGAGAGACACCAATCTCCTCGACGTCGAAGTAGATCGCCTAGGAGGGATAGTCAGCCACAGCATAAGTCTCTTCAATCTCATCCTAGAAGGGAATCCGACGCAACTTCTCGCCCATTGAGTTTTGCAGTCTTTGTAGGTAACAGACCGATGACGAAGGCGGATTCCATCATTCGAGACCCAAATGTGGTGGTCAAGTTTGTTCGACAGATTTTTTCGCCTGAAGTTCAACAGTCGATGGTAGGCCGTTCGAACTTCGAAGTGTTTCGTGAAGGCGTTCACGGGGCGGTGAGGGGACTTTACACGGCTTATGAGATCGGTATGCGTCTTCGCGCCACTCGTCGGGACATAGAATAGAGAGACGAACGCATTCGGAAGTTAGAAGCTCGCGCCGAAAAGGCCGAGCGCGAGCTGAGGAAAAACAAGCTTGCATCGCCCCAATCAGCCGTCCCCCCCTAACCCGGTTGTCGCAGAGAGGGTTACTCAAAGGCTGATTAGTGATGCGATTGCCGATCGTAATACGGCGAGCATGTTTGCGATCGAGACTGCGAGAAACGTGGCCTATGAAAAGGGCTTTCATGACGGCCGACTGGTCGGAATTCAGAGGACCAAAGAGAAGCTCGCCGAAGAAGTTTGCTGATGTGAGAATCGTGGCTTTAAGCACGGTTGGATCAGGGCTTCTCAAGCCACGGAAGATCTTCGGGCGTCGGGAATTGATTTGGCACTACCACTCTACCAACGTAATCATTTTCCGTTTTCTGCTTTTGAAGTTGAGAAGAGTGAGGATGAGGACGACGTCGTATAAAAATACTATGTAATTATGTAATTGTTGCCTGATTGAATAAAACGTCCTATTTTAAATGTTTCATTATAATTTACATTCGGCACACACGTGTTTGCATATGTTTTCATTGTATAAACATTGTCTGGCTCAAGTGGTCATTTAATTCCGAACGGTTACGTGCCGGCTTGTCATGATCGCTCCGTCGATTAGGCTCCGAATTCGGAGACTTGTCTTGGTCGGCGTGATGCGTCAATGAGGCTCCGAATTCAGAGGCTTAATTGGCCCAAACGTGCCATGCTCCAGGGGCTTCGAATCCGAAAACTGTCATCCTATCTTTAATTGCCATAATTAGTCCATTTTAACTCAAAAAAGCCAAAAATTAGTACATGGAATGGCTATGGCCAACATTTATCGGCATTCGTCTTTTGGAGTTCAGTATTAATGATGTTGCTTTGGGGTCACCGCAAGGATTAAAAATAGATTGCCTCGGACTTTTCGCCCTAGTAATTTCACTTACTGTGTTTAGACTTGCTTTAAAATAACTTTGTTGCATGGGGCAGACAAATGAGAATGTCAAATGGAATTTTCTTCAACAGCAGAAGAGGTGCTCGAACCTTGGCCGAGCTTGACATTGCAATGAATCGCAGCAAGGAACCCACCCGTGCGAGGGGTGGGGCGTTCAAAGAACGGGAAGGACGTCGACCTGCAAGTCGTCGATGCAGATCACCCCGAAGGAAGGAAGAGGCCGACGTAGCGCCACAACCGTTGAATTTTACTATTTTCGTGGGGAATTCCTTTCTTGTTCTGGATCTTGGCCTTGACATTGTCTATGGTGTCAAGGCTCTCGACCTTGAGGATGATTGTTGCGTCGGTGTGACCATTATGGGTTCAAGCGCGGTCAGATCGAAGAATTTCGAGCTACGGACGCTCTCTGGGCTACGGGCATCAATCTGGCGCTGCCGCTGTACCTTCATGACCACTTTCCCTCTTTCACCTTCGAAATTTGAGAAGGGTGAGGATGAAGGTGACACCGTATGAAAGTAGACTTTATAATGCTCGAACGCGAATTGCGTTTTTGTAATTATTGTTTAATCGAATAAAATGTTTTATTTTAAAAGTTTGTATTTCATTGTGAATTTTTGTTAAGCATCTTATTTCGAGTGTTGGCACGTTTTGTTTCGTTTATGCCGTTGTGCCGGCTCGAGTTACATTTCCTTGCTCTGTGCACTAAAGGCGCTCTGAATTCAGAATGTTATTCGGCTTTTGGAAGCTTTATTGACCCAACAGCGTGATGCGCCGAGGGCGCTCCGAATCCGGAGACAGTTGGCCCAACGTCATGATGTGCCGAGGGGGCTCCGAATCCGAAGGCTTTACTTGGCCAATCGTGATATCCACGACGGGCGCTCCGAATTCGGAGGCTTTATTGGCCCAACGGTGTGACGCGGCGAGGGGGCTCCGAATCCGGAGGCTTTATGGGCCCAACGGCGACATACGCCGAGGGGGCTTCGAATCCGGAGGATTTACTTGGCCAATCGTGATATCCACGAAGGGCGCTCAGAATCTAGAGGCTTTATTGGCCCAACGGCATGACGCACCGAGGGGGCTCTGAATCCGGAGGCTTTACTTGGCCAATCGTGATATCCACGAAGGGCGCTCCAAATCCAGAGGCTTTATCGGCCCAACGGCGTCATGCGCCGAGGGGGCTCCGAATCCGGAGGCTTTACTTGGCCAATCATGAAATCCACGAAGGGCGTTCCGAATCCAGAGGCTTTATCGGCGCAACGACGTCATGGGCCGAGGGGGCTCCAAATCTGGAGGCTTTATCGACCCAATGGCGTCATATGCCGAGGGGGCTCCGAATCTGGAGGCTTTACTTGGCCAATCGTGATATCCACGAAGGGCGCTCCGAATCCAGAGACTTTATTTGGCCAATCATGATATCCACGAAGGGCGCTCCGAATCCGGAGGCTTTATTTGCCCAACGGCGTCATGTACCGAAGGGGCTTCGAATTCAGAGGCTTTATTTACCCAATCGTGATATCCATGAAGGGCGCTCCGAATCCGGAGACTTTATCAGCCCAACGGCGTCATGCGCTGAGGGGGCTCTGAATCTGAAGGCTTTATTTGGCCAATCGTGATATCCACGAAGGGCGCTCTGAATCCGGAGCTTTATTGGCCCAACGACGTCATGCGCCGAGGGGGCTCCGAATCCGGAGGCTTTATCGGTCCAACGGCGTCATGCGCCGAGGGGGCTCCGAATTCAGAGGCTTTACTTGACCAATCGTGATATCCACGAAGGGCGCTCCGAATCCGAAGGCTTTATTGGCCCGACAGTGTCATGCACCGAGGGGGCTGTTTGGTTGGAATGCCCTTTTTAATTAGATTTTGTAGAGGATGGGATTATATCTGCCCAACACGAATCCTTGCATTTATAAAGGCGGAATATGTACATGGAGAATCATTTTAAAACTGAGATCATTCCCCACAAGTCGGGTTTAATGACAATTCTCGAGTTCCAAGGCTGTAACGTGTTTCTGGGCCGATATGGAATCCTTCCGATGATGACCGTGTTAGTCGAGGACGTTTCGATTTAGTATTTCGGAGGGGGACAGAATACTGGTGCAGAGTGCTGGGAACCACGGATTTGCTCGATACCGTGTTGGGTAGGAAAGCGCAGCAACTGATGGTAGGTGCTAGGCACGGCTTGGATAGCATGCAACCAAGTTCGCCCCATGATGATATTATATGGCGATGGGAGATTGACGACCAAGAATTCTACATCCATCATTCGGGAGCTGGCTCAAACAGGTAGTGTGATCTTCTCCAACGGATACTCTAGATTCGCATTGAAGCCAAACAATGGATGGGGAGCCGGAGACAGGTCTAATTAATTGAAATCGAGTTTGACGAAGGTTTCGTAATACATAACCTCTGAAGTGCTTCCTTGGTCTATGAAGACGCGTTCAACGATGAATCGATTTATGTGTAGCTCAATGACCAATGGATCACTATGGGAGAGTGTTACGCCGATAAGATCGGAATCGTTGAAGATAATACTTGGAGCTTCGTGGGGCTGCTTCGATGGTGTGCGCTGCTCCTAGGGAGATGAATGGATTGCATGCACGGTATGTGGCGTTGGAAGACTGGATATCATATGTATAACGTCGAGGGGAGGTGACTCCTGCCGAAGGACGACAGTATTGATTGTGCTTTTCCAGACGTGTTGCTGGAGCCGACCATCTTGGACCAATTCCTCAAGGTGGTCTTTCAAGGCATAGCAGCTGTCCGTATCATGACTGTGATCTTTGTGATATTCACAATGTCTGTCCCGCCTTCTCGTGTCAGGAGGTCCCACTATCTTGGACGGCCATTTGAAGAATAGAAGATGTTGGATCTTGGGCATAATTGAGTTGATTGGCTCTGACAGCTCCGTATATTTCTTGTCGGAGAGCTTTGCGCTCCTGCTATCGACCTGCAGTTGCTCATTGGCTTGGTGTGTGCATCGATCGCTGGATCGGTGAGAATCCCGTCTCTTGTCTCATTTAGCCCGCTGTCATGGTTCAGGGCTTTGAGATGGTGCGAACTTATTGGCTGAGCGATTTCAGGAGGGGCCGTTTTGTTGACCACGTGTCCGGCTTCAAGCCGCAAGGCGTCGTCTTCCACTTTGCAGTATTCCTCCACTTTCTTCATCAACTCCCAATTTGTTTTGGGGGGTCTTCTAGTCAAGGAACTGCGGAGGGCACTATTTGGGTGTAGTCCCATTTTGAAGGCAGTGATGGCCATGGAGTCGTTGCAAGAGTCATTGACAAGGTTAAAGCATTCCTAATATCGCATCGAATAAGCTCTTAGTGTTTCTCCTGGCAGGATTTGCATTGCCCAGAGGGAGTTAGCTTGCTTTGGCTAGACTTCATTGGTAATGAATCTGGCCCTGAAGGATTTCTATAGTTGGTAGAAGGTTTTGATCGAAGCCAGCTCCAGTTTATAATACCACCGGACCGCCAACAGTCCCAAACTGCTGGGAAATATTCGGCACATGAGGGCCTCGTCGTCTGCATGCAATGTCATGGCCTGCTTGTAGTGGCGGATGTGGTCGGTGGGGTTTGATTTGCCGTCGTACAGGGTGAACGACGGTGCTTTAAATTTCTTTGGTAGCTCAGCCTTTGCGATCCGTCGTACGAAAGGGTCGTGTTGGTCTTCGTCCGAACTTTTCCTTCTTCGCTTCTGCATTGTACAGGGACTTTCTTCGGAAGAACTGGGGGTTTCATGTCGTCCCTTCTTCCTGGGCTCCGGGGATAAGGAGTCGGAGTCGCTATCAGTGTCTTGTCGTGCTCGAGATTGTCGACCACCTGCCTTCGAAGAAAGTTTTGGATTTAGGTGCGCAGCTTGTTTGGACTTCGCCATTTCTAAGGCCAAATCTTCACGTAGACGTTCGTTCTCAGCGATCATGTTCTCCAGCCTCTGTTCATTTTGCTTTGCTTATTCTATGATCGCCTGCATTGTCTCGTGCTCTAAAATCGAGGGTGAGGCGAAATTCAAGGCATGTTGTGCGGTGATAGTTTCTGGTCCAAGCAAGTTTGTTGGAGTAGTTTCATCGTGAGGTATAGGGTCGACAGTGACTGTCGGAGGATCTTCCGTCACGCTCGCCATGAATGTGCTTGAGTATTCCCATAGACGGCGCCAATTGTGGGGAAGTGGTTTTTGGAAATACTCTTCTGATCCTAGGGGACGCTCGTGATCCACCGATAGGCACTTGAAAGGAAGTAAACACTCCGGTCGGGGGTGCCGGAATTAGCACTCCGACGGACAAGTCAGTCTCTCGTTCTAGATTACTTGTATTCTAAGTTAAACACCACAATTGTCACATACCTTTCTCAGTCTGCTATTCCTTTATTTATACTCGTTCCCTGGGCCTCGGGGCCTAGTCCACTTTTCGCTCATTATGTTCGTATTTACTCGGCTTCATAGCTCAGTACTTATTCGGCCCATCTACCCTTTATATTTGGCATCCTGATGGTTCTAGATAGAGCCGGGTAATACCTGTCTGTTGAAGTATGCCTCCTTTAGAATTCGGCTCCCACAAAAGGTCTTGACTACTTTGACACATACTCATCAATTATTACAATAACATCCATTAGAATGCTAATTGCCATTGCATCTTTGAACAATCTAGAAATTCATCAAATGGATGTGAAAACAGCTTTCTTAAATAGTGAGTTAAATGAAGAAATTTACATAGAACAAACAGAAGAATTTTCTATTCCAGGAAAAGAAGAGAAAGTATGTAAATTGGTTAAATCATTATATAGTTTAAAACAAGCGCTAAAGCAATAGTATGAGAAATTTGACAAGGCAATGTTGTTAAATGGATTTAAAATTAATGAATGTGACAAATGTGTTTATATTAAAAACACAAACAACGGTTATGTTATAATATGTCTTTATGTGGATAATATGCTTATCATAGGTAATAATAATGACATGATTAAAACTATCAAGAAAATGTTGAATAAACATTTTGACATGAAGGACATAGGGATTGCTGATGTTATTCTTGGTATTAAAATTACCAAAACATTATAAGGTTATGCTTTGACAATCACATTACATTGAGAAAATACTTGACAAATTTAGCAAAGATGATGATCATCTTGCTAGAACACCTGTGGATGTTAGTTTATTTCTTTCTAAAAATGTACACGAAATTATTTCTCAATTAGAGTATGCCAAAATTATTGGAAGCTAAATGTACTTGATGAACTGCACTCTCCCAAATATAGCTTATGCAATAAGTAATTAAGTAGATATACAAGTCATCTAGGAGTATAGACGTGCCTGAATGTCACGGGCTTCGCGCGCGAATTGGCGCGAAATCTGTTTTGTTCTTTAGGCTACTGCAGTTCGGACTCAATGTCACGGTTCTGAATCTAATCTCGCAAAGTGCAATGTGAGACCGATAAATCACCAAAGAGTCCAAATTCGGCAAATCGTTTTGGAAAACTGATTTTTATAAAGAAGTGCTAAACATGAACTGCTTTCCCAGATACAGAGTCGCCACCTAAATATTTTATTTTGGAGGAATTTAGGAAACCCTGACTCGTGCCTAAGGCCACGTGTCCGTCATTACCAAAGTACCTCGGCTCGGGAACTTGGGTACGAGAGGGGAAGGTCATGCAATGAGCACCCCCGCTCGTCCGATCAAAGATCGGCCTTTACTAACATGATATCTTTTTTTTTGAAAACACATATATTCTTATTTTGGTTTATTAGCTAGCTTAGTACGTGATGTGTACAGCATACAAGTATAGACTAGATCGCCTAAGTTGGAACAAAATATCTCATGTTTATTTGAAAATGATTTGAAGGTGCTACTCGTAAGTAGGCTAAGACGTGGATTTGCCACCCTCAAGTGGGCTAAGAAAAACATGATTTTGCCACTCTCATATGGGCTTAAAACTCACATTTCGATGAATTGTTCCAATTCAAGTAATCCAACCTTCACCCATAGGCATTCAGGCAGTTATATCATTTAAGCACATAGCCTCATGGCAAGCATGCTATCATGGCAATACTTACACGCATGCAGGGATGCTAAAGCATAAACACTTACCTAGTACTCCGAGCCAAAACAATAGCTAGTTAGTAATCAATGCATGATCCTATCTATGTTAAGACGGCTAATGCAACACATGCAAAATGCAACTAGAAATAGGCTCGGCTATTCTAAGATGGCATGTGAGATGCAACTTGATAATCATGTATTCAAGTAGGAATTGAAATACAATGCAGTTTGTATGATGCGTCGAGCCCAGTGCATGCAATACAGATGAATGGATGCAAACATGCGAGCATAGGAATGCTAATTAAAATATGACCTAGAACTAACCATCGTAAGCGGCTAAGTAAAAGGGAGAAAGACGTGGGGTTGGAAGACATTCACACACTCACGCACACTTATTACAAAACTCGCCCTCTTGACGAAGGGTTCAAATAAATAATACAAACCAACTAATTAATCAACTACCCTAGCTAATTAATTATTACAAAAATCTTAACTAATTAAACAAATTAATTAAGTTACAAAACAGTTAAAACGGCCTCGAGAAGAGGGACACATGCATGCTCGGTCGGCTTCGCTCGGAAATCTGTTGCCATGCCTCATGTTGCCTCTGTTTGCCCAGTTCTGCACCTCTAAAAACTGTGAAAATCTCTTTGATGCTTCTGAATCACCTAATGGACATGCTGAGAGGCCATCGGCCAAGGAAAAAGGATCATCGACTACTTTTTAGTTCATCGGCCAAATATTGTTAGACGATCGGCACTGAAGATAGCCGATCGGCCATCTTATCCTGCAGATTGCTTCTTTTGCTGCAGCAGAGGACAAACAAGGGCATGGCAATACATTTGCAAGGTAATGTTCTGAAACTACACCCCTTATCATGTTTGGAACTCTAAGGAGTGTAGTGCTCGACTCTCGAGCCATCAATCACGTATTTCGATGCATGATGGCCAAAGAGGCCGAATTGTACAAATCAATATGGAATGAATGCACAAAAAACACATGAATGCCTCACACTCTATCATGTTGGATCAAGAGTATCGGTGACCGAGGATTGAGGCACATTTCGTCACTTCAAGTACGATACGTTTCTCAATCCTCGTGTTTGGTTTTACACCCCAAACCAAACACAATGCAATGCATGCAACATGGAAAAGCTATGCAATGCAACATAAGCATGCTAAATGCAATATGACTCAAACATGCACACAAGGCTAAGGTAACAAGCATGCCAAATGTAATGCAACCTAAACATGTAAACAACATGGCATGCAACAAGTATGCAACAATGTTATGTAATGCAACTAGCATGCAACAACATGCAATGCAACAAGCATGCAACAACATGCAAAATGGACTTAAACTAAAATGGACAGATCTCAATCATGCCCAAATCAGTGGCCAAAATGCGATGAAAATAAAGACAAAAGCACATACAAACATGCATACACTTCGGTTCACAAGCAAGGCATGAAGATACAAACTCTTAAGAACACTTAAAGAGTGAGAAGTGTGGACATGTGACAAGCATTATAAGCTCTGAAATCATGCATGGAATGGTACCAAACCACTCACCTAACATAAGGATAGCATACAAGAAAGCTCAAAGTGTGAAACCAACAAAGGGACTTAAACCATGGCCATGCAAGGAAAGCCCCAAAGGGCCAAGGGCACCCAAAACAGTCCCAAGGTAGGTCAATACAAGACCAAAAACAAGCTTGAACCTAGCCAACACAAGCTAGAACAAAAGTCCGAAAGGCAAGAGGCATGCAAGGCTATAAAAGAGTGTTACACTACACCTATTACAACCAAACATGGCATGACTTAACCAATGAAAAACAGAGTTATGCCATGTCAAAATAAGCCCAAAAACCCATTGAGATGGCATCCCAAAGGCCTAAGCATGGAGGCGTGCACAATGATCCATTCATGAGGCATAAAACATCAACTCTTTAAAGCATTAAAGGAGTGACAAGTGCAAGTGTATGACCACCCTATATGGACTGAAATCACATATGAAATGATGCCAAATCATGAAAATGGTCCTAGTAATGCATGCTAATGACTTGGACACTCAAAGCTAACAAGTTAGATTGAACCATGGCTATACAAAACAATGCATGCATGACCAAGACAATGCAAATCAGAGCTAGAGCATGGTAAAACATGACTAAAAGCTTCTTTGAGTTGAGCCAAAATATGCAAGAATGATGGTCCAAATGCAAGATGCATGTTAAGGCAAATAAGAGGATTGCAAGACAAGTGCATGATACATGTAAGAGGCTATCAAACCAACCTTAGATAGAGGTATGGCATGGCAAAATAACACCAAATACTTGCTGAAATGAAGCCAAAACATGCTAAGCAAATATGCTACTAATATGAGCCATTTATACTAGCAATCAAGACACAAGGAGAGGGGGGTGTCCCTCTCCTATCCAAGACTCCAAAAACACTTCTCCACCACTGAAAATCCTCTAGATTTCAGTGGTGAGAAGGTCAAAATAAGATGGTTCCAAAGCTTAAAAGGGAAGGCACAAAACTAGGCCAAACAAGGCCTAAGAGGGGGTAGACAACCCCCAACCAAAAAGTAACCTTAAACAATCATTTCAAGTACACAAAATCAAAACTTTTTTCAGTTTAGAGTTAAGCTTAAAATAATATGCAAGTAGGTCTAAAAGCTTAAGCAAGAATAGAGGATTAAAAGGTTAGTTGCTCACCCTTGAAGAACACCTTTAAGAACACTACTCCAGCAACTTTTCTAAGCTTAAACCACTCCAAGAACTCCAAAACCAACTCCCTAGTACCTCAGCAATAAAAGGATGGTGTGTTGCTAGGTGTTTGTGTGCAATAATATGAAGAAATCACACTTTTGGGCACAAACAAGAGCAAAGGGAGAGAGAGAGAGGTAAAATATATATAGAGAGAGATATAGAACTTCTATATGCAATTTTCAGAACCTTTGGAAAGGGAGGGGAGGCTCCATTCTTATAGAATTTCAATCATCAAGCTTGTTCAACAAGCTTGAGTCTTGAAACAAATCCTTCCACCTGTATGGAGGATGGGAATTGTGCCCACCAGCTGTCAGAAAATATTTGCAAAAAGCAGGTGGAAAGGTCTCGGCTCAAAAATCTGGTCGATCGACCAAAAATAGTGCCGATCGACCAAAATGAGTGTCGATCGGCCAACACTCTTGGCCGATGGCAAGGAAACAAGGCCAATTGCATCATGCCTTAGCCGATGGGTTATGGGGAAGGCCAACAAGCCACCCTCTTCCCTTAGAAGCAAAACCACAAGTCCTTGGTCCACAACCAAGCACAAAACAAACAAGTTGAGAGGTCCTAAGGTAAGGCGCGCAGCTGAGACCATCGGGAACTCAAAACGAACACGAGCATGGATGATCACCGAGTGTTCAAACGATGATGTCCAAGTCTTGAGGACGGTCAAAAATGGGGTGTCTACAGTTGCCCCTCTTTGACAGAACTCGAAATTCATAAGATGACAGGAGTGAATGTCAAAGTCCAGAGACGACCCATTTTTGACAAGGCCGAAGACTCAAACAAGCATACAAGATAACGAAGATATACACCCGCAGGCGGGGACAAGATGCAAAGGACATGCATGATGCCGAACACAACTTAAGATCATGCAAAGAGAGCTGTAATGAAGCATAACATGCAATAGTTTAAGCAGGCGAATAAGAATCAAACTACATTTCATGTAGAAAGGTCGTAAGAAGAAAAAAAATGCAATTCTCACTGCGTCTTACGCAGAGAAGTCTAAAAGCGACTACCGAGGACACCCAGAGTCTCAAACACAATACCCCTTAACGTAGCACACGCAAGAGAGGAAAGGAGTAACAATTCTCAGCATATCACACGCAAGAGAAGAGAAACAATTCTCAGCGTATCGCACACAAGAGAAGGGAAGCAATTCTCAGCGTATCACATGCAAGAGAAGAGAAACAATTCTCAGCGTATCGCACGCAAGAGAAGGGAAGCAATTCTCAGCGTATCACACGCAAGAGAAGGGAAGCATTTCTCAGCGTATCGCACGCAAGAGAAGGGAAGCAATTCTCAACGTATCACACGCAAGAGAAATGAAGCAATTCTCAGCGTATTGCATGTAAGAGAAGGGAAAAAATTCTTAGTGTATCACACGCAAGAGAAGGGAAACAATTCTCAGCGTATTGCACGCAAGAGAAGGGAAACAATTCTCAGCGTATCACACGCAAGAGAAATGAAGCAATTCTCAGCGTATCACACGCAAGAGAAGGGGAGCAATTCTCAGCGTATCACACGCAAGAGAAGGGAAGCAATTCTCAGCGTATCACACGCAAGAGAAGGGAAGCAAATTCTCAGCGTATCGCACGCAAGAGAAGGGAAGCAATTCTTAGCGTATCACACGCAAGAAAAGGGAAGGAGCAGCACTCAATGTATCACACCGAGCGCGCCAAGGTATTTTTGACTAAAACAAAACGAACCCAAAGGACCGGAAAGGTCTTACCTGGAATTCTTCTAAATGAACCGTACATACAGTGCCGTCTGGTTGCACCAGCCTCAAATGAACCGTACATACAGTATCGTGCCCTGCATAAGAAAGAAACTCAATAGGTACAATATAGTAACAACACGTATCCAACGTCATGTCAAGATACAATTCCAATATGAAATAAACGCGTGTATATGCAATGCGAGCGAAAAGATACGTAGCAACGCGAGTGAAAAGTGCATAACAACGCACGTGAAAAGTGCATAACAATGCAACGAGTAGTGATGTATATTCCATGTGATATTATGGTGCACATTCTATGCGAGAGGGAGAAATGCACATTCTATGCAAAACAACAACAAAGATGTATGCTCAATGCAGCATGTATACCCTATGCGATGTAATTGTAGATACATATCCGACACAACATGCACATGTTAGGCGAACGTGATGGTGCTTATTCTAAGCGACAATGCAACACGACATAGAGATGTCATATTCAATGTAAGCATGGTAAATGCATGTTATCCATAATATTGAGATGCAACTTCAAAGCAAGGCGAGGCATGCTCAATGCAAGAATGAGAAGATGTATAACAAGCGCACCTATTATAAACACGACAAAACTTTGTAATGCAACACATTCAAAACAATTCTCGAGCAATTCTTAAATCTTGCAATATACAAAAGGATCGAAAAATGATACACCTCGTACGTATCGAGTGCCGCACACGGAAGACACAATTCGAGGTCAACACGAAGGCCAGTCAAGCTTCAAAAGTGTACTTTCTTGCATTATCTTGGGAGATAAAGGTACTAATCAACAAAACTGACACAAATAAGGGCATTGGAGGTGCATCGACCACAAGGGGAAGTCATCGGCCATCCATCGGCCACAAAATGAGCTCATCGGCCAAAAATTTATCCGATCAGCTAACAATTTGGCCGATCGGCCAAAAATGGCAATTTCGGGGCAGTTTTGTCCATTTACCTCAGGTCTTTAAATATAGGGCCTCAAACCCTATTTCCTCACTTCCTCAAGCTCGAAATCATTTCCCTACCTCTCTAGGTCATTTTTCTCGCTTCGATCCTTGTCTTTCCTTTGTTTTTGAGCCTCCCGCATCGTTCGATTTGTGAAACCCTCTTCGTTTCAAACACTTTGAACCGAACGAAACGCAATTTCGATGTCCCCTTCTCAATTTCCTTTGTTTCTCCTGAGTTTACCTCAATCTTCGTGCATTTTCCCACACTCCGACCTTTTCTCCCATTTTTCACCCCTCGGGGTTGACTTTTGGGTTGACTTTTTGCATTTTCACCCATTTTCCATACCCTCGGTCATTTTTGCACCCTTTTCGAGATGGCAGACGACATTCCACAGAGTGGGACTCCCTCAGGGATGGACACGGACCCTGAGGTTGATCTCCTACCGCTGAGTGTTCGACCATTTGACCCGGCGACATACCGGCCGGTGATACACATACTGCCTCCTGATAGCATCCGCCAGTTCAGGAGCTTCGCGTAAGGCGCTCCAGAGGACCTCCTGTTGCGCGAGCCGGAGTCGCATCTATCCTTTGGTGCTGCTGAGGTATACTCTTCCACTCTTTTACTTTTTGCAATGTAGATCGCATGCCTCAAATAGCCAACACTGTTTTTTAACTGAATAACCCAAACACACTGATACATCACGTGCTTAGTTCACCATGAGCACACCCACACGCGATATTTGTTTAAACTTGAACACATGCACACACACTGCATTTTCATCAATTCTGAACGCATTCAAACACTGTATTTCTAACACTGCTTTGCACTTGTTTGTCTTTGAACACAGGGAGATTCCCATGCCTTTTGGGGGAATGGGAACACCATTGCCCAAGGTTGGTATATGGAGCTGCCCGATGCAGTCCGCCACATTGTTGATCAGGCCAGCTTCGGCGTCTTCTGCATGGGATTCTCGTGCCTCACTGCGAGTAGGCCCCTTCTTGGCGCGCTGGTGGAGAGGTGATGGGACACCACCGATTCCTTCCACCTTTCCGCAGCAGGGGAGATGACGATGACTTTCTTTGACTTCTCCATGCTCTCCGACATCGGAGTGGGGGTGATTCGATTCCCTTTGATGCTGATATGGATGAGTGGGATGCTGCCCAGATGTTCTTGCTCGGCGCTCGGCCACCTCTCTCCCGGCCAGGTTTCGTGAGATATTCTTGGTTCGAGGACCATTTCAGAGTGCAGGCGCCCACGACCCGTGAGGAGGTGGAGTAGTACGCTCGAGGCTTCATTATGTTTTTGCTGGGGACTACCCTTTTCGCCGATCGGGTGAACACTGTTGCCCTCTACCTGCTGAGTGCATTGGTGGACGTGACGTAGATCCGCCGCTATGACTGGGGTGGTGTAGGCTTGGCCACACTTTACGGATACATGAGCTCATCGTCTCGCTGCAGCGGACATTTGCTCGGAGGTTACTGGCGAGCCTGGGAGGTATATTTTCCCTTTTTGTCTCTACAGTTCTGCTCTAGATTATCTGTACACCACACACACTACACACACGCAATCTACTTTACACTGGTTGCAGCGGACATTTACTCGGAGGCTACTGGCGAGCATGAGAGGTATATTTTCCCTTTTTGTCTCTACAGTTCTGCTCTAGATTATCTGTACACCACACACACTACACATACGCAATCTACTTTACACTAGTTGTACACTGCACACACTGCACAATATACTTCACATGCTGTACAATACAGTGCACACACTGCACAATATTCTGCACACACTGCACATGATTCTGATTTCTGCTTTATTTGCATACTGCCTTATTGATAAGCATACTCATTCTTACCCTGTTACATTCTGTAGTTGTGGGTGTATGCTTACTTTCCTAGGCTTGCTCCAGAGCCAGAGGTGGAGATACCTCTCGCCGTTCCATTTTCTCAGCGATTCGATGTGAGGTGCAAGCGGAGACCGCGGGAGTCCTTCTTGTTCTTCCGCAGATACTTCGACACCATCACCGCAGCTGAGGTATGCCAAACATCACAGTTTATTTGAGCTTTACTTTGCATTGTAGTTTCAATAGCAGATAACCAACTGTATATCATTTGCAGATCACTTAGCAGCCCTGGGCTCCGTTGCCTGACATAGTTCGGAAGCAGTATGCAGGTGCTCGAGAGACTGCCCAATTCAGGGTCCTGCTGGAGGGACCAGTCTGTCAGGCTTGGTACCTAGGGGAGCGCTTCTTGCGGCAGACCCTCGGCTTACCAGCGTAGGTAGTCCCAACGCCACCTCCTTTGCATATGAGGCACACCGTGAGATACACCCCGTAGGAGATGATCGATTACACGATCGGTTGGGATTCTGACTTCTTCAGAGAGGTGGGTGACTACACCGACTTCATTCAGACACATCTCTTGCAACCTCTAGCCAGTATTCGCCAAGATGAGAAGGAGAGGCCTGCAGTGCCAGCAGGGGGAGCAAGAGCACAAAGGGAGACTCAAGCCTGTGACCGGAGTGGGTCCCGGAGGGGACGTGGAGTGGAATGGCCCGAGCTGCCCACTACCATGACATGCCGAGAACAGGGTGGGGAGACCTATCAGATACCCATCACTCCTCCTCCAGCTGATCATGAGCTCGTTGGAGTTCGCGGCTCAACCCCGGTATGTACCATACTTTGCATTTTGTACAGTCATTTCATTTCATTTGATATTCCGCAGAATACTAATGACTTCAACTCTTTTGCAGGCTTCGATTGAGTACACTGGACAGTCTTTGGAGCTGACAGCTTCAGTGATGGGGATGCTTTAGAGGAGTATTGACCTGCTGACCATCTACGGTATCTCGGTGAGTTCTTTCAACCTCAGTTTTAAAACCTTGCACATCTGTTCCATACTGACCTGATATACCACATTGTCAATACGGTACTTGACACAGCATTCACGGCACTGATACACTATAATCACACACTGGCCACGGCCTTCATACACTATACTCATACACTGCTCACGGTATTCATACACTGTATTCATACGCTGCATTCGGTATTCGTACTCGACTTCGCGTAGTATAATTGATGCATTTGCTAACTGTTCTTTTCAGGCTCCATTCCAGATACTGGCTGCAGGGGGTGCTCCAGCAGGACCAGCTGCACCTGCCCGAGGAGCAGGGAGAGTAGGGCGAGGGATTACAGTACGCCACCGCAGCAGAGCCGGACGTACTCACTTTGGGAGTAGCTTGCAAGCACCTGTCCCAGACGATGACGAGTCCGATGCGGAGGCAGAGTTGTCTCAGGACGAGATTGGAGATGGCTCGGACTCGGGTTCAGAGGGCGGAGTTGGCGGTGACGATCCTGGACCTTCGTCCAGGAAGAGGACGAGGACAGACTCCCATACTTGAGGGGACCAACACTGATCCAGACATTTTGTTGTTTTTTCTTTTCTTTTTTGCTTTATTTTTCTTTTTACTAGTAGTTTTGCACATTGTACTGCCTCAGGTAGGTTTTATTTTCTTCAAAACTATGTACTTTTGCAAAAGATGATATAATGAAATGAAACAGCTGTTTTGTTCAAAAAGTGTTGCATTTGTACATTCTATGCATCGCATCGCGTCAAATTACATAATTAATGTAATTAAGATTGAACTTTTGTTTTGAAAACTAAACACTCGAATTGCATTAATCAGGTAGTGAGCCAACTAACAACAAAACAACTCGATAAGCAAAACAAAGACTTAAAGAATGCAAAGTACAACTCGATAAGCAAAAGTACAACAACTCGATAAACAAATTGCAGTAACACAGGCGCAACTTCGCAAAATCATCATCGGAAGGCATTGGAAGTGGTACCAATCACAAGTTCTCAGCATATTCAACATATATACAGCTTAGAGAACAAGAGAAAAGGCCATCGGCCGAATTGAGAGGCCATCGGCCACAAGAAATAGCCATCGGCCAACATTACTAGCCGATCGGCCAAAAAAGATGGTCGGTAGGCACTCTTTTTGGCCGATCGGCCAAAAATTGCAAGCACCTCCAGATTGCTGACACCTGTCTTCCACTCAACACCTTATCTTCTACAAAAGCTTCAGCTTCGTAGTTTTCTCCACTTCAGCTCAGTTTTTGCACCAAATGGAAGAGTTTCTTGTCCAAAATCTCACAAATTGGATCGCCAACTTGGATGGCTCGGAAAGCTGAATTTTCGGGACTTCGGCATAAATGCACTATTCACGTTGAGTCGCACCCCGCTGCGTTTTCCGTTCCTTCATGCCGCGACAAGGTTTTGGAATCCAGTGACACACGTCTTTAGCTTTGGCGGACAAGAGATGTGCCCTACTTTTGAGGATTTCCAAGCTTTGATGGAATCCGAGCGCGATGAAGAAATCTTGCCTCAGTTCCGACTCGGCTCGGCTACTTCCAAGCATTAGAACAGATGTGCGGCCTTACTTTGCATGATGCTCGGTCATTGATTCATGGCAGGGAGCTGGACATTCTGAGCTTGATTCGTCGATTTTCTAATGCCGGTGACCGCAGCAATCATCATTGGCAGGGTTATCGGCGACATACGCTTTGCTTGTGCATGTTGTCTCATTTCTTGCTTGCCCCAAGCTCCGGTGGGTTTAGCACTCGTTTGATTGAGGTCACTGAGGGCTTGAAAGAGGGCAAAAGCTGCATCGCCATGACACTAGCCGAGACATTGATGGGTTTAGACGCTTTTCATCGCCGGGAGACGACTAGATTTGCAGGGAGTCCACTACTACTACAGGTAATGTTTCCCACCCCATCTCACATATATTTCTTACATCACTCGGCCCTCAGGCTCGATTTTTCTCTCAAAACCCTTTTCTCACTTTTTCTCTCAACATACACCTCTTTATTCTTTAATCTCTCATTTTTCATCCCTTCCCAGATATGGTTGATGGACAAGTTGAGAGTGATGGACTCATGCCCAGCATATTTAGCTCGCAGCTATTTCTTCCGACGACGTCTAGTCGATGCCCCTGATGAGGGATGGTGGTGCAACTGGATATGCAGTTTGTCTGCTCTCGACATTGTTTGGCGCTGCCCCTGGCTCAATTTACCGGCAATGAGCTACAGCATGACCCACCAGCCCGGGATTCAGTTGATTGGCCTGACACACTGTGTCTTTTACTTCCCGTTCTAATTCTGGCGCCAGTTCAGATATGATCAGACTTGCCCAGAAGAGGGGATTGAGTATCCCACTGTATTTCCTGTCCGAGGCGCACAGCTAGCTCGGTATGCCACAACATGAAGGACGAGAGAGCTTCTGGCCCCCGCTCCCACTTTCAGTTGCACCCTCTCTGATGAGTGCACAACTTGGCTTGATGAGGAGGTGCAGATCGGGCCCACTTTGGCATCAGAGGCTTCCACAAGCTTGGGGAGAGGATGCAGGAACACCTGACTATACCCCGGATTTATTTGCTTTAACCAAAACTTTCAAGTTTTCTTTATGAATGTAATAAAAGCAACTTCAATTTGTATTCAAAAGTAGGAGAACTCTGTATTGAAATCAAAGTAATTGAAGGTTGTGGGTACTGAAAATTTTTCGTTTGGTCCAAAAATAGTCTAAGTCATAAAAAGATTAATTTGAGCAAAATCAACTTTTATTAAAACTTTTCAAAGCCATTTTCGATACGGATCACAACTGGACACGCCCGAGATCTATCACTGAGATGTACAACCCCGGATCCCAGCAACTGGAAAGTTGGCCCTAGTTTGAATAGCACTGCATCTGGAGATCACAACCGAGCTCTTAAATGTAGAATAGACAAAGATGACCAACAATGATCACACGAACAAAGTTGATCGGGGAAGTGTTTATGGCTGGACTTCAGGATGAAGTTGCCTACGTATCCCAAAGATGGGAATCAAGCCTTACGTAGTTCGGCTTGGGTTCACTCATGTATTAACACTCTCCTTTTGCGCTCTAACTTTTGCCAAGGTCGCCATTTCTGGGTTTTCAACCTCGTGAGCTCAGTTTTTATCATTTCAAATTTTTTATGCTCTAACTTTTGCCTAGGTCGCCCTTTTGGGTTTTTGGCCTAGCGAGCCACTCAAGGAAAATATTTCTTCAACTTGTCCATGTTGATCGGTTAGGAGAACTCTAGGCCATCTAGGTCTATCAGAACGACAGCTCTACCTGACCAGATAGACTTGATGATGTAAGGACCAGTCCAATTGGGTTTGAACTTGCCCCTAGGGTTGTGGATGGGAGCTTGGTTGTCTTTGAGCACCAAATCTCCTTCTTTCAAATTCTTGGACGTAACCTTCTTGTTGAAAGCCCTGGCAATTCGTCGTTGATAACCCTGAACATGGTACAGTGCTTTCAGCCTTCTTTCATCAAACAGCATGAGTTCTTCGAACCTGCTTTGCTGCCAATCTGCCTCAGCTATCTGACACTCAGCCAGTACTCGTAATAACGAAACCTCAATTTCGATAGGCAGAACGACCTCCATCCCATAGACCAAGGAATATGGAGTCGCCCCAGTAAAAGTTTGAATTGAAGTGCGGTAGCCCCACAAAGCAAACGGCAGCTTATCTGGCTAGTCCCGGTAGGTTTTCACCATCTTCTGCAGAATACGCTTGATGTTCTTGTTGGCGGCCTCAACAGCGCCGTTGGTTTGCGGCCGATATGTAGATGACTTGTGAAAAGCCACATTGTATTTCTCCAACAAGTCAATCACTTCCTTCTTGAAATGGGAACCATTATTTGAAATAATCTCGTTCAGGACCCCGTAGCGACAGATGATGTTGTTCTTGATGAACTTTGCAATGTGCGATGCCTTCAACACCGCATAAGACTGGGCCTCAACCCACTTTGTAAAATAGTCTATCGTGACTAGAATGAACTCATGCCCATTGGACCCCTTCGGAGTGACAACCCCGATCACATCAATCCCCCAGATTGAAAACGGCCATGGTGAAGTCATGTTGTACAGCTTCGACGGCGGAATGTTCATGGGGTTTGCATGGATTTGGCATTTGTGGTATCGCCGGACAAAGCCTATACAATCCTCCTCCATGGTGGACCAATAATAACCTTGTCTGAGAATTTTTCGTGCTAGCATCACCCCGTTCATGTGCGCTCCTCACTCTCCTCCATGGATGACCTCCATCAAGCACTTGGATTCTTCAGCATCAACACACAGTTTATGCATCCCGAGATGACCTCTCTTGTACAGTTTACCCCCGCAGACGATGAACTGAACAGCCATTCTTCGAATTGCCCTTTTGTCCTTGGCATTTGCCCCTGGTGGATACGCCTCTTTTTCCAAGAAGTTCCAGACATCGTAATACCAGGGATTCTCATCTTGTACTTCATCTATGGTGGCAATCAGCTCGTAGGCCGGTGCAAATTTCTCTTTGATGATGATCGGACGCATTTGGACTCCGAAAAGGGATGTCTATCATAGAAGATAGAGTTGCTAGTGAATCTGCGAACCTATTGTTCTCTCTTAATAGATGAGCGAAATTCAGTTTCTCAAACCGAGGAATCAGCAAGTCCAAGGTCTGGTGGTAGATTCTCATCTTTTCTTCTTTGACTTTCCAATCTCCTTTAGCTTGAGATACAACAAGGTTCGAGTCCCCGATGAGGTCCAACCGTTTTACCCCTAGTTCCAGAGCTGCTTCTAGTCCCGTAATGCACGCCTCATACTCTGCCTCATTGTTCGAGACTTTGAACCAGAGTTTGAATGCTAGGGGTATGAGGGAATTGTCGGGCGCTATCAGCAACACCCCTATCCCATACCCGTTTTGGTTTGACGCTCCGTCAAAGTACATCGTCCAAAACTCTTATTCGATATGCAGAATGGCCTCGTTTGGGAATAAGTACTTAACTGCTTCATTCCCTTCAACTGGGTGATTGGCTAAGAACTCCGCTACCGCTTTCCCTTTCACTGACTTGCGCGTCACGTACTTCAGATCAAATTCGGAAAGCAGAAGCAACCAACGGGCTAGCCTACCTGTAAGCGCTGGTTTCTCGAAGAGATATTTGATGGGATCTAATCTTGAAACCAGTATTACAAAGTGAGTTAATAGGTAGTGCCGCAGCTTTCTGGTAGCCCATACCAAGGCCAAACAAGCCTTCTCCAGCGGAGTGTAGCGGGTCTCGTAATCCAGCATCTTCTTGCTCAGGTAGTAGATAGCTCTCTCCACTTTGTCCTCAGACTCCTGTGCGAGCATGCAGCCCATTGTAGTTCCAGTTACTGAAATGTACAAAATCAACGGTTTCTCCGGCTCAAGTGGTGACAACACGAGTGAGTTCTGTAAATATTGCTTGATCTGTTCAAAAGCAGCTTGACATCGGCCGTCCCATTAGAATTTCTTTCCTTTCTTCAGGAGGCCAAAGAGTGGTTCACAAGTCAAGATTAATTTAGCAATAAACCGTCTTATGAATTGCACTTTACCCAGAAAGCCTCGCACCTCCTTTTCAGTCATTAGTGGTGGCATTTCTAAGATGATCTTGATTTTGGAAGGGTTGACTTCGATACCTCTCTGTGTAATCAAGAAACCCAGTACTTTCCCTGTTGTGACTCCAAACGTACACTTCTGAGGATTCAGCCGCAATCGAAACTTCCTGATCTGTTGAAAGAATTTTTGCAAGGCGGTGTAGTGGCCCTCTCTTTCCTTGGACTTGACAATCATGTTGTCCACGTACACCTCAACCTCCTTATGGATCATATCATGCAAAATTGTGGTCGCAGCCCGTTGATATGTGGCCCCAGCATTCTTCAGCCCAAACGGCATCACCCTATAACAATAGGTTCCCCACGGGGTGGTAAAAGTAGTCTTCTCCCGGTCTTCGGGTGCCATCAATATCTGATTGTAGCCTGAAAAGCCATCCATGAATGAGAGCAATGCGTGCCCAGTAGTAAAATCCACTAATTCGTCGATATACGGCAGAGGAAAGTCGTCCTTCGAACTGGCTTTGTTCAAATCCTTGAAGTCCACACATACCCAAATTCTGCCGTCTTTTTTCGGCACTGGAACTATGTTGGCTAACCAAGTTGGGTATTCAAATACCAGCAGGAACCCTGTGTCAATTTGCTTGGTGACCTCTTCTTTGATCTTGAGAGCCCAGTCCGTGCGGATCCTTCTGAGCTTCTGCTTAACAGGTCGAGCCTCTGGGTCAAGAGGGATCCGGTGCTATACAATCTCAGGATCGATTCTAGGCATGTCTTTGTAGGACCACGCGAAAACATCTTTGAAATCTTTTAATAAAGCGACTAAGCGCTCGCATTCCTTCGAAGGCAACGTGGACCCGATCTGGACCAGCCGCGAGTCCTTCTCAGTACCAACATTAATTTGGGTGATTTCATTAACCAGCGATTTTACAAACCTCTCATGCTCCTGATCTAGAACATATTTCAAAACCGGAGGAATTTCTTCATCGTCGTTTTCATCAAAATTTTGAAAGTCTGAATTAATGCAATAAATCAAGGGCACAGAAAAATACTCAAAGGCCACAGCCATTCCATTCTCATTAATCATTTCCAAGTCGCCTGATTCCTCTATTACAACAGACTCAAAGGAAAAAGAAAAAGACGACCTAGACAGCACTGTGGCATCCGGGTTGTCACCCCCAGGAATACCGGACTCAGACTCAGACGAGTTAGAACCTGATTCTGACTCTACAAACTCGGTGGAATCAGATTCCGGCTCACTACCTGACCCAGTGCTACTCGATAAGAATCCCTCCTTGTACTGCCAGGCGAGGGAGGGTGCGATGGACGCATCCAGAATGTTTAAAGATGGGCTCGCAGCCATTTCATTCCCGATCATGGACACTGAGAGGGCATCCCCCAAGCACTCATGTACGATCGGAGGATCTGAAAGTAGACAAGCCAGTGATACCCCCATTTCAATCTCGGTGCTCTCGGAATCCACTTCTTTACATTGCTCAACCTCGGCTGATGGGTTTGTCTACTCTTCGGCAACATCATTCCCGGACAACTGCAAGTCGAAGAAGATCTCAAATCCCGGCAGGTGCCTCTTCTCAGCGTTCAACCATGGCTCTGGGAAGCCACAGAATGGAAAATCTTCCCCCTCCCGGACGAAGCATCCATTCAGGGTGCCCTGGATGGGTCGGTGCATCAACTCAAAATGCTTCCCAGTCTGCTTGGCTCTGGCTCTCCCAGCCATTTCTTTTCCCTTTCTCACCTAGTCCCCTTTGGTAGGCAGATAACCCAAGCCAAAGGTATGCGGGTTGTGCGACATTTCGGCCGATGTTGTAATGCCTTTCTGGCCACTTTTTCCTAGTCCCATCCCAAGGATATGCTGGAGCTTGTTCATGAGGTACACAGACTATGCACTGATATACAACCCCTCATCAACAGCGAAAATGTTCTGTACGACCCGGGCCTCAGCTAGGGTAAATCCTATCAAGAACACATCCTCTGTGCCGTGCTCGATTTCCAAAACCGGTGTAGACACCTTTGGCGGCGGATGGATTGACGAATTCCCAAAAACAATAGCCACCCCTTTCTCGTGGGGGTATTTCAACATTTGGTGCACGGTGGAAGAGACTGCCTTCACCTGGTGCAGCCACAGCCGCCCTAGGAGTAGATTAAAGGTTGCGGGAACGTCCAAGACATGAAAGTCAATTTCGTGTTGTCCTGGACCAACCTGAGTCTGGATCTGCACAGTCCCCATAACCTCTCTGCTTGTGTTATCGTAGGCCCTTATCACCTGGACAGTTGGCACAAAGTCCGCGGCTTCAATCCAATTGCATATGCTGTTCTCAACAGGCACACGTTAATAGCGGATCCCATATCGACAAGAACTACCGGTATCCATTTGTCTCTGCACTCAACAGAGATGTAGAGAGGTTTGTTATGATTTGTGCCGCAGGCGGCAGTTCCTTGTTAGAAAATGTCAACGTCGGGGAAGCTCCTCCCGGAAAGACCAGTCCTACCAGCTACTCAGGCGTGGTGTCTATTGAAAGTTTGGCCTTGTCCATTGCAGAAAGAACAACTTGTCTATGCACTCTTGAGGCCATAAGCAGTCCCCAGATGGAGATGTCTGCCTGTATCTTCTTCAGCTATCTCAGTACAGCCTCTTCTTCGAGCAGCTTTTCTTTCTGTCTGTCTACCTCCTTGTCCTTTCCAGACGCCTCTAGTTGATCTAAGTGCCGGGGCTTGAAATAACGCCGGCTCCTAGTCATGTGGTCTACTTCGCCAATGTTCCAGGTATCATCCGGCTGGCTTTGTCCCCAATCTTCATCTGTGTGGGCAAGACATAGGTCATCATCTTCCCACCACATGCCATCGGCAGCCAATAGACACCTGTCCAGCTCCGTTAAAACTATTCCTGTGCCCGCAGCACCCTGTGTTCGCAACACGCTCTGTTCCTGTGCACACAGCACGTTCTGTTCCCGGAGGGGCTTTGGCCTTTTTGGCTCTCTCAGAATCTTCGATCCTTTCCCGCTCAGACTGCTTCAGCGCAGCTTGCAGTTCAACATCTCTTGTATTCAAATTGCCCAGATCCCGAGCGAAATTTTTAACACTGGCGCTCCCCGGCGATGCATCCTGATTCTTGGCCCTTTCGGGCACTGTTGATGTCCCTATCCCTGACAGACGCTGCTCTAGCTGAGGTTGTTCAACATCCGGCTGGTCGTCAAGCCACCCTGTAGACTCCGCTGAGCCTTTCAGATCAAGCCAGTTGACAGTCACGTCCCATGAGTCTTGTTCATTGAAAAACTGAAGGTTTGCAATGTCCTCTTCCAGATTCGCTTGGTCATCCAGCCCCTGATTAGGTCCATCCTCCTGTACTACACAAATTTTTGCCCCCAGTGGCAATTCCACATTCGGCCTAGCCTGGCTCGCTGATGTAATGTAACCGCTCGGGTTGTACATGAAGCTCATAGACCCCTCAAGCTCTGTATAATCATTCTCATCTGCCTCCACAGCCGACCCACTTCTATTTTCGATAGCAACCACCACCGTTTCAAGTTGGGTTTGGGAGATGTCCAATATGCACAAGTTAGTGCTGTCAGGAATTAACACCTCCGGCTTGGGTAGGTGAGAAGGGGTGATATATATGCTAGGGTCGTATGACACAACCCCAGTTTGGATTAGATTGATGCGTTTGGGAGGTGGAGCGTGGTTATGTGGTGGGAGAGGGTTGGTTGTGACATTCGGTTTCTCCGGAGGCACGATCACCTTATTGTCAATGAGATCCTGAATCTCATGACACAATCTAAAGCATTGATCGGTGTCATGACCATGCTGTTGGTGAAAGGCGCAGTACTTCGCCAGGTTGTGGGTTGGTGGGAGATTACTTGGTAAGGGAAGCGGCTCTAGGGGCTTCAGGTGCCCTTTCCTGATCAAAACCCCCAAAGCTTTGGATGGAGATATATACAGCGGGATAAAGGTTCTCTGGCCTCGGGGTGCGAATTTGGTTGTTTGCGAGCCACTTCCAGACGCACTGGTGAATGGTGTAGTTGAAAAGGTTCTTGGGGTGGTGGTGGTGGTGATCATACTCACGTCTGAAGCTCTAGCAACTGCAGCACTGTGTAGACGTCCCCGAACGCCCCGGGAGGACGAGTCTCCCCGTTTTGTTCGTTTTTGGGCTCGCTACAGTTCGGACTCTCAAATTGTCACAGTTCTTAATCTGAACCAAAGAGTCCAAATCCGGCAAATCGTTTTGAGAAAACAGATTTTTAGAAAAGAAGTGCCAAACATGGACTACTTTGCCAGATACAGAGTCGCCACCTAAATATTTTTTATGGGGGAATTTAGGAAACCCTGACTCGGTGCCAAAGGCCATGTGTCCGTCATTATCAAAGTTGCCTCGGCTCGGGAGCTTGGGTACGATTGGAGAAGGTCAGCTATGAGCGCCCCCTCTCGCCCGATCTGAAGATCGGCCTCTACTAACCGTGATATCCGTTTTTGAAAACGTTATGTGTTCTTATTCCGGTCATTAGCCTAGATTTACTATGTTATGCGCACAGCAAACAAGTATAGACCAAATCGCCTAAATTGGAACAAAACATTGCATATCCGTTTGTTTAAAAAATAGTTTGGAATTTGCTACTCGCAAGTAGGCTAAAGCACGGATTTCAACGAGTTGTTCCAACTCAAACAATCCAACCTCCACCCACAGGCATTCAAGCAGTTCATCAAATAAGCATTTAGCCTCATGGTAATCATGCTATCATGTTAACGTTCACACTCATGTGAGATGCTAAAGCATAAAGAACTCACCCAGTACTCTGTGCCAAAACAAGAACATGTTAGCAATCATGCATGATCCAAGTCCATGTTTAAATGCCTAATGCAACACATACGGAATGTCACTACAGTAGGCTCGGCTAGTCTATAAATGACATGTAAAAATGCATAAGTAGCATGTATTCAAGTTAGATTTGAAATACTTATGCAGTTAGTATGATGCGCCGAGCTTGGTGCATGCAAGACCAATGAATGATGCACGCATGCATAGCATAAGGTATGCTAAAGTAAACATGTCCTAATACTAGCCATCAAAGCAGGTAAGTAAAATGGAGAAAGAAATGGGGGTTGGAAGACATGCACACACGCACCCACACTTATTACAAATTCACCCTCGCTCGGAGGGACCAAAAGAATAATACAAATTAATTAACCTACAAGCTAATTAAATATTACAGACCAATTAATTAAATAACAAATTAACTAATCTAATGAAAGCAGTAAACAGCCTCAAAAAGAGGGCCCAATGCAATGCGCGCTCGGTTCCGCTCGGAAAGTCACTACCATGCACAAGTTGCCTCTGCTTTGACTGTTCTGCTTCTCTGAAAATTGCACAACTCCCAAGGTTACTTCTCTAAGTGATGTGAAACACCACCGGCTGAGTGGGAACATCACCGGCTATGGAGAATGGTCACCGGCCACAAACTTATGCTCTCGGACAAACATGTTTTGTCGGTCGGCACCCAACACTGCCGTCCGGCCAATTCTTCCCGCTGAAACCTGCAGCTGACAGCAGCAGAGGGCAAAACTTGGCATGGCAATGCATTTCAAGTAATGTATGCACCAATCACACTCCTTATCATATGTATGACTCAAAGGAGGATGGGCCTCGATTCTCGAACCATCAATCGCCTGTTTCCATGCATGACGGCCCAAAGAATCAAGTATGCATTTTGATATGGAATGCAATGCACATAATCAAACAAAGGCCCAATCTCTATCACTAGATCAAGGGACAAGGCATGCATGCTATAGAGGCCAAAGCTTAAGGCATTCAAGAGGGATTGCATGATAGCTATACAAAGCAAGACATGAATGACTCAAATGACCTAAAACAGTCCCTTAGCACATCAAAATATGCATGTAAGCTTCACAAAGCTAAGCCTAAATCATGCTAGAATAAGGGTCTACACCTAAAGCATGTTAAGGTAAAAATGTGGCATTACAAGACATGTATGCAAGGCATGCAAGGTGTGTCCAAACCAACTGAAAACAGAGCTATATTATGACATAATAAGCACAAAAATCAGTTAAAGCATGGCCAACATACACTTAAACAAGATGCTCCCTCAAGAGGCAAAAATGGCCCTTTTCAAGGACAACAAGGAGAGGGGGTAGCCCTCTCCTTCTTAGGACCTCAAGGCACCATCCTCATCACTGAAATCCCTCAAGATTTCAGTGGTGAGGAGGCCCAAACACAATGATCCTGGAGCTCAACTGAAATGGCACAAAACAAGGGCCAAACAAGCCTTAAGAGGGGTCAAACAACCCCAAAGCTTAAAACACCCTTAAGAAACTATTTAGGGCAGATAAAAACAAGACTTTTATATGTTATATGTTAAGCTCAAAAACAGTTGCAAATATGGCAAAACAAGCTATGAAAACAAGGCTTAAAAGAGGTAAAAGCTCACCCTTGAAGCACAACAGCAAATCAGCAACTTTTGGACCAAAAAAAAGCTTCAAATCATCCCAAAAATCACCTTCAAGGACCTCAGCTCAATAAAGGGAGTAGAGAACTAGGTGTTTGTATGCAAAAGTACAAAGAAAATGCACTTTTGAGCACAAACAAGCCCTAAACCTTAGAGAGAGAGAGGCAGGAAATGTAGAGAGAGAGAGAGAGATTTTTTTTTTCCCGAGTTGTATCTCTCCTCCTAGTTGTAAGAGAGCTTGATTGATATAGAAATATATCAATCTGCAGCTCCTCAGAACTCCCACGTCCAGGCATGGGCTGGGGTATGGCCTGGAATGACAGCTGCCAGCTGTCTACAGAGATATCTGTTGAAAACCACACTTGGCCGGCCGGCCATCAAAGTGGTCGACCGGCAGTCAAATTGGCCCGCCGGCCATCACATTTGGCCGATTGAAAATCAAGGTGGCCGATGGGCAGGAAACTTGGTCGACAGGCCATCCCCTTCCCTCAGGAACACATCCACAAGCTCTGGTTAGCAACCAAGCACAAACAGAGAAGTTAAGAGATTCTAAGGCAAAGCGCGCAGCCAAGACTTTTCGAAACTCAAAACAAACACAAGCATGGATAATCATCGCGTGTTCAAACGATGACGTCCAAGCCTTGAGGACAGTCAAAATGGGGTGTCTACACACTACTTGTGCCTGCATTCGTACTACGGTTGAATGCCCTCTTGGGCTGCTCTCTCTCATGATCAATGAGCCCCTGTTTCATAGCGTCCTCGATCTGCACCCCTATCTCATGTAGATCTGTAAAGGTAGGGAGGGGGAGAACGATCATCTTCTGCATAAGCTTGGGCTGGAGGTTGCTCACAACCATCCGTATTTGATCTTTGTCAACAGGCCTGATGGTCATCATCAAGGCCTTAGCCCTCCACCAGGTCACAAAATCGGAGAAGCCCTCCTTCGGCTCTTGCCTAGTTGTCTCGAGATCACGAGTTGTGACCTCGATTTGTGTATTGTAGGAGTATTGAGCTACAAAGGCCTCAGCCATCTCCTCACAATTCCTCTTAACAGAGTCTTCCAGTTTTGCATACCAAATAGCCGCTACACCCGATAGGGTCCGGCCAAACAAGGAAAGCTTCTGCAATCTGGAGAGGTCCATCGGCCTTAGTATATCCGAAAACAACCGCAAATGCACCATAGGATCTCCAGACCCGTCGAAACGGTCTATGTGCGGCATTTTAAACCAATTTGGCAGAGTCACGGTTGAGTCGGTATACCCATCCTCAATATCCGGAATGGATTTCACACCCTGGGACTTCTTGAATAGCTTTTCAAGCTTGTTCACTTTCAGTGCTGTGGGGTCCACCTCAAACTCAAAGGGAGAATCCGGTAGGTTGGTAAGTGCTTTGGATAGCTTGGGTAAGATCGGGGGCAGAGCCGGCCCAGTTGGATTATCTGTATTGTCCTGGACGTTAGCGGTCTCCCCGAGTATTAGAACTCTTGGTGGGGAAGGAGCTGGGTGTGAAGCAGATGCTCTGGCTTGCTGTGGTGGTTGTTGTTGCTGCAGTCTAGCAATCAACTCTGCCTGTTGTGCCATAACCTCGGCCTGGCGTGCTGCAAATTCTACTTGATGGGCAGCGCCTTGCAGCATGGTTTTCATACTCTCCTAGAGCTGACGCATCATCTCCTCTATACCTGCCATATTGTGCTGATCTAGCTGAATAACCGGTATATCTATCCCTATAGTAGAAACTGAGACCTCAGCTTGACTATTCACTGGTGGGGTAGACCACTGATCTGATGACCGATGTACCGATACGCTGCGCCTTTTTGACCTCCGTCTGGTAACCGGGGGTAAAGAAAGGAACACTGCTTGTCCATTTATTAGATCCATGGATCGATTAAGTCTACGACCTCTAACCCAGAGTGCTCGGGGAATATCTGCCTGGTAGGATGCAATGGCGCTAAACTACCTTGCAAAAAGATAAATAAAGCATAATAAGGAAACAATGAACAAAAAAAACGGACAGCATAACAACTTAAATAAAGATAACACGCAATTGGTAAGCACAAGCTGAATGAACTGTTCTCAACCACTGATCACTGTTCTCGAATCATTGTCCCAAATCTGAATCTGATACTCACGGGTAAAACTGATTCCCAAATACTGATTCTTCGAATCTGATGCCCGCAGACCTGATACCCAGACTTACAAACTGATACGTGCATTTCTGTAGAGGCACACTCTAAAAGCACATAACAAGCAAGTGAGAGCAAAAACACCCCTATGTTGGGGTAGGGTTTCCTTGTCCTATTGTCAGGAGCTAGGGTTTCACTACGCACACAGTAGTTTCAAACAACCTACAATTGGGTAAGCAACCAGTCCTAGCTTAGAATAGTCACTATGAATTCCGATATGCACTAGGTCGAATGGTCAAAAAGGGTGCCTCGGTAAAAATCGAGGTTTGTGTTCCCATCGTGGCAGAGCCCGCAACCGGTCAGCCTTATGGCACGCTTCTCAAAGCATGCCTCCGGCAAACTGTTCAGGAATAGCATACGGCAAACACAGTGTCCTAGGCGCACCAATGCACATGCAATGCAAAGAGACGCATAAGTGTAATCAAAACAAGATATCATGAGTTCAAGTCAAGTTCTCTAAGTCCCCAGCAGAGTCGCCAGAAACTGTAAACGTGCCCGAACGTCACGGGCTTCGCGCACAAATTGGCGCAAAATCCATTTTGTTCTTTAGGCTACTACAGTTCGAACTCAATGTCACGGTTCTGAATCTAATCTCGCAAAGTGCAATGTGAGACCGATAAATCACCAAAGAGCCCAAATCCGGCAAATTGTTTTGGAAAACTGATTTTTATAAAGAAGTGCCAAACATGGACTGCTTTTCCAGATACAGAGTCGCCACCTAAATATTTTATTTTGGGAGAATTTAGGAAACCCTGACTCATGCCTAAGGCCACGTGTCCGTCATCACCAAAGTTGCCTCGCCTCGGGAACTTGCGTACGAGAGGGGAAGGTCATGCAATGAGCACCCCCGCTCGCCCGATCAAAGATCGGCCTTTACTAACATGATATCTTGTTTTTTGTAAACACATGTGTTCTTATTCCGGTTTATTAGCTAGCTTACTACGTGATGCGCACAGCATACAAGTATAGACTAGATCACCTAAGTTGAAACAAAACATCTCATATTTGTTTGAAAATGGTTTGAAGGTGCTACTCGCAAGTAGGCTAAAACGTGGATTTGCCACCCTCAAATGGGCTTAGAAAAACATGATTTTGCCACTCTCAAGTGGGCTTAAAACACGCATTTCGATGAATTGTTCCAATTCAAGTAATCCAACCTTCACCCACAGGCATTCAGGCAGTTATATCATTTAATCACATAGCCTCATGGCAAGCATGCTATTATGGCAACACTTACACGCATGCAGGGATGATAAAGCATAAACACTTACCTAGTACTCCAAGCCAAAACAATAGCTAGTTAGTAATCAATGCATGATCCTAGCTATATTAAGATGGCTAATTCAACACATGCAAAATGCAACTAGAAATAGGCTCGGCTATTCTAAGATGGCATGTGAGATAAAACTTGATAATCATGTATTCAAGTAGGAATTAAAATACAATGCAGTTTGTATGATGCGCTGAGCCCGGTGCATGCAATACAGATGAATGGATGCAAACATGTGAGCATAGGAATGCTAATTGAAATATGACCTAGAACTAACCATCATAAGCGGCTAAGTAAAAGGGAGAAAGACGTGGGGTTGGAAGACATTCACACACTCACGCACACTTATTACAAAATTCACCCTCTCGACGGAGGGTCCGAATAAATAATACAAACCAACTAATTAATTAACTACCCTAGCTAATTAATTATTACAAAACTCTTAACTAATTAAACAAATTAATTAAGTTACAAAACAGTTAAAATGGCCTCGAGAAGAGGGACACATGTATGATCGGTCGGCTTCGCTCAGAAATCCGTTGCCATGCCTCATGTTGCCTCTGTTTGCCCTGTTCTACACCTCTGAAAACTGTGAAAATCTCTGTGACGCTTGTGAATCACCTAATGGACATGCTGAGAGGCCATCGGCCAAAGGATATGGCCATTGGCCAAGAAAAAAGGGTCATCGACCACTTTTTAGTTCCTCGGCCAAATATTGTTAGCCGATCGGCACTGAAGATAACCGATCGGCCATCTTTTCCTGCAGATTGCTCCTTTTGCTATAGCAGAGGACAAACAAGGGCATGGCAATACATTTGCAAGGTAACGTTGTGCAACTACACCCCTTATCATGTTTAGAACTCTAAGGAGTGTAGTGCTCGACTCTCAACTACACCCCTTATCATGTTTAGAACTCTAAGGAGTGTAGTGCTCGACTCTCGAACCATCAATCACGCATTTCGATGCATGATAGCCAAAGAGGCCGAATTGAACAAATCAATATGTAATAAATGCACAAAAACATATGAATGCCTCCCACTCTATCATGTTGGATCAAGAGTGTCGGCGACCGAGGATTGAGGCACATTTCGTCACTTCAAGTACGAAACGTTCCTCGATCCTCGTGTTTGGTTTTACACCCCAAACCAAACACAATGCAATGCATGCAACATGGAAAAGCTATGCAATGTAACATAAGCATGCTAAATGCAATATGACTCAAACATGCACACAAGGCTAAGGTAACAAGCATGCCAATTGCCATGCAACCTAAACATGTAAACAACATGGCATGCAACAAGTATGTAACAATGTTATGTAATGCAACTAGCATGCAACAACATGCAATGTACCAAGCAATGCAACAACATACAATGCGACAAGCATGCAACAACATGCAAAATGGACTTAAACAAAAATGGATAGATCTCAATCATGCCCAAATCAGTGGCCAAAATGCGATGAAAATGAAGACAAAAGCACATACAAACATGCATACACTTCGGTTCACAAGCAAGGCATGAAGATACAAACTCTTAAGAGCACTTAAAGAGTGAGAAGTGTGGATATGTGACATGCATTATAAGCTCTAAAATCATGCATGGAATGGTGCCAAACCACTCACCTAATATAAGGATAGCATGCAAGAAAGCTCAAAGTATGAAACCAACAAAGGGACTTAAACCATGGCCATGCAAGGCAAGCCCCAAAGGGCCAAGGGCACCCAAAACAGTCCCAAGGCAGGTCAATACAAGACCAAAAACAAGCTTGAACCTAGCCAACACAAGCTAGAACAAAAGTTCGAAAGGCAAGAGGCATGCAAGGCTATTAAGGAGTGTCACACTACACCTATTAAAACAAAATATGGCATGACTTAACCAATGAAAAATAGAGGCATGGCATGTCAAAATAAGCCCAAAAACCCACTGAGATGGTGTACACGCGCCCGAACGTCCCGGGAGGAAATCCCCCGTTTTGTTCATTGGGGCTCACGACAATTCAGGACTCAAATGTCCAATCATGTATCTAATCTCGCAGAGTGCAATGCAAGTCCAAATCTGGCAAATCATTTTGAAAATTTGATTTTTTTTAGAAAGAAGTGCCAAACATGGACTGCTTTGCCAGATACAGAGTCGCCACCTAAATATTTTATTTTGAAAAATTTAGGAAACCCTGACTCGTTTGCCTAAGGCCACGTGTCCGTCATCACCAAAGTTGCCTTGGCTCAGGAACTTGGGTACGATTGGGGAAGGTCAGCTATGAGCACCCCCTCTCACCCGATCAAAGATCGGTCTCTACTAACCATGATATCTAGTTTTGAAAACATTATGCGTTCTTATTCCGATTAATTAGCTAATCTTACTATGTGTTGTGCACAACACAAAAGTATAGACTAGATCGCCTAATTTGGAACAAAGTATCGCATATCCGTTTATTTGGAAATCGGTTTGAAATTTACTACTCGCAAGTAGGCTAAACACATGGATTTCAACGAGTTGTTCCAACTCAAACAATCCAACCTTCACCCATAGGCATTCAGGTAGATATATCACACAAGCATATTGCCCAGTGGTAAGCATGCTATCATGTTAACATTCACACTCATGCGAGATGTTAAAGCATAAAACACTTGCAGTGTACTCCAAGCCAAAACAATGAACATGTTAGCAATCAAATGTATGATCCAAGTCCATGTTAAATGGCTAATGCATCGCATACAAAATGCAATCTAGAATAGGCTCGGCTAATCTAAGAGTGGCATATGGAATGCAACAAGTAACACGTATTCAAGTTAGATTTGAAATACTATGCAGTTAGTATGATGCGCCGAGCCCGATGCATGCAATACAAATGAATGGATGCACGCATGTATAGCATAAGGATGCTAAATTAAATATGTCCTAATACTAACCATCAAAAGCAGGTAAGTAAAAGGGAGAAAGAAGTGGGGGTTAGAAGACATGCACACATGCACCCACACTTATTACAAATTCACCCTCGCTCGGAGGGACCGAATGAATAATACAAATTAATTAACCTATAGGCTAATTAATTAATTTATACAACACTTAACCAATTAACGAATCAATTAAGCTACTGAAAGCAGTAAAAGGCCTCGGGAAGAGGGATACACGCATGCTCGGATTGGCTTCGCTCGAAAATCCGCTGCCATGCACAAGCTGCCTCTGTTTTCCCTACTTTTCTCCTCTGAGACTTACACAAACCCCAAGAATGCTTCAACATCACTCCCTGAGAGTTGTGGGATGTCACCGGCTAAGGGGGAACACCACCGACCATAGGTAATTGGTCATTGACCAAATATTCAGCTCTCAGCCAAATATTATTGGTCAGTCGACCAGCCATCCATTCTTGCAAAATCCTGTTTTGACAACAGTAGAGGGCAAACATGGCATGGCAATGCATTTCAAGAAAATGTGTGCACCAACATCCTCCTTATCATGTTCATGACTCAAAGGAGGATGGTCCTTGACCCTCAGACCACCAATCGCGCATTTTAATGCGTGATGGCCAAATGAGTCAAGTTGTGCATTTTGATGTCAAATGTAATGCACACAAACACATAAGGCCCAACCTCTATCATAATCAATTCAAGAGGCAAGGCATGCATGCCAAATGCAACCTAAGCATGCGAGCTAAGTATGCAATATAAGCATAGGCACAAGCAATGTATGTTAGGCACACAACCTAAGCAAACAAGCATGTGAGGCGTGTAACAACATATGCAAGCTAACAAGCATGCAAGATGCAATGCCAACATGCAAACGTGCAAGACATATTACATGTTGAGCAACCAAGACAAAAGGAAGGATGCATGCCAAATGCAATGTGATTCAAGCATGCAACACATACGATAGGCCAAGTATGCAACAACACACAAGGTGAGCATGCAACAACATGCGAATGATGGACTTACACCAAGATGGACAGCTCTCTACTAGGCTCAAAACAGTGGCCAAATGCCAAGAACATGAAGTCTAAAATACATACAAACATGCATGCAAGTTGGCCTAAAGACTAAGGCACAAAAGAGGGACTTTTAAGCACACTTAAAAGGGGCAAGCATGGATATATGACCAACATGTTAAACTCTAAAAACATGCTTGAAAAGGTGCCAAACCAAACAAACCATGCAAGTAAGGCATGCAAGCAAGCCCAAAGCTTAAGGCTCACCAAAGAGGTATTGAACTACACTTAGCAAAACCAAACATGACATGATTTGAACAACCAAAATCAGAGTTTTAGCATGTTAAAACAAAGCCAAAAAAAACACATTGACATGGCATCCTAGAGGCCTAAACATGATGGCATACGCAATGACACATTCATGGAGCATGAAACACAAACTCTTTAAGACCTTAAAGGAACATCAAATGCAAGCATACAAGCATACCACAAGGACTGAAATGATGCTATAAGTGGTGCCAAACCACTGAAACAAGCCAAGCAATGCATGCTCAACATTCACACACCCAAGGCTAACAAGCCAAAATGCAAGGTGGCTACACAAAGCATGTCATGGATGGCCAAAACAACCATGAACAGACCTTAGGCATGCTAAAACATGCATAAAAGCTTCACAAAGCTAGGCCAAAACAAGTAAGCATAGTGGTCTAGATGCTAAGTACATGTTAAGGCAATTTCATGGCATTACAAGACAAGTATGCAAAACAAGCATGGTGTGTCTAAGCCAACTTAAAATAGTACTATATCATGGCAAAATAAGCACAAATGACACTTAAGACATGG
The DNA here is from genome assembly GCF_055761805.1 of Camellia sinensis. Classification (NCBI taxonomy): domain Eukaryota; kingdom Viridiplantae; phylum Streptophyta; class Magnoliopsida; order Ericales; family Theaceae; genus Camellia; species Camellia sinensis. Next base: position 147,340,943 of record NC_138970.1, read on the forward strand.
CCAACATGAACTCAAGAAAAATGCTCACACATGAGGTTAAAATGGCCAATATTGAAGGCAACAAGGAGAGGAGATGGCCCTCTCCTTCTTAGGACCTTAAACCACCATCTCCACCACTGAAATCCCACTGGATTTCAGTGGTGAGTAGGCCCAAACAAGGTGGTCCCGGAGCTCACCAAAATAGCACAAAATGGGGCCCAAACAAGGCCTAAGAGGGGTCAAACAACCCTAAACACCAAAACAACCTTAAGCAACTATTTTAATCACTTAAAATTAAAACTTTTATATGTTATAAGTTAAGCTTAAAAACAAATGCAAGGATGGCTAAAAGCCTATGCAAAAATGGGGAACAAAGAGCAAAGTTCTTACCCTTGAAGACCCCTTTCAAGAACTGAGCTCCAGCTGCTTCCTCAAGCTTGAATCCACTCAAGAACTTCAAGAATACCCCTTTGGCTCCTCTGCAACCAAGGTAAGGTGTGATACTAGGTGTCCTAGTGCAAAACTAAGAACAAAACACCTTTGAACACACACAAAGAGCAAAAGTGAGGGAAATATAGAGATAGATAGATAGATAAACAAGACCTAACCCTAATTCAGACCTCTGGAACTCTTTTTTTGTAACCCCCAAGGAGGGAGGAGGAGACCTCCCTTTATAGAAGATCACTCTTGCAAAGCTTACAAAACAAGCTAAGCAAGAGTGAAATCCCTCCATACACGTGTATGGAGGGGGGGCAAAGTGGGTGCCAGCTATCACAGCTGGCACAAAATATCTGCCAAAAGTAGATGCACAGTGATCGGCCAGCCAAAGATGACAAATTGACCAAATAAATGGTCGACCGACCAAACAGAGCACCGATCGGCCAAACATTTGGCCGATGGCAACAAAACACAGTTGGCGGCCTCAAGCCATGGCCGGTGAGGTGTGGGGATGGCCAACAAGCCATTCCCTGCCCCTGAGAAGCAAAACACAAGTGTTTGGTGCAAAACCAAACACAAAACAGGCAAGTCGAGAGGTCTTGAGGCAAGGCGCGTAGCCGAGACTTCCGAGAACTCAAGACGAACACAAACATGGATGATCATCGGGTATTCAAACGGTGACATCCAAGTCTTGAGGACGGTCAAAAATGGGGTGTCTACAGTTGCCCCTCTTTGACAGAACTCGAAAGTCATAACAATGACGGGAGTGAGTGTCAAAGCCCAAAGACGACCCATTTATGACAAGGCCGAAGACTTAGACAAAGCATACAAGTTGCAAACAAAGATATGCGCCTGAAGGCAAGGGCAAAATGCAAGACAATGCACAAAGCCGAGCATAACTTATGATCATGCAAGGAAAGCTGTAACGAAGCATAACATGCGACAGTTTTAAGCAAGCCGAAAGCCGAACTACATTACAATACAGAAAGGATGTAAGAGAATTATGTTATTCTCGCTACGTGTCACGCAGAGAATATAATACCTGTGTGGTTCATCTGGTCGTGCTAGCTTCAAATGAACCGTACATACAATATCATTCCTATCTGGTTCGTCTGGTCGTGCCAGCCTCAAATGAACCGTACATACAATATCATGCCTGAAAAAGAAAGAGAACTTAACAGGTACAATATCATTAGCAACATGCATAACAATGCAATTGAAAGGTGTGTGACAACGCAAGCGAAGGGGTGCATGACAATGCAGGTGGAAGGGGCGCATAACAACGCAACCCAAGTGTATGCATAACAATGCTATGAAGGCATAAACATATATAAGTAAAGTACACGCGACAACGTGTACAATGTGTAAAGGTGAGGAAAAGTATACACATGTAAGTAAAGCACATGCGACAACATGTACAATGTGTGAAAATAAAGGAACTTGAAATGTACACATGTAAGTAAAGCAATGCATGACAACGCATGAAATATGTGTAATGAGGGACTTGAAATGTACACATGTAAGTAAAGCAGTACGCGACAACGCATGCAATGTATACGGAAACTTGAAATGTACACATGTAAGTAAAGCATACGTGGAAAAGTACACAATGTGTATAGGAACTTGAAATGTACACATGTAAGTAAAGCATACGTGGAAACGTACACAATGTGTATGGAAACTTGAAATGTACACATGTAAGTAAAGCAATACGCGACAACGCATGCAATGTGTATGGAAACTTGAAATGTACACACGTAAGTAAAGCATACATGGAAATGTACACAATGTGTATGGAAACTTGAAATGTACACATGTAAGTAACGCAATACGCGACAACGCATGCAATGTGTATGGAAACTTGAACACATATAAGTAAAGCATAATGCGACAACGCATGCAATGTGTATGGCAGGAATGAACACATGTAAGTAAAGCATGCGCGCTAACGCAAGCAATACGTAACCTCCTGAAAATATGCATGAACACATGTAAGTAAAGCACACGTGGAAACGCATGTAATGTGTAAAGCAAGAAAGGCATAAACACATGTAAGTAAAGTGCACGCAAAAACGTGTACAATATGTATAGCAGGAACAATGCAAATGAAACGTGTATGACAATGCGAGGTAGGAAAATGCATGACAATGCAAAGTAAAGAGATGCATGACAATGCATGATAAGGAAATGCATGACAAGGCGTGATAAGGAAATGCATGACAATGCAAATGCGGTGTACATAACAATGCACGATGAGAGAAATGCATGACAATGCATGTACTGAAATGCATGGCAATGCAAAGTAAGGAAATGCATGATAATGCAAAATGAGACACACATGACAATGCATGAACTGAAATGCGCGCCTATGCATGTAATTGAAATGTACGACAATGCGTGTAATGCATAACAATGCGTGATAAGGGAATGCATGTACTAAAACGCATAACGATGCGCGATATGGAGATATATGACAATACAAAATGAGACACGCATGACAATGCATGAATGAGAATGCATGACAATGCACGTAATTGAAATGCATAATAATGCAAAGTAAGGAGATGCATGACAATGCATGATAAGGGTAGATGCATGACAATGCAAACTATGTACAATGCAATATTTACAATGAATGCATGACAATGCAAACTATGTATAATGCAACATTTACAGTGGATGCAATGGATAAGGCATGCAACCGAACCGTATCTTGCCTAGGAAAGGCATGGACACATACAAAGCACGTTTAACATAGAAACGGTGCCGTCACTCGCAACACTAGGTGCGTACACATAATATCATAACTGTGCTTCAACGCGAAAAGTATGAGCACATACCAAACCAAGCTCAACATGGAAAGGCGCAAGTGATAGATGGAGGTGATGCAGTAAATGCATGCAAGCTACAATGCAATATATACAATATGCAATGGAAAGAATAGATAAGGCACGCGGCTAAACCGTATCTTGCCTAGGAAAGGCATGAACACATACAAACCATGTTTAACACGGAAATGGTACCGTCACCCACAACACTAGGTGCGTACACATAATATCATAACTGTGCTTCAACACGAGGAGTACGGGCACATACCAGACCAAGCTCAACATGGAAAGGCGCAAGCCGTAGATGGATAATGCAGCAAATGCATGTAATGTTTTCTATGTGCAATGGAATATACATACTATGTGCCAGTCCTGTATGCTATATACAATGTATGCTATGTAAATGCAATATTTACAGTGAATGTATGACAATGCAAGCTATGCTTTTTTTTTTGTTTTTTTTTTTTTTTTGAAATGCATGAAAAGTGCATGATAATGCATGTTTGTTTTTTGTATTTTTTTTTTTTTGTGTGTTTTTTTTTTTTTGTTTTGAAATGCATGGCAATGCAAATGAGACACGTATGACAATACATGTGAATTCGAATGCGCGACAACGCATGTCACTTGAGAAATGCATGTGAACTCGAATGCGTGACAACGCATGTGTTCTGAAATGCATGACAATACACATGAACTTGAATGCGCGACAACACACGTCTTTCGAAATGTATGACAATGCATGTGAACTCGAATGCGCGACAACGCACGTCTTTTGAAATGCATGACAATGCAAATGAGACACATATGACAATGCATGTGAATTCAAATGCGCGACAAGGCATGTTGCTTGAGAAATGCATGTGAACTCGAATGCGCGACAACGCGCGTCTTTTGAAATGCATGACAATGCAAATGAGCAGTGCATATCAATGAAAGTTATGCGCGTTACAACGCATGTAGACATGAATAACAATGCAAAGGATGATGTGTGCTACAACGTATGCAAACATGCATAACAACGCAAGAGATGGCGTGCGCTACAACGCATGCAGACATGCATAACAATGCAACGTATCTGAGGTAGTTTCTGAACTTTTGCAAGATACGAAAAGGATACGAAAAGGATACACCTTGCACGTATTCGAGGATCGCACGCAGAAGATACGGTCCGAGGTCAATACGAAGGCTGGTCAAGCTTTAAAAAATGCAGTTTCTTGCACTGTGTTGAGCAAAAGAAGGTCCCAAACCACATCAATGACCCAAAAAATGGTGTAGGAGACTCACCGACCATCGAGGGAGGTCACCGACCACCCATCGGCCACAAAACAATGCCATCGGCCAAATATTTGGCCGACCGGCCAACAATGTGGCCGACCGGCCAAATATGCCTGAATCGGGGCAGTTTGGTCAATTCGGCACGGGTCTTTAAAAATAGGGCTTATAGCCCTCATTTCTCACTTCCCATAAACTCGAAAACCCTTTCCCTCTTCCTCTGGGTTATTTTCCAACCTTCTATCCTCCGTTTTCCTTGGTTTTAGGGCCCATTTCATTGTTCGATTCGCGAACTCCTTCGCGTTTCAAACATTTTGAACCGAACAAATCTTTGTTTCGGTGTCTCTTTCTCAATTTCTACCACTCAGGGTTTGTTTCCCTCGAGTTTTCCTTGATCTCTGTGCCTTTTCCACACCTTGACCTTTCCGACCATTTTTCACCCTCCTAGGGTTGACTTTTCAGTTGACTTTTCATATTTTTGCCCGGTTTTCACTTTTTCGGCCATTTTCACGCTACCCTTGAGATGGCAGACGATATTCCAGGTGGTGAGGCTCCTTTGGAGATGGATGTGGACCCAGAGGCCGAGCTCTTGCCTCTCAGTGTCTGAGCGTTCGACCCGTCGACCTACATGCCGGCGATTCACGTGCTGTCTCCTGATGGTCTTCGTCAGTTCAGGACTTTTGATAGGGGCGTGCCACGAGTGCTTCTTCTGCGTGAGCCAGAGTCATATCTGTCTTACGACGCTTCTGAGGTATAGTCTTCCCTCTGTTTTATTTTCCACAATGTAGAACATAACTGCAATAGTTGATTTTGTTCTTTAACTGCTTAGCCCGGATACACCGATATATTACACACTGTAATTCATCTGTGAGCACACTGATACCTGATATCTGTTTGAACCTGAAAACGTGCACGCACGCTGTGTTTTCACTGAACCAATCAGACAGACTGACACATCATATGCTGTAGTTCACTTCGAGCACACCGACACTCGATATCTGTTTGAATCTAAAAATGTGCACACACTGTATTTACGCTGAACCACTCAAACACACTGATACATCATATGTTGTAGTTCACTTCGAGCACATCGGCACTCGATATCTATTTGAATCTGAAAACGTGCACATACGCTCTATTTACACCAATTTTGACTGTTCTTCAAAACTGTACATTTAATATTGCTTCGCAACTATTTGCTTTTGAATACAGGGGGATTCCCATGCCTTCTGGGGGTATGGGAATATTGCCGCCAGAGGATGGTATATGGAGCTACCAGACGCGGTCCGCCATATTGTTGATCAGGCCAGCTTCGGCACTTTCTACAGGGGACTGTCGCGCCTTACTGCGAGCAGGCCTCTTCTTGCCGCTCTGGTGGAGAGGTGGTGGGACACTACCGATTCCTTCCACTTTTTCACCACGGGAGACATGACGATGACTCCCTTTGACTTCTCGATGCTCACCGGCATCGGGGTAAGGGGTGATCCGATCCCCTTCGATACAGACATGGACGAGTGGGAGGCCGCTCAGATGTACTTGCTTGGCGACCTATCGCCTCTTGCCCGTCCAGGATTTGTCAGATATTCGTGGTTTGAGGACCATTTCAGGATTCAGCCAGCCTTAGCTGAGGAGGCGCCGATGGCTCAGGAGGAGGCGGAGCAGTATGCACGCAGCTTCCTTATGTTCTTGCTGGGGACGACCCTCTTCGCCGACTGGGCGAACACTGTGCCCCTCTGTCTGCTGAGCGCTTTAGTGGACGTCACACGGATCTGCCTTTACGACTGGGGTGGTGCCGACTTGGTCACCCTTTACGGATACATGAGCTCATCCTCCCGTTATAGCGGACAGTTGCTCGGAGGCTATTGGCAGGCTTGGGAGGTACATCTTCTTTTCTGTTTTACATTTCTGCTTTACATTTTCTGTACTCTGTACACTACACACACTGCGGTCTGCCTCACGCTGACTGTATACTGCACACACGGCACACATATAATCTGTTTTACACTGACTGTATACTGCACAATACTTCACATACTGCACAATCTAATGCCAACTGACTATACACCACACATACTGCAAACATGCAATCTGCTTTACACTAACTGTATACTGCACACATTGTACACTCTGCACAATACACGGTTCTGCAATTTCTACTTTATCCTGCATTCTGCTTCGTCTGCATTCTGCTTTATCTGATAAGCATACTGATACCTGTTCTATTGCACTTTGTAGTTGTGGGTGTATGCCTACTTCCCGAAGCTTGCTCTAGTGCCGGACGAGGAGACCCCCCTCGGCGTTCCATTCTCCCGCCGCTTTGACGTGAGATGCGTGCGGAGACCCCGGGAGTCATTTATATTCTTTCGCCGCTACTTCGACACCATCATCGCCGCAGAGGTATGTTCAACTTTAGAGTTTATTCAAGCTTCGCTTTGCATTGTATTTTCAATAACAGTAGATAACAAACTGCATATTGTTTGCAGATCACTTGGCAGCCTTGGGCTCCATTGCCAGCCGTGGTTCGAGAGCGGTATGCAAGCGCTGAGGAGACCGCCCGATTTAGGATCTTGCTAGAGGGCCCGGTCTGTCGGGCTTAGTACCTGGGTGAGCGCTTCCTGCGCCAGACCTTAGGTTTACCGGAGCAGATAGTCCCACGTCTCCCTCCTATCGACATGAGGCAGACAGAGAGATACCCCCCACATGGATGGCCGATTACGCGATCGTATGGGAGGTAGAGGGCTTTAGAGGCGAGGGCGACTATGCAGAGTACGTCCAGACCCACATCATACGGCCTCTGAGCAGTGGCCGTCGAGCTGAGAAAGAGAGGCCTGCGGCGCCAGCGACTGGAGCGGGAGCAGGAGTAGGGGCAGGAGCACCTAGGATGGCTCGGGCCCGTGGTAGAAGTGGGCCTCGGAGAGGGCGGGGAGCTAGATGGCCAGCGTTGCCACGATGATGACATGCAGAGGACAGGGTGGGGAGACTTATCAGATCCCCATCGCTCCCCCTCTGGCTGATCATGAGTTAGTCGGGTTCTACGACTTGCCCCCGGTATGTACTACTGCATTTTGTATTCTGTACCGTCATTTCATTTTATTTCGTTTGATATGCCGCAGAATACTGATGCACACCTTTTGCAGGCTTCCTCCGAGTATACTCGCCAGTCCCTGGAGTTGAACGCCTCCATGATGGGGATGCTACAGCGGAGCTTCGACCTGCTGGCCATTTACAGTATCCCGGTACGTTCTTTCGACCATCATCTCAAATTTTGCATAATCTGATGCATCGCACCCTCAACACAGTACTTGATATACGGCCCTCACGGCATTTGATACACTGTTACCCACAGACTGTCGGGCTTAGTACCTGGGTGAGCGCTTCCTGCGCCAGACCTTAGGTTTACCGGAGCAGATAGTCCCACGTCTCCCTCCTATCGACATGAGGCAGACAGAGAGATACCCCCCACATGGGATGGCCGATTACACGATCGGATGGGAGGCAGAGGGCTTTAGAGGCGAGGGCGACTATGCAGAGTACGTCCAGACCCACATCATGCGGCCTCTGAGCAGTGGCCGTCGAGCTGAGAAAGAGAGGCCTGCGGTGCCAACGGCTGGAGCGGGAGCAGGAGTAGGGGCAGGAGCACCTAGGATGGCTCGGGCCCGTGGTAGAAGTGGGCCTCGGAGAGGGCGGGGAGCTAGATGGCCAGCGTTGCCCACGATGATGACATGCAGAGGACAGGGTGGGGAGACTTATCAGATCCCCATCGCTCCCCCTCTGGCTGATCATGAGTTAGTCGGGTTCTACGACTTGCCCCCGGTATGTACTACTGCATTTTGTATTCTGTACCGTCATTTCATTTTATTCCGTTTGATATGCCGCAGAATACTGATGCACACCTTTTGCAGGCTTCCTCCGAGTATACTCGCCAGTCCCTGGAGTTGAATGCCTCCATTATGGGGATGCTACAGCGGAGCTTCGACCTGCTGGCCATTTACAGTATCTCGGTACGTTCTTTCGACCATCATCTCAAATTTTGCATAATCTGATGCATCGCACCCTCAACACAGTACTTGATATACGGCCCTCACGGCATTCGATACACTGTTACCCACAGACTGTTCACAGCATTACTCACGGCATTCATACACTGCACTCAGTCACTGCATTCTGTATTCATATACTGCTCACGGTATTCATACACTGTACTCATACACTGCTCACAGCATTCATACTCTGCTTTGCGTAGCATACTGATGCGTTTGCCATTTGTGCTTTTTAGCCTCCATTCCAGATGTCGGCCGCAGGAGGTGCTCCAGCTGGACCTTCTGTTCCTGCTCGAGGAAGAGGGCGAGGAGGCACAGTATTCCCCCACACCAAAGTGGGGCGCACTCATGTTGGGAGTAGCTCTCGAGCACCGATCCCAGATGATGACGAGTCCGAGGCAGAGACGGAGGCGGAGGCATCTGAGGAGGAGACCAGAGATGACTCGAACTTGGGCTCAGACTATGGAGGTGGCGATGACGCTCCTGGACCTTCGTCCAGAAAGAGGACGAGGACAGACTCTCAGGCCTAAGATGATCGATGCTGATCCAGATTTTTGCTGCTTTTCTTCTTTTTGTTTTACTTTTTCTTTTTGCTGGTAGCTTGAGCACCTTGTACTGCCGCAGGCAGGTTTTATTTTCTTCGAAACTTTGTACTTAAAAAGATAATGAAATGAAACAAACTTTTTTCCTGAAAAAGTGTTACATTTGTGTATTTCATACATCGCATCGCATCGCATCGCATCATATTACACAACAATGTAAATGAGATTGATCTTTTGTCTGAAAATCAAACACTTGTATTGTAATAACCAGGTAGTGAACCAGCTAATGACAAAACAACTCATACAACCCACTGCTCATTCTGAACATACTGCCCATAACACAGTGCTTGGTTTACTCTGCATACAGCCTATACACACAGTTCATACAACGCACTGCTTATTCTGAACACACAGCCCATTTTGAACACTGCTAATTCTGAACTCATACCCCACAATAGCATATTGCTTATTCTGAATACACGGTTCATTCTGAACTCTGCAAAAGTTGAAACACACTCAAATGCTCCAAAATTTCTTGCTTCGCAATCCGGAACCCAAAAGCTTCAGATAGGTCCAGGTTTTTCTGTTCACACCTATTGGGGGTGGACCCTGTAGTTTTATGAAAGAACCAAATCATGTTTTGCACAAATGTGGGGAATGACGCAGCACTCTGAGCACAAAATGATTTGAGGAAAGGGTTTTTAACCGAGTATTGAGTCTACGACTGAACACAGCGAAAAGGACTCAACAGAGAAAACAAAAAGGCACTCAATCTAAACAAATCGAGTAACACTCGAGACGACTCAAGACAAGAATCGAGACAGTCAAAACAAAAAACATGACACACAAACGTGTTATAAAAGACAAGAGACCTCTTAGTTTGCGAGGAGCCAGTTTCTCCAGGTATTGTTTCCCACCCTTTCTTATTTGTGATTCTCACAACACTCGACCCTTAGGCTCGGTTTTTCTCTCAAAATCTCTTTTTGCTTAATTTTCTCTCGACTTACACCTCTCTATTCTTCACTCTCTCATTTTTCATCCCTCCCCAGATATGGTCGGTGAATAAACAAGAGATTGTGGGTTCATGCCCAACACTGTTAGCTCGCAGCTATTTCCTCCGGTGACGTTTAGTCGATGTTCCTGATAAGGGAGTGGAGTATCTTGATCCATTCCGGTTCGTGCTTCGCACTTGGCTCGATACCTCGTTGCTTGGAGGTTGAGAGAGCTTTCAGCCCTTTAATGATAGCTTCAGCTGTGCCCTTTTTGGCAAGTATGCTGGCGATAGGGGAAAGACAGGAAGCCTGACTCAACTGTGGCCCTAGTTCATCATTTTGACCATTTTTTGTTTTGGTTTTCTACTAAAATAATTTTAACCAAATGAGAGTTAGATTAACATACTTGTTCGATTTTTGATTTAAAATCATGCAAGTCAGGCTATGGGCACTGAAAATTTTCATTTTTTGGGTCCAAGAAAATGGTCCAGTTTTAGAAAAATGAAATAATTTTTGAGAAAATAGTCAACCTTAGTAAAAAAAATTCTCAAAAACTATTTTCGCAAACGGCCACTGCTCAACGAGCGCAGAACTTACTCTCGAGATGCACAACCTCAGATCGGAGGCAATAGAAAATTGCCTCTTGTTCCAAAGGGCACAGCACGGCGACGGAAAGTTGCCCCTGGTTTGGATGGCGACTCATGGCAATGGAAAGTTGCCCCTTGTCTGGATAACGCCGCAGCATACTGTAGTTAGTCCTCATTAGTGATGATCGCAACCGAACTCTCGGATACAGAGAAGACGAAGATGGTCAAAACTAATATCAAGACATAGTCACTTTGAAAGCGTTGGTGGCTGGACTTCAGGATGAAGTTTCCTACGTATCCCAAACATGGGAATCAAGCCTTATGTAGTTCCAGTGTAGGTACACTCATGTATTAACCCTCACCTTTTACGCTCTAACTTTTGCCAAGGCCGCCCTTCCGGGTTTTCAACCTTGCGAGCTATGTTTTTCTTTTTTTTTTTCATTTCTTTTCATTTTTTCTTTTTTTTTTCATTTTTTTTTATCTTTTCTTTTTCATTCTTTGCATTTTCTTTCTTTCCTTTTTTTTTGTTCTTTTTGTTCTTTTTTCCTTATTCTAACTTTTGCCTGGGTCGCCCTTTCAGGTTTTCGACCCAGCGAGCCTCTCAAGGGGTAAAAGTGTAACAAGTCCATGCCAAATGGTTTTAAGATTTTGAAGCCATCCGTATCCAGGAGAGTGGCTGTTGTATTGATTTACAGAAGGATCCATGTTCGGCTCTTCAAGCACATCGGACATTTTTGCCCCTAGTTCGAGGGGTGCTTCTGTTCTAGCTTTGCAAACTTCTTCTGATGAGGTCTGATCTTCTTGATCTGACTTTTTTGGCCTCTTGTTCGAGGGCTGCTTCAAATTTGGCCACGCAGGCCTCATGTTGTAGTTGACCGTTGAACATTCTGAACTAAGGTCCAAGGTTTGAAAGCAAGGGCTCAAGTCTTGAGGCTGAGAACGATCCTAAGCTGCACAATCTCAAGAGTGATTCCACACAAGTCTTCGCAGGACTGCGCAAAACATTTTGTTTTTGAAAATTTTTTAAGAAAGCGACAAATCGCTCGCGCTGAAAATAGTGCGGAACCAATCTAGATCAAGCTAGGGTCCTTCTCAGTACTCACGTTAACAAACATGATTTCAATCATTAAGGGCTTAGCACACCTCTCTTTCTCTCAAATGATCAAATTTTTACAAATCCCAAAGAATTCCTTCCTCTTCGTTTTCATCACCACAGTGTTAAAAAAGTTTTGAAAAAACTTAGGTCAATGTAATGAATTCGAGGTGCAGAAGAGTAAGTGATATGTTCCGCTATTTCATTCAAATGCTCTGGCACAACTAGCTCAAAGTAGCAATAAGCACGAAAACATGATAGCCGCAGCCGTTTCATTAAGATTTCCTGGTTGCAACTAGCTCCACAGCAGAGACAGACTCAAAAGAAAGCAAAAGGATAATTACAAAAAAAAAATAACGATATCCGAGGCAACACCCTGGAATCACCTGATTTCTATACAATGGGACTGACTCGACACAATAAGACAGACCCTTAAGCAAAAAGACTGACTCAAGACAATGAGACAGACACAAAACAAAACAAAGAACTGACTCGACACCCAAGCCAGAAATTACAAAACTGCATTCGCAAATGCTCCCAACAGTGCATACCAAACGCCATATCTGAAATACACCGAGCGTCGCCCACAGGTGGTCCAACCCCTAATCACATACTTGGAGTATCCTCGAAGTCTAACAACTCAGCGGTGACAGACTTTGCTGAGGTAGGTAGGAGGATGACCTCATTGTCGATCAAATCTTGCACTTCGTGATGAAGGCAGAAACAACCGTCGGTGCTGTGACCGGTTTGCTGGTGGTACACGCAGTACAAGGCAGCATCATGTGTGAGAGGGAGATTCTTCGGGAGAGGTCTAGGCTCGAGGGGTTTAATATGTCCCTTTTTAGCCAAAATTTGAAATGCCCTAGACAAAGGCATGTAGAGGGCATGAAAGACTCTGCGCCCTCGAGGCAGGTACTTCGAAGTCTGAGGATTCTTGCTAGACGCACTAGCGAAAGGGTCGGCAGGCACTGCCTTGGCTTTCTGATCTTTCCCAAGGGTAGGGTTGGGAGTGGAAGGAACTGTTCTGGCATGACGGGGCCTATCCCGATTTTCCGCCTGGCTTGAACTGCCCTCGGCTGGAGTGGGGAAAGCATCATCCACAGTTTTAGTCATAACTGCGAATACTTGCTGTTTATTGGACCCCCCGACTTTCAAAGCCTCGACTGCCCACAGTAGTTGTTCAACGGGATCAACATCTATTCCCACTTTATTCTTACCTCTAGCCTCAGCCTGATCGAGGGTTTGGGTTGCTATATTAGAGCGAAACCCGGTTGCTATTGACATGTCATTGTCATAGCTTGAGACAGCCTCAGGCTAGCTGAGCTCGATCACAATTCGTCCCAGTAGCGGGAGCTCTTGCGGTATGAAATTCCCGGCATATGGTGCAGCTAGTGGCAAAGCCGACATTCCGTAAGCGAGATCCGCCACAGACCTCTGGAGGTCACCAATCATTCCCATCAACTCGAACGTGGTGGGCTCACGAGCTTGAAACAACTGGGGCTCCCAGATCAGGCGCGCGGCAGGCGACCGGGCCGGATATGGTAGTTCAACATTGGTCTCACTTTGCAGGGTGATCCATTGGTCTGATGCGGCTGTCATAACCACAATTTCCTCTGAACTTTGGGTCATCATAAGTTCGCTGAACCGAGCGGAGATGATGCAATCGGCGATTGACGGATCAGACATCTGCCTTGCCTCAGCGAAAGAGAACACCCAATCTCTGAACCCAAATCTCTGAACTGAAAGGGAAAACAAGCAGCATTTCAGCTCAAACGGAACAGATATAGGCGTAGTTGAATAAATATACTCTACTACTGATCACTGTTCCCCAAAATCACTGCCCCAAAATTAAGTCTGATACCCGCGGATATAACTGATTCTCAGAATATCGATACTGGTGCCCATAGGCTTGCAAACTGATATGTGCGTTCCTATAGAGATACACTCTAAAAACACATAGCAAGCAAAGTAGAGCCAAAACACCCCTATATTGGGGTAGGGTTTCCCAGTCCTGTTTTGTCAGGAGCTAGGGTTTCACTACACACGCAGCAGTTTCAAACAACCTATAATCGGGTAGCCAACTATCCTAGCTTGGAATGGTCACTATGGATTCCGAATATGCACTAGGTTGAATGGTCAAAAGGGTGCCCCGGTAAAATCGGGGTTTATGTTCCCATACTGGCAGAGCCCGTAACCGGTCAACCTTATGGCATGCAGCCTCAGGCTAACCGCTCAGGAATAACAGATGGTAAACACGGTGTCCTAGGCGCACCAATGCACATGCAATACAAAGAAACACATAAGTGTAGTTAAAACAAGATATCATGAATTCGAGTCAAGCTCTATAAACTCCCTAGCAGAGTCACCAGAAACTGTAGACGCGCCCGAACGTCCCGGGAGGAAATCTCCTGTTTTGTTCATTGGGGCTCACTACAGTTCAGGACTCAAATGTCACGGTCCTGTATCTAATCTCGCAGAGTGCAATGCAAGACTGATGAATCATCAAAGAGTCCAAATCCGACAAATTGTTTTGAAAAATTGATTTTTTTTATAAAGAAGTGCCAAACATGTACTGCTTTGCCAGATACAGAGTCACCACCTAAATATTTTATTTTGAGAAATTTAGGAAACCCTGACTCATTTGCCTAAGGCCACGTGTCCGTCATCACAAAAGTTGCCTCGGCTCGGGAACTTGGGTACGATTGGGAAAGGTCAACTATGAGCACCCCCTCTCGCCCGATCAAAGATCGGCCTCTACTAACCATGATATCTAGTTTTGAAAACATTATGTGTTCTTATTCCGATTAATTAGCTAATCTTACTATGTGATGCGCACAACACAAAAGTATAGACTAGATAGCCTAATTTGAAACAAAGAATCGCATATCCGTTTGTTTGGAAATCGGTTTGAAATTTGCTACTCGCAAGTAGGCTAAAACATGGATTTCAATGAGTTGTTCCAACTCAAACAATCCAACCTTCACCCACAGGCATTCAAGCAGATATATCACACAAGCATATAGCCACATGGTAAGCATGCTGTCATGTTAACATTCACACTCATGCAAGATGCTAAAGCATAAAACACTTACAGTGTACTCCAAACCAAAACAATGAACATGTTAGCAATCAAATGTATGATCCAAGTCCATGTTAAATGGCTAATGCATCGCATACAAAATGCAATCTAGAATAGTCTCGGCTAATCTAAGAGTGGCATGTGGAATGCAACAAGTAACACGTATTCAAGTTAGATTTGAAATACTATGCAGTTAGTATGATGCGCCGAGCCCGGTGCATGCAATACAAATGAATGAATGCATGCATGCATAGCATGAGGATGCTAAATTAAATATATCATAATACTAACCATCAAAAGTAGGTAAGTAAAAGGGAGAAAGAAGTAGGGGTTGGAAGACATGCACACACGCACCCACACTTATTACAAATTCACCCTCGCTCGGAGGGACCGAATGAATAATACAAATTAATTAACCTACAGACTAATTAATTAATTTATACAACACTTAACCAATTAACGAATCAATTAAGCTACTGAAAGCAGTAAAAGGCCTCGGGAAGAGGGATGCACGGATGCTCGGATTGGCTTCGCCCAGAAATCCGCTGCTATGCACAAGCTGCCTCTATTTTCCCTGCTTTTCTCCTCTGAGACTTACACAAATCCCAAGAATGCTTCAGCATCACTCCCTGAGGGTTGTGGGATGTCACCGGCTAAAGGGGAACACCACCGACCATAGATAATTGGTCATCGACCAAATATTTAGCTCTCGGCCAAATATTATTGGTCGGTCGGCACTTTGGGCAGTCGACCAGCAATCCATTCTTGCAGAATCCTGTTTTGACAGCAGGAGAGGGCAAACATGGCATGGCAATGCATTTCAAGCAAATGTGTGCACCAACACCCTCCTTATCATGTTCATGACTCAAATGAGGATGGTCCTTGACCCTCAGACCACCAATCGCGCATTTCAATGCGTGATGGCCAAATGAGTCAAGTTGTGCATTTTGATGTCAAATGTAATGCACACAAACACATAAGGCCCAACCTCTATCATAATCAATTCAAGAGGCAAGGTATGCATGCCAAATGCAACCTAAACATGCGAGCTAAGTATGCAATATGAGCATAGGCACAAGCAATGTATGTTAGGCACACAACCTAAGCAAACAAGCATGCGAGGCATGTGACAACATATGCAAGCTAATAAGCATGCAAGATGCAATGCCAACATGCAAACATGCAAGACATATTACATGTTGAGCAACCAAGACAAAAGGAAGGATGCATGCCAAATGCAATGTGATTCAAGCATGCAACACATGCGATAGGCCAAGTATGTAACAACACACAAGGCGAGCATGCAACAACATGCGAATGATGGACTTACACCAAGATGGACAGCTCTCTACTAGGCCCAAAACAGTGGCCAAATGCCAAGAGCATGAAGTCTAAAATACATACAAACATGCATGCAAGTTGGCCTAAAGACTAAGGCACAAAAGAGGGACTTTTAAGCACACTTAAAAGGGGCAAGCATGGATATATAACCAACATGTTAAACTCTGAAAACATGCTAGAAAATGTGCCAAACCAAACAAACCATGCAAGTAAGGCATGCAAGCAAGCCCAAAGCTTAAGGCTCACCAAAGAGGTATTGAACTACACTTAGCAAAACCAAACATGACATGATTTGAACAACCAAAATTAGAGTTTTAGCATGTTAAAACAAAGCCAAAAAAAAAAAAAAAAACATTGACATGGCATCCTAGAGGCCTAAACATGATGGCATATACAATGACACATTCATGGAGCATGAAACACAAACTCTTTAAGGCCTTAAAAGAACATCAAATGCATGCATACAAGCATACCACAAAGACTGAAATGATGCTATAAGTGGTGCCAAACCACTGAAACAAGCCAAGCAACGCATGCTCAACATTCACACACCCAAGGCTAACAAGCCAAAATGCAAGGTGGCTACACAAAGCATGTCATGGATGGCCAAATCAATCACGAACAGACCTTAGGCATACTAAAACATGCATAAAAGCTTCACAAAGTTAGGCCAAAACAAGTAAGCATAGTGGTCTAGATGCTAAGTACATGTTAAGGCAATTTCATGGCATTACAAGACAAGTATGCAAAACAAGCATGGTGTGTCTAAACCAACTTAAAACAGTACTATATCATGGCAAAATAAGCACAAATGACACTTAAGACATGGCCAACATGAACTCAAGAAAGGTGCTCACACATGAGGCTAAAGTGGCCAATATTGAAGGCAACAAGGAGAGGAGATGGCCCTCTCCTTCTTAGGACCTTAAACCACCATCCCCACCACTAAAATCCCCCTGGATTTCAGTGGTGAGGAGGCCCAAACAAGGTGCTCCCGAAGCTCACCAAAATAGCACAAAATGGGGGCCAAACAAGGCCTAAGAGGGGTCAAACAACCCCAAACACAAAAACAACCTTAAACAACTATTTTAAGCACTTAAAATCAGAACTTTTATATGTTATAAGTTAAGCTTAAAAACAGATGGAAGGATGGCTAAAAGCCTATGCAAAAATGGGGAACAAAGAGCAAAGTTCTTACCCTTGAAGACCCCTTTCAAGAACTGAGCTCCAGCTGCTTCCTCAAGCTTGAATCCACTCAAGAACTTCAAGAATACCCCTTTGGCTCCTCAGCAACCAAGGTAAAGTGTGATACTAGGTGTCCTAGTGCAAAACTAAAAACAAAACGCCTTTAAACACACACAAAGAGCAAAAGAGAGGGAGATATAGTGATAGATAGATACACAAGACCTAACCCTAAGTCAGACCTCTGGAACTTTTTTTTTGTAATCCCCAAGGAGGGAGGAGGAGACCTCCCTTTATAGAGGATCACTCTTGCAAAGCTTACAAAACAAGCTAAGCAAGAGTGAAATCCCTCCATACACGTGTATGGAGGGGGGGCAAAGTGGGTGCCAGCTATCATAGCTAGCACAAAATATCTGCCAAAAGCAGATGCACAGTGATCGGTCAGCCAAAAATGACAAATTAACCAAATAAATGGTCTACCGACCAAACAGAGCGCCGATCGGCCAAACATTTGGCCGATGGCAACAAAACACAGCCGGTGGCCTCAAGCCATAGCCAGTGAGGTGTGGGGATGGCCAACAAGCCATTCCCTGCCCCTGAGAAGCAAAACACAAGTGTTTGGTGCAAAACCAAACACAAAACGGGCAAGTTGAGAGGTCTTGAGGCAAGGCGCGTAGCCGAGACCTCCGAGAACTCAAGACAAACACAAAAATGGATGATCATCGAGTGTTCAAATAGTGACGTCCAAGTCTTGAGGACGGTCAAAAATGGGATGTCTACAGATGGCATCCTAAAAGCCTAAGCATGGAGGCGTGCACAATGATCCATTCATGAGGCATAAAATATCAACTCTTTAAAGCATTAAAGGAGTGACAAGTGCAAGTGTATGACCACCCTATATGGACTGAAATCACATATGAAATGATGTCAAATCATGAAAATGGTCCAAGTAATGCATGCTAATAACTTCGACACTCAAAGCTAACAACCTAGATTGAACCATGGCTATACAAAACAATGCATGCATGACCAAGACAATGCAAATTAGAGATAGAGCATGGTAAAACATGACTAAAAGCTTCTTTGAGTTGAGCCAAAATATGCAAGAATGATGGTCCAAAAGCAAGATGCATGTTAAGGCAAATAAGAAGATTGCAAGACAAGTGCATGATACATGTAAGAGGCTATCAAACCAACCTTAGACAGAGGTATGGCATGGCAAAATAACACCAAATACTTGCTGAAATGAAGCCAAAACATGCTAAGAAAATATGCTACCAATATGAGCCATTTATACTAGTAATCTAGACACAAGGAGAGGGGGGTTTCCCTCTCCCATCCAAGACTCCAAAACCACTTCTCCACCACTGAAAATCCTCTGGATTTCAGTGGTGAGAAGGTCAAAATAAGATGGTTCCAAAGCTTAAAAGGGAAGGCACAAAACTAGGCCAAACAAGGCCTAAAAGGAGGTAGACAACCCCCAACCAAAAAGTGACCTTAAACAATCATCTCAAGTACACAAAATCAGAACTTTTTCATTTTAGAGTTAAGCTTAAAAAAATATGCAAGTAGGTCTAAAAGCTTAAGCAAGAATGGGGGATTAAAAGGTTAGTTGCTCACCCTTGAAGAACACCTTCAAGAACACTGCTCCAGCAACTTTTCTCAGCTTAAACCACTCCAAGAACTCCAAAACCAACTCCCTAGTACCTCAGCAACAAAAGGATGGTGTATTGCTAGGTGTTTGTGTGCAATAGTATGAGGAAATCACACTTTTGGGCACAAACAAGAGCAAAGGGAGAGAGAGAGGTAAAATATATATAGAGAGAGATAGAACTTCTATATGCAATTTTCAGAACCTCTGGAAATAGAGGGGAGGCTCCCTTCTTATAGAATTTCAATCCTCAAGCTTGTTCAACAAGCTTGAGTCTTGAAACAAATCCCTTCATATAGGTGTATGGAGGATGGGAATTGTGCCCACTAGTTGTCACAGCTGGCAGAAAATATCTGCAAAAAGCAGGTGGAAAGGTCTCGGCTCAAAAATATAGTCAATCGACCAAAAATAGTGCCGATCGACCAAAAGGAGTGCCGATCGGCCAACACTCTTGGCCGATGGCAAGGAAACAAGGCCGATGGCATCATGCCTTAGCCGATGGGTTGTGGGGAAGGCCAACAAGCCACCCTCTTCCCTTAGAAGCAAAACCACAAGTCCTCGGTCCACAACCAAGCACAAAACAAACAAGTTGAGAGGTCCTAAGGCAAGGCGCGCAGCCGAGACCTTCGGGAACTCAAAACGAACACGAGCATGAATGATCACCGAGTGTTCAAACGATGACGTCCAAGTCTTGAGGACGGTCAAAAATGGGGTGTCTACAAGGAGTAGAACACTAGAAAGCAATTATAAGGGTTCTAAGATATCTCCGATTTACTCGTAACATTGGGCTAAATTATACTAGATATCCAGCAGTACTTGAAGGATACTGTGATGCAAATTGGATATCGGATACTAGAAACTCAAAATCCACTAGTGGGTATGTCTTTACTCTTGGTGGGGCGGTTGTATCTTAAAAATCTTCCTAACGGACTTGCATTGCTAGGTCTACTATGAAATCAGAGTTTATAACTTTAGATAAAGCTGGGGGAAAAGCAGAATGGCTTTGTCACTTTCTTGAAGATATTCCAATGTAGCCAAAGCCTGTGCCTGCTATATGCATACATTGTGAAAGTCAATCAGCAATAGGTGGAGCACAGAGTCATATGTATAATGGTAAGGCACGACATATTCATCGTCGACATAACACCGTGAGACAACTACTCTCTAATGGAATTATTTCTATTGAATGTGTGAAGTTCAAAAACAACATAGCGGATCCACTAACCAAAGGATTAGCAAGAGAGTTAGTTGAGAATTCATTGACGGGAATGGAACTTAAGCCTATTAAATAAGAGTTACCACAACGGCAACCCAACTTAGTTGACTAGAAATCCCAAGATTTAGGTTCAAAGGGACAACTGAGTTGTATATGACTCATAAGGATCACTAGAGAGTCAAACTCCTACCTATTTCTATGACAAAAAAATGATGTCTACAACGTTTTAGGTTAAGTAATACATTTAATGATTCTTATATCTAGGAATACCTAGTGGAATATGGCAGGATACTCTTCGTAAGAATCACCTATATGAGTGTGAACTGGGCTGGTTCTATGAGATTTATGAAGGGCTATAATTCTCTAGAGCACTCATGAAAGACCAGGTTGTTCGAGGCCAAAATGAACACAATAGTGAGAACTAAACTGTGTCTGGTAATAGATTGTGTGAGTTCTATTGTCTTGGTTTACACAAATGGCTGAGCAGTTGACATCATGTTCACTGGTTAGCTAATAAATCTGATAATGTCTCACAAGGAAAGGTTCAAAGCCAAAAGCTACCTATCATTTGCAGAATATTTTCAATTTATGTACTCTTTGTAATTAGATCATGTTGCTGCATTTTCTATCCATCAAATTCCATTCATGTGGGGGATTATTGGAATTATAGTTTTTATAGGCTTATTTTGGGCCAACTTTGAGCCCAAATTTGAGTGGGGCCCACACGTCTTTTAGGGTGGGTCCAAAGAGGTGACGTCTTCCGTGCCTCGTGGTGAGTCATACAGTGCAAACGGTTCGTCAAAACCATTTATGAGTAAATGGGAAGCTGAAGTCATTTTTCGGGTTCGTGGAATAGAATATTAAAGAATAAAATATGGGTTTCTTAGTAATGATAGTCCCACATTGAAAACTTAAGAGAACTTATGTTTGTATATAAGTTCTAGGTGGCAACACTTGGATTAGGCCCCAAAGGGCACTCTAAGTTTGCAGAAGGGAGGAGTTATGGACAAAGTGACCTTTGGCTCAAACCACCACACAAGCGCGCACGCCGCCGTAACCGTCCGTCCGACCGGCCGGCCGTGCTGGGCGCGAGTGTGGGTTGTGGGTCGGGTCAGTTCTAACATTAAGTTTTTGGACAAAATTTATTTGAATTTTTTTCAAAAATCCTTGAGGGAAAATTATTTTTTTCTGAACGAAATTAATTCAAAATTTTCCACCAAATTTGAATTTAAAGTTTTTGTCCAAAATTGTGCCTCTTCTAGTTCAAAATTCCCAATAGATTGAACTATTCTGACAGATTTAAAATTTCCCAGCAGTTGTGGACAGATTCAAACTGGTTTTTAAAACAGATTTGAAAAAACTTGCACCGCACTTGCTTAGTTTGAAGACTGCATCTATTCAGGTTGTATTGTACCTATTCAGTCCTTCTTAAAAGGCACCTAATTGCCTATAAAAGAAAACCCTCATTCCAGCAATTTGGTACATCCAGAAAAGTTCTTCTCTTCTCGGTTTTGCTCTTTGTGTGCATTGTTTTTCATACTAGTTCTTAGGAAAAAATTCTGAGAGTATAGAACACAAATTCTAGTTCACTATACAGATTGTTTGGAGTGCTACTACAATCTGTGTAGATCATTGTATCTTGGGAGATAGACGCCATTCATCCGTAAGCATCGGAGCGGAGTGAATCTATCTTAAAGACAGTGTCATACACTCAACTTGATCTTTTTGTATTTATACGGTTCGATAAATAAATTTTGTAAATAATTTATTTTTATTTGTTTGATTTAGTTTCAAATTATTTATTTTATACAGAAAATTGTTCCAACAAAAATTGAATAAATTGGTCACATCTATAGATTGGACTTTGCTTCGCCTTTCAACATTGATGTTGTGAGTCTTGTGACGCTCTGTAGTTACTAAATAAGAGGGTAATTTGTGAGCGAATTGGGCCGAGCCAGGACGAGTCTTCTTTGGAGGATGTGTCGTGCCATAGGCCAAGAAGACATCTCGTATTTCGGATTTAGGCCAAACTATGGGCCGAAGTAATTATTTATGTAGCACGGTCCTAGATCATCTAAGCATCAGGCCGGTCAGAGATGGGCTATTAGTGGCTTGACCTGGTTATCCTGGACCGAGGTATTAGTGGAAGAAGAACCGAGCTAAAGGATAGCTCTGCAAGGCATCATCTCAAAGTCAAGACTGATAGTGTTGCCTAAAGTAGCACCAAGCTGTGTGAGCATGGTTAAGTTTGGTGCCAGCCGAGGTAAGAGTTGCAACCATCTCACTTGGTTAGCAGTGAGTAGGGTGTTATCAAGATAAGCATTATCCTTGAGAGTGTGATTCCTAGGAGGACTCTTGTAAGGAGAGTTGGAGTCCTACTAGGATTGTGCCATGTGAAATCTATAAAAGCTTATGATAGAACCTATGTACAGGTAATACAATTCTTACTATCAAATACACAAAGCTTTTGTGTCTATTTTGCTGACTTAGGCATCGGAGAGGTTTTCAGCACACACCCACCGGCTAACTCACGTTTGTGTTTACAGGTAGTAAAGCGACGACGTTTGGAGGAGTCCAAACTTGATCAACAGGATTATACGAGAAGATTATTTCATACTCGTACAATTGGCACCCTCTGTGGGAAGTCACACAAAGAACAAACCTTTTGATTGAGTTTCCTCTTTAGTCGAAATCGATGGTGCACAATGAAGACTTACCACATTTTGCTATGGATGGACAAACCCCGGAAGGAGACGAGAGGCGCGAAGGAATTAAATCCCCAGCGACGGAACCCACGGAGAGACACACGAGAAAGACGGGGCTCAAGCTCTCGTCGCTCTCAAAGACCTGGCAGGCAGAGGCAGAGGATGGATCCTCAAGTTCTGGAGGATCGCGTAAGGGAGCAAGACGAATTGATACAAAGGATGGCGGCAGACATGGAAACAATGAAGCACCAGATAAAAGGCAAAGGGGTGGCAGCAAAAGAAGGGCGCAAAGGCAACACACACACTCTTACCATTTAGAAGATCGTGACATGCAAGTCACACCGTCACAAGTTAAAAGTAGAAGCCTCAGGACAGGCGACACACAATCAAGGACCTCCATGACTCGTTACTCCAAGTCTGAGAGAACGAGGATTGAAAGGTCGTATACGAAGGGAAACAGTTATTGGCCCTCGCATTCGTACCAAACGACATCTAGGCACACGAAGTTGCCTAGGTCGACAGACCTGCGTACAGTGCTACAGGAAAGGGTTCGAAGGAGAGAAGACACTCAGGCTTGTGACCCCCGTAGAGTCTCAGCGCTGCAACGATTGGCTCCTAGAACACATGGGAGTGTCGAGGGTTGGAATGCCAGAACCACTCCTTGCTTACGAACCAGCAGACAAAGCGTTAGTGAGGTTGCAGAGCTTGTCGTTCATTCCGGCAATAGAGAACGCACCATTACTCTCAGGCTTCCACCAGCCCAAATTCACTACTTATGAGGGGAAATTAGACCCTTACATGCACTTGAGCCACTTCCGCCAGGTTATGGCTGTGTATCGGTGAAACAAGGCTCTGATGTGTATCATGTTTCCTTCCAGCCTTGGCAACCTGGGTTTAACATGGTTTGAAAGGTTGCCAGAAGGTAGCGTAGCTACATGGACGCAACTAGCGGAGGCATTTATGACCAAATTCAGAACGAACACCAAGACACCAGTGGAGATTGACCAGTTTCTCTCCATAGACATGGGCGAGAAGGAAACATTGAGGTCTTACAATAACCGGTATTGGGAGACTTTTAATCAGATTGGAGATTGCCCCACAAACCTAGCTATCGTACAATACAAAAGAGGTTTGCCTGCTGGCAATAAATTGAGGGATTCAATGACAATGACACCACCCTTCACAATGGAGGCCCTAATGGAAAGAGTGCATTAGCACCTCTGGATAGAAGAAGATGTTGCTCACACCAAAGCAAAAGCTGGCACAACAACAATGACAGACAAAAAACCTGCGGCAAAAGTTAACACGATCGAGCGGGAAGAACAACTGAACAAAAATGGGCAAGACAGAGAGCCAACCAAGAGGACCCCCAAGCAAGGAAGTTGAGAGTCTGTACTGCCATCACCACAGTATTCAATAAACCTATCTACCAGATTCTTAGCGAAATACGTGACGAACCCTTCGTTCGACGGCCAGCCAAGTTGGGAGAAGCACATAGGGGCTACGAATGATAGGTACCGTTGCACCTTCTATGATGAAAAGGGGCACCGAATTGAAAACTGTACGCCATTAAGGAAACATCTAGAGGAGTTAGTTGTCGCAGGCCACCTAGACTAATATATTGAAGGGAGAACACAGCCGGCCTCCAGGACCGTAACAAGCCGGATGAGATGTCAGTCGACGGTCCGCCCCAAGGCATAATCAATGTAATACATGGGATCATCGAACCTGAACGAATATGTGAACTCAGAGGAATGATCAAAAAAGCTGAGCACATAAAAGAGGTACTAAGTGCACAACCTAACATGAAAAGGGAAAAAATGGAGGCAATGTACGTCATCATCTTTTCTGACAAAGACTTAGCAAGGTTACAAAGCCCTCACAATGACGCACTGGTGGTTACTCTACGCGTCAAGAATTTTGAAATCAAATGGATCCTAATCGACCAAGGGAGCTCATGCAAGATTATATACCACGAGACCTTCAAACAACTAAAATTGGAGGACAAAGACTTGGCACCCGCAACATCTCCCCTAGTCGACTTCAACTCAATGCCAGAGTGGCCAGTTAGCAAGATAATTCTACCAGTCAAAGCAGGAACAATGACAAAACAGGTGGAATTTTTGGTATTGAAAGTCTTTTCCACTTATAACATAATCTTGGGAAGAGCTTGGTTGCACGCCATGCGAGCGGTGGCATCGACTTACTACCAGGTGTTACGGTTCCCCAACTAAACCGGAATGATTAAAGAAGTCTTAGGAGACCAAATCAAAGTCTTAGGAGACCAAATCATGTCCAAACAGTGCTTCGTTACAGTAAACGGTAGCTGGGCTGCAAAAGGGTTTGTACAAATGGTAGAAGAGCCAGAAAGCAAATAGCTGTTTGCAGACGTCAGCAAAGCAGCCGAACAGAAGGCAGTAGAAGACTTGATAGAGGTAAAGATAGATGAGAAAGACCCAAAGAGGTTCTTTTTGCTCAACTCGTCTCTGTCTAGCCCCGAGAGAATAAAGATCATAGAATTTTTGACCTCTAACATCGAAGTGTTTGCTTGGATGCTGTATGACATGCGTGGCATTAACTCCAACTTCATCTACCATCAACTTAATGTCCACCCAACCGCTAGACCAATTATACAGCGAACTAGCCGATTGGCACTCCACCATGTAGAAATAGTGGTAGAAGAAGTGGGAAACCTACTGAAAGCAGGGGCAATTAGAGAAGTACATTATCCTAGGTAGATTTTCAACACGGTAGTGGTACCAAAAAAGAACGGCAAATAGTGCATTTGCATGGACTACAAAACAATCAACAAAGGATGCTCGAAAGACAGCTTTCCTCTACCACGAATAGACCGGCTAGTGAATCTACTTGCAGGGCATAACCGACTTAGCTTTCTTGATGCATATCGCGGTTACCATTAGATCTCTATGTATAAACCGGACCAGGAGGTCACATCATTTACAACTCCTAGGGGATTATATTGTTACAAGGTCATACCCTTTGGCCTAAAAAATGTAGAGGCAACATTTCAACGGATGAACACCAAAATGTTTGAGCCATTGTTAAGCAGAACAATAGAAGTTTACATAGATGATATGGTGGTTAAAAGTAAGAAAGAAGGGGACCATCTCAATGTTTCAAATTTTGAAGTCCCATAAACTGTGACTAAACGCATCCAAGTGTGCGTTCGGCGTGGGGTCAGGAAAATTCCTAGGGGATATAGAAGTTGATCCGTCTCAGATCAAAGCCATCCAAGATCTTGAGAGGCCCAACATAGTCAAGGAGGTGCAGTATCTCACTGGCCTAGCAGCTATGCTAAACCGATTCATAAGTCGGTCGTCAGATAGGTGTCAATCGTTCTTCCAGGCACTAAAGGCCAAATTTGAGTGAAATAGCGAGTGCAACCGCGCTCTGGAAAACCTGAAAGAATACATGGCCTCCCCACCGTTGTTGGTAACCCCAGTACTGGGGAAGGAACTCTTTTTATACTTAGCGGTCTCCCAGTATGCAATTAACGTAGTGTTGGTACAGGTTAGGGAATACAACACCTGCCTATCTTTTATGTTAACAAGACATTGCTAGGCGCCGAAACAAGGTACTTGCCATTGGAGAAGTTGGCCTTAGCTTTAATGGTGGCTTCCAGAAAAATGTCGCACTACTTCCATACCCACACTGTGATTATTTTAACATCTTTCCCATTAAAAGCCTTGTTTCAGAGAGCGGATTTTTTTGGACGAATTTCGAAATGGGCAGTGGAGTTAAGGCAGTTTGACATTAAGTTTCGACTAAGAACCGCAATAAAAGCACAAGCTTTAGCAGACTTCGTGGCCGAATTTTCCCCAGGAAGTCATCAGGTTTGCCTGATCGACTTGACCGGGGAAATGAGGGAAGGTGTCACAGGGATAGTGCAGCCCCTACAGCAGGGTACTCAACTGTATAATAAACCTTTCAGCCTTTTAGAAAGGGAAGAAGGAGCAACTCGCAGTACGACATGCAAAGACCAGGCTGAAAGTTTAGTCCTAAACAGTGAGGACCAAATCAAAACGACAACCAACAACTTTGAAGAAAATAGCATCGGCGGTAACGCCCCTAATCCTAAGGCGTCATCGGATCCCTCCATTTGCTGGAAGTTGTTTGTAAGAGAGATGTGGAAGTTTTTCATTGATGGAGCGTCCAACAAACAAGATGCAGGACTAGGCATAGTTCTCATCTCACCAGAAGGCTTGACCATTGAACAGGCAATCAACCTTGGCTTTCCAGCATCCAACAACGAGGGGGAGTATAAAGCATTATTAGTGGGTTTGAAGTCAGCATTTCGCATGAAGGCCACTGAACTGATGGTATATAGTGACTCCCAACTAGTAGTCAACCAAATTTCAGGCAATTATGAAGCAAAGGATGATACAATGGCCAAGTACCAAGAATTGGTCAGAAAGAAGATCATGAAGTTTGAAGTGGTTCGGATAAAGTAAATCAGCCGAGAGGAAAATAATAAAGCAGATAAGCTGGCCGGTTTTGCATCAATGACAGATACATCTATCCCACACCCATTGTTAATTGACTTCCTACCCAGATCAAGTATTGGAAAGCCGAAAGTAGTTGAAGCATATTATGCCGATCTAGACCCTTCCTGGATGGATCCCATCATAATATTTTTAAAAGATGCATCTTACCTAAAGAAAAGAAAGAAGCCAACAAAATTAGAGCAAAATTATAACAATTTTGGCTCTCTACATCACCAGCATTGTACAAAAAATCCTTCACATGACCTTACTTGAAGTGTGTCTATCCCAACAAGGTCGAGGCATTTTTGTTCGAAATACATGAAGGTGTTTGTGGAACCACCAAGGGGGAAGATCGATGGCCTACTGAGTAATTTCACAAGGGTACTGGTGGCCATACATGTAAGCAAATGTAGAGAAATATGTCAAGAAGTGTGAGAAATATCAGAAGTTTGCATATCAAATACATCAATCGACCAGAGAGCTCCTACCTTTAACCAGCACGTGGCCCTTTGCAATGTGGGGCCTGGATATAGTGGGACCACTCCCAACCTCTTCAGGCAACAGAAAGTTCTTTCTCAATGCAACGGACTACTTCACAAAATGGGTAGAAGCAAAAGCACTCGCATCCATAAAAGAAAAAGACGTCAAGAAGTTTGTCTGGCCAAACATTATAACCCAGTTTGGAATACCCAAGGCTCTAATATCTGACAACGGCACTCAGTTTGATGGAACAATCTTCAAGGGTTTTTGCGAAGAATACAAGATAGAATTCTACAACTCTACGTCGGCATACCCCCAAGCCAATGGCCAGGCTGAAGCTTCCAACAAAGTAGTCTTGGATAGCCTGAAAAAGAGGTTGGAAAAAGCAAAAGGCAAGTGGGCTGAGGAACTTCCCCACGTCTTATGGGCTTACTGAACTACACCTCGGCGATCGACTGACGAAACACCTTTTTCCTTGGCTTATGACATGGAGGCGGTATCCCTCTGGAAATTGGCCTACCTACCATCAGAAGTGAAACTTTTAATCCAGACTTGAATAGCGAGGCTATATCCCTAGAACTTGACCTTGCAGAAGAAAGAAGAGAGAGAGCGTTGGTGCACATTGCCTTGTATCAACAGGAATTGTCTAGGAAATACAATAAAGCGGTGCACCCCATGCAATTCAAGATTAGAGATTAGGCACTGCGTAAGGTTATGGAAAACACCTTGATACCTGGAGACGGAAAATTAGGACCTAACTAGGAAGGATCATACAGAGTGATTGGTTTAGCTGGGAAAGGAGAATATCACTTAGAAGATATGGACGACATAGCTATTCCACGACTATGGAACACGCCCAATCTCAGAGTATTTTATTTTTAGCTTTTTCTTAAACACTTGCAATTTTTGTTTTCAATAAAACAAGTAGACATTTTTTGGGTAAACATTCTTTTCTCTGTTTGTAAAAATTGTTCACCCGACTGGGGGCAATCAAGAAAGTTGGCAAGTTTGACTAACACTTTTTGATTCTTCAGCCGAGATAATGATCTAAGCTCAAGAAGGTTGGCAGGTTTGACCAGCACTTTTTGATTCTTTAGCCGAGATAAGGATCTAGGTTCAAGAAGGTTTGCAGGTTTGACCAACACTTTTTGATTCTTCAGTCGAGATAAGGATCTAGACTTGAGAAGGTTGGCAGGTTTGACCAACACTTTTTTCTTCTTCAGTCGAGATAAGGATCTAGGCTTAAAAAGGTTTGCAGGTTTGACCAACACTTAGTTCGTTCTTCAGCTGAGATAAGGATTTAGGCTCAAGAAGGTTGGCAGGTTTGACCAACACTTTTTTCTTCTTCAGTTGAGATAAGTATCTACGCTCAAGGAGGTTGGTAGGTTTGATCAACACCTTTTTCTTTTAGCCGAGATAAAGATCGAGGCAAAAAACTCAGTTACAAAGGTTTTGCAGTTTTTCAAGTTGTTTTTCAACCGAGATAAATATCTTGGCCGAAAAAGGTGGGCAGGATAAGGAAAAGCTGAGCTAACTAGGCTGGCTGGGCTTGTAATAAAAATGATACACTATAAAGTGGAAAAGTGCTGTAACCAAACAGAGCTTTGCCATCTGCAATGACCACCTTGGTTGTTCTTCGCAATTCCAGCACACGCTAATGGCCAATTTGGTTCTTTTGCACGGCATGCATGTCATATTCAACAAATTTTAGACAAACCGAGCAACAAGATAGAAAGACTAGAATGCCTAGAATTCAGGGTTACTAGAATTAGCGATTTGTTGGCGGACCGTATGGCCTTCAGCTCGGTCAAATGGGTGTGGTGTTCCATGTCGGCTGGAAGGCAAACACTTTTGGATAAGTTAAAAGCCAAAAGGTGGTCTTTGCGGCGCATACAAAATTGGACTTAGTCACAACTCGACCCCTAAAGGACACAACTGGTGTCCACACCGGCGTAGGGGATGGTGTAGCACGGCGTCCAACTAGGGATTATTGAGGGAGCGCGGCCTGAAGCTACTCGATCTCTTCCTCATCCTCTAGTCGCTAGGGCTACTTAGCCGAAGTATGGGGCCTCTTGCTAGGCCGAGATGATGAGGCCCTGGTGGTAAGAAGGGCGACCACGATCTCGCGTACCTGACCGGCTGAAGATAGCTCGGTCTAGGCCTCGAGATTCATGGTCGTAGTCTGTTCGGTGATGAGGGCAAAGACAGCTCACTTTTTCGCCATCTCTTGCTCTTCAGTAAGTGGTATAAGATTGATTTAGGGCAAGTTGGGGTCCATTTCAGGTGAGGAGTCAAGAAGGAAGTCAGTAACCTTAGTTTTTCTCTTTCCACTATACCGATAGGTTGGCTCAAAGTTTAGGAGCTCAGTCCAATCTCGGTTGCAGTAACGGAACGTGGGTCGTAGTGCGGCCTGATTGGCGTAGGCGTAGTTGGATTTAAGCTGGTTCAAATCTACACAAGGGACAAACATAAGGGTTAGCATGGTGGTTGTTTAATAGAAAATAACATTAAACCAGGTTACTCTTACTAGTTGTTCCTTTATTCCAATTTATATTATAGCCTAGTATTTGGGCTTCTTGGTCCTTAAAATTGCCTGAGACCCAGAGAAAGTCATCATCGTTTAAGTCTTTGTCTGGTGTTTTCTTGACAATTTTCTCTCGGCCTCTCCTGACTCTAAGGTAATAAACCCAACCGTCGTCATTTTGGCTAAGGAAATATTGATAGAACAACTCTGCCAAACCGAGGTTGAGACCAGGACGACGATTTAGCTCGACAATCCCGTTAATGATCATATAGGCGTTGGTTGATAACTGAGTGGGGCATAGCCCGGTTGTCTAAGAAATTCACAGATCAGTAGTTGGACAGGAAACCGAAGTCCCCCCCTCCACGATGGACACCAGGGTGAAAGGAACAAAACCGGGGTTACCCCATGGTGTTGTGTCTAGCGCGGCTAAGGAAAGGTGGACGCCATTTGGGATATGGTAATCCCTTCAGAATTCAGCCATGGCACCAGGCGAGTCCACCAGAAACTGGTATTTTCCCATTGGCTTAATAAAAACTTGTTATGCTAAGTGTGCGTGGCTACCTAGCACAGCGCTAGTGTGACCTTGGTGGGCTCGGTCGAGCAAAGCCGTCCAGGGGCAAAGTGCAAGGGTGCGCCTGGCTAACCTAGTCAAGTCTGCAAAGTGGAAATAGAAAGGGGTTATGCCCAAGTCATAAACCGGGCTAAATAATAAGTTGAGACTGATTTAGTCTAGCTTGGCAGATGATTGGCATGCTCTAAACTAGTTCGGCTAAGGAACAGCCAAGACAAGGGACGGTTCAGCTCTAGAACAAAGTTCAAGATTCTGAAACCGGGTTAAATTCTTATCGGTTTAGTGAGAAGGGCAGGATTCAAGCCTAGTTTGTGGAGCACTAAAGTCCTAGTGCGGTCCACAGTAAGTCCGAGCTTGCAAACATATTCTTAGTCCAGTCGTGGTATGGTTTTGGATCGAAAAAACTGTTCTTGGCTGGCTAAAGTCCAGTTATTATGCTTTCAGGTGAAAGTATGAAGTTTTGAAGTTCCACAAGTTATTGTTGTGTATAGCATGCATTTGTGATATACGAACACTATTTTCAGACATGAAACAAAAATATGTGTGTACAAAAATAGGTACAAGGATGAAGAATTTACTGATTTGAGAATGGGCTCTGAATCCAATCTGAAAAACGAACATTGGCAACAATAATGAAAGCAGGAGATGTGTAGGCCAAGTCTTGAATGTAGGACGTTAGGAATTGAGGATTACGAGCTCAAGAAAATGAAGGTTTACAAGGAAGAAGATGAATATTGGTGGCCTTTCGAAAAAGTGAGGCTATACAGTCGAATAAAAAATGAGCGAGACTGTTCAAATTTCAAACAGTATGAGACGGCTGTAACAGGGTACTTGACCAATGGGGGTATGCCACGTGTCCAAAGAAATGAATGACGTTTCAGACGTGCCAAAGTAGTGGAGTGACGTGCAAAGCAACTGACAAGACGTTTTCGGACCGAACAAATCATAAAACTAGGGAATAATAAGCTCGGTTGAATTTTAGACATTTAGCTCGGCTTTGAAACATTAATCTCAATCATGCTACGCAGATGGAATTAAGGGGCAATTAAGAGGGTAATTTGTGGGCAAATTGGGTCGAGCTAAGATGAGTCTTCTTTAGAGGATAGGTCGCCCAAGAAGACATCTCGTATTTCAGATTTGG
The DNA here is from genome assembly GCF_055761805.1 of Camellia sinensis. Classification (NCBI taxonomy): domain Eukaryota; kingdom Viridiplantae; phylum Streptophyta; class Magnoliopsida; order Ericales; family Theaceae; genus Camellia; species Camellia sinensis. Next base: position 147,373,109 of record NC_138970.1, read on the forward strand.
GCCGAACTACGGGCCGAAGTAATTATTTATGTAGTACGATCCTAAATCATCTAAGCATCAGGCCAATCAGAGGTGGGTTACCAGTGGCTTGACCTGGCTATCCTGAACTGAGGTATCAATGGAAGAAGGACCGAGCTAAATGATAGCTCTGCAGGGCGTCATCTCAAAGTCAAGACTGACAGTGTGCCTAAAGTAGCACCAAGCTGTGTGAGCATGGTTAAGTCTGGTGCCAGCCGAGGTAAGAGTTGCAACTATCTCACTTGGTTAATAGTGAGTAGGGTGTTATCAAGATAAGCATTATCCTTGGGAGTGTGATTCCTAGGAGGACTCTTGTAAGAAGAGTTGGAGTCCTGGTAGGATTGTACCATGTAAAATCTATAAAAACTCATGACAGAACTTATGTACAGGTAATACAATTCTTACTATCAAATACACAAAGTTATTGTGCCTATTTTGCTGATTTAGGCATCTGAGAAGTTTCCGGCACACACCTGCCAGCTAGTTCACATTTGTGTTTATAGATAGTAAAGCGATGACGTTTGGAGGAGTCCAAACTTGATCAATAAAATTATACAAGAAGATTATTTCGTACTCATACACCAAAGATCTCCTCTCTAACTTTCTAGTTATAAGAACAAAAAGTAAATATATCATATATATATATATATATATATGTTAGAAAAGTGTGCATAATTCACAATCTTTTTTTTTTTTTTTTTGAGAGAGAATTTATATTATTATCAATTAAAATAATTGAGTCCATTGAGTTTATTGCCACAGAACTTAACAATTACTACTTTTCTGCATTATACTTCGATTCTAATATTTGAAAAGAAATGTTGGCTTTAATAATTCCATCCCCATCTACCAAAACAACATGTTAAGATTTATTTCGTGTGATTCTACGATAACAACTTCAAATAATAACCATTGATTTGAGATTCTAAAATATTTTTGAGTTTATAATCTGGATACATAGACTTTCTAGAGTCCATAACCATATGAAATTTGATTATGATTAGTTTGTGTATGATTTATTTTTTAATTTTTTGACCTTTTATAAAAAGATATATAAAAAAATAATAAAGTAATAATAGAAATAAGTCATAAATAATTTATTTGGCTTGTTGTCAAACTCACACATAATATTTTTAAAATATTTAATAATTATCCTCTTAAAATAGAAATGTAAAGTCATATTAGATTCCCACAATAAGCATAATTGAAAGTACGGTAACAAAGATTGATTGCCAATAATATATAGAAAAATGCTTCAAATATTCTAGAGATTTTGTTTAAAATTATATTTGGGGGTAAATTATACTTTTAACATATAGTTTGGCTATTTCATTTTAGTTCCTATTATTTTCGATTGAACAATTTAATCTTTACATTTTAAATATAATTTTAATTTGATTATTTCGTTTAAATTAAAAATTAAAATTAATAATTTTAAAATATTTGTCAATCTTCTAGAGTGTACATATAAAAGAGCAGACGTTGGATTCAAAAGTCTAAATTCGAATTTCTTTCGTCCAGAGGTCCAAGCGTAAAAATATTGGCCTTGTTTGGTTTGTGTTTCTTAAAAATTTTTAAGAAAAATTCTCTATAAATAAGTTTTCAAAAGTAATCAAACCAAACAAATTTTCTTAAAAAAATTTTTCAAAATTTGTTTAGTTTACAAGTTTTCCAAACAAATCTCTCTCTCATACACATCAAATCAATCACTTTTTTCAAAACTCTCTCTCAAAATAATTTTTCAAAATATTTTTTAAAAAATACCAAATCAAATAACTTTCCATATTTTTTACCTCTAAAACTCATATCCCAACTTCAAACCAAACATACCCATTATGTCCATAAAGGCATACTTCCACACAATTCTGTTATACAATTCCATCACCGTCTCGCCCTAGCTATCGCCATTGCCGTCTTGCCTGCGTCGTCGTCGTCACCGTCACCGTCTCCATCTCACCCTCGCTATCTCGGTCTTCATCTCGTACCAAACCCTCCCTCTCTGTCATATCCTCTCTCTCTACAAACGAACCACCACTGAAGGACCACCACGTCGTCACCGCCCCTTATCTGCTCTCTTCTCTCTCGCCGTTGATGGATCCACTGTCGTCGCTCCTCGCTGTCACCTCCTTGTTAGATCTTTGCCACAGCCGTCCTTTAGATCTAAATCGCTCTGTTGTAGCACCTCTTCCTCCTCTGTCGCTTCCTCATTCATCAACCACCTCAGCCCCGTTGTCCACTTCAAGAGGTTTGAACAATAAGGACAAAGAGAGAATTTCTTTGCTTTGTGGATGAAATTGCAGAGAACGTAAAAGAAAGAGAAACCCTTTTAATTTCAAACGAACGATCTCTCTCTGCAATCTTTTTCTTTTTTCTTATCTCTCTCTTCAATGCTATGCAAAATTTTCTCTGCCTGATAGATAAATAAGCTAAGCAAAAATTACCTGGTGGTTCTGCTAGGGTTTGTTGTTTATGTAACAACTCGTAGTTATGAAAAACCATCGACTTCTTGATGGTATACAAAGAAGGTAGAGCTACGAAAGTCTTTCAGTCAGTTCCCCAAATGCCCTCTCTGGAAGTTCTCCAATTACGCCTCCCACCCACGTACGGCGAGGTATCAATGTAGCACTTCGTACTTTTTGGTATAATTGAATTATATTTGACTCTTTAATTATCATAATTGAGAACCTTCTTAGTTGATATTTGAGCCTTGATTGAGGAATTACCATAGAGGTTGAGAGGGATTGGATCAAAAATTCCAATTTTGAATAATTGTTCTTGAGTAGTCTCTACTCTTTTATTATTTTATATCTCCACACTTCGAATCTTGATATGAGACTAGAACCATTAGAAAGCTTATTTCTGGAGCTTCAATTTGGACACAAAAACGACCCTAAACGGAGTTCAGATGAAAGAGTTATACCTGTTTGAAGTTTGTGAATCTGTATTGTGTGCATAGTTCACTCGAGCAATCTATAGACCCTTCCAACTCTATTTTTCAAATTTGTTTGAGATACTACAAGCCTTGATTCACTGCTCGAGCGCAGATTTGACCGTTCAAGTGGGTCTGTTCAAGATATGATCTTTAAAAAGTCACTTTTGGGTCAAATCTATCTTATTTTTCATTCTCTCCTCTCTCTATTTCCTCTATCTCCGAAAACCCTAAGCTTTCAAGCTTGGGTTTCATCTTTTTTCACTTAAAATCTCACCTTAGTTCCACATACCAAAGCATAGAGCACGACAATAACTTTCTTTTAATCTGAACAGATCGTATTTTCGTCAAAATTGAATTTTCGGGCTTTCTTCTCTTCTTGCTTAAGGTAGGGATTTTTACTTCTCATCAATGTGTGGTATTTTTACATTCCATAAAACATCATGTTGGAAGAGATTTTCTTGAAAAGCATGTAGAGGAAAGTTAGGGTTATGAAATAAAGAAGTTAAACTTATGGAAGTTTTGAGCCACTAGAACTTGTTTATGGAAGTTTCGAGCCACTAGAACTTGTTTATGTACTTTAAGGCAAAAGGCTCTAAATTTTATCCAAACCTTAGTCTGGAACTTTACTCTAAAGATGAAGTTTGTTTCAATTGGGCCTTAAATCATGAAATTGGGTTGATATTTAAAAGAAATGAGTATGGATGTTGATTGCTAGCTGTTGCGAGAATAACTACGGTGAAAATTAGTTCATATCATGGAAATTGTTAATTAGAATTGGCGTCATAAACTATGAGAAGCGCATGATATTAAATGTGTTGATGTAACTTGAATAAAGGGAGTTGCTATTGAAGTATGGAAATGTTATGAATAATCATATTCATTTATTGAGATGAATTTATATTATTATTATTAAATGTATAGAGGTTTTGTCATTGACAATTAGTGGAGGATGGTATTGGTTGATCGTAGAAGGAGTTATATGTGCAATGTGTTGTTGGTAAAATTCTATAAATTGAAATCATGATTGATATGAGGAATTGATGGATTAAAATGTTGGAAAGTTGTCAGTTTCCTTTCGGCTTGTGACCAGTAAAGCGTAGCGCTTGATAGAGGTTCTGCTTTCATTCCGGAGTAGCGTCCGGTAAAGTGTGTAGACTGTTAGGCTATGTAAAGGTTCCGCTTTCCTTCTGGTTAGCCATTGATAATGCGTGTCGTTTGAGATATATTCCAGTTTTCCTTTCGGAATAGTGCTCGGTAAACTGTGTTAGAATCGCTTGACGAAACTGGTTGTTGGTATGCTAGTGCTCATTGTTAGTCATGTGGTTATATTGATATATGTGAATGTGGTGATTTGTAGTTAGAAGTTTGAATTGTGTAATTGGAATGCGTCTATAATGAATTGAATCTTATCGTTTAATTATATGAAATATGCTGATGTGTGTGTGACTGGTGTTATGCAGATATGGCAAGGTGACGGGTGGTAGTGTATTTAATGTGTACGATATATGATTAGAAGGAGTACTTGATTAGTTGGCCTAAGATCTTTTTCTAAGGCAAAAGAGATTTAAGAAATTCTTTGAATCAATACTAATAAGATAAGAAGTTAACAGATGAGTTTTCTTTGAAATGTCAAGTGGGATTTTATGAAGAAAGCATCTACCTATGTATATTTTATTTTGGATATAAAAGAACATATTATTTATCTACTTACCACTTGTTAGCATTCATGATCACATATATCTATTGATCTTATTGTTGGGAGTCATTGTAGATCTCTACTGGACATTTTTGTTTATCACATGTTTCTTAACCATTTTTAGGAATGGAGTCGGTTACAGCAGTTTGAAGATCAATAAGTTATTTATTTTATTATGGGTCTTTTTTGTATAGATTGTAAGTGAAAGATTAAAGTGTTGTGAAGATAATTTTGTTCGTCTATTGTAAATATTTATTTAGTAAATGTAAGCCATGGGGCATGTGCTATTAGTGTTTGTATTAAACATTTTATTATGGTATTTATGTGAGAGAGGATCATAATCATTCTATTCAGCTTGTTTTACTTCCACGACTATAATTTGGAAATGGATTTTTATAAGGAATTTGGTAAAATATCCGAGTAATAATATTGGGGGCATTACAGTCAATCTGCTATGCATCAGGGACGACAAAAGTCTCAGAAGGATCACATTCTTTGCGTTCTCGGTCTTTGAATTCCCTTTTCTTATATATCACAGTCTTTGCCTTTTATTCATTTCTAAACACTCAGTTTTTTCATGGATTGTTGTGAAAATAGATAAAATTGAGGTTTATATGTCCTTCAAATCATCATCAAGAATTTGAGAAAGGATGAAAGTCAAATAGTTAGTACGATATGGGAAACTTTATTGAATTGGCTCTATCAATACATTGTGTATATATATACACATTTGACATGTTTATTTATTTTTATTTTTTTGTTTCTTTGAATTTGAAACTATTCAATCCAGATCTGGATACATTTGATGCGTTTTTAGTATCCAAATCTGTGTTGTTGTTGTTGTTGTTGTTGTTGTTATTGTTATTGTTATTGTTGTTGTGGCTGATGATGATGAAACAGATATTCAAAAAAATGAACAGATAAAAAAATTGGACAAGCAAAATTTGAACAAATAGAAAGAAGCTCACAAAATTTGAATAAATAGAGAGAAACCCACAAAATTTGAACTGATAGCGTAAAAATTCCACAAAATTTGAACAGATAAGGGAAATAACTAAACATATAGGGAAAAAATTGAACAGATAGATATAAATTTGAACATATAGAAAATAATTTGAACAGATAGTCAACGAAAGTCAAAAGATAAATTAAGGGATAAAATTGGAACAAATTGTCCTCCAAAATCAATGAAAGGATTTTTCACCAAATTATTTCACAAAAGGTGGATTTCTCACAAACAAAAAATGTTCACTGGATTTAATGCCTTATATACTCCTTAAATTGAATTTATCACCAATTTACTTTAGAAGAAATTAATGAAAATTCAAACATATGGACAAAATTGAAATTGGATTTAAACTGTATAGACTAAATTATTCAAAATAAAATAATAGGTGTTAAGGGAAATTTGAGTTAAATTAGAAGGATTAAAAGTGTAATTTATCTTAAATTTTGTGTAAAAATATTTTAATAATAGTAAAAATATATATATATATATATATTAATTATAAATCAACTAAAAGTGTTTTACAATTTGTGAAATGTGCCTTGCGTGTTTAATTTTTCTTTTAACATATACATACTAAAAGTGACTGTTCACGATACATGTGTATATAATCATTTTATTTTTGAAAATTAATATTATAAATTATATGATTAAATTTAAAATTTAAAATTTAAAAATTAAAATGAAATTGAAAAAATCAGGAGTTGAGAGATTTGAGAGGGGGGTAGGAACTGAATTTAGGGCATAACTACCCATGTAACTACTATTAGAATATTTTTTGAAAATTTGAAAAAATGAAATATTAACACGAACTCTTTGAATATATGAGAGTATAACTATTCAAGTTTAAAAATTAAACTCACTTTTGAAATTTAATTATGTGTCAATTAATTAAGATATTTAAAGCAACACCCTCTCTCATATTTTCGGTAATCATCAACTAATTATATCACTTACGCATCACTAACTTATAAATTAAATTTAAAAAATAAATTTATATATCTTTTTAAATATATAATAATATAACATAGATATATATATATATATAAGAATAGCTTTGGTCATAGAGGCTCGTACTTCTTTTTCCCATTTTGCCTTTTTATTTTGGTAATATTTACCAATATTGCTGGTACTAATTTAGATGATGATTTTTTTTGTAATTATGCAAAAAAATTTGGTCTGTTATGAAACATGGATATTTTATTTTTGAAAATAGCTTTGGTCAAAGAGGCTTGTATTTTTGTCCTCTTTTTTAGTAATATTTACCAATATTGCTAGTACTAACTTAGATGACGATTTTTTTGTAATTATACAGAAAAACTTGGTCAGTAATAAAATATGAATATTTTGATTTTAAATAAATTAAAAATACACCTATGAGGCTTGTTTAAAATATGAATTGCCCCTATAATATTAGAAATCACAACTACAACAAAAATAAATAAATAATTTTCTCCCATTTTGCCCTCTTGTTTGGGTAATATTTACCAATATTGATGGTATTAATTTAAATGATGATTTTTTTCATAATTATGTAGAAAAACTTGGTCTTGGAAATGGCATGGGAAATTCTATTTCCACACACATAGTTACCTCAATGCACATCTTTGCTCAATGTACACACACTACAAGAATTTACACATTTTGCGACCACTTTTACCGACTAAAAAAATTTTGGTCGCAAAAAAATGACGTTTGGCGACCAAATATTAATTAGTCGCGAATGATCATTAATTTTGGCGACCAAATTTTATTGGTCGCAGAAGGTTATATTTTGGCGACCAAAAAATATGTTGGTCGCAAAAAGTGGTATACTTATGCCGATCAACTACAAATTTGGTCGCGGAATGTCACATATTTTCTGGCGACCAAAAATTTGGTCGCGAAAAACTTATTTTCAGCAACCAAAAAAAATTAGTCGCCAAATTAGTACTTTTAGCGACTAATATTTTAGTCGCCGTTGATTGAGATTTGGCGACTAAAAAAATTTGTCGGCGAAAGAACCTATTTTTGCGACTAATTTGAGAGTTTGGTCGCCAAAAGTTTGGGGGGAAATTTGAATCGTGGGGCGGGAATTGAATTTCAGAAAAAAAATTGCAGATTGGGGTAATTTTCTACTTCACACACTGTTGATGCATCAATCGAACCCAGATTGGGCTAATTTGGTTTAACTCGTCTCCTCCCATTCCCTCTCTGTCTCTCTCTCCCTATCTGTTCCTCTTTCCTACCCTCCCTCTTGCGCTCGCTCCCGACGCTGGCCTCCATTTCTGCCTCTCCCCCATTCTCTCTCAGTGTCTTCAAGTCGCAATCCTCCCACTCGCAAGGTAGGGTTTCCGATTGTGAATCGCGACACTGTGCTTCGATTGGGTCACCGAAGGCTAGGGTTTCCACCACCACAGCCACCGTCATCATCATCAGCTTCCTCAAATTCTACATTGACGCCGCTGTCTTCTCTTTCTCTCTCTGCTTCGAACCCCCATGGGAGCTCTCCGGTACCTCTCTCCCTCTCTCTCTCTTTCTCTCTATGCTTCTCTATGCTTCAAGTAAATCGATATTTGTTGGTGGAATTGAGGTAATGGTAAAGACTGATTATTGTCAATAATCAGTCAAGTAAATCGATTACAGAGTGGAATTGAGGTAATGCTTTTCCTGATACTTTGAGGGTTGCTTTGCAATTATTGATGTTTGGATGTTTATCTATACAATGCAGGCATATCTTTACTTTAGGGTCAATGAAGATATTGAATTTTATTTTATTTTATTTTATTTTTTAAAAATTCAGGTTATTGATTATCCTATCCGATCCAATTCAATAGAAATAAACTAGGGGCTTTGACTACAGAGCACTTGGATCTTTGATTTTGAAGTTTTTCATGTGGAATTTAGGTTTCTGTTAGGGTTCTGTTATTGGTATGTTGTTCTAATGTTATTGGTATGTTGTTCTAATGTGTCTGAAACTGAGGTTTTTTGTTTACATCATAACCATATAGTAGGAGTAATTACATAACCTTCATTTGTGTTGAATTCTGTTGGGTTCCTTTGAGAGATGCGTCAATTGCTTTGTTTGGTCCAGTGACAAAGCATAGCAAAGGCAGAACATCATCAAATATTGAACTTATTACTTGCTATCTGGTTTCCAACTTTGTAAAGGCTGTAAAAGCCTTCTAAGACAATTGGGGTTTCTTCCAAATTTAAGTCATACCATGCATGTTTCGCTTGCCTGCTAATATGTAAATTCTAATTTGAATCTTTTTTATAAAAAAAAGTTGGTAGCATATTCTGTTGTTTGTACATATAGTTTTCCTTACAAAGCCTTATTATGATTCATGTGCTTTGCTAACTGGCAAGTTCCTTCCACTCCTATGAAGGTTTTCTCCAACAATATGGGAAAGAAATCTGAGCCCGTCATAACAAAATGCAAGGAGAGCGAAAACTGGACAAAAGTTACATTTAAGCCTGACTTATCAAAATTCAATATGACTCATCTTGAAGATGATGTTGTTGCCCTGATGAAAAAGCGGGTGATTGACTTGGCGGGATGCCTTGGAAAGACTGTGAAGGTTGAGCTTAATGGGCAACGTATTCTAGTAAAGTCTTTTCTTGACTATGTTAATCTCTACCTTCAATCTGCCTCCAAAGCCAGACTAGATGCCCTCCCAGGGTTTTCATTTCAATATTTATTGATTCATTTTACTTCTCATAATTTTAATCAAAATACTATTCAAATTCAACAATTTCATCAGGATTGCTGAAAAGGTTAATGATAGGTGGGAGATAGTAGTCCTTCCAAGCTTAGGTTAGGAATATAATTCTACTTGTTCCATTTTTTTTGCCAAATTAATAAACATTTAAACTTTTTAGGATGAGCCTCATCATAAAATGTTCACTAAGTTAAATATTCATCTTTGAATTGGGCATCATTGGCTGATCTTATCTGGAATTTGTCCAGGAGAGTAGTGATTAGTCGCCCAATTGGCAGCATAAAGCTCTTGTAAAATTTCATTCTATTGGTGATCAAACACACAATGGAATTGATCACCTAAACTTCTTGTTCAATGCTAGATTGCATAGTTAATTAAGTAGTGATAAATAGTAGGAAGCTTTCTCGATTGAATTTACAAGAAATCCTCAGTGATAGAACCCCCTGTGGCAGGGCAACTAGTACGTCGACAAGCAGAACACCCCAATCCATTGACTTGTCAGGGGTCTGACCTTTTCATCCCTCTTCCCTAATAAAATATAATGTCTTGATTTTCTTCAAAATATTGAAAAAAGAAAAAGAAAATTAGTAATTCTCCATGATGTATAGGGACAACATTAGGCAAACCATTTTTGGAAGGAAAAGGACTCTGGTCATGTCTTTTTGGTGCCTTCTGATGCCATGCAGTACTCATGATGCTGTCAACAGAATCATGTAACTGCTTTTTCTTGTCATGGTTAGATATGTTGCAGCTGATGTGGTAGAAGCTTTGTTGGTTCCCAACAAGGAAAATGTACATATACTCTTTACTTATCAAAATAAAATAAAATAAAATAAAATTCATCCAAACAGAGAAGGAAGAACTTCATTATTTGCAACAGGTTACTATTTTAATCCTCAATCATTTGAAACAAGCGTTTTTATTTTAACTTAATTTTTTATACATGGTATTTTGTGGGTATGGAATGCTTACTCATGGTTACTATTATCTCAGGAGGAAGAATGGCTGGAAAAGTTATTGGCAAACGACAGATGGCTTCCTTTGATTTTGAGCTTATTGAAGGTGATGTTGGTCAAATAAGGACTGTTGAAGCATCACCAAACCAGATTAGTCCATGGATTGACCCTGCAACAATAAAACTGAGACACAGAATTGGGAGGGGTCCTTTTGGTGATCTATGGCTAGCAACTCATCATCAAGCAACTGAAGATGACGAGTATCATGAAGTGGCTATCAAGATGTTGCATCCAATTAAGGAAGATAATGTTAAGGTTGTATTAGATAAGTTCAATGATTTGTTTTCTAAATGTCAAGGCTTAAAGGGTGTTTGTTGGTTGCATGGCATTTCGATTATTAGTGGAAAGGTAAGTCTTTTATCTGAATTTGTTTATAATTTTGATATATTTCCACCCTTTTTGCTAAACGTTGTTTCTCCTTCCAGATATGTATTGTCATGAAATTCTATGAGGGATCAGTTGGTGACAAAATGGGTAGCCTTAAAGGGGGAAAACTCTCATTACATAATATTTTGAGGTGATGTTTACTTCATGCGGACATGAACATATGCTTTTATGGTTTTCACCCTTAGTGCCTAATATGGTGAAGTGCCTAATATGCTTTCATGGTGTTTTTAACAGGTATGGGATGGATTTGGCTCAGGGAATTATGGAACTGCATTCAAAAGAGATTTTAGTTCTTAACCTCAAACCTTTTAATTTCCTTTTGAATGAAAATGAGGGGGCAGTTCTTGGAGATTTAGGGATTCCTTATGTGTTGCTCGGAATTCCATTGCTAAGTTCAGATATGGCTCGAAGACTTGGAACCCCAAACTACATGGCTCCAGAGCAATGGAACCAGAAGTAAGAGGTCCAATATCCTTTGAAACTGATTCGTGGGGGTTTGGTTGCAGCATTGTGGAGATGTTCACTGGAATTCAGCCTTGGCGTGGAAAGTCTGTGGATGAATTATATAACTTAGTTGTTAAAAAACAAGAGAAACCACAAATTCCCAGTGGCCTTCCTCCTGCTGTTGAGAATGTCATAATTGGGTGTTTTGAGTATGACCTCCGAAGTCGTCCTGTGATGGCAGACATCCTACTTGCTTTTAAAAGGTATCTTTTTTGTTTACTGAATATGAAAGAAAATAAAACCTCAACAGTTGATTATTGGATGAGTTATTCTATGGATATATGATATATATTGACTCAAGAAAAAGCAAATGATGAGGTCCTACAGGTATGATGTGGAGGGTTTATTGAAAAGAAGAGGAGTGAGTTTTCATATTTATATGGTTATGGATGAACTTATTGTGGATATAAAAGAGAACAACCCAATTATCTGTTGTTTGTTGATTAGTTTGTATTCATGAAACTATGGTAGGGTTTTTATCTGAAGTGAAAAGTATGAAAAGATAATACTCAGTCTGGTGGTTATGAGTTAAGTTGGACTTAACAAGATGTATGATATAACTTTAGTAAATTCAAAATAGAAATTAGGATGGTGAACACGTTTGTTGTTGGTGGTCAATTGTTCACAAGGCAGGCAATTATAAGAAGAAGTTATCTATAAACCTAAACTAGGATGAGTGGAATGAAAATGCTTTTGAGTGTGGTAATCAATACTTTCCAAGTCCAAAGAAAAGGTTTATTAAAGAGGTTTAGAACTAGTTATGCATTGTAATACAGAAAGTTGAGTACTTCCCCCCCCCCCAAAAAAAAAAAAAAAGTAATACAAAATGTTGAGTGAAAGACTGGAGATCAACTAAATTTGCACCTGAAGGGGCCTGAATAGGCAAGACCCTAGGTACTACTAGCCAATTAAAGATTTAATAATTCGATCAAATATGCTAGTCAATATCTATGAATCAATCCAAAAGGCAACCATACTAGAGAAGTCACCGATTTACATGGAAAGCCTTGGGAGCAATAATTTCCATAAAAATTATAATAATAAAAAAAAAACCATGTACCTTACCAGAATAAGAATCTGTTAATAATTTAGGGTTCATTACAGTAACAATTCCCGTTTTTCACACAATAAGTTCTAAAACTTGTTAAAGATTGAAAGTAAGTGAATTAGGTGTATTTTTTTTCCCGATTAAAAACACGTACTCTAAAACTAATGTGATATTCAACCAAACCTACTTTTTGTCTATGGAAATTTCCAATACAACAGTACATTTAACTAGGGTTGTTCAAGGGTCGGATCATATTGATTTTCTTGTCAACCGACCCAACCCGATTATGACGGGTTAAAAATGTAATCATGCAATTTTGACCGATGTGGTGTTCGAAATCAACCGTTCTAAAATTCATTGTGGTCAGATTTGGGCAGACTGCACTGTCACAAAAAATCACAAACGCAAGAATAAAAAACCAAAATCTAAAACCCCACCCCCCCCCCCCCAAAAAAAAAAAAAATAAAATAAAATAAAATTCATGGGAAGAACATCTCAGAACAAAAAATGAAAAGAAAAAGGGAAGGTGGTTTCCATAGAACAACAAAATTAGATTAAAGGGGAAAACTCTCCAGTAATCAAAATGGGTCATCGACTCAGTTATTCAGTGACTTCAATATGCCTTCATCAGTTTTGCAAGTGGTTTCTAGTTTGACATCAATCACTAGGAATCACCCTTCATCATTGACCCCATGGATGAGGTATAGTAATCGGAAAGATCGGAGTGGGGGAGTGTTTTGTGGGGGAGGGGGTTTCAAGGGTGATGGAGAGAGAATGTGAACACATAAGAGAGAGAGAGAGAGAGAGAGAGAGAGAGAGAGAGAGAGAGAGAGAGAGAGAGAGAGAGAGAGAAGGTTGTCAGGTGAGGATCTCTTAGAGATTATGTGTAATCTGGATGGCCAATAAAACAATGCCACATATTCTTGTAATAATCATCAGTCGGTTGGTTGGGGTGTGTATCAATCCGATACCCGCCCAAAAAACCGAAATTTTGTATTCCTACCCGCAGCCGACCATTCCATGCCATTGAGCCGACCGTTCCGTTAATTTTCGGATCGGATTGGTCGGGCTGGGCAAGTGATTTGAGTTTTTGTACAGCCCTACATTTGACATTGAATAAGTTAGAGACAGACATGTTAACCAGTCAAGACCTGAATCAGGATTTCAACATACATGAATGGCAGTACAAGTGGTGCTATAATGGGAAATTAGAAATGGGTGATTTTAAAGATGAAATAAGAGGAGTTTAGCTAATATGATTTCTCATGTTGTATCTAGACTAATCAATGCTCCAAGTGATTTGATTAGTTGAAGTTGTCAAAAAGATTGGTAGAAGGCCATGGAGAGACTTGAACGCAACCTGAATAGTGTGTCTCACAGTGAAAATGATTAGACAATTGAAAACTTTCAAGTCAAACAAATCTCTTAAAGACTCTTACAAGATAAATCATTTTTATATTTTTATTTAGCAAATGGAATCTAAAATTGAAGACTTGAAGGTTCCAGCTTTATGTTTTGAACCTGGGTACTGTAAGCACATGAAAAATGACGTGTTTATGTGTTTAGAGACTGATCATTAAAAAATGACGTGTTTATGTTTTCTCTCATTAAGTGATTTTGAAACTTATAAAAATAATTATTATCAATTGAAATATTATTCTAAATCTGAAATGAGATAGGCTTGCACAAAATGGACCAATATAATGTTCTGCTATGGTCGTTGTCTAGACTCAATGGCTGAGTGAGAGGATGATTGAATGTCATAGTTACGTGAGTATGAAATAAGAGTGAGATTTAGAGCATGGGAGTGGTAACTAAACGATATCTTTTAGTTTCATAGATTCTACACACGTGCACGCATATATATATTACTTTGTTTATGTTTTGTGTTTTTATTGCGTGCATTTAGTTAAGGTATCTATTTCTGTCAAAAAATGTTCGATAAATAAATCGTTATGTACCTAATGGTTAACAATTATTCAGATTTCATATCCTAATTTGAATAACCATCATAACAATGTTACACAAAAGTTGAACCTTATAATATAAGGCATATTTAAACATTCCATGTGAATAATATCCTCCATTTTTCTTCAACATGAATAGAAACTTATCCTAATAATTTCTTTTATTGCATTTGAAACATTTCATAGGCCGCTAGTATGGAGATCTTGATTATAATATCTGTTTCTTTCTTCTTGTTTGTCTAGTGTAAGAATTTTGTTGTATGTTGTGGATTTCATTTCTGCTATCTATTATTGTTATGGCCCCATCTTCCTTCGATGCTCAATTTTAGAGAATGGCAATGTGACTTAAGTTCTTCGGAAAACCAAGATTGAAGGGATGGCACATCCAGATGTGCTCTCACAGTAGCTCACTAATTGGCATTTGATAAAGTTGCTATTTCAAGATTGTTTGGTCGTTGAGCAATTATTTCTCACTTGCTTGAGGTGTCCTTCATTTGAGAAAAAATAGAATATAGTTCTTGTGTCTTCCATATTTTTTATTGAAAAAATAAAATAAAAATAGAGCTGTAGAGAAATAGGGCTTTAGAAAGAAACATTTTCCAGCCAAAAAAGTACATAATTTGAGTACTTAATGCCATATGCTTGGGTTTAATCTATTTATTGCACTACCAAACAAAAGGGTACACTGGGATTGAAAATCTAGCAGACATTTCAGAATTACTGTAGATTTAAAATTTGTTTCTGCAATTGCTGTATCAAGATCATGATATTGTCTGTAGAAGTTGCGCATGACTGCATTCAAACAGTCAAATTTGAATTAAATCTTATCATGCATCTTTTTTTTTTCCCCACGAATATGAAGACGTGTTCTGTACGCTGCATTAAGCTTCTGATGCGTGGTAATTTATTTCAAGGAAAATTGCTAATTATTTGTTCAGTCCTTGTCCTTCATTTAAAATTGCTTGCAAATTTGCAGCTCTCAGAATGCAGTTCTTCAGGATGGAGGCTGGACAGGTCTCACTAGTAGAACAATAATAGACAAATCAAGTGGCAGTGGATACACACAGTGGTTTCTTTCAAAAGATCAACTCCAAGTGGGGGACATGGTACGGTCCAGGAAGCCATCTAACTCATGCGAACATGAAAACATGGATGTTCCAGAAGGGACTATAGTTGGTTTAGAACGTGACGCAGATCAAAATGGGTTTGTTTTAGTTCGGGTCCATGGGATCCACGACCCAATAAGAGTTCATGGATCTACATTGAAGCAGGTCACATTTGGTTTGGCAGCAGGGGATTGGGTACGTTTGAAGGAGGAAGACAAGAAGCACTCACCGGTGAGTATTCTTCATTCGATCCATCGCGATGGAAGTGTTGCTGTTGGGTTTATAGGAGGGGAGACCCTTTGGAAGGGTACTTACTCAGAGCTCCAGATGGCAGAATCGTATTGTGTGGGCCAGTTCGTGAGGCTGAAATCGAATGTCTGCTCAAGCTGCTCATCTACAACCCAAAGTTTAATCTAAAACTAAGAACATCAGAATCATTCATGTTTTAATTAATCTGTGGTATTATTCATTAAAATAAACTTTACCAACTTTATTAAAAAATTATATATAAAAGTGAACTGAATCAATGGAGCTTTGATAGTTAACTATGCCTATATTTGTTATGGCTGTTAGCTTATTAATCATTGTGTACTGAAATTTGCTGGTACAGCAACAGGTACAGTTTTATTATGCCACCTAGTTGTCTCAATACGATGTACATGTTTATAGGATTTAATTGATTTTTGCAAAGATACGGGTTTGCAATCCAGTGTTGCTGCCACTATCATGCTTCTCTGATTATTTTTTTTCCAATTCTGTTTCTTTATTAGGTGCCTTAGATCACTACTGCTTTGATGGATGCGAAGCGTGGCACGGAAGGGCGCAAGGATCTTTTTGATTGGCTATCAAGGCAACTTAGTGGATTAAGCAATTTTCTTGATGCTGTAAATCTGAATTATGTATTGTTTTAATTTGTTATGCTAGATGGATGTGACTTGTGAATGAAAACTTAGAATAGTTGTATTGTGTCGAATGTTAATGAATTATGTATTGTGTCGAATGTTAATGATTCAGTTAATTTGAATGATGTTTTAAATTATAGGTTTATTATGGATTGAATGAATTATTAGGAATTACAGGTGTATTGTTTTCCTGCTTTGGCGACCAATTTATTAGTCGCAACAAATAAATTATTTTTTTTCGCAAAAAATGACAATTGCCGACCAAGAGTTTTGGTCGCAAAAAATACATCTATTGCCGACCAAAACAACTCTTGGTCGTGGAAACTCACTTTTGCCGACCAAAAGTTTTGGTCGCGAAAAGTAATAAATGGCAACCAAAACTTTTTTTCGTCGTGGAATGTCACAATTGACGACCAAACTTTTTGGTCGCGGAATGTCACGATTGGCGACCAAAATTTTTTGGTCGCGGAATGTCATGATTGGCGACTAAAATTTTTGGTTGCGGAATGTTACAATTGGCGACCAAACTTTTTGGTCGTTGAATGTGATAATTGGCGACCAAACTTTTTAGTCGTTGAATGTGATAATTGGCGACCAAACTTTTTGGTCGGGAAAATATCACTTTTTGCGACCAAAGTGTTTTGGCGACAAAAAAAATTAGTCGCGGTAATTAAATATTTAGCGACCAAAAATTTAGTCGCGAAATTTAACTTTTGCCGACCAACCATAATTTTGGTCGCGAATTACTTTTGCCGACCCTCAATTGGCGACCAAAGTAGCGACCAAAAAAATTGGTCGCGGATAACTTTTGCCGACCAAAAATTGACTTTTAGCGACCAATTTTTTTGTTGCCAAAAGTGATAATTCTTGTAGTGACACTTAGCAGTTTGATCATTAGTTTTTGTTCTCATTCCACACACCAATTATACCAATCATACCCCTAACTCATATAATATACACACACCACCTCAACCCCCTCTCCACACAGTGACCCCTTTTTTACACACATATTCAATGTTGAAAAGCAACGTCTTCCCTATTTCGATTCACAGTGAAGACTTCAATAGTGAAGAAAAACTCCATTGAACAAAATGAAAACCTGAGACACTCCATTGAAGGCCCTCATCCTCCATTCGACACTCTAGTTCCCAAATCTGTTGAAGCTAACCATTACTTTGTTTTGATTTCGTTATGTTTGGTAACATTTCACTTTCTTTGTGGAGTGCATTGACAAATTAGAAAAAACTATCGTTTTTTCCTTGAAAAGTTGTGATTTTGGGCATTTGACGCTAGTTTTTTGAAATTCATTTTTTAATTTGACACTTGGTTTCCAAATAATATTGCTTTTTTTGAGACTGTAATTCCGAAATAAAATTTCCAATTCAACAATTAAGATTCGAAGTGCTTTGAAAGCAATAAGTATCAGTTTTTTGTATCCCCCTTGCAGCATTACAAATCGGTCATAAACCCAACTGATGGATTTTGCATTTTGTTTAATTCACAGATTTAACAGTTGGGAAAATGATCCTCTGTGAGTAAGGCTTTGAATTTCCATGAGATACGACTGGTGTCATATTTTTCTTGATTGAGAGGCATGGCAGGTTATGAGCTCCCATGGAAGTGAGCTTGCAACTATTTCATTGATTAGTAAATGAAAAGCACAGTGAGAGAAAAAATGCTTCATTTAAAATTATTAATTGACTTAATAATTTATTTATTAATATTTTAATTTAAAATATTAAGATGTATAAAATATATAAAAATGCTTCATTTAAATTTTAGTGCCCAAAATTTGTAAAAAGTTAAACCGTCTATACTCTCATAAAAGATAGTACACAAATAATCAACTTAAATAATTTAATTAATTTACATTTTTTCTTACAAATTTGTGTATTTTAACATTTGACCCGTGCCCATAGACCATGTGATGAAAAAATTAATTAAAAGCGGGATTTTGTATAGTTATTTTCTTGGAAAATGCTATAATATGCATGCCTTGAGAGGTGCATACCACATGCACCTTACAAAAAAAATAATAATAATAATAATAAAATAAAAATAAATAAATAAAATAATTTTATCATAAAATTTCGCAACATCAATCATAATATACATAATCTTGCTACAAATTGGTGTAATAAAAACAATGTCGTAACTAAGTCACAAATTTTTGCACCATCAATCACCAAATTTTGAATATTTTGTTATACCAATTTGTTGCAGAGTTACTCATTTTATAGTTGATGTTACGAATTTTGGTGATAAAATTACTTATTTTATGGCATGACACACATTGTTTTGTAAAGTTACACCATATCATTTCTCCATTTTCTTTCAAAGTGATTTTAGAGTGATTGTTTGAATGGTTGTTATATTCTCACTTTTGGCTATTGAACCTTGAGTTTTTGTAAAATTAAATATTAGTCATCCAAAAAAAAAAAACTCATGGCACATGGTTATTACCCCTAAAAACAAAAAAGAAAAAACAAAGTTTTACATTTAGAACAAGAGAAATTTGTAATTTTAGATTTTGTCAATTTAAACTTTATGTTTAATTAACTAAAAAGATAAACACCTAAAAAATTTACATTATCACAATTGTATCACAAATCTTAAAAAATATATTTATAATTTATTCAAATTAAAAACAAAATCTAAATACCTTAGGCAACCAACCCGTGCTTTACACGGACATGCTTTACTAGTCTATATATAAGTGAGAAAGAGAGAGAAAAGGGGGTGAGTTAGCAATGTATTTCTACGTGGGCGCCACGTCCTAGTGATCTGTTTAGTGGTCAACAATTAGTGGCACGAAGCATTTCTCTTTTTAAATAAGAAAAATGAGTGGGAGCACTAATTAGTGCTACCACTAATGATGTGGAAGTGTGTGGGACCCACTGCCACAATGTTTTTGTGCCTTGTTTTTTTTTTTTTTTTTTTAAAAAAAAGTGGGTGTCAACTCATTAGTGGCGCTTTAGAGCACCACTTTTAGTGGGATGTAACATTGCTGTTTTAAATAAACAATGAGCTGGAGCAAGTAGGATGTAGCAAAGATTGAGATCTCAAAACAGCAGAAAAACCCTTTTTATCTGGAAATAAAGGCTAGCTAAATGTGGAGAGCCAAACTGCTAATGAGCAAAATACCTGGCAAAACCTTTGAAAAAAAAAGAGAAAACCAACTTCAACAAAAATATCTCAAGTAACCATTTGCCTCCTTCCTTGGAAGATGCTCTAACTTAACAAATCATCCAGTTAATGGTCAACCTAGATGGTTACGATTTGAAAATATCCCTTTATTATGGTGATATTGTTATGGACTTTTCTTAAGTGTGCAACTTACACCTTACACTTACGCCTTTCTGTTTGCTGTCCTGTTTTATGTTTATACCTCTCACTTACACCTTTTGTGTTGGTTGCATATGGTGTGCAACCTTGAGGGGTTACACACCATAACAGTACCCTATTGTTATTAACTTCTGTTTTGAATTATAAAGTCTCTCTCTTTTAATTTTTTTTTTAATTCAAATTTTAAGTGATCATACCTTATAAAAAAAAAGAGAGGGTATCTGTCACTTTATATTTATAAAACATGGTATCAAAATATAAAATTTAAAAATTTAAACAAAATATTATAAAGAAATTAGTTTCTCATAATTAATGTTGATTACAAGTCATATTTGAGCATAAGATAAAAAGGCTATGGAGTAAACTAGTTACATGACCACATTCAATGAGGGAGGCATGGGATTTTAATTTTGATTCTATCATAAAAGTTTTAAAAGAATATCGAATACAATTTAAGATGTTAATACTGTTCGTCCCAGTGAATGGATCAGACAGGTCCAATCTCCTCCAGCCCGTGTCCAAATGATCAAGCCACCAGATAACCTGCAGGCAAGTTTCACATTTATAACAAGAGAAATTTGTAATTTTAGATTTTGTCAATTTAAACTTTATGTTTAATTAACTAAAAAGATAAACACCTAAAAAATTTACATTATCACAATTGTATCACAAATCTTAAAAAATATATTTATAATTTATTCAAATTAAAAACAAAATCTAAATACCTTATGCAACCAACCCGTGCTTTACACGGACATGCTTTACTAGTCTATATATATATATATAGCCAAGGACTTAATAACAAGAACAATAATTATAAGGCCAACCACTGTCCTGTTGTTGTTAGGCATAAAGTTGCTTTATACTACTCACCTTGACTTTATCATCTGGCATCTGATCCATTGCACTCTTTTGGGTAGTTAGTAAGGACCAAGGGTGATTGTGCGCGGGGACAGCAGTGTACAGTCCATGAGTTTATTTTGATAATTTAAACGGTTTAATTTTTTAAATATATTTATAAAAATTTAAAGTGGTTAAATATAGTTTTTTTTTTTTTCACCGAATTGTATTTTACTCAATATATTTTAAAAAATAAGTAATTTTAATCATTAAAATAGGCCTCGAAATAAATTCTATGAGCAAAACAGTAGTGGTTGTGCCTCCCCCGCATGGAAACCACTCCAATATCAGTCACTAATATGGGTAATCAAAAATGATTTGGATCCCCAATTTTTTAAACCCCCAGTGTTTTCTTATTGGCTGAATTTTTTTTTTTTTTTTTGTTTTCTATCTGCCAATCACAGAGCTCCATGTGGAGTGGGGGTGCTGGGGGTCACCCCACTGGGGGTCCCAGCACGGTTGTATGGGTAAATTATATTTATCACCACTTTTATTTTTGTTTAATTTTGCTTTGATTCCTTACTTTAATTACAATAATGATTTCAACATGTATTTTAATTGATTCTCTTGTTATTTATCATTTTAAATTTGAGTTTTTTTTTTAAATGCGAATTTAAGTGAAAATTAAAATATAAAAAATTGATGTAAAATTTTGAAGGAAAAAAATATAATTTATATTACAATTGTTTTACTGAAGACGTGATTAATGCGATTTTCGGGTGAACACTTTTTATTTAAATTTTGAATTATAGGTGATGGGAAGATTATATTAAAAAAGGGGTTGAAATATGATGACTTCATTATCATAGTTAGACGATGAAGAAGCAAAATAAAAATGGGTTTGAATTGTCTCCGACTCCAGTCTAGATCTGGAGTGGAGGGTTTGTTTGGATTTGTGGTCATTGTTATGCACAACGTGACTATTGTATGACTTGTAAGACTCATTTGAGATCTTATTTTAATAATTTGAATCATTCAATTTTAGAAAAATAACAAGTAAAACATATCTATAAAAAACAAGTTGAATGGATATAGTCCCTTCATCAAATCACATTTGTATTCAGTTTGTTAAATACATATTCATTTCTTTAATACAAATCTAATTTGATAAAGGGTTTATCGATATCCAATCAACTTAGTTTTTTAAAAATATGTATTATTCAATATTTTTTAAAAAAATTAAACTTTTGGATCATCAAAATAATTTCAAGGTGAATCTCACGAGCCGCACAATAATCACTATTGTGCACAATGCATAACAGTGCCCCCAAATTCGTATTGTCCAGGCTTGTGGGGCCCACGACAGGTCTTATTTTAATGTTTCGAATCATTCATTTTATAGAGCTCTTTGTGTATATCATCCATAAAAAAATATAAAAAAAAATCAAACCGATTCAATAATTGTAGAATGTTAAATTTATTGCATTTGTTACTAAAAATAGATAGCCTATTTTTAAAAATATATTTATCGTCCAATTTTTTGGAGAGAAATGCTATAAATTGAACATGCTACAATTATCGAATCAATCTAATTTTTTTGTATAAATAATATATACGAAAGATGCTACAAAATAAACAATTTAAATTATTAAAATAGAACCCATGGTGAACTCTAGTAGCCGTGACAACACCCTCTAATATAGACCAAAGGAAAGCCAATTACATTATCACATATTATTATGGGCAAATTCAATTTTATCCCTCAACTATTCTCTTATATCACTTTACCTCTTTAAAATAAAAATTGTTACACTTAAACCCTCTCATCCATTAATTTTTTTTTCAATTTGGACCTTAATGATGAAAATACCCTTTTAATTGTAGGGGTAAATTACACTTTATTCCCTTAAACTATCACTCTACCCCCTTAGCTAAAAAAATTATTTAATTTTTAAACTAAAATATAGTTTTCGAGGTTTTTTTTTTTTTTTTTTTTTTGGTAAAAAATTTCAAATGTTAAACAATTTTTTATAAAAAAAATTCACTAAAAACGAAAAAACACAAAATAAAAAAAAATGATATATTTTCACATTTTTTATTAAAAACTAAACTAAGCAGACTGATAATGTCATTTTAAGCATTTCATTTAAGATGTTATGTGTAAATCACATGTCAAATTTTTTTTTTTTTTTTATATCTATTTAAGAGACAAATCCTTAACAAAATATTCATTGATATAAACTTATAATTCAAAGTGACAAATACATCATTTTTTAATCGAGGGGATAAAATGATATTGGGTGATAGTTTAAGGGGGTAAAGTATAATTTATCCTATTGATGAAGAGATATTTTCATATACAAGTCTAAATTGAAAAAAAATAAAATAAAATTAGTAGATGAAGGGGTTTAGATGTTACAATTTTTAATCATGGGGATAAAATATAATTTATCCTATCATTATTTATCCATAAGCATATGTTCATATGTCCAACTGACAATAAGAGCAACTCCAAGGCTATTAGGCACAAATGACTTTTAAAAGTACACAGAAAAGTATAATCTTTATTTTGCTTAATTAATTTAGTTAATGTGTACTCCAATCATACTCTTTATTTTAGCTAATCAATCAAACTAACTTAACTAATTTTTATAAGAAAAATACTATAAACAAAAATAAAAAAATATAATCTTTTTATGATAAGTTGTTCATGCACCTAGTGTTGACATGATATTTACAAATATTTGTTTTTTAAAAAATATATAATTAAATTATTTTTTAAAATAATATTTTTAAAGGAGCATATTTTTAAATAAACAATGAGCTGGAACAAGTAGGATGTAGCAAAGATTGAGAGAGCAAGCAGAGATAGAGATCTCAAAACAGCAGAAAAACGAGTCCAGATCCTCTGCCATACTTTCATGCCATGCTTTCCTGTCATGCCCCAAAACGACGTCGTTTTGGGGCAAAATTTCAAAAAAAAATAAAAATAAAAATAAAAATAAAACAAAACAGAACCAGAGAAGGGGAAGAAGAAAGAAGACAAGAACGACGAAGAGGCGTCTGCTGGGTTCTGCTGGGTTCAACAAACATCAAAATTTTGCAGATCCAGATGACGATGATGAACAAAATTTTGCACTTTTTTTTTTCTTTTCTTCTTCGTTCTTTCTTTCTCTCTCTGCTTGTATTGGAGAAGCTCACTCTCCTTCTCTGATTTTGATGCACATAATAGGAGAGAGAGAAAGAGTGAGAGAGAGAGAGAGAGATTGGGACTTGGGAGGAGTAGTGTACAAGTTTTACACACAGCATTCATTCATTCAAACCATCAAAAAGAAACACAAGGGACTTGGGATCTTTTCTGCATTTGGGTATTTTTCTCTCTAAAATTGACCAAAGGAGAGAAAAACCAGGTGGGCATTCCTTTCAATCCTTGTTCCACTGAACCCTATGATGTATATGCATTTCTCAAAATTTTCTTGGGTTTCTTGTAATTGATGAGTAGGATTTAGCAACAAAGCTTGGTTTTCTTTTTACTTTTCATCTTCATTTGCAAAAACTCTCATTTCTCAAAACTTTAATATGTGTATCATCCATGGAGTTTCCCCATCTGGGTTATGATGCATCTGTGTAAATTTTTGTTTATGTGTTAATACATATTTAGATAAAGATGATCAAGGGGTTTTCCCATTTGGGATTTTGGGTATTACAGAGGATCTTCACATTTTTTATTATATTTTTTAGCCTATGATTTGTATAATATATATATATATATATATATGTATTGTAGATTTGTATAGATATAAAGATATATATACATATATATATATAGGGATGGTTTCATATATATAGTATAATTTTTGATTTTTAACAGTTGAACAGCTTCAACAATGGCGGATCTGGTTCTGTTGATTTGTAATATATATATATATATATATATATATATTGTAGATTTGTATGGATATAAAGATATATATACATATATATATATAGGGATGGTTTCATATATATAGTATAATTTTTGATTTTTAACAGTTGAACAGCTTCAACAATGGCGGATCTGGTTCTATTTTGTTTTATTTTATTTTATTTTTTTGAAATTTTGCCCCAAAACGACGTCGTTTTGGGGCATGGCAGGAAAGTATGGCAGGAAAGTATGGCAGAGGATCTGGACTCCAGAAAAACCCCTTTGTCTGGCAATAAAGGCTAGCTAAATGTGGAGAGCCAAACTGCTAATGAGCAAAATACCTTGCAAAACCTTTGAAAAAAAGAGAAAACCAACTTCAACAAAAATATCTCAAGTAACCATTTGCCTCCTTCCTTGGAAGATGCTCTAACTTAACAAATCATCCAGTTAATGGTCAACCTAGATGGTTACGATTTGAAAATACCCCTTTATTATAGTGATATTGTTATTAACTTCTGTTTTGAATTATAAAGTCTCTCTCTTTTAATTTTTTTTTTAATTCAAATTTTAAGTGATCATACCTTATAAAAAAAAAAAAAAAAAAAAAAAGAGGGTATCTGTCACTTTATATTTATAAAACATGGTGTCAAAATATAAAATTTAAAAATTTAAACAAAATATTATAAAGAAATTAGTTTCTCATAATTAATGTTGATTACAAGTCATATTTGAGGATAAGATAAGAAGGCTATGGAGTAAACTAGTTACATGACCATATTCAATGAGGGAGGCATGGGATTTTAATTTTGATTCTATCATAAAAGTTTTAAAAGAATATCGAATACCATTTAAGATATTTCACTTTAATACTTAGATATGACTACAAGAAAAATATGTTTATTTATATATGTTTTATCTTATTTTTCACCCTTTATCTGTAAAAATTAATATAGTCTTTAGTTTTTCCTTTAAATTTTGCCTCAAGTGGTGTTTTTTTTTTTTTAGATTCATAAAGAAAAATGACTTTCGGTAAAGAACCTCCATGATCTTATGGTTTCCGACACTTGTATCAACCAAATTATTAAAGCTCTTTGGTTTGGGACCAGGGTCCCCTCAATCACTGTCATCCCTATCCATGGAGCTTCACATGTTCAATAGTTTATGGAAAACCCTACAATATCATAAAAATTAGTGTATGCCCGTGTCTAAAGGTACGGTATAAATAATATTGAGATCAAAATATATTTGTAATTTATATACGTATCATGTTAAAACATGTAGAGTCTGTAACATTTTTTCTTCTTAAAGAACTTTTAATAATTTTGCTTGTACCATACCCTCTACAGAATTCAATTAAAAATAACAACTCCCCCTAGTCTTAATGCAAATTAAGGAAAAAACATATAAATTTTATAATGTTCATTAAAATTAAAATGCTAAACTAATGTTCTGCAATTATAATAAAATAAAATTAACCAAATGCACACCAGCTAATATTCTACAATTCTAAAAAATTAAAATTGGATGTCAAACAATGCACGCCAGTGCTCTGCAATTCTAAAATAATCTAATTAAAACAAAACAACAAACAATGCACACCAACCAATCATCTGTAATTTAAGACCAAACAACAAACAATGCACACCGGTGCTTTCCAAATATGAATGTAAGTTCAAATAGTCTTGTGGGGTGTATTCATTCTGAAGCCCAACCTGAAGCCCAACCTCCACTAAAGCCTTGTAAATGGTCTCATACATCATTTTCATTGTTTTGTTCTGTACAATAAATGAGAGATAATTTCAAAATCAAAAATTGATCCTTCTGAAGTATATACACTGATTGGCAGATTAATAGAATTTTTTGATTTCCCATATTAATCCAATGAAAGAAAAAAAAGCAACAAAGTTATCCATCTCTGAAGCTGCCTTTAAAATGCAGAAGCACAATGCTATGCGTTGAAGTCATAATTGGTTCATACCTGCCAAAATAAAATCATTTGTGTAGCAGCACCTGTTGGATTGCCTTCTGGCCACATCGGAATAACAATATAAGCTGCAAACCTCTCACGTGCTTTGAATTTCTCAGCAATTTTAAGTGCAATTTCCATGGGAATCAAATTGTTCGCACCTACAGCAAGAAAATAAGCTCACAATCAGTATTTAGTAAAGGAATTTCAGGCATAAAAGCTTAGGAAAGCATTTATTTATTGTCATATCAAAGGCTACTTCACTCTTAACTAAAACACGATGTAGCAAATCAAAAGAACTACCTAATCCTATTAAACCGTCTACCGTAAGTAAAGACACATAAAAAATCCTCAACCAGTCTCCTTGTTTGCTACAACCAAACAAGTTTCACTGCCATCACATTGAAAGCTTATGCTGTTAGAGAAAGGAGTAACTTCATCAAGATGTATGGGTAACTTCATTATTTGTTTCCTTAACACTCCCACTCACATGTGACCATGCTCTCATTCATTAACGGATAGATCACCAGTTATCCCAAAAGCTTAAATTGTCAATAGATGAGCCCAATAATGTATGTTATGTTAACACTCAATAAATAGTGTTGAAAAAAAAGAAGCATAGTAACATATCCTCCTCTCATGGCATCCCAATCAGCCTTTTTTCTTTCATTCTTAGCTAAAACAATAGAGCCCCAATGCAAGGGCAATTGAACTCACAATTATTAAAAAAATATGAAGTTATCACCCCAATTAATTATTGAATAGGTCCTTAGAAAATCAATATTCTGTAAGTCATTATTGAACCTCACCTCTGAAATTCATTAGACATTCCACCATAATCTCCTCCATATCCAGCTTGATAAATGAGAGCTTGCTCTGCAAAAATTGGCTCATAGTTTAGCATCCAAAATAATATGCTATAGTCTAGTACTTGCAGGGAAGCAATTGATGAAGCTATGTTGCCATATTAGCCTTCAGTACATCATAATGTGTTCTAAACAGAAGCATGTATAGAAACTATATAAAGCTGGCCTTTTTAAATTAAGCAGTGAATCTAATTAATTCAAATTGAATAGTCCATGTAAATAAAACCCAGTAGCCTAATCGACTATACAGTGCCCATAATCACTTCAAGTAATTGTCTATATGCCTAAACACTTCATTCGTGACTCCATTGTTTTACTAATCCTTGGTGAATGTAGCTCAAGAAAACAAATAATTTAAAACACCTCTAATAGGTCAGACTTGTAGATTGCTGCCAATTTGTTTTCTTTAGTTTTTTCTTGATTTGGATTAAAATTTAGCAGAGTGATGCTACATTACTGAGAGATTTAACTCACATGTGAGTTGCAAAATTCCTTTCTAATCCCCTTGCTTTTTCTTTTCTTTTCTTTTGCTAGGCTAAGAAAATGCAAATTTAGGGAGGCCAAAGTTAACAGTAAATATCATATCTCTGGCAATGTTAAGCATAGGGATGAGATCAAAATCTAATTTGAACCATAAACTTCCTCAACCAGTGATTTAGTAGAAACACCAAATTCAACACTTAAACTGAACATGTTTCACTGTTCAGTGAATCCTACCAAACACAACTTTGCTTTCCTAAAATGCAGCAACAAAATTCACAAATTCTGAACCACAAAACAACACCCAAAATATTTAAAAGCAAAAAATATCAAAACTTTCTTCTGGGTATTGTAGTAACCAATTGTTAAAAGCTGGGTTGCTGAGATTTCAATGTAACATTAAACTGTACTGTTTCTGTGATTGTTCATATGCATGTATATGCGTGAATCCAACGAAACATAACTTTCCTAGTATGCAGTAACAAAATTCACAAATTCTGAACTACAACTGTTTGTGTGTCTCTGTGAGTGAGTGAATCAATTGGGGATATTATTGAATTGGATTACCATTAGGATCTGGTTCAGGTGAGCTGATCAAAGGGGCGTGAAGAGAAGGAGGATAATATCGATCAGAAGAAGCAGTAGCAGATCGAATTTCGTCGACACTGACTTCAGTTCCAGCCAAGGAAGCTGTTGGAATTATAGAACCAGCCCTTTCCACGAACTGATACAAACTCCATCTCTCGAAGCTCTGTTTTTTCTTCTACTACATCGCTCTTCTCTGTCAATCAGAACCCAAATTTACAAATCAAAACATTGGGGAAAACCAAAATTGAAAGCCTATGAAAGTGGAATTTTACCTGAGAGCAATGCCTCCTCTATTGTAGTTTGTTGTTCCATATTTCTTCGAAGAGAAAGAGAGATTGAGATTCAATTATGCAATGAAATCGTCATATAGGAGTGTATATATACTTAGTGGAGTCTGTAAGCCACTTCTGCAAACCAAATTTCATGCCAAAAGTGACTTCAACTATCTAGTTTTGAGATAATCATTAACCATGCTCAAGTCCACCAGGTATTCTTAGATTGCATCAATTTTTTCACACCATAATATCTAATATTGCATAACATAAACAAAAATGCCAGATAAAACTTTTTTAAGTTTTGGTTAGGTAGTCTTCGGTCTATAGAAGATTCTATCATTTGTGCTTTCAGAAAAAGAAATATAAACATCATGAGTTTTGCATGTGAGGGAATAGTTCCTTACCTATGTCTTTATGGGAGCTCCAATTGTATGAAGACCCTATGATATATTGGTTTTCAATATAGATGAAATGCTGAGCAGCGCGAATAGCCTTTACATATGCATGGCTACTAATAGAATTTTTTTTTTTTTTTTTAAATTATAGAAAAAAAAAAGAAGCAAAAAATCATATGCATAAGGTAACCAGTCCCTTTGGAATTATACCACCGGGATTTTTGTTAACCCAAGAAAGACAAATTTAGTGATGTACTAAATTTGTTGTTAAAGTGGCAGATAACATCAAATTTTATTGCTAAGAATATAATTGAAACTACAAATATCTTCTGTTTATTCTCTACTACAAAAGTTTCTCTTTCTTTCTCCGATTCAAATCTTAGGGAAGTAAATGCAACATATCAGCCTATACCCATTTTTTATATAATAGGGATATGAAAATAGAACAGTTAATTTCATGAAACAGAGTACCCATAAATGGCACCTTAAACTTCACAAAAACATCAAAACAAACAAAACCTAGTAGAAATTATAACCCGATAGATATATATGAAATGAGAAGAGGTGAAATATGAGGTTTCATGAAACTGAGAAGAAAACAATTTATACACTGAAATATACATGAACCTGCCAAATGACACAGAATATACTGTCAATAAATTCAATATAACTGCATCCATTAACAGCTAATGAAAGTTAAGTAAACATAAAAGATGACCTGATAATCAAGAAAGAAAGACAGAAAGAAAGAAAGAAAGAAAGAAATAAAGAAAATAAATAAATAAAGGAAAGAATAAGTTCAGCTCTTGTACAAAATAAGAGATGATTTTCACCCAACGAAACTAAAATATATTGAGTTGAGTCACAGGGGTAAAGGGAAGAAGAAAAAAAAAATTGACTTTAACCCATCCAATCAAAATTTTAATTTATTATAATCATATTTGTTTGTCACCGGCACAGTGTAAATAATAATCTAGCGTATGCCCGTCCCTAAAGGCACGGTGTAAATAATATTAAGATTAAAATGCAGTTATAAAAATATATTTAACAGACTGTACACTACAATTCCAAACAAATCAAATATAAAAAAAAATTAAATATCAAATAATGTACACCAGCCAGTGCTCTGCAATTTAAAAGAAATTAAAACTAAAATGCACACCAGTTAGTGCTATTGCTGCCAATCAAATTGGTATCTTATATATATACATATATACATATATCTAATTGAAACAGGCCTAACTAAAGTTTTCATAATTGGTATCTTATATATATACATATATACCTGTGGGATTGCAAGGCTTGCAATGGTGAGACCAGAGATGACATCAGACCTTAGAAGATTTAGACTATAATTGGGTCCCCACTGAAAAATAGGGAAGAAAAATTGAAGACCCAGAAGCAATTTTTTACAGCATGCTTTGTTCTTGAACCTGTGAAGAGGATCATCTGGGAAGAAAATCTCAGACAGTCTGTCTCTGAGTTTCTCAAGGGTGGTTTTGTGGGGTGGCAAGCACACTGTGCAATTCCCAAAGATGATATGAATAAAATTTATTGATACAAAGAAATTTTGTTTGATAAAATTTGATATGTATCAGCAGATTTTATTTTATAACATATCAAATGTTGATCAGAAATGATGATAAACAGAAATGAACCCAAGTCAAGGATTTCTGTCACGACCCAAACCCGGCCCTATGGGTTTAGCACCATAACCGGCCAGTAATCCAAGATTACCGAAGGCCTACTTAACAGTAGTACAGTAAAACATAGTACAGGGCCTGGTGGAAGCCAAAACAGTAAAGAAATAATGCCCAATGAGCTGTGACAGTCTGCATGCAAAAAGACTTTCCAAACATATTTACATTCAGTGGAAAGGTGTACACAATATATACAATCATTCAGAATAGGGACTCAATCCCTATATAACGGTACAGTAAACATTCAGTTTATACAATCCATTCGGTTATTACAAAACAGCAAGACAGTACAGAAGGGGGAGTCCTAAAACACCCCTAAGCCTTAGCATGATAGGCTCGGAACCTCGCAATGAGGCACTGTAGTTGGCTTGACAAAACTAGAGTAACCCTGACGCTCCTAGCGGCAATCCGGTGCCTGTACACCTACATATATATATGAGCAGTGAGCTAAAGCCCAGTGAATAACATAATGCGTAAAGAGGTTAAGAATGAATGTCCTTACAGTAATGAAAACAGTTCATTAAATCAGTATTTCAGTCATTCAGTCAGTACAGTCATATGTGGTACATCCATTAGCATAACAGTACAGTAAACAGTAGGTCTTAAAAGACCGAGCAGTAAATGATGGCCATCAGTCAGTAAACAGTAGTGGTTCCAACAAGGGAACCGACAGAGAATTCTGTCACAGTAACAGTAAACAGTAGGTGCTAAGGATGCCACAATACAGTTCAGAATATAGGACATACATTCATTCAGTTAACAGTAATCAGTTCAGAAAACAGTACAGTTCAGTTGTTCAGAAGATAATCATTTGTGAACATATCTTTACACAATTGTTACTCACAAAGTTTGGGCTACAGTATGCTAGAGCGTGTCTCCCCAGTCGCCAACCCTACACAGTTAACAGATTGAACACACACTAAGCTACACAGTCGGAAGAGATAATAACTTAATCCCTAATTTGCCTCGGTGTGTTCTACATCTATGTCCTCAATAAGATGTCTTAAACTAGGCCTAAGAATGCCTAGGATGAGATGAAATGCAAAGATGCGATCAGAAAACAGTTTCAGGAGTTTTCAGAAAAACAGAGTCCCGTTCGAGCTCAGGTTTCCCCGCTCGAGCGATCATGCAACAAAGGTACACGCTCGAGCGTCCAATATCCCGCTCGAGCGTACTGTAAAAGTACTGGATGGGTGAAATCTCCGCTCGACGGACGCTCGACGCCCGCTCGAGCTTGAGACACATAACTCCGCTCGAGCGCCCAATCCTCCGCTCGAACGGACTGTAAAACAGTGCAGAGATACTGGATGCTCGGATTCCCCGCTCGAGCGTCACTAGCCCCCGCTCGAGCGGAAGTGCAGAATCTGGAAAACCCAGATTGCACCTCCAAGCTCAAACCAAGTTTCAACAACTCAAAACTCGACCTCTTGGGCTGAATTTCCAGAAAACATTTGTAAACACATAGAATAACATGGTTCAAAGCTCAATTTTGAGAAATCAAAGCCCAAGGGTGTTTAATTCAAACTCAATTTCAAACCATTTTTCAAGAACAATCCTCAAACATGACATGCATGATCTTTAAATAACTTTCAAGTTTCAAAACATGCTCTAATGAGCCAATTGATTCACAAACATGATGAAAACATGGCCTACACTCAAAACATGGACATGCATGTGACAATTGCCATGAACTCAACTCAAAATCCAACAATACTAACATGCATGCATGGATTATGCTCTATTTCAACATATGAAGCTATTTCATGGCTCAATTCTCAACTCAACTCTACAATTAATCATGAATCATGCAAGAATGAACTTAAATTTCACAATCAAAAGGTTGAATTCCTTACCTAAAGCTTGAAAGGCAAGTCTAAAACTTCAATTATGCAAGGGTCCTCCCAATCTACTCAATCTCCAAGCAAACCAAGCCAAATGAGATGAAACTAACTCTCTCTCTCTCTCTCAAGGTCGGTTGTGCACAAGAAATGGGAGAAGAAATGTTGATTCAATGTATAAACACAAGTCTCAAATGTTGCCTAAGTGATCCACTAGGGATGGCAAGGTTGTAATTAAGCCGACTATTGCAATTAGACGCATTTCAATCTAATTTAATCATACCTAATCAGTTTTCAGATAAATATACCATAAATTCACATTAATTCTACTGATCAAGGCACACTAATCAATTTCAGATTCGGCCGCCGATAAGGCCTTCAATTAGCAGGTTAAACACTAAAACATGAACAGATCAAATAAACAATCAAACAGATAGAATACCGATTAACATACATACTCAGTCAATTCAGTTCCAGTTTTCAGTCAGTCAGTTCAGTACTTTAATCAGTTCAGTTATCAGTCATGATCAGTTCAGTTTAACGGTAATCAATGTTTAGCGGTAAGCAGTGGTGAGGGTTATTACAGTCTCCCCTCCTTATAAAGAGTTTAGTCTCTAAACTCGGGTTACCTTCATTCTGGAAGAAAACAGGATTCAGTGGGAATAGTTCAGGATATCTTTTAGCCATGTCATC
This sequence comes from Camellia sinensis, assembly GCF_055761805.1. NCBI lineage: Eukaryota > Viridiplantae > Streptophyta > Magnoliopsida > Ericales > Theaceae > Camellia > Camellia sinensis. Next base: position 147,406,282 of record NC_138970.1, read on the forward strand.
TTCCCTTTCCCAAGTAGCATACACGCCACCATGGTTTTGCCAGTCGACTTTCACTAGCGGGATCTCTTTGTTTCTCAGTTTCTTGATCCGTCTGTTTACAATCTGTATAGGCCGTTCCTCGTAGGTGTAGTCATCACTCAGCACTACACGAGTAGGCTCTATTACATGGAAAGGATCCCGGAGATAGTCTCTCAACATAGAAATGTGGAAGACGTTATGCATATGCTCCATTTCAGGAGGAAACGCAACTTGATACGCCACCGGATTGATTTTCTCAATAATCTCATATGGTCCGACGTATCTTGGTGCTAACTTGCCTTTGACTCCAAAACAAGTCTGGCCTTTCATCGGTGTCACTTTCACAAATACGTGATTACCCACTTCATACTCTCTATCTCGTCTTCTGACATCAACATAACTCTTCTATCTTCTCTGTGTAGTTTTCAATCTCTGTTGTATCAGTTTCACTTTCTCGGTTGTTTCATATACAATCTCGGGCCCAAGCAAAGGCACATCTCCAACTTCTGCCTAGCAAATCGGAGATTTATATTTTCTGCCATACAATGCCTCGAAGGGCGCCATGCCAATACTCGAGTGATAGCTGTTGTTGTAAGCAAATTCAGCTAAGAGCAAATGACTTTCCCAATTTCCCTGAAAATCAAGGACACACATTCTCAGTAAATCCTCCAGAGTCTGGATGGTCCTTTCTGACTAGCCATCTGTCTGAGGATGATAGGCACTACTCAGTCTCAGTTCAGTACCCAGTGCAGTCTGTAGGCTTTGCCAAAATCTCGATGTAAACTTCGAATCCTTGTCAAAAACAATGGACACGGGCACTCCATGCAGTCTAACAATTTCATCAATGTAGAGTATAGCCAATTTGTCGGCATTATAAATTGTCTTAACAGGTAAGAAGTGAGCAGATTTAGTCAGTCTATCAACAATAACCCAAATCAAGTCCATACCTTTACTGGAGCGAGGCAATCCCACTATAAAATCTATGGTGATATGTTCCCATTTCCACTCCGGTATCGGTAAGGGCTGCAATAAGCCTGTGGGTCGTTGATGTTCGGCTTTAACTTGTTGGCAATGAAGACATTTCGATACAAAATCAGCAATTTCTTTCTTCATTCCCGGCCACCAGAAATTCAGTTTCAGGTCTTGGTACATTTTCGTATTCCCCGGATGGATAGAAATCTTGAGTTGTGGCCCTCTTGCAGAACTCTTCTTTTCAGTTCAGTATCATTTGGTACGCACAGTCTTTCTTGAAATTTCAGTACATTATGCTCAAATTTGAATCCCGGTCTCGGTTTAGATTCTCTTTCCTCGATAATCTTTTTCAAGAAGTCATCCAGTTGCTGTTTCTCTTTAATCTCTTCAATCAGTGCCGGTTGAGCAGAAATAGCAGCTAAGGTTCCACCTTGTTCTCGTAAAACAATTTCAATTTCAGATTTTTCAAGGTCACAAAGCAACTCTTTCTGTCCGGTAAGCAAACATGCTAAGTTTCCAATCGATTTCCAGTTTAATGCATCGGTAACGATATTGGCTTTTCCCGGATGGTACAATATCTGTAGGTCATAGTCCTTTATCAGTTCTAGCCATCTCCGCTGTCTCATATTCAGTTCTTTCTGTGTGAAGAAATACTTTAAACTCTTATGGTCGGCATATACTTCACATGTGGCCCCATACAGATAGTGACGCCAGATTTTCAGTGTAAACACTACCGCAGCAAGTTCCAGATCATGGGTCGGGTAGTTCTTTTCATGCGGTCTCAGTTGTCGGGAAGCATAGGCAATTACTCTCCCATTCTGCATTAAAACACATCCCAAACCCTTATGAGAAACATCACTAAATACAGTATAACCATCCGTACCTGAAGGTAAGGTAAAAACCGGTGCAGTCACAAGTCGAGTTTTCAACTCCTGGAAGGCAGATTCCCTTTGGTCAATCCAATCAAATGATATCCCCTTCTGAGTTAGTTGAGTCAACGGTAAAGCAATTTTGGAGAAATCTCTGACAAATCTTCTGTAATATCCAGCCAAACCCAAAAAGCTTCGGACTTCAGTCACGTTGGTTGGTCTAGGCCAGTTCACTACAACTTCGATTTTCTGCGGATCAACAGAAATTCAATCTTTGCTAACAACATGCCCCAAAAACATAACATGGTCAAGCCAAAATTCACATTTAGACAGTTTAGCATACAGTTTCTGTTCTCTTAGGGTTTGTAGGGCAAGTCTCAGATGATGTTCATGTTCTTCTATACTTTTGGAGTAAATCAGTATGTCATCAATAAATACAACAATAAAGTCATCAAGGTACGGTTTAAAAATTCTGTTCATGAGATCTATAAATGCAGCTGGTGCGTTCGTGACTCCAAAAGGCATAACTAAAAATTCGTAATGTCCATACCTTGTTCTAAAAGCAATTTTATCAATGTCATCTGATTTAACTTTCAACTGATGGTATCCGGATCTGAGATCAATCTTCGAAAATACTTTAGCACCCTGTAACTGATCAAACAGGTCATTAATACGCGGTAATGGGTATTTATTCTTTACAGTTACCTTATTCAGTTCACGATAGTCAATGCACAGTCTCAGTGAGCCGTCTTTCTTCTTTACAAACAAAACAGGTGGGCCCCACGATGAGGTACTAGGTCTGATGAACTTCTTGTCTAACCGTTCTTGCAGTTGTACTTTCAGTTCTTTCAGTTCAGTTGGAGCCATTCGGTAAGGAGCTTTAGAAACTGGCTGTGTTCCGGGAATCACATCAACGGTAAATTCAATCTCCCTGTCAATCAAATCTCCTGGAAGATTATCTGGGAAAACGTCTGGGAATTCTCTGACTATAGGAATACAGTTCACATTAGCATTATCATCAGTAGACACAGTTAATACAGAACACAGATATCCCTTACAGCCCTTTCTAATCAATTTTACAGCTTTCACAGATGAAATCAGATACGGGAGAGGTACTACTCCAACCCCATTAAACACAAATTCAGGTAGACCAGGCGGATGAAAAACTACTTGTTTCGTTACACAGTCTATGGTGGCATGATATTTCGTTAACCAGTCCATCCCCAATATTACATCAAAATGATCAATGTTCAATGGCAGTAAATCGATAAACAGATGTGCATCTCCAATAATAATTTCACAAGCAGGGTACATGTATGCACAGGTCATAGATCCCCCAACGGGTGATGATACAGCTAACAGATAATTCATAGGTTCTAAGGGTCTATTCAATTTATGCGAAAAAGCATGCGACACATAAGAATGCGTAGACCCCGAATCAATCAGTACATAAGCATTCTGAGTACAAATAGAGAGAATACCTGACACAACGGTCTCGGTATTCTGGACGTCTCCCGGTACTAGGGCGAACACTCAGCCCTACCTCATAGGCTCTTTCCCGGTAGCTTTGGGGTTCGGTTTCGGTGTAACAGTTGATGCCGCTACGCTTGGTGTAGCTTTACTACTAGCTTGTGGAGCAGAGGGACAGTCTTTAACCATGTGGCCCACTTTGCCACACCTATAACAGGCTCCTGATATCTTGTAACAAACTCCCTTGTGATTTTTACCACATTCAGAACAGGGTGGTATTGTACGGTTTCCTTGACTAGACGTAGTCGTTGACCCCGTATTCTGTTTCTTGTTCAATGGACTATGCTTGCCTTTCTTAAACTTAAAACTCTGCCTTTTACCCCGCCATTCAGGCAATGGCGTTTCAGTTTTCAGTGCTTCAATGTTTGATTTAGCCATCAAGGCTCTGTCAAGAACATTTACATAATTTGGTAGTTTCAGAACATTTATTCGGTCAAGAATTGCAACATTAAGGCCGCCTTCAAATTTTCTGGCCTTCTTATACTCAGTATCCACCATATGCGGTGCATATCTAGCAAGCTCGGTGAATTTCGTCTCATATTCAGCCACAGACATTGCCCCTTGTCTCAGCTGTTCAAACTCAGTTACTTTTCTGTCCCTAACACACTGAGGGAAGTACTTTTCAAAGAAGGCTCCCTTGAATTGAGCCCAAGTCAGAACGGTATTTTCATCACGGATGAGCATCCACCACCTTCTAGCTTCTTCTTGCAATGTAAAGGTGGCTAACAGTACCTTGTGTGCTTCAGAGCACGGGAAAACTTCAAACAATTTTTCAGTCTCCAGAACCCATGCTTCAGCTTTCAGCGGTTCAAGGCCTCTCTGAAAGGATGGCGGTTTCATTTTACTGAACTTATGGGTCAGTGCAATTATGTCCCCATCATTAGCATTCATATTTTGTACATTCACATTCACATTTTGTTCCGGTACAGCCGGAAGAGGAGGAAGTAGGGGCTGTTGGTTCAGTTGTTGATCCAGTCTCGCAGTTATCAGTTCCCTCATTTGCTCCAGTCTGGCCATTCTGGCCTCAGAGGATGAGGATTCAGTTTCATTTGCAGTGTTTGCGTTATCCATTTCACTATAAGCAGTTATAACAGTTTTAAACATAAGCAGTCATTTGTTTAACAGTTTAACACGTTAGCATATATTCAGTCATAACATAACTACACACTTATCATGCTCATGAGATGCCCTAATTAATTTTCTAGAACACCCTATAGCTCATTTGGACATGTGTGTGCGGTTTAACTCGTGGTAAGTATCGCTCTGATACCACTCTGTCACGACTCAAACCCGGCCCTATGGGTTTAGCACCGTAACCAGCTAGTAATCCAAGATTACCGAAGGCCTGCTTAACAGTAGTACAGTAAAACAGAGTACAGGGCCTGGCGGAAGCCAAAACAGTAAAGAAACAATGCCCAATGAGCTGTGACAATCTGCATGCAAAAAGACTTTCCAAACATATTTACATTCAGTGGAAAGGTATACACAATATATATAATCATTCAAAATAGGGACTCAATCCCTATATAACGGTACAGTAAACATTCAGTCTATACAATCCATTCGGTTATTACAAAACAGCAAGACAGTACAGAAGGGGGAGTCCTAAAACACCCCTAAGCCTTAGCATGATAGGCTCGGAACCTCGCAGTGAGGCACGATAGTTGGCTTAACAAAACTGGAGTAACCCTGACGCTCCTAGCCACGGTCCGGTGCCTGTACACCTACATATATATATGAGCAGTGAGCTAAAGCCCAGTGAATAACATAATGCGTAAATAGGTTAAGAATAAATGTCCTTACAGTAATGAAAACAGTTCATTAAATCAGTATTTCAGTCGTTCAGTCAGTACAGTCATATGTGGTACATCCATTAGCATAACAGTACAGTAAACAGTAGGTCTTAAAAGACCGAGCAGTAAATGATGGCCATCAGTCAGTAAACAGTAGTGGTTCCAACAAGGGAACCGACAGAGAATTCCGTCACAGTAACAGTAAACAGTAGGTGCTAAGGATGCCACAATACAGTTCAGAATATAGGACATACATTCATTCAGTTAACAGTAATCAGTTCAGAAAACAGTACAGTTCAGTTGTTCAGAAGATAATCATTTGTGAACATATCTTTACACAATCGTTACTCACAGAGTTTGGGCTACAGTATGCTAGAGCGTGTCTCCCCAGTCGCCAACCCTACACAGTTAACAGATTGAACATACACTAAGCTACACAGTCGGAAGAGATAATAACTTAATCCCTAATTTGCCTCGGTGTGTTCTACATCTATGTCCTCAATAAGATGTCTTAAACTAGGCCTAAGAATGCCTAGGATGAGATAAGATGCAAAGATGCGATCAGAAAACAGTTTCAGGAGTTTTCAGAAAAACAGAGTCCCGCTCGAGCTCAGGTTTCCCCGCTCGAGCGATCATGCAACAAAGGTAAACGCTCGAGCGTCAAATATCCCGCTCGAGCATACTGTAAAAGTACTGGATGGGTGAAATCTCCGCTCGACGGACGCTTGACGCCTGCTCGAGCTTGAGACACATGACTCCATTCGAGCGCCCAATCCTCCGCTCGAGCGGACTGTAAAACAGTGCAGAGATACTGGATGCTCGGATTCCCCGCTTGAGCGGAAGTGCAAAATCTGGAAAACCCAGATTGCACCTCCAAGCTCAAACCAAGTTTCAACAACTCAAAACTCGACCTTTTGGGCTGAATTTCCAGAAAACATTTGTAAACACATAGAATAACATGGTTCAAAGCTCAATTTTGAGAAATCAAAGCCCAAGGGTGTTTAATTCAAACTCAATTTCAAATCATTTTTCAAGAACAATCCTCAAACATGACATGAATGATCTTTAAATAACTTTCAAGTTTCAAAACATGCTCTAATGAGCCAATTGATTCACAAACATGATGAAAACATGGCCTACACTCAAAACATGGACATGCATGTGACAATTGCCATGAACTCAACTCAAAATCCAACAATACTAACATGCATGCATGGATTATGCTCTATTTCAACATATGAAGCTATTTCATGGCTCAATTCTCAACTCAACTCTACAATTAATCATGAATCATGCAAGAATGAACTTAAATTCCACAATCAAAAGGTTGAATTCCTTACCTAAAGCTTGAAAGGCAAGTCTAGAACTTCAATTATGCAAGGGTCCTCCCAATCTACTCAATCTCCAAGCAAACCAAGCCAAATGAGATGAAACTAACTCTCTCTCTCTCTCTCTCTCTCTCTCTCAAGGTCGGTTGTGCATAAGAAATGGGAGAAGAAATATTGATTCAATGTATAAACACAAGTCTCAAATGTTGCCTAAGTGATCCACTAGGGATGGCAAGGTTGTAATTAAGCCGACTATTGCAATTAGACGCATTTCAATCTAATTTAATCATACCTAATCAGTTTTCAGATAAATATACCATAAATTCACATTAATTCTACTGATCAAGGCACACTAATCAATTTCGGATTCGGCCGCCGATAAGGCCTTCAATTAGCAGGTTAAACACTAAAACATGAACAGATCAAATAAACAATCAAACAGATAGAATACTGATTAACATACATACTCAGTCAATTCAATTCCAGTTTTCAGTCAGTCAGTTCAGTACTTTAATCAGTTCAGTTATCAGTCATGATCAGTTCAGTTTAACGGTAATCAATGTTTAGCGGTAAGCAGTGGTGAGGGTTATTACAATTTCAAAGCAAACTCAATATGTTCGCAATTAGAATCTCACCTGAAAACTTTCTGCTTTCTTCGCAAGCCTTTCAAGCCAAAATCTGAAATTTCAAGTGGAAACTGAAATCATTAGATTTTATTTTTTAACATATCAAATGTTGATCAGAAGATTTATACTATATAGCACAAAGAATCCCAATTGATGTGAATTCTCTATGGTTATTTGCATTGAGATTGTTTGTTCATCCTATTGTTGCTTTAATTGCTGAAAATTTAGTTAATTGTTTGTGGTTTTGACGATTTCTGATTGTGATGCGAAGTTCGGTGATTCTCTGTAAATTCATGTACACTATGTTTGTAAAAATATTTTGAATATCGTTTAATTAAAACCGGCTGCTATGAAGAATGAATAACGCCCCTGCTCTCATGAGTCATACCCCCAGTTTAAGGTGAGTACACAATGAAATCTATTAAAAATTTTATTACGCATGTATAGACTGACTATTCATTTTTGTGGGGGAGTATTTGAAAAAAAATGTGACAATTGTTGCTTTTGTTTTCATTTTTATATTTATTTTTTCTAAACTCGAACAATGATCATTAGGTGAATCATTTAGTGATTTTAAAATTTGAGTAATGAGAAAGACTGAAAAACTGTGATCTAAGACTCAAACGTTGATTAAAAAAATGAACAATTCAAATCTTAATATTATTTTAGTCTGTTATTATGATAATTTAAATTGTTCATTTTTTCAAATCCTATGTACAAATTAGTTATGAGAAAATTTAGATTGATAAGATAATTGTAACTACATTATTTCATCATATATATTTATCTTAAAAAAATAGACGATAAGTATAATTTTAAAAATAATTCACAATTTTTTTTATATATAAAATCACATAATTATAATTACTAAATTAATATAATTCTGTTTATGAATAATTTACAAATAACAAATAAACAAATTAAATAATTTTATGGTATATCTACACCCCCACAAAGCCTCCAACTCACACAATGGATTGGGAAGAATTCTCCCCCTACTATAAATAAGACAATAAAAGACTAATAAGGAGATTCAAACCGAAAAGCAAGTCCATTAAAATTATACTCACACCATACTAATAGATGTCGTTATTGTGTATCCAATTGTAACACCTATGAGATTACCATACTGAGCTATTCCACATAGCTTCACCTGGATGCCTCCTGAGAAAAACAGAAATGACCCAAATCCATGAATATTTGAAATTTCTACCTTTACCCATATCATAGTTTCAACAACAATAAAACTAATCATAAAATTAATCACAAAAGATACACGAGGAAAAAATATAACTACAGATATTAAACATTAAAGCTTGTCATTGAATAATTATAAACTACTACACTTAAATTTTGCCCCTCATAATTCTAAATTGTAACTGTATTTTAGTGGTCAATTCTGTATATAAATAAAACAGTACTTCTCTTTGCATAGAAACTAATCTAAAAATCAGAGGCAATCGTTATATGATTAGTTTCTGTGTTTCTAAAAATCGGACATAATTTTCATATGATCAGTATATGTGTTTCTAGACTTTTTCATTAATAAAATTATGGAATTGAAATTTGAGAGGTAGAGCTACCCCTCTATTACAGCCCATCCCATTCTATTTGCTTTTGTGTTGGAAAAATGTGAGGTGCCTTCAGATGGTGTTCCCATGTGGGTTCATGACAGACCTGTCACTGGCTAACTAATTGTCTAACTGATCCAAACACCCATGTTTTCATCCCAAATGCTTCCTCTGTGTGGTATTGCCAACGAATTTGATTTACTGTCAATCTGGATTCTGTAGTTCTGAAAGTAGTTTGGGACAACACTAAAAACATACCTATAAAACCCATGAAGAAAAACACCTTTACGGAGTGTTCTTTCTTTGGCCATCACATCATTCACCAAACTTTAAATTTTCCCTCAGTCACCAAGTTATATTAAATCATAATTGAAAATGGCAAAATGGAACAACAAGAGAACCAAATGTTGATCAGCAGATTTTTTGCCCCTCAATCAATGATATTTTTTCAATCAATGACATTTTAATGGTCCTGATCTATTATGATATTTTTAGGCAAAATGGCAAGAGAAGACAACGAAGGGGAATAGAGAGAGAAAGGGAATAGAGATAGAAATCTTACCTTGCACAGATGATATGAATAAACCGTGAACCAAAAATGATGATAAACAGAAATGAACCCAAGTCAAGGATTTCAAAGCAAACTCAACATGGCATTTTGTAACATTCCTGTTATGGCAGTTTGTGTGTTCCTTTTATGTTGATGCAGAATCTATAATGTCTATAATGGCCATAAGTTATGGCAGTTTGTGTGTTCCTGTGTGTTCCTGTTAAACTACAAAATGCCATTACAGACAGGGGCCATAAGTTGATGCAGAATCTTCATAAACAGGGGCCACATCACAGGAACACACAAAAAATGTGAGCCATTATCGATCTGCAGCATAACCCTAGCAGCCCAATACTCCAACACCTGCAAATAATTGATTGAAATCAATCCAAGATAATGTGAGCTTTGTGATAAACCAAAGGGTTTCCAAGCTAAGGTTTTACCCAAAACTTGGCATGCAAAACCAATAACTACAGTGTAAGATATGACAATATGTTTCATGTAAAATTATCGATTATATGAGTCAACATAGATAGCAAGTGAATAGGTTTTATGAAATTTGTAAAATTTCCACTATAATCTCATGTAACCAACCAAGATCACCTTGTGAAGGATAGTATGAAGAAAGTGAAATCTGAAATTGATCCAGAATCCAGATACATAATCTTTAACAAATTAAAATTAAAATTTCTAACAAATTTCGTATACACTCAAATTAATTAAAATTTCTAACAAATTTTGTGAAGGATACACTCGAATCTCTAACAGATTAAAATTTCATAGAACAAATTAAAATCCAAAATTGAAAAGTAAACCTTCCAGAACTTGATGATGAATTCCCATTCTGTCTTGGTAACGACCACGAACATTGCAATCACAACCGCATAGCACCGAAATATGCCATCAAATATCTACAAATATCCACAAATCAATAAATTTACATACAAATCCAGAGGCATATATATATATATATATAGAGAGAGAGAGAGAGAGAGAGAGAGACAAAGTGGGAGGGGGGATTACATACATCAAATCCATCTTTGAAGGAACGAATGGCTGAGAGAATGTTGACAGAGATGCAGAGAATGGCAGTCGCAGAGATTACGATGCTGAAGCATCGGCAAACGACCAAGAAAGGATCGAGTCTGGATCTAACTCTAATGGCGGCGAAGGGGGAGGTGGAGGCGGTTGAAGCGCCGCAGTGTTGTTTCTCGCCCTGTGCGCTGTTTCTCGCCATTTTTTGGGACTTTCTCTGCCCCGAGAAAATTTCTGTGTAGCTCTCCCAAACACACACAGTAAAAGAAACCCTAAGCTTGAATCGAAGCCATCGAAACCATCACATATTGAGATGGAGAGGGAGTTGTAATTTTGAAATCAAAGATGTGAGAAAGAATGGAGGACGGCTAGAAATGAGAGTCTGAGGTGTGTTTGGTACTCTTGTCATGGGCGAGAAACCAAAGCATTGAGAACTACACATTTTGGTTAACAACACATTTTGACCATCTGATCTCGAGTCAAGAATCATCTCAGCCGTTAATGAATGCCACGTAGGACAAAAACATATGAGAGATTCAAACTCACCCTTCCATTGTTATATAGATGTCTCAAAAAAATTATCATAAAAAGAGGTACGACTGAAATTTAATTAGTATATTGTGGACTTTATATACAAAAATGAATCTGAATAAAATTTTAAATATGTAACATTATTGATAGTTTGTGTATCATTTTATCATTTTTATTTTGAATAATTATTCACTAATAATGAAATAAGTATTGTTTGCATGTTGGCGTGGTGGAGTTAATGGTAGACGAGGTGACAGTGGTCGTATTGGTAGTATAGTGGAGTTTGGTGAGACTTTAATTTGAAAAAAAAATTCGCCTTTCAAAGGTAAAAAAATATTTTTCATCTAAATAAGTTTATTTTCCGTTGTTAACGAAAATAAAATAAAATAAAGGGAGACTTATTTATAAGTCCTTTTTCAGACACTTATGGTAGACTAAGTCCTATGTAATTTCTTATAGAGTTTCAAGTCCTATTTAGATAGAAATGTATTCCACAAGATCCTATATAAACGTAACGTAACGTGACACCTATATAAACGTAACGTAACGTGACACCTACATAAACGTAACGTGACACTTACATAAACGTAACGTAACGTGTCACGTTACGTTTCGCAAACTTAATGAGTTTTTATTTTTTAAAATTGAATGTGAAAATGTTGTTAGTTTATGTTGATGCCACGTTACGTTTCATATAAATATGATCTATGGCAACATTCAATTTCCTAACATTTACGTTACGTTTATGTAGGTGTCACGTTACGTTACGTTTATGTAGATATGATCTATGGTAACATTCAATTTCTTATATAGGAAATTGAATGTTGCCATAAATCATAGATGTCACGTTACGTTACGTTTATGTAGATATGATCTATGGTAACATGCAAGGAAATTGCATGTTACCATAGATCATAGGTGTCATGTTTATGTACGTGTCACGTTACGTTACGTTTATATAGATATGATTTATAATAACATTCAATTTCTTATATATGATTTTACTATTATTTATGATATTAATAACTAATATTGAACACTACAGGAAAATATAGCAAAAACGACGGGTTTTTAGCGACGCCGCGCCCCCCGTCGCAAAAAACCGTTTTTTGCGACGGTAACTTCTACTGTCGCAAATAATAGCCTTTAGCGACGGTACTGACCCGTCGGTAATGAAACTAAGCGGAGGCGTCGGAAATGGGGAAGTATTAGCGACGGTAAATAAAACCGTCGCAAAAAACCTTTTTTTTGAGACGGCATATATCATTTGCGACGGCAAATTTCCGTCGCAAAAAAGGATTAATGCAAACGGCACCGTTTTTCGTTCTATTTGCGACGGTGTACATCATACCGTCGCAAAAAGTCCAAAAAAAAAACCCTCCCTTTTTCCTTCTGCCTCCCGCTCGATCCTCCTCACCAAATCCCTAACTTCACCCCCAAATTTCCCAAACGGCCCACGAGGAAGACAGCGGTGGTGCGGCGGCGACGGCTCCGGCGACAAGAGTGGTGCTCCGGCGACGACCCTCTCTCCCTCTGCGTATGCTCTCTCTCTCTCTCTCTCTCTCTCTCTCTCTCTCTCGGTCTGTGTATATATATATATGAATCTGTCTATATATATATATATGCAATGTATATAAATCTATATAAATCTATATATATATATCTGAAATGTATATAAATCTATATATATATATAAATCTGAAATGTATATAAATCTATATATATATATATATATCTGAAATGTATATAAATCTATATATATATATATATATAAATCTGAAATGTATATAAATCTATATATATATATATATATAAATCTGAAATCTGTCTATATATATATATAAATCTGTTTATCTGAAATCTATATATATAAATCTGTTATATATATATATATATATAAATCTGTCTATATATATATATAAATCTGTTTTTTATTTTTATTTTTTTTCAAGTTTTTATATATATATATATCTGTTATTTTTATATATATATAAATCTGTTATATATATATAAATCTGTTATAAATCTGTTATTTTTATATATATATAAATCTGTTATATATATATATATATAAATCTGTCTATATATATATATAAATCTGTCTATATATATATATATATATAAATCTGTCTAAATATATAAATCTGACAATCGTTCAAGTTTTTTATTTTTTTATTTTTTCCAAATCATATGCTCTAATTAGAAATAGTTTGTCAAAATCAGTAAAAATTATATGCATATATATATAGTTTGTCTAATTAGAAATAGTTTGTCAAAATCATATGCTCTAATTAGAAATAGTTTGTCAAAATCATATGCTCTAATCATATGCTCTAATCCTTTAAGTTTAAATTATCATTTTTTTTTTTCTATTTCATCCATAAATTATCAATTTTACCATTCAATCCTTCAAGTTTTTTATTTTTTTATTTTTTCCAAATCATATGCTCTAATTAGAAATAGTTTGTCAAAATCAGTAAAAATTATATGCATATATATATAGTTTGTCTAATTAGAAATAGTTTGTCAAAATCATATGCTCTAATTAGAAATAGTTTGTCAAAATCATATGCTCTAATCATATGCTCTAATCCTTTAAGTTTAAATTATCATTTTTTTTTTCTATTTCATCCATAAATTATCAATTTTACCATTAAATCCTTCAAGTTTTTTATTTTTTTATTTTTTCCAAATCATATGCTCTAATTAGAAATAGTTTGTCAAAATCAGTAAAAATTATATGCATATATATATAGTTTGTCTAATTAGAAATAGTTTGTCAAAATCATATGCTCTAATTAGAAATAGTTTGTCAAAATCATATGCTCTAATCATATGCTCTAATCCTTTAAGTTTAAATTATCAATTTTTTTTTTTCTATTTCATCCATAAATTATCAATTTTACCATTCAATCCTTCAAGTTTTTTATTTTTTTATTTTTTCCAAATCATATGCTCTTAAATAGGAATTTTAGACATTTTGTTAATTTGCCAAATAGGATGTCGAGTGAATATTTATGTGTAGGTATTATATTTAGAGTTACTTTGGTGAGATATTCTTGTGGATGTGTACAGATGATGGATAAGAGTTGGATTGATTTGCCAAATAGGATGTCGAGTGAATACATTAATGGGATTGATGAATTCCTTGTGTTTGCCTACACCAATAGGGTTGAAGGTTCGATGATCAGTTGTCCGTGTAGGAAGTGTGAGAATCGATACTATTTTGTACGAGATGGTGTACGTGAGCATCTGATTTTGAATGGTTTTTTAAAAAAATACAAACATTGGATTAATCATGGGGAATCTTACATATCTCTGCATAGTAATCGAGAGAATGAAACATTAGCTAATTTAGACATTGGAGATGATATGATTGGAATGATACAAGGGGCTATGGGAAATCCACATGTCGGTACAAGTGTTGAGGGTGATGAACCACAGGGGCCTGATCCCCGTGCATCTGAACCCCAGCTCGGTCCAAATGCAGAGACTGCAAAGTATTTCAAACTTCTTCAAGATGCACAAAGTGAATTGTATCCGGGTTGTCAGAAGTTCACATCTTTGTCATTCATTGTTCGACTTCTACATTTGAAGGTGCTTAATCAGTGGACGGACAAGTCTGTTGACATGTTGCTTGAGTTATTGAATGAGGCGTTTCCGTTGGGTGTGAAACTCCCGGACTCATATTATAAAGCTCAAAAGGTCACAACAGATTTGGGCTTCACGTATGAGACGTGGGATGCATGTCCCAACAGTTGCATGTTGTTTCGAAACGAGGACGCCAATCTTGATAAATGTGTCATATGCAACAGTTCTAGATGGAAATCAAATGGTGATGGTGGTTCAAATGGTCCTAACACAGGTGGCAAACAAGTAGCTGCAAAACAGATGAGGTATTTTCCTTTAAAGTCAAGGTTGCAGAGGTTGTTTATGTCATCCAAGACGGCCAAGTTAATGAGATGGCATGCAGAGGAACGAACTGATGATGGTGTCTTCAGGCATCCTGCTGACTCCCTTGCATGGAAAGATTTTGACCGTCGGAATATTGACTTTAGTAATGATTGCCGAAGTGTAAGGCTTGGCTTAGCATCTGATGGTTTTAACCCATTCAGGACGATGAACATAGTTCATAGCACTTGGCCTGTTGTGCTCATTCCATACAACTTGCCGCCATGGATGTGCATGAAGCAACCATTTCTAATTTTATCTGTGCTTATTGACGGCCCGAAAGGACCTGGTGACAAGATTGATGTTTATATGCAACCGTTGATTGAGGAGTTGAAAGAACTATGGAATGAGGGTGTGTCAACATTTGATGCATCAACAAATCAAATGTTTCAAATGCATGCAGCTTTACTGTGGACAATTAGTGATTTTCCTGCATACGCAAACTTGTCAGGATGGAGCACTAAAGGAGAATATGCATGTCCTTGTTGCAATAAGGAAACTACATCGTGTTGGTTGAAGCATAGTAGGAAACAATCATACTTGGGTCATCGCAGATTTTTACCTACTGGCCATAAATTCCGGAAGGATAAAGTATCATTTGATGGTAGTCGGGAAGTCAGACTCAAACCAAAATTGTTGTCTGGAACTGAGATGTTGCTACAATTAGAATCTGAGGGTATTTTAACCCAATACAATAGGGATGACCTTAAGGAGAGGCATAGGAGACAGGTAGAGAAGGAGAAAGCTGGACATCGCACCCATAGTTGGAAGAAAAAGAGTATCTTTTATGAATTGCCATATTGGGAGCACAATCTAATAAGACACAACCTCGATGTGATGCATATAGAGAAGAATGTTTGTGACAATGTGTTGTGGACAATATTAGGGGTTGCAGGAAAATCGAAGGATGGTGTTAATGCTCGGCGTGATTTACAAGATATGAATATTAGAAAACCCCTACATTTGCAGTTAAGAGGGTCGAATAAAGCCTATTTACCACCAGCACAATTCACGATGACCAAGGATGAGAAAGATTTGTTCTTGAAAGTGTTGAAGGAAGTAAGAGTTCCCGACGGGTATTCATCCAATATATCACGTCGTGTGCGCTTACATGATAGAAGCATTGGGGGTCTTAAGAGCCACGATAGTCATATTCTGATGCAACAACTTATTCCATTGGCTATTCGCAGATCGTTACCGAAGAATGTAATTGAACCCTTGATTGAATTGAGCAATTTCTTTAGACAATTGTGTTCGAAAGTGAATCGTGCGACGGATTTGCAATACATTAAAGATCGTATCGCTGTAACACTTTGTCATCTAGAGAAAATATTTCCTCCGAGTTTTTTTGATATAATGGAGCACTTGCCTATACATCTAGCTGATGAAGCGTTATTGGGTGGAGCGATTCAGTTTCGATGGATGTATCCAATTGAGAGGTATCTTCTTACTTTGAAGCAATACGTGCGTAATAGAGCTCGTCCTGAAGGATCAATTGCTAAAGGATATCTTATGGAAGAATGCATGAATTTTTGTGCACAATATCTCAGTGATGTGGAAACCAAATCTAGTCGACCCGTGAGGAACTATAGTGGTGCTGATAATTTGGGTCATGCTACTGGTGAAAACACAAGCTTTTATCTTGATAATACTTCTTGGGTACAAGCTCATCGGTACATCTTATGCAATACAAGCGCGGTTCAACCATTCATAAAGTAGGTTAAGTCACTCACTCAATATTTTATTATGTTTATTGAATTTTCAACTAAAATTTTTGTATGGCTAAAATTTCAATCTACACAGCAAACACCTTGAAGTACTTAAGCTCAAAATGCCTCGTGTCGACGATCATCAACTTCGGCGTGAACATTTTGAAACTTTTCACATTTGGTTCAAGGAACATGTATGTATTTAACTCTATAGATTCTAGTTACTTAAGTCGATCTACATTTTAAATTTTACATTTCGTGTTAAATAGGTCCAAACTTTGCGAAGGACTACTGATGTCATACTTTCTGAAGAGCTTATTCTATTGGCAAATGGTCCTCATAACCTGGCAAGGAGGTTCAACGGGTATATACTGAATGGGTTTCGGTATCGAGTAAAGGCCATGGATGATCGTCGAGCCACACAAAATTGTGGTGTAGCTTTGAAGGCAGATACCATAAGTTATGCTAGTCGAAAAGACAAGAATCCTCGTCTGGGGTCTGTGTACTATTATGGACAATTGACAGATATTGTTGAGATTCGATATTCCAATGAGAAGAAACATGTGTTGTTTAAGTGTGATTGGATTGACAACATTCACGGAAAGAAAGAAGATGTCTTCAATTTCACGTTGGTGAACTTCAATCATTTGTTGTACCGAGATGATCGAATTACCAATGAACCTTTCATCTTGGCGTCCCAAGCAGAGCAAGTTTGGTATGTTGCAGACCCGTTACAACCAGACTGGCAAGTCGTGGTGAAGATGTCTCAAAGAGGTTTATTTGATATGAGTTCAACTGATCCACAAATCGAGCCATACATGAGCCAACAATTGGAAGAAAATATAATGCTTCGTGATGAAGAAGTTGGTTGGGTGAGGGAAGCCGCAGAAGGGGAAACAGTTGATGTTCAAATAGGCTGATATGTAATCAACATTAGTAATTCAATTAAGGCCAAGGTTGTAGTTAATCATCAATTTCTTAATTTACTTTGTCTTTGTAATTGTATTAGTTCAAATCATGTCATATTATAGTTGATGACAAACCATTGTCTATGTTTCTAATGTCAATTAATGTTATATTGCTTGAAGATTATTATGGGAAGGAAGAGGAAGCCTGATCATCCCCGGCGCATGATGTCTGATGTGCTACATAACAGGACATCAGTAGCACCACCATTAGAGGAGGCATCACATCGGCCAGCATCGGAGGGGCCATTAGTGCCACCAGCATCTGAGGGGCCATTACCACCGTATCGACCACCATCAGTGGCACCACAGCAGCTACCATGTACTCGGCCTCCACGCCTACCATCGGTGCGTCCACCATCAATGGCACCACAGCAGCTATCATCATCAGCTTATGAGCCATCCGCAGGTATTTAAATTTGCTTTGAGTTGCATGAAAATTATTTACACATACATTTATTTATGCTCATTATATATAACTTGTTTATTCTCATTGTATTTTGCAGACCCTTCGACTTCTTCACAGCCCACATCAGGTTTATTTGATATGATTTGTATTCACATTATTTAAATTTGCATTTGGTTGTTACCATTGCATATTGTTTATTATTATTGTATATCGCAGGTCATGTTAGTTCTTCATCGACCTCGACTAGGCGTGGTAGAGGATGTGCCAAGGGCATTAAAGAGTGGGGTACTGGTAAAAAGCTGCACATACAATTTGATGGAAATTACTGCCCAATAGGAGATAACGTGGCCAAGTTAACTACTCAACTTGGCATTATTGTTCGGAATGGTAACATTGTTCCTCTTACTTTTGTTGACTGGAACAGTGTGCCTGATGATATTGTTGATGCTATCTGGAAGGATGTGAAGGTAAAAGTATATTTTTGTCCACAAATTCGAATTCCAAATTTGTGTTATACTTAGCCTTAAACTTTGTGTTTTATAGGACAATTTGAATATATGTCCAGAGGAGTACAAGCCAATCTGCATGAAAAACTGCAACAGCATATGGAAGGATCACAAGAACAAGCTTAAGGCTAAGTATTTCAAGCCTAGAAGCTCTGATCCTAATCTGAAGGATGATGTTCCTATGAACGTTGTGCCAAGCCAGTGGGAACAACTTGTAGAGTATTGGCGTACTTCCGATGCTGAGGTATACAATTACGTTATATTTATGATATGTAAACATACAAATCATATTTACATACTTACATTTGTTGAACTTGTTATAGAAAATTGCAAGTAGGAACGCTAAAAATCGGCGAGCTCACGGCATAGCTCATACCACAGGGCGTACTACTTTCTCTCAGATACGGCATGAGGTTTACATTTTATTGTTTTATTTTTCTATATAAATAAACATTGTATATTTGCAAATTATTTGGATTCTAATTTTCATATTTCTAAAAAAAAATTTAGATGACCAGTAAGGGGGAGTCTACTGATAAGATGAATGTTTGGCTTATGACACGTAGAGTAGATGACCCAGAGGTTATCCAGACCTTGGTAGTTTCCAAACACCTTTGATTGTATTTAAAGTTTATTTTTTGTGTGTCAACCATCTTAATTTCGCGTATACTTGTGTGTCTTATTCAATACAGGATGAGTTTAAGCGTCAACTCTCTATGCTACCTGAGGATGGTCGGACTTTGGAGGCTAGGAATGCCATTTTCCATGAGTTGATAGGTCATGACAGACATGGATATTGTCGCACATACGGGAGAATCGTGCCTCGCAGAGTGGTGTATAAGGATGGTGCTGGGCCATCACAGTCAACACCCCATCCATCGACTATTGATCAGATCACGCAGCAGGTTCGTGCTGAGCTAAGGGATGAGTTGAGGGAGGAGCTGCGAGCAGAGTTCTCTACACATTTGCAGCAGATGAGAGCTGAGATGATGGCCCTTGTGTCACAGGGGGCGAGTGTGGATCCCAACAGACAGGTTCCATATAAACATCACAATTGTTTGATAGTTCAATTTTCACTCAAGATTATGTATGAAATTCGAATATGATTAACACATTATGCACTGACTAACATAGGTTCCTGATGCATCGAGTGGCCACCGGGCATTTAGGGAATCTGCAGAAGACGAGAATCCATATACACCACCACCAGAAGATCAGGTATACAATTTATCTTTGCATTCTAAGCTAAAATACATCTTTGTGTTTCAGAAACTTGAATTCGAGGCGTTAACGCCCCAAAATCAGCAAACGGCGTCGGTTTAGGACAAAACTTGGCACACACGACCGCCTAGGCACGAGAGACTTGTGGGAGAAGACGGGGCTCGAATCGGGTTCCCGGTTTGGGAGTTAGAGCCGGATTTCACTTTAGGTAAACAACTTCCTTAAGAAACTTGAATTCGAGGCGTTAACGCCCCAAAATCACCAAACGGCGTCGGTTTAGCACGAAACTTGGCACACACGACCGCCTAGGCACGAGAGACTTGTGGGAGAAGACGGGGCTCGAATCGGGTTCCCGGCTTGGGAGTTA
Organism: Camellia sinensis; assembly: GCF_055761805.1. Classification (NCBI taxonomy): domain Eukaryota; kingdom Viridiplantae; phylum Streptophyta; class Magnoliopsida; order Ericales; family Theaceae; genus Camellia; species Camellia sinensis. The sequence continues at coordinate 147,426,233 of NC_138970.1, forward strand.
GAGCCGGATTTCACATTAGGCAAACAACTTCCTTAAGAAACTTGAATTCGAGGCGTTAACGCCCCAAAATCACCAAACGGCGTCGGTTTAGCACGAAACTTGGCACACACGACCGCCTAGGCACGAGAGACTTGTGGGAGAAGACGGGGCTCGAATCGGGTTCCCGGCTTGGGAGTTAGAGCCGGATTTCACTTTAGGCAAACAACTTCCTTAAGAAACTTGAATTCGAGGCGTTAACGCTCCAAAATCACCAAACGGCGTCGGTTTAGCACGAAACTTGGCACACACGACCGCCTAGGCACGAGAGACTTGTGGGAGAAGACGGGGCTCGAATCGGGTTCCCGGCTTGGGAGTTAGAGTCGGATTTCACTTTAGGCAAACAACTTCCTTAAGAAACTTGAATTCGAGGCGTTAACGCCCCAAAATCACCAAACGGCGTCGGTTTAGCACGAAACTTGGCACACACGACCGCCTAGGCACGAGAGACTTGTGGGAGAAGACGGGGCTCGAATCGGGTTCCCGGCTTGGGAGTTAGAGTCGGATTTCACTTTAGGCAAACAACTTCCTTAAGAAACTTGAATTCGAGGCGTTAACGCCCCAAAATCACCAAACGGCGTCGGTTTAGCACGAAACTTGGCACACACGACCGCCTAGGCACGAGAGACTTGTGGGAGAAGACGGGGCTCGAATCGGCTTCCCGGTTTGGGAGTTAGAGCCGGATTTCACTTTAGGTAAACAACTTCCTTAAGAAACTTGAATTCGAGGCGTTAACGCCCCAAAATCACCAAACGGCGTCGGTTTAGCACGAAACTTGGCACACACGACCGCCTAGGCACGAGAGATTTGTGGGAGAAGACGGGGCTCGAATCGGGTTCCCGGCTTGGGAGTTAGAGCCGGATTTCACTTTAGGCAAACAACTTCCTTAAGAAACTTGAATTCGAGGCGTTAACGCCCCAAAATCACCAAACGGCGTCGGTTTAGCACGAAACTTGGCACACACAACCGCCTAGGCACGAGAGACTTGTGGGAGAAGACGGGGCTCGAATCGGGTTCCCGGCTTGGGAGTTAGAGTCGGATTTCACTTTAGGCAAACAACTTCCTTAAGAAACTTGAATTCGAGGCGTTAACGCCCCAAAATCACCAAACGGCGTCGGTTTAGCACGAAACTTAGCACACACGACCGCCTAGGCACGAGAGACTTGTGGGAGAAGACGGGGCTCGAATCGGCTTCCCGGTTTGGGAGTTAGAGCCGGATTTCACTTTAGGTAAACAACTTCCTTAAGAAACTTGAATTCGAGGCGTTAACGCCCCAAAATCACCAAACGGCGTCGGTTTAGCACGAAACTTGGCACACACGACCGCCTAGGCACGAGAGACTTGTGGGAGAAGACGGGGCTCGAATCGGGTTCCCGGCTTGGGAGTTAGAGCCGGATTTCACTTTAGGCAAACAACTTCCTTAAGAAACTTGAATTCGAGGCGTTAACGCCCCAAAATCACCAAACGGCGTCGGTTTAGCACGAAACTTGGCACACACGACCGCCTAGGCACGAGAGACTTGTGGGAGAAGACGGGGCTCGAATCGGGTTCCCGGCTTGGGAGTTAGAGTCGGATTTCACTTTAGGCAAACAACTTCCTTAAGAAACTTGAATTCGAGGCGTTAACGCCCCAAAATCACCAAACGGCGTCGGTTTAGCACGAAACTTGGCACACACGACCGCCTAGGCACGAGAGACTTGTGGGAGAAGACGGGGCTCGAATCGGCTTCCCGGTTTGGGAGTTAGAGCCGGATTTCACTTTAGGTAAACAACTTCCTTAAGAAACTTGAATTCGAGGCGTTAACGCCCCAAAATCACCAAATGGCGTCGGTTTAGCACGAAACTTGGCACACACGACCGCCTAGGCACGAGAGACTTGTGGGAGAAGACGGGGCTCGAATCGGGTTCCCGGTTTGGGAGTTAGAGCCGGATTTCGGTTTGTCAAAATTATTTACTAAACTATCTTTCTAATTATATTGTAATCAATTTTTTTTTATATTTTTCTATAATTAAAATATTAACACATTATATGGTTTTTAATTATTTTTATCTTGTTTTTTTCAGATATTTCCTGAGTAGCAGTTGGCTTTTTTCTGGAATGCGGGCGTATCAAGATTATGACTAATTTTTGTTTTTGTAACCCACGAACGAATGAAGACGAAAACTTTTGATTTTGATTTTGATTTTGATTTATGTTATTTAAATTTGGGAGCAACATTATGTATGTATTATGCGACGTTATTGTTCTGAATTTTTATTTCTGTATTGCTATGAATTGAACAATATTATTAATTTTCATTATTTGTCAATTTTTGTTTATGTACGTATTTATATTATTCTGTAATTTTTCAATTTTTTATCTAATACAGGTTATTTTAATTTTTTTATTAATTTATCAACAGGGTTTTTTATTTTTTTTTTATTTTTTGAGACGGGAGAAGAACCCGTCGCAAAAACCAGTAATAGGCTTTTGCGACGGTACCAACACAGTCGCAAAAGCTGCCTTATTGAATGTACAGGACACCTTTAGCGACGGTAAACCATGCCGTCGCCAATACTTATATGATGCCAGAGCCTTTAACGACGGTAATTTTCCCGTCTCAAAAAATCACTTTTAGCGACGGTAATTACGTGCCGTCGCGAAAAGTGATTTTTCCACCATTATTTGCGACGGGAAAAATGGCGTCGCAAAAAACTTGGCATACCGTCGCAGAAACTAATGGCGACGGTACATACCGTCGCCAAAGGTCTTTTGCAACCCCGTCTGTCGCGACCCCCCCTTACCGTCGCAAAAAGCCAAATTACCGTCGCAAAAGACATTAGCGACGGGCTTCTGGGCATTTGCGACGGCCGTGTACCGTCGCAAAAAACAAGTTTTTTTGTAGTGGAAGGTAAATGTGTCAACAAACTTCCTACAGGACTTATGGAAACATAAGTTTTTTAGTAGGACCATATGTAGTATAAGTCTTCCTAATATGACTTATAAATAATTTTTTCTAAAATAAAACAAAAAAATAAAAAAAAAATCATTAACTTTTGTGTTCAGGCATACCAAACGTCAATAAGTGCTAAAAAAAAATATTTTCCCCTTAAACAAAACATTAGCATGGGACAATATTGATCCACCTTTTTTTTAGAAAAAAAAAATTTATTGATGAAATTTAAAAGTACAAGAGCCATAAAACCACATTAGTATTAGTCTACCTTAGGTAATTAAGAGATAAGGAGTAACTCAGTTTATGTTGCAATTTCTCAATTGTCGAGTAAACCATGCAAACAATGCCATGGAATTCTCCAACGCTACCTAATTATTTTGAGTTAATTACACTAATATTTCTTTAACTATTTATGAATGTCAGCTTTATCTCAACTATGAAAATAATATAAATATACCAGTTTTGAAGGCAATCTAGAGGGGGTCTGCAAAGGGACAAAAGTGATATATTTTTGAAATACTTATGTGTAGGTCCTAATAAGTAAACTTATTATCTAATAGATTTTATGAAAAAAATTTATTATAAAAAAAGTCACTAATTGTAAGTTTTAGTAACAATTCACAAAAATCATTACAAATAAAGTCACTAATTGTCAATTTTTAGTGACGTACCTAAAAAATTATCAAAAAAAAATATTTTTAACGATAATTTTACCAAGACTTATTTTCAATATGACTTAAATAGGACTTGATGAGAATTAAATCAAATTATTAAAACATATTGGTAGTTTATCCTATATTTTTGGATAAATTACAAACAAAACCCCTGAAGTTTACTTAAATTACAAATTCTTGTAGTTTTAAAAATTATATTATGCCCTTTAAAATTTCTAATTTCATAACAAATAAATCATTTTATTAATAAATCATTAAGTTAATTAATAGTTTTTAATAATATTAAAATTTTATTTCAATTAATAATTCAAATAATTTTATTATTGTATAAGTGAACAATTAAAAATTTCATTTTTTTAATAAATTCTGTTAAATAAAAAATTCTGACAAAGATATATTTATAATTTTTCAAATCGCAAGAAATAATTCATATTTTAAATAAACCTCAAGAGGTATATTTATAATTTATCCTATATTTTTATAGTTGAAAAAAGTCAAAATATACAGATTCACAGATAAAAAAGGTAGAATGATATTCAATAATAGTGAAAGAGATTTTGGTGTAAATATCCCTAATTATTTATTTTATTTATTTATTTATTTATTTATTTATTTGGCTTATTTCCTAGCTAAAGCAGAGATATATGGAACAACAGACCAACAATTGTCATAATAAGCCAAGGGAACCAACAAACAAAGGGTCAGCAATAAGAGCAAGAAGAAGACAATTCTTCCTCATCTCTACCACCAAACAACAAATTTACACAACAACAAATAAAACAGTTAATTCCTCACAGCATGCTCTTATAGCAGATCTGTCTTCACCTACCCTTCCTCCAACTGAGAACAGAGGATCCTAACTAAATGAAATCCTTACACCTTCCCTCACCGCTTCACCGTGCTCGTATTTCCACTGAAAATTCCAATTAATTCATTTTGTAGAGCCCTCCGAGCAGATCAAACACAACTCTACACTTAATCGATGACTAATATTTCACTTTTCAATCGAGTCTTTCCAAAGCATCAGAGATATGCCTCATTGTCGGTCTCCTTTCGGGGCTGCTCTGTATGCATGCCATTGCAATCTTCAAAACTGCAATAATCTCATCCTCCTTATCTGCATCATCCGCCAAGTATGGATCCAAAACATCTCCGAGTGGCTTTTTTTCTTCGATGCAAAGCTGAATCCAGCTAACCAAATCCATTTCTGCGTTACCCACTTGGACTACTGGCAATCTTCCAGTGATCATTTCTAGTAAGATCACCCCATACGAGTAAACATCCCATTTTTGCGATGGCTTCACCACTTGTAGTGCCTCGGGGGCTTGATAATAGCATCCAAAGCTTGCAGCTGAATTGACTGTTGCAACTTCTGATGGGGAGTTGCTTGGTTGCCTTTGAAGACATTTCTCAGAAGCCACTCGACTAGATTGCAGGGTTGGGGTTCCTCCGGCTATGTTAGCAAGGCGTCCAAGCCCAAAGTCGGAGATTTTGGGCTCCATGTTTGCTCCAAGTAGTATATTACTCGGCTTCAAGTCTCCATGGACATACTTTTTTGGACTGTACTCGTGTAGATAAACCAAACCTTTAGCTATTCCTTTTATTATTTTCAGACGAACAGACCATGGCAGAGGTGTGAAGGATACCATTCCAGCCTTCCCTGTTGATATTAAACATCCAAATGAAACAAACAACCAACCCAAACTAAACCTTATGTCCCAATTAAGTGGGTTTGGCTACATAAATTATTATTCGCTATTCTGCAATGTCAAGAATTATATGCTTAGTTAAATTAAATAAATTCATATGTTCTTTCATTACCACATCCCATGTCAGCTTAGGTAAAAGCAAGAACGTATGCCAAAAAAATAAAAACGTAAGCTGGAAAGCACAATAACTACTTCATTCAATTAAAACAAAAATAAAAATTTGGCAAGAGGGTGGTTTGGTGAAGCTTACCATGAATTGCGGTTGCAAGGTTTCCATTAGGTATGTAATCATAGATGAGAAGCTTCTCATCAACCGACCAATAATAGGCTCTAATTGTTACAATATTGGGATGCCTTAGCTTCCCAATTGCTTCCACTTCTGTCTGAAACTCTTTCAACCGCTGAGAGCCTCCTTCTCCCAATCTTCTAACCGCCAAGGTAAGCCCATCTTCAAGCACAACTTTATAAACAATCCCAATGCCGCTCTTCCCTAACACAAAAGCTGATGCTTTCAGAAGCTCGTCTAGATCAAAACCGACCTGCGTATCCAATGGTACGAGATCATACTGCTCCACATTTTCTGATAAAGTCTCAGATTCATCTATTGTGAAGCATAGACAGTCTTTCCTTCCTTTCCCTCCCTTCTCAAAAATATAACCGTTCTCATCCTTTCTCTTGCTACAGGGACAAACTCTCGAGTAACAATATGAGAAGAGAAGCCCAAGAAGGCAAATTCCAACGACATCGCTTACAACAATCACAATTATGGCACTTTTACTTAGCCCTCTTCCACTCCCACTCTTTCCATTATTACTGGTATTTTGCAGGGAGTTGTTACCTGGCAAGAAAGGGTACGAGGAAGGCGAACTTGCACCCTCTGAACATGGATTTTTCAAGGGAGGGCCACAAAGACCGGGATTTCCTATAAAAGCCGTTGGTCCTCTGTTCATAAGAGCACCGGTTTGCGGTATTGGCCCACTTAGATTGTTATATGTGAGATCAATATAGACTTTCTCAGGAAGGTCACCAAGGCTAGCTGGGATTGAACCACTAAACAGATTGTGAGACAAATCAACAGTACCTTGCAAATTAGCCAACAATCCCAAGTCACTAGGAATTGGACCACTGAATTTGTTGAAACGAAGGTTTAGTTTTTCAAGGGAAACCAAATTAGTCCCAAACCCACCAATCAAAGAACCAGTGAAATTGTTTTGACTGAGATCAAGGGTTCTCAATCTCTTGCACTGAATCAATGATGTGGGTAATGACCCATTGAAGAAATTTTGTGATAAATCTAAGTTTTGAAGAAATTTGAGCTTCCCAATCTCAGAAGGGATAGACCCAGATAAGGAATTTCCATAAATGACCAAACTCTGTAGCCCTAGAGCTCTAAAGAGCTCAACAGGTAAGCTTCCAAAGAACTTGTTGTTCCTTAGATTGACATGTCTAAGGTCAGAGAGAGATCCAAGAGAAGAAGAGAGAAACCCATAGAGTTTCTTCTTTGGAATGCTAACAGAGACAACTCTTTGTTCTTTGCAAGTCACACCATTCCAAGAACAAGGGTTTTGATCAGAATAGTTCCAATTGTTGAGAGACCCTTCTGGGTCTTCTCTAATGGACTGTTTAAATGACAGAAGAGCAAACCCTTCATCATTCAAAGAACCCACTAGAGCTTGAGAATTAAAGAGGAGTAAAATGAGCAAAAACAAAGCTAACATCTCCCAAAAGCTGAAAGAAAAAAAGTGACCGTTGGAAATTGAAAGATGGGTATGTTAGTGCTTACCTTTCTTCACCAGAAAATCAATTGAGGCAGTGAAACCCTAAGAGAAACAATGGAGTTGTACAGATTGAGAGAGAGAGAGAGAGAGAGAGAGAGAGAGAGCTTTGAACAGTGAAGCTTTGACAGTAGGAAAGTGTTGAACAATAGTAAAGTTGATTTCAGCTGGCAAGGCCTTGGGAAACTAGACTGTTAACAATTAAAAAACTAAAGGACCAAAAAAAATGAAAAAAAGAAAAAGAAAAAGGAGAAAGAGAAAGAAAGAAGGGGGAGTTACATCAAGGGGGACCCATTTTTTATTTATTTTTTTATTTTTTACCGATTACCTATATATAATAGAGCGAAAGTAAAAAGCTCTTTTTTGAATCTAACGCTGGTTGAATTATCAAAAATGTTTAGCAAGTGTTCATATTATTACCTTCGGTCCTAAGAATTCACTTACGTGTCATTTGTAACTCTTCTTCTCAGAGTAATGCTAGAGATCCCAAATATTCTACTAAAAGTTTTACCAAATGTCTCATATGGGTGTGGGACCCACACAATGTGGGTCCCATGTGGGTCCCACACCCATGTGAGACATTTGGTAAAATTTTTGGTAGAATTTTTGGGGCCTCTAGCATTTTTGCTTCTTCCCAATTTGTTGGTTGAAAAATAATACAGATCATTAATTAGTAGTTGTATTAGAGATGTGACAGCCTTAGCCACTGTCATATGTGTTTTGTATCCTAGGTCAAGTTTGACAAGTTTAAAATAAATTAAAAAGTCAAAAAGTTATTCAAAAAGTTAAAAAGTTAACATTATTTATCAAAAGTCAATAATTACGGCTGCACAACTCCCAATTCTAATTTTTTCTTACAAATCAATTTTTATAATTTTTTATTACAATTTTTCTATAAAAAATTAAAAAATTAATCAAAACATCTATATTTCCTTCTTTAATTTTTTAGTTTAAAAAAATAAAAAAATATATTTATTTAGAACAGTATAAACAATTCCTTAATTTTTTTATTTTTTTTATACTTGTCAGACCATTAATAGTAGTGTTAGTGATAAGAATTTAGAGGAATTCAGCATTGTTGTTTGTTGGTTTACGTGTCTTTCTGGCCGTACGTTGTTTGAGTGAGGTAGGTGTACGTGTCTTCCGGTAAGTATTGCAACCGAACCGGGTGCAATCATCTGTCCCTCCTAGAATTTTCTTGTGTTCGGTGGATCAAATTTTGCAATCAAACGATTCTCTCTCAACCGAAGGCAAATGCATATATGTATATACTCGTTGTTCTATTTCACTTCCCATCTTGGTTTAGCTTCGTTGTTTCTAGGTACGCAGATTACAGCCCAAACTCCACAACCTGGTATGTAATTTAGTGATTTTCTACTTCTTTTTCTGCTAGCTATGGATATATTGATATCTGATTTGAATGCCTCTGTTCTCTTGGGTGCTTGTTAGTGCTTACGCAAATTAGGCACACCACCTGTTTGACAATATGCCTGAACATGCAAACCAAAAAATTAGAGGCTTCCTTAATTGAAAACTTGCACTGAAAATGTGTGAATGCTCATAAAAGTTAGAGAACTCATACTCAGAAACTAAACCAATAATGAACAATTCACCGCAAACCAATTACAACATGCTGACCACTGTGTTTTTACCCCTAACCTATACGTATTTACATGTGATTGTTTATGAATCCAATGTCCTGTTTACCACTAACATAATCTTGCTTGTGATTGTTGCTACTGGTATTCTTCTTGGATCCTGTAAAATGATACCTGTAAATAAAATAAACATAACTTACATCCCCAGAACATATTGTATAAGTACTAATTACCAATACATTCAAACAATAATGAGTAAATAAAAATTTGGGCATGCGTAGATGTAATGAAAAATATGTTGACAACGGTGTTCCTTGGTACACACACACACACACACACACACATATATATAAGAAAGAATGATAGATAGATGGTTGGTGGCAGTTAGTTTGTTTTTTGTTTTTCATCACTTAAATTACATCATAAAAGCTACTGAATAAATGAACCATCTGATAAAATATTAAGAAAACTAGAAATTAGAAGTCCGTCGATCCAAACCCTCAAGTCATCTACTGCACTATTTCCTTCATATCGGTGATAAAATATTAGGAAAAGACTCAATAGAATATCAAACAAGCCTATTTCTCCTTAAACCCAGTGCAACCATCATTTTCACATATCAAACCCTATCCCTGCCATCATTTTCAAGTTTATTGGATTGGAAAGGTTGGTTCATAGAACCACATTAGTCAAAACTTGATACATATATATATATATATATAAGACTGACACTACAAACGAAAAACCTTTGAAGCAAAAAACCTCTATTTGATGTTAACCACCTCAATGCTCAAACTGAGATTTAAGCTAAATTTCAATCAAAGTTTGATGAAGTAGTAACTTTGAGAGTAAACATTTCGGTCTCCTTTGGTTTTAGTAAAAAATTGAATAAAACACAATTTGATAGAAGTTTAGCTGAAGGAGTAAAGGATTGATTTTCATGCAAATTTGAATTTGATAGAAGTTTGAGTTAAGGATTGGAGATGTGTAACAGACTATTTTAATATTCATATATAAATTACATAATTAAAAAATATATATAAAATGTATTTGCCTATTTGATAAATGAGAGAACACATTATTGTGAGACTTTTAGTGTTTTTTGAGCAAAATGGATGGGAAAAAGTTCCCACATGAAGAGAGACTTCTCATTAAAGCATATTGTCTTCTTTTCATTTTTAAATTTTACTCTGAATTAGAGACCCTTTTAAATTTGAAACTAAGATTTCTTCTCCTCCCTAAATCCACTTCCTCATCTCTTGCCCAAACCCAAGGAAAGGATATATAAGCAATACCTTTGGACTTGTAAAGACCTATCACCTCAACTCCACTGTTGTTGCAATGGAGATTTAAAGTATGAATAGTAATAATTTAACATATCAAAGTTTGATGGACTAGATTAGCAAGCATTTCTAATTCATTGTTAAAAAGAATGATTAATGTGAGAATATGTTTGTTTTTTTTTGTCCGCATGATGTAATGAGATGGTTGGTGGCTGACCACTAGCCAAGGACATGCCTGTTACTATATTGTAGATGAAAAAAAACTCTCCTACATCTTTCATGGCCTTGGAGTATGAGGTCTGGTAATAGTAAGCCAATAGAAATGTTATTTAGTATATAAGGCCTGTGTTGAAGTTTGCATTTAATTGTTCAAGTTGTTCTACGCTTCAAGTTTAAAATGATGGTGCTCAAAAGGGATAAGTTACGGCAAAACATTTCCTTTTGTGTTTTTAGCATCATAGTCAAAAAGAACAATTGGCATATGGAAATAATAAAAATAATGACAGGGAAAAAATCAATTACAATGAAAGAGAAAATGCTCTCCCACAATTTCAGCTTCTATTTTTTCTTTTCCCTAATTGGCTGTTTTACATGGTGATGAAGCATGCCATTCTGATTCACTGTCTATTTTTTGTTCCTCAAACAATCTATGATATATTTATTTTTATGTATAAATAGTAGAGCAATAGCTAACTGGTAGCCTGCCTTGATATTTGTGATTTGAACTATTTATTGAAATCATACCCATATGGTGCTTTTATTCTATACTTTAGTGTTTTGCTTAGCAGCGGAGATATATTGAAATGTCTCAGAATGCTAGATGTTGCTTGTTTTGTTGTTTGTAATTAACTACAGATGCTCAACAACATAGGACCAATGTAATTAGCCAAGCCTCCATTTGCTTTGCTGTAAAATATGCCCCTCATTTTCTTATGTTTGTTAATAAGTTAGGAAAACAATTTTTTGTAACATGTTTGCAAATGCCTAAAATTAACTTTTCGATTCCAAATCAATAAGTTATTTTCCGACTTCCAAATCAAAAATTTTGGTTACAGCAGAAACTATGTGAGACAAATAGTCAGATAGTGTCATGGGCCTAAGGAAAAATGGTTAGAGTTCTCAATGAACTACGCATTGTGTCCACACTGTGTAGTTCAACCACATTATAGCCCAAGATATGTGAATTTAAAAGTTTTTTTTTTAAAGTATGAATGGTTTATTAATAATATGCATTAATTATCTTGTGAATTATGTGGTTGCCCATGTTCTCGAACAAGCTGTTCTGTCAGCTCAGTTCCCTCTCTTGAGGATCATTCTACACTTCACTTTTTCACTGCATTGGGTTCCTTAGAAAACTTGAGAAAACAAAAGAAAAGAAATTTCGGGCCCTGTGCTCTATGTTGATTTTGTTAAAAAAATATAAAATGCTTGAGTCAATTGGTTACACTAAATTGTTATGTGAGGCATAATGTGTTAGAGATTTATGTTTTGCCCTTTTATTTTCCACACTTTCATGACGGAGCATTCATGAATTTATCATTGTTTTTGGCCTGCAATCATAGTTTCTGTTTCTTTGGTTCTTTAGAGAAACTTAGATCAATTGGAAGCATTATCGAAAAAGCTAAAGGCGGAAACCCTAAGAAGTTGAGCTCTTACTTAACCTATTGTTACCACTATGTACTTATCTATCTCTCTGTTATATACACACATCAATTTTATGCATTATTAAAATACATACAGATGTGTACACTTATTATGCATATGTGGACATTTAAACATACACAAACACTGACACTCAAGTTCGTGCACAAGTTTCTCAAGATGACTTTGAAGCAATGATAATTTACTAGTTTGGATGATGAGAAAATACAGGAAAGGATATGAGAAGTTGGAACTTGCAAGTTTGTAACAAATTGGGTTTGCAATGATTGTTTTGAGATTCCATGGTTTATTTAATAACAGCAGAGGATATCTCATCCTTTTTTCCAATTTGGGTTTGCAATGACCTCTTTTCTGGTTTTCCTCAGGAATCAACTATTTGAGAATGTCTGACTAATAATTGTCAATAGTTTGATATTCTTCCATACTTCTGAAGTTTTTATTTTTCCCCTCTAATTTATATGCAAGCTATTAGTGCATGAAGGAATAAATGCAAAGCAGCTTGCTCAAGATCTTAAATCTTTTGAATTAAAGGTAATTCTTTCATATCTTCAACTTGATGCATAATTTGTTCTCATTGACTGCCACTTATGATATTTATATTAGAGTAATTCAATAGTTTTGTTAAGTTGAAATTCTATATCAAGTGAATGTAATCGTACCATGGATTTCCACAATTTTGTCCTCTTTTTTATTTTTTATTTTTCACTTAGTATTGTTTATTTATTTATTTTTTATCCGTCCTCTCATATTTTAACTTTCTTCTTCAAGATGACTTTTGAAGATGTTTTCCCTGCTGAGGCAACAATCGTGGAAGAGTATTTGCAATAGGTAACTTTCATTCATTTTGTTGTTTATTGACAACATAAGATACTCTAGCGCTTGCTTTCTTGCATTGTTGTGTGTAAATTTTTGCTCACATTGATCAACGGAAAGAAGTTTGTAAATTTTCGTTTATATTGCAATACAGAGAAAAAAGTTTTTCCTTCCCATGCACTTTGTTGGGTGCCATGTCCTGGAATACCAATATATCAGTTATTGTGCATTACAAAGACAAATAAAGTAGTTTTAACTTTGGTTGTCATTTATGTGAATTCCATAGACTTACACACAACATTTTTTGTCAAGCATATGGATGTAGCTAGCTATCAAGCATTCACTGTTTTATAATATATGTCACTGTTTTGAGATACCATAAAAAAATTCATTTTGAAATCTTGTGCGATAATCAATTTGCCTTTAGTGGGTGATAGAGGGAGGTGTTATGAATTTATTTCAGTGGCAATATGGTCTAAAAAGCAACTGCATGTTTGTCTTTGTGTGAGCATGGCTTACTACGTATCTTTCACCTTCTATCCTACATGCTTGCCTTTCCTTTTCGGATGTTAATAATGGTCCAATACGTGATAGGCCCCATTGGCATGTTGTTCTTTGCTGAAGAGCAAGAGGAAAATATGGCAAATATGATGATAAGGCCCATACAAGTTTAGCAAATCCATTTCAGAATAATATGCAATGGTTATAAGATAAATAAATTATGAAAGTTCACAAGATAGTTAATATTATATGTTCATACTTTTAGAAATATGACTTAGTTTGAGATACCAACTGGTCGGTTTGAATGGTTGCTTCCTTTATTTTCAATTATCTAATAAATTGAATGCAATACACCATAGGCAACATGGTACAATGTATAAATACAAAAAATAAATACTCCAACTACAATGCGACCCCCAAAACTCTTCTTCCATCGACCTATCATTCTTAGCCAATAATACGGCTATATGACTTTATTCCTAGCCAACGACGCGTGGGGGTCCAACTAGTATATATAAATATGAAAGAGTGCAAGTTACATTTATCTCATATATATATATATATATATATTATTAAAAATAACGTTTTTCTCTTATATAGGTGATACATTCTAAAATTTTATTTTTAAAAAAAAAAAATCCATATTAATATGTCATTTTCATTTACTTACAAATTTTTACACAAATTCAATTTTAATTATAATAATCAATTTTATATAGACTTGAGAAATATTTATTTTTCATATGTATAATTATAATTTAATTATTATGATATTTGAAAAAAAAAATTATCTCAATATACAAATAAATAAATAAATAAGACAAAATGTGCTTAATTAGGTGCATCACACGAATTAAATTAATTTTTTTATATTTTTTTATTTATTGTCTATTTTATTGATCTCTTGATATTAATTTATATTTAATTATATATCATATATATATGTATATATATATATTATTAAAAGTAATATTTTTCTCATGCTTAGGTGGAACATTATAAGAGCTTTTTTTTTTTCTAAAAAAGTTATATCAACATGCTTTTTTCAATTTACATACAAAATTCTACACAAACTGATCAATTTCAATTATAATAATAAATTTTACATGGACTCTATTTGATAAATACTTTTTTGTCATATATTTTTCGTTGTATATTTAGTTTTGTCATTGTTAGATTTCTTTTATATAGTTGATATTTTAATTTAATTATTATGATATTTAAAAAAATTATATCGATATACGAATAAATAAATAAATAAGACAAAACGTGCTTAATTATGTGCATCGCACGGATCAAATCAATTTTATTTTTTATTTTTTGTCTTTTTAGTTAACATTAAATTATTTATTACAAAATATTTATATTTAATTTAAAATTTATATACATATATACAATACGGATGAATAATTCAAAAAGAATATTAAAGAAGAAAAATCAATACTCACATATTTAATTTATCTATTTTCTTCTTAATCCAATCATAACATATTTATATTTAATCTTTTTAAATAAATTTTATGTAATTCTATTTCTATATATTTTTATTCTTCAAATAAATATAAGAATAAAAATAAAATTAAATAATTAGAATCACTTTTAATTTTATATTATTAATTCTCTTTTTAATTTAACTATTATTTTTAATATCAAATGAATGTTTATTTTACTATCTTATAAGTTAATATATTATATAAAATTATTATATGATAACTACACTTTTATAGCATAATAGAACTAAAATTATCAAAATAAATAAATAATTTAACTAAATTTATTATATATAAGTATTCAAGTAACACTTTTATAAAATGACAAGGCTAAGATTATTAAAATAAATATTTTAAATTAAAATTTTATTTTAAATTAAAATTAATAATATTTTTTTGTAACACATATCATAATATAAAATATCATTACATTAATTAAAATTAACTCCATTGGGATTTTATGTTAAACATTATATTTCTAGAAGTGATTTACAAATACATGTAGCGTCTAAATTGATATTGAATGATTAAAATAATAGAATCCAATACTTTTTTGTTAAGTTTTTAGAAGATTGATTGACAAATGTCAAATGATAAATAGTGCGGCGTATTATTAAATAATATTAATTCATCGAAAACGATAGTGTGGAGTTTTTATTTTTTTCAGAAAAAAAATATTTTGATACAAGTGAAATTCATGATTTTTGGTAAATTTGATTAACACAAATGAGACTTTGATTTCAGGTTGACAATATACCTTTTTTAAAAAAAAATTGAAAGAATTTGTTCGTATGAGCCTATTTTATATAGGATCACACATAGTGACAACAATTTTCATGAGCCATTAACAAATCTGCTTGTATTTAGCTTCAGTTGATAAACTTTTCTACACATAAAATATTAAGACACAAAATTAATTTTTCATTTTAAAAATAAATTCTCGTGCATCGCACGGGTCACCTACTAGTACTCCTATAATATTTTACTTATACCTCATCATAAAATTACTTACACCCCACATATTTTTATAATTTTTTTCTTGTTTTCTCTGTACTATAATTCCTTAAAAAATGAAGGTGTTGGTGAAAAAATCCAGCTATTTATGGGTGTTGGCGTCCTTCAGTAGCAAAGTAAGACAATGAGTTGGACAATTGTGTTTTTTAACATTTTTTTAATTAAAAAAAGGGAAATTTACTAAGAAATCCCAAAAGTTAATCTTATGATCTATTTGGTCCCATTTTTATTCTAATGTTCCGTTTGGGCCTTCCGTTTGTGAAAGGTTGTAATCGCCATCGATGCACTTATTAATGTATGCATTACAGCTTTTTGTGAGTGGAGGATGTGTATGCGCATAGGCCACACGGGGTGTAATATGTAGTGTGTTATTGTTGCTTGAATTGTGTCACGTGACATATGATGGAGTGTCACAAATCAGTAAAGCGTACTAAGGGGTTTTGTTGTAGAAGTGTGGATTTTGTGGAAGCCACAGGTCACACACCGGGTTAACCCATACATGACAAACAAACCCGATTTCGACATCCACATCCCCACATCCGTGTAACAGTAACCCGCTTCATACATCCACAATCACACCACATACATCCACAATCACACCACATTTCGATTGGATATTCCGCAGAAACCCTAATGTTGTGATTTCTTCGAATTTGTAGATTTTGATTGACCGTATATGCTGTTGTGTGATTCGGGGGGAGGGAAGAGGAATATTGAAGATTGATTGGTGCTGATTGTGTGTTGCTGTGTTACATTGGGCGGTCATTGGTGTGACATTGTAAATTGTTGAACGAATCATCTTGCAGATCTATGCTATGGCGGAAAGCGGTATGTCATGTAACGTTGGTTTGTAATGCATGTGTGACAATGTGGTGCTATGTTATTTGTTGATTTCCTTCCGATTATCTGTGTGTGTGGTCGTATTTATTAGCAATCGTGCACTTTTGGTGGTGTGTTTTGTGATGTAGTAGTTGTTTTGCAATGTCAATGTCGTGTGCGGCTGTATGGGTGTCTGGTGTGTGGCGAGGCAGTGTGGGTGTGTCTAGCAATGATGTTATGGTGTGGGGTAGGTTTTTTTTGTGTATTTTGTGTTTTCGTTGTGATGGTGTGTTCTTGTATGTCGTGTGCGAATGGCTTAGGGTTGTGGATATGTTAATGTGGTGCCGTGTGAGTTAGTTTGTATGGTTGTGTGACTGACAGTTGTAGGTTAAATTAGTATAATAAAGTGACGACCAAAAGTTGGGACCATAGCAAAGGGAATACATTATTTTGATATGTTTTGGGTATGTAAGGGTGTGGGGATGGGTCTGTAAGGATATGGTGTTTGTATTTATTTATTTTTTTGGTTAAAAAACTACAGGGCGTGTTTTGGAGTTGATATGCTTATGGCCCACATGTGTGGGATGCGTGTGTGTCATCGTAAAGCCGTTTTTGTTAACATTTTAATGTTAAATGTTGTCATATCAAATGGTACATTATCAACAAACTTAAATCCTTATAGTACCATATTCTGTTTTATGACGGGCAAATGAGTTGGTTGAGGGTGGGTCAAAATTAATTTGGGTTTTTGTGGTAATGAAATTGGGTGGGGAAGGGTGGGAATGTGATGTTAGTGTATATGGTTGTGTGTTTGATGAATGTGTGTCGAATGAAGTGGCGTAAAAGGTCCAATGGGGGTGTAGAACCACTTAAGAATAGAGTACTGTGTGTTGGTGTGGTGCTAGAACTGTAAGGATAAGGTGTGTGTATTTATGTTTTGGTTTTTAAACGCCGAGGCTTGCGTTGGAGTTGTTGTGGTCTTGGCCCACATGGGTAGGATGTGTGTGTGTCGTCGTGAAGTCATTTGTTATTGGTGTGAGGTTTGGGAATTTTTTTTGTAATTTTATTTTTTGGTTAACGTGTTTCATGTTAAAAGTTGACATATCCAATAATACATTATCCGCAAACTAAGATCCATATAGTCTCATATTTCGGTTGTGGCGGCAAAATGAGTTGATTGTGGGTGGACCAACATTAATTTAGGGCATTGTGGTAGTGGAAATTAGGGGGGGTGTGTGGGAATGTTATGTGAGTATTTGTGGTTTTGTGTTTGACAAGCGTGTGGCAACTGAAATGATGTAAAATGGGCAACGAGGGTTTGGGAGCACATAAGAATATAGTACAATGTGTTGGTGTGGGGCTGGGTTGGTAAAGGTGTGGTGTTTGTAGTTGTTTTTTGTTTTTTAAACGGAGGGGCTTGTTTTGGAGTTGTTGTGATTGTGGAACGCATGTGTGGGATGTGTGTGCGGCGTCTGTGTGTGTCGTCATGAAGTTGTTTGTTGTTGATGTGGTGTTTGGGAAAATGATGTTATTATTATTTTTGTTAGCTTGTTTTATGTTACATGGAGTTCTAAGCGGATTTGTTACGTATTTGGTGATTGTGGGTGGGGGTACATTACTTTAAGCCAATGTGGTTGTGCTTAGTTGTGACTGGAAATGAATGTCACTGGTGGTTTGTGGTAAATGTGTCAAGATGTGTGTTGTATATGTAGATTGAAGTTTTTCGGAAAAGATGTTGGTTATGTGTAATTTGTGTAGGTCACGTTTGTTGTTATGGAAGTTTGTTTAGGTTGTTGGGTGTGTGTTTGTGTTGGGTTGTTGTTTGCTTGTATGGTTTTGTAGTACACGTAGTTTTTTTTTTTTTTATTGACATGTGGTATGTTGGTGTTGCAGAGTGCAATAGGGTACATAGCCTGTGGACACGTTAATGTGAAAGGAGACGGGCTACGAAAGAAACTAGTTCAAAGGCAAACACCTTGGGAGTGAAAATGCAGTGACGAATTCTATTCAAACAGTCTAAAGTTGGTCACAATGCCGTGGGACGCAATGTGACTAAGTCTACAAAAGATCCCCCGCGTCAGACACGTCAGGCACACACAAGGCTGAACTACCGTTCTAATGTTGCAGGGATAGTGAAGCTTGTTAGTTTGGAAAATTTGAGGAAGGCACACTTGAAACAGCTGAGGAAAACACCGTTTTGGGTTATGATCAAGGCAATACACATTAACAATTTGAACCATAATGAATTTAGGAAGTGTGATGATTTAATCTCCAAGATAATACGAGCGTATGATCAGCGGGATAATGCTTTTCACATTTGAGGGGCCAGTGTGAAACTTGGTAGTAGTGACATCAGGTTAATTTTCAGTTTGCAATGCTTAAAGAGGCGTTTAGATTTGTCACCGGGGCAATGTATCAGACTTCATTCAACGTAGATGCCGTGACGCTTCACGCATAACATCGAAGCTTGTGAAGACGTTATTCCTGGAGGTTGTGAATGGGCGGTCCAAACAAGATGAGGAAGACGCAACGAAGTTGTTGGCATTGTATATGTGTGGCAAATTATTTTTCGCTAACTCTGGGAAGACAATAAGTTAGGCCTTTGTTCGGTATATGAATGACCTGAACACTATCAGAATGTACAATTGGACTGGAGCAATACTAACAACATTGATGGGTTTAATTCAAGAGTTCCATCGCACACTCGGAAAGGCGACTGGTTGTGTGCTCGTGCTAATGGTATGTTAACTGTTACATGTAGATAGTGGTTTAATTTTTTTTTTGTTATCCGTAATTGGCTGAAAATTTATTTTGTGTTTTGTTGGTAATGTAGTATTGGATATGTGAACATTCAACAGTACTTAAGCCTCAAACCGACAACATGTTCCCCAGATTTTTGAAATGGGACATTGGGGCATTGATTAATAAAGTTCAATGGGTCGATCTGTCTGGTATCATCAAGTTTTAGGTATGGTTGTTGGGTTTAGTTGGTGGGTGCAGTGATGCATTGGGACATTATTAATGTTCTTGTTTTGATGAGCACAGGTGATAGTCGACCGACTAAGGCCGTTTGATTATGAACGTGAAGTTATGGGAACAGACATTGAGGTGATGAAAGGTGTTGTAGCAGATGTTGTGGATGGTGATGATGGTGATGAGCACTTCATGGATAAGGTGAAGGTTGCCGTCACATCCAATGATGCGCCGATGCATATAGGCAATGTTGAAACTAGTAGTGGCAACGGATGTGAACAACGCAGTTCAGGAAATGTGCAACATCCGAACATGGTTGAGTGGGGGATTGAGACAGACAGATTACATGGTTAGACGGCTGAACAAGGCCATAACGGGCCAAATGATATGAAACTTGAAGAAGCAGTACGTGCAATCGCAGATCTTGAGCTGCAGAATCAAAAAAATGAGGAAATAGTCGTGTTGCTTAAAGAAGATGTTGCCGAGTTGAAGAGAAAGTTGGAGTTGCAAGCTGTGAACATAGTTGGGGGGTTTGAGAGTGTATTGCAGATGAAAAATGAGGAGTTAGATAAGTTGAAGAATGAGAATATGGAATTGCAAAACAAAGTTGTTAGACTTATTTATTTTGATGATTTATTTAATTATGTTTTAATAGAATCAAAATTTATTTTGATGATTTATTTGAAAGAGAAAAATAGAATCAAAATTTATTTTGATGATTTATTTGAAAGAGAAAAATAGAATCAACATTTATTTTCATGATTTTATGTTTTAATTTATTTGAAAGAGAAAAATAAAATCAATATTTATTTTGTCACGTTATTTTTTACCTAAAACTTTTATTCTAAATATTGTTAGAATATATTTAATATTTGATTAAATAAGAGGTTCAAATAGCCCAAAACAAAGGTTCAAACAGCCCAGCACAGCAGCAGGCCAAAAGGTTCAAGTGGAAGATATTCAAATTAGAAACGATAGCGTTGAAGATATTCAAATTAGTAATGATGGAGTGGAAGAAATTCAAATGAATACAACGGCTATAAACGGCTATAAATTCAAATGAATACAACGGCTATAAACGGCTATAAATTCATATTAATACAATGGATATGAACGGCTATAAGTTTCATTATATATACCAAAGCCTCTAATGTAAACAAGTTACAAAAAAAAAAAAAAAAAAAAGACTAGAAAATATTCTTTGATCTATAATCACTCACATCTATTCTCTGAAAAATTCTCTGAGAAGTGTTCTTCAATTTTTGTTTACATCCTCTTTCAGAAATTATACACTGAGACGTATAACTTTAAGTTCATCTTTCCTATGTAAGGTTTACAGAAAAACCAAAGTTTCATTTTTATATCTATCTTTGAGAGATAATTCTTGTAGCTTTCTGTGAAAGCAAAAACACATTCTTTTCAACCTTGTAAGAGTGTAGTACACTCAGTGTTCTTGACTTAGAAAGTCTGTGTAAAATCTGTGGAGGATTGCTCCATCTGTGAAAAGGTTGCTAGCACCCTGTGAAGCTAGAGTACAGTGGAAAATCTCAAGTGAAGCTTGAGGAGTGGACGTAGGCCGAGTTGAAGCCGAACCACTATAAATTTGTTTACCTCTCTCTCCCTTATCTCTTTACTTTATTTAAATTGCCATAGCTATATTTCACATTTTCACTGTGCTAAAATCATTAACTGATATAGTTGTTAGAACACTTGTTTTAATTATTTTTATTTCATTAACTATATTTATCTATTGTTTAGTAATAATTTTTATTAGGGTATTATTATTTTTATTTGTAAAAACTTAATTCACCCCCCTTCTTAGGTTGTCTTTTGGGTAACAATTGGTATTAGAGCCTAGACTCTTGTTTTAGATTTAACCATCTGGGAGTTTCGATCCATGGCAACCTTAGCTGAAGGACAAGTCACAAATAGGCCACCATTGTTTGACGGAAACAACTATAGTCATTGGAACGATAAGATGACCCTATACTTACAAGTCACTGATTATGACATGTGGATTATTGTCACCGAAGGTCCAAAAATTCCTACCAAATTAGTAGACAATATTAGTGTACCTAAAACTGAAGATGAATGTGATGAGAGGGATCATAAATTATTGCAAGCCAATGCTAAAGCCAAACTCACCCTTGTTTGTGGATTAGATTCTAAGGAGTATAATAGAATTTCAAGTTGTGATTCAGCAAAAAAAATTTGGGACAAACTTGAGGTAACGTATGAAGGTACAAACTAAGTGAAGGAATCTCGTATTGATATGCTTGGTCATAGTTATGAATTGTTTAAAATGAACTCTGATGAATCTATTTCAAGTATGTTTACTAGATTTACTGAAATTGTAAACTCTTTGAAATCTCTTGGCAAAACTTATACTAACAGTGAGTTGGTGAGAGCCGGATCCATCGCATGTATTGGATTGGACCGACTTAGAGGTTGATGAGGATGTCTCGTATGAGGAGAGACCGGTGCGGGTCTTGGATAGACGGGATCAAGTCTTGCGAAGCAAGACGACACCCTTGGTAAAAGTTTTGTGGAAACATCACGGGATTAAGGAAGCCACTTAAGAACGTGAGTTGGATGTCCGTGAGAAATATCCAGACTTGTTTGTTAATGTTTAACCATGTATTGGGAATTTTGTTGTATTGATAAACTTTAAGAATATTGGATATGTCTTAAGTTGTAAAACATTGTATATGTTTTGGTTTATGGAACTATTGTGAAGGTTGAGTATGCCTTGAGAATGAAAGTTTATTTTAACATTGTGTATGTTAAATATGTTGTAGAAATGCAAGTATGTTATTAACGTTGCATATGTTATGGAATTGTGGATTATGATATCGAATCTTGTTAAAATTCAAAGGAATGCATGTTAATAATGCACGTTGAAAACGATATTGTGAAACGCCTCTTAAATAGAGATGGAATGACTGATAATGGGTCAGGATGTGGAATATTGAATTGTAATGTTGTTGAGAATTGAGAAATCATGTTTTTGAAAACTTGTATCTAATTTCGGGGACGAAATTCTTTAAGGGGGGAGGTTATAGCGATCCCTGTTTTCTCTCCTTTGGTTATTGTGTTCCGGACTTAGGTTCCGTAATGTTGGTTGTTGTATGTACCTTGCTTCCATCCTTCAATTCCATAAATTTGAGTTTTAGGATGTGTTGGGCAGGTTTGTAACAGGTTGGTTGTGATTGGGAACAAATGGTTGCTGCCCAGATTTTTGTGTCTTCGCTCGAGCGAGACTTTTATCGCTCGAGCGAGCTCTGTGTTTTAGCTCCTTCGCTCGAGCCAGGGTTCCTTCGCTTGAGCGAGAGTTGGGTGATGTGTATGGTGGCTCGAGCGAGAAGTCTTCCGCTCGAGCTTGCATCTGCGTCTGGTTCTGGACCTGAGAGTTGCATTTCTTGGCTCGAGCGAGCTTTCCTTCGCTCGAGCGAGCGAGCTGTATGTTTTGGGTTTCTTCGCTCGAGCATGCTTCTGGGTTGCAGACCTGAAGCTTCAAATTGTTGGCTCGAGCGAGGCTTTGTGCGCTAGAGCGAGGTTTCTTTGTGTCTGAGCGACCACTCCTTCGCTCGAGCGAACTTCGAATATATCAGTTGGCAGCAACGGGTTAAACATCACTTTTGCATCTCCCTTTTTCTCTCAAACCCTAGATCGGCTGCTCCCTCTCCCTCTATACACCTTCTCTCTAAAAATACACCTAGTTCTAGTGTGTTTCTATCCTAGTCCCTTTGTAGAAAGGTACTACTTGGTGTGGGCTTCACTTCAATCCGAAAAAGTGGGTGTTTGGAGCACCTTGAGTTTGCATCATCTTCTCCATTTGGTCTCTTCTTTTGAGGTAGGGATAACCTACTCCTCTCTATGAGTTTTGACATAAATGTTGTGTATTTTGAATAGATGGGGCTGTTTGGTGATTTTGGGAAAGTTAGGGTTTGTTTTAGTGTTATAAAAAGGGAGTTTTCAAATGTTAAATCCCATGTGTATGTGAGGCCTTAGAAAATGGAATTAGTGTTGTTAAATTGATGAAATTGAACCTTATGGTTGATAATGGAAAAATGGGGAAAATGCCCTAATTATGTCAGATAATTAACTTGAATAATTAATTTGGGAAATTGTGAAATTGAGTTGGAAATTGTGAAATTGGGAAATTATGAGAGTGATTGGTGTAGTTGGATAAATTAATCACCCACCTATGAAAATGTTGTTATTTTATCTATTTAATGCATTTATTATCTGTTTAGAAATAACTGCTTTGGGCTATCGGTGGAGGATAGTCTAGATTGTTGTAGACATTGTATGTTGATTAGGGAAAACTAAAACTAATCAATCATGTTATGCCATTGAATATGACTGTTGAAATAATACAGCAAATATGTGTATTGATTGATTATTGTATATGATAACTGTTTAAATACATTGTACATGTATATTGTTTGGGAGGAGATATGGGATGTACTCCATGGTTTGAGGGAAGATAGGGGATGGACTCCATTAATACAACAAATATGTGTATTAAATTGAAGTATTAATACAACAAATATGTGTATTAATTGAAGTGTGGAAGTATTTTAATATGAGTTGTAGACTCATCTGAATCGTGAATAAAGAAAGTGTTTTAATATGGGATGTAGTCTCATTTAATTGTTTGGCCAGGTTCTGAGCCATGTTTATGAATTGATTTGGATAAGTAAAGGAAAGTGAAATGAAACGTGGGCATAATTGCCATGGAACTATATTGTGATATAAGTTGGTTTATAAGTGCTAGCCATCTATCAAATGCTAATGTTTTAGTTATTTCTCATACTTGGTTTAGTATATCTCTACTGGGCATTGGCTCACCCTGTATGGGACATCATTTTCAGGTTCAGGAGCTATACCACCTCCATGGACGTAGCTTGGGAGGCTTAGAGGCAGAAAGACTTTTTGTTATCTTTTGTTATCTCTTTGTATTATATGTAAATCAAGCCAATGGCTTATTTTGTATAAAGAGTTAGTACTCTTCTTTTGTTGAACCCAAGTGTTGACTTGGAAAGTTGTAAGCCCATAAGGCATTTACTTTTGTAGTCAACATGTAATACTCTTGTACTTAACACTCTGATGTATGAAATATAATATCTCTTTCTTGTTTCATGAATGTATGATTTATGAGTTTATTCTGAGGGCGTTACAATTAGTCACTTGCATGTTTTTGGTTGTAAATGTTTTGTGCATAATAATGGTAACGATAACTTAAGTAAATTTGATTCAAAATCTGATGAAACAATTTTTCTTGGTTATTCCTTAACTAGCAAAACTTATCGTGTTTTTAATAAAAGAACTCTTGTTGTGGAAGAATCTATACATGTGGCATTTGATGAAATTTACATCTCTGCTCAAAAGAAAATTATTAGTGATAATATAGATTTGGAACCAAATGTGAAAGATTCAAGTATCTACAAAGAAGAGAACCAACCATGTAAGTTGAACAAAGAGATTGAACAACCTATTCTCCCACCTCAAGAAGAATGAGGAAACAATGATAATTTGCCAAGAGAATGGAAGTTTGTTTATAATCATCCTAAGGATTTAATCCTAGGTGACCCTAAAAAATGTATTGAAACTCGCTCTTCACTTAGAAACATTTGTAGTAACTTGGCTTTTCTCTCACAGATTGAGCCTAAAAACTTTCAAGAAGCCAAATTCGATGAACATTGGATGATAGCTATGCATGAAGAGCTTAACCAATTTGAGAGAAACAAAGTGTGGAAAGTTATGCCAAAACCTAAAAATCATACCATTATTGGTACCAAATGGATCTTTCGAAACAATCTTGATGAATCTGGCACAATTATAAGAAACAAGGCTAGACTTGTTGCACAAGGATACAATCAAGAAGAAGGTATTGATTTCGATGAAACCTTTGCTCTGGTTGCTAGATTAGAAGCCATTTGCATGTTACTTGCATTTGCATGTTTTAGAGATTTCAAACTTTATCAAATGGATGTAAAAAGTGTCTTTCTTAATGGTTTTATATATGAGGAAGTTTATGTTAAACAACCTCCAGGTTTTGAAGATCATGCTTTTCTAAATCATGTTTTTAAACTATCAAAAGCTTTATATGGTTTGAAACAAGCACCTCGTGCATGGTATGAACGATTAAGTAAATTTTTGATTGAAAATAATTTTTCTAGAGGAACGATTGACACAACATTCTTTGTTATAACTAAAAATGATGATTCACTTATTGTGCAAATATATGTGGATGACATTATATTTGGTGCTATTAATGAAACCTTGTGTAAGGAATTTTCTAAGTGTATGCAAGGTGAGTTTGAGATGAACATGATGGGGGAGCTAAATTATTTCCTTGGGCTTCAAATCAAACAATGTAAGGAAGGAATTTTTATTAACTAAACTAAGTACACAAAAGAACTACTCAAAAAGTTTAGTATGTATGACTCAAAAATAGCTGAAACACCTATGAGTACATCCATTAAGCTAGACAATGATGAAATAGATAAGTCTATTGATCAAAGAAAATATCAAGGTATGATCGGCTCACTTCTTTATTTAACTGCAAGTAGACCCGATATTATATTTAGTGTTTGTATGTGTGCTAAATATCAATCAAATCCTAAGGAATCACATCTCCGTGCTGTTAAAAGAATTTTTAGATATCTTGTTGGCACTCAAAATTTGGGACTGTTTTATCTTAAAGGTGTTGCATTTGATTTAATTAGTTACTCGGATGCCGACTTTGCCGGATGCAAACTTGATAGAAAAAGCACCAGTGACACTTGTCACTTTCTTGGTAACTCATTAGTATCTTAGTTTAGCAAAAAGCAAAATTATGTTACTTTATCAATGGCCGAAGCTGAATATATAGATTCCGGAAGTTGTTGTGCCCAAATACTTTGGATGAAACAACAATTGGAGGACTTTGATTTGCATTATGATCATATCCCTATTAAATGTGATAATACTAGTGCCATCAATTTAAGTAAAAATCTGATTCAACACTCATGAACAAAACATATTGAAATTTGACATCATTTTTTAAGGGATCATGTTCAAAAAGGGGATATTGTACTTGAATTTGTAATCACCGACAAGCAATTGGCAGATATTTTCACAAAATCCCTAAGCGAGAATCGCTTCAATTTTATTCGTGGCGAGCTTGGAATGTCGATTTCTACTTAAAAAGTTTTGTTATGACTGTGAAACTTGAATTTTTGTTAAAATGATATATTTGTATTGCTACATTGATATGGAAATATTTATATCAGTTGCATGCTCTCAAGTCCTTCATACATTTATTCTCCTTAACAGTTTGTTATTCTCAACTGTGTAATTTTTTTTTGGTTCTGCATCTTGAGGTAAAATTAACTTTGCATACATTGATTTTTTTTAAACCCTTATGGTATTTTTTTTTTGCATTACCATTCCAGTAACACCAACGTCTCATTAAGTTTAATTTCTGCTAGTATTATTTTATTTTAATTTATCTTATTTTTTTATTTTGCTATTAGGCTTAATTTCTTTTATTTTTATTTTTTTTCTCATTATTATTTTTTGTTTGGGCTTAATTTTCCTTTTTTCTATTTTTTATTTTTATTTTTCAGTACTTAAACGTAAAAACAAAAACAAATAAAATACAAATATTTACATAAAAAAAAGCACCCTTTATTTTTTTACGTCTATACGTCGATCAAAATAAACATATTTACATAAAATAAAATAAAAAAAACCATTCATTTTTTTTCGGCCATACGCCTATCTTACTTACTCATCTCTTCCATGATTTTCTTCCTCTTTTTACCACCTTGGGAGGCCCTGTCCCCGTGCTTTCATCTAGAGCAACGACTCCCCGCTGACTATCAAAGGCCAAGAACGACGTTGCTCCAAATCGAGCCATGGAGGTGGTCTTCGATTTAAGCTCTTTATTTTCGGCCTTCAGTCCGCAAATCTCTACTCACGCATCCTTTTACATGCGTTGGAGCAGCAAGAGTTGGACGTTAACCTGGTGGAGCTCATTCATCCTATTCTGCAGTCGGTGAGCCAATTTTGTGACTGCAGTGATCGTCTCCATACAGGACGTCAGTGTGAAATGATTGGCTTCAATGTCTGATTGAACTACCATTATTTGCTCAATCGACGTCATAGGAAGGTTGGGAAGAGTAAGAGCCGGGGCACTCGGCCTAGCAGCACTTACGAGATCATTCAGGTCTGGAAAGAGAGTAAGGGGACGGGATGAGGCCATAAAGTAGAAGAGAGAGATGTAATCGAAAGGAGGGTCATTTTTGGCAGCCTTTCTACTCTGCTCAGTCTCTTTGTTCTATCTCTCTCACGCAGAAGAAGAAAGGGATGGAAGTGAATGAGAAAGTAGAAGGAGAAAAGAGTGATTAAGAAGAAGACAAGAGGGAGAGAGAGGCGAGGCCATTGATTGACCCGTCTCGCTTTTGTCGGTCGGCTGACGCAAAAGCGAGAACGCGTGTCCGACGCGATTTTTGACGAAAAAAAGATAGGCGCGCGAATCGTATCTATATGTATATATATGTTTTAAATTGTATAGATGCCATTTATCACTATCATTTTCCTCATCCTCCTCCAGATTCTGACCCATGATTTCCTTTTGATAATGTCACAGAGGGAGAAAATTAATGATGTTATATATTATGTATTATATTCTGATTTTATGTATTATGTATTATATTCTGATGTTATGATGTTATGTATTGTGGTATCATGGTAATATTTTTTTTTTAAACTGATATAGACTAACTAATATTTATAATTTTTTTTTCTATTATAGTTGGTTAATCTCAAGTCTCATATCATGTCTCTGATTAAAGCTTATTTATTACACATGTGCTGACCTATGTATTTAGAAATGAATTCATGGAGCATGACTTGAGGGGGAGCCTTTCTAACTCCCAAATCAAATCAAAACATCATTGTGTGCCATCATCAAAAAATGGGAGATTGTTAGACTTATTTATTTTGATGATTTATTTAATTATGTTTTAATAGAATCAAAATTTATTTTGATGATTTATTTGAAAGAGAAAAATAGAATCAGCATTTATTTTGATGATTTTATGTTTTAATTTATTTGAAAGAGAAAAATAGAATCAATATTTATTTTGTCACGTTATTTCTTACCTAAAACTTTTATCCTAAATGTTGTTAGAATGTATTTAATATTTGATTAAATCTGAGGTTCAAACAATCCAAAGCAATTGTTCAAACAGCCCAGCACAGCAGCAGGCCAAAAGGTTCAAGTGGAAGATATTCAAATTAGTAATGATGGAGTTGAAGACATTCAAATTAGTAATGATAAAGTGGAAGATATTCAAATGAATGCAACGACTATAAACAACTATAAATTCAAATGAATACAACGGCTATAAGTTTCATTATATATACCAAAACCTCTAATGTAAACAAGTTACAAAAAAAAAAAAAAAAAAACCAAAAAATATTCTTTGATCTATAATCACTCACATCTATTCTCTGAAAAATTCTCTGAGAAGTGTTCGTCAATTTTTGTTTACATTCTCTTTCAGAAATTATACACTGAGACGTATAGCTTTAAGCCCATCTTTCCTGTGTGAGGTTTACAGAAAAACCAGAGCTTCATTTTTATATCTATCTTTGAGAGATAATTCTTGTAGCTTTCTATGAAAGTAAAAACACATTCTTTTCAATCTTGTAAGAGTGTAGTACACTCAGTGTTCTTAACTTAGAAAATCTGTGTAAAATCTGTGGAGGATTACTCCATCTGTGAAAAGGTTGCTAGCACCCTGTGAAGCTAGAGTATAGTGGAAAATCTCAAATGAAGCTTGAGGAGTGGACGTAGGCCGAGTTGCAACCGAACCACTATAAATTTGTTTGCCTCTCTCTCCCTTATCTCTTTATTTTATTTAAATTGCCATAGCTATATTTCACATTTTCACCGTGCTAAAATCATTAACTGACATAGTTGTTAGAACACTTGTTTTAATTATTTTTACTTCATTAACTATATTTATCTATTGTGCTAGTCATAATTTTTATTAGGGTATTATTATTTTTATTTGTAAAAACTTAATTCACCACCCCTCTTAGGTTGTCTTTTGGGTAACAAAAGTAACGGTGCTTGAAGATCAACTCCTTGAATGTGATGTACATGACATGTGTAGACACCCCATTTTTTACCGTCCTCAAGACTTGGACGTCATCATTTGAACACTCGATGATTATCCATGCTCGTGTTCGTTTTGAGTTCTCGGGGGTCTCGGCTACGCGTCTTGCCTCAAGATCTCTTAACTTATCTATTTTGTGCTTGGTTGTGGACCAAGCACTTGGGTTTTTGCCTCTGAGGGCAGGGAATGGCTTGTTGGCCATCCCCACACCTCACCGGCTATGGCTTGAGGCCACCGGCCCTGTTTTCTTGCTACCGACCAAAGGTGTTGGCCGGTCGATATTGTTTTTGGTCGGCTGGCCACTTATTTTGGTCAATCGACCACTTTTCTGGCCAAGACCTTTTCTTGAGGGGGTTTGAACCTTTTGAACCCTTGTTTTAGCTTCTTGAGGAAGCTTGAACCTTTTGAACCCTTGGTTTTAGCTTCTTGAGGAAGCTTGAACCTTTCGAACCCTTGGTTTTAGCTTCTTGAGGAAGCTTAAACCTTTTGAACCTTTGTTCTAGCTTCTCCAAGAAGCTTGAACCCTTTGCTCCAAGCTTCTAAGAGAAGCTTGACCCCTTTTTAGCTTCTTGAAGAAGCTTGGCCCCTTTGATCCAAGCTTCTAAGAGAAGCTTGGACCTTTCATAGCTTCTTGAGGAAGCTTGACCCCTTTGCTTGACCTTTTTTGCTTTAGCTTCTAAGAGAAGCTTGGCCCCTTTGCTCCAAGCTTCTAAGAGAAGCTTGGACCTTTCTTCCTCTATAAAAGAAGAGCTCCTCTTCCATTGCAAGGGTTGAAAAAAAAATGGTCTAAGGCACAAGAGTTGTATCTCTCTCTATCTCCATATTTTGAGCTCCAAAAATGTTGGTTCTTGAACCCTTTGCACCACACCTCATAGCCACACACCTCCACCACTCATCTAAGGTCCTTGGAGGCCATTTTCAGAGGTTGAAGGTCTGATTTTTTGGTCTCAAAGCTGCTGGTTTTGCTGGAACTACACGGGTAACACACTTTACCCTCTTTGGTCTTTATTTTGCTTCATTTTTTAGCCATACTTAGAAGCATTTTTGAGCTTTGTCATAAACTAAAAAAAGTCTTATTTTGAGCTCCTTTTGAAGTTTGTTTAAGATCACTTTTGTGCTTGGGGTTGTTTACCCCCTCTTAGGCCTTGTTTGGCCTCATTTTTGTGTCTTTTTTTGAGCTTCGGGACCACCTTGTATTGGCCCTCTCACCACTGAAATTCCTCTCCAGAGGGATTTCAGTGGTGGGGATGGAGTTTTGAGGTCCTAAGAAGGAGAGGGCCATCCCCTCTCCTTATTGTCTTGTTCACTTGCATTTTTGGCCTTACAAAGGAGTCCATATTTGCACACTTCTTGAGCTCAGTTCAGGCCTTTTTCAGTGAGTTTTAGGGCCTTCTTGAACTCTTTCCAGAGCTGTTTTTTTCATTTAAGGCTTGCCTCTTGCATGTGAAGAGCAACCCCCTTAATAGCTTTTCAAAGTAGCACCTCATTCTTGCATGTATTGGATACATTTCAGTGGGTATTTGGTCATATTTTGGCATGTCATGAATCTGTTTTGGGCTGGTTTAGTGACCCCTTGAATGCTTCATACACTTGTAGTGTAAATCCCCTAAACTAGCTTCACATGCTTCATGCTTTGTCATGTCTTGTTAGCTTGTTTGGTTTACATTTCAGCATTTTTTTGGTAATGTTTTGCCATATCATGACCCTATGCATAGTTGGTTTGGTCATCATTTGCATTCTCTATATAGGTATAGAACAAATCTTGTTTACTAGCCTCTTATGCATGATGTTTTGACTCATCATCCTAGCATATTTTGGCTTTACTCTAACATGATTTTATGCCTATTTTGGGCTATCCTAGGACTGTTTTGGGCTTCCATGGCCATATCACTCATGCTTTGTATAGCTATAGTATGAATGCTTAGGCTAGTCATGGGTTTTGAGGCCCCTACCATGCATATCATGAGTGTTTGCATGCTTCAGAGTCATTTTGGAATCATTTAGTATGCCATTTCAGAGCTGGAATGTATGTCATTGTATGACATGTTTCATCCTTGCATTGCTCTTGGAGAGTTGCATTTTGTGCCTTAGGCTTGGAGCCCTTGCATTGCACATGTTTACATGAATCTTAGGCCTTGTTCTCATCTCACATGGCCACTGATTTAGACATGGCTGAGGCTTGTCCATATTAGTTTAAGTCCATCTTTTGCATGTTGCTAAAATGTTGTTACATTGCTTCATGTTTGCATGCTTTGGTTACATCATGTCTTGCATGCTCATTGTTTGAATATTATCACATGCTTGCATGTTTGCATGTTTGTCCACATGTTCATGTTGCATACTTAAATCGCATGCTTAGGTTGCATAGCATATCATGCATCTCTTGCCTCTTGATCAAACCATGATAGAGGTTGAAGGTGTCTTGTTTGTTTTGTGTGCATTTCATTTGACATTGAAATTGCACACTTTGGCTTCTCGGGTCATCATGCATTGAAATGAGTGATTGGTGGCCCGAGGACCGAGGGCCACACTCCCTTGAGTCCATAACATGATGGGGAGGGTGGTTGTGCAAACATTTGCTTTAAAAATGCATTGCCATGCCTTGTCTGTCCTCTACTGCTGTCAAACAGGGTTCTGCAGGAAGAAATGGCCGACCGACCACATTCAGTGCCGGCCGGCCATGCATTGTTGGCCGAGAGCCTCACAACTGGTTGATGACCACTTTTCCATAGCCGGTGACCATCTCTCTTGGCCGGTGACATCCCACAGTGTTCAGGGAGTGTTCCAGAACCAACCTTGGGACTTGTGCAGTCTTTAGAGGTGCAGGGCAGTGTAAACAGAGACAACTGTGGCATGGCAACGGGTTTCCAGGCAAGACAAATCGAGCATGCATCATCCCATCATTCCAAAACGGGGCTGCGGCCACCTTCCTCCTATAATTAATTAGAAGTTTTGTAATATTTAATTAGTTAGAGTAGTTAATTATTTATTCAGTTTGTATTATTTATTCGGACCCTCCAAGCGAGGGCAATTGTGTAATAAGTGTGTGTGAGTGTGTGTATGTTTCCAACCCCCACTTCTTTCTCCCTTTTACTTACCTGCTTTCAATGGTTGGGCATATTTAAATTAGCATACCTTATGCTATGCATGCGTGCATCCATACATTTGTCTTGCATGCACCGGGCTCGGCGCATCATACTAACTGCATTGTATTTCAATTCCAAGTTGAATACGTGTTAGTTGTAGCATCATCATATGCCATCTTAGAATAGCCGAGCCTATTGTAGTTGCATCTTGCATGTGTTGCATTAGCCATCTTAATATGAACTAGGATCATGCATATGATTATTAACTAGTTTCTGTTTTGGCTTGGAGTACTCGGTAAGCATTTATGCTTTAGCATCCTTGCATGTGTGTGAATGTTGCCATGATAGCATGCTTACCATGAGGCTATGTGCTTATGTGATATAACTGCCTGGTTGCCTGTGGGTGAAGGTTGGTTTGCTTGAATTGGAACAATTCATCGAAATCCGTGTTTTAGCCTACTTGCGAGTAGCGAACCTCAAACTATTTTCCAAGCAAACGGATATGCAATGCTTTGTTCCAAATTGGGCGATCTAGTCTATACTTGTGTGTTGTGCGCATCACATAGTAAATTCTAGCTAATTAACCGGAATAAGAACGCATATGTTTTCAAAACAAGATATCATGTTTAGTAGAGGCCGATCTTTGATCGGGCGAGCGGGGGGGCTTATAGCTGACCTTCCCCAATCGTACCCAAGTTCCCGAGCAGAGGCAATTTTGGTGATGACGGACACGTGGCCTTAGGAAAACGAGTCAGGGTTTCCTAAATTCCCCCAAAATAAAATATTTAGGTGGTAACTCTGTATCTGGCAAAACAGTCCATGTTTGGCACTTCTTTACAAAAAATCTGTTTTCAAAAATGATTTGCCGGATTTGGACTATTTGGTTCAGATTTAGAACCATGACAATTTGAGTCCTGAACTGTAGTCAGCCCTAACGAACAGAATGGAATTTCCCTCCCGGGACGTTCGGGGACATCTACAGTTTTTGGCGACTCTGCTGGGGAGTTTGAGAACTTGACTCGAACTCGTGATATCTGGTTTTGACTACACTTGTGTGCTTCTTTGCATTGCATTTGCATTGGTGCGCCTAGGACACCGTGTTTGCCGTATGCTATTCTTGAGCGGTTTGTTAGAGGCTCGCTTCGAGAAGCGTGCCATAAGGTTGACCAGTTGTGGGCTCTTCCACGGCGGGAACACAAACCCCGATTTTACTGGGACACCCTTTTTGACCATTCGACCTAGTGCATATTTGGAATTCATAGTGACCATCCCAAACTAGGACAGGTTGCTTACCCGATTGTAGGTTGTTTGAAACTGCTGTGTGCATAGTGAAACCCTAGCTCCTGACAAAATAGGACAGGGAAACCCTACCCCAACATAGGGGTGTTTTGGCTCTCACTTGCTTGTTATGTGCTTTTAGGGTGTGTCCCTACAGGAATGCATGTAACAGTTTGCAAGTCTGGGTATCAGGCCTGCGGGCATCAGTATTTGGGAATCAGTTTTGCCTGAGGGTATCGGTTTACAGGCAGAATTTTGGGCAAAATTCAGTAGAGAGCACAGTCATTTAGCTTTGCTCATACCTGTTCTGGTGAAATCAGGGTGAGATGCTGTCTGTTTTCTCTTTTGCTAAGTAGTCTTGGAACCATAGCATCAAAAGGGTCTGATATCCCCCGGTACTCTGGACCTGTGTTGTTATGTGATCGGGGGATGAACCACTTGCTGTCGGTGCTCAGTTTACTCCAGATGTGATGGATGGCACGCACTATTTTGAGCATTTGCGAATGCTGTTTATCCTACTTCCTGACTTGGGTATTGAGTCTGTTTTGTTGTATCGAGTCAGTCCTGTTGAGTCTGTCTTGTTGTATCGAGTCAGTCCTGTCGAGTCTGTCTTGTTGTATCGAGTCAGTCCTGTTGAGTCTGTCTTGTTGTATCGAGTCAGTCCTATCGAGTCTGTCTTATTGTATCGAGTCAATCCTGTTGAGTCTGTCTTGTCGTATCGAGTCAGTCTTGTTGTGTTGGAGTCAGGTGATTTCGGGGGTGTTACTTCGGACATCACTTTCCTATTTTATGTTTGTCTTTTCTCTTTCTCTTAAGTCTGTTTTTGTCTTGGAGCCAGTTACGCCAGAAGTTATGGATGAAACAACAGTGATTTTCACACTCTTGTGTTTGCTTCTGCCTTGCGCCTATTGTGCCATCAAATTTGAGTGAAACGGCAGTCCATCTCACCTGCTCTTCTACACCTTTAATTCATTGCATTGACCTAAGTTTTTTAAAACTTTTTAACATTGTGGTGTTGAAAATGAAGAGGAAGGAATTCCTCGGGATTTGCAAAACTTTGATCAAATTGAGAGAAAGAGAGACATGCTAAGCCTTAATGATTGAAATCTTGTTTGTCAACGTGAGTACTAAGAAGGACCCTGGCTTGATCCAGATGGGTTTCGTACTATCTTCAGCACGAGCGATTTGTCGCTTTCTTAAAAAGAATTTCAAAAACAAAATGTTTTGCGCAGTCCTGCGAAGACCTGTGTGGAATCGCTCTTGAGATTGTGCAGCTTAGGATCACTCTCAGCCTCAAGACTTGAGCCATTGCTTTCAAATCTTGGACCTTAGTTCAGAATGTTCAACGGTCGACTACAACATGAGGCTTGCGTGGCCAAATTTGAAGCAGCCCTCGAACAAAAGACCAAGAAAGTCAGATCAAGAAGATCAGACCTCATCAGAAGAAGCTTGCGAAGCTAGAACAGAAGCACCCCTCGAACTAGGGGCAAAAATGTCCGATGTGCTTGAAGAGCCGAAGATGGATCCTTCTGCAAGTCAATACAACAGCCACTCTCCTGGATACAGATGGCTTCAAAATCTTAAAACCATTTGGCATGAACTTGTTACACTTTTACCCTTTGAGAGGCTCGCTGGGCCAAAAACCCGGAAGGGCAACCCAGGCAAAAGTTAGAGTAAGAAAAAGAAAAGAAAATAATACAAAAAAAATGCAAAAAAGAGAATGAAAAGATTTGAAAAAGAAAAGACAAAGAAAATGAATTAAAAAAAAAGGAATTGAAAAGAAAAGAAGAATAAAGCTCGCAAGGTTGAAAACCCGCAAAGGGCGGCCTTGGCAAAAGTTAGAGCCTAAAAAGTGAGGGTTAATACACGAGTGTACCTTACCTGAACTACGTAAGGCGTAATTCCCATGTTTGGGATATGTAGGCAACTTCATTCTGAAGTCCAGCCACAAACACTTCCAAATCGATTGTGTCCATGTAATGGTTTTGATCATCTTTGCCTTCTCTGTATCCGAGAATTTGGTTGTGTTCGTCACTTTGAGGACTGCCATTCAGTGCGCTGCGGCGCCATTCAAACAAGGGGTAACTTTCCGTTGCCATGCGGTATCCTTCAGACAAAGGGACAGTTTTCCATTGTTTTGGATCTGAGGTTGTGCATCTCAAGAGTAGGTTCCGTGCTCGTCGAGCAATGGCCGTTTGCAAAAATAGTTTTTGAGAATTTTTACTGAAGTTGACTAATTTTCTCGAAAATTATTCCATCTTTTCCAAAACTGGACCATTTCTTGGACCCAAAAAAGGAAAATTTTCAGTGCTCATAACCTGACTTTCATGATTTTCAAAATCAAAAAGTTGAACAAGCATGTTAATCAAACTCTTATGCTGATCAAAATTGTTTTAGCAAAAGCAAAAATAAAAAATGGTTAAAATGATGAACTTAGGGCACATTTGAGTCAAGTGTTCTGTCTTTTTCCCATTGTCAACATACTTTCCAGAAACGGCACTCTACTTGCCAGAAAAGGACACAACTGAAGCTAACAACAAAATGCCGAAAGTTTTCTCATCCTCCAAGCAACGAGGTAGAAGCACGAGCTGGAATGGATCAAGATATTCCACTCCCTCATCTGGACAGATCTGATCACGTCCAAACTCCCCAGCAGAGCATCGTCAACCGATGTCAGCTGCAGATTTGCTACACACTCAGTTGTAGCACAACCCCTCTGTGGGAGAAACTCACTGTTGTGAACAAGAATGAGAATCTGGCAGAATACTAGGGGCTAGAGCCCACAATTTCCAACTTATCCATCAACCACCCAGGGAGGGATAAAAAATGAGAGATTGAAAAGTAGAGAGGAGTGCGCTGAGAGAAAAAGTGAGGAAAAGGGCTTTTTCAGAAAAAAAAAAAACAGAGCTTGAGGGCCGAGTGATGTAAAAATCACAAATGAGAAAGGGTGGGAAACAATACCCGGAGAAACTGGCTCCTAGTGCATCTAAGAGGTCTCTCGTCTTTGTAACACGTCTGTATGTCGTGTCTTTTGTTTTGTTTGTCTCGATTCTTGTTTTGAGTCATTTCGAGTGTCAATAGATGTGTTTAGGTTGTTTACCTTTGTTGAGTCATGGTGCACTGTGTTCAGTCGTAGGCTCAATACCCAGTTGAAAACTTATTTTCGCTCTTGATTCCAAAATAAAATCATTTTGTGCTCAGAGTGCTGTGTCATTCTCCACATTTGTGCAAAATAAGATTCTTTCTTTCATAAACCGTAGGGTTCAACCCAGGTCATGTGAGAACAGTAGAACAAGGACCTATCTGAAGCTATATAGGTTCCGGACTGCAAAGCAAAAAAAAAAAAAGGGGGGGGGGGAATTTGGAACATCTTAGTGTGTTTCAACTTCGGCAAATTCCGAGACTGCATTCTAGGTGCACCTTCTCAGGCTTCGCCATTTCTCTGGAGTATGAGTGTATCTCGACCCCAAGTGTAAGCCTGCTTCAAGTCAGAATGGCAGTCCAAGCAGCACCCGAGGGTTTCACATGCAGATGTTATCTCTTGCCAATATAGACAGGGTGTCCCCTTTTGAGCTGAGCAGGTTGCCAAGTTTTCCGAGAGGTAAATCAGAGGCACCAGAGTACATATTTGATGCTCCTCTATTGCATAGAATGTGAACTTTCATATACACTTCTGTTGCATGCGTGCCGCGTATCATTATGATTCATGCATAGAATATGCTTGCTTTCGATTCCGCATAGAATATGCTTTACTTTCAATGTTACATAGAATATGCTTGTCTCATGCACGGAATATGTCTTCAATATTGCATCAAATATGCTTTCCATGATTGCATAGAAAATGCCCTCATACTTGCATAGAAAATGCATCTTATCGCACTTCTTTTGTGCACCTCATTCGCACTGTCTTGTGTACCTGTATTGCATTGTTTTGCACATCTCTAACATGCGCTGTCACGCACGTTCTACTTGCATTGTTATGCACGTTTCAATCACATTGTTACGCACACTCTAGTTGCAATGTTATGCACACTTCACTTGCATTGTTATGCATGGTTCTAGTTGCATTGTTATGCACACTTCACTTGCGTTGTTACGCGCATTCCACTTGCATTGTTATGCACCCTTTCAATTGCATTGTTTTGCACTCTCCTTTGTTTCGAAACACCGGGATATGTCCCTATGTTTCTTCTCATTTTCCGAAACACCGGGATATGTCCCTATGTTTCTTCTCATTTTCCGAAACACCGGGATATGTCCCTATGTTTCTGTCCCTTTCCGAAATACCAGGATACGTCCCTACGTTTCTCTCTTTAGTCCTTAAACACTGGGATACGTCCCTAACCACCGGGATACGTCCCTAACCACCGGGATGCGTCCCTAACCATCGGGATACGTCCTTATGTTTCTCCCTCTTTGGTTAAGAGCATTTGGAATACGTCCCTATGTTTCTCTCTCCTTTCTGAAACACCGGGATACGTCCCTATGTTTCTCTCTCTTTTCTAAACACCGGGATACGTCCCTATGTTTCTCCCTCTTTGGTTAAGAGCATTTGGAATACGTTCCAATGCTTATACCTTTCTGAAACACCGGGATACGTCCCTATGTTTCTCTCTCCTTTCTGAAACACCGGGATACGTCCCTATGTTTCTCTCTCTTTTCTAAACACCGGGATACGTCCCTATGTTTTCTCTTCTCATGCCTAAACACTGGGACACGTCCTTCTGTTTCTCCCTTTTTGGTTAAGAGCATTTGGAATATGTTCCAATGCTTATACCTTTCCAAAACACCGGGATACGTCCCCATGTTTCTCCCCCTTTGGTTAAGAGCATTTGGAATACGTTCCAATGCTTATACCTTTCCGAAACACTGGGATACATCCCTATGTTTCTTCCTCTTTGGTTACGAGCATTTGGAATACGTTCCAATGCTTATACCTTTCCGAAACACCGGGATATGTCCCTATGTTTCTCCCTCATTGGTTAAGGGCATTTGGAATACGTTCCAATGCTTATACCTTTCTGAAACACCGGGATATGTCCCTATGTTTCTCCCTCTTTGGCTAAGAGCATTTGGAATACGTTCCTATGTTTGAACCATTTCGAAACACTGGGATATGTCCCTATGTTTCTTCCTGTCCCCTTTCCTCACACGATTTCAGAGTGTCTGAAATTTATCTTAGGTTGTATTGTCATGCACACCTTTTCACTTGCGTTGTTACGCGCATTTCGCTTGCATTGTTATGCACGCTCCTTTTCAAAACACCAGGATATGTCCCTATGTTTCCCCCATTTTTTTTAGAGCATTTGGAACATGTTTCAATGCTTGTGCCACTCTTTTTCCTTTCGGGTGCAACGCGACGGAATCTTGTTTGAGACCTCGGGTGTCCCCAATGGTCGCTCTTAGTCTTTCCTGCATGGCGCATGGTTGAGATTGTATGACTCTCTTACATCCTTTCTGCATTGAAATGTAGTTTGGTTTTCACTTGCTTAAAATTGTCGCATGTTATGCTTCGTTACAGCTTTCTTTGCATGATCATAAGTTATGCTCTGCTTTGTGCATTGTCTTGCATCTTGCCCCTGCCTTCGGGCGCATATCTTTGTTGTTGCTTGCATGCTTTGTCTAAGTCTTCGGCCTCGTCAAAAATGGGTCGTCTCTGAGCTTTGACATTCACTCCCGTCATTGTTATAACTTTCGAGTTCTGTCAAAGATGGGCAACTGTAGACACCCTATTTTTTACCGTCCTCAAGACTTGGACATCATCGTTTGAACACTCGATGATCATCCATGCTCGTGTTCGTTTTGAGTTCTCGGGGGTCTCGGCTACGCGCCTTGCCTCAAGATCTTTTAACTTATCTGTTTTGTGCTTGGTAGTGGACCAAGCACTTGGGTTTTTGTCTCTGAGGGCAGGGAATGGCTTGTTGGCCATCCCCACACCTCACTGGCTATGGCTTGAGGCCACCGGCCCTATTTTCTTGCTACCGGCCAAAGGTGTTGGCCGGTCGGCATTGTTTTTGGTTGGCCGGCCACTTATTTTGGTCAATCGACCACTTTTTCTAGCCGAGACCTTTTCTTGAGGGGGTTTGAACCTTTTGAACCCTTATTTTAGCTTCTTGAGAAAGTTTGAACCTTTTGAACCCTTAGTTTTAGCTTCTTGAGGAAGCTTGAACCTTTTGAACCCTTGGTTTTAGCTTCTTGAGGAAGCTTGAACCTTTTGAACCTTTGTTCTAGCTTTTCCAAGAAGCTTGAACCCTTTGCTCCAAGCTTCTAAGAGAAGCTTGACCCGTTTTTAGCTTCTTGAAGAAGCTTGGCCCCTTTGCTCCAAGCTTCTAAGAGAAGTTTGGACCTTTCTTAGCTTCTTGAGGAAGCTTGACCCCTTTGCTCTAGCTTCCTCAAGAAGCTTGACCCTTTTTGCTTTAGCTTCTAAGAGAAGCTTGGCCCCTTTGCTTCAAGCTTCTAAGAGAAGCTTGGACCTTTCTTCCTCTATAAAAGAAGAGCTCCTCTTCCATTGCAAGGGTAGAAAAAAAAATGGTCTAAGGCACAAGAGTTGTATCTCTCTCTATCTCCATATTTTGAGCTCCAAAAGTGTTAGTTCTTGACCCCTTAGCACCACACCTCATAGCCACACACCTCCACCACTCATCTAAGGTCCTTAGAGGCCATTTTCAGAGGTTAAAGGTCTGATTTTTTGGTCTCAAAGCTGCTGATTTTGCTGGAATTACAAGGGTAACACACTTTACCCTCTTTTGGTCTTTATTTTGCTTCATCTTTTAACCATACTTAGAAACATTTTTGAACTTTGTCATAAACTGAAAAAAGTCTTATTTTGAGCTCCTTTTGAAGTTTTTTTAAGATCACTTTTGTGTTTGGGGTTGTTTACCCCCTCTTAGGCCCTGTTTGGTCTCATTTTTGTGCTTTTTTTGTGAGCTTCGGGACCACCTTGTATTGGCCCTCTCACCACTGAAATCCCTGGTAGGGATGGAGTTTTGAGGTCCTAAGAAGGAGAGGGCCATCCCCTCTCCTTATTATCTTGTTTACTTGCATTTTTGGCCTTACAAAGGAGCCCATATTTGCACACTTCTTGAGCTCAGTTCAAGCCTTTTTCAGTGAGTTTTAGGGCCTGCTTAAACTCTGTCCAGAGCTGTTTTTGTCATTTAAGGCTTGCCTCTTGCATGTGTAGAGCAACCCCCTTCACAGCTTTTCAAAGTAGCACCTCATTCTTGCATGTATTGGATACATTTCAGTGGGTATTTGGTCATATTTTGGCATGTCATGAATCTGTTTTAGGCTGGTTTAGTGACCCCTTGAATGCTTCATACACTTGTAGTGTAAATCCCCTAAACTAGCTTCACATGCTTCATGCTTTGTCATGTCTTGTTAGCTTGTTTGGTTTACATTTCAGCATGTTTTTGGTAATTTTTTGCCATATCATGACCCTATCCATAGTTGGTTTGGTCATCCTTTGCATGCTCCATATAGGTGTAGAACAAATCTTGTTTACTAGCCTCTTATGCATGATGTTTTGACTCATCATCCTAGCATATTTTGGCTTTGCTCTAACATGATTTTATGCCTATTTTGGGCTATCCTAGGACTGTTTTGGGCTGCCATGGCCATATCACTCATGCTTTGTATAGCTATAGTGTAAATGCTTAGGCTAGTCTTGGGTTTTGAGGCCCCTACCATGCATATCATGAGTGTTTGTATGCTTCAGAGTCATTTTGGAATCATTTAGTATGCCATTTCAGAGCTGGAATGTATGTCATTGTATGACATGTTTCATCCTTGCATTGCTCTTGGAGAGTTGCATTTTGTGCCTTAGGCTTGGAGCCCTTGCATTGCGCATGTTTGCATGAATCTTGGGCCTTGTTCTAATCTCACATGGCCATTGATTTAGACATGGCTGAGGCTTGTCCATATTAGTTTAAGTCCATCTTTTGCACGTTGCTAAAATGTTGTTACATTGCTTCATGTTTGCATGCTTTGGTTGCATCATGTCTTGCATGCTCATTGTTTGAATATTGTCACATGCTTGCATGTTTGCATGTTTATCCACATGTTCATGTTGCATACTTAGCTCGCATGCTTAGGTTGCATAGCATATCATGCATCTCTTGTCTCTTGATCAAACCATGATAGAGGTTGAAGGTGTCTTGTTTGTTTTGTGTGCATTTCATTTGACATTGAAATTGCACACTTTGGCTTCTCGAGCCATCATACATTGAAATGCGTGATTGGTGGCCTGAGGACCGAGGGCCACACTCCCTTGAGTCCATAACATGATGGGGAGGGTGGTTGTGCAAACATTTGCTTTAAAAATGCATTGCCATGCCTTGTTTGTCCTCTACTGCTGTCAAACAGGGTTCTGCAGGAAGAAATGGCCGACCGACCACATTCAGTGCCGGCCGGCCATGCATTGTTGGCCGAAAGCCTCACAACTGGTCGATGACTACTTTTCCATAACTGGTGACCATCTCTCTTAGCCGGTGACATCCCACAGTGTTCAAGGAGTGCTCTAGAACCAACCTTGGGACTTGTGCAGTCTTCTGAGGTGAGGGCAGTGTAAACAGAGGCAACTATGGCATGGCAAGGGGTTTCCGGGCAAGGCAAATCGAGCATGCATCATCCCATCATTCCGAGGCAGGGTTGCGGCCACCTTCCTCCTGTAATTAATTAGAAGTTTTGTAATATTTTATTAGCTAAAGTAGTTAATTATTTATTCAGTTTGTATTATTTATTCGGACCCTCCGAGCGAGGGCAATTATGTAATAAGTGTGTGTGTGTATGTGTATGTCTTCCAACCCCCACTTCTTTCTCCCTTTTACTTACCTGCTTTCAATGGTTAGTATTATGGCATATTTAAATTAACATACCTTATGCTATGCATGTGTGCATCCATACATTTGTCTTGCCTGCACCGGGATCGGCGTATCATACTAACTGCATTGTATTTCAATTCCAAGTT
Organism: Camellia sinensis; assembly: GCF_055761805.1. Taxonomy (NCBI): domain Eukaryota; kingdom Viridiplantae; phylum Streptophyta; class Magnoliopsida; order Ericales; family Theaceae; genus Camellia; species Camellia sinensis. Next base: position 147,469,022 of record NC_138970.1, read on the forward strand.
GAATACGTGTTAGTTGTAGCATCATCATATGCCATCTTAGAATAGTCGAGCATATTGTAGTTGCATCTTGCATGTGTTGCATTAGCCATCTTAACATAAATTAGGATCATGCATATAATTATTAACTAGTTTCTGTTTTGGCTTGGACTACTCGGTAAGCATTTATGCTTTAGCATCCTTACATGTGTGTGAATGTTGCCATGATAGCATACTTACCATGAGGCTATGTGCTTATGTGATATAACTGCCTGGTTGCTTGTGGGTGAAGGTTGGATTGCTTAAGTTGGAACAATTCATCGAAATCCATGTTTTAGCCTACTTGCGAGTAGCGAACCTCAAACTATTTTCCAAGCAAACGGATATGCAATGCTTTGTTCCAAATTAGGCGATCTAGTCTATACTTGTGTGTTGTGCGCATCACATAGTAAATTCTAGCTAATTAACCAGAATAAGAACGTATATGTTTTCAAAATACGATATCATGTTTAGTAGAGGTCGATCTTTGATCGGGCGAGCGGGGGTGTTCATAGCTGACCTTCCCTAATCGTACCCAAGTTCCTGAGCCGAGGTAACTTTAGTGATGACGGACACGTGGCCTTAGGCAAACGAGTCAGGGTTTCCTAAATTTCTCCAAAATAAAATATTTAGGTGGCGACTCTGTATCTGGCAAAACAGTCGATGTTTGGCACTTCTTTACAAAAAATCTATTTTCAAAAACGATTTGCTAGATTTGGACTCTTTGGTTCAGATTTAGAACCATGACAATTTGAGTCCTGAACTGTAGTTAGCCCTAACGAACAGAACGGGATTTCCCTCCCAGGACGTCCGGGGACTTCTACAACATGACGCAAGCATTTTGGGTTGTTGAGGTCGGGCGTAATAGCGAGGGTATTAGTGAGGAAGGATTTGGACGTGGTGGTGTGGTTGTATACGATGTTTCTCCTTTAAGAATAGTGGGGCAGTGTGGCGACAGGGTGGATGCAAGTATTGTTGATGATGTGCAGGAGTTCATACCAAGAATGGTCAATAGAGAGAGTGACGTAAAGATTTATGATCATGCAATTGATGTTGTGGTAGATGTACCAGAAGGCGTAGAGGCCGTTGATATGCAAAATTCGTTTATGCATAACATTAAGAACAAGGTGAGACGGATAAGGAAATTACCGGAGTGGGTGCCCCTAATAAGCAACCAGTAGCAGACTGTTCTATTAGGATGCGAGAAAGCAACTGTGTCATAAATGACGCAGTGATTGATGTGGACGTAGTGGCGTTACCTGAAAAGAAATGGTCCAAGTTTGACATGAACAACAGATTTGGTGTTTGGAAAATGATGACAATAGAGGAAAAAATGAAGATCACCAAAGCTTACGAAAGACACGGTGATGGGTGCGTATTTATTGCCATTGTTATTTTTCTTGTTATACTTACATGTAAATGCGTTTATATTTTGAAAATGGTGCTGTGTGTAGGGCGATCATGTGGGAGGACGTTACGAATGGTGTGGTGGTGCACTTCACCGATGTAAAGAACCTTATCCGCCAAAGTTGCATTCGTGGAAATGTGAGTATTGAACTGTTGTTCATTGAATTTTGGTTTTCCCTGCATATGTGGTGGTCTAAATTTGTATTTAATGGTTACAGCTTTACCAATAATTTTTTTGTGACAAATTTTGTTGTGAATATGGTATTGTTGTTTGGTAGGTAATCGATGCGTATATGGAGGTACTTAAAACCGAGCAGTTGAGGATGTATGGGGATGATGAGTTGGCGGACAAGTCGTATTTCTTCAATAGTATGTACCTGGTGAGTTGTGATTATTTGTGTAGCTCCGTTGTTTGTGTTGTGTGGTTATGTAACGTGTCTTGGAATGAACGAAAGCGCAGGATATGGTGAAGAACAATGATGTACGGGTGATGAAGAAGTATGTCCGGAGGAATATGTTAGTGAGGAGTGAGTTTCGGTACATCTATTTCCCTATGTGTCACCTTGCTCATTGGACTTTGGTGATGTACGATACTGAAGACGGTAGTTGGAAGCACTTCAATCCGATAAGGCAGCGTGGAGACATGACAAATGTGTATTACAATGAAGCTGTAATACTGGTAAGGGTGGTTTTCTTTTTTCCTTCCTGAGTGATGCAATAATTATTATATGGATGCGGGTTATTAGTCAAGTGATATGATGGTATTTTCTATGGCAGAAAGAACGTGTGTCAAATGTTATGAAATAGTCATTGCGTGAATTTGGGCTTGATGAGGAAAGCATTGAGGCCAATTTCAATCAGCCGCTAGAGTTTGTAACCAATTGTCCTCAACAAAAACCAGAAACGTAAGTGAAATTTTTTTTACATTTACCCAATGAGCAATGGTGTGACATATCAGCTGACATATATGTTCGTGGTTTCATGAACTATTCTCATGTGCAGGCTTGACTGTGGGGTGATAGTATATGCTGTGATGCGACAGTTTGTGTATCGTTGTGACGTGAAACGTTAGCTCCAAGGCACAAATTGCAGTGTGTTACATGCAAATATGGTGAAGGCTTTCATAAACGATACGCTGTGGGGGGGTGAAGGAGTAGACGTGGTTTGTTGTGGGTCGTTTTGTTAAGCGGGTGTTTTTTTTTTTAATTATGGCTAGGCAGAACTCATAACTACCATTTTGCGAATAGTTATTTTGACTACGAATAGTTTATTTTGCAAATAGTTATTTCAGAATTGCGTATTAATTGTCGTTGAAAACGTACGAGTTATATTTGACTCCGAATATGTTTTGTTTGACCATACGCAATTTATTTTTTGTTGGACGTGATTATGTATGCTATGTTAGTAGTGTGTGACAACGTGGTGAAATATCAAAACTTGGTATGCTAAGTTGATATGTTGGTATAAGGTGGTATAATGTGGAGTGAAAGATGATGTGACACGTTGTAGAAGGAGCGTAGATGAACGATGATCCGCTACGGGAACAAAGGATTAGATGTGGTTTGTTGTGGATTGTGTGGTTCATTTGGTTGACTTAAATTTGGAGTTATGGATGGCCAAAACTCATAACTAGTAGTTTTTGGTTAGGAATATCATGTTGGCATTGACGGTGTTTTGGAACGTTATAAATGTTTACTTGCAATGGTAGTTTGTAGTTGGAGTCTATTTGGATTTGAAATAGTTATTACAGTATTGCATACCAGTCAACATTGAACACATACGGTTTTATTTGACTGTTAATATGTTTTATTTGACCATATGAACTTTGTTATTTGTTTCACGTGGTTGTGTATGTGGTGTACGTATTTTGTGACTTCATTGACTATGTTGATGTGAATTTGGAATGAGTCGTAATTATGTGTTGTGGAACAGGGTGTGGAAGTTGGTGGTGGTACCGTAGTGGGGCTGAAGTATGTTTTGAACGGTGGTTATGTGGAAGGCTGGTGTGTCACGGATGATAGTGACGTACATGGGCATGAAGGTATTATCCTGAAGATGGTAATTTGTTAGCAGTATACACGTACAAGTATTGCGTTAGATAAACTTCATAATGTACGGTGAACATGCAAATCTGCCAACATGTGAACATAGTTTCAAACCCACACAGAAAATAAAGGAAAAGTAACGTGAAAGCAATCCCATATTCATAATTGCATCCAATAAAAAAATAACATAAACGTTATTGTACCGGGATATAAAATGTTAACCTCCCAATTATTTAGATTATAAATAGCTAAACAGTTAGAATTTGTAAATGTGTAATTTAGGACCGTGTTTTGGAAGCTAGATTGGTTCCTTGCAAGTCTTCCTGCTGTGGTTACCCATGCGTTGACATCAGCCGCAATGAATTTTTTGTACATGTTCCCCTTTGGAAAGCATTTGTTTCTTCATGGGCCGTCCCGGGGGACGTTTGACCACTGGTGGTTGTATGACAAAATCTGCAGCGCTAAATGGTGGTTTCTCAACAGTTAGAATGGGGTTTATGTTCTGTTTGTATGCTTTTTGGTAAGTAGCAACGTGGTAAAATGGAACAATTAATTCGTACAGGTCTTGGTCACTATTTCAGATTGCTACACCTGCATGAGCACATGGAAACCCATTGATTTGCCACTAGAAACACGAACATGTACGTCTACCAACGTTAACCATGATGGATGGAAAAGATTGGACCTCGTACACATTGTCATTAGATTGACTTACAAGCCACGATCTGCCTTTGTTATATGCTTTGACCAATCGAGCATCCATTTTTGGACAAATAACACCAACCCACAATTGTGCCTTACGTCGCCATTTCGCCATCTACCACATGCTCTTTGCCCGAATGCTGTTAGTAAGTTGAGTTATTGGTAGGTGTTGTGCTTCCCTTATCTATGAATTGAATGATTCGACGGCGTTGGAACTCATCTCGCCATAACGTGAACCGCTGACGTTTTAAAAATATAAAATGTGTTAGAATGTAAATAGTCAACACGCAGTCATGACACGCATTTCATGCATAAAATGGAATACAGAGGTATGAGCTAGTAGAGTACAGAATTATGTACCGGATGCAAGCGTTCGCCCAATATTGAGGGGGTAAATCTCTCAAGAACGCCGTCAGACCTTCCGAGCGCATTTTATGAACTTTGCGACGCTGTGGTTAAATGCAACCACAATAGGTGCATAAGTGCAATTACGGAATTTTGACAACATCCCAACTCGATATGAACTGTTAACGTATCGCAACTTATCTTGCAAGTTACGTTGCAAATGCTGTAAGCAAAACACATGATGAGTTGTGGGAAATATTATTGGAATGGATTCAACTAAACCTGCATGTCAGTCCGATACGAACGTAAGTGTCCTATGGCTGTCCACCACGTTTGCAAGATGTTTCAAAAACCAAGCCTAGTTTGTGGTGTTTTCCGAATCAACAATCGCAATGGCTAAAGGAAATAAACCTGAAATTTGTTGTTGTCATACAGTTATACAAGCATTATGTGTTAAATAAATGTGTGACCGAATATTATGACGGGTAAACAAGTGTCACTCATAAATTGTCCATGCTTGTGACAGTGTTGTTAGAATTGCACTACGCAAATATTACGTGCGAACATTAAAATAATACCTTGGTTGCCATCATTGGCAATAGTGGCCCGCAAGTTTCTTTTGAATTTTCCCTTTAGAAAAGTCTCATCCAAAAAAAGCAATGGATAGCAGTGGTAGAACCCGTCGATACATGTTTTGAATAATATGAAATACCATAGGAACCGGTCATTTTGCTCATCGTACTCAATGTTGATGTAACTACCTGGGTTGTTTTGCATGACTACAGTATTGTACCACTGTAGTTGGTCAAACGAAATGGAATGTGCATCGAACATCTTACCGCGAGCTTTTTCAACGCCTAATCATGCAACCAGGTAACTAACCTCCAATTCGTAATATTTTTTCAAGTCATACACAACATCGGTGGGGCGAGTGAGCGGTTTGTCACGTACCTGTTCAAAAAGAACATCAGACACTAAGTTGGAACAAACCCTAGGGTTTTTTTGAGTCCTCACGGCAACACTGCAAATGTGCTCCCTATTCCACCTACGAAGGTAGAAAAACTCGTTGGCATGCAACATACATACGTGTACCGACCACATGCGTCCCTTCGACTCTCGCATCATGCATACAGTTGTGATCAGAACAGAATCGTTCTTGACATATTTGAAGTGGAAGCCACACTTAACCGCATACTTGCGAAGCACACTTTGGAATTCAAATGCTCCACCTTCAAAACTTTGACTAATATGTCAAATTCCATTAGCCCAAGAAGCAGACAAAAAAACCTTGTCAACATGAGGACATAATTTTTCCAACAAATCTTCTTCATCGTCCATGTTCGAGTCATCAATAATCGCGATCGTGTGACCATGAACCGTCTATGATGGGGAGTCAGCATTGTCATCGTCAGGTGCATCTTGTAACTGAATGACAACGCCAATGCATTGCAGTCGGAAAGACCATGCAAGAGATACCATGTTCCCCACATCGACATCATTCTGTAATGTAAAATTATTATAACCTGGCATCTTAAAGAACGGGCACACATTGGCAGGTGCTAACCCATCAAATTTTTACACGTACGATTGAGCACGTCATCAAACCGCAACGGGGCTTGTAAATTAATTGCAGCATTTATATTCCCGAAACAACAAATTAACATAACCTGCGTGTCCATCCCCCTGTGAAAGTTAGCATGTGATTCAGCGAACCAACATTAAAAAAATTAAAATAAACAAAAAACCATCACCCACAGACACTGTAACACACCCCCGCCACACAGTGAAATACGTACACACCCACTGTGACATTGTGACATCCCCCTCTCTCCGGTCGACTATCCCGACTGCACATGGCATTAGGATAACGTACCACATGCCTGACTGACCAAACACCACCCACACCAAAAACACAAAAAACCTTTGCAACATATGTACCACATATCACGCCCTAAACACACACTGTACGCAAACAATTTCCATCAATACATACAGAAACCCAATTCCGTGAAACAAATAGAAAACAGACCAAATGTAGTGTGAACCAAGTAGACTACAGTACAATAGCAAACGCACAGGAAGAAAAGACATACCAGCTTAACAACAGGTTACCAAGGGCAAAAATGCTATCTCTGACAGTGCGTCACACAGCCGTCAGCACAAACCCCATAACCCAATACACAAAACCCTAACTGTAATGGCTAAAAAGGTGTGTGGCCGAAATATCCAGAACATCTAAAAGTAATCTTCACGTATGTAAACACGGAAGTGATCCCGCAATACTCATTCCAATTAAACAAAAAAGAGTACAATCGTTCAGTACGTGATGCCAAACAAAGAAAATAGGACCACATGGGCACAACTCTCCCACCAGCAGGACTAAACAGAACAAAAGTATAAAGTTGGGACTAATTGGTTTAAGAGTTTGTGAGATAGGATTTATTGGTAAATAATCCTTAAAAGAACTATTTTTTTTAAGAGTAAATTGTTAAAAAGTCTAATATAAGGAGGATATAATATATTAGATCCAGTAAATATTTTTTATTGGTGAAAATTTCACCTTTTGTAAAATAATTTGGTGAAAAGTCTTTTCATTGATTTTGGAGGACATTTTATTTTTAATTTTATCGCTTAATTTATCTGTTGACTTTTCATTGATTATTTGTTCAAATTTAATTTTATCTGTTCAATTTTTTCCTATCTGTTCAAATTTATATATATTTGATCAAAAAAATTTTCTATCTGTTCAAATTTTGTATCAATCTGTTCATATTTTTGACTATCTATTCAATTTTTTCCCTTATCTGTTCAAATTTTTGTTATCTATTGAAATTTCCCCTTACCAAAGCGATGATCTGTTCAATTTCTTAACTAACTGTTGAAAAAAAAATTTGTTTGTTGAATTTTTATAACTTATTTTTTCTATTTGTTCAAATTAACATTAGTTTCAAATTTTCTCTCTCTACCTGTTTGTCTCCACCTTTCTTTGACCAAGCCAATTTTTCCTATCTATCCATTTCTTATATATGCAAATTACATACAGGCATTCATACATACATATCTATGCAGATTACATACATACATTCAAAATGAAGCTACCAAAAATTTTTAAAAAAACACAAATCCAAAATAATAATAATAATAAAAAAAAAACAGATATGCCAACATCAACGTCAACAACAAGTGCAATGCATAGGTTTCTCTTCTAATAGAAGAATCCGCAATAGAAATTCTAATGATGAGTTGAGAGGAGTGATGATGATGAGGTATGAAGGAACATGAACATGAATGAGTTGCCAAGACTACAACACCACTACAACGGTGGATAAAGAGTAGATATGAGGTTTCATATTTCTCTGATGTGGTCTGGTTCTAGATCTAGAAGAGAGAGGGGGGGTAAGGATTGTTGTGTTCCATATCAAATCAACCTTTCAACCAAAATTTCACTTAAATTTGATGAAAATAAGAATAAAAATTAGCGATAAACATGCAAAGTTAAATACATGTCCATAAGTGTCTATATTGTAGATATAGATATATTAATGTATATATACATATATATGTATATATATAATAGAGAGCGAGGACTAGAGTCGGAAGGTTTGAAGGGTGTCTTGTTGAATTTCGAGGTTGTCGACGTCGATTTTGCTATCAGATCTGGTCACTCCAATCAGATCTTCGCCGTGCACAACTAGATCTACATGTCGGAAAAGAAAAGAAAGGGGCGGCAGTGGTAAATCGACGGTGGGTATGCCAATGGGTTCGGTGGCAGAGAGAGTGACCTTCACCGATATGACTTGGTCCCAATGAATCAAATTGGATTGCACCAACGATGTCGTCGTATGGCAATAGCAGTGGTCGTAGCGGTGAAGAAGATAGAGAGCTGTACAAATTGATTTCGCCATTGTTACTAACTTTGAGTATAAAGAGCTTCGACCCAGACTGAAGATGTTGAATGTCACAATCCAAACCCGATACCCTGAGGTTCGGCGTCACAATAAGATAATAACTGAGGTCATAGCAAATTAATAGTGTAGCAAAGTAACATAAAATGGTACCCAAATCTTAATTATAATAAAAACATATACATTGGAGCTTCTATTTAATTACACTACTAGAGCTGAACTATGACTATAAAGTGCCTTGTGTCTACCCCACGCACTGGTCCTAACACGTCACTTGAAAGTGGTTAATAACTATAAGTACATGGCAGAGTAAGAAATATTATACTGAGAGCATAAAAATATAAAATCACCATGGATAATTATTTGGGCTAAACAAAGATTTGTTTGGTAACACATATATATAAATCATTTTAAATAACAAAAACACAACGCAGAAATCATATAAGCAAATAATCATAGCCATAATACAAAACAAAATAGAACAGATGTGTCGACTCAAGAAGTGGCTTGTACGAATTCTAGAAGTGGTTCCTACAATAGTGTAGCACTTAGTTCCGCACAACATTTTGCTCCATACCAGAAATTAGAGGGTTAATGGATTCATGACAACAGATGATCACTTAAAGTGACAACAAAATAGAACAGTGGATCACATAAAGTGACAATTCAGAGGGCCAATGGTTATTTAAGTCCCCTAAAACATAAGACCTCCATGGTGGTACTTACAAAATAATTGTGCAAAACACATTTAATAAACAATTATATCCATGAGTTTTCCTTTTTAAGCAAATATGGTTCATTTACTAAAGAATATACTTTTAATAACTAATATAATTTGAAAAACACATAAAATAGTTTTTGGTAGCTCAAAATATAATACAACTCACCTCAAAATTGATCTTTTACTCTTACTTTTGACTTTGGCTCACTCTCTCACATACCCTTCGTTTGTTATTCTTGTGATTTCATTTCCATGCAACTCACAGATTTATAGCAGAGAAAATCCTTGCTGCATGCAGCATTATGCTGCATTATGCAGCACTGTGGAACACACCATGTGGTTTCATCACATGGCTCACTACGCCAAACATGAGGTTTATGGAAAACTATTTGCACAAGTTTCTTATATTCCCATTATGGCCCAAAAAAATGTTGTCATTACATTTTTTTTTTCTTTTTTCCAAAGATTAAGTACATATATTTGAGGTGTCACAATCTTCCCTCCTTTTAAATTTTTGTCCTCAAAATTGATTTAGAAAATTATCTTTTAGTTTCTACTATGCACTCTGACACAATCATTTCCTACTAATCATTTCACAAAACATAATATACACATAATTCACAAAAATATCCCCTCAGTTTTTCTTTGCTTTTGGCAAAATAGTGATTAAAAGAGGACAAAACATATCCTCCCAACTTTTCTTTGCCTCCAACAGAGTAGTGATTAAAGGGGGGACAAACATGACAATTTTTACCCAAGGTGAATCCCTATAAAACATTCCCTACCATACTTCTTAATTGTGTGTGTGTCCTATGCACCAATTTTTATTTTTATTTTTTATATATAAAATAAATGTGTTTAAAGAAAACCATTAATCTGATGCCACTTTTGTCACGATCCAAACCCGATATCCAGAGGTTTGGCATCGCAACAAGACAATACTGAACTCATAACAAGTTAATAGTGCACCGGAGTAAAATAAAAGGGTGCCCAAATCTTAATTATAACAAAACATATACATTGAAGCTTATATTTAATTACACTGTCAGAGCTGAGCTATGAATACAAAGTGCCTTGTGCCTACCTAAAAGTGGTTAATAACTATAAGCATATGATAGAGTGAGAAATATTATACTGAGAGCATAAGGGTATAAAATCCCCATAGATAATTACTTGGCCAAACATAGCTTAATTTGATATTAAAATACAGAGTATATAATGGAAATCATTTTGAATAACAGACATATAATACGAAAATCATATAAACAAAATAATCATAATCACAGTATAGAACAGAACAGAACAAAACAGATGTATGGATGCAAGAGGTGGCTCGTGCAAAATCTAGCGGTGGCCCCCACAAGAGTGTAGCACTTATCTCCGCAAAACACTTTGCTTCATACCAGAAATCAGAGGGTCAGTGGATCCATGACAACAGATTATCACTTAAAGTGACAACAGAACAGAACAAAGGGTCACATAAAGTGACATTTCAGAGGATCAATGGTTATTTTTAAGTCCCCCAAGGCATGGGACCTCTGTGGTGGTACTTACAAAATAATTGTCCAAAACACATTATAATAAACAGTTTTGTCCATAGTTTTTATTTTTTAAGCAAATAAGGTTCATTTACCAAAGAAAAACATAATTTACATAAAACAGTTATGGTAGCTCAAAATATAATACAACTCACCTCAAAATTGATTATTTACTCTTACTTCTGACTTTGGCTCACTCTCTCACATATCCCTTGTTTGTTATTCTTGTGATTTTATTACCATAACTCACCTATTTATAGGTGAGAAAATCCTTACTATGCAGCACTATGCTACACTATGCAGCACACCATGTGGTTTTACTACATGGCTGACCATGCCAAACATGAGGTTTCTGGAAAACTATTTGCACAAGTTCCTTATATTTCCACTATAGCCTAAAAAAATGTTGTCGTTGCATGTTTTTTTTTTTTTTTTTCTCCAAAGATTAAGTACATATATCTTGGGGTGTCACATTGAAGTTCGAACAAAAGCCCTAGCTCGAAGAAGAAGAAGAGTAGACCAAATCGGAGAAGAATAGAGAGAGAGAAAGAGAGAGAGGAGGTCAGGGCTTGGTTCTGAATCGGTGAGAGAGAGGCTTAAACAATATACATATATATATATATATATATACAGGGTAGTTTGGTCATTTCATGGGAGCTTGTCCTTATGGACAAAATATTTTAAAGTGTGGACGTTTGGACATAGAAAAATTAAAATTGAATTTATGGACCAAGTGTCCTTTTTTTAATTACTTTTAAATTTTAGGTTAAATTATATAAAAAATAACTTAAGATTTGATCTTTATAACAAAATAAATACTAAATTTTTAATTTTATCAAAATTTAAACTCTAAAATATTTGTCTATTTTTATTAAGTAAACTGACCAAAAAAATATATTTTAGTCATTAAACTCAACGAAAAAAATATTTTAGACATTTTATGTACATGTGCATTGAGTTTAATGACTAAAATACTATTTTTTCATCAATTTTACTTAATGAAATGGTTTATATTGAAAACAAATAAAAAGTTTAAGGTTTAAATTGATAAAATTAAAAAAATGATTTTGTTGTAAGGGTAAAATTTTTAAGATTTTTTTTTTTTTTGGTAATCTTCTCTAAATTTTATTAAACTAGTCCGACTTGAAATTTTTTTTTAAAAAAATATCAGTAGTTAACTTTTTCTTAGATTTTTTTTAAATAAAATCAATTTTAAAATATTTTGGATTAGTGGAATGTGGGAAGTAAAAAATGGAAAAAAAAAAAAAAAAATCAAGGTTCGACACTTATAACAAAATAAATTTTTAATTTTTAATTTTGTCAATTTATACCCTAATTTTTTTAGTTATTTTTTATATAAACCATTTGTTGATTTTCGCCAAGTAAAACTAACCAAAAAAAAAAATGATCTTTTAATTTTTAAATTTAATGAAAAATAGTATTTTAAATATTTTATGTGCACCTATATTAAATTTAAGGAAAATTTAGTGAAAAATCCCACTTCAACTTTGTGTAGTAGGAGAGGTCCTAGCTTCTTTTTTTTTTTTTTTATAGCTAAGGTTTCTCAACATTTTCACAGAGAAAATTTGACTAAGAGAAATTTCGCCCGACTTAAGAAATTTCTCTGGGTCGGGCAAAATCTCTCTAAATTGAATTTTCTCTGTGAAAATGTTGAGAGATCTTAACCACTATGAAAATATTGTATATCCTTTATTTTATAAAATCTTAATATCAGAACCTTAAAAAAAAATCCTAAATTTCATGATTAAAATATATTTTAAAATATTAAAATTTAAATTGAAAAAATTAAAAATTCATAATTTATTTTGTTATAAGAATCAAATGTTGAGTTTGTTTTTTTTTTTTTTTGTAATTTTTTTCAAAAAAAATGAGAAAATTGCCCATAAATCCAATTTGAGGACCGTGTGAGGCATTAGGTCCACCGAGTAATTATTTTTTGTGAGAAGTACACGTTTTGTCAAATATTGTTGTGAAAAGTCCCTTTTATTGTTTGCAATGACATTTTCTTTCCAGATTTACATTTTTTGTTATTTTTTTCAACATATCTATTCAAATTATTCAAAACATCTATCTGTTAAAATTTGTATTCGTTCAAAATTCCTATTTGTTAAAATTATTGTTCAAAAAATCTATTTATTGAAATTTTTTTATTTATTCAATTTTTTTGAACCTATTTGTTGAATAATTTTTTATCTATTCAATTTTTTTATTCGTTCAATTTTTCCCCCTTATCTATTCAAATATATGTCCAAATTTTATTATATGTTCAATTTTTTCCCTTATCTGTTTAAATGTATCTATCTCTATCTCTCTATCTATCAAAATTTAAATCTCTTTGCTCTTATTGGTTTAAAATATATATGAAAACTTTTTTTTGTTTATCTATTGCAATCAATAACAACAACAACGGCGACGATGACGGCGATAACAACAACAACAAAGAAAGAAAGAAAGAAAAAATTGATAATTAGAACAAGCTAGATAATAAATAATAATAATAAATCATATATCTCTCTCTCTCTCTGCATTTTTATGATCTATTCAAATTCAACATAGATCTATTCAAATTCACATACAGATCTTATCTGTTTGTTATTCTATATGTTTGTCATCATCAATAACAACAACAACAACAACAATCATCAACAACTAAAAAAAAAAAAAAAGTAGATCTAAAATCCACAGATCCAAATCTACATATCTCAGATCCAAAAAATAGATCTATTTGCTATTTGAACCCAAAAAAAAAAAAATGAAAATCTAGACTAACAACAGGAACAAACTGTCACGACCCAAACCCGGCCCTATGGGTTTAGCACCGTAACCGGCCAGTAATCCGAGATTACCGAAGGCCTGCTTAACAGTAATACAGTAAAACAGAGTACAGGGCCTGGCGGAAGCCAATACAGTGATTAAACAATGTCCAATGAGCTGTGACAGTTTGTATGCCAAAAAGATTTTTCATGCATTCATACATATACAAACAGTACAGTCTATACAAAATTTACAGTCACACAGTACAGGGACCTAATCCCTTGATAACAGTACAGTTAGCAACTGACAGTCTATACAGTAATCCAAACAGTATGGAGACAGACGGGGGAAAACAAACAAAACACCCCAAAGCCATAACATGGCAACTCGGAACCTCGCAGTGAGGCACAAAGGCTGGCTTGACAAAACTGGGGTCTAACCCACGCTCCTAGCTCTGATCTGGTGGCTGAGCACCTACATATATATATAAACAGTGAGCTAAAGCCCAGTGAATAACATAATGCGTAAAGGGGTTTAGAATGAATGTCCTTACGGTAATGAAAACAGTTCAATTCAATCAGTATTTCAGTTGTTCAGTACAGTAAACAGTCATATGTGGTACATCCATTAGCATAACAGTAACAGTAGGTCTTAAAAGACCGAACAGTAATGATGGCCATCAGTCAGTAAACAGTAGTGGCTCCACGAGGGAACCGACAGAGATCTCTGTAACAGTAACAGTAATAGTAAACAGTAGGTACTAAGGATGCCACAGTACAGTTCAGAAATAAAGGACATACATTCATTCAGTAATACCAGTTCAGTAAACAGTTCAGTTCAGTATTCGAAAGATATCAGTTGAACATATCTTTACACAATTGTTACTCACAGAGTTCGGGCTACAGTAAGCTAGAGCGTGTCTCCCCAGTCGCCAACCCTACACAGTTAACAGGTTGAACACACACTAAGCTACACAGTTGGGAAAGATAACAACTTAATCCCTAATGCCTCGGTGTGTTCTACATCTATATCCTCAACAAGATGCCTTAAACTAGGCCTAAGAATGCCTAGAACGGGATGAGGATGCAAAGATGCACATTTAAAAGCATTTTCAGAAAAACAGAGTCCCGCTCGAGCGCATGTTTCCCCGCTCGAGCGGACATGCAACAAAGGTACACGCTCGAGCGTAAACTTTTCCGCTCGAGCGTACTGTAAAAGTACTGGATGGGTGAAATCTCCGCTCGACGCCCGCTCGAGCTTGAGACATGACTCCGCTCGAGCGCCCAATCCTCCGCTCGAGCGGACTGCAAAACAGTGTAGAGAGATGCTGGTTGCTCGGATTCCACGCTCGAGCGTAACTTCCCCGCTCGAGCGGAAGTGCGAAATCTGGAAAACCCAGATTGCACCTCCAAGCTCAAACTCAAGTTTAAATGCATCAAAGCCGATCCTCTTGGGCTCATTTTCTGGAAAACATTTATAAACACATAAAATAACGTGGCTCAAAGCTCAATTTGAGAAATCAAAGCCCAAGGGTGTTTAATTCAAACCCAATTTCAAACCAATTTCAAATCATTTTCAAGAACAATCTTCAAACATGACATGCATGATCTTAAATCATTTTCAAAGCTTTAATGCTGTTTCAAAAGAGCTCAAGCCTTCAAAAACAAGATGAACTCATGGAGTATGACCAAAAGATGGACATGCAAGTGAGGTATGATGAACTACAACCTCAAAACTTCAATATATGTACATGCATGCAACACTTAAGCTTCAATTCACCATTAATGACCCAAATCATGACTTAGCTCTACAATCTAACATGGACCATGCAACAATCAACTCAAAACATGAACAAGAAGACAATGGAGCTACCTTTAGTCTTGTAGTTCAAGAAGGGAGCTCAAATATGCAATCTCCTTAACAATTTCTTCAATTTCCAAACAATTCTACAAGCAAAATTGAGATGAAATCAACTCCTCAAGTCTCTCTCTCTCTAAGGTCGGCTAGAACAAGAAGAAATGGCTGATGAAATGTTTTGATGAAGCATACACAAGGCTTCAAATATGAGTAAACAAAGGCCCCACTAGATGGCAAAAGTGTAATTACGTCAAACTCTTTGATTAGCTTATTTTAATCTAATTTAATCATACCCAATCAGTTTTCAGGTAAATACACCATTAAAATCACATTAATTACGAGGGTCATGGAACATCAATCGGTTTCTAATTCGGTCGCCGATAAGGCCTTCAATTAGCAGTTTAAACATATAAGCATGAACAGATAATCATACAGTCAAACAGATAGAATGAAATTTAACTAACATATACTCAATCAATTCGGTTTCCAATTTCAGTCAGTCAGTTTAGTACTTTAATCAGTTCAATTATCAGTCATAATCAATTCAGTTTAACGGTAATCGATGGTTATCGGTAATCAATCAGTCATAAGTCGGTAAACAGTATGAGGGTTGTTACAGTCTCCCCTCCTTATAAAGAGTTTAGTCCTCTAAACTCGAGTTACCTTCATTCTGGAAGAAAACAGGATTCAGTGGAAACAGTTCAGGATATCGTTTGGCCATGTCATCTTCCCTTTCCCAAGTGGCATACACGCCACCGTGGTTTTGCCAGTCAACTTTCACTAACGGGATCTCTTTGTTCCTCAATTTCTTGATTCGTCTGTTTACAATCTATATAGGCCGTTCCTCGTAAGTGTAGTCATCACTCAACACTACGTGGGTAGGCTCTATTACATGGAAGGGATCCCGGAGATAATCTCTTAACATAGAAATGTGGAAAACATTATGCATGTGTTCCATTTCAGGAGGAAGCGCAACTTGATACGCCACCGGATTGATTTTCTCGATAATCTCATACGGTCCGACATATCTCGGCGCTAACTTGCCTTTGACTCCAAAACGAGTCTGGCCTTTCATTGGTGTCACTTTCACAAAAACGTGATCACCCACTTCATACTCTCTGTCCCGTCTTCTGACATCTGCATAACTTTTCTGTCTGCTCTGTGCAGTTTTCAGTCTCTGTTGTATCAGTTTCACTTTCTCAGTCGTTTCATACACAATCTCAGGCCCGAGCAAAGGCCCATCTCCAACTTCTGCCCAGCAAATTGGAGACCTACATTTCCTGCCATACAATGCCTCGAAAGGCGCCATACCTATACTCGAATGGTAGCTGTTGTTGTAGGCGAATTAAGCCAAAGGTAAATGACTTTCCCAATTTCCCTGAAAATCAAGGACACACATTCTCAGTAAATCCTCCAGAGTTTGGATGGTCCTTTCTGATTGGCCATCTGTCTGAGGATGATAAGCACTACTCAGTCTCAGTTCGGTACCCAGTGCAATTTGTAGGCTTTGCCAAAACCTCGATGTAAACTTCGAATCCCTGTCAGAAACAATAGACACAGGCACTCCATGCAGTCTTACAATCTCATCAATATAGATAACATCCAATTTGTCCGCATTATAGATTGTCTTGACAGGTAAGAAGTGAGCAGATTTGGTTAGTCTATCAACAATAACCCAAATTGAATCCATACCTTTTCTGGAGCGAGGCAATCCAACGATAAAATCCATCGTGATATGCTCCCATTTCCACTCTGGTATGGGTAGGGGTTGCAATAGTCCGGCAGGTCGTTGATGTTCAGCTTTGACCTGTTGGCAATGAAGACATTTGGATACAAAATCAGCAATTTCTTTCTTCATTCCCGGCCACCAGAAATTCTGTTTCAGATCTTGGTACATTTTCGTATTCCCCGGATGGATAGACAATTTCGAATTGTGGCCTTCTTGCAGAACTCTTCTTTTCAGTTCAGTATCATTTGGTACACACAGTATTTCTTGAAATTTCAGTACATTATTCTCAAATTTGAATCCCGGTCTCGGTTTAGATTCTCTTTCTTCGATGATCTTTTTCAAGAAGTCATCCAGTTGCTGTTTCTCTTTAATCTCCCCAATCAGCGTCGGTTGAGCAGAAATAGCAGCTAAGATTCCACCTTGTTCTCGTAAAACAATTTCGATTTCAGATTTTTCAAGGTCACAAAGCAACTCTTTCTGTCCTGTAAGCAAACAGGCTAAGTTTCCAATCGATTTCCGGCTCAATGCATCGGCAACGGTATTGGCTTTTCCCGGATGGTACAATATCTGTAGGTCATAGTCTTTAATCAGTTCCAGCCATCTCCGCTGTCTCATGTTCAGTTCTTTCTGTGTGAAGAAATACTTTAAACTCTTGTGGTCGGTGTATACTTCACATGTCACCCCGTACAGATAGTGACGCCAGATTTTCAGTGCAAATACTACTGCAGCAAGTTCCAGATCATGGGTCGGGTAGTTCTTTTCGTGCGGTCTCAGTTGTCGGGAAGCATAAGCAATAACCTTCCCATTCTGCATTAAAACACATCCCAAACCCTTATGAGAAGCATCACTAAATACAGTATAGCCATCCGTACCTGAAGGTAAGGTAAGAACTGGTGCAGTCACTAATCGAGTTTTCAGCTCCTGGAAAGCAGATTCTCTTTGGTCAGTCCAGTCAAATGATGTCCCCTTTTGAGTTAACTGAGTCAATGGTAGGGCAATTTTGGAGAAATCTTTGACAAATCTTCTGTAATATCCAGCCAGTCCCAAAAAGCTTCGGACTTCAGTCACATTTGTCGGTCTAGGCCAGTTCACTACAGCTTCAATTTTCTGCGGATCAACAGAAATTCCATTTTTGCTAACAACATGCCCCAAAAACATAACATGGTCAAGCCAAAATTCACATTTAGACAGCTTAGCATACAGTTTCTGTTCCCTTAAGGTTTGTAGGGCAAGTCTCAGATGATGTTCATGTTCTTCTATACTCTTGGAGTAAATCAATATGTCATCAATAAATACAACAATAAAGTCATCAAGGTACGGTTTAAAAATTCTGTTCATGAGGTCCATAAATGCAGCTGGGGCATTCGTGACTCCGAATGGCATAACTAAAAATTCATAATGTCCATACCTCGTTCTAAAAGCAGTTTTATCAATGTCATCTGATTTAACTTTCAACTGATGATACCCCGATCTGAGATCAATCTTAGAAAACACTTGTGCACCCTGTAACTGATCAAATAAATCATCAATGCGCGGTAATGGGTATTTATTCTTTACAGTTACCTTATTCAGTTCACGATAGTCTATACACAGTCTCAGTGAGCCATCTTTCTTCTTGACAAACAAAACAGGAGCACCCCATGGCGAAGTGCTAGGTCTGATGAACTTTTTGTCTAACAGTTCTTGCAATTGCCCTTTCAGTTCTTTCAGTTCAGTTGGAGCCATTCGGTAAGGAGCTTTAGAAACTGGTTGTGTTCCGGGAATCACATCAACAGTAAATTCAATCTCCCTGTCAGTCAAATCTCCTGGAAGATTATCTGGAAAAACATTTGGAAATTCTCTGACTATAGGAACACAATTCACATCAATTTTAACACTATCATCAGTAGACGCAGTCAGCACAGAACACAGATACCCTTTACACCCCTTCCTAATTAATTTAATAGCTTTCACTGACGAAATCAAATACGGAGGAGGTACTACTCCACTCCCATTAAACACAAATTCAGGCAAACCAGGTGGACGGAAAACAACTTGCTTGGTCACACAGTCAATAGTGGCATGATATTTTTGTAACCAATCCATCCCCAATATTACGTCAAAATGATCAATGTTCAATGGCAGTAAATCAATAAACAGATGCATATCCCCAACAATAATTTCACATGCGGGGTACATATAAGCACATGTCATGGATCCCCCTACGGGTGATGATACGGCTAGCAGATAGTTCATAGGTTCTAAGGGTCTATTCAATCTCCGTGAGAAAGCATGCGATACATAAGAATGTGTAGACCCCGAATCAATCAATACATATGCATTTTGTGTACAAATAGAGAGAATACCTGACACAACGGTCTCAGTATTTTGCACGTCTCCCGGTACTAGGGCGAACACTCGGCCCTGCCTCATGGGCTCTTTCCCGGTAGCTCTGGGGTTAGGCTTTGGTGCTACAGTTGATGCTGCTGTGCTTGGTGCAGCTTTACTACTGGCTTGTGGAGCAGAGGGGCAGTCTTTAACCATGTGGCCCACCTTGCCACACCTGTAACAGGCTCCAGATATTCTGTAGCAGACCCCCTTGTGCTTCTTGCCACACTCAGGACAGGGTGGTATGAACCCACTCCCTTGGCTGGGGCTAGTTGTCGACCCCGTATTCTGTTTCTTGTTGGCTGGGTTGTGCTTGCCTTTCTTGAATTTGAAACCCTGCCTTTTACCATGCCATTCAGTTGTTGGTGTTTCAGATTGTTTCACCGCTGCAATGTTCGACTCGGCCATCAATGCCCGGTCGAGAACACCCACAAAAGTCGGTAGTTTCAAGACATTTATTCGATCAAGGATTGCAACATTAAGGCCACCTTCGAATTTCCTGGCCTTCTTATACTCAGTATCCACCATATGCGGTGCATAACGGGCAAGTTCAGTAAATTTCGTCTCATATTCCGCAACAGTCATTGTGCCCTGCTTCAGCTGTTCAAATTTAGTCACTTTTCTATCCCTAACACACTGAGGGAAATACTTTTCAAAGAAGGACTCCTTGAACTGAGCCCAAGTCATAACAGTATTTGTATCACAGATCAACATCCACCACCTTCTAGCTTCTTCTTGTAAGGTGAAGGTAGCTAACAGTACTTTATTCGCTTCTGAGCACGGGAACACTTCAAATAGTTTTTCTGTTTCCAGAACCCAAGCTTCAGCTTTTAACGGTTCAAGGCCTCTCTGGAAGGATGGCGGTTTCATTTTGCTGAACTTCTGGGTCAGAGCAATTATATCCCCATCATTCACATTCACATTAGGTTCCGGCTGTACCGGAGGAGGAGGAGGCTGTTGGTTCTGTTGTTCAAGTCTAGCAGTTATCAGTTCCATCATTCTTTCCATTATTTCCATTCTTGCCTCAGTAGATGAGGACTCAGGTTCATTTGCATTGTCCATTTCACTATAAGCAGTTATAACAGTTTTAAACATAAGCAGTCATTTGTTTAACAGTTTACCACATTAGTATGTATTCAGTCATAACATAACCACACACTTAGCATGCTCATGAGATGCCCTAATCACTTTTCTAGGACACCCTATAGCTCATTTGGACACGTGTGTGCGGTATAACTCGTGGTAAGTATTGCTCTGATACCACTCTGTCACGACCCCAACCCGGCCCTATGGGTTTAGCACCGTAACCGGCCAGTAATCCGAGATTACCGAAGGCCTGCTTAACAGTAATACAGTAAAACAGAGTACAGGGCCTGGCGGAAGCCAATACAGTGATTAAACAATGTCCAATGAGCTGTGACAGTTTGTATGCCAAAAAGATTTTTCATGCATTCATACATATACAAACAGTACAGTCTATACAAAATTTACAGTCACACAGTACAGGGACCTAATCCCTTGATAACAGTACAGTTAGCAACTGACAGTCTATACAGTAATCCAAACAGTATGGAGACAGACGGGGGAAAACAAACAAAACACCCCAAAGCCATAGCATGGCAACTCGGAACCTCGCAGTGAGGCACAAAGGCTGGCTTGACAAAACTGGGGTCTAACCCACGCTCCTAGCTCCGATCTGGTGGCTGAGCACCTACATATATATATAAACAGTGAGCTAAAGCCCAGTGAATAACATAATGCGTAAAGGGGTTTAGAATGAATGTCCTTACGGTAATGAAAACAGTTCAATTCAATCAGTATTTCAGTTGTTCAGTACAGTAAACAGTCATATGTGGTACATCCATTAGCATAACAGTAACAGTAGGTCTTAAAAGACCGAACAGTAATGATGGCCATCAGTCAGTAAACAGTAGTGGCTCCACGAGGGAACCGACAGAGATCTCTGTAACAGTAACAGTAATAGTAAACAGTAGGTACTAAGGATGCCACAGTACAGTTCAGAAATAAAGGACATACATTCATTCAGTAATACCAGTTCAGTAAACAGTTCAGTTCAGTATTCGAAAGATATCAGTTGAACATATCTTTACACAATTGTTACTCACAGAGTTCGGGCTACAGTAAGCTAGAGCGTGTCTCCCCAGTCGCCAACCCTACACAGTTAACAGGTTGAACACACACCAAGCTACACAGTTGGGAAAGATAACAACTTAATCCCTAATGCCTCGGTGTGTTCTACATCTATATCCTCAACAAGATGCCTTAAACTAGGCCTAAGAATGCCTAGAACGGGATGAGGATGCAAAGATGCACATTTAAAAGCATTTTCAGAAAAACAGAGTCCCGCTCGAGCGCATGTTTCCCCGCTCGAGCGGACATGCAACAAAGGTACACGCTCGAGCGTAAACTTTTCCGCTCGAGCGTACTGTAAAAGTACTGGATGGGTGAAATCTCCGCTCGACGCCCGCTCGAGCTTGAGACATGACTCCGCTCGAGCGCCCAATCCTCCGCTCGAGCGGACTGCAAAACAGTGTAGAGAGATGCTGGTTGCTCGGATTCCACGCTCGAGCGTAACTTCCCCGCTCGAGCGGAAGTGCGAAATCTGGAAAACCCAGATTGCACCTCCAAGCTCAAACTCAAGTTTAAATGCATCAAAGCCGATCCTCTTGGGCTCATTTTCTGGAAAACATTTATAAACACATAAAATAACGTGGCTCAAAGCTCAATTTGAGAAATCAAAGCCCAAGGGTGTTTAATTCAAACCCAATTTCAAACCAATTTCAAATCATTTTCAAGAACAATCTTCAAACATGACATGCATGATCTTAAATCATTTTCAAAGCTTTAATGCTGTTTCAAAAGAGCTCAAGCCTTCAAAAACAAGATGAACTCATGGAGTATGACCAAAAGATGGACATGCAAGTGAGGTATGATGAACTACAACCTCAAAACTTCAATATATGTACATGCATGCAACACTTAAGCTTCAATTCACCATTAATGACCCAAATCATGACTTAGCTCTACAATCTAACATGGACCATGCAACAATCAACTCAAAACATGAACAAGAAGACAATGGAGCTACCTTTAGTCTTGTAGTTCAAGAAGGGAGCTCAAATATGCAATCTCCTTAACAATTTCTTCAATTTCCAAACAATTCTACAAGCAAAATTGAGATGAAATCAACTCCTCAAGTCTCTCTCTCTCTAAGGTCGGCTAGAACAAGAAGAAATGGCTGATGAAATGTTTTGATGAAGCATACACAAGGCTTCAAATATGAGTAAACAAAGGCCCCACTAGATGGCAAAAGTGTAATTACGTCAAACTCTTTGATTAGCTTATTTTAATCTAATTTAATCATACCCAATCAGTTTTCAGGTAAATACACCATTAAAATCACATTAATTACGAGGGTCATGGAACATCAATCGGTTTCTAATTCGGTCGCCGATAAGGCCTTCAATTAGCAGTTTAAACATATAAGCATGAACAGATAATCATACAGTCAAACAGATAGAATGAAATTTAACTAACATATACTCAATCAATTCGGTTTCCAATTTCAGTCAGTCAGTTCAGTACTTTAATCAGTTCAATTATCAGTCATAATCAATTCAGTTTAACGGTAATCGATGGTTATCGGTAATCAATCAATCATAAGTCGGTAAACAGTATGAGGGTTGTTACATAAACAATACTATAGAAACCTATAATTCAACAAAAGGATTAAATTCCAACCCACTCAACTTACAATCATATTCATATAGATAAAACATAATATAATCCCTAAAATAGTTCCCAAGATCACAATTTTGACATCAACCAACAATTAATTCAAAAAAGGCTAATATAAAGATAATTCCAAAACTGGGTTCATTTAAGCAAAGTTTATCCCAGGTTTCAAATAGAGTTTTCTGGTGTTTTTTCAAACATGAATTGATCAGACCTGATGTGATCTCCATTTCAATCTGAAGATGACGAAGACTGTGGTGGTGGTGGTGGTGGTGGTTGTTAGGGTTTTCAAGTTTGAAACGCTAGAAAAGATCGGTTAAGACGAACACGGATTGTGTGCTCCGATCGTTCTTCTCTATCTATCGTCTTTACTCCCGACACCCGATCCACTATCGTTACTGCCGTTTTTAGCGATGACAGCAATGGAGAGATGTATAGATACAAGTGAAGACAGACTCGCGCTTGTAGATTTGACGAATGTCAGTGGATTTGACGGAAGTTGGTAGATCAGAGCAAACCCTCCGAGAAATCAAGATCATCGGGTACTGCTAAGTCAGAGAAGAAAGAGAGAAAGTAGAAGATCTTGTTGATGAACCAGATCTACGGCGGAGGAGTTTTTAGAGAAGCGGCGGATGTAGATGGAGAAGAAGCCCATAAAGAAAATGGCGATGAGGGCCGTAAGGGCCATAGAGGACTGGTAGCGGAGGAAGCGGTGGTTTCTGGCACTTAGATAGCCACAGAACCACCGCGATCGAAAACCCTAAACAAGTGATGGGGAGAGAGACAGAGAGAGAGAGAGACAGAGAAAGAAAGAAAGACAGAAATAGAGATAAAGAGAGAGAACAGTAATAATAGAGACCCTTACGAAACATAACCCCCACAACTCCTAAAATGATCTGAACCATTTATGTTACTGTCAGACACAACTTTCAAAAAAAATTCAAACACATCAACAGTCAATACATCAGTGGGGGTCATGGGGTCTCCTTTTATGGAGGTCCCAAACATTTTCCAAGAGCAGTAATGATAGAGACCCCCACAAAATACAACCCCCACAGAACGAAAATGGCGATGAGGGCCGTGAGGGCCATGGAGGACTGGCGGCGGAGGAAGCGGTGGTTTTCGGCGCTTGGATGGCCATAGAACCACCATGATTGAAAACCCTAAACTAGTGATGGGGGAAGAGAGAGAGAGAAAGAGAGATAGACACAGAGGCAAAGACAGAAAAAGAGATAGAGAGAATAGGTGTTAAAAAATGTAAATTGAACAAATAAGAGAGTGGTTCAGTGCGAGAATTTTGAGGGTAGTTTGGTCATTTTGTATAATGATGTCTTCATGGACATACAATTTTAGTGCCTGAACCTTTGGGTCAAGAAAATCCTAAATTGGATTTATCGCCCAAGCGCCCTAAAAAAATTGCAATAAAGATAGAAAAAAATTTGAAAAAAAAAATGACCTATCTAGCATTGCCAAATAGAGATCTTTTTGTAGTTCAAAAAAGAAAAAAGAATACAGATGTTTTTGTATCAACATTGCAAAAAATTATACAATAGTCTCGGAGTATCACGTGGTCATACTTCATCACCAATCAACCATTCATTATGCCTCCTCATATTTCTCAATTACCCTATACAAATTATTAATACTCCACATTCTCTACCAATCATACTATCATAGAGCACTACGTGATCGTACTCTTAGACTACCGAATAATCACCCCAACATTGCTAGGTACCTACAAAATAAAATATGTAGGTCACATTTATTTAGGAATGATTCATGCAACACTAAATTCTAAATTTTTGTGCATGCAATAAGACCACTTTGGGTCTCACTTTGATGATTTGAACCGTTCATTTCGTAAGAAACATTGAGTAGAAAATTTCTGTAAAAAATCAAATTGATCAGACATTGATAGCCCTATAATCAAATCAAATTTATATTCATTTTTATACTCAAAATCATACGTACCTTTTATTTTTGCAGAGAGAAATTTGATCTAATCATAGAATTGATATCTGATCAATTTGATTTTTTTTGCATAGATTTTCTACTTGACTTATCTTAAAAATGAATAATTTAGCTTATTGAGATGAGACCCAAATTAAGCCCCATTATACGCACAATAGTGACTGTTATGTAAACGGCATAATATCGACCTTGCATCCAATATAAATGGTCAAACTAAATGGTAATTATAATGTGTTCCCTTAAGTGTGATACTTTGGATTGTTTGATAACTTGATTCAGCATTTAAAACTAAATGTATTAATCAATTAAACTCGTTTGATAACCATAATTGATATCACTTAAAAATTTAAGTCTCTTAAAATGTAGTCTAAAATTTTTTAAAAAATTAAGTCGTATGAAATTTATTTAATTCTGACTAAATTTATAAATGCTAAACATAATCATTGATATAGACAATTATAAACTCATTACCACCACCGTCGCTATCACCACTACCACTATCATGCAACCATCAATCCTACTACCACCACCCCCACTATCACCATCGCTCATACCATCATCATTTTACTATCATTATCACCACCACCACCACCATCAACGCTATTACTACCATCACCACAACCACAATCACAATCACAATCAACGCTACCACCATCATAATGCCATTGCCACCATTACCACTACCACCATCATACGATCGCCACCACCATTATAATATAAAAATTTAAATATACAATTAGAAAATACTAAATTGTAAATTTGATCTTATATATATCAAACAATTTATTTTTAATTCAACACTTAAATTTTTATCAAACAATTTTCAGTTTAAAAAATTCAGTATTCAGTTTTCAATACTTAATTTTTAGTTTTTAGTTTTCAGTTTTATCAAACACCACCTTTGTGTCATGCCGTTTTGTTTAGTTTAATTTTTGAAAAATATTTTAAAGTTTTTAAATTAAACTTTTTACTAAATATGAAAAATTGTATATATATTTTTTTAATATTTAGTGATCTTTTAATTTTTTTACAAATATTTTCTTTTTTAAATTTCTAAATTAAATAGATATAAAAAGTAAAAAGAAAATTAATTAAACACCCCCCCCAAAAAAAAAAAATTTCTAAAGGCAAAAATACAAAAAGTAAAAATCCCAAAAATATTTGAGTTTTGAAGAGAAAAAAAAAATTGTTTGGTTATTTCTGTTTTTATGAAAATTGTTTTTTTTTTCCGTGTGTTTTTGCTTTTAGTGAATTTTTAAAATATTTTACTTAAATTTTTTATGTTTTAGATACACCTAATCTAAATACATTAAAAAGTAAAGTATTTGTGAATTTTTTTTAAAAAATTCATCAAATACAAAAAATACAAAAAAAAAAAATAATAAGAATTCAGTATATTCTTTTATTTTGTTTTATTCATTAAATTTTTAAATTTTTTAATATAAATTCTATACTTTTTAAATATATCAAGATCAAGTGAATCTAAAAAGTTAAAAAAAAATATGATTAAAATAATTTTAAAAATTATTAAAAATATAAAAATATGAATTAAAGTTTTAAAAACACTGTTTTTAAAACTCCAAACCAAACAAAGAAGTGCATCTTTATATTTGTACAATTATTTTTATTTATTTCAATTGATTCTGCAATTTTCTCAATTAATATCTCAGTAACATTTCTTTGAATTTTTGGAAATTTATCTTGATATGATTGACGGCTGTGATTAGGCAGAAAAAGTCAACATAGTAGAGGGTGAGGATTGTATTTATCATTCACCCAAAAAAGAGGACCGTATTTATGGTACTGAACCGTTAAAAGGGTCATGGAATAATGATTGTGTGGGTACACATGAAATTTAAATAGAATACAACAAATTTCCATGAATGGACTATTTTGACTGTTAATGATCATACCACATGCCACTTTTAGAACACTTTAAATGGGTGAGATTTATGACTACCATAAACTAATGGTGGAGATCTTTCTTCTGTAGTGGGACCCCAAGGTACTGGCACTTTGGGATTGTCCAACCAACCATGGGTGAGCAGATTAGGGTTATTGGAGAGTTTTTGGTGGTCCAACCATGCACCTCACATCGGATTGAATCGGGCGACTTTTTTTAAGATAATTAAAAAAATCAATTCAAATCCTTCGGTTTAGTGGATAAATGTAAATTGATTTGACGATTTAAATTTTATTATTTTATTAACTATTTTAAAATAAATTTTATTATTTTAAGCCTTCTTTGTTTAATTTTGTTTTTTATAATTAAAATAAAGGCAAAATTTTCATATTTTACAAATGCCTAATATTATTACTGAATAAAAAATGTCATTTTTTTAACACACAAAATAAAAAAACATAATATTATTTTCTTAAAGGAGTCGGTGGATCGAGTTGAGTCGGGTAACCTCTTATCCATCATCCGTCCGAACATAAATGGATTTGAAAAAATTTTATCCGCATCCGTTCACCCATACTATTGAAACCACTTAAAAACAAGTGAATTGAGTCGAGTTAAGTTAGGTCAATTTTGATGGATCGATCGAGCCGTAAGCATGTCTAGTGCATGGTTTAGCTTGGTTTGAGTTGATAATTCAAAATCAATCTAGTCAAAATCGATTTAAAAATTTTAAACTCAGAATCAAATTAATAATTTACTAGCACCAAATCAATCCAATTCATTGTAATTTAAGTTGATTTGAGTTGGAACTACAATTCTATCCTACCAAAAATCAATAAATAATAAATAATACTAAAAATAAATAAATTTTTAACATTTAAATTTAAATGTAACATAACTAACGGACAAATATTGTTTAATATCAGTCAACAACGATAAATAGTATAGTGAAATTGGTATTGGACAAAGGAAATGTTTTGAAATGAATATGATATAACATTTCTCTTATGTGAAAAATTATAAAGTCCATTGTAATAGGCCAATTAATGAAAAATATATCAATATAAACAGAATTATATATAATGGGGATGGCTTATCTTTAGTCCGTGATCAGATTAGAGGGTACTGTTGGGCCCTTGGAGGCCCACCATGGATTCCGTTTAGATAATATGAACCGTTCAATGTGTAAAACTCGTTGAGTGCTATATGCCTGTAAAAACTCACATTGATCGAATATCGATAGTTACGTGATCAAATTAGTTTTGTATAAAAAAACAGACAGTCAAAAATAAATGATTGATAGAAATCTGACCTGATGAGATAACTATCGAAATCTGATGTAATTTTTTTACAGGCATATAATAGTCAATGATTTCTATACATTGAACGGTTCGAATTATCGAAACGAGACCCGTGGAGGGTCCCCACAAGCCCAATAATATTCTCTAGTCCAATCACAAACTAGACGGAATCACAACCCATATATAATATATATAGTTTTAATTTTCGGGTTAGTTCAAAAATTGTCTAACCAAACTAATCTAAACCTAAAGAGATTGGATTGGTTCGAACTTTCAATTTATACATAGGGCCACTCATTTATAAAAATATTTCACGAAAATAACTATTTGGTTTTAAATTTTTAAAAATAGTTTAGTTTTTAGTAATTTTTTAAATATTTTATTCTTGTTTTTTTAACTTTTTAGATTTATTTAATTTACATATACTTAAAATTTATAATTTTTTCTTTTAAAATCACTAGATATAAAAATTAATTTTTTTATATACATTAATTTTTATATAAATTTTTTCATAAATATTTTACGTGTCAATCATGATTGTAAAAGTTTGGCACAGAAGGGAGGGAGGGAGGGAGGGAGAGAGAGAGAGAGAGAGAGAGAGAGAGAGAGAGCGAGCCCCACATTGCTGTTTAGCTTCACTTTGAATTATTATTAGGAAAATGCCTCATACACCCATTGGGGGTCGACCCCCAGTGAGGTGGCACTCAATAATTGGACCAAAAAAAAATTGTTTTTTTTTTTTTTTTTTGGGTTTCGGCCAGTGGGGGCGCGACACCTCACTGGGGGTGCGACCCCCACTGGGGGTATGCAGCAGTGTTGTTATTATTATTTTTCTTAGAGGGAAAGCTGTAAAAACTGTGTCTGGGTCAAGAAACATATATATGAGAAAAGTGACTGAAATTTCACTGTGTTATGAGATTTATTCGTATAACGAATTTAATGATTTTGAGTAATATAAGTGTGTATAGTATAATTTTTTTTCCTCAATTGATAAGGATTAATTATAAATATTAGAATAATTATATGAAATAGGATCACTATAATTCAACAAGGCTGTGTGGGTGATTTTCCGACCACACTGCCCGCTTAGTAACCAGCTGGAGAGCACTGACAGAATAGATGGCACCTGACTGACCTGCAACAGAAATATAAGAATCCCGCGGTGGTTTGGACCACCCGGGGGCACTCCGACGATCAAGCCAGTATATCTCTCAAGGATAAATCAAGTACTAAACTCACAAGCTTGAGTATCAAAAACATACCTTAGACCCATGGGGGTGCCTCTCTTTTATAGCCAATACAATCCTAGTCCCAATAGGAGCCTGGCCCTAATGGACTTATGATTACTGCTAATCTGGGACTCCAGTGGGATTAGGATAAACTCTCTAAGAGTCTTATCTTTACGCAAACTGAAATCTTTTCCCAATCTAGGACTCTTGTTGTCACGACCCCAAACCGCCCCTAGTAGTTTGGTGCCGTGATGGCCAGTAATCCGTGATTACCGAAGGCCAACTTCCAAAATTCACACACAATCAGAGTATAGATATAAGGGGCTCACAAGTGCGGAAGCAATAATCTAAAATACAAGTGGTCCATAAGAGCAGTGTATAAGTCAAATGAAATGGCATACATCTTTACATAGCTTTACAACTTGAATACAAATAGAAATGAAGTACAAAAATACACATTATATCTTGGAAAAAGGCTTCTCGAGCCGACATGTTCAAAATACATAAGCTTCAAAAATTGCCGACATAAACAAAAACACTTGAGCCACAAATCATGAAACATAATCTTCTAGTTTGCCGACATCCTCACTGCTGGCATAAACATACATGCAAAACACACATCTCGGCGTAGCCGACTTCTTGGTTGTTACCTACATATATACATAGAGAGGGTGAGCTTGGATACTCAGTGAATGGTATAAGTAATAAAGGGGTTAAATGAATGATTCCCGAGGTCTTTCAAAACAATACATAATATATCTTTGTCAAAACCATACTTATCATAACTTGTACAAAACATGAGATAAATCTTGTTCATCAAACTTGATCTTACAAAACTTACATACTTAACATGCGTCAAATCTTAAAACATGGGGTGACGACATTCCGGACAAAACAAACAAAGGTGCCACAAAAGCTTAGAGTCCCCTGGCACGTACAGACTTCACATGTGTGCTACTAATGCTTATAGTCCCTTAGCACGTGCGGACTCCACATGTGTGCTACTAATGCTTATAGTCCCTTAGCACGTGCGGACTCCACATGTGTGCTACTAATGCTTATAGTCCCTTAGCACGTACGAACTTCACTTGTGTGCTACTAATGCTTATAGTCCCCTAGCACGTACGGACTTGTGCCACAAGTGCTTATAGTCCCCTGGCACGTACGGACTTTCAAAGATTGACATCAAAACAAAGCTTACTTGATACATTGCCATCCAAAATAGAGTTTATACTTGGTATATAAAATAGGGATGTCATT
Organism: Camellia sinensis; assembly: GCF_055761805.1. Classification (NCBI taxonomy): domain Eukaryota; kingdom Viridiplantae; phylum Streptophyta; class Magnoliopsida; order Ericales; family Theaceae; genus Camellia; species Camellia sinensis. Next base: position 147,499,848 of record NC_138970.1, read on the forward strand.
CATGCTTAACAAATACTTTTATCAAAACAAGGCAAAGCTTTATCAAAACGTTATAACATAACTTTATTAAAAATACCACTCACATAGTTCTTGGGACGTCGGGATCAAGGCAAAGGTCCAAGTCCTACAAATACATGGCAAAGTCTATTGAATGTACTCTTAAAAACAAGCTTTACATGAATGCAAATGATCAAGGGAAAACATGCTGGAAAACATCTAGGGAAAACATGCTGGAAAACATCTAGGGAAAACATGCTGGGTAACATCTAGGGAAAACATGCTGGAAAACATCTAGGGAAAACATGCTGGGTACCAACCAGGTCTTGGAATGGATGCACAGAAATGATCTAGGCAAAAATGACCTAGCTGAGTGAACTCAGGAGGTCTTGGCCGAGGTCCCACACCTCTTGGCCGAGGTGTGGTTACCTAGGCTTCAGTATGTAGCTGCCTGCCGAGGTGTTACAAAGTGCCGGCAAGGGTGTACCATGGTCGGCCTAGGTGTGCAGTGGTTAGCCTAGGTGTGCATGCAAGATAAACTAACGTGCAAGTGATCATGCAAGGTAGGCCAAGGTGAGATACGATGCTTGGCCTAAGTGTGTGATCTAGGCAAGAGTGGTCTCGGTGATCACACCTAGGGAAATGAAGCCTGTAAATCTGGGTTTCAACCTTGAAGAACATGGGCATGAAGAACATGAAGAACATGAATGCTAAAATCATAACTTGTTATTATAAAATCTGAGGTTTCATGCTATGAGTTCAAAAACATGGACCTTGGTACCCATACTTGAAGATCATATGAAAACAAACACGAAAACATGGATCTTGATATAAACTTTCGGATCAAAACATGGCTTTTCCTCAAGAACACATGAATATCACTTTCTCTTTCTAAAACCGAACTTCAAAGCAATGCATGGTTCATGAAACATGCTAGATCATGTAATGCGATTAGATCAACATAAAGAATAACAAGAGTAGATCATGAATCTAACCTTAAAACACGGATCTTACGGTTCGATCTCTAGGGATCAAGCTTGGAAATCTACCTCTCTCTAGAATTCTCCTTCCTCTTCTTAGAGCTTCTCTCTCTTCTAAGACAAGGATATAGCAAATGATATGCCTTTCTCTCTCTCTGCCGGCTGATTTAACCCTCTGCAGGGATACGTGGCACTACCGGATTGGTTCTCCTTAAAAGGTGATAGAAAGACAAGACAAGTGTATGACAAAGTGTGTACAACAAGCTAGATGACATGGGCACTCCGGCAGGTAATGATCTCGGCTAAGGACATAGGCTTCGGCAAGTAAGGTCTCAATGATCTCGGCTAGGAAGGATGACACTTGGCCAAGCTGTGCTACACCTCGGCCTAGATGTGCCACACCTCAGTCTAGGTTATTCCAGTCCCGGAACAAGATCACTAGGTGCAAGGATCAAGGATCTAGGGCGCCTAGATGATAACATCTCGGCCTAGATGATGCACATCTTGGCCTAGGTGATGCACACCTTGGCCTAGATGATGACATCTCGGCCAATATGCCTAGGTGATGGTGGAGGTCAACCAAAGTGGTTCCAAGATGGTCCTAGGGGTAAGAGGTTCAAAGGTGTGACCTAGAATTGACATGACCTAGGCTTGGCATGACCTAGGCTTAACATGACCTAGGCTTGACATGACCTAGGCTTAACATGACCTAGGCTTAACACAGCAAGGAAGGAACAAAGCATGCATACAACACTTAGGGAAAACATGATAGCATCAAGACAAGACAAGAACCTTTACCTAGGCAAAACAAGTCTAAGTCTACAAATGCAAGCTTAACAAGACAAAATCATGAAAATGCACATGAACATGACTAAGACATGAATGTGGGTTATTACACTTGTCCATATACAAGTTGAGTTCCCTCTTCATTCTAGGACTCTTGTCCCTTATCTGCTTATCTCAGATTCCGATATCTTCAGAGGCAATCTCGGCCTAGCCGAGATGACCTCGGCACAATGACCAAGACACGTGGCACCTCGGCTGACACGTCGGCGTCACCTTGCCACGTGTTGGTACTCAGAAAATATATCCCCACAACTGCCCCCTAGGTTCTATTACCTCGGCATTCTGAGGTGATGGAACCTACACTGTTCGTTCATCTGTGCCCCTCTGTCCGAAATCAAACTTGCCGATCTCAAAGTTCCCTGGACTTTATTGTCCACTGGTGTCAAGAATCAAGTTTCATGCTTTCCAAGCTGCTTGAAATCGCACCTCCTAGCCGAGGTTCTGGTTCCATTAATTCGTAAACTCCAAGAGCTTTGCAACTGCTCTACTCACACTCTCTGATGAGTTCCCGATTTCCAGTCATCTATTTGACTCCGACGATTTTTCATATCGGCGTTCATTTCACTTGGTAGCTTCATAAACTCTTTACTTTTTTATTAAGCTCAATCTTTTATAACTCTTCTGTTTTACTTTGAATCTGTTTATTTGCCATCTGTGGCCTTCCGTTCTCGTCTGTCTTCAAGTTTTTGATTTCTTATTGTTAAAATGCCTAGAACTGTTCTTTGTCATATCCGCTTTCTGTTGCTAGCATCATGTCTGGTTCATTACTTTCTTGTTCTTCACATACTTACTTAGTGCCTGTGTACTTGGCTTTATTCTTTGAACTTTGTCATCTTCTTGACTTCTGTTTTTTCTCTTCTTGTTTTTCTTGTTGTATTTCCAGATTCTTGCCTTCGTTTCTGCTTTCTGCATAGTCTTAGAACCACGTCCCTTCTTGAAATTGTTGCCGAGATAGTGGTAGAGAAGCTCTTCCAGCTGACTGCAAATGCTGAACCACCGTCAACCGTTTGAAGTAGATTAGTCCGACGTTCTTTCCTTAGTCCCTAGTTCTTAGGGTTTTCATCTTTGTACTTTTGTTTTCTTTGCATATGTCACCTTTTTTGCTTCTGAAAAATGTCTGTTGTTGGCCGATGTTAACAGCCCTTGCTTCTTGATTATCATTTCTTTTTCCACTGTATTTGATAGCCATGTCGGGTAATTGACTTCTCGAATGGCCCTGGTCTCTAGAAGTCTGTCTACTTCTTCCTCTATTGCTTCGATATGCATCAACGTCGGTCCTTTTGCTCGTTGGATTTATAGGTTTGGTCGATCTGTCGACGTTCAGTTGGTGGCAAGTGACCTCGGGGTCAATGCCAGGCATTTCGTAAGGTGTCCAATGTTTGCTCTAAAAAAAGCTTGCAATTCTCTTTCTTCTTCTTCGGCTAAGCCTGAGCCGAGAAGAAAGAAGCGTTCTTCATCCCCCTCCTGGACGAGGATTTTCAGTGCCTCTTTACTCTTCTCGGCTGGCTCCTTGTCGACATCATCTAGTACCTCTATGTTGTCATTTTCAATCTCTGCCTTCTCTGGTTCTCGAATGCTGCAGGTGGATTTCATTGCTGCCATGGAGCAATTCTCCGCCTGCAGTTGATCCCCTCTGACTTCTTCAATCCCATGTTCTGTTGGGAGCCGCAGTAGTTGATGCAATGTTGAGGGAACTGCCCCCATTGCATGCAACCATGGCCTTCCCGAGATGATGTTGTAAGGTGAAGACGTGTCAATCATGACGAATTCTATTTTGATCTTCTTCTAACTGCTTTTGCATGATTCTATACTTAGAATTTGCATGTCTTTCATACTTTGCCTCCTTTGTGCGATCTTCTCGGGGTTATATACCTCGGGTATAATAGCTACAAAACTTTAACTTCGGCAAGATACTGACCTGCAAACTTTTCATAAATTCTAACAAGTGTGAAACATATACTACTCAATGTTAACTTTGCAAATTTTTTCTCAAGTTTCAACAAGTGTTTAAACGGTGATCTCGGTCTAGCCGACTTGTAAATTGCTACAAATTTCAACAAGGATTAACATAACAAGTGTTAAAACAATAATCTATTTGTAAATTGCTACGAATTTCAACAAGTGTTTAAACAACATACTTAGCTTTTTCCTCAACCTGTAAATTGCTGCAAATTTCAACAGATGATCATATGTTGGCTTAACGTTATCTTGTAAATTGCTGCAAATTTCAACAAGTGTTAAGCATCTTCTTTGGTTTAACCAACCTGTAGATTGCTACAAGTGTTTAGCAATAACCTCAACTTTGCTTCAACTCGTAAATTGCTACGAATTTAAACAAGCGAAGGGAAACAGTAATCTTGGCTTAACTTCAACTTGTAAATTGCTACAAATTTCAACAAGTGAAGGTAAGGAACCATCTCAGCTTAACTTCAACTTGTAAATTGCTACAAATTTCAACAAGTGAAGGTAAGGAACCATCTCAGCTTAACTTCAACTTGTAAATTGCTACAAATTTCAACAAGTGAAGATAAGGAACCATCTCAGCTTAATTTCAATCTAAGCATCATCTCGGCTTAACTTCGGTTAAGCATCATCTCGGCTTAACTTCGGTTAAGCATCGTCTCGGTTTAACTTCGGTTAAACATTATCTGGGCTTAACTTCGGTTAAGCATCATCTCGGCTTAACTTCGGTTAAGTATCATCTTGGCTTAACTTCGGTTAAACATTATCTGGGCTTAACTTCGGTTAAGCATTATTTCGGCTTAACTTCGGTTAAGTATCATCTCGGCTTAACTTCGGTTAAGCATCGTCTCGGTTTAACTTCGGTTAAACATCATCTGGGCTTAACTTCGGTTAAGCATTATATTGGTTTAACCAACTTGTAAATTGCTACAAATTTCAACAAGTGATAAACGCATTCTTCTTCTTTCTGCCCCCCCAGTGTGAACTTAAAATCCACTTGGGTTCTCATCATACATGTAGCTTTGACCTTGTCGCCGAGGTTTAATTCAAGTCGAGGTTGTCGGCCTTGGTTTCTCTATTGATCTTACTTGGCTCCAACCTGAGTTTGATTTTCGGCCTCGCATCAGCGAGCCGTTTCTCTTTTCTTGTTCCGATGCCTTGGTTCCCGGCATGTCCTCTTCGGCCCTAGCATACTTCTCAATTCTGGCCAACTTTAGTCTGATCTTGTGTGTTTCCTTTTTATCTTCTAGGATCTGAGATCTGCTCATTGTGCTCTTCTCTCCTCGGACTCAGGTGCCGAGATCTTATCTTCTGGAATCTTGGATCTGCTCACTCAGGTTGAGCTCTTCTTTTCTCGGACCTACTCATCTAGGCCGAGATCATGTCTTCTGGGATCCGGGATTTGCTCACTCAGGTTGAGCTCTTCTATACTTGAATGTTATCTCCTTAGGAGCGCTCATGCCTCCTGTCTTTGCATCCCTTCTGGAAGGGTCTTTGTTCCTCCGCAGGTATCTATCCTTCCATACCTGGAGGTCATCTTCGTTGTAGTATCCGCTTCGATCTGTTGTCTTTGGTGCGTCACCTTCCTGGCCGGCATCTTTCACTCCGTGACTCTGGTCACGAGTTTCTGTGTTGCAATCGTCCCCTTCAATGTCGAGATCGATAGGTCTCCTACTCCCAGTAGGAGCATTTGTCTCTAATCTGATCCTTCTGTCCGTCATTAGCCATCTATTCTTCTTTCTTTCCCACAGACGGCGCCAAATTGTGTGGGTGATTTTCCGACCACACTGCCCGCTTAGTAACTAGCTGGAGAGCACTGGCAGAATAGATGGCACCTGACTGACCTGCAACAGAAATATAAGAATCCCGCGGTGGTTTCGACCACCCGGGGGCACTCCGACGATCAAGTCAGTATATCTCTTAAAGATAAATCAAGTACTAAACTCACAAGCTTGAGTATCAAAAGCATACCTTAGACCCATGGGGGTGCCTCTCTTTTATAGCCAATACAATCCTAGTCCCAATAGGAGCCTGGCCCTAATGGACTTAGGATTACTGCTAATCTGGGACTCCAGTGGGATTAGGATAAACTCTCTAAGAGTCTTATCTTTACCCAAACTGAAGTCTTCTCCCAATTTAGGACTCTTGTCCATATACAAGTTAGTTCCCTCTTCATTTTAGGACTCTTGTCCCTTATCCGTTTATCTCGGATTCCGATATCTTCGGAGGCATTCTCGGCCTAGCCGAGATGACCTCGGCACAACGACCAAGACACGTGGCACCTCGGCTGACACGTCGGCGTCACCTTGCCACCTGTTGGTACTCATAAAATATATCCCCACAAAGGCATATCAATTCTTCTAAGTTTGTTTAGAAAGAAAGTGATAATAATTATTCTCTTGTACAATTCATGGTAGTATGATAACTAAGTTTAGTATTGAGAAATATAAACAAATTTAAATTTATTTATAAAAATAGTTATTTATAATTAAAATTTCTCTCTTTCTTACAAAATTTTCATCCTACTCATTTTTCTTGGGACAATTACAAAAAATAACCTAAGGTTTGATTCTTATAACAAAATAAATCATGAATTTTCAATTTTATAAATTTAAACTTTAATCTTTTAATTTATTTTCAATCTAAATTATTTGCCTATTTTCATGAACTAAAACCGATGAAAAATAATATTTTAGTCATTAAAATATAAGTATACATAAAATATCCATCTTTATTGAATTTAATGACTAAAATATTATTTTTTTTATCGATTTTATTTAACGAAAATATGCAAATAGTTTAAATTGAAAACAAATCAAAAGTTTAGAATTTAAATTGACGAAATTAAAAACTGACGGTTTATTTTGTTATAAGAGTCAAATCTTGATTTTTTTATTTATTTATACTTACTCCTATTTTTCTGAAAATATTAGTGAAATATCCCTCTCTAACTTTGTGTAGTAAGAGATATTTAAGATATATTTTTTTATTAACTAATATCCCTCAACATTTTCACATAGAATTTGACTCAGAGAAATTTCGGCTCCTAACTCAAGAAATTTCAATTTTTACAGAGATTTCTCTGTGAAAATTGAAATTTCTCTAAGTTAAGGTAAAATTTCTTTAAGTCGGGCAAAATTTCTCTGAATTAAATTTTTCTGTAAAAATGTTAAGGGACTTTAATTACTATAAAAATATTGTATACCATTTATTTTATAAAATCTTAATATTAGGGACTTAAAAAAAAATTCTTATTTTTTTTCTTCTTTTGCTTCACTCTTTATTATTTTTTTATCATTTATTTATTTTATAATCAAATATAATGTTATTGCATTTTTTTTTTTTTTTTTTTTGCATCGTTAAATTTGAGGTGCAAAAATAAAAGGAAAACTACCAAAATATGTGTGGTGTGTTAACGCCACTTTGCCCGGTTAGGCTAGAGGCTGTTTGAGCTAATAAAAACAAAATAAATTAAAATAATTAATAAAATAAAATAATACATTTAATTTATAACTATTTTAATTACTATTAAAATAATTAATTATCATTTTAAATACAATTTTTTTAAATTAAACTAAAATAATCACAAAAAATTAAATAACCAACTAAAATAACTCCAAGTACCTTTTATTTCGTTAAAAAAGAGCAAAGGACCAACAAACTGCGAACGGCGAATAAAACGACGCTGTATGGATGAATCTTCTATTCATCTATATCAAAACCTTAGACTTATATCAGATAAGATTCTTATCACCCGACTAGGACGTAATATATAATAAATCACTTGACTAATATATCAAAACCTTATACTTATATCAGATAAGATTTTTATCACTTGACTATAATAAATTTTTTATTTTATTTTTATTTATTAGGATAGCACAGGCATCGCGTGTGCGTGCGGCAACCGCTAGTTTAATTACAAAGGAAGAAGAGATGATGGAGTCATCAGCTATCGTCGACAGAAAAATGACGGACGGTTGTATCCGAGCTCTGGTAGAAGCCATCCACTCAACCCCTACCCACTCTGTCCTCTATATCTCCGGCGGAGCTTCTCAGGTCTCTCTCTCTCTCTCTCTCTCTCTCTCTCTCTCTACATATACATATACTTGTATCTATACATGCCTGATCATGATCACAATCGAATGATTTCAAATCAGGCTCTGGCTTGGCTGATGTCAGTTCCTGGAGCTTCAAACACAGTTCTTGAATCTGTAATTCCTTATTCCAGAATGTCCATGATCCAATTGCTCGGCAAGGTGGCCATTTTATCTACCAATTTCGTTTCAATTTCATCATCAGTTTGAAAAATCTCAATTCCAATAAGTTTGATTTGATTCTTTACTTGATTTTTGCAGGTCCCAACTCAATTCGCCAGTCGTCAAACTGCAGAGGAAATGGCTTTGTTGGCTTACAATCGCGCTCTCAAGCTCTCTAAACCAGGTTTATCTGCTAGTATTTTGATTATATTGTAAATTTATGCTGATGGTTTATCTGCAAGATCGTTAAATTTAGTTTTAAACATTTTCTAGGGTTAATTCACCTGCCTTATAGTGACATTGTTATGTTTGGGACCATCATATGTGGTTACAAATGGAAATTGGTTTTGGAATTACTAGATATCAGTTTGTTTAGGACCATAACTTGTAATTCACAAGGCTGTTTTGTGTAAATAATGATTCCATATATTGTGTTGAAATACTGATAAATTTATTTTGGTTGTATGGGCCAGAAATAGGAAAATAGGTAGGAATTATGTCTTGATTGGAAGCCATATACTTTGATTGATTTACATGACATCAGTGTTGGCCTTGAGTTTTTTAGGGCCCTAGGGGAACTTTTCATCACAATAAGAAAAAGGTTTGTAGGAAAAAAGGTGAAGTATCTACAAATATATATATATATATATATATATTAATTTGCTAATAGCCACATGCTTGCATTTATAATCACTAAAATTTATTTACATCGATCAAGACATGAAGAAATCATCATAAGAACTCAAAGAGATAAAAAATTGGTCTTGTTGCTTTATTATTTAGCCAAATTTAGTTAACAACAAGAAAAAGTATCCAACAAAATCTAAAGTTATAATACTAAATAAAAATTGATTCGCCTACGAGAAAGTAATAGTTAAATGTTACTTTTCTTGCATTTTTGTTTGCAAACTTGCTAATTAAGCTTGCATAATCAATAAGGACCCTATAGTTTGGATTTTGAACTTAGATTAGTAATATCATCCCCCCCTTAAATTTTTTTTCTAAATTTGGGGGGCCCCAGGCGGTGCCCTTGCCTTAGGGCCAACCTTGCATGTTATGGATCATTCACTGTCGGTGATGCTATCTCCAAAGGATGACAAATATATTAAACAACTTAAATGTCAATGCACAAGTCGAGGCCCTAGAGATCACCCTTAGATGGTTACTACATAGTTGGGCCATTCAACCATGTAGGGGTAAGTCACGGATTCACACACAGATAGGGATTCGAACCCACATTCCTGACACTGGTTACGGTTCGCCCACGCCTGGGAGGTTCGTCCTACCAACCATATGTGCTGTCGCCCTGGTGGTTGGCCCCAGGAAGAGGTTAACCCCTCTGTGGTTAGGCCTTTTAGTTCAACATGACATTTGTCATTTGCTGAGCTATAATATTAGATATCAGTACAATTAATTTTCATATATTACCATAAAATCACTTCTTCATATTGAGTAATGTTTTCAACAGTTGGATTTTATTAAACTTTTGGAACTTTTTTTTTATTTCGAGTAATTGAAGTTTTGGATTTTAGTGCTTTGTTCAAAAGTGTGAAGTTGTGCTAAGTCCACTGGACTTAATAGCTAACTAGCCCCGAGTTATTATTATCTTGTTGATTAGGCCTTAGGTAAAGAGGTCATCCAAATGTAAGGACCATGTTGCTACTGTAATGCATTGGACTTAATAATCTACTAGGGAGAAAAATAACAGTTAGAAAACAGATCTCCAAAGCACCAATAAAGCATGGAGATTACCTCTATTATCGTTTTGGAAAGCCATTGAAATGAACACAGAACTACATTTTTCAAATATAGGTGCATAATAAATGGTAAAAAATCATGACATCAAAAAACTAACTTCTAATGATGAAAGAAAAGTATATGAACTGCAATTTGGCATGTAAAAGTAATCCTAACTATGGAGTATTAAAAAGTCTACAGAGCATCCTAAACTCTAATCTTGAGTAAAGGAAGCTAAAATACCGTATATGGGTGTACTGGTGCCTTCCTCGAGTAGTTTCCAGCCTCAGATTATCATCTTGTGCTAGTTACTCCATCTTCAGTCAACTGCTCATGTCTCCTTCTTGTAACACGATTTGTACTTGACTCGACCAGCAATTGCTTCCTGTCTTTGAAGGGCTCTACTTTCCTCCTTTGGCTCCTTGGACCTTCTCTTTTTTTCATTGGATCAAGTCCAACTAATTAGCCAATTAACGACTTGAAGAGAAGTAATACTTCTCAAGTGACCACACCATCTGACATCCTTTTCTAAGCCTTCATTGCCGTGTGGTGTCATCCTAGTAAAGCCACATTGCTCAATCCTAGGGATCCATTCATTGTGTGAATTTGGTTGGGAAGCCTTCAAAGCCCTATGATGTAATCTCGACTTTTATTTTTTAGTTACCACACGCAGATATTCAACTGTCTAAATACCTCAGCTGAAGACATTTAGTAGGTAACATTCATATACTTGTGATGCTATTCACTATTGTTTATTAATATTGCCTTTTTCTATGTGTTCAATAGGTTCCCCAGTTCTAGGTGTTGGTTTTACTGGTTCTTTGGCTACCACACACCCAAAACTTGGGGACCACAGGTATTGCTAATCATTATATCTATTTTAGTCTATAAATAATTATATAGAATTACTTATACTTAATTAGTTGTTGAATGAATCATTTCATTTTCGTCCCCTTCACTAACATTGTTCACATGACATATTATCTCATTTATTTTCATGCGCATATTTCATTATTTAGTGAAGGATACGAAAATGAAAACCATTTTCATTATTTCTCCAAACAGTCCTATTTTTACTAGAAGTGTAAGCATTCTGGCCTGACGTAGAGAGAAAACACATTCTAGCTGATAATTTTGAAGAGGATATAGCCTATAGAAAGCTGAATGGTGAAGAAGGATTTTTGAGTGGAGACTCGGTGTTTGGAATTAGGATTATGGGTTTCTTGAGTTGACCTGAGTTTTAGGAAAATCATATAAATGGATCATACAAGTATTTTTCTTTCTTTACCATGGATGATTTGGATCTAAGCTAATTATACTGCTATGGTGCAAAACAACTGAAGACTGGATTGATTCAGTGTTCCCTAGTTCCATATGAAAAAGAAGATTTGAATTAGTTGAAAAGAAAGCAAAACACATTTTAGATGTATTAAGTATTGTGCACATGCAGTAATCAACATGGCTTTATTAGTTGAAACAATTCCATTTGTTTGAGATGGTGGGGTGAACTTCTTGCCTACGTAATATACTGCAGGGGCAGGGTTTTATTTCACAATGGGCCTACTTGTCCTCCTATGTACATCATTGATGAGTTTAAAAGAAAATTGTTTTTATTTTTTTATATTTCTTCAGCACATCAGTATCCTAGATTTATATGTATTCTACCTCCCATTTGGGTCCTTTGCTTAAATGTAAAACAAAATAGTTTGATATCAAAGTGCATTTTCAATGTTTTATCCTTTCCTAGTTTTGGGCTAGTGTTGGATTATGACATGGGTACTGTTGTCCTTAGAATGCATATTATGCTTTACTTTAGTAGGTGAGAATTGGTTTTTCAACTTGCATTGTATTGTAGAATTACTTTTCATTGTCCAAAGTTACTTTTTTGCTTTTGCTTTTTTAATTTTGAATAATTTGTGCTTTTCTTAGAAGCATGGACATGTGACACAATATAGATATGTGGACACACAAATTTTAAAAAAAATGCAGGACATGACAGGTTCAAAACATATAATTTTATATATTAATTATGTGCCATATTTTTTAATATAACATATTCTATGTCAAATACTTATTCTCATCAATTTCATCAATCTTAAGTACGCTATTCAGGTAAAAAAAACTTAATAAAATAAAAAATTTAAAAATAGGTCTCTGCTTGTCCCTAGTGTATCCGCAGCCCTTCCCAACATGTCCTCAACATATCCAATTCCTCCAGCATGTCTACTTGTGTTGGACACTGGTATATGACCTCCGGAGAGGTGTCTGTGCGTCATAGGTGCTTTTAGACTCACTCCTGAAAGTTTTGATTTTCAATATTTTTTGTTTTTAGACTCAGTTTCTTGTTTCATGTATAGGTTTCACGTGTCAACAAGAACATCAGACCACCTTTGGGTATCTACAGTTACTTTGACAAAGGTATGAATGTGATTTTACTTGTTTTTTGTGGATTTAAGCTTTGGATTGTCAGCATGGAAGTATTTTGATATGTTTTGTAATGAATTGATTCAGGGTTTGCGAAATCGAGAGCAAGAAGATAGGGTTTCTAGTCATGTATTACTTAAGGTGCGCAATAAACATTACAGATCATATCCTGTTGATTTCATACTTGGAGAATGAATCGTCATGATGCTTGTCATTTACATTTAAAATTTTTGTTGAAGATAAATTTGTCCATGTTACAGTTATGGAAGATTATGCTTTTTCTTTTTGGATTGGGAAGATCATACTCTTAGACGCCTAAGAAACATGTCTGTTCTACTCTATGAAAACTTGTATATATCATGCTTCTAGATATCTGCTGGAAAGGCTTACTGCTGACAATAATGGCTCATATACAATACAATGTTTAGAAAAAGATACTTTGCCAGTATATAATTAGGGGCCATGGAGAGTTCATAATGCATGAATTATTAATGTTCTCCGATGTGCAACATGGATAGAAGAGTGAAACATGGGTCCAATACTAATGTTTGAACAAAGAAAAGGAAATGTATTTGTATTTCAGTGGAAGTTTCCTTGTATACACCCGGATCATTTAAAATGGATGAAGTATTAATCTTGATTGTTCTATTCTACATGGACTTTTCATCATACCCAGAGCATGGAAGCAATTCGATTTGATGCTTTATTGTTCCATGATTTCCCCTCTATAGGACATGATCACCCAGGGATTGCAGCACAGGACGCCAGTCACCCTTGGGCATGCTTTAACCAGCAATCATAGTTCAGAAAAAAATCTGGTGTATATTCTGCTATGAGCTTTGTAGAAATAAGAAACAAAAATTTGATGTTTCAACTTGAAAGGACCCAAACAAGAAAGAACTTCATTCTATTTTGTAGGGCCTTGTAGTCCCAGATATAGATATTCATGTAGTACACATGAGTTTCTATTCATTGTGAACCTAAAGCTTAAAATAACTACAGTAGGCACTGGTGATTTGTCTATACAGCAAGAAAAGCAAACTTAGAAGTTCATTCAAATGTTGTTTTAATTTTCTCATATTGTAACCGGTTCTAATTGTTACAGTACCAGTTGATGTCTATTTCCTAGTTTCAATGTCTTTTAAAAATGTTTCTTGGATTCTTACTTGGGAAAAGTTATCCACCCTTTCTCTTTTGGTTAGATATTTACCTATATTTGGTTTATGTTTGTCACTAACCCTCATATTACCGCTACAAGTGTATATGCAAGTTGGATGAATCAAATTATAGTACCACTTCAATAATAGGTTGTTTGCTTTACCCAAATTCGGTATTGAGAACATTTTGTTAGAATAATATATGATTATGTGGGTTATGATTTTGTAATTATTGTATGCGTTAGGGCTCCCTTGTAATCATTGATCTTCATTAATATAAATAGGGGATGATATCCTAATCATTCCCTAATCTTGGTATTCTCTAAATTGATCATAGTATCAGAGCCACAAACCTAACCCTACCCACCACACAGCCACCCAACATCTCTCCATCCCTCAACCACCACCACATTACCCATCTAGTTTTGACAGTGTTCCCTTGTTTTCCCAGTCCTGTCGGCTACTAGCAAAGGGTCTCTCAGTCGCGTAGCTCACTGCTGCGTTGTTGTTTGCTCCTGTCACCTACCAGAGGCAGCCCTAGTCTCGGTGGTCTCCTCCGACAGGCCTCCTGGCCTCATCGCTTGTCCCTGTTGGCTGCCCTAGCCTTGTCGAGCCATTCTACAGCCCTAGCCGACAGACCTAGTCGACGACCTAGTCCACAGTCGCACCAATCCATCTTCTTCCTTCTTTTGTCGTTTTGCTGATGTCGTTTTGAAGTCTGCTCTTGGTGTGTAGTTCTTCCTTCCTTTGTCGTTTTGCTGCTGGTGTGTAGTTCTTCCTTCCTTTGTCGTTTTGCTGATGTAGTAGTGCCAGGTTATCAAACAAACAAACACCAAAAACAAAAAAAAAAAAAACCTATGAGCTCTTAAACCTTTATCATTGTGTTTTTCCTTCCCCCACTATCTTCCGGGTTTGTGATTAGTACTAGTTTTGTTGAGGGTTCAGTCGTATAGTTTCCATGGAAGTTTTCCCCAGTATGTCCACTATTCTTAGACACCTAGGAGTGAGAGTTCCATTCTACCTATTACTATGACTGATAACCCCAGCCTTAGTCTTAAAATCACCACTTCTCCATTTAATGGTCAAAACTATCTAGCGTGGTCGCAGAGTTTGACAATTTTTTTGAAGAGCAGAAAGAAGATGGGGTATGTTGATGGCAGGATATAGGCACCCAGTGTCACTGACCCAGGTTATGACCAATGGGAGATTACTAACTCTTTGATTATGGATTAGCTTATTCATTCGAGGGTACCAGACATTGGTGAGGGCTACTTGTCTATGGAGACTGCCCAGGATATTTGAGATGTTATGGCTGCTACCTATTCCCGCAAAGGGAATTTCTCCCAGGCATTTGAGTTACACCGCTCTATTGAGAGCTGTGTTCAGGGGGAGCAGACGGTTCTTCAGTACTTCACCTTTCTCACCAACGGCTAGAAACGCCTTGATCACCTGCAGGACTATAAACCTGTTTGCACTGATGATTCAGTTGGGTACAAGAAATTCATTGCACAGGAAAGCGTTTTCAAGTTTCTGGCATGGCTTAATGTGAAGTATGATCCGGTTCGGAGTCGGGTTCTGAGTATGGACACTCTTCCTTCACTTCAGGAGGCATTTGCCTATGTACAGAATGAGGAGAGTCGCCGGTTTGTTATGAAGTCTTCCGTCTCTACTGACCGCTCCGTATTACTGTCTACTCCTAGAGATGGCCTTAGCCTGACTCGCATTCCTCCGTCTGCGGTCAAGGACTTTGTATTCTGTAATTACTGTAAAAATCGCGGCATACTCGTAAGACATGTTGGAAGCTTTATGGGACTCTATTCGGTGGTCGAGGTGATCAGTCTGGTGTTAGAAGAGGTCGGTCAGGCCAGTCTAGAGGACGGGATTCTCATCCACTGGCTCATCAGTCTAGTACCGTCGATACACTTGATTCTACTTCCGCTTCCGTTGGCCAGCCTTCTGATGGTCTCTCTAGCATGACTACTCCTGAGCTTGAGGATGTTCTGCGTCACTTGCTGGACCGTCGGTCTTCTACTGCTCTCAGTACATCTTCCTCGTCGTTTGCCGCTCAGGTAACTTAGCCTCTTCTCCTTGTGTTTTCTTGTCTCATACGTCTTTACCCTGGATTATTGATTCTGGGGTCTCAGATCATATGTCTAGGTCCTCTGACCTCTTCTCTGCCTATAAGCCCTTTTTAGGTTAAGACAAAGTTAGGATTGCAGATGGTACTGTTTCTTTTATTTCTGGGAAAGGTTTAGTCCATGTCACTCCTACAATCCCTTTATCCTCTGTTCTCCTTGTTTTCAATTTTTCTGTTAATCTGTTATCCTTGAGTCGTATTACACAGGATTTGAATTGTAGTGTGACGTTTTTTTTCCTGATCATTGTCTTTTTCAGGACCTTGTCACGAGGAGGACGATTGGCAGTGGTAGCGCAGAAAATAGTCTCTACTTCCTGGATCAAAAGGACAAGCTTGCTTATTCTTCTACCATGAGTCCTACTACCCAAGATGATTTATGGCTGTGGCATTGGCGTCTTGAGTATCCTTTTTTTTTATTTACTTAAACATTTATTTCTATCTTGTTTTGCCAACAATAATGTGTCTGAGTTTCTTTATGAGTCTTGTCAACTTGGAAAGCAACATAGAGCTTCTTTTGCTCTCAGTTTTAATAAAAGTTTAGTTCCTTTTTCGTTAATACATTCTGATGTCTGGGGTCCATCTCGTGTTATGTCTGTGAAAGGTCATCGATGGTTTGTTACATTTATTGATGATTTTTCTCATACTACTTGAGTATATCTCATGAAAGACAAGAGTGAGGTTTTCTCTGTGTTCCGCAATTTTCATAAGATGATTTGTACTCAGTTTGGGGCCACTGTCAAAATCTTTCGTTCTGATAATGGGGGGGGGGGGAAACATAGATTCTGGGTTAGGGCAATATTTTTCTACTCATGGCATTATCCATCAGACCTCTTGCACTAATACCCCTCAACAAAATGGGATGGCGGAATGCAAGAATCGCCATTTTCTTGACATGGCTCAGTGCATATGTTTGTCTATGAGCATGCCTCGGTCCTACTAGGGCGACGTTCTCACCGCTGCCCATCTTATTAATCATCTTCCTACCCAGGTTTTGCATAAACACGCTCCTCTTCAAGTCCTCCTAGGTTCCGAGTCTTTGTTTTCTATTCCTCCAAAAATATTTGGCTGTGTCGGTTTTGTCCACAATCACTCTCCTACTCATGGTAAGTTGGACCCTCGCCTCGCTCCCTCAAATGCGTTTTCCGTGGGTACTCTCCTACTAAAAAAGGGTATAAGTGTTACCACCCTCCTTCTCGTAAGTGGTTTGTGTCCATGAATGTCACATTCTTTGAGTCCCAATCCTATTTCTTGTCCTCTTCGGTGTCACAGTCCTCTCTTCAGGGGGAACCTTAGTGTAAAGTGATTCCTGTAATTCCTATAGTGGAACCAGTTCTTGCACCACCACCTCCTACTAGGACTACAGAACCCAAGGGTAGGGAAGGACAAGTTTATGTTGGGGACAAAGACAGACAGAAAGTTAACTGGATATAAGAGACCACTTATGCTCCTCCACTGCCATCTCCTGCTTCTGATGAGAGTCCAGGTAACTTTGAATCTCTTGAGTCCATTGATCTTGATGTTCCTATTGCCAAGAGAAAGGGTGTGAAATCTTATACTCAACATTCTATCTCAAATTTTGTGTCCTACTCTCATTTGTCGTCCTCACATAAAGCGTTTGTGTCAAATATTTCCTCTGTTAGCATTCCTAACCATTGTCAGGATGCTCTTGCTACCTCTAAATGGAAACTTGCCATGATTGAGGAAATGAAAGCACTTAGGAAGAATGGTACTTGGGAATTGACTGAGTTACCTAAAGGCAAACGACCTGTGGGATGCAAATAGGTGTATACTGTGAAACACAAAGCGGATGGGTCTATCGAGCATTACAAGGCTAGACTTGTGGCAAAAGGGGTCACTGAGACATATGGCGTTGACTATCAGGAGACCTTTGCACCAGTGGCTAAGATGAATTCGGTCAGAGTACTTCTCTCTCTAGCAGCTAATCTAGACTGGCCACTTCATTAGTTTGATGTAAAGAATGCGTTTCTCCATAGTGATCTCGAAGAAGAGGTATATATGGACATTCTTTCTATTTTTGAGGATCATCAGACAGAAGGCAAAGTGTGCAGGCTTCGAAAGTCATTATATGGTCTCAAATAGTCTCCAAGGGCTTGGTTTGAGAGATTCACTTAGGCTAATGCTTAAATATGGCTTTAAACAGAGTCAGACAGATCACACCTTGTTTGTGAAACATTCCTCACGTGGTAAGACTACAACACTCATTATTTATGTAGATGACATAGTTTCTTACAGGCGATGATAGTGAGGAAATACCTCTATTAAAGAAATATTTAGCTAGTGAGTTTGAAATCAAAGATTTGGGGAGCTTGAAGTATTTTCTGGGAATTGAAGTTGCTCGCTCCAAGGATGGGGTATTTATCTCACAAAGGAAGTATGTGCTTGACCTGTTGAAGGAAACTGGGATGTTTGGCTTCAAGGCTTGTGACATTCCACTAGAACCTAATCAGAAACGGGGGAATTATAAAGGAGAAGTAGCTGTTGATAAGGGGAGATATCAGTAATTAGTGGGTAAACTCATTTATCTATCTTACTCCCGTCTTGATATTGTTGTTGCTGTCAGTGTGGTTAGCCAGTTTATGCATGCTCCTCATCAGATTCACTTCGAAACTGTCATGAGAATTTTGAGGTACTTGAAGTTTGCTCCTGATAAGGGTTTTTATTTTTCAAAGTATGATCATCTTCGTATAGAAGCCTATACAGATGCTGACTGGGCTGGATCAGTAACTGATAGGAGATCGACTTCAGGGTATTGCACCTTTGTTGGAGGCAACTTAGTTACTTGGAGGAGTAAGAAACAGAATATGGTTGCTAGGTCAAGTGCAGAAGCTGAGTTTAGAGCTATGGCACAAGGGGTGTGTAAGCTGTTATGGATTAAGTTATTGTTGAGTGATCTAGGTATTGATCAGATGGACTCCATGCGGTTATATTGTGATAATAAGGCTGCTATCAACATTGCTCACAATCCGGTTCAACATGACAGGACAAAGCATGTTGAGATTGATTGTCACTTCATTAAGGAGAAACTCACTAGTGGCACAATCTGTACTCTCTTTGTGCAGTCTGGTGAACAACTTGCTGACATTCTTACCAAGAGAGTTGGGAGTAAGCCCTTTCATGGCATCTTAGGCAAGCTGGGTATGAGAAATATCTTCGCACTAGCCTGAGGAGGAGTGTTAGAATAATATATGATTATGTAGGTTATTATTTTATAATTATTCTATGTCTTAGGTATCCCTTGTAATTATTGATCTTCATTAATATAAATAAGGGATGATATCATAATCATTCCCTAATCTTGGTATTCTCTAAATTGATCACATTTATGCTGGATAGTTGTGAGGAATATGCCTTTAAGTACCCAATAGTTGAATGGTATTCTTGTTAGTTATACTGAGGTGAGAGAATGAGTACCTAGCCAACTTAATATTTATCCAGCATTGATGATTTCCAATTATTTGATTTTATAGTCATTTGTAGCAACCCACCCCTCAATTGTCAACATTGGTGACTATTCACGTTATCTGTACTTCTATCTTTCGGCAGAGGAGTACACAGTCCAGATAATAAGCTCAATGAATGTCAATATCTATTCTGTTATTTTAAAAATATGTTTCCAATTATTTTTTATTTTACATTTTCTGGTGTTTTTGATTTTTTATGAAGTCACTAATACATTAACTTGTTGAACTATCTTTTGGTTACAGGCAATTGCAAATGCTTGCGAAGTTCCAACAACATTTGTTTCAGAATTGACTGAATCTGAAGTTCCTGATGAATGTGTAAAGCACTTTGATGAAGATCAAGAATTAGAGCAGCTTATAAGTGGGGAAATATGTTTTAAGGTTTATCCCTTTTCAAGTGGTATGGTTTAACCCTTGGGTTGGATTTACCTTCAACTGACTCTTTATCCTTTGTTTATTCTTCTTTATAAAGAAAATGTTTTGCAGAGACACATACTTCTGATACAGAAAGGAAGATAATTTTATCTGGTTCATTTAATCCTTTACATGAAGGTCACCTAAAGCTTCTTGAAGTTGCTACTAGGTACATCAATCTCTTTGTGGACACGTGATTTTGAAATGCTTGGCTTACTTTTATTCCATTTGGTGAATCACATATTTATTCTTGATATCGGGAAAAGAGTTTTATACTCTCGCTGAAAATATTATTTCAGCTTTGCTAGTCTTCTCTTCTCAAACAAGTGTGCATAATTTTTCTGATATTCTTTTTATTTGAGGTTTTCCTTTATAAGGACTTGACTGATTTCAACAATGTGTTATGCCAGTGGGTTTTTTTTTTTTTTTTTTTTTTTTATTATTTTTTTTAAAATTTTTCTTTCCTATGGAATTTTATCTAGTATATGCATGCATGCATGTGTATGCATTTCTTATGGAAAATCAGTCAGAGGATAGTGTACCTATTCATTTTTGTTGTTACATATTTAAGTATATTCGATGTATTTTCCTTTTTTTTATTGTTCTATTTTGTTTTTGTTTTTTTGTTTTTCTAGAGTTTCCACTGGCACTATGGGTTGGTCATTTCTTGATAAGTTACTCTGATCAGTTGGACTATTATGTTAAAGCATTTCTGGAACAAAATTGCAATTTGTGTTTGTAAGAATTTGATTTTGTTATCTCTGTCATCTGTTATAATATCACTGTTTAGTATAGACATGAGACATTAAATAACAAAAGTAGTCTGAGAAGTGACATAAAAAGCGACACCTTATAATCATTTCAATGTAAGCCATTAGTGTAAATCTTCCCAAGTATACAATTTCTTATTTATAATTGTATTGCCCAGTATTTTAATACCTCACTGGCATGAGGTTTATGTTAAATAGCATTCTTTCATACGGTGAAATTGCTTTACTACTCTTGTGCTTCAACTTTATCAAGTGTTCCTGAATGGCCTAAATCTTTTCTTTCTTTTAGTTTAGCTTTTTTATATGGTCCTTTTGAGTTCCCTATCTTCACCTTATGTATTTAGTTCCACAATGACACTAAACATCATTTAGAACTGACAAAGCCGAGACCCACTTGGGACTGTTAAATCACTGTTAGAATTGATATATTATTGATTGATGTATATTATTATTACAAATGGTGAGGGGTTCCTTATATAGGAGATGTAGTGGAGTAGGTGGAGTAGGTGGTAGTGGTAGGTGTGTAGTAGGTGGTAGTAGGTGGTGGTAGGTGTAGTAGGTGATGGTAGATTTTAACAGCCCCTCGCAAACTCAAGGGGGATAGGAACTAACCAACTTGAGTTTGGAGAGAGTAACAAAACAGAAAAATAAAATAAAATAAAAATGGATAGGAGACACTGTATGGTCGTGTCAGACCGTTGTAGAAGACTGTATGGTTATGGCAGACCGATGTAGAAGACAGTTTATGGGGTCATGTCGGACCGTTGTAGCAGACAATGTTGTGACAGTTGTTGTGACAGTTTACGGAGTCTTGCTGGACCCTTGTAGAAACTAACCGGAATCAATGTCGGGACAGTTTACAGAATCTTGTCGGACCCCTAAAAAGTCGCACCCTCAAAAGGTGTTGTGACTGTTGTTGTGACAGTTTACGGAGTCTTGCTGGACCCTTGTAGAAACTAACCGGAATCAATGTCGGGACAGTTTACAAAGTCTTGTCGGACCCATGAAGGAGCTAACCGGAATCAATGTCGGGACAGTTTATAGAGTCTTGTCGGACCCATGAAGGAGCTAACCGGAATCAATGTCGGGACAGTTTATTGAGTCTTGTCGGACCCTTAAAAAGTCGCACCCTCAAAAGGTGTGCCCAATCTATCAAAAGGCGTGCCCAATCCATAAAAAGGCATGCCATCAAAAGGCGAGCCCAAGTCATAAAAAGATGTGCCGGACATGATGGCGAGGCGCGTCACCACATTGGCTTGCGCGCCTGTTTTGTCGTCTGGCGTCAAGTGGCGCGCGATGCGCGTGTCTGCCTCTTCGTCAGGGTCTTTATAAACTGAGGCGAAGGCTGTGCTTGGAAGCATAACAAATTAGTTGAAACCTCTTCGTTGAGAGAGAAACTCTGTAATACTCTGTAATACTCTGTTGTCCAGAAAATAGCCTCGTCGTCCCGTAGTCTACTCACTCTCTTTCCCGACCTCAACGAGTCCACAAGAGAAATAACTGGTGCGGTGGCCCTGGAACCTCAACCAAGTGCCGCTGGGTTTGCTCCGTTGAACTTTCCGATGCGGTCTGTGGAGCAAAAAATGGCGGTGCAAACTGATATTGAGGCCAATCAGTATACTTTGAAGTCATGTGTGGAGACCATGACTGCGGTCACAAACTTGTCGCACCGGCTGCAGAGTAGGACAAATGAGGTGCAGCATTTAAACGCCCAACTGGCTCTGCTCCAACGCATGTATAAGGATGCGCGAGCAGAGATAAGTGTGCTGAAAGCAGAAAATAAGGAGCTGAAGCGGAAGGCCACCGTGATGTTCCGATTTGGAGGTCCGCCATATGCTGCAGTGGAGGAGTATGGGGGAGTGAACGTGCTCGGTGGTGTGGAAAACACGGAGGCAGCACCGGCAAGGGCCACTCAGGACGGAGGCAAGAAGAAGAGACCAGCTGTAGAGTGGAGAAGAAAAATCCCGCCTGTGGATGTGGTTGTTTGTGTATTTGGTTTGTTTGTTTGTTTGTTTTTTTTGTGTAAAATTGTGATCGGGGTTGATCCCGGAGATGAATAAAATATGGGTGTTGTGCAAATTTGTAAATTGTTTGGTTTTTTTTTTTTTTTTTTTTTTTGAAAGAGGGGGAACACGCCCATGTGATAATAATAAAAATAATGAGAATGAGAAGGTGCACATTGTCCAGGAAAGTGATGATGAAAATAAAATAAATCCAGTGGGGGGTTTCGGAACCTGTGGGCTAGGATAGTGGATGTTAATATATTAAAATGGGTTGGTATAGTGCAAGTGTGTTGGTAATATAACCAAACCAAACCAAACGAAGCCTTAAGTCCCATCAAATGGGGTTGGCTACATGAATCCTTCTTCTCCACGCGGCCCTATCAAAGGCCATTTCAAAGTGTGTTGGTAATATATTAAAATAAAATAAGTATAGTGCAAGTGTGTTGGTAATATATTAAAATAAAATAAAAGAAATCCAGTGGGGGGTTTCGGAACCTGTGGGCTAGGATAGTGATGTTAATATATTAAAATGGGTTGGTATAGTGCAAGGGTGTGTGTGTGTGTATGTGTGCCTGGTGTGTTGAAGGTGCTTCCCATGTGCATAGGTCTGCTGACGAAGGATTTATAGAAGTCAATTCATGGGTGCCAAGTGAAGGCCCCCCAGTGTGGAACCGGCTTGACCGAAAGCAGTCTGTGAGCTTTGTTTATAATTGTGCAGTGATGGGTTGCTGAAGATTTGGGTTTGCGGCACTCTGAATGGGATCTAAAAGATTGCTTTCTTCATCAGCATAGCATTCTTGGCAATGGGTAATTTATTCCCACCTCTTGGTTTTCTCTTTTCTTCTTTATTCTCCTCAAGAGAGAGAGTGTGATTCGGTTGTGCAGTGATGGGTAGCTGAAGTTGGAGCCGTCACGGGAGCCGCCGGAGTTTTGTTCGGAGAAGAAGCTGTGGAACACAACAACCGTGTGGTGGCAAACATAGGAAGAAATCCTTTGACAGTCTTTGTCCAAGTAAACACCAGTGGAGAAGAATCGAAATCAGGAGTCGATCCATCTGTGTGGGTAGAACTTGTGAAGCGTGTTAGTTTGGCCTGCCCAAACCTTGAATTTTGTGGCCTAATGACAATAGGGATGCCAGATTATGCTTCAACACCAGAGAACTTTAAGACATTAGAGAACTGTAGAAGTGAAGTTTGCAATGCACTTGGAATAGCAGGGGATTGAAACCAGAAGCAAGGAAGACCGGTGTCGCGACGGAGCTTCGGCAAAGGGACATCGATGTGCAAGCGGCGGTGGTCTCCGGCGACTGAACAGTAGTGCACTCAGAAAGGAAATTTCAAGGTATGTGTAGAAAATTTTAGCGGACTAGGTAGGTTGAGATCCGGCGGGCGGCCAAGGCGAGGTTGCCGCCCGCCGGTGAAGCGAAAAATACTAAATTCTTAACCTTGCTCTGATACCATGTTAGAATTGATATATTATTGATTGATGTATATTATTATTACAAATGGTGAGGGGTTCCTTATATAGGAGATGTAGTGGAGTAGGTGGAGTAGGTGGTAGTGGTAGGTGTGTAGTAGGTGGTAGTAGGTGGTGGTAGGTGTAGTAGGTGATGGTAGATTTTAACAATCACCACTAGTCCCAAAAGTTTAAGCTAAAAGGAAATGGGCCTAATATTGTATATTAAGCTATTGAACACTTTTCCTCACGTTCAATCCCTCTTGCACATGGAGAGACAACCAAACAACTAAACAAAGTTCAAATAAACAAGCATATCAAACAAGGGACCAATTGCTTATGGAAAGACTTGAACCCAAGACCTCCCAAAACCAAAGCTCTCATACCATGTTAGATCATCACCAGTCCTAAAAGCTTAAGTTGTTAGGAAATAGATTGAACATTGTATATTAAGCTATCCAACAGAGACATCTTAGAATAAGTGTTAGTTTGTGTCAGATTCTATTATAGGTTTCTTTAATTTGGTAGATGCCATCTTAATTTTCCATATGGTTTCTTTTGTTTTAGGAGTTGAAGGCCATGTATTTAGGGAACGGTTGGAGTAATTTTCCACGGTCATTATGTAGGTCATGCTATGAAGTCTTTAAATGTGGGTTTTTAATTGGTTTGTTGGGTATTAGAAGTCAAAGACTAAAGTTTCTAATGTTGGAGTCATTGTTTTGTTAGACCAGTAGTCTTTACTACTAACCTAGCTGGCACCTTTTATCTTTTTTGATTTATTTATAAAGGATAAAAGTACTTGGATTTATTCATGGAAAAAGTATATGTGAAAATGAGTGAGTTTAGGATTAGATAATCGTAATTTGCACCTTCAATCTGAATAATTGGCTTCATTGCAACTGATTGAAAGTTAAGATGTATGAATGCCACCACCTTTGAGCACCTTTGAGATATATGGTGTGGATGGTATGGTGATGAGGGCAGACCATAGGTCCTTTTTTTATTTTTATTGGCACTGGGGTGTCCAGATCAAAGCCCGACTAATCCCCATGGGTGCACAGGTCTTCGGCAAGGAGTTTCCCGGTTAATTCAAGGGTTTTACCCCAGTTTGATGGCCCCAAGGAATTGTTAACATCTAAGAGGTTTCGATCCCTGAACCTTGGAGGGAGCACATCTCCAAGACCCAAGGCCTTGCCGCCAGGCCGACCCCTTAGGGTTCAGACTATAGGCCCTTTTGGAATCATAGCATATACAAAGATGGTGCAAGGCCGCTAGGTGGAGAGGAAGAGAGCAGAGGAAGCCCTAGCATGTAGATAGAAAGAGTGGTAGTAAGGGGTGAAGCCTCTTAGTGTGGAAAAGCGAGCTCTCCCCTAGGGTGTCTTGTATGGAGGTGGAGACCTTCTACCAACGCATCCTTGAGGGTTGTCCCAAATGCTAGCAAAGATAGGTGTGATACACCTTTCACGAAATCACATGATTTTGTCAAAGAGTCCTTTCTCTCATGTCTAAGATTGGTCAAAGTGGGGTCACCCTTGAGGGGCCAAGGGGGTGAGCCATGCAACTTTGATGATCCCTCAAATTTAACCACTAGTCCACAAGTCCTTGGTGATCCCATTCAAGGTCGTGGGTCGCTCGAGCATCCTATGACCTACGTTACTTGGACTCAGGTGCGAGTATCGGGTGTGAGTGCTTATCTAGGGCTCGAACACTTCAAAACTAAGAGGTTGTTTGGTATGTGTTAACACATGCTATTTTAGTATATTATCTTATTTAGGTCATAATCATCTTATTTGGGTCACATCACCTCTCTACTAGATCACTTCAACCCTAACCCACATTTCACATTTTTAAAAAAAAAGTTAAAAGTATAATAATCTTGCACTTTCCAAACAATCCCTAAAAATTGAGAATACGTGGATATGGATCCAAATTTGCAGATAGATACGGAGATACGTTAAGTAGTTATCCTTTAAATACATTTATTATATGAAGATGAGTTAAAAAAAGTTAAGAAATAATAGATTCTGTTGAAAAAAGAAAAAAGAAATAACAAATAGAAATTATATTAGGCATAAAATAAATTATATTATATATGATAAAATAAATAAATTTTTATTTTAAGATTAAAAGTTGTATTATTTATGAAAAATTATATTATATAAAATAAATTATATTAAAAAGAAGAGAGAGAGAGAGAGAGAGAGGGGGAAGAAGATCGACAGACGAAGGAAGAAGATCGATCGATAGACAAGGGAAGATCGATTGATAGACGAAGGGAAGAAGATTGATCAATAAACAAGGGAAGATCTATCGACAGATGAAAGGAAGAAGAGAGAGATCGAGACAGAGATTGAGAGTGAGATCGTAGCCCTAATCGTAGGTATGTATGCCATCTTTCTTCTTACTCTGTATGCCGTATCCACTTTCTCCATTCCATATCTCGGCTGGATTCCGTATGCATACCCATGTCGTGTTATGTCGACACGGGCACTTTGCCAAAATTGACGATTCCTGTAACGTAGCCTATGACCGAGGCACCAACCTCGAGGAGTCCCTAGGCCTTGCTTTTGGTCTAGGTAGGCTATGTAGCATCAAGATGTTGTTGCGTTTTGTGGGCCTTGATAAGTACTATACACTGAGCCCTAGGTCCATTGGAGATGTGTATCTTGAATTTTTTGGGTACTTTGGTAATTTCTTGTTGCTTCTGCATTGTCCTAATTTCTATGCTTATAAATAAATGAGGGGAGCGCCTCTTTTGTAGTAGAGTTTTAATCATTGATCATAGTGAAAATGTAACAGCCGCGGACGTAGTCCTATTTTGGGATGAACCACATAAATCTTTGTGTTTTTGTGTGTGTGTGTGTGATTTCTTCAATTCATTTTTCTTGTTTGTTATTTTGCGTCTCACCGATCCTAGTTAGGAAGAGTTGATATCCTAATAGAATTGGTATGGTTGTGGGACTATCATTTTAGTGACGTTGACTTGACAAGTCCTGTGGGACCCATATACCTACATATGGAATAGAATTATAACCTACTTATTGTCTAGTTTATTGTTACATTTTGACTTTTTCACTAGATAGTTTGAGCTTGATAAGAGCCGGATAAATCAAGTAATTATTGAATTTTGAAACCAGGATAATGTAAAAAAATTTGCTTCTCATCAATAATTTTCTTTTTGCAGCATTTTTGGAGATGGGTATCCCTGCTTTGAGATATCAGCAATAAATGCAGACAAACCTCCATTGACAGTATCTCAAATCAAAGATAGTGTTAAGCAATTTGAAAAAGTTGGTGAGGCTGATTCATATGTTTTGTCCTAAGACCTCAGATGTCCATTTTTTTAATTATTAATTGTTATTGATTTATTTATTTTTACAATTCATCATGGTACATAGTGTTACTTCTCATAGTATAGCTTGGATTCAGAGAGATATGATTCTAGGTGATGACATTAGTTATGGAATTAGGCTTGTGATTGTTGGGGATTGGTGAACAGCATTCAGAAGAGAACATTTTTTGATAAACTTATCTTTTTAAATTTTGAGGGTATAGACTAGTTGCAATTAATACACTCACATCCAAGTTAGAGAAAAAGCGGTAACTAACAGTAATCTCTCCTATGATTTATAATGATTGTAGGGATATCCACTGTAGTTTCTAAATTGATGTTGTACCCCCTTTAAATGTTGGTGTTCGTGATGCATTATCCCTTCCAGTAGTTGGCTATTTTGGTAATTGACAAATTTTACTGAGGTGATGGCACAATTTCCCACAATGCTTCGTGGCTTCGCCCCAGATAAACCAAATAGATGGAGTTATAAAATTCTCTGAATGGAAATATCAGATGACTGGTTTACAATTATTTTGTATGTGTTTGGCGGAAAATTTATAATTTTCTCTATCTACTTTCTCTCTCTACATAAATGGTGAATTGATTAATTTTTCTATTAATTTATATTTGTGTGTTTGGTGAAGGTTGTCAGAAATGGTGGTGAAGGTGAGACTATGGTTTTGGCAGAGAATTGATTAATTTTTCTATTTATAACACAATATTATTGAATTGAGGGAAAGATGTAAAAAACTAGGAAAGGGCAGTTTGATTCTAGAAACCATAGGGAAGAATCTGTGACTGTCAGGACTCCAAGGTAGCAGTGTAAGTTAATACATTAATAACCAACTCATGGAAATTTGGTAATAACTAGAACTTTCTAATATATTTTGCGCAAATTATGATTTTAATATTATTTGTGAGTATTGTGAGGCCTTTTTGAGCATGATTGTGAAGTTACTTATACATGTATAAAACCTCTGAATGATTTGGTATTTTGAGTTGTTTCCAGGTGATTATGTTTATATGGTTCAAAATAAACTGAGCTGTCGACTTCTTGCCGTCTCAAAAATGCAGGAAAGACAGTGATTATTTCCAATCAGCCTTTCTTTTATAAGAAAGCAGAACTTTTTCCTGGCAGTGCTTTCGTAATTGGTGCGGACACGGCAGCAAGGCTATTTAATGTAAGGAATAACACATCACTTGAAATAAACACTACTTGATTTATTTTGTAGAATATCTTATGTGATTTTACTTATTTTATTTTCTTTTGTTTCTCTTCTTTTTTCCCCATTATTTTTAACTACTCTTTCAGGTCATTGCTCAAGGTTCATATGTTTTCTATAGTAGCTGTATCTCTTTGTTATGCTATTATTTACAGAATTCAATCCATGCATAGTTTCAGGGAAGCTCATTTCTTTGAGATTTTCCCAGCAGAGTAGAGAATACCTCTTTTCTAACTTTTGGGGTATAGTTGTAGACAGTCTAGTTATTTTTAAAAGAGGCAACAGTTTTTAACTGCTGCTCAGCCTTTTCCTTTGCTTTGATTGGCATATGAAGCTGTATAGTAATTGGATCTTGTGTGTGGGCTTTATTGGTGTCGTGCCTTGTTGCCATGTGCAAACAACTAAGAGATGCACAAAGTGGACCACTATAATCAGATCTTGGGTGCATACCTTTTGCAGTCTCAGATAATGAAAAAATTTATTCGTGGTTTCCTTTTTTCAATAGTACATTGGGGGTGGGTACTGTGCAGTATGATGAGATTTAGCAGGAAACTATTAGAAACTTTCTACTCCCACAGCCAAGTAAGGTTTCACTTGGGATTTTGCAAGTTGCAACATGCATGATGTTGAATTGGCAAAAGAACTTAACAATTTCTGATGCTTGGTTTTTGATCTTGTCATAGTTTGTCTTTTTGAGGTAATTTAATAAGAACTTTAACAAGTTTTGATGTTTGGTTTATGATCTTGTCGTGGTTTGTCTTTTTGAGGTAATTTGATAATTGTTGGCAGGATATGTTTATGGTTGAATGTTTGATGTTTTTGGAGTTTGGTTATATATATCTTCTCATTCCAACCTATTGTCCTCTTTGCACTGGCTTTGGTTACCAAAGGTGGGAGACAAAATTGTATAACTTTCATGGGTTTTTCTGTCAATTGCTAGGTAGACATTTGTCTGCACCAAATATTGTCACATGAATATGTTTCACTTATAAGATTTTTAAGAAGTGAAACTTGTAAAGAAGATCAATTACAAGCTTGAAAGAGCTTTCACCAACAATGTTAACTGTCTGATAAATTGAAATTTCATTTATATTAAGAATCTAAGAACATAGCGATAACTCAATTGAAATTTTGAAAAGTATGTTTTAAAAGAATATTCATGTCGTTTAGAGATCCCTTTCCAGTAATTGTTTAAGCTTGCTCTCTTTTTTGGTGGGTCCTGTCTGGTATGCTTTTGTCTGTCTGTGTGACTGGTTGCTATATTAGAGTCAGGGCTTGTATTTGTACAATGTGTTCTCTGAAGTATGTGGTCTGAGGGTTAATACTCTTTATGAAAATTCCAATACATCCTGGTAGAAAAAGGTTTTCAGAGAAGAGTTTGAGATACTAAGGTCCACTGCCTATCCTTTTTTTTTCCCTCCCTCTCCTGTTTCTTCCATCTCTACCCTCATGTCTGTCTGTGTGATGCAACCATATTAACGCCTTTCCTCTTTGTTACTTTGTCCTTTCTCCTTTGTTAAATAACTGTCATCTGTCATGTTTATTCGTATATGGTTGCATCATTAATGGGCAACCATTAATCATGCCTGATACATAGCTTTAAGCTTGAAATTTCCTGGATATGTGTGTGTTTTCTTTATGTATTTTCATTTTATTTTTTTTCTGATATATGGGCTTACATGAAATTTTTTTCTCAAGACCTTTGTAATTGAATTAGGACTCCCTCTCTGTGGGTTTGTTAAATCTCTTGCTTGTTAGACAATTTTCAGCATATTCCTGCTGTATATATTTAATTTTACTCTAAGAAGCACGAACACTTCAAAGAAGTGGGTGTATCCATGTCAGGCAGGTGTTGAACACCAACACTCCTTGGACGTGTCCAGCACTTATTTTGTGTCCATATTTAAGAAATAAAAACCTTACATGTTGAACACTTCTTAGGCCATGTCTAGGACTGAAAGATGTGTCTCTAATACTCCTTGGAGGCTTGCTAACATGAATGACTTTAATATTGGTAAAAAATGCTTCTGTTATGGCTTATGAATCCCCTGACTAATCATATCAAAATTTCACTTGAAATTTATTGAAAAAAGCAGAAGGCACGTAAATGTTTTACAAAGAATATGACTTAGGAGGATGAGAAAAATGTTAGTACATGTGCTTGTTGCATTTTGTCTGATTATTAACTATTATGGCCCATTAGTATAATTTTTTTGGGAGTAAGATTACTAGATACAAGATGTACTTTAGTAATGATTTCTTCTTGTGTAAATTATTTTTGTAATATATATATATATGTGAACTCAATCATTCTACTCGTGTCCTAATTGTTTAGGGTTTGTCATATTGACGTGTCTGTCCTGTCGTGTCCACATCTGTGTCCATGTCTGTGCATCATATGTTTGGCTGATTTGTCCGTTGAATTTAGATGGTTTCTTGTATTAGATGATTTGTCCGTTGAATTTAGTGGAACTAGTATACCTCTAGTCTTTGAAGAGGCAATAGTCTTTGAAGAGGCGAGTATCTTGTTTTGAGGATTTCCAACTACTAGCCACCTCACCACAGTCCCTGAAGATTGATTTTTCTACAACTCAAACAAGGGAAAACAGTTTTGATTGACTGGTGCATACATATTTTTATTTATTTATTTATTTTATTTTATTTTTTTGGGGGGGGGGGGGGGTGGTTGTAAATAACTGGTGCAATTTTCATTGTGAAGACACCCACACCCCAAATTTAACCCAAGTAAATTAAGAAACAAATCATGCAGAATTTTCCATGTTTACACAGCTTTGTTTGGAAATAGACTATTTTAGTAACTTCTTGACTTTTTATGAAAAGATGTACAAAAAAGTAGAGAGAGTGGTATACTTTTTGGTTAAAATGTTTCCCCAAATGAATCATTTTTTAGTGGAGATTTTTTTTGGAAATTGGAGGTGTTTCATATAATTCTATTTATCTTTACAATTATATTTCTATGCTTTCCAGCCAAAGTATTATGGTGGGGATTATGGGAAGATGGTGGAGATACTAGTTGGATGCAAAAGAACGGGAACTATTTTCCTTGTGGGTGGTCGAAATGTCGACGGGGTTTTTAAGGTTTGTCCACATGCCAAAAGCCTATGAAGGCACTCTTTTTTCATGTTTCATATCTTTGGAAAATTGAGAAATTTCATCATATATTGAATTTGTACAGGTTCTTGAAGATTTTGACATTCCAGAGGAGTTGAAAGACATGTTTATCTCAATACCGTCAGACAGGTTTCGCATGGACATATCGTCAACTGAAATTAGGAAAAGTCTAGGAATGTAACAGCTCACACCCATTGTCTGCATCATCCTTGCACAACAAGATACTGTTGTTATTACTTGGAAAGTGGATCTATTTGTAATTGCATAAAGATTGGAAGCTTCAATACAGAAAATAAGAAATGGAAAAGTATTTTATATAATCCGTCTCTTTAGTTTGATTGTTGATTGATGAGTTCTGGCATTGTTGATTTGAGTGGATGATCCTAAACGTTAGCTCTATAATTCTCCATATGCTTGTTTAGTGCAGTTTATAGAAGTTTATAATTTTTTATTGTGAAAATTTGTGTCAGAATGATTGGTGTGTCTTTAAAAACTAATTTTAATAAGCTGAAAAAAAATCTTATACGGGAAAGAGGTATTAATAAGTTTTATTTATTTATTTTTTAGAACAATTAAGTTTTATTTTCTGAACAAAAACTAC
Organism: Camellia sinensis; assembly: GCF_055761805.1. Lineage (NCBI taxonomy): Eukaryota > Viridiplantae > Streptophyta > Magnoliopsida > Ericales > Theaceae > Camellia > Camellia sinensis. Next base: position 147,531,761 of record NC_138970.1, read on the forward strand.
ACTAAACACGCGCATGTGGTCAATGCTACTATCTTATTGAGGATAGCCACAGGGTTATGTACTTGGCATTTGGACAAGAATATAGGAATGTGTTTGACATTTACTTTGCATGCATATTAAATAATTCAAATAATTCGAGTTTACTATAAAACTAGGCATAAAGTGTTGTATGACACTTTATTAAAACTATTTTATCCATAAAAAAACTAAAAAATAAAAGTATATTAAGAAAATAATCTCTATCCTTGAATTCTTTATTCTCTGTGTTTGGTTGGAGGATTTAAGAAGAAATTTAGAAACAAAAAAAAAATGTGTGTGAAATAACGTGAAATGTAAGTATATTTTATTTACATTTTATCTATTTTTTTCCTTTTCTTTTCTCTTTCAAAATCATTTTTTAAATTTTTTAACCAAATACAACGTAAATTGAGAAAGGAAAATCTCAATACTAATTTGCTTCCTCTCTTATCTTTAATCGGGTAAGGTGAAATCATCTCCTCGCGTCATTAGACATGAAAATTGAATGAATCAAATATTTAAACATCCTAGCACGTGTACTCGAATCCATATAACATAACACAATCCATATACCATAACCAAAGGGCTCATTGGTATCCACTTTGACAAGCCTTTTTAATTTTCTTGATATCTCTTTATTGAAAACTTTGTAGTTCTAGTCCTTTACACATCCCTTCATTGCTAGTTTAATATGGCAAACGTTTGCATCGGGCTGTTCTGTGCAATTTATCTAAATTATTTATAATTTTTATTTATTATAAAAGTTTGCTAAATTATTTGTAGCCGTTTCTGTGCTTAAATAATAAGCCAGAAAAAAAAAAAAAAGAAAAAAGAAAAGAAAGAGAGATGATTTTAGCTTTTACTTTTTAATTACACCAAACAGACTCATTATAATCCACAGTTTTCCGCCCAGACAAAAATAAAATAAAATAAAATTATCAATCATGTGAATAAAACAATTCAGATGGTGGTAATTAATTTCATTTTGCACATCGGCAATTAAAAAAAAAAAAAAAAGAAATAGAAAAAAACTGATTTGTAATTGAACATCTATCTGTCTACCTTGTCTCAATAACAAGTTTTCCTTATGATTCTGTATGTAACGCAAAGCAAAAAAATGTGGAACTGCATATGTGGTGGAGAGAGATGATGTGTTTTGAGTTGGAGTTCAACAACCGCAGCCTGCACCGCACCCGGCGGCGCACCCGGCGCCGTAATTGTCAGCCTGTGCTGCCGAGGTTTTGTCTTTGGATACACCATCTGCACATGAGAATATAATTGCTGATATGAGAATAAGACTAACTAGAGCCACCCACAATATCAATACTCCACTTCCTTCATGACCTTCAGCTTCAATGTTACCACCATTCCATCTTGCCATCTCTCTCTCTCTCTCTCTCTCTCTCTCTCTCTCTCTGTTTGTACAGGATGTGCTTGCCTTAATCCCAGATGTTTCTTATCCTTTCTTTAGTTGACTTCAACGAGGGACTCCCAAAAAGTAAAGAAAAAAATATTTCAAAAATGAAATATATTGTGTAGACTCTCTCTGTTTGTACAGGATGTGCTTGCCTTAATCCCAGAGGTTTCTTATCCTTTCTTTAGTTGACTTCAACGAGGGACTCCCAAAAAGTAAAGAAAAAAATATTTCAAAAATGAAATATATTGTGTAGATTCAAATTTAATAGAGCAAATTATACTAACTGTCCTTACAGTTTGGGTCTTATGTCATTTTGATTTATGACTTTTCAATTGTGACACATTTGACTCAGAATTTTGAATCTTATTTTAAATAAGGACAATTGAATATACTATTGCTTAATTTCATGGACAAAATCATCATTTTATAAAATATAAACTAATTTGATAAAAATAAATATCAAAAAATTATTTTTGAATATTTAAAAATTATTTCTACTCACTAAAGATAAAATTATATAAAATTGATAAATCTTTTAGACATTTATATATTTATTTATTTATTTATTTATATCAAATTAATTTTTACTATGTGTTTGGATGATGATCATGTAATAGGTAGTTTTTATTTTCATTAAATTAGTTTCTATTTTTTTAAAAGTTAAATATGGTAACAACTTTAATATCATTATTAAACCAATCCATTAAATCAAAAATCCAAAACTAAAAAACATTTCATATATTATAATCCTAACAACTACCCATTACATGGTTATTATCCAAACACGTAATAAAAATTAATTTTGCAAAATAAATAAATGTGGAAAAAATTTATCAATTTTACATGATTTTATCTTTGATGGGTAGAAATAATTTTTAAAAATTTAAAAATATTTTTTTGACATTTATTTTTGTCAAATTAATTTACATTTTATCAAAATTGACGATATTTCCCTTGAAATTAAGCAATGGTATCTTCAATTGTTCTTATTTGAAACAAGATTCAAAATTTAGGGCCAAATGTGTCACAATTGAAAAGTCAGGAATCAAACTGACACGAATCCCAAATTATAGGGACTGTTAGTATAATTCGCCCAATTTAATATGGCGTGTATCATAAATTTGGGTAAAAGTATTTTGAAAGAACCAACTAAATCTAGTTTAATTGGTCACTATGACTTTGTTAAAAGCTTGAAGCCCGTTTGTTTTTAAAATTAGGTTGAGTGAAATTATTAATAAGGAGATTGTTAATAAGGAAATTAAGAAAAATTATGTTGCTTTTTGATATACTTTAATATTAAAAATTATATATTATTAATATTTTTTTATACTATATTATTTATATATATATATATATATATAATGGCCTCCCCCCCCCCCCCAAAAAAAAATCCACACAAACATAGCACACATCATGGACAAAATAGTTTTTTTTTTTTTTTTTTCAAATTAATCTACTCACTAGTTTTGAAACCTAACCTCTTGGAAGTCTTTGTTAATCCTCTCTTCCAAAACCTATCATAGTCCCTTGGCACTATAAATTCCCTTCTCAATTTTACAAATAAGGTGTCGTTTGATAATGACTTTTTTAGTTAGATTTTTTGACTCTTTTTAGCCTGTGACTTTTTTAGTCGTTTGGTATTTTTGTTTGGTTTTTTTAACTTTTTGACTTTGGAATGACAAAATTACCCTTAATATAGAATGATATTTTTTTGACTTATTGTTTGTATATGAGATAGTTTGATACTTTTGTAGCTTTTTTGTCTTTTTGTGATTTTGTAACTTCTTTTTTTTTTTTTTTTTTTTTTTTTTTTAATCTTTTGTTATTATATAACCTAGCAAGAATGCCAAACCAAGGCTAACTACTAATCTCAATTTTGAAACCTATCATAGTGGGTCTCATATCTATCCTAATCTAATCACATCTCCTATACTTCAAAACAAACAAGGTGTTAGTCTTAGGGGGAGATCATATCTTCAACTCTCCCTTTGATAGAGTTGAATTAAAGGGATAGTCATTTGATGCTTTGCAAAGAATGAAGAGGTTAATTTTCATACGTATTAATTTAATAATTAACAACAGACTTTCGCCGATTACCAAAAAAAAGAAAGAGTATTCGAAAGTAAAGTATATAGTATAAATTCAAATTTAATAGAGTAGTACTATATAAACACAGTTCATACAGAAAATCTATTTATTCAATAGGGAGATTTGAACCACTAACTTTCTTGTGAGGTGCATGTTTTCTAGCCAAATCAAGCTAGCCCCCTTTGTTTATTTTAAAATTAAGTCAATCAAAATGACTTCTATTTTTACGAATGTTCAGATAAATTCTGTATAATAATTTTATTTGTGAATATTTTTAATTTAATATAATATATGTCATATCTAAAATAAATTTTATTCACATTTTATTTTTGAATAAAAAATTTATTTTTATTTTTTTGGGGTTGACTAGTGGTGTTGTTGGGGGACCACCTCATTTTCTCTCAAATTTGGCAACTATTTGTTAACATTGAAGACTGGTCAAAGAAATCTCCCCAATGTGATGACAGAGTTTTATATCCCAACTCTCCTTTTGTCAAAGACTGCATACTTTTCTCTTCAAGTTATCCGAGGGGTGGAAAGGAAAGTCGGATTCCAGATTACATGCATGCATGTGACTCAATTAGATATTTTTTCTCCTTTTTAAGAGTGAGAATGGAACCTAGTAATAATAAAATCAACCATTTTTTTAGAACTAGCTTCAATTTTTATTCATACTTTTCTTAAACAAACACATTCTAAATCTATTTTGCATAGTTTGGGTAGCGTTTAGTTTACTTTTTTTTTCTTTATATTTACAAAAATTTTATAAATTATTTTTTATTTATTTTTAGAAAAATATAAATTACAAACGTGTTTGGTTTGAACAAAATATTTGAAAAAATTTAAAAATATAAACTAAAAAATATGTTTGTTTAGACCTAAAATATTTATATTTATTTTTTATTATTTATGACAATGGGATTATACACATTATAATTGAAAAAAAAAAAAATTTCTTAATCAAATTTTGAAATTTCTGTTTAAAAAATTTACAAACTGAGATAACCATTTATAAAACAAAAAATTATCAAATAAGTTTTTATGACAATTTTTAAAATTTTTATAAATAATAACTAAAAACTGAAAATGAAATACTTACCAAACAGGCCTAATTCTTGACTTATTTATTTATATACTTTTGAAATATTATTATATAGGAGAATTACACTAACAGTTCCTATAGTTTGAGACTCATGTCACTTTGATTCCTGATTTTTTATTGTGACATATTTGACCATGAATTTTGAATCTTGTTCCAAATAAAGACAATTGAAGATACCATTGCTCAATTTTAAGGGAAAAGTCATCAATTTGATAAAATATAAACTAATTTGACAAAAATAAATGTCAAAAAAATATTTTTGAATTTTTAAAAATAATATCTACCTACCAAAGATAAAATTATGTAAAATTAATAAATCTTTTAGACATTTATTTATTTATTTTTTTTACCAAATTAATTTTTATTATGTATTTGGGTGATGATCATGTAATGAGTGGTTGTTACCCTACTACAAAATCATAAATAGATCATACTTTTTATGTGTGATGTATATTATTTAATTACACGTTTTAAATTTTGTTAAAATGTGATATTTGAGAGTGATTAAAAATGAACATTTTTAATTACACATTTTGAGTGTCATTAAAAGATAATTCCATCACACGTTTTGCGTGTGATAATAAATATTTAAATCAAATCTTTTAAGTGTGATTAATAATATTTAGATAATATCTTTTAAGTGTAATTAATATCTAATAAAACTTGTGATTAATAATGAGATAAGATCACACATTATATGCATTTTTCATCATAGTTAATGTGTGTGATAAACAAATGGTTCGACATATTTGAGGAATAATCAATATTATTTTTGTACACGTATTTGAAGAATGTAATACACACTATATACTATCATTTGAATCACAATCACATATTGAATGAAATAACGTCATATATTTCATAAATGAAAGTTGAATGTTCAAAAGTATATACATAGAAAGTAATAATTTTTTTTTTACTGTGATTATATATATTAAAAAATAAAAAAACTTGAAGCACAAAGTTCTGTAATTCTTTGACTATATTTTGCATCTCTCTAAGCAATTTCTGACCTGTAAAATGAAAGCACAAATTAATTCAGAAACCGATAGAAGCATATGAATAAACTTACTAGAGACTATTCTAATATTAGAAAAGATAAAGTCAGACATTTTCTCATTACACTAACTCTTCATCTCCTACATCAACAGAAAAGGAAGAACCACTTTGACTGTTACTATTATAAAATGTTTGGATTACCATATAGATATGACATATACATAGAATCAACAAAATCCAAAATGAAATTTCAGAAGTCAAAATATTTTTAGAGTAACTCAAATTGCTTAAAAATGTACTAACCAGCCAAACTTATGTGTTTATTACAATTTCAAGACTTGTGTTTATTTTAGAATTAATCGGATCAAGCAAGTACACAATTATCAATGTTAGATCAATGATTAATAATATCCAAGGAATTCAACTTGCAGCTAAAATTTGACACGTGAAACTAGCAAAAGTAGAAATAGGAGAAGATGTTAAGTTCCAACTAGCAAAAATTCAAGCCGATATCTAGATTTTAAGATGTCAAGTCCCAGCTATTCAATATCAGATTGAAGATGTTGAGTCCCAGCTATTCAAGATGTTAAGATCTTTTATTCCAGCTAGCCATACAGATGGAAGCACTAAAGAACAGTCCTTTGTTTGTGTGAAAGTAAAAAAGGTTCAAAAAATAATTTCAACGAGAGTAAATTTGCAATGAAGAACAAGAACAAAAAGCAGCTAAGGATCACTACAGGAAAAAGGGGATATAGCAACGTTTTATTTACGACGTTTATAAAAACGCCGCTATTTTTCAATTATAACAATGTTTTTAAAACGCTGCATTAGATTTCTTTTAAACATAATCTCTGCGTGTTAATTGCCTAACGCCGTTACCCACATCCTAAAGCCCTAAAGCTGCGATTTCTCTCTCTCTCTCTCTCTCTCTCTCTCTCTCTCTCTATCGAGCTCGAATTCATTCTGAACAAAATTGATTTGCGATTTGCGATTTCTCTCTATTTCTCGCTCCAGATTTGCGATTTGCGATTTGGAGATTTGAATATGAGCGATTAAAGTTCTCAGTCTACTCCTTCAGATTTGTTCTCAGTCTACTCTCTCGCTCGATTTCAAACACACTCTCTATCTTGTAGACGTCCCCGAACGCCCCGGGAGGGATGAGTCCCCCCCCCCCCGGTTCTGTTCATATTAGGGTCACTACAGTTCAGGACTCTCAAATTGTCACGGTTCTAAATCTGAACCAAAGAGTCCAAATCCGGCAAATCGTTTTGAGAAAACAGATTTTTTGAAAGAAGTTCCAAACATGGACTGCTTTGCCAGATACAGAGTCGCCACCTAAATATTTTATTTTTGAGAAATTTAGGAAACCCTGACTCGTTGCCTAAGGCCACGTGTCCGTCATCTCCAAAGTTGCCTCGGCTCGGGAACTTGGGTACGATTGGGGAAGGTCACTTCGTGAGCACCCCCGCTCGCCTGATCAAAGATCGGCCTCTACTAACCATAATATCTATTTTTGAAAACATTATGCGTTCTTATTCCGGTTATTAGCCTAGATTTACTATGTGATGCGCACAACATACAAGTATAGATTGGATCGCCTAAATTGGAACAAAACGTTTCATGTTTGCTTATTTGAAAATGGTTTGATGGTGCTACCCGCAAGTAGGCTAAGACGTGGATTTGCCACCCTCGGGTGGGCTTAAAAAACATGATTTTGCCACTATCTAGTGGGCTTAAAACTCACAGTGAATGAATTGTTCCAATCTAAATAACCCAACCTTCACCCACAGGCATTCAGGCAGTTATATCACATAAGCAATTAGCCTCATGGTAAGCATGCTATCATGGTAGTCACTCACACGCATGCAAGGATGCTAAAGCATAAAACTTACCGAGTACTCTAAGCCAAAACAGAAGCTAATTAGAAATCCATGCATGATCCTAATTATACAGAAATGCCTAATGTAACACATGCAAAAATGCAACTATAGCAGACTCGACTATTCTAGACATGGCATATGAAATGCTACAGCTAACATGTATTCAACTTGGAATTGAAAATACAATGCAGTTAGTATGATGCGCCGAGCCTGGTGCATGCAAGACAGATAAAATGAATGCAAACATGCTATCATACTGTATGCTAATTGAAACATGCTCTAATCTAACCATCATAAGCGGGTAAATAAAAGGGAGAAAGACGTGGGGTTGGAAGACATACATCACACACACGCACACTTATTACAACATTGCCCTCGCGTAGAGGGTCCTAATAAATAATATACAGTCCCGAATGAATAATTACAGTCCAAATATGTACAAAACCCTAATTAATTAACAAATTAAATTGGGAAAGTAATAAATTGGCATGCAAGCCAGGGACTGCCTCAAATCTGCTCCGGATGATAAATGATGCATGCTCGGGTTGCCTTGTGCGGAGAATCCCTCGCGATGCCCCGGTTTGCCTCTGTTTGCAATTGTTCTTGGAATGCGTGCCAAGCTCCATAAGGTTGCCGATTTTTGATTTGCTGCAACAGAGAGCAACAAAGGGGCATGGCAAAGTATTTTCACATATGTATGCATGACTACTCTTGGGGAGTGTAGTCCTCGATCCTCGTGCCACCAATCACGCATATCGATGCATGATGGCCGAGGAGTCGAATTGCACGACTCAATATGAAATGAATGCACATATAAACACAACAAGACCTAAACTCCATCATGGATTATCCGGAGTGTCGGTGACTGGGAATTGAGACACGTTCCGTCACTCGAAGTACGAAACGTCCCTCGTTTCCCGTGCTCGGGCTAACTCCTATCCCAAACACAATGTAATATGCATGACATGCATGAATGTAACTAATATACAACCTATCATGCACAATGCTATGAGATGGCATACACAATGCACGATGTAACAAGGCATACACAATGCTCTAACATACAACCTAGCATACGCAATGCTATGAATTGAAATGGCATACACAATGCATAATGGACTTACACCAACATGAGTGGACCTCAGCCACACTCGCATCAGTAGCCATTAGATGAAAAAATGAGATTCTCGAAATACGTGCACGTATGCACGCAAATTGAGGACCGAACCTAAGGCATAGTATGCAACTCTAACAAGGCATGGCAAGGCATGAAATGTGGCACATAAGCATGTAATTCTAGCACTAAAATATGATACAAAGCAGTCCCGAAACATGGAAACATGGCACCCGATGCATGGAATAAACCCCGAAACTCGAAACTAGGCACACAGAATGACTTACAGCTATACAAAGCATGCATTATTTGATCATGAAGCATGAAGACAGATGCAAGATAGTCCCAAAACATGCATATTTCCAGTTTATAACAAGTCTCAAAAATGAACACAAATAGGGCTAATCTATTATGCAAAAATGGCCTTAAAAGATAGATTAAACACAAAGGGACAGCAGCTGGCCCCAAATGGCAAAGAGCCCTTCAAAAAAGTTGAAGAGGGGCTCAAAAAAAGGCACTTTACAATTTACATCAAGTCACGAAAATAATCACAAATAAGGCCAAACTATCATGCAAGAAAAGGCCTAAAAGAGGGGTAAAGAGACAAGTGGTAGCTTCTGTTCTCAAACAGAGGAGAGCCCTTCAACAATGTTTAAGAGGGGCTCAAAAAAAGATATTTCACAGTTTATGAAAAAGTCCAAAACAACTCACAAATAAGCCTAAAATACTATGCAAAAATTGGCCTAGAAGAGAGATAAAGAGGCAAGTGATAGTAGGAGACCTCAAACAGAGGAGAGCCCTTCAACAATGTTGAAGAGGAGCTCAAAAAAAGTTATTTTACAGTTTATGAACAAGTCCAAAATAACTCAAAAATAATCCTAAAATACTATGCAAAAATTGGCCTAAAAGAGAGATAAAGAGGCAAGTGGTAGTAGGAGACCTCAAACAGCCGGAGGTCCTTGATCAAACACGAAAAGGGGGTCAAAATATGACTATTTAAAGTTTGGGTCGGAGCCCAAAAAAGCTAGCAAGTATGGCTTAGATAGCATGCAAAACAAGGCAAGAAAGAGGGAAAATGGGACTCACCCCTGTAGAACCATGCTTCAACAACTTTTGGGCCAAGTTTCTGAGCTCTTCACCTCTGGAAAGCAGCCTCAAGTTACTGGAATGAGGGATGGAGGCCTTGTGCTATGAGGTGTAGGGTAAATGGTGCAAGGCTTTTAGGGTTTAGAAGGTTGAAGTAGTGAGAGAGTGAGAGTTGTAGGCAAAGGCTGAAAACCAATTTTGTAACCATTAAAATGCAGCTGGGAGTGCTGGTTTTATAGGGAAAGGAGTGGAGGAAAAAGGAGGGGAAATCAAATTCAAATTTCCCTCCAAAAGACCCCCCATCGGATACAGGATCTAGGGGGAAACAGAGGGTGCAGCTGTAAGGAACCAGGTGAGAGGGTCATGGCCAGCCAGGTTTAGAAGGTTCAGGGGGCCGGCCGGCCACCCCCCATGGCCAGCCGACCAAGGGTCAAAAGGGTCAATGACAATTGCTGGTCGGCCACCTCAAAAAGGTGGCCTCCCATGTGTGCACAACACAACTATGTGGTTAAAACCCAGAGAATGTGAACCTGGAGAGAGAAAAACCCATTTTTTAGAGGGGTTCAAAAGGGTCAGGCACAATTACTGGTCGGCCACCAAATATTGGTGGCCTCCCAGGTGTGTACAACACAAGTATGGGGTTTAGGGTTCAAGAAAGTGGCCCCGGGGTGGTCAACATTGGCTTTCAAGTGAGGAAAACGAGCGTCGGAGAGCGATGAAGAAATAAAGCTGGCTTTTTCGGAACAATTGCTGGCCTCCCACTCTCCTACAAGCTTCCTAACTATGAAAATAAGGCCTCCACCAAAAATGAACCAAAACGGATGCAAAACGGAGGTTCGGGGACCGAAACATGCGGCCCGGGGCCCCGAAAATGGGCTGTTAAGCACCGGAGGTGGCATTCGACCACGAAGTTGGTCTCTCGGGCCACAGTGTCCCCCAAAAGGGATTAAATAAGGTGTATGCCAAAAATCGGAGCAAACGGAGGTGGTTAGGCAGTCCCGAACCGAGGCACACGGCCGTCGGTTCCGAAAAATTGGAAACCGGGCTCCAAACGGGAAAAATGGTCTACGACCACGAAACGTAGCCTACGGCCACTGAGAGATGGTCTACGACCACAAAACGTAGCCTACGGCCACTGAGAGATGGTCTACGAGACCTCTCCCTCCCTTTGGGAAGAGAAAACAGAGAAAACAGAGCCTGGTTCGCAAACCAAGGCAAGGCACGAAAGAGTCCGGAAGTCTAGAGGTAAGGCTTGCAGCCGGGACTCTAAAACTTCTAAACGAGCACAATATGCAATATCACCGAGCACTCAACTGGTGACGTCTGAGTCTTAAGGTCGGTCAAAAATGGGGTGTCTACAGTTGCCCCTCTTTGACAGAACTCGGAAGTCATAAGTGACGGGAGTAAATGTCAAAGCCCAGAGACGACCCATTTTTGACAAGGCCGAAGACTTAGACAAACAGGTAAGACAAACAGAGATGTGCCCACAGGCAGGGGCAAAATGCAACCGACAATGCAAGAAGCTGAAGGTAACTCAAGGATCATGTGAATGCAACAAGCTGTAATGAAGCACATATTCACAATAGATGCAACAGTTTTAAGCAAGAATGTAAAGCAACAACTTCATTTCATGCAGTTAAGAATGCGGAGAATTATTCAATTCTCGCCACATCTCACACGGAGAAGATACAATACCTGCGTGGTTCGTCTGGTCGCACCAGCCTCAAATGAACCGTACATACAATATCGTGGCTGCAAAACAAAAAAAAACTCGACAAGCACAACATAATCAGCAACGCATGTTCAAAGCGATATTGAATGCGGACAATCGCGGCGTCGATAGAAAAGTGCATCGCAATGCGAGGAGTAACTCGCGTGACAATGCGGGTTAAGCATGAGGATTTGACAACACCTGTGAAACATGCACAATAGTATGAGTGGTGTGCATGAGAATGTAAGTGACGTGCATAACAATGCCGAATAAATGTGAATTCGAATGCGAATTTGTCGTAAAACGACGGGCAAAGAAATGCGAGTTTCCGATGAGGGTAACTCAATTGCGACCTCCGGTTTACCTCCCGGAGGGGTCACAACACGTTCGAAAAGAATACATCTCACTTTTGACGAGTAACGATGAACAACGCATCGAAAGTTGGTGTTGAAGTTCCAGTAGAGCGATTTCGCGACAGAAAGTGCACTTCTTTTATACTTTTTCAGGTCCCGGGGACTCCAATCCTTCCCAAAATTTGCAGAGAGCTTGGTGGGCACTTGGGGAACACCATCGACCAGGTCTCGTCCCAAGAAGAGGCCACCGACCAGCATTTTGCAGAGGGGGTGGTCAGCCTGCCACAAAAGGTGGTCGGCCGACCCCTTAGCCCAAATCCGGGGCAGTTCGGTCATTTTGCTCTCATTTCTTTAAATGCACTCGGCCAAAGCCTCATTCCTCACAACTTCAGCTCCGAAAACACCTTCTCTACCTTCCTAGACCATTTTCCTCTTCAGATCTGAGCTCTATACGCGTTTTCCAATGCCCCACGCAAGTTGTTTTCGCGAAATCTTTCAGTTTTCATCACTTTGGACCGATTAAATTTTGATTTCGGTGCTTCTTTTCTCATTTTCACCACTTGAGGTAAGTTTGTCTCAACATTTGGAAGATTTCCTCGGGGTTGACTTTTGTTGACTTTTTCATTTCCCGAGAGTTGACTTTTGTTGACTTTTCCAATTTTGGCTCATTTTGCTTATTTTTGCTCCTTTTTGCAGATTTTCTGAAATGGCGGGTCATCTTCCTCACGGTGGAGGTCCTCCGGGCGCCGGGGATGATCCTGATATTATGGCTCTGCCTCCGAGGGTTCGACCCTTCATACCCGAGAGGTACGTCCCTCGAGCACATATCCTTCCGCGGGCTATTTTTTATCACTTCATTGATTTTGATGATCGAGCGCCTGGGGATCTGCTTTTGCGAGAGCCGGAGTCTCACCTTTCTCATGAGGCACGAGAGGTATTTACTTCGTTTTTTTTACATTTCTGCAACGTATTCTGCATTTTTGTACATTTGATGCCTCTTGCTATGCATATCTGCTCCTTTTAGCACGTAGCTTGTTCTGACGCTTAGCCCATGATACAACATTCTGTTTGCATTTTGAACGCTTGAATTTCTGATCACGTAGCCCATAACCTGATGGTGAACACACAGCACACATATATGTTGATAGTTGAACACTCAGCCCAAACTCTGAATTTTTGAACACGCGGCCCAAGTTGAAGGTGAGCACACAGCACACACTTGTTAAGAGTAGAACACACAGCCCAAACTCTGAATTTCTGAACACGCAGCCCAAGTTGAAGGTGAACACATAGCCCACACTTGTTGAGAGTAGAACATACAGCCCAAACTCTGAATTTCTAAACACGCAGCCCAAGTTGAAGGTGAACACACAGCCCACACTTGTTGAGAGTAGAACACACAGCCCAAACTCTGAATTTCTGAACACGCAGCCCAAGTTGAAGGTCAACACACAGCCCACACTTGTTGAGAGTAGAACACACAGCCCAAACTCCGAATTTCTGAACACACAGCCGATTGTTGAGGTGAACACACAGCACACACTTGTTGAGAGTAGAACACACAGCCTAAACTCTGAATTTCTGAACACGCAGCCCAAGTTGAAGGTGAATACACAGCCCACACTTGTTGAGAGTAGAATACACAGCCTAAACTCTGAATTTCTGAACACGCAGCCCATTGTTGAGGTGAACACACAGCCCACACTTGTTGAGAGTAGAACACACAGCCTAAACTCTGAATTTCTGAACACGCAGCCCAAGTTGAAGGTGAACACACAGCCCACACTTGTTGAGAGTAGAACACACAGCCCAAACTCTGAATTTCTGAACACGCAGCCCATTGTTGAGGTGAACACACAGCCCACACTGATTTTGAAATCTGAACACACAGCCCAAACTCTGAATTTCTGAACACGCAGCTCATTGCTGAGGTGAACACACAGTCCACATTGATTGAGAGTTGAACACGCAGCCCAAACACTTGAATTCTGATTTGATTTTGCATATAGCTTATACATTTCATTTGCACGCAGCTTGTATATCTCATTTGCACGCAGCTTGTTTATTTCATTTTGAAACTGAATATGTGTATTCACCGTGAATGCAGGTGTCCTCCCATGTTACACGGGGATACGGCTCCATTGTTGCGAGAGATTGGTACGCAGAGCTCCCAGAGGCCGTCCGCGATTGGGTTGATCTAGCAGGATTCGGGCCCTTTTGTGTCGGGATATCTCGTTATCCAGCTAGCAGGACGTTGATGGGCGCCCTGGTGGAGAGGTGGTGGGACACCACCAACTCCTTTCATTTCTCATCTGCCGGGGATATGACCATGACCCCATTCGACTTTGCCGTACTGACCGGCCTTGACGTGGGAGGCTGGGCGATCCCATATGACGAGGACATGGGCCAGTGGGAGGCCGCTTGGATCTACTTACTGGGAGCTCGTCCACCGGTCGACCGATCCTCGGGCCGAGTCCGGTACACTTGGTTTTCTTCACATTTTAGGCATACTGAGCCCGAGACTCTGGAGGAGATTACACAGTACGCCCGCGGGTTTCTGATGTTCCTCTTCGGGACTACTTTGTTCTCCGACAGGGGGAACACTGTTGGGCTATATCTGCTGGGTGCCCTGGCAGACCTCACACAGGTTAGTCAGTATGATTAGGGTGGCGCCAGCTTGGCTACCCTCTATTGCTATATGAGCGCGACCTCCCGCGGACGGGGGAACATAGTTGGCGGCTACTGGAGAGCCTGGGAGGTACCTTCTGCCCTCTTGATTTACATTTCTGCTTTTCAATGTATGTATATTGCACACACGGCACACTTTATACTCTGTCCTGACATCCTGCACTCAGCATTCCGTATTCTGATGGCTTTTGCCCCGTTTTCCATAATTATGGGTTTTCGCATTTTTTCCCATACTAGCGCCAGAGCTGGAGGTGAAGGCACCCCTTATGACCCCTTGCTCGCTTGTTTTCGAGGGCCAGTACCGGCCGCGGCCTTGGGAGACTCTTCTCTACCTGCGGCAGTACTTTGACACGGTGCGGCCGTCAGAGGTAATCCAAAACTCCCAATTCCCAATGTTTTCATCTTTGGTTTATTCCGTACATCTACGATTTCTGATCAGCCTATGCATTGGTTACCTGTAGATTACCTGGCAGCTCTGGTTGCCTTTGGGTGGGGACCTTCGATTTCAGTTTGCCGGAGGATGGGGCTCTTCCTGGTATAGGATCTTGTCCGAGGGGCTAGTTGGTAGGGCCTGGTTCTTGGGGGAACGCTTCCTTCGTCAGACTATGGGCTTTCCTGAGCCGAGTGTTCCCTCAGCACCTCCGGACGGTATGCGGCTCGCTGATAGGCTTACTCCCCAGGGTGTCATTGACGCTAGGCTGGGCACTGATGCACTGCTGTATATAGAGGACGGGGAGTACGCGACCTACCGTCACACCTACTTGATGCCTCCGTTGACAGGTGTCTGTACTCCCTCGAGGAGGTCTACTGACATGCCGTCTTTGAGTCGAGCTCGGGCTGCAGGCGCCCCTTCTACTAGCAGGGCTGGCACATCGAGAGGAGGGGTTGGACTGGTCCTCCCGATTCCTCCAACTCATCATCATGCTGGATGGCCAGACATGCCAACCGAGTTGACAGGATGGCGATACGGGACCACCTACCCGATTCCGATAGAGCCTCCCATGCCTGATCATCGATATGTCATTGATCCCGACTCACCGCCAGTATGCCCCACTGCTTTTCATCTATCATTCAAATACTTAGACATTCTTTTATTCATTGATGATTTGAGCTTGTATCTGCAGCCACCCAGAGAGTACATGGAGGGGGTAATCGGATTGGTGGCCTCACTCAAGGGCATGGTCTTGCGGAGAGAGGCGCAGCTGTCCATCATGGGTTTCTAGGTGCTCTTTAGTTTTCTCACATTTATCGTACTTCTGACGACATGTTGACTTTGAACATTTTACTGCTTTGATTAATTGTATGTGTAGAGCACATCTGACACACCACATTCATATACTGTATCTGCATGCGCCCTCATTTCATGTAGTTTGCTTGCATCTGTATCTGATACACACATTTTGAGCTGATGTATTCAAATTGCACTTTTTATTTTCAGATGCCTCCAGTATATCCGCCACAGACCGGGCCATCTCGACCTTCTCGGGGAGCCGGGCCATCTCGGCCTTCTCGCGGGGCCGGGAGAGGGGAGTCGTCCCGCAGACGCAGGGCACACATCGTAGAGGAGGAGCCCGATGAGGACGAGGAAGAGGAGGAGGCTACAGATCGTCAGTCAGAGACCTCTGCTGACAGAGATGAGGGTTCCGACCCTGGTTCCGGGAGTGGAGAGGAGGCTGAGGAGGATCCTGAGGATGACAGTTCCGACTCAGAGGGTGCCGGTGGTGCAGAGCCTGTTCTGCAGAAGAGGACGAAGAGGACCTCTTATTCCTGCTCTTGAGAGCATTGGTGCAGCTGTTTCCTGCTTTATTTATCTTTTTTACTAGTGGTTGTAGCACATTGTACATTATTAGGTAGTTTTATTTTCTGCAAAACTTATACCTTTGATGTAAAATGTTGTAACAAAGGAAGCATGATGGAATGAAACAGCTTTTTTTTTTTTTTGAAAAAGTGTTGTACTTTATGTTCTCAGCATCGCATCGCATCATTTTGCAAGTAAAGAGATTAAACGGTAAATGTGCATTGTGTATGTGCCAAATCAGGTAGCGAACCGACATGACAAACTAAACAACCTAATCTTACTGAGAAACAACAACAGAAAAAACCTCAGCAAGTTTACAACTCGATAAGCAAAACACAACAAAATTGATAAACAAAGAGTAACAACTCAAATGCACAAGACTCGGCGACTCGATTAAACAAGACTCGGTAAACGAAATAGCTCGACCAACAAAATAACAACTCGATAAGCAAAACAACAACTCGATAAACAAGATTTAACAACTCTATAAACAAAGTGTATTTTGGACGATTTGGGCGACGAAACGCATCCGAAACAGAGAGAGATGGAGGCTTTTGACACTCCCGATGCATGGAAATGCTAGGAACTTTTTTCTGGAGAGTAAAACAGGGCCAAATACGCAGATTGCAGCATGGCCGGCCACTTTTGGGAGCTGGCCGACCAGCTTTTTGCATTTGAGGGGGGGAGAGGTGGCCGGCCTGCTAGAAAAGGTGGCCGGCCGGCCACTTAGCCCAGCCACCACCAAATTTTCGACACGTATCCGCCCGAACAATGCCTTATCCCCTTTAAAAGTCCTAGCTCCGTGGCTCATTCATTTCATCTCAGTTTTGCACCAAAATGGAAGCGTTTCTCGTCGAAAATCTCACAGCTTGGATTACTTCTTTAGCCGGCTCGGAAAAGTTGAACTTCCGGGGCTTTGGCTTGAATGCACTATTCACGCTGAGCCGTACTCCGCTACACCTTCCTTTCCTTCATGCCGCGGCAAGGTTTTGGAACCCGGTAACGCATGTCTTTAGCTTTGGTGGGCAAGAGGTATGTCAAACTTTCGAAGATTTTCAAGCTTTGATGGAATCCGAAAGTTGTGAAGAGATCTTGCCTCAGTTTCGCTTTGGTCACGCCCAAGCTTTAGGGCGGATGTGTGGACTCACCACGCATAACGCTCGGTCTCTGACCTGTAATGGAGAACTGGACATCCTCGGATTGATTTATCGCTTTTCTGACGTCGGTGATCGTGGCGACCATCATTGGCAAGGTTTCCGACAACATGCCCTTTGCTTGTGTATGCTATCTCACTTTCTGCTTGCGTCGGGCTTTGGTGGATCTAGCATTCGCCTGATTGAAGTTGCTCAAGGCTTGAAGGATGGAATGAGTTATATTGCGATGACACTGGCTGAGACACTGATGGGCTTGGATGCTTTCTATCGCCGGGAGACGACCAGATTTGCGGGGAGTCCACTACTGCTGCAGGTAATGTTTTCGACCCAATCTCACATATGTAATGCTCACATCGCTCGGCCCTCAGGCTCGATTTTTCTCACAAAACCCTTGTCTTACTTTTCTCTCATCGTACATCTCTCTATTCTTTATTCTCTCATTTTTCATCCCTTCCCAGGTATGGTTGATGGATAAATTGCAAGTTGTGGACTCTTGCCCAGCCTACTCAGCTCGCGGCTACTTCTTTCGACAACGCCTAGTCGATGCCTCTGATGAGGGATGGTGGTTCGACTGGATGTGCAATTTGTCTGCAGATCGCATCGTCTGGCGCTGCCCTTGGCTCAATCTCCCGGCAATGAGCTATAGTATGTTCCGGCAGACCGGGATCTAGTTGGTTGGTCTGACTCACTGTGTATTCTACTTTCCGTTCCGGTTCCAACGCCAGTTTGGTCATGATCAGACTTGCCCGCCAGAGGGGATAGAGTATCCGGCTGCCTTCCCAGTTCGAGGTGCACAGCTTGCCCGATATGCCACAGCATGGAGGACGAGAGAACTCCTGGCCCCCACTCCTACTTTCAGTTGCACTTTGTCTGATGAGTGCTTGGATTGGCTCAATGAAGAGGCACAGATTGGGCCCAGCTTAGCATCAGAGGCTTCGACCAGCTCTGGGAGGGGGCACAGGGACACCTGACTTGACTATGCCTCGGATTTATTACTTTATTAGTACTTTCAAATTTTCTTTATGAATGTAATAAAAAGCAACTTCGATTGTATGCAAGAGCAGGAGAACTCTGTTTTGAAATCAATGAAATTGAAGGTTGTGGTACTGAAAATTTTCCGCTTCGGTCCAAAAATGGTCTTAGTTGTAGAAAGATTAATTTGAACAAAGTCAACTTTTTATTAAAACTTTTCGAAACCATTTTCGATATGAATCAGAACTGGACACGCCTGAGATCTGTTACTGAGATGCACAACCCCGGATCCCTACAACTGGAAAGTTGCCCCTAGTCTGAATAGCACTGCACCGGAGATTCAAATGGTAGCTGATAGACAAAGATGACTGAGATGATCAAATGGACAAAGTTGATCGGGGAAAAGTTTATGGCTGAACTTCAGGATGGAGTTGCCTACATATCCCGAAGATGGGAATCAAGCCTTACGTAGTTCAGGTTTAGGTTCACTCGAGTATTTTCACTTTCCTTTTACGCTCTAACTTTTGCCAAGGCCGCCCTTTGTGGGTTTTCAACCTTGCGAGCTCAGTTTTCATGTTTTCCAATTTTTTATGCTCTAACTTTTGCCTAGGTCGCCCTTTCGGGTTTTCGGCCTAGCGAGCCTCTCAGGGGTAATATTTCTTCAACTTGTCTATGTTGATCGGTTGGGAGAACTCTAGGCCATCTAGATCATCAAAACCACAGCTCCACCTGACCAGATAGCTTTAATGATGTAGGGACCAGTCCAATTGGGTCTGAACTTGCCCCTTGGGTCGTGGATGGGAGCTCGGTTGTCCTTGAGCACCAAATCTCCTTCCTTTAGATTCCTGGACTTAACTTTCTTGTTGAAAGCCCGGCCAATTCTGCGTTGATAACCTTGAACATGGTACAGTGCTTTCAGTCTTCTCTCATCAAAGAGCATGAGTTCCTCAAACCTGCTCTGCTGCCAATCTGCTTCGGCTATTTGACACTCAGCCAACACTCACAATGACGGAACCTCAACCTCGATAGGTAGAACGGCCTCCATCCCATAAACCAATGAATACGGAGTCGCTCCGGTAGAAGTTCTAATTGAAGTCTTGTAGCCCCACAGAACAAATGGCAGCTTATCTGGCCAATCCCGGTAGGTTTCCACCATCTTCTGCAGTATGTGTTTGATATTCTTATTGGCGGCCTCGACCGCTCCGTTAGTTTGCGGCCGGTATGTGGATGACTTATGAAAAGCCACGTTGTATTTCTCCAACAAGTCAATCACTTCCTTCTTGAAGTTCCGAAATGACCTCGTTTGGGACCCCGTAGCAGCAGATGATGTTGTTTCTGATAAATTTTGCAACGTGCGACGCCTTCAACACCGCATACGATTGGGCCTCGACCCACTTCGTGAAATAATCTATCGCGACCAGGATGAACTCATGCCCATTCAACCCTTTCGGAGTGACAGCCCCGATCACATCGATTCCCCAAACTGAAAATGGCCATGGCGAAGTCATGTTGTACAGCTTCGACGGCGGGATATTCATGCGGTTTGCATGAATCTGACACTTGTGGCATCGTCGAACAAAACCGATACAATCCTCCTCCATGGTGGACCAGTAGTAACCCTGTCTGAGGATCTTCCGTGCTAGCATTACTCCGTTCATATGCACACCACATTCTCCTCCATGGATGGCCTCCATCAGGCGCTTCGATTCCTCGGTTTCAACACATAGCTTATGCATTCCCAGATGACCTCTCTTATACAGCTTACCCCCACAGATGATGAACTGAACGACCATTCTTCTGATCGCCCTTTTATCCTTGGCATTTACCCCTGGCGGGTATGCTTCCTTCTCCAAGAAATTTCAAATGTCATAATACCAGGGGTTTTCGTCCTGAACCTCATCTATAGCAGCGATCGACTCATAAGCTGGCGCAAATTTCTGGTCAATGATGACTGGACGCATCCAGATTTCGAACGGGATGTCTATCATGGAAGATAGGGTTGCTAAAGAATCTGCGAACCTGTTGTTCTCTCTTGGAAGATGAGCAAAGTTTAGCTTTTCAAACCGAGAAATTAACAAGTCCAAGGTCTGGTGATACATCATCATCTTTTCTTCTTTGACCTTCCAGTCTCCTTTTGCTTGAGACACAACAAGGTTTGAATCCCCGATGACGTCCAACTGTCTTGCTCCTAGTTCCAGGGCCGCTTCTAGACCGGCAATGCATGCCTCATATTCTACTTCGTTGTTCGAGACTTTGAACAGGAGTTTGAAGGCTAGAGGGATGTGGGAATTGTCAGGTGCTATCAGCAACACTCTTATCCCATACCCGTACTGATTTGATGCTCCGTCAAAGTACATCGTCCAATACTCGTCGCCGATGTGCAAAATGGCTTCATCTGGGAATAAGTACTCAACTGTTTCACCTTCTTTGACTGGATGATCGGCTAAGAACTCTGTCACTGCTCTTCCTTTGACTGACTTGCGCGTCACATATTTCAAGTCGAATTCGGAGAGCAACAGCAACCAACGAGCCAGCCTACCCGTAAGTGCCGGTTTCTCGAAAAGATATTTGATGGGATCGAGTCGTGAAACCAACATTACGGAGTGAGCTAACAGGTAGTGCCACAGCTTCCTGGTAACCCATACCAAAGCTAAGCAAGCCTTCTCCAACGTTGTGTAGCGAGTCTCATACTCTAGCATCTTCTTGCTCAGATAGTAGATGGTTCTCTCCACCTTGTCCTCTGACTCTTGTGCGAGCATACAGCCCATTGTGGTCTCGGTCACTGAAAGGTACAATATCAACGGTCTCTCCGGCTCTGGCGGTGACAACACGGACGGGTTCTGTAAATATTCCTTGATCTGTTCAAAAGAAGCTTGGCAACGGCCGTCCCATTGGAATTTCTTGCCTTTCTTCAGGAGACCAAAAAGTGGTTCACAAGTCAAGGTTAATTTTGAGATAAACCGTCTTATGAATTGCACTTTACCCAGAAAGCCTCGCACCTCCTTTTCAGTCCTTGGTGGTGGCATTTCTAAGATGGCCTTGATCTTTGAAGGGTCGACCTCGATGCCCCTTTGTGTAATCAGAAATCCCAGCATTTTTCCCGCTGTAACACCGAACGTACACTTCTGAGGATTTAGCCGTAACCAAAATTCTCTGATCCTTTGAAAGAACTTTTGCAAGGCGGTGTAGTGGCCCTTTCTTTCTTTGGACTTGACAATCATGTCGTCCACGTACACCTCAACCTCTTTGTGGATCATATCATGCAATATTGTAGTCGCGGCCCGTTGATATGTAGCTCCAACATTCTTTAATCTAAACGACATCACTCTGTAGCAATAAGTCCCTCACGGGGTGGTGAAAGCAGTCTTTTCTCTTTCTTCTGGTGCAATCACTATCTGATTGTAACCTGAGAAGCCATCCATAAACAAAAGCAAAGCATGCCCCGCTGTGAAATCCACCAACTCATCAATATGCGGCAAGGGAAAGTCGTCCTTCGGACTAGCTCTGTTTAAATCCATAAAATCCACGCACACTCGGATCCTGCCATCCTTCTTCGGCACTGGGACGATGTTGGCTAACTAAGTCGGGTATTCGGATACCAGCAGGAAGCTTGCATTGATTTGCTTGGTGACCTCTTCCTTAATCTTGAGAGCCCAGTTGGGGCGGATCCTCTTGAGTTTCTGCTTAACAGGTCGGGCCTCGGGGTCAAGAGGGATCCGGTGCTGTACAATCTCAAGATCGATTCCATGTATGTCTTCGTAGGACCACGCGAAAACATCTTTGAAATCTTTTAATAAAGCGACTAAGCGCTCGCGTTCCTCTGAAGACAACGTGGACCTGATCTGGACCAGTCGTGGGTCCTCCTCAGTACCAATATTTACTGTGGTGATTTCATCAACCAGGGGTTTAACAAATCTTTCCTGCTCTTGTTCAATTAAGCATTGCAAAACCGGAGGAACTTCGTCCTCGTCGTTTTCATCAAAATTTTGAAAGTCTGAGTTAATACAATAAATCAAGGGTACAGAAAAGTACTCAGAAACCACAACTACTTGATTCTCATTAAGCACATCCAAATCGTCCGATTCTTCGGTTACAACAGACTCAAAAGAGAAAGAAAAAGACGACCTGGACAAGACTGTGGCATCCGGGTTATCATCCCCAAGATTACCAAACTCAGACTCAGTCAAGCTGGAACCTGATTCCGACTCACAAGACTCGGTGGAATCAGATTCCGGCTCACTACCTGACTCGGTGCTGCTGGACAAGAATCCCTCTTCATACTACCAAATGAGAGAGGGTGCGATGGATGCATCCAAAATAGTTGCTGGCGGGCCCACAGCCGTCTCATTCTCGATCACGCATACCGAAAAGTTATCCCCTAAGCACTCCTGGTCGATCGGAGGATCTGAAAGTAGACACGCCAGGGCTACCCCCATTTCAAGTTCGGTGTCCTCAGACTGCACTTTCTTACTCTGCTCAACCTTAGCTGATGGGTTTGTCTGCTCTTCGGCAACGTCATCCCCGGATAGTTGCAGGTCGAAAAAGATTTCAAAACCAGGCACGCGCTTCCTCTCCGCGTTCAGCCACGGCTCTGGGAAGCCACAAAATGGGAAGTCCTCCCCCTCCCGAACGAAGCGTCCGTTCAGGGTACCCTGAATGGGTCGATGCATTAACTCAAAAGGCTTCCCTGTCTTCTTTGCTTTGGCTCTCCCAGCCATCTCTTTACCCTTCCTCACCCAGTCCTCTTTGGTGGGCAGATAACCCAAGCCAAAGGTATGCGGATTGTGCGGCACTTTGGCTAATGCTGCGGCGCCCTTCCGGCCGCTCTTTCCCAATCCCATCCCGGGGATGTGTTGAAGCTTGTTCATGAGGTATACAGATTGAGCACTGACATACACTCCCTCATTAACAGCCATGATGTTCTGCACAATTCGGGCCTTAGCCAAAGTAAACCCTGATAAGAACAAATCCTCCGTGCCATGTTCAATTTCCAAGACTGGCGTAGACACTTCCGGCGGCGGATGGATTGACGAATTCCCAAAAACAATAGCTACCCCTTTCCCGTGAGGGTACTTCAACATTTGATGCAAGGTGGAAGAGACTGCCTTGACCTGGTGCAACCACGGTCGCCCCAAAAGTAGGTTGAAGGTTGCGGGAACGTCCAAGACATGGAATTCAATGTTGTGTTGTCCTGGACCAACCTGAGTCTGAATTTTGACAATCCCCATCACCTCCCTACTTGTGTTATCATAGGCTCTGATCACCTGAGTAGTTGGCACGAAGTCCGCGGGCTTCAACCCGATTGTATATGCCGTCCTTGACGGGCACACGTTAATAGCGGATCCCGTGTCGACAAGAACCACTGGTACCCATTTGCCTCTACATTCCACCGAGATGTAGAGAGGTTTGTTGTGATTTGTGCCTTCATGCGGTAGTTCTTTGTCAGAAAAGGTCAACGTTGGGGAACCACCTCTCGAAAAAACCAATCCAACCAGTTGCTCCAGCGTGGTGTCTATAGAAAGCTTGGCCTTGTCCATGGCTGAAAGGACAGCCTGCCTGTGTACTCGTGATGCCATAAGCAATCCCCAAATGGAGATGTCTGCTTGTATCTTCTTTAACTGCTTTAGTACAGCCTCTTCTTCGATTTGCTTTTCTTTTTGTCTCTCAGCTTCCTTATCCTTTCCGGATGCTTCTGGCTGGTCTAGGTGCAGGGGTTTGAAATACCGTCCACTTCTTGTCATATGATCGACCTCGCCGATATACCAGGTATCATCTGGCTGGTTACTCCCCCAATCTTTATCTGTGTGGGCGAGACATAAATCATCGTCTTCCCACCACATTCCGTCGGCGGCCAACAGACACATGTCCGGCCCTGGTATGATCGTACTCACAGTACCTTCAGTCCACATGCCCGCAGCATCTTCTGTTCTTGTGCCCACAGCACCCTCGGTCCCTTCATGGGCTTTTGCCTTCCTGATCCTCTCAAGATCCCAAAACTTTTCTTGTTCTGACTGCGTCAGTGTAGTTTGTTGTTCAACTTTCTCTGCATCCACAATGCTCAAGTCCAGAGCGAAATTCTTCATAGCGGCGCTCTCCGGCAATGTATTCTGACTTCCGGCCCCTCCGGCCACAATTGATACTCTCGCCCCTGCCGGGCCCTATTCTGGTTGGAACTCTTCCACAATATTCGGTTGATCATCCAGCCATCCGGTAACCTCTGCTGATTCCTCATAATCAAACCAGTTGACTGCTGCACCCCCTGATTCTTGGTCATTGAAAAACTATAGGTTGGCAAAGTCTTCTTCTACAGCTGCCATGTCATCCGTTCCCTGCTCAAATCCGTCCCCTCGGATCGCACACAGCTCTGCCCTCTCTGTCAATTCAACCCTTGGCTCAAACTGTCCTGCTGGCAGAATGTAATCACTCGGATTGTAGTCTTTCCCAGCGACACTCCCAGACTGCTCAAACCCTGGTTCAGTAATTCCGTCCTCCTCTGGAATCTCCTCTGCTCTATCTTCGACAGTCACCACCATTGGCTCGGGTTGGCTTCTGGAGATGTCTAACATGCACAAAAAGTCAGTGCAGTCAGGAAGGAGCACCTTCGGCTTAGGTAGATGGGAAGGAGTGATATAGATACTAGGATCGTAAGACACGACCCCAGTTTGGATAAAATTGACTCTTTTGGGAGGTGGAGCTTGGTTGTGTGTAGGGAGTGGGTTAGTTGTGACATTGGGTTTTTCTAGAGGTAGGATCACCTGTTTGTCAATGAGATCTTGAATCTCATGACGCAGTTGGAAGCATTGGTCAGTGTCGTGACCATGTTGTTGGTGATACGCACAGTATTTGGCTGGGTTATGAGAGGGAGGGAGCGGATTTGGCAATGGCCTCGGCTCCAGGGGTTTTAGATGCCCTTTCTTGATTAATACCCCTAGAGCCTTGGACAGGGGCATGTATAAGGGTGTGAAGGTTTTTTGGCCTTTGGGTTGGTATTTGGTGGTCTGCGTGTTGCTTCCGGTTGCACCGGAGAAGGGAGTGGCTGCCATGGGTCTTGGAAGGGGAGGGGGAATGGTGGTGACCATGCTCACCTCTGAAGCTCTTGCAGTTGCAGCGCCACTCGGGCCTGCATTGTTGTTACGGTTGAAAGTCCTCCTTAGTTGCTCCCTATCTTGGTCGATCAGACCCTGTTTCATTGCATCTTCAATCTGTACCCCCATTTCGTGCAAATCTGAAAAAGTGGGGAAGGGGAGTACAATCATCTTTTGCATCAATTTTGGTTGGAGATTGCATACAATCATTCTAATTTGATCTTTATCGGTAGGCCTCAGGGTCATCATCGAGGCCTTTGCCCTCCATCGAGTTACAAATTCCGAGAAACTCTCCTTGGGCTCCTGCCTTGTTGTTTCGAGATCACGAGTTATAATCGCAATTTAGGTGTTATAAGAGTATTGCGCAACAAAGGCTTCAGCCATTTCATCCCAACTCCGCTTGACATCATCCTCCAACTTTGCATACCAGATGGCGGCTACACCCGACAGGGTCCGGCCAAATAGTGAAAGCTTCTAGGGTCTAGTTAGGCCCATTGGCCGCAGTATATCTGAGAATAGCCGGAGGTGGACCATGGGATCCCCAGACCCGTCGAAGCGATCGATCTGCAGCATTTTAAATCTATCCGGTAGCGTCACGGCCACATCGGTATATCCGTCTTCGATATCCGGAATAGCTTTTACCCCTTGTGATTTTTTAAAAAGCTTCTCGAGCTTGCTCAATTTCAGTGCTATTGGGTCTATTTCGAACTCGAAGGGAGAGTTCGGGTGGTTGATAGGCGTAGGCGTCTTGGACAGTTAAGGCAGAAATGGGGGCGGAGCGGCCCCGTTGGAAGGTCTGTGTCCTCCTGGACGTTCTGGACATTTGGCAAGGTGTTCCGGCCATTTGGCAGGACATCTGGACAGTTGGCGTTTGCTCTGGTAACGGGATCCCTGGTGGGGGAGGAACTGGATGTGAGGCTGACGCTCCGACTTGCTGCTGGAGCCAGGTAATTAGTTCCGCCTGCTGGGCCATGATTGTGGCCTGTTGTTTAGAGAATTCTGCTTGGCGGACAGCGTCCTCCTGCATTTGCTTCATGCTCTCTTGGAGCTGACGCATCATTTCCTCCATTCCGGCTACGCTCTGCTGATCCTGCTGACTGACTGGTATGTGTATTTCTATGGCAGAAACTAAAACCTCAGCCTGACTATTCACTGCTAGGGTAGACCACTGTTCTGGTAACCTCTGCTCAGACACACTGCGTTTTCTTGGCCTTCTTCTGGCAACTGGGGGTAGAGAATGAAACACTGGCTGTCCGTCAACCAGATCCTCGGATCGATTGAGCCGACGACCTCTTGTCCAGAGTGTTTAGGGAATATCTATTTGGCCGGAAGCAATTGTGCTAAAACTGTCCTAGCAAAAGATAAATAAAGCAATAAGGAAATAAATAACCAGATAAACAAACAGCATAACAGCTTAAAATAAATACACAACACACAGTTAGGCATAACAACACACGGTCGATAAGCTGAATACACATTGTCCTCAAACACTGATCATTGTCCCTGAATCACTGTTCCCCAAGACTGAATCTAATACCCACGGATAACTGATTCTCAAACACTAACTGATGCCCGCAGGCCTGATGCCCAAACTCATAAACTGATACATGCATTTCCCTGTAGAGACGTACTCTAAAAGCACATAGCAGATAAGTGAGAGCCAAAACACCTCTATGTTGGGGGAGGGTTTCCCTGTCCTATTTTGTCAGGAGCTAGGGTTTCACTACGTACGCAGCGGTTTCAAACAACCTATATCGGGTAAGCAACCTGTCCTAGTTTGGAATGGTCACTATGGATCTAAATATGCACTAGGTCGAATGGTCGAAAAGGGTGCCCCAGTAAAACCGGGGTTTGTGTTCCCATACTGGCAGAGCCCATAACCGGTCAGCCTTATGGTCATGCCTTGACAAGACAAGCCTCCGGCAAACCGTTCAGGAATAGCAGATGGCAAACACGGTGTCCTAGGCGCACCAATGCACATGCAATGCAAAGAAACACACAAGTGTAGTCAAAACAAGATATCATGAGTTCAAGTCAAGTTCTCTAAATCCCCAGCAGAGTCGCCAGAAACTGTAGACGTCCACGAACGCCCCGGGAGAGATGAGTCCCCCCCGTTCTGTTCATATTGGGGTCACTACAGTTCAGGACTCTCAAATTGTCATGGTTCTAAATCTGAACCAAAGAGTCCAAATCCGGCAAATCGTTTTGAGAAAACAGATTTTTTGAAAGAAGTGCCAAACATGGACTGCTTTGCCAGATACAGAGTCGCCACCTAAATATTTTATTTTTGAGAAATTTAGAAAACCCTGACTCGTTGCCTAAGGCCACGTGTTCGTCATCACCAAAGTTGCCTCGGCTCGGGAACTTGGGTACGATTAGGGAAGGTCACTTCATGAGCAACCCCGCTCGCCCGATCAAAGATCGGCCTCTACTAACCATGATATCTATTTTTGAAAACATTATGCGTTCTTATTCCGGTTATTAACCTAGATTTACTATGTGATGCGCACAGCATACAAGTATAGACTGGATCGCCAGAATTGGAACGAAACGTTTCATGTTTGTTTATTTGAAAATGGTTTGATGGTGCTACCCGCAAGTAGGCTAAGACGTGGATTTGCCACCCTCGGGTGGGCTTAAAAAAACATGATTTTGCCACTATCTAGTGGGCTTAAAACTCACAGTGAATGAATTGTTCCAATCCAAATAACCCAACCTTCACCCACAGGCATTCAGGCAGTTATATCACATAAGCAATTAGCCTCATGGTAAGCATGCTATCATGGTAGTCACTCACACGCATGCAAGGATGCTAAAGCATAAAACTTACCGAGTACTCCAAGCCAAAACAGAAGCTAATTAGAAATCCATGCATGATCCTAATTATACAGAAATGCCTAATGCAACACATGCAAAAATGCAACTATAGCAGGCTCGGCTATTCTAGACATGGCATATGAAATGCTACAGCTAACATGTATTCAACTTGGAATTGAAAATACAATGCAGTTAGTATGATGCGCCGAGCCCGGTGCATGTAAGATAGATGAAATGAATGCAAACATGCTATCATACTGTATGCTAATTGAAACATGCCCTAATCTAACCATCATAAGCGGGTAAATAAAAGGGAGAAAGACATGGGGTTGGAAGACATACATCACACACATGCACACTTATTACAACATTGCCCTCGCGCAGAGGGTCCGAATAAATAATATACAGTCCCGAATGAATAATTACAGTCCAAATATGTACAAAATCCTAATTAATTAACAAATTAAATTGGGAAAGTAATAAATTGGCATGCAAGCTAGGGACTGCCTCAAATCTGCTCAGGATGATGAATGATGCATGCTCGGGTTGCCTTGTGCGGAGAATCCCTCGCGATGCCCCAGTTTGCCTCTGTTTGCAATTGTTCTTGGAATGCGTGCCAAGCTCCGGAAGGCTGCCGATTTCTGATTTGCTGCAACAGAGAGCAACAAAGGGACATGGCAAAGTATTTTCACATATGTATGCATGACTACTCTTCGGGGAGTATAGTCCTCGATCCTCGTGCCACCAATCACGCATATCGATGTATGATGGCCGAGGAGTCGAATTGCACGACTCAATATGAAATGAATGCACATATAAACACAACAAGACCTAAACTCCATCATGGATTATCCGGAGTATCGGTAACTGGGAATTGAGACACGTTTCGTCACTCGAAGTACGAAACGTCCCTCGTTTCTCGTGCTCGGGCTAACTCCTATCCCAAACACAATGCAATATGCATGACATGCATGAATGCAACTAATATACAACCTATCATGCACAATGCTATGAGATGGCATACACAATGCACGATGTAACAAGGCATACACAATGCTCTAACATACAACCTAGCATACGCAATGCTATGAATTGAAATGGCATACACAATGCATAATGGACTTACACCAACATGAGTGGACCTCAGCCACACTCACATCAGTAGCCATTAGATGAAAAAATGAGACTCTCGAAATACGTGCACGCATGCACCCAAACCAGGGACCGAACCTAAGGGATAGTATGCAACTCTAACAAGGCATGGCAAGGCATGAAATGTGGCACATAAGCATGTAATTCCAGCACTGAAATATGATACAAAGCAGTCCCAAAACATGGAAACATGGCACCCGATGCATGGAATAAACCCCGAAACTCGAAACTAGGCACACAAAATGACTTACAGCTATACAAAGCATGCATTATTTGATCATGAAGCATGAAGACAGATGCAATACAGTCCCAAAACATGCATATTTCCAGTTTATAACAAGTCTCAAAAATGAACACAAATAGGGCTAATCTATTATGCAAAAATGGCCCTAAAAGAGAGATTAAACACAAAGGGACAGCAGCTGGCCCCAAATGGCAAAGATCCCTTCAACAAAGTTGAATAGGGGCTCAAAACAAGGCACTTTAAAATTTACATCAAGCCACGAAAATAATCACAAATAAGGCCAAACTATCATGCAAGAAAAGGCCTAAAAGAGGGGTAAAGAGACAAGTGGTAGCTTCTGTTCTCAAACAGAGGAGAGCCCTTCAACAATGTTTAAGAGGGGCTCAAAACAAGATATTTCACATTTTATGGAAAAGTCCAAAACAACTCACAAATAAGCCTAAAATACTATGCAAAAATTGGCCTAAAAGAGAGATAAAGAGGCAAGTGATAGTAGGAGACCTCAAACAGAGGAGAGCCCTTCAACAATGTTGAAGAGAGGCTCAAAAAGATTTATTTTACAGTTTATGATAAATTCCAAAACAAGTCAAAAATAAGCCTAAAATACTATGCAAAAATCGGCCTAAAAGAGAGATAAAGAGGCAAGTGGTAGTAGGAGACCTCAAAAAGCCGGAGGTCCTTGATCAAACATGAAAAGGAGGTCAAAATATAACTATTTACAGTTTGAGTCGGAGCCCAAAAAAGCTAGCAAGTATGGCTTAGATAGCATGCAAAACAAGGCAAGAAAGAGGGAAAATGGGACTCACCCTTGTAGAACCAAGCTTCAACAACTTTTGGGCCAAGTTTCTGAGCTCTTCACCTCTGGAAAGCAGCCTCACATTGTTGGAATGAGGGATGGAGGCCTTGTGCTATGAGTTGTAGGGTAAATGGTGCAAGGCTTTTAGGGTTTAGAGGGTTGAAGTAGAGAGAGAGTGAGAGTTGTAGGCAAAGGCTCAAAACCAATTTTGTAACCCTTAAAATGCAGCTGGGAGTGCTGGTTTTATAGGGAAAGGAGTGGAGGAAAAAGAGAGGGAAATCAAATTCAAATTTCCCCCCAAAAGAC
The DNA here is from genome assembly GCF_055761805.1 of Camellia sinensis. Taxonomy (NCBI): domain Eukaryota; kingdom Viridiplantae; phylum Streptophyta; class Magnoliopsida; order Ericales; family Theaceae; genus Camellia; species Camellia sinensis. Next base: position 147,562,541 of record NC_138970.1, read on the forward strand.
CCCCCATCGGATATAAGATCTGGGGGGAAACAGAGGGTGCAGCTGTAAGGAACCAGGTGAGAGGGTCATGGCCGGCCAGGTTCAGAAGGTTCAGGGGGCCGGTCGGCCACCCCCCATGGCCGGCCGACCAAGGTTCAAAAGGGTCAATGACAATTGCTGGTCGGCCACCTCAAAAAGGTGGCCTCCTATGTGTGCACAACACAACTATGTGGTTGAAACCCGGAGAATGTAAACCAGGAGAGAGAAAAACCCATTTTTTAGAGGGGTTCAAAAGGGTCAGGCACAATTACTGGTCAGCCACCAAATATTGGTGGCCTCCCAGGTGTGTACAACACAAGTATGGGGTTTAGGGTTCAAGAAAGTGGCCCCGAGGTGGTCAACATTGGCTTTCAAGTGAGGAAAACGGGCGTCGGAGAGCGATGAAGAAATAAAGCTGGCTTTTTCGGAACGATTGCTGGCCTCCCACCCTCCTACTAGCTTCCTAACTATGAAAATAAGGCCTCCACCAAAAATGAACCAAAACGGATGCAAAACGGAGGTTCGGGGACCGAAACGCGCGGCCCGGGGCCCCGAAAATGGGCTGTTAAGCATCAGAGGTGACATTCGACCACGAAGTTGGTCTCTCGGGCCACAGTGTCCCCCAAAAGGGAGTAAATAAGGTGTATGCCAAAAACCGGAGCAAACGGAGGTGGTTAGGCGGTCCCGAACCGAGGCACACGGTCGTCAGCTCTAAAAAACCAAAAACCGGGCTCCAAACGGGAAAAATAGCCTACGACCACGAAACGTAGCCTACGGCCACTGAGAGATGGTCTACGAGACCTCTCCCTCCCTTTGGGAAGAGAAAATAGGGAAAACAGAGCCTGGTTCGCAAACTGAGACAAGGCACGAAAGAGTCCGGAAGTCTAGAGGCAAGGCTTGCAGCCGGGACTCTGAAACTTCTGAACGAGCACAATATGCAATATCACCGAGCGCTCAACTGGTGACGTTTGAGTCTTAAGGTCAGTCAAAAATGGGGTGTCTACATGTCTCGATTTCGAAAACTCTCTCTCGCTCGATTTCCGATCTGGCGATGATTTGAAAGCCACCACTTGGATTGCAGATTTTGAAGTTTGGTTATCGATTTTGTGAGTTTCAATTTGTTTAGCTGTTTCTTTTTCTTTTTGTTTTGTTTTTTTTTTTTTGGTTGAAAAGTGTATACATTCATACTTATATCTTTGATTCGTTTTATAACATATATCTCTATTCAATGATTTTATGATGATAGCTCCATGCATTTAAACTTGATAATTTTGTCAAACTTGTTGTTTCTCTTGCTTTGTATGGGTCCCCTGTTTAGTCTATTACCATTCGTTGTGCCTCAGATTAGTGATTAACCTTTATGCTCGAGTTCTCCTTCAAATGTTGACTCTATTTCCCATTTTCATTGTCTTGATGTAGCATATTTGTGCCTCATTAAGAGAATTGAGATATATCTGGTATTGTTTAGACTATGATGATGGCATGAGGCGTTTGGATCTGATCTGGACCTGAATTGTGAACCCTGTACTCAACACCCTCAACTTAAATCTTCAGGTATAAAATTTGTTTTCTTTTACTATCTATAAAGGTGTATACCTGCCATCTCAGAATAGTTCAATGTTAAATATTTTTATCCAATTTTCTCTGCATAAGGTCAAAACAACCAGATCATGAGTGGTTTCTACTGTTTCTGATCAATTGATATATATATATATATATATATATTGCTGCTATATATGTTTATTTGGATGCTTTAGAAGTGGCTGGTAGAAGTACATTGAAGTACTAAAATTTCATATCATATGAGTTACATGATTTGATTTTTAGCTGAGGGAAAATTATACATGTAGTTTTTGTAGATTGGCTTTTGTTTTTTTGTAGTTTTAATTGAATCAACTCTAAGTTGAATTTTTCACGTTATGTCAATCTAGTTTAATCCATAATGCATGTTTAGAAATTGCAATGAAATGAAGCAGCAAAGTAATCCATTCACTCTACTTAAATGGTCCATTTCCTTTTGAGTGAACTATTTTACCCTTAATTTCTGTTCAATTACTTAACAAATATTATTAATTAGACTAAATTAACATAATGTAAAAAAGTAAAGGAAAAATTGAATAGAATTAGAACCCAAATTGACACGATACACAAGTTACACAAACCACATTTATAATTTTTCCTTTAAATTAATTTAAAAAAAAAATCAAATTGTATGATTATAATTGGTGAGACAGAGGGACATGTTCATTGTTAGGCCCTTTCAATGCTTTACTTTCTTATATAACACAAGCAACACTAATGTTAGCATTTCCAAAACACTTTTCTTGCTTTCAAATTCAAATGGTATTGCTGTTGTAAACTCCTAAAACGTAGGTAAGTGCTTTAAAAATGCTAGTTACACTGTTGGATCTTCATTGAAACATGTAACTGCTAGCATCTCAATGACAATACTTTCTTACATGACACTAGGCACAGTTATGTCTGTTATCATTTCCAAAACACTATTCTTGCTTTCAAATTCAATCATTGCATTGATATTAACTAATAAAAACTAGGAAAGTACTTTAAAAAAAGGAGCTACATAAGTCACTCAAAAATAGGCATTTTTGCTAAGTGCAGGTATTGGCAGGCCGCAGGGGAGAGGAAAGGAGAGAATCCCATGAAAACACCCATTCCCTACATTATCATATTCGGCATGCCACCCCACCAAATAGCATAGATGAATCTCACTTGGCAGGCATGCTTGCGAGCAGTCTGAGCATATGACATAAAGATGAGACAGTGGCAAAGTTCAGTTTTGAGATTCAAGGTGAATGTTTTTATCATAGGCCAATGCTGAGTTGACTGTTTTGTTGAGTGGCTGTGCTTTGGCAAGATGCCCTAAATATAACCTTATAAATATCAAGTTACCTTACAACTTTCAGTCGGCAAAGAGCACTTCCATTTTTGAGTAACAAAAGTGCACGATTAGCAGAGGCGACTCAACAAAATTCAAGGAGCAGGTACTGCTCATTGATGTTTATTTGCATTCATATGTTACTGCAGCTGCCTGCTCAGAACAAGTGAAGAGGTGAAATTACACTTCTTTCAACTTTGAGGGATGCTTGTATCTGTGCCAGTGTTGACATAGTGAGGACAACATTCATCTTTTAACTGAGGAAATCCACATCGGCAATTAGTAAGGTCATGGTCTCTTTGTTTCTCAGCTTTACCGTTTCTCTCGATTTTGTATTTTTAATGATCCTTCCACTGCTTCAGTGGTACTAGAAGAGAAGGTTCCCCTGATTTTCCATCTCTTGACGGTTAGGTAATAGTAATCTTCTCATAACAGGCCCTTACAAGTGGCTTTTAGGAAGATCAATACTTACTCTGACTCCTAGCACATATAATGTTGCAAAGGTTCTTCTAATAGGTCAGAGATACTAGCAATTTTTAGAAGCCCCTCTTGTGCACTTACAGCTATGCCATAAATAAGAAAGATGAGACCAACTGCAGATTTATTTGAATCATTGCCGGCTTTGGTGGTTGACATACCTTCCTCACTTTAGATGGTATGAACAATAGGTAATGGCCTTTTTCTTTTCTTTATTTTTTCTTTACTTATTTATTTATTTTTCTTTTTTCCCCTGTGTATGTATAAATTGTTAAAATTTATAGTTATAAAGCCTTGTATTGAAGTAATTTCTGTATGTGGATAAAGTATATGCTAGGTGGTACCTTCTACTATTGTGATTGGTTTTAACAATAGGGTCCACTACATTTGTGTTGGGTGTTTGGGAAACAATATGGGGCATTGAAATTGAGTTCTATGATTTCACATGGGATATACTTTATTGCGGCATTTTCGCACAAGTATGCTACTCGGTTTGTCAATTTTTTAAATTAATTTTTTTAGGACACCTTTGTAGTTTTCTTTTATTAATAATTTTAGAAAGCTGATTTGGGGTCAAACAAAGAAAAGAAAAATATAAAAATTAAAAATTAAAAATACACCCACATTGCATATCCTACATTTATATTCTTTTACATGGTAAATAAATAAAATAAAATAAAAAATTGTCGTATCCCCACCATGTCCATATCTGTACGCATCCGTACTTCTTAGCTTCAAAATAATTCTAGCCAGTTGTGTGTTGTAACCTAACTGGTCACATGTTGCATTGCTTTGGTCAACCTCCCCCCTATAATGGCTCTCCTGGGGCTTGAAAGTAGTTGTACCTGGCATTTAGCTGCCTTATGCGCTGAATAGATCCACTGTATGTGTAGCCCAATTGTAAGCTACTACATGATTGGTTATTCTGGCTTATGACCACAGATTGTGATCCATCAATTAAACTGCAGTTTGTTTTTTGTTTTTTTTTTTTTTTTTGTTTTTTTTTTGTTTTTTTTTGCGTTGGGTTGATTTTGTGGATAGAAAAAACCGTCAACCCAGACTCAGTAAACTGGCCAAATAGATGGTCTTACTAGCTTCTAAATTCATCTGAACTTAATGTTGTATTGCAAAAGACACATGGTTATGCCTCTTCTTTTTGAATATATTTATTTATTTATTTTTGTTTTCTGCTTGACATAACTACTTGGCTTTACTTCTGCTTAGTTTGATGGGAATTTTGTCTTCCATTTCTTTCCTTTTTGGGTATTTTAGAAGAAAAGTTATAACATGTGAGATCTGAATGTGCAGATCTTGCAATGCACTTGCTGACCTCTTTAGTTGCTTTAGCGGCACGCCTGAGACATGCATCCTCAAGCACAAGGAAATGCACACATTTCTACTGGTATAGAGTCCACCACAAAAGGTTAGATATATTTCAGTAAATTAATTATGATATATCTGTAGAATTATAATTATGATATTGATACTTGCTGCTCATAAATCAGTTAGGATTATAGATTTTGATACATTCTACCCTCTCCATTTGTTTCTCATTGTATGTGATCCATCCTTTTATCTTCTAAAGCCCCTAAATCTTATGGGTAGACAAGGGTGAATTGATCATTACAGCATTCTACTTTTACTGCAAAATTTGGTACTTACAATCCAAGCTCAACAAGCACGAATAGAGCAATTGGAGTCTCAACAGGCCATGGGTGGGCCTGTTGCACCAGCTTCTACACATGTGCATTCACAACAACAATCTCATGCATACACTTCATCGTTTAATTGTCATCGTTCGTCTGAGGAGATGAGTAAATAGTTAATTATGAAATTTTCAATATGACATTTTATTCATGTTATTTGTTCTTATCAAATGTAGGTTCACATATCAAAGAAAGGAAAGAAGAAGAAGAAGAAGAAGAAGTAGATATGACAAATTCAATGAAAGAAGGCCGTTGGAGTCTACTGAATTCAAGGTTAGAATTGTTCATAAGCTTTTCTTCTATTGATTATTCTAGCTCTAAATTTTCAGCCTCATGTTCCTAATCTTATCTTATCTTGTATCTTCTCTTTAATATTTTTGCTCTTTTGAAATGATTGTTGGGGGTAATAGGCTCTCTTACTTTCAAATGGGATGTTCCTGAGTTTAGATTAACCTTGTGCAATCCTGACCATTCACAATGGTGATCACTGATTAGGTTTCAGGTCATTAATTGTCAACAAACTACAATAGGACAAGCAAGTGCAATGATTTATATGGAGAGGTATGGGTTGAAAGTGAAGAATACTTTTGGTTTTTTAAATCTGTCATCACAATAGGACAAGCAAGTGCAATAATTTTAGTATATTTGCAAAGAGAATAATCAATTTCAATGTTTCTCTCTGTGTCTTGTGTATAATTGTATGTATATATATATATATATATATATTTTGTGAATGAATGGAATCTCTTTCTTGAAATGTACTAAAAAATAATGATAATCAAAAGCTTATATTTATATGGGAAGGCAAATGTAAATAAATAGTTAAAGCAAGTTATCATAGTTTTCATTGCCCATAATTTCAATTTAACTTGATTAAGGCATTCCTCTTCTTAGGTGTTTTTGCTTATGTGGAATGTATATTTAAAATAATATATTTGAGTGCTACTTTTCTGAAATCTGCTGTGGATTTCATATTTTGGTTAAATATCTCTGTTTAATCTGTGTAATGGCACACTCTATGATTATATTATGAGTGCCAAAGTATATGATGTTGGTCACTTGAGGTTAGAGCTCCGCCTCAACAAGATTTCTTGGAGTTGGCCCAACATGAACCAACAATCTGTGATCATTTTTATTTTTATTTATTTAAGTTGGTTTCTGATTCTTGCTTATATCACAGAATGTGTTTTGCCTGCCTAGTTTGTTGCCAACCCATTTAGTGTTCTATATAGTTGAAGAAATGGTACAAGAAATAAGCCAATTTGAATGTATATATTATACAAATAAAAATTAAGCATTATTTTTGTTTCATTGTTGTTTTGCAACTTGTTGGAAGCCATTGATCTCATCCTCTTAGGTGCTCAGAATCTTGTGGTACCAATAAAGTCCAATTCAAGAAGAAAATTGCAAGAATCTCCCACAACTCACAACAGCTGTGAATTCTGTTGACCCAAGAAGACGTGATCAGATTTAGTCAAAATTGAAATGAAAACTTGTGATTTTAGAGTTGATATTTCAATACAATTACCAAGACTTTCTGACATTTAATGATTTGCCTTCTGCTTCTCAATGTACTGTTTGATGTATTGGTTGTTTAGATACAGTTCTATTAACTATTGGTATGCATATATAATTACCAAGTTATAAGTGTGCATATATCATAGATGAGTAATATGGCTTTGAAATTGGATGATTTGTGTAGATTGTTGCCTAATTTCATGTCGTATTTGAAGTATCTGGAGTGTGAATTTGAATTTTATTTTTTTGGATTTCATTATAATGTATTTAGCTTAGTCTAGTGGAAGATTTGTTTTTTCAGATTCATTATAATGCATATTTTCTGAAATGGTATGCTTTGGACAAAATATTGATATTTATTAATAATAATATGGAGCCAAAAAAAAAAAAAACAAAAAAAGGGTGGCGTTTTTGAAAAAACGCCACTAAATGACGTCATGCTCACGTCACACGTTAGTTTGTGACGGTAAGAGAAGCGGACGTCAACATTTTGTGACGTTTTAAAAAACGCCGTCTTATATTTTTAGCGACGTTTTTCAAAAGCTGCAAATCTATTGCGGCGGCCGTATCAACGACGGAAATTTAAAACATCGTTATTTCGTTTCACGGCGTTTTCCAGGCTTTTCGCGGCGTTTGGCGTTTTAAAAACGCCGCTAAAAATCGAATTTCCTATAGTGGATTGACATACCATCATGGACCAACTGCTCCGATAATTGCTCAACCAAAACCCCAGCAGAAGGGTCTGTTGAAGATAAAAGTATCTTTATCCTCTGTTTGTGTGAAGGTAAAAACGTAATGGGTTCAAAAAATAATTTCCACGAGAGTAAATTTGCAATGAAGAACAAGAACAAAAGTAGCTAAGGGTTGACATACCATCACGGACCAATTGCTCCGATAATTACTCACCAAAAGCCCCAGTAAAAAGGTCTGTTGAAGATAAATGTATCTTTATCCTTTGGCTCTGTTTGGTAGAGCTGTGGGAAAGTCCTTATAACTTATACTTAAATAGCTTATAACTTATAACTATGAACATAAGTTGATTTCTGACTTATAAATTAAACATCTCCTGCCCCACTCAAAGAATAAGCTGATTTCTGACTTCTAAAAAATTATAAGCTATAAGTTATAAACTAAACCAAACACATCAAAATAACTTAAATTAAGTTAAAAACTAAAATAAGCAGCTTTTAAGCTGCACCAAATAGGACCTTTCTTCATTACCAAGCCATTGCCCAATTATGACTATCATATCCTCCGTCAAGCTAATCTCTGCCACTGATGCAATTTCTGATGTTATGAAGTCAATGCCCCCTTATGCAAACTTCTAGGTCACTGAGTAAGCTTCTTGGATGAGAAGGAATGTCAAAGTGCTTTTCTAGGTCACCTTGTAAGCTCCTTGTAATCGACATATTTAGGGTTGGTTTAGAATGTTTTAAAAAATTATATTTTTTAATTTATTAGCTTATATATATTGAGTTTGGGTTAGGTTTAATGTGATGTGTTAGAGAGGTGATGTGATTTAAATAAGATAATGTGACTTAAATAGGATAGTGACTTTTTGACTTTTTGTATTATTTAGTTTATGCCAAACTAACCCTTAATATATAAAATATTTTTAATTTTGATTTTTTTAATTTAATGGACTGATTTAATAAGGGATTTTTATTGATAAGTCCAATTTAGAAGTGTTTTAACCCAAGAAGTCCATGGAGGAATTTTTTAACCCATTTAGTCCCATGTATGTATAGTTTTATTCCATAAAGTCCATTTTCTTGATTTACACTATTTTCTTGGACACTTATGCCCTTATATTTAATTTTGATACCCTTATAAATATTTTTTGAACGATTAGCAATTTAATGACGTGAACATTCATATTTTAAAATTCACATTGGTAGGAATGTAAAATTGGCCCGTGGGCGGCCCGAAACCCGGCCGCGAGCTGGGGCGGGCCCGGCCCGTTGACAATGTGAATATTCACATTGACATATTAGCATTCACATTAATAGAAGTGTAAAATTGACCCCCGTCCCGTGGCGGCGCGAAACCTGCCCGCGACCCATGGCCGGCCCGGGGCGGTCCCGGTCTGGCCCGTCGACAATGTGAATATTCACATTGACATGTTAACATTCACATTGATAAGAGCATAAAATTGAGCCGCGGCCCATGGGCGGCCAAAAGCCCGCCCACGGCCCGGAGCGGGCCCGGCCCAGCCTGTTGACAATGTGAATATTCACATTGACATGTTAACATTCACATTGATAGGAGTATAAAATTAGCCCGCGCCTCGTGGCTGCCCAAAACCCGCCCACGGCCCGTGGGCGGGCCCGGCCCGGCCTGTTGACAATGTGAATGTTCACATTGACAGGTTAACATTCACATTGATAAGAGTATAAAACTGGACAGCAGCCCAGGGCGGGCCCGACCCGGCCCGACCCGTTGACAATGTGAATATTCACATTGACATGTTAACATTCACATTAATAGGAGTGTAAAATTGGCCCCCGTCCCGTGACGGCGCGAAACTCGCCCGCGGCCCATGGGCAGCCCGGGGCGGGCCCGGTCCGGCCCATTGACAATGTGAATATTCACATTGACATGTTAACATTCACATTGATAAGAGTATAAAATTGGGCTGCGGCCCATGGGCGGCCAAAAGCCCGCCCGCGGCCCGGGGTGGGCCCGGCCTAGCCCGTTGACAATGTGAATATTCGCATTGACATGTTAACATTCACATTGATAGGAGTGTAAAATTAGCCCGCACCTTATGGTTGCCCGAAACCCGCCCACGGGCCGTGGGCGGGCCCGGCCCTATCTGTTGACAATGTGAATGTTCACATTGACATGTTAACATTCACATTGATAAGAGTATAAAACTGGACAGCAGTCCAGGGCGGGCCGACCTGGCCCGGCCCGTTGACAATGTGAATATTCACATTGACATGTTAACATTCACATTAATAGGAGTGTAAAATTGGCCCCCGTCCCGTGGTGGCACGAAACCCGCCCGCGGTCCATGGGCGGCCCGGGGCGGGCCCGGTCCGGCCCGTTGACAATGTGAATATTCACATTGACATGTTAACATTCACATTGATAAGAGTATAAAATTGGTCCGCAGCCCATGGACGGCCAAAAGCCCGCCCGCTGCCCGGAGCGGGCCCGACCCGACCTGTTGACAATGTGAATATTCATATTGACATGTTAACATTCATATTGATAAGAGTGTAAAATTGGCCTGCAGCCCGTGGGCGGCCCGAAGCCCGACCGCAGCCCGAGGCGTGCTTGGCCCGACTCGTGACAATGTGAATATTCATATTGACATGTTAACATGCACATTGATAGGAGTGTAAAATTAGCCCGCGGCCCGTGGCTGCCCGAAACCCGCCCACGGCTCGTGGGTGGCCCGGGGCGGGCCCAGCCCGGCCTGTTGACAATGTGAATATTCACATGACATGTTAACATTCACATTGATAAGTGTGTACAATTGGCCCGTGACCCGTGTGCAGCCCGAAGCCTGACCTCAGGCCGGGACGGGCCCGACTCGTTGGCAATGTGAATATTCACATTGACATGTTAACATTCACATTGATAGGAGTGTAAAATTGGCCCGCAGCCCGTGGGCGGCTCGAAGCCTGATCGCAGCCCGAGGCGGGCTTGGCCCGACTCGTAACAATGTGAATATTCACATTGACATGTTAACATTAACATTGATAGGAGTGTAAAATTTGTCCGTTGCCCGAAGCTCGCCCACGGCCCGGGGTAGGCCCGGACCCAAACCCGGGCCGTCCACGGGCTTCAGGCCGCCCGTGGGACGCGAGTCAATTTTACACTCTTATCAATGTGAATGTTAACATGTCAATGTGAATATTCACATTGTCAACAGGCCGGGCCGGGCCCGCCTCGGGCCGCCCACGGGCCATGGGCGTATTTCGGGCAGCCACGGGCCACGGGCTAATGCTACACTCTTATCAATGTGAATGTTAATATGTCAATGTGAATATTCACGTTGTCAACGGGCCGGGCCCGCCCCGGCCCGGGGCCGGGCTTCGGGCTGCTCACGGGTCACGGGCCAATTTTACACTCTTATCAATGTCAATGTTAATATGTCAATGTAAATATTCACATTGTCAACGAGCCGGGCCGGGCCCGCCTTGGGCAGCGGGCAGGTTTCGGGCCGCCCACGGGCCATGGGCCAATTTTACACTCCTATCAATGTGAATGTTAATATGTCAATGTAAATATTCACATTGTCAACGGGCCGGACCGGGCTCGCCCCGTGCCACCCACGGGCTTTGTGCCGCCCATGGGACGCGAGTCAATTTTACATTCTTATCAATGCGAATGTTAACATGTCAATGTGAATATTCACATTGTCAACAGGCCTGACCGGGCCCACCCCGGGCCGCCCACGGGCCGCCCACGGGCCGTGGGCTAGTTTCGAGCAGCCACGGGGCGCAGGCTAATTTTATACTCTTATCAATGTGAATGTTAACATGTCAATGTGAATATTCACATTATCAACGGGTCGGGCCGGGCCCACCCAGGGCAGCCCACGAGTCGCGGGCGGGTTTCGGGCCGGCCATAGGCCGCGGGCTAATTTTACGCTCCTATCAATGTGAATGTTAACATATCAATGTGAATATTCATATTGTCAACGGGCCGGGCCCGCCTCGTCTCGGGCCCGGGCTTCGGGCTGCCTACGGGTCATGGGCCAATTTTACACTCTTGTTAATGTTATTGTTAATGTTAATATGTCAATGTGAATATTCACATTGTGAACGGGCCGGTCCGGGCCCGCCCCGAGCGGCGGGCTGGTTTCGGGCCGCAGGCCAATTTTACACTCCTATGAATGTGAATGTTAACTTGTCAATGTGAATGTTAACTTGTAAATGTGAATATTCATATTATCAACAGGCCGAGCCGGACCTATTTTTTTGGCCTGTAGGCCGGCCCAGCCTGACTCGAATTTTTCCGGGCAGCCACGAGGATCGACATAGGCCGGGCCCCTACACATTGACGATATGAACATTTACGTTGACGGTGTGAACATTCACATTAAGGGTATTTTGGTAATTATGTCACTCATAGGACTTATTGAAATATAAGAAAATAATGTGAACTAAATGGAACATAAGTAGATGAAAAGGGTATTTTGGTCTTCTTATCTCAAATTGGACCTAATGGAATAGTCAAAAAGAATATGGGTTGGATGGAATAAAGCTCTTAGAAAATGGATTTATCAAAAAAGCTCCCATTTAATAATGATATTAAAGTTGTCGTCATATTTGACTTTTGAAAAAATAAAAACTAATTTAATGAAATAAAAACAACCATCTATTATATGATCATCATCTAAACACATATAAAAATTAATTTAGTAAAATAAATAAATGTCTAAAAAAATTATCAATTTTTCATAATTTTATTTTTAGTGGGTAAAAATAATTTTTAAAAATATTTTTTTGACATTTATTTTTATCAAATTAGTTTATATTTTATCAAATTGACGACTTTGTCTTTAAAATTGAACAAAAGTATCTTCAATTGTTCTTATTTAGAATAAGATTTAAAATTTAAGGTTAAATATGTCATAATTAAAAAGTCAGAGATCAAAATGATACAAAATTTTAACTATAAAGATCGATAGTGTAATTCACCCTATTATATAATGCCAACAAGTCATTTGAAAGTGAAGGCAACTTCTAAATGCCTCCATAGTATTCTTTTTTAGCCATGCATTCTCTGGAAATTATTTATAAAAAAAAATTGGACCCCTACTACATGCTAACCCAGGCAACATATGGGCCTATTAACATAAGTTATTTAATAGTAACATCACTCAAACAAACTTCTAACCTAACCCAAAATGCTTTAGTCTCATTATGTAATAATAGGTTAAGATCACCCCCTACAAACTTTTGCCATTGATAGGCCCTTAGGTTTTTTTTTTTTTTAGAAATGTTATTATTGATGAAAGAGCTAAAAGTAATCGGATCAAGCTATTATGAAAACTACATCAAAGATTAGCCATTATATAAAAAAGAAATTATATATTTGAAACATTACAAACTCATGCAATAGAATTCTTTTAGAATTATTCAAGTGTCTAGCATTACAAACTTAACATTCGTATAGAATACTTACAGTTAGAGCAAATAGGTGTCGATAGAAAATAATCCGAAAAGTTTATTCTAAACAACACAAAGTTGTAAAACACAGAGAAGATCCCTGAAAGTAAGGGACAAATCAAAGACAATAAACAGGGGTTCGTTTTTTTGGATTTGTCTGACCTCTTCAATGTGAAACATAAAGTCAATAATGAAGAAGCCTTCAACCAACGATGCTTAATTGATTACCACGACTCTCTTAAAAACTTAATTTTAATAGAGAGATCATGAGTTTAACTCTTTTTAAGTAGAAGTTGAATTAGAAGGCAATCATTTGATACTTTGTAATGATTGAAAGGCTAACTCCTATAAGTATTAATTTAGCAACTGACTTTTGTTGATAAAAAAAAAATAAAAAATAATAATAATAATAAAAAACACTAATGAAGAAGCCTTCGAACCCAAATTTTGATTTAACCCACATGGAATTTGGCGTTGGATCACATCAATCAACTAGTCCCAATTCACTTGGCTTTATTGAGGATAGTATTGTTCTTAGCAAGCCATGGTCTTAGGCTAGCAAGTGGCGGTAGTGGCACACTTAGGATTATTGTTAAGTTGGACCAAATAATATGCACTTAAAAATTATTTACAAAATTTATTTTATTACATTTTATCAAAGTTTTGTATACTAAAATATTCATTTTTATAAGTGTAAAAATTGAACATTATTATTAAACTTATAAATAAAATTTTCAATATAAATATTTACAAATAGATGGTTTGGTGGTGGGTTTAGGGGTAGATGGAAAATATGGAGTTGACATGATCATTAGAGTAATGGTACTATCATAATTTTGGTTAAAGGACTTAAAACCTCTCGAAGAAAGAAACCCTATTATCTCTTTAAAAAATTCTAACTGCTCTATCTTTCTTTGCTATTTAGAAGGGAGAGGGTGGTACTTTTAACCTTCCTCTCCCCTCTATTTCTTCTCCTACGGTTTCTATCACCATACTAACCACTATTGCTCATCTTGTTTCTATTATCGGCTTGCTATTGAGGATGCTTTTAAATCTAGACTCAGATCTGATGTTGTTAAACACGTTATTACACGCTAGGCGATCACCTTAGATCCAAAATGTTTTATTTTATAATGCAGAGGCGGGATTAAGGTACCAAAGCTACCGGTTGCGACAATCAATAGATCGTGAAGGTGAGTGGTATTGTTCGTTTGGTAGTGATTGTTTTGAATTGTTATTATTTTTTTTAAATTTTGTTTTTGTTGTTGTTGTTGTTGTTGTTGCAATAATATCTCTTTATGTAGAGATTTCCTCTTTTCATCGGGGTTTTCTCCTTCCTTCGTAAAGGTTTGTTTTTTCTCCCTATGCGGAGACTAATATCCTCCCTGTATGGAGGTTCTGTTTATCCCTTTTGGGATATATTTTTTTACTCAGATGTACTTTATTGGCTAACTTATTGTAAGATGTGCAATATATTAAGTCTTGTGCTTTCTTATAAAGAAAAGACAAACTTTGGTGAAAGAATTATTGATCTTAACTATATAGAATGAGTTTGTTAACCAATAGATGGTTATATTGTAATTAATCTCACTATAATGTAATTTATTATTAATAGATAATAAAAAAAATTGATCAGCAAAAGCAAAAGGGAATTTTATTAAAAACAACAAAAACATCAATACATATTCGAAAACACTGTTAAAACAATACTAAGATGATAAGCATCCGAACTAGGTTGGCACCCTCAACTAGGAAGCAAAAAAGCTGAGTTAGCGAGGTACCAACTCTCAAAACTTGACATGGTTTCCTTTAGACTTGAACTTCCACACCAAATCAATGTGGAGCAAAGAGTCCTCAACAGAGAAACCAGTGTAGCCTGACCATGTCTTTGTTCACAAAGCCATTTGTAATTTGATTCGATCAACCACCATATCCTAATCTTCATAGACATTGTTAAAAATCAATTTGTTTCGGGAAAGCCAAACGTTCCAACACGTAGATGCAAATAAACACTTCTAGATAAGTTTCTCAAGCCGTTTGTATCTAGAGCATAACCACCAATAAAAGAGCGAAGGAATTGAGTCTGGGAAAACCCAATCCAAATTCCACCAAAATAATAAAGTAGACCATATTTGCCAAGAGCGAATATAGTGCAACAACAGGTGACTAGAAGTTTCATTTTCATACCCACAAAAAGCACAAAATCTATTAGCCTTTGGAGGCAAAATTTTAAGCCTGAAGAGTAGATCTCGAGAAGCAATTTTATCCTTGAGAACAAGCCAACATAATAATTCAAGCGCCACTTCGAAATGATGACAGAAGGATTTATTGGAAAAACTACCTTGCTTGTCAATCACTCAACTCAAGGAATTTGCTTGATTGGGAACAAAAGAAGTTGCATTGATCAGATTAAGAAGGTTAGAGAGTGAATTCGATTCCCAAACTTGAAGACCACTGCTGAAACAAAGATTCCAAGAAGGCCCATTCTACGAAGAAACAAAAATTTTAGCAATTGAACTGGTTTTCTGAG
Source organism: Camellia sinensis (assembly GCF_055761805.1). NCBI lineage: Eukaryota > Viridiplantae > Streptophyta > Magnoliopsida > Ericales > Theaceae > Camellia > Camellia sinensis. The sequence continues at coordinate 147,577,814 of NC_138970.1, forward strand.
TGGAGAGAGCATAAAGCCTAGGAAATAACTCCGACAATGGGGTGTGGGAGATCCAAATATCTGACTAGAACTACACAGATTCCCCAGAACCAAGACGTATTATCAAATTATTCAAAAGTAAACCACTAAACTCACTACCACTTCATCCTATGGCAACAATACTATTGATAATTCTGGAGCATTTGATATTATGAAGATCAGATAAGTACTAACCCGAGGGCCTCAAGTCGTATTTATCAACAATTACTCTTCACCAAAAAAAATCTTTTTTAGATCCATAATGCCACCACTACTTTGCCAATAACGTTGTATTTTTTAGACGCAAGGACTGAACACCTAGACCACCAAGATCTTTCCTTTTAGTGATTAGATTCAACCGCACAAGATGAAGCTTGCAAACATTCTCACTATCATCCCAAAGAAAGCTTCATTGAATTTTTTCAAGCTCATTACACACCTAACAGTAACTTATATAGTGACATGAAATAAATTGGGAGATTTGCAAGGGTGGCATTGAGAAGGATTAATCTTCTTCCAAAAGATAGGTATTTATGCTTCCAAAGTGCCAATCTTGATCTGAAACGCTTGATAATAGGCTTCCATAAAATGACCGATTGTGGGTTTGTCCCCAAAGGGAGACCCAAGTAAGTAAATGGCAACAAGACAATCTTGCAAGGCAAGAGAAGTGCAACCTCTTGAAAGAAGTCATTACTCACACCAATCCCACAACTAGAACTTTTATGAAAATTCACCCTTAAACTAGACATCATTTCAAACTTATGATTTTAAGATGACTGAGTTCCCCCAAATTAGCTAAAGAGAAAAGCATTGTATCGTCCGCAAATTGCAAGTGAGATAACACTGGTCCATTTGATCTAATAAGAACTCCATGAAATAAATTATGTTGTCTACCATGTTAAAGAAATCAATGAAGGCGCCTTTTCTTTTTTTTTTTATCAGTAAAAAGAAACCTTTATTGATGATAAAACCATAAATCAAATGAGATTACGCCAAATAAAGGAGTGGATGAGGAGAACGTATCATAGCTAACCATCCCAATCCTAACTAGGTTGGCTTCGAGAAGAGAGCCCAATAATCTGCAAGCTCAACCATACAAAGTTGGCAAGAGACCAAACCCCGTAGAAGGGAAAGCCCAGAAGAAGCACTAACCCAAGCAACACTATCAAAGCAGAACAACATACAAAGCTCAACCTCAAAACCTAAGCTCAACCACAAAGCACATAGCATACAAATCACACATCAAATAGATCACACATTAGATCCACCATAGAGCACAGCAGCAGGCAAACCATAGCAGAATGAGACCCAACAAACAGATAGATCACAGCTCACACACCAAGAAAATCACACACCAGAAATCCACAGCAACAGCCTCATCAATTCATAATGCAGACTTTCACTTGAACTTACAATCAACCACCTATACATTGTCTAATCTGTGATAAATTATGCAAAAAGTCAGTAATAGAAAACCGGTACTCCTTGAAAGAAGCTTTCAACCAAATAGCTGATTTGATGATGATTGATTCCTTTAGCTCCTCCATTATTGGTTGGATACCATTGAACAAGTATTCATTTCTAGACTTCCATATGTACCACAAAGCCACTGGAGGTAAAGCCATCCAGATTCTCCTTTCAAATTTTTTGAATCTGATACCATCCCACCATTGTAACAAACACTCCATTGATCTAGGAACCAACCATTGAATCCCCCACCACTATAGCAAACCAGTCCACACCTTCCAAACCAGAGGGCATAAGATTAGCACATGCTGAACTGTTTCTAGCTCATTTTTGCAGAACACACACTGATAAGACACACCTCCATCCAGAATTCCTATCATTTGCAGAAAATCAGAGGTTTTCACCTTGTGTTTCCATGCAAGCCACCCAAAGAATTGCACTTTGGGTGGGAGATAATTCACCCATACCAGTTTACTCACTATAAACTGCTCACCAGCATTCAAATCTGTCTGCTTATATAGGATTGAGACAATAGACTGACCTGACTGTGCTGCTAACCAAACAGGTTTATCCTTTTCATTCCTAATAAGTGATGGAGCCAGACATAACTCCTCTATGAGCTTGTTAAGTTCCTCCTGCTCCCAAACAAATAAATTCCTCCTGAAGCTAACTTCCCAAACACCAGTACTTCCTTTCTTTTCAACAAAATATCCCAGTAGACCTCATTTATCAGTGGATAACCTGAACAACTTGAGAAATTTCTCTTTGAAACAACCATTACCACACCATTCATCGTGTCAAAACCTCACTCTGTTCTCATTACCCACACTAATTTGTATTTTGCTTGTAAAAAAATTAAACACCATAGGCCTTTGCTCTATAACAACTAGGATATCACTCCATAGCTTTGATACCCCCTTACCTTGGTTCAAGGTTGGAAACCATACTCCCTCATTTAGATTATATTTACTATAGACCACTGTAAACATCCAATTTTTGACCGCCCTTACAACTTGGACGTTATCGCTTGCACAACCAATGATGAGTCTATATGCTTGTTAAGTGCTTAAAGTCCTCAGCGGAATGTCATAGTTTTGAGCCTTTCAAACCCTACACCCCTGTTGCCTTGTTTTTGGACCAAAACCTTGGATTTTCAAGCCTACAACCTCTGGTGGTCTGCAGGCCACTACTATGGGTTGTCGGCCATTTCTTTTGGTTGCTAGCCACTGATGTGGCCTGCCGGCCACCAATGTGTTTTTGTAGATATTTTTCTGCCAACTGTGCCAGCTGTTAGCACAGATGTATGCACCTTCCTACACGTGTATGTATAGATATTTCTGAGGGAGTTGCTTGGTTTTCTATATATAGGAGGCCTCCCCTTCGATTTTTAAGGTTGGATTTTTTGGAGCAAAAAATTCTCTCTCTCTACAATTCTCTCTCATCTCGAAATTTCTTTGCTTTTTGCAAGCTTTAGTCTATACACTCTAAACCAAACCTCTCCATCTTTGAGCTGAGGTACCTTTAAGCCTTATTTGAGCTCCTTTAGGGTGTATTTGACTTGATTTGTTTCCTAGAATTGGTTCTCCTCTTCAAGAGGTATAAAGTTTTGCTTTTCTACTTGCTTTATTTACTCTTTTTCCTACTGTTTGTCCTTTGTTTTTGGTCTGTACAAACTCTGTATTTTTGGGTTGAAGCTTGCGTTTTAAGACCAATAAAGGTTGAGGGGTGGTTCACCCTTCTTTACACCTTGCTCTCAAGGTCTTTACCCTTGTGTTTCCCACTTTTACACTATCTTTTTTTGACCTTTTAAACACTGATTTTTAGAGTTATTTTAGTGGCTAAAATCATGGTTTGAAGTCCACAATTAGAGGGGTTAGCCTCTCCTCCTTGTGTTTTGTTTACTAGCCTAGCATGATTCATGTTTTAGCATATTATTCTAGCTATTTTTGCCTTAATTCCAGCATGTTTTATGACTTATTTAGCACTATTTTAGAACTATTTTTAAGTGTTCATTGCATTTTAGATTTATATTGCATGCTTGTAGTGTAATTGTCCTCATGAGTTTGGTGTTTTAGACCTTAGACACTACCTTATTTGAGTTGATTAAATTTATTTAGTACGTTTCTTACTTGTTCTCACTTTTAATCACCTCTACAACCTCTCTCCTTTCTTGGATTTTTCTTTGCTTTGAAAGTGGTTTCAAATTATTTGTTTATTTAAGCATGAGATTAAGGTGTCATGCTTAATGGTTTAATCCCTTTGAGGGTTTATTACCAACGGTATGATGTCTCTTTCATGTCCAAAGCAACATTTGGTTTGAGCCCTTTTTTCCATTAGAGGACTTAAAATTCACTTGTGGACTTAATTGATTAAAGAATTGAAATCTAACTAAAATGAAGTAATAAAATTGGTGAATAAAAAAAGTGCAAGATAATAATTGGTTAGGGTTCCATTGGACGTTAATTGAACCCTTGAGTCTTGAGTCATTTCATACTCATTAGTGATGAAAACGGTTCAAGATTCATTGTCAACTACTTCCCTTAATCTTTCATGGTAGAGAAGTGGTTTTGAGAGTCTTGTTTTGTTGCATTTATTGAACTTGCACACTTTGGTTCATAGGCCATCATGCAATGAAATTGCATCAGTTGATGGTCTGTGAATCAAGTTTTACTACTTCTTTGAGTTGTTCAAATGATATAGAAGAGTAAATTGTGCAAACAACCCTTGAGAATACCCTATGCATGCTCTGTTTGTTCGCTGTTGCAATAGGAAGAACCATGCAGCAGTGGCCGGCAGGCCATCACTCCTGGCAAGCCGGCCACCAATGCAAAACCCAACAGTGTATTTTTTTAAGCAGAACAGAGTTGGTTTGGAGGTGGAAAACAATATAAGTGTTCTACTGTGCAACAGAGGCTTCATGGAAGTAGAATAGTGGCCTTTTTCGGGTGGAAACCGCATTCATGTATGAGCCTTTCATTGATCCTCGGGATTCGTGTTGTAATAATATTAGTGTTATGCTTAAAGTAGTGGCTTTGTAATTAATTAGTTTGAATAGCTAATTTGTCTCGTATTGTAATTATTTTAATTAGCTAGAATAGTTAATTAATTCGGTTTGTAATAATTAGTTAAGTAGTTTAGTTAAATTATTCATTTGGGTTTGTAATAGTTAATTAATTAGCTTAGCTTTAATTGCTTAGCTAGTTAGTTCATTCGGACCTTCCTGTGTGAGGGCACAACATTGTAATAATGTACATGTCTTCCAACCCTACATTTTTCTCCCTTTTATTTACCTACTTATGATGGTTAGATTAGAGCATCATATTTTGTTTAGTATAACTCATGTTTGCATCCACTTCCATTGCATACATCGAGGCACGGTTCATCATTATAACTTGCATTGTTAGTTAATACTTCTTTGAATACGTACTTAGACCGCATGCTATCAAACTGATTCATATGCGATATTAGTAGCCGAGCCTAGTAATTGCATATTGCATGTGTTGCATTAGTCATATTGCATAGTTAGGATCATGCATTATTCTAACTCTGTCATTTTTTTTTTTTTTTTACTTGGAGTACTAGGTGAGCTTTTCTTTGTTCAGCATATTGCATTGTATGTTAGTGTTTCCATGTTTAGTATGCTCACCATGAAGCTAAATACTTAAGTGATAAACTATTTGAATGTCTGTGGATGAAGGCTATTTGTTTGAATTAGAATAATTTGAGTAAATGTTCATACGAGATCACTTTTTTAAGTGGTACATATTTCGAAACAAATTTCAAAACAAACATGAAATCAAATATTCCAATTTTTGCAAGTTAGTCTATACTTGTCTGTGTGTGCATCACATAGTAATACTAGCCTAATAATCGGAACAAGAGCATATAATGTAAATAGATTCACATCATGATCAGTAGAGGCCGACCTTTGATCGGGCGAACGAGGGTACTCAATTCATGACCTTCCCTTCTCGTACCTAAGTTCCCGAGCCGAGACAATCTTGGTGATGACGAACACGTGGCATTTGGCACGAGTTATGGGTTTCCTAAATTCTCCAAAAAATATTTAGGTGGTGACTCTATATCTGGCAAAGTAGTCCATTTTTGACAATTTGATGCAAAATCGATTTTCCAAAAGATTTGCCGAATTTGGACTCCTTGGTGTTTATCTATTTCACATTGCACTTGTGAGATCAGATTCAGAACCACAAGTAGAGTCCGAACTGTAGGGCTTCTTGTCTTCCGAAAAGGGGCACGAAAAGTCGAGCTACAACCACCTTCTTCCATAGAGCTTCCTCTTCATTAGCAAACCTCCACCATCACTTTATCAAAAGGCAATCATTAAAGTCTCTAATTCTTCTGATCCCCAGACCTCCTTGCATTTTACTTTTTGCTACCTCCTTCCACTTCACTGAGTGTATTCTCCTCTTCAAATCTGATCTTCCCCATAGAAAGACAGCTTGAATACTTTCAATCTCCTTTGCTATTCCTTCTGACATCTTAAATAAAGAGAGATAGTACACTGGCAAATTGGATAGCACTGCCTTGATCAAAGTCAGCCTACCAGCGAATGATAGAAACCTTCTTTACCATCCAGCGAGCTTACGCTTGACCTTATCAACAATTGGCTTCGAAGATTTCTTCCTACTTGGGCTAGCACCTAATGGCAAACCAAGATAATGTAAAGGTAAGCTTGTAATCTTACAGTTTAACAGATGTGCAAATTCTTTTAGCATAGTAGCAGAGACTCCCACCCTACACATCACACTTTTATGATAATTGATCTTCAACCTTGATAAAATCTCAAACCACCTTAAAATCCTTTTAAGATTTAATAATTCCACCCAGTCTGCTTCACAGAAAAGTAATGAGTTATCTGCAAATTGTAAATGAGACTCTACAACTCTTTTTACACCAATCTCCACACCTTTAATAATTCCTAGCTCCCTTGCTCTCCTTAGTAAAATACTCAAACCCTCTGCTGCCACAGTAAATAAAAATGGTGATAGAGGATCACCTTGTCTAAGTCCTTTTGTGGGCAAAATTCTTTGGTTGAAGATCCATTCACTAGAACTAAGACCCTAGCTGTTGTTACACACTCATCCATCTAAGAGATCTACTTTGCTCCAAATTCAAAGTTTGAGAGCATTGAAAATAGAAATTCCCAATTAATTGAGTCATACGCCTTCTCAAAATCAAACTTAAACAATAGCCCTTTTTTCTTTGATTTTCTCCACCCATCCACTATTTCATTTGCTATCAACTCCCCATCCAAAATGTTTATCCCACCCAGGAATGCAGATTATGTATCACTAATTACCTCAGTTAGAACTGATTTCATCTTTTTTGCAAGTACCTTTGTTAGTATCTTGTACATAGATACAATCAAACTAATAGGCCTATACTTACTTAAGCTACTTGCATTCTCCTTCTTTGGGATGAGAGTAACGAATGAACAATTCAAACCATTAACTAGCCTACCTTTACTGTGGAACTCTTTCATAAACATGATCACCTCTTCTTTAAACATCTTCCAATGCTTTTGAAAGAACAATAAATTAAACCCATCAGGGCCAGGTGCTTTATTCCCATTGCAACCTTTCACTGCTGTCCAAATCTCCTCCTCAGAAAATTCTGCTTCTAATTTGTCAAAACATTGACTATGACTAACACTCTTGAAATCACCGACAAGTACAGGCCTACTAACCCAATCTTCTGTGAAATGATTCCTAAAATAATCCCACATCTCTTGCTTTACTTGATCAGGTTCATCAACCATAACCCCTCCAACTGATATACTATTCAGAGCATCTCTATTATGTCTACAACTTGCTGTAACATGGAAGAATTGAGTGTTCCTATCCCCTTTTAAGTTCCAATCCAATCTTGATTTTTGAGGCCATTCCCATTCCATCATTCTGCTAAGCTTCCACACTTCACTCCTTAATTCCCTTTTCTGTTTTAGTTCTGCCTCATCCAATGGCCTATCTTCAGCTTCCAAGTCAAGATTATGCAGCTTATCCTCACCATCCTTGATTTTTTATGCAAAATTGCCACAGACCTCTGTATTCCATTGTTTCAAACTGTAATTTCTTATGCATAACAGCACCAACAGCCTCATAAAATTCACCTTCTCTACAAAAGGTCCAAATTTTGGGTGTAAACACCAAGCATTCAGGAATTTAAAGGGTTTTGGGCCCCAATCCCTCACATCCTCCATTAGAATTAATGGGCAATGGTCTGAAATTATCTTTGATAAACCCCATAAATTAAACTTAAACCTCTCTATCCATTCAGGACATAAAAGAAATCTGTCTATCTTACTCCATTTTGAGCCATCTTGAGCATTACACTAGGTAAACTTTCTTCTTAGAATTTGAATTTCAGTTACCTCACACTTATCTATGAATTCATTGAACTCTTTCATACCCCTATCTTTTCTTGAGCACCCTATCCTCTCACCGACATTCCTTATTTTATTAAAATCCCCTCAAATGCACCATGGTTTAGGAAATTTGCTTTTTATTTTCACTAATGTTTCCCAAAGTTTACCTCTTTTCACCACATCATTTGGAGCATATATATTTACAATCACATACTCAAATGAGTTTTGAAAAGTACTTGACAGCAAGATAAATTTTCTATTGCTGCAGCACTCTGAGAGTACAAATACTTCAAGGTCCCAGATGCAGAGCAAACCACCAGCTATACCTTCAACATCAACAATCATAGACTGAAGACTGTCTCTATGCCACAATGATTTCACCTCTAAATCAAATATTCTTGATTTCTTTGTCTCTTGGAATAAAGCCATATCAATTCTCCTTTCAAATAATAACTTCTTTATTTTCCTTCTTTTTTCAAGTCTTCCAACTTCTCTAATATTCCAGCTTAAAATCTTCATAATAACAATTTATAAACACTGGAATTCACCCCAAGAAAGCACAAATTACACAGCCCTACCACTTTTTTTTTTCCGCCCTCTTCTTATCCTTCTCCTCCATAAGAATTAATTTTTATATTACTTCTTGATCTTGACCCTTTGTAACAATCCCCAGCTTCTCCCCTAATCGTAGAGTTGCCTGAGCCTCCTTCACCATCTCATCCTTACTAACAGAGCATGTCATTTTTGAAGAAGATTTTGACATAGTAGTAGCAGCTGATCTAACTATTACATTTTTATGATTGCCTTGACTGAAACCTGCTCCACTTTGCCCCATTTTTTTCACAAATCTAGCAAAACCTCCCTTTAACATCTGTTTTCTATGCCCTTCATATTTCTTTTCTCTTCTTTTTCCTTTTGTAGCACTTGTACCCTTTTTAAAACTTTTTGGGAAGTGTATTTGAATCCTTTATTTTATTTTGGGGATCTTTGGTGTTGTTGTATCTTGGTTTTGGATGAGTGAAAATCGATTTAAACTTATTGGGTTTGATTGTTCGTACTTGTTCTTGTCAAAAGTTCCTTGAAGACTTAGAAATTCTATTCTAGGGTTGACACCAACCTTCCTAAGGGTCGACCCTTACCTGTTGGTGAAGTTTTTGGAAGTGTTGCTGGAAAATAGGGTTGACACTAGTCTGGGGAGGGTCGACCCTCTTATATTGCAGAATATGTGTGTTAGTTGCTGGAAAATAGGGTCGACCCCCTCTTGTCTAAGGGTCGACCCCTCTTGCTTGTGCCAGATTGTCTTTTCTATTTAAAGGATCGACCCCCTGCCTGAAGGGTCGACCTTTGCGTGTTTTTTTTTTTTTTTTTTTTTCCAGATTTTGGGGTTCGAATGGGCCCTACCTTTGGGGGGGTTTTTGGGCCTATTATTTTATTTGACCTTAGGGCTATTTGCTACTAGTATAAATAGACCCAAACCACTTTCCTCTCATTACTTTTTCTCCTCTTTTCCTCTCAACCCGTGATTTCTCTCTTCTCTCTCTAAAACTTAACTTTTCGCACTTAGATCTTCATATCTACTCACCTAGAGCCATCTTTTCACCTTGGTCCTTTGGGAAAGGTTGTAGATCTTGTCAAGGGCTTTCTATTGATCTAAGTGGTTCGTAGTTTCATCGCCGGTGATTTTTAGGTTGTTTTCTCTTCGCTTCAAGAGGTAGGGATTTATTTGCTCCTTTCCAATACTTCGTCTATAGATAGATATGTGGTAGATTTCATTGCATAAAAACCATATTCATTATGGATTTTCTTGAAAGCCATGAAAAGAGATCTAGGGTTTGATATTTGTGATTGGAGTTGTTAAGTTGTTTGTTGTTCGGTTATTTAGGAAAAATGATTTATTATGTTTGTGAAGAGAGGGAGGAAAGCCATAATTTACTATTATTGATTTAATGGATTTAAAATGGAGGAAAGCCCTAATTTAATGTTATTGATATAATGGATTTAAAAAGGGGAGGAAGTTGAATAATCCTTATATATTTTGCTACTATGGGTCGTTTGATTGTGTTTATATCAAAAGAAAATAAAAAGGAGAAGTAACCACGGTGTTGGTTTTGTTTTAGACTAATCACATGAAGTTGAGTTGAGTTATGGCTTTGATACCAATAGAATTGGTTTTGTAAAATAAAGAGGATGGATTTGGTTTTGATTTTGTAAAATGACGAGAATGATTTCTTAGAAAATGGTTAGAGTTGTGTGGATTGAAAAATAAAGAAAAGTGGTCTTTTGAAAGAAAATGAAATCATAACCTTGTAAATTGATAATGAACTTGAGGTCGGATTTTAGAAACCTTTACATATTATCATTGTTATTGGACTGAAAGTCTTGCGAGAATTGGATTTTGTTTTTCGTTACGTATTAGATGTAGAGATGGATAGATATGAATGTAAATTGTGGAGTTGGATATTTGTAATCTCTCACCTATGAAAATATAAATAGTTTATCTACTTTGGAGACTGTATATATGTTTAGAAATATATGTTTTGGGCTATCGGTAGAGGATAGATATCGGTAGAGGATAGATATAACTGTTGTAGAAATTGCATGTAGACTAGGAGAATTGAAATTAATCCTTCATTAGTTGTCATTGAATATGACGGTTTGATTAAATTGTTGAATGTGTGAATTTTGGTAGTCACTGTGTATGACACGCCTTTAAATACATTATATTTGTATCATTGTTTGGGAGGAGATGGGGGATGTACTTCATTGTTTGGGAGAAGATAGGGGATGGACTCAATTGAAAATTAAGTTAGCCGAAGTGTCCAGGGTGAAAGTCCCGAAATCTTATATATATATATGGGTGCCGGTTCTCTCAGATGAGAATTCTGTAAAATGACAAAATTGAAGTGCTTGTGTATAAATGGGTGCTGATTCCCTCGGATGAGAATTCCGTAAAATGGTAAAATTGAAGTGTTTGTGTAATAATTGTGTTGATTGAGAAACCCAGAGTTCTAGCCTCAGTTGGGTGTCTAAAATGTAATGAATTGGCTCATGAATTGAGATGAAATAAAATTAACTTGAAATGAATTCTCATGAAATGAAGTAAGACTAAAATGACCAAAGACGTATCCTTGGCGTACCGTGCTTAAGGCAGGTAGAGCGGGACTTGTTTATCATTATTGTCTCAGTATATCTGTGTATATTATGGGTTATGATGGTTATGGTTCTGAAAGGCTGAGTTGCCTCATTTGTTGAGTAGATAATTCTTGGTTTCTTGTTGTTTTCCCTTTGTACTGAATGTATATATATAAAGACATGAATGTGTTGGAAACAGACGTAAGTACTGTATTGAGATTGTGAATAATGTGAAGGACATCGGACACTTGTGAACATGTTTCAAGAAGGTAAAACGTAATGGGCTTTGTGAAATTGTTCTCAGGAACTTGTTATTGTCATATGAATTTTGAAAAAGGTAACATCATGAAAGAAAAGTAAAATGCTTATGTTGTTGAACGAAATGAATGATTTTGAGAAAAGTTTCTATATAAGTATATTTCTGTATAAACCGTCACATTATGTATATGATATGATCTAAAGCATTCATGATCATAGCTATCTGTATGTTGTTATTGTTTAGGATCATATTGGGATCCCTACTGGACTTTATGTTCATCCCACGTTGCTAATCTTTTTCAGGTGAACATCGAGAAGGGTTCAAGATTGAGGATCTTCTTTATGTGTTGGCCACGGGGCCTTTTATTTGTAGGCGGAATGCCATTGATGTAAAAGGGTTAAACCCTTTCTTTTAATTTAAAAGATGTAAGCCTACGGGAAATTTATTTATTTTTATCTCATGTTGCATTCATCTCATATTCAAATTAGAGAACCTTTAATAATATTACCCATTATTGTATTGAATTTCCGCACATGATCTCTGAAATTGTATTATAATAAAGGATTTGGTAATGGTATCCGTTGATATAAAAAGTGGGGCGTGACACAGTTCTTCTGATTATTGACAAATTCAGAGTTTGATATACTAATGGTATCAGTCTTTTGTGTCTTAAAGCCCACCATACTAGGCCCACTACTGTTTTCATTCACCTGTCTAGTACCTTTCACATTTTAATTACACAAGCCTAGCCCATTAAGTTGGGTTTTGAAATGGCTTGGGCCCAACCTTACCTCCAAGCATGTACCTGGCCTATCCCTCTGCAATCCACTGATGCTTCTAATGAATCCAGGTGTAATAATCTGCCCACTATTTTTTGGGCGTCATAATTACACACCTGCATATGCATGATGTCCACCCTTATCATTGAATCCTCTATGCATGTGTCTTCTTTTGTTGATTTCCCTAGGCAATCCTCAGTTTCTTCTACTTCTGATAGTACTTCCTAACTACCTTCTACTTTCATCTCACATGTATCCTTCCTCTGATCTGTCGATTCCTCATTTGCCACCGCCTCATTATTATCCTTGTCATCATCTTCATAATCATCCGTGTCATTTTTATCGTCTTCCCTTCTACTTTCCTCTTTAATCTGCATCTCACTATGGACATTTGAGCTAACAAAATCTTCATCACTATTTTGTGTGTTGCATTTGCAGTTGCCTTTCACCTCCTTCACAATCTACTCCTCACATACCCTTATTGGATATATTCTCCCTTTGCAGTCCAAGTTTATACTCGAATTTATCAATTCCATAACAGTTGTAGTTATTCTAATCCTTCCACAACTAAATGATGTAGGTTTACCAATGTCTCCATCAAAGTTAACCACCTCACCCCATACTCTCCCAATCCTTTTGAATGTATCTGAATTCCATAAGTTTAATGGAATGCCATAACAACTCAACCGCACCTTTCTTTCTTGTTCCAGATAGAGACTTTTCGATCACCCTCTGATGTATTCACACCACTGCTGAATACCCTCCACAAGCATACTTTCTTTATTTTTTTAACTCCCCTATTGTTTTGAATGTTATCACAACGTCATGTCCATCTCCAACTTTTACTAGAACTTCATTCAAACCTCTGTTCTTTAGTTGCTCTTTCAGTTTTGAAACAGAGTACTGTGGCTTGAGTCTTATGATCTTACTTGTATACAACCAACCATTCCCAATCTCTTATACTTTTATGGTTGTCCTTGATGTTTCTCTTGGTCCAACACCCTTTACAATCTCTACAAAAGATCTATTGTCAATGGTTTTGTTCCCGCTTTTAATTTCTGCCATACTTGGTCCTCTTCTCTCCTCGAACTTGCTTCTCTGTATAGGCTTCTACGACAACCCTCACCACTGATTAGTGCTAATCTATGATTAAGCATGTTAAGTGACTGATTGGCTGAAATTTTGACTGATTGATTGAGTGTATTAGTTTGAATGCATGTCTATATGTTTGACTGCTAATGATCTGTTTATATTTTATGTTTTAAACTGCAAATTGAAGGCCTTATCGGCGGCCGAATCTGGAACTGATTAGTGTTTTATGTTAATTAGAATTAATGTGATTTTATGATAAATTTAGTTGAAATTTGATTTGGTATGATTAAATTGAATTAAATAAGCTAAATTACATTAGTTGGACTTATCTACCATTTTGCCACTTAGTGGGCCACTACCTAAGACAATGTTAAAGCTTTATTACACTTGATCACACATCACTCTTCAGCCATATTGAGGCCATTTCGAGAGAGAGAGTGAGAATAGGGAGAATTGGTTTCAACTAGGAGATTACTTGGAGAATTGGAGGATTTGAAGGAACTTGCAAAATTTGAACTTCTATACCTTGAATTGGAGACTTGAGGTAGGAGACTCACCCTTTTAATTGTGAGTTTTAGTTTTTCTTGCGTGATTCATGGTAAGGTTAGTGATTTAAGGCAGGAATTAGCTTAATATGTTGAATTGAGTAGGAATTCATGCATGCATGTATACATTGTTGAGTTTCGAGGATGATTTCATGGAAATCCTTACATGCATGTCCATATTCTAGCTTTGGTCCATGAATTCATCATGTTTTTGGAAGGATTGACTCATTTGTTCTTGTATTAGAAGCCTTGAAGTTGATTAAATTCATGCATGTTGCATGTACATCATGTTCTTGAAGTTTTGTTTGGAAATGGGTTCAATTGAACTACCTTTGGGCTTTGATTTTTCAAATTGATCTTTGAACCATGTCATATTATGAGTTTTAAAGTGTTTTCCAGAAAATTAGCCCAAAAGGATCGAATTTGATGCTTTAAATGTTGAGTTTCATACTTGGAGACAAATCTGAAAATTCTAGATTTTGGATCCACGATCGAGCGGAGAACTCCACGCTCGAGCATACACTCTGAGTTCATGCAGTCCGCTCCAGCGGGGAAAGTAACGCTCAAGCGTGAAATGCATGTATCCAGTACTTTGCATGTGTTTACAGTACGCTCGAGCGAAGGAATGCACGCTCGAGCGAGGACTTGTGTCTCACGCTCGAACAGGGGTCGAGCGCCCGTCGAGCGTGAATTTCTTGCATCCAGTACTTTTACAGTCCGCTCGAGCGAGCAAAGTCACGCTCGAGCGTAGCTCTTTTGTCTGTATGTCTGCTTGAACGGAGAAAGCCACGGTCGAGCGGGACCCCAGTTTTAGCAAAAATTTGAAAAGTGTTTTAAAGTGCATCTTTGCATCCTCATTCCATCCTAGGCATTCCTAGGCCTAGTTTAAGGCATCTTAATGAGGATAATGCTATAGAACCACACCGAGTCAAGATAGGGACTAAGTTATTGTTTCCCAAACGTGCAACTTAGTGTGTGTTCATTCTGTAACTGTATAGGGTTGACATCCGAGGACGCTCATTAGTTGTTATTAGCCCAGTGCTCTGTGAGTAACAATGTTGTAAAGATATGCTCAATCATGAATATTTTTTGAATGATCAACCGTACAGCTTTCTGAAATGATATGTCTTACTGAATGAATGTTTGTCCTATTTGTAAACTGTATCCGTGGCATCCATAGCAATTTACTGTTACTGCACTGTTACTACTACTATCACAGAGATCTCTGTCGGTTCCCATGTTGGAACCACTACTGTTTACTAATATGATGGCCATCAACTGACTGTTCGGTCTGTTAAGACCTACTGTACTGTTTGCTATCGGATGTACCACATATAACTGCTATGGTTTCTAAATGACTGATATGACTGCTTATTGACTGAAAGGACATTCATTCTTAACCTCTTAACATAACTGTTATTCACTAAGCTTTAGCTCATTGTTTATATATATATGTAGGTGTCCAAGCACCGGATCGGAGCTAGGAGCGTTGGGTTAAACTCCTTTTTTGTCAAGCCAACCATTGTGCCTCACTTCAAGGTTCCAAGTGCGTCAAGCCAAGGCTGCTTTGGGGTGTTTTAGATTCCCCCTTTCTATTTCTGTTTTCTATAGACTGTATGAGACTGGCACTGTACTGTTATGGTAGGGACTTGGTCCCCAACTTGAATGTCTGTATATGATGTGTGTATGTACATACTGTTTTGCTTATGAATGTGAATATGTTCAGAAAAGTCTTTTTGCATACAGACTGTCACAGCTCATTGGACATCTTTTATTACTGTTTTGGCTTCCGTCAGTCCCTATACTTTGTATTACTATCTTTACTATTAAGCAGGCCTTCGGTAATCACGGATTACTGGCCGGTTACGGTGCTAAACCCATAGGGGCGAGTTTGGGTCGTGACAGAGTGGTATCAAAACGATATCAAACCACGAGTTATACCGCACACACGTGTCCAAATGGGCTATAGGATGTCCTAGAAAAGTAACTAGGGCATTGCATGAGAATTGAAAAAGTGTGTGTGGCCATGACATGAATATATGTGCTAATATGCTAATGTATTTAAGTAAGCAATTCCTATGTTTATTATTATTGTATTGCATATAGTGAAATGGACAATGCAAGGAATGCCGATGAAACCGAATCATCTGATGCCAGAATGACGAGATTAGAAAGAACAGTTGAACTGTTGACTGAGGCCTTAAGGCTACAACAGAACCAACAGCCCCCACCTCCTCCAGTTCAACCCGAGCAAAACGTTAACGAGGATATAATTGCTCTAATACAGAAGTTCAACAAGATGAAACCACCATCCTTTCAGGGAGGCCTTGAACCATTAAAGGCCGAAGCATGGGTGCTAGAAACAAAGAAATTATTTGAAGTGTTTCCGTGTTCCAAAGCACACAAGGTATTGCTGGCTACCCTTACTTTACAAGAAGAGGCCAGACGGTGGTGGATGCTTGTCCGTGACACCGACAATGTTATGACTTGGGCTCAGTTCAAGGGAGCCTTCTTTGAGAAATATTTTCCTCAGTGTGTCAGGGATTGTAAAGTAACTGAATTTGAACAGTTAAAACAGGGTACCATGTCAGTAGTAGAGTATGAATCAAAGTTTACCGAACTCGCCAGATATGCACCACACATGGTGGATACCAATTACAAAAAGGCCAGGAGGTTTGAAGGCGGCCTTAATGTTGAAATCCTTGACAGAATCAATGTTCTGAAACTACTGAAATATGTAGATGTTCTTGACAGAGCAATAATGGCTGAGTCGAACATCGAGGCACTGAAACAAACTGAAACCCCAGCGACCGAGTGGCGTCGTAAGAGACGAGGCTTCAAGTTTAAGAAAGGCCGAAACAGTTCATTGAATAAAAAGCAAAATACAGGGTCAACAACCAGTTCCAGTCAGGGAAGTGGTTCCATACCGCCCTATTCTGAATGTGGTAAGAAACATAAAGGGGTTTGCTATAAAATATCTGGTGCTTGTTACAGGTGTGGCAAGGTGGACCACATGGTCAAATATTGCCCTTCTGCTGCTCAGGGCAATAGTAAAGCTGCAGCCAGCGCCGCAGCATCAATTGTTGCACCAAAACCTAATCCCAAAGCTACTGGAAAAGAGCCTATGAGGCAAGGCCGAGTATTCGCACTCATACCGGGAGATGTACAGAATACCGAGACCGTTGTGTCAGGTATACTCTCAATTTGTGCTCAAAATGCATATGCTCTGATTGATTCGGGGTCTACACATTCATATGTATCGCATGCTTTTTCGTAAAAATTAAATAGACCATTGGAACCCATGAACTATTTGTTAGCTGTATCTTCGCCCGTTGGGGGATCCATGACTTGTGCTTATATGTACCCTACATGTGAGATTATTGTTGGAGATGTGCATTTGTATATTGATTTACTGCCTTTGAACATCGACCATTTTGATGTAATATTGGGAATGGACTGGTTAACAAAATATCATGCTACCATAGACTGTGTAACAAAAAAAGTTGTTTTCCGTCCACCTGGATTGCCTGAATTTGTGTTTAGTGGAATTGGTGTAGTACCTTCCCCGTATCTGATTTCATCCATGAAAGCTTTTAAATTGATTAAAAATGGGTGTAAAGGGTATCTGTGTTGTGTATTGACTGTACCTACTGATGCTAAAACTGATGTAAACAGTATTCCTATAGTTAGAGAATTCCCAGATATTTTTCCAGATGATTTGCCAGGGGATTTGATTGATAGGGAGATTGAGTTCACCATTGATGTGATTCCGGGTACACAGCCAGTATCTAAAGCTCCTTACAAAATGGCACCGATTGAATTGAAAGAGTTGAAAGTTCAGTTGCAAGAATTGCTAGATAAGAAGTTCATCAGACCCAGTACTTCACCGTGGGGCGCACCAGTTTTATTTGTAAAGAAGAAAGGCGGCTCGCTGAGACTTTGCATTGACTACCATGAACTGAACCAGGTAACAGTGAAAAATAAATATCCATTGCCTCGTATTGATGACTTATTTGATCAGTTACTGGGTGCCCAAGTTTTCTTTAAAATTGACCTTAGATCTGGATACCACCAACTGAAAGTCAAGACAGGGGACATTGAAAAGACTGTCTTTCGAACGAGGTATGGACATTACGAATTCCTTGTTATGCCTTTCGGAGTTACTAATGCACTTGCCGCATTTATGGACCTTATTAATAGAATTTTTAAACCATTCCTCGATGAATTTGTAGTTGTATTCATAGATGACGTTCTAATTTATTCCAAAAGCACAGAAGAACATGAACATCATTTGAGAATTGCTTTGCAGACCTTAAGAGAACAAAAATTATATGCTAAACTGACAAAATGTGAATTTTGGCTTGATAATGTTATGTTTTTGGGACATGTAATCAGTAAGGATAGAATTTCAGTTGATCCGCAGAAAATTGAAGCAGTAGTGAATTGGCCCAGACCGTCTAATGTTACTAAAGTCCGAAGTTTCCTAGGCTTAGCCGGGTACTACAAGAGGTTTGTGAAAGACTTCTCCAAGATTGCTTTACCGTTGACTCAGTTGACTCAGAATGGGATATCATTTGACTGGACTGATCAGAGAGAATCAGCCTTCCAAGAGTTAAAGACTCGACTTGTGACTACACCAGTTCTCACCCTACCCTCAGGTACGGATGGTTATACTATATTTAGTGATGCTTCTTATAAGGGTTTGGGATGTGTTTTAATGCAGAATGGTAAAGTTATCATGTATGCTTCTCGACAACTGAGATGCATGAAAAGAACTACCCGACCCATGACTTAGAACTTGCCGCAGTGGTATTTGCATTGAAAATCTGGCATCACTACCTTTATGGGGCGACATGTGAAGTGTATACAGATCACAAGAGCTTGAAATACTTCTTCACACAGAAAGAACTAAACATGAGACAGCGGAAATGGTTAGAACTGATAAAAGACTACGATCTGCAAATTCTGTACCACCCAGGGAAAGCTAACACCGTTGCTGATGCACTCAGCCAGAAATCAGTTGAAAATTTAGCCTGTTTACTCACCGGGCAGAAAGAATTGCTATGTGACCTTGAAAGATTTGAAGTTGAGATCATTTTGCGTGAACAAGGTGGAACAGTAGCTATTATTTCTGCTCAACCGGCACTTATTGAAGAGATTAAAGAGAAACAGCAACAGGATTACTTCTTGAAGAAGATCATCGATGAATGAGAATCTAAACCGAGGCTGGGTTTCAAATTTGAGAATAATGTGTTGAAATTCCAGGGAAGATTATGTGTACCGAGTGATTCTGAACTGAAAAGAAGAATTCTACAAGAAGGCCACAATTCGAAACTGTCTATCCATCCAGGAAATACGAAAATGTACCAAGACTTGAAACTGAATTTCTGGTGGCCAGGTATGAAGAAAGAGATTGCTGACTTTGTATCAAAGTGTCTTCATTGCCAACAAGTTAAAGCTGAACATCAACGACCCGCAGGTTTACTGCAGCCCTTACCGATACCGGAGTGGAAATTGGAGCATATCACTATGGATCTCATTGTTGGTTTAGCTCACTCTAGTAAAGGTATGGACTCAATTTGGGTTATTGTTGATAGACTGACTAAATCTGCTCACTTCTTACCTGTCAAAACAATTTATAATGCAGACAAATTGGTTGTACTCTATATCGATGAGATTGTTAGATTGCATGGAGTGCCTGTGTCCATTGTTTCTGATAGGGACTCGAAGTTTACATCGAGATTCTGGCAAAGCCTACAGACAGCATTGGGTACTGAACTGAGACTGAGTAGTGCGTACCATCCTCAGACAGATGGCCAGTCAGAATGAACCATCCAGACTCTGGAGGATCTATTGCGTATATGTGTTCTTGATTTCCAAGGAAATTGGGAAAGCCATTTGCCTTTAGCTAAGTTTGCTTACAACAACAGTTTTCACTCGAGTATTGGTATGGTGCCTTTCGAGGCTTTATATGGCAGGAAATGTTGATCTCCTATCTGCTGGGAAAAAGTTGGAGATGGGCCTTTGCTTGAGCCTGAAATTGTACATGAAACTACCAAAAAGGTGAAACTGATTCAACAGAGGCTGAAAACTGCACAAAGCCGACAAAAATGTTATGCGGATGTCCGAAGGCGAGACAGAGAATATGAAGTAGGTGATCACGTTTTTGTTAAATTGACACCAATGAAAGGCCAGACTCGTTTTGAAGTCAAGGGTAAGTTAGCGCCGAGATATGTTGGACCGTATGAGATTATTGAGAAAATCAATCCGGTGGCGTATCAAGTAGCGCTTCCTCCTGAAATGGAACACATGCATAATGTCTTCCATATTTCAACGTTGAGGGATTATCTTCGGGATCCCTTTCATGTTATTGAGCCTACCCGTGTAGTGCTAAGTGATGACTACACTTATGAAGAACAGCCTATTCAGATTGTAAACAGACGGATCAAGAAGTTGAGGGACAAAGAGATTCCGTTAGTGAAAGTTGATCGGCAAAACCATGGTGGCGTATATGCCACTTGGGAAAGAGAAGGCGATATGATCAAGAGATATCCTGAACTGTTCCCTCTAGATCCAATGTTCTTCCAAAATGAAGGTAATTCGAGTTTGGAGGGCCAAACTCTTTGTAAGAAGGGGAGACTGTGACAACCCTCACCACTAATTAGTGCTAATTGATGATTAAGCATGTTAAGTGACTGATTGACTGAAATTCTGACTGATTGATTGAGTGTATTAGTTTGAATGCATGTCTATCTGTTTGACTGCTAATGATCTGTTTATATTTTATGTTTTAAACTGCAAATTGAAGGCCTTATCGGCGGCCGAATCTGGAACTGATTAGTGTTTTATGTTAATTAGAATTAATGTGATTTTATGGTAAATTTAGTTGAAATTTGATTTGGTATGATTAAATTGAATTAAATAAGCTAAATTACATTAGTTGGACTTATCTACCATTTTGCCACTTAGTGGGCCACTACCTAAGACAATGTTAAAGCTTTATTACACTTGATCACACATCACTCTTCAGCCATATTGAGGCCATTTCGAGAGAGAGAGTGAGAATAGGGAGAATTGGTTTCAACTAGGAGATTACTTGGAGAATTGGAGGATTTGAAGGAACTTGCAAAATTTGAACTTCTATACCTTGAATTGGAGACTTGAGGTAAGAGACTCACCCTTTTAATTGTGAGTTTTAGTTTTTCTTGCGTGATTCATGGTAAGGTTAGTGATTTAAGGCAGGAATTAGCTTAATATGTTGAATTGAGTAGGAATTCATGTATGCATGTATACATTGTTGAGTTTCGAGGATGATTTCATGGAAATCCTCACATGCATGTCCATATTCTAGCTTTGGTCCATGAATTCATCATGTTTTTGGAAGGATTGACTCATTTGTTCTTGTATTAGAAGCCTTGAAGTTGATTAAATTCATGCATGTTGCATGTACATCATGTTCTTGAAGTTTTGTTTGGAAATGGGTTCAATTGAACAACCTTTGGGCTTTGATTTTGCAAATTGATCTTTGAAACATGTCATATTATGAGTTTTAAAGTGTTTTCCAGAAAATTAGCCTAAAAGGATCGAATTTGATGCTTTAAATGTTGAGTTTCATGCTTGGAGACAAATCTGGAAATTCCAGATTTTGGATCCACGCTCGAGCGTACACTCTGAGTTCATGCAGTCCGCTCGAGCGGGGAAAGTAACGCTCAAGCGTGAAATGCATGTATCTAGTACTTTGCATGTGTTTACAGTATGCTCGAGCGAGGGAATGCACGCTCGAGCGAGGACTTATGTCTCACGCTCGAGCGGGCGTCGAGCGCCCGTCGAGCGTGAATGTCATGCATCCAGTACTTTTGCAGTCCGCTCGAGCGCGGAAAGTCACGCTCGAGCATAGCTCTTTTGTCTGCATGTCCGCTCGAGCAGAGAAAGCCACACTCGAGCGGGACCCCAATTTCAGCAAAAATTTGAAAAGTGTTTTAAAGTGCATCTTTGCATCGTCATTCCATCCTAGGCATTCCTAAGCCTAGTTTAAGGCATCTTAATGAGGATAATGCTATAGAACCACACCAAGTCAAGATAAGGACTAAGTTATTGTTTCCCAAACGTGCAACTTAGTGTGTGTTCGTTCTGTAACTATGTAGGGTTGACATCCGAGGACGCTCACTAGCTGCTATTAGCCCAGTGCTCTGTGAGTAATAATGTTGTAAAGATATGCTCAATCATGAATATTTTCTGAATGATCAACCGTACAGCTTTTTGAAATGATATTTCTTACTGAATGAATGTTTGTCCTATTTGTAAACTGTATCCGTGGCATCCATAGCAATTTACTGTTACTGCTACTGTCACAGAGATCTCTGTCGGTTCCCATGTTGGAACCACTACTGTTTACTGATATGATGGCCATCAACTGACTGTTCGGTCTGTTAAGACCTACTGTACTGTTTGCTATCGGATGTACCACATATAACTGCTATGGTTTCTAAATGACTAATATGACTGTTCATTAACTGAAAAGACATTCATTCTTAACCTCTTTGCATAACTGTTATTCATTGGGTTTTAGCTCACTGTTTATATATATATGTAGGTGCCCAAGCACCGGATCGGAGCTAGGAGCGTTGGGTTAAACTCCCTTTTTGTCAAGCCAACCATTGTGCCTCACTTCGAGGTTCCAAGTGCGTCAAGCCAAGGCTGCTTCGGGGTGTTTTAGATTCCCCCTTTCTATCTTTGTTTTGTATAGACTGTATGAGACTGGCACTGTACTGTTATGGTAGGGACTTGGTCCCCAACTTGAATGTTTGTATATGATGTGTGTATGTACATACTGTTTTGCTTATGAATGTGAATATGTTCAGAAAAGTCTTTTTACATACAGACTGTCACAGCTCATTGGACATCTTTTATTACTGTTTTGGCTTCCGCCAGCCCCTGTACTCTGTATTACTGTCTTTACTGTTAAGCAGGCCTTCGATAATCACAGATTACTGGCCGGTTGCGGTGCTAAACCCATAGGGGCGGGTTTGGATCGTGACAGCTTCATCCCCTTGCTATCACCCATTTCTTTTCCATAATCAACCCTTTTCACTGCCAAAGCTTTGTTATCTACCCAAAGTCCATTAACTTTTTGTTTTGCTACAGTGGTTGCTTCCTGACAATTGAATCTCACAAAACCAAACCTTGTTTTAGATGACTTCCTCCTGTTATATAGGATAAACATATCCCTAACCACTCCATACTTTGTTAACAAGGTATACAAGCCTTTTGGATTTATTGCTTCTGGTATGTTATCCACAAACAAAGTAACCAAACTTTTCTTTCTCTTCTCATTCCATGCTTCTAGCTTCGCTTGCCTGCCTCTTTTTCTTACCACTGGAAACCATCCTCCTTGCTCTCTCTGCTTCTCCATCCTCTAAGAACTTATTATGAAGGCAATGAAGGCCTTTAACTACAATGAGAAATAGATATGGAGAAATTGGGTCTCCCTGCCTTAGCTCTTTGGACACTGAAATTTCTAACGTTGTTGATCCATTAACAAGGAATGATATACTCGTTGAAAGGATACACTCCATCATCCAAGAACACCACTTGGAATTGAACCCCATTAAAGTCATTTTATTTGCAAGATAGTTCTAATTAATGGAGTTTGTTAGGTTTTTATTCTTGGCAATCCCGTTTGACAAAACTCCTTTCAGTTGTAATTGTATTTGATTTTTTATTTCAATGAGGCTATGAGTTTTAAATGCGAATCCAACCCGAATTGTGCCTTGCAGAGAAGTTTGTGATGTTAATTGTTTAATGTTTGCTACTTCGCTAACTATATCGGGGATCGAGCTGCCTGGACAACTCGCGGGGGTCCAGGGAGTAGCGCCTCTTGGCGGGTCCGGGGTAGCGCCCCCGAAGCAAAATGTAAAAATATATTCGAAGTTGCTTGTCCGCTCGAGCGGCCGTTTGTGTGCTCAAGCAGAGAATCTTTAGTTCTACAAGTTTGAACTATCTGTAAAAGTACTGGAAGTTGTGTTTTTGCGCTCGAGCAACACTTCTTGCGCTTGAGCGTCAGTCGGCTCGAGCGGCCATTCCTGCGCTCGAGCAGAGATCATGGAACAGATTGTTATAAATATGTGTTTCAGTCAGATTTTAGGGTTACGACTTTCAGATATTCTTCTTGGATATTAGGGTTTGTATCTGGGGCTATTTTGCTTGGTTTCTTTGATGTTTAATTAAGTATTCAACTCATGGTTTAAGAAGTATACATCAAAGGATTGTTTGTTTATTCAATATAAAAGAGAGTGTTATTCTTCGGTGGATTTTAGGGAATTCGAGCCTGAAGCTTTGGTGGATTCTGGAGTGGCTCATCGTTGTGATTCGACATTGGCGTTGTAGATTCAACGTTGGGCAAGACAATTCCGAGGTGAAGACGGTGGTAGAAGAAGCACATTGGGGTCGGTTCAATTCGAGTATGGATTCGCTAGATAATTGAGAGTACACTTGTGTAATTGCTTTATGTCTTTTTAGTGGATTGTTTTGTGACTTTTGCCCATAGTTTTTTTATCACAACTGGAGGTGTTCCAATTGTGGTTTTTCCACGTAAAATCATTGTGTTGATTTGTCTTTGATTGTTTGATTGGGATTACTATTTACTCGTTAAAATTGACACAATATCAAAAATCAATATCTAAGGGATTTCTAGATTTTTCAATTGGTGTCATAGTAGGTTGCTCTATTTTTATTTTATTTTTTTAAATCTTTTAGAGCGAGATCTTGTTTTGATTTGTGATAATGGATTAAATTCATGAGGGAAATTCTATGGTTTGACCACCCCTACTTGACGGATCCAATTATTCTTTTTTGAGAAGCTCGGATAAGATCGTTTTTAAAATCTATTGATGAAAAACTTTGGCTATCTGTCATGTATGGGTGGACCGAACCGACGATTACCGTTGATGGAGTAACTTTTCCCAAACCAATTGATAAGTGAGACACAATTAATTACCAAAATAGTAGCTGGAATCATAAAGCTATCAATTCTCTCTTTTGCACCATCACACCTAAAGAGTTTAGTCGTATTTGTAATTGTGAAGTCACAAAAGAGGTTTGGGATATCTTACAAACTATTCATGAGGGCACTTCTTCTATTAAACGCTCAAAACTTCAAAGGCTCAAGTCTAGTTTCGAAAACCTTTTAATGAAAAATAGTGAGACCTTTGATGAATTTTATACGAAGTTGAGTGACATTGTAAATTTCAGCTTCAATTTAGGTGAAAAAATACCGAAATCCAAGGTTATAGAAAAAATTTTGAGATCCTTGCCCGATCGGTTCCAACCAAAAGTTACGACTATTGAGGAGGCTCAAGATGTTGACAACTTCAAGCTGGATCATTTGGTTGGAAATCTCCAAACTTATGAGGCACATAGAAATTTAAAAAAGAAACAAAAAGATGATATTGCTTTTAGTAGTGCTTATACAGTTGGAAAGGATTCTGATGAGGATTGTGAGATTGATTCCAAGATTATGGATGCTTTTGTAAAACAATTTAAAAAATCTTTTCTAAAAAAGAATCCTAATCTTTTGGAATCAACTCATAAATCCAAAGAAAAAAATAAATTCAAAATTAATTCTATAACTCAGAAGAAGAAAGGAAAAATACAAGGGAACTCTGAAAGAGTCCAATGCTATGAATGCCAAGGATTTGGCCACTTTGCTCAAGAATGCCCAACTCATTTAAGAAAGAAGAAAGTCTTCGCTATCACTTGGAATGAAGAATCAAAGTCTGATAAAGATGAAAGTGACAACAAAGCACAAGGTGAAGAGGGGCATGAATAATTGCTTACTTTCATGGCGGCTTCTGAAACTGAAAGACAAATAGAGTATCTGAAGAGGCCGGTTGAGAATATCACCGATGATGAATCCTCGGGGAGTGATGATGAAGAGCTTCAGCAAGCTTATGAAAAATTGTATAAGGAATGTCTTAACTTATCTAAATTGAATGACAAACTCACTATCAAACTCAGAGCCTATGAAAGTGAGAAGTCAAATTAAAGAAGGAGATTTCTGAGGCTAGGAATGATGCCATTAAGATTTCTAGTGATCGATAAGCTCTTTGTGCAAAACTCTTGACTTATGAGATAAAGATGAATGAGCCACAGTAAATCCATGCAATATATGAAGAAAAGATTGAAACTCTTGAGATGTCTCAAGTTGCTTTGGAAAATCTAATGATCAAGAAATAGGAAGAACTCAAGTGTGCTATGGCTACCATTGGTCTTTGAAACAAAGGATCAAAGACTTTGGACAATATCATTAGGTCTCAACAAATGTGTTATGACAAGAGTGGCATTGGCTTTGGTGATAACAAAAAGTAAAAATGGAGTGCATCCACATCTCATGATACAAGAACTCAAGGGCAAGGGGAGCAAAAGATTCAACGAGAGAAAAGACTTCTCAATCTTCCTAGAGTTGGTAAGGTCAAAGTAAAGAAGGTACACCCTATTTTTATTTGTCATCATTGTGGTATGTATGGTCATATTCACCCTTATTGTTATGAGTTGAATGGGAGAATGTCTCATAGAGATGGAAGAAATTCCAACATCTCGTGGGGTAGGAGCCACTTCATTGGTGGTAATGAGGTTAAGGGTCATATTAGATCTCGTTCTTTTGATTTGCTTGAGACCAAACATGAACAGAGGTTTTGTTTGTCTAGACCTAGGAATAGGAAGTTGGACACCAAGTCGAGCCAGGTTCCCAATGAAGAGGAAGGGAACCACAACGTCAAGACACCACCCAAGAATTGCAATTCTCACAACTTTGTTCATACTAAAGCGGTTTGCGTGAGAAAACTTGACTTGTGTTAACTTGTGTATTCGTTTTAGTTTTTGAGTTTCGGTGTGTTTTTTCTTTTTGAGTCATTTAATGAGTGCCTGTTCGTTTTCTGTCTTGCTTTGTTTAAAAAAAAAAAATCCAAAAAGATTTTCTTAGTATGGTTTTGTAAGCTTGAAATTTTTGAGAAGTCCTTGATATATATTGGAATTAATGAGAATATCCATTACATGTTAATATGTGTGTGCTTTCTGTGGTCATTACTCATTTTGGAGTGTGTGTTCTTTGATTAGTATGTCTCATTCTATACACACTCTTGGATTAGCAAATATCATAATCTTTCGCCTTTGTGATCTATTTTCTCTATGGACTTCTAGCAGTGTGTCTTTTGCTTTTCTAGAGGAATTGACCTATACCAGCACATCATGGGTGATGTTGAGTCTCTTAGCCACCTTCTATCTTTTTGCATCTCCACGGCTTTTCCCTCAGTTCTTTGTAGTTAAGGCGTGAGGAAAAGGCTACCTCAAATTTACCAACCAGGCTATTCTTATTTTCTCTATGCTTCTCTGGTTCGGTTTCCATACTCTTGAGCGTGTCAGCCGCCAATGAGTGTGCAAAAGAAAGAAAAAATGTGCAAAAGAAAGAAAAGAAAAAATGTGCAAAAGAAAGAAAGAAAGAAAAAAAAAATTCCATTAATTGAGGGGAGCCTCCGCTTTTACTCACCAAATACTCCTTGATTCCTGACGATTTGACTTTCCTTAGTTGTGCTTAGATTCTCTTGCCAGAGTCCAGCTATCAGATCACTACTAGGATTTGAATCTTATGTTTGTTAAACTCCAAGAGTCACACACACACACCTTTATCATGGGATCTATACTTTTCACATACTGTATCACTTTCTTTCATGAGGAATCATCTATAGACTGTGCACATTGTGTTTTCAAGTAATTGTGTTTCTTGGATAATCTTGTGTGTTTTTAAGATACAAATCTAAAATTCCTTGCTTGTTTCACTATATTTTGTTTTTGTTTTTTTTCTTCTTGTTCATTGTTTTCAGTACAGTGTTTGTGGTTACTTTTAGTGAAGGGGAGTTTGGTTTATCATTGCAAGGGTTTGTTAGCATGAACTTACATTGAATGGTTTGGTCAGGGAGGTTGGCATTAGTTGGTTTGTATGTTGTTGTGCACTGCTTCTTTATTGTTTCCTTCGTGCAGGCTACTGCTAATTACATCATCATATCCTTGCTTGTGTGATTTATGCTTTTACTATAGTTGATTGAACTTTCTTTGCCAATTCATGACAAAAAGGGGGAGAAAGTTTAAGGTTGCATTGGTCTTAGGATTTTCATCTATTCATGCTACATGTTCTTAAAATCTCCAATTTACATCTATTCATATTTCCATCTCATGCTTCAAGATAATCTTATCATATGTCTATTGCTTTTTCACATACTCTTGTGGCACTAATAGTTGTTTTTGGAGATTGTAATAGCAATTTTGCAGATTATGACCTTGAGAAAAAAAGTTTGTTTTTGTTGGCTGTAATGGGTTGGGGTGATTAGGATTTTATTTGTTATGTGTGTTTTTTCACGGCATTGTCAAAGGGGTAGATTGTTAGGTTTTTATTCTTGGCAATCCCGTTTGACAAAAATCCTTTCAGTTGTAATTGTATTCGATCTTTTATTTCAGTGAGGGTATGAGTTTTAGATGTGAATCCAACCCGAATTGTGCCTTGTAGAGAAGTTTGTGATATTAATTGTTTCATGTTTGCTACTTCGCTGACTATGAATCTTTGGTTCCAGAAGTTTGAACTGTCTGCAAAAGTACTGGAAGTTGTGTTTTTGCGCTCGAGCGGCATTTCCTGCGCTTGAACATCAGTTCGCTCGAGCGGCCATTCCTGCGCTCGAGCGGAGATCGCAGAATAGATTGTTATAAATAGGTGTTTCAATCAAATTTTAGGGTTACAACTTCCAAGTCTTCTTCTTGGATATTAGGGTTTATATCTGGGGCTATTTTGCTTGGTTTCCTTGATGTTTAATTGAGTATTCAACTCATGGTTTAAGAAGTATACATCAAAGGATTGTTTGTTTATTCAATACAAAAGAGAGTATTGTTCTTCGGTGGATTCCGAAGAATTCGAGCCTGAAACTTTGGTGAATTCTGGAGTGGCTCATCGTTGTGACGACATCGGCGTTGTAGATCCACATTGGGCAAGACAATTCCGAGGTAAAGATGGTGGTGGAAGAGGCACATTGGGGTCTGTTCAATTCGGGCGTGGATTCGTTAGGTAATTGAGAGTACACTTGTATAATTCCTTTATGTCTTTTTAGTGAATTGTTTTGTGGCTTTTGCCCGTAATTTTTTTATCATAATTAGAGGCGCTCCAATTGTGATTTTTTCACGTAAAATTGTTGTATTGATTTGTCTTTGATTGTTTAATTAGGATTGCTATTTACTCGTTAAAATTGACACAACATCACAAATCAATATCTAGAGGATTTCTAGATTTTTCAGTTGAAAGCTTTTTCGAAGTTGAGCTTGAAAAGAACCCTTCTCAAATTTCATTTTTTCCAATAATCAATGACCTCGTTTGCGATTAAAAACACCATCAAGAATGTTACGCCCCTCGATAAACGCAGATTAAACATCCCCAATCACTTCATGAATAACCAAACGCAAATGATTTGTAAGAGTTTTAAAAAGAATCTTATAGATGGAACAAATCAAACTAATTGCCTTGACATAGGATAGAGAATTTAGGGACACAACTTTAGGAACTAGAGTAACGAAGGAAATATTGAGACCTTTTCGGAGTTTGCCATTCCAATGGAAATCACCCATAAAATTCATAATATCATATTCCAATAACGGCCAGAAGTGCTTGAAAAAACTAAAGTTGAACTAGTCTAGACCGGGTGCTTTATTATTTGCACAACTCCATACTCTTCCTTTACGTTAGCAGTAGAAAATGGTGTGTCCAGAACAGAACGACTGTGATCACAAAGCGTGAGGGGCGAGGCACCCCCCAAACAAATTCTTTGCCTCAAGAAATAATGTAGTAAAATGGTTAACCATCGGCTACTTAATTTCATCAGGCTTTGAAATGATCTTATTATTCACCATAAGCTGCCCAATAAAGTTTCTCCAGCAACGCTGATTTTACAATCTTATGGAAAAAAGCAGAGTTCTTATCACCATGCAAGAGCCATGAAACATGAAATTTTCTAAAGAATTGCTCGTAGATACGATGGGCAGACCACAATTTGGAGCATAATAACCCTATAGCTTCATGGACCGAAGAGGGATCCTCAACTTCTTTAAGAGAAACATCCAGTTGATAAATCTCCTTTTGAATATATTTGAATTTTCATGCACATTACCAAAATAGTGGTATTCCAAACACGAATCACACTTTTAAGGTGTTGAAGTTTATTAATGAGAACATAGCTTGCCCATCATGTGAATGGGGCAGACTTCCATTATGAAGAAACTAGAGAATCAAAATATTTGTGGGATAGCCAAGCATCGAAGAAATGAAACAGTTTTGGCCCCTAATCTACTTGCTCATCCATAAAAAGAATGGGGCAATGGTCAAAAGGAACTTAAGAAAGACCTTATTGCACCAGAGATGATGTTAAAGGCTAGGAATTCGATATGAGGAATTGATCAAGTCTGGTCCACTTTGCTAGAGATTGATTGTTGGGCCAAGTAAATTTTCTACCTAACATCTGGAGATGAAAAAACATTCAAACTGTCTGCAAATTGCTTGAAGTCCATCATTCCTTTGGTTTGCCTAAGACAACCCTTTCACTCGCCCAACTTAAGCATTTCGTTGAAATCGCCCCCAATTATCCAAGGAACAAATAGCAAAAAATAAATTATATGTAATATTGAAGAAGGTCTAGCTTTATGTAATGACCTCAAACTCTTAACATCTTATGAAAAAACACAATCTTACAGGTTAAAAAGAACTTGGTGAGTTTTGCGACCAATTTGCTTATGACACCAAACTTCAGTACCCTTCTAAATCCAAGAGACCTAGGCAAAATAAGCCTTACAGAAAATCTTCCAGAAAGTCTTACTCTAAGACGTACAAGGGTTCTTCATCCAAGCCCTCTTACCAGTATAAGCCTAAAACATATTCTAAAGGCAAACAAAAATCCACTTCTAGATCTACAGCAACCTACTACAAATGTGGCAAAACTGGGCACTATGCTAATAAGTGTAGAGCCAAACAGAAACAAAAACTCAACCAGAAAATTAATCAACCTACAAGCGAGCTTTCTCTTGATGAAGTTCTCAAACACCAGATATGTAAGATTTTACTCAACTCTTCTGATTCTAACTCAGAATCTGATCCTGAATATGAACTTGCAGAACTTTTGCATTTTACATGAGGGACATAGAAAGTAACAGCTTTAAATTATCCAACTATTCAAAAGGAATGTTTAGCTACAGTTAAATGTGTATTCCATGATGATCTTTTAAGTCAGCAATATCTTATTTGTGTTGATTGTTCTACAACTAAACAGATATTCAAAAATGATGTTGAAAATCTTGCTAACAAACAGATATTTGTAAATTGGCAAAGTTTATTATCTGGTTTTGATTTTGATATTGAATATATTAAAGGAGAAAATAATTCACTACCTGATTTCTCGTGAATATTTGCAGGGTTTATAACCAGTAGAGGTCGTGGCCGCAAAGGTTGAGGCAGAGGATCTAATCCTTTTGCCTACCAGAATATTTATCTGGATGTAACAGAATTTCCAAGACTTCTGGTCTCCAAAACAGTACCAAAGGAGAATCTAGCCACATGCTTAATTTCATCAGGCTTTGAAATCATCTTATTATTCACCACAAGCTGCCCAATAAAGTTTCTCCGGTAATGCTGATTCATAATCTTATGGAATAAAGTAAAGTTCTTATCACCATGCAAGAGCCATGAAACACGAGATTTTCTAAAGAATTGCTCTTGGATACGATGGGTAGACCACAATTTGGAGCATAATAACCCTGTAGCTTCATGGACCGAAGAGGGATCCTCAGTTTCTTTATGAGAAATATCTAGTTGATAAAGCTCTTTTTGAATATATTTGAATTTTCATGCACATTACCAAAAATAGTGGTATTCCAAACACAAATCGCACTTTTAAGGTGTCGGAGTTTATTAATGAGAACATAGCCTGCCCATCTTGTGAATGGGGCAGACCTCTATTCTAAAGAAACTAGAGAACCAAAAGATTTGTGGGATAGCCAAGCATTGAAGAAACAAAACAATTTCGGCCCCCAATCCACTTGCTCATCCATAAGAAGAATGAGGCAATGGTTGGAGAGAACTTAAGAAAGACCTTATTCCATGAGAGATGATGTTAAAGGCTAGGAATTCGATATGAGGAATAGATCAAGTCTGTTATACTTTGCCAGAGATTGATTTTTGGGCCAAGTAAATTTTCTACCCAACATCTGGAGATAAAAAAAAAAAATCCAAACTGTCTGCATGTTGCTTGAAATCCATCATTCCTTTGATTCGCCTAAGACAACTCTTTCGCTCGCCCAACTTAAGAACTTCGTTGAAATCGCGCCCAATTATCCAAGGAATAAATTGCAAAAGACAAATTATATGTAATATTTTTCATATATTTATACGGGTAAATTACATTTTGCCCCTTTTAAGTTTGGTCATTTTTTGACTTTGGTTCTTAAAGTTTATTTTTTTCACTTTGGCCCTTTATATTTCAATTTTTTTTCATTTTACTCTTAAAACTAATTTCTGTTAAAAATTAGACAGAAAATGATACATTAACTCTCACATGGCATAAAAATATTTTATTATATATACCTAGCATCTCTGACTTAAACTTAAATCTTAATATAATAATGTATTTTTTATGCTATGTAGCTGTTATTATGACATTTTCTATTTACTTTTGAATAGAAATTAGCTTTAGGAGTAAACTGAAAAAAATTTGAAGCATAAAAGGCCGAAGTAGGAAAAAATAAATTTTAAGGGCCAAAGTGACAAAGTGATCAAACATAAAGAGAACAAAGTATAATTTACCCTATTTATATATATATATATATATATATGATTTATCATGTCTAAAATTAACTTCTACTTGTTTTCTTATCAACAAAAATAGTAGGAAAAAATACAAATCAATGATAAATTCACAAAATATTTATAAATTCATGAAAAAAAAAAGCTTAATTATTAAAATTAATATATTTTATCACTGATTTAAAATTATTTTAAAAATATATATTAATTTATAATTTTCCCAAAATAATACTGTATTGATGCAAGAACACAAGCCTTACAAATACATCAAACAAAGTGCAACAAGGTACTCTTTTTTAGATTCAATATGTCACGTGATCAGAAGCATACAAAACGAAAAACAGCAATATTAGGTATCATGAAAAATCTTTTATGAAAATGATCATGAAAAATTTGTGACCTTTGGATTACACTTAGAATAAAACACCACACACTAATCAAGGTAATTTAAGGGTCACAAATCTTTCATGATCATTTTCATGAAAAAATTTTCATAATCCTCAACATTTCTCAACGAAAAACTCCAATAGATTTCCGACCACATAAAAGGTCAAAATTTCAAATAATTTTATTGAGAAATTTATTTACACGGAATTTTTTCCAAAAAAAAAAATAGTATCATTAAGATATAAGTCATTGTAATAAAGGGTGTTTCAATTGAAAATTACAAAAATAAAATAAAATAATAAAAATAAAAAAGCTAAAAGGCCGTATGTTTTTATAAAATAAAAAAAATTATATAACTTTTATTTATAAACTCCCTAAGTGTAAACAATTTTTGTTAAGATCAGTCAATATGAAATTTTGTCCTAATTTTAATTGAGACCTTCGTAAGTGAACAATAAAATTGATCTCCTACATTAATCAATCAAATGAACCAGATACCAAATTATCAAAAAAAAAAATTCTATCTATATATAATTACACTTTTCATTGATATAAAGCACACCCCTCTTTCAAAACTTACGTAGACCTATAAATGAAATTCACCACCCCAATCCTCACTACCTTCTACCTAGTTACCTAGAAGAAGCTATTGAAGGACTTTCTTGGTGTGTTTTTTTTTGGGTGCATTGGAAAGTATCTTGGTGTTTATATTTATACCTATATTTGTGTGTCTCTTAATTTGAAAGAGTGTTGTTAGGTTTTTATTCTTAACAATCTCGTTTGGCAAAATTCTTTTCAGTTATACTTGTTTTTACACTTTTTATTTCAATGAGACTATGAGTTTTTAGATGCGAATTCAACCCGAGTTGTGTCTTGCAGAGAAGTTTGTGATGTTAATTCTTTCAAGATTGCCACTTTGCTGACTAGGACGGGAATCGAGCTGCCCGGTCAGCTCGCGGGGGTCCAAGGGGCAGCGCCCCTTGACAGGTCCGGGGCAGCGCCACGGCGAGATTAAGGGGCAGCGCCCCCGAAGCAAAATGTAAAAATGCATTCAAAATTGCCTGTCCGCTCAAGCGGACATTCCCCCGCTCGAGCGGAGAATCCTTGGTTCCAAAAGTTTGATCGCCTGCTGCGAGATGTTTTTTCCCACTCAAGCGGCCATTTTTACGCTCGAGCGGAGATTGCGGGACACTTTTTTATAAATACGTGATTCAGTCGTATTTTAGGGTCACGCCTCCAGATCGTCTTCTTGGGTTCTAGGGTTCTAGGGTTTATATCTGGGGCTATTTTGCTAGTTTTCTTTGATATTTTGATTGAGTATTCAACTCATGGTTTAAGAAGTATACATCAAAGGATTGTTTGTTTATTCTACACAAAAGAGAGAGTTGTTCTTTGGTGAATTCTGAAGAATTCGAGTCTGAAGCTTTGGTGGATTCTAGAGTGGCTCATCGTCAAGACAATTCCGAGGTGAAAACGGGACTGGAAGAGGCATATAGGGGTTGGTTCAATTCGGGCGTGGATTCGCTAGGTAATTGAGAGTATACCTGTGTAATTCCTTTATGTCTTTTTAGTAGATTGTTTTGTGACTTTTGCCCGTGATTTTTTTTTATCACAATTGGAGGTGTCCAATTGTGGTTTTTTCACGTAAAATCGTTGTGTCGATTTGTCTTGATTGTTTGATTGTGATTGTTATATACTGCTTAAAATTGATACATAATC
The DNA here is from genome assembly GCF_055761805.1 of Camellia sinensis. NCBI lineage: Eukaryota > Viridiplantae > Streptophyta > Magnoliopsida > Ericales > Theaceae > Camellia > Camellia sinensis. The sequence continues at coordinate 147,612,477 of NC_138970.1, forward strand.
ACAAATCAACATCTAGGGGATTTCTAGTTTTATCAATTGGTATCAGAGCAAGTTACTCTATTATTGTTTAAATCTGTTAGAGCGAGATCTTGTTTGATTTGTGATAATGGATTCAATTCGTAAGGAAAATTCTATGGTTCGACCACCCCTACTTGACGGATCCAATTAGTCTTTTTGGAAAGATCGGATGAGATCATTTTTAAAATCTATTAATGAAAAAGTTTAGCAATCTGTCGTGTATGGGTGGACGAAACCAACGATTACCGTTGATGGAGTAACTTTTCCCCAACCAATTGATAAATGGGACACAATTGATTACCAAAATAGTAGTTGGAATAGTAAAGCTATCAATTCTCTCTTTTGCGCTGTCACACCTGAAGAGTTTAGTTGTATTTGCAATTGTGAAGTCGCAAAAGAAGCTTGGGATATCTTACAAACTATTCATGAGGACACTCCTTCTGTTAAACGCTCAAAACTTTAAAGGCTCACATCTAGTTTTAAAAACCTTTAAATGAAAGATAGTGAGACCTTTGATGAATTTCATGCAAAGTTGAGTGATATTGTAAATTCCAGCTTCAATTTAGGTGAAAAAATACCGGAATCCAAGATTGTAGGAAAATTTTTGAGGTCCTTGCCTGCTCGGTTCCAACCAAAAGTTACGACTATTGAGGAGGCTTAAGATGTTGACAACCTCGAGCTAGATCATTTGGTTGGAAATCTCCAAACTTATGAGACACATAGGAATTTCAAAAAGAAACAAAAAGATGTTGCTTTTAGTAATGCTCATAGAGTTAGAGAGTGTTCTGATGAGGATTGTGAGATAGATTCCAAGATTACGGATGCTTTTGTAAAATAATTAAAAAAATCTTTTCTGAAAAAAAATCCTCATCTTTTGGAATCTACTCATACTCATAAATTCAAAGGCAAAGATAAACTCAAAATTAATTCTATAGCCAAGAAGGAGAAATGAAAGATACAAGGGAACTCTGAAAGAGTCCACTGCTATGAATGCCACGGATTTGGCCACTTTGCTCAAGAATGCCCCACTCGTTTGAGGAAGAAGAAAGCCCTCGTTATCACTTGGGATAATGTATAAGAATCTGATAAAGATGAAAGTGACAATGAAGATCAAGGCGAAGAGGGACATAAACAATTCCTTGCTTTCATGGCAGCTTCTGAAACTGAAGGACGAACAGAGTATCCGAAGAGGCTGGTTGAGAATGACACTGATGATGAATCTTCGGGGAGTGATGATGAAGAGCTTGAGCAAGCTTATGAAAAGTTGTACAAGGAATCTCTTAACTAATCCAAATTGAATGACAGACTCACTATGAAACTCAAAGCATGTGAAAGTGAGAATGTCAAACTAAATGAGGAGATTTCCAAGGCTAGGATTGATGCCATCAAGATAGCTAATGATCGACAAGCTCTTTGTGCAAAACTCTTGACTTGTGAGACAAAGAGGAATGAGCTACAGCAAATCTATGCAATGTATAAAGAAAAGATTAAATCTCTTGAGATGTCTCAAGTTGCTTTGGAAGAACTAATGATTAAGAAAGAGGAAGAGCTCAAGTGTGCTATGGCAACCATTGGTCTTTGGAACAAAGGATCAAAGACTTTAGACAATATCATTGGGTCTCAACAAATTTGTTCTGACAAGAGTGGCATTGGCTTTGATGGTAAGAAAGGGCAAAAACGGTGTGCATTCACATCTCATGATACAAGAACTCAAGGAAAGGGAGAACAAAAAGTTTAACATGAGGATAGACTTCTCAAACTTCCTAGAGTTGGTAAGGCCAAAGAAGAGAAGGTACACATTGTTTTTATTTGTCATCATTGTGGCATGTATGGTCATATTCGCCCTTATTGTTATGAGTTGCATGGGAGAGTGTCTCGTAGAGATGGAAGAAATTCCAACATCTCGTGGGATAGGAGACACTTCATTGGTCGTATTGAGATTAAAGGTCATATTAGCCCTCGTTACTTTGATTTGCTTGAGACCAAACATGGAGCGAGTTTGCATTTGCCTAGACCTAGAAGTAGGAAGTTGGAAATCACGTCGAGACGGGTTCCCATTGAAAGGGAAAGAAACCACAACGTCAAGACACCACCCAAGAACCGCAATTCTCACAACTTTGTTCAGACTAAAGCGGTTCGGGTGAGAAAACTTGACCTGTGTTAATTTGTTTATTCGTTTTAGTTTTTAGGTTTCTGTGTGTTTTTTTTTTCTTTTTAAGTCTTTAAATGTGTGCTTGTTCATTTTTTATTAAGTCTTGCTTTGTTTTAGAAAAGAAAAAAAAATGAAAAAGATTTTCTTAATATGATTTTGCAAGCTTGAAATTTTTGAGTAGTTCTTGTTACATATTAGAATTGATGAGAATATCCATTACATGTTAATATGTGTGTACTTTTTATGGTCATTACTCATTTCGGAGTGTGTTTTTTTATTAGTATGTCTCATGTTGTACACACTCTTGGATTAGCAAATATCGGAGTCTTCCGCCTTAGTAATTTTTTTTCTCTATGGACTTCTGACATTGTATCTTTTGCTTTTCTAGAGGAATTGACCTGTACTAGCATATCATGGGTGATGTTGAGTCTCTTAACCATCTTCTATCTTTTTGCATCTCCATGGCTTTCCCCTCTATTCTTTGTAATCCAAGCATGAGGAAAAGGCTACCTTAGAGTCACCAACCAAGCTATCCTTATTATATCCATGCTTCTCTGGTTCAGTTTTCATACTCTTGAGCATGTCAGCCGCCAATGAGTGTGCAAAAGAAAAGAAAAAAAATGTGCACAAGAAAGAAAAGGAAAAAATGTGCAAAAGAAAGAAAAAAAAATGTGCAAAAGAAAGAAAGAAAAAGATTCATTGATTGAAGGGCCTCCGCTTCTACTCACCAAATACCCCTTGATTCCTAGTGGTTTGACTTTCCTTTGTTGTGCTTAGATTCTCTTGTCGGAGGTCCAACTTTCATATCACTACTAGGATTGAATCTAGTGTTTGTCAAACTCCAAGAGTCACACACACACTTTTCTCATGGGATCTATGCTTTTCACATAATGCATCACTTTCTTTTATGAGGAATCTTCTAGAGGCTGTGCACATTGTGTTTTCAAGTAATTGTGCTTCTTGGATAGTCTTGTGTGTTTTAAGGTACTAATCTGAAATTCCTTACTTGTTCCACCATATTATTTTTGTCGTTTTCTTCCTGTTCATTGTTTTCAATGTTTGTGGTTATTTTTCGTGAGAGGGAGTTTGGTTTATCATTGGAAGAGCTTGTTAACATGAACTCTTTGAATTGTTTTGGTAAAGGAGATTGGCCTTAGTTGTGTTGCATGTTGCTATGCACTGCTTCTTTCTTGTTCCCTTCTTGCATGCTATAGTTGTTTAAGCTTCCTTTGTCAATTCGTGACAAAAAGGGGGAGTTATGTTGTCGGGTGCATGTGTCTTAGGTTTTCATGTTTTTCATCTCATGCTTCAAGATAATCTAGTCATATGTTTATTGCTTTTTCCTATACTCTTGTGGCACTAATAGTTGTTTTGGAGATTGTGGCACTAATAGTTGTTTTGCAGATCATGACCTTGAGAAAGAAGTTTGCGTTTGTTGGCTGTAATGGGTTGGGGTGATTTGGATTTTATGTGTTAGATGTGTTTTGTCACGGCATTGCCAAAGGGGGGAGATTGTTAGGTTTTTATTCTTGGTTATCCCGTTTGACAAAACTCCTTTCAATTGTACTTGTTTTCGCACTTTTTATTTCAGTGAGGCTATGAGTTTTTAGATACAAATCCAACTCGAGTTGTGCGTTTCAGAGAAGTTTGTGATGTTAATTCTTTCAAGATTGTCACTTCGCTGACTAGGACGGGGATCGAGCTGCTTAGTCAACTCGCGGGGGTCCAAGGGGCAGCACCTCTTTGCGGGTCTGGGGCAGCGCCACGGCGGGGTTGCGAGGCAGCGCCTCCGAAGCAAAATGCAAAAATGCATTCAAAATTGCCTGTCCGCTCGAGCGAACATTCCCCCGCTCAAGCGGAGAATCCTTGGTTCCAGAAATTTGATCGCCTGCTGCGAGATGTTTTTTCCTGCTCGAGCGGCCATTTTTACGCTCGAACGGAGATCGCGGGACACTTTTCTATAAATACGTGATTTAGTCATATTTTAGGGTCACGTCTCCAGATCTTCTTCTTGGGTTCTAGGGTTTATATCTGGGGCTATTTTGCTAGTTTTCTTTGATGTTTTGATTGAGTATTCAACTCATGGTTTAAGAAGTATACATCAAAGGATTGTTTGTTTATTCTACACAAAAGAGAGAGTTGTTCTTCGGTGGATTCTAAAGAATTCGAGTCTGAAGCTTTGGTGGGTTCTGGAGTGGCTCATTGTCAAGACAATTCCGAGGTGAAGACGGGACTAGAAGAGGCACATAGGGGTTGGCTCAATTCGAGCGTTGATTCGCTAGGTAATTGAAAGTATACCTGTGTAATTCCTTTATGTCTTTTTAGTAGATTGTTTTGTGGCTTTTGTCCGTGATTTTTTTATCACAATTGGAGGTGTCCAATTTTGGTTTTTTCATGTAAAATCGTTGTGTCGATTTGTCTTGATTGTTTGATTGAGATTTTTATATACTGCTTAAAATTGATACATAATCACAAATCAACATCTAAGGGGTTTCTAGATTTTTCAAGTGTGATCATCAAATGTTGGACTGGGACTCCATTGAGAATACTAGTGCTTTTCAACAACAACAATATTTTGTCCCTCCATATCACGAGGGGGTGGTGACCGTGCTTCATGATCAGCCATCTACGTGGCCTCAAACTCCATACAGCTCAATGAGTGAAGATGATAATTACCTTGACATTTTCAAGGTTTTATCAAACATTGTCCAACTTCAACCATTCCCTACAACCTTGCAACAGTCCACACCCTCACCCACCACCACTAGTGTCTCATTACCAATGTTAGACAAAGACAAAGGGGAATCATCAAGAAAAGCCAAAATCAAGGATGGTGATGAATTGGAGGAGTATCCATGGACTCCAAGCAAAGTGAGTACATTTCCTTCCTTAGGTTGATACTACGGTTTTAAATATCACATGAAAAATTATCCAAAATTTTAATTTTATCTAGAATTTAAATGTATGAAAACAATTTATTTTGCATATGGCGCACAAGAGACTAACTTCAAATTCTACATCTTACACTTTACTTTCATAGTGTAAAATTCTAGATAAATTTTCATAGTAACTGGAATTATTCTTTATATATCAGCTGATATATTGGGATTTCAAATTTTCAATATTAGTATTCTTTGATATATCGATTGAAAATCAAGTTGGCTATTCCTTTTGTTGTCCTCTGGTCCACTTGGAAATATAGAAATGAATGTGTTTTCAATGGCTCTCAACTAACCAAGAAGTGCCCTGTGATCTTGTTAAGGTGAGAATAGCATTGTGGGTTAAGGCTTCATCACCCTCTTTGGTGTTTTCTGTTAATGACATTGTATCAAACCTACAACAGGTCTTATTTTGCCTTAGAAATGGTGGCTAAGCTGCTATCTCTTTCGTTCCCTTTTGAGGATACTAGTAAATGGTTGCTGCTGTGATGGTCTCTGGTGCTGGTCTGCTATGCTCTGGTTGCTGCTGTGATGGTCTCCTTTTTGGGCGTTTTGCTTCTTCATGCTGTACTGCTATGCTTAGGTGCTAGTAAATGGTAGGATGGCTGATTGGCTGAGTTGGGATATTGTGTGGGTTGGTCTGTCCTAGATAAATGGCCGAATGTTTGTGTTGGGTGGCTAAATGGTTGTATGACTTTGATGCTAGACTGCTTTGCTTAGATGCCTAGATGCTTAGATGCTGGTCTGTGCTGTTGTTGTTGTGTTGGTTGGTCTACCTTCTCATTGGTTTCTTACAAACTCTGGGGATGCTAGCAAATAATAGGATAGATTTTTTGGTGCCAACCTAGTTGGGATGATTTAGCTCATTGTGATGCTTTTACAAACCCTTTTTTTTTATTGATGTAATTTGCTTTGTACTTTGTACTTGTTTATTCCATCAATAAAGTTTCTTTTATGTCGATAAAAAAAAAACGATATATCGATTGAGATTACCTGATAAATATGATCATATTATCCATAATAATTAATACACACACATATATAAAAGTCTAGCGGCTTCATACAAGTATCTTACATCAGTTTTTTTCTATTTTTGTTTTGTGATATTTGCCCCTTATTGTGGCTTTAGGGGACTGCAAGGCCTACAGCATCAAAAGAAACCAAGATGACAAGCAGCCTAAAAGGACTCGTTCGGCTGCAACACATAATATGTCAGAGAGGGTAAGCCAAAATACCATCCTATAACTTCATTTATTGCCATTGTTTGTTTGTTTGTTTGTTTGTTTTTTCTTTTGTTTTTTGTGGATAATATGAGACTCTAGTCTAGGAAGGGGAGGCTAGTCAAAAACAAAACTCAAATTCATATCTTTCTAATTAAATATAAGTGTCCAACTTAGTTTTAAATATTGGCTGATAAAATACATATTAAAACTTTTGTACTTTATTAATATTCATTTCCATCGTTTAAAACTATACAGTGTAGTTGATTTTTGCATTATGTACTGTTTTAGGCATAGTTATATGTGGTTGCTAAATCTTTTTCTTCTTATTCTTCCAATTGTAACGTAGGGTTTAAATTGCCAAAAGCGCTTTTTTATCCTTTTTTTTTTATTTTTTTCTCCTTCCTATTGTATTTTTTTTTTTATATATATAACAATGGTGTTATTAATTTGCATGGTGGTAAAAGTAAACAAGACTCATCACTCATCTAGTCTGCATTGTATTCATGATATGTGTTCTCAACAGATGTGTGGGGATCGGATTAGATGCAAGATAAGAAAACTTTAAGAACTGGTTCCCAACTATTACAAGGTATGTCGTTTGTGCTACTTTTTTTACATGCATAAAATTCGATCACAGAATTTGTATATAAAATCTCTTTTATGAATAGAACTTATATATTTGGTGGGATCCACTCATATGATGAGAAAGATTATTTTTAATTATGTAATTGAATTGTGTGGTCCTTTATATTATTTTTAACATGGTTTACGTTGTTCCTGCAACATAACCTTGGAAACAAGTAAAACAATTTTTGTTTGTACGTTGGTAAGTTCCAAATTAGGACCTGTGAATTTGGTCGTTTGCATATCATGCCTCGTAAACTCTCTGTGTGTTCCAAATTCCAATTAAAACTGGACAAAACTAAGACCAAAGCTGAATATATAATAGAACCGAAAAGAAATAGACAGAAACAAGAAGAAGAAAACCAACTCCTTGGCCAGCTGGCAGTTAGTTATAAACTGTCAATTTTTTATTTTTTTATCGGTAAAAGGTAATATTTATTAAAAAAAAATAAAGTAGAGCATGAATAGGTATCAATAAGCAAATAGTTTATTCTAAATAGGATGCTTCAAACATGCCATCCAAAAGAACTGTTAAACGATAGAGCCCAATCAAAAAAAACAAAATTCTTAATACAACCTAAACTCAAACATCCATATTATCCTAAAAGATCTAACTCAATTACTCTACGGTCTTCAAAATACATTTAGAATCTGTCAACCAAAATACGTTTAGATTCTTTCAAACATTATTTTTCTTTCCATTATCTTCTTTGAATCTCCAAAACACAGTTATACCTGTCATTGTCAATGTTTTTTTTTTAATTTTTTTTTCTAGACAAAGTAAAAATATTATTAAAAGCATAAAATTAAAGGTTTAAGGAAAAATGATGCACTGAGAGAGATTCAGATAATACAAACTCTTATACTACTACTACTCGCATTTTTACGAATTGTAACTGTATATTCATTGACGTTGAGAACTTAAAATAAATAATGAAATTGGCATCCTTCTCTCTCTAATAATTTAAGTTTTTAGATGAGCTGATAACCAACAATCTAATATGGTATAAGAGATTATACATTTTATGTTCAAACCTCACCGTTTAAACAAATCTAAAATTTAGACTCATACTTATATTGGCCCATTTATGAACGAGTGACACTCACTTGTTATAGATAGACAATATATTTTGAAGATTAAGGGAATTATAATATAGCTAAGCAAATCCATTCCAACTAGGTTGGTACCAATCAACTAGCCTAATTATATGCAAGCACAAGTCAGAAGCAGACTTGCAGGATAGAAAAAGAAGCTGCTATCATTCTCAGGGAGGCTCACTCTTATAAAATATGTGTCCTCTGCGCTGCCTCTGTTCTATCTATCTTTATTTAAAATGCCTGTAGAGGTAGCTAGAGAATTTGAGAAGCTGCAGGCTACCTTCCTTTGGGGAGGGTCAGAGTCAAGAAAACCAATTCACCTGGTTAAATGGAAAGAATTAACAAAGAATGTGAAGTAGGGGGGTTTAGGTATTAGGAGAGTTAGGTTGGTTAATGATTGTATGCTACTAAAATGGTGGGGGAGATTTGGCTCAGAGAAAGATGCTTTGTGGAGAAAAATTATCTGCAGCAAGTATAATATGGATGAAAAAAGTTGGTATCCGTCTTCTTTCCCTAGCAGCAGGTTCTCTAGTGTATGGAAATGTATCATATCTATACCAGAGAGGAGGAATAGTCTGATGGTGTTCTATCTTAATAATGTTCATATCAAGGTAGGAGATGGTAAAAGAACCAATTTCTGGAAGGACAAATGGTGCAGCAATTCTTGCTTGAAAGATGAATTTCCAATTCTTTATAGATTAGTGATGCAGAAGGAGGAAACCCTAAGATCAATGTATGTCAGGAGGGTAGATTCAGGGGTTTGGAACTTTCAATTAAGAAGGATGTTGTATGAGTGGGAAGAGAGGGAAGTTTGTAGGCTCAAGTTGCTCCTGGTTTCTGCATCTGATCCATGTATTGATCTGGAGGACAAAATAGTCTGGTTGGCTGAAGGATCTGGCCTATTCTCTGTCTCCTCTGTTTATAAAAATGAAATTGACTCCCTTAGCCCCTCTCTTATTTCTTGTAAGTTTGTCTGGAACTCTTTTGCCCCTCCAAAGGTTCAATTTTTCTGTTGGCTAGCATGGAAAAACAGAGTCAAGTCAGCTGAATTTCTTCAGAAATTGGAGTGATTCAAGCTAATGCTCCTGCTCTCTGTGTTTTCTGTAAAGCTGAGGCTGAATCTTCCAATCATGTCTTGCTGCATTGCCATTTTGCATGAAAGGTTTGGGCTGCTATGATGGATTGATGGGAGTTGCAGGGGGCCCTTCCAGGTTCAGTCGAAGATATATTTCATTGGTGGGATTGTGTGAATACAGGAAAGAAAAATGGATATGGGAGGTCACTCCCTTGGCTGTCCTATGGTCTTTGTAGAAGCTTAGAAATGAGTGCATTTTCGAATCTACTACGCCTCATTTAGTGGACCTGTGTGAGTTGATTAAAATCAGAGTTGCACTGTGGCTGAAACAAAGATTCAAGGATTTTCATTTTACTGCACAAGACTTTTTGACCAATCTAAGGCAAATAAGATGGAGTTTGGGGAGTAGATCTGTTTTGGGCTGCTGATATTGATCTGATTCTGTTTTGGGTTGCTGTTCTGGGATATTGTTGATCTTTATCATTAAAGTTTGTTCTGGGCTGCTGCAGGTTTGGAGTTTGGGGTGTACAACTGTTTTATGCAGGGCTGGTTACATCTGTTATGGGATGGTTCTGTTCGGGGCTGCTGGTATGGTGTTTGGGGAGTTCAACTGTTTTATGCTTTCTTCTGGGTTGGTGCCTTACCAACTGTGTTCTCTGTCTTTTTATTGATTTTGTCAATGTTTTTGCTTGATCATTATCAATAAAATTCCTCTTTGGTTGTTTCAAAAAAATATATATATGCAAGCACAATACCAAAGTTGGTGAGGACCAACAAAGCAAACCCAAAGATACATCAAACAAACAAGTCCTTCTCAAACAACAACCCAAAACCAGACCTATCCTAAGCAGTAGCTCTCCTGAAAATAACAAGACAATAATCCAACCAAACAACAAAATAGCTTCGATGTGCCATACAACTAAGGCCTCCTTAGCAGCCCAAGTCAACCAACAAAGCAGTAAACAGTTTGGTCCCAAAGTGAAGAAATAATGCACCATTCTTTTCCTCATCTGTTATCCAATATGAATACCCTGCTAATTCTTCATAACATGGTCCCATATGCAAACCTGTTAAACTCACCACACTCAAAGATTGATCTTGATGCAAATCAAAGATTGATTGGGATTGTAAAGAATTCATGAATTAAAATTCCACTCACCACGGGCGAAAACTTCTAATTCATACTCGATTTTATTCTATTCTCGACATCTCTTTCCTTCTCCTTGTTCATCTTCTTTTGCAATTTCATTGATGTTTGTCGGAAGATAATTTTTTTCTCTATACTTTTTGTCATGTGTTAATGACAACCATTAACATGGGGATTAATTGTAAAGCTTTCATGGACCAAAATCCCAATCGCCACTAGCAAAAACTTAAAATTCATACTCGACTTCCTTTTATTCTCCACATCTCTTTACTTCTTTTGGGTAGTCTTCTTTTACAATTTCAATATTATTGATGTTTGTTGGAAGATAATTTTTTGCTCTATACTTTTTGTCACTCAATTTACAGACAAATCGAGCTTCAGTGCTCAACGAGGCCATTGGATATCTTAAAGCTCTAAAACATCAAGTTGAAGTAATAAAATCTCTCTCCTTGGACTATTCGATGTTCTTATGTTGTGGCACTCATGTGCTATTATGGTTAAACATTATGTGATGCAGGTGATGTCCATGGTAGGAGGAGAAAGTGTTATATGCCAAGCACCATATTTGTCATCAACTCAATATCAAAGCATACAAATGCCTCATTACTATCCATCCATAGCTATGTGCCCAAGGATGGGTTTTGGAATGGGAATGAATAGCATGTCTTCTTCAAGTCTCCACTCTCACCATCAGCAACCACCGAAGTTGTTCCAATTCCCCATTTGCAAGTGTCATTCAATCCCTTGCAACCGCTGCCTGCCCCAGCTCATGCTGCCATTGTGCAACCAGCATTCATTTCAAAGTGCTAACAAGATGTACCAAGAATGTCTACTGATGTCCAGCAACTCATGCCAATGACAAGTCAGGTTCTTTCTCTATTCTTTTACCTTCCAAGAAATGGTATATATGATAAAACGCGCATATGATCACTAAAGTATGTGTTTCCTCTTACTTTGGAAAGCTTCTCAATGCACACATAAAACATTTAAGTACACTAACCACATGCATTGAGAGCCTTGTACCTCCTATAATAAACAATTGTACTATGAGTGTACTTAAATATATGTGTGCAATTGGGTTCTCTTATCACTTTGGTCCTCTAAATACTAATTTTATCGATTTTTTTACTAAATTTTTCAATTTAATTCAAATTGGTCCAATTTGAAATGGACCACCTAATTCATTAACATAATTATTATAAAATACACATTGGCCTAAATTATTTTGTCAGTTTGGTCTCTAAATACTAATGAATTAGATGAAACATAACCCAAGACTGTTTAGCAATGAAGTTGACAAAATAAGATGGTTGGGCAACCAAAAATGATATTGAACGCATATTTTAAGGAGGATATGTGAGTTTTGTTTTTTGTTTTTGTTTTTGTTTTTGATTTTTTTTTTTGTAATTTCGCTAATTATTTGGACTTATCTGGAATTGAACAAATTTGAATCAAGTTAGAAACTTTATAGACAAAATTGACAAAGTAAAAACTTGAAAGACCAAAATGACATAAAACACATAATTTGAGAACATTTAAGACGTATTTTACCCTATTTTTCTATTTCCCTTCGCATTCTTCTCTATAATCTTTTTTTTCTCTCCACAAAGTTCATCAGAAATGAGATGATAACAACTGTTTTTTTTTTATCAGCAAAAGAAATCTTTATTGATGAAAAAATACAAAATATGATAAGATACATCAATAAAAAGGAGCTTGGAGCTAGCACAAGCTTCAAACTCCCGTTGGTGAGAAACCAACAGACAAAGCAAAGCAACAAAACCAACAAACAAAATGGCCAATAGCCATTACTAGGCACAAACAGACTAAAAAAAGCAACCAGCTTCTACTCAATGGGAGACTAACACCAAGACTATTAGCAGACTAATAGAACAGCAAGACTATTAGCAGACTAGTAGACTATTAGCAAACTAACAACTTCAACCCTCAGACCCTCTTTTTAGCAGACTAGCGGTCGCAGAACTTCTACATTTTTTTTTTTTTTTTGAACAACATAACAGAGCAACACTACAGCAGGGCAAACAGATCAGCAGAACAGAACTGAGTGGCAATCCATAACACAGTTAAGCAACCAAACAGATCAACAGAACAACAGGATAACCCCTCCAGCCATCGAAACAAATCAACACAAAACAGGACAACCAACTATACCCAGCTTGACAGTTCGTCCACTACTCCTATTACCAAGTACAAAACTCAATGGAAAACCCATGATTTGCCTCTAGTTGAGAACAACATCATTAACAAAGAAGGGGAAGTCCTTGAGAGAAGCTTTGAGCCAGAAAGCTAATTTGACCTTGATGAGTTCCCATAGGTCAGCCGAGTTAGGATGGACATTAGAGAAAACACACTCATTCTTATGCTTCCAAAGAGACCAGAGGACATCTAGGGGAATGGCTCTCCAAAATTTTCTCAGTAGACACTTATAATTTACCCCCATTCACCAGTTGAGAAAACTTGCCACAGATATTGGGATGCACCATTGAAGACCCCATTTATGAAGCACAAAAGACCAAATGGTCCGAGAAAAAGAGCAATGTAGCAACACATGATGAGCAGATTCTGGAACAGAGTTACAGAAGATACATGAGGTGGAATAGTTGTTACCTAGAATGCCAAGATTGTGCAAGACTTCAGATGTATTAATTTTGTTTTTCCAGGTCAACCAACCAAAGAAGTGGACTTTGGGGGGTAAGGTGTTACTCCAAATAAACTTGCTCATGCTGAGAGGAGGCCCAAGAAGAGATATGCTAAAGGAATATAAAGAAGACACAGTGAAAGTACCAGAACCAGCAGCTACAGCAGCCTAAGCTAGACTGTCGACACACTCAAGACTCAATACAGAAGCAGATGATAACAAAGCACACAGTCTAACTTCATCAGCCAACTCCCAAGCATACAAAAATCTTCTATATAGGAAGTTCCAATCACTGGAGCTAGATTTCATAGCATAAAAGTGGTAAAGGGAACCAGACTTAGCAGAAGAGAGAGTGGATAGAGAAGGGAACTCATCCTTGAAAGAAGTGACACCACACCACTTATCATGCCAAAATTTGATTCTACGGCCATCTCCCACCTTGATTAGGCAATTATCCAAGAATAGTTGAATTGATCCTATTCTGAACCCCTATAAAGGTAATGTCCTTCTATACCCTAGAGTGTTTGTAAGAAGATTTCATAGAAGGATACCAGCAGTCTACTTCTATCTTAAATTTATTGTAGATAACTCGCCTCCATAATGCATCAGTTTGATTACCAAATTTCCACCACTATTTGAGAAGCAAACAAGCATTAACGTCCCTAATCCTCCTGATGCCCTGACCCCCTTGGGAAACACTCTTTGTTACTTCTAACCATTTCACCAAATGAACTTTCCTTTTTAATTCATTACCACCCCACTGGAAAGCAGCCTCAATTTTCTCGAAGTCACGAGCTACACCTTCAGGCATCCTAAAGAGAGAAAGATAGTACACAGGTAAACTTAATAGGACAGACTTAATCAGAGTTAATCTTCCAGCAAAGGACAACATTTTCCTCATATATCCTGAAAGGCTTGCTCTAACATTGTCAAGCACAGGTTTCCAAGTTGATTTTCTACCTAGGTTGGCACCTAAAGGCAGCCTCAAAAATTTCAAAGGTAAGCTAAGCACCTTGCAATTCAAGAGGTTTGCAAAAGAATGCAGTGACTCGTCCGCCACATCAACTCCCCATACAACACTTTTGTGGTAATTGATTCTCAGTCTGGATAGAACTTCAAAACATCTAAGGGTTCTTTTAATAATAACCACCTGATCCAAATCTGCTTCACAAAAAAGAATAAAGTCGTCAACAAATTGAAAATGAGATATAAGGACCTTATTAGCTCTAATCAATACTCCTTTAAGAATGCTAAGATTAAGTGCTCTGGTAAGAAGAATATTAAGCTCTTCAGCGACAATATTGAATAGGAATGGTGATAATGGGTCTCCTTGCCTAAGGCCTCTTTGCAGAGAAAACTCATTAGTTGGTGATCCATTCGCTAGTATGGAGATCCTGGCTTAAGACATACAGGCTTTCATCCAAGAGATCCATTTAGACCCAAAACCAAAACTGGATATCATGGAGAACAAGAATTCTCAATTTACTGAATCAAAGGCTTTCTCAAAGTCCAACTTGATAATCAACCCTTGTCGTTTGGCCTTCTTCCATTCATCAACTACTTCATTAACAATAAACACCTCATCTATGATATTCCTTCCTCCTATAAAAGCTGTCTGAGTCTCACCAATAATTGAGGGCATCACTGGCTTCATCCTATGCACAAGGACTTTTGCCAAAATCTTGTAACATGCATAGCTTCATTGAGGTTAATTATTTTTTATTTGTTTTTGTTTTTGTTTTATGTTTTTCGTTCTACAAATCTACAAGAATTTTTTGTTGTTTTAGGAATCTGTCCTTTGTACTTCACTTAGAATAGTGCCGACAAGTCGGATAGTAAGACTTTCCTCAGGTGGCAATGCAGAGGTTGAGGCTTCCAAATTTCACAAGGCAGCATTGCCAATTCAAGTAAGTAGTTTTTTTTTTCCTTCTCCGATCATCAAAATAAAAATTATATACTGATGAATTAAAGGGTACTGGTAGTACAATGAAATTATATCAATAAACGGGATTAGGACAACTACAACGTTGTAATTTCTTTGCTCGTTATACGTTCTTTGTTTATCTTCAACAACTACAACTTGTTTTACTTTTTTATTTTCAAGAAGGAAAATTGAATTAATAAAGCTTTTCATTCGTGTCCCTAATGGTGTGGGTACGAGTCACAAAAATAATCTTTTAGAAATGGATGTAAAGTTGGATACACCATATCCTCTCAAAACCATACTCTAGCGGAAATCTCTAAACCCTACTCTAGTAGAAATCTCATGGACTGAGTTGTCTTCCATTTTGTGGTTCTCTCAAAACCCTACTCTAGTGGAAATATGGTGCATTTTGTCATCCTCTGTTTTGTTTTCTCTCTTTCATTACTAGTGTGTATTAATTAATCTTAGTACTATCACTTGGATTGGATGTATTATTGGTTATGAAATAATTATATATATTTTTATTTTTTTGGCTATCTCAATGTGATCAAGAATCTGATGGATTCCTAAATCTAGATGAAGATTTTGAGTCTGTATTAAGCAAAATAATTGGTATTTGGATCAAACCTCACAATGAAGCTTATATATATTTCATTCTTTTGATTACATTGGCTTAAAAAATTAGGTAATTATTCAGTAGTTCCAACTACAAAGCAACATTTTTTTTTTAATCGCAAAAAAGAGAACTTTATTGATGACAAAAGCATATATTTTATATGAAATTACATCAATAAATGGAGTAGACGTGCACATAGCATCATAACAAACTATCCATTACCGGAGAGAGCCTAATCATTTGCAAGCACACCCACAAAGGATTGGTGAGGAACCAAACCCAAAAAAAAAAAAAAAACAAACAAACAAACAAACCCCAATCTACCAATAGATCACAACAATAATCAATCCCAGCAGCAACCAAAATCAACCTTTCATGCATATTCTAACTTGTTGATACACAATGTCATTTACTGAGTACTTGAAAGAAGGGAAGGAGGTTCTGATCCACATTACAATCCTAAGCTTGATAGAATCACACAACCCTTCAAATTCCACTGGTGAGCCATTAAAGATGCTATCATTCCTATGCCTCTAAATAGACCAGAGTACAGCCAATGGAATGGCCTTCCAGATGGCCATGTCCTTTTTTTTGAGTTTTAACCAGCCCACCATTGTAAAAGACCACTCACTAACCCTGGCATTACCCAATTCACACCCTAACAATTTATAATATCGGACCAAATCCTCCAAATAAAAGGGCAAAACAGCAGCACATGGTTTACACTCTCTATGTCATTCCTACAAAAAAATATAATTTACATTTGATACATCACTGAGGACACCAATTCTTTGAAGATAACATGATGTCTTTATCCTCTCTTTCCATGCTAACCATCCAAAAAACTACACCTTTGGTGGAGCCATATTCTTCCAAATGAACCCAACTAATTTACTAATAACTTCAGAAGACACTACAACAAATAACACTTTTGGCAACTAGATAATTCACTCCACTTTTAAGCAGAAGCAACAGTGAAAATACCAGACTTATCTGCATTCTATCTTAATCTGTCCATCATTCCTTCCCTAAGGGCAGGAGCATTGAGTAGCATCACCTTCAGTCTCCTCAACTCTTCCACTTCCCACTGGAATAAAGTTCTCCTAAAAACTAGTCCCCACTCTTCATTACCATTCCTCCTACTATTTACCAGTTCCACAGATTCAGATTTATCAAGGGACACAAAGTATAGTCTTGGGAATTCATCTTTTAGACACACATTGCCAATCCATTTATCTAGCTTCCTCCCATCACCAATAATTAAGGTTATGTTATTATTGAAAAATTCCACCAGCTCAGGACAAGATCTAGCAACCCCCAATATATCTCTCCAAACCATAGATAACCTGGTACTTGCAATTAGGGGTGTGCGCGGTGCGGGTCGGTGCGGTTTGAGAGAAAAATAGAAACCGTATGGCGGGTGGCGGATTGATAAAAGTGTCACTAGAATTTGCCATTTTTCTTATCAAAAACCGGCGGTTCGGTTGGCAAATAATGGCGGATTTGCCTTGGCGGTTCGGGCGGATTGGCGGTTTATAAAAAATATAATTCAAATTACAAAACTTAAATCAAAGAGTAAAAAAAAGACGAGAAATATCGTAATGTTAAGCATCTTACGAAGCTTTCTTCTGATGTAGCAAGTGTAGCAACAACATGATAATATCAACGACTATACCATCAGTTCATTACAAGCATCTGTGGAAGCTACAATGATCAAATACAATACATAAAATTCCCCTCGAGTAGTAATGTAATACTATATTCTAAGGTATAGAACAACAAGCAAACTTAAGTAAAAAAGAATTTTTAGAATCCTATAAAACATGATTTAATAGCAGTGCGGGTCGGTGCGGTTTGGAAGAAAAATAGAAACCGGCGGATTGATAAAAGTGTCACTAGAATTTGCCATTTTTCTTACCAAAAACCGGCGGTTCGATTGACAAATAATAACGAATTTGCCTTGGCGGTGCGGTTCGGTGCGGTTTTGACGGTTTCGGCGGTTTCGGCGGTATTATGCACACCCCTACTTGCAATAGGTAAAGGCCACCAACCCCTTCCAGCCTCTCTATATTATTTTGTGAGGCAGAATGGGACTTATTGATAATTTTTTCTTAAAAGATTATCCTAGACCTATGCAGGCTCTCTAATCAACCCATTGTTGAGGCTTTGGTATAGTTTATGATAAGCTTACTGCATGTGTCAACTTGTTGCTATACGTGTCTAAAGCTTTGATGTTATTTTCTTCTCCGCTTTTTGTTGATATAATTTATTTGTATTCCTTGTACTTTATTTTGCATTAATAAATTTTCTTTTGTCCAAAAAAAAAAATCACTTGGGATGTTTAAGTGATCCTAACTATTGATGATAGGCATGATTTCCTTTTTTGAGCAAGTATAAGAGGCATGATTGCAATCATCATTATTCTCTATTTCAATGTTCAGTCATCATTGGATTATGTTGACAATATGTATAAACCAAAGTTTGGCTTGATGCAATCTTATGTTGAATTATATATACATTTAAAAAAATAGTGATAACTGGTATTAATTTAGTGATTGATTTATTTAAATTTTAAAAACATAGTTAATAAAATATATTAGTGAGAAGTTGTTTTAAATGATTTTTTTTCTTTCTATTTTCACTCTTGTAATTTTTCCATCTCAACTTTCTTTTTCTATTTTCTAACTACTATTAATCGTTATCCACTGTCAACTGCCAAACGGTTACCAAAAAAGTCATCAGCAACTGGTGGTGACAATAGATGGACAAGTGGGCTGATTGGTGGATATATGGACAAATAGACAAATAAGGTGTCATTTGGCAAAGTTTACGATTTATTTATTTATTTATTTTTGTTTACAAAAAACATGTTTGGTACATAAATATTATAAAATTTTGTTTTGAAAATAAGTGAAAATGAAGGTTACGGAAAGTGATTATTGACGGCTAAAGATAGTGATCCGAGGTGGTTATTGGCAATGGGAGATAATGGCCAAAAGTGGTTGTCACTAATAAGAGACGGTTGGCAATGACTAGAGGTGGTTATTGGCCACAAAAAGTGTTGGTCGAAAATGATTGTCAATGGTTGAAAATGATGGTCTGTCAACCGCCTAAAGTGCTATTTGAAAGTGATTTTTAATAAAAAGTGGTGGCCAAAGATGGTTACCGCCAATAAGAGGTGGTTGGTGGCAATGGAATGTGGTTGGCGGTTAAGGGATGTGGTGGCCGAAGGTGGTTGATGGATAAGGTCATAGTTGGTGATATTAGCCGATAGCGATGAGAAGGAATGGCAACGAGGCGGGTTTGAAGCAAATTTTTTGTCCTCCGGCCGCATTCCCATCCCCATATCATATCAGAGGTAGGGATAGGTTAGCTTTTTAGCTTTAAAGACAAAGGGAAATGATATAATAAATAAACAAGTGAAAATGAATATTAAGTATAATATTTTAATAATTTAGTTTTATTATATTAAAAAAATAAATTATAAATATTATATATATAAAAGTATATTTAATAAATAAAATTGAGGCGGGATGGGGTAGATCGGGATGAGAGAGTAATGGGTGGTAGTCGGAAAGAGTGGGAGAAACAAAAAAGAAACGCGAAGAAAAAAAAAAATTAAACAGAAAATGAAACCAATTTTTTTGTGTTTACAAAATTTAAACTGTTTACCACTTTTTAAAAACAAAAACAAATATCAAATGAGTTTTTATTTACAATTTTTAAAAAATTTGTAAATATAAATAGAAAACAATAAATATAAATATTATCAAATAGGCCTTAAATGAACATGTAGACAAATAAGTATGCATATCTTTTAAACTATTATCAACTTTATAAATTAAAAATATAGAATTCAAGGCAGTTATTCTAAAAATTTCAAATTTAGAGGATTGGCTCGAGTGCCCTATATTATGTTCCAAACAAGATCTTTGACCATTGACCAAGGAGAGATTATGGGTGATGATTGTGGGTTGTATGATTGAAAAAAAAACTGTGGAAGAAAGAACATCTACCCCACCCCCATAAAAATAAGATAAAAAAGGTAATCTGTAGCTCAAGCACGCCAGCCTTCCCACTCTAATCACATTTTAGTCCAACTATTCTCTTAGATTTGGAGGACCTCTACTTAATTACCTTTAGATTTGGAGGACCTTCAATGATCTACTCCACTTTTAATTACTTTACTTCCCTTTTTAGCATCATGTTTTTTTCTATGGTAAAGATCAAAATAGTTTTGTTAAAATTATTTTTAGAGGCTTATCACAATGCACAAAAAATTTATAAATTTTTTTTTTTTTTTTAAATGGCAACTATATCACTTATTTCACATGCTGTTTTGACACAACCAATTCTCATATTAATTTGTGGCTATTGGATATATATATATATATATATATATATTTGTGATCGTGATTTAATTTTGTTGATGTAAAAAAAATGACTTTTTCAAACTTTAAGTCAAGTTTAGTACAAGATTTGGCTTTCAATGTGATCTTAATTCAAATTTAGCACAAGATTTGACTTTATCAGTTTTTAACAAGACATTTGACTCAACATTGGAAAAGAATTTTCAAATTTCAAGCTAAAAAATAACTTTGGCAAGCCTTATCTTTGTTATTAAATTTGCCCTTATATTTCATTTTAGTTTTTATCATTATTTTAGTCCGAATGACAAGAGTTTTGAGAGGAATAAAATTGTAATTACAAGTCTCTATAGTATCATGTAATGGATTAAAATAAGAAAGTCACTTCTAATTATTTTTACTTAAGAAAAATTTAATTTCTAAACAAAATATTTACAGGCTGAATAATAAATAAAATGTGGTAAAGAAATTCAAGTATAGCATTATTCATAATGGTTCACAAAATGCAATTTGGGGTAAAAAAATTCAAGTATAGCATTATTTAATAATTCAATTTGGGGTTTGTTTATTTGGTGACTTTTTTTTTTTTTTTTAGAGAATTTTTTTAAAAATTTTCAAAAAAAATTTAGGCTTCTACTTCAGTTCGATGAGACAAATCAGAAAATTAAAAAATTTCCAAAAAAAGTTTAGAAAATACAAAAATAAGCCATTTTGGTTTTTTATAATTTTATAAGAAAAAAATTACTTGTTGGATTTGTCTATCTAAAATGGACCGAAAAAGTAAAACAAATTTGATACATTTAAATATATATATTTTTTTTTATCGGCAAAACGAAAACTTTATTGATGAAAACCAAATAAAGTAAGGAGAAAACATCAATAAAAAGGAACTTGAAGCTAAGGGAAGCTCCAACCTAAAGAGACACATACAGATATATATATATATATATATATATATATGTATACTAAAGACAAACAAAATTCAAAAAAAAAAAAGAAAGAGTGACTTATCTAATTCACTCCAAACATATGCCAAACAAGAGTGAAGAGAATAACGGTGCCATCAAATTATTAGTTTGACTTCTTTTTCGTACGATTTTATGGAGTGAAGCAAATGATTTTTCAACAAGTGTAATAATGATGATGAGCAGTTATTCACTGAGAAATAGAGTGGGAATAGTGTTGTGTGGTATTATTTTTGTATAGTGTTATTATGAATTTGTATTTAAAATATTTTAAGACTAAAACGATCTATTTAATTAAAATTGTCAGCTATCTTAACATTAATTTGATTTGTCTGTAATCATATCAATTTGAACATGATATGTTTAACATGATTAGCATAATTTGAGTCATCGTGTACACATGTCGATATAAGATTTTACATAGATCAAATATGTTATGTTCAGGTTATATTTTTCAACTCATACACAATCTATTTTAATATTATATTGTCGGGTCGGGTCATATTTGTATTTATTTCAAAAATTAACAAATCATAAACCTTCTAATTACATGTATAATTTTAATTGTGTTGACGAATAATGTGTTATATTCCGCCCTCAATAACAATGCCACAAAAACAACATGGACATCACACAAGGGCAGATATATATATATATATATATGTTTGTGAGTCTCACATAGAGATCGATGTATTTGTAATATTATAACAAGTTACACTGAATAATTTTTGCATAAAGATTGATAGGTCATGATTCTTTAAAATGATCTATACCACATTATAGGTATAATATAATATTTTCAGGATTTTCATCACAAACAATAATTAATCAGTTGATTAATTGGTTTCATAGAAAATTTCATTAGCTAACTTCAATAAATGAATAAATAAATGCCCATTCCATAGTTTTAATTATTAATTTTAACAATTTTAATTCAAACCATTTATCAGATCTTATATATGGCTGGTTCCTGTTTTTCTTAATTGAAATGGTAATAACTTTATGAAAAAATTCACATAAATCTACATATTAAGACAATGAAAAACTTGTTTAAAAATTTTATCAATGTGCAAGTTTCTTGATCAACAAAATGAAAAGTGATTCAGAGCCTCAATACTAGATCGTCAAAACAAGTGGATACCACTTGAAAAATTGAGCTCAAAATTCTAATCTAAACCTCAAAATTATTATGTGGTATGCTTCTTCTTTTTTTTTCTTTTTTTTTTTTAATGCAAATGAATATTTCCAACTAAATATTGCTAAGTTTTTGTTGATAAGAAAAAGAATTTGGTTCAATTATTGTTGCCTTGGTCAATTCAACACAATCATAGTGTCTAACTTTAGGTTAAAGTACAAAAATTTAAGGGTGAAAATCACATCAAATAGATAAGAGAAAGAAACAAGTTTTTGTCTGGATGTGAGATATGAAGTAAAGTGTATACAGATAAATATATATTTGATACGATCATATCTTTTGTTTGTTTTTTTAGTTTTTTAGTCAATATTTTTAATTATTTTAAGAACAACTAGTTAGTTTAAAGATACTTACTTCTTTTTCTTTGTTTTCTTTGTTTTTTTTTTTTTTTTTTTGACAGAACTACACTTAATGTAGTTTCATTACTCCACCACTTTCGGCCGTCACTGGCACCTCCGACTACCGTGACAATTTTCCTGTGTCCACTACTAGTTGTCGGTGATCATTTTTTGACAATTCTTCGATGAAATGAAATTTCACTGACTTAGCAGAGTGAAATTTCTTAACGACCATTTTTTGCAACTCTTCAGCGAAGTAAAATTTCACTCTACTAAGTCAATGAAATTTTATTATTTTTAAAATTAAAAAAATTAATAATTAGAAATTACAAAATTAGAAGTCACTGTAAAGTTTCTTTGAGCTAACACAATAAAATTTCACTATCTTCAAAGTTAAAATTTTCAAATAATGACAAAAGATTGTCAAATTAAAAATCGATTGAAATTTTACCATCATGGTCAATGAAATTTCACTCATAAAGTCAGTGAAATTACACTGACTAAAGTTAGTAAAATCTCTCAACAATCCCTCTGCAAATTTGCATTTTTCCATGAACAAGAAAAAGATAAACAGAGGTGACTGGTAGAAAACCTCGACGAGTGTTGGTAGATCTAAGATATGTGGTATCTAATAACAACATTGGACAGTCGTGAGATACTAGCAACGACATTGGATCATCGTTAGTAGAGACAGAATCAAGATTTTATTATCAGAAGAGTTAAAAGAACAATAATTTTTTTTCACCATATACACAAATACTCATGTATGTAGAATATGATATATAAATTGTATTATATAGAAGAAAAAAATATATGTCAGAGCAGCAATCTCTAATAGGATGAAGAAGTTTTTTTTGTGCAAAATGGAAAGAAAATGTAAGACGTGAAAAGAATAAGATATATATTTTTTATATTGGAGAGCTATTTTATGTACAAAATGGTATATATTTTTAAATTACTATGATAAACCGTATTTTTCACATAAACATGAGTAATGACCTCCTATAATCTTCTCCTAGTTCTGTCCCTGATCAATCGCAAAGTTTCAAGATAGAGGTAACTAGCATTACCAGATAGAACAAGGACAGACTGCTGGTGATCGGTGCATGGTGCTTGTGCGGTGCAGTGAACAAATTGACACCGAGACGGAAGAGATGTAGAAAGACAAATATATAAACTGTGATTGCCAGTCAGAGAGGGATGGTAGAGAGATAGAGAGTTTTGTGAAGAAATTTTTGAAATTTTTTTTTTTTTAAAGTTATTCCTTATACTTTCTAGATTGAAATCCTAGTGACCTTAATTTTAAATATATTTTGTGGCGTCCTTAAACTATAAAACTCATGTAGAGAAATGTATCTTTAGTTTTTTCTTTTAAAATATTATAAATTTTATTTTGTGGGTTATTATTAATTAACTAGTAATTAGGAGTTTTACTATTTGTGGATTAGTTAGGTTATATTTGATTTTGTATTAGTGAATTTTTAAGTAGTTATCTAGTTTATGTAAAAATATTGTATTCAATGAAAAAAAAATAATTATTTTTCGAATTAAATTGAACCCTCAATGTGGGTCTTTTCTCTTCTATCTCTTATGTTTTTATTTCTATTAATTTTATTAACAAAAATGTATCAATACTCGAAGGGAAGCAAGTAATTCAAAGCTAGGGTCCCTAGTCTAAGGAAGAACGATCAATGTAATAACAAAAGCAAGGAGTGACAAAATGTCATGTGCCCCCATTGCAACCACTAACTCATGATAAAAACAAAGGTGGACCAACTTTATTCGGTGCTATTAATCTCTTTGGAAAAAAACAAACATAGGTTTTATTAATCATATGGTAAAAGTAAATTTAGCGTTTAGTTTATTAGAATAAAGTTAAATAAAATGATTATTTTATTAAAATATTTTTTTTTATTTTAGTTAAATTAAAAAAATAATAATAAATCTATTACGAATAGAATTATTTTAAACCATTTTAAGAGAATGGCATTCTATTAAAAAAGCTTAAGGAATCACCATTCTATTTCATTTCCTCTCACTCTAATGAACCAAATAGAGTAATGGTAAAATTATTTCATTTCCTCTCATTCTATTTCATTTAATTGCACTACAACATATAAGGATTATAGAGACCAAATATTTTGGTCTCTAAAAGTGAAAATTTTGTTGCAAAAGATATTTAGAGACCAATTTCCATCGTCACAGGAATAGTCATTAAAAAGTCGTCCCAAAAAGTCAAAAATAAGGCTTTTAACAACAAAATTTTGAAAATATCACTAATAAATAAACTTTTAGGGACAAAATAATTTA
This sequence comes from Camellia sinensis, assembly GCF_055761805.1. NCBI lineage: Eukaryota > Viridiplantae > Streptophyta > Magnoliopsida > Ericales > Theaceae > Camellia > Camellia sinensis. The sequence continues at coordinate 147,637,127 of NC_138970.1, forward strand.
GTTTCAAAATGAGTTATTTTTTAAGACAAAATATTTGGTCCCAAAAAGATAATAATTCATCACTAATGTCCAATTTTTGTCGCTAAAAACATAATGTCACTTTTCGCAACAAAAATATTTGGTGCCAAAAAAAAAAAATTGTCCCTAAATTTTGGTCTCTAAAACCTTAATTTTTTGTAGTGTTAGGTCTATAAAATAAGTCTAACTTTTAGCTCTGAATACCTTTGAAATATCCCACAAGGAGGAGGATTCCCTCCATAATCTGGATTGGATGGTGTTGTTTGGATTCATGAGGCCTATTATGAGTCTCGTTTTGATAATTCAAATCACTCATTTCATTGGGTATTTCGTGTATTTCATCCATAAAAAAAATTAAGGCGATCCGATAATCGTAACTTATTCAATTTATTGTATTTGTTACTAAAAAATGAATAATAATTGTGCTTTTAAAAATAAACTATTTATTTTTTTAGTGACAAATGAAGTAAATTGAATAGGTTACGGTTATCGGATCAACTTAATTTTTTTAAGAGATAAAATACACGAAGTGCCTAAAAAAATAAATGATATGGATCATCAAAACGAGATCTGTGGTGACTCCACAAGTCCAAACAATGCCCTCCAATACAAATTATATGGACCGGTGGCAATCTGCCTCCATCCCCGAAATATATGATTTACATCATTTTGGTTCCGAGATTTCAATTATATCAATTTAATTCCAAAAGTATAGAATTTTTGTTACAACAATGGTCACAATTTTTATTTTTATTTTTTTTATTTATTACATTTTGTTGCATTTTAGTTCTTAAACTTTTAATTTTTGTAAATTCGGTCTCTAGTTCTGCCGCTATCCAAATTGATTAATGAGTCCTAGGATATTTTCAAAGTTTTACTTACACATCTCAGCAAAAAAAAAGGTTAAATACACAAATAATCTCAAAATATGCATTTTGTTATATTTTATTCCAATCTTTTAATTTCGTTACATTTTTTTTGTGAAGTTCCAAAATATATTAGCTTCTGTTAATTAATTTAGATGGTGTGAGAGTGGTAACCATTCAAACTCACATTTTGTAATTTAGAGAAAATAAACCATTATCGTAATTAGTCTATTTTTGTTTAAATGGTCCTAGCACTAAAATCGTCTAAAAAATAAAAATATAATCTAATAGGTCTACCTTATATGTTATGCTATATGTTCTTTCAATTGTATAGAATTATGTAACTAATATTTTCTTTTATTCCTCTTATATTTTAGGCAAAATGATTAGGTGCTCTCTTAGGTTCCGTTTGTTTTCAGAGGTAGAATGTAGGGGATTCATAGTGAGGGAATTAATAGTGAGGGAATTGTTAGTGAGAGGATTGATAGTGAGTGGATTAAGTAAAATTGTGTTTGTTTTGATAATAGTTGTTAGTGTAGGAATTGTTAAATTATTTTTATATAAAATAATAAAACAAATAAAAAAATATAAAAAAATTAAACATTAATGTTTATAAAAAAATTCCCAATATACAAAAAAAAAAATTGATCCCCTCACTATTTTTCTAATACCATCTCCACCTCCTCCATCTCAATCCCCTCCCCAACCTCCATCTATATCACCTTCACCATCCTAATCCCCTCCCCAACTCTACAAACAAACACAACACTAAATAACACCTCCACCATCCTAATCTCCTCCCATCTACATAACCCCAAAACAAACGGGCCCTTACTATAAAGTGGGCACACAATCATGTAATAATGTGGACCCACCAGATAATCTCTCTTTTTTATATTAACGTATATGTGTTACTATGAGATGGGCACACAGTCATGTAATAGGTGGACACACAGTCATGTGTTACTATTTTGTGCCAAAAATATTTCAAAAAATAGGTCCATTTAAACACAAATTATGTACTTAAGAGACTAAATTGATATAATTAAAATGGGATTTAAGCAACACAAAACACTTGGATGTATTTAATAATATTATAATTCACCTTATTCTTTGGCACCTCTCTACAAAGAAAAAAAAATCCCTATCCTCCTCCCATTATAAATTGTGACTAAAACTCTGCACAAATGCACCCATCTCTCTCTCTCTCTCTCTCTCTCTCTCTCTCTCTCTCATTCATCAAGATGAAAGTGTCACATATAGCAGCAGTGTGTGTTGTCCTTGTTCTAGTTGTAGAGGGATCCCAAATGTCAATGGCAGCAACTTGCAACCCAATGGAGCTGAGCCCATGTGCAGGTGCAATCATATCAGCAAAGCCACCAACAACAGCATGTTGCACCAAGTTGAAGGAACAGAGGCCTTGCCTTTGCCAGTACTTGAAAGACCCTAATCTTCAAAAGTTTATCAAATCTCCCAATGCAAACAAGGTGGCTAACACTTGTGGCAGTCCATTCCCTAGTTGTTAAGACTACTCAGCCTCAAGCTTAGGAACTATTTATTATTATTATATACTACTTGGTCTTGTTATTGATGTTATTGTCTACTTATGTTAGCCTACCTGGAGGGTTTGTTTGGGACTTGTATTTGTTAAAAATTGGGAATGGGTTTTCTTCGTTTTTTTCCTAGTGTGCTTTGTGGAGTGCTTTTGTTGAGTTCAGTTTGCTTTATGGAATAAAGCTTGTATAATAAACTTCCTTCTCTTTCTTTTTTTCCTTTTGCTTCTTTTTTTTTTCGGTTGGGTAAGTCTAATGAACTTGATTTCTCAGTAGTTTATTTCATATTTTGCCAACTTATTATTTAAAAATAAACACATAATTCTTTGTGATTTATAAACTGCTAGATATTCTACCACTTAACAATTACTATGAAACACGCACTTGAACACAAGGGAAATATGTGCTCATATCCAAATGTTATAAGAGTAAATTGCATGTAGAGTAAACCATAAAGAGGTAAAGTGCACTTCAAATCTAAAAAAAAATTACTAAAAATGCCCGTGAATTAAATCATAAGATCTATACTATATATTAAGCAAAATGGGGTTTTTAACTCCAAGTCTTGTGGAAGCTTCAATCTCCCAATCTAAATTTCTTGATTTTTTGATTAAAAAAAAAAAAACCTTTGCATTTATTAACTTGTCTCAACCCCCAAGTCTTACCCTCATAATAACACTTTAATGCATTAAGAACAAGCATAAAAAAAAATTCTTTGAAATCCAACACATATGAATTCCTTGAAAAGTCCCAACACATATGATTATTATCCCTCATAATAAGATTTTAATGCATTAAGAACAAGCATAAAAAAAACTTCTTGAAAAGTCACATATGATTATTATCAAAATATTAAACTTTAATATGATATAATAATAAAAAAAGACATTTAATTTATTGAAAAGTCTAACACATATGATTATTATCAAAATATTAAACTTTAATATAATATAAAAAAGGAAAAAAAGAAGACATTTAAAAAAAAAGAAAAAAAAAAGATATTTAAAAATCGTAATTCACATATATAGATAATTGTAAACACAATCCGTGTATAGCACGGGTGATATGCTAGTATCTATGTACAAAGAAGGGGGTATTTTAATCTTTTTACTCACAACATTAACAATACAAATGGTATACTTTAATCTACAAGCTACAAAAAGGAAATTACGTACTTATTTTTAAATATCAAATGATAAACCACACATAGAGTAAACTTTTTTTTTTATGTAAGTAAACATTTTATTACCAAAAAAGTTTTGTATACAATGAAGCTCCATCAAAAGGCAACCAAATTTCGAAGAGACACAAAGCCAATCTAACCTAACAAAGGCTCATGAGATTTGGCTTGAAAATAAAAAACCAAATAACATAACCAAAAGGGCCATCCTACAAAACAAAAACTCTCGCAGCCCAAGAGATTTCGCATATTTTGTATCAACATTAATATCTCCCCAAACTCAATTCCGTCTTCTCAAAAAAAAAAAATAAAAAAAAAAAATAAAAATAAAAAAAAAAAACTTCTGAAGTTTACTTTTTAAAGTATACCATTTAAAATTTAATCCCTAATGTCATAACACTTAAAAACTAAATCCAAATTATATATATATATCAAAAAAAAAAAAAAAAACTGGGGGCTCACATGTTTAAAAAAATTGTAAAGAAAAAAAACAAACAAACAAACGTAATCTACTTTGATTAGTGACTAGAGGTGGGGCTAGCAATCAAAGGGAGGTGGTGGATACTTATGGTATGGCGAGAAAGAAGCAGGCAATGGCCATGTGTCGTAGAGAAAAGATGGGGCAAGAAAGGGATCGTCGATGGTGATAGGTTTAAAATATATAATGAAAAAAATTGTGAGAGAGATTGAGTTATACCTTCGTTTTAAAAAAAGCTTCATGTGACATGATAAATTTCTTTCAGCAATTTAAACACTACACTACAAAATGATCACATTACAAATTGACTGAAAACGTAAATGATTATCAATTATATATATATATAATACATTGAGTGCATGGGTAAATATAATTAAAAATATCCTTTTGTAAATACAAAGTTTGAGCATTGAGAGAGACCGCTTAAAAACTTTAATGCTGTGTTTGGTTGGGAGATTTGAGAAGTGATTTAAAAAGAGAAAGAGAAAAAATGTGTGAAACTATGTAAAATGTAAGTATATTTTTTTCACATTTCACCTGTCTTTTCCATTTCTCTTTCCAAATCCCTCAACCAAACACAGCATAAAGAGGACAAATTAATATAATTAAAAAATAAAATAAATTAGAAGCAGCAAAAAAAATTTTAGTATTTTTAAATCGTAATGGTATTGATCGCCTCTACTTGCCACCCCTATACGTCAATCCTTCCACACAAACATCACCCTCCAAATTAGAACATGATCGAACATATATAACCAAACTAGTACTTACCATAACCAGTTTTACAAGAAATTGGGTAATGAATGATTAAAAAGCCAACAATTTGGCAAGAAACACATGCCGTTTCATCGCCAAGAATGGCATCAACACTAGCAACAGGAAATTACAAATTTATAAGAACACACAAAATTTTGATAGAAAAAAAATACAGAACAAAACAACAAAAGTACAGAGGCAACTAATATAGCTGACAATATGTTCAAAAACGTAAGAGATAGGATACATAAAATGGGGCAGCTACACCTTGATAATCTTGTACATCCTCTCTATCAAAATCCCCTTAAAATAAAAATATTACAAATCTAAATACTGATCACCAGGACAAAAAAAAATAGCCTGTTCTCTCATAATTTATATATGTTATATAAAGGGAAAAAAACAAGCAAGAAGAAAACATGCTGACATTAATTATAGAAGCCCAACAATAGCTTACCCAGGCTTGGCTCAGCCCTGCTGCATCTAACTATATATTTCCTCCAAGTCATTTTGCATCGATGCTTATTTATAGTTTCCCTCCTTCAATTCCCACCATTTTTTTAATTTTCATTTTCCTTCCCTTTTCTTCAAAATCAGGGAAACCAGGGAAACACCAACACAAACTTTGCATCTCGATTCAAACAAAAACAAACTATGAATTTTCATCTACGGCTGAAAAAGAGAAAATCCGGGTGATTGACTTGAAGCAGAGTCAGCCATTTGTCAGCAGCCTGCAAGAGGGAATTCAACAATTGTCGATCAGATCCCCCATCAGGCATCCACCATGATGCCTTGAATTTGTACGATGCAAGACCAAATACTGGTAATGAAATCTTGGGGACGCCATCTATCTCGTGGAGATAAGTCATAACTGGGGCTTGAGCACATTGCGAGCCTGTTGTAGTAAACAACATGCAAACAGACAACATATTATTATTTATAAAATATGACGGATGATTCAACATCAAATACCAAAAAGTCTCACCATTACGCTCCAGAATCAATGGAAAAGAATATAGTACAAGAATATGGGAGAAGAAAAAAAAAGCCAACCCAAAGTAAATATGACATTGGCAAAGGCTTCTCAAGTTGGATCAGCACAAAGTTTAGAAAGGAATCAGGAAGGGTTGGTTGACCAGTGAAAAAAAAAATACATCAGAGAAAAGAGAGAAGGGAGGAGTCAGTCAGGCATTACATCCAAATATCAGAGGTAAAGTTTACTATAGCACCTGAAAGTACAAGGTAAGTGTGCATGGAACGTGGTGCCAGTCAAAATTTCAATTTTTAAAAGGTGAATTGATGTCCATCCAGTGTGTTCCTAATGCTCTAGTCACCATGAAACCAGTTTGCTTCAGCTTATTCAGTGTTCTTTCGTGTTTCAGGTGTGATATTTGTTTCCTCTGCGGCTAGATACATCTGGTTATCATTTAGATTCCTTTTAAGAGCAGTAGACCATGATGAGACAGGCCACTGGAAGGGTGTGACAGACACAAATTGGTGCTTAGCTCTTGCGACTACTATTCTACGAGGGTTGTGTAAATACCATTGTGCTAGACGCTTTTGCGGGAAAGAGAATCAATACTAACCAGGTGTGGGGTGCCATGGTGGAGTCATGCAGAAATAGATGAGGGTTAAATCTTCAAGTTCCAATTTGCAGTCATCGGAGACATTCTAGTGTCAAAGGTCAGAAGGGGTGGTATAAACCACCAAGAGGTTTATACAAGTTAAACTTTGATGGTGCTTTCAACAATGATGAGCAAATAGGGGGATTGGGATTGTGACTCGAGATGTTGAGGAGCGGCTTGTGGCAGCTCGATCATTATATATTGGCAGAGGGATTGGCAGCTACAAGGATGGCTATTGAGTTTTGTTTTAGATAAGGGATATTTGAGGGGGTTTCTCAAGAAGTTGTGGCCATGGTGCAGCAGTAAGTGGGAGTGGACCAGAATGTAGTGGTAGAGATTGGGGATGAGCATATCTGAGGAAGATCTTGGTGGAGTGTAGGATTGCCTTTGTGAGGTGGGACCAAAACACAAAACAAAATTGGTAATGAACTGGCCCGGTTTCCCTGAAGTGGGGAGGATGGCAACATTTGGAAGGTTACTGCCTCTTTCAAGGCTGATGGCTGTACTTTTTAAGCTTTTCCACCTAATGTTGTCTCTCTGTGGGTTAAATTACACTGACCTCTTATAAAGACATGACAATATCATTTTTTCATTCATGCTACTAGCGAATTTCTAATGAAAAGAGAGCCAAGGGCTATATGAATTAAAACCTCAAGGGAGTCCACCCTTGGCTCTCTTTTCATTAGAAATTCGCTAGTAGCATGAATGAAAAAATGATATTGTCATGTCTTTAACACTAAAATGTATATCATACATTGTTTATCTTCGGATCTTCATACAATTTTGCATTAGTTTTGGTCTATGAAGCATGGACACGGCAGATTTCATGCCGTGGCAGTGTCTGACACGGGGACACGCCGGGGACACGTACGGGACACGCCGGGTGGCGTGTCCCTTTAATTTAATTATTTTTTTGCCGGGGACACGGTAGAGACACGGCGGAGACATGCGTGTCCACCAAATCTGGACACGCGTGTCCAAATCTGGACACAGAGAGCAAAAAAAGAAGAGAAAAGGAGAAGAGTGAAGGTGTTGAAACAAACCTGAACTTCGATCCAGTCCAGTCGACTCGCCGGCGACCTCCATGACCTCCACCGTCAGCCGTCGACCTCGACCTCCATCCCCTTCAACTTCGACTTCGACGATCCAGTCACCCTTTGACTTCGACGAGCTCTATCTCTCTCACCTTCTCTCTCTCCCTCGCGATCGCGATCGCGATCGATCGCTTCTGCCCCTCTCTCTCTCTCTCTCTCTCTCTCTCTCTCGCGTCTTTGTCTTCTTTCATCTACTGGACTCGTATATATATAATATATAACTATTATTATTATTATAATAATAACTGATAGTATTATTATTATAATAGTTATAAAAGATGATTATATAACTATTATTATTATATAACTATTATATTATATATACTTATACATATTAATAAAAATAAATAAACATGTATATAAAATAAAATAAAAAAATTAATTACAACATATTACTTAAAAAATATAATAAATAAATAAAATAATTAATATGTATTAAAATAAAAATATTTATAAAAAAATTAAAAAATCTGCCGTGTCCCCTGCCGTGTCCGTGTCCCCATTTTTTAAAAATTAACGTGTCCCGTGTCCGTGTCCGTGTCCGTGTCCGTATCCGTGCTTCATAGGTTTTGGTCTCTTTAATCACTAAAAGAGAGGTATGTGTAATAATGTTAAAACTGTGGAGCTTGGTGTAAGTAATTGTGTTAAAAAAGTGGAAACAGACACAGTATACAGACAAAAGACACTGGTCTACCTTAAAAAATAAAAAACAAAAAAAAACACAACCAAAAGATTCGTGCAACACTGCCAAGCACAAGATCACGTGCATCAACAATTCAAATATAGTAATATGTATAATGTAATATCAACAAACTGACCCAAAAAATAAATATATAAACAATTCACTTACCTGACATAGGTGTATGAAGATAATGAAAAGTCAGAAAGCACGCTTCCAGATCTTTTAATGTTGGTCCCACTGGTATTCTGTAAATGGGATACCTGCAACAATTCAAACAAGACAAGTAAGTCACATCTGCGTTTTGTGTCCATTACCAGGCTCAGAAGCAAGGAATGATAATTATACCAGGCCACTGAAATCCAACTGGAAGATAGCAAGTCACGACTTCTTAGTGTTTTCAACTCAGGGAAACGGCGTGCAAGATCCAATATCTGTGATAATCAAAAGACAAGAAACAATAAGGACAAATAAAAGATCTAACTATAAACTTTGCATGTATCAAATGAGGGAAAAGATGACTAGCCTTATCAGCCAGAGGTTCACGACCATATGGTTGGCCTCGTTCAAAATACTCAAAAAGCAGGCATTTTTTAGTAAGACCAGTTTCACCGTCGTCACTAGAGCAATCTTCAGCATGCTGGTCTCTCAACGATAATCGATCCATTCTAAGAGGAACCTCACTCGTTAAATGGTGATGATTTCGTTGATCTTTCAAGTAATTCAAGCATCTCTCATGTTCAGAATCACTACTTCCTTCACTACTTGAATCCCTGAAATGGTCACTATCACTGTCCTCGCCTGGTCGCCTATTGCACAAAAAACAAAAAAAAACATCAAAACTGTATGACGAACATGTTTACAAATTAATTGAACATATTAAACGAAAAATCAATCAACAGCTAAGAAGCACAACACAAATACAAATATGGACACACAGGACGGTATTTACTAATGAGTGCCAAGCATCCAGCATTTAGAAAGAAAAGGATTGCCTCCTAAAATTCATTAGAGGCAACAACACCCTCAGCCAAGTGGGTGTCAACAAATGTTTAACCCAAATACATGACATGATATTGTGAAGCAAAGTCTCACATCACTTGAATACTAAAGTAATGTTAAGCATATAAGCGTGAGGACACCCTCACCTCAATAGCTAGCTTTTGGAATTGAGTTCTATACGAGTGAGCACGTTGGGCATGAGGAAATGTGTGAAGCAAAGTACACATTGCTTGAGTACTAAAGTAATGTTAAGCATATAAGCTTAAGAGCACTCGCGCCTCAATATCTAGGTTTTTATATTATAGGGTAAAGAAAATGGACCTGCCGTGGCAATTGACAAAAATACATCTAACCCCATTCATACTAGATACATCCACCTGCCTTAAAATTTATAGTCATATGACATTTACCGTCATTCCCTTAGTTGGTCGTTTACCAATTAAATGAAATATGACAATAGCAACCAAATTTTCAATTTTCATTCTTGGGACCAATTAACCCTATTTCCAAACTAATTCCTCACAATTAAAATAGTAACCCAATCACCACACACATTTTCTTCTACTTTTCACCACGAAACCTACCAGATCCAACCAATTTCCCTACTCCCAGTGCAATCTGCCCCTCAATACCCAACAGCCAGCCCTCAGCATGCTGATCACTTTAGTCACCCTGATCTTGCTGACTCTGTCAGATGAGAGATCTTCCTCCAACTTTGAGAAACCCAGCCCAATCCAACAATCTCCACCCTGCAGCTCCCAGCCCTCTGCAGTAGCACCCAGCCCACAAAGATGCCGAGAATAGTGGAAGTGAAAGGGGTAATATGGGTGAGGCGGTGGCGGTAGGGGCATGTGGAGGTGGCAATGGGAGTTAAAAAAGTAAAAGAGAGTGAAGCGATGATGGATGGGTAGCAGCAGTGGTACAAGGGAGGCAGAGGGAAGTGGCGATGGTTGTGCAAGGGAGACACGGGAGGGGAGAAGGTCCTGGTAGAGGTGAAGAGATATAGACAGTGAGAGAAAAGAAGAGAGAGGGAAGAAAATGATGCAGTGATCTTCACTGAAGATAAAAAGGGAGAAAAATAAATAAATAAAAGAAGAGGCTGTGAGGCTAACAAAAGTAATTTTATCACTTCTGTTACATCCGTTTATGGGACAGTTAATGGAAAAGACATCAATATACTTCTTCCAAATTATCAAGGCCAGCTGGATGTATTCCCATTGGTGGGGAAGCCCTTGTAATTTACCCTATATGATATGTCATATACATAAATACTTCATTCAAAGACAATAAATTTATTCCTAAAGTATAAAAAAATGATTAATAGCTAGAATCTACGTTTTTCTTTTAACATTGGATTTTAAATTATTTTGGTCAATCTTGTAATGCATTTTATGTGTGCCTAAACGATTAACACGTGCGCCTCCAAAGAGTACCAAAAAAAAAATTCCGATCTACAAAAGCTTTAATTTTAAAAAAAAAAAAAAAAAAAGGAGTGGTCATAGGTTTGACGCGTGTCAGGAAGTGTTTGACAAAGTATCGGTAGTAGACATACATCCAACACAAACACACTACCTTCTCATAACTTTTTACTTCTTAGCATATCATTATCACCAATGCTACCACAATACAGTGGCCTGCTTACACTGAAACAACTGCTAATTTCTCTAGATTGTCATTTCTAAGGAAAAATGAAAGATATTGAAAAGGGGTAACGGCCATAACATAGAACGTGGCTGTATATTATTTGAATTAGAAAAAGTACAAATCAAACATAAATATAAAGAAAAGAAAACTTTAGCATTATAGCATACATGTCTCATCTTGTTACAGTGAGAAGAAAAGAAAGTCTCAAGAGCTACTTGCTAAGCTTAGGAAAACAACCCATGGAACCTTTATACAGCAACAGTTCCTTAAGAACAGGAGAATGTTAAGGGCTTTGTGCCACTAATTTATATAGGATTGTACAAGTGAGTGGTGCCCACATCCTGACTGGACAATCCACACAATTCCATAATATGCTAAAAGAAACACAATAACCAAACAAACTCCAGTATGCCAAATAAATTAAAGACCATAAATGTTTCTAAACTTACAATTTAGAAAATGCAACAGAAATAAATACGAAGTAGACAAAAAAATGCACAATAATCTCTATCTCTACTACTATAAAAAAATAAAGATGGTGACTTGTTTTCTACTTCTGTTCAGTTCCAAAATACACCTTCCTTCTAAATGAAATCCTGAGCCACATTGATCTGAGTAACCATGAGAGTTATCATTGGCAAAAGCCACAACAGTTACGAAAGGTCGCTAATTGTTGACGATTGTTTATTTGCACGCTGTGAATGGGGAAAGGGGATACCCTATGAAACACGGACAAGGACACAGACACAGACACAGAACATGGTGATTTCAAAAAAAATAGAGACACAGACACGGCGGGAAACATGGCAAATTATTATTATTATTATATATATATTTGCTATGTAGATTAAAATTATGTTACCAAATAATAAAAACTAACATTAATCCTATATATATATACCACTACATTTAAACAAATTAATACATTCTCCATATTTGAACACGTGTGTCCCCGTCATGGCGTGTCCTTGCCCTTGCCCGTGCCCCTGCAGTGTCCCTAGCGTGTCCCCTACCAAAATATAAATAATAAAATTAAGGAGACACACCATTTGGCATGTCCCGTGCGTGTCCTTGGTGTTCCAGTGTTTGACACCGCTACAAAGCCTATTTTGAAGTGTCCATGCTTCACAAGGAATACCCATTGGCCAAAATTCTTGTATTTTATTAGAAGACTGGTAATTAGAATCTACCTACTTGCGTATGTCTTTTATTTCTCGTCTATTTGTTTAGGTTTTCATTTCACTATGAGAATTTCAATTTTTTATTATGTATTATATTTGATCTTTCTTAGGATGGTAATTAATTGGGCTTTATTGTATATAATTAAATGAAATATATTAATGAAAAATCAATTAAGTATATTACTAATTACTATACTTTATGAAGGGCGTACCCAATGCACGAAACTCTCGCTTAAGTGGGGTTTGTTGAAGAATTGATGTACGCAGCCTTATCCCCGCAAGCAGAGAGGTTGTTTCCGCGACTCGAACCTATGACCACCAAGTCACCAAGGGGTAGCTTTACCGCTACGCCAAGTCCGCCCTTCTAATTACTATACTTTATATCACTTAAAAGTTTAATTGGCTATAATATGGGCCCTGTTTGGTAGAACTGTGGGAAAGTGCTTATAGCTTATGCCTTAACAGCTTATAACTTATAACTATGAACATAAGCTGATTTCTGACTTATAAAATAAGCATCTTCTGCCCCACTCAAAGAAAAAACTGATTTCTGACTTACAAAAAGCTATAAGCTGCATTGTTAAGCTAAAACAAAAACATCAAAATAGCTTAAATTAAGCTGAAAGCTGAAATAAGCAGCTTTTAAGCTGCACCAAACAGGCACATAGACTAAAAACTAAAAAAAGGTTACATACCAATATTCTTACTTAGATTCCATTAATTTCAATGTATAATATTTTACTCATTTTTCATTGTTTAGTTGAACATAAAGTAAGTAAAACACTTTTTTTAACAAATATAACTTTCATGAAAAGCCTAAAAATGACTTTCCTTCTAAATTTCTGTAAGTCATTTTTGTATATCTTGCTCCAATCCTCTCGATAGTTTCGTGAGCAAATCCAATGGGTTTTTTGTTCCTTCTTAACACTTTACACAGGCCAAGTTATCTCTCAAAATCCTAACAAAAAGTATTGGGTCCGATAACTTTAACCAATAAATATCAAGTTGGGGCACTACGTGGATTTGCCCAAGCACCACATATTTTTTCTCACCATAGACATCACCATCATATCACTATCACCACTACCATCACTTCTCCACCACTTCCAAATAATTGCTAGCAAATTATTGTTAGTTAAACATGATTTTCAAAAAAAATTAAATATATCAATAAATAGAAAATATAAATATAATGTGATACTAAACTTAAATTAATAATGTTCAGTTAAACGTAATTTTCTAAAATTTCTATATCTAAATCTAAATATAAAAACATATAATCATTTACAAAAGAATAATTAATTTTCAAAAATTATTTTCAAAGCAGATTCAATCATACTCAAATTAAAATTTTAAATTTACACGTACCACAAATTTCCACAACTTGTTTTCTTTTATTTATGAATTTTTTTTTTTTAAAGAAATTATTGTGCTGGTTAAAGTCCGTGTTTGGTTGAAATTAATGGATACCATTTTGAATTGAATAGGTATCAGTTTAAATCTAAAAGATTTTGGAATTAAACCCAATCAATTGCACCAGTTACAATAGGCATGAAAATTCCTATACAAATAGACTCACTGCCAATTCAAGACACAAAAATGATTAGTTCTTTTCATTCTCGATTTTCTCTATCTGCTTCCATGCTTATGTACACATTATTACTAATATATTATAAATTCTAAACATCCAATACAAACTCAACACTATGTCTACTATAACTATGCATTGTGGATCAAATTGTTGTGAATATTTTGAGTTGTATCTTGTGTGTATCTGTTTGAACCTGCACGAAAGGAGTCCCATGTGGCTTTAGGACAGTGAATTGTCTTCATACCCTTTCTCTTTGTTTTGATTTTCCGAGTATCTATACTATATTATTTTGCATGCTACTTTCATAATCAAGGACTGATATCAAACTTCAAAATTTGCTTCTTTTTCAAAAATTATTCTGTTCACAATTTTGTTGTGTTACATATGAAGTTTCTCATTTCTCATTTTTCATTTTGTTTAAAGGGAAACGCTAAAAGCTACTTTAAGGACTGTTGTTAGTATTGAAAAAGTGCGAAAAGTGTATTAAAATGTATTGAAATATCATATGTGAACGTGTTTTGAGATATGTGAAAAGTGTATGGCGTTGGAATTATAAATTATTTGGCATTTTGTGCTCCTTATTGACAGCCCAAAGGCCATCTTTTGCAAGACCTTTTATAAAAACACAATTACATTAGATGGAAAAATCACCTAGTCTAGAAATAACCAAAGAGCATGAAACAACTTTATAAAGAAATCACGGTCATAAAACACAGGGTGGGCCTTTGTAAAACACTTCAACTGAACCAAAGAAAACCATATCAATAATTACACAGTGAGCTAAAATACAGTTGGCACTGTATTAGTGCTTCAATTAATTTCCAAGTAGAACTTAGTGCAGCGCTATGATTACCTTGATTTTGTCGAACCCTTTGAAGGATCACCATATATTTGGATAGCAGATAAATATGGAACATAGTATTGAACCACACCATCGCTGTAATCCAAAACTAACGGCACTCCTGCACCATAAGCGCTCCACTCCTTAAATGACTCCCACAAATCACCAAGCACGAAGTATGGTTGAAATTCCACATCACAAGTCCTCCACCCCCTCATAGTTGTCTGTCATCACATTCATTTCAATTTCAACAAACAAAAAGAAACAACATTTAGCAACCAATAATAATATCAATATAATACAAGGGTTAATTTCACTTTTATCCCCATTACAATATCACTATTTTTCTACTTCATCTCTAAACCATCAATTTCATCTATTTAATCCTAAAAAATTCTGATCGTTGTTCATATGGTCCAATTGTAAACAATTTGGACAACTGAAATCATACAACCAAACACCCATTAAATTTGTTTGTTGTGGGTGTAATTTGTTCAAAATAGTAAGAAAATTGAGTGTTTTTTTTTTTTTTGGGAATAGTTTAAATTGTTCAAATTTTAAAATAACTTTTTTTCATCAGATTAAATTTAAACAGTTATTGATTTGTATAATATTCTTGAAATCAGAAACTTTAAAAACTAAATAAATGAAATTGATTGATAATTTAAAGATGAAGTAAAAAAAATTAAAAAAAAAAAAAGTCCCCAAATAAACTACCAAATTTGGTAATTTACTTGGGATCCATAGCATTTTCCAAAAAAAAAGGTGATAATAATACTAAACTATTATAATAATGAACCCAATTCAATCAGAGTTAATTAACCTTTGAGAGATACTGAGCAGGAACAGAGGGCGTAATCGAATCCAAAAACCTTTCAAGATTACACAAAGGGGACACCAATGGCGGAGTGGCCACTGGATTAGGAGTCTCCTCGAACCCCTCTCGGCTTCCCTGCTCTCTATTCGTCGACGAAACTACAGACTTGTCCTTCACCGAAAGAGATTGACTGTGCACAGTCACATCACTCTGAGCTCGGCGAAGATCATCTTGAATCTGCCGATTCTGATTGTTCCTTCGAGCCTTGGCCGAATTGTAGAACCGATCATCCCCACGACTTCGTCCGAACTGCAACCCAGCCCCCAACATCTTCACGGCCCCAAAACAACAAAAACCCTAAAATCACCACCCTCCTATAAAACCCTAGGCAGAGTAAACACTATACCAAAATGGAATCAACCAGAAATGTATCAATTTTCACTGTATATTGACTGAGATCGATCGACTTTGAACACAAAAGGTCCGGCTAATGATACTCGAATATCAAAAAACAGATCAAATTAGACGATTGGTGTCGACGAATTCCAGACTCTGAAAATAACCTAGCAATGGCGAAAGCAGATCAAACGAGACGTATATATATCGATATATATATGTCTGTATACACAAATCAAACCCTTTATATATATATGTCTGTATACACAAATCAAACCCTAATTGATCTGAGAGAAACAAAAGGTTTCAAGAAGCTAGAGAGAGAGAAGCGATAGAGTCAATATTAATGGGGAGAGAGAGAGAGAGAGAGATGGCGAAAACCAGTCGATAAAATTAATGGAGGACGGGCAGGCGAAGAAGAAAACAATTTTATTTTATAAAATAAAATACGAGCGGATATTTTCACTCTGTTTTACTCTAAACTAATAAAAATAAATAATAAATAATTTAATATTATAATTTTATTTTTTTTTTGTTAAAATGATAAAAATGAGTAGGAGTACTAATTAATGGCATCCCTAATGATATAGCAGTGAGTCCCACTGTCACAATGTTGTGTCTTTTTTTTTTTTTTAAAAAAAGGTGGATGTCATATCATTAGTGGTTGGTTTAAAACACCACTTTTAGTGATCTCTATCATTGCTTTTTTTATTTTACATAATTATTATTTTCATTTCATTTTTATTGGAATACGTTTATATATATATATATATATATTGGTCTATCACACTTACTATGCACGAGATAATTATAAATATTTATATTTATTTTAGATTTTTTTTAATATATAAATTATGTTTTTTAAGATTTTTATAAAAATAATTTCACAATTTTATCACTCACCATAATGTATGGGATAAGTTGAAAAGGGTACTGCAGTAATTATACACGGATTGTATCTATAATTATTTGTATGAGGGAATTTTAAATGCTGATCAGGGGATTTTGACCAAATCAATAAATGCAGGCATGTGGAAAGACATGTAGATTGAAAAAAGTTAATAAATGTTGATCAGGGAATTTTGATCAAATCAATAAATGCTGAGTTTTTTTTTTTAATAAAAAATTTAGAAAATTCAAATTGGGATATTGAAACTCGCATAGGCCTTGGGGTTAAAAATTTCCTTTTGCTTAATATATAGTATAGATAGAAGTGGTTTGAAATGTTCTAAATAAATATATTTTTTGACTTTTTATAAAAAAAAAAAATATGTAGAAAAAGTTGATAGAAAAGTATAAATGAGATGTTGATAGAAATAAAGAAGAGAAAAATTTTGGTATTTATAATGTGAGTGAAGTCAATAATAATATCATAACTAGTGTTGGTATAGTACATTAATTGGTGCATTAATACTACCGTTTTATTATTGGTTTTTGTGAAATTGAAAAGACCAGTTTAGCCCTGGTGAAGATTATTTTGGAAGAAGTGGAGGGGTGGAAATTGGGGTTTTTGTGGGGGTATTTGGTGGAATTGAGGAAAAGTTGGCAGGTGGGGGGTCACCGACCAGTGACATATGTAACGTTATCTGAATGAGGAGGATCGAGGAGTGAGAGGAGAGGGCTGTGATTGGTGGGATGGGAAGGGAGGGAGTAAGGAGGTGACACGTGTGAGAGTAGTGAAAAGAGGGACACGTGTATGGTTTAGATTAGGGGTTGTGTGGAGAGAATAGAGGTTGCTTTCGTTATCCATCAAGAGGAGGAAGAGGCGTGTTTGGTAGCGTGGAAAAGAACGTGAATAGTGGGGACAAAGGAACGCGACTGGCGGAAATGGTGGAGTCACATCTCCACGTTCGACGATTTACCTGACAGCCATATGGGCCCTCTGTCGGCTCCTTGATAGCCCCTGCTTCACTTGTTTAGTTCACGTCTTTAGTTGTTTGTTTTGGGGAAGAAAAATGCTTGGGAGCACTAATTAGTGCTCCCACTAATTAGGTGGTAGTGGGTCTCGTCATTAATGATGTGATATTTTGGTCTTGGAGTTGTGTTTTTTTTTTTTTTTTTACTTTTTTAATGCATTAGTGCTATTAGTGGTGGTGTTTTAGTGGGATGAATCATTGTTGTTTGGGGAAATAGGAACGAAGATTAAGGAAAATGTTTGGTAGCTCAAAATTTTGTGGTTTAAATGGTTTAAATTTGTCAAAACGATGTCGTTTTATACTCAAAATCTGTCAAAACGACGTCGTTTTGAGTGATTTGAGCCATTTGAGCCACAAAAATTTAAATTACCTAGCATTGTTGGAAGATTAATTTTATGTCAATAGTAAATGTTGGGTTAAAAAATTATTTTGATTGGATTGTCTCATTTGGATTAACTAATCAAAAAAATAATTTTATCCTCCAAATATTTAGGACATATTGTTAATTTTTTTAAAAAAAATAAAAAATTAATTTTGTAAAAAGAAAAAAATTTAAAATAATTATTTTCTAACATTCAATCTCATAACCAAATAAATATGGAATATACAAATTTCTAACTAAATAGTCTAACGACTATATATCCCAAAATTAACAATCGAATGAATTATAATCTTTTCTTATTCAGTCCTTCAAACAAACATGCCCTTGGTGTCTGTTAGGGATAATTTAATTGAAAATTTGTTACTTTGATTAATTTTTTAACTTTTTAATTTTATTTTTTTTTAATAAAAAGACATATAACAAAGTAAGGTTAGTAATACAATAACTTATAATGATTTTTTAAATTTTTTTTAATTATAAACTTAAGTTTCCAAAATGCGTAAGCTTTTTTAAAAAAATTATGTCAATTTTGTTTTTAGTACAAAACAAATTTAAAAAGTTAAAAAAAAAATTAAGATGTCAAAATAAACCAAAAAAAGTTTACTATGATTTTGCTTTTTTGGACTTTTTTCAAATTTTTGGAAAAAAAAATTTAATTTTCCGGTTCTTTTCGTCAAGCACAATTTACAAGCCGCAAACTTTTTTTAAAAATTTACTAAAAACGAAAATAAATCAACAAAAAAGAAAAGCCCCCAAATAAGTTTATTTATTGGTTTGGTTGTGTTTAGGGATGGCAATTTAAACCCAGCCTAACAGAAACCCGCTCTCCCGACCCCGATTAGAGTGATTTTTTCCCGACAAATACTTCCGACGGGTCGGGATGATATTAAAAAATAAATCCCCGGTGATTTTCGGGCCGGTGACGGTGATATATTTTCCAACGCCAGCCCCGGCCCCGTTTTCCCTCCGACTATATAATATATATATATATATATATATACATCCCTTTATATCCCTTTCCCTCTAATAATTTTGACCCCCCAATAATTTTGACCGCCCCTCTCTCTCTCTCTCTCTCGCACCTCTCCTCTGTAGGCTACACTGCCACTGTCTGCTCCACCTCCATCGCGACCCTCTCTCTCTTCCAGTTGCCGCCACCGCCTCCGTCCCCTCCTCTCATCTTTGTCGTCCTCCTCCGTCGTCCATGGCCGCCGATCTCCACCGTCGTTCATCTTAGTCACCATCGCAGTAGATCTCTTTCGTCGACCTCTCAAATCTGTGTTGATGATGCACGCAGCACACTCAGATGATCTCCTCCGTTGTCCTCTCAGATCCGAGTCAGATCTCATCACTCAGGTATACATGTCTGTTTCTGTCATTTTTTTTTTTTTTTTTTTTTGATAGTTGATCTGTTAATGATTTTGTTGTTGATATTGAAAATGTAGGTGTCTCTATGTTGTTGTTGATCTGTTTGATGATGTTGATGATTTTGTGTGTGTGTGTGTCTCAGATCTGTGTTGTTGAAAATGTATGTGTGATGTTGTTGAAACAAATTTAGGCCGGGGAATTTTCGGGGTCGGGGAAACCCGATCCCCGTTTGGGGGCGGGAGCGGGGGCGAGGACGGGGAGGGTGATAGGTTCCCCGTCGGGGATCGAGGACGGGGAGTGTGATCCCCGGCCCCGCCTCGCCCCGTTACCATTCCTAGTTGTGTTTTTTTTTTTAAAAAAAAATAATAATAAATAAATTGAACTTCTCTTAAGTCTAAGGCACATAGAACTCACCACGTATCTTATTTCGATAATTTGAATTATTTATTTTGTAAGGGTCTTTGTTAATACAGTGCAAAATGCGTAATAAAAATAATCTTAAAATCCATTGATTCAAACAAGAATACCGGAAGTAAGATTCCTCTCTAGACTCGTTGATTCGCAAAGAATACCGAGAAAAAGGCTCAACAATAGTTAATTCAAAAGAATACCCAAAGTTGGACAAAAGAGTATAAAATTCAAAATATATTAATTATCAAAAACTAAAGAGCCCTAAGGCTTACACCCATTATTCATAAGCAAAATATAGACCTAACTTAACTAGGAAACAATCAGATTTGGAAAGATAAGGAAATTACCAAAAATATAAGGAAATATAAGACAATTACCAAAAATGAAAATATGGCAAATAAAATAAGGAAACTACTATTTTGATCATAGGTTGCATGCTACATCATCCTCCCCTAGAGGGAGAGAATTCGCCATCAAATTCGCAGCGTCGTCGTCGGAGTTGTCACCTTGATAAGGAATGAGGTATCTAACGTTGAACACATCGGAAGTACGAATGTAACTAGGCAACTTCAAACGGTAGGCATTGGAATTGATCTTCTCCAAAATTGCAAGGGGCCCAATTTTTCATGCCGCCAACTTGTTATATTCACCTGCTAAAAACCTGTCTTTTGTAAGAACTGCCTATACAAAATCGCCAACTTTAAATTTTACCAATCGACGTTTCTTGTCGGCAGTCCGCTTATACTTGGCTACCGATTGTTGTAAATTGTACTATGTTAATTTGTGCATCTCCTGAAGGTTGTGAATCAAATCTTCTGTTTTCCCATTAATGCGCTTTAAATCTGGCACAGGTACTAAATCCCATGGGGCCCGTGGTTAGTAGCCATAATTGACATAGAAAGGGCTAAAACCAGAACTTCGATTTACAGAACGATTGTAAGCAAACTCTGCTTGGTGCAATTTCTGATCCCATGATTTCAAATGATCCGTTACTAAACACCGTAACAGGTTGCCCAAAGAATGATTGACAACTTCTGTCTGGCCATCAGTTTGAGGGTGATAGGCACTACTGAAATCAAGCTTTGTATTAGCCAAGTGCCACAGACATCTCCAAAAATGACTAAGAAATCAGGTGTATCTATCTGATACAATGGACTGAGGAAGCCCATGCAAATGATAGATTTCTCAAAAATATAATTGGGCCACATTTACAGCATCCGTCGTCTTTTTGCAAGCAATGAAATGGGCCATTTTTGAAAACCTGTCCACGACTACGTAGATGGAGTCATAACCTCGCTGAGTATGTGGGAGTCCCAAAACAAAGTCCATACTAACATCAGTCCATGGTTAACTGGGCACGGGTAACGGCATGTATAATCCTACGTTTGTTGTTGATTCCTTGGATACTTGGTAGATGCGACACCTGTCCACAAGCTTGGAAATTTCTTTCTTCATAGAAGGCCAAAAGTAAGAACCGGTCACAAGCTGCAGAGTCTTGTCACGCCCAACATGGCCTTTTTCATGCAACTCCTTGATAATTCTCAATCGAAGGCTTGATGCAGGCATACACAATTGGTTGGCTTTGAAGAGGAATCTATCATGGAGAAGAAAGTCCAACCTTTGACTTGATTTAATTTCCACAGCAATACAAGAGAAATAGGGATCAATAGACAATAGTTCTTGAAAGGAGTCAAATCCAAGAACCGTATTTCTCATAGTAGTAAGTAGAAAGAAACGGCGGCTGAGTGCATCAGCAATTTTGTTTAAGGTCCCTGATTTATGTTTAATAACAAAGGTGAATTGCTGCAGATATGCTGCCCAATTGGCGTGCTTCGATGAAAGCTTGTCTTGGCTGTTGATGTGCTTCAAAGCATCATGGTCAGAAAATAAAATGAATTCACTTTGGGATAGATAAGAATACCAATGCTGCAGGGCTTGGACAATGGAGTAAAATTCCACATCATAAGTGTTGTAGTTGCCTTTGGAACTACTAAGCTTCTCACTGAAGTATGCAATCGGTCGACCCCCTTGGCTCAAAACAGCCCCAATGCCCACTTTAGATGTGTCACAATGTAGCTCAAAGGGTTTAGAAAAATCTGGTAATATGAGGACTGGTGCTGAAGTCAATTTCTGTTTGATTTGCTGAAATGCTTCTATCGCTGTTTTTGTCCAACAGAATTGGCCAGCCTTCATGCAGTCCGTAATTAGGGCCATGATTAGGGGTGCAACTAAGGCGGGTTCAGATGGGTTGGGAGGTTGTCCAAGCCCAGCCCAAGTTGTGCTGAGACCTACCCAAGCCCGAATTGTAACCCAATGTTGTCTGCCCAAGCCCGACCCGAGTTAAACCTGAATTACCCGAGTTACTCGAATTGTAAATGAATTTCAATTTTTTTTTTTTTTGCAACTACACTATGAAATTATTAAAATTTGACTCTATTTACAATTATTATTATTATTATTATTATTTTATAGAAAATCATTAATACCATCAAAACAAATAATTTCTATAATGTAAGAGAGATGTCACTATAGTAGTCCTTACAATTTATGAGTGAAAATAGAAAGAAAAAAAGTAAGATTTTATGTTATTTATATATATAATATATATTTAATATGATTTAATAATATAAATTACTTTAATATCATGTAATGCCTAATAATTTATATGTATATTTAACATTTTTATATATCTATATATATATAATTCGGGCTTCGGGTTGCTCGGGTTGTTTGACGTCTTTGCCCAAGCCCGCCCAAATTTAATTCGAGCTTTTGAATTTTTGCCCAAGCCCGTACCAAATTTGAAAATATTTTGTCCAAGCCCTAAAAAAATTCGGGCGGGGCTCGGGTTGCTCGGGTTGAGCCCGCCCAAGTTACATCCCTAGCCATGATGCTACTGAAATGGGGAATGAACCTCCGATAGAACGAAGCCAATGAAAGCTTCGTACGTCATGAATGTTTTTTGGTATTGGCCAGTCACGAACTATATTTACTTTGCTTTCATCAACTGAGATGCCGTCTTTAGATACGACATAATCGAGGAACAAAACAGTATCTATCAAGAATGAACACTTGTTGGTACCAGCATAAAATTTTGCTTCTTGCAGCACTGATAGAACCTGGTGCAAGTGCTGAAGGTGCAATTCATTATTAACACTATAAATCAAAATATCATCAAAATAAACAACAACAAACTTCCCTATAAAAGGCCAAAATAGTTGGTTCATTACACGCATAAAAGTACTGGGAGCGTTTGATAAACCAAACGGCATGACTAGCCACTCGTAAAGCGCCTCTCGAGTTTTGAAGGTTGTCTTTCATTCATCACCTTTCCGAATTCGAATCTGATGGTAACCACTTTTCAGATCCAATTTGCTAAACACGGTTGCTCCACTCAATTGATCTAATAAGTCATCTAACCGAGGTATGGGGAACCTATATCGGATAGTGATCTTATTAATTGCCCTACTATCAACGCATATACGCCACGAACCATCTTTCTTGGGAGGTTAGTAGTGCAAGCACGGCACATGGATTGAGGCTTTCTCGAATGTGTCCCTTGGCTAGTAATTCCTCCACTTGTCGACGAAGTTCTTCATGCTTTTTGGGACTCATGCGGTAGTAGGGTCTATTTGGCAAATTCGATCCTAGAATCAAATCAATTTAATATTGTATGTCTTTCATGGGCGGTAACATTAGGGGTAACTCCTTGGGAAATACATCATGAAACTCTGCAATTAGAGCCTTCACAGGCTCAGGGATCTTACTCTCTGTAGCACTGTCTTTTCCTACTAGCACAAACATCATTCATGTTTCAGCTACTTCCTCCAAAAACCGGTGCATAGACAATAAGCTAGCACTTTTCTCAGTGGCTAGCTTTGGTGCTTTTTCTCTATGAGGTTCAAGAACAATGCGGATCATGTTAAATACAAAGGAATAAGTGTTCCTTCGTCCATCGTGTAACACGTCGCGGTTAAATTGCCAAGGCCTTCTTAACAAAATATGACAAGCATCCATCTGAACCACATCACACCACACCTTATCCTTGTAGGTAGAACCAATAGATAATGAGACTAAACAACGCTTGGAGACTGTTACCTCTTTGCCTTTTCTGAAGCTATGACAGTTTGTATGGGTTGGGATGTTGGCTTGTACTTATTCCGAATTTTGCGACAGCGTCCTCCGCTATGACATTCTTGCAACTTCCGGAGTCAATTACGAACTTGCACACCTTCTCACTAATGGTACATGTGGATTGAAAAATGTTGTTTCATAACCACCCATTCCCTTCAACCTCTCAGGATGTAAAGTAAGCCCTGCGCAAAACCAATAGAGGACTATCATCGCCAGCAACTCATTCTTCCTTGTGATAAATACTAGCCTCGGGATCATTGGTAGGATCTTGCAGACTTTTATCAGTCTTATCTTTGATAATCTCTTCGCTATCTATAAATAGGCCCTTGCCAACCTGATCACTTTTCCTGCAATCTGCAGCGCGATGACCAATTTCCCTGCACTTGAAGCAACAAATATCACCACTAGTAACAGGGTTCCTGTTTGACAGTCCTCCTGGTGGTTTACCAGCCGTATTAGATTGTGTGGTGCCCCACCTTGCCCCTGGTAGATTCGTACTCATATTTCGATTTATTGGGGGCAGATTAAGGTTGCCACTAGTGTTTCCACTTGACCATCCAATACCTCCTGAGTGACGTTTCAACCTTTTCTCTAATTGTATAGCCCTCTGGTGTGCTTCAGAAATAGAATAGGGATAAAATAAATTCAGGTTATCTTGATATTGTTCTTGCAATCCCCCGATGTACCTGGAAACAAGTTGGTCTTCGTTTTTAGCAACGTCATTACATGACACCAATTGATAGAACTCAGTGGTATACTTATCTATCGTCTTCGTCCCTTGCTGTAAATTCTGCAATTGTTGGTACATCATGGGTGTATAGTTATGAGGAAGGAACGCCATACGCATATATTTTTTCATCTTCTCCCAATAAGCAATTTTACTCTTTCCTTCTCTAGTTCGAGTTAACTTTATTTGTTGCCACCAAGCCGCTGCTCTTCCCTTGAAGCATGTGGCTACCAAGGAGACTCGTTTGTTTTCGGGAACCTCCTTGAAGTCAAGAACCTCTTCGACAGCAAAAAGCCAGTCCAAGAATTCTTCGGGTTGAACACTGCCTTGAAATTCAGCGATGTCAATTTTCAGACCTGCTTCCCACCGACATGAACCTGCTTCCATACCTTGTCGAACCCTTTCCCTACGGAAATTTCCAGCAAAAGGGTTGTCATCTGCCTCCCTCATACTTTCTTTGTCCTCCATAAACCGTGGGTTTAGATATGGTTGGCGCTGCTGCTGTTGTTGCAACACCGCAAGTTGCTCGGTCAGGGCATCAATTTGTTGTTGCATCCTCGTGGTGTCAGCTTCATAAATGTCGTCCATAGGCCGCCTCCTTAGTGCCATTGTAGCCTAGGCTCTGATACCAACTGATGCAGCGCAAAATGCATAATAAAAATAATCTTACAATCAGTTGATTTAAACAAGAATACCAGAAGTAAGATTCCTCTCTAGACTCGTTGATTCGCAAAGAATACCGAGAATAAAGGCTCAACAATAGTTAATTCAAAAGAATACCCAAAATTGGACAAAAGAGTATAAAACTCAAAATATATTAATTATCAAAAACTAAAGAGCCCTAAGGCTTACACCCATTATTTATAAGCAAAATATAGACCTAACTTAACTAGGAAACAATCAGATTTGGAAAGATAAGGAAATTACCAAAAATATAAGGAAATATAACGCAATTACCAAAAATGAAAATATGGCAATAAAATAAGGAAACTACTATTTTGATCATAGGTTGTGTACGGGGAGGAAATAATTATCCTCGTATAATCCTGTTGACTAAGTCCACGCTCCTCCGTACGACGTCGCTTTGTCACCTGAAAACACAAACGTGAGCTAGCCGGCGGGTGTGTGCCGGAAACCTCTCCGATGCCTAAGTCAGAAAACTTGACAAATAGACAAAGCTCTATGTTCTCAGAAAGCAAAATTGTGTTGTGTTCCGTTACCTCCTCCAAGGTGATGCTTGTGAGCTTTTATAAGTTTCGTGTGGCACAATCCTAGTAGGACATTTATTCCTCCATGCAGAGTCCTCCTAGGATTCATACTCCTAAGGATAATGCTTATCCTTTAACACCCCCTCACTGCTTAAACCAAGTGAGATGGTTTGTACCATTTCCGAACTATAACATGACCGAAATAACTTGACTGTGTAGAGCCACTGAGTAGGCCGAACTTCCTTAGTTCGGTTCTGCTTTTAATCCTCCTTATCTTGGTTCTCTCTTGTTCAACCCATGGCACGGTTGGAAAATACCTAACCAATTGCGACCGGTATAACTCCTAGGTCGGTCTAATTCAAAGACAATGTCAGACTGACCTATTCAAGGGACATCAAGACCGGACTAAATCCGCAACCGGACCTACTCCAAGCTACACCGGACCGAAGTAACTTTATCAATTCTGGGGCCGAAGTAATTATACTTCTTCTGGGCCGGAATAACATTATGGCCTTTTATCAAGTCCTTCATATTTTGGGCCACAAAAGTCCATCTCACAGCTCGGCCCAATTTTCTCCAAAAATTACCCTCTCAATTGCCCCTTAATTCCATCTGCACAGCATGATTGGGATTACCAGTCCACCAACCGAGCTGAAGTTATTAAACTTTTCCAGCCGAGCTAAAAAACCCTTTAGCCTCTCCAGCCGAGCCAAAAACTCTTGGGCCCTTAAGCCGAGCTAATTTTACTTCGGGCTTCACTTTGTCCGGTCAAAACGTCTCTTCAGCCACGACTGTAACGCTTCCCTTTCCGTATACACGTGGCTCGTTCCCATTCGTAGAAGGCAGCTGTCAACGCCGTCTTCGTGTTTCGCGATTTTTGAACAGTTCCCGCTCTCTCTATCTCTTTCCACAAAACAATCATCCTGCCTTTTGAACCTTTCACTTTTACTATTCCTCATCTTCTCTCTCTGTGCTCTTGTTGTTCTTCCGTTGCTTCTGAAGACTGTTTTTGCTACCACTTTTCCATCTCCAGTCTCATTTTCTTCAATCTGGTAAGTAAACTCATTTTGTTTCTTTTGTTTTTGCTTCCATATCTGTTCTACGCATTTGGTTTACTGTATTTTTGCAAAACATGCTCTTCCATTTCTGCTTTGTTTCAACATTTTTATGAAAAAACCAGTAGAACTTCATGTGTGTATGAACGATTATGTAGAAAACTAGTCTTAGATCCAAAATCACATAGCAACCGAACTGGGATACTGTTTGTCCAACATTGGTAGATCACTTTACACAATAACCGAACTAGAACTTGTAGAAGTCTTAACAAATCACCAACTCCTGATTCACTGTAGCCGAAATAAAATCACCGAACAAAGTTTGAACAAACCAGGCTAAGAACCACGATTTTCAACCGAGCTAAGCCTTTGGGGCTAAGCCAGCTTTCTTAGTTTCTAAACCAAACATAGAAAGCTGCCCCTAGTGGCTTAACCGAAGCAAAAAACCCACTGTTCAAACCGAGATAACAAATCCTTAAAGGAAAACCGATCTTGCGCACAATAGGTTCAAACTGAACTATCGAGTATTGTGCAGTTCCGAAACAGAACCAGCCCACAAAGCCGAAATAGGGCTTATTTACCTTGCTTTTAATTTGTAGCACAGTCCAATGATCTGTGCTTAACCCCTTTGTTTTCTACTTTGCAGACTTAGGTTACCCAGGCACTCCTGCGTGCGCTCAACCGAGCTACTAGGCACAATTTTTGCACCGAAATAACTTATTTGTAAATTATACAAATGGGTAAGGATAGGTACTTGGTAGAGACCCCTGGTGGTATGGCCGAATTCCGAAGGGATTATGGCATTCCAGACGATGTACACCTTACCCTAGCCAAGAAGGAAACCATTCCGTGGAATAACCAAGGCTTTGTCCCCTTTACTGTTTTATCCATTATAGAAACCGGATTAAGGTTCCCGGTCTAGCCTTTAATTTGTGAATTTCTTAGGCGAACCAGACTATGCCCAACCCAGCTATCCACCAATACATATCGGATAATAATGGGTATAGCCGAGCTAAACCGCCAAGCAGGCCTGAACCTCGGTTTAGCCGAAATCTTCCACCAGTACTCCATAGGTTCCAAAGATGATGGCTGGGTTTATTACCTTAGGATACGCCCACGTAGAGAAAAGATAATAAAAGATACACTGGATAAGGATGTTAATGACGATGACTTCTTCTGGGTATCGGGCAATTTTGAGGATCACCAAGCCCAAATCCCAG
The DNA here is from genome assembly GCF_055761805.1 of Camellia sinensis. Classification (NCBI taxonomy): domain Eukaryota; kingdom Viridiplantae; phylum Streptophyta; class Magnoliopsida; order Ericales; family Theaceae; genus Camellia; species Camellia sinensis. The sequence goes on from NC_138970.1 coordinate 147,665,269, forward strand.
GCCGAAGTATTAACTGGAAGAAAGGAGAACCTGGTAAAGTTACTTCGGTTTTATGCATGTTTTTCTTTTACTTCGGTTTCAGGCGTCATGACCGATCTAACAGTTGTATATTTTTTTGCAGACTCAGCTCATCTTGCATCCCATTATAGCTACCCAAATTTGAACATACTTCGAGCCGCACTGCGGATTAAGGAAAGAAGTTGGACTAAACTTCTAAACTTTGAGCCGACCTACAGATATAGCGGTCGTCGAAAAGCCCGAGTGACCGATTTCCTTCTTGAAGAAGCACCTGAACCGGACCCAACCTTGCCCGAAATACGACTTGTCCCATTAACCGCTGAAGAAGAGATGGCAAAGAAAAGCAGAGTTAGGGCCCTTCTAATCGCCACAACCAGGGCCGAAGTACCACCAACTATTGAAACGCAGCCCTCCGTTGTGGCCCTCCCTTCTCAACGGCCTTCTTTATCTTGCCCTTCCAAACGCGCCCGATCTACATCGACCGAACAGCAGCTTGTCGATGAGGTTGAATCCATCCCCCAAAGTCCTCAACCTATCCTCCAACCGGAGCAAACCGACCGAGCTGAATCTTCCAATTGGGCACCGCAGCTAACCTTCAACGACCGAAATATCAAAGATTCTGATTCGGTTGTGGCTGAAAAAGATCATCAATTGGCCTTTAACCTGGCCAAAAGTGTGTGCCTCCCCAAGGACATGGAGCACCACCTAAAGCAATTAAACACCGAAATGAAGTCAATCCGGTCTACATCGAAGTCCATGATTTTGGTAAGTAGCTCTGTCCGTTTCTTCTGTCTAAATTTTCAAACTTTTACTTCGGCTTAAGGAAAGTCTTCGTTCTGTCAGGCCTTGCAAAAAAATAGCATTACGTACAAGAAGGTCCAAGAGCTTAGAAAAACCACAAGGCAGGCAATGACGGAAGCCGAGGCAAAGGTGGCCGAGCTAGAAGAGGCTGAAAAGAAACTGGCCGAGATGCAAGCAGAGAACGGCCGACTTGCCGATCTGGTTAATTCGGCTGAAGCGGAGAAGTAGAAAGCCGCAATCGCCATGAAAGACAAGTATCTGCGGGAGTTGGTGAAGCTTGAGAAGAGAAAAGACACCGAAATAACTCAACTAAAAAAGAGCGCGGAGGAAGCCGAAAAGGAGGAGTACAAGCAGGGTTACAAGAAGGCAGAAGATGCCTATGTCAAACAGTGCGACGCTGCCAAGGAGCTGTTCTTCAAGTGCGGCTGGAGGACGGCTGTTGAGAAGCTCGGTCATGATCAACAGACCGAGGTCTTCGACCCTCCAGCTTACTTTATACCGAAGTCCCTTGCGGAGTATGCGGATGCCTTGCAACAAGAGTTTCTGGAAGACTCTGATTCTGATGACTCCTCTGCTCCTGAAGACATTCCGGTTGTCAGTGCAGACCCATCGCTTCAGTTGGAGCCCATGGTAGAGGACCCACCTATTGATCAGCCAAGTGACACCGTGGCTCCAGCCGAAACCATCCTGGCAACCGAGAGCGAACTTCCTCTTGAAACCGGTCTCCAAGTTGATGGTGATGCGGCTTTTGACGCCGAAATTGAAGAGCTTTTTTCCTGATTTTTTCTCCTTTTTTGTTACCTTTTGTGTAACCGGGCTATGTTCCTCTTGTACTTGCTCTTCAATGAATGAAAATTTTGTTGGGCTCTTATTCCGGTTCTGATATGTATGCCTGTACTTCGTAATGCCTTCTAATACTCCAATTTCTATTTCGGTTTTTACTTGTTAAACTATGCTTTATCAGCCAACCACTCCTTAGCTGACATAATTACTTCGGCTGAGGAGTACACAGAGTTGGTTTAATCCAGCCAACCGCTCTTCAGCCGTACCCTTACTTCGGCTGAAGAGTAACAAGAGTTGGTTTAATCCAGCCAACCACTCTTCAGCCAAACCTTTACTTCGGCTGAAGAGTAACAAGAGTTGGTTTATTCCAGCCAACCACTCTTCAGCCAAACCCTTACTTCGGCTGAAGAGTAACAAGTGTTGGTTTAATCCAGCCAACCACTCTTCAGCCATAACCTTACTTCGGTTGAAGAGTAACAAGAGTTGGTTTAATCCAGCCAACCACTCTTCAGCCATACCCTTACTTCGGTTGAAGAGTAACAAGAGTTGGTTTATTCCAGCCAACCGCTCTTCAGCCATACCCTTACTTCGGCTGAAAAGTAACAAGAGTTGGTTTAATCCAGCCAACCACTCTTCAGCCAAACTCTTACTTCGGCCGAAGAGTAACAAGAGTTGGTTTATTCCAGCCAATCACTCTTCAGCCAAACCCTTACTTCGGCTGAAGAGTAACAAGATTTGGTTTAATCCAGCCAACCACTCTTCAGCCATACCCTTACTTCGGTTGAAGAGTAACAAGAGTTGGTTTATTCCAGCCAACTACTCTTCAGCCAAACCCTTACTTCGGCTGAAGAGTAACAAGAGTTGGTTTATTCCAGCCAACCACTCTTCAGCCATACCCTTACTTTGGCTGAAGAGTAACAAGTGTTGGTTTATTCCAGCCAACCTCTAAGTTAATTTTTCCAACTAACTTAGAACAATGTTTGGTTATTCCGACCAAAACGTCCTGCAGCCTGGATCCTTATCCTGGGCTTAGGAAGGGTGTTGGTTTAATCCAGCCAACCTCTAAGTTAGTTTTTCCAGCTAACTCTGAATAGAATGCCTGCAATATACCTAATCTTTACTAAAGCTAACTTTTACAAAGGATAACTTGTGCTAAAAAGAATTGCTTGTTTTATTGAAGAAAGAAAGAAAGAAAAAATTACATATGTTTGAAAAAGTAAAGTTAAAAGTAAAATAACTTAAGATTGGCCGTATTCCATGGCCTAGGGATTGCCTTGCCATCCTTGTCTTCTAGGTGGTATGCCCCTTTGCCTGCTAACCCAACCACCTTGTAAGGACCTTCCCAGTTTGGCCCTAACTTTCCATCTCCTGGGATCAAAGTGTTTCCCATTACTTTGCGCAGTACCTAATCGCCGATCTTGAATTGTCTCGGATGCACCTTTTTGTTGTATTTTCTGATTAACTCTCGTTGGTATGCGGCGATGTGAACCAGTGATCTTTCTCTTCTTTCTTCTGCGAGGTAGTTCTAAAGCTATGGCTTCTCCATTTAAGTCTGGATCAAAATTTTCGCTTCGAATTGTGGGGAGGCCAACTTCTAGTGGGATTACTGCTTCCATTCCGTAAGCTAAGGAGAATGGTGTTTCTCCTATCGATCGCCGAGGTGTGGTGCGGTATGCCCATAAAACATGAGGAAGTTCGTCTGCCCACTTGCCTTTTGCCTTCTCTAGTCTTTTCTTTAGTCCATCCAAGACGACTTTATTTGATGCTTCTGCTTGGCCATTCGCTTGAGGATATGCTGGTGTAGAATTGTAGAACTCTATCTTGTACTCTTCACAAAAGCTTTTGAAGATTCTGCCGTCGAATTGAGTGCCATTGTCTGAGATTAGGGCCTTTGGTATGCCAAATCGAGTGATGATGTTTTGCCAGACGAACTTCTTTACATATTTTTCCTTGATTGATGCCAATACTTCTGCTTCAACCCACTTTGTGAAGTAGTCTGTTGCCGCGAGAAAGAACTTCCTGCCGCCGGGTGCTGTTGGGAGTGGTCCCACGATGTCTAAACCCCACATTGCGAAAGGCCATGGGCTAGTCAATGGTAGGAGTTCTCTGGCTGGTTGATGTATTTGATGTGCGAATTTCTGGCATTTTTCACACTTCTTCACATATTTCTCTGAATTTGCCTGCATATATGGCCACCAATAACCTTGCGAAATGGCCTTGTAAGCTAGCGACCTTCCCCCTTGATGGCTTCCGCATACTCCTTCGTGTATTTCAAACAAGAATGCTTCTACTTTGCTGGGATGAACGCATTTTAGGTAAGGCCCTGAGAATGACTTTTTGTAAAGTGCCAAAGATGGAGATAGCCAAAATCGCTGTGACTTTGCCCTTATTCTGTTGGCTTCTTTTTTTTCTTCTGGTAGGATGCCGTCTTTTAGGAACAGGATGATGGGATCCATCCATGAGGGGCCTAATTCTGTGCAACATACTTCTTCTGCTTCGGGGTCTTCTATGCTTAGTCTTGGTAAGAAGTCGATGAGTAATGGATGAGGGTTTGATGTATCTGCCATTGAGGCAAGGCCTGCTAGTTCGTCCGCTCGGCTGTTTTCCTCCCTGCCAATTTATTCTATCCTTACTACATCAAACTTCTTGATCTCTGTTCTGACTAATTCTTGGTACTTGGCCATTCTATCATCCTTTGCTTCGTAGTTGCCAGAGATTTGATTTACTACCAGTAGGGAGTCACTGTACACCATTAGTTCGGTGGCCTTCATGTAGTAAGCTGGCTTGAGTCCTGCGAGAAGCGCCTCATACTCCGCTTCATTGTTGGATGCTGGGAAGCCAAGGTTGATTGCTTGCTCTACAACCATGTCGTCTGGGGAGATGAGGACTATGCCAAGCCCTGCACCATGCCGGTTGGATGCTCCGTCCATAAAGAGCTTCCACATCTCTCCAACGAATAGCTTCCAGCAAGTGGAGGGGTCAGACGATGTCGTGTGGTCAAGGATGGTGTTTTCTTCAAGGTCCATGTTGGCTGTCTGCCCTACGTCCTCTGATTAAACTGTCGGTGAGCCTTTGTTTGTCTCTTCCTTGTTGTCCTTATTATGGTCTGCCTTGGTGCTTGATTGACTACCCTCTACTAGGGGTTGCGCTATTCCGGCGTCAGCTTCTGTCCCTAATTCGGTTATGTTAGTTAGGTCGACTGGGCAGATATGAATGTCTCCCAGTAACGACTGTTGTAAGATCTGAGGGTCTCTTTTTCACCCATGTCGATGGAGAGTAACTAGTCTATTTCCACCGGCGTTTTAGTGTTTGTTCGGAACCTTGTTACGAACGCTTCTGCCAATTGGGCCCAGGAGGCTATGTTGCCCTCTGGGAGTTTTTCGAACCAAGTCAAGCCTAGGTCGCCAAGGCTTGACGGGAAGAGTATACACATTAAGGCCTCGTTTCGCCTGTACACAGCCATGACTTGGCGAAAGTGGCTCAAGTGTGAATACGGGTCCGTCTTCACTTCATATGTAATGAATTTCGGCTGAAGGAAGCCTGATGGTAGGGGCGCGTTTTCAATTGCGGGAACAAACGGCGAAGTCTGTAGTCTTGCTAAGGCTTTGTCCGTTGGTTCATACGCTGGGCGCGGTATTGGCATTCCAACCTCGACGCTTCCATGCATCCGAGGAGCCAACCGTTGTAAGGTAGAGACTCTGTGTGGATCGCGCGCCCTGGCATCCTCCTTACATCGTGATTTTTCTTCGAGCACGGTTCGTAAGTCGGATGACCTGGGCAGCTCTGTCTGTCTAGATCTGGTTTGGTGTGAGTGCGAAGGCCAATACGTGCTTCCTTCAGTGTATGATCTTTCGGATCTCGTCCTCTCAGACCTGGAGTGACGAGTTCTGGAAGATAAAGAATGAGTGTCGCCTGTCCTGAGGCTTCTGCTCTCTCCTTGGGAGGGTGTAGTATTCCTACTACGATTCTCTGAGTGGCGAGGGGGCGTCTTGTGCTTGCGCCCCTCTCCTGTCGCCACTTCTTTTTTCTTCATCTGGCGCTTCAAGGCTTCCATGTCCGCCGCCATCTTCTTATCAATTCATCTTGTTCTTTTACGCGATCTTCCAGAGCTTGAGGGTCAATCCTCCGTCTTTGTCTGTCGGGACTTTGAGAGTGGGACTGACGGGGGCTGTGAGTCCGTCTCCCCCTAGCATCCCTCCTGGAGGTATGTCTTTGGGGCTCCAAGTCCGCCATGGGAGGGACAGAAGGTAATCCTTCACGTCTTGCGCCCCCTTCTGGGGTTAGCCCGTCGACGGCGGACTGCGGTAGTTCTTCAATGTGTGCCATTGATTGAGAAAATGAGAAGCTTAGTCAAGAGGTTTTTTGTTCTTGTCTGTTCTTCCCACAAACGGCGCCAATTGTACGGGGAGGAAATAATTCTCCTCGTATAATCTTGTTGACTAAGTCCACGCTCCTCCGTACGACGTCGCTTTGTCACTTGAAAACACAAACGTGAGCTAGCCAGCGGGTGTGTGCCGGAAACCTCTCCGATGGCTAAGTCAGAAAACTTGACAAATAGACAAAGCTCTATGTTCTCAGAAAGCAAAATTGTGTTGTGTTCCGTTACCTCCTCCAAGGTGATGCGTGTGAGATTTTATAAGTTTCGTGTGGCACAATCCTAGTAGGACATTTATTCCTCCATGCAGAGTCCTCCTAGGATTCATACTCCTAAGGATAATGCTTATCCTTTAACACCCCCCTCACTGCTTAAACCAAGTGAGATGGTTTGTACCATGGCCGAACTATAACATGACCGAAATAACTTGACTGTGTAGAGCCACTGAGTAGGCCGAACTTCCTTAGTTCGGTTCTGCTTTTAATCCTCCTTATCTTGGTTCTCTCTTGTTCAACCCATGGCACGGTTGGAAAATACCTAACCAATTGCGACCGGTATAACTCCTAGGTCGGTCTAATTCAAAGACAATGTCAGACCGACCTATTCAAGGGACATCAAGACCGGACTAAATCCGCAACCGGACTTACTCCAAGCTACACCGGACCGAAGTAACTTTATCAATTCTGGGGCCGAAGTAATTATACTTCTTCTGGGCCGGAATAACATTATGGCCTTTTATCAAGTCCTTCATACTTTGGGCCACAAAAGTCCATCTCACAGCTCGGCCCAATTTTCTCCAAAAATTACCCTCTCAGGTTGCATGCTACATCATCTGTATATTTCATTCATAAAAAAAATAAAATAAAAATAGATCGATTTAATAATCATAATATTTTGGTTTTATTGTATTTGTCTCCAAAACCATAAGTCTTCCACCATCTCCTATATCCGCCACCAACGCCTCCCCCACCTCCTCACACCACTACAAACCCCTTTGTTGTAGTTACCAATACCTCCTTCATCCTTCGGCCTTGAGCTCTCATCAAAACGACCTCTATCTACCCTACTCATTCCCAACCATTACAAACCCATTACCGCCTCATTCGTTCCCCTTCCCGGTGCCCCACTCCTCTCTCATCTGTTCATTATTGGATTCATCATTAGCTTAGTTAGAAACTATAGTAGTAAACCCGCGCTATGCATGGGACTGATTTAATAACGTGCAAATTTTTTAATAATGCATTAATTTCTAATTCAAATCATAAAATTATAATCATTATGCATATAGATCATCTTCTCAAATTTTATAAGTAAAGGCAATAATACTTCAAAACAAATATTCACAAATTGTTATAATCATCCAACTAATATATTTTTCTTGAAATAATAAACTTGATTTCTAATTAATGAAATTAACAATAAATAAGATGTTTCTCAATGGACCTAATGTTTAAAACATATATTCTAAAAAAAAACTAATAATAAACTGAATTTCATAAATCAAATCTTCTATATTTGATAAATTAAAACTCAATAAATATCGCTCATCATGTCCAAATGCCCCAAAAAGTACTTGTTAAAAAAAATAGAAGAAAAAAAAAGTGTTATCATTTTTTTATATACAAATAAACTTTAAAAAAAATAGATATATTATCTTATGAGAAGTGTTGATTTAATTGTTCTCATTTTTGTATTGTTGTTCCACTTCATTCTCTTCACAACTATTGTTTTGTTGTTGATGTTGTTGTTCCACTTTATAATTTTCATTACCAATGAGTTGTTCCACTTCATCCAATGCTTGTAAACAAATCAGATAATTTTCCATTTGCTCCAACGTAATTATCAATGCTCTCATGATTGGAAATTTTTTTAAATTTGTTTATGAATATCATGTATAGGCCAGGAGATGGGAAATGTGTTAACCATAGCATAAACTAATATTGTAATGTGGGGCTGAAAACTATTTTTCCTAAGTTTATAAAATACTTGTTCTTTATATAACATATGCTCTTGTACTGCTATATTTGGAGTCGTCTGCTCTTACTTAAGTTCAATCCACAAAGGATGGACTTCACACTGCTCATCCATTAAGCATCCATTAAGTCCGAGGCATCTTTGATTTCATGCTTTTGAAAAATTGTTCTCTTCACTTTATTCTAGCTCGATGGTAAAAGATCTAATATTATTTCCATAAATAAAAAAAAATCACTTATTTTTATTCCTAATTTTTACATTACCCAACATATTTTGATTTTCCAATCATCACTATGTTCTATGTTAATCATATTATTTAATTTTGATGATGTTTAAAATATTATTTGTAATAATTTAGATTTTTTTAATATACATATTATTTGACACAAAATATTATCTTTTTAAAATATATATATTTGTTAAATATTATAATAAAAATATTTTTAAAAACTTTACTATTCACTTTTTGAAAATTTATGCTGATCATTATTCACTTTTTGACAAAATTAAAATTGATTAATTATATTATTTTGACAAAAATGATTGATTGGTTGTATTATCTTGACAAATATGATATTAATGAGTTGTCTTCTTTTGACAAAAGTGATATATCCAAATGTGTAGTGGTAGGATATATTTAGTTTAAAATCTCTACAACATATACAATATTTTAAAGAGGGCATATATATTCAGATCCATCATAAATATTATTAAAGAGATTTTTCTGTATGCAAATATTTGATTAGAACATTATATATATAATGCATATAATATAAATAGAATACATCACGTGCGCTATTAAACTTTTTACACTACATTGATTATATCATATCACACTACACTAAATTGATTATATCATATTATAATCAAACAAGAAGAAAAAGATGGAGTTATATATATATATATATAGATGGAGCAAATCATTTGTTTGTTTAAAAGTTGTGAACTTTGTATTAAATTGTCTACAAAAACGGTGGCTTCATGTTTAAAAAAAATAAACAAAAGGAAAAGAAAAAATTAGTCATACTTTTATCTTTTTAATTATTAACATTTGCTGACTATTTAAAATTAAGGAGTGTGCTTATGTAAGCAATGACATTAGGAGCGTGCTTATGTAAGCCATGACGTCAGCAAGGTGCGTCCAACAGGTATATTTTTGTGTATAAATAAAAGTGTTGCGTGTGGAGAAAAAATCAAGAGCTTGAAGAGAAAATTTTCTTAAGCTCCAAAATTCTGAGTATATTGTATTCTACTCTTTCACTTTCAGATATAAGTTTAGCCTTTGTTCTTATACTTTCATATCTACTCTTTGTGAGAAAATTATTGTAAAAGTGGGTTCAAGTACCACTTATTCTTATTCCTTATTTTTGTGAGAGATTTTGTAAGGGTAAGGCATTTATTGTTGAGTGAGGCTCTATAAATAAGAGTAAGTCATATGCCAAATTCACAAGCTTGGTGGTGTATTTATTCAATTGATAGTAAAGAAATTCTCAAGGAGGTTCCTTGGGGAGTGGACGTAGGCCTGGCGTGCCGAACCACTATAAATCGCAGTGTTTGATTTTCTCTCCCTATCTCTCCTACTTTTATATTGATAATTATTATTCTGTTTTTTTTTATTTATTAAAATTCTGAATATTGTGTTAATTTTAATATTGTGAAATTTTTAATAACTCAATTCACCCCCCTCTTGGGTTGCCTATCTGGGATAACAATTTGTATCAAAGCCTAAACTCTAGTTTGTGTGACCTAACCGTCTTCGAGTAGATCATGACAACCCCTAATTATTCTTTACCCGAGGAATAAGCATCCAATAGGCCACCACTATTTAGCGGTACAAATTTTAGTTATTAAAAAACTAGGATGACCATACATGTTCAATCTAATGATTATGAATGCTGAAAAATTATTTGCAATGCTCCAAAAATTTCCTACCAAAGCCGTAGATGGACTTAGGGTACCAAAACTTGAAGATGAGTGGGATGAATCAGATACTAGAATGGTCCAAATTAATGTCAAAGCCACAAACATGTTGTAATGCTCCTTAGATGCCAACGAGTTCAACAAAATTTCCACATGTAAAACCGCAAAAGAAATTTGGAATAAGCTTATAGTGACTCATGAGGGAACCGAACAAGTTAAAGAATCTAGAGTTATTTTGCTAGTCCATAATTATGAACTTTTTAAAATGAAGCCTGATGAGACTATTTCTCAAATGTTTACTCGTTTTACTGATATTATTAATGTTTTAACTTCTCTTGGAAAAATATATACTAATGCTGAAATTGTAAGAAAAGTGCTTAGGTCATTGCCAAAAAGTTGGGAGACAAAAGTCATTGCCATTACCGAGGCCAAGGATTTATCAAAGTTAAGTCTAGATGAGTTAATGGGATCTCTCTTAACTCATGAGCTCATAATGCAAGAAGGAAAGGAAGAGGAGGACAACAACAAGAAGAAAGGAATAGTCTTCAAATCCATCTTGAAATATCAAGAGGATAAGGAAGATGATTCAGATGAGGATGAGGAAATGACATTTATCACTAGAAAGTTCCAAAGGTTTGTGAGAAAGAAACAAGGCGTACGAAATTTTTTCAAAAAAGACTTCAATAACAGGGATTTTCAAAGAGGAGAAAATCACAAAAAATCTGAAGTAACCTGCTACGAATGCAACAAGCCTGGACATTACAAATCAGAATGTCCAGAACTTAAGAAAAAATTCAAGAAGGATAAGAAGAAAGCTATGATTGCAGCATGGGGAGAAGATAATGATGAAAGCGACACAGAAATCGAAGTTTGCAAAAATGAGGTTGCTAACCTATGCTTAATGGCACTTGAAAATGAAAATGAGGTAAATGACGAATCCTTTACATTTGATGAATTACAATTAGCTTTTGATGAATTACATGCTGAATTTAAGAAACTTAGTTTGAAAAGTAATTGTCAAAAGAAAGTAATTTTAAGTTTATCAAAACAAAATGAATCATTGACTTCCAAGATAAATGTTTTAGAAAATGAAGCTATGAAAATGAAAAAGGAAAATGAGATTTTAACTCGAAAAGAGTCTTCAATTTCTGAAAAACATTTAGTTGTATTGCAAAAAGAAAATGAGTCTTTAAAAAAGGAGCAAATTATTTTGAAAGAACATATTGAAGACTTGAAAAACACTCTTTCAAAATTCACTCAAGGCAGAGAAACTTTAGATAAAATTCTTAAAAATCAAAATCGTACTTTTGGTAAGGCTGGAATTGGATATAAACCTTTTTCAAAAGTAAAAACTGTCAAAAATGGCTTTGTGCATGCATCTTCTAATCACTTTCATCTCACATGTCATTTTTGTGGTACAAAATGTCATATTTCACCTTCATGTCCTGTTAAAAGAAATCATTTTGCTAAAATAAAAAAGATGTGGGTCCCTAAGGACAGTTCAAGAGTATCAAATTCTAACTTTTATGGACCCAAGAAAAAATGGGTACCAATAGAAAAATCAAATTTTTGTAGGTATGTTTCAAGACAAAATCCAGTAACGATAGATGGTATCTCGACAGTGCATGTTCGAGGCACATGACTGGAAATAAAGCTATGTTCGTCACACTTCAACCAAAAGATGGCGGATATGTGACTTTTGGCGACAATAGCAAGGGTAAAATCATTGGTGTAGGAAGTATTGGTAAAAATCCCTCTCCTATTATTGAAAATGTTTTATTTGTTGAAGGTATAAAACATAACTTGCTTAGCATTAGTCAATTATGTGATAAAGGTTATAGAGTTATTTTTTAGAAAACTCATTGCACTATTGAAAACACCCTAGAAAACAAAACTTTATTTGTAGGTTATAGACATGAGAATGTATATGTATTTGATTTACATGATTTATCTTCTCATTTTAACATTAAATGTTTATCTGCTATAAATGATAATGGTTGGCTTTGACATAGAAGATTAGGACATGCTCATTTTGATTTAATTTCTAAACTTTCAAAAAATGAGTTAGTCATAGGTTTACCAAAAATTATTTTTGAAAAAGATAAACTTTGTGATGCATGTCAATTTGGAAAACAAACTAGAATTTCTTTTAAATCCAAAAATATCGTTTCAACTACTAGACCGCTTCAATTCTTGCATATCGATCTATTCGGACTATCTAGAACATTAAGTTTAGGAGGAAAATCTTATGCCCTTGTTTATGTTGACGATTATACTAGATATACATGAGTATTATTTTTAGCACACAAAAATGAAGCTTTTTATAATTTTTCAAAACTTTGTAAAAGAATTCAAAATGAGAAAAATCTTAATATTTGTAGTATTAGAAGTGACCATGGTAGAGAATTTGAAAATGATGATTTTATTATGTTTTGTGATGACTTAGGAATAGATCATAATTTCTCAGCCCCTAGGACTCCTCAACAAAACGACGTGGTTGAAAGAAAAAATAAAACTCTTGAAGAAATGGCCCGTACTATACTTTGTGAAAATAATTTGCCTAAATATTTTTGGGCGGAAGCTGTTAACACTACATGCTATGTTATAAACCGTGCCATGATTAGACCTATTCTTAAGAAAACTCTTTATGAACTTTGGAAAGGTAGAAAACCTAATATTAGTCACTTGTGTGCTTTTGGTTGTAAATACTTTGTAAATGCTTTGTATTAAATAACAATAAAGATAACTTGGTTATTCTATGTCCAGTAAAGCTTATAGAGTATTCAATAAAAGAACTCTACTTGTTGAAGAATCTGTGCATGTTATTTTTGATGAATCTAACGATATTATTTCCAAGAATCTTGTAAGTAATGATATTGTAGAAAATCAACCAAGCATGGAGAGCATTTACAAAAGGAAAATGAAGAAAATCCATTACGCGAACATGAAGAAGAAATGACAATGGAGAAACTTCAAAAAATATATGCTCTTCCAGAAAGTGACTCAAATCTATCAAAAGAATGGAAGTATGCTCATAGCCATCCCAAAGACCTCATCATAGGTGATGCGACGGAAGGTATAAAAACTCGTTCCTCTGTTAGAAATATTTGTGGTAACTTAGCGTTTGTTTCACAAATTGAACCAAAATCATTTTTAGAAGCTGAAAATGATAAAAACTGGATTTTAGCAATGCAAAAAGAATTAAATTAATTTGAAAGAAATGAAGTTTGGTTTTTGACCCCTTGACCTAAGGATCATCCCGTTATTGGTACAAAATGGGTTTTTTGAAATAAAATGGACGAATCTGGAGTTGTTACTAGAAATAAAGCTAGATTAGTAGCTCAAGGCTATAATCAAGAAAAGGGAATTGATTTTGATGAAACTTTTGCACCAGTTGCTAGACTTGAAGCTATTAGAATGTTACTTGCTTTTTCGTGTTTTAAAGATTTTAAATTATATCAAATGGATGTTAAAAGTGCTTTTTTAAATGGGTACATTTCGGAGGAAGTCTATGTTGAACAACCTCCCGGTTTTGAAAATCATAAATATCCGAATCATGTTTTCAAACTTTCAAAAGCTTTATATGGCTTGAAACAAGCTCCTAGAGTATGGTATGAAAGATTGAGTAATTTTCTACTTGACAAAGGTTTTTGTAGAGGAAAAATTGATACAACACTTTTTATAAAAATCAAAAAAGAAGATATGCTAATTGTTCAAATTTATGTTGATGATATCATTTTTGGTGCTACTAATGAAAATTTGTGCAAAGAGTTTGCTAAAGACAGGCAGGGTGAGTTTGAAATGAGTATGATGGGGGAATTAAATTACTTCATTGGTCTACAAATTAAACAAACTAATGATGGAATCCATTTAAATCAAACGAAATATATCAAAGATCTACTCAAAAGGTTTGAAATGGAATCTTTAAAGCCTGCAGCAACTCCAATAAGCACATCGATAAAAATCGACAAAGATGAGCAAGGTAAACCTGTAAATGAAAAGAAATATTGAGGTATGATTGGTTCTTTACTCTATCTTACTGTAAGTAGGCCCGACATAATGTTTAGTGTTTGTATGTGTGCACGTTTTCAATTCGCACCGAAAGAATCACACATCACCGCAGTCAAACGCATTTTCATATATCTTGTCGGCACTCCAAATTTGGAATTATGGTATCCTAAGGGAACCACCTTTGAACTTTTTGGTTACTCAGATGCGGACTTTGCGGGATGTAGACTTGACCGAAAAAGCACTAGTGGCACTTGTCATTTTCTTGGACACTCACTCACTTCTTGGTTTTGCAAAAAACAAAACTCAGTGGCTCTGTCAACTGCTGAAGCAGAATATATTGCAGCCGCTGGGTGTTGTGCACAATTGCTTTGGATGAAACAACAACTTCAAGATTTTGGACTTCACTATGATCATATTCCTATAAAATGTGACAACACAAGTGCCATTAACCTTTCAAAAAATCCTATTCAGCACTCACCCACTAAACACATTGAAATAAGGCATCATTTTCTAAGAGATCATGTACTCAAAGGTGACATTGAACTCGAATTTGTGCCTACAAATCGTCAATTAGCTGATATTTTTACCAAGCCTCTAAATGAAGAACAATTTTGTTATATTAGAACTGAACTTGGTATGATGAATACTCCAATATAGTGTTTATATTAAAAAAAAATTATAAATAAAAAAAAATAATAAATAATTAAATAAAATGTTTCTAATAATAATTATAAAAAAAATTAATAATAATAATAAAATTATATACATATATTTTCTCTCTCTCACCCGCTCCGTCTCTATCTCTCACTCGCTCTCTCCTTTACTCTCTCTTTTTCTCTTTCTCTTGCTCTCGCTCTCTCGCTCTCCCCTTCTTCCTCATACCCTTAGCCGACTCTGTCTCCACCTTCACCATAGCCTATAACCAACTCCACCATCCACCATCCATAAAATCATCCATCACTTTTATCACTATCACCATCCACCCAAATCCCTCACCAATCTTCTGAACTCCATCACTTCTCTACCCGAAATCTGCATCGCCATCTTTACCGATTCATCAAGTTCCATCACCGATCCATCAAGATCCGTGACTGATCCATCAAGATCCATTGCCGATCTACACAAATTCGTCGCCGATCTACCCAATCTTCTCCATTTCTTCCGATCATCAAGGTCATCACCGATCAACATGTTGAAATTCTTGTTGCACTGTGTTATATTTTTTTACTTGTTGTATGTGCTCCAAATTCTCTTGGATTTAATAATGGTTGCTTCTACCTTGTCTGAAGAATTTTTTTTTTTATTTTTATCTTCTCCTTTTATGCTAGTGCACTTGGTGTAGTTGTTTATGGCCGGATCTTAATGATCCTTGGTATTATAGATTGGTAATTTATTTCTTCAAATTTATGTAATTTTTAGTGCATTAATTCAGGGGGAGACTCATATATTTTGAGATTAACAATCATTATAAATATATATATATATATAACAAAAAAAAAAGTGTGTGTATATTTTGTGCATAATTTTAGGGGAGTATATATACATATTTTTTTTCTCCTTATCTGCACCAACAAAAAATTTTTTTTGTGCAAAGACAAAATAAAAAATAATAATAATAATAATAACATAAATAAATAAATAAATAAAATGAAGAAATGTTCGCAATTTTATTTCAGAAAAAGAAAATATTACTCGATTACATGTAAATTTTCAGAAGGCTTCACATATTTTTTCTTTTTCACTTCTCTCAACAATTTTTCATGAGCCTCTTTTACATGCTTCTCTCTATTTTCGATTTCTGTGAGTCTTGGCATTATCACCATTGCATAATAATGCACTGCATTCTCCAATTGTGCATTTTTCCTTTTTAGCTCTTTCTTCTCCTTATACATATTAACTGCTTGTTGTTTTAACAAGCACACCACATTTCTCCATTGCTGATTTTCTTGTACTCTTGCTTGTAATCGTCGCGCCATATTGAAAACTGCAATCATGGCCTGTGTACTAAGAGTCATAGTATTATTAATAGCATCGAAATCATTTCGACTACCAATAACACTAGAACCATCATTTACAGGCATAGCATGTGGCTGCACCACTGGTACTCTCTCATTTGCCTACATTACAGGCACCTCATGCAGGTCCGACTCATTGATAGATAAGGTAAGGAATGACATGATTACAAAAGAAGCTTAAACAAATTTTTCTCTCCAACACTTGATGATTTCGTATCTTTGCCTATAATCTGTGTCACTTTTTATACACTACATCGATCCATTACTCGATGCATATTTGCTCAAATCTTTTGTTTGTCAATATTTTCTGCGCTCGAGATGCTCCAAAATCCCCACAATGATTCCGACAAGACAGAAGGCCAATTATTTTATTTTTGGCCGCTCAGATTATTTTATCAAATGTGTTTGTTTCATCTCTTCATCTTTTATTTTGATGATGTCAAAGGGGGAGAAAAAATATGATTTTGCTTTTGAAAATTATATGTTGCAGTATGTTGCAGGGTTATCAAATATTTTGTTAATTTTATTTTGTGTCAAATCCATACAAATATTGCCATCATCAAAAAGGGGGAGATTGTTAATCATATTATTTAATTTTGATGATGTCTAAAATATTATTTATAACAATTTGAATTTTTTTAATATACATATTATTGGACACAAAATATTATCTTTTTAAAATATATATATTTGTTAAATATTATAATAAAAATATTTTTTAAAACTTTACTATTCACTTTTTGAAAATTTAGGCTGATCACTATTCACTTTTTGACAAAATTAAAATTGATTGATTATATTATTTTGACAAAAATGATTGATTGGTTGTATTATCTTGACAAATATGATATTAATGAGTTGTCTTCTTTTGACAAAAGTGATATATCCAAATGTGTAGTGGTAGGATATATTTAGTTTAAAATCTCTACAACATATATAATATTTTAAAGAGGGCATATATTTTCAGATCCATCATAAATATTATTAAAGAGATTTTTCTGTATGCAAATATTTGATTAGAACATTATATATATAATGCATATAATATAAATAGAATACATCACGTGCGCTATTATACTTTTTACACTACATTGATTATATTATATCACACTATACTAAATTGATTATATCATATTATAATCAAACAAGAAGAAAAAGATGGAGTTATATATATATATATATATATGTATATATATATAGATGGAGCAAATCATTTGTTTGTTTAAAAGTTGTGAATTTTATATTAAATTGTCTACAAAAACGGTGGCTTCATGTTTGAAAAAAATAAACAAAAGGAAAAGAAAAAATTAGTCTTACTTTTATTTTTTTAATTATTAACATTTGCTGACTATTTAAAATCAAGGAGTGTGCTTATGTAAGCCATGACATCAAGAGCGTGCTTATGTAAGCAATGACGTCAGGAGCGTGCTTATGTAAGCCATGACGTCAGCAAGGAGCGTCCAACAGGTATATTTTTGTGTATAAATAGAAGTGTTGTGTGTGGAAAAAAAATCAAGAACTTGAAGAGAAAATTTTCTTAAGCTCCAAAATTCTGAATACATTGTATTCTACTCTTTCACTTTCAAATCTAAGTCTAGCCTTTGTTCTTACACTTTCATATCTACTCTTTGTGAAAGAATTATTGTAAAAGTGGGTTCAAGTACCACTTATTCTTATTCCTTATTTTTGTGAGAGATTTTGTAAGGGTAGGACATTTATTGTTGAGTGAGGCTCAATAAATAAGAGTAAGTCCTGTGCCAAATCCACAAGCTTGGTGGTGTATTTATTCAATTGATAGTAAAGAAATTCTCAAGAAGGTTCCTTAGGGAGTGGACGTAGGCCTAGCGTGCCGAACCACTATAAATCGCAGTGTTTGATTTTCTCTCCCTATCGCTCCTACTTTTATATTGATAATTATTATTCTGTTTTTTTTTATTTATTAAAATTCTGAATATTGTGTTAATTTTAATATTGTGAAATTTTTAATAACCCAATTCACCTCCCTCTTGGGTTTCCTATCTGGGATAACATTCTACTAGCAAACCCTCTTTATGTGGTACAATATGAAATTCATTTATGGCATTTTATATGGCCAAACGATGGCTACGACACGAATTTAGAGGAGGCCGCAAACACATTTGACACACAATTACATAAAGAATAAGATAAGCAAGCTCGATGATACCTGGAATACAAAAGATAAAAGAGTAAAAAATCTCAATAAGTATCATTGTTTATTGTAGATATATAAAAAAATAATGATAATAAAAAAATTTAAAAATCTACTATACAACATCCATCTATTGAGGAGCTGATGTAACTTTTTGTAAATAAAATTATAACACAATAATTTTAAAATAAGAAAAAGATAATGTAATCAAATTATTGTTGTACATGGGAGAAAAAAAACACAAAACAAAAAGAGGATTCTATTTTGATTTATTGTTAGATTTATTTTAAGATTTTTTTAAATTACAAAACAAACACAAAGCAGTGTCTTTTGTAGATTTGTATTGGATTTTATGTGATAGGCATCTAATTGTGTGAATTGTGGGTGATGGATATGCATGAGTAAATTGTATGAATAAGACTTGCGTATTTTTTATTTTTTATTTTTTTAAATAATGTGATAGACATTGGATATTTATAATTGTATATATGTTTTTAATTTATTTAAGTTACAGATGTTTAAGATTTTTTATTTTTTATTTTTATAAATAAAACGATAGACATTGTATATTTGTAATTTATATATAGATATATGTTTTGTGGGTTTATATTTTTATTATTAATTTATTGAAGTCGTTATGTGATATTTAAGTGACAAATAATTGTGAATCTTTTATTTTTATTTTTAAATACCATGATAGACATTGGATAGATATTTGTAGGTTTATATTTTTTTTATTAATTTATTTAATTGAGAGTGAGATTTATTTTAATTTATTTAAAGTATGTGATAGACATTTGATTTTCTTGAATTTTAAGTGAACTACTTTTGATATGTAAAGGAGAGGATTTATAAAAGTCGACGATATCAATACTATTATATGAGAAGAAACAAATCAAATTTGATTAAATTGAAGAACAAATGCAAACCACAAATTAATAAGCAAGTAAGCCCAAATCATGCAAAATGTAGTAATGGAGAAGATGAAAAGATGTGTAGATGAACTAAAAAATATTAAGAAAAAGGAATATATATACACAAAAGTAATCGACACTGAAAATATATATATAAAGTAAAATATAATATTAGGAGTATAAAAATGTGTAGATGAACTGAAAAATATTAGGAAAAAGAAAACAAATCGAATCCGATTAAGATGTGTAGATAAATTGAAAAATATTAGAAAAAAGAAATATATACACACAAATAATAAAAATTGAAAAAAATGCACATAAAATAAGAAATAATATTAGGAGCATAAAAATGAAGAAGATGACAAGATGTGTAGACAAATTGAAAAATATTGAGAAAAAGAAATATATATACACAAAGATATAAAGTAAGAAATAATATTACACCGACTTTATAATAATTTTCGCAGATATTCAAACTTAGAAAATGTAACAATAGAGAAGATAATATGATTTTCGCAGATCATCAAACTTTCAAAATGTAATAATGAAGAAGATGAGTTATTTTGAGAAAAAACGGGTAGATGAAAGAAAAAAAGATGGGAAGATGAAAGAAAATGATTGAATTTGACTGAATATGAACTAAACTGAATACAGAAATGTATGTATAGGAGTTGTAGGAGTTATAAGTGATAGATATGGATGAATATAGATGTGGGAATTATGGGTGATGAATATAGATAAATATGGATGTAAATGAATATTTTATTATTTTATTTTTATTTTATATTTTATTAGGGAGAGGGAGTGAAAATGTCGGAATAGTAAGAAGGGAAGTGAAGGAAGGTGACACTTATTTTTTTATTTTTCTAAAATTATGAGAACGTAGGAATAGGTTTTTAGAGCCTTTTGAAAAAACACCACATTTGGTTATAAATATAGTATAAATAAATGTTACTTGTGTTCGGTATATTCTCTTAAATTAATTTCTCTTATATATTTTTTAATTAATTATATGCAAAAATAGATAAACAAAGCTCTACATCTCAATTAGTAAAACTTCGAACTCGAGATTATCATAATAGACAAGCTTGTGAATACTTTGCTAACAAAGGATATTACGTTAGATAATATTAGCTCGGTAACAATAATGTTATATTTATTATATTTTAATATCATATAATGTTTATCATTCTATTTAGGATAAATTACATTCACACCCTTGCCTGCTTCTAAAATCTCATTGTCACCCTCTCTACTCTTTGAAATCACACTGCACTCCCTTACTTTAGAAAATTGTGTAACATTTTCATTTAGCTGTTAGTTTTCTATTTATTGACCAAATGAAATAGATGTGCTTGAGACTCTCAGTCTCCAACCACTCTTACTACTCCTCACACACACGTAGGAGTTGGTCATTGGATCAAAAAAAAAAAAAAAAACAGACCAATCACACTCCACTGGGGGCCCTGGCGGTCACCCCCAATGGGAGTCTAAGGCATTAACCATGTGACATCAACAAAAAATAATGCTTAAAAAACCAAAACTGCCCATAGCCTCTCTCTCTCTCTCTCTCATATATTATAACTTTTTATTTTTATCTTTTATTTTCTTCCAATCTTCTGTCAGATCCACTGCACTTACCTTCCTTTCTAGCCCACCATTGTTCAATACCTTCTCTTATAACCCAACTCTAATTTTCACTTACGCAGACCAAATTGATGTAGGCATTGAATCTTTGCCCAATCTTTCACGTAACCCATCTCAAATAGTACACTCTGTTGGAAATGGTTATAAAATTCTGAGTAAAACCAAAATTTTTTCCTAAGTTTGGTATATTTTTTAGGTGGGCCCTGTGAGTCGATTTTCACGGGTCAAAGTGGTAACGCATTCTGTGCCGCGTTGTGATTCACGTGGTATATTTGGTTGCTCAAAACCATTACCGAGTAAATGGAAAATTGAAGCCAAAGTATGCTCCATGAAAATGGAGTTTTGGTGAAAAATCCTTAAAGGTATTGAATAAGGCTTATCTCACATTGATTTGATGGGAAGTTTTGAATGGGTTTATAAGGCATGGGTTTGGTACTTGGGGTGTGCCCCAAGGGGTACCCAAGTGTTTTAGAGGGAGAGGGTATGGGCAAAATGGGCTAGACCCATTGGCCCAAAAATCATCACGCGCGCGCCGCCGTCGCCGTCTGTCCAGTCGGCCGGGCTGGGCCTTATCTGTTTGAATTCAAAACTAACAGGTTTTAATTCAAAATCTGCAGCCACCATTACATCTATAAATAGGATAACCCTCATTTGATGTTAGGAATTCCGAAAATTCATTATTTTCGTCCTTAAGAGCTCTGCAAATTCATTCTTCATTTTGTTGCATTATTTTCTTGTAAGAAAGAGTGTAAATACTTAGTGTGTTCGTAAGACAAACAATTTGTAGTGCTGCTATTGTTTGTAGTAGATCATTTTATCTTGGGAGATAGACGTCCAAATTCTGAAAGTACCGAGGAGAGGACGAATCTGTCTTAAGGACACAGTGTCAAATACTAGACTTGATCAAATAATTATTCAAAGAAATTAATCAAGTAAGTTGTTTAATTTATTATTCTGTTTTCTTATTTATTTAAATCAGATTTTAATTTTGTTTTTGTAACAAAATAAAATCTGTTTTTATTTATTTATTTTTATTTCTAGTTTGATTTTTGTAATCAAACAAATTCTCTCATTTATTTTATTTTTTTATATTCTGGTTGTTATTTAGTACACAACAGAATTTAAACTATTTAAATACAGTGAAGATTGTCCAACACACTCACTGTATCCATTACTTATTATTATTTTTTTTAACATGCTTGTATCTTGGTCATAAGTATATATTTTTGTATAAAAATATTTACCAAATCTACCACATTTAAACTCATATAACCACACCTAATACCAATGCCATCATTACATATCAATAAACCCACTTGGTAATGGGGTGGTAGCTAGTGAGCTCAGGTAATTTTCGTAGAGGGGGTTCGTAGAGGGGGCTCAAAGTGGAAGACGTTGATAGGGTGGAAAAAGAGATCGAGAGTAGAGGCTCTACTCTATGTTATTCTCATCCTGATTTAGACATGTAAACAAGGCCAGATTGTTGGTTGGCTTTGCTTTGTGTTCATTACAAACCAGACATTTTTTCATCTGTCAAACTACCATTAGAAGACTCATCTTTATGGGATGTCTATTCATAGCTTTCAATTCTCTTCTAATGGTAGGTGTCTAACTTCAAAATCAAGTAATATATGTGGTGCATATATATATATATATATGTATTTGTGTGCGCATGTATATGAAATTGGGGGCTGGTAATTAGGGAGGTGGAGGGTTTGTAACTACAGATAATTAGGGCATAGAGGAGGAGAGAGAGAATGAGAAGCTACCATGGGTATTATGGTAATTTCACAATCTCTACAAAACGGAGTTAACTCATAAGGGGCGTAAGTGTGATTACAAGGAATAAAGGGGATGCAGTGTGATTTCAATATAATGCAAGGGGTGTTAGTATAATTTAGCCTTCTATTATTTATCAACACGGTTAGTCTCATCACTTTTATATATATATATATATATACGCAATATTTTTCTCTTACGTGACACATTCTAAACGTTTACTTTTTTTTTAAAAAAAATCACATCAACATGACTTTTCCATTTTCATATTTAAAGTTATATACAAGCTCAATTTTAATTATAATAACCAATTTATATGGATTCCATTTGAGATATACTTATTTTCTATATATTTTCCATTATATATTTAGTTTTGTCGTTGTCAGATTTCTCTATATAGTTGATATTTTAATTTAACTATTATGATATTTGAAAAAAAAATTATCTCGATATACAAATAAATAAATAAGACAGAATATACTTAATTATGTGTATCGTACGAATCAAATTAATTTTCTTTTATATTTTTTTTATTTTTTGTCTATTTTATTGATGTCTTAATATTAATTTATATTTAATTTTTTATTTAACATGAAATTATTTATTACAAAATATTTATATTTAGGGGTTGTTTGGGAGCCCTAAATAATTGCACTTTTTGGACTAAAAAGTTGAGAAAAAAATATGGTTGCTTGGGTTAACTTTTTGATTTTTTATGAAAAAATGTGTATTAAAAAATTGTATAAATTAGTGTGTAGGAGAAAATTAGTATTGGGAGTTGTGCAGCCGTACTTGTTGACTTTTGGTGAATAATGATAACTTTTTAACTTTTTTAGTAACTTTTTGACTTTTTGACTTTTTTTCAACTTGCCAAACTTGGCCTTAATTTAAATTTTATATACCTATATACAATATGTATGAATAATTCAAAAAGAATACTAAAGAAAAAAAAATCAATACTCTACATATTTAATTTATGTATTTTTTTTTATAACATTCTGCTTTAGACTCGATTTATTTATTATTTTGGATCCGGGATTCTTTGTCTTGATGATTGTTCATATCCTTGTTCGTCTTATTCCTTGTTGAATTGGATTGTTTGAGTATTGCGTTTGCGTTTGAAATAGGTTAGAACTTTGTTTTTCAAATGAGTCTTTGCCCAAAATTTTGCTTATTTGCTGGAATTTTGCTTGTGTGTTCAAATGAAGCTTCTTGCGCTCAAGCGGTCTTTTATAGTCTGTAAAATTACTAAGAGTTTGATATCTGCGCTCGAGCGATACTTATTGTGCTCGAGCGAACTTTTGCAGATCTTAACTACTGGGAGGGGTGTATTGTGCGCTCGAGCGACCATTCTTGCGCTCGAGCAAAGTCTTTGTTTTGTATCTGAGCGACCATTCTTGCACTCAAGCGATCTGCGCATCTATCAGTCCGAGAAAGTCACTTTTTGAGTCATTTTCTCGCCTCTTTTTCTCTCTTTAAACATTTCAAAACCTAGATCTACTCACTCTCTCTCTAGAACTCATCTCTTACCTTCAAATACATTATCATCCATTGATCTCTACACCATAGTCTCTTTGATAAAAAGATAGAGCTCACCTAAAGTTTCATTCTAATCGGAGCAAAGTTGGTTTTCAGCTTCGTCAAGGTTTCTCCACTCTCTCTCTTGTCTTCTGACTTCGAGGTAGGGATTTCTCCACCTTTTGTATGGTTTTTAATTTAGTTATTTGTTTTTTCTAAACAAGATTAGGATTTGGAGATTTTTAGATAAACCTAGGGTTTTGACTTTAAAATCAAAAAAGGGGTTTTCAAAATGATTTCTTGAAAATGATGGTGGGGATGTATTTATGGTTGAGTTATGATGAAATGATGGATTTTTATCTTTGGAATTAATTTATAAAGAAAATGAGATTTTGCCCTAAAATGTGAATCTTTAATTTTGTAAGAGGAAATGGATTTGATGTCGGGTTATATGAAATTAGAATGATGATGATGATGGTGGTGGTGGTGGTGGTGGAGTTGGATATGCATTATCACTCACATCTTGAAATTTTTGAAAGTTTATCTTTATTGAAATTTATCTATCTGTTTAAAGATATCTATTTTGGGCTATTGGTTGAGGATAACTATGATTGTTATAGAAATTGCATGATAATTAGGAGAATTGAAACTAATTTCTCAACCATTTGCATTGAGCATTGTTCCATGCTTATCACATTGAAAATATATATTGTTTTGACAAAAAATGGTGAATACCTTAGTGAATCTGGGTAAGAGGTGTGGTTATGGTTATGGTATTATTGTTGGCCTATGTATCCTTGGTGAAAGTCCAAAAATCTGCGCGGTTAAGTGCAGAGCCTTCCGGTTAGTACCGGTAAAAATGGCAATTGGTAGTGTTTGTATAGCCTACTTGCAGACACATACCTAAAGATTCCCAATGTTGTATCCACTGCCCTATTTTCTATTGTAAAGGAAATGATTTTATGAATTGTGATATAATCTGGTATTGCATGGTTTTGGAAAGAGATATAAAATATTTTGACACGAGCATTGCATATGCATTCACCTTATAACTTTGTTAAGATTCATATATCGTGTTAGAGTATCTCTACTGGGTTTTAGCTCACTCTATGTGAAAAATCATTTTCAGGTGCTGATGATATGCCTCCGCCGAAGCCGTAGCTTGGGAGAAATTGGAGCCGAGAGTTTTTTTTTTTTTTTATTTTATTTTTATCATTGCAATTATTTTTGTATAAACTTAGGGCTTAAACTGTATTGAGTGAAAACTTACTTTTGTTGTAACCAAGTATCGTCTTGGAAAGTTGTAGCCATCAGGGCATTTATATATCTGCTTAACTTTTATTTCATGCCATCAACTTGTGACACATGCTATAGATTAGGATTTATGAATGTATAACTGCATGTGTTAGCTTTTGTATGATGGAATCACATGAATGGATGGATACTATATTCAGAAATATATTGTTATTTAATAATTATCATGGGATGAATTATGATTATTATTTCGGGGCATTTCATTCTTCTTAATCCAATCACAGCATATTTATATCTATAGCGATCCCGGGTTTACCCTTGTTGTACAGTGATCCGGACATGTGTCCGTGGATGTTGGTAGTTGATTATTATCTTGTTTACATCCTTTTTGCTTCGTATTTGACTTATATGATGTGTTGGGCAGGTTTGTTACAGGTTGGTTGAGTTTAGAAACCAAAACTAGTTGCCCAGATTTTGACCTGTCCGCTCGAGCGGGGGTGTTGGCGCTCGAGCGTGGATTGCACCCATCCAGTATTTTCTGTGCAGTGTTGGACGCTCGAGCGTGGTATTGGCCGCTCGAGCGGGGTTGTGTGAGTGCCGCTCGAGCGGGGAGTTGGGAGCTCGAGTGGAGACCTGGTTCTGTAAAAGTTCTGGGAGTGGGTATCCGCCGCTCGAGCGGGATTGTTGGCGCTCAAGCGGGAGTCTGTGAGTGACGCTCGAGCGGGGTGTTTGACGCTCGAGCGGGTCGACTGGGTTTAAGTTCCGTGTTTTGACTTTTCAAATCACTTTTTCACTTTCTCTTCTCTCTCCTACTTTTCCAAAAACACCATTGTTGAGCCTCTCACTCTAGAACTCTACCTTCTCTCTAGGTTTTGATCTAGTAGGAGTGATTTGCTCACCTTTGGCCTTTACAAAAAGGTTGTTGATCGTCGAGGGCTACATTTTAATCTGAAAATTTTAGGATTTGGAGCACGTTGGGTTTTGTCATCTTCTCCTTTGGGGCTCCGAATTTGAGGTAGGGATATCATACTCCTCTCTATGGATTTTGTCTTTAAATTTTAGTATTTTGAGATGTTGGGGTTGGTTCGGTAATTTTGTGTAAGTTCGGGGCTTTTGTGTAACTTTACAAAAGTTGGGGTTTTATTCATAATAAACCTCGATGCATGTTTGGCATAGAGAAATGGAATAAATGTTGAATCATTGGTGAAAATGGGACCTGAGGGTTGAAATGTCAATTATGGATAATGACCTAATTACATTGTTTGATTAATTGGGATAATTAATTGTGAGAAATGAGGAAATGAAATGTTGATTGAATATCCATTGTGCATTTATTTTTCTGTATAGAAATAATTGCTTTGGGCTATCCGTGGAGGATAGTCGTGATTGTTGTAGATAATGCATGATGATTAGGCAAACGAAGACTAATCAATGGAATGTGTCATGGAATTTGACGGTTGATAGAATACATTAACTGTATGTATTGAGTGATTGTATATAGAACCAATGTGTTTGTATACGTTATGTGTAGAGGAGGAGATGAGGGATGTACTCCGCGGTTTAGGGGAAGATGGGGGATGTACCTCTAAACCGGATAGTGTTAGGAGAAGATAGGGGATGAACTCCGTAGATACAGCTCATATGCTTGTCTAGAGAAGTGAAGATAGAGCTCATATGCTTATCTTTGTGAAGTGTGGATATAGCTTATATGCTTATCTGTGGATATTGTTGCTATACATATCTGTCGTAGAATGTGGATATAGCTTATTTGCTTATCTGAGAATGTGGATATTGTTGTTATACATATCTGTTGAGAATGTGGGTAGTACTTATATGCCTATCCGTTGAAAAAGGGAAAATGAAAGGTAACTTGGACTCATAAGTCGGATGACATAAATATGTGATTTATGTGAATGTATCAGTGTTGGCCATCTATCAATTGCTAATCTTTTAGTCATTGTTCATGGTTGGTTTAGTATATTTCTACTGGGCTGTGGCTTACCCTATATGAGAATATCATTTTCAGGTACAGGTAGCATGCCACCTCCAAGGACATAGCTTGGGAGGCTAGAGGCGAACATACTTTTGTCGTTTTGTTTTTGATGTATTACATGTAATTTCAAGCCAAGGGCTTAATGTGTAAACGTGTTAGTACTCTTTTGTTGTAACCAAGTGTTAACTTGGAAAGCTGTAAGCCTGTAGGGCATTTTGCTTTTGTTGTTAACATGTAATACTTTTGTATGAAACTCTAATGTATAAAAGAATGTGGTTATTTCATATGTCAATGAATGTCTTAATTGATGGGTTTAATGTTGTTATTTTGAGGGCGTTACAATATCTAACCCTTTGAATAAATTTCATGTAGTTCTATTTCTACATATTTTTTTTTATTTTCTTGATAAATATAAAAATAAAGATTAATTAAATAATCAGAATCACTTTTAGTTTTATATTACTAATTCTCTTTCTAATTTAACTATTATTTTTAATATCAAAATGAGTCCTTATTTTACTATCTTATAATTTAATATATATCATATAAAATTATTATAATTACACTTTTATAACACAATAGAACTAAAATTATCAAAATAAATAAATAATTTAACTAAATTTATTATATATAAGTATTCAAGTAACACTTTTCTAGAACGATAAGGTTAAGATTGTTAAAATAAATGATTTAAATGAAAATTAATATAATTCTTTTGTAACACATATCATAGTGTAAAATATAATTACATTAATTAAAGTTAATTCCATTGTGATTTTATGCCAGACATCATATTTCTAGAAGTGACTTGAATATATGTGTAACGTCCAATTTGATATTGATTGATTAAAATAATAGAATTCAATATCTTTTTTATTAAGTTTTTAAAAGATAAATTGACAAATATCAAATGATAAATAATGTGGAGTATTATTAAAGAATAATGACTCATAAAAAATAATTGTATATATTCAAGGCACCTATTGATGTTTCTTGAATAATTTTTAAATAAAATTTTTGAATTTATAGTATTACTAATAATGTACCTTCATAAGCTTTGTCAGAAAAAATATGCAAAAATACTGCTATTATGATGTGTTACATAATTAATCAGAACTTCTTTGAAAACTGAAATTATTAAGGTTATAGAGATTTTGTATCTGATTCCCTTTAAGGGCATTGTTTATAATTTGAATTTATAATTTTTTATGTATCAATGTGAATAACTCTTATGATTTTACTAATATAAGCATAAATCCTACCTTTGAGTCAACCCACTTTAAGATTTTTTTTGTGTAATAAACCACTTAAATATTGTTATATAAAAATATTATAATAGATCATTATCAAATACCACTTGAAATATAATTAAAAACTTGATGCACCACTTTAGACATAACCAAAAACATAAGAAATTAGCAAAGACTTTTTCAATTAATAACCAAAATAACACACCATTAGTTATAAATAAGTCATAATTTGTATATTATAGAATTTTTTGATATTTTTATTTTTTTTCCCCAATTTTTTTTTTGATACAAATGGAATTCATTATTTTTGATAAATTTGATTAACACGAATGAGGATTTAATTTTAGATTACACTTATTTATTTATTTATTTTAAGAATACACCCTTTTGAAAAGAAAAAAGAAAAAAAAAAAGAGTCTTGAAAGAAATTCTTTTTATGAGTGTATTTTACATACGATCACATACAATGATAACAATTTTCATCAACCATTACTAAATTTTTTTGTATTTGGTTTTCAATTTTTAAAATTTTCTACACATAAAATACTAAAACTCAAAATTAATTTTTCATTTTAAAATAAATTTCCGTACATTACACGAATTACCTACTAATATATATATATATATATAATATAGTATGGATAATTAAATTATTACATCGAATAATAAGATAATAAAAATAAATAATTATTGTAACGCCACCCGTTTAATAAATAACTCGACAAGGATTCAAATTTATCTTTGTGTAAGGATTGACTTCTCACCAATAATTAAACATTCAATTGTGTGAGAAGTTGTGATCTCTTGTTAAGATATTTTCAATTCTAACCCATTGACCAAACACATAAGCTTCCTCCTTAGTTAGGTCTGCTCGTTAATTTAGATTAAAGTACTAGCTTTGCTCAACATATGTAAGAACAGGTACTTTATTAAATTGAGTGATCTCCAAAGCGTACTTAAAGGTTTTGCCCATGCAGTAATTGGTCGGCATAGATTCATTGTACCTATTAATGGCATGTGCATTTCGAAATCAGACAGGCCATTCTTGTTTTGATCGGGCAAAAAAGAAAGCTATGTGGTGTCATCATTGTCTTCGTAGGTCTAGGCTCATGTCCCGGGATAACCAGCCTGACTTGACCCAACCCATAGGAAGGGACCTACCACCGAGACATGGAGTTCAACTATACGCCACAGGCTGCCGAGGATTCGAACCGGAGTACAGAGGGGGGTTCTCAAAGAGAACACTTCCACCTCCCCTAGGATTCGACCTTGGGTCATGCCTGTGGAGACGAGTTGCTTTCTCCACCAGGTTACCACCCCCGGTGGTAAACAGGCCATTCTTAAAAAAATAAAAAGAACCCATCAAAGTTCTAATCGCCTTGCTTGGTTCCATTTTTCTAAAAACAGTTTTCAGAAAATTTTACTTTCTTATTTTCTGTGTTTTTTTGTTTTTACTGAATTTTTTTAATATTTTATGCAAATTTTTTCCTTTTTAGACACACTTAACATAAATATACCTAAAAAGTAAAAAAATTGTAAAAAAAATCTTTTAAAAATTCACTAAATACCAAAAATACAAAAAAATACACGAATTCAGTACATTTTTTATATTTTTATGTATTTCTTAATTTTTTAAAATATTTTTTCACAATTTTTTTACTTTTTAGATACATCTAAATAAGGTGCATCTAAAAAAGTAAAAAAAAAATGTTTAAAATTTTAAAAAATTCACTAAAAACAAAAAAATATGAAAACCAAAAAACTCAATTTTCAAAAAACTTAATCCAAAAAACTCAAACCAAACACACTGAATAGAATCTATTACCAAATTGATATGGTAATGATATTTTCATAATTAATAATTTTTTGATAGTTTTTTTGTTTTAAAATAATAGAATCACACGACATTTTAACGGCCATTTTCTCTAAACCCATTTCGCCTGTGTTTGGCAAGTAGGTTTGCAGGTTTTTTTGGTTATTTTAGTCACAAAAAACAAAATAGGCTATTTTAGCCATAACAAACAAAACATCACATCCAACCCATAATCATTACATTCTTCTCTCACAAAAAAATTCAAAAAAACCAAAAAGCCAAAAAGCCCTTCCCAAACCAAGTTTTTAAGCCCAGGCTAAAATAGCCAAAAAAGCCAAAAAGCCAAAAAGCCAACCCACTTCCCAAACGGAGGCTTCATGTAACACGGTAAGAAGAGTTACTAGTGTGGCTACGCTAATAAAAATGCTCTCCCCATTTTGAGGCCATTGAACATTTTATGACGTTGGGACCTGTCTAGCCAGGCACAATTTTAATTTTAATTTTTTTGAAAATTTTAAATAAATTGGATAATCATAAAATAATTTTATTTTCATTAAAAACAAGAGTGAATAATTTAATAAGACACACTTTGGGCAACTAGTTTTACCATCTATTGTGTCCTTTTTTAGTGGGCATTTGGGGTAATGACAAAAAAGTTAACATTTATTGAAAGAGTGTCGTTATTAGCACTTCATAAATTATTTTGGATCTCTCAATTTTAAGTGTTTTTTTTTTTTTAATTACAATAACAACCTCAAATAAAATTACTACAAAGAACATCATTAATTTTGGGACACCCTATCTCATAATTAAACCTACACACCTACTACATCATGAATTAGGGTTTATGAGAGCATCCACCTCCATCACCACCCATCCATCTTCTCCAAATTCCACCTTCAAAACCTACACACCCTCAAAACCTTAAAAACCCTTTGGCTACAATATTTTGGTGGTAACGGTGGCAACCATTTGATTACCTACACTTCTCCGCCAATGACAATAAGTGAAGGTTTTTCTAGCAACCACAATTCCATAAGACGAGAGGAGTACAACAATAAAAACTTAGAGAAAGTTTATAGTTTTGATGTTGTTCTTAACTCAGAGAATATTGGCTTGGTAAGAGTAAGTTTTTTGAAAAAAATGGCAAAAATAATAAAATCTGTTCATTATTTTTTCGGGACTGAACTCCCGAACATATGACCGAAATTCGAGAACACAAGCCCGAACATTGTTTATTTGTTTGAGAATCGGTAACCAAACATTTATTATTTGTTCAGAAATAAGTAACCGAACATTATTCATAGGTTCGGACCTATTTTACTGAAATAACTAAACCAATTATTATAATTTTTTTTTCTGTAAGAGAAGAAATTATTATGAGAAAATTAAGAAATTGTGTGTGTATATATATATATAGAGAGAGAGAATACCATCTGTGACAATGGTAGATGAAGTAGTAAAGACAGTCATCATATTGTCTCTTCTTCTTCTTCTTCTTTTTTGTGGGGTTTGGTAGGGCTTTTTTAGAAGTGGGGTTTTTTGGGGTGTGAGATGTGCATTCAATGAGTGAAATGTTTTTACAAGGATAATTTTGGTATTATTTGGGATGAAAAGAAATTTTAAGGATTTCAAAATTTATAAGTAGTGGTCCAAAAAAATAAAAAGTCCAAAATAATTCATGAAATGTTAATAGCTCCATTCTTATTAAAAATGTCAAAAAAACAAACTAGTTATTAAATTAGTTGTCATTAACTTAAAAAAGTTAAATGTCACATTAACATTTTTACTCACAAATAAGTAGTTTTTAACCATTTATGAAACATTAACTTTTTTTTAACTTCCAAAAAAGCCAACCTCAAACCCACCCTAAAAGAATTTTATTGACATGTATTTTTAGAGTATATGTTAAAAAGACTTAAAAAAAAGTTAAAATATTTTTTATTATTTGCACTTTTATGTATGCATAATTTTTTAAAATTTCTTAGCGTGACAAAATCTCATTTGGTATGTAATTCAAAACTACTATGAGTACATATAATTATATATGAGATTGTATTTTAGGCTTCGTTTGGGAAGAAGGGTTGGGTTAGATTTGGAGTTATTTTAATCATAAAAAGATAAAGTAGGTTTTTTAATCCAATAAGATAAAACATTACATCAAACACATAATTATTACATTCTTTCTCTCACAAAAAATCAAAAAAATAAAAAAAGTTAAAAAGTTATTCATAAACGAGACATTTTAATCTCAGGCTAAAATAGCCAAAAAGTTAAAAAGTCAAAAAACCAACTCAATTTCCAAATGAATCCTTAGAGTAGAAATTAAATCATGCCAAAAAACATTTTTGCAATGTTAGACGTTGGGCGAGTTGGGTTTGAGCCGGCCTGACACTACATAATAAGAGATTTTGTATTTGTCGAAGTCCGGTTCCGTCCTAGCATCGGGACTCTATATCTATCTAATCCCAATTAAAAAAAAAAGGTCCAAAAAAAAATTGTAAATCCCAAGTCCACTCATCAGGCTATATGTTAAAAAAATTAAAATATTTCATAATTAAATTCAATCACACATTATATTTCTTAAATAAATATATTAATATTATTATAAATTGAAAGATTTTGTATATAAATTAAAGGATTTCTTAAATAAATACAATAACATATCACCACAAATATGAGTTTTAATAAAATCAACAAAGATAAAGTTTAGATCCCAACAAAAAAAAAAAAAAATTTAATATATTATAATTAATTAATTCAATAGTGGGTCGGGCCGGACCGGGTTGGGTGGAAAATGTAAATTATAAGCCCAACCCATTAATATATATTACACGGATTAGGAAGATCATGTAACCCATGGCCGTTTAATAGCTGTGTATGTTTTCTCCGGTGGATGGCCGTCACGTGGTGGTTCTAATCACTTTTTTTTTGTTAAATTTTTTCATCATCAAATATTAAATTTTTTGTGTCCATGTAGCAGGGCTCTAGTTTGTTTATTAAGCTCGATTATTTAGCTTGCGCTCGGCTCAATAACTAATTGATATTTTTTTGAAAAAAAATAAATTATAATTGATTCACTCACTAATATAATATTTTGAAATTGAATTTATCACTTAATATTTTAAGTGATTTATAAATGAAAAAAAAAAAATTTGACACATTAGAACAATATTTACAAAATTAAATGTGTGCGTAAAAAACTAATACATTATACTGAAAAGAGCAGATTATATTATTTTATTACTTTTTTTTTTAAATAAAAGAAAATTATCTTGTACCTATTATTCTAATGGGTAAAATACAAATACATTCCTTGAAATTTGCTTAAAATATAGATTGCCTCATGTGGTTTGAAAAATTACAAATATTTTATTGTCAAAATTTTTTATTTAATAGAATTAATTGAAAAAAATAAAATTCTCAGTTGTTCTCCTATGCAGTAATAAAACAACTTGAATTATTAATTAAAATATATTTTTGATATTATTAAATATTATTAATTGATTTAATACTTTATTAATAAAAGAAGTCATTTGGTATGAAATTAGAAACTTTAAGGGGTGAGATGTAATTTTTAAAATCACAAAAGATAATTTATATTTTAAATAAATCTCAAAAAATATATTTATAATTTATGATATTTGGGTAAATTTGTGACCATTGATAAAAATATTATTTTAATGAAATAGTTGATTTGTTATTTGTGTTGCGGCATGACAAAACTGACGTACTTGGAATGGAAT
The DNA here is from genome assembly GCF_055761805.1 of Camellia sinensis. Taxonomy (NCBI): domain Eukaryota; kingdom Viridiplantae; phylum Streptophyta; class Magnoliopsida; order Ericales; family Theaceae; genus Camellia; species Camellia sinensis. The sequence goes on from NC_138970.1 coordinate 147,699,250, forward strand.
GGCAAATTTGATTTTGGTGTTGTTGTAGTTAAGGTTGTAAACGAGTTAAATCGAGTTGAATTTTAGTATGTTTGAGTTTGTTTATTAAAATTTTATTAAATTCGAATTAGAGCTCGAGCTTAATAAAAATTTAACGAACAGAACTCGAGTCGAGTTGGTTTGGGCTTGACTCGAATTCGAGCCTATTCACAGGTCTTAATGAGCAAAAAAAATTATAAATTTATACTTGTGTATGAGATTAAAGTTATAATTAAAAATTTGATTATTCATTTATATATACAATATATATAAACATATTAAAAAAAGTCAATATTTTACCAAAATAATAATATTTACTACCACTATTATATAAATGTACTATCTAAATATTTTCTAAATATATAAATAACATATTTATCTTATTTTTTATACATATTTTTACATTATTTAATATATAAATAATAAATATTAAATGAGCAACTGAATTTTAGAATATTTGAACTTTTTTATTAAAAATTTAACGAGTTTGAACCAAAAAAAAAAAAAAAAAATTTAACAAATCAGATTTGAACAAAATCGAATTTGAATCTGTTAACAAAGGATCCTTTTCATTTGCAACTCTAGCTGTATGCCTTTAGAGTTGATCTTAGAAGATATACGAAAGTTGAAACAAAACAAACTCGTAACAAGATTTTCCATTTCATCTCTTCATTTTTGTCTTACCCAAAAGCCATGGCCCACACGAAGACAAAGGCCTAGCCACAGATGGAACTACATTTTAATGGAGTCAAAACTCTAGATCATTAGTGCTACATAATGTAGTCATTAGTGATAAGTTGTGTACTTAGTAGGGATTTGAATGCACATTTCAAACACTAGACATAATTTGCCTTAGATTTAGAAATGTATCCTACCAATATTATGTGTTAGTATCTAAATAATAAATCAAGAGAGAATTGAACTTAAAAGACCTGATATAATATTTTAACGTTGTGTTTGATTGAGGAATTTGGAAAGAGATTTAAAAAAGAAAATGGAAAAAGATATGTGAAATTATATGAAATATAAATATATTTTATTCAGATTTCACTTACTTTTTTTTTATTTCTCTTTTCAAATCATTTCTCAAAATTTTCGAACCAAATACAGCGCAAGTCTTTTTGCTTGATTAACCTCTTAGGTTACCCACAAGATGATGGGTGCTATTTTTCAATTTTTTTTTTTTCCAAAAGTGATTGAGATCACTAAAAAATATACTACTAAAAATTTTAATGAGTTGGAAAATGTTTAAAAAAAAAAAAAAGTTGGAAGGAACAACCATCACATCAAGGAAGTGCCATCTCATTAGTGCTTCTCATAATACTCCCTTTTTAATACTCTTCAGCATTAATTTTTTATTTATTTTTTGGTGGCTGAACTATAGAGGGTTTTGGTGGCTTGAAACTGAAAGAGCATGATGCCGATGGTGAGGTGATGGTGCTGATTTTGGGTGCAACAGCGACACCACAAACTCACAAACAAAAACAAAAAAGAAATATTGAAAGATAAGAGCAATGATTGCGGCTTCCTCCCCTAAAAGACTTTTATAAATTTGAATCATTTATGATGTGAACTCAACACATATATAAGTGAGCCTCACACATATATGAAAAACCAAGATTACTTTAGAAGTGTGAGAGTCATCCCCAAAAGAGATCTCAAACATTTTTCAAAAGATAATTTCATATGAAAAGGAGGCTTTCCCAACCTTTTCGAGGGCGTGGCGCCATGACCATCTTCTGTAACTGTTTCATATAATTTAACTTTTTTTTTTTCCTCCTTTTTGGTGTGATGTTTATGGCTTGTGACCTTATGTTGTTTAAATAATAATACTAATATATAAAGATAAAAATAGATTAGTTATATTTTTATTTTTTGAAATAGATAAGTTATGATATTTTAGTCTTCAATATTTAAATTGTATCAATTTAATTCTTAATGTATATAAAGTATCTCAATTTGATTTCCTATCCTAACTCTATCTATAGATAACATTAAATCCACATGTAAACGGGTAAATGCAATTATAAAAATTATTTTTTTAATTCCTAAAACATGCAATCTGTGTCATTTTAGTTTTTAATACTTAAATTGTGTCAAATTATGTTCTCATCTAGAGATGGTCATTTTTTTTAGACTCACTCCGTTTCCGCATCCCCGGCCCATCTAACACGAACTTTTTAGAATTGGTTTTGCTTCCCCCACCCCATTCTACCTGACACCATCTCGATTATATTTATATGTATATAATATATATAATTTAATTTTTTTTCATTAGAATGAAATTAAAATACTAAAATATTATACTTAATAGTAATTTTTACTCATTTTTTTTAATATTTTATATCTTATAATTCTTATTAAGTATAAATCATTATCCGATATATTTTATACTATCTATAATTTTTATTAATATTTTCATTTTTCAACTTAGAAAATTAATTTGTCTCCTGCCTTGCCCCATTACTCCCCAACTTGCTTCGTTCCCGATATGATATGGGTAGGGGACAGTGGCGACTCTAGGAATTTTTTTTAGGGTGTTCACGGTGGGTATTCCAAAAAAATATTTCAAGGTAGACATTCAAAAAATTATATTTTAGACTTTTCAAATCACACACAAATAAATAAAATAAAATTATAATATATTGATATCATTGTTTCAAAAAATAAAATATAGATGCACAAATTTACATAAATATATTTTGTTTTTATCACTAGCATGATAATTTTTTTTTTGAAAAAAGCTCTTTTAATTCAAATTGAGATGATGAAGCAAAACTTCAAAACATACAAGGAGGGTAGTCCACAAGATTTGAACCTAAGACTTTAGGTTTTATTAAAAATTCTTTTAGCACTTAGAAAACATACATATTATAATACTAATTTCTTTATTATTTATTTTTATTCCTATTTAGGCTAAATTATATATACTAAATAAAAAAACACCTTAGAGTCGCCCCTAGTCGGGGGCGGATTACTACAAACTTGCCCCAAACTTGACCTGTGACCATCCCTTTTAGTGAATATAAAGTTTCAATTTGATCTTCCAATTTAATTTTGCCTCTCTGTCTCTCTACCCTTTGCCCCTCCCTCTCTCAATATATATTTTAACAAAGAATAAAGCGTGAAAATCATAAATATACATCATAAAAAAAAGAAAAAAAATAAAGCCAACATTTGTTGAAAAAAATAATATCGTTGTTAAGTATAATTTGATTTTTATATAATACAATTTTACTCACATGACAATATGTCAAGTGAATTTTATTATACAAATCGGACCTATGATATAATATATTTCTTAATTACAATCTCCTAATTCAAGGGTCCAAAATATCGAATTTATTGATGGGATTATAAATTTATCAGTGTCAAATGGTTTTTGTTATGTAAGTTGAATACAAAATGTTTTAATTATTTATCGCTTCGATAAATTTTTCAGTATCATCATTAATACCAAATCATCATTCCACATGTAGCCTCCGTTTGGGAAGTGGGTTGGCTTTTTGGCTTTTTGGTTTTTTTGGCTATTTTAGCCTGGGCTAAAAAGCTTGGTTTGGAAAGGGTTTTTTGGCTTTTTGACTTTTTGGCTTTTTTTTTGTGAGAGAAGAGTGTAATGATTATGGGTTGGATGTGATGTTTTGTTTGTTGTGGCTAAAATAGCCTGTTTTGTCTTTTGTGGCTATTTTAGCCCCAACCCACTTGCCAAACACCACCGTAGGAAACATACATCTAAAACGTTTTAAATTTTTTTCTTTATCAACAGAAGGGGCAAATACATAAAAGTATTTATTCAGGACTGATGAGTAAATAAGGCTTGTCCATAGGACTTGCTGTAATTATTCTTAAAACAATTTTGAGGAAGTAAACTTGGGCCTTGAAAGATGCTTGAAGGGTTGAACTTTTTCAGGCATATGAAGCTCTAGTATTGGGACCTCATTAAGACTGAAAATTGGGCCTAAACAAGGCTTCCATTAGTGAAATATATGAGTATTACTTGGGCTATAAATTTAAGTCTTTATAAGACCAAAAATTGGGTATTTAATTTAATTAATTAATAATATATATATATTTTTTGTGCGGATTTAAGTTTCAGGGCCATTTGTTTGGTGGTCCATAATGGACAGATTTTTTGTGGACAGATAATTGAAGACTTTAAGAGGCAAATTAGTGGGCCCTATAGGCCGTGAATTTGGAATCCATGATTGGTCTGCCTGATATTTTTTTTTGGTGGGGTTTATGAAGTTTTTTTTTTTTTTTTTGGTGGGCCTTGTTTTAGGATGATTTTATTTTTTAAAAAAAAAAATCATTTAATATGTCTAATTTTTCAATATTTTCTACTAAATTATTCTGGATTATAATTTATTCTCAGCACACTCTGTCTTTTCACAATTATTCTTAAAGATAAAATAATAATTTATAATATACCCAAATAATAAATAAATTAATTCAAAAAAGACTCCCTCCCTCCCTTTCTTCCTCTCTTCTCAGCCAGTGTACTCTCTCACTTTCGTTGTTTAGAATAGTAGTTGCAGGCTTTTTAGAACCCCAATAGTTGATTTTAATTTTTGATTTTAGCTAAAAGCTCACACTCTCTCTTATCTTCTCCAGAGCTGTCGAACCCTTAGGGTATATTTGATTGGCAAAATTAGAGTATGAGATTGAGATTATTAATCTGTAGGTCCAATAATTCTGTGTTTGTTTTGAAATTTTGTTTTAAGATTATTAATCTAATGGATAATTAATCCAACAAATTTATAAGATTATTAGTAATAGGGTACGGATGGGATTATATATCCTAAGCTGCGAAATAAAATAATTTTTTTTTTACCTTTGACTAAAAATTAAAATACTTATTATTTTTATATAATTTTATATTTTAGAAGGCTAAAAATAATTTTTAAAAATTTAAAAATATTTTTTGATATTTATTTTATCAAAATATTTTATATTTTTTGATTTTTTTTTAAAAACAAACCAAACATGGCCTTTGTATTTTGTATTTTGTATTTTGCTTTTATTTATTTATTTATATATATATTTTTAAAACCATGTTTATGAAGAAATTTTGATAAAGTAAAGATTGTGAAGAAACATTGATGGAGGGTAAGATTAGAAAAGAAGATAAATATAATTGTAATCCTACATTCATATGTTTTCATATCTAATGCAAATCAAAATATATCGTTATGGTATAGTAGTTTCTTCAATGAACTTCTATTATTAATTTTATGCAACTTTCATTTTTATTCAATTTTCTTTTCTATTCAACTTCATTTTTTATTTAATTTCCAAGTAGATCGTGAATGTATAGTCGTTTCTTGAATGAACTTCCACTTTTAATTTTATGCAACGACCATTTTTAATTTTATTCAACTTTCATTTTTGTTCATTTTCCTTTTCTATTTAATGTCTTTTTTTATTTAATTTCTAAATAAATTGTTAAGGTATAGTGGTTTCTTGAATGAACTTCCGTTTTTAATTTTATGCAAATTCCATTTTTATTTTTTTTCAACTTTCATTTTTATTCAATTTCATTTTTATTTAATTACTAAATAGATCGTTAAGGTATAGTGGGTTCTTGAATAAACTTCCATTTTTAATTTATGTAACTTTCATTTTTGTTTTTATTCAACTACAATTTTTATTCAATTTCCTTCTCTATTCAACTTCCATTTTTTGTTTAATTTCCAAATAGATCGTTAAGATATAGCGGTTTTTTGAATGAACTTCCATTGTTAATTTTATGCAACTTCCATTTTTATTCAATTTTCTTTTTTATTCAACTTCATTTTTTATTTAATTTCCAAGTAGATCGTTAAGGTATAGTGGTTTCTTAAATGAACTTTCATTTTTAATTTTAAGCAACGTCCATTTTTATTTTTATTCAACTTTCATTTTTATTAAATTTCCTTTTCTATTCAATTTCTTTTTTTATTTAATTTACAAATAGATCGTTAAGGTATATTGGTTTCTTGAATGAACTTCCATTTTTAATTTTATGCAACTTCCGTTTTTATTTTTATTCAACTTCTATTTTGTTTCAATTTCTTTTTCTATTCAATTTCCTTTTTTATTTAATTTCCAAATAGATCGTTAAGGTATAGTGGTTTCTTGAATGAACTTCCGTTTTTAATTTTACGCAACTTCCATTTTTATTTTTATTCAAATTCAATTTTTATCCATTTTACTTTTCTATTCGACTTCCTTTTTTATTTAATTTCCAAATAGATCGTTAAGGTATAGTGGTTTCTTGAATGAACTTCCGTTTTTAATTTTACGCAACTTCCATTTTTATTTTTATTCAAATTCAATTTTTATCCATTTTACTTTTCTATTCGACTTCCTTTTTTATTTAATTTCCAAATAAATCGTTAAGGTATAGTGGTTTCTTGAATGAACTTCCACTGTTAATTTTACGCAACTTTCTTTTTTATTAAATTTCCTTTTCTATTCAAATTTATTTTTTATTTAATTTCCAAGTAGATTGTTAAGGTATAATGGTTTCTTGAATAAACTTCCATTTTTAATTTTATGCAACTTCCAATTTTATTTTTATTCAACTTCCATCTTTATTCAATTTCTTTTTCTATTCAATTTCCTTTTTTATTTAATTTCTAGATAGATCGTCAAGGTATAGTGGTTTTTTGAATGAACTTTCGTTTTTAATTTTATGCAACTTCCATTTTTATTTTTACTCAACTTCCATTCTTTTTAAATTTAATTTTCTATTCAACTTCATGTTTTATTTAATTTCGAAATAGATCGTTAAGGTATAGTGCTTTCTTAAATGAACTCCATTTTTAATTTTATGCAACTTCCATTGTTAATTTTACGCACCTTTCATTTTTATTCAATTTCCTTTTCTATTCAACTTCATTTTTTATTTAATTTTCAAGTAGATTGTTACGGTATAATGGTTTCTTGAATGAACTTCCACTTTTAATTTATGCAACTTCTAATTTTATTTTTTTTCAACTTCCATCTTTATTCAATTTTCTTTTCTTTTCAATTTCCTTTTTTATTTAATTTCCAAATAGATCATTAAGGTATAGTGGTTTTTTGAATGAACTTTCGTTTTTAATTTTATGCAACTTCCATTTTTATTTTAATTCAACTTCCATTCGTTTTCAATTTAATTTTCTATTCAATTTTTTTTTATTTAATTTCCAAATAGATCGTTAAGGTATAGTGATTTTTTGAATGAACTTCCATTGTTAATTTTACACAACTTCCATTTTTATTCAATTTCCATTTCTATTCAACTTCATCTTTAATTTAATTTCCAAGATGATCGTTAAGGTATAGTGGTTGCTTGAATGAACTTCCATTTTTTAATTTTATGCAACTTCCGTTTTTATTTTTATTCAACTTCCATTTTTTTTCAATTTCTTTTTTATTCAATTTCCTTTTTTATTTAATTTCCAAATAGATCGTTAAGGTATAGTGGTTTCTTGAATGAACTTCCATTTTTAATTTTATGCAACTTCTTTTTTTATTCAAGTTCCATTTTTATCGAATTTACTTTTCTATTCAACTTCTTTTTTTTATTTAATTTCCAAATAAATCGTTAAGGTATAGTGGTTTTTTTGAATGAACTTCCATTGTTAATTTTATGCAACTTCCATTTTTATTCAATTTTCTTTTCTATTCAACATCTTTTTTTATTTAATTTCCAAGTAGATCGTTAAGGTATAATGGTTTCTTGAATAAACTTCCGTTTTTAATTTTAAGCGGCGTCCATTTTAATTTTTATTCAACTTCCATTTTTAATCAATTTTTTTTTTTATTTAATTTCCAAATAGATCGTTAAGGTATAGTGGTTTCTTGAATGAACTTCCATTTTTAATTTTACGCAACTTCCGTTTTTATTTTTATTCAACTTCCATTTTTTTTTCAATTTCTTTTTCTATTCAATTTCCTTTTTATTTAATTTCAAAATAGATTGTTAGGGTATAGTGATTTTTTGAATGAACTTCCATTTTTAATTTTACGCAACTTCAATTATTATTTTAATTCAAATTCAATTTTTATCCAATTTACTTTTTTATTCAACTTCCTTTTTTATTTTATTTCCAAGTAGATCGTTAAGGTATAGTGGTTTCTTGAATAAACTTCCATTTTTATTCAATTTCCTTTTCTATTCAACTTTCTTTTTTATTAAATTTCCAATTAGATCGCTATGGTATCGTGATTTATTAAATGAACTTCCATTTTTAATTTTATGCAACTTCCATGTTCACTTTTATTTAACTTTAATTTTTATTCAATTTCCTTTTCTTTTCAACTTCCTTTTTTATTTAATATCCAAAAAGATTGTTAAGGTTTAGTGGTTTTTTGAATGAACTTCCATTTTTAATTTTATGCAACTTTCATTTTTATTTTTATTTAACTTCCATTTTTCTTTAATTTCCTTTGCTATTCGACTTCCTTTTTTATTCAATTTCGAAATAGATCATTAAGATATATTGGTTTCTTGAATGAACTTCCATTTTTTATTTTGTACAAGTTCCTTTTTTATTTTTATTCAACTTCCATTGTTATTCAATTTCCTTTTCTATTCAACTTCATTTTTTATTTAATTTCCAAATAAATTGTTAAGATAAAGTGGTTTCTTGAATAAACTTATGAAACTTTCATTTTTATTTTTATTCAACTTCCTTTTTTTGTTTAATTTCCAAATTGAATGTTAAGGTATAGTGGTTTCTTGAATAAACTTCCATGGTTAATTTTATGCAACTTCAATTTTTATTTTTCTTCAACTTCAATTTTTATTCAATTTCTTTTTCTCCTCAACTTCCTTTTTCATTTAATTTCAAAATATATCGTTGAGGTATAGTACTTTCTTGAATGAAATCTATTACATTATATAGAATTTGCACGAATTAGTAATGAATCTTGGGTTCAGCAACAATTAGAAGAGTGTAATAATAAAATTTTTCAGACTTAGAATTTGATAAACGAACAAATTTGCCTTTTGGCAAGGGCCAATCGGCCTCCTCCTCCAGTATAGTAAAGTCATGGACCATATATGGTATAATTGAGTCTAAATAAAATAAAACTATTTTATATTTTATTCCTGGGTTTGTGCCGTATGAAAGGTAGTATAGAGTAAGGTTGAGTGGGACGTCACTCAAGTTGCGTAGCTCTGTTTGTCCGTCCTGTGGTTAGGGGTGTGCATAATACCGCCGAAATCGCCGAAACCGCCAAAACCGTACCGAACCGCACTGCCAAGGCAAATTCGTTATTATTTGCTAATCGAACCGCCGGTTTTTGGTAAGAAAAATGACAAATTCTAATGACACTTTTATCAATCCGCCGGTTTCTATTTTTCTTTCAAACCGCACCGACCCGCACCGCTATTAAATCATGTTTTATACGATTTTAAAAATTCTTTTTTACTTAAGTTTGCTTGCTGTTCTATACCTTAGAATATAGTATTACATTACTGCTCGAGGGGAATTCAAGATGTCAATAATCCAAAATAAAGTTGGATTCCAATTCACTTTTCAATCTTTTTTTTTTTTTTTTTTTTTTTTTTTTTTTTTTTTTTTCTGGCCATGTTGCAAACTTGCATCAGCTCACTTTTCAATCTACTTGTGGTTAACAATAGGACTGTTGTAGCGTAAGTCGTTGACAGACGTGCTTAGCCTGTGCCCTGTGTCGAGTACTTTGATTGGTATCAGAGCCATGTTTAATGTATTTAATAGTTTGTTTTATTAATTTTTAATTATCCATATATGGTCACATACAAGCTAATGAGTACTGTTTCCTCAGAACAAAATACAGTAGCCCCTACAGTAGCCACTACAGGAGCCTCTACCTCAGAAGCAAGAGAGCTTGTTGCATACCAAGAAGTCAAAGAGTCTTTAGACAAATGGACAATACCTAAAGTAGATCCAAAGGCCATCTATAAGATTGGTACTTTAAATTTTTTTAGTAAAAAAATTATAAAAACTTTTGAACATGCAGCTCCAGTAGAAAATAATGATACATTAATGTATCTATTAAATGTCCAGGATCTTATGCCTTTCTTTAAAGAATACAAATATGTCCATATAGGTCTAATCCAGATTGCTTTAAAACCCTTGACTATTCTAGGTCAAAATACCAGTATTCAATGTACTCTACGAGATGGTAGGTGTACTAATTGGAGAGCCTCACTCATGGGAGCTATGGAAACTAGTCTAGCTCATGGTCCAGTATATTTCGACATATATCCAAATTTCAGTATTGCTCTTTCTGATCAAAACTTATCTAAAGTTTTAGAATTCAGAGTTCTTACAAGTGGCTATGAATATCTTCCAGGATCTCCACCATTTTCGATAATTTTCAGAATTTATTTAAAAGTCTTATCTACTTTAAATCCTTATGTTAGGAAACAAAGTGTGAATGGCCAGACTGTGTTAATTGACACTAATCTTTACAATAGTCAGGTTGCTGTTCCAAAACTGATTGAATGGGAAAAAATTACATTTCCAGAAAGATGGCAAATCACAAATGCTGTCCCGCCTAAACCAATTGTAAGACATAATTTGGACGACATTATCCAGACTCACCAAGGTAATGTTTACCTCCAATTCCAACGACCTCCTATCCAATTGTCCAGAAGTATGTCCAGTGCCAGTTTTAGGACTGCACCGACTCATCAACCCTATAAGGTTGATTATCCAGAATCATCTAGACAATCATATTCAGAACCTCCGGATGCAATCTTCCAAGGAAGACCTTCTAGATCTTATTCTAGACCTGCATCTGATGAACCAAACGATCCAGATCAAGATCCAATTATTCGAGGTGTGCAATATTCTGATCAACAAATCCCTCATGGAATTTATGATCACCAAATTCCTCCCACTGTATATCCTGCCCACAGAGCATCCAGCAAAGGTCAATATAGCCCTACAGCCAGCGATATGGATTTTAGAATTTAGATGGATTTTACACCAGGAAGTGAAAATCGCAAAATCCATCAGGATTTCTTCCAGGAAAAATATTCAGACTTCAGAAAGTGGTATTTTAAGACACATACCAAAGAACAATTACAGGATTATAAAATACAGTATTATTCATATCTAGAGGAAATACAGGTTTTGTTTCTTTTTCCATTATGGTATGTTCAGAATGTTCAGCCTCCTAGTTCACAAATTAATGTACTAGAAAACATCCAGAGAAAATGGGTCACTACTGACGGTCAAGAAATTTATTCTGTCCATCCTCCAACTCAGCCCTTAGAATTACAACCTACAGGCCCTAATAATAAAGCTATGACTATAGCGGCCTATACAGACATTCTGCATACAAAACAGAATCGAGATCCAGTCTTAATACAAGATATTATTCCTGTTTTAAAACAAAATAATTATACTAACTTATTTTGCCAAACAACAGGGAAGCAGCTTACACGTATTGAAGAAATGGTTGCTCATGTTAAGAAAAGCTGCAAATTAGAGCCCAAACCAACCGCTGTTACTGAACCAGTTTTAATAAAGCCAACTCCAGTTCTTAAAGATTTTAAATTAAAATCTAAAGAAGAAACCGATTTTATGGAAACCCTTCTTTCAAAAATTCAAGGTTTGAAAATTAGTGAGCCCTCTCAGACGGCTACTAAATCTCAAGTTCTTATGTTATCCAGCAATTCTTTAGGATCTCTTGATGAATCCTTCGATAATTTATCTCCTCAACAGCTTCTGGAAATCCAGAGCAATTTCCAGAATGAACCCTCTTCTCTTAATCGTGTAACTTATGGTTCCACTCCACAGCGAACCACCCCGACGGGTTCCAGCCGCTTCTACTATCCTAGGCCTACGCCTCTGGATATCCTTTATGAAGAAGATTTCCTCCAAACCCAGCGTTGCTACCACAGTAATACTATTTATGAATGGAATATTGATGGTCTTTCTGAATATCAAATTTATGAACTTCTCCAGCATGTGCTCATGTTTGCTACCGTTAGTAAACAAAATAATAATTCTGACCACTAGGTTGCCTGATATCTTGTCAGTGGTTTTACTGGTGTCTTGAAAGGATGGTGGGATAACATTCTCACAACCAACCAATGTACTGAGATCCTTTCATCCACCAAAACTGTCATTGATATAGATACAACAGGCCCTAGTACTACTCCAGCCCAACCTGTTGAACGAGAAGAAGAAGATGCTGTCTATACATTAATTAATACTATCATTTCCCATTTTATTGGCCATGTTTCAGGAATCGAAGATCGTAATAGGGAACTACTTATGAAACTTCGATGTCCTTCTTTATCCCATTTTAGATAGTATAAAGATGTCTTCCTGATGAAAGTCATGCAGAGAACTGATGGCAGTGCAGAACATTGGAAAGCCAAATTTATTGATGGGCTTCCTACTCTTTTTGCTGAACGAGTTCGCAAAAAGTTAAGAGACAGACATCACTCTATAAACATACCATACTACCATTATACTTATGGTCAACTTGTAAGTATAGTAACTGATGAAGGTCTTGCACTTTGTAATGATCTTAAACTCCAGCAATAACTAAAACACCAGCAACTTACAGGAAGAAGAGAGCTAGGTGAGTTTTGTGAACAATTTGCTTATGATGCACCAGTCCAATATCCTCATAAGCAACAAAGGAAAAAATCTTATACAAAGCCTTATAAAAAATCCAAAAAATATAGGAATCCAAAATATCCCAAAACTCAGGTCCAGCCTCAAACCTCTAAGTCTAGACATAGGTCTAAGGCTAAGGGAAAATCTTTTCAGAAAAATAAATCTTCTGTTAAATGCTATAAATGTGGATAGACAGGTCATTATGCTAATAAATGTAGAGCTAAGATACAATCTAAGCTTAATGAGTTAGCCATAGACGATGACATACAACAAAAGATTTTACAATTAATTTCTGATTCTAGTTCATCATCTGATCCATCTGATAATGAATTAGCAGCAATTTATTCATCAAGTTCTGATGTAGAAACTGATGAATCTCCAGAAAATGAAAATTGTCCTTGTAAAATTTCAGTCAATCAAATTTCGGATGAACTCAACTATTGGAAGTCAATAGTTGAAATGAATGGTCTTAATATTGGTCCTAGTATTAATGTCCTAACTGATTCTGAACAAAATCTGTTAGATATTGCTGATGAAATAAAAGATCCAGTTATTAAATTAAAATTTCTTGAGATGTGTTATAAGCAAAAGAAAGAAGAAGTTCTTCCACCTAAGCATTATAACATGAAAGAAGTTTTTAATCGTATGCAGACACCTTCTTTAGAAAAACCCACAACTATACAGGAATTAAAAATGGAAATAAATGCTTTAAAAGTAGAAATAAAGCATTTACAGACTTCTAATGTTGCTATTAATTCTGAAATTAAAAGAATTAATACAAAATTACAGAATGAAGATAAAGATAAAACTGACAATTCAACAGATCCAGATTATCTTATGATATTAAATAGAATAACATTTCAGAAATGGTATATTCGTATCACATTCATGATTCAACCAGATTATACTATTCGTGATGCTATTGCTTTGGTTGATAGTGGTGCAGATATGAATTGCATACAAGAAGGTTTGGTCCCAACTAAATATTTTCAGAAAACAAGCAAATCACTAACAAGTGCAAGTGGTAATAGTTTGTATATTGATTACAAACTTCCAGAAGTATTAATTTGCAATCAAGGATTATGTTTAAAAACATCCTTTGTTTTAATAAAAAATGTGGCTCAAAACATAATTCTTGGAACTCCTTTTCTAAACCTTTTGATGCCAATTACCAAAATTGATACTATTGGTATTCATACTACCTTAGATAATCGAGAGATTGTCTTTGAATTTATTACTTCGCCACATTCTAAAGAATTAGATCAAATTACTGATCTAGTTTCTTTAAAACAAAATCAAATTAATTTCCCCCAAAAGGAAGTTAGTTTTTTGACTACAGAACAAAGATTACAGCAAACATCTTTCCAACAAAAAATTAAATTGCTTGAAAAAGAATTTCAGGAAGAAATTTGCAGTGATGTTCCTAATGCTTTTTGGGATCGCAAGAAACATATTGTTTCATTGCCTTATGAGTGTAGACACCCCATTTTTGACCGTCCTTGAGACTTGGACGTCACCGCTTGGAACACTCGGTGATTATTCATGTATGTGTTCGTTTAGAGTTCCCGGAGGTTTCGGCTTGCGCGCCCTGCCTCAGGATCTCCGAACTTGACCGTTTAGTGTCTGGTTTCACACCGAACACTTGTGTTTTACCTTGGAAGGGCAAGGAAGGCCTTGTAAGGCATCCCCACACACCACCGACAGTGGCTAGAGGCCACCGGCTGGTCTTTTGCTTCCATCGGCACATTTTGTTGCCGGTCGGCATAGTTTGTTGCCGGTCGGCATAGTTTGTTGCCGGTCGGCATTTTTTTTGTCGAAACAACTTTTTTGGGCAGCCGACCACTGTTCATCCACTTTATGGAGATATTTTGTGCCAGCTGTGATAGCTGGCACCAACTCTGCCTCCCTCCATACACGTGTATGGAGGGATCTCCCTCTAAGCAAGCTTGTTGTATAAGCTTTGCAAGAGGGAGTCTTATAAGAGAGAGGGGTCTTCCTCTTTGGTCTAGGGTTAGAAAGTTGGAACCAAAAACCAGAGCTTAGAGATATAGATACATATTATCTCTATATCTCCCTCTCTCTCCTCCTTTGTGTGTGTTTCTTAGCTCAAAAGTGTGTTTTTACCTTACTTTTGCACCATTACACACACTATTACACCTTGCTCCGAGATTGAGGGACTTGGGGGGTTGTTTCTTGAGTTTTTGGACTGATTTTGATCAAAAGAAGGGGGCTAGACCATTTGTTCTTCAAAGGTTCTTCAAGGGTGAGCATCTTGCCTTATATTCCCCAAACTTGCAATCATCTTTTACCTATTTTGCTTTTTGATTTAGCTTTTGTATATAACATGAAAAAGGCCTATATTTTCATGCTTTAGAACTTTCATTAAGGTTGTTTGGTGTTTTGAGTGCAAACTCACTCTATTAGGCCTTGTTTGGCCACTTTTGTTGCCTCTTTGGTTAAGCTTTGGTCATCTTTGTATTTTGATCTCTTCACCACTGAAAATCAGTGTATTTTTAGTGTTGAAGAGGACGGTTTGAAGTCTTGCATAGGGGAGGGACACCCCTCTCCCTTTATGGTCTTGTTTCCTTGAGTTGTGGCCCAAAAGGGTGGCATGCATGCTTGCTTGGTTTTTGCTTCATTTCAGAACTTTTTGGGTGTTTTTAGGTCATGTGGGATCTCTGTTTTTGGCCGGATTTGTGCCTCCTTGTATGCTTGTAGCACTTGCTTTGTATTGCTCCATTTGGCCTAGAAATGTCCCTTGTGTTTAGACCATGATTTTTGCATGTGTTGGCTTGGTTCCATGAAGATGTTAGCACTATTTTTCCATGTTTAAAGTCTGTTGGTTATCCATTTGGTCATGTTTGACATGTTTGATATGGTTGCTATGCATTTTGGCTTGTGAGCCCTCAAGTATATGAGTCACAAGCATGCCTTAGTTGGTCCACTTTAATGAGTTGAAGTTGTTTGCCATGCTATTTCAGTCCCTAAATCATGTTTGCATGCTTGCATTTATGATCTCTTTTGTGTCTTGAGGGTGTGCCCTTTTATGCCTACATTTGAGCCTTGGTGCATACACTCCTTTGGAGTCTTTTTTTTTTAGCTGCCATACTAGGAGGTTTTGGAGTCCCATTTTGCATGAAAAAACTCAGTTTTTACTTGTTTAAACCATGCCATGATTTGGTCTTGTTTTTGGAAATGAAGTGGCCCTTTTGGTGCCTTAGCCTTGGGTCTATTGGCTTGCATGTTGACATGAGAATTTGTCCATCATTTTGAGCATTTTTGGTGCTGTTTTGGGGTGAATTAAGGCCTGCACCTTTATCACTTTAAGGCCCTCTTGCATGCTTGTCCCTTGTTTGCTACATAATTGTTTCATAAATGTGTAGTCCCATGCTAACTTCATGGTAAATTGGTCCATGTTTGCATCACACTTGCATCTTGCATGCTAGCATTGCATACTTGTCATATTTGTTGCATAACATTTGGCATGTCTTGCATAATTAGCATCATGTTGCATCTTGAGTCTTGTGAGCATAACATGCATTGCATCATTTGGCTTGGGGTGTCAAGCCAAATATGAGGGTCAAGGGACATTCATACTTCGAGTGATGTAATGTACCTTGATTCTCGGTCACCGGGGCCTTTGACTCCAACTTGATAAGGCTTCGGTTCTCATTTTGTTTGTTGCATGCATCTTTATATCAAATGGCAAATTTGATTCTTTGAGCCACCATGCACCATTGATGGTTCGGGGATCGAGGGACATGCTTCCTTGAGTTCAAAGCATGATAGGAAGCATGACCATGCTCACATGTGCCTGAAAACCCCATGCCATGCACTGTCTGTTCTCTGTTTGCTGTCAAACTGTCTTCTGCAGGAAGTTTCTGCCGACCGGCAGAATTTGGTGCCGACCGGAAAACTTTGAAGTGCCGATGAGTCCAAGAACAGCCGGTGGAAATTTTAGAGTGCCGGTGGGAGTTCTGTCTGGCCGGTGGTGCTCTGCAGAGTGTAAGGAACCTGCTCCTGGACTTCAGCAATTTTCAGAGAGACAAGGAAGTACAAACAGAGGCGGCAGGGGTACGGTACGGGTTTTTCGGGCGAGCCAAGTTCCGAGCATGCATCATCTGCGCACCCCGAGGCAGAGGCTGTGGCCACCCTCTTTTTTTTTCTTTCGCATCCTTTCTTTTAATTAATTAGAAAATTCTGTAATAATTTTATTTGTTTATTATTTGGGACTGTAATATTTATTTGGGCCCTCTGAGTGAGGGCAAATCTGTAATAAGTGTGTGTGGGTGGTGTGTATGTCTTCCAACCCCACTTCTTTCTTCCCTTTTATTTACCTGCTTACGATGGTAGATTAGGGCATGTTTAAATTCAGCATACCTTATGCTATGCATGCGTGCATTCATGCATTTATACTACATGTATTGGGCTCGGTACATCACGCTAACTGCATTGGTATTTCAATTTACAAATCGAATATGTGATAATTGATCGCATTACATATGCCATGCTTAGGTTAACCGAGCCTATCTAAATTGCATCTTGTATGTGTTGCATTAGGCAATTTAACACGAACTAGGACACGCACATTTTGCTAACTAGTTTACTGTTTTGGCACGGAGTACTAGGTAAGCTTTTTATGCTTTAGCATATCGCATGCGTGTGAATGTTGCCATGATAGCATGATTACCATGAGGCTAGTTGCTTATGTGATATAACTGCTTGAATGCCTGTGGATGGAGGTTGAATTACCTAAATTGGAATAATGCATTAAAACTGTGAGTTTTAAGCCCACTAGATAGTGGCAAAATCATCCTTTCTAAAAGCCCACTTGAGGGTGGCAAAATCCGCATTTTAGCCTACTTGCGAGTAGCAAACCATTTTTCAAAACAAACATGAAATGTTTTGTTCCAATTTGGGCGATTTGGCCTATACTTGTTTGCTGCGCGCACAACATAGTAATTCTAGGCTAATAACCGGTTTAAGAACACATAAACATTTTCAAAAATTGGATATCACGGTTAGTAGAGGCCGGTCTTCGGATCGGGCGAGAGGGGGTGCTCATAGCTGACCTTCCCCGATCGTACCCAAGTTCCCGAGCCGAGGCAACTTTGGTGATGACGGACACGTGGCCTTCGGCACCGAGTCAGGGTTTCCTAAATTTCCCCATTTTAAAATATTTAGGTGGCGACTCTGTATCTGGCAAAGCAGTCCATGTTTGGCACTACTTTTCAAAAATCTGTTTCTCAAAACGATTTGCCGGATTTGGACTCTTTGGTTCAGATTAAGAACCGCGACAACAAAAAAATCGAGTCCGAACTGTAGCCGCGAGGTCCCCCTCCGCGGGCGCGTCTACAGTTTCTGGCGACTCTGCTGGGGATTTTAGAGAGCTTGACTCGAACTCGTGATATCCTGTTTTGATTTCACTTATGTGTTTCTTTGCATTGCATGTGCATTGGTGCGCCTAGGAACACAGTGTTTGCCATCTGCCATTCCTGAACGGTTTGCCGAAGGCTTATCTTGTCAAGACATGTCCATAAGGCTGACCGGCTATGGGCTCTGACAGCATGGGAACACAAACCCCGGTTTACCGGGGCACCCCTTTTTTGACCATTCGACCTAGTGCATATTCGGAATCCATAGTGACCGTTCCAAGTTAGGACAGGTTGCTTACCCGATGTTAGGTTGTTTGAGAACTGCTGCGTGCGTAGTGAAACCCTAGCTCCTGACAAAATAGGACAGGGAAACCCTACCCCAACATAGGGGTGTTTTTGGCTCTCTTTACCTGCTATGTGCTTTTAGAGTGTTGCTCTACAGGAATGTGCATATCAGTTTGCAAGATTGAGTATTAGGCCTGAGCGTATCAGCATCAGTTTATGAGAATCAGTTATCCGCGGATATCAGGGTTCAGTGTTGGGAACAGAGATTTCGGGAAACAGTGATCAGTATCGGGGAACAGTGTGTACAGCTTATCGAACTGTGCATTGTGAATGCCCAACTGCATGTTGTATGTGTTTATTTTAAAGCGGTTATGCCGTCCGATTACTTGTTTATTTACTGCTTTATTTATCTTTTTGCTAGGTAGTTTAGCATCATTGCTTCCAACCCGGTAGACATTCCCTAAGCACTCTGGATCAGAGGTCGCCGACTCCATCGATCTGAGGATCTGATAGCAGGACAACCGGTGTACCACTCTCTACCCCCGGTTACTAAACGGAAGGCAATTAGGCAGAGGGCATCGGTTCAACAGTCAGTTCAGAGAGCCTTATCTACCTCGCCTGAGTTCAGTAGGGATCGGGGTCCTGTTTCACCTGCAGAGAGGGTACGCATACCAGTAATTCAACCAGAGCAGAATAGTATGGCTAGCCTAGAGGAGATGGTGCGCCAACTTCAGGAAAGCATGAAAATGATGCAGCAGGATGCTATCCGACAGGCAGAATTCACGAAACAACAAGCCACAGTTATGGGTGAGCAAGCGGAGTTAATTGTGAGATTGCAGCAGTAAACCGGGACGTCAACTTCACAGCAAGTCCCTCCCCCACTAAGGGTTCCGATACCCGAAGAGACTCCAAATGCCCGGAACGTCCAAGAAGATACGGACATCCCAACGGGGCCAGCTCCACCCCCGATTCTACCTCAGCAATCCAAGGCACCCACTCCTGTCAATATATCGGATTCTTCCTTCGAGTCCGAGGTGGATCCTGTGGCATTGAAAATGCACAAGCTTGAAAAGCTGTTCAAGAAATCTCAGGGTGTGAAGTCCATCCCGGACATTGGAGATGGATACACTGATACAGCCGTGACGCTGCCAGATCGGTTTAAGATGCCACAAATTGATCGTTTTGATGGATCCGAGGATCCCATGGTACACCTGCGACTATTTTCAGACGTCCTAAGGCCAATGGGCCTCACCAGATTGTAGAAGCTGTCTTTGTTTGGCCGGATCCTGTCGGGTGTAGCGGCCGCATGGTATGCCAAGTTGGAAGATGACGTCAAAAGAAGTTAGGACGAGATGGCTGAGGCCTTCATCCTGCAGTACTCGTATAACACACAAATCGAGATCACGACCCGGGATCTCGAGACAACGAGGCAAGAACCCAAGGAGAGTTTCTCAGAATTTGTAACCAGATGGCGGGCTAAGGCTTCGATGATGACCTTAAGACCCACGGACAAGGACCAAATTCGGATGATTGTGCGCAATCTCCAGCCGAAGCTAATGCAAAAAATGATCGTAGTCCCCTTCCCTACCTTTGCTGATCTGCACGAAATGGGGGTGCAGATCGAGGATGCCTTAAAACAAGGCCTGATTGATAATGACCGGGAGCAACCCCGCAGAACTTTCAATCGAAATACTACTGCAGGCCCGAGTGGCGCTACGACTGCCAGGACCTCTGAAGTGAGTATGGTCACCACCAACCCTTCCCCAAGAACTACAGCAGCCACACCATTCTCCGGTGCGTCTGGAAGCAACCCTCAAACAACCAAATACCCTCCCAGAAATACTAGAACCTTCGCTCCACTTTATATGCCCCTATCCAAAGCTTTGGGGGTTTTGATCAGAAAAGGGCATCTGAAGCCCCTAGAGCCGCGGCCCTTACCTGAAAGACTGCCCGCCACCCACAATCCAGCCAAGTATTGTGCGTTCCACCAGCAGCACGGTCACGACACCGACCTATGCTTTCGATTGCGTCATGAGATTCAAGATCTCATTGATAATGGGGTGATTTTACCCCATGAGAAACCCAATGTTACTACAAATCCTCTCCCCACACATAACCAAGTTCCACCACCCAAAAGAATCAATTTCATCCACACTGGGGTCGCATCTTACGATCCTAGTATCTATATCACACCCTCCTACCTGCCTAAGCCGAAAGTTTTCCTCCCTGATTGCACCGATTTGTGCATGATGGACGTCTCTATAACCCAACCCAAGCCAGTGGTGGTGACCACCAAGAACAGGAAAGAGGTTGTCAAACCAAAGTCTGCGGAATCTGGGAGTGATGTTGGGAACGTCTATAGTCCAAGTGACTACATTTCACCAATGGGTCAGAATAGACCAGATGTCAAATTTCCAGTCGGGGGAGAGCTGTGTGCAATCCAAAGGGACAGTCCAGAACAGGGGACGGATGATTTGACAGCTGTGGAAGAGGATCTTGCCAAGTTCCAGTTTCAAGATAACCAAGACCCAGAAGACCCAACCGTCAACTGGTTCGATTATGAGGAATCAGCTGAGGCCACGGGATGGTTGGACGATCAGCCAGATGTGGTAGGAGGATTTCAGTCAGAATAAGGCCTGGCAGGGACAGAAGTGTCAATAACAGCCGGGAAGGTCGAAGAACAGAATACATCGCTGGAGGGCGCCGGTGTCGAGAGTTTCGCTCGGGAATGGAGCATTTTGAGTACAGGGATCATTGAGCAATCTACTGCGTTGGCACAGTCAGAACAGGGAAGATTCGAAGATTCTGAGAGGATCAGGAAGGCAAAAGGCCATGTGGGGGTTGAGACCGCCACAAGTACAGAAATGGAGGATGCTGCGAGCGTAGGGATAAAAGGTACTGAAAGTATCGGGACAGTTATGCCAGAATCAGACAGTTGCCTGTCGGCTGCAGATGGTATGTGGTGGGAAGACGACGATCTATGTCTTGCCCACAAGGACGAAGATTGGGAAGATAACCAACCAGATGATACTTGGTATATCGACGAGGTCGATCACATGACCAGGAGTGGACGGTACTTCAAGCCTCCACACCTAGATCAACCGGAAGCGTCGGGGAAAGATAAGGAAGCAGAGAAGCAAAAGGAAAAACAACTCGAAGATGAGGCCGTATTGAGACAATTGAAAAAGATACAAGCAGACATCTCCATCTGGGGACTGCTTATGGCTTCTCGAGTACATAGACAAGCCGTCCTTACAGCCATGGACAAAGCCAAGCTTTCCATAGACACCACGCCCGAACAGCTGGTGGGTTTAGTCTTTTCGGGAGGAAGTTCCCCAGCATTGAGTTTTTCTGACAAAGAACTGCCACCCGAGGGTGCGAACCATAACAAGCCACTCTACATCTTTGTAGAGTGCAGGGATAAATGGGTACCTGTGGTGCTTTTCGACACGGGGTCCACCATCAACGTCTGCCCGGCAAGGACAGCTTATGCGATTGGTTTGAAAGTCGCGGATTTCGTGCCAACGGCCCAAGTAATTCGGGCGTATGACAACACAAGCCGGGAAGTAATGGGAACAGTTAAGATTCAAACAAAGGTTGGGCCGGGACAGCACGAGATAGATTTTCACGTCTTGGAGGTTCCTGCAACGTTCAACCTGCTTTTAGGGCGGCCGTGGCTGCATCAGGTAAAGGCGGTCTCCTCTACCCTACATCAAGTGGTGAAATACCCCTATGGGAAGGGAGTAGCCATTGTTTTTGGAAACTCATCAATTCATCCACCGCCGGAGGTATCTACGCCTGTTCTAGAAATCGAGCACGGTATGGAAGATGTGTTCATATCAGGCTTTACCTTGGCTGAGGCTCGGGTTGTACAGGACATCATGGCAGCTAACGAAGGGGTATATGTCAATGCCCAAGCAGTCTATCTCATGAACAAACTCCAGCACATCCCCGGGATGGGACTGGGCAAGAGCGGCAGGAAAGGTGTCGCAGCATTGGCCGAAGTGCCGCATAACCCCCATACCTTTGGTTTGGGCTACCTTCCCACCAAAGAGGATTGGATAAGGAAAGGAAAGGAAATGGCCGGCAGGGCCAGGGCGAAATAGATGGGGAAGCCCTTTGACTTGATGCACCAGCCTATTCGGGGGACCCTAAACGGACGCTTCGTCCGGGAGGGGGAGGACTTTCCGTTCTGTGGCTTCCCAGAGCCGTGGCTCAACGCGGGAAAGAAGCGCGTACCGGGGTTTGAGATCTTCTTTGATTTACAGTTACCTGAGGATGACATCGCCGAAGGGCATGCAGATCTATTGGCTGAGGCTGAGCAAAGTAAGAAAGTGCAGTCTGAGGACGATGAAAACGAAATGGGGGCAGCGCTGGCGTGTCTGCTTTCAGATCCTCCGATCGAACAGAGGTGCTTGGGGGATAGCTCCTCGGTATGTGTGATTGGGAATGAAGTGGCTGCGGGCCTGCCATCAGCTATTTTGGATGCGTCCATCGCACCTTCTCTCATCTGGCAATATGAAGAAGGCTTTTTATCTAGCAGCACCGGGTTAGGTAGTGAGCCGGAATCTGATTCCACTGAATCTTGTGCGTCGGAATCAGGTTCCAGCTCAACTGAGTCTGAGTCCGGTATTCCTGGGGGTGATAACCCGGATGCCACGGTCCTGTCTAGGTCGTCATTTTCATTTTCTTTTGAGTCTGTTGTAACAGAGGAATCCGACAGCTCGGAAGTATTTAATGAGAACGACGTGGATGTGGTTTCAGAGTATTTTTCTGTGCCTTTGATTTATTGCTTAAATCAGGATTTTCAAAATTTTGATGGAAACGACGAGGAAGAAATTCCTCCGGTTTTGCAACGGTTAATTGATCAAGAGCAGGAAAGATTTGTTAAACCTTTAATGGATGAAATCACTACTGTGAATGTTGGTACTGAGAAGGACCCGCGGCTGGTCCAGATCGGGTCCACGTTGTCTTCTGAGGAACGCGAGCGCTTAGTCGCTTTGTTAAAAGATTTCAAAGATGTTTTCGCGTGGTCCTATGAAGACATGCCTGGAATCGATCCTGAGATTGTACAGCACCGGATCCTTCTTGATCCCGAGGCCCGACCTGTCAAACAGAAGCTCAGAAGGATCCGCCCTGATTGGGCCCTTAAGATCAAGGAAGAGGTCACCAAGCAAATTGATGCAGGCTTCCTGCTGGTGTCTGAGTACCCGACTTGGTTGGCCAACATTGTTCCGGTGCCGAAGAAGGACGGCAGAATTCGGGTCTGTGTAGACTTCAGAGATTTGAACAGGGCCAGTCCGAAGGACGACTTTCCCTTGCCGCACATTGATGAATTGGCAGATTTCACGGCAGGACATGCCTTGCTTTCGTTTATGGATGGCTTTTCAGGCTATAATCAGATAGTGATGGCACCCGAAGACCGGGAGAAGACTGCATTCACTACCCCGTGGGGTACATATTGTTATAGAGTGATGCCATTTGGGCTGAAAAACGCTGGAGCTAACTATCAACGGGCAGCAACTACAATATTGCATGACATGATCCATAAAGAGGTCGAGGTGTATGTGGACGACATGATTGTCAAGTCCAAAGAAAGAGAAGGCCACTACACCGCCTTACAAAAATTCTTCCAAAGGATCAGAGAGTTTCGGCTGCGGTTGAATCCCCAGAAGTGTACTTTTGGTGTTACAGCAGGGAAGATGCTAGGGTTTCTGATTACACAAAGAGGCATCGAGGTCGACCCTTCCAAAATCAAGGCCATCTTAGAAATGCCACCACCAAGGACTGAAAAGGAGGTGCGAGGCTTTCTAGGTAAAGTGCAATTCATAAGACGGTTTATCTCTAAATTAACCTTGACTTGTGAACCACTTTTTGGTCTCCTGAAGAAAGGAAAGAAGTTCCAATGGGACGGTCGATGTCAAGCAGCTTTTGAACAGATCAAAGAGTATCTACAGAACCCACCCGTGTTGTCACCGCCAGAACCGGGGAGACCGTTGATATTGTATCTTTCGGTAACTGAGACCACCATGGGCTGCATGCTCGCGCAAGAGTCAGAGGACAGAGTGGAAAGGGCCATCTACTATCTGAGCAAGAAGATGCTGGATTACGAGACCCGCTACACACCACTAGAGAAGGCTTGTTTGGCCTTGGTATAGGCTACCAGGAAGTTGCGGCACTACCTATTAGCTCACTCTGTAATGTTGGTTTCACGTTTGATCCCATCAAATATCTTTTCGAGAAACCAGCACTTACGGGTAGGCTAGCCCGTTGGCTGCTATTGCTTTCTGAATTCGACTTGAGGTATGTAACACGCAAGTCAGTGAAAGGAAGAGCGGTAGCGGAGTTCCTTGCCGACCACCCGGTTGAGGGGGATGAAGCGGTTGAGTACCTATTCCCAGATGAAGCCATTCTGCACATCGAGGATGAAACTTGGACGATGTACTTTGACGGAGCGTCAAACCAGTATGGGTATGGGATAGGGGTGTTGCTGATAGCGCCTGACGATTCCCGTATCCCTTTAGCATTCAAGCTCCAGTTCAAAGTCTCGAACAATGAGGCAGAGTATGAGGCATGTATTGCTGGTCTGGAAGCAGCCCTAGAACTAGGGGCAAGACGGTTGGACGTCATTGGGGACTCGAACCTTGTTGTGTCTCAAGCAAAAGGAGACTGGAAAGTCAAGGAGAAAAGGATGATAATTTACCACCAAACCTTGGATTTGTTAATTCCTCGGTTTGAGAAGCTAAATTTCACCCACCTCGTAAGAGAGAACAACAGGTTCGCCGATTCATTAGCAACTCTATCTTCCATGATAGACATCCCGTTCGGAGTCCGGATGCGTCCAGTCATCATTGATCAGAAGTTTGCACCAGCATACGAGTTGATTTCCGCCATAAATGAGGCTCAAGATGACAACCCCTGGTATTACGACATTTGGAACGTCTTAGAAAAGGAGACGTATCCACTAGGGGCAAGCGCCAAGGATAAGAGGGCCATTAGAAGAATGGCTGTTCAGTTCATCATCTGCGGGGGTAAGCTGTACAAAAGGGGTCATCTGGGAATGCATAAGCTCTGTGTAGAAGCTGAAGAGTCGAAGCGCCTAATGGAGGCCATCCATGGAGGGGAGTGTGGTGCGCACATGAATGGAGTAATGCTGGCCAGAAAGATCCTCAGACAGGGCTACTACTGGTCAACCATGGAGGAAGATTGTATCGGCTTTGTTCGGCGATGCCACAAATGCCAGATCCATGCAAACCGTATGAACATCCCACCGTCCAAGCTATACAACATGACGTCCCCGTGGCCATTTTCCGTTTGGGGAATTGATGTGATCGGAGCTGTTATCCCGAAGGGGTCGAACGGACATGAGTATATCCTGGTAGCAATAGATTATTTCACAAAGTGGGTCGAGGCCCAATCATACGCGGTGTTGAAGGCGTCGCACGTCGCCAAGTTCATCAGAAACAACATCATTTGTCGCTACGGGGTGCCAAACGAGATCATTTCGGATAATGGATCCCACTTTAAGAAAGAAATGGTCGACTTGTTGGAAAAGTATAACGTGGCTTTTCATAAGTCATCTACGTACCGGCCGCAAACCAACGGAGCAGTTGAGGCCACCAACAAGAACATCAAGCATATACTGCGGAAAATGGTGGAGACCTATCGAGATTGGCCAGATAAGTTGCCGTTTGCTCTGTGGGGCTACAGGACTTTAATTAGAACTTCTACCGGGGCAACTCCGTATTCGTTAGTTTATGGAATGGAGGCTGTTCTACCTATTGAAATTGAAGTTCAGTCTTTACGGGTATTGGCTGAGTGTCAGATAGCTGAGGTAGATTGGCAGCAGAGCAGGTTTGAGGAACTCATGCTTTTTGACGAGAGAAGGCTGAAAGCACTGTACCACGTCCAGAGTTATCAACGCAGAATTGCGCGGGCTTTTAACAAGAAGGTTAAGTCCAGAAATCTAAAGGAAGGGGATTTGCTGCTCAAAGACAACCGAGCTCCTATCCACGACCCGAGGGGCAAGTTCAGACCCAATTGGACTGGTCCCTACATCATCAAAGCTATCTGGTCAGGTGGAGCTGTGGTTCTGATGGACTTAGATGGCTTGGAATTCTCCCAACCGATCAACATGGACAAGTTGAAGAAATACTACCCTTGAGAGGCTCGCTAGGCCGAAAACCCGAAAGGGCGACCTAGGCAAAAGTCAGAGCACAAAAAATTAGAAAATATAAAAACTGAGCTCGCAAGGCTGAAAACCCGCAAAGGGCGGCCTTGGCAAAAGTTAGAGCGCAAAAGGAGAGTGAAAATACTCGAGCGAACCTAAGCCGGAACTATGTAAGGCTTGATTCCCATCCTTGGGATACGTAGGCAGCTTCATCCTGAAGTTCAGCCATAACACTTCCTCGATCAACTTTGTCCATTTGATCATCTCAGTCATCTCTGTCTATCAGCATTCGTTGGAATCCCAAATACAGTGCTACTCAGACTAGGGGCAACTTTCTGTTGCTGTGCAGTGCTGCGGCGCTCTTCAGACTAGGGGCAACTCTCCAGTTGCGGGGATCTGGGGTTGTGCGTCTCAGTGACAAATCTCAGGCATGTCCAGTTCTGATCCACATCAAAAATGTTTTTGAGAAGTTTTAATAAAAGCTGACTTTGTTCAAATAATCTTTTTACAACTTCGACCATCTTTGGACCAAACGGAAAATTTTCAGTACCACAACTTTCAATTTCATTGATTTCAAAACAGAGTTCTCCTGCTCTTGCATACAATTGAAATTGCTTTTTATTACATTCATAAAGAAAACTTGAAAGTACTAATAAAGCAATAAATCTGGGACATAGTCAAGTCAGGTGATCCTGCGCCCCCTCCTAGAGCTGGTCGAAGCCTCTGATGCCAAGTTGGGCCCAATCTGTGCTTCTTCGTTAAGCCAATCCATGCACTCGTCAGACAAAGTGCAACTGAAAGTAAGAGTGGGGACCAGGAGCTCTCTCATCCTCCATGCGATGGCCTGCCAAGCAAGCTGTGCGCCTCGGGCCGGGAATGCAGCATGATACTCTATCCCCTCTGGCGGGTAGGTCTGATCATGGCCAAATTGGCGTCGAATCCGAAATGGGAAATAGAATACACAGTGAGTGAGACCAATCAATTGAATCCCAGTCTGCCGGGGCATGTTGTAACTCATTGCCGGGAGGTTCAGCCAAGGGCACCGCCAAGCAATACGGTCTGCGGACAAACGGCACATCCAAGCGAACCACTATCCCTCATCCAAGGCATTGACTAGACGGTGCCGGAAGAAGTAGCCGCGAGCTGAATATGCTGGGCAAGAGTCCACAACTTGTAGCTTATCCATCAGCCATACCTGGGGAGGGATTGAAAAATGAGAGAGTAAAGAATAGAGAGATGTACGAGGAGAGAAGAGTGAGAATGGGGTTTTGCGAGAAAAGACCGAGCTTGAGGGCCGAGTGATGTGAGCAATACATGAATGCGAGATTGGGTGGGAAACATTACCTGTAGTAGTAGTGGACTTCCTGCTAATCTGGTCGTCTCATGGCGATAAAAGGCGTCTAAGTCCATTAACGTCTCGGCCAGAACCATGGCAATACAGCTCTTGCCCTCTCTCAAGCCTTGGGCAACCTCAATCAGCCGGACACTAGCCCCTCCAGAGCCTGAGACAAATAGAAAATGGGATAGCATGCACAAACAGAGGGCGTGCCGCCAGAAACCTTGCCAGTGATGGTTGTTGCGATCACCAGCATCAGAAAATCGATTGGCCAAACTCGGAATGTCCAGCATCCCGTCACAAATCAGGAACCGAGCGTCACGCATGCTAAGTCCACACATGCGCCCTAAGGATTGGGCATGACCAAAATTAAGTTGGGGCAGGAGCTCCTCGTCGTGCTCGGACTCCATTAAGGCTCGGAAGTCTTCAAAGGTAGGACATATCTCTTGCCCGGCGAAGCTAAAGACATGTGTCACCGGATTCCAAAACCTTGCCGTGGCATGAAGAAACGGGAAGTGCAAGGGGGTGCGACCCAGAGTGAATAGTGCATTTATGCCAAAACCCCGGAAATTCACTTTTTTCGAGCCATCCAAGCTAGCAATCCAAGCTGTGAGGTTTTGAGCAAGAAACTCTTCCATTGAAGCAAATCAGTGTGAAAATGAGAAAAACTACGAAGTTGGGATCTTTTGTAGGAGATAAGGTTGAGTGGGGGACAGGTGTCAACATTCTGCTGATCCCCTCATTTAGTGCCGGCCGGCCAAACTGTTTGCCGACCGGCCATAATAGTTTGCCGACGAGGCAATTTTATGGCCGGTAGCCATTCTTTGTAGCCGATGGTCTCTCCCCCAAGCCGATGAGCTTCCTTCTGGTTTCCTAAGCTGTTTATGCTAGGCATCGGGGAATTTCACCACCTCCAACCCCTCCCCGGTGATCGATCCTTGCGGGGGGCACGCCGGTCCGATTGACAACTTGTTGTGCATTTGCTTATCGAGTTGTATTTTCACCTTCTTTGAGCTTTTGATTTGTTTATCGAGTTGTACTCACGCTTGTTTGGTTATATTATGTCTTTGTTTTGCTTATCGAGTTGTAAGTCGGTTCACTACCTGATTATTACGATGCAAATTTCCAAAATGAGTTCAATTTCGTCCACATTGTGGTGTGATACCTTGCGATGCGATGCATAAGAAGTTTACAAATGCAACATCTTTTGAACAAAATGAATTGTTTCATTCCCATCACGTGTTTTGAAAAAAGTGTAACTTTGAAAAAGAATAAAACCTGCCCGAGGCAGTGCAATGTGCTTAAATTACTAGTAAAAAGGAAAGTAAAGCATAGAGTGACAAGGAAGCAAAGTATCAGAATTGATACCAGTGAAACTCCCCTTGTGGTCAACGCACCTTCCGTACCTTTGTTTGGGTCAACGACGCGTTTTCGCACCTTCGTTACTTTAAAACCATGCGAAGACGCGTACTTTTGAAATGTGAACCTACGAGTTGACCTCAGGCCACAACTTCTGCGAACAATGCTCGATGCGCGCGAGGAATGTCCCACCCTGTATCCTTTTCATACCTTGTGAATTCCTCAAATTGTTTCAATCATGTTGTGTAACAATACATTTCATTACCTGCGTAGACCGCATGTTTTTGATTGCGTAGACCGCACCTTTATTACCTACGTAGACCGCATGCTTTGATTGCGTAGACCGCACCTTTATTACCTGCGTAGACCGCATGTTTTTGATTGCGTAGGCCGCACCTTTATTACCTGCGTAGACTGCATGCTTTGATTGCGTAGACCGCACCTTTATTACCTGCGTAGACCGCATGTTTTTGATTGCGTAGACCGCATCTTAATTTCATTACTTGCGTAGACCGCATGTTTTTGATTGCGTAGACCGCATCTTAATTTCATTACCTGCGTAGACCGCATGCTTTGATTGCGTAGACCGCACCTTTATTACTTGCGTAGACCGCATGTTTTTGATTGCGTAGACCGCATCTTAATTTCATTACATGTGTAGACCGCATGCTTTGATTGCGTAGACCGCATCATTGTTCAATTTCATTACTTGCGTAGACCGCATAATTTGTTGATTTCATTACCTGCGTAGACCGCATGCTTATGATCAATTTCGTTACCGGCGTAGACCGCATGCTCCACTTACATGTTTGTATTTCCACAACATTGTTATGCTCCCCACTTGCTTTGCGCTGTCACGCATTTCGAGTATACTACTATGCATGTTGCTAACGATATTGTACCTGTTAAGTTTGTTTTCTTTTCAGGCACGATATTGTATGTACGGTTCATTTGAGGCTGGTGCAACCAGACGAACCGCACAGGTATTGTATCCTCCGAGCGAGAAGTATTGAGAATTACATAATTCTCTTACATCCTTTCTGCATTGTAGTGTAGTTTGGTGTATGCTAGCTTAAAATTGTCGCATGTATGCTTCGTTACAGCTTTCTTTGCATGATCATAAGTTATGTCCGGCTCTTTGCATTGTCTTGCATTTTGCCCCTGCCTTCGGGCGCATATCTTGTTTGTCTTGCATGTTTGTCTAAGTCTTCGGCCTTGTCAAAAATGGGTCGTCTCTGGGCTTTGACATTCACTCCCGTCATTGTTATGACTTTCGAGTTCTGTCAAAGAGGGGCAATTGTAGACACCCCATTTTTGACCGTCCTTGAGACTTGGACGTCACCGCTTAGAACACTCGGTGATTATTCATGTATGTGTTCGTTTAGAGTTCCCGGAGGTTTCGGCTCGCGCGCCTTGCCTCAGGATCTTCGAACTTGACCGTTTAGTGTCTGGTTTCACACCGAACACTTGTGTTTTGCCTTGGAAGGGCAAGGAAGGCCTTGTAAGGCATCCCCACACACCACCGGCAGTGGCTAGAGGCCACCGGCTGGTCTTTTGCTTCCATCGGCACATTTTGTTGCCGGTCGGCATATTTTATTGCCGGTCGGCATAGTTTGTTGCCGGTCGGCACTTTTTTTTGTCGAAACAACTTTTTTGGGCAGCCGACCACTGTTCATCCACTTTATGGAGATATTTTGTGCCAGCTGTGATAGCTGGCACCAACTCTGCCTCCCTCCATACACGTGTATGGAGGGATCTCCCTCTAAGCAAGCTTGTTGTATAAGCTTTGCAAGAGGGAGTCTTATAAGAGAGAGGGGTCTTCCTCTTTGGTCTAGGGTTAGAAAGTTGGAACCAAAAACCAGAGCTTAGAGATATAGATACATATTATCTCTATATCTCCCTCTCTCTCCTCCTTTGTGTGTGTTTCTTAGCTCAAAAGTGTGTTTTTACCTTACTTTTGCACCATTACACACACTATTACACCTTGCTCCGAGATTGAGGGACTTGGGGGGTTGTTTCTTGAGTTTTTGGACTGATTTTGATCAAAAGAAGGGGGCTAGACCATTTGTTCTTCAAAGGTTCTTCAAGGGTGAGCATCTTGCCTTATATTCCCCAAACTTGCAATCATCTTTTACCTATTTTGCTTTTTGATTTAGCTTTTGTATATAACATGAAAAAGGCCTATATTTTCATGCTTTAGAACTTTCATTAAGGTTGTTTGGTGTTTTGAGTGCAAACTCACTCTATTAGGCCTTGTTTGGCCACTTTTGTTGCCTCTTTGGTTAAGCTTTGGTCATCTTTGTATTTTGATCTCTTCACCACTGAAAATCAGTGTATTTTTAGTGTTGAAGAGGACGGTTTGAAGTCTTGCATAGGGGAGGGACACCCCTCTCCCTTTATGGTCTTGTTTCCTTGAGTTGTGGCCCAAAAGGGTGGCATGCATGCTTGCTTGGTTTTTGCTTCATTTCAGAACTTTTTGGGTGTTTTTAGGTCATGTGGGATCTCTGTTTTTGGCCGGATTTGTGCCTCCTTGTATGCTTGTAGCACTTGCTTTGTATTGCTCCATTTGGCCTAGAAATGTCCCTTGTGTTTAGACCATGATTTTTGCATGTGTTGGCTTGGTTCCATGAAGATGTTAGCACTATTTTTCCATGTTTAAAGTCTGTTGGTTATCCATTTGGTCATGTTTGACATGTTTGATATGGTTGCTATGCATTTTGGCTTGTGAGCCCTCAAGTATATGAGTCACAAGCATGCCTTAGTTGGTCCACTTTAATGACTTGAAGTTGTTTGCCATGCTATTTCAGTCCCTAAATCATGTTTGCATGCTTGCATTTATGATCTCTTTTGTGTCTTGAGGGTGTGCCCTTTTATGCCTACATTTGAGCCTTGGTGCATACACTCCTTTGGAGTCTTTTTTTTTTAGCTGCCATACTAGGAGGTTTTGGAGTCCCATTTTGCATGAAAAAACTCAGTTTTTACTTGTTTAAACCATGCCATGATTTGGTCTTGTTTTTGGAAATGAAGTGGCCCTTTTGGTGCCTTAGCCTTGGGTCTATTGGCTTGCATGTTGACATGAGAATTTGTCCATCATTTTGAGCATTTTTGGTGCTGTTTTGGGGTGAATTAAGGCCTGCACCTTTATCACTTTAAGGCCCTCTTGCATGCTTGTCCCTTGTTTGCTACATAATTGTTTCATAAATGTGTAGTCCCATGCTAACTTCATGGTAAATTGGTCCATGTTTGCATCACACTTGCATCTTGCATGCTAGCATTGCATACTTGTCATATTTGTTGCATAACATTTGGCATGTCTTGCATAATTAGCATCATGTTGCATCTTGAGTCTTGTGAGCATAACATGCATTGCATCATTTGGCTTGGGGTGTCAAGCCAAATATGAGGGTCAAGGGACATTCATACTTCGAGTGATGTAATGTACCTTGATTCTCGGTCACCGGGGCCTTTGACTCCAACTTGATAAGGCTTCGGTTCTCATTTTGTTTGTTGCATGCATCTTTATATCAAATGGCAAATTTGATTCTTTGAGCCACCATGCACCATTGATGGTTCGGGGATCGAGGGACATGCTTCCTTGAGTTCAAAGCATGATAGGAAGCATGACCATGCTCACATGTGCCTGAAAACCCCATGCCATGCACTGTCTGTTCTCTGTTTGCTGTCAAACTGTCTTCTGCAGGAAGTTTCTGCCGACCGGCAGAATTTGGTGCCGACCGGAAAACTTTGAAGTGCCGATGAGTCCAAGAACAGCCGGTGGAAATTTTAGAGTGCCGGTGGGAGTTCTGTCTGGCCGGTGGTGCTCTGCAGAGTGTAAGGAACCTGCTCCTGGACTTCAGCAATTTTCAGAGAGACAAGGAAGTACAAACAGAGGCGGCAGGGGTACGGTACGGGTTTTTCGGGCGAGCCAAGTTCCGAGCATGCATCATCTGCGCACCCCGAGGCAGAGGCTGTGGCCACCCTCTTTTTTTTTCTTTCGCATCCTTTCTTTTAATTAATTAGAAAATTCTGTAATAATTTTATTTGTTTATTATTTGGGACTGTAATATTTATTTGGGCCCTCTGAGTGAGGGCAAATCTGTAATAAGTGTGTGTGGGTGGTGTGTATGTCTTCCAACCCCACTTCTTTCTTCCCTTTTATTTACCTGCTTACGATGGTAGATTAGGGCATGTTTAAATTCAGCATACCTTATGCTATGCATGCGTGCATTCATGCATTTATACTACATGTATTGGGCTCGGTACATCACGCTAACTGCATTGGTATTTCAATTTACAAATCGAATATGTGATAATTGATCGCATTACATATGCCATGCTTAGGTTAACCGAGCCTATCTAAATTGCATCTTGTATGTGTTGCATTAGGCAATTTAACACGAACTAGGACACGCACATTTTGCTAACTAGTTTACTGTTTTGGCACGGAGTACTAGGTAAGCTTTTTATGCTTTAGCATATCGCATGCGTGTGAATGTTGCCATGATAGCATGATTACCATGAGGCTAGTTGCTTATGTGATATAACTGCTTGAATGCCTGTGGATGGAGGTTGAATTACCTAAATTGGAATAATGCATTAAAACTGTGAGTTTTAAGCCCACTAGATAGTGGCAAAATCATCCTTTCTAAAAGCCCACTTGAGGGTGGCAAAATCCGCATTTTAGCCTACTTGCGAGTAGCAAACCATTTTTCAAAACAAACATGAAATGTTTTGTTCCAATTTGGGCGATTTGGCCTATACTTGTTTGCTGCGCGCACAACATAGTAATTCTAGGCTAATAACCGGTTTAAGAACACATAAACATTTTCAAAAATTGGATATCACGGTTAGTAGAGGCCGGTCTTCGGATCGGGCGAGAGGGGGTGCTCATAGCTGACCTTCCCCGATCGTACCCAAGTTCCCGAGCCGAGGCAACTTTGGTGATGACGGACACGTGGCCTTCGGCACCGAGTCAGGGTTTCCTAAATTTCCCCATTTTAAAATATTTAGGTGGCGACTCTGTATCTGGCAAAGCAGTCCATGTTTGGCACTACTTTTCAAAAATCTGTTTCTCAAAACGATTTGCCGGATTTGGACTCTTTGGTTCAGATTAAGAACCGCGACAACAAAAAAATCGAGTCCGAACTGTAGCCGCGAGGTCCCCCTCCGCGGGCGCGTCTACAATGAACCAACTTTTGATGAAAGACAAATTCCTACAAAAGCTCGTCCCAGTCAAATGAAAAAAGAGTATATGGAGTTATGTAAAACTGAAATTAGTACTCTTCTCCAGAAAAAGTTAATTAGATCCAGTAGATCTCCTTGGAGTTGTACTGCCTTCTATGTTAATAAAAATGCAGAAATTGAGAGAGGTGTGCCAAGATTAGTTATTAATTACAAACCTCTCAATGAAGCCTTACAGTGGATTCGATATCCCGTCCCTAATAAAAAAGATCTTTTAGATCGATTACAAGATGCAGTGATATTTTCTAAATTCGATATGAAGTCAGGATACTGGCAAGTTCAAATTGCAGAAAATGATCGATATAAGACTGCTTTTACAGTACCTTTTGGACATTTTGAATGGAATGTTATGCGATTTGGTTTGAAAAATGCTCCATCAGAATTTCAGCATATTATGAATGATATATTCAATCCTTATACAGAATTTGCTATATGCTATATTGATGATGTCCTTATTTTTTCATCTTCCATTGATCAGCATATAAAACATCTTAATATTTTTAAGCATGCTATTTCCAGAAATGGTCTTGTTGTTTCTGCTCCAAAAATGAAACTTTTCCAGACAACTGTTCGATTTTTAGGACATAATATTCATAATGAAACTATTATCCCTATAGATCGCAGTATGGAATTTGCTTCCAAATTTCCAGATGAAATTAAGGATAAAACTCAATTACAACGCTTTCTAGGTAGTCTTAATTACATTCATGATTATTACCCTAATCTTGCTACTGATGCCGCAGTCTTGTACAGTCGTCTCCGTAAAAACCCTCCTGTTTGGGGTCCAGAACACACAGCAGCTGTTAAAAAAATCAAGGCTAGAGTCAAGACTCTCCCTTGCTTATGCTTACCTTATCCCGATTGGAAAAAGATTGTGGAAACTGATGCCTCAGATGTAGGATTTGGTGGCATACTAAAACAATTCAATCCAAATATTAGGAAAGAAGAACTTTTACGTTTTCATTCTGGTATTTGGCATGATGCAGCCAAAAGATATCCGACCATTAAACAAGAATGTTTAGCTATTGTTAAATGTGTCCTCAAATTCCAGGATGATTTATTAAATCAACAATTTTTAATAAGAGTTGATTGTTCTGCAGCTAAGCAAATCTTTAAAAAGGATGTTGCTAACCTCGCCCAGCGACAGATTTTTGCCTCATGGCAATCTGCCCTTTCTTTTTTTGATTATGATATTGAATATATTAAAGGTGAAACTAATTCCCTTCCTGATTTTCTCACTCGTGAATATTTGCAGAAATCTCATGCAGGGTTGAAGCCGGGGCTCCGCCCGAAGGGGCCGTGGAACGGGTTCTAACCCCTATAATACAGAATTTCCGCCATTATTTGGCCAATCCAGTACTCCCGGGGAATCTTCTAGCAAAACCGCTAAAGATGTCCTATTGGCTCCAGACAATTCTTATTTCCAGAATACCATAACTGAAGAGACTGTCCTCTATATTGATACTGCCGATATACAATGGCTGGTAGATCCATGGGAGATTAAGCGTCGCTATCTTGCCACCCAACATTCTCCTCCTCATTTTGACCAATACAGATATGTGTACGAGCAAATTCTTACAGAACTTGCATCTGTACAATTCCAGCATACTTTGGCCACCCCAAATCGGACTGCTAGTCCTATTAATTACAGTAAAGCCACAATCCAGAATATTTTACCCATACAAGCCTGGGGTATTCATCCACATGTCACCAGAACACTTGACATTCGCTCTAAAGAAACTCGTTACAGTTATTGGGATTATATAGCCGCCTTTACTCAGGCTTTTTACTATATGAATCCTCCTCGCAGCCATTCATGGTTCTTTCGCCCCCTTCCTGACTTGCTTAAAAATGATCTCCCCAATTGGTTTCTCATTTGGTGGGATACATTCGGACTTCAACTTGATGCTTTTCCAGAACATATTAGGCTTGCATTCAATGAATGGCAAGTAGCTTTCAGTAAAATTCCAGCTAATAAGGACATTTCTATTTCAAAATGTCTTGTTCATTTTGTTATCAGGTTTGGAATTCCATGGATATGGAAGTGGGATTTCAAATGTGATTTCCAGAATAAAATTCCACGTTTAAAAAGAGTTTTTCTTTATAAATGGTGGATTAAAATGGATGATCCTAAACCAAAGCAGGAACTGCTCCAGAAAATCAAGGATCATACACAAGCTTGTTGGGACGCTTCTCCAAATCTTCTTCCAGCCACTCCAATTAACCCTTTCATACAGATTCAACAAGAGCTCAGGCAACAATTTCCAGATTTATCAGAAACTGAACTCATTGTTAAAAGTATGGATTACATGAAACAGCAGTTTCTCCAGTCTATGACTAGCAAAGATTCCAGTATGAAATCAGTTTCCAGCACTTAGAGTG
Organism: Camellia sinensis; assembly: GCF_055761805.1. Lineage (NCBI taxonomy): Eukaryota > Viridiplantae > Streptophyta > Magnoliopsida > Ericales > Theaceae > Camellia > Camellia sinensis. The sequence goes on from NC_138970.1 coordinate 147,736,009, forward strand.
AAGATGACAGAATCCACACTGATCCTTACGAAGATGATAATGAATTCACAGTCCTTGCTGGTGAATCTCAAGACCCGAGTGAAGACCCGACCGACAACGAACCGAATTTTGGAGATTTTTGGGATTCGGTTACAGAAATGATTGCCGACAAACTTATTCAAGACAAAAGTAAAAGTAAAGGCAAAGGGAAAGATGATTGATGCCTTTGTCCTTCCCATCAAACTTTGTATGCCATTCCAGTCCATCAACTTTACAGCTTCACGAAACGACAACTAACTTTCGGTGTATGATTATCCAGCTCAACAAAATGCCAACTAACTTTTGGCAAAAGTAGATCCCATTATCTATTTTCTTTCCAGCTGTCCCAGTTGGCCGACAATTCAAGATAAGAAGATAGGATGCTCGACTACAAACACCATCCAGCACACGCCACCTGTCTTTGTTATCTTTTCTTTTGTATTATAAATTGGTAGCCTCTAGTTTGTGGAAGGCACCACTAAATTTTCTTTCTAAGTTTTATATTCTACTTCTCTCTCTATCTATTTTCAGAGTGCTTTCCTGTATTAGCTTGAAGTATAAAAAAAAAAAAAAAAAGTTTGCCGGTTTGATTGTAAGTATTTCTCTCTCTAATGTATGTCTGTTTATCAATTAGTTCTTTTAAATGATATATTAGAACTTTGGGAAAATAGAAAAAGAAATACTGAATATTATATAAGAATTACACATAGTAATGATCCTTGGGCGTTACAACAATTAGAAGAGTGTAATAATAAAATTTTTCAGACTCAGAATTTGATAAACGAACAAATTTACCTTTTGGCAAGGGCCAATCGGCCTCCTCCTCCAGTATAGTAAAGTCATAGACCATATATGGTATAATTGAGTCTAAATAAAATAAAACTATTTTATATTTTATTCCTGGGTTTGTGCCGTATGAAAGGTAGTATAGAGTAAGGTTGAGTGGGACGTCACTCAATTCGCGTAGCTCTGTTTGTCCGTCTTGTGGTTAACAATAGGACTGTTGTAGCGTAAGTCGTTGATAGACGTGCTTAGCCTGTACCCTGTGTCGAGCACGATACAGGGTACAGGCTAAGCACGTCTGTCAACGACTTACGCTACAAACAGTCCTATTGTTAACCACAAGACGGACACATAGAGCTACGTGACTTGGATGACGTCCCACTCAACCTTACTTTCTACTACCTCCCATTCGGCACAAACCCAAGAATAAAATATACAATAGTTTTATTTTATGGAAAATTAATTACATCATATATGGTCCATGAAATTACTATACTGGAGGAGGAGGCCAATTGGCCCTCGCCAAAAGGCAAATTTGTTCGTTTATCAAATTCTGGACTTCTTCTATTTTATTATTACACTCTTCTAATTGTTGCTGAACCCAAGATTCATTACTAATTCGTGAAAATTCTATATAATGTAATAGATTTCTTTTTCTATTTGTCCAGATGTTTAATATATCATGCAAAATAACTAATTGATAAACAGTCATACATTACAGAAGATGGGAAAGAAATACTTACAACCAAACCGGCAAACTGGTTTATTATAATACTTGAAACGTTTTGAAAGGGAAAAAAAGGAAAGGAGATAGAATATGAAACTTAGAAAATAATATTTTCGTGGTGCCTTCCACAAACCAGAGGCTACCAATTTATAATACAAAAGAAAAGATAACAAAGATAGGTGGCGTGTGCTGGATGGTGTTTGCAGTCGAGCATCCTATCTTCTTATATTGAATTGTCGGCCAACTGGGACAGCTAGAAAGAAAGTAGATAATGGGATCTACTTTTGCCAAAAGTTAGTTGGCATTTTGTTGAGCTAGATAATCATACACCGAAAGTTAGTTGTCGTTTTGTGAAGCTGTAAAGTTGATGGACTGGAATGGCAGACAAAGTTTGATGGGAAGGACAAAAGCATCAATCATCTTTCCCTTTGCCTTTACTTTTACTTTTGTCTTGAATGAGTTTGTCGGCAATCATTTCTGTAACCGAATCCCAAAAATCTCCAAAATTCGATTCGTTGTCGGTTGGGTCTTCACTCGGGTCTTGAGATTCACCAGTAAAGACTGTAAATTCATTATCATCTTCGTAAGGATCAGTGTGGACTCTGTCATCTTCACTCTGAGTGCTGGAAACTGATTTCATACTGGAATCTTTGCTAGTCATAGACTGGAGAAACTGCTGTTTCATGTAATCCATACTTTTAATAATGAGTTCAGTTTCTGATAAATCTGGAAATTGTTGCCTGAGCTCTTGTTGAATCTGTATGAAAGGGTTAATTTGAGTGGCTGAGAGAAGCTTTGGAGAAGCGTCCCAACAAGCTTGTGTATGATCCTTGATTTTCTGGAGCAGTTCCTGCTTTGGTTTAGGATCATCCATTTTAATCCACCATTTATAAAGGAAAACTCTTTTTAAACGTGGAATTTTATTCTGGAAATCACATTTGAAATCCCACTTCCATATCCATGGAATTCCAAATCTGATAACAAATTGAACAAGACATTTTGACATAGAAATGTCCTTATTAGCTGGAATTTTACTGAAAGCTACTTGCCATTCATTGAATGCAAGTCTAATATGTTCTGGAAAAGCATCAAGTTGGAGTCCAAATGTATCCCACCAAATGAGAAACCAATTGGGGAGATCATTTTTGAGGAAGTTAGGAAAGACTCGAAAGAACCATGAATGGCTTCGAGGAGGATTCATATAGTAAAATGCCTGAGTAAAGGTGGCTATGTAATCCCAATAACTGTAACGAGTTTCTTTAGAGCGAATGTCAAGTGTTCGGGTGACATGTGGATGAATACCCCAAGCTTGAATGGGTAAAATATTCTGAATGGTGGCCTTACTGTAATTAATAGGACTGGCAGTCCTATTTGGTGTGGCCAAAGTATGCTGGAATTGTACCGATGCAAGTTCAGTAAGAATTTGCTCGTACACATATCTGTATTGGTCAAAATGAGGAGGAGAATGTTGAGTGGCAAGATAGCGACGCTTAATCTCCCATGGATCTACCATCCATTGTATATCGGCAGTATCAATATAGAGGACAGTCTCCTCGGTGATGGTATTTTGGAAATAAGAATTGTCTGGAGCCAAGAGAACATCTTTAGCAGTCTTGCTAGAAGATTTGTCGGGAGTACTGGATTGGCCAAATAATGGCAGAAATTCTGTATTATAGGGGTTAGAACCCCGCCATCGACCCCGTCGGCCTGGGCCACGGCCTCTAGACCGCATGGGATTTCTGCAAATATTCACGAGTTAGAAAATCTGGAAGAGAATTATGTTCTCCTTTAATATGTTCAATATCATAATCAAAAGCAGAAAGTGCAGATTGCCATGAGGCAAAAATCTGTCGCTAGGCTAGGTTAGCAACATCCTTTTTAAAGATTTGCTTGGCTGCAGAACAATCAACTCTTATTAAAAACTGTTGATTTAACAAATCATCTTGGAATTTAAGGACACATTTAACAATGGCTAAACATTCTTGTTTAATGGTCGAATATCTTTTGGCTGCATCATGCCAAATACCAGAATGAAAACGTAAAAGTTCTTCTTTTTTAGTTTTTGGATTGAGTTGTTTTAATATGCCACCAAATCCTACATCTGAGGCATCAGCTTCAACAATCTTTGTCCAATCGGGATGAGATAAGCATAAGCAGGGGAGAGTCTTGACTCTAGCCTTGATTTTTTTAACAGCTGCTGTATGTTCTGGACCCCAAACAGGAGGGTTTTTACGAAGGCGACTGTACAAAACTGCTGCATCAGTAGCAAGATTAGGGTAATAATCATGAATGTAATTGAGACTACCCAAAAAGCGCTGTAATTGAGTTTTATCCTTAATTTCATCTGGAAATTTGGAAGCAAATTCCATACTGCGATATATAGGAATAATAGTTCCATTATGAATATTATGTCCTAAAAATTGAACAGTTGTCTGGAAAAGTTTCATTTTTGGAGTAGAAACAACAAGACCATTTCTGGAAATAACATGCTTAAAAATATTAAGATGTTTTATATGCTGATCAATGGAAGATGAAAAAATAAGGACATCATCAATATGGCATATAGCAAATTCTGTACAAGGATTGAATATATCATTCATAATATGCTGAAATTTTGATGGAGCATTTTTCAAACCAAATGGCATAACATTCCATTCAAAATGTCCAAAAGGTACTGTAAAAGCAGTTTTATATCGATCATTTTCTGCAATTTGAACTTGCTAGTAACCTGACTTCACATGAAATTTAGAAAATATTACTGCATCCTGTAATCGATCTAAAAGATCTTTTTTGTTAGGAACGGGATATCTAATCCACTGTAAGGCTTCATTGAGAGGTTTGTAATTAATAACTAATCTTGGCACACCTCTCTCAATTTCTGTATTTTTATTAACATAGAAGGCAGTACAACTCCAAGGAGACCTACTGGATCTAATTAACTTTTTCTGGAGAAGAGTATTAATTTCAGTTTTACATAATTCTATATACTCTTTTTTCATTTGACTGGGACGAGCCTTTGTAGGAATTTTTCTTTCATCAAAAGTTGGCTCATAGGGCAATGAAACAATATGTTTCTTGTGATCCCAAAAAGCATTGGGAACATCACTGCAAATTTCTTCTTGAAATTCTTTTTCAAGCAATTTAATTTTTTGTTGAAAAGATGTTTGCTGTAATCTTTATTCTGTAGTTAAAAAACTAACTTCCTTTTGAAGAAAATTAATTTGATTTTGTTTTAAAGAAACTAGATCAGTAATTTGATCTAATTCTTTAGTATGTGGTGAAGTAATAAATTCAAAGATAATTTCTCGATTATCTAAGGTAATATGAATACCAATAGTATCAATTTTGGTAATTGGCATTAAGAGATTCAGAAAAGGAGTACCAAGAATTATATTTTGAACCATATTTTTGATTAAAACAAAAGATGTTTTTAAACATAATCCCTGATTGCAAATTAATACTTCTGGAAGTTTGTAATCAATATACAAACTATTACCACTAGCACTAGTCAGTGATTGGCTTGTTTTCTGGAAATATTTAGTTGGAACCAAACCTTCTTGTATGCAATTCATATCTGCACCACTGTCAACCAAAGCAATAGCATCACGAATAATATAATCTGGTTGAATCATAAATGTGATACGAATATACCACTTCTGAAATGTTATTTTATTTAGTATCATAAGATATTCTGGATCTGTTGTATTGTCAGTTTTATCTGTATCTTTATTCTGTAATTTTGTATTAATTCTTTTAATTTCAGAATTAATAGCAATAGTAGAAGTCTGTAAATGCTTTATTTATACTTTTAAAGCATTTATTTCCATTTTTAATTCCTGTATAGTCGTAGGTTTTTCTGAAGAGGGTGTCTGCATACGATTAAAAACTTCTTTCATGTTATAGTGCTTAGGTGGAAGAACTTCTTCTTTCTTTTGCTTATAACACATCTCAAGAAATTTTAATTTAATAGCTGGATCTTTTATTTCATCAGCAATATCTAACAGATTTTGTTCAGAATCAGTTAGGACATTAATACTGGGACCAATATTAAGACCATTCATTTCAACTATTGATTTCCAATAGTTGAGTTCATCCGAAATTTGATTAACTGAAGTTTTACAAGGACAATTTTCATTTTCTGGAGATTTATCAGTTTCTGCATCAGAATCTGATGAATAAATTGCTGCTAATTCATTATCAGATGGATCAGATGATGAACTAGAATCAGAAATTAATTGTAAAATCTTTTGCTGTATGTCATCGTCTATGGCTAACTCATTAAGCTTAGATTGTATCTTAGCTCTACATTTATTAGCATAATGACCTGTCTGTCCACATTTATAGCATTTAACGGAAGATTTATTTTTCTGAAAAGATTTTCCCTTAGCCTTTGACCTATGTCTAGGCTTAGAGGTTTGAGACTGGACTTGAGTTTTGGAATATTTTGGATTCTTATATTTTCTGGATTTTTTATAAGGCTTAGTATGAGGTTTTTTCCTTTGTTGCTTATGAGGATATTGGACTGGTGCATCATAAGCAAATTGTTCACAAAACTCACCTAGCTCTCTTCTTCCTGTAAGTTGCTGGTGTTTTAGTTGTTGCTGGAGTTTAAGATCATTGCAAAGTGCAAGACCTTCATCAGTTACTATACTTACAAGTTGACCATAAGTATAATGGTAGTATGGTATGTTTATAGAGTGATGTCTGTCTCTTAACTTTTTGCGAACTCGTTCAGCAAAAAGAGTAGGAAGCCCATCAATGAATTTGGCTTTCCAATGTTCTGCACTGCCATCAGTTCTCTGCATGACTTTCATCAGGAAAACATCTTTATACCATCTAAAATGGGATAAAGAAGGACATCGAAGTTTCATAAGTAGTTCCCTATTATGATCTTCGATTCCTGAAACATGGCCAATAAAATGGGAAATGATAGTATTAATTAATGTATAGACAGCATCTTCTTCTTCTCGTTCAACAGGTTGGGCTGGAGTAGTACTAGGGCCTGTTGTATCTATATCAATGACAGTTTTGGTGGATGAAAGGATCTCAGTACATTGGTTGGTTGTGAGAATGTTATCCCACCATCCTTTCAAGACACCAGTAAAACCACTGACAAGATATCGGGCAACCTGGTGGTCAGAATTATTATTTTGTTTACTAACGGTAGCAAACATGAGCATATGCTGGAGAAGTTCATAAATTTGATATTCAGAAAGACCATCAATATTCCATTCATAAATGGTGTTATCGTGGTAGCAACGCTGGGTTTAGAGGAAATCTTCTTCATAAAGGATATCCAGAGGCGTAGGCCTAGGATAGTAGAAGCGGCTGGAACCCGTCTGGGTGGTTCGCTGTGGAGTGGAACCATAAGTTATACGATTAAGAGAAGAGGGTTCATTCTGGAAATTGCTCTGGATTTCCAGAAGCTGTTGAGGAGATAAATTATCTAAGGATTCATCAAGAGATCCAAAAGAATTGCTGGATAGCATAAGAACTTGAGATTTGGTAGCCGTCTGAGAGGGCTCACTTATTTTCAAACCTTGAATTTTAGAAAGAAGGGTATCCATAAAGTCGGTTTCTTCTTTAGATTTTAATTTAAAATCTTTAAGAACTGGAGTTGGTTTTATTAAAACCGGTTCAGCAACCATTTCTTCAATACGTGTAAGCTGCTTTCCTGCTGTTTGGCAAAATAAGTTAGTATAATTATTTTGTTTCAAAACAGGAATGATATCTTGTATTAGGACTGGATCCCGATTCTGTTTTGTATGAGGAATGTCTGTATAGGCCGCTATAGTCATAGCTTTATTATTAGGACCTGTAGGTTGTAGTTCTAAGGGCTGAGTTGGAGGATGGACAGAATAAATTTCTTGACCATCAGTAGTGTCCCATTTTCTCTGGATGTTTTCTAATACGTTAATTTGTGAACTAGGAGGCTGAACATTCTAAACATACCATAGTGGAAAAGGGAATAAAACCTGTATTTCCTCTAGATAGGAATAATACTGTATTTTATAATCCTGTAATTGTTCTTTGGTGTGTGTCTTAAAATACCATTTTCTGAAGTCAGAATATTTTTCCTGGGAGAAATCCTGATTTAGGATTTTGCGATTTCCACTTCCTGGTGTAAAATCCATTTAAAGTCTAAAATCCATATCACTGGCTGTAGGGCTATATTGGCCTTTGCTGGATTCTTTGTGGGCCGGATATACAGTGGGAGGAATTTGGTGATCACATGAGGGATTTGTTGATCAGAATATTGCACACCTCGGATAATTGGATCTTGATCTGGATCGTTTGGCTCATCAGATGTAGGTCTAGAATAAGATCTAGAAGGTCTTCCTTGAAAGATTGCATCTGGAGGTTCTGAATAAGATTGTCTAGATGATTCTGGATAATCAACCTTATAGGGTTGATGAGTAGGTGCAGTCCTAAAACTGGCACTAGACATACTTCTGGATAATTGGAGAGGAGGTCGTTGAAATTGGAGGTAAACATTACCTTGGTGGGTCTGAATGATGTCATCCAAATTGTGCCTTACAATTGGTTTAGGGGGAACATCATTTGTTATTTACCATCTTTTTGGAAATGTAATTTTTTCCCATTCAATCATTTTTGGAACAGCAACCTGACTACTGTAAAGATTAGTATCAATTAATACTGTCTGGCCGTTCACACTTTGTTTCCTAACATAAGGATTTAAAGTAGATAAAACTTTTAAATAAATTCTTGAAATTATCGAAAATGGTGGGGATCCTGGAAGATATTCATATCCACTTGTAAGAACTCTAAATTCTAAAACTTTGGATAAGTTTTGATCAGAAAGAGCAATACTGAAATTCGGATATATGTCAAAATATACTGGACCATGAGCTAGACTTGTTTCCATAGCTCCCATGAGTGAAGCTCTCCAATTAGTACACCTACCATCTCTTAGAGTACACTGGATACTGGTATTTTGCCCTAGAATGGTCAAAGGTTTCAAAGCAATCTGGATAAGACCTATATGGACATATTTATACTCTTTAAAGAAAGGCATGAGATCCTGGACATTTAACAGATACATTAATGTATCATTATTTTCTACTGGAGCTGCATGTTCAAAAGTTTTTATAATTTTTTTACTGAAAAAATTTAAAGTACTAATTTTATAGATGGCCTTTGGATCTACTTTTGGTATTGTCCATTTGTCTAAGGACTCTTTGACTTCTTGGTATGCAACAAGCTCTCTTACTTCTAAGGTAGAGGCTCCTGTAGTGGCTACTGTAGGGGCTACTGTATTTTGTTCTGAGGGAACAGTACTCATTAACTTGTAGGTGACCATATATGGATAATTAAAAATTAATAAAACTAACTATTAAATGCCTTAAACATATCTAATGCAAATCAAACAATAGATAAAGAAATAATTTATCCTACTAATTCAATTGAATAGTGAATACCACGGAGTATGCTCACAAGCTTTTCGACGGAGTTCCTCAACCAAATTCATTTCTTTGGACATCAGTGATTCATAGGTATGTTGAAAATTTTCAATACAGAGAAGCTCTCAGTCTTCTATCCAGGTCGCGAGGTGAATCTGTGGAACCTTTGAATTTCACTATTTGTTCGGTGCTTTAAGGCTTTAGCTCGACAAACAAGATTAAAAATAGAGAGGCAGTTTTCAGGTTTGTTTGAAATTATGGATTTGGGTATATGATTTGATAGTGCAAAATGCGCATAAATCAGTAATTTACTTACCTCCTCTGTGATGAATTGTTTCAAAAAAATATTTTTGATTATTATTTTATTTATTATTTGATTTTGTTCAAATTTTCTTCTATTTGTAAGTAATAACATAATAAGAAATAATGATGTTGATAATAATTTTGAAATGAGAAAGAAAATAAAGAGAAAATAATTAAAATTTGGAAAAAAAATAAAGAGACTTGAATATGAAGAATACATATAAGTGATTAGGGTATACCATGAAAAAAAAAAATTTATTTTAAAGTTTAATGTGTACTGTCTTTATTAATAAATTTACGTTACGATATAATAAGAATTAAAATTTTAATTAAATGTACTGAAGCAAATCTTTAATGTTTAAAATTAATGCACAATAGAAAAGAAAATTCCTAAAGAAGTGTAATGAAAATAACAGCTGCATTGACGACTATTTCAATGAAAGATCTTTTATTGCGATGCAATTTATGAAAAATTGAATACGTAATCTATGTGAGTGATTTTCTGATCACATTGCCCATTTAGTAATTAGCTAGAGAGAACCGGCAGAATAGATGACTTCAGTTAACCTGTAACAGAAAGAGAAGGCTCCGGCGGTGGTTTTTCCACCCGGGGGCACTCCGACGATCAAGTCAGTATATCTCTCAAAGGTAATCAAGTGCTAAACTCACTATTCAAAGCATGAGATTGCGTACCTTAGACCCACGGGGGTGCCTCTCTTTTATAATTACCTCAATCCAAATCCCATTAGAAGCCTGACTTCTATAGATTCCTGTTCAGTACTTACTTTGAACTCCTCAAGAGATAAAGATAAACTCCCTAAGAGCTTTATCCTTATCTTGACTAAGTCTCCTCTTCATTCTAGGACTCTTGTCCCTTATCCATTTATCTCGGATACCGATATCTTCGGAGATAACCTCGGCAACGTCGAGATAACCTTGGCATAATAACCAGGACACGTGGCACCTCGGCTGAAACATCGGCGTCATCTTGCCACGTGTTGGTACTTAGAAATATATCCCCACAACTGCCCCCTAGGTTCTATTACCTCGGCATTCTGAGGTGATGGAACCTATATCGGTACTTCCTCCTGTACATCGGCTCAAGAACTCCTCAGCTGAGATCATTCATTTCAGGCCGACATGTTTTCTTCAGAGAACAAGAATTCCAGTGAATTCTTTCACGTGTGTGAGCTGTCACGTATCATTTACTCAACCGTTTCATTCATGCGTCTTCACCTTATTGGACCGTGTTCATGACGTGCTTGCAAGCCGTCTCTCTCTCATGTGCGCCGTCTGACGCATACGTTCTTCTAGGCATATTGATTACTTTTTGCCGCCGTTTTCATTTTTGACAAAAAATTTTCCCCCTTTCTTCATTTTTCACTTTTGCATTTGATTTCTCTTCGCTTTTTCTCTCTCTAGCTCTTGAATAAGCCATTGTTTCAGTCCTCAAGCTCTGCAACTGCCTTCCGTTCTCCCTTCCTGTGAAGCTTTCGTCGTTCTTGTTACATCTGTAACTGTCGTCTGACTTCGGCAATATTCACATCGGCTTCATATTTTCTGGTAAGCAATCTATTTCTTCTTATTCTAGTTTCTTGAGTTTTTCTGGAATTTCTTGTTTATTACTGCCTTGCTCAAACACTTAATTTGTGACTCATACATCTGAATGCGTTGATTTCGCTTTTTTCTTATGCCTTAAATACATGTAATGTTCATAGTTTTCTTGCACGTCTTGCCACTATTCTTGGCCTTCAACCCTTTGTATTCTTCATGTTCTTTGACAGTCCATCTCTGTTCTTGATTCTGAAACTCCGCTTTTGTTTTCTATTTTTTGTGTCTTTTCCAGATTTGTGCCTTTGATCTTCATCTCCATAGTTTTAGGTTTGGGATTTGTTTGTAGAACCCACATTTTAGGGCAAAACTGAAACATCCCTTACAAATCTCTACACCAACTAAAACCTAGGCTTTTTGTCGAGGTCCCAATAACCCTATTTGAACCATCTTCTTATTGGAACCTAATACCTTTAGTTATCCTGACATCATGGGTATGTGGGAACATCGAGTAAACACCCCTTCTAAGCTGGAATTTTTTAGGCAAGAGTTTGAAATCCTAGCCGATGTCAATCTGAGGTTGGCTGGGGATGATGACTCCATCATGCCTACAGAAAACTCCATGCCCTTCCTTGTGGTTGCCTTTATCGAGTGTGGACTCCGGTTTCCACTTAACATCTTTTTTCGCGAGATTCTTCATTACTACAAGTTGAACCCCATGCAACTGGCCATTAACTCTTATCGAGTGATCCATGGTATCATTGCCTTAGCTAAACAGGAAAACGTTAGGATCACCCTAGCCGATATCCAGTACTGCTATACTATGTGTGCCCTTAATTTGAAAGAAAAAGGCTACATTTATTACCTTAAGCCGAGGTCTACAGAATTCAAAATCGTAGCTGACCTCCCAGACTCCAATAAGGGGGCTGGAGATGACTATTTTATTACCTCGGGAAATTGGGAGTTTGCTCCAAACAAGGACATCCATCTCTACCCTCTTCCTCGTTCAGTTTTGGAGGGCAAGGGTAAGAGCCCAGTATTTAGCTTCGCTTGTTTTCTTTCAAAGTCTTAAATACTTTGTCTGTTTCTGACGTCTGTTCTTTTTGCAGCTGTTCGTAAGCCACCGAAAAATTTTCGCCAATCCTTTGTTCCCAGCAAGGATTTGAAGAAACTTCTAGACTTGCCAATCCACAAAAGGAAAGCGCATGTGCTTCTCAATTTTATTCCAACATATAAGTCAACTTTGCCCAACGTTCCCAAAAGGAAGAAGAAAAGCCTTTCTCCACCCTCCGCTACAACTCCGTTGACTGCATCCACATCACGAATAGATCAAGGATCAACATCTGATCCAGCTGATCAGCCATCAACTTCGGCTCCATACCTGGTCCCAATATCAGAACGAAAACGTCGGCGATGACTTGTCCTTACTGCCGAGATGGGCCGCCCGAAACCAGTTGCAAAAGACCTCTTAGCCAGCCTCCCTTCTGATGTTGAAACTCAGCCAACACAAACCATGGCCCCACCGAAGTCGAAAAGAGTTAAAAGGCTCAGCCAAAGGCTAAAGTAACTTAGGTTGAATCTGAGGATACTTTACCTATTTCCAAGCTGGCTGAGAGTGACAAATCTCAACCCTCTACTGGGAAGAGGCCCTCTGAAACCTAGCCATCAGAATCTCAAAAATCAAAGAAGCCGAGGTCTTCTTCTGCCACAACCTTGGGATCAAAAAAACCTGATGCCCCCTGGGCCCCCTCAATTACTCTGGAATACAAGCCTGTTATGGCAAGTGACAGTGCCGAGGATATTAATGTCGGCGTTGCGCTCAGCACTGTTCTGCTGCTACCAGGTGATTTGGAGCGAAACGCCCAGTACAGTGAGTATGAGAATTACGCTTTAATGCTTCAGCACTCCATTTAGGTAGATGTCTTTTGTTTGGTAATTTGTTTATTTCTTTCTCTTTATTTCGTACTTTGAACATTCTCTAATACCTCTATTTTCTTTTAGGCCATCCAGCATGCTCATTATTTCTCAATGCAGTCTTTTGAGAATCGGGAGAGGCTTGTTGAGATGAAGAGGGAGTTCTCTTCCCTCCAAAAGACCAATAAAGGTCTTCAATCAAAGATGAAGAAATTGGAGGACCAAGCCGAGGCTGCAATCAAGGCTCAGACTAATGCCGAAGAGAAGACTGAGGCTATCAGGAAAGTGGCTGAGTCCCAAAAAAAAGAGGCCGAGGAAAAAATGGCCCAGGCCGAAAAAGAGCTTCAGGAGGCCCTGGCCACTAAAGACGCCGAAATCAAAGAAGCTGATGAAAAGGCGTACACTCAAGGCATGGCCGACGTTACTGAGGCTTATGAACTTCAAGTGAAGCTGGCATGCAACAAGGGTTTCACCCTTGGTTGGATGTCTCTTCTGAAAAAACTCAATATCCCTGATGATTCGCCTCTGAGGAATGCTGATTCCATTCCTCTTCCATTCCCTCCAGCTCAACCTCCAAGTCAAGACGTCGGCGAATCTGAGTCTGAGGATGGTGATAAGGAAGAGGATGAGGCTTTGGTAAGAAAATCCAAAGATGTTGATGGGGCCAAGTCCTCTCTTCAAAATGAGCAAGTCCTAGACTTGACTCAGGATGAAGAAGGCGATGAGGTTAACAAAGAAGCTGCTGATGAGAAGAAATCAGCCGATGTCATCCTTGCTGATAAGAACCTTGAAGACACTCTTGCAGAAATTGACGCCGAGGTCGCGGCGGATAAGGTTGCTGAGATGTCTTCTCAACAATCATCTGATCTTCAAATTCAACCAACTGGTGGAGAGGAGTCTTAGCTTCATGTTTTTCTTTTGCTTAATTGTATTTTGTTTCTTCTTTATCTTTTGAAACAATATAAGCCTTTTGTATGGCCGATGTGCCCTTTTCTTGATGAATGCTAATGTAACTTTTCTTTTCTAAGTGTTTGTATTCTTGTCTTCTCTTCATTGCTTCTGCATGATTCTATACTAAGAATATTATGCATGTCTTTCACACACTTTTCCTTCTTTGTACAATCTTCTCGAGGTAACACACCTCGGATAGGTAAAGTTCTTGTATTCTTTTAACAAGTGTTGAACATCATACTGGTTTAACTTAACTTGTAAATTGTCCACAAATTTCGACAAGTGAAGATAAACAATAATCTCGGCTTAACTTCAACTTGTAAATTGCTACAAATTTCAACAAGCGTTAAGCATTACTTCGGTTTAACTTCAACTTGAAAATTGCTATAAATTTCAACAAGTGAAGATAAACAATAATTTCAGCTTAACTTCAATATGTAAATTGCTACAAATTTCAACAAACGTTAAGCATTATTTCGGTTTAACTTCAACTTATAAATTGCTACAAATTTCAACAAGTGAAGATAAGCAATTTTGTCTTCTCTCTGCCCCCAATGTGAACCTGAGTTCCACTTGAGTTCTCATTATTTAGAAACAACATTATGCATCTTTTATCAATTCACAAGTCTTGGAGAATTTTGCTAAGATTTTATTGATGACGTTGGCAAAAAATAACAAGGAACATCTAATGATAGAAAAATTTCAAATTACAAGTGTTCCCGGGTCTTGGCAATGCTTTGCCCTCATTATCTTCAAGCCGGTATGCTCCATTGCCCAATACCGAAGTAATTCTGTAGGGTCCTTCCCAGTTTGGGCCAAGCTTGCCCTCTATGGGATCCTTCTTGTTGCCAACAACTTTTCTTAGGACTAGGTCGCTGACCTGAAAATCCCTTGGATTGACCTTCTTATTGTAAGCTCTAGCAAGCTGCTACTGGTATGCTGCGAGCTGAATTGCAGCTTTCTCCCTTCTTTCTTCTAAGAGATCCAGATCTCGGGCTAGAAGTATATCATTAGTTCCATTTTCTACTCCCTAGGTTCTGATCCTTGGGATGCCGATCTCCAGTGGGATGATTGCTTCTGTGCCGTAAGCCATGGCAAAGGGTGTTTCCCCTGTTGATCTTCTCGGCGTAGTCCGATATGCCCAGAGTACATTGGACAACTCGTCTACCCACTTTTTTTTGTTGCCTGCAGCCTCTTCTTTATCCCATCCAAAATTACTTTGTTGGATGCTTCTGTTTTCCCATTGCTTTGGGGAAAACTTGGTGTTGAAAAGTAATTCTTTATCTTGAATTTCGCACAGAAGTTCTTGATGAGTTTGCTGTCAAATTGCGTTCCGTTGCCGGCAACTATAGCTCTTGGAATGTCAAATCTGGTGATGATGTTTCTCCGTATGAAGTTCTTGACGTCTACATCTTGGATTTTGGCAAGAGGTTCTGCTTCTATCCACTTCGTGAAGTAATCTGTTACTACCAACGAGTACTTCCTTTGCCCAGTTGCTTGGGGCAATTGCCCAATGAGATCCATGCCCCATTGGGCAAATGGCCATGGACTGGATACAGGGTTTAGGTCAGCGGCTGGCTGGTGTATCAAAGGTGCGAACCTTTGGCATTGTTCACACTTCTTCACGTAGGCTTCTGCATCTTTTTGCATGTAGGGCCACCAATATCCCTGGGTAATGGCCCTGTGAGCTAGTGATCTGCCCCCAGCGTGGCTTCCACAGATCCCTTCATGAATTTCATATAGAAAATCTTCCACCTACAAAGGGTGTACGCACCTTAAAAGGGGTCCAGTAAAGGACCTTCTGTAGAGATGTCCGTCCGCTGTCAGATTGAATCTTGCCGACTTCAATCTGACCTTGTGTGCTTCCTTATTGTCTTCGGGCAGCTTTTTCTTTTTTAGGAATGCAACAATTGCATCCATCCAGCTTGGTCCTAAGTCCACACACATTGCTTCTTGTTCTGTGATCGGTGGTTCTATGCTCAGGCTTGACAGATAGTCAATCATGATTGTCCTTGTTTTTCCAGTTCGTATTGAACTTGCCAAGTTGGCCAATGCGTCGGTGTGGCTGTTATCATCTCGACTAACTTGAAGGAGTCGGCAGTTACGAAACAAGGCTGCCAGCCTGATGACTTCCTTTGCGTATGCCGACATTCTCTCATCTCGGGTTGCAAATTCTCCTGTTGTCTGATTCACTATAAGTTATGAATCACAAAAAATTATTACCTCATCTGCTTTTGCTGCCACTGCCAGCTTTAGTCTTGCAATCAATGCTTCATATTCTGCCTCATTGTTTGA
The DNA here is from genome assembly GCF_055761805.1 of Camellia sinensis. NCBI lineage: Eukaryota > Viridiplantae > Streptophyta > Magnoliopsida > Ericales > Theaceae > Camellia > Camellia sinensis. The sequence continues at coordinate 147,751,972 of NC_138970.1, forward strand.
GGCCTTAAACCCTAATCGAATGGACTGTTCTAATATCTCCCCATCAGAAGATATTAACACTACTCTTGCCCCATCTCCTTGCCGTTTTGAGCTCCCATCGACAAACAGGCGAAAGGAGTCGCCGATGTAAATGTTGCAGGGTCTGAGTTTTTCCTTCTTTTGTTCTTTTGCCTTTGGCTGGGCTTCTCCTTGTTTGCTGGGACATCGTTCATCTTGGCTCAACGGAGCCTGATGTTCGATGGATTCTGGCGTGAATTCGGCCACGAAGTCGGCCAAAACTTGGCCCTTAATTGCTGTTCTCGGCCTGAACTCCAGGTCGTACTGGCCCAACGCCACTGCCCACCTTGCTATTCTTCAAGTTAAGTCTCCTTGTTGTAACAAGGACTTTAGTGGGTGCTCTGTTAGCACTATAATCTTGTGCGCTTGAAAGTAATGGTTCAGCTTCTTTGAAGCCATTACTAAGGCCAGCATTAATTTCTCTAGTGGTAGGTACCTTGTTTCTGCATCGGCCAAGGTTTTGCTTACATAATAAACAGCCTTTTGATCCCCTTTTTCCTCTCGGATTAGCACTGCACTTACTGCGTGTTCTGAAACTGCTAAATACAAAAACAGCTCTTCCCCAAGTTCAGGTGTTGAGAGGACTGGAGCCGTGGTCAGATATTTCTTTAGGTCGGCCAAAGCGGCCTCACATTCCTCAGTCCATAGGAAGTTCATGGCCTTCTTCACCAGGTTGAAGAAAGGTTTACATTTGTCTGAGCTTCTGTTGATGAATCTGTTTAGGGCTACGGCCCTTCCAGTTAGCATCTGCACCTTTTTTGCTGACGTCAGGCTCTTCAACTCTAGGATGGCCTTGATCTGATCTGGGCTGGCCTCGATGCCCCTTCTAGTTACCAGGTATCCTAAAAATTTACCAGATCCAACTCCAAATGCACACTTCGATGCATTGAGTCGGAGCCGATATGTTTTAAGGATTTCAAAGACTACTTTTAGATCGGCAAGATGACCCTCAGGCTCCTTGGTTTTAACGACCATGTCGTCGATGTAGACTTTTACTGTTCGGCCAATCAGGTGTTTGAACATTTTGGTTACTAGCCTTTGGTAAGTTGCTCCTGCGTTTTTCAACCCGAAAGGCATTACTCTGTAACAGTACAGGCCTTTTGGGGTGATGAATGCGGTTTTTTCTTCGTCTGGGGGGTACATGGCGATCTGGTGGTACCCCCTGTAGGCGTCTAGAAAACTCATTCTTTCATGCCCTGAAGTGGCATCTACAAGCTGGTCAATTTTGGGCAGGGGAAAGCTGTCTTTGGGGCAGGCTTTGTTGAGGCTGGTAAAGTCTACGCAGACCCTCTATTTACCGTTCTTCTTCTTTACCACCACTGTATTGGATAGCCATGTTGGGTAGTGTACTTCTCTAATGGCCCTGGCCTCCAGAAGTCTGTCTACTTCTTCTTCTACTGCTTCGACGTGTATCAACGTCAGTCTTCTGGCTCGTTGAATTACAGGTTTGGCCGACCTTTCAACATTCAGTTTGTGGCAAGTGACCTCGGGGTCAATGCCAGGCATTTCGTAAGGTGTCCAAGCGAACACCTCAATATTTGCTCTCAAAAAAGTTTCCAACTCTTTTTTCTCTTCTTCAGCTAAGCCCAAGCCGAGAAGAAAGAAGCGTTCTTCATCCCTATCCTGGACGAGGATTTTCTTTAGTGTCTTTTCGCTCTTCTCGGCTGGTTCTTTGCCGACATCTTCTAGGACTTCCACGTCTTCATCTTTAATTTCTACCTTCTCTGGCTCTTGCACGCTGTAGGTAAATTTCATTGCTGCCATGGAGCAATTCTTCGCCTATAGCTGATCGCCTCTAACTTCCTCTGTCTCATGCTCTGTTGGGAATCGCAATAGTTGATGCAATGTTGAGGGAACTGCCCCCATTGCATGCAACCATGGCCTTCCCAAGATGATGTTGTAAGGGGAGGGTGTGTCGATGATGGTGAATTTTGTCTTGATTTTTCTGGTGCCAGCCTGCACCTCCAAGCTTGTTGCGCCCAGTGGCCACGTCGGCGTTCCATTGAAGCCGACCATCGGGTCATTGGACTGCTCCAAGTCATTAGGATGAAGGCCCAGCTCCTTGTAACATCTAACATACATGATGTCGCAAGAGCTGCCTTGATCAATCAGGATACGTTTCACTTGGCACTCCACAACCTGGAGAGATACTACCAAGGCATCATTATGTGGATGTTGGACCATCTCTAGGTCGGCATCAGTAAAGGCTATCGTCGGTCCCTGGCATTCCTCAGGCCGAGGTCTTTTATGTCCGACCTAGTTCACGTGCTGTAGGTGTTTTACCTTTTGGGTCTCCCCTCGTATGTCGTTTTCGTTCACCTTTGAGTGAATTACATTAACCACCTGTGGTCCCGCTGCTTGTGGTTGCTGTGCTGGGGGAGGAGGAGCTGCTGGTGCTTGAGGCAATCTTGCCTGTTCTTCCCTTGTCCTGGTCTCATCGACAAGGTCCCTCAGATGGCCTTGCCTCGCTAAGTCTTCTAAGTGTGCTTTTAGGGCTCTGCAACCCTGAGTTGGGTGCCCTTCTTCATTGTGGTAAGCACAACACCTACCGACGTTTCTTCCCATAAATTCCCCTAGTGTTCTCGTCGGTGGTCTGAAATAGGGTTGGTTTCGTATTTGATCCAGGACTTTGTGGACCGGGATTCGGAACACGGTCGTTACTGCCTGTTTAGCCCTCAATTCCGTTTCTTGTTTGATCGATCCATTGTTACCTCGGCTTCGCTTCGGCGAGCCGTTTCCTTTCTCCTGTTTTGTCTCTTTGTTTCCTAACGTATCCTCCTCAGCTCTGGCGTACTTCTTGATTCTCGCCATGAGTTCTTCCATGCTTTTTGGCAATGTCTTTGCCAAAAACTTCCGTAGTGGGCAGTCATCTTTCAGGCCGTTCTTGAAAGACACGACCGCCACCTCTTGGTTGCGTTCGGGTATTCGATTGAACACCTTGTAGTACCTTTTTGCGTAGGCCCTAAGGCCTTCATCCTTGGTGATTTTTAAAGCCATCAGTGCATCGACCCTCAAGGGCTGTAGTTTGTTCGTCACAAACCTGGCCACAAACATCTCGGCCAGGCCCTCCCAAGTCTTTACGCTTCCCTTCGGTAGTTTATGGAACCAATCTGATACAATCTCCCCGAAGGATGAGGGGAATACTTTGCAGAGCAACAGCTCGTTCCCACTATATAATGCCATTGAATTCAGGTATAGTCCAACGTGAAAGTTGGGATCTGACTTACCATCATATATTTGGAACCTCGGCATACTGAATCTCTTTGGTGCTTCAAATTTGTCCAGTTCCACCGAGAATGGTGTCCTCGGCTTAACCGGGGAAGTTGCATTCTGTTGTTTCCTCTTGAGGTAATCTCTCAAGTCTTCTTTACTCCTCCCTGGAGCTCGGCTATCTTTGGACTTCAATCTTTTCGGCACACTACTTTCGGCCTCGTGGTGGGCCCGTTTTGATCTTTCTCTATGGGTTGTGTCAAAGCAAAGCGCCTGCCCTTAAACATGCCGATGTTCTTTAGGCTCTGGGTCCTTCGTGTGATACGTCCTTCGGGACTCCTCTCGTCTCGGCTCCTCTCATCCGACTTCCTTGGAAGGTCGATGAGAGTGCCTTCCGCTTCTAGTGTGCTGAGGGACTTCAGGGATTGTTTTCCTTCCTCCCTTCTGGGTATTAATTGCTGGAATCGACGTGTCGTGCAGCGGGTACGGTGGCTGCATGACATTGTTTTGCATCATGAAGTTGACGATCGACTGCAGGTCTGCCAACTTGTTTGCCAATTCTTTTACTTCTTCATCCCTCCGCAGGCACCTATCCCTTCATACCTGGAGGTTATCTTCGTTATAGTACTTGCTTTGGTCTGTCTTCTTTGAAGTTTCACCCTCCTGGCCGACGTCTTTCTCTCCGTGGCCCTAGTCACGAGTTTCTACATTGTGGTTGTCTCCTTCGATATCAAGGTGGATAGGTCTGCCACTCCCAGCAGGAGTGTCGTCCCCGATCTTTTCCTTCTGTCCATTACTGGCCATCTATTCTTCTACTTTCCCACAGACGGCGCCAAATTGTGTGAGTGATTTTCTGATCACACTGCCCATTTAGTAATCAGCTAGAGAGAACCGGCAGAATAGATGGCTTCAGTTAACCTGTAACAGAAAGAGAAGGCTTCGGCGGTGGTTCTTCCACCCGGGGGCACTTCGACGATCAAGTCAGTATATCTCTCAAAGATAATCAAGTGCTAAACTCACTATTCAAAGCATAAGATTGTGTACCCTAGACCCACGGGGGTGCCTCTCTTTTATAGTTACCTCAATCCAAATCCCATTAGAAGCTGACTTCTATGGATTCCTGTTCAGTACTTACTTTGGACTCCTCAAGAGATAAAGATAAACTCCCTAAGAGCTTTATCCTCATCTTGACTAAGTCTCCTCTCCATTCTAGGACTCTTGTCCCTTATCCGTTTATCTCGGATACCGATATCTTCGGAGATAACCTTGGCAACGCCGAGATAACCTTGGCATAATAACCAGGACACGTGGCACATCGGCTGAAACATTGGCGTCACCTTGCCACGTGTTGGTACTCAGAAATATATCCCCACAACTCCAGTGAGTGATTTTTCTCCTTTCAAAGTATGGTTGAATGAATGATTATTTGACTAGATATATTGAGAAAAATATATTTGTTAGCTCAACTAATAATAGTTATTTAAGAAATGAAAAGTCGCTCTTAACAATCATATAAGTGTAGATTTTTTGCTTTATTTTTGTTAAAATAATAGTACTAATGTCTCAAAATTTGTTTTTATAGATAATTTTTTGAAAATAACTGCTGCTGATTAACTATCAATTTTTTTTTTTGAAAATTTGTTTTTATATTTGTTAGCTCAACTAATAATACTGATTTAAGAAATGAAAATAACTGCTGCTGATTAACTATCAAAAAATGGTGCCACTCAAAAAGGTGGTGCTTCCTTGTGTTCATGGAAAATCCATCCCTGAAAGGTGAATTTCTGTGAGACCCACTTTGTTTCATTAAATCTAACTTTGCTCAGGACTCGCAAGAAAGAGTGAGACGGAGAAATAAATTAATTTTTTTTTCTAAATAAGTAAAATTAATTTTTTGTGATAACAAAAATTTAGTAAATTTTTTAAGTGTTTTTTTTGTTCTCCGAAAATTTTTATAAATATAAACAGAAAACTATATATATATATAAATGTTACTAAACATGTCATTTCTACTTAGATGCAACTGTAAACAAAAATTCATTTGACATTTATTTTCTTTTTCACAAATTGTGGCGACCGATCATCACCTTGGAAGATTAAAAAGTAATGATAGTGACCTCCACAAAACGCAATCCCCAGAATCTCTAAAATGATTTGAACCATTAATGTCATTGTCAGAGATAAAAAAAAAAATTTAAATACATCAATAGTCAGTACATCAATGCTCATCGTAAGAGTCCTGCTTTGTGAGAGTCTCAAACATTTTTCGAAGATCAAATTTGTGATTATCAGCCACTGCGTCTTGCATCTAACAATTACACCTCCCACCAGCCAGCAACTAACTACCTCCGACAGTCTACAACAACTTCCCACCATCATATTTGACACAACACGCCCACCCCTTTCACTTTGTTCTAAAATGTTCACATGTTTCCAAGATAAACCTAGGGCAAGAGAGGGCGATTCCCTTAAAATTTCAATTAAACTTTTTATATATTAGTATTTGTTATTAATTATTTTTTAAATTATACATATTCGTCTCTTGTAAGTTTTAAAAAATATTAATACTGTATTTAGTTGAGAGATTTGAAAAGAAAAATGAAAAAAATAGGTGAAACATGAATAAAATATACCTACATTTCACTTAGTTTTACACATTTTTATTCTTTCCCTTTCCAAATTTTTTCTCAAATCCCCTAACTAAACACAACATAAGTGGTTGCACAACTCAAACTTTTATGTCTACAAGTAATGGGGTTTAGAATACAAAATTTAACAATTCGGATAAAATATAACAAAAAATTACTCTCTCACAATTAATATCATAGATTGTCTTACAATTGTTATATTTTGTAATTCAAACATTAATATAAGAAAATATACATACATATATAAATATATATATATATATATATAATATTATTTTTAATTTTGATGCAAGTAGAAATTGATATTATAATTTGTACTTTCTTTAAAAAAAAATTGTTACATGTTCCCCCCATTATAGAATTCTGAGTATTCTTATGTATATCAAATATATTTTTTGTTTCATTAAAAAAAAGTAAAATAAACAAGCATATTTCATATTTTTTATGAAAAAAAATGATTAATACACCGAATTTGAATTCGTCCGAATCGTTTGATTTTTATAAGCTAGACGATCAATCGAACAACTGTCTGGACAACCGGTGCAACTTTTTGTCAACCGCAATTGTCACTCTTGTTAACTAGCAGTTATCCTTATTTCCGAATGAATGATATGCATAAATTTAGACAATTCAAATGAACTAAAATTTCATAAAGATAGCATTGCTCTTTTTGTAAATAAAAGATGATGAACTCTCAACGTTACAAAACCCACACCAACCCACCAAATAGGCCCGAATTGCGTTAATGATCTTGATTTAAATTATGAGGCACAAGGATAGAAGAAAAATCTCCCATTGACTCCACAGATATTCTCAACAGGGGTGCAACTTGGTCGGCCCAACCTGAGCAACCTGAATTTAGTCTAAATTTTTTTAGGGCTTAAATAAGATATTTTTGAATTCGGTATGAGTTCGAGTAAAAATTTAAAAGCCTGAATTAAATTTGGACGGGCTTGGACAAATACATCAAACAACCCGAGTAACCCGAAACCCGAATTATACATATATAGATATATAAAATATAAAATATATATATAAATTATTAGCCATTATATGATATTAAAGTAATTTAGATTATTAAATCATATTGAATATATATTATTATATATACGAATAACATAAAATCTTACTTTTTTAATTTTTATTTTCACTCATAAATTATAAGGACTACTATAACAGAATCTCTCTTATATTATATAAATTATTTGTTTTGGTGGTATTAATGATTTTCTATATAAAAAAAATGTAAATAGAGTCAAATTTTAATAATTTAATAATGTAGCTAGAAAAAAAAAAAAAAAAAAAACTAAAATTCATTTACAATTCAGGCAACTTGGGCAATTCAGGTTTAAGTCGGGTCGGGCTTGGGCAGACAACCTCGGGTTACAATTCGGGCTTGAGCGGGCCTGGACATGTCTCAGCATAACTTGAACTGAGCTTGGAGAACTTCTTAACCTGACCGAACCCGCCCAAGTTGCAACCCTAATTCTCAAGCATGTGTACATAATGTCAGGCCGGACACAGATTATTGTTGTGAGTAAGTTACAATTGTTGTGAGGTTTGTAGCAACTTGTCTCAGATTTATTTTAATAACTTGAATTGTTTATATTGTAAGATTTGTTAAGTAAATTATTTATAAAATAAAAAATAAGTTAATTAAATATTTGTAATTCTATAACAAGATCTTATTTTTTTTGTAAGGCTAACATAGTTTTGATAATGTTTTTAAAAATAATTGGAACCTGATCATTGATTGGAAAATCAAACTGGCTTATCTTCAAATTGGCTTATAAAAATAATTAGAAGTGTCAGGAACAAGGCACCATTCAGTCACAGCTCGAGGATTTGTTACTTAGGGAGGAGATGTTTTTCCATCAACGATCTCGAATTAATTGGTTATCCTACAGGGATAGAAACATGGCCTTTTTTCATGCGATGCTTACTCAGCGTAGGTAGAAAAATCAGCTGGTGCGTCTCAAGTCTAAAAATGGGGTATGAATGGATTCGGATGAAGATATCAGTAACCATTTGCATAGTTATTTTACTGAATTGTTTTCTTCTAATGGTAACCATGATATAAAGGAGGCCTTGAGTGTACTGGATCATGCTATCACGATCGAAATGACTGTCTGGTTGTACACACCCCATTTTTGACCGCTCTTACAACTTGGGCGTCATCGCTTACACACCCAATGATGAGTGTATATGCTTGTCAAGTGCTCGAAGTCCTCAGCGGAATGCCACAACTTTGAGCCTCTCAAACCTTACACCCCTGTTGCCTTGTTTTTGGACCAAAACCTTGGATTTTCAAGCCTACAACCTCTTGTGGCTTGCCGGCCACTACTATGGGTTGCCGACCATTTCTTCTGATTGCCGGCCACCAGTAGTAGCCTGTCGGCCAACATTAGTAGCCTGCCGACTACCAATGTGTTTTGTAGATATTTTTCTGCCAGTTGTGCCAACTGTTGGCACAGATGCATGCACCTTCCTACATGTTTATGTATAGATATTTCCGAGAGAGTTGCTTGGTTTTCTATATATAGGAGGCCTCCCCTTCTATTTTTAAGGTTTGAATTTTTAGAGCAAAAATTCTCTCTCTCTCTCTCTCTCTTGAAATTTCTTAGCTTTTTGCAAGCTTTTGCCTATGCACTCCAAACCAAACCTCTCAATCTTTGAACTGAGGTACCTTTGAGACTTGTTTGAGCTCTTGAGGGTGTGTTTTTCTTGATTTGTTGCCTAGAATTGATTTTTCTCTTCAAGAGGTATAAAGCTTTACTTCTCTACTTGATTTATTTACTCTTTTTCCTACTGTTTTTCCTTTGTTTTTGGCTGTATAAACTCTGTATTTTTGGGTTGAAACTTGGGTTCTAAGGCCAATAAAGGTTGAGGGGTGGTTCACCCTTTCAAGGCCTTTACCCTTGTGTTTCCCACCTTTACACTATCTTTTTTTGAGCTTCTAAACTGATTTTCAGAGTTATTTCAGTGGCTAAAATGTTGTTTTGAAGTCCAAAATTGGAGGGGTTAGCCTTCCCTCCTTGTGTTTTGCTTACTAGCCTAGCATGATCCATGTTTTAGCTTATTGTCTTAACTATTTTTGTCTTAATTTCAGCATATTTTAGGACTTATTTAGCACTGTTTTAAGACTATTTTTAAGTGTTCATTACATTTGAGCTTTATATTGCATACTTATAGTGTAATTGTCCTCGTAAGTTTGGTGTTTTAGGCCTTACACACCACTTTATTTGAGTTGATTGCACTTATTTAGTACTTTTCTTACTTGTTCTCATCTTGAATCACCCCGGCAACTTCCCTCATTTCTTGGCTTTTTTTCTTTGCGTTGAAAGTGGTTTCAAACTATTTGTTTGTTTAAGCATGAGATTGAGGTGTCATGTTTAATGGTTTAATCCCTTTGGGGGTTCATTATCAACGGTATAATGTCTTTTTCATACCCAAAGCAACACTTGGTTTGAGCCCTCTTTCCATTAGAGGACTTAAATTCACTTGTGGACTAAATTGATCAAAGAATTGAGAGGTAACTAAAATAAAGTGATAAAATTGGTGAATAAAAAAACGCAAGATAATAATTTGGTTTGGATTCAATCGGACGTTAATTGAACCCTTGAGTCTTGAGTTGTTTCATACTCATTAGTGATGAAAACGGTTCAAGATTCATTGTCAACTACTTCCCTTGATCTTTGATGATAGGGAGGTGGTTTTAAGAGTCTTGTTTTGTTGCATTCATTGAACTTGGACACTTGATTCATAAGCCATCATGCAATAAAATTGAATCCATCGGTGGTTTGTGAATCAAATTTACTACTCTTTTGAGCTGTTTGATGATAAGGAGGGGTGAGTTGTACAAACAACCCTTGAGAATACCCTGTGCATGCTCTATTTGTTCTCTGTTGCAGCAGGAAGAACCGTGTAGCAGTGGCTGGCAGGCCATCTTCTGTGGCCAGCAGGCCATCACTCCTAGCCGGTCGGCCCCCAATGCAAAACCCAACAGTGTATTTTTTAAGCAGAATATAGTTAGTCTAGAGGTGGAAAACAATGTAAGTGTTCTACTATGCAACAGAGGCTTCATAGAAGCAAAACAGTGGCCTTTTTCGGGTGGAAACCACATTCATGTATGAGCCTTCCATGGATCCTCGAGATTCGTGTTGTACTAATATTAGTGTTGTGCTTAAAGTAGTACCTTTGTAATTAATTAGTTAGAATAGCTAATTTGTCTCGTATCATAATTATTTTAATTAGTTAGAATAGCTAATTAATTTGTTGTAATAATTAGTTAAGTAGTTTAGCTAAATTATTCATTTGGGTTTGTAATAGTTAATTAATTAGCTTAACTTAGTTAGCTAGTTTATTCATTTGGACCCTCCTACGTGAGGGCACAAATATTGTAATAATGCGTATGTCTTCCAACCCCACGTCTTTCTCCTTTTTATTTAACTGCTTATGCTAGTTAGTTTAGGGTATCATGTTTTGTTTAGCATACTTCATGTTTGCACCCATTTGTATTGCATGCACCGAAGCTTGGTTCATCATTTTAACTTGTATTGTTAGTTAAATACTTCTTTGAATACGTGCTTAGATTACATGCTATCAAATTAATTCATATGCCATATTAGTAACTTAGTCTAATAATTGCATATCGCATGTGTTGCATTAGTCATATTGCATATGTTAGGATCATGCATTGTTCTAACTCTTTCATCTTTTTGGCTTGGAGTACTGGGTGAGCCTTTACTCGCTTTAGCATATCGCATGCGTGTGATTGTTGCCATGTCTAGTATGCTTGTCATGAGGCTAAGTGTTTAATTGATAAATTGGTTGAATGCCTATAGGTGAAGGCTAGTTGCTTGAATTGAAATAATTTGAGTAACGTTCAAATGCGATCACTTTTTCAAGTGGTACATATTCGAAACAATTTTCAAAACAAACATAAACCAAATGTTCTAATTCTTGCAAATTTAGTCTATACTTGTGTGTGTGCGCATCACATAGTAATGCTAGTCTAAAAATCAGAACAAGAGCATATAATGCAGAGAAGATTCACATCATGATTAGTAGATGCTGATATTTGATCGGGTGAGCGGAGGTGCTTAATTCATGGCCTTCTCTTGTCGTACCTAAGTTCCCGAGCTGAGATAATCTTGGTGATAATGGAGACGTGGCCTTTGGCACGAGTCATGGGTTTTCTAAATTCCCCTAAAAAATATTTAGGTGGCGACTCTGTATCTAGTAAAGCAGTCCATTTTTGGCAATTTGATTCAGAATTGATTTTTCAAAAGATTTGCCAGATTTGGACTCTTTGGTGTTTATCTATTTCACATTGCACTTGTGAGATTAGATTCAGAACTGCGGGAGTCCGATACTGTAGGGCTTATTTGTCTTCCGAGAGGGGGCACGAAAAGTCGAGCTACACCAGTTAACTAAGGAGATGTCTGATGATGAAATCAAAGTGACGGTATTTCAATTGGGCTCTATTAAGGCTCTTGGGCCTGATGGGTATCCTGGGTTTTTTTACCACCGGTACTAGGATGAGATTGGGTCAGAAGTTTGCGCAGCAGTTCAAAGTTTTTTTGCTGAGGAGTTTATGTTGAAAGAGATGAATCAAACTAACTTGGTCTTAATTCCAAAGGTTAAAGCACCTGAGACTTTTTTGTAGTTTAGTCCAATTAGTTTGTGTAACTTTAATTGTAAGATCATTACCAAAGTTTTGTCAAACCATTTGAAGGATGTGTTGGGGGAGATTATTTTCCCAAACCAATCGGCCTTTGTGCCCGGGCGAATGATTCAAGACAACATTCTTGTCGCCCATGAAGCGTCTCATTTCTTAAATTTGTAAAAGAGGGACAAACACTTAGATATGGCTATTAAACTCGATTTCAATAAATCCTATGATAGGGTTCAATGGGATTTTCTTTTAGTGGTTATATGAATGATGGGTTTTCATGAGAAATGGACTAATTGGATGATGTAGTATGTTTCCACGGTTACATTTGCGTTGTTTGTAAATGGGGCTGAATGTACTACTTTTAGACCTTCAAGGGTTATTATAGGGGTGAGCATGGTCCGGATTGGACCGGATTGGGACAAAACCAGAACCAATCCGTTATCTACGGTTCCTGAAAAATCGGAACCAATCCGATCCGTTTAAATCTTGGAACCAATCCGAACCAATCCATTTCAACACGGATTGGATCGGTTTAGGACCACGGATTCACATAATTAAATAACAAAAAATATATATATATATATAATACTTTAATTTTATAAAAATATAAACATAGCGCTATATTAGTTCTACAATAGCAACATATTTTTTTATAATAGCGACATAATGTTCTAGAATTTAAACAATCATAAAAAAACTAGTTTCATCATAAGTATTTAGATCATTACAAATTAAAACTAAAAACTAAAAAACAAAAGTAATAAAAGAAGATATTATACGAGGTTTAGGTTTGAGTTTAGATTTTATATAGAATAAGAGAAGATACTATGGGGGAGGATGTATAATAAAAATATAGACTATTTGTATACGGTCCGGATCGGTTCCAATCCGGAACCGTGAGGTTCAATCCGGAACCAATCCGTGGACTACGGATTTTTAATTCTTCAATCCGGAACCGAACCACGGATTCGAAAAATCAATCCAAACCTATCGGATTGGATTGGACTGGATCGGATTACGGATTTTACGGATTTCTTGCTCAGCCCTAGGTTATTAGGCTAGGAGATCCTCTCTCTCCGTACTTATTCCTTTTGATGGCTGAGGTGTTGACTAAACTTCTTCAGAAGAGTTTGCGGGCAAATTAGTTATTTGGAATAAAGATTAGAAGAACCTACCCAATGTCGTTACATTTATTGTTTGTAGATGATGTTCTTTTATTCCTCAAAGCAGATGTTGGTCAATGTTGGCAAGTTTTTAGAGGGTTGGATGTTTATGGAAGGGCCTCGGGCCAAAGAATTAATTTTGATAAATCAGGCATCCAATTCTCTTCTAACACTAGGGTGTTTCTTTAAAAGCAAATATGTGATGCTATGCGTATTGCTCCGATAAAAGTAAGATCTAGATATTTGGGACTGCCATCTTGTTGGAGGGACATCAAACCTTGAGACTTACAATTTTATTGTGGAAAGGGTGTTGGACAAACTACAAGGATTAGAGCTTAAGTTATTGTCCCATGCGGGTCAGGAAACTCTTTTTAAATCGGTCGCCCAAGCTATATCCACCTATGCAATGGCTTGTATTCTATTTCCTAAGAAGCTCTGTATTGATTTAAACTCTTTGTTGAGCAACTTTTAGTGGAAAGGAGACCCTGAGAGTAGAGGTATCCATCGGGCTTTATGTGAGAAGATGTCCATGTCAAAGCTTCAAGGAGGGATGGGGTTCTGGGATTATCAAACTTTCAACAAAGCTTTGTTAGCCTGACAGTGATAGCGGTTGTGCAAATGCCCTAATTCTTTTTGTGGTCAATTTCTCAAGGGTCTTTATTTTCCAAACACGGACTTTTGGAATGCTAAGAAAGGGGCTAGGGCTTCATAGGCTTGGGCAAGTATTTTGAAGGGTCGTAAGGTGGTTAATCGGGGGGTCCATTGGCAGGTCAGCAATGGAAAGTCCATCAAGTTCTAGAAAGACAAGTAGGTCGCTTCAAAAAATTTCCGAGTGAAATCCCCTAAACCCAGCAGATACAATCTGTCTATAGTTAGTGAAGCCATCAACTCTACCTCCAGATGTTGGAATAAAATCATGTTGCATAGTTTGGTCTTTGATGAAGAGGTAGAAGAGATTTGTACGATTCCAATTGCGACTGAAGACCAAAATGATCGACTTATTTGGCACCATGATCTGAAGGGTACTTTTTCGGTCAAGTTAGGATACAGAGTGAAAATTGAATATCAACAACATCAAGTTGAGGATTGGCCGTCCTCCTCTTTTTAGGTTCCAGAACATGTGTGGAAATTCATGTGGACACTCTTGATTCCCCCTAAACTTCGGCATTTCCGGTGGCGCGCTTGTAACAATCTGTTGGCCCCTAAAGCTAACCTTTTCCGGCGTTGGTGTGCTAAGGATGAGGTGTGTCCTATCTGCCAACAAGAAACAGAGACTGTGGAGCATTTGATATGTGGATATGAATGGACGGAGCAAGGATCCTCTAGAGTGATTTTTTCCTAAAGTTTCCTAGAGTGCTACATTGTGTGGTTGAGATTTACTGGCAAGTCACATCAATTTTTCTGATGTGACTTGCCAGTAAATCTCAACCACACAATGTAGTACTCTAGGAAACTTTAGAAAAATTTTACTCTAGAGGATCCTTGGTGGAATGGACGAGGGCCGTATGGTTTAGAAGTAACTTAAATATCACTCTCAATGCAAGACCATCAGCTCGATTCAGACGTGGACTTGCGTGGTGTTTCAAGTTTTTGAGAGTAGCAAGGATCGAGTGGAATATTTTTGTAAGATGTTATGGTTGGCATGGCATATATGGAAGAGCCGGAACGACTTTGTCTTCAACCATCATCTCGTTGACCCTTGTTCCACCATCTTCAAAGCTGGGAAGGATTTTGATGAATTTGCTAGAATATCTATGCTCAGTCAACAAACATCTAGTAATCAGAATTTCTTGCAGGAGGCATCAAGGTCGTGGATTTCCCCTCCGCAACGGAGGTTTAAAGCCAATTGTGATGTGGCTATCAAGCTTGGTACCTCGAGAGCTTCCTTAGCTATTTTATTTCGAGATTGTAAAGGCTTTGTTTTGGAAGGGGCAGTTCGAATAGAGGAAGTGGGGTCAGCCATGCAGGGTGAAACGATGGTTGTTGGATAGGTGTGTCTCATGGCCCAATCCCTTATGCTGTGTTTGGTTGGGAGATTTGAGGAGGGATTTGGAAAGGGAAATGGAAAAAGTAGGTGAAATGTGAATAAATCATGCCTATATTTCACATAGTTTCACACACCTTTTCCCTTTCCTTTTCCAAATCCCTCCCCAAATCCCCCAACCAAACACAACATTAATCTCTCTTAGGGGGAAATTGTTGGTGATAACAAAGCTGTGATATGCTTATGTGTGCCGAAAAATGAACCGCCTTGGTGTTGTGTTCCTATCATCGAGGATATTAGAAGGTTGGCTAGGAAGTGTAGTCTCCCTTTCTTGTGGACTCCTCGTGAGGTCAATGGTGTTGCCCATTGGATTGCTAAGGCTTTTCTTAATGGTGTTCGTCCCTCTAACTGGGTTTGTAATCCTCTCGAGGGGCTGCGTAAGGCTTTAGCTTTGGTTGTGTAATCTAATTTCGATGTTCAAAAAAAAGATCATGGATTATAAATATCTGATTAATTTAATTTTTTACATAGATAATATGTTCGACAAATCTTATAATATAAATATTTCAAATCACTAAAATAGACCTAGAATAATATCTTGCGGAGGCTCACAATAACCCCAGTTCTGACCAGGCCAGGTACTTGACTATGAATTTAACAATACTAGGAACTTGGAGAAAGTATTGTAAAATTATTTAAAAAGGTGTATCTATGAATTACAATTTAGGTGAGTTCGTCATAAAATTAAAAAAATTATATTTTAATCAAATTTGTCTTTAGTGAATTTTTAAAATAATTATGTCAATTATTTTTTTCAAGTCTGCCTTGTGCAGACGAAGGTAAGAAATAAAAAATAAAATTGAAAAAATCCAAACAGAGTTAATTAAAAACAAAAATGCTAACTATTTTTTTTTTTGGGGTCCTTTTTTTCAATTTTTAAATTTTAATTTTTTTTTTTGATATGTGTAGTTGAATAGAACTCAAATGTGTGAATTTTTTGAATTTTTTTTTTTATTACAAAAAGTTCATTAAAAACCAAAATAAATAAATAATAAAAAAGTCAATAAAAAATTTAACGTAAATCATAATACCAGAATTTAGGGGTTGTAATGATACATCCAAGTAACACTCCTTTTTCCTTGTTAACAAAAATTAAAAAAAAAAAAAAATATCATTTCCAATTTGATAATACAATAGTATTTTTCTTGTGAACCACAAGTTACTCCATCACATGTTGCAAGTCATTTTCCGTGATCTTGACTTCACCTCCTCTTACCTTTCTCACCCATATTTTTTCTCCCGTATAAACATACACACACCCAAAAAAAAAAAAAAAAAAAAAAAAAAAAATCTCATTTCCAATTTGATAATACAATAGTATTTTTCCTGTGAACCACAAGTTACTCCATCACATGTTGCAAGTCATTTTCTGTGATCTTGACTTCACCTCCTCTTACCTTTCTCATCCATATTTTTTCTCAGCCCCGTATTTCACACGTTTGACATCGTTTTCAACCCAAGGTACGTAGCGCACTTGGTAAAGTCCTTAAGGTTAGGACCTTAGGTCTCAAGTTTGAAATTTTTTAGACTAACGTTTTAGGCATAGCACAATTAGTTAGGAGGTTAAATATTAAATTATTGTTACCACAACACTTAGTGTGAGTTCAATGTTTTTTTACTGCGTGAGTTTTGACTTAAGCGGAACTTGTATTGGGAGTCGGGACAAGTTCTCAAGTTATAATTTCTTACTCAGAACGGATACTTTGGTGATATTTGCAAGGGCATTGCCTGGGACCTGCGGGAGAGGATGATGATTTTCCTATAACAAAAAAAAAAAGAAAATAAAATAAGACATCGTTTTTCGGTTTTTTTCTTGGAATTTTTTTTTTGAAAATTGGCATAAAACAATTTGTTTGACAAATTTTTTTTGAAAATTCTTCTCTAGAGAAGTGTGAAAAAAATTTAAAAAAAAACACAAAAACTTTATTTAATAAACTATTTTTGAAAATTCAAAAAAAAAAAATGAAAATTGGCACAAAACAATTTGTTTGACAAATTGTTTCTGAAAATTCTTCTCTAGAGAAGTGTGAAAAAACTTAAAAAAAAACACACAAAAAACTGTATTTAATAAACTATTTTTGAAAATTCAAAATTTTTTTTTTGAAAATTGGCACAAAACAATTTGTTTGACAAATTGTTTCTGAAAATTCTTCTCTAGAGAAGTGTGAAAAAAATAAAAAAATCACACAAAAACTTTATTTAATAAACTATTTTTGAAAATTCGAAAAAGAAAAAAAAAATTGAAAATTGGCACAAAACAAGAAAATTCTTCTCTAGAAAAGTGTGAAAAAAAAATAAAAAATCACACAAAAAAACTTTATTTAACAAACTTTATTGGAAAATTAACTCAATTTGGTTTGGAATTTTCGAAAATAGTTTATTAAATTTTTAATCCATATTTTTTTTTGTTTTAGTGATTTGTTTTTTAATTTTTTAATCAATTTATTTTTTAATCAAATCTAGGATACACTTAGAAAGTATAAAATTTGTGTACAAATTTTTCAAAAATTCATTGAATGCAAAAAAATATAAAAAATTAATATATTTTTGTATTTTGTCATATTGAATGAATTTTTAATTTTTTTTTGTACAAATTATATATATTTTTAACTTTATCTAGATTAAGTGAATTTAAAAAGTTTTTTAAAAATAATTAATAATATTAAAAAAATATAAATTCAAAATTCAAAATATTATTTTTGAAAATTTCAAGCCAAATAAATTGTAACATCTCCCTAACTTAAAATGTATTTCCCAAAAATAATTTATTTGACTTGAAATTTTCAAAAATAGTTTTTTGAATTTTTTACTGAATTTTTAAATACATTAATTATTTTTAAATTTTTTTTAGATTCACTTAATTTAGATAAATTTAAAACATATATAACTTGTACAATTTTTTTTTAAAAAAATCATTGAATAGGGAGATGTTACAATGTGCACCCTCAAAACGGTGCATATGATATGTCTTTCATAATTTTTTTACAAAATTTCATAACTTTTTTTTATTAAAAAATGTCATAACAAAATCCCAAAGTGTCATAACAAAAATGACAAAATGTCATAACATTATCATCTCTAATTTTAGAGTGCACATTATAAATTCGTTATTCATAATTTTACTATAAAATGTCATAACACACATCATAACAATTATAACATTTATTATAAAAAAATCATAATTTTTTTTACGATGTGCACCATTTGAAAAGGTGTATATTGTAAATTTCTCCTTTTTTTAAGTTAAGTTGTTTTTGTTAAATATAAACCATGGCCGTCGGTGAGACGTCATGTGAAGAAACGTCCAAATTCAAGTGAGTTACATGGCTCCAAAATCCCATCTTTTTATTGTTTCAGTAGCAACTCCTTTGGATGGACACAACATTTTCAACTTAGATTTTCCATTTTTGTGTTTTTTTGATTATAATGATGAAAATTAAATATGACATATAACAAATATACGGAAATAAGAGTCACATGTAAATAAAGAGATTTAAACCACTAATTTTTAATAAAATGCATGAATTTTGATCGATCAAAATAACCTTGTTGGTTAAATCAAATATTTAAAAAAGTGAAAAAAGGAAATTGGGGGAGACCCCACTCTGGGGAGACCCCAGCACCCCCAGTGGGTGTTGATTGGTCCAAATTTATTTATTTATTTATTTTCTTCTCTTTGACCCTCACGTGTATGTGGAGGTGGTGGGGGTCACCCCCAACTGGGGTCTGCAGCAGTGTTGGAGAAAAAATTGACATATTTAAAACTGGAGGGATTTGAATCACCCAGAGCCCATTAAAAATGTCCTATTTTCATTTCCATTACTGACTTTGAAAGGTATTAAGGACTTTCGATGAGGTGACAAGGAGAGGAGAGGAATAGTCTCCCATAAAGACTTGGCTCATTAAAGATCACACAAAATTTAATCCTAAGACTCAATTTGGTTATGATGGAAATAGTAGAAAGTAAAAGAAATGAAAAAAATAAGTTTTTTTTTTTTTTTTTTTTTTTTTTTTTTTTTTTTTTTAAGTTTGTTTAGTATGAAACTGGTGGAAGTTATAAGAGAATTAATTTTTTTGTACAACTCATAATAGCACGGTAACTAATCGTCTAATTTCTTACAAAAAATATAAAAAATACAAGAAAGTTTAAATTTATTATAAAAATAATTACTTAAAATTTTCTTCCTAATCAAATTCATATGAGAAAATATATTTTCTTTTCTTTTACTTTACTTTTTACTATTTTCACTTTTCATCATTTATTTCTTTCCAAATCAAACGAAACCTAATAGTTTATTAAAGTTAGAAAAATGATATACAAGTTCATTTCTTAAACTCATTTTTTGGAGCTAATAATGTATAAGTAAGATGATTGATTGATAATTAGAAAATAGGAAATTTATTAGAAAATCATTTTTCAAGTGTTTGTATCTTAATTAGTCTATAAGATATTTTTGTATTCTAATAAGTCATATTATTTAAACATTTGATCTGCCAAATCATAATTCTCATATTTAAGGTATTTTATGGACATTTTTACCCTTACAAGTATTTTTTGAACAGTTAGCAATTTAGTGATATGAACATTCATAATATTTTATAACGTGAATATTCACATTGACATGTGAACGTTCACATTGATAGTGTGAACATTTACATTGACAATATGAATATTCACATTGATATGTTAACATTCACATTGATGGTATGAACATTCACATCACGGAATATTCGCACTGTAAATGTGAATATTATTAAGGGTATTTTGGTAACTATGTCACCCATAGGACTTATTGGAATATAAGAAAATAATGTGAATTAAATGGACCGTAAGTAGGTGAAAATAGATTCATGAAAAAGTGCCCCCCTTAGAAAAGACTTAAATGAGAGAACTGTTTTAAATATTCTAATAAATTACCTCATCATTGAATTTGAAAAATAAATTTTATTTTCAGATCTAAGTTGCATCACTTTTAAAATTATTATAGACATATTTAAACTAATTGATAATGAGTAAAGTTGCTTCTAGACTTATATAAACTAATTTGACTGACCTAAAGAAGCAACGTGGGGGCAAAAATTTAGGTCCTGTTTGGCGAAGGACTTTTTGGTTAAAAATTAAAAAAAGTCACAAAAAAGTTCAAGAAGGTAACAAATTTAATTTTATTAGCAAAATGTCATATCATACATATTAATCAATCACTTTTTCTTTTTATAGATATTTATTTAATTAAAAAAATCATTCCAAACATAATACTAACTTTTTTCACCCTATAAAAAAGCCAAAAAGGTAATTTCTGAAACTAAGCACTTGTACATATTATAAGACAATCTTCACTGTATTTAAAAGATTTAATTCTGTTGTGTACAAAACAACAACAAGAATAAAAGAAATAGAGAAAAGGAGAGAATTTGTTTGATTACAAAAATCAAACTCGAAATAAAAATAAACAAATAAATAACAGATTTTATTTTGTTACAAAAACAAAATTAAAATCTGAATAAATAAACAAATAAAAACA
Organism: Camellia sinensis; assembly: GCF_055761805.1. Classification (NCBI taxonomy): domain Eukaryota; kingdom Viridiplantae; phylum Streptophyta; class Magnoliopsida; order Ericales; family Theaceae; genus Camellia; species Camellia sinensis. The sequence continues at coordinate 147,772,293 of NC_138970.1, forward strand.
ACACTGAAAGTAAATTAAATAACTTACTTGATTTAATTTTTTCGAATTATTTTTCTGATCAAGTCCAGTGTTTAACACTGTGTCCTTAAGACAAATTCGTCATCTCCACGGTGCTTTCAGAATTCGGACGTCTATCTCCCAGGATGAAATGATCTACCACAAACAATAGCAGCACTACTAATTGTTTGCCTTACGAACACACTAAGTGTTTACACTCTTTCTTTCGGAAATAAAATGCAGCAAGATGAAGAATAGAATTAACAGAGGTGAAATACGAAATTTCTGAATGAATAACATCAAATAAGGGTGGTCCTATTTATAGATGTGAAGGTGGCTCTTGGATTTGAATTGAACAGGTATGTGGCTCTTGGTTTTGAATTGAACAGGTATGATACCTGTTGCATTTTGAATTTCAAACAGATTCAACAATTCAAACAGATAGCAATTACGGGAAGGGCCCTGTTTGGGTGTGCACTAATTCCAAAACAGTTTATTTCTGTTTGAAAACGGGAAGGGCCCTGTTTGGATGAACAAAAAATCCAAACCAATTTAATTTGAATTCTGGATTTTATTTTAATAAAAAATAAAATTAAATTCAAATGTTTTTGGCCCAAAAAAAATCCAAACCAATTTAATTTGAATTCTGGATTTTATTTTAATAAAAAATAAAATTAAATTCAAATGTTTTTGGCCCAAAAAGATTAGAAGCCCAACCCAACGATGATTTTTGGGTCCAATGGGTCTAGCCCATTTTGCCCATAACCTCTCCCTTTAAAACACTTGGGTACCCCTTGGGGCACACCCCAAGTATCTCACCCTAAGCCTTATAAACCCTTTCAAAACTTCCCACCAAATCAATGTGGGACAAGCCAATTTACAACCTTAAGGAATTTCCACCAAAACTCCATTTCCATGGAGCACACTTTGGCTTCAATTTCCCATTCACTCGGTAATGGTTTTGATCAACCAAATATACCACGTGAATCACAACGCGGCATAGAACGCGTTACCACTTTGACCCGAGTAAATCGACATTCGGGGCCTACCTAAAAAATAGACCGAACTTAGGAAAAAATTCTAGTTTTATCCAGAGTTTTATAACCATTTCCAACACATATTAGTGTTTGATAACATAATTCCATATCTGAAACTAAATGTATCACGTGAAAATCAATTAGATCCATTTAATAACTACAATTTGCTTTATTTCAAAACTAAAGTAACTATAAAAATGTAAGTTAAAAGTTAAGGGCATCTCAAGTACCAAGATTCTTACTTAATATTAATTGTACATATAACTGGTTATGCATAAGTATTAACGTAAACCGTTATAATCTCACTATCGTTGCCATTACTACTACTACTACTACTACTACTACTACTACCCCTACATCTCCACCACCTCCATTGCCACCACTATCACTAGCACCATCACTACCATCACGGCTCCACCACTTCCAACACTATTTCTACCATCGCCACAAGTGCTACCATTGCCACAAGCACAATCATCATTTTTTTTTTTTTGGATCAACAAAACAAAGATTCATTGATATAAAAGAACAATACAATATGTACAAACAAATTACATCAAGAAACACAAAAGGTCAAGACAAAACATGATAGCTTGAAAGCCATATCTCAACTAGGTTGAAACATGAAACAAAGCCAATCAAATGTAAAGTCAATGGCCAAGAATGAAGTAAAAATAAAAGAACACAGTAGATAAATCAAAGAAAAATGCTTGGGAGCACTAATTAGTGCTCCCACTAATTAGGTGGCAGTGGGTCTTGCCATTAATGATGTGATGTTTTGGTCTTGGAGTTGTATATTTTTTTTTTTACTTTTTTAATGCATTAGTGCTATTACTGATGATATTTTTAGTGGGATGAATCATTGTTGTAAATCAAATTAGAATAGGGGCAAACCAAGCACTCCCTAAGCAAAAAGATGACAGACAAACACTACTCTTGAAAGTCAAGACCATGATTGGAGTGGATTTCATTTTTTGAAATACAACAATACTACAAACTCATCCTTATCAATTCAGAATTTGCTCAGGAAAAAAAATTAATGGTTCAAATTTATTTTATCCATGAATATTTTATTAATTTAATTTCCACCACACAAATCTGTTTGCGATAAATTATGAATTTCTAAGTGTGAGTTGATAGTATTTTTCTTTGAAATATGCAATTCTCCGGCCACACTTTTAGAGACACACCGCTCCTTATTGGATCAAATAGGAGCTTCCCCTTGTACTTCCTCTTATCCTTCTGGAAAATGCCATTTCATTTACCTCCTCTTATAATAATCACCAACCAAAACACGAAAGGGGATGATAATCAAAAGCGACCTCACCACAACAGATACCACAACTCTCCACTTGCATCACCATCTTTATTGTTATCATAATTGTTGCTACTACACCACCACCATCACTACTATACCATCGCCACCACCATCAAACCACCACAAATACCATCACTACGTCCAATACACCACCTCTCCACTATCACTACAACCATTATCCCTTCACCTTGTATACTACCACCACCGTTACCATCATCATTGGCACCATAACAGCCACTATCATTGTCATTGTTGCCTCCGCCACCTCCACCTCACCATCATCACAATATATTCATATTGAAAGAGAAAATTTAAAAATACTTATAAATTTCAAATTTCATCTTATTTTAATTTCAACATTAATTTTTATCAAATAAATTTTCAATTCAATTAATTCAGCATTTAATTTTTAATTTTATCAAACACAAGTAACCTTCAAGATAGAATATTCAAAGGGAGTGGGAAAAGGTTCAAGTTTTTATTGTCACCAACAGCATCACACATTTATGTAGGTTGTTTCCAACTTATACAAAATAATAAGTTTGGGATGTGCCTAAAAGATAGAATATTCAAAGGGAGTTGAAAAAGGTTCAAGTTTTCATTGTCAGCAACAGCATCACACAGTTATGTAGGTAGTTTCCAATTTATACAAAATAATAAGTTTGGGATGTGCCTAAAATTTATGTGTGATAGAGATTGAATGATGTGTTGTGGAGTCTATATGTAGAACCCTGCAAACGAGTCGAGCCGAACCAAATTTTAGTATGTTTATACTTAGGTCAAGTTTGGCATACTTGAAAAAAGACAAAAAGTCAAAAAGTCACTATTTTATTTAAATCACATCATCTTATTTAAGTCACATTACCTCTCTAACGCATCACTTCAAACTCAACCCAAACCCAACTCATATTTCATAAAAAGTCAAAAAGTGCACTTATTTAGATCATCCCAAACAACCCCTTATTTATTAAGATATTAACGAGTTTAATTTTGAATTCAATAAAAATTTAACGAACTGAGTTCGAGCCGAATTGACTTAGGCTTGACTCGAGTTCGAGCCTATTCACGTGCCATAACGAGCCAAAGAAATTATAAATTTATATTTACGTATGAGACTAAAATTACAATTGATACTTTGATTATACAATTATGTATACGATATATACAAACATACTAAAAAAAAAAAATCAATATCTTACCAAAATAATAATGTGTACCACCACTATTATACAAATGTATTATCTATAGTTTGATATTATTTACATATAAATAAATTTAGCTATTATTTACATTTACATTATTTAAATATATAAATAACATATTTATCCTATTTTTTTATACATATTTTTATATTAATTAATACATAAATAATATATTTATCCTATTATTTAAATAAATGTTAAACGACCTCAACTAATGAGCCGAGTTTTTGTATGTTTGGACTTATTTATTAAGATTTTAACGAGATCAAGCTCGGACACGAACATAATAAAAATTTAACGAATCTTGAATCGAACTCGAGTCTGTTTACGAACCGTTATGTTTATTTATAGTCCTAAAATAAATCCAAAATCGTCATTTATACTTTTAAGTAATTTTCTAAATAAAATTTTTTTAGTTGTATTTGTAGTATTATTACGCAAACAGCAGTGCTACAGAGCACTAGTAGAGCTGCTCTAAAAGCAGCTCTATTGAGGTAGCATCCCATTTTAAAAAAAAAAAATTAAAAAATAAGTAAAAGACAAAGCAAGAAGAAGAAAAAGATAAATTAAATTTAGAACTCCTCTTTTAGAGGTTTAAATCATTTTTGATTACGCAAAATAAGTGGTTCCCCACCTTGAAATAATTTTTTTTTTGGAGAAAGACGTGAGGGAGTTTGAAAGAGTCAATGGGTATACATACATATTCATTCAACAAGACAGGGGAAGGAGAGTCTAAAGAGTCAATGGGTGAATGTCATTATTAGTGCTTGCTTTAGTCAGTGCAGAAGAAGGTGAGTACGAAACTTCATTGGAGTCTTTGGCGGGCCGACCATTCCAATCAACAACAATCAGGCCACTTGTCTCTACTTTCACCCCATTCTCTCTCTCTCTCTCTCTCTGCAAGTCCTCTCTCCTTTTAACAGTATTTCCAAGTCAATTGCCGTGTCAAGAAGCCAAACCAACATGATCAACATCTGGAAAATTCTATGGTACTAGACTAGATGCTTAACAAATATTATACAAAGAGTCTTGATGGGTTTTCTTATTGTGTGCTAAATTGTGAATCTACAATGGTTGTTCCCTCCATTATGGCTTTCTTTGTCCTCTCTCACCTACTGTTTCTTCACTCTGCTGGAGAAGACAACACCTCATTCCAAAACTGTCCACAGTCCTTCCAGTGTGGAAAACTTGGGCAGATCAACTTCCCTTACTCCAACATCACTTATCCCCAATGTGGGTTGTGCACTGTAAATTGCGGCGAAGCAACTCCAAAACTCAATTTCGGTGTGGACCAACTATGGTATGAAGTTCATGACAAGTTTCTTAATCAACAGGTCCAAAATGTTACTGACAAAAATCTTGAAAGCCTCATAAAATCCAAAAGCTGCGATGTCTTCACTTTCTACTTGCGCTGGAGTCTTCCCACTACAACTTCTGTTTCTTTTACAGTCTCCCCCAATCTCACCTTCTTCAAATGCCCTACCGGCGTCAACGGTACACTTGACAAGCAGATTGAGCATTTCTTTTGCCATAATCACAGTTACAGTTATTACAAAGACTGCTTAGGCTACACAATTTACTATAAAAACCCTGACGATCCTCATCAATCTCTTCTTATTAATGAGACAATTCTGCAAAGCTGTGGACATTTTCTACTGCCGGTGTTTTCGTTGAACGATGGCAAGAAGCGAAATGCCAGTGATCTGTTCTCTGTATTGGCTTCTGAGTTCTCACTCGGATTTCATGTGTCAAAGGAATGCGGTAAGTGTAACCTCACAGGAGGCCAATGTCCTCGATACAACAGCTCCAAGTTCCAATGCATTGAGCAGGCTGGCTTACCCAAAAAAAACATTGAGCAGGCAAAACACGGTATTGGAATTTCTCTGCTGCATAAAGCATACTGTTATTTCTGATTTAATCCAAAATCTTCAATCTGTAGAAGTCTGCTCCATAAGGATTTTGGTTCATTACCTCGGCGGGTTTTGATTAATTAAGCTCAAGCATTCAGAATACGCTTAGTAAATTACTATGAATTGTTGTATGTGCCAAATTCAAGTTGGATTATGCTTATTACTTGCTAGGTATCTTTGTTTTTGGGGGTAGGTAAGTGGGTTAGATGTACCAAAAAATATGCTTGATACACCACTATCGGGGACAAAAAAGATGTCTGAGCAAGCCATTAAAACAGAGCATTCAAAACTTAGCACTGAAAAAACTCTCACAGCTTGAGAGCTAGGCTAAAGAAACAAACAACATACAAAGTTAGAGGGCAACGCCTTCTAATTATTTCATAGAAGGCATACAACTAGATTTCTTAGACTTGGTAGACAAATTGGCATTTTCTCTAGCAAGCTTAACCGATTCTCTCAAGGAGCTTCTTTTTGTTATCACCTCTTGAAGATGGGTTTGTCCATGGAACAATGAATGTTTCATTCGAAAGGGTCCGTGGAACCCCTTTAAGATGTTAAGATCGACGAAGATCTAGCCCATTTTAATTACCCTATCTTCTTCAATTTCTCTCTCTTCGTTTGAAACCTTCCCATTTGGATTACCCTAATTTTGCATTTGTGTCTATATTGACCATGTTTGGTATTATTCGGATCTTTGTATGTAAGGGATTATTTTGGAGTTCCAGGGTTTGTGATCTTGAGAGCTTCTGTTCCAGGGTTTGCCCATGGACGCAGATGCAGACTTATATTACTGCATAAATCTTTTGTATGCTTGTGTGCTTGTTCTGTTTATTACTTCTCAATTTTTGATTCCGTCTTAACAAATTGCCTGATGTTTTTCTCCTTGGCCTTATTTACAGGAACAAATCATGTGAGATTGATTCTAGCAAGAGGTAATATAACTCTGAGCAGTATCTATAAGCATGAATAAATTTAGATGCATCTATATTGCAAAAATACATCAAATGATATATTTTTCCCTTCTTTTTTCTTTTCATGTGCAATCTTCATTATGTACATGTTCTCCCATTTAAAAATTCATTACACCGTATTCAGTCAATTCTTATTTATTTATTTATTTATTTTTTGCATTCATGAATATGTACGAGTGAATCAAAACTAACCACACCTTTATTTTCTTCAGTATTACCGGGAGGGTGTGTATTTCTGCTTTGCTTGCTCATAGTTATTACCTGGCTTCGCAAGGAATGGAATTATAATTCTTCATACATCTCTTCAAGGGACAATTTTTCTAATCGTTCCCTGCAAGCAGACACTGAAGGAGATAATGTCTACTTTGGGGTCTCTGTTTTCTCCTACACTGAACTTGATGAAGCCACGCATAACTTTGATCCTACTAAAGAATTGGGAGATGGAGGTTTTGGCACTGTATACCATGGTAAGATGGTTCGAAGTTCTAAATATCAATTAGAATGCTAAGACTCTGGATCTTGAATTTGTGGAAATTGAAGAAAAGAAAAAAGAGGCTTGTTTACCATTAACATAAATGTTTGCATAAATGTTTTACTATTAACATATTTATAGTGGCATATTCTCTATCCATACAATTCACATTTCTCTTTTTTTCTTTATTTATATAAATTCAAAATCTATACATAACAAAAATGTTTTTACCATTAACATATTTATGGTGACATATTCAATTTTCCTATAATTCATACATATAAAATGGCATAATCTTTGGTCTTTTCTCAACCAGGAAAACTCCAGGATGGGCGGGAAGTTGCAGTGAAGCGCCTGTATGAGCACAACTACAAGCGGGTGAGGCAGTTCATGAATGAAATCCAAATACTAACCTCCTTGAGCCACCCCAATCTTGTCACCCTTTATGGTTGCACCTCACGCCTGAGCCGGGAACTGCTTCTCGTCTACGAGTATATTCCCAATGGTACCGTTGCTGATCATCTACACGGTGATCGAGCAAATGCTGGTTCACTCACATGGCCTATTCGTATGAACATAGCCATAGAAACTGCCAGTGCATTGGCTTACCTCCATGCTTCTGATATCATCCACCGTGATATCAAGACCAACAACATACTCCTCGACAATAATTTTTGTGTCAAAGTTGCTGATTTTGGGCTTTCAAGACTCTTCCCCAATGATGTTACTCATGTCTCAACAGCCCCCCAAGGGACTCCTGGTTATGTTGATCCAGAGTACCACCAATGCTACCAACTCACTGATAAGAGTGATGTCTACAGCTTTGGGGTTGTGCTCGTTGAGCTCATATCATCAATGCCGGCCGTCGACATTACTAGGCATAAGCAAGATATTAATTTGTCTAACTTAGCGATAAACAGGATCCAAAATCGTACCCTGGATGAGTTAGTTGACCCAACACTTGGGTTTAAGTCAGATTCTTCAATTGAAAGGATGATTACATCGGTGGCAGAGGTGGCTTTTAGATGCTTGCAACTTGAAAAGGAAATGAGGCCTACAATGGATGAGGTTCTGGAAGCTTTAAAGGATATTAAACAGTACAAAAATGAGAACACCGGGGAGGGAATTGACAATGTTGGGGTGTCGACAAGTGCACGATCACCTTCTTCGCCTCAGAGTGACAATGTTGTGTTGTTGAAGAAAATAAAGTCACTATCTTCACCGGATTCCGTGACCAACAGATGGGTTAGTAGCTCTACCACATCCATTTCCAGTGGGTAAGGCTCCATTTCACTCTCCTAAACTTCAAGATAGATGATAAGAAAACGCATTTAACAACCATGTCGTTTGCAAGCGAATGATTTTTGAATTTCTTTTCCTTTTCATCTATATATCAGATAATTATATTGAGGGAGGAATGTATATAGTAAATGGAGATCTCAATTATGTATATGTTCATATTTGGATATACTTGAAGTATATAGTAAATGGAGCTATACTTTCCTAGGGATTATATGATCTTTTTCTTTTCTTTTCTTTTTTTCTTATGGACAAAGAGAAATGGATGAATAAAAGAAGAAAAATACTAAATTTCAAATACCACATGCTTCAAAATGGTTCAGTAGAAGATATCTTAAATGAAAATCAGATACATTTCTTTCCTTAAACTAAAAATAACTGAAATTTTGGGGAAGTATGTAGGATGTATTTTTTACTTGATGAGATTTCATTTTGGGTAACCTGTTTAACTTTATCAGATTAAAACATAGAAAAATAAAATGATTGTCTAAAACAGGGGATTACTTTTTCTTTATTTCTTCGGAAATTGCTGCCGGTGTTTGCGCAATTCCAGTTGAGAAGTATTGGAAGTGGCTTCTAGACTGCCATGGTTTTTCACTGTTACCATGGGTTCAATTGGAATTTGCTACATGAGAAAATCTTTAAGACATTTTGGAATTACAAATGCTTAGGCCTTGTTTGACAAAGGATTTTTTGGTTAAAAATTAAAAAAAGTCAGAAAAAAGTTTTAAAAGGTAACAAATTCAATCTTATTAGCAAAATGTCATATTACACATATCAATCAATCACTTTTTTCTCTTTTAAATATATATTTAATTAAAAAATCATTTCAAACATATTACTAACTTTTTTCACCCTATAAAAAAGCCAGAAATAATCTCACTAGTGTTTGATAACATAACTACAAATATAATTTTGTATCAAGTGCTTAATAAATATAATTTTCGAAACAAGTACTTAATAAGTGTACATATTAGTGTTTGAAACTAAATGTATCAAGTAAAAATCAATTAGATCCATTTGATAACTACAATTTCCTTCATTTCAAAACTAAAGTGGCTATGAAAATGTGAGTTAAAAGTTAAGAACATCTCAAGTACTAATATTCTAATATTAGTTGTATTTATAACTCTTTATGCATAAGTATCAAACCATAATAATCTCACTACCGTTGCCATTACCACTACTACTACCCCCACATCTCCTCCACCTCCATTGCCACCACTATCACTAGCACCATCACTACTATCATGGCTCCACCACTTCCAACACTATGGTCATGTTTGATTCACAAGATTAATAGTGAAGTATTAATAATCCTATTAAATTAGTGTGGTATTTACTATCCAATTGGATTAATATCCATTGGATTAATAATCCCACCCCTACCCCATTACTAATTGAGAGAAAAAAATATGGTCTGGATTAGGCCATGGTAATACCAGGCAAATCGTGGGCCGAACACATTTGGGCTGTGGTATCCCGGGTCCACCCAGAAGTGATTTTTTGCTCGGCAATGGCAAGGGCATGTGGAACCGGGCTACTTCACCTTGCCGGCACGGAGGCCGGTCAAGTAAGGGGTTCCACGGTTTATGCGTTGCGCGGTTGTAAAGCACGCATCCATAGCTCGGCGTGAAAGCTCATGCCTGAAGCTCGGCATGAAGGACTTTGGTTAACCGGTATGACCAATCTCAAGCTTGGCTTCGCCGGAATGCAGTTGAGCATGGTTGGAAAGGAGCTCGGTTGTTGGGGCACCTGGGCATGAAATGCAGCATGTCCGTTGACAGCCGAGATGCTACAGCCCTACTGCTGAGCTCCCAATGCACTGGGCTGGTAGTCAGGTTAGGTGATGTTCAGCAAGATTTGTGCTGACAGATGGGATAGCAAAACCACGTGTCGAGAGATCACTGGGAGTAGATTTGGGGCGCAGAAGGTATATAAGCAAGTCTGCGCCCCCCATGCTGAACACACGAACATTTGGTAAGAGAAATACTTACACTTAACTCAGTCCTCTCTCTCTCTCTCTCTCTATCCCTGTGTGTGTGTCTAACTTGATCGTCGGATGGGTTTTCCGGCCACACACCGCCGGGTAGCTCACTACTGTTGTGCACGCAGGTGATTGGACAGGAACGGTGCTTGGAAAAAAGGAGTGCGGGCTTACCTAAATATTTGCTCCCCGCACAATTAGCGCCATCTGTGGGAAGCTTGCAAACAAAACCTTGTCTTCCAGGCTCTTTTGATCACCGTCCATGGCGAACAATGAAGAGATTCCGCTGTCCGCCGTCAACGGAGTTACCCCAGAGTCGGGCAGACGGAGAGAAGGGCATCCCACCATCGTTCCTCCGATGGCGGACCTGGAGACTTCTCCAGGAGGACATTCAAGAGATGCGCGGGATAAGCGCAGAAGAAGTTATGGTCATTCACGGAGTCCAGACGGTCATCAGCGGCGGAGAGAATCACATGCCAGACGTCTGGAACACAAGTTAAGGGACCAGGACACCGTCATCCAGCGAATGGCGGCGGAGATGGAGGAGCTGAAGCGACATGTTAAAGGGAAGGGTGTAGCTGGAGTGGGAGACCACAGTGAGCGCACCCAACCCCGTCGTTCAGGCAGTCAGAGTCAGCGACACACTGCGTCCATTTCCATTACCAAAAGTTACAAGGTTGGAGATTCTGACCTGCACGAAGAGAAGTTCAGCGCGCAAGATAGTACCTACCGACCCTCACGTCCGGCGACGACATCGAGGTATTCTTATTCTGCTCATTCAGAGGATTTGCGGGCAGTCTTGAAGGAACGGGCTCGCCGGCGGGAAGCTCAGAGGGTGCCGGCTTTCCAACGGCTATCCTATGGGGTTCACGCCAGTGAAGAGGTCGGAATGCCTCCACCCCGCTTGGCCGCGTCTCTTCTTTTAGACACAGACTTGGCGAGGCTTAGCGCCACTCCTTTCTCCCTGGAGATAGAAACAACACCGTTTCCGGCAGGGTTCCACCAGCCAAAGTTCACGCAAAACTGATTCTTATATGCATGTAAGCCATTTCCGACAGGTCATGGCCGGACACAGGCGAAATGACGCCCTTATGTGCCTAATCTTCCCATCAAGCTTGGGCGAGCTGGGCTTAAAATGGTTCGAGAGGTTGCCAGAGGGAAGCATTGAAAGGTGGCATCAGTTAGCCGAAACCTTTGTGACGCGCTTCAAAACTAATACCAAAACACCAAAGGAAGTTGATCACCTCCTGAGTGTCAAGATGGAACCGAGCGACACATTGAAGGCATACAACTCCAGATATTGGGAGACCTTCAACGAGATCTTGGATTGCCCGGTCAACCTTGCAATCATGCAATACAAGCGTGGTCTCTCAGTCGGACATAGACTGCGGGACTCGCTTACCATGCACCAGCCGACATCCATAGGCCAGCTAATGCGGCGCATCAATGAGCACATCCGAGTGGAGGATGATGCATCAGCATCTACCGTGAAGGCAACTTCGGTAGCAACAGACAAGCGGTCAGCTGGCAAAGTGCACGGGGTTGGGCAGGAGTCCGGCCGATCCAGCGACCGCGCTGAGGAATTGGACCGTGGCACTAATCGCAAAAATCGAGGTAGGGGACGTCGGACTGACCGAGATGACTACTCCCAGGATGACGTAGCTGATGCTGACAGAAGGTTGAAAGCAAGGACAGGCATCACCACGATCTTTAAGATTCCAATCTATCGCATACTTAGTGAAATCCGTGACGAGGAGTATGTCCAGTTTCCTGCTAAGTTAGGCGACGGACAGAAGGGCTTCAATCCTCAGTACCGTTGCACGTTTCACCGGGAGCGAGGCCATCGGACAGAGGATTGTTTGCCTTTGAGGCAACACTTGGAAGAGCTAGTCACAACCGGACACTTGGACCTTTACATTAATGGCGGCGTGAAAGCCAATCAAGCTCCGGTTGACCCGCGGGGACCGGATGACCGAGATGCGCCTCCCCAAGGGGTTATTAATGTCATCCACAACATAGTGGAACCGGCGCGTGTATGCGAGCTCCGAGGAATGATCAAGAAGGCAGAACACATGAGGGAAGTTTTGTCGGTTCAGCCTGCGATCAAAAGAGGGAAGACCGAAGAGAAAGACGTGATCAGTTTCTCCTCAAGAGACCTAGAGCGCATTCAGACGCCGCACAACGATGCCCTAGTGGTAACACTCCGTGTCAAAGAATTTGATGTTAAACAGATCTTGATCGATCAGGGAAGCTCGGTCGAGATCATGTATTACGACGCTTTCAAACAGCTTCAGCTCCGGGATACAGATTTGGCCCCGGCAACTTCGCCATTGGTTGGTTTCAACTCACAACCGGAGTGGCCTTTGGGAAAGATTATCCTGCCGGTCAAAGCGGGATCCATGGTCAAACAGGTGGAGTTCTGGGTGTTGTAGGTGCTATCCACTTACAATTTGATCCTCAGAAGGGGATGGCTTCACGCTATGCAAGAAGTAGCATCAACCTACCACCAGGTGGTGAGATTCCCCTCGGTTATGGGGGCAATCGAGGAGGTTTGGGCCGATCAAATCATGTCGAAGCAATGCTTAGTGGCGGTCAATGGGAGCCGAGCTGCCAAAGACTTCGTTTAAATGATCGAGGGACCAGAAGACCGGGGAGTCCTTGACGACGTGGGCACCAAGGCCGAGGACAAAGCTGTCGAGGAGTTGGTGAAAGTGTGCATTGATACAGAGCATCCAGACAAGTTCTTCTTGCTCGGCTCAAGCCTTACAGCCCAAGAACGGACCGACATGGTTGAGTTTTTGATGGCCAACATCGAAGTTTTTGCATGGTCACCTTACGACATGCCCGGTCTTGATCCGAGTTTTATATGCCATCATCTCAATGTCTTCCCCGGCGCCAAGCCGGTTATTCAGCGAACAAGGAGATTGGCGTTGCATCACGCCGAGGTAGTTGCGGAGGAAGTGAAGAACCTGTTTGAGGCGCGAGCAATTCAGGAAGCGCATTACCCTCAGTGGATTTCAAACACAATTGTGGTGCCCAAGAAGAATGGGAAGTGGCGAGTTTGCGTTGACTACAAGACCGTCAACCGAGCTTGTCCGAAAGATAGCTTCCCTTTGCCTAGAATAGACCAGCTTATGGACTTAACGGCTGGACATAACAGGCTCAGTTTCTTGGACACCTACGCGGCTACCATCAGATTGCCATGCATGGGCCCGACCAAGAGATCACCTCGTTTACTACACCAAGGGGACTATTCTGCTACCGAGTCATGCCTTTTGGTTTGAAGAATGCCGGGGCAACTTTTCAAAGGATGGTGACCAAGATGTTCGCTCCTCTGCTAGACCGGACAATAGAGGCTTATATTGACGATATGGTGGTTAAGAGCCGGCATTAAGCAGACCATTTGTCCGATTTGGCCGAAATGTTTGCCATTCTCAAAAAGCACAAGCTATGCCTGAATGCGTCTAAGTGTGCCTTCGGCGTGAGATCCGGAAAATTTTTGGGTTTCCTAGTCACGAACCGAGGTATCGAAGCAGACCCTACACAAATCCGAGCTGTGCAAGAGCTAAAACAGCCTAGCTCGGCTAAGGATGTGCAGCATCTGGCCGGAATGGCCGCCGCACTTAACCGATTTATAAGCCGGTCATCAGATCGCTGCCGCCATTTTCTTCAAGCCTTGAAATCAAAGTTCTCATGGGATGAAGAGTGTGACCGGGCTTTGGCCGAGCTCAAGCAGTATTTGTCTTCTGCGCCGTTATTGGTCACACCGAAACCCGGAGAAGAACTTTACCTTTATCTGGCCGTATCGCAGCATGCAGTCAGTGCAGTGCTTGTCCGGTCGGAAGGAATCAAACATCTACCCATCTTTTACGTCAGCAAAACCTTGCTACCGGCAGAGTCGAGGTACTTGCCGCTGGAAAAACTTGCGTTAGCGTTGATGATGGCTTCAAGGAAGTTGGCACACTATTTCCATGCCCATACCATCATCGTCTTGACCGAGTTCCCTCTCAAAGCTTTGTTCGAACGGGCAGACTTCTCCGGTCAGATTCTTAAGTGGGCGGTCGAATTGGGACAGTTTAATGTGAAGTTCCAGCCGCGCACAGCCATAAAAGCCCAGACTCTGGCCGATTTCGTTGCTGAATTCTCACCTGGAACTCATCCGGTATGCTCGGTCGATATTGCCGTGGCGGATGAAGAGGTGAATGCAAGCTCGATCGAAATATCACAGCTTGGCGGCATTGGCGACGAGGAACTTTCACGCCCCGTCGAAGCCCCTTCAGTTAATACGATACTACAGCCCGGTGATGCGATGACGGAGTTGGCTATGACTGACCAACCCGCTTTGTCCGACACCACATCGCCGAGGAGGGGAGAAATGAAACCGCTCAACACTGAGCCTGCGGCCGGCATAATACCGCAACTTGGTGATTCGCCTACGGACTTAGGCATTGTGGATCAACTTGCTGAGTTCGGCGCCGAATCACTAAGGGGGGCTGAAGTAGAACCGCTCAGCACGAGACCGGAAGCCGAACAGCCGAGTAACCGTGATCCCATTAACCTTCAAGCTTCTCAGGACCCCTCAGAATGTTGGAAGCTCTTTGTCGGCGAAATGTGGAAACTTTTTGTTGATGGCGCCTCGAACCATCACGGTGCCGGGCTGGGTATAGTTCTGATTTCGCCAGACAGACTGATTATAGAACATTCTATCACTCTTGGCTTCCCAGCATCCAACAATGAGGCCGAGTACGAGGCGCTATTGGCCAGTCTCAAGAGCGCGCTTCAGATGCAAGCATCCGAACTAATGGTTTACAGTGATTCCCAGCTTGTGGTTAACCAAGTTTCTGGGGTTTACGAGGTAAAGGATGACAGAATGATGAAGTACCAAGCTCTGGTCAGAGAACACATCAAGCGATTTCAAGCGATCAGGGTCCAACAGATTGGCCGAGAAGAAAACGGCCGAGTAGATGAGTTGGCCGGCCTTGCTTCTATGGTCGACAGCACATCTCCCAACCCTCTTTTGATTGAATTCCTTCCGAGGCCCAGTATTGAGGAAGCCGGGCAGACAGAAGTACTCTGCGCCGAGCTAGGTCTTTCTTGGATGGAACCCATAATCCTCTTTCTTAGAAAATGGACCCTTCCAGCCGACAAGAAGGAAGCGCATAAAGTGCGGGTGAAGTGCGAGCGGTTTTGGCTCTCTCCATCAGGCGCTTTATACAAGACGTCTTTCACCGGTCCCTACCTGAAGTGTGTGCACCCGAGCAGTGTGGAAGCCTTCCTCTACGAAATTCACGAAGGCATCTGTGGCAGTTATATAGGGGGTAGGTCCTTGGCCTACCGAGCTATTTTGCAAGGCTATTGGTGGCCGTGCATGCAAGCTGACGCCCAGAAATATGTTCGCAAGTGTGAGAAATGCCAGAAGTTTGCCCACCAGATCCACCAGCTGGCCAGGAAACTTCTTCCCTTCACCAGCCCTTGGCCCTTCGCGATGTGGGGGCTAGATATAGTGGGGCTGCTACCAACTGCACCAGGCAACCGGAAGTTCTTCATCGCGGCCATGGACTACTTCACCAAATGGGTTAAAGCGGAGCCTTTGGCATCAATAAAGGAGAAAGGCATGAAGCGGTTTGTCTGGCAGAATGTGGTCACGCGGTTTGGCGTCCCCAAAATTCTGATCTCTGATAACAGCACCCAATTTGATGGCCGCCTATTTAGGGGGTTCTGTGAAGATTTGAAGATTGAATTCTACAACTCTACTCCGGCTTACCCGCAGTCCAACAGTCAAACCGAGGCTTCGAACAAGACCATTCTGGATGGACTGAAGAAGAGGCTTGAGAAAGCCAAAGGAAAGTGGGCTGAGGAACTTCCCAGTGTCCTTTGGGCATACCGAACAACCCCGCGGCGATCTGCCGGGGAAACTCCTTTTGCTTTGGCATATGGCATGGAGGTGGTCATCCCTTTGGAAGTTGGTATGCCCACCCTCAGAAGTGAAAGTTTTGAGCCCGAGCTGAACGCTGAAGCCATGGCCTTGGAATTCGACCAAGTGGAAGAACGCCGGGAAAAGGCTCTTATCTATGTGGCCACCTACCAACAAGAGCTTTCAAGGAAATACAACAAATCCGTGCACCCCAGACCGTTCAAAGTGGGTGATTGGGTCTTGCGGAAGGTCATGGGCAATACCTTGGTGCCAGGCGAAGGCAAACTATGGGCAAATTGGGAAGGACCCTACAAGATAGCCGGTCTGGCGGGCAAGGGGGCATATCACTTGGAAGACTTGGATGGTAGAGGAATAACCCGGCCATGGAATGCAGCCAACCTCAAGTTGTATTATTTCTAGCTTTTGCCCTATTTTTTGTGCAAAGAATTTTTTTGCCTTACACTTCATGTAATATTCATTTTTGTCAATATATAGAAGTGACTTATCTTTGCCTTGGCATTTTTTTGTTGTTTTGAGTTTTGCGTATTCTCAACCGAGATGTTCACTCCGGTTGAAAGAGTTGATGTTTTGTTTAACTTAGGTACTCTCAATCGAGATAATTAGTCCGGTTGAAAAGTTGATGTTTTGTTCAACTTAGGTACTCTCAACCGAGATGATTAGTCCGGTTGAAAAGTTGATGTTTTGTTCAACTTAGGTATTCTCAACCGAGATGTTCACTCCAATTGAAAGAGTTGATGTTTTGTTCAACTTAGGTACTCTCAACCGAGATGATTAGTCCGGTTGAAAAGTTGATGTTTTGTTCAACTTAGGTATTCTCAACCGAGATGTTTACTCTGGTTGCAAGAGTTGACGCCTTTTTTCAAATTTAGGTACTCTCAACCGAGATGTCTACTCCGGTTGAAAGAGTTAATATTTTGTTCAACTGAGGTGCTCTCAACCGAGATGTTTATTCTGGTTGAAAGAGTTGATGCTTTGTTCAACTGAGGTGCTCTCAACCGAGATATTTATTCCGGTTGAATGAGTTGATGTTTTGTTCAACTTAGGTATTCTCAACCGAGATGTTCACTCCGGTTGAAAAGTTGATGTTTTGCTTAACTTAGGTATTTTCAACTAGGATGTTTATTCCGGTTGAAAGACTTGAAGTTTTGCTCGACTCTGGGTGTACTACCGAGATGATTTATTCCGGTTATGAGTTAATTAATGAAATTTGTCTTGCCAACATATTTTATCCGGTTAAAGTTACTCAGCTCTAGGACCGTGCAAATACTTGGTGAAACTAGATCTTTTTCATTAATGTAAATAGTAGTACAAAAGGAGGGGTAGAGAGCCCAGTTACATGTGCAAAGAAAAATAAAAAAAAAAAGAAAACTACATAAGGGGGGAAAGATTAGTGAATTCGTCATCAGCTGCCTCCAGGTTGACCGTTGTTTGCTCTTGGACACCAGTCTCAGTTTCTCCGGGCTACTCTTGGCTACTTTTTTCCTCGGCATTGGCCTCGATTTCTTTGGAAAGCTCTTCCTCGGCCTCAGCTTGCAACGCGTTGAAGACGTCGTTGGCATAGGGCACGAGGTACACCGGCAGGAAGGCAGCCGGCGGAGAGGTAAATACGTCGGCCTCAGGACCTTGACCGAGCTGAGCACAGGCAGACTTCTAGCTCGCTTTGAAATAAATGTCTTGAGTTGCGAAGACCTGCTTCTTGTAGCTATCCTCGGCTTCCTTGAAGCCGGCGTTGTTGGCATTTTCGCACTCCTTCTCCCTTGACTTCTTGAGTGCATCAAGCTCGGCCTGGAGCTCATCCCTCTTCTTCTCGGCTTCGTCAAGCTGGTCGAGCAACCTGTTGCTGTCAGCATTGGCGATTTGGAGTGAGGACTTTGCTTGGCTGAGCTCGGTCTGAAGACTCTGGACTTGGCCGGCAGTGTCATTCGCCTTCTACTGCAGTCGATGGATTCGCTCCATGACCAAGTGTTGCTTCTGGATGGCCTGCAAGAACAAAGTCTGATCAGAGAAGAAACCGTGCAAACACTTCGTAAAAATTTCAGTGAAAGATTGAGACTTACCCTAGCCATGGACTTAACAGACGATTTCACCAACCGGGTGTTAGAAACGTGGTCGCTGCCGACCACGTCGCTCGGTAGGAAAAGGGCTTTGGAAAGGTCAAAGGCGAGCAGGTGCTCTTTGTCACCCTTGATGGAAGCGGTAGCCGGTACGTCCTTTTCCCGGTGCTTTAGCTGCGGTCGCCACGGTGGTGTTGGGTCGACAGTGACGGTGGGTTGCTCGGTGGTTAGCTCGGCAACCAGCTCGGCGGATGGGTCTGCGCGAGGCCTTTTGCCAGCCCGGCAAGTTTCTTGTCTGGGTTGCCCGGTACCTAGAGATGCCAAGGCGACCACGGGGCCGCTGGATTGTCAGGCAGCTTGAGAGTGGGTGGTGATGCTCGGCATCTCGGTTGAGGTTACTGTGAGGAGGTTCTTGATGCGGCTTCGTTTTGCCATCTCTTGTTCTTCGGTCAGCCGGATTAGCGGCACGTCCGGTAGAGTTGGATCCGGAGGAGGTGTTGGAGCACGGAGAAAGTCTGTAACTTTGCTCCGGCGTGGAGCTGAGTATCTGTAGGTTGGAGTGTAGCCGAGCAACTCGTTGCAATCCCGGTGGCTGTAACGGAGCACGGTCCGGATGGCTTCTACGTTGGGATATTGGTAGTTGGATTGCAAGGCTTGAATTGCTGCAAAAGAAACAGGAAAAATGGTTAAGTACAGAATGTTGAAGGCATGAAATTGACCGAGCAAATTAGCGCGGCTTACATATGGAACCAAAGTTCTTGCTGATGAACCAGCCCGGTACGTCGGCTGTTTCATAATTGCCAGACACTAGAAGAAGTCGTCATCATGTAAGTCCTTGTCTGGGGTGTCGGTCACTATTTTCTCTTTGCCCGGTCTTATTTTTAAATAATAGGCCAGGTCGTTGCCGGTGTGACCAAGGGTGTATTATCGTAGTATCTCGGCTAAACCTAAGTTTGTTCCTAGCCGGTTGTTTAGCTCCTGCACGCCATTGATTATTCGGTAAGTATTGGTCGAAACTTGGGTGGGTGCTAGCCTGGTGGGGCGCAGAAACTCGGTCATCAAAGGGTTGACCAGGAAGCGGAGGCCTCTTTCAATTACTGACAGCACGGTGAAGGGGCATTGGTCAAGCCTGCCCCAAGGGGTTATTTCCATCTCAACGAGCTTTAAATAGACATCTGCTGGGATACCGTATTCTTCCCTGAAGGCGGCCAAGGCAGCAGGTGTGTCCACAAGGAAGCGGAATTTTCCCATGTGTGGCCGACCAATTTAGCTCGGCTGAGGTGGTTTGGCACAAGCTAGGAATTAATGGCTGCTCGGTCCTTGAGAGCCTCAGAATTGGTCTTTGGTCCCCTTGGACTCTGGAGGAAAATGGAGGGTAATCGTAAGTGGGAGCGCGGTCACGCAAAACGAGCTAGACTTGAGCTCGGACTTGGATTGTGCCAAACCACCTAGGTCGTAAAGGCTAGCCAAAGAGCTCGGTCGCCCAAGTGGACCAGATATTAGCCCGGTTGAGCGGCCAAGTCATTTGGTTAGCCCGGTTTCTACTAAGGTTGGGACAAACTGCGTATTTGTTCGGTCCAAGTGATTTTTTGGACCAAAGGAAGACCTGGAGCCCGGTCTGCCCCAGATCCTCAGTGTTCATCAGAGAAAATGAAGAACAGCAAGGAGGGTGAAGGGTTAGGGACGGTTTTGGGTGCCTATGTCCTAAAACCTACGGATTTAGTGCCCTAATATGTGAAATGCCGACTGAAATAGCAAAAACGAGGTTCAAGGAACTTACCAGTTGAGGGCAGGGCCTACTTCTTCGAGCACAAATGCAAGGAGTGGCAGGGACGAAGTTTTGTTGGGGGAGCTTGAGCTCTGAAACGTCGAAGGCTTGAAGAGAGGCAGTAGGAATGAAAGGAAGCGAGAAGAGGTATATCTATAGAGGGGGAGAAGCCGCCCAAATTCAAATTTGAGAGGACGGTTAGGTTGGCTGCTCGAGGACCAATAAGAGATTGACACGTGCCCCCATTAATGGCAGCGTCAGAGTTGAAGAGACAGGAAGGCCAGACGAGGCGTCGACCGAGCAAGACAAGGAACCGAGCGCGGAAATTAGCCCGGTTTGCCTCTTGTAAATTATCAACCGAGGAAGAGTTTATCCTGGTCGGAACAAGTAATCCCGGTCACGCTGGTGCGGACGGAATTAAGGGGCAATTGAGAGGGAAAAATATGGTCTGGATTGGGCCATGGTAATACCAGGCAAATCGTGGGCCGAACACATTTGGGCCGTGGTATCCAGGGTCCACCTAAAAGTGATTTTTTGCTCGGCAATGGCAAAGGCATGTGGAACCGGGCTACTTCACCTTGTCGGCACGGAGGCCGGTCAAGTAAGGGTTCCACGGTTTATGCGTTGCGCGGTTGTAAAGCACACATCCATAGCTCGGCGTGAAAGCTCATGCCTGAAGCTCGGCAGGAAGGACTTTGGTTGACTGGTATGACCAATCTCAAGCTTGGCTTCGCCGGATGCAGTTGAGCATGGCTGGAAAGGAGCTTGGTTGTTGGGGCACCTGGGCATGAAACGTAGCATGTCCGTTGACAGCCGAGATGCTACAGCCCGGCTGCCGAGCTCCCAATGCACTGGGCTGGCAGTCAGGTTAGGTGATGTTCAGCAAGATTTGTGCTGACAGATGGGATAGCAGAACCACGTGTCGAGAGATCACTGGGAGTAGATTTGGGACGCAGAAGGTATATAAGCAAGTATGCGCCCCCTATGCTGAACACACGAACATTTGATAAGAGAAATACTTACACTCAACTCAGTCCTCTCTCTCTCTCTCTCTATCCCTATGTGTGTGTCTAACTTGATTGTCGGAGGGGTTTTCCGGCCACACACCGCCGGGTAGCTCACTGCTATTGTGGACGCAGGTGATCGAACAGGAACGATGCTTAGAAGAAAGGAGTGCGGGCTTGCCTGAATATTTGCTCCCCGCACACTAATAATCCTACAAATTTGTGGATTAATTATCCATTGGATTAATAATCCTAAACCAAAATTTTAAAACAAACATAGGATAATTGGGCCTACGGATTAATAATCTCAATCACATGCTCTAATCTACCAAATCAAGCATGCCCTATAGTTATTATTGCCACAAGCACTATCATCATTTTTTTTTGGATCAATCAAAATAAAGATTCATTGATATAAAATAACAGTACAAGATGTACAAACAAATTACATCAAGAAAACACAAAAGGCCAAGACAAAACATCATAGCTTAAAAGCTATATCTCAACTAGGTTGAAACATGAAACAAGACAATCAAATGTAAAGTAAATGGCCAGGAATGAAGTAAAAATAAAAAAACACACTAGATAAATAAAATCAAAACAGGGGCAAACCAAACAGTCCCTAAGCAAAAAGATGGCAGACAAACATTATCTTGAAAGTCAAGACCATGATTGGAGTGCATTCCATTATTTGAAATACCATAACACTATAAATTCATCCTTATCAATTCAGAATTTACTCAGAAAAAGAAATCAATTGTTTAAATTCATTTTACTCATAGACCCATATTTTATCAATTTAATCTCTACAACACAAATCTATTGAGGATAAATTATGAATTCTTAAGTGTGAGTTAATAGTATTTTTCTTTGAAATATGTAACTCTCCGGCCACACTTCTAGAGACACACCACTCCTTGTTGGATCAAATAGGAGCTTCCCCTTGTACTCCCTCTTATCGTTCTTGAAAATGCCATTTCATTTACCTCTTCTTCTTATAATAATCACCAACCAAAACACAAAGGGAATGATAATTAGAGGAGACCTCACCATAACAGATGTCGCCCTTACCACTACCACAACTCTCCACTTGCATCACCATCTTTATTGCTACCATAATTGTCGCTTCAATCACCACCATCACTACTACACCACCGCCACCACCATCAAATCACCACGAATACAATCACTACGTCCACTACACCACCTCTCCACTATCACCACAACCATTATCCCTCCGCATCGTACACCACCACTACCGTCACCATCATCATTAGCACCATAACCACCACTATCATTGTCATTGTCGCCTACACCACCTCCACCTCACCATCATCACAATCACTACAACGAATTACACTTCTGGCGACTAAAATTCAGTTGCCAAAAGTCACACTTTAGTCACCAAAAACTTTTACCGACCAAAATGTTTGGTCGCTAGATTGGTCGTTGAATAATTGTCGGGAAAGGTAATTGGTGACTAAAAATGGTTTAGTCGCCGAAAGTCCTCCATTGGCAACTAATTTTTTAGTCGCCAAAAGCTTTCAAATAAATTTAATATTGCATTTTCAACAGCTAAATTTTTTTGTAGCCAAAAACTTCAATTATTTAGCTACTAAAAATTTTAGTCGCCAAAATATTTTTTTCGATCATCTTATTTCTTTTTAGCTACTAAATTTTTAGTCGCCTAAAGTCTAATTTTTTTAGCCACTAAATATTTTAGTCGCCAAGCCTTTTTTAACTACTAAAAGTTTTAGTCGCCTAAAATCTAATTTTGTTTTTTAGCTACTAAATTTTTAGTCGCCTAAAGTTTAATTTTTTTTGGCTACTAAATATTTAGTCTCCAATTTTTTACTTTTTATTTTTGTTTTTTGTGTTTTTAGCTACTAAACTGTTAATCTTCTAAAGATTTGTTTTTAGTCACCAAAAGATTTGTTTTCATTTTAATTTTTTTAGCTGCCAATTGTTTGGTTGCCAAAAACATCATTTTATGTTTTTTTTTTTAAATTAACTTATCCACAACCTGTATGTATTCTGTGCAACTTGTACCATGTATATAAACAAAACAATACATATATTATCAATCATTCGACAATTTACATCCATTTCACTTCCTTCCATCGAAAAATGAATAACTTTTAATGTCAAATTCCATATAAACCAAGTATATTCCAACCTACAATAATAATTCTATACAAAACAAAGAATTATACGAAAACCACGTTTTCCGTACATAAAAAATATATTCACTACCACGCCAAATAGCCATTTGGTGTGGTACAAATTACCATGGTAATTTGTACCACAACAAACGGTAATCTATATATAGTACACCAATTATATACCAAGCCAAAAATGATCTGTATGATTAAAAACTAATCCACACAAAAGCAGAGGACGACAAAAGAGGCTAATTATACAAAAGTATAAATTGTCCTTTGTACACAAAAATGGAATATCCACAAATCCATTAGAGGTCATGGTGAGTAAATTAAAAATGGAATACCAAAAATGCATGTAGAACTTGATACTCTAAGGCAAAAACATTAGAGGTCATGGTGAGTAAATTAAATTGTTCATCTTCCTTAGTACTTTTTCCATTATACTCTCAGACGTGATTGAAGTGTTAACTAAAAGATCTAAATCACTAAATACCAGTGAATACACAGTGAAACAACTAATTCTAGATTTAGAGTTTTGTTTATGTATATGATGAGTGAATAAAATCGGACTTGACTTGAAGAATGCAAAATGCCATAAAAATTACAACCATTGAGATCCCAAAACACAAATAAACTCACTCGTATGAACATCCAAAAAAACACACTTAAACCATTACAAGTGTTCATAGTACCGGACCCAAAATGCACAAATGTAAGGCAATGTTTACAACTATAGATGTGAAGTTTATGGTGTTTTCGCCCTCTGAACGCCCTTTTTCGACTAATTTTAATGCTTTTTTGACTCTAATTCCCAACTTATGTGTGCTAATTATGTCCCGTCTGTCCCCATAGGTCCTATTTGTCACGAGAAAGCTGCCTGTGACATTCGTATAGTGGTACGGGCGCTGTTTTGCATTTTCGCCCCCAAACGCCCTTTTTCGACTAAGTATAAGGCGTTTTCGACTCTAACTCCCAACTTACATGTTCTAACTACATGCTGTCTGTCCCCACATGTTCTATTTGTCACAAGGAAGCTGCCCATGACATCTATAGAGTGATTTGGGGACTGTTTTGCATTTTCACCCTCCGAATGCCCTTTTCGATTAAGTTTAAGGTGTTTTCAACTCTAACTCCCAACCTACGTGTGCTAACTACATGCCGTCTGTCCCCATAGGTCCTATTTGTCACAGGGAAGCTGCCCATAACATCCATAGAGTGGTTTAGGGATTGTTTTGCATTTTCGCCCCCCTAATACCCTTTTTCGACTAAGTATGAGGCGTTTTCGACTCTAACTCCCACTTTACATGTGCTAACTACATGATGTCTGTCCCCACAGGTCCTATTTGTCACAAGGAAGCTGTCCATGATATCCATAGAGTGGTTTGGGGGCTGTTTTGCATTTTTACCCTCTGAACGCCCTTTTTCGATTAAGTTTAAGGCGTTTTCGACTCTAACTTCCAACTTACGTGTGCTAACTACATGCCGTCTATCCCCACATGTCCTATTTGTCACAAGGAAGTTGCCCGTGACATCCATAAAGTGGTTCGTGGATGCTTTGCATTTTCATCCACCGAACGCCCTTTTTCGACTAACTTTAAGGTTTTTTCGACTCTAATTCCGAACTTATGTGTGCTAATTATGTCCCATCTGTCCCCATAGGTCCTATTTGTCACGAGGAAGCTACATGTGACATCCGTATAGTGGTTTGGGGGCTGTTTGTATTTTCGTCCCCCGAACGTCCTTTTTCAACTAAGTAAAAAGCATTTTTTACTCTAACTCTCAACCTACGTGTGCTAACTACATGTCATCTATCCCCACAGGTCCTATTTGTCGCGAGAAAGCTTGCCATGACATCTATAGAGTGGTTCAAGGGCTTTTTTGCATTTTCACCCCCCGAATGCCCTTTCATTTGTCTTATATCTAATTAGTGTTAAAATGATTGATTAACATAAGAGTATAAGAGCCCTAACTATATGCCATCCAGTACATGTTTTCCCAAAACCTAGTGCCTCCTTTCCCCTTTCTTAAAAGTCAACAAGAAAGTTATAACTAAAGGACAAGCTAATGGTGTTACCCTCACCTATTAGCTTGAGAGGGGATGATAAAGAGTATTAATCATTAGTAGTCTCAGTAGAGAGTTAGTTGCTTCAACATACTGCACCTCTCAAGTGGCATTTGCATAGTATTTTATTTTTTTGATAAATACACATGCAATGTTACATGTTCAAGAAAGTAACTAAGAATGTTGTTTATAATCATTAATGTCATAGGTCCTAGGATAAAATTTCAAAGGAATTCAAAGATCTAGTGGTCGGAATAATTCTTTGAAAGATCAAATTATCCCAAACCATATGACACAATCACAGAGATGTCAAAGAAAAAAAACCAAAATAAAATGGAAAAAGTATAGCATCAACTTATTTTGCAAACTCACCCCAAACAATAAATTATAAAAGGCCATATAAATGCATTACCACATAAGAATCCAAGAGTGGTGGATAGTTCCCATCAATAGTGTCTATCCAGCTAAATATCAGGTTATGAAAACCAAAAGGCTGGCTGGACATGCTTAGTGCATACTCCCAAGAAGGAGTCTCGTTAAATTTGGCCCGGAGATCAGGATGCAAAGGAAGCAACGCAATATGTGCACTGCTATCACCTTCAGTGAACAACCATTCATTCCATGGCAAAATATCTTGTCCCTGAAAAATTGAGAAAAAAATTCCTGAAAATAATTGTGCAAACAGTTTGTAAAATGAGTTTCTAGTAGTAGTTTTCAATTTTTTTTTTTTTAATTTTAAACTGAAACCACGGGTAATTCATTTATTTAGAAGAAACTATATGACATAGCCTATTCCATTGCAAATCTTGAAATTATCCATTCCTAAAATTTGAAATCAGACATGATATTTCTTTTTTATGGTTAACATCTATGTCACACATCCATATTGTAATGACTGGCAATATATTTGAGTTAAAAACTCCTCCAAATTCCATATCTCAACTCCATGGTTGTAATACAACAAGGCAATAAGTTAAACATTGCCATCGAAGCTAACCCGTCATGGAGCAAACCACAAGCATAAAAATTAATAGTGCTGAAATATATAAGAATATAATTAGTAACAATAGAAATTCAAATATAATTTTATTAAGATCGTAAAACCACCACTAAGGAAGCATGTTAAGCATTATGTGCTGAGTTACATCTCTATGGCATAAAACTTGGATTCCTTTTAACATGGGTTCTTACTTTTAAATGGTGATTTATCATGCTCTGTTAAACTAACTTGATAGAAGATCCACTGAAAATTTCCACATTTAAGCACTTAATGGTGTTATCAAATGAGCCAAATGTTAAAATTAATTCTTTAAGGGGCACACTTCGCAATAACTGAAAGACTCAGATTCGAAAATGTTTATACTAACCAATTTCCATTCCTGAATAACGAAACAAACATGCAAACAAGTCTAAGGGAAAACATGAATTGTCAAGAAGAAAATCGAAATCTAAACAAACATGCAAACAAGTCGGGAAAACATGAATTGTCAGGAAGAAAATCGAAATCTAAACAATAACAAAACCTTCTAACGAGTCATTCCAAGAAAGCCAACAAAAACCTCAAATTCAGCATGCTTGAAAATTGAGACTCACATAAACCAAATTTCCCAACATCTCAACACAATCAACCGAAAAATTCAAACAACTAACCAATATATAGCCCAAATCAATTTTGTTTATGCTCACCACAAACATACAGAGAAACCCATTTTAGAAATTCTACCAAAAGAAAGACAAAAAGGCCCAAGCACGAGATGCAAGCAGTATAACACCAATCTGTAGGTACCCAATACTCCAAAAGTGTAAATGATCTTAGCCATGTATCATTTTAACCACTAAAACTTGATTGGGTCATGAACAAAAAAAGTCACAACAACAACGAAATCACGCAGCAAATTCAACAACAAAAAAAATCTGTCCAGACACCCAATAATCCAAACTGCCAAGAGATTAACTGAATTTAAAAAAAAAAAAAAAAAAAAACTCCATATTCAATCACAAGTCCCTGAACAATCTAAAATTCAAACTGAGTCATTAACTTTGAACAACATCAATATGTAGATACCCAAAAACTTCAATTCAAGCAGAAAGCTCAATAATTGCTACGACCCAATCTCGGCAAGGCAACCCCTGCCAAGAGGGCGCACTTCAACGCTATAACACCTGTACACAATAATCACCAGCATAATTCTTATATCACATCACCAATAGTGCATAAGACCCTTCGATTGGCCAACATATATGAGATGATCCATTCAAAGACAAAAATATCATCATGCTACTATGATAGTTTCCATGCACCACTACCCCCAAAATAAATCATACTATTCGTGAATCCATCAATACATCCAACTTCACAAAGCAAATATTTACAATCAACCTACTTCATAAAACAAAGGATAAAACTACATCCTAGAGTGACCCTAATCAAAACCTCAACTACTAGATGTTCACATTTGATCCTCCAGAAACTCTAATCTTCCAAGTTGAGGCGAGCCACACAAAAGTCTAGAAATCTGAAAAAAAATTAATTAAAAAAAGAATGAGCTAGAGCCCAATGAGTATACCAATCCCATGGAGTTATAAAGCTTGCTCCTTCCAATTGGGTTCAAAATAAGATAATAAACACAAGAGCTTGATTGGACTGAAATTTATAAAAATTGAGAAAATTTTGCACAAACCGTTATCAAGATTTTTCCAAAGAATCTCGTAATGCAGGAAAAATACATTTGAATGAGGAAAGTAAACAAAAATACAACTTTTCAATACATTAAGATTTCATGTCCATCATACGAATCACTACATAGCCTTAGAGTCGCGTTACCTCGCGACTTAGGTGGTGACGGTACCGTTACCCAAAACATAACCATAGGAACATAACTCATGTCATCGTAGCACTTTAATTCTCATTTCAATGTTTTGGTCCCTAGGACTCCTTATGTACAACGACCCTTATGGTCCTTAAAACATTTCGGTACCCAGGACCCCAAAGCATTTCAGCCATTGTGGCCCCAAAGGCTATATTCGGTTATATGATCAATAAAAATAAATACTCTTGCATGACGTTTCATTGTCCTTTGATCATCA
This sequence comes from Camellia sinensis, assembly GCF_055761805.1. Classification (NCBI taxonomy): domain Eukaryota; kingdom Viridiplantae; phylum Streptophyta; class Magnoliopsida; order Ericales; family Theaceae; genus Camellia; species Camellia sinensis. The sequence goes on from NC_138970.1 coordinate 147,800,558, forward strand.
TCATCATAAACTTTGAAGGACTCAACTTGAATACATTCTCATAAAAAAATTAGTGCTTCATTATACAAATAAAATCATATATTTATTTAAACTCACCATTTGACCTTAATAAATTTATAGATTTTCTTCTTATACATATATCATGATGAAATGTGTTACTTCCTTTGATTCAAAAATATTTTCAAACTTTGTATTAAAGATAGAGATAAGGTAAATTTCCATGGTAAGTATAGTCACCTCCAAAATAGCAAAAGCGTAGATTTGAAACTCTACGAATTAATTCCCAAGACGTGTAGAGACGCCTTCCTCCAATCCTAACAATTAGTAAATAGGATCTAAAATTAAGGAAAAACTTTCAATGAAAATTACAACATCTACAAAATTGATCCTAAATAAGATATGCTATGGAATGACAAGCTAAAGAACTCCTCCAACTTCAAGTCACCCAAACAAACTTCTTATCCAATCTCCACAACACCCATCCTTTGTACATTTTTTGAGTTATTAACCTTTTTAAATATCCAACCAATTTATATGCACAATACCACCATCAATTAAACCACAAAAGTCAAAAATCAACATTTTCATAAACTCAACAACTTAGGTAAAACCACTTCAATCATTAATAAAATTCCTCCAAAATCGTTTATAGAACATAGAGGTACCCAATCCACCATTTATCAAATCAATTTCAACATGTAAATTTCCTAACCCCAAAATCCCCAAATTTTACATCACATTCAAACCTAGATTAACCCAAATCTCAATCTCCAAAACAACCATCAAATTGATCATTAAACCAATAATTTCATGAATATAATAATTCCAACACTCTTCTTTCTTTGTTTTATAAAACACAAATTAAAGCTATAAAGCCCTTTCAAAAATATTTACATGTAAGAAATTTAAATCAAAATCAAACTAATTTTTTATTCTCAAATATAAATTATAATTTATTCCCAAATTGTCCAAATTTCGATTTAATTCATTTTCTTTATATCAAACCCACAAATCTTTAAAATATGAATTAAACTTTCAAAATTCTTGAAAACTTCATGATGTATGTAAAAATAGAACCCAATTTCATTATCAATAGCAAAAATCAAACTTAACTATGAATTACACAAATCAATTTCTTAGAAATTCAACTTAACTCAATTCTTAATCAAAAACTTAATTTATGATCATAGATGTTCCAAAATGTGTTCAAATTGAATAAAACTTTTAAATTCAATTACATGCATGGATTAAACAAATTCCTAGTTTTCATAATAAAATCAAAACTTCCTTTAATTCCAAAATCAACTCTCAAATTTCATGAACTCATGATTTTTATAACTTTTTCTTCAAAGTCATTTATATACTCCATTGCATGGATCCAATCTTCAAACATTTCTTGTTGCATGTAATTTATAGAACTCAATTTAAGAATGATTCTCAAAATTGAACCCAAATTTAACAAATTTAAGGAATCATAACTCATATTCTTCAATCTAACTTGATTTTACATGCAAAACCCAATTCGTATAAATTTATATAATTAATCTTCAAATCTTCATTTTTAATCCTCTCAAAATCCATCTTGAATCAATTTATGTCTAGATTATTTAAACTATACTAGAAAGAGGATGAAATTTCTTACCTTAAAGATGATTTTTCCACAATTTTTTGGCTTGAATTTTGGTATCCCACAAAACCCTCTTCTCCTTTGTTCTTCCTTCAATTCTCAAGCCTTGAGTTCCTTCATCTCTCTCTCTCTCTCTCTCTTTCTCTCGGCCTTTCTCTCAAGACGGCTCAATTTCTCTCTTTCTCAATGTTAAAGATTGAATTCAATGGGCTCTATCTAATACAACGTACATACAATGAATAGACACACACGATAGTGCCGATCTTTGCAAAGCTACTCAGGGCTTCGGATTTACTACGATCAAAGATTCTCGGATCGTCTAATCGGGAAGCTTCAACCAGAGGAAGACTAGGCTCATTCCGCTGAGCGATGTCAAAGGCTTCATGATCGATCTTCTCCGACGATGCTGATCTTGCTTCACGCACCCACTCTTGCTCGTTAAAGGAAGACTAGGCTCTATCTCTCTCTTGCCATTGCTCAAGGCTGAGAAGCTTTTGTTCATGATTGTTGGCTGTTGCGCCCCACCCAGATTGTTTAGGTTGAAGCTTCCATATAAAGAGGTAGCTGTACACATCTTGTAGCTGTACACATCTTCTCTAAGCTCCCATTTGGCATGAACTGATACACTAAAGGTTTGAAAAATCGATTCTTTGCTGTCTTGCCTTTAACCTGTTCGACAAAATGCCTAAGTGAGATTCTGTCACTGAGAAGTCACAAGATGATTAAGGAGAAAGAGAGAGAGAGACAGAGGGACAAAGAGAGAGACAGAGAGGGCAGCAAGCTATCAATGAAGAAGGGCAAACTAGCTAAGAGCAAATTAGCCAAGCGTAAATCAAAATGCAAATCTGCGAAGTGCAAAGCAACCAAGGTCTCCTTTAAGGAGTTTGATAATCAGGGGGATGCTCAAATATCTACCGATGAGATGCCTGATGTACTCCCCCGCAGGTCTACACGTATCCGAGTAGCCCCCAAATCTCTCATATTTGGAGATTTTGTAGGACCATGGCAAAGGCTCTCGAATGAAAACAAAAGGGGATTAAGGTATATGGAATCGGAGGATAGCTCAATCGAGTGTGATTGTGTCGGTCTATGTTTGTGTGGAAATCTTGGTACACCACGGTTGCAAATGAATGTGGAAATGCAAGCCTCAACTGAGCAATCATCAAAGCAACACCAAATACCTAATGCATGGAACACACCAACTAGAGTGCTAACTGATCTTGAGCAGTGGCCAAAATTGGCCATTGTTTCCCCACTGGCGGCAAATGAAAAGATAATGTCAAAGAAACTTGGCTCACCCAATGCTGACCAAAAGAGAGAAGTAATTGATACCAAGCAACGGAAGAGTGTTGAAAATGTGCGAGCTTGTAGTAATGAAGATTTAGCCGAACTACATATGGAAGACACACAATATGGCAAGGATGAATGTCTTGATGGTGATACAACTGCTATATTAGGTAAGCCTCTACAAGCTTGGAGCTCTTTACTTAAAGAAGAGATTAACAAGGTGTCAAAAATGAAGTATGAAATAGGTGCCCATAAGATTGAGAACCTAGTAGATGGCATGTACAATGTCCCTATAGAGATCTCAAAAAAAGGCTTTTCTCATTGGGAAAATGCCTTGGTTGGATACTTTATTGATAAAAGATTCTCTTTCCATTATGTGAAAACTTGGGCAGAGAAACTTTGGGGAAATTTGCTTGAGGATGTTATCTCCATTGATCATGGGTTTTTTATTTTTAAAGTAAAAAGTGAAGAGGCTATGGACAAAATTTTGGAAGATGGCCCCTATTACGTTGGGGCCAGATTGATTGTTGTTAAAAAATGGCAACCTGGACTAAAACTAACAAAGTGTGAATTTTTGAGTGTGCCGTTTTGGGTGAAGTTGTATAATGTTCCTCTGGAGCTTTGGACTGAAGAAGGTTTGGGTTACATTGCTAGCATCATGGGAACTCCTCTTCATTTGGATGAGCCTACGTTCAAGAGAAGCAGACTTACGTTTGCGAGAATATGTATTGAAGTGCCAGCAAATGAAGAGATCCCTAAGTCTTTCAAAATAAATCTTGGTTATGGTGACCCATATGAGATTCAAGTTGAGGTTCCATGGAAGCCTCAAAGGTGTGATGGTTGTAAGACTTTTGGTCATACCACTAATTTGTGTCCTCAGAAGTCAAAGACCTTGAACGCTCCATCTTCCAAACAAGAATGGAGAGTCAAGGAGACTAACATACAAGTTCCAACCAAATGGGAAGTGGTGAAGAAAAAAGGGAGAGATGGTGGGCAAGGTTCAACGACAGTGATAAACAAAGAGGCAGAGACGCAGTGTTTCACCCCATCAACATCTAATGCTTTTGATGTCCTTGAATCATGTGATATGGGAGAGTTGGGAAATGGAGAATTAAATCAAGAGTTGTTGTGTCAAACAAAGAGCCTACAAAGTAGAGGAAGTCCATCTCCAAGTGATCCCATTAATGAGGAGACTACAAAGGAGGATAACAGAAGAAAACTCAAAGCGAAACTTCATTACTTGAAGAGTGCTAGAGGGAAATTTTGAATCCTTTGTTGTGTTTGGTGTTTTTGTCGTCTATAGGCTTAGTTTGTTTCTTTTGAGGGAGTAGTTTATTTCTATGTTTATGTTTGTTCTCCCTACAAAGGATGTGTATTGAATTTCATTGTATATCTATCTTTTTTGGTTATAATATAACTTATTTATCCAAAAAAAAAAAAAAAAAATAGACACACACACAGCCTTCTTTTCACACCCAGATTTTCTTAACACACATACTCGCATAACACCCAATTCTAGATTATTCTACAATTTAGGGGTGGTTTGGGATGTCTTGAGTTTGAAGTGATGTAATAGAGAGGTGATATGACTTAAATAAGATGATGTGACTTAAATAGGATAGTGACTTTTTGACTTTTTAGATTTTTTAGTTGATGCCAAACCAGGCCTTAATGTACGATCAAAATTAATTTAATTAAGCAACCCTTAGACTTAATAAATCTTAACACATAATTTAATTAATCTAATTTGACTTCTTTTAGAGCCCAATTAATTATATTAAAATTTATTAATCTGAATCAGATTTTTTTAATCAAACTCCAAACGGCTCCAAATATTAAATTAAACTTATTGTCATCATTAATTTTGATTTCTCAAACCATTTAGGCCTTCAATTTCTAATCAGACTCCAAATTTTCGTGAATAAATTACATATTCAAATTGGACACCCCATAAATAAATTTAATTCGTAATAATCACAATTCTCAATCCTCATAATTTAATTAACTTAATAACTCCAATTAATCCTCATAATTTAATAATCACAACTAACTGAATCGAATATTTAATTAAACTTCCAAATGGGTCCGTAATTAAAAATTAAATTGATTCAACTTCTTAATTTCACGTCCTTAAGCCATTTGGACCCTTAATTTCTAATTTCAAAATAAATCTTTAATAGAATCATATACGAATCAGATTCCACAATTCTCATAAATCCCAAATAAAATTAGGATAACGACTAATTAAAATTTCAAATCTCCTTAATTAACCAAATATAAAATATTATATGTGGCGGGGTCGTCACAATAATGGATGATATAATATAAAATAATAAAATTGCCCCCTCTCTACTAGCTTAAACTTTTAGCTGAGTTGATGGTCAATAATTCAATATGCTATGAGAGTGAATATGGTATTAGAGTTACTACTAACAGATTATGTGTTCGAATTTCACCACCTATTCAATAATGAAAATAATTGTACGGACTTAGCTCGCTTACAAGTAGAATTCGGCCACACATGAAAGGACATGTCTAGGTTATAATATAAATAATAAAAATTATATCTCTCTAACAGCTTAATTAACCTTGTAGATAAGCCGGTAATCAACAATTCAATAAGTAAAAATGGCACATACCTACATACCCAATCCTCAAATTTTTGACAAAATTGAAACTAAATCAGCACTAAATAAACTAAACGACACAAAAAACCCAAAAGGGTATTGACCTTAACATGAAGAGTGCCTCCACCAAATTCTATGCGGCTTTTGTTGTGGAACTCCATCCAAGCCCGATTCTTGTAGAAGCAAGCCCCTTTCCACTCCAAGCTGTCATCTAGGGATGAAACAAGAGAATTCAGAATAGGCCACGAGACCGATCTTGGCAACACTGGTAATCTGGACTGTGGCTAAAAAAAACCCCCCAAAAATTACAAAACTTCCAAATACTACAAATAAATATTGAATTATTGCTTAGTAATCTGGATTGGCGAGAAGAATAACTATGTATTATCTAGAAGAAGAAAAAAACCCATAAAAGATTATCAAAACATGCTGGTTGGGGCTATTCTTCAATTATCTAGCTAAATCTTGAATCTGGAACAAGAGTGAAATGGGGAAATCTTGATTCGGGATAAAAAACCCCCCAATAAATTACATGTTCCTTCAATCATTTTATAGAAACCCATTTCAATCATCGGTTCATTGATTTCACATAAATCAAAACCCTACACCATAAAAAAGCAAACCCTAGAGGTAGAGTGAAATGGGGAAATAGAGAAAGGGAGACAGAAAAACAGAGCCCGAGAGGGAGAGAGATAGAGAGAGGGACAGAAAAACCCCAAAAAAATTTCTATCATGGCCGACTAATCTAAATTTCAATCACCTATTGTAGCATTTTTGGTGACTAAAGGTATTTTAGTCACCGAAAATAAATATTCGCCGACTAAATTTTTGGTCACCAAAGATAAAAGTAAAATTTAAAATTTATTTAGCGATTAAATTATTTTAGTAGGCAAAAATTACTTTACAGCGACTAAAAATTTTTTGCTCACCGAAAATGATTATTTGGCGACCAAAGTTTTGGTCACCAAAGATTAATAATAAACATTATGCTAGCTTTTTGGTGGCTAAATTTATTTTAGCATGCAAAAACAGGTATACCGTGACTAAAAACAAACTTTAGTAGCCTAAAACATGAACTAATGCCGACTAAAACAATTTTTGGTCGCCTATTGTGACATATTTAGCAACTAAATTTTGTTTTAGTTGCCAATAATTAATATATAGTTATTAAAACAATTTAGTACGCAGATTAATTTAATTTTTAGTCAACTATTCTACAACTTTTGGCTACTAAATTTTCCTTTAGTTGCCAAATTTGATCACAAAAGTGTAAATTGTTGTAGTGAATATATTCATATTGAAAGGGAAAATTTAAAAATACTAATAAATTTCAAATTTCATCTTATTTTAATTTCAACATTAATTTTTATCAAATAATTTTTCAATTCAATTAGTTCAGTATTTAATTTTTAATTTTATCAAACACAACTAACCTCCAAGGTAGAATATTCAAAGGGAGTAGAAAAAGTTCGAGTTTTCATTGTCACCAACAGTTTCACACATTTATGTAGGTAGTTTCCAACTTATACAAAATATTAAGCTTGGGATGTGCCTAAAATTTGTGTGCGATAGAGATTGATGCGTTGTAGAGTATATATATGTAGAATAGGGCTATAAATGAGTCGAGTCAAGCCCAACGTTAGTATATTTGAACTTATTTATTAAGATTTTAACGAGTTTAAGTTCGACTTAATAAAAATTTAACAACTAAACTCAAACTATTCACGTGCCATATCGAGCCAAAGAAATTATAAATTTATAATACGTATGAGACTAAAATTAGAATTGATACTTTGATTATATAATTATATATATGATATCTATAAACATAACAGAAAAAAGTCAATAGCTTACCAAAATAATAATATCTACCATACTAGTATATAAATGTATTATCCATAGTTAGTTATTATTTACATATAAATAAATTTAGCTATTATTTACATTTATATTATTTAAATATATAAATAACATATTTATCCTATTTTTTATACATATTTTTACATTATTTAATACATAAATAATATATTTATATTATTATTTAAATAAATGTTAAACCAACTCAACTAACAAGCCGAGCTAACGAGACGAGCTTTACTATGTTTTGCTTATAAGCTGGGTTTTTGGCTTATTACAAAAAAATATCCAAAAAAAATAGAAAGGTGATTTGCCTCAAATAAGGCAATAAGTTAGCTTATAAGCTGATTCTCAAAAGAGACATAAGATTTTAATGAGCTCGATCTCAAAAGCAATAAAAATTTAACGAACCATGTTCGAATGAGTCTTTACTGAATTGAACTCGAGTCTATTCACGAACAGTTCTATTTATTTGCAATTCTAATGTAGAATAAATCCGAAGTCCCCATTTATATTTTTAAGTAATTTTTGAATAAAATTTTTATAATTGTATTTGTAGTATTACTACACAAAATAAGTGATTCCCCACTTTGAAATAATTTTTTGGTGAAAGTGAGGGAGTTTGAAAGAGTCAATGAATATACCTATATTCATTCCTTCAACAAAGACAGTGGAAGGAGAGTCTGAGAGTGAATGGGTGAATGTCATTATTAGTGCTTGCTTAGTCAGTGAATGAGAAGGTGAGTGTGAAACATCATTGGAGTCTTTGGCGGGCCCACCATTCCAATCAACAACAATTAGGCCACCTGTCTCTACTTTCACCCCATTCTTCTCTCTCTCTCTGTGCCAGTCCTCTCCCCTTTAACAGTATTTCCAAGTCAATTGCCGTGTCAAGAAGCCAAACCAACATGATCAACATCTGGAAAATTCTATGGTACTAGACTAGATGCTTAACGAACATTATACAAAGACTCTTGATGGGTTTATTTATTTATTTTTTATTTACTGCTAAATTGTGAATCTACAATGGTTGTTCCCTCCTCCATTTTGGCTTTCTTTGTCCTCTCTCACCTACAGTTTCTTCACTCTTTTGGAGAAGACAACAACTCATTCCAACACTGTCCAGAGTCCTTCCACTGTGGAAATCTTGGGGAAATCAGCTTCTCTTACTCCAACATCAGTTATCCCCATTGTGGGTTATGCACCGTAGATTGCAAGGGAAAAGCTCCAAAACTCAATTTCGGTGTTAATGATCAAATTTGGTATGAACTTCATGGCAAGCTTTCTAATGATGATGATCATATCCTAAATGTTACTGACAAAAATCTTGAAAGCCTCATAAAATCCAAAAGTTGTGACCTTTTTACTGTGAATTATGTAGTTTATATTATTCATTAAGGATAGTTTAGTACTTTAGGTTATTAGGATTTCATTCTATTGCTTATATATTTGTACTTCTTTTGATTAATCAATAGATACAAGTTTTGTCATCTGGTAACATATGAATTTTTCCAAGTATTCTACTTCTAAACAAGTTTGGGACTATTTGAAGACTATGTACCATGAGTCTAACTTTGCAAAACAGTATGAACTTGAGATGTCTATTCGCAGTGCTAGTCAGAAAGATAAGTCCATTCAGGAGTTCTATAATGAGATGACTACTTATTGGGATCAGCTTGCTTTGATGGAACCGTCCGATTTACAGTTACTTGATAGTTATATCAAGTATCGAGAGAAACAACATCTTGATAATTTCTCATGGCCCTTCGTGATCAATTTGAGCCACTTCGGGGAGCTATTCTTCATCGGTCTCCCTTGCCTTCTGTGGATGGTGCTGTCCGTGAGCTTATTGCGGAAGAAATTCGGTTTAAGGTGGCTCATGGTACTCCTGCTTCCCAGTCAGTTTTTGCCACTCCTCCGCTCTTGCCCACCCCATCTTCTCATTTATTTCAAGTTACTGGTAAGCCCAAACCTCAGGTTTCCATGGATGAGTGCAGCTTCTGTCATCAGAAAGGCCATTGGAAACATGCATGTCCTAAACTTTTGCAGCCCAAGGGTCGTTCATCTGGTTCACCATTCGCTAAACAGACATTTTCAGGATCTCGCTCATCTGCCGCCTTTTCTGCACCAGTTTCTGAGAATGATCCATCTTCCAATATGCAGTCTATGTTTGTGCAGTTCAAGTCTTTCATGGTGGCCAATCCAAATCTTTCGTCCTAAGCCTCCGCTATGACTACCACTCAGTTCGGTTTGTCTGGTTCATCCTCTTCAGGTAATATCCATACTTCGTGGATCTTTGATTCTGGTTGTTCACATCATATGACCCCGGTTGCATCTCTCCTCAGTAATTGTGTCTCTCCTTCTTCTTCTAGCACTATTGCTACTGCTAATGGTTCTTCTATGCCTGTACACTCTGTTGGTTCTATTTCTTGTTCCCATTTGTCTCTTTCTCCTGTATTTTATGTGCGTAACCTCTCACTCAGTCTTATTTCTATTAGTCAATTATCTGATTCCGGTTTTGATGTTGTTTTCTCTTTTTCTCATTGTGTTGTACAGGACCGGGTATCCAAGAGGCAGATTGGGATCGGGCGTAGAGTTGGAGAACTATATATCTTGGACAGCTTACATATTCCTCTAAAAGTGTCTTCTACTGCATTGTCTTCTTTTTGTTTAAACAATAAGTCATCTTTGTTTTATATTTGGCATTCTAGGTTAGGTTATCTGTCGAGTGATCGGTTGATGATGTTAGTTAGGTTTGGACATTTAGGCAATTTTCCCATTAGTGATATTTCTGAGTATCGTGGTTGTAAACTGGCTAAAATGTCTGCTCTTCCTTTTAATAAAAGTAGTTCTATTTCATCTTCTCCTTTTCAATTGGTCCATACTGATGTTTAGTGTCCTTCCCCTATAGTTACCAAGGGTGGTTCGCAATATTATGTAGCTTTTGTGGATGATTACAGTCAGTTTACTTGGGTTTATTTAATGACTCGAAAATCTGATTTTTACAAAATATATTTTAATTTTCACTCCATGATTCGCACTCAATTTTTTACCACCATTAAAATTCTTCGTTCTGATTTGGGGGGTGAGTATTACTTGTCTGAATTTGAGGAGTATTTAGCTATTCATGGAACTATTCATCAGTCTTCGTGTTCTGACACTCCTGCACAAAATGGTCGAGCTGAGTGCAAACATCGCCATCTCCTTGATACAGCTCGCTCTTTGTTGTTCTCATCTTTTGTCCCTTCTGTTTTCTAGAGAGAAGCTGTGCTCACTGTTGCATATCTTCTCAGTCGGATGCCTACTCCTCTTCTCTCAGGCTCATCTCCGTATGAGCGTCTTTTTGGTGTTACTCCCAATTATTCTCTTCTTCGTATTTTTGGTTCTGCATGCTTTGTGCTCCTGCCTAAACGGGCGCGCTCTAAGCTTAGTTCTCGTTGTGTCCTATGTGTCTTTTTAGGGTATGGCATTAATCAGAAAGGTTATCGGTGCTATGATCCTGTCACCAAAAAGCTATATGTGTCTAGGCATGTCACTTTTTTAGAAAAACTATCCTACTACACTATACCTTCCACCCCTGTTCCTATTACTAAGGATGAATTGGTTCATGTTGACCCATTTCCTCCTAATGTTTCTCCTGATGAGTTTGTTTCTGACCTTGAGGTCTCTACTTTGCCTCTTACTAGCACTTCTAATACCTCTCCAGCTACCTTATCTCCAGCTCCCGCTTCTCCTGCTCCTCTTATTGTTTATCAACGCCGCAAAGCACTTCCGAGCTCACCTGTCTCTAGCTCTACTATCCCTCCAGCTGTTTCTTTGGATCCCGCTCCTCCTGCACATCGCTTCCCAAAGCGAGATCGTCATCCTCCGAACTGGTATGGTTTTGGTAATATATGTTTTTTCCTTTCCTATCAGTCTTTTCTTTCTTGTCTTCATACATGTTTTGAGCCTAGGTCTTACAAGGAAGCCTGTCATGATACCAATTGGATTGCCGCCATGAATGATGAGTTAACTGCTTTGGCTAACACTCAGACTTGGGATTTGGTTCCATTACCTGCTGATAAGAATGTTGTAGGCTGTAAATGGGTCTATAAGGTCAAAACCCTTTCTGATGGGTCTTTGGAACGGTACAAAGCTCGTCTAGTTGCCCAAGGCTTTTCTCAGGAGTATGGGATTGATTACGATGAGACTTTTGCCCCCGTTGCCAAGATGACTACTGTTCGTACTCTTATCTCTGTTGCCGCTGCCCATCATTGGCCCCTGTTTCAACTAGATGTCAAAAATGCTTTTCTGAATGGGCATCTTGTTGAAGAAGTGTATATGCGCCCTCCACCGGGTCTCTCTCACCCTCCTGGTGTTGTTTGTCGTCTTCGCCGTGTTCTATATGGTCTCAAGCAGTCTCCTCGTGCTTGGTATGAGCGATTTCACTCTGTTGCCCTTCAGCTTGGTTTTCGCCCTAGTCATCATGATTGTGCTCTCTTTGTTCGGCGCACTTCTGTTGGGCTTGTTCTCCTTCTCTTATATGTGGATGATATGATCATCACTGGCTCTGATTATAGTACTATTGAGGAGGTTAAGCATCAGTTGTTTCAGGAGTTCGAGATGAAGGATTTGGGGTTTCTTCGATATTTTCTTGGTATTGGGGTTGCTACTTCTCCTACTGGGTATCTTCTCTCTCAGACTAAATATGCCCGTGATATTCTTTCTCGTGCCAATCTCACTGATGAGAAAATTGTTGGCACTCCTCTTGAGTTGCATGCTAAGTTTTCTGCTTCTGATGGCGTTCCTCTTGAGGATCCCACTTTGTATCGCGAGTTGGTTGGGTGCCTTGTTTATCTCACCGTTACTCATCCGGATATCTCCTATGCTGTGCACATTCTCAGTCAGTTTGTTCCTGCTCCTCGTTCCACACACTGGGCTGCCTTACTTTGTACTTTGCGCTACCTTCGTGGCACTTTGTTGCAATGTTTACTGTTATCTGCCTCTTCGGACTTGACTCTCCGTGCCTATGCTGACGCTGATTGGGCAGGTGACATCTCTGATCGCAAATCCATTTCTGGTCTTTGTGTTTCCCTTTGCGATTCCCTCATATCCTGGAAGAGTAAAATATAGTCTGTCGTTGCTCGTTCCACTGCTGAGGCTAAGTATCGTGCCATGGCTCATGCTACTTCCGAGATCGTTTGGCTTCACTAGCTTCTTTCTGATATGGGTGTCTCTCTTTCTGATCTGACTCCGTTGTATTGTGATAATCAGAGTGCTGTCCAGATTACCTATAATTCCGTCTTTCATGAGCGGACCAAGCATGTTGAAATAGATTGTCACTTTGTCAGACAGCATCTTCAGGCTGGCACTATTACTCTCCCTTTTGTTCCCTCATCTCTTCAGTTGGCCGATTTTTTTACGAAGACTCATACTGTTGCTCGTTTTCATTTTCTTCTTGGCAAACTTTCGATGCTTTCTGCGCTCGCATCCTCAGTTTGAGGGGGAGTGTGAATTATGTAGTTTATATTATTCATTAAGGATAGTATTATGTAGTTTATATTATTCATTAAGGATAGTTTAGTACTTTAGGTTATTAGGGTTTCATTCTATTGCTTATATATTTGTACTTCTTTTGATTAATCAATAGATACAAGTTTTGTCATCTGTTAACATTTACTTCCTACTTGAGTTGGACTCTTCCTAGTACACCTTCTGTTTCTTTTACAGTCTCTCCCAATCTCACCTTCTTCAAATGCCCCACCAGCAGCAGTTCACTTGACCAGCGGATTGAGAAATTCTTTAGCCATAATCACAATTACAGGTGTTACAAAAGCTGCTCAGGCTACACAGTTTACTATAAATACCCTGACGTTGCCCATCGATCTCTTCTTATTAATGAGAGAATTCTGCAAAGCAGTGTGCTTATTCAACTGCCAGTCTTTTCGTTGGACGATAGAAGGAAGCAAAATGTTAGAGATCTGTTCTCTGTATTGGATTCTAATTTTTCACTCAGATTTAATGTGTCAAAGGAATGTGGTGAGTGTCACGACCACGGAGGCCAATGTCCTCGATACAACAGCTCCAAGTTCCAATGCATTGAGCAAGTAAAACACGGTATTGGAATTTTTCTGCTGCATAAAGCATACTGTTATTTGTGATTTAATCCAAAATCTTCTATATGTAGAAGTCTGCTCCATATGGATTTTGGTTCATTACCTTGGCAGGTTTTGATTAATTACCTGTTTTCCTGTAGTTATAAGCTCAAGCATTCAGAATATGCTTAGTAAATTACTATGAATTGTTGTATGTGCCAAATTCAACTTGGATTATGCTTATTACTTGCTAGATATCTTTTTTTTTTTTAAGGGTAGGTAAGTGGGTTAGATGTAACAAAAAATATGCTTGATACTCCCCTATCGGGGACAAGAAAGATGTCTGAGCAAGCCATTAAAACAGAGCATTCAAAACCTAGCACTGAAAAAAACTCTCACTGCTTAAGAGCTAGGCCAAAGAAACAAACAACATGCAAAGTTAGAGGGCAACGCCTTCTAATTATTTCATAGAAGGCATACGACTAGATTTCTTAGACTTGGTAGACAAATTAGCATTTTCTCTAGCAAGCTTAACCAATTCTCTCAAGATGCTTCTTTTTGTTATCACCTCTTGAAGATGGGTTTGTCAATAGAACAATGAATGCTTCATTTGAAAGGGTCTGTGGAACCCCTTTAAGATGTTAAGATCGACGAATATCTAGCCCATTTTAATTACCCCATCTTCTTCAATTTCTCTCTTTTCATTTGAAACCTTCCCATTTGGATCCCCCTCATTTTGCATTTGTGTCTATATTGACCCTGTTTGGTATTATGCGGATCTTTGTATGTAAGGGATTAATTTTGAGTTCTAGGGTTTGTGATCTTGAGAACTTCTGTGCAGTGGGGGATTTTAGAGAGAGCCAACTCATTATGTTCTCTATTTTCATAGTAAAACGCTTTCATGTTCTTTGCCTATGGATCTAGACTAATAGTACCGCATAAATCTTTGGTATGCTCGTGTGCTTGTTCTGTTTATTACTTCTCAATTTTTGATTTCGTCTTAACAAATTGCTTGATGTTTTTCTCTTTGGCATTATTTATAGGAACAAATCACCTGATATTGATTCTAGCAACAGGTAATATACCTCTAAGCAGTATCTATAAGCATGAATAAATGAATAAATTTAGATGCATCTATATTGCAAAAATACATCAAATGTTATTTTTTTCCTTTCTTCTTTCTTTTCATGTGCAATCTTCATTACGTACCTGTTCTCCCATTTAAAAATTCATTACACCGTCTTCAGTCAATCCTTTTTTTTTTTTTTTTGCATTCATGAATATGTATGAGTGAATCAAAACTAACTAACCTTTATTTTCTTCAGTATTACCGGGAGGCAGTATATTTCTGCTTTGCTTGCTCATAGTTATTACCCGACTTTGCAAGGAAAGGAATTATAATTCTTCATACATCTCTTCAAGGGACAATTTTTCTAATTGCTCCCTGCAAGCAGGCACTGAAGGAGGTAGTGTCTAATTTGGGGTCTCTGTCTTCTCCTACACTGAACTTGAAGAAGCCACGCATAACTTTGATCCTACTAAAGAATTGGGAGATGGAAGTTTTGGCACTGTATACCATGGTAAGATGGTTCGAAGTTCTAAATATCAATTAGAATGTTAAGACTTTGTTTGGATCTTGAATTTGTGGAAATAGAAGAAAAGAAAAAAGAGATGTGTTTACCATTAACATAAATGTTTGCTTAAATGTTTTACTATTAACATATTTATAGTGGCATATTCTCTATTCATACAATTCACATTTCTTTTCTTTTTTTCTTTATTTATACAAATTCAAAATCTAAACACAACAAAATGTTTTTACCATTAACATATTTATGGTGACATATTCAATTTTTCTATAATTCATTCATATAAAATGGCATAATCTTTGGTCTTTTCTCAACCAGGAAAACTCCAGGATGGGTGGGAAGTTGCAGTGAAGCGCCTGTATGAGCACAACTGCAAGCGGGTGAGGCAGTTCATGAATGAAATCCAGATACTAACCTCCTTGAGGCACCCCAATCTTGTCACGCTTTATGGTTGCACCTCACGCTTGAGCCAGGAACTGCTCTTTGTCTACGAGTATATTCCCAATGGTACCGTTGCTGATCATCTACATGGCGATCGAGCAAATGTTGGTTCACTCACATGGCCTATTCGTATGAACATAGCCATAGAAACCGCCAGTGCATTGGCTTACCTCCATGCTTCTGATATCATCCATCGCGATATCAAGACCAATAACATACTCCTTGACAATAATTTTTGCGTCAAAGTTGCTGATTTTGGGCTTTCAAGACTTTTCCCCAATGATGTCACTCATGTCTCAACGGCCCCCCAAGGGACTCCCGGTTATGTTGATCCAGAGTACCACCAATGCTACCAACTCACTGATAAGAATGATGTCTATAGCTTTGGGGTTGTGCTCGTAGAGCTCATATCATCAATGCCATCCATTGACATTACTAGGCATAAGCAAGATATTAATTTGTCTGTCTTAGCGATAAACAGAATCCAAAATAGTACCCTAGATGAGTTAGTTGATCCAACTCTTGGGTTTAAGTCAGATTCTTCAATTGAAAGGACGATTACATCAGTGGCAGAGGTGGCTTTTAGATGCTTGCAACTTGACAATGTCGGGGCATTAACAAGTGCACAATCACCTTCTTCGCCTAAGAGAGATGATGTTGTGTTGTTGAAGAAAATAAAGTCACTATCTTCACCGGATTTCGTGAGCAACAAATGGGTTAGTAGCTCTACCACATCCATTTCCAGTGGGTAAGGCTCCATGTCACTCTCCTAAACTTCAAGGTAGATGATAAGAAAATGCATTTAACAACTGTATCGTTTATAAGCGAATGGTTTTTGAATTTCTTTTCCTTTTTATCTGCTTGCCTTTGTTACTTATATATATTAGATAATTATATTGAGGGAGGAATGTATATAGTAAATGGAGATCTCAATTGTATATATGTTCGTATTTGGATATATTTGAAGTATATAGTAAATGGAGCTATACTTTTCTAGGAATTATATGATCTTTTTCTTTTCTTTTCTTTTTTCTTATGGGTAAAGAGAAATGGATGAATAAAAGAAGAAAAATACTAAATTTCAATTACTACATACTTCAAAATGGTTCAGTAGAAGATATTTTAAATGAAAATTAGACACATTTCTTTCTTTAAACTAACAATAACTGAAATTTTGGGGAAGTATGTGGGATGTATTTTTTACTTGATGAGATTTCAATTTTGAGAAGTATTGGAAGTGGCTTCTAGACTGCCATGGTTTCACTGTTACTATTGGTTCAATTGGAATAGTTTAGCTACATGACAACATCTTTAAGACTTTTTGGAATTGCAAATGATTAGAATGACAATCACGAGTGACTAAAGTTGCTAAATGATAGTGTACATCTAAATCTGTTGTTACGTCAAATCAGTTTCCTCTAAATGTATAAGTGACTCTTAAAATGTAAACTAAATCATAGTACATGTAAGATAAAATGTGTATACTCTCTCTCTAAAACCTCCTTCCCAGGCCTCCCTTTGGGTCGGCCGGCCGCCGCTTTCGGCTATGGCGGTCGGCTGGCCTAGTTCTTTCTGGCGTTCGTTTGTTTGTTCTTTTTCCTCCAATAAACTTGATTTCCCTCATTTCTCCCACCTTAAGGTGTTTGCATTGCAGCGGTTGATTTTTATGGTGATTCGGGGCCGTCCAGGATCTTCATTCGTGTGCTCTTTTGCGAGTAGGAGCTTGAGGGGTGAACTCTGGTTCAGGTTGGTGGAGAAGTTTTGATGCTTTGTTTGGACGGAAACATGGATGTCGAAGTCGATCCAGATCTGTCTGGTTTTCATTCTTGCGCTCCTCTTTGGGTGAGAGTTTGAGGGGTGATCTTCTTCTAATGTTTGGTGGTGTCCCAGCGGTTGGTCGGTGTTTTGGTTGGTATGTGGAGCTGCAGTGGGTGTGGGTGTTGATCTGTCTTCGGGTGTTATTCTGTGTGGAGCTGCAGTGGGTGTGGGTGTGGGTGTCTTCGGCAACAAGTGTGGAGGTTGGAGTTTGGAGTTTGGAGGTTGGGTGTTAATCTGTCTTCAGAGTTTGGAGGTTGGAGTTTGGAGTTGCAATGGAGTTTGGAGTTGCAATAGTGTTTGGAGCTGTGGGCTGTTGGTTGATGGTTTTTTCCGGTGGTGTTTGGAGTTTGGCAAGTTGTTTGGCAGCAAGTGTGGAGGTCGGAGTTTGGAGTTTGGAGTTTGGAGGTTGGGTGTTAATCTGTCTTCGGAGTTTGGAGTTGCAATGGTGTTTGGAGCTGTGGGCTGTTGGTTAATGGTGTTTTCCGGTGGTATTTGGAGCCGTGACCTGTTGGCTACAGTGTTTTCCGGTGGTGCGGGGAGTGCAGTAGAGTGCAGCAGAGTGGGTGTGGCCTCGGGAGTGCAGCAGCACAGCAGCTTAAGTGTTCAGGTGGGTGGTTGGCTGCAGAGTAGACGTGGGCGTGAGCTGCAGAGTAGGCGTGGGTGGCGTGGGTCTTGGGTACTGTGGGCTGTGGGAGTGTAGTTGGTGTTTAAAATATTTGGGTTACTAGCTTGATTTTGTGGTTTGATTTTGGTGGGTTGATTTTGTGGGAAATCATGTATTTTATATTCTGTTAAATTCTTCTTAACTTTTTTTTGTTTAAAAAAAAAAAAAATCGTGAGGCCGAGGGGTTGGTTGTATGGTTGCGAGTAGCAGTAGTAGGAGTATTTTATACTTTCCGAAACTCTCTCAGTGCATTTCATCTTCCTGTACCTTTAATTTCATGTTTTTAATGAAATTTTTCTTTGCCGATCAAAAAAAAAAAAAAAAAAAAATGTAAACTAAATCCTTGGAAAAGTAAAGAGGTGGGGGTGATGAGGTGAGGAGAGGAGGGAAGGGGTTGAGGAGTCACATAAATGGGGTGGAGGGGTCAGTGGAGGAGGAAGGGGCAGGGGAGAGGCTTTTTAAAAAAGCATGCACACCACCTGCTTATTTTGGTTGATCTGTAGCCCAAAGGCCAAAACTAAGGGTCATTATTTAGCCCAATAGCTCACGGCTGGGCAGGCCCACCTATGAGAGGTGGCCTATTGGGTTGCCAATCAAACCGGCCCATGAGTTCATCAAAAATTATGAAAAAAAAATAGTAATAAATTTTTTAAAAAATCCAAAAAACAATAGGCGTTACATCTCGACCCATGAGAGGTGACTCGTTGGTGCAACTTTGTTTGTTTATCGGGAAATGCTTCTTAAATTGGTCGCCCAAGCTATACCCACCTATGCAATGGCTTGCTTTCTATTTCCTAAGAAGCTCTGTGTTGATTTAAACTCTTTGTTGAGCAACTTTTGGTGGAAAGGAGACCGTGAGAGTAGAGGTATCCATTGGGCCTCATGGGAGAAGACGTCCATGTCAAAGCTTTAAGGAGGGATGGGGTTTCGGGATTTTTGTACTGTCAACAAAGCTTTGTTAGCCCGACTGGGATGGTGGTTGTGCAAATACCCTAATTCCTTTTGTGCTCAATTTCTCATGGGTCTGTATTTTCCAAATATGGACTTTTGGAATGCTAAGAAAGGGGCTAGGGCATCATGGGCTTGGGTAAGTATTTTGAAGGGTCGTAAGGTGCTTAATCAGAGGGTCCGTTGGCAAGCCAACAATGGAAAGTCCATCAAGTTCTAGGAAGACAAGTGGGTTGCTTCTTCAAAAAATTTATGAGTGAAATCCTATAAACCTAGCGGATGCAATCTGTCTATAGTTAGTGAAGCCATCAACTCTACCTCTAGATGTTGGAATAAAACCGTGTTGCATAGTTTGGTCTCTCATGAAGACGTAGAAGAGACTTGTTCGATTCCCATTGCGATTGAAGACCAAATGATCGACTTATTTGGCACCATGATTCGAAGGGTACTTCTTCAGTCAAGTTAGGGTACAAAGTGGAAATTGAATATCAACAGCATCAAGCTGGAGACTGGCCGTCCTCCTCTTTTCAGATTCCCGAACATGTGTGGAAATTCATGTGGACACTCCCGGTTTCCCCTAAATTTCAGCATTTCTAGTGGCGCGCTTGTAACAATCTGTTGGCTAGGAAGTGTAATCTCTCTTTCTTGCGGACTCCTCATGAGGCCAATGGTGTTGCCCATTAGACTGCTAAGGCTTTTCTTAATGGTGTTCTTCCCTTTAATTGGGTTTGTAATCTTACCGAAGGGTTGCGTAAGGCCACGGTGCTTTCAGAATTTGGACGTCTATTTTCCAGGATAAAATGATCTACTACAAACAATAGTAGCACTACAAATTGTTTGCTTAACGAACACACTAAGTGTTTATACTCTCTCTGACAAGAAAATAATGCAACAAAATGAAGAGGATGTTTGCAGAATTATGAAGGACGAAAATTAGAGTTTCAAAATCCAAATGAGGGATGTCCTATTTATAGATGTAATGGTGGCTGTAGGTTTTGAATTGAACAGGTATGAAACCTGTTGGTTTTGAATTCAAACAGATTTGAATCTGTTGGATTACTATTCAAACAGATAACAAAAATGGGAAGGGCCCTGTTCAGGTGTACAGTAAATTCGGACTAGTTTAATTCCGGTTTAAAAACGAGAAGGGCCCTGTTTGGATATACAGTAAAACCAAACCAGTTTAATTTTGAATTCTGGATTTTTATTTTACCAAAAATAAAATTAAATTCAAATGTTTTTTGCCCAAAAAGATTAAATTGTTCAGCCGTTTGTGTAAGCCAAGACAATAGATTTCACACAAAATATCTTCTAACACATCGTGATTCTCACTGTTGTGTTCATTTTGGCCTTGAACGCTCCTGGTTTTCATGAGTGTTTCTAGAGAATGTAGCCTCTTTCATTCTCATAGAACCGGCCTCAGTTCAACACTCATATAGGTGATTCTTATTGTGAGTATCTCCTTATACTCATCTTGATTTTATGCCTTAATCAAGATATAAGTAATCATTAAAAGCAAAGCTTATCCTTATACCCCTGCAGACAACATATGTTGCAGATATCACTCTCACCATAGGAATGGGTAGGAACTTAATCCTTTGGTGATTTCTAGCGAGCCATACATAACTTAGTTGTCCCTTTGAACTTAGTTCTTGGGATCTCCAGTCATATAAGTAGGGTTACCATTATGACGACTCTTATGTAATAGGCTTTAATCCCATCCCCTTCGATGAACTATACACTAGCTCTTTTGTCAAACCTTTTGTTAATGGATCCGCAATATTCTCTTTAGATTTTATATAATCTATTAAGATTATTCCGTTTGACAACAATTGTCTTACGGTATTATGTCGACGACGAATATGTCGTGACTTACCGTTATACATATGATTCTGTACTCTGCCTATTGCAGATTGACTATCACAATGAATGCAAATAGTTGGCACAGGTTTTGGCCACATTGGAATGTCTTCTAAGAAGTGACGAAGCCATTCTGCTTCTTCTCCTGCTTTGTCCAAAGCAATGAACTCGGATTTCATTGTGGATCGTGTGATGCATGTTTGTTTCGTGGATTTCCAAGAAATGGCAGCGCCTCTGTAACAACCCTCATACTGTTTACCGATTAATGACTGATTAACTGCTAATTACTGTTAACCGAGACTGATTATGACTGATAATTGAACTGAATAAACTACGGAACTGGCTGACTGAAATTGGGAACCGAATTGATCGAGTATATGCTCGTTACATTGCATTCTATCTGTTTGACTGTATGATTATCTGTTCATGTTTATATGTTTAGACTGTAAATTGAAGGCCTTATCGGCAGCCGAATCCAAAATTGATTGGTGTTTTATGATCAACATCATTTATGTGATTTTATGGTATATTTATCTGAAAACTGATTAGGTATGATTAAATTAGATTAAAATAAGCTAATTAAAGAGTTAGGCTTAATTACCAAATTGCCACCCTTAGTGGCCCACTCAACATACATGTTTGAGCCTCATTACACCTTGTATCAAAACACATTTTGATCAGCCATTTTCCTTGCTTTAGCCGACTAAGAGAGGGAGAGGGAGAGAAATTGAGTTCTACCTTGTGAAATTGTTTGGAAATTGAAGAATTGTTGAAGAGATTGCATATTTGAGCTCCCTTCTTAAACTACAAGACTTAAGGTAGCTCCATTGTCTTCTTGTTCATGTTTTGAGTTGATTCTTGCATGGTTTAGAGCTAAGTTGAAGTCTAGAGCCACCTTATGGCTCAAATTGTCATGTTGAAGCTTAATTGTTGCATGCATGTACATATATTGAAGTTTTGAGGTTGTAGTTCATAATTCCTCACATGCATGTTCATGCCTTGAGTGTAGTCCATGATTTCATCATGTTTTGAAAACAATTGGCTCCTTAGAGCATCAAATTGAAGCTTTGAATTGATTTGAACTCATGCATGTTTGCATGTTCTCCATGTTCATGAAATTGGTTTGAAATTGGGTTTGAATTAAACACCCTTGGGCTTTGATTTCTCAAATTGAGTTTTGAAACATGTTATTCTATGTGTTTAAAAGAGTTTTCCAGAAAATTGGCCCAAGAGGATCGAATCTTATGCATCTAAGCTTGGTTTTGAACCTGGAGCTCGAATCTGGGATTTCTAGGTTTCAGTCGTCCGCTCGAGCGGGAAAATCGAGCTCCCAGCATCTTGCACTGTAGAACAGTCCGCTCGAGCGGAGTATTGGGCACTCGAGCGGAGGACTGGGTGACACGCTCGAGCGGGCGTCGAGCGGAGATTTCACCCATCCAGTACTTTCACAGTACGCTCGAGCGGGAAAGTTTACGCTCGAGCGTGTACCTTTGTTGCATGACCGCTCGAGCGGGGAAACCTGCGCTCGAGCGGGACTCTGTTTTTCTGAAAATGCTTTTAAATGTGCATCTTTGCATCCTCATCCCATTCTAGGCATTCTCAGGCCTAGTTTAAGGCATCTTGTTGAGGATATAGATGTAGAACACACCGAGGCATAAGGGATTAAGTTGTTATCTTTCCCAACTGTGTAGCTTAGTGTGTTCAATCTGTTAACTGTGTAGGGTTGGCGACTGGGGAGACACGCTCTAGCATACTGTAGCCCGAACTCTGTGAGTAACGATTGTGTAAAGATATGTTCACAAATGATTATCTTCTGAATAACTGAACTGTACCGCTTTCTGAACTGATTACTGTTAACTGAATGAATGTATGTCCTATATTCTGAACTGTATTGTGGCATCCTTAGCACCTACTGTTACTGTTACTGTTACAGAGATCTCTGTCGGTTCCCTCGTGGAACCACTACTGTTTACTGATTGATGGCCATCATTACTGCTCGGTCTTTAAGACCTACTGTTTACTGCTATGCTAATGGATGTACCACATATGATTGAATAACTGTTCTGACTGAAAGACTGAAGTATTGTTTAATGAACTGATTTCATTACTGTAAGGACATTTCATTCATAACCCCTTTACGCATTATGTTATTCACTGGGCTTTAGCTCACTGTTTATATATATATGTAGGTGCTCAGCCGCCAGATCGAAGCTAGGAGCGTGAGTTAGACTCCAGTTTTGTCAAGCCAGCCTTTGTGCCTCACTGCGAGGTTCCGAGTTGCCATGCTATGGCTTTGGGGTGTCTCGTTTTCCCCCGTTTGTCTCCATACTGTTTGGATTACTGTATAGACTGTCAACTGTTAACTGTACTATTATCAAGGGATTAGGTCCCTGTACTGTGTGACTGTAAATTTTGTATAGCTTGTACTGTTGTGAATATATGAATGCATGAAAAATCTTTTGGCATACAGACTGTCACAGCTCATTGGGCATCGTTTATTTACTGTATTGGCTTCCGCCAGGCCCTGTACTCTGTTTTACTGTATTACTGTCTTGCAGGCCTTCGGTAATCTCGGATTACTGGCCGGTTACGGTGCTAAACCCATAGGGCCGGGTTTGGGTCGTGACAGAATGGTATCAGAGCGATACTTAACCACGAGTTATACCGCACACACGTGTCCAAATGAGCTATAGGGTGTCCTAGAAAAGCAATTAGGGCATCTCATGAGCATGATAAGTGTGTGGTTATGTTATGACTGAATATATGCTAACGTGTTAAACTGTTAACAAAGGACTGCTTATGTTTAAAACTGTTATAACTGCTTATAGTGAAATGGACAATGCAAATGAACCTAAATCCTCATCTACTGAGGCAAGAATGGAAAGAATGGAAAGAATGATGGAACTGATAACTGCTAGACTTGAACAACAACAGAACCAATAGCCCCCACCTCCCCCTCCTCCGGTACAGCCGGAACCTAATGTGAATGTGAATGATGGGGATATTATTGCTCTCACCCATAAATTTAGCAAGATGAAACCGCCATCCTTTCAGGGAGGACTGGAACCGCTAAAGGCTGAAGCTTGGGTGCTTGAGACAGAAAAACTATTTGAAGTGTTTCCGTGCTCAGAAGCGAATAAAGTATTGTTAGCTACCTTCACCCTACAAGAAGAGGCTAGAAGGTGGTGGATGTTGATCCGCGACACAAATACTGTCATGACTTGGGCTCAGTTCAAGGAGTCCTTCTTTGAAAAGTATTTCCCTCAGTGTGTCAGGGATAGGAAAGTGACTGAATTCGAACAGCTGAAGCAGGGCACAATGTCTGTTGCCGAATATGAAACCAAATTTACTGAGCTTGCCCGTTATGCACCGCATATGGTGGATACTGAGTATAAGAAGGCCAGAAAATTTGAAGGTGGCCTTAATGTTGCAATTCTTGACCGAATAAATGTTTTGAAACTACCGACCTTTATGGGTGTTCTCGACCGGGCATTAATGGCCGAGTCGAACATTGCAGCAGTGAAACAATTTGAAACACCAACAACTGAATGGCATGGAAAAAGGCAGGGTTTCAAATTTAAGAAAGGCAAGCACAACCCAGCCAACAAGAAACAGAATACGGGATCAACGACTAGCCCCAGCCAAGGGAGTGGGTTCATTCCACCCTGCTCTGTATGTGGTAACAAGCATAAAGGGGTTTGTCACAAATTATCTGGAGCCTGTTACAGGTGTGGCAAGGTGGGCCACATGGTTAAAGATTGTCCTTCTGCTCCTCAGGGCACTAGCAAAGCTGCAGCCAGCGGCGCTGCAGCCAGCGGCGCAGCATCAAACGCTCCACCAAAACCGAACCCTAAAGCTACCAGGAAAGAGCCTGTGAGGCAAGGCCGAGTGTTCGCACTAGTACCGGGAGATGTGCAGAATACCGAGACCATTGTGTCAGGTATTCTCTCTATCTGTACTCAAAATGCATATGTACTGATTGATTCGGGGTCTACGCATTCATATGTGTCGCATGTCTTTTCACGAAAATTGAATAGACCCTTGGAACCCATGAACTATCTGTTAGCTGTATCATCACCCGTAGGAGGATCTATGACCTGTGCATATATGTATCCTGCTTGTGAAATTATTGTTGAAGATGCACATCTGTTTATCGATTTACTGCCATTGAACATTGATCATTTTGATGTAATATTGGGGATGGACTGGTTAACGAAATATCATGCCACCATAGACTGTGTAACGAAACAAGTAGTTTTCCGTCCACCTGGTTTGCCTGAATTTGTGTTTAATGGGAGTGGAGTAGTACCTCCTCCGTATTTGATTTCGTCAGCGAAAGCTGTTAAATTAATTAGAAAGGGGTGTAAGGGGTATCTGTGCTCTGTACTGACTGTATCTACTGATGATAATGCTAACGTGAACTGTATTCCTATAGTCAAAAAATTCCCAGATGTCTTTCCAGACAATTTGCCAGGAGATTTGATTGACAGGGAGATTGAGTTTACTGTTGATGTGGTTCCCGGAACACAACCAGTTTCTAAAGCTCCTTACAGAATGGCTCCAACTGAACTGAAGGAGTTGAAAGTGCAATTGCAAGAACTGTTAGACAAGAAGTTTATCAGGCCCAGTACTTCACCGTGGGGCGCACCAGTTCTGTTTGTAAAGAAGAAAGACGGCTCACTGAGACTGTGCATTGATTACCGTGAATTGAACAAGGTAACTGTGAAAAATAAATACCCATTGCCACGTATTGATGACTTATTTGATCAGTTACAGGGTGCACAAGTGTTTTCCAAGATTGATCTCAGATCGGGATACCATCAACTGAAGGTTAAACCGGAAGACATTGATAAGACTGCTTTTAGAACGAGGTATGGACACTACGAATTTTTAGTTATGCCTTTTGGAGTCACGAACGCATCTGCTGCTTTTATGGACCTCATGAACAGAATTTTTAAACCATACCTTGATGATTTCATTGTAGTATTCATTGATGACATACTGATTTACTCCAAGAGTATAGAACAACATGAACATCATCTGAGACTTGCCCTACAAACCTTGAGAGAACAGAAACTGTATGCTAAACTGTCTAAATGTGAATTTTGGCTTGACCATGTTATGTTTTTGGGGCATGTTGTTAGCAAAGATGGAATTTCTGTTGATCCGCAGAAAATTGAAGCTGTAGTGAACTGGCCTAGACCGACAAATGTGACTGAAGTTCGAAGCTTTTTGAGATTGGCTGGATATTACAGAAGATTTGTCAAAGATTTCTCCAGAATTGCCCTACCATTGACTCAGTTAACTCAGAAGGGGACATCATTTGACTGGACTGACCAAAGAGAATCTGCTTTCCAGGAATTGAAAACTCGATTAGTAACTGCACCAGTTCTTACCTTACCTTCAGGTACGGATGGTTATACTGTATTTAGTGATGCTTCTCATAAGGGTTTGGGGTGTGTTTTAATGCAGAATGGGAGAGTTATTGCGTATGCTTCCCGACAGTTAAGACCGCATGAAAAGAACTACCCGACCCATGACCTGGAACTTGCTGCCGTAGTATTTGCATTGAAAATTTGGCGTCACTATCTGTATGGGGTGACATGTGAAGTATATACCGACCACAAGAGTTTGAAATATTTCTTCACACAGAAAGAACTAAACATGAGACAGCGGAGATGGCTAGAACTGATTAAAGACTACGACCTACAGATTTTGTACCATCCGGGAAAAGCCAATACCGTTGCCGATGCACTGAGCCGGAAATCGATTGGCAACTTAGCATGTTTGCTTACCGGACAGAAAGAGTTGCTTTGTGACCTTGAAAAATCTGAAATTGAAATTGTTTTACGAGAACAAGGTGGAACCTTAGCTGCTATTTCTGCTCAACCAGTACTGATTGAAGAGATTAAAGAGAAGCAACAACTGGATGACTTCTTGAAGAAGATCATCGAAGAAATAGAATCTAAACCGAGACCGGGATTCAAATTTGAGAACAATGTACTGAAATTTCATGAAAGACTATGTGTACCGAATGACACTGAACTAAAAAGAAGAGTTCTGCAAGAGGGCCACAATTCAAAATTGTCTATCCACCCGAGGAATACGAAAATGTACCAAGATCTGAAACAGAATTTTTGGTGGCCAGGAATGAAGAAAGAAATTGCCGACTTTGTGTCCAAATGCCTTCATTGCCAACAGGTCAAAGCTGAACATCAACGACCTGTCGGATTATTGCAACCCCTACCCATACCAGAATGGAAATGGGAGCATATCACGATGGATTTTATTGTTGGGTTACCTCGCTCCAGAAAAGGTATGGATTCAATTTGGGTTATTGTTGATAGACTGACTAAATTTGCTCACTTCTTACCTGTCAAGACAATTTATAATGCGGATAAATTGGCCGTGATTTATATTGATGAGATTGTGAGACTGCATGGAGTGCCTGTGTCTATTGTTTCTGACAGGGATTCGAAGTTTACATCGACGTTCTGGCAGAGCCTACAGACTGCATTGGGTACTGAATTGAGGCTGAGTAGTGCCTATCATCCTCAGACAGATGGACAGTCAGAAAGGACCATCCAAACTCTGGAGGATTTACTGAGAATGTGTGTCCTTGATTTTCAGGGAAACCGGGAAAGTCATTTACCATTGGCTGAATTCGCCTACAACAACAGCTACCATTCGAGTATTGGTATGGCGCCTTTTGAGGCATTATATGGCAGAAAATGTAGATCTCCGATTTGCTTGGCAGAAGTTGGAGATGGGCCTTTGCTTGGGCCCGAAATTGTATATGAAACGACTGAGAAAGTGAAACTGATACAACAGAGACTGAAAACTGCGCAGAGCAGACAGAAGAGTTATGCTGATGTCACAAGACGGGACAGAGAGTATGAAGTGGGTGATCACGTTTTTGTGAAAGTGACACCGATGAAGGGCCAGACTCGTTTTGGAGTCAAAGGCAAGTTAGCGCCAAGATACGTCGGACCATATGAGATTATTGAGAAAATTAATCCGGTGGCGTATCAAGTCGCGCTCCCTCCTGAATTGGAGCACATGCATAATGTTTTCCACATTTCGATGTTAAGAGATTACCTCTGGGATCCTTTCCATGTAATAGAGCCTATTCGTATAGTGCTGAGTGATGACAACAGACGGATCAAGAAACTGAGGAACAAAGAGATCCCGCTAGTGAAAGTTGACTGGCAGAACCATGGTGGTATGTATGCCACTTGGGAAAGGGAAGATGACATGGCTAAAAGATATCCTGAACTGTTTCCACTGAACCCTGTTTTCTTCCAGACTGAAGGTAACTCGAGTTTAGAGGACTAAACTCTTTATAAGGAGGGGAGACTGTAACAACCCTCATACTGTTTACCGATTAATGACTGATTAACTGCTAATTACTGTTAACCGAGACTGATTATGACTGATAATTGAACTGAATAAACTACGGAACTGGCTGACTGAAATTGAGAACCGAATTGATCGAGTATATGCTCGTTACATTGCATTCTATCTGTTTGACTGTATGATTGTCTGTTCATGTTTATATGTTTAGACTGTAAATTGAAGGCCTTATCGGCGGCCGAATCCAAAATTGATTGGTGTTTTATGATCAACATCATTTATGTGATTTTATGGTATATTTATCTGAAAACTGATTAGGTATGATTAAATTAGATTAAAATAAGCTAATTAAAGAGTTAGGCTTAATTACCAAATTGCCACCCTTAGTGGCCCACTCAACATACATGTTTGAGCCTCATTACACCTTGTATCAAAACACATTTTGATCAGCCATTTTCCTTGCTTTAGCCGACTAAGAGAGGGAGAGGGAGAGAAATTGAGTTCTACCTTGTGAAATTGTTTGGAAATTGAAGAATTGTTGAAGAGATTGCATATTTGAGCTCCCTTCTTAAACTACAAGACTTAAGGTAGCTCCATTGTCTTCTTGTTCATGTTTTGAGTTGATTCTTGCATGGTTTAGAGCTAAGTTGAAGTCTAGAGCCACCTTATGGCTCAAATTGTCATGTTGAAGCTTAATTGTTGTATGCATGTACATATATTGAAGTTTTGAGGTTGTAGTTCATAATTCCTCACATGCATGTTCATGCCTTGAGTGTAGTCCATGATTTCATCATGTTTTGAAAACAATTGGCTCCTTAGAGCATCAAATTGAAGCTTTGAATTGATTTGAACTCATGCATGTTTGCATGTTCTCCATGTTCATGAAATTGGTTTGAAATTGGGTTTGAATTAAACACCCTTGGGCTTTGATTTCTCAAATTGAGTTTTGAAACATGTTATTCTATGTGTTTAAAAGAGTTTTCCAGAAAATTGGCCCAAGAGGATCGAATCTTATGCATCTAAGCTTGGTTTTGAACCTGGAGCTCGAATCTGGGATTTCCAGATTTCAGTCGTCCGCTCGAGCGGGGGAAGTGCCGCTCGAGCGGGAAAATCGAGCTTCCAACATCTTGCACTGTAGAACAGTCCGCTCGAGCGGAGTATTGGGCGCTCGAGCGGAGGACTGGGTGACATGCTCGAGCGGGCGTCGAGCAGAGATTTCACCCATCCAGTACTTTCACAGTACGCTCGAGCGGGAAAGTTTACGCTCGAGCGTGTACCTTTGTTGCATGACCGCTCGAGCGGGGAAACCTGCGCTCGAGCGGGACTCTGTTTTTCTGAAAATGCTTTTAAATGTGCATCTTTGCATCCTCATCCCATTCTAGGAATTCTTAAGCCTAGTTTAAGGCATCTTGTTGAGGATATAGATGTAGAACACACCGAGGCATAAGGGATTAAGTTGTTATCTTTCCCAACTGTGTAGCTTAGTGTGTTCAATCTGTTAACTGTGTAGGGTTGGCGACTGGGGAGACACGTTCTAGCATACTGTAGCCCGAACTCTGTGAGTAACGATTGTGTAAAGATATGTTCACAAATGATTATCTTCTGAATAACTGAACTGTACCGCTTTCTGAACTGATTACTGTTAACTGAATGAATGTATGTCCTATATTCTGAACTGTATTGTGGCATCCTTAGCACCTACTGTTACTGTTACTGTTACAGAGATCGCTGTCGGTTCCCTCGTGGAACCACTACTGTTTACTGCTATGCTAATGGATGTACCACATATGATTGAATAACTGTTCTGACTGAAAGACTGAAGTATTGTTTAATGAACTGATTTCATTACTGTAAGGACATTTCATTCATAACCCCTTTACGCATTATGTTATTCACTGGGCTTTAGCTCACTGTTTATATATATATGTAGGTGCTCAGCCGCCAGATCGAAGCTAGGAGCGTGAGTTAGACTCCAGTTTTGTCAAGCCATCCTTTGTGCCTCACTGCGAGGTTCCGAGTTGCCATGCTATGGCTTTGGGGTGTCTCGTTTTCCCCCGTTTGTCTCCATACTGTTTGGATTACTGTATAGACTGTCAACTGCTAACTGTACTGTTATCAAGGGATTAGGTCCCTGTACTGTGTGACTGTAAATTTTGTATAGCCTGTACTGTTGTGAATATATGAATGCATGAAAAATCTTTTGGCATACAGACTGTCACAGCTCATTGGGCATCGTTTATTTACTGTATTGGCTTCCGCCAGGCCCTGTACTCTGTTTTACTGTATTACTGTCCTGCAGGCCTTCGGTAATCTCGGATTACTGGCCGGTTACGGTGCTAAACCCATAGGGCCGGGTTTGGGTCGGGACAGCCTCCTAGAGTAAAGACATATCCACTTGTGGATTTTGAATCTTTAGTATTCGATATCCAATTTGCATCACAATAACCTTCAAGTACTGCTGGATATCGAGTAAAGTTCAAACCATGATCACGGTGAATCTTAGATATCTAAGAACCCGAATGATCGCTTTCTAATGGTCTTCTCCGGGGTTACTAGTGTACCTACTCAATTTACTGATAGCATAAGCTATATCAGGACGAGTACAATTCATTAGGTACATTAGGCTTCCAATAATTTGGGAGTATTTTAACTGAGACACTGCATCACCTTTATTTTTTGATAAATAAAGATTGACGTCTACAGATGTTCTAGCTAAATTCATATCATCCTTGATAAATTTACCAAGAATTTTCTCAATATAATGTGATTGAGATAATGCATATTCGTCAGATGTTTTAGTAATTTTCATTCCTAATATAACATCTGCGACCCCCATATCTTTCATATCAAATCTTTTGTTAAGCATCTGTTTAGTTGATTTGATCATATTTTGACTGCTTCCAATGATAAGCATGTTATCCAAATAAAGACAAACTATGACATATCCTTGGTCAGTGTTTTTAACATAGACGCATTTGTCACATTCGTTTATCTTAAACCCATTAGTAAGCATTGCATGATCAAATTTTTCATACCATTGCTTTGGTGCTTGTTGTAACAACCCTCACCACTGTCTACCGATAAGTTGCCAATTACTGCTAAACTGAGACTGATTATGAAAAGTAATTGAACTGATTGAAATACTGAATTGATTGACTGAAATCCGAAACTGATTGATTGACTGTATCTGTTTAAATGCATTATCTATCTGTTGACTGTTTGATTATCTGTTCATGTTTTATGTTTAAATTGCGAATTGAAGGCCTTATCGGCGGCTGAACCGGAGATCGATTTGTGTTTTATGATCATTAGAATTTATGTGATTTTATGGTATATTTATCTGAAATGTGTTTTGGTATGATTAAATTAGTTGAAATAAAGCTAAATTACATGAATTAGACTTAATTACATTGGTGCCACTTAGTGGCCCCTACATTAAACATATGTGAGCCTTACTATACATTTAAACAAAACTTTTCATCAGCCAAACTCCTTGTTCTTGCCGACTAAGAGAGAGAGGGGGAGAAATTGAGGTCCTTCTTGTGATTGCTTTGAGAACCTAAAGAATTTAAAGGTTGATTTCAAAATTGTGCTTCCATTCTTGAACTACAAGACCTAAGGTAAATTATTGACCTTCTTCATTGTGTATTTGAGTTTATTCTTGCATGATTAATGGGTCTTTAGTGATCTAAGGCTTGAATTGGTTCAATAGTGTTGAATTAGAGCTCAATTGTTGTATGCATGCCTATATTATTAAATTTTGAGTTGATTCCATGGAAAATTGTCACATGCATGTTCATATTGTTGGTTTAGTCCATGAATTCATCTTGTCTTTGAAGATATTAGCTCAATAGAGCATGTATTTGAGGCTTGTAAGTTGTTTAACTTCATGCATGTTGCATGTTCATCTTGTTCATGAAAATTGGTTTGAATTTGAGTTGAATTGATATTCCCTTGGGCTTTGATTTTACAAATTGAGCTTTGAACCATGTTATACTATGTATTTGCAAATGTTTTCCAGGAAACGAGCGCAAGAGGATTGAATTTGACACATTTGAAGTTGAATTTGAGCTTGAGGTTCAAATATGGGAATTTCAGATTTTGGACTCACGCTCGAGCGGGGTGACTGGCGCTCGAGCGTGAAATTCGTGCTCCCAGTATTTTGTTCTGTTTTTAAGTCAGCTTGAGCGGGGAAATTTACGCTCGAGCGGTAACTTGTGTCTTACGCTCGAGCAGATGTCGAGCGCCCAATCGAGAGTGATTTTCACCTATCCAGCACTTTTGACTGTTTTGAAGTACGCTCGAGCGGTTGAGTCTGTGCTTGAGCGGAAACCTATGTCTGCATGTCTGCTCGAGCAGATTAACCTACGCTCGAGCGGGACCCCTATTTTCTGAAAATGCTTTTAAAGTTCATCTTTGCATCCTCATTTCATTCTAGGCATTCTTAGGTCTAGTTTAAGGCATCTTAATGAGGGTATAGATGTAGAACCACACCGAGACAAATTAGGGATTAAATTATTATCTTTCCCAACTGTATAGCTTAGTGTGTGTTCAATCTGTAAACTGTGTAGGGTTGGCGACTGGGGACGCGCTCTAGCCTAACTGTAGCCCAAAACTCTGTGAGTAACAACTGTGTAAAGATATGTTCAAAAATAATTATCTTCTGAACAATTGAACTTTACTGTTTCTGAATTGATATTGTTAATAGAATGAATGTATGTCCTCTATTCTGAACTGTATTGTGGCATCCTTAGCAACTACTGTTACTGATTGTTACTGTTATAGAGATCTCTGTCGGTTCCCTTGTTGGAACCACTACTGTTTACTGATTGATGGCTATCATTGACTGTTCGGTCTTTCAAGACCTACTGTTTACTGTACTGTTATGCTAATGGATGTACCACATATGACTGTACTGACTGAACGACTGAAATACTGACTTAATGAACTGTTTTCATTACTGTAAGGACATTCATTCTAAACCTCTTTACGCATTGCGTTATTCACTGGGCTTTAGCTCACTGCTCATATATATATGTAGGTATACAGGCACCAGACCGCGGCTAGTAGCGTCGAGGTAAGCTCCAGTTTTGTCAAGCCAACCACTGTGCCTCACTGCGAGGTTCCGAGCCTGTCAAGCTATGGCTTAGGGGTGTTTTAATTTCCCCCGTCTGTCTCTGTAACTGTCTTGTTAACTGTATAGACTGTATAGACTGTTACTGTGCTGTTTAATAGGGATTAGGTCCCTGATCTGAATGATTATAAATGTTGTACGTACTGTTCTGCACTGTGTGTATATATATATATATATATATATATGTATGCATGAAAAGTCTTTTTGGCATACAGACTGTCACAGCTCATTGGACATTGTTTATTTACTATATTGGCTTCCGCCAAGCTCCTGTACTCTGTTCTACTGTATTACTGTTAAGCAGGCCTTCGGTAATCTCGGATTACTGGCCGGTTACGGTGCTAAACCCATAGGGACGGGTTTGGGTCGTGACACTTGTTTTAATCCACAAAGGGATTTTACAAGTCGACAAACTTTCTTTTCTTGCCCTGATACTACAAACCCTTCGGGTTGCTCTATATAGATTTCTTCATTTAGATCACCGTTTAAGAAAGCTGTCTTAACATCCATTTGATGTATTTCTAAATTAAACAACGCTGCTATAGAAATAAGCATGCGAATGGATGTTATTCTTGTCACAGGGGAATATGTGTCAAAATAGTCCAGACCTTCCTTTTGTCTGTAACCTTTAACTACAAGTCTTGCTTTATACTTGTCAATTGAACCATCTGCTTTCATTTTTCTCTTGAATATCCATTTATATCCAAGAGGTTTAGAACCTGGTGGAAGATCCACCAATTCCCAAGTATAATTTTGCATAATGGATTCAATTTCATTATTAACAGCCTTTTTCCACAAAGATGCTTCAGGACCTGTCATTGCTGCCTTAAAGCTTTGAGGTTCATTTTCTAACAGGTATGCCAGAAAATCTGGACCAAAGGATTTTGATGTTCTCGCTCTCTTACTTCGTCTTGGTTCATCATTAGTTAAATCCTGTTGGTCGAGACTATTACTAGTCTCTTGTGTTTGATTGTCATTAGTCTCTTGACTTTGTGTATAATCATAACTTCTTCTCTGTGAACTTAATTCCTGTCCTTTCTTGTAAGGAAAGACATGTTCAAAAAACACAGCATTCCTTGACTCTATAATAGTGTTCACATTTATATCAGGTATTTCTGATTTATAAGTCAGAAACCGATATGCACTACTATTCTGAGCATAACCAATAAACACACAATCTACCATTTTTGGTCCAATCTTAGTCTTTTTAGAAACAAGAACTTCAACTTTTGCCAAACACCCCCACACTTTTAAGTATTTGTAGGAAGGCGGTCGACCTTTCCACAATTCATAAGGAGTGCTGTTAGTTTTCTTGTGGGATATTCTATTAAGAATCTAATTAGCAGACAAAATTCCTTCCCCCCACAAGTTCTGTGGTAAGCCTGAACTTAGTAACATGGCATTCATCATTTTTTTAGGGTTCTATTCTTCCTTTCAGCAATTTCATTTTGCTGTGGAGAATAAGGTGCTGTAGTTTGGTAAATAATGCCATGTTGTGCACAAAATTCATTTAATGGTGCATCATATTCACCACTCCTATCACTTCTAATATAAATCAATGAATTTCAAAACAAATTCAAGAAAAAACCAAAATAATTATGACTACTCAAGTTTTGACAAAATCATATCCTCATAAAAAATTTTGCCTAAGAATCAAACAATTCAAAAACCTATTTGATTGTATATATTCTTGCAACTCAATAACAAATAAATGTCACTGTCATAAAAATATTTGTGACAGAAGAAAATTAAATTATCTCAACTAATGTAAGAGATACACCCCCATATTAATAAAATGGTTCATGGTTTAACAAATTCTACTACGCAAGTAAAATAATTATTAATGACATCTCATGTCACATAATTCAAAATAAACAAAAAATCAACATAAAAGATTTCTTAAATTTACTTTCCAATTAATGACATCTCTGGTGTTTAAACACCCATTCAAAATTGATTGGAAAAACTCAAATTAATCAACATATCAATTTAACATTCCAAATCACATGAAATTTTTGTTAAGAAATAACTTGAGTTGACATCATACATGCATATCAAACGCATCAACTAAAAATAATGAATTAACAAAATAAATTAATCATGCATGATTCCAAAATTTGCATCATGAAATAAAAAGATTCTCAACTCATAAATAAAGTTTAATGCATTTTGAATTTTAAACTCCAAAATGACAAAACATACCTTCACTTAATAAGTTTGATTTTTACATAAATAAACTAATTAAATATGCATGCAAAAGTCCTTGTGAATATATATATATATATATATATATATTATTTCGACTCATATGCAGAAACTATTCACGACTACAGATTCACACACAGAAATTTAAAAATGATTCAAAAAATCAATAAAGAAACTAAACTTGCCACAAAGGTTTCTTTGTAATAAAAATGAAATTTGTTTGTAAATTAATATTTTACTCCAGAAACAAATTCTCCCATGTACTACGATAAAGTCAAAAGAACTATGATAAATTAACAAAATTAATTTTCTAGTTATTAAAACCAGAAAATAAATTATAACACAAAATCATTTTATTTTTCTTGTTACTAAATCTAGAAAATACTGTAATTTTATATTCCTTGTTACTGAAACTAGAAAATAAAATACCACAAAACTATCTGATTACAAAAATCAGAAAAAACACAAAATAATTTTCTGGTTACCAAAACTAGAAAATAAATTAAAACACAAAATAATTTTATTTTCTTTGTTACTAAAACTAGAAAATAATATAATTTTATTTTCCTTGTTACTAAAACTAGAAAAATAAAATACCAAAATAATTTTCTGTAACACCAAATAATATTCTACAATTGTTAATGACACCAGTATATTACTACTAGTTGTCAAAGAAAAGAGACAGTATATTACTACTGTCTGTCAAATAGCATAAATCACTATTTATTTTTCCAACCAGAATATTACTTTGAAAACACAGAAAATTAAATACAATGAAGATACCAAAAACAAAAATAATTTCTGTCTTAAGATTGTTGGACAATCTTCACTGTATTTAAATAGATTAAATACTGTTGTGTACTAAACAACAACCAGAATATGAAGAAATAAAGAAAAGGAGAGAATTCGTTTGATTACAAAAATCAAACTCGAAATACAAAAAATAAATAAATAAAAACAGATTTTATTTTGTTACAAAAACAAAATTAAAATCTGATTTAAATAAATAAAACAGAATAATAAATTAAACAACTTACTTGATTAATTTCTTTAAATAATTATCTGATCAAGTCCAGTGTTTGACATTGTGTCCTTAAGATAGATTCGTCCTCTCCACGGTGCTTTCAGAATTTGGACGTCTATCTCCCAGGATAAAATGATCTACTATAAACAATAGTAGCACTACAAATTGTTTGCCTAACGAACACACTAAGTGTTTATACTCTCTCTGACAAGAAAATAATGCAGTAAAATGAAGAGGATGTTTGCAGAATTATGAAGGACAAAAATTAGAGTTTCAAAATCCAAATGAAGGCTGTCCTATTTATAGATGTAATGGTGGCTGTAGGTTTTGAATTGAACAGGTATGAAACCTGTTGGTTTTGAATTCAAACAGATTTGAATTCAAAAATGGGAAGGGCCTTGTTTGGGTGTACAGTAAAACCAAACCAGTTTAATTTTGAATTCTGGATTTTTATTTTACCAAAAATAAAATTAAATTCAAATGTTTTTGACCCAAAAAGATTAATATTGGGCCGAACAAGCCCAACCCAACCACACACCACGCACCCGCGCCGAAGCCCAGGCCCAGCCCGCCTGGACGGATGGCGGCGGCGCGCACGTGTTTCTTAGGTCCAAACACCATGCACCCCCACCCAAGCCCTGGCCCAGCCCAGCCCGCCAGGACGGTAGCGGCGGTGCGCGCGTGTGTGGTGATTTTTGGGTCCAATGGGTCTAGCCCATTTTGGGCATAACCTCTCCCTCTAAAACACTTGGGTACCCCTTGGAGCACACCCCAAGTACCAAACCCAAGCCTTATAAATCCATTCAAAACTTCCCACCAAATCAATGTGGGACAATCCATTTTACAACCTTAAGGAATTTCCACCAAAACTCCATTTTCATGGAGCACACTTTGGCTTCAATTTCCCATTCACTCGGTAATGGTTTTGAGCAACCAATATACCACGTGAATCACAACGCGACATAGAACGCGTTACCACTTTGACCCGTGAAAATCGACGCACGGGGCCCACCTAAAAAATAGACCAAACTTAGGATAAAATTCTGGTTTTGCCCAGAATTTATAACCATTTCCAATACTTTTACCAACAGGAGGTTGGTTCAGTGGATAAGACCTTCGAATCCCTCGGTCAAGGCTTGGGTTCGAGTCTCCATAGCCCCTTGTTGGGGTTAAACATACTCTTTAGTGCCTGGAACACGCAGGAGGCCTAAGCTTCGGCCCCGACGTAGGTGCGGTGGGGTTCCCTGCAGATATGTTGTAGGTGCTAAGGGGTAATACTCCCTGTCAGATATGTTGGAGTAGCCTATTTGCATATCCATTTTTTGAATCCAAAAAAAAAAAATGAAACACCTTTTTCTTTGGAACAAAAAAAAAAAAAATCTCATTTCCAATTTGATAATACAAGAGTATTCTTCTTGTGAACCACAAGTTACTCCATCACAAGTTGCAAGTCATTTTCTGTGACCTTGACTTAACCTTTTCTTACCTTTCTTCTCACCCATATTTTTTCTCTACCCCGTATTTCACACGTTTGACATCGTTTTCATTTTTGTTTTTTTTTTTTAATTTAAAAAAAATAGAAAATTGGCACACAACAATTAGTTTGACAAATTGTTTCTGAAAATTTTTCCCTAGAAAAGTGTGAAAAAAATAAATAAAAAGTCACACAAAAAACTTTATTCAACAAACTATTTTTGAAAATTAACTCAGTTCGATTTGGAATTTTCAAAAATAGTTTACTAAATTTTTAATCCATATTTTTTTTTTTTAGTGATTCATTTTATAATTTTTTAATCAGTTTTTTAATTTTTTTTATTTACTTAATCTAGGATATACTTAGAAAGTATAAAATTTGTGTACAAATTTTTCAAAAATTCATTGAATACAAAAAATATAAAAAAATTAATATATTTTTGTATTTTGTCGTATTTAATGAATATTTAAAAAAAATTGTACAAATTATATAATTTTTAAGTTTACCTATATTAAGTAAATCTAAAAAAATTTTAAAAATAATTAAAATATTAAAAAATATATAAATTCAACATTCAAAAAATTATTTTTACAAATTTCAAGACAAACAAATTATTTTTGGGAAATACCTTTTAAGTTAAGTTGTTTTTGTTAAATATAAACCATGGCCATCAGTGAGACGTCATGCGAAGAAATGTCCAAATTCAAGTGAGTTATATGGTTCCAAATTCCCATCTATTTGTTGTTCCTGTAGCAACTCTATTGGATGTATACAACCTTACAAATATAAAAACCTATGGACACAACATTAGTTAGATTTTCTTTTTTTGTATTTTTTTGATTATAATGATGAAAATTAAATATAATATATAATAAATAATTTTTAATAAAATGTAAAATTTTAACCAATCAAAATAACCTTATTGGTTAAATCAAATGTTTAAAAAAAAGAAAAAAAAATTGACATATTTAAAATAGGATGGATTCAAATCACCCAGAGCCCACTCATTGGGAAAAAAAAAAAAAATGTAATTTTTAAAAATGTTCTATTTTCATCTCCATTAGTGACTTTGAAAGGTATTAAGGATTTTGGATGAGGTGACAAAGAGAGAAAGACTCCAATAAAGACTTGGCTCATTAAATATCACACAATATCTACTCTTAAGGTTCAATTTGGTTATGATGAAAATAATAGAAGGTGAAAGAAATGAAAATAAAATATATATATATATATATATTGTGTTTTTTAAGTTTGTTTAGTATGAAAGTGATAAAAATTATAAGAAAATTTAATTTTCTTATACAACTCATAATAGTATTGTAACCAAAATTTCAGTTTCTTACAAAAAAATAAAAGAAAGTTTAAATTTATTATAAAAGTAGTTACCTATAATTAGAATTTCTATTTTCGTAGAAAATTTTCATCATAATCAAATTTATATGAGAATATATTTTCTTTTCTTTTATTTTACTTTTTACCATTTTCATTTTTCATCATTTATTTCTTTCTAATGAAACGAAACCTATTGGTTTATTAAAATTAGAAAAATGATATATAAGTTTATTTTTGAAACCCACTTTTAGACCTAGTAATGTGTAAGTAAAATAATTGGTTGATAATTTAAAAAGATATAACTAAGCGAATTGCTTTAGATATTCTAATAGTCTACCTCATCATTGAGTTTGAAAAATAAATCTTATTTGTAGATCTAAGTAACATCACTTTTAAAGTTATTAGAGACATCCAATTTAAACTAATTGATAATGAGTAAAGTTGCTTCTAGACGATATGAACTAAATTTGATTGACCTAAAGAAGCAATGTGGGGGCAAAACTTTAGGCCTTGTTTGACAAAGGATTTTTTGGTTAAAAATTAAAAAAAGTAAGAAAAAAGTTTTAAAAGGTAACAAATTCAATCTTATTAGCAAAATGCCATATTGCATATATCAATCAATCACTTTTTTTCTCTTATAAATATCCATTTAATTAAAAAAATAATTCCAAACATATTATTAACTTTTTCACCCTATAAAAATGCCAAAAAGGTAATTTTCAAAACACGCACCTAATAAGTATACATATTAGTGTTTGATAACATAATATCTGAAACTAAATGTATCAAGTGAAAATCAATTAGATCCATTTGACAACTACAATTTCCTTCATTTCCTTCATTTCAAAACTAAAGTGGCTATTGAAATGTAAGTTAAAAGTTAAGAACATCTCAAGTACTAATATTCTTACTTAATATTAGTTGTATTTATAACTCTTTATACAAAAGTATCAAACCATTATAATCTCACTACCATCGCCATTACCACTACTACTACCCCTACATCTCCTCCACCTCCATTGCCACCACTATCACTAGCACCATCACTACCATCATGGCTCCATCACTTCCAACACTATTGTTATTATCGCCACAAGCACTATCATCATTTTTTTTTTTTTGGATCAACAAAATAAAGATTCATTGGTATAAAATAACAGTACAAGATGTACAAGCAAATTACATCAAGAAAATACAAAAGGACAAGACAAAACATCATAGCTTAAAAGCCATATTTCAATTAGGTTGAAACATGAAACAAAGCTAATCAACTATAAACTTAATGGCTAGTGAGAGGGTAATTTATGTGAAAATTGGGCCGAGCTGGGCAATGGGCCGTTATGAGCCACAGTATAAAGGGCCAAGTAAAAGGGCCACGTAAGTCACTCCGGTCGTATGGATATTCCGAAGTTAGTCCGGTCCTAAGAATTTGAAGCTAGTCCGGTCCGACGTAAAAACGAAGTTAGATCGGTCTAACAGTACCTTTGCGTTAGACCGGCCTTGGAGTTATACCGGTCACGATTTGTTAGTTCGGCCTAACCACGTCGTGTGTTGTGCATGAGAAGCCGACGTAAGAGAAGCAAAAGGAAGAGCTAGTTCGGCCTACTCTGTGGCTCGGCATAGCCATAATTACTTCGGTCATGATGGAGTTCGGCCATGGTAAAAACCATCTCACTTGGTTCAAGCAGTGAGGGGGGTGTTGAAGGATAAGCATTATCTTTCAGGAGTAAGAATCCTAGGACGACTCTGCATGGAGGAGTAGAAGTCCTACTAGGATTGTGCCACACGAAACCTATAAAAGCTCACAAACATCACTTTTAGGGAGGTAACACACAACTTTGCTTTCTGAATACATAGAGCTTTTGTCTATTTGTCAAGTTTACTGACTTAGGCATCGGAGAGGTTTCCGGCACACACCCGCCGGCTAGCTCACGTTTGTATTTTCAGGTGATAAAGCGACGACGTATGGAGGAGAGTAAACTTGGCCAACAGGATTATACGAGAATGTTTATTTCTTTCCCGTACAATTGGCGCCGTCTGTGGGAATTACAGATAGAACAAAACCTCTTGACTAAAAGCTTCTCCTCTTTACAAACAATGGCGCACATTGAAGAATTGCCACATTCCGCCATCGATGGGCAAACTCCAGATGGGGGAGCAAGGCGTGAAGGATTACCTTCTATCCCTCCTATGGCAGATTTGGAGCCCCAACGACATAACCCCAGGAGAGATACTAGGGGAAGACGGACTCACAGCCCCCGTCAATCTCGCTCGCAAAGTCCTGACAGGCAAAAACGGAGAATTGATCCTCAAGCTCTGGAAGACCGCGTGAAGGAGAAAGATGAATTAATAAGGAAGATGGCAGCGGACATGGAGGCCTTAAAGCGCCAGATGAAGAGAAAAGCAGTGGCGACAGGAGAGGGGCACAAAAACAAGACGCCCCCTCACTACTCAGAAAATCGTAGTAGGAATACCACACCCTCGCAAGGAGAGAGTAGAAGCCTCAGGACAGGCGATACTCAATCCTGGTCTTCCAGAACTCGTCACTCCAGGTCTGAGAGGACGAGATCTG
Organism: Camellia sinensis; assembly: GCF_055761805.1. NCBI lineage: Eukaryota > Viridiplantae > Streptophyta > Magnoliopsida > Ericales > Theaceae > Camellia > Camellia sinensis. The sequence goes on from NC_138970.1 coordinate 147,842,444, forward strand.
AAAGATCATACACTGAAGGAAGCACGTATTGGCCCTCACATACGCACCAAACCAGATCTAGACAGACGGAGTTACCCAGATCATCCGACTTACGAACCGTGCTCGAAGAAAAAGCACGATGCAAGGAGGATGCCAGGGCACGGGATCCACACAGAGTTTCTGCCTTACAGCGATTGGCTCCTCGGACGCATAGAAGCGTCGAGGTTGGAATGCCAATACCGCGCTCTGCCTACGAACCAACGGACAAAGCATTGGCAAGGCTACAGACTTCGCCGTTTGTTCCAGCGATTGAAAACGCGCCCCTACCATCGGGCTTCCTTCAGCCAAAATTCACTACATATGAAGGGAAGACGGACCCCTACTCACACTTGAGCCACTTTCGCCAGGTCATGGCTGTATATAGGCGAAACGAGGCCTTAATGTGCATACTCTTCCCATCTGGCCTTGGCGACCTAGGCTTAACTTGGTTCGAGAAACTTCCAGAGGGCAGCATAGCCTCTTGGGCGCAATTGGCAGAGGCCTTTGTAACAAGGTTCCGAACAAACACCAAAACCCCAGTGGAGATCGACCAACTACTCTCCATCGACATGGGCGATAAAGAGACCCTAAGATCTTACAATAGTCGCTACTGGGAGACATTCAATCAGATTGGGGACTGCCCCACCAATCTCGCCATTGCACAATATAAAAGAGGCCTTTCAGTCGGGAACAGACTAAGGGATTCAATCACCATGACGCCGCCCCTCACCATGGAAGCCTTGATGGAAAGAGTGCACCAGCATATCAGGGTAGAAGAGGATGGCGCACATGCCAAAGCAAAATCTGGGGCATCCACAGTACCAGAAAAGAAGACCTTAGCAAAGGTCAACATGGTAGATCGAAGTAACAGAAACGGACGTGGCAGACGAGATAACGGAGAAGACCCGGATAAAAGATAGTTGAGAATCCGCACTGCCATAACCACGGTGTTCAAGAAACCGATATATCAGATTCTGAGCGAAATAAGAGATGAGCCTTTCGTCAAGTGGCCAGCCAAACTAGGGGAAGCGCAGAAGGACTATGACGAAAGATCACGGTGCACCTTCTATAAAGAAAAGGGACACCGCACTGAGAATTACACACCATTGAGACAACACCTGGAGGAGTTGGTGGCAGCAGGCCACTTGGATAAGTACATTGAAGGAGGGACGCAACCAGCCCCCCAGGATCACAATAACCCCAACGGGATGCCAGTCGACGCCCCACCTCAAGGCGTTATCAATGTGATACATGGAGTCTTTGAACCTGAGCATGTATGCAAGCTCAGAGGATCAATCCAAAAGGCTGAACACTTAAGAGAGGTGCTAAGTGCCCAACCTGCCACCAAGAAGGGGAAGACAGAGGCAACAAACGTCATGTCTTTTTCGGATAAAGACTTAGAACGGATATATTGCCCTCACAATGATGCCCTGGTTGTCACTCTCCGAGTCAAAGATTTTGACGTCAAACGGATTCTGATCGACCAGGGTAGTTCATGTGAAATCATGTACTACGAAACATTTAAACAACTGAAGCTACAAGACAAAGACTTGACGCCTGCTGTATCACCCCTAATTGGATTCAACTCTATGCCAGAATGGCCCGTCAGCAAAATAATTCTTCCAGTTAGAGCAGGAAGCGTGACAAAACAAGTGGAGTTCTGGGTATTGAAGGTCCCCTCCACTTACAACATCATCTTGGGCAGAACATGGCTGCATGCCATGCGATCGGTGGCGTCATCTTACCACCAAGTGATGCGGTTTCCCAATGACACTGGAGTAATTGAAGAAGTCTATGGAGATCAGATCATGTCGAAGCAATGCTTCATCACGGTGAATGGCAGCCGCGCTGCCAAAGGATACATTCATTCGGTGGAAGAACCTGAGAATAATGAGCTACTTGCAGATGTCGGCAAAGCGGCGGATCAGAAAGCAGTGGAGGACTTGGTAGAGGTAAAAATAGATGAAAAGAACCCGGATAAGTTCTTTTTGCTCGGTTCGTCGTTGTCCAGCACTGAGAGATTAGAGGTCTTGGAATTCTTAACCTCTAACATCGAAGTGTTCGCCTGGACACCCTACGACATGCCAGGCATTGATCCAAACTTCATCTGTCACCAACTCAATGTCCACCCATCCGCCAGACCAGTCATTCAGCGCACTCGTAGATCGGCACTTCACCATGCCGAAATAGTGGCAGAAGAAGTAGGTAACCTGCTGGAGGCAGGAGCAATTAGAGAGGTGCACTACCCAAAATGGATCTCCAACACGGTCGTAGTGCCAAAAAAGAATGGCAAATGGCGTGTCTGCGTCGACTATAAAACAGTCAACAAGGCGTGCCCAAAAGACAGCTTTCCTCTACCACGGATAGATCAACTGGTAGACCTAACGGCGGGGCACAACCGACTTAGCTTTCTGGATGCATACAGAGGCTACGACCAAATCGCCATGCATGAACCAGACCAGGAGGTCACATCCTTTACAACTCCAAGAGGACTATACTGTTACAAGGTCATGCCCTTTGGCCTGAAGAACGCAGGGGCAACATTCCAACGAATGGTCACCAAGATGTTCGAACCATTGTTAGGAAGAACGATGTAGGCTTACATCGACGACATGGTGGTCAAAAGTAAGGATGAAAATGGCCATCTCAAGGACCTAGGAGAGATGTTTGATATCCTGAAGAAGCACAAGTTGTGCCTCAACGCATCTAAGTGTGCATTCAGTGTAGGATCTGGCAAATTCTTGGGCTTCCTTGTGACCAACCGGGGTATAGAAGCGGACCCCTCCCAGATTAAAGCAATTCAGGAGTTGGAGAGACCAAACTCAGTAAAACAAGTACAGCATCTCATCGGCATGGCGGCCGCACTCAATCAGTTCATCAGCCGATCGTCAGACAGACTACGACCATTCTTTCAAGCTTTAAAAGCCAAATTCAAATGGGACGAAGAATGCGACCAAGCAGTGGAAAGCCTGAAAGAATACATGTCCTCCCCACCATTGCTGGTCACCCCAATACCAGGAGAAGAACTCTTCCTATACCTTGCAGTCTCTCAGCACGCAATTAGCGCAGTGTTGGTCCGTGCGGAAGGAATTCAACATCTACCCATCTATTATGTCAGCAAGACATTGTTGGGAGCCGAAACAAGGTATTTGCCCCTGGAAAAACTGGCATTAGCCTTGATGATGGCCTCCAGGAAACTGGCACACTACTTTCACGCCCACACCATAGTCGTCCTCATAGCTTTCCCACTAAAAGCTTTGTTTGAGAGGGCGAACTTTTCTGGGCAAATTTTGAAGTGGGTAGTAGAATTGGGACAATTCGACATCAAGTTCCAACCTAGAACCGCAGTAAAAGCCCAATCTTTGGCAGACTTCGTCGCAGAATATACTCCTGGAAGTCATCATATCTGCCCAGTCGACCTAACTGACACAACCGAACTAGGGATGGAAGATGATGCCGGAATAGCGCAATCCCTAGCAGAAGGTACTCAGTCAGACTCAAAGGCAGACAAGACTAAAGACAGCAAGGAAGAAACAAACCAAGCTTCAACAAACCAAGACTCACCAACAAATAAAGACTTGGTTCAATCAGATAGCGAGGGGCAGACAGCAAGCATGGACCTTGAAGAAAACACCAGCAACGTTCTTGACCCCACGACATCATCCGACTCCTCCACCTGCTGGAAGTTGTTTGTTGGTGAGATGTGGAAGCTCTTTGTGGATGGAGCATCCAACCGGCATGGTGTAGGGCTTGGCATAGTCCTCGTCTCACCAGACGGCTTGGTTGTGGAGCAAGCAATCAACCTTGGCTTCCCAGCATCAAACAACGAAGCGGAATATGAAGCACTTCTAGCAGGACTCAAATCAGCGTACCATATGAAGGCTACCGAATTAATGGTTTACAGCGACTCACAGCTGGTGGTAAACCAAATTTCTGGCGACTATGAAGCAAAGGATGACAGGATGGCTAAGTACCAAGAATTGGTCAGAACAGAGATCAAGAAATTCGAAGTAGTAAGGATATAGCAAATTGGCAGGGAGGAAAATAGTAGAGCAGACGAACTAGCAGGCTTCGCTTCAATGGCAGACACCTCCATCCCTCATCCACTACTGATCGACTACCTACCTAGACCAAGCATTGAGGACCCCAAAGCAGAAGAGGTATGTTGCACAGAACTAGGCCCCTCATGGATGGATCCCATCATACTATTCTTGAAAGATGGCGTCCTACCGGAAGAAAAGAAAGAAGCCAACAAAATTAGAGAAAAGTCACAGCGATTTTGGCTCTCCCCATCTTTGGCATTATACAAAAAGTCGTTCTCAGGACCCTATCTAAAGTGTGTCCACCCCAGCAAAGTGGAAGCATTCTTGTACGAGATAAACGAAGGGGTGTGCGGAAGCCATCAAGGAGGAAGATCGCTAGCTTACAGGGCAATTTCACAAGGATACTGGTGGCCATACATGCAGGCAGACTCAGAGAAATATGTGAAGAAGTGTGAGAAATGCCAAAAATTCGCACACCAAATACATCAACTAGCAAAAGAACTCCTACCATTAACTAGCCCATGGCCTTTCGCAATGTGGGGCTTGGACATAGTAGGACCACTTCCGACAGCACCCAGCAACAGAAAGTTCTTTCTCGCAGCAACAGACTACTTCACAAAGTGGGTGGAAGCAGAAGCATTGGCATCGATCAAGGAAAGAGATGTGAAGAAATTCGCCTGGCAAAACATCATCACTCGGTTTGGCATACCAAAAGCCCTTATCTCAGACAATGGCACTCAGTTCGACGGCAGAATCTTCAAAGGCTTTTGTGAAGAATACAAAATAGAGTTCTATAATTCTACACCGGCATATCCCCAAGCAAATGGACGGGCAGAAGCTTCAAACAAAGTAGTCTTGGATGGGTTGAAGAAAAGGTTGGAGAAAGCCAAAGGCAAATGGGCGGAAGAACTTCCTCATGTGTTATGGGCTTACCGCACCACACCGCGACGATCAACAGGAGAAACACCATTCTCCTTAGCCTATCGAATGGAAGTAGTAATCCCACTGGAAATTGGCCTCCCCACAATTCAAAGCGAAAATTTTGACCACGACTTAAATGGAGAGGCCATAACATTTGAGCTCGACCTCGCCGAAGAAAGAAGAGAAAAAGCACTAGTCCACATTACCTCGTATCAACAAGAGTTATCCAGGAAATACAACAAAATGGTGCATCCAAGACAATTCAAGATCGGAGATTGGGTACTACGCAAAGTGATGGGAAACACCTTGATACCAGGAGATGGCAAGCTAGGGCCAAACTGGGAAGGTCCTTACAAAGTGGTTGGGTTAGCAGGCAAAGGGGCATACCACCTAGAAGACAAGGACGGCAAAGCAATCCCTAGGCCATGGAACACGGCCAATCTCAAGTTATTTTATTTTTAGCTTTTTTCTTTTCAAACATGTGTAATTTCTTTTTCTTCAATAAAACAATCGATTCTTTTCAGCATGAGTTGTTCTCTGTAAAAGTTCGCTTTAGTGAAGTTAGGAATATTGCAAACATTTTATTCTAAGTTAGCTGGAAAAACTAACTTAGAGGTTGGATGGATTAAACCAACACCCTTCCTAAGCCCAGGATAAGGATCCAGGCTGTAGGACGTTTGGTTGGAATAACCAAACATTATTCTAAGTTGGCTGGAAAAACTAACTTAGAGGTTGGCTGGATTAAACCAACACCCTTCCTAAGCCCAGGATAAGGATCCAGGCTGCAGGACGTTTGGTCGGAATAACCAAACATTATTCTAAGTTGGCTGGAAAAACTAACTTAGAGGTTGGCTGGATTAAACCAACACCCTTCCTAAGCCCAGGATAAGGATCCAGGCTGCAGGACGTTTAGTCGGAATAACCAAACATTATTCTAAGTTGGCTGGAAAAACTAACTTAGAGGTTGGCTGGATTAAACCAACTCTTTGTACTCTTCAGCCGAAGTATGGGTATGGCTGAAGAGTGGTTGGCTGGATTAACCCAACTCTTTGTACTCTTCAGCCGAAGTAAGGGTATGGCTGAAGGGTGGTTGGCTGGATTGAACCAACTCTTTGTACTCTTCAGCCGAAGTATGGGTATGGCTGAAGAGTGGTTAGCTGGATTAAACCACCTCTTTGTACTCTTCAACCGAAGTAAGGGTATGGCTAAGAGTGGTTGGCTGGATTAAACCAACTCTTTGTACTCTCCAGCCGAAGTAAGAGTGGTTGGCTGGATTAAACCACCTCTTTGTACTCTTCAGCCGAAGTAAGGGTATGGCTGAAGAGTGGTTGGCTAGTAAGCATAGTTAGTTTGACCAGCTAAAACCGAGATAACAGTTGCAAGTGAAAAGATCATGGAAGTACAAACATACAACCGAAGTAAGAGTTCAAGAAAATTTTCATTCATCAAAAACAAAATACAAAGGAGGGGCCATAGCCCGGTTACAGGATTAAAGAAGTAACAAAAAAAGAAAAGTACAAAATCAACTGAAAAGGTCTTCAATCTCGACGTCAATGTCAACTTGAACACCGGTTGCAGATGGAAGATCAGTCTCAGTAGCAACTGGCAGAACGATATCAGTCGATGGCTCAACAGTCAGGTCTTCAACCGTTGCCTCCAACCGAGCTGATTGATCGTTAACTTGCTCGTTACCTACCGGAATAACAGTTTGCTCATTTTCATCATCTTCATCATCTGAATCCTGCAAGAATTGTTCTTGGACCAAAGCAGCATATTCCGCAAGCGAGGCCGGAATGAAGTACTGCGGAGCATTGTAGACCTCGGTTTCAGGCCCACAGCCGAGCTGCTCCACAGCACTTCTCCAGCCGCACTTGAAGAACAAATCCTTTGCCCCCTCGCATTGCGGAATGTATAGGCCCTCCGCCTCTTTGAAACCTTGGGCGTTGGCATCATCGACCTTCTTCTTGAGTTCAGCTATTTCGGCGTCTTTTTTGCCTTCGAGTTTGACCAACTCACGCAAGTACTTGCCTTCCACCATTGCTGCAATTTTTTGTTTTTCAACTTCAGCCGAGCTAACAAGTCCGGTCAAGCGACCATTCTTGAACTGTAGCTCGACTATCTGCTTCTTGGCGCGCTCAAGCTCGACTGTCTTTGCCTCGGCTTCCGCCATGGCATGTCTTGTTGTCTTGTGGAGCTCCAGCACTTTTTTATGTGCAATATTGTTCTTCTGAATGGCCTGCAAAAGAATAGTAACCCTCTTCAGCCGGACTGACAGTTGGGAAAAAATAGACAGAAAAGGGAGAGCCACTTACCAAGATCATTGATTTTGTAGAAGACCGGATGGCTTTCAGCTCGGTGTTTAATTGCTTGTTGTGGTGCTCCATATCCTTCGGAAGGCAAACACTCTTGGCTAGATTGAAAGCCATCAAGTGATCCTTCTCAGCAACGACCGAATCAGACTCCTGAATATCTCGATCTTGAAAAGTGAGAATTGGAGCCCATTTGGAGGAGTCAGCTCGGTCAGATTGCTCCGGTTGAAGGATGGGTTGAGGACTTGGTGGAGGGATGGATTCGTCCTCATCCACAAGTTGTTGTTCGGTCGGGGTAGATCTGGCGCGCTTAGAGGGGCGTGATGAAGAAGGCTGTTGAGAAGGGAGGGCCACAACGGCAGGCTGCGTTTGGCTTGGTGGCGGTACTTCGGGTCTGTTAGTTTCGGTTAGAAGCGCCCTTACTCTGTTCTTTTTAGCCATCTCCTCTTCAGCAGTTAGTGGGATTAGTCTGATTTCTGGCAAGGTTGGGTCCGGTTCTAGGGCCTCTTCAAGAAGAAAGTCGGTCACTCTTGCCTTTCGGCGACCGCTGTCTCTGTAGGTCGGCTCGAACTTTAACAGCTTAGCCCAACTACGTTCTGGATACCGTAGTGCGGCGCGCAAAGTCGCTAGATTGGGGTAGTTGTATAAAGAATGGAGGTGGGCAGAATCTGCGAAAAAAGACAACTGTTAGCTCGGCTGAAAGATTAACAAACCGAAATATAAAATAGCACGCAAGAAAACCGAAGTAAATTTACCAGGTTCTCATTTTTTCCAGTTTATACGTCGGCCAGGAATCTGGGCTTGGTAATCCTCAAAATTCCCAGACACCCAGAAAAAATCGTCGTCGTTTAAGTCTTTATCCGGTGTGTTTTTTATTATTTTCTCACGACGGCGGCGTATTCTGAGATAGTATACCCAGCCGTCTTCCTTCGAACCAATGGAGTATTGGTGAAAGATTTCGGCCAGACCAAGGTTGAGACCGGCTTGCCGGTTTAGTTCGGCTATCCCCATTATTATGCGGTATGAATTGGTGGATAGTTGGGTAGGGCGTAATCTAGTTTGCCTAAGAAACTCGCAAATTAAAGGTTGGACTGGAAATCGTAGTCCGGTTTCAATAATTGACAAAAGGGTGAAGGGGACAAAGCCTTCATTGCCCCAAGGTATGACATCCTTTTCAGCTAAAATCAGGTGGACGTCATCAGGTATATTGTAGTCTTTTCTGAATTCGGCTAAGCCGCCCGGAGTGTCTACTAGATACCTATACTTCCCCATTTATGGTATAATTTATGAATAAATTAAAGTTCGGTCCACAAGATTGTCTCAGTAGCTCGGTTGAGCACGCAGAGGAGTGCCTGGGCAACCTAAGTCTGCAAAGTAGAAAACAAAGGGGTTAAGCACAGATCGTTGGACCGTGCTACAAAACAAAAGTACAAAAAATAGGAGCCCTACTTCGGTTATATGGATGCTACAGGTTCTAACTCGGTTTCTGCAAGGTGATTTGTAGCTCGGTTTGAGCAGGGCTTTTCTAGTTCGGGCACGGCAAGCGTCTACATATCTCGGTCGAGGAAACAGTTCTGTTTGACCGGTTGATCGCCTAGGGGCAGCTTTCTGAGTTCCATCTAAAAAACTAAGAAAGCTGGTTTAGCCCCAAAGGCATAGATCGGTTGGAGTTCGGGTATCTCATTATGCTAAGAGCAAACCTAGTTCGGTGGGTTACCTCGGCTAAGGTCTATCAAGAAGTGGTTAGACTTATTCAAAGCTACTGGTGTGAACATGAAGTGTTAGTCCGGTTTTAAGCTAACTAAACTTTTACCTAGCTTAAACAGTACCTTAGTTCGGTTGCATCATGATTTTGGATCAAAAATCTGTTTTCTACAGGGTATTTCATATACTCATATGTTCTACTGTTAAGTTTCTTCCATAAAAGTACAAAGCAAAGCAAAACAGAAAAACGTGTTTGCAGAAAACACAGAAAATAGAACACAGAAAGCAACATATGAAAACAAAGTAAAGGTGCAATACTAACCAGAAGAAGAAGCAGGAAACTGAAGATGGAAGCAAAAGGCAGCAAAACACGAGCTCAAAAAATGAACAAGCAGTGGAGGCTGAGAGAGAGAAGTTGTAAAGTGTGTTGAAATGATGAGACTAGTTTTAGGTAAAGGGAAAAAAGGCGGGACTGTTCAAATTTCACGAAGTACGAAGACGGCGTGACAGCCATCCTCAATCAATCAGTGCGTGCCACGTGTCCCAGGAAGGAGAAACGATTCAGTTGCTGTGATTGAGGAGACGTTTTGATCGAACAAGCAGAGCCCGGAGTAAAATTAGCTCGGCTGGAAAGGCTAAAGGGTTTTTTTTTTTTAGCTCGGCTGGAACGGCTTAAAAACTTCAGCTCGGCTGATACACAGGTACTCCCAATCTTGCTGTGCAGATGGAATTAAGGGGCAATTGAGAGGGTAATTTATGTGAAAATTGGGCCGAGCTGGGCAATGGGCCGTTATGAGCCACAGTATAAAGGGCCAAGTAAAAGGGCCACGTAAGTCACTTCGGTCGTATGGATATTCCGAAGTTAGTCTGGTCCTAAGACTTCGAAGCTAGTCCGGTCCGACGTAAAAACGAAGTTAGATCGGTCTAACAGTACCTTTGCGTTAGACCGGCCTTGGAGTTATACCGGTCATGATTTGTTAGTTCGGCCTAACCACGCCGTGTGTTGTGCATGAGAAGCCGACGTAAGAGAAGGAAAAGGAAGAGCTAGTTCGGCCTACTCTGTGGCTCGGCATAGCCATAATTACTTCGGTCATGATGGAGTTCGGCCATGGTAAAAACCATCTCACTTGGTTCAAGCAGTGAGGGGGGTGTTGAAGGATAAGCATTATCTTTCAGGAGTAAGAATCCTAGGACGACTCTGCATGGAGGAGTAGAAGTCCTATTAGGATTGTGCCACACGAAACCTATAAAAGCTCACAAACATCACCTTTAGGGAGGTAACACACAACTTTGCTTTCTGAATACATAGAGCTTTTGTCTATTTGTCAAGTTTACTGACTTAGGCATCGGAGAGGTTTCCGGCACACACCCGCCGGCTAGCTCACGTTTGTATTTTCAGGTGATAAAGCGACGATGTACGGAGGAGAGTAGACTTGGTCAACAGGATTATACGAGAATGTTTATTTCTTTCCCGTACAGCTAGGAATGAAGTAAAAATAAAAGAACACACTAGATAAATCAAATCAGAACAGGGGCAAACCAAACACTCCCTAAGCAAAAAGATGGCAGACAAACACTATCTTGAAAGTCAAGATCATGATTGGAGTGATTCTTTGAAATACCATAACACTACAAATCATCCTTATCAATTCAAAATTTACTCAGAAAAAGAAATCAATGGTTTATAGACCCATATTTTATCAATTTAATCTCTACAACACAAATCCATTCAAGATAAATTATGAATTTTTAAGTGTGAGTTAATAGTATTTTTCTTTGAAATATGTAACTCTCCGGCAACACTTCTAGAGACACACCATTCCTTATTGGATCAAATAAGAGCTTCTTCTTGTATTCCCTCTTATCGTTTTTGAAAATGCCATTTCATTTACCTCTTCTTCTTATAATAATCACCAACCAAAACACGAAGGGGATGATAATCAGAGGCGACCTCACCATAACAGATGTCACCCTTACTACTACCACAACTCTCCACTTGCATCACCATCACTACTGCTACCATAATTGTCGCTTCAATGACCACCATCACTACTACACCACTGCCACCACCATCAAATCACCATGAATACCATCACTACATCCACTACACCACTTCTCCACTATCACCACAACCATTATCCCTCTACATCGTACACCACCACTACTGTCACCATCATCATTAGCACCATACCCACCACTATCATTGCCATTGTTGTTGTCGCCTCCGCCACCTTCAACTCACCATCATCACAATCACTACAACAAATTACACTTTTGGCGACTAAAATTTAGTCGCCAAAAGTCACACTTTAGTTGCCAAAAGCTTTTACTGACCAAAATGCTTCGTTGCCAGATTGGTCATTGAATAATTGTCAGGAAAGATAATTGGCAACTAAAAATGGTTCAGTCGCCGAAAGTCCTCCATTGACGACTAATTTTTTAGTCCCCAAAAGCTTTCAAATAAATTTAATATTGCATTTTCAGCGACTAAATTTTTTTGTCACCAAAAACTTCAATTATTTAGCCACTAAAAATTTTAGTCGACAAAATATTTTTTTTTTGGTTCATCTTATTTCTTTTTAGCTACTAAATTTTTTAGTCGCCTAAAGTCTAATTTTTTTAGCTACTAAATATTTTAGTCGCCAAACCTTTTTTCACTACTAAAAGTTTTAGTCGCCTAAAATCTAATTTGGGCAAATTACAGCAATGGTCCCTATAGTTTATCCGTGGTTTCATTTTGGTTCCTGTACTTCTAATTGCATCAATTTGGCCCATACAGTTTGGTTTTTGGCTCAATATGGTCCAATAGGTAACCGCCGTTAGCTTTTTGGACGGAAACCCGTGCGTGCAAGGCACGCACGAGATGAAACCCACTGTTTGAAGTATTATGTTGCTGACATGGTACAATTTGGTTGAGTTTTTAATTATTATTTTTTAAATATTAAAAATTAATTTAATAAATAAATACCAAAAATAAAATTTAATAAATATTAAAAATTATTTCCTACCCAAAAATAAAAAATTAGATGAAAATAATATATATTTTTATTTTTTTACCAAACTAATTTTTAAAATTTTAATATTCTTCAAAACATAATTTCTAGAACTCAACCAAATAGAGGTGTAATGAAGTAACCTGTCTATTTGCTTAAATATAGTTTTTATTGGAATTTTAGCTAAAACAAAATCTATTGACTCAAAAACAACTCATAAAAATTTAATACTAAAAAAACTAATTTATTTGATACATTGTTAACGTTTTGACTCGTGCAATGTTTGGTAATTTTTTCAATTTTTATATTTTTATGTAAAATTACCAATTTTCCCATGAATAAAAAAAGTTCATAAGAATAATGGATAGAGACAAAGTAGGGAAATTCCACACGTGACTTTCTTGAACAATTTTGGCTTTCTGTTTTATTTAATTTCATTATTTAATTATTATTATTTTTTAAAATAAATTTATTTAAAATTTTAATTAAAAAAACAACATATATTTTTATTGATATTTTATTTATTTAATTTTTAAAAATAAATTTATTTAATTGTGTGAAAAATAAAATAAAATAAATTTTTATTTAATCTAGCTAAAAATAATTAAAATATTAAAGATATGTTTAATATTGCTATTACTTAGTAAACAATTGAAAAATGGTAAAATATTCTTTTGCACATTTATCCTTATCCAGTTCGTCCAACCAAACATTAGATTCACTAAAATAGTCATTTTTAGACATCTAATCCCACGAGAAAACAAACACGGGATACACATCAAATCCAACCAAATAGTTCGGGAATTCATAAAAAATATATATTAATAATAAAAAATATAAATTATAAATTATGGCCTTATAAATAAAACAAATAAATTTATAATTTATAAATTATTTTTTTTAGTGTTGTTAATTTAAAATTAGATATTAATAAAAAATATAAATTATAAATTGTAAATTAAATTTAATTAAAAATAATAATTAAAAATTATGGCTAGATTAAAAATTATCTTTAATATTTTAATTATTTTTAGCTAGATTAAATAAAAATTTATTTTATTTTTTTTACACAATTAAATAAATTTATTTTTAAAAATTAAATAAATAAAATAATAATAATTAAATAATGAAATTAAATAAAACATCTATTAAACAAATTGAATTGATCCAAAAACACTCAAGAAAGTCAAAATTGTTCAAGAAAGTCAAAATTGGTCCGTGCATGCCTTGCACGCGTCGATTTTCTGTCCAAATGTCTAAATCACCGTTAACTATTGGACTATTTCGAGCCAAAAACCAAATTGCAAGGGCAAAATTGAAACAATTAGAAGTGCAGGGACCAAAATGAAAACACGGGTAAACTATAGGGACCATTTCTATAATTTGCCCATCTAATTTTGTTTTTTAGCAAACAAATTTTTAATCGCCTATAGTCTAATTTTTTTTTGGCTACTAAATATTTAGTCACCATTTTTTTTTTTGGCTACCAAAATGTTAGTCCCCTAAAGTTACAAGTTCTTATAGCTACTAAATATTTAGTCACCAAAAGATTGTTTTCATTTTAATTTTTTTAGCTACCAATTGTTTGGTCGCCAAAAACATCATTTTATGTTTTTTATTTAAATTAATTTATCCACAATCTATATGTATTCCGTGCAACCTGTACCATGTATATAAACAAAACAATACATATATTATCAATCATTTGACAATCTACATCCATGTCACTTCCATCCATCCAAAAATGAATGACTTTTAATGTCAAATTCCATACAAACCAAGTATATTCCAACCTACAATAATAATTCTATACAAAGCAGAGAATCATACGAAAACCATGTCCTCCGTACACAAAAAATATATTCACTACCATGCCAAATAGCCATTTGGAGTAATTTGTACCACGACAAACGTTAATCTATATATAGTATGCCAAAAAATTATATACCAAGCCAAAAATGATCTGTACGATTAATACTAATCCACACAAAAGCAAAGGACAACAAAATAGGCTAATTATACAAAAGTATAAATTGTCCTCCGTACACAAAAATGGAATATCCACAAATCCACGCTAGAAGCCATTTACAAAAAATAAAAAATAAATAAAAAATTGCACCATTAGTACCAAAAATGCATGTAGAACTTGATACTCTGAGGCAAAAACATTAGAGGTCATGACTTTTTTTAAACTGTTCATCTTCTTCAGTACTTCTTTCTGTTATACTCTCAGACATGGTTGAAGTGTTGATTGAAAAGATCTAAATCACTAAATATCAGTGAATACACAGTGAAACAACTAATTCCAGATATAGAGTTTTGTTTATGTATATGATGAGTGAATAAAATCGGACTTGACTTGAAGAATGCAAAATGCCATAAAAATTACAACCATTGAGATCCCAAAACACAGATAAACTCACTTGTATGAACATCCAAAAAAACACACTTAAACCATTACAAGTGTTCATGGTACCGGACCCAAAATGCACAAATGCAAGGCAATGTTTACAACTATAGATGTGAAATTTAAGGCGTTTTCGTTCTCCAAACGTCATTTTCTGACTAATTTTAAGGTTTTTCGACTCTAATTCCCAACTTATGTTTGTTAATTATGTCCGTCTATCCCCACAGGTCCTATTTGTCACAAGAAAACTGCCTGTGACATTTGTATAGTAGTACGGGGGCTATTTTACATTTTCGCCCCCTGAACGCCCTTTTTCGATTAAGTATAAGGCGTTTTCAACTCTAACTCTGAACCTACGTGTTCTAACTACATTCCGTTTGTCCCCATATATTCGATTTGTCACAAGGAAGCTGCTGTGACATCCATAGAGTGGCTTGGGGGTTGTTTTGTATTTTCACCCTTCAAACTCCCTTTTTCGATTAAGTTTAAGGTGTTTTCAACTCTAACTCCCAACCTACGTGTGCTAACTACATGTCGTTTGTCCCCACAAGTCCTATTTTTCACAAGGAAACTGCCTGTGACATCCATAGAGTGGTTCAGGGACTGTTTTGCATTTTCGCCCCCCTAATGCCCTTTGTCGACTAAGTATAAGGCGTTTTCAACTCTAACTCCCAACCTACATGTGCTAACTACATGCTGTCTGTCTCCACAGGTCCTATTTGTCACAAGGAAACTGCCCATGACATCCATAGAGTGGTTCGAGGGTTGTTTTGCATTTTCACCCTCCGAACGCCCTTTTTCGATTAAGTTTAAGAAATTTTCGACTCTAACTCCCAACCTACGTGTGCTAAGTACATGCCATCTATTCCCACAGGTCCTATTTGTCACAAGGAAGCTGCCCGTGACATCCATAGAGTGGTTTGTGGCTGCTTTGCATTTTCACCCTCCGAATGCCCTTTTCTGACTAATTTTAAGGTTTTTTTTTACTCTAATTCCCAACTTATGTGTGCTAATTATGTCCCGTCTGTCCCCATAGGTCCTATTTGTCACAAGTAAGCTGCCCATGACATCCGTAGAGTGGTTCGGAGGCTGTTTCTATTCTTGTCCCCCGAACACCCTTTTTCGACTAAGTATAAGGCGTTTTTTACTCTAACTCTTAACCTATGTGTGCTAACTACATGCCGTCTATCTCCACAGGTCATATTTGTCATGAGAAAGCTTGCCATGACATCCATAGAGTAGTTCAAGGGCTTTTTTTTGCATTTTCACCCCCTGAACGCCTTTCATTTGTCTTTATATCTAATTAGTGTTAAAATGATTGATTAACATAGGAGTATTAACTATATGCCATCCAATACATGTTTTCCCAAAACCTAGTGCCTTCTTTCCCCTTTCTTAAAAGTCAACATGAAAGTTATAGCTAAAGGACAAGCTAATGGTGTTACCCTCACCTATTAGCTTGAGAGGGGATGATAAGAGTATTAATCATTAGTAGTCTCAGTAGTGCAGTTAGTTGCTTCAAGATACTACACCTCTCAACTGGCATTTGCATAGTGTTTTTTTTTTTTGGGTAAATACTGTTAATCATTTTTGTTTAATTTTGATGATGTCTAAAATATTAATTGAAAATTTGTAAATGATATACATATTTTATATTATTTGACACAAAATATTATCTGTTTAAAATATATATTTGTTAAATATTATTTAAATAAAAATATTTTTGAAAACTCTACTATTCACTTTTTGAAAAATTACACTAATCACTATTCATATTTTGACAAATTTGATATTGATTGGTTGTATTATTTTGATAAATTTGATATTGATGAGTTGTTTTCTTTTGACAAAAGTGATATATCCACATGGAGTGGTAGGTTATATTTATTTTAAAATCTCTACAACATATATAGAAATTTAAAAAGGGTATATATGTTCAGATTTATCATAAATGTTAGTTAAAGAGATTTGACTGTATATGCAAATATTTGATTAGAATATTATATATAATGCATATAATATAAATAGAATACATCACATGAGCAATTAGATTTTTACACTACATCGATTATATTATGTCACATATATATACATATTATTATAATAAAACAAGAAGAAAAAGATGGAGCAAAATCATTTGCTTGTTTGAATTCAAAGATGTGTTAATTGTATTATATTATTTATAATGTTCAATTTGCCTTCGAACGGTGGCTCCATGTTTGAAAAAAAAGAAGGAAAAAGACGGCTTTACTTTTATCATTTTTTCAAACATTATCATTTGCTATCTATTTAAAATCAAGGAGCGTGCCCATGTAATCCATGACGTCAGCAAGGTGCGTCCTACTTCCAACGGGTATATTTTTGGGTATAAATAGAAGTGTTGTGTGTAGAGAAAAATCAAAAACTTAAAAAGAAAAAAATTCCGTGTGCTCCAAGATTTTGAGTATATTGTACTCCCAAGCAGTAGTCTCATTAAATTTGTAAATATCAGGTTATGAAAACCAAAAGGCTGGCTGGACATGCTTAGTGCATACTCTCAAGCAGTAGTCTCATTAAATTTGGCCCGAAGATCAGGATGCAAAAGAAGCAATGCAATTTGTGCTGTAATGCCTCAACCCTCCACACGTCATCGATATTGTTCACTTTGGGCCACACTCGCACGGATTTGTTCTTCCCAGTGGGTCACCAATCCTAGAACTACTCCAGCCTAAGCACGCTTAACTGGGGAGTTCTGCTAGGGATCTCACCATCCGGGAAAAGGCCTCGATGCTGTATAAGGGTCCACGTTTTTACTTTTATGGCCCATGAACTCCCCCTTCATTCCTGATGTGGGACACCGGGACCTTACATGTGCACTGCTATCGTCTTTAGTGAACAACCATTCATTCCATAGCAATATATGTTGTCCCTGAAAAATTGAGAAAAAATTTCTTGAAAATAATTGTGCAAATAGTTTGTAAAATGAGTTTTTAGTAGTAGTTTTCAATTTTTTTTCTTTTAAATTTTAAAATGAAACTAGCTGCGAATCTTTAGTGCATTACACGAGTAATTCATTTATTTAGAAGAGACTATATAACATAGCCTATTCCATTGCAAATCCTAAAATTATCCACTCCTAAAATTTGAAATTAGGCATGATATTTCTTTTTTATGGTTAGCATCTATGTCACACATCCATATTGTAATGAATGACAATATATTGGAGTTAAAAACTCCTCCAAATTCCATATCTCAACTCCATGGTTGTAATAAGTTAAACATTGCCATCAAACCTAACTCGCTATGGAGCAAACCACAAGCATAAAAATTAATAGTGCTGAAATATATAAGAATATAATTAGTAACAATAGAAATTCAAATATAATTTTATTAAGATCGTAAAACCACCACTGAGTAAGCATGTTAAGCATTATGTGCTGAGTTACATCTCTATGACATAAAACTTGGATTCCTTTTAACATGGGTTCTTACTTTTAAATGGTGATTTATCATGCTCTATTAAACTAACTTTTATTAGACGATCTGCTGAAAATTTCACCATTTAAGCACTTAATGGTGTTATCAAATGAGCCAAATGTTTTAATAAGATTAATTCTTTAAGGGGTGCACATTGCAATAACTGAAAGACTCAGATTCGAAAATGTTTATACTAACCAATTTCCATTCCTGAATAACGAAACAAACATGAAAACAAGTCTAACGGAAAACATGAATTGTCAAGAAGAAAATCAAAATCTAAACAATAACAAAACCTTCTAACGAGTCATTCCAAGAAAGCCAACAAAAACCTAAAATTCAGCATGCCTAAAAATTGAGACTCTTGTAAACCAAATTTCCTAACATCTCAACACAATCAACCAAAAAATTCAAACAACTAACCAATATATAACCCAAATCAATTTTGTTTTTGCTCATCACAAACATACAAAGAAACCCATTTTAGAAATTCTACCAAAAGAAAGACAAAAAAGGACAAGCATGAGAAGCAAGCAGTATAACACCATTCTGCAGGTACCCAATACTCCAAAAGTGTAAATAATCTCAGCCATGTATCATTATAACCACTAAAACTTGATTGGGTCATGAACAAAAAAGTCACAACAACGAAATCACGCAGTAAATTCAATAACAAAAAAAATCTGTCTAGACACCCAATAATCCAAACTGCCAAAAGATTAACTAAAAAAAAATATATATATATATATATATATATTGAAAAACAACTCCATATTCAATCACAAGTCCCTAAACAATCAGAAATTCAAACTAAGGCATTAACTCTGAACAACATCAATACGTAGATACCCAAAAACTTCAATTCAAGCAGAAAGCTCAGTAATGGATGATATAATATAAAATAATAAAATTGCCCCTCTCTACTAGCTTAAGCTTTTAGTTGAGTTGATGGCCAATAATTCAATATGCTACGAGAGTGAATATGGTATTAGAGTTACTACACTACAAGAAAAGTGGCTTTATAACACAAAAGCAATTGCGACGGCATCATTTACCGTCGCAAAAAGTGATTTTTTGCGATGGCACCACTTGCCATCGCCAATAAATAGCAATGACACCTCTTCCTGTCACAAAAAAGCAACTTTTTTGCGATAGTAACAACTGTTATCGTAAATAATGCGCATTTTTTGCGACGGTAACCTATGCTGTCACAAATAAAGCTGTTTTTTGTGACGGCATGAATTACAGTTGCAAATAAGAGAGTTTTTTGAGATGATAATAGGTGCTGTCGCAGCAAAAAAAAAAAGGCTGTTTTGATGAGACTGCATTAGAAGTATTAGCCAAGGCATTTTGCCGTCGCAAAAAACTAAAAATTTTGTACTGTTTCACCCATTTTTTCATCTTCTTGTCTCTCTGTCTCTCTTTATCTCTCTCTCTCTCTCTCTCTCTCTCTCTCTCTTTCACTAATCTCTCTTCTCTTTCTCTTTCTCTTTCTCTCTCTCACTCATCATTCTCTGTCTTTCTGTCTGTCTCTCTCTCTCTCTCCCACACTGTGCTCTCGTTGCTCACTCTTTCCTTTCTATCTTCTTGATTTACTGATCTCCCTCTCGATTTATTGATCTCTCTCTCTCTCTCTCTCTCTTCTTTCAATTGCTCATCTCCCATTTCTCTGAATCACTTGTCGAAAGAGAAAAAAGTCAAAAAATGAAATGGGCCTCTCTCTCTGTCTATCACTCATCTCTCTTCTTTCTCTCTCTCTCTCTTTATTTCTCATCTGTCTCTTACTCATCACTCTTCTCTCTAGTTCTCTCATCTCTTCGCTCTTTATCCTTCTTGCTCATTTCTCTCTCTCTCTTTCTATGTCTCTCTCTATATCTTTTGTTCATCTCTTTTTGCTCTCTCTCTCTCTCTCTCGCCCATCTTGTTTCTCTCTCTTTTTTCTATTTTTCTCTCTCTCTCTGTTTGTCTCTCTTTCTCTTTCTCACTCATTACTCTTCTCTCTGGCTTTCTCATCTCTCTTACTCATCATTCTTGTCTCTCCCTGTCTTTTTGTATCTATTGTTCATCTCTTTTTACTGTCTTTTTCTCTCTCTCTCTTTGTCTATTTCTCGCTCATCTTATTTCTCTCTTTTTTTTTCTTTCTCTCTGTCTATCTGTCTGTCTCTCTCTCTGTGTCTCTCTCTCACTCATCTCTCTTCTCTCTCAATTGTTCATTTCTTTCAATCACACTCATCTCTTTCTCTAAGCCCATTGTTATTGAAAAAGGAAAAAGTCAAAAAATGAAATGAGTCTCTCTCTCTCTTTGTCTCTTTCTCTCTGTGTCTCTCGTTCATCTCTCTTCTCTATCTCTTTCACTCATCTCTCTTCTTTATCTCTCTCTCACTCATCTCTCTTCTCTATCTCCCTCATCTCTCTCTGTCTCTCTTGTTTATCTCTTTTTTTTATGTCTCTCCCTATATCTCTATTGTTCATATCTTTTTCTCTTTCTCTCGCTGATCATCTCTTGTTTCTCTCTCATTTTCTGTTTCTCTCTCTTCCTAGCTTTCATTGCGCAGCAAAATGGACACGGAGGTTTTTTTGCAAAAAATGAGTTTTTTTTTTTTTTTTGCTATGGCAACCTTCTCCCGTTGCAAATACAGGTTATCGGCAACGGCAATACCCCTGTCGCAAATAAAAAAATTACTAAACAAGCCATGGATTCATTATTTAGGGCCTGTTTGGTGACCATTTCGTTTTCAGTTTTCAGTTTATATTTACAAAAAATTTACAAAACTGTCATAAAAACTTGTTTGATAATTTTTTTCGTTTATAAATGAGTTTATAAATTTGAGGAAAAATTGTAAACTCAAAAAATGAGTTTACGTTGGTTTTAAACAGAAATTTAAAAATTTGACTAATAATTTTTTTTTCAAATATTTTTTTTTCAATTAATCTTTTTCCAATCAAAATTTTTTTTTTCAATTATAATGTGTACGATCCCATTATCATAAATAATAAAATAATAAATATAAATATTTTAGGCCTGAACAAATATGTTTTTAAATTTTTTTAAACATTTTGTTCAAACCAAACCACGTGTTCACACTGCATATCTAACTCTCTCTTCTTTTCTTCTTTTTGTTTTCGTTTTCCCACTCTATCCGAAGTCCCCCCCATTCTTTCCCCCCTTTTGTTTCTCACGATCTCAAATCCCCAATCCCCTAAAGAAAAAATCCTCAAATTAAACCCTAACAGCTCTAAATATTTCATCGTATTCACAGATTGGTAACCAACATTTGTCTCACCTCTTGCTCCTCCACCATGTCGATCGCCATCGTCGTCGCCTCTATTACCCTTGCCTGTCGCCGCCGCCACTAGTAGCCTTGCCGGTCGCCGCTGTATCTTCTCCGCTCGCTGATTTGGTACGTGCTTTCTCTTTGCTCTCTTTTTACTGTTTCTTTCCCTTATTCTCTATTTTGGGTTTCTTTGTAGTGTTTTTTGACGAAATGGTTCTCTAGATTTGGACCTTTTGCTTCTTGATTTGGTGTTTTTGTGTTTTCTAGGGCTAGAAAGAGAAGATATATATTTTTTCCCTTGTATTGGACACATGGTTTGTAAAGGGTTTTCAATCTTATTAAAATCTGACTTTTGTAATGGATTTTGAAGAGATATATTCAAATCTGAGTTTTGAAAATTGCTGTAATTTTTTTTTTCAAATTTGAGTTTTTTTTTTTTAACTCTCTATTTTTCTAGAAAAAAAAATGCTCTACTTATTTTTCCTTTCTTTTTTGTGTGTTGATCAAATGATTCACAATAATTCTAGAACATCAGATGAAGATGATTTCACTTTGGGGACCTAACTGTGGCACCCACTAAAACACCAAACAAATGTTATGAACCAAAAAAAAAAAAAAAAAAGTACCTGAAAAAAAAAGAAGCAGCATGTTATATATGTGTTTTAAGACCCACCTTCAACAATGAAACCAACCTTCAAAAAAAAGTATCTGCTTCTCAAGACCCACCTTCAACAATGAAACCAAGACCATCTCTGCAAAATGAAATTTCTCAACACGTATTTCTTCTTTCTCATCTCTCTCTCTCTCTCAATATGTGTTTTAATTTTTCTTTGTCTAGTCTTTCAGTATATTACATTATTTGTACTCATTAATTTGTTTTGATTTATGGGTTTGTGTTGAGTGGTAATCATTTCCTTTGTAATCCCAATTTTTTTTTCTTATATGGGTTTTTTTTTTTTTTTTTTTTCTAGAAGTTCAATTCTTTGAAAGGGTTTTTCATTTTATGCTCTAGAAACTCAAATAATAAGGACTAATTATAGCTGGGGGTCCCAAATTTTCATTTTATCTGATTTTTGTTGGTTTATTTTTAAGGCTTTAAATGGAAATAAGTTCTGTTAGTTTACATGGAGTATTGATTATGTGTTTCCAATGGAAAAGGATATAATATTGGTAGATAATGAGTTAATGTCACAGCTGGGGTTTTAAGCATTTAGCATCCCATTGAAATATCAGTATTTATTTGGGGTTTCTAGTAGTTGAGATGTGAATATAGTAAAAGCCAACTGGGTTTGAGTTAGGAGTTTGAATATAAGGAATTTGTACAAAACATGAAATAAATGAGTCCATGGAAGAACAAAACATAATGGGCACTTACTAAATTGAATCAAGAAAAACCACAAATGCTTCTTCCCCTACTTGCCACAGAGATATTTAGAGTGTTTAATCATGATCGAAAGCACGCATTTTCTTTCTACATTCTTTTCTGTTCGTTTTTTGAATGTTGATATATTTGTTTCCTTAATCAGAATTTGAAGAAGTTATCGTGTTCAACCATGCTTACTTTAGCTTACCAAAGAAAATATTGCTTTTGAAGATCTTTTTTTCAAGATACTATAGCACATATCTTTCCATCAATGCCATTGAAACTATAATTCATCACATTAGCTAATTTTTCACAATACAATTAAATCATGATGAGTGTGGCACCAACTAAACATTGATGCTGAAATAATTTTATAGTTTTACAATCCAATTCCATCTTAGCTATTATTATTTTTCAATTTATAATATTTTTATTTTTAAATATGCATTTTGGTTGGGGTTGCTGATGAAAATTTCTAGCCTCTAGCTTTAGCTTTTTGGTGTTAATGAACACTGCATACTCCATACAGGAATTAAAACAGATGACCCTTACATGGAAATAAGGTTTTGTGTTGTTGATTAGAAAACTTAAGCTTCTGTACAACTAATTTCCAAAATAATCCATGTTTTTCAACAAGAAAATGAAGTGTGAATGTGAGTTATATAATAGTTCCTTCATATTCTTAGCACTGAATTTCAGAATTGGATCAATTGATGTGTATTCTTCACCTATTCATGCTAATCTGGTTAGGTCTTCCAATGTTTGAATGTATTCATATAGTAATACTCAAGATAAATGTTTCAAACCAGTTCAAATCAAAACCAAACCACTATACTATTTGCAAGACGATATCATGCTGCAACTGTCATTGATGGAGAAGCCTCTGAGTGGTTTATAAGATTTTTATTTTATTTTTTCTGATTTTGAGTACTTTGGGTTGATTCTTCCAAGCTAACATTGAGGCGCTCTGGATTTTATTGTAGCATGAAACTTGGCACACACGACCGCCTAAGCACGAGAGACATGTGGAAGAAGACGGGACTCGAATCGGATTCCCGGTTTGGGAGTTAGAGCCGGATTTCACTCTTAGAAACAAACTAGTTTCTTAAGAAACTAAGAATTTGAGGTGTTAATGCCCTAAAATCACCAAATGGCATCGGAGTAGCACGAAACTTGGCACACATAACTATCACAACACGAGAGACTTGTGGGAGAAGATGGGACTCGAAACGGATTCCCGGTTTGGGAGTTAGAGTCAGGTTTCACATTTGTTTCTTAAGAAACTTAGAATTTGAGGTGTTCATGCCCCAAAATCACCAAAAGGTGTCGGAGTAGCACGAAACTTAGCACACACGGCCACCTAGGCATGCGAGACTTGTGGGAGAAGACGGGACTCGAATTGGGTTCCCAGTTTGGGAGTTAGGACCAGATTTCACTCTAGGCAAACTAGTTTCTTAAGAAACTTAGAATTTGAGGTGTTAATGCCCCAAACTCACCAAACGGTGTCGGAGTAGCACGAAACTTGTCACACACGACCGCCTAGGCACAAGAGACTTGTGGGAGAAGACGAGGCTCGAATTGGGTTCCCGGTTTGGGAGTTATAGTCGGATTTTACTTTTAAGAAACAAACTAGTTTCTTAAGAAACTTAGAATTTGAGGTGTTAATGCCCCAAAATCACCAAACGCCATCGGAGTAGCACGAAACTTGTCACACACAACCGCCTAGGAACGAGAGACTTGTGGGAGAAGACGGGACTCGAATTGGGTTCCTGGTTTGGGAGTTAGGGCCGGATTTCACTATAGACAAACTAGTTTCTTAAGAAACTTAGAATTCGAGGTGTTAACGCCCCAAAATCACCAAACAGCATCGGAGTAGCACGAAACTTGGCACACATGACCACCTAGGCATGAGACTTGTGGGAGAAGACGGAACTCAAATCAAGTTCCCAATTTGGGAGTTAGAGCCGGATTTCACTCTTGAGAAAAAAACTAGTTTCTTAAGAAACTTAGAATTTGAGGTGTTAATGCCCCAAAATCACCAAACGGCGTTGGAGTAGCACGAAACTTGGCACACATAACCGCCTAGGCACAAGAGACTTGTTGGAGAAGATGGGACTCGAATCGGATTCCCGGTTTGGGAGTTAGAGCCGGATTTCACTCTTAAGAAACAAACTAGTTTCTTAAGAAACTTAGAATTTGAGGTGTTAATGCCCCAAAATCACCAAACAGCGTCGGAGTAGCATGAAACTTGGCACACATGACTGCCTAGGCATGAGAGACTCGTGGGAGAAGACGGGACTCTAATCGGGTTCCCGGTTTGGGAGTTAGGGCCGGATTTCACTCTAGGCAAACTAATTTTTTTTAAAACTTAGAATTCGAGGTGTTAAAGCCCCAAAATTGCCAAACGGCGTCAGAATATCACGAAACTTGGCACACACGACCGACTAGGCACGAGAGACTTGTGGGAGAAGACGGGACTCGAATTGGATTCCTAGTTTGGGAGTTAGGGTCAGATTTCACTCTAGACAAACTAGTTTTTTAAGAAACTTAGAATTCGAGGTGTTAATGCCCCAAAATCACCAAACGGCGTTGAAGTAGCATGAAACTTGGGACACACAACCGCCTAGGCATGAGAGACTTGTGGGAGAAGATGGGACTCGAATCGAGTTCCCGGTTTGGGAGTTAGAGACGGATTTTGGTCTAGGCAAAATTATTTACTTAATTATCTTTGTAATTGTATAGTAGTTAAATTTTTATGTTTTTTTTTTGTAATTAACATATTAACACATAATTATATTGTCATTAATTATATTTATTTTTTATTTTCAGATATTCCCGAGTAGGAGTTTGTTTCTTGTGGAATGCATGCCTGTGAAGAATGCGACTAATTTTTGTTTTTGTTACCCACGGAGAATGATGAGCAAAACTTGTAATTTTGGTTTATGTTATTTTGAATTATGAACAACATTATGTATTTAAACATTATATATGTATTATGGAACATTATGTAGTGGGGTAATTTTGTTGATGTGTAGTTATGAATGCAAGAATATTTTTATTATGGAGAAATTGTTTTTTCTATACAGGAATTTTTATATTATTATGCAATTATTGGTTTCTTTTTCAATTATTTTTCATTTAATATAGGTAATTTTAATATTTTTAATAATTTTATTGTAGTTTTTTTTTTTAGCGACGGCACCATATCGTCGTAAAAAACAGGTAATTTTAATATTTTTTATAATTATATTACAGTTTATTTATTTATTTATTTTTTGCGACGGCACCACACCGTCGCAAAAAACAAGTAGTTTTAATATTTTTAATAATCATATTGCAGTTTTTTTTTTTTTTTTGCGACGGCACATACCATCGCAAAAAAATTAGAACCATTGGCGACAATGGGCGTGCCGTTGCAAAAAAAAAAAACCATTCTCGACAACATTTTTTTCTGTCTAAAAAAAAACTTTTAGCGACAGTAAAACGGTGCCGTCGCAAAAGGTCTGACTTTTTTATATATTATATGCAACAGTAAATTGCCGTCGCAAAAGGTAACAATTACCGTCGCTAAAAAAAGCGACGACACTACAAGGTTTTTGTGACGCCCTCTGTTGTGACCCCCTATTTACCGTCGCTAAAAGTCATTTGCCGTCGCTAAAACGTTTTTGAGACGGCATTAAGAGTATTAGCAACGGCATCGTGCCATTGCAAGAAACCAAATTTTTTGTAGTGAGTACAAACAGATTATGTGTTCGAATTTCACCACCTATTCAATAATTAAAATAATTGTACGAACTTAGCCCGCTTACAAAGTAGAATTCGGCCACAAGTGAAAGGACATGTCTAGGTTATAATACAAATAATAAAAATTATATCTCTCTAACAGCTTAATTAACCTTGTAGATAAGCCGGTAATCAACAATTCAATAAGTAAAAATGTCACATACCTATATACCTAATCCTCAAAATTTTGACAAAATCGAAACTAAATCAGCACTAAATAAACTAAACAAGCACAAAAAAACTCAAAAGGGTATTGACCTTGACATGAAGAGTGCCTCCACCAAATTCAATGCGGCTTTTGTTGTGGAACTCCATCCAATCCCTGTTCTTGTAGAAGCAAGCCCCTTTCCACTCCAAGCTGTCATCTGGGGATGAAACAAAAGAATTCAGAATAGGCCACGAGACCGATCTTGGCAACATTGGTAATATGGATTCTGGCTAAACCCCCCCCCCCCCCCACAAAAAAAAAATTACAAAACTTCCAAATATTACAAATAAATATTGAATTATTGCTTAGTAATCTAGATTGGTAAGAAGAATAACTGTGTATTATCTAGAAGAAGAAGGAAAAAAAAACCCATAAAAGATTATCAAAACATGCTGGCTGGGGCTATTCTTCAATTATCTAGTTAAATATTGAATCTGGAACAAGAGTGAAATGGGGAAATTTTGATCCTGGCTTAAAAAAACCCCCAATAAATTACATGTTCTTTCAATCATTTTATAGAAACCCATTTCAATCATTGGTTCATTGATTTCACATAAATCAAAACCCTACACCATAAAAAAGCAAACCCTAGAGGTAGAGTGAAATGGGGAAATAGAGAAAGGGAAACAGAAAAAAAGAGCCCGAGAGGGAGAGAGATAGAGAGAGGGATAGAAAAACCCCCAAAAAATTTCTATCATGGCTGACTAATCTAAATTTTAGTCGCCTATTGTAGCATTTTTGGTGACTAAAGGTATTTTAGTCACCGAAAATAAATATTCGCCGACTAAATTTTTGGTCAGCAAAGATAAAAGTAGAATTTAAAATTTTTATTTAGCGACTATATTATTTTGGTAGGCAAAAATTACTTTACATCGACTAAAAATTTTTTGGTCACCAAAAATGATTATTTGGCGACCAAAAGATTAATAATAAAAATTATGCTAACTTTTTGGCGGCTAAATTTATTTTAGTAGGCACAAACATGTATGTCATGACTAAAACAAACTTTAGTAGCCTAAAACATGAACTAATGCCAACTAAAACAATTTTTAGTCGCCTCTTGTGGCATATTTAGCGACTAAATTTTGTTTTAGTTGCCAATAATTAATATACAATTAGTAAAACAATTTAGTAGCTAAAATCGTTTTCAATGCCGACTAATTTAATCTTTAGTTGCCTATTCTACAACTTTTGGCTACTAAATTTCCTTTAGTTGCCAAATTTGATCGCCAAAAGTATAAATTGTTGTAGTGAATATATTCATATTAAAAGAGAAAATTTAAAAATACTAATAAATTTCAAATTTTATCTTATTTTAATTTCAACATTAATTTTTATCAAATAATTTTTCAATTCAATTAGTTCAGCATTTAATTTTTAATTTTATCAAACACAACTAACCTTCAAGGTAGAATATTCAAAGGGAGTAGAAAAAGGTTCAAGTTTTCATTGTCACCAACAGCATCACACATTTATGTAGGCAGTTTCCAACTTATATAAAATATTAAGCTTGGGATGTGCCTAAAATTTGTGTGCAATAGAGATTGAATGATGTGTTTTAGAGTCTATATGTAGAATAGGGCTGTAAATGAATCGAGTCAAGTCGAACGTTAGTATATTTGAGCTTTATTTATTAAGATTTTAACGAGTTTAAGTTCGACTCAATAAAAATTTGACGAACTGAGTTCAAACTATTCACGTGTCATAGCGAGCCAAAGAAATTATAAATTTATACTTACGTATGAGACTAATTGATTATATAATTATATATATGATATCTATAAACATACTAGGAAAAAGTCAATAGCTTACCAAAATAATAATATCTACCACTCTATTATATAAATGTACTATCCATAGTTAGTTATTATTTACATATAAATAAATTTAGCTATTATTTACGTTTATATTATTTAAATATATAAATAACATATTTATCCTATTTTTTATACATATTTTTACATTATTTAATACATAAATAATATATTTATATTATTATTTAAATAAATGTTAAACGAACTCAACTAACGAGCCGAGCTAATGAGACGAGTTTTAGTATGCTTGGCGTATAAGCTGGGTTTTTGGCTTATTATGAAAAAATATGCAAAAAAATAAAGAGGTAATATGACTCAAATAAGCCAATAATTTGGCATATAAGCTGATTCGCAAAAGAGACATAAGGTTTTAACGAGCGCGATCTCAAACGCAATAAAAATTTAATGAATCATGTTCGAATGAGTCTTTACTGAATCGAACTCGAGTCTATTCACGAACAGTTCTGTTTATTTGCAATTCTAATATGGAATAAATCTGAAGTCCTCATTTATATTTTTAAGTAATTTTTTGAATAAAATTTTTATAATTGTATTTGTAGTATTACTACACAAAATAAGTGATTCCCCACATTGAAATAATTTTTTGGTGAAGGTGAGGAGTTTGAAAGAGTCAATGAGTATACCTATATTCATTCCTTCAACACAGACAGTGGAAGGAGAGTCTGAAAGTCAATGGGTGAATGTCATTATTAGTGCTTGCTTAGTCAGTGAAGGAGAAGGTGAGTGTGAAACTTCATTGGAGCCTTTGGCGGGCCGACCATTCCAATCAACAACAATTAGGCCACTTGTCTTGTCTCTACTTTCACCCCATTCTCTCTCTCTCTCTCTCTGTGTGCCAGTTCTCTGTCCTTTAACAGTATTTCCAAGTCAATTGCCGTGTCAAGAAGCCAAACCAACACGATCAACATCTGGAAAATTCTATGGTACTAGACTAGATGCTTAACAAACATTATACAAAGACTCTTGATGGTTTTTTTTATTTTATTTTTTATTATCTGCCAAATTGTGAATCTACAATGGTTGTTCCCCCGTCCATTTTGGGTTTCTTTTTCCTCTCCCGCCTACTGTTTCTTCACTCTTTTGGAGAAGACAACAACTCATTCCAACACTGTCCAGAGTCCTTCCAGTGTGGAAATCTTGAGGAAATAAGCTTCCCCTACTCCAACACCACTTATCCCCATTGCGGGTTATGCACTGTAGATTGCAGGAAAAAAGTTCTAAAACTCAATTTCGGTATAGATGATCAAAATTGGTATGAACTTCGAGGCAAGTTTTATAATGATGATCAACGTGTCCTTAATGTTGCTGACAAAAGGCTTGAAAGGCACATAAAATCCAAAAGTTGTGATATTCAAAATAAGATATTTTAAATGAAAATTATATACATTTCTTTCCCTACACTAACAATAACTGAAATTTTGGGAAAGTAGGATGTATTTTTACTTGATGAGATTTCATTTTTGGGTAACCCCTTTCAATTTATCAGATAAAAACATATGGAGAAAGAGCATGATTGTCTAAAATAGGGGATTAATTTTTCTTTACTTGTTCAAAAATTGCTGCCGGTGTAACTAAATTATGTGATTCCAGTTGAGAAGTATTGGAAATGGCTTCTAGACTGCCATGGTTTCACTGTTACCATGGGTTCAATTGGAATAGTTTAGCTACATGAGAAAATCTTTAAGACATTTTGGAATTACAAATGCTTAGAATGACAATCAAGAGTGACTAAAGTAGCTAAATGATAGTGTACATCTGAATCTGTTGTTATCTCAAATCACTTTCCTCTAAAGGCTCATCTGAACCAGAGAGAAAGAAAGTAGTGAGATCCTATGGCAAGAGGTACCAACTGGACCAAGAAAAACAAAAATAAATTGTGAAGCAGCTAATCATAGTCTCATATATGTCTTTGATTCCTTGTAGGGGCAGAGTTTAGACGTAAGGCTTTTGCTTGCGGGTAGGTTTGGGCTCCACCTTCGAGTGCCGTCTCAACCTGGTGTCAATTCTTACCAAAACAATGCGCGTATTTATAAATTATTGAGAATGTTTAAAAGTTTTCATTTTTTAAATACACATAAAAAATGAAATAAATATAATGATAAATAATATTTCTTCACATTATAACATAGACAAGACAAGGGAGTTGTGATAGGCCAACACATAACCTAGGACTATGGTGACTAAAAAAAAAAAATTATCTAATCAATATTGAACTTTCAATAGTTCATAGAATGTAGAAGAAATACTACGACTTGATTCCATCTCTTTTGCAATTTGTTCAACTATTCACATTTTAAAATATTGAATTAAAAGGGATAAAACAAAAATTTAATAAAAATGTAGGTATAATAAGACCACAATATGTACTCTAAACAAAACCTCTCATTATTAATGCGTATTTAACGGGAGACACATTTAGAAAATTTTAGTCATTTTGTCAGAATAGAACTCTAATAAGGTAAGTAACACGGTACACATTTTTTATTCATTCCCTCTTGGCAAGCAGGATTGGCCCTGTCCTTTTTGGGTCCCAAGGCATAAATGGGGACTTTATACATATTATATATATATATATATATATGTTAGTTTAATAATATCTTCAATTTTCATTTTTTTTTTTTGGTTTGCACCTATACAAAATTTGCTTACATTAGAAATAATCAAAATTACTAGTTTCTTACCCATGTTATGTTTGAAAATCACTTAAAATATCAGGTGATTTAATTTGAAAATATTGTATTAGTGAGTGTATTGATTAAAATTTGTTCTTTCACGATAATTATAATACTGTATTTCTTGAGTAATTTCATATGATTTTTATAATTGACATAATTCATAGTTATTGAGGTAGATAAATGACGCGACGAAATACACGAGAACTAGATATCATTCTAGTAGACGAAAGGGGCTCTCAAATCCACGAGAAAAATAGAACCCTGAATTCACAAGGAAGAGAAAATATCTTAATATTATTGATTAAATGAATAAAAGTTGTATAAAAGTTATCCTTGCCATGAGGCTTACATAACTATTTATAATAAACTAAACCTAATATTTGTAGGAAAAGTAATTCTAAAATAAACTACGAAACTTAAATCAACACAAATTAGAAAACCTAAGAGAATAGGAAACTAGAATTCTAAACTATTTAAAATCCTAGTCAAAATCTAATTCCAAAATAATAAAATTAAGAAACCTAATAATTCTAAATTATTTATACTAAATTGCAAGAATCCTAATAAAATAATTTATCAAAAATATTAAAACTAAAAAAAGTCTTAAAATCTTGTCCTACATCAATCTCCTCTTCTTTGAAATAACTCGCCCTCGAGTTCATATTAGAGATCTGCCATCTTCCATGCCAAATAAAAAGATAATTGGAACACTTCAGTTCTTTGTCCCTCTTCTAAACATTATATGTAGAGAAGTCTACTTTCTGAAAGTTATTCTCTATATGCTTCAACTGGTGGACAAGATTAATTAGACAAGCATTGAAAATCAATTTAAATTTCTCAACACCAAGAAAATCAACGAAGGGTATTTTATGTTGATGTTGGATACTCTCTAGACTTTGCTCTGTCTTAGATTCAGTTGGACATTCAATTATCATCTTTCAAACATCAATTGCATCCTCAATCAACTTCTCTGGTGCACATGCCAACTTTATTACCTCATCTTTTATTTCTTCTTTTTCATTGAGTTCGACTAGATCTCCTTCTTTTGCAATCTCATAACCATCATAATAATCAAGAGATGACAGTTCCGTCATTAGAAGCTCTTGGCTAACTTCAACGTTTTTCTCTTGCTTCACCTCTTCATCGTCTTCTTCAGACTTCTTGATCAAAGTAATTCCAATGACCTCTCTTTCATCAATTTCAACGTTCTCACCATTGTTGACATCAACTTGATTTTCTACTTCAATTGAATGTCTATTTGGGTCTTCAAAATTTTGAAACATTGAGGTACTCAAAATCTTTTCTTTTTCAATGTGTGGTTGAGCGTGATAAATTTGTTGACCTACAAGACTTGATTGACCCAAACTTGGCAAAACCGTAGTCATGTTCCTCAAATAATCTGTATCCACAATTCCATAATAATTATTGAATTGCGAAGAATATTGTGAATCAAAATTACCTTGGAACAATTGTTTTGATTCAAGCTTTCTTTGATATTGTAGATACAATATTTTTCCATGATTTGTTTGAAGGAATCTAGAACTCATCAACTTCTTCATCTTATGCCACGTCCTAATAGGTTGTTTATATTGTTGCCTTCGATCATACTGCAATTGTTTCCACCATGTAAAAACATAACCTTGTAACTTACATGAGACATATTTGGCTTGCTTTTCTTCAGAGATTTCCATACTCTCAACGAATTTGTCAACTTTGCGAAACCAATAAATAAAATCCTTGGCATGACAAGAAACATTAAAATAGGGAATTTCTGGTGGTACTTGATAATCTGAAAAGTCATGATTGATGCAATTATTGCTATTGAACACATCCCTGAATCTTCGTTGTCGTCATACCGGCTGGTATTCACCATAATCCTTGAATAACTCGTCTTCAGATTCGTCCTCACTATCATATTGATAACAAGAAGATTATCTCAAGATGTTGTGGTTAATAGGCAGGCCTTGGGCAAATCCCATAACTCGGTTCCTATTGACGTTGTGACTAACAGGTTGGCCTTGGGCAAATCTCTTGACTCAAATCCTATTAGATCTTTCTCTATAATCATCGTCAATAGAGCTTGTGTTTCCTCTTTCGATGAATGACATCGAGCCAGGAGAAACCTTGCTCTGATACCACTTGATGCAGCAGAATACACGGGGACTAGCTATCGTTCTAGTAGACGAAAGGGGCTCTCGAATCCACGAGGAAAATAGAACCTTGAATCTACAAGGAAGAGAAAATATCTTAATATTATTGATTGAATGAATAAAAGTTGTATAAAAGTTATCTTTGCCATGAGGCTTACATAGCTATTTATAATAAACTAACCCTAATATTTGTAGGAAAAGTAATTCTAAAATAAAGGGCAAATTACAAACACCTCCCTCGAGATTTGGTGAAAATACAAATTTCCCCCTGAGGTTTGAGAAATTACATCCCCCCCCTGAGGTTTATATTTTCATAACAAATTGCCCTCTGAGATTTTTATTTTTATACAGATTTCCCATTATTTTCCCTAATTTGTTATGAAAATTTGACCCTTAGGGGGCAAT
The DNA here is from genome assembly GCF_055761805.1 of Camellia sinensis. Lineage (NCBI taxonomy): Eukaryota > Viridiplantae > Streptophyta > Magnoliopsida > Ericales > Theaceae > Camellia > Camellia sinensis. The sequence continues at coordinate 147,875,989 of NC_138970.1, forward strand.
TTGTCATTTCTCAAACCTCAGGGGGGAATCTGTATTTTTACCAAACCTCGAGGGGGGGTGTTTGTAATTTGCCCTAAAATAAACTACGAAACTTAAATCAACACAAATTAGAAAACCTAAGAGAATAGGAAACTAGAATTCTAAACTATTTAAAATCCTAATCAAAATCTAATTCTAAAATAATAAAATTAAAAAACCTAATAATTCTGAATTATTTATACTAAATTACAAGAATCCTAATAAAATAATTTATCGAAAATATTAAAACTAAAAAAATTCTTAAAATCTTGTCCTACATCAATAAATCATAATCATTGAGAAAGATTTTAGACATTTTCAATGAGTAACATTATTAATTTATTCAAACTTTTTAAAGACTTAGCTGATTTAATGTAAAATTGGATCAACTTCAATCTACTAAACAATAAAATAAAATAAATAAATAAATTTTAAGGACACTCAGGCCAAAAGTCTATTTCTGAAATTGTTGGGTCAATAGGCCCAAGCTTGAATCTTTTTTTGGTTGAAAGGACATTATTTGTCCAAAAAGATATATATCTGTTCAAAGCTTACATATATGTACATCTGTTCAAATGTCACCTATATGTATACGTGTTACATATCTATCTAACTATCTGTTCAAATCACCACCCCTAGCCACCACCTCTAGCAACTTTTCGGCGACTTTTCAATGCGTGTCCTTATTACAAATATATATATATATATATATATATATTAAACCTTGAACTAAATAACATATGGTTCTACAGGAATGAACTTTTCATCAATTAACCCAAAAGAAATTATTCTCCATAGGCAATTGTAAACGATATAGTTCACACTACTATATAAACAATCTATACATTTGGCAAACAATCATCCAATACTTTTAAATAATTGATCACATCAATTATTTAAAGAAAATGGTAAAACTTCATTTTTAAAATACTAATACTATAATGTGGTGTTTGATTCACTAGAATGAAATTGAATGGATTGAAATGATCATTTGTTATCCTCTATATTGAATGATTATTTTCTCGAAACGGTAAACTACGATTCCATTTGTAGTATTTTTTTTTTTTTTTTTTATTTAATGGACCAAACATAAGAATGACCATTTTTGTAAATCAAGATAACAAAAGAATTAAATTTATGATGCGGAACTAAGAGACCTTCCATGTTCCTCTCTCTCTAAAAACCTCTCTTTTCTTTTTCTGAAAACCTCCATCTCCGGCCTCTTTTTGGGCCGGCTGGCCGCCGCCTTTGGCGATGGCGGTCGGCTGGCCTAGCTTGTTCTTTTCCTTTTCCTTGTCAGTTTTTTTCATTTCAATAAACTTGAGTCCCCCGTTTTCATCCCTCCTTGGTGTGCTTCATTGATACGGGTTAGTGGTTGGTGTGTCCAGGCTTTGTCTTCAGTTTGTCCTCGTCTGCTTGAACCTTGCTGCAGTAGCTGTTTCAGCAGGAGCTTCCAGGTATTTCACTCGAGCGCTTTGGCGAGGTGGAGCTTGAGGGGTGCGATCCAGTTCTGTCCGGTTGTCACTCGAGCGCTTCTCCTCGAGCAAGAGTTTGAGGGGTGAGTTTCTACCTTTGTTTGGAGGTGTCCTAGCTGGTGGTCGGTGCTCAGTGGGCGTGCGGATCCGCGGCATGTGATTGAAGACCTGTTGGTTTTGGTGCTTGGCAGTGGGTATTGGGTGCGAGAAAGAAGAGGACCTGATGTAGCAGAGGAGGTGTAGTTATTTTTTTGTAGGCTGCAGCACAGGTTATGGCGTGGGGATTGGGTGTGAGCAAGAAGAAGATCTGGTGGGAGATGCTATGTGGGTGTCTTCGGCAGTGGGTGTTGTTGTGTAGGCAGTGGGTGTGCAGCCGGGGTGTAGTTCTGTCGGCAGTGGGTGTTGTTCCCGGCGGTGGTTTTTGGAGTCTTCTCGGCAGAGGCATGGCTTGTTGGTGGAGTGGGTAGTAGCTTTGGAGTTGCAGCAGCTTAGAGGTGGCGTGGGCAGCAGCTAGGAGAGGGTGGTTGAAGCTGCAGAGGCATGTCTTGTTCTTGCAGCAGCGTCAGAGGAGTGGACTTGGCAGAGGCGTTGGTGTTGTTCCCGGGGTTGGTTTAGTTATTTTAGTTTAGTTTGGGTGTAGGGTAGTTCATTTAGTTTGTATTGGGTGTTTTAGTGGGTTGAATATGTGGGGATTCATGTATTTTAATTCTCTAGTTAAGTTCTTCTTAACTTTTTTATTTAAAAAATCGAGAGGCTTAGGGGTTGGTTGTATGGATGCGAGTAGCAGTAGTAGGGGTATTTTTATACTTCCGAATCTCTCTCGATGCATCTCATCTTCCTGTACCTTTAATTTCATGCTATTAAATGAAATTTCTCTTTGCTGATCAAAAAAAAAAAAAAAAAAAAAAGAATTAAATTTATTTGAGATCCTATTTTTTAGATAGAATTCAGGAGCTCAAGACCGGCCCTTGCCCAGCTCTTCTCCCAACTGAAAAACTAATTTGAATAGTAGAGAATTAGAGTGTTATTAAACTACACAGGTATTACCCAAGATACAAAATATACTATATATATATATACACTTTTATCAATAATATTAGAGTTGCTATTACAAGGGCAGTTGGTGAAGTAAATAGACCAAGTCGTCTCATTTTAACATTTTCCTTTTTCTTTTCTTTTCTTTTTTTCTTTTCTCTCAAATGGAAATTTGAGAGCGAAAGTGACAGTTGGAGAGGACTTTTTCCATGTCTCTCTATACTATTTCTTGACGTTTCTGCCGAGCAGTTTTTCTAATGGACTTTCTTTAGTGTATTCAGACTTATATCAGTTGAAATTTTGATATCCCTTTTGTGTAGGGAAGAAAAAAGAGCAATTCTTACCCCCCCTAGCAAAAAATGAAGATTGATACCATTAGGGGTTGATTCAGTAGGTAAGTACTCGAATTTCTTTGTTTAATATCTGGGTTTGAGTCAGTGTAATTGTTTAATGAGATTAAACTTAATTGTTCAATGAGGTTAAATTTACTAGCATGCACAGCATATAGTAAAATCTTAGTTTCAGACCCCATGTAAGACCGATAGAATCCCCTATATTTGTTCTAAGACTTCTTATTTATTTTATTTTCTCTTATTATTGACTCTTTTATTGAATTGATTTTGAGAAAAGTTATAATGCAGTTATATTAAAATAAAATAAAAATAAAAAACAACATACAAAATAAGAAAAACAAAAACAACGAAGTCTCAAAAAGCCAAACAAAAAACCTAACGAGGATTACAATTGAATTAATTACTGGTCTTTAAGTGTTAGTTGTTCAGCTTATAGATATTGTAGGTCGAGTATAATTGTCTAATTTAATGTAATTCTTCTCATATTTATAAATTATTTCATATGGTAAAAATAAAAAATATAAAAAAAGGGAAAAATTACTGAACAAAATCTTCTTATTTGATTTGTTAAAGAAATGGAGTGTATATTAATTATAGAATTTCCTAATCATGTGTTATGATTAGGAAATTTTATAATACACACTCTTTTTTAGGGTTTATTACATTTCTTTTCTTTTTTTTTTTTTTTTGATAGAAGGGTTTATTATATGCCTGGTTATGATCTTTTGTAATCTTTAGTTATGAATTATGCGGTGTGTAGTTATGACACATTGGGTTAGGCGTCCAAGTGAAGACTTATGTGTAGCATTACCCGAAAAAATAAGATGGATTTCATTGGCGAATTCATAATATTAAAGGTAAATTACACTGGCTTCTTTTGAGGTTTGAAGAAAATACATTTAGTTTCACAATTTTAGCATAATTATATAGACTTCTTTTTTAGTGATTAAAGAGACTATAACTAATGAAAATTCTGTAAAGACGCAAAAATAAACAAGATAAAATATAAAGTTCAATGTAAAAGAATTAACAATATTAATTTTTCATTCTATATGACTAACGAATTACTGATAAAAAAATAAATTAAATGTTGTGTGAATTAAAACAATAAGGAAGTCTAATGTATTTATACTAAACCTGTAACACATGTTGTATTTTTCCAAACCTCAAATGAGTCAATGTAATTTACCCAAGAAATGAACTTGTAAATCAATTAGGAATCCATTGGACATGTTTAGTGCAACTTATTGTAAACTAAAAATTAATAATCAAGAAACAAAAGGCAAAAACACACATCACACAACTTTTTGATAATCATTATTTTTCAACTTATTTAAACTAATTATGCCTAATTAGCTACAAGCAGGACAACTGGTACAAATTTGAACAAAACATAAATATATATACTCCATCCGTACCAAAATAATAATTCCTTTTGGGGGAATTTAATTTTTTTTATAGTACAATTATTACACTTTAAAAATATTATTTTTTAAAAAATTGCCTTTTGATAATATTTTTTTAGAAATATCGATTGTCATGATTGTACTTTTTGTGCTGTTAATAAATTAAAAAAAAAAGATAAAATAAAAAACTCATATTTTTTTATTCCTTAATTTTTGAAAAGGAACTAATATTTTAAAACAATAAAAAACAAAATAAAAAACTAATATTTTAAAACAAAAAAGAGTATATAAAACTATAGGCAACTTAAATAAACCGCATCAAACCACCATATTGAAGTATTTACTCAGTCGACCATTCTCTTTGATTGTTAAAACTAGTGAGGTGGACCCATTTAAGAGGCTTTTCCCAATATAAGTTTTTTTTACATTGTATTTCCAAAACTAGGCCAACTCCTGACGGAAGTCCAAAACTAAGCTAAAGCGCCATTACTATTCGCGCTTTTACTGTTAGGAGCGCAAAAGTAGATGAACAGGAAAATCGCTATTACAAATAACGACTTTGATTAAGAAGTCGCTGTTACGAATAGCGCTTCTAGCGTTAGTTTTTTTCCCAATAAAAACGCTGTTCTTAACAGCGCTTTTTACACAAAATTTTGTTGCCAAAAAAACGCTATTGCTAATAGTGATTTTAACAAAAATTGTTTGCCAGAAAAAACGCTATTAAGAATAGCGATTTCATTTAAATGAAAACGCTTTTCCAATCAGCGTTTTTAACGTGCTCATATATACGAAGCCCCCCCCTCTCATTTGCATACGTTTCAGACTTAGGTTTTTCGGCCATCTCTCGCTCTCAGCTCACTCTCCATCTCTCAGCCTCTCCATCTCTCACCCTCCTCCATCTCAGCTCGCTCTCAGCTCACTCTCCATCTCTGAGCCTCTCCATCTGTCACCCTCCTCCATCTCAGCTCGCTCTCGCTCTCGCTCTCTGCTCTCGGTCTACTCTCTGTCTCTGCTCTCTCTCTCTCCGTGGTATGACATTAACCCTAATTTTATGTATTTAGTTTTTGTGTTTGTAAATGTGTTGTATTTTTCTGTCAATGTTAGGGTTTTACATGTGAATTATTAAATGTGTTAGGGTTTTTATCATTGTGGTTATGAAATTAGGGTTTGGAGTTTTTGGAAATTAGAAATGCGAATGGTTTTGAATTTGTGGAATTTTTTTGCTTTTGAATTTTTGGATGTTGCTTGTGAATTGAATATGGTTATGAATGTTTATGCTTTGTTAGTGTGGTTGTGGTGATGAAATTAGGGTGTCATTTTATTAGGATGAAATTAGGATGAAATTGTGGTGATGAAATTTAGATTGTTCACATTATTAGGATTGTTCAAATTAGGATGTCATTTTAGGGTTCACATTATTAAGGGTTGTAATGCTTTTGAATTTGTATGCTTTTGAATCATAAATCGGGTTTGGAATTTTTTTAATTTTTTGAATTTTTTAAATAAATCATAAATATGAGAATTGAGAATTGAGAATTGAAATTTGGAATGATGAAATTCGTAAATCATCAATTCATATAATTGATAATTGTTAATGTCATATTATGAAATTCATATAATTGAGAATTGAGAATTGAGAATTGAAATGACGAAATGTTTATATTTTTAAATTTGAAATCAGGAATTAGAATTTTGAAATTATGCTTGTGAATCAAAATGTCTATATTTTGAATATTGAATAAACCAACGTACATTTGTTGAATTGGAAATTGTTTTTTTTTTTTGCTTGTGAAGAGGAATTAAAAGGAAATTAGGGTTTTAAAAGTAATTTTTTTTAATTAAGAATTGCGATTAAAAAATCCGAAATTCATATAATTGATAATTGTTAATGTCATATTATGAAATTCATGTATTTGAGAATTGTTGATTTGAAATTATGAAATGTGTATATTTTGAAATTTGAAATTTGAAATCAGAAAATGGAATTTTGAAATGATGCTTGTGAGTTTTTTTTTTTTTTTGCTTGTTAACAGGAATTAAAAGGAAATTAGGGTTTCAAATTATGGTTTTAAAAGTAATTTTGTTTAATTAAGAGTAAAAATAGTAAAAATTGTAATTCATATAATTCGTAATTGTTAATGTCATATTACGAAATTCATGTAATTGAGAATTGTTGAATTGGAATTATGAAATGTCTATATTTTGAAATTTGAAATCAGAAATTGGAATTTTGAAATTATGCTTGTGAATCAAAATGTCTACATTTTTTGAATCAAATTATGGTTCAGAAATTGTTAATGTCTAATTTCTACAAAATATAATTATTAAACAAAAAAATATTTAATTTTGAATGTATTTGATTAAAAAAATATTTAATTTTCTCTCCATGAAAAGATCATGTTCTCTCAAATAAAAGATCACGTTCTCTGAAATATTTAATTTTGACTCTATTTGATTAAAAAGAAATATTTTTATTGGTTTCTCAAAATATTTAATTTTGACTCTATTTTATTAAAAAGAAATATTTTTATTGGTTTATCAAAATATTTAATTTTGACTCTATTTTATTGAAAAGAAATATTTTTATTGGTTTCTCAAAATATTTAAATTTGACTGTATTTGATTTTAAAAAAAAAAAAATTGGTTTAATTTCGTTTGGTTTATTTCACTATATTTGGGGTCAGGCAGCCAAAATATGATTAAAAAATTTAATGAGCTGAATTTGTAATACATATAATAGTATTCTAGTACAAATTAAAATTTTCTGAGAAAACTGAAGAAAATTTGAAAAAGTTTTTGAAATGGGTATTGAACGAACTGACTTATCGCCTTTTTCACTTTGTGATTGTCCACTACCATTGAAAAGGAAAATCTAAACATTATGTTTTAATAATGTTTATTCATGTTTGTATAATTAGAAGTCATTATTAGAGTAGTTACAATATATGCATGAAAAGAGTAATAAATTATTTTAATTAATAGTCCATAGCAATTTCGTACGTAAGAAGGAAAAAAAAAAATTGGCACTTTGATGGGTAAGCATGTGTTTTGTAATACCAAATAATTGGTACGGATGGCCCGATAGATTCACATAGATAACTATCCAAAATGTAGTCCATACATTTAACCATCAACTTCAATTTAATTATCTCTAATTTTTGGCCATTATAAATTATCTCTGTAATTATTATTATTTTTTTGTATGTGTAAGAAAAAAAAGGAGTAAATAAATTTAATTTTTTTCTTACTTTTCAGAACGATCCAAAATGATCCAACATGGAAACACTTCAAATAATTTTTCAGTTTCTAGTATCCAGGTTTCAACTTTCAGTGGCTCAATAACACCTAGAAAAGTCAGAGGTTTCATCTTGTTAAATTTCTGAGTCAACCCGATAATGTCATTAATTATCGGTTCCACTTGCACTGAAGAAGGCGAAAGAGGTAGTTGTTGTCTCTGTTGTTATCTCATGGACTCGGTTAAAGCTTCTAACATTCTTTCCATTCTGGCATCAAAGGATTCAATCACATCATCACTTCTTGTTCTCTCCATTTGCTATAGGTAAATAGAGCACTAATAAACATAGGCAAATAGCTCGTTTATAGTTTTGACAATGCTCAATTTCATTTCATGTCTAATTGTTTCAGACATGTCGTATAATTTCACATACAATAACACATGCTGATGTAATGCCCCTAATTCTTTCTAGGACATCTTGTAGCTTATATGGACTCATGTGTACGGTATAACTCGTGCTCTGATACCACTCTATCATGACCCAAACCCGCTACTATAGGTATGACCGGCCAGTAATCCTAAGATTACCGAAGGCCACTTAAATAGATTTACAAAATTAGGGGTTGGCGGAAGCAAATATCATAATTATTCTGTCCATAGAGGTGTGCAGACATATATGCATGAAAAGAGTAATAAATTATTTTAATTAATAGTCCATAGCAATTTCGTACGTAAGAAGGGGAAAAAAAAATTGGCACTTTGATGGGTAAGCATGTGTTTTGTAATACCAAATAATTGGTACGGATGGCCCGATAGATTCACATGGATAACTATCCAAAATGTAGTCTGTACATTTAACCATCAACTTCAATTTAATTATCTCTAATTTTTGGCCATTATAAATTATCTCTGTAATTATTTTTTTGTTTTTGTATGTGTAAGAAAAAAAAGGAGTAAATAAATTTAATTTTTTTCTTACTTTTCAGAACGATCCAAAATGATCCAAAATCAGTTTGTTGTTTTAATTTTATAAGAAAGCCTCTATGCCCTCTACAAAATGGACGAGGGTTACTAGTTCACATAGGAAATAACTTTGTCATTAAGGTCCGTAATGGCACAAGTTGGAGCAAATCAAATTAACTTATATTTTCCATAAATCTGAACAATTACATCACCAGGTTAAAAAAATCTCTCTCAATGTTTGCACCCTGTATTTTATATTGTCCAAATCAATCGCGTCACCCTGTACTAAATATCTCTCAACCTATTTTATTTTTCGCCACTAATTCGAAAGAATTAAGACAACAAGTATACTTCTTGTTATGTGTTTTTTAGATTAAGACAATAGAGCAAGGACAACAAAGAACATTCACGTTGAAAAGATAAGAGTCTTCACATAGGAAGTAAATGAGACACAATCTATAACTCCACGTATAGATGAAATCTCAGCTGTTCTGTTATACGAATAAAAATAAGTGAAAAAAATGAGAAAATAAACAGTAATAATCAAGTTGAGACACAAATATATAGTTGACAAAATACAAATTGAATTAATGTTTCACCTCTACAGTTCCTTCAACCCTGGAAAATATAAATTGATAAAAAATTAGAGGGTTGCTTTTATTTGTGGCTTCTGCAAATTTTAATGTTTATTTTACAAGTACAATTCGATATATGTATATTGTTGATATTTTAATATTTATTGTTTCATTGAAGCAAGTATATGGCAACTGTTCCAATTATCTTTTACTGGGGGGGAAACATAATTCGGGATCCCGATGAAGGTGTGTCATATGATGCTGAGCCGAAAGGGATATATATGGTGCAACTTGCCACCACACTTGGCAATTTGGAGGAGATGTTTATGTCCAAGGTCGCAAGTTACGGGGAAACAGTCCGATTGATCTTCAAATGTAGATATCCTTATCGCTAGTGGCAAGCAACCAGCAAATACAAAATATTACCGATAAATGACGATGAGGCGTTGAACACCGTTTTACGTATCGGTGGAAATTTCGAACCACCAAATTGTTTGGAAGTGTACATTCAGAAAGAGGTTGTACAGAATCTTCCGAATATAGCACAGATGGATTCGCATCCGTTCACTACATTGCTGACACATGGGGTTGACACGACAGCATTTCAGTCTCCTATGTATGAATCAAATGAATGTTATGTAGCTGGCTACACACAACAGACATTTCATGGCTATGGTGGAGAATCAAGTTCACATGGTGGATACAAGACTGAATTTCACAATAACACCCAAGATGTGCCCACCTATAGCCATCATACGACTCCAGTTGAAGTTGCTGGTAATATGGCTGAAACGGTTAATTTTGTGCAGTTTGCTGACAGTGACATGTACGGTCCTGATGTCGCCCTAGATAATGATGAGAATGAAATGTGTGATGAAGAAAATTTATTGGGCGGATCAGATGATGATGATGATGAAGAAGATGATGTCGACGCTCCCGTTGATATTCAGAATGCCCCCATTCCACCTAGACCTGAAATCCCTTTCTTTGAAAACATTCACATGGGTGGTGATTTTGACATTAGTAACCGCGATGTCGTTCCCCGTAACCGAATCTGGAATGCTGAAAATCCAGAGTTGGACAAAGGGATGGTTTTCGTTGATAAGAAGCAACTCGTACATGCTGTGAAATTGTACCATGCAACAAATAATCGAGAGTATAAAGTCGTAACCTCCAAGCGAGACGTTTGGGTGTGTGCTTGCAAGCACGACTGTAGATGGTGGTTGCGTGCATCTCTTAGTAAGAGACATGGGCTTTTTGAAATAAAGCAGTATAGGGGTCCTCACCATTGTTTATACCCACGAACGAACAGGGACCACACAAATATTAGCTCCAGTTACATTGCTTCTCATCTTTTGGGACAAGTTGCGGTGAGTATACAAAATAAATGTTTACATTTATATACACATTGTTTATTTAAAGTGTTCACACCAAAATTGTGTCTTTAAAGTGTTCACACCAAAATAATCTGACTCATAGGTATTGTTGTATGCAGAACGAACCTGATATGCCCATTAAAAATGTCATCGAAGACATAAAAAAGTCCATGAACTATACTATACATTATAAGAAGGCGTGGCATGCAAGGGCAAAGGCAATTAGAATGGTATTCGGAGATTGGGATGAATCATATATGATGTTGCCTAAATTCAAGTATGCATTACAAACATCTAATCCTGGCACTATCGTGCAATGGAAGCATAGATATACCGGAAATACAACCATTATGCCCGTCTTCCACTTTGTTTTTTGGTCTTTCAAACCCGTCATCGATGGATTCAGACATTGTAGGCCTGTTATAACCATAAATGGTACATTCTTATACGGGAAATACACTGGTGTGTTGCTTGTAGCAACGATTGTCACCGCCAATGGCAAAGTACTACCGCTTGCATTTGCTGTTGTCGACAAGGAGAGTTTGGAGTCTTGGTCGTTCTTTATTTCAAATATCAAGGAACATATTGTCATGGACCGACAGGGAGTGACTTTGATATCCGATCGAGCTGGGAGTATTTTAGCTGCTGTGAGGCGGCATTGGTTGAATCCCTCGCTCCAATTTGTTGGATATCATCGGCACTGCCTTCGACATGTTTGTAGTAACTTTAACACTACGTTCATAAATAAGGAGCTGAAACAACTTCTATGGAAAGCAGGAAGTGCTCATCAACGACGAAAGTGTAATGGCTACTTACAACAAATACAAGCTATTGACCAAGAAGCCATCACTTGGGTTTACAAGATGAATCCTGAGGAGTGGGCCCTTTCGTATGACGGTGGACATCGCTGGGGGGTATTGACTAGCAATGATGCAGAGTGCTTCAATAGCGTCTTGAAAGGTGCAAGGAACTTACCTATCTCAGCTATGGTTGAATTTACATTTCGGCGGCTTGTAAAATATTTTGACGAGATGGGAGCCCAAGCTGAACTAGATGTACGAAATGAGTTCCAATACCCTAGACAGATGCAAAAAACTATTGAGGATGGCATCGCAAGGGCAAATACTTTCAAGTTGATATCATATGACAGGTTAGTTTGTAATATAAATTAAATTATTGTTATTATGTTGTCAATTTAACTACACCTAAAAACATGAACTTCATTAGTTTCTATTAAAAATTTTTTATAGGCCACGCCGCGTGTTTGAGGTGCAAACATCTTTTCGCCATGGACGAGGTCGCAATACACAAATTGTGCGGATGAATCAACCCACGTGCAGTTGTGGGAAATATGAGATACGACACTATCCATGTTCTCATATGCTCGCTGTAATGTCTGAATGCGGTGACAATCCATTCGAGTACGTTGATCTAGTATATAGGCTTCCTGTATACATGAGGGTTTGGGAAATTAAATTCAATCCAATACCGCATCAAGATTATTGGGCTGATCTGCAGTGGACTTTAATGCCTAATGTACTGCGTCTGCGACAAGTGAAACGGGGTCGTGCATCTATGTCTCGTATTCCGAATGAGATGGACATATCAGATAGGCGTTTGACCGCTCGTTGCAGTGAGTGCCAGCAGACAGGTCATGACAGGCGAACATGTCCGGCGCGACTTGGTCGATGAAGACTATGTAATACTTACATATTGTAATAGATCTTTTTGTAATTCTTTATTTGTAATAGATCATTTTCTTTTCTTTTGTAATTCATTATTTGTAAACGGGGTCATACATTTAATAGAACATTTTTTATTTGTAATAGATCATTTCTGTTGTTTAATTCTTTATATATTGTAATTGTTTTATTTGCTTGACAAAATTTACAACTATCATAGTTTTTATTCTCTACTTCATTGAAAATGTTTATTACAGAATTTTATTTAAAATCACATAGTTCTTCTTTCATTTTAATATTTTAATATTTCGACTGATTCAAGCATTTTGTACATTTAGAATTTATGAATTACATGTACGTAATTTACAAATTTTTTACTTTATTGCAAAACAAAAATTACAAAATCAATAATGAAGTTGTCGAATATGCCATAAATGTAACGAATTTTGTCAAATATGTCAAAATCAATAATGAGGTTATGTCAAATATGCCAAAATCAATAATGAAGTTTTGAAAAAAAAATGATCATTCCATTTTGTTTGTAAATATTGACATACAAAAACTATCCACATGTTATTGGTCATTATTAAGCTTATGTAATTGAGATCGTAAAATGACTTTGTAAAAGATTTTTATATTAGTCCGAAGCATAGATAACGATAGATTATGTTGAATTGCTTATCATATTTAATGGCACATAATATGCAAAATTTTGATTTTAGTTAATTGCTTCCATGTTAATGGCACACAAATTTATACTTTTAAAATAATCGACCACATTTATTTTCCTAGTCGTCATGTACATAATAATTTGAGCTTAATTGATATAGTTAAATTACATGCTCACCAATACAGTTTTTCAAAATGTATTTGTTTTTCAACTGTACAGGCTTCATGGCACATCTACCTGATGAGGTCCCCCTTTTGAGTCATCCACATCGGGCTGACAGTATATGGGAGGACCCGGTATGCAATAACGTTTGTTGGACTTTACGCGTACAATGAAAATACACTGCATTTTGTTTTTGATTTCCTTGATAATGCTATAATTTAAAATACTCATTCTGTTATGCAGGACCAGTCACGCACCGTGGTGGCATGCCGACGGGGAGATTCCGGCCTGTGGGATCGTCCATTGGACCATAGAGTCTTGCAGTGTCTACTACGCGCGGGATTCTATGGTGTATATCGTATAGGCCATATCAGACTGGACCACCCACTCATTACTGCTCTCGTCGAGAGATGGCGCACAGAGACTCATACATTTCATTTCCCGACCGGTGAGGCCACCGTCACATTGCAGGATGTATCTGTCCTATACGGTCTACGGATTGATGGGCGAGCAGTTACTGGACTTGACCCATCATTGACGACGGAGCAGTGGATAGCGCTATGTGCTGAGCTATTGGGAGTAGCACCTACACCTGCAGACTTACAGGCACGTAGAGTGAAGGTGAGGTGGCTGTCGGAGCATTTTCAGGGCGATTTTCCAGATGATGCTGCAGATGAGTTAGTACAGCAGCATGCGCGAGCATATATTCTGTGGCTTATTGGGGGGTACTTCTCCCTGATAAGTCACAGAACCTGCTCAAGCTGATGTATTTGCCACTGTTGAGAGACATTGACGTCATCGGCCAGTACAGCTGGGGCGCCGCGGCTTTGGCATGCTTGTATAGGATGTTATGTCGAGCCACTCAGGTGGGTGTGACTCCGATCGGAGGACCCCTTGTCTTGCTACAGGTTAGTAAGAATTTTATTATATGTCAATTCATATTGTATGGCATATATCAGTATTGTAATTGCGTTCAAACTATTGCAGATTTGGGCGTGGGAGAGATTGATTCGCATTGCCCCGTCTAGGCGGTAACTAGTTGCTCCTGGTGAGGTTCCCATCGGGCAGGGAGACATGCAGATGCCAGTCGGACCTCGAGGTAGCCGGTGGACGGTTGACATGAGCCACGAGGTCGTATCGACCCACGTAGTGGTCGTGTATAGAGACCAGCTTGACCGGATGATAGACGGCGAGTTATCAAATTTAAATACCTAAATTTTAATTGTCATATGGACTGTATATGTTTATGAGCGATTTTTAATAGACTTGTCGTTATTGTAGTTTATCTGGCAGCCTTATGCTGATGTCCTCCAGACGCTCCCAAACTACTGCCGCCTAGGTGAGGATATATGGATGGCGAGAGTACCACTCATTTGTTTTGACGTGATTGAGTGGCATCTCCCTGATCGTGTCCTCCGATAGTTTGGTCGGGTCCAGGCCGTGCCGGATCGGTGTGACACCGAGTGGCGGTTGCATGCGACGGATAGACGTGGCCGAGCCAGCACTGACTGGAGTCAGCATCATATGCGATACATACAGTTGTGGGATGCCCGTCGCGATACTATTGTACAGGCTAACTGGAGCGATGGGGTCCTCCCCTCTCCCGACCCTTACATGTTGTGGTATCGGCGACATACACACCTACTTGTCGGTAATCCGAGCCACCTGTCCGAGGCCGGATATCAGGGAGTTGGGCCTTCTCTCGAGTCATTGGTGAGTAGCGTACTATATCTCCGATAATTGTTAATATCATAATTGATTATTTTCAGTCAACTATAGCCTAATATATCTGATTTTTTTCCAGGTGGTTCGAGCTGGGAGGTCATATCACTTGGCTGAGGACGCCATTTTCAGACGTGATGGACAGCTTGGTCTGCAGGCCCTTGTAGAGATCAGAGAGTTATTGTACGAGGGGATCCAGCATGCCCATCGGGTAGATCGTCTGCATTTTGGGGACTACGGTGTACACAGTGCAGCAGCTGCTCCAGACACATCAGTCCCGTCCACGTCAGTGCCTCCCAGTTCAGCGCCAGCCACAGCAGGTCCTTCGACTTCAGTCACCCCACCACATGATACCCCATACATTTCTCCATATTCCCCACACGTACATCTTACCCAGCATGCTGACCCTGACCCTAATTGGTCACCACCTCGCTTCATGCATGATGTTATTACCCCACCCACCCAGTTACAGCCTACTTTTCTGGGGAGTACTTCGACCGCGCCTCGGTTCATGCATGATGTTGCTACCCTAGCCACCCAGTTACCACCTGCTTTTATGGGGACTACTTCGACCGCGCCCAGGAGTACACATGATGCAGTTCTCACTGACATCTCCCACATTGATGATGAGGCCCATATTGAGCCCCCCCCAGAGCGCGAGGGAGAGGTTATGGCCGTGGGGGACGTCGCGACCGAGGTCGGGGTGCGGGCAGAGGCAGAGGTCGGGGTCCAGCTGCAGATCGTGATACAGTTGCACCAGACGAGGGAGTGGGAGTTTCACAGCTCACAGCAGTATCTGATCTACAGGCACAGGCAGGATCAGGGGCATCAGATGCAGGAGAGGGGTGCCACACTCACACTCACAGGCTCCACAGGCAGTCAGTGGAGGGCCGCATGCAGGGGAGAGAGTGCCAGATATTCAGAGAGTCTACCGTAGGAGACCGAGGAGGGAGATCCACGGTCGGGGTTGTGGGACTGGGGGCAGGTTAGGGCATTAGCGGTTGCGATATGGACTATATAGGTTTTTTTTTTCTTTTTTTGGTTTGTATGTGTCAAATTTGTACAGCTGATGTAAGTGTCATACTTATTTATTCGCAATTATAATTTCACAATTTTTATTCTTATTTATATTGATGAATCACACAAATCTGTTTCACATCTCTACCCCTCTCTCATTATCCGTAATTTAGGAGAACATAAATTACAAACGCGTTTGGTTTGAACAAAACGTGTAAAGAAGCTATAAAAAATATGTTTGTTCAAGGCTAAAAATAATTGAAATATCTCGCTTCATTGATAAGTCATGGATAAGCATTACAAATTGCATGCATTACAGAAATGCCCTGGGCGTTCATCCAAACAATTTCATTCATTATCATCATCATCTGACATCTCAATATCAGATTCATACATAACATCCATGCTCCAGGCGTAGTACTGGTGTGCATCATCCATTAACCCATCTTCGGCACGCTCATTTGCGGTCTTCATTAGTCCGGACCTCTGCAAACGTTGGGTCATGCGATTAACCTCGTCGCGGATACGATGTAATGCCCTTTGCAACAACTGTGGAGTGTCAGTTGGCATACGCATGGCTAACTGGTGAGGAAATTTAAGATTAACTTCACGGCATAGCTCAACGAGAACGTTTGCTCGAGTTTTGCGAAATTCCCACTCAGCTCTCATGGTATTGACGGTGGCACGTGAGTAACGCAAATTTGGATTTAATTGGTATTGAAATTCATCTCCATCTGCAACCCAATAGCGACCCATTGCTGAATATAGATCAACCACCGTATATGTCATGATGATATCGCTAGAAATAGCTGTAAAACTTTTGTTGTGGTATGCTACGATATTTATACCATATATACACATGGTAGCTGTATGTATGCAATTTCCTGTTCGATCACATGCATGCCACTGACCTTATCCAGTGCATACGGCTGTCAGGACTCGACTTTGTGCAGTCATGAACGAATCAACGGCCTGTAGCATCGGCTATTGTGCCGCAGATGCAGTGATGCCTGTGACTTTGTGCATAATTGCAATGGGCACAGTACGTAGGAGGTATGTGACTTTGTGCAGCGATGCAGGGATGCATCTGACTTTGTGCAGTGATACAGTGATGCGTGTGACTTTGTACATCACTGCATCACTGCATGTGACTTTGTGCAGTGATGCAATGCTGCATGTCACTTTATGCAGTGATGCAGTAATGCATGTGACTTTCTTACTTTGCCATGCTTGTATACGTTGTGACTTTTTTCTTGACGTTACGTGATGCATGTGACTTTTGCAGTGCAACTTACATGCTTTGTTTTTTCCGCACATTTCAGAATTCATCTAAGTCACATTATTACGACTGTGAAAAGAAGCAGAAAATGCTATTATGTTGGTAAAAAAATATGATGGACGGTTGTGTAATGACAATAAAAATCGGATGACTGTGAAGTTCATTAACTGAAAATAAGATAAAATATAGGCACCAAAGTTCCAATTGTGTTTACCTAGCAGGTGACCATTTTATTATGTTGGTGAGAAAAACAATGATAGTTTATGAACAATATTACTTTAATACAAAGAAAATTTCATTTTTCGATTTCATTTATAATTTCTCGAAAACACTTATACGTACTGAAATCGTCAATTCCAAGTGAGTACTTATTGTATTACAAAAGTAAGCATGACAAAATAGTTTCATGTGCCGATGTGACAACTCACTGCATTTTGTTTTATTTGACAACGCACTGCTCGAATATGAAGGGATTGCATTGTGATTCTATGGCCTACAATTATTATTTTATCTTACAACCACGTCCGTGACTACATCACAGGTACACAAAGTCACGGGTAATCTGTATTACATGAAATGAATAACATCAAATAATATCACGTGTATCACTTATTCCATAGTGCCCTAGCACCACTATGATGTCTATAAATACCCCAGTATGATGTTTGTTGAAGTCATAACAATAGTAATAGATATACAATTACTATTATTATTATTATTTTTAATTTTATTAACAATGTCTTCAAGAGGTGCAGGAAGTTCACGCCGGCAAAGAAATCCAAAAGTGTGGCTGCTACCTCCATTTATGTATGACTACAAGAGCGAAAAGTACTCGAGTCCGAAGGATTATTATGCTGGTATCCGAGCAGAATGGGCGTTCAGGGTAACGGAGCAAGAAGGATTGTATAATGATCTACGTAACTTTGGGGCACCGGTACCTCATCGTCGTTCATTGACCATGGCTAGACGAAATGTGAGTGACTATGAAAAAGCAGTTAGCAGAATTAAGAAAGAGAACAACAGGATGTTGATGCGGAGATGTCGACATTTCATGCTTCAGCTAGCCACTGAAATGGCAGAAGTAAGCAACAGAGATTTGACAATGGTTAAGCGAAATAATGTCTTCAACAATGAAAAATATCTCTCTAACTACTACATGTCAGATGACGAATAAGAAATCAAACACCGTTATCTTTCATATGTTCGTTCCTGGAGTGTAAGACAATGTTGTTGTTGGTGTAACGTACGGATGTATTTCAAGTATTTTTGTTATGAACCTGAAGTTTATGAAATAACTACATTTATAAGTACACATTTATGAGTTCATGACTTTCTTTATTGAATTGCAATTTGTTAATGAATGTTCTGGATTAATGAATGGATTGATGTATGTTCAATTATGTGAATACTTAAAACACATAAAATAGATCAGGCAACTCGGAGAAAAGGTTCCCTTAACTGGGGCTGCTGAAATAGGGATGAAATTACAACGAATTTCAATCTCCATCAGGAAAGAAGAAAGAGTCACCTTCCAATTCTTGAAAGTCCAGTAAAAATTATGACTCCGGTAATGAATGAGGGGTTGACAAAAAACTAAACTCGGTGAATCGAACTACCGCCTTCAACAACACATAAAACATAACAGGTAGGTCGGTGAATAGCTTCCCAAATGACAAGAACAATTCAAATAGTCATACTTTTCAATGAAATACAAATAGCGGGTCGTAAGCTTCATATGCTTCATTTTTTCACACATTGAGTAGTCAAATCGTGGAGAGACTTGTCAGTATATGCAGATAGATTGTGAAGTCATGTGACCTGGTGCATAGTCTTTGGTTTTATTGATTTGTTTATTACAGTGACAACTCATCTCTTATTTACATATGTGGGATTCTCAACTCAGAAAGTCACATGGCAACAGTGAATTCACTGATTTACCTTACTGTCAGCATGCCTTTATTTTGTCTGTATATGCAGATGGATTGTGAAGTCATGTGACTTGGTGCAAAGGCTTTGGTTTTCTCGATTTTTTGCTCGATTTTTTTTATTACAGTGACAACTCATCTGTTATTGATATATGTGGGATTCTCAACTTAGAAAGTCACATGGCAACAGTGAATTCACTGATTTACCTTACAGTCAGCATGCCTTTATTTTGTCCTTATATGCAGATGGATTGTCAAGTCATGTGACTTGGTGCACATGCTTTGGTTTTCTCGATTTTTTGCTCGATTTTTTGTATTACAATGACGACTCATCTGCTATTGATATATGTGGGATTCTCAACTCAGAAAGTCACATGGCAACAGTGAATTCACTGATTTACCTTACAAACAGCATGCCTTTATTTTGTCCTTATATGCAGATGGATGGTCAAGTCATGTGAATTGGTGCACAGGCTTTGGTTTCCTCGATTTGTTGCTCGATTTTTTTTATTACAGTGACAACTCATCTGTTATTGATATATGTGGGATTCTCAACTTAGAAAGTCACATGGCAACAGTGAATTCACTGAATTACCTTACAGTCAGCATGCCCTTATTTTGTTCGTATATGCAGATGGATTGTGAAGTCATGTGACTTGGTGCACATGCTTTGGTTTTCTCCATTTTTTGCTCGACTTTTTTGTTACAGTGACAACTCATCTCGTATTGATATATGTGGGATTCTCAATTCAGAAAGTCACATGGCAACAGTGAATCTACTGATTTACCTTACAGTCAGCATGCATTTACCTTACAGTCAGCATGCATATATGTGGGATTCTCATTTATCCGTTCATAATCAACTATATAAACGAGTAAAGGTGAAGACACAACCTTACAACTCATTTCGCCCTACGAAATTATCATTCATTTGTTTTAAAAAATTAGCATGGCTACATGGTTCATAGGAGGGAGTGGGGGTCGCAGAGGTGGTAGGAACTTGCAAAGGGGTGAAAGTTCACGACGAGGAAGGGGAAGGGGAAGTGGCGATGCTGAAGATGAAACACCATTTCCTTTCTTGGATGCCTCTTGTGCTTATCATGATAGGTTTGGGAAGCGACATTTTGTCATGCCCAAGTACTATCGAGATCCATGTGGTTTGGTGGAGGATCCATCAGAAAATC
The DNA here is from genome assembly GCF_055761805.1 of Camellia sinensis. Classification (NCBI taxonomy): domain Eukaryota; kingdom Viridiplantae; phylum Streptophyta; class Magnoliopsida; order Ericales; family Theaceae; genus Camellia; species Camellia sinensis. The sequence continues at coordinate 147,896,066 of NC_138970.1, forward strand.
AAACAGGATATGGTTATGCAAAGGCTAGACTTCTTAAGTGGCCCGCACTATTTATAGAGCGAGTGCAAAACGAAAGATTATGTCGGGAAAGACGACTGAAGGTGCCAAAAGCACGTTCTGTTGAGATCCAAAAGGAAGATCCTGATAATGTTGATCGACTATGTCAAACACTACAACGTGAGATTTCTCAAATGGGTCGTAGATTGGCCCGCGATATGCAGCTACTCATACTTAAGAAGGATGACCAGAAGAACAAAACAGAACCAAATGTTGCGGCTATCAAGGCTATCATGGAGGATCCTGAACTTGTCTCTGACGCTGAGCTTTCGGATTGTTCAGACTCTGAGCCACCTGCCGATTTAAGCGCGAATTAGGTGTTAATGTCTACACTTCGGCAATATAACAACTTGCATTAATATGTAATGTCTGTGTTAGAGTAAGTATAACTGTTATGTTATGTTATGTTTATGTTTAAGTTTATGTTTATGTATTGTGTCTGTCAAATGTTACGGCTATTAATATGCAATATTAGGTCATGAATTAGGTGTTTGTCTATCTAACTGTTATGTTTATGTATTGTGTGTTCAGTTAAGAGTGTCCAGGATGTATGTAATGTGTGTTCAGTTCATGGTGTCCATAATGTATTTTTGTGGGAGAATTATGTCTGTACTACCTACGTAACTGAAAACTATTACATTTGCAACTTCAGTTATGTTGTTTTCATACCCGTATGAGTATTTTGTAAAGTACTGACTTCGTATATTATGTATTAAGTATTATTACAAAAATGTTGAGAAAATTTATTTTAGGAGCTCTCGCTGTGGCCTTTGTCTTCTTGGCCTACTCCGCGGTGGTCTTCGCGTCTCACCCTTCGTCGTTGCTCGTCGAGTTGCACAGTGTGTGGGTGTGCTTCGAACTGTACAGCATGCATATCACATTCTAACCCATAACAAAGACGATACAAAAAAATAAATTTTATAAATGAAAACGGGTACAAAACGGTTTTACTAAACTGATTTTCTGAATTACATTCTCACCTTCTAACCCAAAACAAAAGAATAAATATATATTTATGTTTAAATGAAAACGGCTTTCGTAATGCCAAAATAATTTCTAAATAACACCTTCCAACCCAAAACAAAGACAAAAGAAAAAAAAATTACATGAAAACGACTTTAGTAAAGCGAAAAAAAAAATAATTAATTACACAAAACAATAAGCAAAAAAAATATTTACATGAAAACAACTTTAGTGAAGACGAAAAAAAAAATTTAATTACATTTTCTAAATCAAAACAAAGACAAAAGAAAAAATGAAAAATGTAACATGACAACGGCTTCAGTAAAGCCAAATAAATGAACATGATTGGCTTAATAATATCTACATGAATATGATTTTGAAATTATATATATGAAAAATAGTATGTAAAATTAATATATGAAAAGAGGTTTTTTTTCATATTATGTAAAATTTATGAATTACACATTCTAAACAAAAACAAAAACAAAAACAAAAACAAAAGAAAAAAAATATATATTTTAACATGATAATTGCTTTAGTAAAGCCAAGTACTAAAATATACAGTATAAATATATTTTTTAAAATATGTTTTATGTTTTTTTTCTTTTGTTTTATCTTGAAAATAGCATTTTATTCCAACAAAGTTTATGTTAAAAACGCTGGGTGAAAAAAAAAATTTTTGTTAAAATCGCTATTAGCAATAGCGTTTTTTTGGCAACAAAATTTGAACTGAAATCGCTATTAGAAATAGCGTTTTTTCTGGCAAAAAATTTTTGTTAAAATCGCTATTAGTAATAGCGTTTTTTTGGCAACAAAATTTTGTGTAAAAAGCGCTGTTAAGAACAGCGTTTTTATTGGGAAAAAAACTAACGCTAGAAGCGCTATTCGTAACAGCGACTTCTTAATCAAAGTCGCTATTTGTAATAGCGATTTTCCTGTTCATCTACTTTTGCGCTCCTAACAGTAAAAGCGCGAATAGTAATGGCGCTTTAACTTAGTTTTGGAATTCCGTCAGAAGTTGGCCTAGTTTTGGAAATGCAATGTAAAAATGGCTTATATTGGGAAAAGACCCCCCATTTAAAGCAGTGAACCTCGTTGTTCTAACCAATAAGAGAAGAGTGTGGATGAGTGAATAAAATCGGACTCAAAAATCAAAATGAGGAAAGTGAGAAAGAAACTCTTGCATTTGGGGTCTTTGCACGACAGACCATTCCAAGGAAGAAATAGAGAGAGCCAATTGGGATCATTCAAGTCAACTGCCGTGTTGAGCAGATCTTTCAACATCATCTATTCTAAATTATATTGAATTCTGCACTAACACAAAGTTCAAAAAACTGATGAGTTTTTAGGAATATCATTTCACTCCTGTTTGTTTTGTTTACGCTTTTGTGTGTGGTTGTTTTGGTTTTTTATCATTTTCTGGGAATTTCCATTTCAATGGATGTTCCCTTCATTCTTGCTATCTTTCTCCTCTCTCATCTTCTTCTTCTTCTTCACTCGTTCTCGGCCCAAGAAGACAACAAAATCCAGATTACTTGTCCCAAATCCTTCGACTGCAAACCATTCCATCAACCACTAAGCTTTCCATTCTCCAATTCTACGTATTCCCAATGTGGGTTGTGCACGGTAACTTGTGAACCGAATCAACCTCCACAAATTCAACTGGGAAATGAAGGGCCGTGGTATGATGTAGTAGGAATAGAGGAAAACTTATCCGGTTACATTTTCCAAATCCATGACAAATTTCTCCAAACCCATTTAAAAAATGAAAGTTGTGATGTCTTCAAGAATTTGAGTTTTCCCAACCCTTCTATTTCATTTACAATCAGTCCACACCTCACCTTCTTCAAATGCAACAACAATTTTGATCCTGTTTCCCCCAGAGAAGATCATTTCACGGATTTTCATAATTACACAAACTGCGAGGACTACAATTTGTACTATAAATATCCAGATGATGATCTGTTATCCTTTCCTGCTCCTCTTCCACCTAGCTGCTCAGTAATTCAGCTGCCCGTGGATTCATCAAACACGAATCCTAATGTCAGTGACCCATTCAATCTGTTAACCGATAACTTCTCTCTCGTATTGCACGTGTCTGAGGGTTGTCAGGAGTGTTACAAGGGAGGAGGTCAATGTCAAAATGACAACCAGAAATTTCACTGTACCAATAAAGGTATTAGCAATTCAAAACCTCAATTCAGAGTCCTCAGTCCATTATATATCGAGGGTTTAACTGTTCTTTGTTAAGGTTTTAGAGTGTGAAATGTGAAATACATTCAATTAATTTCGTCTTGGTTTGACATTTGTTGCGGCAGGAACTAAGCACGGATGGATTCTAGCCACAGGTAAAAAACCCATATGCATAAATGCTTCAAAATTTCTCCAAAAGATTTCATGTAACCTTCGGTACATGACTCTTTCTGGTTTCCCATGTTTAATGTTTTCACCCGTTGCCTATGAAGCACAAATACTTCAGAAACAAAAAGGGGTCATGTCCATATCTTACTCATAGATATTGATACTTCTTAGATACTTGAAAATACATATTCAATATTTTCTAAACATATCTGATTTTTAAAGTTAACCATTGGATACTTTTCTAATACTCTAGGTCACGTATCCAAACTATTATGAAATTGAAATTGTAATAATTTTTGCATATTAGTATAATTGTTGGAATAAATACAAAAATTGTTTTTTAATATTTTCTAATTTCTGAACGAAGAAGAAAATAGCGATATTGCAGTAATACTCTACTTTTCCAGATTTTATCAAATTACTGTATCCACTGCAAATAAATAATTTGACTACTAACTCTTAAACTAATATCTAATTCCTAAAAGATGGTTGGTTTATCAACATTTTTTGAGCTCTTGTATACTATAATACTAAATATTATTGTATCGCATCTCTATCCCGTATCCATGCTTCATAATTTGCAACTTTTACGCTGTGTTTGGTTGGGGATTTTAAAAAGGAAATGAAAATGGTAGGTGAAATATAAATAAAATTTACCTACATTTCACCTAGTTTCACACACCTTTTCCTTTTCCTTCTCTGAATCCCTTCTTAAATCCCCCAACCAAACACAGCGTTATTCAATCAATTTTTTGTTTTTTTAATCAGACTAGTCGGGTTGGCCAGAACTCTTAACACCTCACTGGTTCTCCCTGCTTCTTGTTTGTTGTTCTAATACTATCGCTGTATCATCTGCAGCTATACCTGGAGGTGTTGTCTGCTTGCTCATATTTATTATTAGTTGTCGCAAGAAATGGAATTATGTCTCTTCATGTTTCGTTTTGAGGAAAACTTCTTCAAATCCTTCCTCAAAAGATGACGTCGAAGGGGGTACTATCTTCTTTGGAGTCCATGTGTTCTCATACACAGAACTTGAAGAAGCAACTAACAATTTCGATCCTTTTCAAGAACTTGGAGATGGAGGTTTTGGCACTGTGTACCATGGTAAGAAGGTTCAAAGTTGTGGTAGCACGTTTGTATAAGCAATTCTAAATTCATACAATTGACACATACTATGGCACATTTTATGATCTTTCCACAACCAGGCAAACTCAGGGATGGGCGACAAGTTGCAGTCAAACGCCTATACGAGCACAACTACAAGCGAGTGACACAGTTCATTAATGAAGTTCAAATCCTCACGTGCTTGCGCCACCGTAATCTTGTCTCCCTTTATGGATGCACCTCTCGCCACAGCCGTGAACTCCTCCTTGTTTATGAGTACATTCCCAATGGCACTGTTGCCGATCATCTACACGGTGATCGAGCAAAGAATGCCTCACTTACATGGCCTGTTCGCATGAACATAGCTATAGAAACCGCCAGTGCATTGACTTATCTCCACGCTTCTGATATTATCCACCGCGATATCAAGACTAACAACATACTCCTTGACAACAACTTTTGTGTCAAAGTTGCAGATTTCGGGCTTTCAAGACTCTTCCCCACCGATGTCACTCATGTCTCAACCGCTCCACAGGGGACTCCTGGCTATGTTGATCCAGAGTATCACCAGTGTTACCAACTCACTGATAAGAGTGATGTCTATAGCTTTGGGGTTGTGCTCATTGAGCTCATATCATCACTGCGAGCTGTTGACATTAGAAGGCATGGGCATGAGATTAATTTGGCTGACTTAGCGATAAACAGGATTCAAAATCGTGCATTCGATGAGTTAATTGACCCTTTTCTTGGGTTTGAGTCAGATTCTTTGATTGAGAGGATGACTACCTTGGTGGCAGAGCTGGCTTTTCAGTGTTTGCAACGCGAAAAGGAAATGAGGCCTACAATGGACGAGGTTTTGGAGGCTCTGAAGGAAATTCAGGAGTACAAATATGACAACATGGGGGGGGAAATCGACACTGTTGGGGTGTTGAATTGTACCCAGCCACCACCTTCGCCCGAGAGTGATGACGTTGTGTTGTTGAAGAATAGCAAGGCAGCACTTTCACCAGATTCAGTGACCGATGGATCGGTTAGTACCTCTGCCACATCCATTTCCAGTGGCTAAGGCTTCATTTTACTCTGCTTTACTTCAAAGGTAGATCCTAAGAAAATGTTTAACACTTGTAATCATATTCCTGCCAGTGGATTGCATTTCGTTTTCTTTACATATATGGTTTTCTTGTTATTGGTATATATCAGATAATTATATTGAGGGAATGTATACAGTTAATGGATCTCTCATTTGTATGTGTACATTCCCATTTCCCATTTCCCATTTCAGTTATGGTTCAATTTCCATTTCATTGTTAGCTTTCTACTAATATAGGATTCATATGATCTTTATACAGTTATGGTTCAATTCCCATTTCATTGTTAGCTTTCACTAATCTAGGGTTCATGTGATCTTTATTCCTCTAGTTTAAAATTTTTTATTTTAATTTTGGGAGATTTAAGGAAATGAATGGAAAGGAATGGATAAACCGTGTACTTTTCCTATTTAGCAGATTCTATTATGTGTTATTTTCAACAGCAATTTAAATATTGGAAAATCAAAACATAAATTTCCTGATAAGTGCATATAGTCTGCCCTTACAATTTATCAGATAGAAACAAGGAGAAAGAAAATGATCGGCACAGCAATGGGGATTGCTTCTTTCATCTGTTCAGAAGACGCTGCCGGCATAAATAATTTATGTTATTTCAGCTAAGAAAGGGAAACTATTGAAAGAGCTTCTAGTTGAAGAAGAAGATAGGTCTAGTTGAAGCATTTTAGCCACACATGGAAATCTTGAAGACATTTTGGAATTACAGAATTGGTTGGAATGATGAACAAAAGTAACAAATTGCTAAATGACGCAATAGAATGGTGAAAAAACATCTAGTTATTTTACATAAGAGAAATCATTCATTGGTACACACCAAGCCTGTTGTTAACTCACATTATTTTATGCCTCTGTTATATTAGTCTAATGGGGTAGTTACACTTCTATCCCTGTGCATGAATGGGTTCCAGCCAAAAATCATGTGCGAAATGACTAAGCAAGTCAGGAGTCATACTAAGCAAACACCTAGAACCTAGGTCATTTTTCTTTAAGATCAGAATTCTGAGTGCTAAAAGCTTAAAATACTGGTTCAAGTCAGGTGGGGCTCCAAGGCAAGCTTAAATTGCCTGCTTGATAAATGAAGCTGATTTCACAATATTACTTGAACTCACATTGGGCTGTTTTTTATGATAGAGATAAGAGATTATAGAATTGGGAGGTTTGCTTGCTCATAGTTCTTACCTGGCTTCGCAAGGAATGGAATTATAATTCTTCATACATCTCTTCAAGGGACAATTTTTCCAATCGCACCCTGCAAGCAGACACTGAAGGAGGTAGTGTCTACTTTAGGGTCCCTGTCTTCTCCTACACTGAACTTGAAGAAGCCACGCATAACTTTGATCCTACTAAAGAATTGGGAGATGGAGGTTTTGGCACTATAGACCATGGTAAGATGGTTCGAAGTTCTCAATATCAGTCAGAATGCTAAGACTCTATTTGGATCTTGAATTTGTGAAAATAGAATAAAAGAAAAAAGAGACGTGTTTACCATTAACATAAATGTTTTGCTATTAACATATTTATAGTATATTTCCTCGTCTACGAGTATATTCCCAATGGTACTGTTGCTGATCATCTAAACAGTGATCGAGCAAATGTTGGTTCACTCACATGGCCTATTCGTATGAACATAGCCATAGAAACCGCCAGTGCATTGGCTTTCCTCCATGCTTCTGATATCATCCACTGCAATATCAAGACTAACAACATACTCCTTGACAACAATTTTTGTGTCAAAGTTGCTGATTTTGGGCTTTCAAGACTCTTTCCCAATGATGTCACTCATGTCTAAATGGGCCCCCAAGGGACTCCCGGTTATGTTAATCCAGAGTACCACCAATGCTACCAACTCACCGATAAGAGTGATGTCTATAGCTTTGGGGTTATGTTCGTTGAGCTTATCTCATCAATGCCGGCTGCTGACATTACTAGTCATAGGCAAGAGATTAATTTGGCTAACTTAGCGATAAACAGGATCCAAAATCGTACCCTGGATGAGTTAGTTGACCCAACACTTGGGTTTAAGTCAGATTCTTGAATTGAAAGGATGGTTACATCAGTGGCAGAGGTGGCTTTTAGATGCTTGCAACTTGAAAAGGAAATGAGGCCTACAATGGATGAGGATTTGGAAGCTTTAAAGGATATTAAGCAGTACAAATATGAGAACACCAGGAAGGGAATTGACAATGTTGGGGTGTCAACAAGTGTACAAGCACCTTCTTCGCCTCAGAGTGACAATGTTGTGTTGTTGAAGGAAATAAAGTCACTATCTTCACCGGATTCTGTGACTAACAGATGGGTTAGTAGCTCCACCACGTCCATTTCCAGTGGGTAAGGCTCCATTTCACTCTTCTAAACTTCAAGGTAGATGATAAGAAAATGCATTTAACAACCGTGTCATTTGCAAGCAAATGGTTTTTGAATTTCTTTTCCTTTTCATCTGCTTGCCTTTGTTACTGATATATATCAGATAATTATATTGAGGGAGGAATGTATATAGTAAATGGAGCCATACTTTCCTAGGAATTATATGATCTTTTTCTTCTTTTTGTTTTTTGTTCTTATGGGTAAAGAGAAATTGATGAATAAAAGAAAAAAAGCATATGGAAAAAGGACATGATTGTCTAAAGCTGGGGATTAATTTTTCTTTACCTGCTCAGAAATTGCTGCCGGTGTAACTAAATTACACTATTCCAGTTGAGAAGTATTGGAAGTGGCTTCTAGACTGCCATGGTTTCACTGTTACCATGGGTTCAATGGGAATAGTTTAGCTACATGAGAAAATCTTTAAGACATTTTGGAATTACAAATGCTTAGAATGACAATCAAGAATGACTAAAGTTGCTAAATGATAGTGTACATCTAAATCTGTTGTTATCTCAAATCACTTTCCTCTAAATGGATAAGTGACTCTTAAAATGTAAACTAAATGTTTAGAAAAAGAAAGAGGTGGGGGTGATGAGGAGAGGAGGGAAGGGGTTGAGGAGTCACATAAATGGGGTGGAGGGGTCTGTGCAGGAGGGAGGGGTAAGGGAGAGGCTTTCTAAAAAAGCACGCACACCACCTGCTTTATTTGGTTGATCTGTAGCCCAAAGGCCAAAACTAATGGTCATTATTCAGCCCAATAGCTCACGGTTGGGCAGGCCCACCTATGAGAGGTGGCCTATTGGGTTGCCAATCAAATCAGCCCGTGAGTTCATCAAAATTTATGAAAAAAAAAATAGTAATAAAATATTAAAAAAATCCAAAAAACAATAGGTCGACCCATGAGAGGTGACCCATTGGCGCAACTTTGTTTGTTTGTTTTTTTTTTTTTTTGTTTTGTTTTTTATTTTTTTATTTTTTTTGGAATAGCAGTACAAAAAAAAGGAGAAAACAAGGCTCACAGAACCGTATTATCACTAAAAAAGAATCATCCCAACTATGTTGGAACCATCTAAACAATGATGGACTTAGGGAGATGGGAGAGTGGGTCATATAGCCAAAAATTGTAAAAATTATGTATACTATACTTGTAATTAGTAAGATAATTCAAAAGATGAAAAGTTATATATGTTTTTGCACCCCCAAAATTTGAATCCTGAATCTGTCATTGCATCCAACCAGGTAAATGTATGTGAGGGCCAAGGAGACAAAACAGAAACAGCTGCAGAGATGAACCAGAGATAAAGAAAGTAGTGAGATCATATGACAAGGTGCCAACTTGACCAAGAAAAACAAAAATAAATTGGGAAGTAGCTAATCACAGTCTCATATTTCTTTGGTTCCTCCTAGGGGCAAAGTTTAGACGTAAGGCTTTTGCTTACGGGTAGGCTTGGGCTCCATTTTCGAGGGCCAACTCAACCAGATGTCAATTCTTTTCAAAACAATGTGGATGTGTTTGTTTGGACGGACTAGATAAAGGGGAATTGAAATTCATCGGACTATTAGTTCTAGGATAGATTGTCTCAGGACTATTTGGTTAGACTAAATTTGTATCCTATGTTTGTTTGGTCATGAGATTAGATGTTTGGATTGAACTATTTTTAGTTATCCAATGTTTGTTTGGGATATTATAGAGAATGATAAATGTTCAAATGACTATTTTATCTTTTTTAATTATTTACTAAGTAATAGCAATATTAAACATAGCTTTAATATTTTAATTATTTTTAACTAGATTAAATAAAAATTTGTTTCATTTTATTTTTTGCACAATATTTTAATTATTTTAATTTATTATTTTCAATTAAATTAAATTTATAGTTTATAATTTATGTTTTTTATTTAATATATAATTTTAAATTAACGACAATAAAAAATAATTTTATTTAATATATAAATTAAATTTTCAACAACACTAAAAAAATTTAATTTATAAGGCCATAATTTATAATTTATTATTTTTAAATAAATTTAATTTATAATTTATATTTTTTATTTAATATATAATTTTAAATTAACAACACAAAAAATAATTTAATTTAATATGTAAATTTAATTTTTTAACAATACTAAAAAAAATTAATTTATAAGGCCATAATTTATAATTTATTATTTTTAATTAAATTTAATTTATAATTTATAATTAAAATTTTTTATTTAATATATAATTTTAAATTAACAACACTAAAAAAATAATTTAATTTAATATGTAAATTCAATTTTTTAGCAACACTAAAAAAATTTAATTTATAAGGCCATAATTTATAATTTATTATTTTTAATTAAATTTACTTTATAATTTATAATTAAATTTTTTTTATTTAATATATAATTTTAAATTAACAATACTAAAAAAATAATTTATAAATGTTCAAAACACTATTTTATCATTTTCTAATTGTTTGCTAAGTAATAGCATGGAAGGTAAAATAGACATTTTACAAAATAATCTCATGGGATACCAATTCCATGGTTTCTATCCCACCCTCCCCCATGGGATAGGATAGTTCCATATTTGTGGGACTAATAGTCCGGGAATATTAATTCGGAGCAAAAAAAATGAAAGAAACAATGGACTATTAGTCCGATGGGACTAATAGTTTAATCTCACCCCCTAATCCTTCAAAACAAACACACCCGGTGAGTATTTATAAATTATTGAGAGTATTTAAAAATTTTCACTTTTTATGTGGCTTCCATTATTTATTAAATGTGATGACCCCACATACACCTTATCATTTATTACATAAATTATTACATAAATACACATAAAAAATAAAACAAATATGATGATAAATAATAGGACAAATTACATATACCTCTCTTGAGGTTTGGCTAAATTACAAATACCCCCCTGAGGTTGCGGAAATTACATCCCGCTCCATAAGGTTTATATTTTCATAATAATTTGCCCACTGAGGTTTAAATTTCATAACAAATTACCCTCCTAATTTATTATGCAAATATAGCATTCAGAGGGAAATTTGTAATTTTTCAAACCTCAAAGGGATATTTGTAATTTAGCTAAACCTCAAGAAGGGTATATATAATTTGCCCTAAATAATATGTATTCACATTATACCGTAGACAAGACAACGGAGTTGTGATAAGTCAACACATAATGTGGAACTATGGTAACTAAAAAAAAAATTATCTAATCAATATTGAGCTTCCGATAATTCATAGAATGTAGAAGAAGTACTACAACTTAATTCCATCTATTCTGCAATTTGCCCAACGTTTTAAAATAGAGTTAAAAGGGATAAAAACAAAGCTTTAATGAACATGTAGGTATAATAAGACCACAATATGTACTCTAAACAAAAACTCTCATTATTAAGGCGTATTTAACCCATCACAGAATAGAGCTCTAATAAGAGCATCTTCAACGGTGGCTCAAATTTTTCATCAAATTTGAGTCAAAAATGATCCATTTCACCAAATTTGATATCACTCAGAGCATCTCCAACGCTTAACTTCTTTTTTCATCAAATCTGATAAAAAAAATGACGATTTTTTCAATTTGATACGAGGCGCTCCAACGGTGAGCATCAAAGCAAAATTGGGGAGGTGGTCGACCGGCCGGTTGACCAACCGGTCGACCGGTTTGGGCAATTTTTTTTTTTTTTTTTTTTACCTGTTTGAACCTTTTTTGACCGGTTTGAACCTAGTTATTTCAAAGGGAACCGGTTGACCGGTTGGTCAACTGGCCGGGCAACCGGCCGGGCAACTGATGTATCTCTTTCAACGGTCAGTAACAGTGATTTGGTAAAATCCAGAACTTGTTCTCAGTTTGATACTTTTTTTGCTGATTTCTTATTTTGATATTCATTTGATGCAACGGTTGGAGCATGGAAAAATACATTTTTCATCAAAATTTAAATCTGATATCAATTTTGGTTCACCGTTGGAGATGGTCTCACTCCAACGGTTCACCTTTCATCAAATCTATCCCGGGACAACCGGGTGGTCGACCGGCCGGTTGACCGGTTAGGCAAATTTTTATTTTTATTTTTTTTTTTGCGAATTGTCTGAACTTTTTTTTGAACTTTCTGAACTTTTTTCGGGACGACCGGGTGGTCGACCTGCCGGTTGACCGGTTAGGCAAATTTTATTTATTTATTTTTTAACGGTTTGAACTTTTTTTCCTGAACTGTTTGAATCTTTTACTGGTTGACCGGTGTACCTCTTTCAACGGTCAGTAACAGTGATTTGGTAAAATCTGTGTCTTGTTCTCAGTTTGATGCTTTTTTTGCTGAAATCTCATTTTGATATCAATCTGGTGCAACGGTTGGAGCATAAAAAAGTGCATTTTTTATCAAAATTTGAATCTGATATCAACTTTGATTCACCGTTGGAGATAGTCTAAGGTAGCAACAGGTGGACATTTTTTATTCATTCCCTCTTAGCAAGCAGGATTGGCCCTGTCCTTTTTGGTCCCAAGGCAAACTCAATAAATGGTGACTTTATACATATTTATAATATATATACATATACATTAGTTTAATAATATCTTCAATTTTCATTTATTTATTTATTTATTTTTGGTATGTACCTAAATAAAATTTACTTACATTAGAAATAATCAAAATTACTAGTTTTTTACCCATGTTATGTTCGAAAATCACTTAAAATAGGTTGAAAATATTGTATTAGTGAGTGAATCGAATATAATTTGTTCTTTCACAATAATTATAATATTGTATTTCTTGAGTAATTTCATATTATTTTTATAGTTGACATAATTCATAGTTATTGAGGTATCATAATTATTGAGATAGATTTTGGACATTTTCAATGAGTAACATTATTAATTTATTCAAACTTTTTTATGACTTAGCTGATTTAGCCCTCGTTTGGCATGAGGCTTTTTTTGAGGTTGGGGCTAATTTAATCCCAAAAAAATAAAATGGGCTAAAAAGTCAATAATGTCACATCCACATTATAATCATTTCATTTTTTTTCTAAAAAAAGTCAAAAAAATCAAAAAAACTAAAAAGTCCAACTCAAACGAACTTTGTAGCTCCAAGCTGAAAAAGCTAACCAACCCCACTTTCCCAACAAAGCCTTAATGTAAAATTGGATCAACTTTAATCTATTAAAAAATTAAAGGATACTCAGGCCAAAGGTTTATTTCTGAAACGACAATGCTACGTAGCTCAAATTTTGTGGCTCAAAAGTGGCTCAAATGGCCAAAACGACGTTGTTTTGAGTACAGAACAACATAAAAATGGCCAAAACGACGTCGTTTTGGCCATTTGAGCCACTTTTGAGCCACAAAATTTGAGCTACGAGACATTTTCCTTTCTGAAACTGTTGAGTCAGTAGGCCCAAGCATGAATCTTTTTTGGGCAAATTACACTAACAGTTTTTATAGTTTGGGGTTCGTGTCACTTTGGTCCCTGACTTTTCAATTGTGACACATTTGACTCTGAATTTTGAATCTTGTTTTAAATAAAGACAATTGAAGATATCATTGCTTAATTTCAAGGGCAAAATCGTTAATTTGACAAAATATAAACTAATTTGACAAAAATAAATGTTAAAAAAATATTTTTGAATTTTGAAAAATTATTTCTACACACCAAAGATAAAATTATGTAAAATTAATAAATCTTTTAGACATTTATTTATTTATTTTTACCAAAATATTTGTATTATGTGTTTGGATGATAATCATGTAATGGGTGGATATTGAGATTTTAATATATAATCGATATATTTAATATATGAAATATTTTTAGTTTTGGATTTTTTTTGTTTAATAATAATATTAAAGTTGTCATCATATTTGACTTTTGAAAAAATAGAAATTAATTTAATGAAAATAAAAACAACTACCCATTACATGATCATTATCAAAACACATAATAAAAATTAATTTGGTAAAATAAATAAATATTTAAAATATTTATCAATTTTACATAATTTTATTTTTAGTGGGTACAAATAATTTTTAGAAATTCAAAAATATTTTTTTGACATTTATTTTTGTCAAATTAGTTATATTTTATCAAAATGATGATTTTTCCTTTGAAATTAAGCAATGATATCTTCAATTGTCCTTATTTGGAATAAAATTTAAAATTCAAGGTCAAATGTGTCACAATTGAAAAATCAGGGACCAAAGTGATACAAACCCCAAACTATAGGGACCGTTAGCGTAATTTGCCCATCTTTTTTTCGACGAAAGGACATTATCTGTCCAAAAGGACATCTATCTATTCAAAGCTTACATACTTGCCTATCTGTTCAAATGTCACCTATATGTATACGTGTTACTTATCTGTTCAAATCACCACCACCTTCGACAACTTTTCGACAACTTTTCAACACTTATCTTTATTACAATATATATATATATATATATATACTAAACTTTGAACTAACATATGGTTCCATATGAATGGACTTTTCATCAATTAACCCAAAAGAAATTATTCTCCATACGCAATTGTAACTGATATAGTTAACACTATTCTATAAACGATCTATACATTTGGCAAACAATTTTAAATAATTGATCACTTCAATTGTTTTAAAAAAATGGTAAAACTTCATTTTTAAAATACTAATACTATAACGTAGTGATTGATTCACTAAAATGAAATTGAATGGATTGAAATGGTCATTTCACTGCTGGAAATAAAGGTTTTAGAGGCGTTTAAAAAATGCTGCTATAGGTCTCTAAAACGCCGTCAAATCCTTTTGTGACATTTAGCACCAAACGCCGAAAACGCAGCCGTCGCTATAATCTTATGGCACTTTAGAAACGCCACTATATTACTATAGGTGGCGTTTTTCTAAAAGTTCTCCATAATGATAAGACGACGTCACATGATATTTTAGCGACGTTTGAAAAATGCCGTCATAGACATTTATACATTTTAAAAATTTAACCATTGGGGTTGGAATATAGTGACGTTTAAAAAACACCACCATAGTCTTTTCTTTTCTTTTGTTAAATTGTGCTAATTTTACATGATGAAACTAAAAAAATACTTGTCATAAACAATTATTAAAAACTAATAATTGATGCTTATTAAAATAAAATAATAAATAAATTAAGCTTGGAAACAAAATTAAAAATAAGAAACAATGCATTGCATACCAAAAAATAGAAACAATTCATGTTCAAACTTTAAATACATCAATTGAAATCAAAATGGTCAAGAAGAAGTCAAATTACTTAAACTTCAAGAGTAACTCTCATCAGTGTGAGATGAACAACATTTAAAAGAGGTGATTTGACAAAAAAAATTGCATAGAACCCCATAAACTGTTTTAACAAATACAACATTCAAGGCTCTCATCTTCGCTGCTGCTTTAAAGTGACTTTTACAAGAAGGGGTTACAGGTCAAAACATTTTTGTGGCATCCAAGGGTGAACCGTATGGAGTAGTTGCCAGTTCTAACCAATAAGAAATATACAACTTTGCAGTAGCTTCCAAGTCTTCCACTGAGCACTAATATCAATTGAAGGAACAAGAATTGCAGCAACAAGAAAAAAACAAAAAAATAAAAAAATAAACCAACCATTTCAAGCATTAAGAACAATAAGAGAGTGAAAGATGAACAAACTGAGTTTTAATGAAAGTGCTCACTCCAATGAATTTAAAACCTGAAGAAGGAGCCTCCGAACCCTCTCTGAACATTGCAATATTTCGGCATTTGATTCTAGGAGCAAGTTCTGAAAAACAATCCTAAGTGCATACCCAAAAAAAAAAAAAAAAACCCAAAAAGAAGTAGAAGAGGACGCAGCCATGTTCCTTTTGTATCCAGCTTGAAGAAGTCGTTCCTGCATGTGAAATTCTAAGGATGAGATGACACATACGTATCTAACTTGCAAGAATGCAGATGAGAACAGAAAAAACAAAATCACACAAAAATATAAATATTGAAAAGATAATTAAACTATTTGTAAGATCATCATACTCCTTTGTTTTGTTCCCAGCATATGATTCACGATCTCGGAACCTCAACATAGGTATCCTCCCAGACCAATCAATCTGGAAGAGAACATAAACAAATCTATATTCACACAAAAATTTTTAAACAAGCTTATCAAATTTGACAGCATTTTGAATATGTAAATTGGGCCTTGATGTAGATACAATGCTAGGAAGGCAGTCCTGATATGATCACAGCTAAATTCACACTTAAGTCCCCAAGCCTTAAATGTGAAAAAGTTTTAAGCAAGTTGAGCAAGTGTGTATTGGGAGTCTGGGACCTAAACAAACTCTCTCCTCTCCTTTTGGTATGGTGATTGACCTCTTATAGGTTCTTCCCTTGTGTGTTCATGAGAAAGAAATATGTTGTTGAAATAACAATGACCTAGAGCTTGGGTGATCAAACTCTATTTTTACCTAAGATTTTTTCCCCTCTATTTTCGTCTTGAAAGGGGCATTTCTTATCTTACAAGTGTAGTATTCTGTTCAGAAGTCTCAGCCAGACATCCTGAAGAACAAAGCCATGAATAACTCTTTTAAACTAGTTCTTCAAAAGAGACTGAGCCGATCTAGATGCAGAACTTTCATTTGAAATAGATATTTTGTAACAAAGTCTATGCAAGAAAATAGATAAATTCATTTGAAATAAATAGACCATAAAACTCGGAGAAAAACAGGGCCATTAAAGTTTAGATGCTAAACGTTGTCGATTAGTACAAGAGATAACCCAAAGCCAAGAATTCATGGCTTAGTTGAAGATAAGGGGTGCACACTCAGAAGAAGACTAAAAACTGAAATAGAAAATCCTAGTGCAAGCAGCAATAGCAAAGATAATCATGACTGATGACTAAGTACTAAAACTGTATGTCCAAAGACAAAAGGGTCTAAACAAGTTGAAACAAAATTAAAATGTATGTTAGTCATGGGGACATAGTTATTAGTCAAAACACATATTTAATTTGACGATCACAGACTTACATTACATGTGCCTAAAGAATCTTATGGTTATGGTCTCTTTTTATATAAATTATTGCTCTATTACCAATCATGATGCTCCACATAACCATCTAATCATTATTTATGCGCAACAAATGAAAGTGAATTTACATGTAAGAAGAAAAGATTCATTGTAATTTCCATCAGCTAGGAATATGGAAGTTATTCCCACACAACAAATACATAATTCAAAAAAGAAAAGAAAAAGAAAAAGAAAAAGAAAAAAAGCACTACCCCTGCATCATTTCTAGTTGCAGAATATGATTACAAGATTACAACCCATTGAGAAGAAAGAATGACAAAGAAAGGGGAAAAAAGGGAAATATATATATTCTCTTTTATTTCATTGCACGTCAGCGAGTGAACAGAATATAAGACGCTTCACTTCAGCATAGCTAAATCAAATATACCTGAATGCCTAGCATCTTTCCAATCAGTCCTAATGCCTCTTGGGTATTCTTATTCTCCTTATAAAGATGGAACTTGAAATGGCAGATGCTTTCTCAGATGTGACCAAGAGTAACCAACACCACTTAAACCCATAATCATAAGTAATAATTGGAAGTCATCTATAGAAGCTTTCATGGGGAAAAAGAAAAAGAACGATTCTATTAGATGTCACACCATTGACAAAATTGTTGAGAGGTTTAACAACTGCCGCTCTATTACATGCTCAAGTCGCTCCAAAGGTAATATGTAAACTTGTTTCAGACTTTTAATCCAGGCCAAATGTGAATCAATCTAGATGTTGAGAAGGAAAACTTATTAAAATAAGCTTAATTATGTTATTGTAATTTAGATTCTACTATTCCATGGAGGCTCAATAATACTCCATGTGAGACACATTTAAGTGCGTAAAATAAGCAGCATGCAGCAAAAGATTTAGAATAAAGTTGATTGCATTAACAAAGTAATAATAATATGTGGACTACTTAGAAAGAGAGGGCGCCAAAGAACTATCAACTCCAGTTTTGTGCTCATTTTCTGTTTACCTCAATATAATTTGCTACCACCATTTTCTTCTCAACCAGGCTTCTCCTTTTTTGATCAAATGATTCTCACTGTTGATGATACATTTATGTAATACATAGACTGCATCATTGCAAAGCTAATTACTTTGATTTCTTGATATTTCAAACAGATCAGTGAGCAGAAAAGACATCTATGTCCAAAAGATGATTAGGAGAACAACTATGACCTAAAAAAAAAAAGAGCACAGATGTTTAGAAAGATACAAACAATACAAACACAATGAAAATATTACCTAAGAAACTTATCGAGATGGCCAGGCCAATTATCTGAACCTCTATTGTCGTAACGCTTACTGCCCCTATCTTTCCATTTCTTTTGAGTTTCTGCTTGTGCCATTATTCCCTCCTGAGTTTCTGCCTGTTCCATTATTCCCACCTGCATCGAACCGCACACGAATGCATTTTGATGACGTGTCTAGTCCATCTATTGTGTCGGTAACAAGGAATTTCAAACGCTCCTTGAAAAAAGTAGGCACCGCCTGAAAGACATAAATATGAATGATTGACAATACAAAGCCTTGCCTCCAATAAATAAATAAATAAATAAGCTTTACATGAGAGTAAATAAACCAATTGACTTAAACTTAGAAACTAACCGTCCTGTGGGATTGATCAGAACTTGGAGAAAGGACAATTGGTGAGAGACTATCTTCAACACCAGAACTAATTTGATGTATAAAAGCTGTGAGACTATCAGCATCAGAGTCACCAGTAAGAGATTTAAATGCCTCAAATGAAAGTGAATTTACATATAAGAAAAAAAGATTCGTTATTGAAATTATTGTAAGTTCCATCAATACTAAGTTTGCAAAATCATTTGCAAAAAGAAAGGTTAAAGACGTAATGTGAGCCAGGAAGAGCCTTACAACAATTGGATATCATGCAAGTGGAAACTACACATATTCTATCAATGCAATTGAAACTCAACAATAGAAACAGAAGCAAATTTAAAGGGATATGCACATGAGATGAAAATAGGGTTTATAAATTTCAAATTAACAGGGATGGGAGAGAATTAGAGTGAAACAAAATAATAATAATAATAATAATAATAATAAAATGAGCTCAAATTAACTGTATTTTCAATGAACACATTTATCAATAAACATGGCATTCAAACTACAAATGCTAATAAATTGATATCAATTCCCAAACACTGAACAAAAAGCTAACACAGAGTTGTTCAGTACAAATCTAAACAAGATCAAAACCAGAACAAACATGTAAACAAATATATTAGAACTTACCTCCAATGAGAAAGTTAGGGCTTCTTTTCTCACAGGAGTTGATTTTTTCTGTCACTGCCGATCAACGAATGGATCATTCGACAGCCTGAAAACAAAATAAGGATGATTATTCATGTTGCGGATCGGGGGCACACCAGGGAACTCAAACAAGCAATAACACACAAGATTTAACGTGGTTCGGCAAGTCGCCTACGTCCACGGGCAGCGGATTCACTATATTGAACAAAATGGTAAGAATTACAACACTCTCTGTAATTCTCTCTCTCTCTTTGCTCTCTAAGCTCACACCTCTCTGTTATCTCAGCTGTGTCTCTCAACTCTCCTTAGCTTCTCTATATATAGAGATTACAATTGCAAGAGAAAGTCTTTGAAATGAGCTGGCTGCCAGCCCATTGTTGTGCTTTCGGTGGCTTTCCAGATTATGGCTTCTCATGGCCTCATGGCCAACTCACATGGCCTTATGGCTTCCCCACCATGTAGCTGGCTGCCACTTTCCATCACATGGCCAGAATCTGTAGCCAATATTCAACAAATCTCCACCTTGGCGAGGATTCTCTTATCCAACATAGTGATCGATCAACACTGCCATGCACCCGAAGGTGCTCAGTTCCGAGAGATGTTGACCAAGTCCAAACAATGTTGGAACTTGATCCCAGAAACTACCTTTGTGAGCATATCGACCGGATTATCTGCAGTACCAATCTTTTGAAGCAGAATATCCCCTTCATTCACAATTTCTCGGATGAAATGGAAACGAACATCAATGTGCTTGGTGCGGGCATGATGAACCTGGTTCTTTGCCAAACAAATGGCACTCTGACTGTCACAAAACACCTCAATGTGCTTCTGAACAATTCCCAAGTCTTCAATCAACCCATGTAGCCAAATAGCTTCCTTAAAGGCTTCCGTCACTGCCATGTACTCTGCCTCTGTAGTAGATAAAGACACCGTTGACTGAAGCATTGACCTCCAACTTACCGGCCCTTTAGCAAGCGTAAATAAATACCCTGCTGTTGACCAGCGTTTGTCTAAGTCACCAGCATAATCTGAGTCCACATATCCTTCCAAATTCTGCCCGAGTCGGTTATCTCTCTCGAACTTCAATCCCAGATTGACCGTGCCATGTATGTACCTTAGGATCCATTTCACTGCCTGCCAGTGATCTTTTCCTGGATCATGCATATACCTGCTTACCATACTCACAGCATGCGAGATGTCAGGCCGTGTACAAACCATAGCATACATTAATGCACCAACTGCATTTGCATATGGAACCTGTGCCATATGCTTCCGTTCTTCTTCTGTGCGTGGAGACAACGAAGCACTAAGCTTGAAATGAGAGGCCAATGGTGTACTTACAGCTTTGGTTTTATTATTGATGCCAAATCTGTCTAACACCTTTTTCAGATACTGGGTTTGTGTCAGACAAACCGTGCCCTTCTTCCTGTCTCTCTTGATCTCCATGCCAAGAACTTTCTTTGCTTCTCCCAAATCCTTCATTTCAAACTCCCTTGCTAACTGTGCCTTGAGTTTGTCAATCTCCACCTTGCTTGTAGATACAATCAACATATCATCTACATATAAGAGCAAATAGATGAAGGAACCGTCGGGAAGCTTACGGAAATATACACAATGATCAAATTGACTTCTTGTGTATTCTGTCTCCATCATGAACCGATCAAATCGCTTGTACCACTGTCTCGGGGATTGCTTCAATCCGTACAACGATTTGTTCAGCTTACAGGCCCAATTCTCTTTTCCAGCAATTTTGAAACCATCTGGCTGGGACATGTATATCTCCTCTTCAAGATCTCCATGTAAGAAGGCAGTTTTGACGTCGAGTTGGGCGAGCTCGAGATCAAACTGTGCAACCAAAGCTAACAAGATGCGAATAGACGTGTGCTTCACAACAGGTGAGAATACCTCATTGTAGTCTATTCCTTCCTTCTGAGCATAGCCTTTAGCTACCAATCTAGCTTTGAATCTGATGTTGTCTCTGCCTGGAATGCCTTCCTTCTTGGTGTAAACCCACTTACACCCAATTGCTTTCTTGTCTTTTGGAAGTTGCACCAACTCCCAAGTCTGGTTCTTGTGAAGGGACCCGATCTCTTCATCTATAGCCTCCTTCCATTTGACACTTTCTGCATTATGCACGGCTTCTTTGAAAGTGCAAGGAACATTGTCTTCAATGATTGGAAGTGCATAGGCTACCATATCGGTCATCCAACTGGGTTGCTTAGTAACCCTTTTTCCTTTCCTGATTGCAATGGGTTCTGATTGTTGCAGAGCCTCTGGATCTTCATTTTCATCTGAACTCTCTTCAGAGCTATCCTCTGAGACTTCTTCAGGATGGTTGATTGGCTGACTAGTCTTGGCTGGAGTCTCAAACTCCACCTGCACTGACTTCTTCAATGCTTTCTCATTCTGTTGAGGATCTGGTTGCTTCAGCATTGCAGACTCATTAAAGGTAACGTCTCTTCTGATGAGAACTTTCTTTGATTCAGGGCACCACAGTCTGTATCCCTTGACACCGTCACCGAAGCCCAAGAAGATGGCTTTCTTGGCTCTTGGATCCAACTTAGATTCTGTAACATGAAAATATGCTGGACATCCAAAGATACGTAACTGATCATAATCAGTAACTGGGACTCCTGACCATACCTCCATGGGAGTCTTCCCATCTAATGCTGCAGTAGGTAGTCTGTTGACAAGATAACGAGCATAGTTCAATGCCTCGCCCAAAAATGCCTTGCTCAATCCAGACTGTGACAGCATACACCAGACTTTCTCCACCAAAGTGCGGTTCATGCGTTCTGCAACTCCATTCTGCTGCGGTGTTCCAGGAACTGTGAAATGTCTCACTATCCTGCATTCTGGCAAACCTCAAAGAAGGGATCTGATGTATATTCTCCACCATTGTCAGATCTGAGCTTCTTGATCCGTCTGCCTGTCTGGGTCTCAATCATCTTCTTCCACGTAAGAAAGATGTCTAAGACTTCATCTTTGTGTTTCATTGTATAAATCCAAACTCTTCTAGAGAAATCATCAATGAACGACACAAAGTAGTGTTTACCTCCCAACGAAGCATTCTTGGAAGGACCCCATACATCAGTGTGGACGTAGGCTAGAATCCCTTTGGTACGGTGAATTGCAGTACCAAACTTGATTCTTGCTTGCTTGCCCAATACACAATGCTCGCAGAACTCAAGCTTCCCCGTCTTGGCGCCTTTCAACAGGCCTTGCTTTACCAACCCTTGTAAAGCCTTCTCACCGACATGCCCTAGGCGCATGTGCCAAAGTTTGGAAGTGTCTGATGCATCATCTTCTGAGCTGGAACTGGTGGAGACAGCCACTCTCCCTGTGACTGTAGAGCCATCTAGGAAATATAAATTTCCCTGTCGAGTACCCTTCATTGCAACCAATGCTCCTCAAACAACTTTAAGGACTCCACCTTCCATGGTTACTCTGTAACCTTTGGAGTCTAAAACTTCCACTGAGATGAGATTCTTGGTTAGATCTGGTACATACCGTACATCTTCAAGAATTCTGATTATTCCATCATGGATCTTCAGTTTAATTGTTCCAATCCCCTTTGTCTGGCAAGCTTGGTCATTGCCCATCAGCACAACTCCTCCATCGAACTCTCGTAAGCTCGAGAACCACTGCTTGTTAGGACACATATGGAATGAACATCCGGAATCTATTATACATTCATCAGACTGGCCATATAATGAAACTGTGAAGGCTCTTCCTTCATCATTATCTCCATCTCGTGCAATATTCACCTTCTCTTTTGTCTTGTCTTTATTTGGACAATCTTTTGCCCAATGCCCCTTCTGGCGACAAGCTGCACACTCGTCTTTTACAAGACGTCTTTTGTCTGAAGGTTTCCCCCTGGATTTTGAGCGAGACTTTCCTCGCCCTGTATTTCTTCTGTTATTTGTTCTGCCTCTGACTGTTAATGCCTCGGATGTTGAGTCCTTGTTTGCAGACTTATCTTTCCTTCTGAACTCATTGTTCACCAAGGCGTTTGCAACATCAATATACTTGATCTTCTCTTTACCGTACAGTAAAGTAGTAGTGAGATGATCATACGAGTTAGGCAAGGAATTTAACAATAACAGTGCTTTATCTTCATCACCAACTTGATCATCCAAATTCTTCAAATCCGTAATAATTTTGTTGAAGTTATTTAGGTGTTCGTTCATCGAAATACCTTTAATGTAGTCGAAACGAAACAACCTCTTCCTCAAGTAGAGCCGGTTCTCAATGCTCTTTGTCATGAACTTATCTTCCAGTGCCTTCCAAAGCTTCTTCGCAATATCATATTCTGTAAAGGCATACTTCTCCTATTTTGCAAGGCAAAGTCGGATGGAACTGCAGGCCAGGAGATTCACCCTCTCCCATTCTATCTCGTCCGGGTCATCTGGTTTGTCTCCCAGAGTGAAGTGCAGGTTCATTTGGACAAGCATATCCTTAACTTCGCATCTCCACATGCCGAAGTTGCTGCTTCCATCGAACTTCTCTACCTCGAACTTGGCATGGGACACCGGGGTCCAATGCCTAGAAGTGCTTGTACTGGCTGAATTACTTACGGACTTGGTTGATCTAGATTCTGCCATTTTTTAGAAACTTCAATTCAAAAAACTGACTGTACAGATGTGTCCGGAATACTCCAAATAGTTGGGAAGCACTATTGGATCGTCAAAAATGGACTCCGAATGGTTTCGATCTAGCCAAAACATTTTGTACGCCTCAGATCTGCGGCTGCACCATAGCCGCGTCGCATCGGATTTGTCCTTAGAGTGATGACGTGGCGATGACGTGTCTGCCACGCGGCGATGACGTGTCCGCCACGTGTCGATGATTGGACGCTGACGTGGCGACCACGTGGCAGCCCCTGGCTGACAACTGTGCCACGTGGTGATGACGTGGCGAGATGACGTGGCGCGCGTGTTGATGGCGCGTGTATGGCACGCGTTGTTCCCTCAGTCGTCGTCCTCCTTGAACCACGCGTGGGGCGCGTGGGTGCGATTGGGATCACGCGCCGGGTGCCTGCACGGCGCGTGTGGGGCGCGTGCCGCGACTGGGACTCACGCGCCAACTTCCAGGGGCGCGTGAGGGCGCGTCCGGCCTCCGTTAGGTGTCTGCTTTATATTTCTGGACTCTTCTCGAGGAGTTCTTCCTCCTGGTATGGTCAAAAGTGGATTTTGGGCACTTTGAAATCTGGGCACTTTCGGGAAAAATTCGATTTTTCGTAACCCGAGCTCTGATACCAATTGTTGCGGATCGGGGGCACACCAGGGAACTCAAACAAGCAATAACACACAAGATTTAACGTGGTTCGGCAAGTCGCCTACGTCCACGGGCAGCGAATTCGCTATATTGAACAAAATGGTAAGAATTACAACACTCTCTGTAATTCTCTCTCTCTTTGCTCTCTAAGCTCACACCTCTCTGTTATCTCAGCTGTGTCTCTCAACTCTCCTTATCTTCTCTATATATAGAGATTACAATTGCAAGAGAAAGTCTTTGAAATGAACTGGCTGCCAGCCCACTGTTGTGCTTTCGGTGGCTTTCCAGATTATGGCTTCTCATGGCCTCATGGCCAACTCACATGGCCTCATAGCTTCCCCACCATGTAGCTGGCTGCCACTTTCCATTACATGGCCAGAATCTGTAGCCAATATTCAACAATTCAATCAATACATAGAGATACATATATAAATTCATATATATACTTGTATAGACAGATTTTCAGAAGAAAAAAATTAACCAAAAAAAAGTACAGATAATGTGTACACAGAGAGCGAGATTACGCGAGAGAGACAGAGATCGAGAGAAAGGGAGAGAAGAATCGACGAAACTGAGATTGGATTGAAATCGAAATCGTGCAGATGGTTAGTAGACGATGTAGATGCAGATGGTGATGGCGATGGCGGTGGCGGTGGAGCTTCGAAATCAAAATCATTCTGAGATTGGATCGACCGAATGATGAATCACCGAGCTGAAGAAGGTTAAACCGAGTTGAAGAGAGAGAGAGAGAGAGAGAGAGAGAGAGAGAGAGAGACTGTAACACGTTTGAAGGCGCTTTCCAAACTACTTCTATTACTTAAACGATACCGTTTTAATGAAAACAAAATGTGACGTTTATAAAACGTCGTTAAATATTAAAAATAGTAGCGTTTAAAAAAACGCCGTTAAATCATATATTTTTTGTAGCATTTTGTTAGCCTCTGTATTGAATGATTATTTCCTCAAAACGGTAAACTACGATTCCATTTGTCGTATATTTTTTTAATGGACCAAACATAAGAATGAACATTTTTGTAAATCAAAGATAACATTAGAATTAAATTTATTTGAGATCCTATTTTTTAGACAATTTAGCAGCTCAAGACCGACCCTTGCCCAGCTTTTCTCCAGGCTGAAAAACTAATTTGAATGGTAGAGAGAGTGTTATTAAACTTCACAGTTATTACCCAAGATACCAAATATACTTTATATATACACTTTTATCAATAATATTAGAGTTGCAATTACCAGGGTAGTTGGTGAAGTAAATAGACCAAGCCGTCTCATTTTAACATTTTCCTTTTTTTTTTTTTTTCTTCAAATGGAAATTTGAGAGCCAAAGTGACAGTTGGACAAGACTTTTTCCATGTCTCTGTGTACAATTTCTTGACGTTTCTGAGGAGCTAACAAGTTTTTCTAATGGACTTTCTTTAGTGCATTCAGACTTATATCAGTAGAAATTTTGATATTTTGTGTAGGGAAGAAAAAAGAGCAATTCTTGCCCCCCTAACAAAAAATGAAGATTGATCCATTAGGGGTTGATTCAGTGGGTACATACTCGAATTTCTTTGTTTAATATTTAGATTTGAGTCAGTATAATTGTTTAATGAGATTAAACTTATTGTTCAATGAGGTTAAACTTACCAACATCGAAAGCATATAATGAAACCTTAATTTCGGCCCCCATATAAGAGTGTTAAAATCCCCTATAGATTTGTTCTAAGACTTCGTATTTGTTGAGTTTATTTTCTCTTGTTATTGACTCTTTATTGAATTAATTTTGGAGAAAAGTTATGATGCGATTAAAATAAAATTTAAAAAAAAAAAAAAAAAAAAAAGGAAAGAAAAAAAAACAAAAGCACAACAAAGCACAAAAGGCCAGACAAAAAAAACCTAGCAAGGACTACAATTGAATAAATTATTGGTCTTTAGTGTTAGTTGTTCAGCTTATAGATATTGTCGGTGGAGTATAATTGTCTAATTTAATATAATTCTTCTTATATTTATAAATTATCTCATGGTAAAAATAAAAATAAAAAAAAGAAAAAGAAAAAAGAAAAATTATTGAACAAAATCCTCTTAGTTGATTTGTTAAAGAAATGGAGTAATGTTATATATCTCATCTCATGTGTTATTATTAGTAAATTCTATAATACACTCTTTTTTAGGGTTTATTTTATGTCTTTTTTTTTTAATAGAATGGTTTATTATATGTTTGGTTATAATGTTTTGTGATTTGTAGTTATGAATTATGTGATGTGTAGTTATGACACATTGTATTAGGTGCCCAAATTAAGACTTGGTGTTAGATATAACCTCGTTATGATTTATTTTGATTATTATTTTAATTATGATCAACTTTGCCTTCGTTTATGTCTCAAATAGTGTTTGATTACTATCCATTGTGGTGCTTTTGATTATGACTTAAATGTGATAGAAAATGTGATATCTGTAGCATTACTTGGAAAAATAAGATGGATTTCATTTAAAAACTGTTAACTAGGCGAATTCATAAAATTAAACATAAATTACACTTCTTTTGAGATTTGAAGAAAATATATTATGTCTCATAATTTTGACATAATTATACAAACTTCTTTTTTAGTGATTAAAGAGACTACCACTAATGAACATTATGTGAAGATGCAAAAATAAATAAGATAAACTATAAAGTTCAACGTAAAAGAAACAACAATATTTATTTTTCCTTTTACGTGACTAACGAATTATTGATAAAACAAAGAAATTATATGTTGTGTGAATTAAAACATTAAGGAAGTCTAATGTATTTATATTAAACTTGTAACACTTTTGAGAAGTTGGGTTTGAGGATTTTTTGGCTAAAATAGCCACAAAAAACAAAATAGGCTTTTTAGCCTAATAAGACAAAATATCACATCCAATCCATAATCATTACGTTCTTTCTCTCACCAAAAAGCCAAAAAAGACAAAAAAATCAAAAATCCTTCCCAAACCAAACTTTTTGGCCCTTGACTAAAATAATCAAAAAAGTCAAAAAATCAAAAAGCCAAACCACTTCCCAAACGAAGCCTAATGTATTTTTTCCAAACCTCAAACAAGTCAATGCAATTTACCCAAGAAATAAACTTGTAAATCAATTAGGAATGCATTGGGTATGTTTAGTACAATTTATTATAAACTAACAAATAATAATTAAGAACCAAAAGATAAAAACACACATCTCACCACTTTTTGAAAATCATCATTTTTTTTACTTATTTAAATTATTTATGCCTAATTAGTTACAAGCAGACAACTAGCACAAATTTAAACAAAACAAAAAAAATACATATATAAAATTACAAACAGCTCAAATAAATTGCGTTCATTGGAGTATTTACTCCGTGGATCATTCCTCTTTTTTTTTTTTTTTTAAGAGAAAAGTGAAGGATCATGAAATTTTTTTTATGAAAATAATTATGAAAAATTTTTGATTTTTGAATTACCTTAATTAGTGTGTGGTGTTTTATTCTAAGTATAATTTAAAAATTACAAAGTTTTCATGATTATTTTCATGAAAAGTTTTTTTTTTTTTATTCTCTTTGATTCTTAAAAATAGTGAGGTGGGCCCATTTAAAGCAGTGAACCTCATTGTTCGAACCAATAAGAGGAGTGTTGATGAGTGGATAAAATCGGACTAAAAAATCAAAGGAGTGAGGAAATTGAGAAAGAAACTCTAGCATTTGCAGTCTTTGCACGACGACCATTCCAAGGAAGAAATAGAGAGAGCCAATTGGGATCATTCAAGTCAACTGCCGTGTTGAGCAGGTCTTTCAATCAAACAAACAAACAAACAAACAAAAGTTACGAGTTTTTAGGAAGATCGTTTCATTCCTGTTTGTTTTGTTTTTTTAATTATTTCTGGGAATTTCCCACTTTCAAATGGATTTTCCCTTCTTTCTTTCTCTCTTTGTCCTCTCTCATCTTCTTCTTCTTTTGCACTCGTTCTCGGCCCAAGAAGACAACAAAATCCAGATTACTTGTCCCAAATCCTTCGACTGCAAACCATTCCATCAACCACTAAGCTTTCCATTCTCCAATTCTACGTATTCCCAATGTGGGTTGTGCACGGTAACTTGTGGTGTACCGAATCGACATCCACAAATTCAACTGGGAAACGAAGGACCGTTGTACGATGTCATACCATGGTACGATGTCATACCAGTAGAAAACATATCCAAAAACATATATCATGTCCAAATCCATGACCAAATTCTCCAAACCCATTTAGAAAATCGAAATTGCAACGCCTTCACGGATTTGAAGTTTCCCAACTCTTCTTCTATTTCATTTACAGTAATCAATTCATATCTCCCCTTCTTTAAATGCGACAAAAGTTCTGATCTGGTTTCCCCCACAGAAGATCATTTCAAGGGTTATCACAATTACACAAAATGCAAAGACTACAATTTGTACTACAAATTTCCAGACGATCCACTCCCCTCTCCTCCCCCTGATCTACCTAGCTGCTCAGTAATTCACCTGCCCCTGAATTCTTCAAACATGAATGCTACTGCCAGTGACCCATTCCATCTGTTAGCCACTACCTTCCCTCTCGAATTGCGCGTGTCCGAGGATTGTCAGAAGTGTTACCAGGGAGGAGGCCAATGTCAAAATGACAACCAGACATTTCACTGTGCAACCACCAATAAAGGTATTAGCAATTCAAAACCTGAATTCAGAGTCCTCAGTCCATAATATATGGAGGCTTTAACTGTTCTTTGTTAAGGTATTAGAGTGTGAAATGTGAAATACATTCAACTCATTTCGTCTTGGTTTGGCATTTGTTGCAGGAGGAACTAGGCCCAGATGGATTCTAGCCACAGGTAAAAAAGCCATATGCACAAATGCTTCAAAATTTCTCCATAAGCTTTCATGTAACCCTCGGTACATGACTCTTTCTGGTTTTTCATATTTTTAATGTTTTCACCCACAGCCTATGAGGACAGATACTTTAAAAAAGAGATCGTGTCCGTATTTTACTCATAGATATTGGTACTCTTCGGATACTCAATGATACATATCTAATATTTTCTAGACATATTTGATACTTAATGTTAAAGCATCATATACTTATTCTAGGTCACGTATCCAAATTATTATAAAATTAATATTGCAATAATTTTTACATTATTAGTATAATCATATATATATATATATATATTATTATTAAAAGTAGTGTTTGTTTTTAATTCTATGCAACACATCTCTGTTTTTTTCTTTTTTTATTAAAGTACCACATCAATATATCCTTTTACCAAAATTCTTTTTACAATTTAGGGAAAATTATTTATAAGTCCTATTAGGGAGACTTATGCTACATATGATCCAACTAAAAAAATTATGTTCCCATAAGTCCTGTGAGAAATTTATTGACACATTTACCCTCAATATTAGTTATTAATATCATAAATAATAGTAAAACCATATATAGAAAATTGAATGTTACCATAAATCATATCTATATAAACGTAAC
The DNA here is from genome assembly GCF_055761805.1 of Camellia sinensis. Lineage (NCBI taxonomy): Eukaryota > Viridiplantae > Streptophyta > Magnoliopsida > Ericales > Theaceae > Camellia > Camellia sinensis. Next base: position 147,926,093 of record NC_138970.1, read on the forward strand.
GTAACGTGACACCTACATAAACGTAACATGACACCTATATAGGAAATTGTATGTTACTATAGATCATATCTACATAAACGTAACGTAACGTGACACCTACATAAACGTAACGTGACACCTATGATCTATGGCAACATTCAATTTCGTATATAGGAAATTGAATGTTACCATAGATCATAGGTGTCACGTTACGTTTATGTGATGTGTTTGGTTCAGCTTAATAATATAGCTTATAGCTTTTTGTAAGTCAAAAATCAACTTATTCTTTGAGTGTGGGAGGAGAAGCTTAATTTATAAGTAAAAAATCAGCTTATATTCACAGTTATAAACTATAAGTTGTTAAACTATAAGTTATAATTACTTTCCCACAGCTCTACCAAACGGGGCCTATATATGGTTTTACTATTATTTATGATATTAACAACTAATATTGAATGTTACCATAAATCATATTTATATGAAACGTAACATGACACCAACATAAACCAGCAACATTTTAACATTCATTTTAAAAAAATAAAAACTCATTAAGTTTGCGAAACGTAACGTGACACGTTACGTTACGTTTATGTAGGTGTCACTTTACGTTTATTTAAGTGTCACGTTACGTTACGTTTATGTAAGTGTCACGTCACGTTTTTGTGGAATACATTCCTATCTAAATAGGACTTGAGACTCTATAAGAAATTACACAGGACTTAGTCTATCATAAGTGTCTGAAAAATGACTTACAAATAAGTCTCCCTAAAATTTAATATTTAAAAGACTTCTACTTAATCTAAATTATCCATGACCAAAACCTAATAGAATTATACATACTAAAAATACTTTACTAATTAATTTTATTATACTTTTTTCACTTTTTTAAAATAAAATGTTAAAATTATTTCTTATTTTTATGTCTATCTTATTTATAATAATAATTATATTGAATTTCTTAAATAATTAGAATCACTTTTAATTTTATAACAATTATTTTTAATATCATATAAATTTATTATATATATTTATTTAAGTTACACTTTTGTAGCACGAAATGTTAAAATTGTCAAATGAATGTTTCTTTTTTTGTGTTACAATTTAATATAATTTAAAATTATTATATATATATATATATATATTTATTTATTTAATTTATATTTTTATAGTAGGAAGGGGTGTGCATTGTGTCTTGTTGGGTTGTGTCCATGTCATTTTTGTGTAAGAATTATCTCAATACTAACTTGACCCATTTATTATTTTGTGTTATCGTGTCGTGTCATTTTCAGTCAGTGTTTGGTTCATATTGTGTCAGCATCTCATGTCAAAAAATTTCACTATTAACTAAAAATATCAAATGTATGAAAACAAATGTAAAAATTTCTTCATAAGTTAAATTTAATGAAACTAATCTCTATAAACGAAATTATTTATAAAAAATATTTGATTTCAACTTTATTTTATTTTCTTAATTTATAAAAATTATATTTTATTATTATATATTTTACTTGATTAACTCAAATAAAAGACAAAAAAATACATTAAGTTTAATTAAAAGCAAAAACAAAATTTATATTAAACTTAAAATCGTATTTTACATACTTTTTAATAAATTGGATATAATTACGTAAGAGATTAAAAAATGTCATGATACGCTTTAGTGAAAATAATATTAAAATGTGTAACTAATTCTTTATTATACGGGTTATCCGTATCAATTTCGTGTTTTACAAATTTGAAACTAATCTGACATTTAATTTTTATATTATTGGGTCGTGTCATATACGTGTTCGTGTCAGGAAATGGTCAATCCTAACCCGCTAATTTCGTGTACAGTTCGAGTCATATTGTGCCTGTTTGGCAGAAATTATTTACAGCTTATTTCAGCTTTCAGCTTAATTTAAGCTATTTTGATGTGTTTGGTTTAGTTTATAGCTTATAGTTTATAGCTTTGTGGAAGTCAGAAATCAGCTTATTCTTTGAGTGGGTCAGGAGATGCTTTAAGAATAAGTTGAAAATCAGCTTAAACTGAAAGTTATAAGCTATAAGCTGTTTAGGCATAAGCTAGAAGCACTTTCCCACAGCTCTACCATATCGTGTTGTGTTGCAAATTCTCACCCCTAAACGATAGAGTTAAAATTATTAAAATATACACAAATAACTTACTTAAAATTATTATATGTGTTGATTTAAATAAGACTTTTATAAAATGATAAGACTAAGATTATCAAAATAAATAAATAAAAAAATATCGTCTACCTTTAACTTCTTTTTTTTTTCTCTCATATGTAGCGCATCTCCTTTTTTTTCTTTTTCTTTTATATTAAAATTCCAGATCAATCTACCTTCACCAAAATTCTTTCTAAAACTTAATATTTAAAAGACTTCTACTTAATCTAAATTACCCACAAACAAAATTTAATAGAATTATACATACTAAAAATATTTTACCAATTAATTTATTCTACTTTTTCCACTTTTTTTTTTATGAAAAAAATTAAATATTAAAAATATTTATTTTTATGAAATTTATTATATATATATATATATATATATATTTATATAAGTTACATTTTTATAATACGATAGAGCTAAAATTATTAAAATACACATAAATAATTTATTTAAAATTAGTATATGTGTTGATTTAAATAACTCTTTTATGGAATGATACAACTGAAATTATTAAAATAAATAATTAGAATCATTATTTATATTTTAAACTATTGCTTCTTTTTTTTTTTTCCCAATTTAATGATTATTTTAAATATTTTATATATTCAAAAATATAAATAATTTAACTTAATTTTATTAAAACAAATATGCTTAGCTCGTGCATCGCACCGGTTGCAGTGCATGGGTTAACTACTTAGTTGTTAGAATAAATACAAGAATTGTTTTTTAATATTTTATAATTCGTGAACGGAGAAGAAAATAGTAATATTGAAGTAGTTCTCTACTTTTGCAGATTTTATCAAATTAACACATCTACTAAAAATAAATAAATTCACTACTAACTTTTAAACTAATATCTAATTCCTAAAAGATGGTTGGTTACTCATCTTTTATTGAGCTCTTGTATCTTCTGCAGCTATACCTGGAGGTGTTGTCTGCTTGCTCATATTTATTATTAGTTGTCGCAAGAAATGGAATTATGTCTCTTCATATTTCGTTTCAAGGAAAACTTCTTCAAATACATCCTCAAAAGATGACATCGAAGGGGGTACTATCTTCTTTGGAGTCCATGTGTTCTCATACACAGAACTTGAAGAAGCAACTAACAATTTCGATCCTTTACAAGAACTCGGAGATGGAGGTTTTGGCACTGTGTACCATGGTAAGAAGGTTCAAAGTTGTAGCACATTTGTATAAGCAATTCTAAATTCATAAAATTGACACACACTATGGCACATTTTATGATATTTTCGCAACCAGGCAAACTCAGGGATGGGCGGGAAGTTGCAGTCAAACGCCTATACGAGCACAACTACAAGCGAGTGACACAGTTCATTAATGAAGTTCAAATCCTCACGTGCTTGCGCCACCGTAATCTTGTCTCCCTTTATGGTTGCACCTCTCGCCACAGCCGTGAACTCCTCCTTGTTTATGAGTACATTCCCAATGGCACTGTTGCCGATCATCTACACGGTGATCGAGCAAAGAAAGCCTCACTCACATGGCCTGTTCGCATGAACATAGCTATAGAAACCGCCAGTGCATTGACTTACCTCCATGCTTCTGATATCATCCACCGTGATATCAAGACTAACAACATACTCCTCGACAACAACTTTGGTGTCAAAGTTGCAGATTTCGGGCTTTCAAGACTCTTCCCCACCGATGTCACTCATGTCTCAACCGCTCCACAGGGGACTCCTGGTTATGTTGATCCAGAGTATCACCGTTGTTACCAACTCACTGATAAGAGTGATGTCTATAGCTTTGGGGTTGTGCTCATTGAGCTCATATCATCACTGCGAGCTGTTGACATTAGAAGGCATGGGCATGAGGTTAATTTGGCTGACTTAGCGATAAACAGGATTCAAAATCATGCATTTGTTGAGTTAATTGACCCTTTTCTTGGGTTTGAGTCAGATTCTTTGATAGAGAGGATGACTACCTTGGTGGCAGAGCTGGCTTTTCAGTGTTTGCAACGCGAAAAGAAAATGAGACCTACAATGGATGAGGTTTTGGAAGCTCTGAAGGAAATTCAGGAGTACAAATATGACAACATCGGGAAGGAAATCGACACTGTTGGGGTGTTGAATTGTACCCAGCCACCACCTTCGCCCGAGAGCGATGACGTTGTGTTGTTGAAGAATAGCAAGGCAGCACTTTCACTGGATTCAGCGACCGATAGTACCTCTGCCACATCCATTTCCAGTGGCTAAGGCTTCATTTTACTCTGCTTTACTTCAAAGGTAGATCCTAAGAAAATGTTTAACACTTGTAATCATATCCATGCGAGTGGATTGCATTTCGTTTTCTTTACATATATGGTTGTCTTTGTTACTGATATGTATCAGATAATTATATATAGGGAATGTATACAGTTAATGGATCTCTCATTTGTATGTTCCAATTTCCCATTTCAGTTATGGTTCAATTCCCATTTCATTGTTAGCTTTCTACTAATCTAGGATTCATATGATTGTTATACAGTTATGACTCAATTCCCATTTCATTGTTAGCTTTCACTAATCTAGGATTCATATGATCTTTGTTCCTCTTTTTAAAAAAAATTTATTTTAATTTTGGGAGATTTAAGGAAATGAATAAACCATGCAGTTTTCCTATTTAGCAGATTCTATGATGTTTTATTTCAACAGGAATTTAAATATTGGAAAATCAAAACGTATATTTCCTGATAAGAAGTGCATATAGTCTGCCCTTTCAATTTATCATATAGAAACAAGGAGAGAGAAAATGATCAGCACAGAAATGGGGATTACTTCTTTATGTTCAGAAGTCGCTGCCAGCATAAATAATTTACGTTATTTCAGCTAAGAAGGGGAAAACTATTGAAAGTTGAAGAAGAAGAAGAAGATAGGTCTAGGTGAATCATTTTAGCCACATGGAAATCTTGAAGACATTTTGGAATTACACAATTGGCTAGAATGACAATCAAAAGTAACAAATTGCTAAATGATGCAATAGAATGGTGAAAAAAAATCTAGTTATTTTACATAAGAGAAATCATTCTACATCAGTACACACCAAGCCTGTTGTTAACTCAAATCACTTTTTGCCTCTGTTAGTCTAATGGGGTAGTTACGCTTTTATCCCTGTGATTTGGATTAAAGTGCAAATTATAACAAAATCTTTATTTTTAACGGAGCATGGACCTCACACCAGAGTTTACTGTGCATGAGTGGTTCCAGCCAAAAATCATGTGCGAAATGACTAAGCAAGTCAGGAGTCATACTAAGCAAAAGCCTAAAACCTTGGTCATTTTTCTTTAAGATCAGAATTCTGAGTGCTAAAAGCTTAAAATACAGGTTCAAGTCAGGTGGGGCACCAGAGCAAGCTTAAATTGCCTGCTTGATAAATGAAGCAGATTTCACAATATTACTTGAACTCACATTGGGCTGTTTTTTATGACAGAGATAAGAGATTTTAGAATTGGGAGGTTTTTTATGACAAATATTAAGGTACGTTTACAAGTTGCTGTTTTTTTGTGGCGGATATAAGAGATTCTAGAATTTGATGATTTTTGGTGAAAAATATGAAGGTAATGTTTATATGGAAAGGCACTTCTTCCTACCTTTTTTTTTCCTCTCAAATTCAAGCAAGAGACCTCTAGCCTTTATTGAGGATATATATAAATGTATATATAAGTTTGCTTACTAAGCGAACATAGGCTTAGGCTCAAAAGCAACGAGCAACAAATTGCGCTACGCGAAAGTCATTGCGAGGTAGTGTAAGATTCCAGAAAGCTTTTCTGTATATTCCATAGTACTAATACAAATATTAAAATCAATATATATAGCAATGCTAACCCTAATCTGAACTAGAAAATACAATCGATCTAAAATACATTCCATAATTAACATAATATTCTTACCTCCACTCAAACTCTAGGTGTTTTAGTAGAAAACACTGAGAGTTTGCCAAGAAGAAACTAAAAGCGAGCAGTGGTGTGAGTTTTCGTAAAGAAATCAACAAGTTGGAATGCCAAAGAGACGAAAAGAAGCGAGATGAAGCCAGACTGCAGATACTGACACACAAAATGACAATCAATCTCAATGTATTTCGTTCGCTCATGAAAGACAGTGTTACGTGCAATCTGAATAGCGTTGCGGTTGTCACAATAAAGGGAGGTCGGAGAAGACTGAAGGACACCCGACTCAGTCAAGAGACAACGAAGCCAAATAATCTCAGCAGAAGTGTGGAGAATACCCAAATGCAGTAACAGCAGTCTGAAAGCGATCATACCAAGCACGAGGAGACTGCTTCAGACCATACAGAGCACGCCGAAGGCGACAAACCTGTCCAGAGGAATGGTGAAGGCCAAGGGGAGGACGCATGTAAACCTCCTCAGTGAGATGGCCATTAAGAAAAACATTCTTAACATCCATCTGATAAAGAGGCCAAGAACAAACAATAGCAACAGAGATCAAAGCACAAACAGTAGTCATTTTGGCAACAGGAGCAAATGTTTCCTCATAATCAATACCATACTCCTGTGAGAAACCTTTGGCAACCAACAAGCTTTGTAGCGCTCAAGAGAACCATTATAATGAGTCTTGACTTTGTAAACCCATTTGCAACCAACAAGATTCTTACTAGTAGGCAAAGAAACTAACTCCCAAGTACTAATTTTCTGTAAAGCAGACAACTCATCCTCCATTGCTTGAACCCAATGAGGATCCTGACAGGCCTCCTTGTAAGACTGAGATTCTGAAAAAAAGTGAATAGCAAACAAAAAAGTACAATAGGGAGCAGGAAAACATGTTTTAGACTAACCTAACTTATTTGGAGAATGACGTGCTCGAGTAGGATATCGGTGTGTAGCAGGATTAGAGTTGTCAGAAGCAGGGGGATCAACAGCAGGGGCAGAGACAACTAGTGGAGGAGGAGCCTTACGACGAGAATAAACTAACAACGGAGGAGGAGAAGAAGTCGAATGAAGAAAAGCAGCCAGAGGTGAAGTAGAAGGAGAAGATGGAATAAGCTTAGGAGGAACTGTGGAGATGTACTCATCTGATGGAACCTCAGAAAGAAACGGATGAATATGAACCAAATCATCTTTGGAAACTGGGACGGTGAGAGGAGAAAGCTAAAAGTAAGGTAAACATTCGAGAAAAGAAACATGACGGGAGACATAAAGACGACGGGAAACAGGGTCGTAATACCGATAGCCTTTCTGAGTAGGACTATAACCCCAAAAGACACAGCGGATAGACCGGGCACTAAGTTTGGTCCTATCTTTGCAGGGAAGAATGACAAAACAGGCAGACCCAAACACACGAATGAGGGAGTAGTTAGGAATTTGGGAGAATAAAGCCTCATAAGGAGATCGATCAAAAAGAAGGGGAGTAGGCATGCGGTTAAGAAGAAAAGCAGCAGTAAAAACTACCTCCTCCCAGAATAGAGTCGGAACTGATGCAAAGAGAAGAAGGGACCTAGCTGTCTCAAGGAGATGACGGTGTTTATGCTCGGCTCGACCATTTTAGGTAGGTGTACCTGTACAGGAAATTTGGTGAATGGTATCCAAATTAGCCAAATACTCACAGAACTTATTTTTAAAATATTCCCCTCCCAAGTCAGATCGTAACACTTTAATTATAGACCAAAACAGAGTAAGAATCATAGACTAAAATGTACGGTATATCTGATAGGAATCGAACTTATGAGTCATAAGATAAACCCAAGTGTAACGGGTGCAGTCATCAACAAATGACACATTGTATGCAGAACACCCTTTGGTGAAAACAAGAGAAGGGCCCCAAACATCAGTATGAACTAAAGAAAACAGTGTATCAGATATATAATTACTTTTACGAAAAGGTAAGGCTGTCATTTTGGCAAGTTTACACCCCCAATGTTTAGTAAGTTCACTAGGAGAAACTTTACCCAATAGACCAGACTGAGCTAAAGACCGTAACCGATCAACAGACAAATACCCTAATCTAGAATGCCACAAGTAGAAAGGATTAGACAGAGAATCTAACTGAAAAGAGAAAAAGGCAGTCAGAGAGGTTGTCATAGGCAGATGCAAGCTCTCCACCATGTAGAGGTTTTCAACTCTGCGACCGATCCTAATCTACTGCTTAGACATCCGATCCTGTACAAAACAGAAAGAAAAAGAAAAGATAACATCAAAATCAGAGGCATCAAGATAATAAACTGACAGATAACTGAGGAACATAAAGGACAAATGGATAGAAACAGCAGACATAGCAGACGATAGGACAGACCTAACAGATATATCAGACCCATTAGTAGTATTGACAGTAATAGGAAAGAAATGAAGAGTACAATTTTGAAGTAAGGAGAGATGGAAAGTCATATGATGAGAGGCACCAGAGTCGAAAAGCCAGACAGATGAAAAAATACCTGAATGAAGAGAGGAAACAATGGAGGCACACGGAGATGGCTAGGAGGTAGACAATATATTCTGAAGCTGACTAATTCGAGCAATCAAGGAAGTCAAGTCAGGATCAAAAGCCGGAGCAAATGCAGTAGAACCGGCGGGAAGCCGAACGGTACTCACAGGAGGAGTGCAAAACTTGATCGGAAACTGTTAAGAAGACAAGGCAAACATTGACGAAGCAGACAAATATCCCTTCTTGGGACAATGATTCTTCCAATGGCTTTTATGATGACAGAAAACATACTCATCAAAAGCTAGAGACATTATAGGAACCAGAAAACTAAAGTGTTCAAATACAATCAAACAAAATAGCCAAACTAGGGGTTCAAGTGTAATACTTAAAATCTGAGGGGTCAAACTGTAATAATCAGGAACTTGTTTGGTCCAAACAAGAATAAAAGAGAACTGGGTAATTTCAAGACTCGCACAGTGGGTCAACTTCGAATAAATCAGATACGGTGACCAAGAGAAGCAGAACCTGATGTCGAGCAGATGGAATTTCAAGACCCTCACAGTGGGTCAACTTCGAATAAATCAGATACGGTAACCAAGAGAAGTAGAACCAAATGACGTTGAACAGATGGGTCACCCCTCAAAAGAAGCAGAACTAGCAAAAGAATAAATGAACCTCGTCGGAGAAGAGTCTTATAGCGAGAGAGAAGACCAGCAATCGTCAACAAGAGAGAAAAGGCTTTGATCGAACTAGATGAGCCTTGAATCAGACGAACCAGACCCAGACGAACCAGGCGATCAATGAAGCAAGAAGCTTTAATGACAACCAGGTCTGAGAGAGAGAGAGAGATCGCGAGCTAGATTGAGCCAAGGAGAAGACTTAGGGCCAACAACTGTGACACTCTTTAACCAACGGCGCTAAGGTTTTGCAACCAGCTCTGATACCATGTAAGATTCTAGAAAGCTTTTTTGTATATTCCATAATACTAATATAAAGATTACAACCAATATATATAGCAATTCTAACCCTAATCTGAAATAAGAAATACAATCAATCTCATATTCACAATTAATCTAAAATACATTCCATAATTAACATAATATTCTCACAAGTAGTGCATCTGTTTTTTTGCTTGTGGGAGTTATGAAGCAGCTCATCTTTAGAGTATTCCATTCTGTTTTTTAGCTGGACAGAAAAGTTTCAACTTTCCGCTAGATCTAATTTCTGTGGATGCTTTTTTGTGCTATGACGGAGTGCTTCACTCTTTTTTAAGTGTGCCATACTGTCGTTTGCCCTATATCTGTATCTGATTTTCCCACACTCTCTTTTATGTTGTTGAAGGTCCCCTTTACGTAATAAAGGTTAAAGGGGGCTATCATATAGGCTCGACTTTGTCCTAGAGGATATTGCTTCCGCCCCTTTAGCTTTTGCTACTGCTTATGACCAGTATGTGGATCAATCTATATAGTGATCGACCTTCTAAAAGATTCAGTAGAAGCAACTAGTCGCTTTTACTTTGGTATGACCTTGTCTTTCCAATGCCTCCTTCCTTCTTGCCAACTTACGCTATTAGGAGAGTAAGCACATTAGCTTCAAGTTCGTTCAGAATGCAATATCTGTTGAAAGTAGACAGCTGCTTTGAAGACCCTGCTACGAAGCTCTTCAAGCAGAGATTGTTTTTTGATAAATAAAGGCAATCTTATTGGAAAAGCATCAAGCCGATGTTAAAAAATACAAGAATAAAGAACACATACCAACCACACTACCTAACCACAAAAAGAGTCTACGCAGAGATTATGTATCAACTCTTACAACTTCAATCCTTTTCCAACGCAAATTCATATTTTAGATATAATCTAGTGGAGAATGAAACAGAAGCTGCTTTCCAACATCGATCAAAAACTCAATCTGTGAATTCCATTTCATTATTAAAGAATTATGTTTGTGACCAAATGTTCCAGCTCGCTACTGAGAAAGAAGCCAACCATAGTTGACTGAGCGAGCTCAATTACAGTTTTTTATTACAGCAAACATTAAATATGTTTATGCTTATTTTTGATAAAAAAAATAAAAAATAAAAACAAAAGAAATGTTTGACACGCATGTTTTAAATACTTGTTTGAAAACAAAAGGGAGGGTGGTGGTCAGAGACAATTGTTGGCAGAAGGAGGTAGTGGAGGTTGTTGCCAGTGGTCGAAGGTGCTGGCTAGAGGTGGGAGGGACTTTGCTGAAGGCAATGAGTCAATGACCAATGATCAGAGGTGGCTACCTAAGGTAGGAGAGACACTCTTGGTGATGGTGTCATTGAGGAGTAAGTGGTGGCCAGACAGGTGGAGGTAAGAAGGAATGAATTTTTTTTTCAAAACAAGTAACCTACTTTTTTTATTATTATTTTAATAATAGAATTTAGTAATTTTTATAAATTGTTTGCATTTTTTTGAAAACGAAAATAGGCACCAGATAGTTTTTGTTTCTAGTTTACAAAAATTTTGTAAACATGAACAAAAAATTATAAACATAAATGTTACCAAATGGAGATTGTGTTTTTGTCTGTTTTTTCAAAAATAAAAAAATGAAAATATTGAAAAACACCTGAAGTTTTCATTTTTGCAAAAGCACGAAAACAATTTTTGAAAATTTGAAAACAACTTTATGATGTTCCCAAAAAGTGGATTGAAAAAAAAAATCCTGAAAACAATTTTCAAAAGCAAGTTGCCAAACAAGTTTTTCGTGTTTTCTAAAAATGGAAAAACAGAAAAGAAAACACAACCAAATAGTTCTTTTTTTAAAATCCTAAAACAAATCAAATAGGAAATTCTACTCAAACAAAGTCAAATTCTTCAAAAGAAGAAGTCCCAAGACGTTATGAATAAAAACCTAAATAGTTGAGTGTAACAACTGTGATATGAACTTGAATATGAGCAGGACAGTTGGCATTAATCAGTTCCTACAAAGGAGGAAGCAATTACAGCCCTATCCCAATTTTTCTCTCAATCGTAGCTGCCAGGTATTTATAAATGTGGATGTGGAATCTAACGATGCATGACACTTGTCAAGAACCCAGGCTTTCTTGATCATATCCATTGTGTCAGCTAACATAACTTCCTACATCAAAGGGGTAGTTCTTAACAGCTAGGAAAGAGACACATGGCGAGGTTTAAAGGCCTTTCAAGAACATGGGTGGTTATCTCAAGTTCTAAGTGATTGTTCATGGTGAAAAAACACCAGAAAACATGTAAAGTGGGGTTGGCAAGAGAGCATGCGACACGTCGCAGAATTTGGTTGGAACCACAGGCACAGATTCAGGCCTGGAAATTGCCAACACATACTGGAGGCTTTTCAGGAACATGTGTAGGATTTTCAGAAAGTAGTTGATGGATTATGGGTTTAAGTCAACAGAAAAATGAAGGTAATGGTTCTAGAAGATGCAGGAGACAGTTAAGAATAGAAGATTTGAAGACATGGCAAAGTATCCAACACCACAAACAAAAAATCTATTTTACAACCAATTCAACATGGGCTCAGCGCCTCTATCATTTTATAGCTTCAATAAATTTGCTTTCCTTAGTTTACCTATAGCTTTTTACAACTAATCAGTTTTGTAAACTGATACTATTCATCGATGGTAATGTTTACTTGCTTGGTTTAGTTCATCGTCCTTTGTTTTTGTCGTGTCAAGGCCAGTTTTGCACTCACACTCGTAGGAAATTGTCTAGTCCTATTCACTGAGGCAAGAAAAAACCCGTGTGGCTTTTCCCTTCAGTTAAAATCCTTTGTTTGTATTTAAACAGTTAAATTTGGGCAGATCGCTCCACTGTATTTGGATCATACTTGATCTTGGCACTCCCGTAATTAAATTCAGGCCTTGATTGTTTTCTCGTTGCATTTGACATATAATCATAGTTAGAATCTTATGATTCAAAGTTCGATTCATATTCGATACGAGTTTCAAACAAAATGATTTAATTTGCACAGTTGAATCTTAAATTTTGAATCTTATGATTCATTATGATTCACAACAACTCAAGCGATTTAGTTTTGTTTGCATAATACCATCATTTTCACAAAATTAAAATTAAAATTAAAAAATGATCAACTAATTATATTGATGTACGTGATTTCATAGGTATATACCTATATACAATTTATTTATGTTGATATTTATTTGAGTTTAAGCATTATATGTTTATATATACATGTATAAAATTACATATTATGTTAAATAAAATGAATCTTACGATTCACGATTCAATATGATTTACTATTCAATATCTTAACAAAATAATTCATGATTTGATTCGCTAGTTGACAACAATGGACACAATAGCCTCCTGATCGTATCAAGATCTAGATTCTACCTAGTTCTACCATATTATACTCACTAGCATTCATATAACTTAATTAGGGGTGCTTGCAATTCGGTTGCGGTCAGGAACTTCTAATTCGCCATATGTCTACCGAATTGACAGATTAAAAAAAGTCAATCCACATCCATCTACCAGATTGGCGGATGCATATTGACGGATGAATGCGAATCAATTTGGCGGTTTAAACTTTTATAAAATTTGAACATAATACTTGTCAACATTTTTTTTTTGAATAACAATCCAACTCAACATAACCAAAAGATTATTAAGTAAATTATCAAATACCAATAATAAATACATATAAGAAAACTATGCATTATCAAAACTATTTCATAACTTTTTTTTATTTAAAAACTATTTAATTTGATTTTTTTTTTTTAAATACAAAATTACGCCTTATATTTTTCACACAAAAATACCAAATATCAGCAGTTACCATTCGATAAACGGATTTCTAAATTGAAAACAAATTGAAAACACAACAAAATATCTAAACTTTTTTTTAACTGAAAACACAAACAGAATATCTAAATAAATTAAAAACTCAAAGTCTAACAAATTAGTAGGGTGCTCGCAGTTTGGCTGTTCGATTGTGGCCAAAGGAACCTCAAATCCGTCCAAAACGTCCGTTCATCATCACGCATCCGTCCAAAATGTGACGGATCGGTTCAATTCGGTCGGTTTGGGCGCATCGGAATATCCGCTGACACCCCTAAACCTAATACATGAAATGAGTCGGACCTCAAAAAACAAACACTACATGAGTAAGGGAAAAAAGTGCTTGGTTCAAAAACACAAGTAAAAGCTTTAACTGACCTGAAAAGGAATGCATCAATAAGGTTGAAAAATAACTCGGAACACAGCAAAAGAACATAACAATAACGCCACATGTCCAAAAAATTGCAGCCATTTTTATTCACTGCCTTATTGAAGAGTTCCCACTTACAGGAAATCTTCTCACTGTGCCATAAGATGGAAAAGAAACAATTGTAACACTATTCAGCCCTAAGCTTATCAGTGCTTCTGAGAGGAACTATAGCGGTTCTCTTATTAGATGGATTATGTGATTTCTCTACAATTGTATCATCTTTATTATTACCTGTCCTGTCGTTTTCCTCTCGACGCTTAATATGGCCATCAGATTTAGGGTTGGCCTCTGAATGCTTGTCATCTGGAGATAAAATCTGCTCCAAAAACCTACGTATCATCTCGTAGCTGGTAAATGTTATAACAGCCGATGGAGTCGTTCTCAATAGATTAGTTGCACAGCCACGGTAGAAGCCTGGAAGACCTTCCTTCTGGAATACCTGTTTAATGCAATCAACAACACCAGCATACTTGACCTTGGAATTCCTCAGTTGTCCTTGCTCTTGCAATCTGGAACGCACAACCTGGTGAATATGGAAATTCAAATCTTATGACAAACAAAATAAAGGTGCTAATATACTGTGTATGTAAAATATAATTTTTTTGGCAGGCACTAAGTTGTCATAGTGACTAGTGACCTACAGAAGAAAGCCCCGGGACACATACCTCATGTGGGTAAGTCATTACTGAGGCAACTACTTTAGATACTGAAGAAGCAATTGCAAGTTTCCCAGGACTTAGCTTGTTAGGGGTTGTATTGTCTGATAACATCAAATAAGTATGATCAGCACAAATTACGTGTCACTATTACACATGATTCCTATACCTAAATCAATTTTGAAAGGAAAAATGTAAAGAAAGAATGACAAAAAGAACATATTCATTACCCCTTCTTGCTAAGTAGGACTTAATCTCTTCATATGCTGGAAATTGGATTGCAACATGACTTATTCCAGCTAATGAAGGCAAAAGACCACTGTTTAAACCACAAAAAAATGGCATTATGACACCGAAAATAATGATTCAGAGATACTTCCAACAACTTAGATGGGCCGCTATCTATGATGACAAAACCATTCCAAATACATCAATAAGCAAATTTATTCCAGTGCTTTAGAGGTGCATCATCAAGCCTGACATCTATATATTTACATTTAAAAAACTTACTGAGAAACACTCACCTATACATCCCCCGGATTCCTTCCTCATGTGCAATCCTTTTTAAAGCAGAAAAAATGCCTGTGTATGGAACCACACCTGGTCTCATCCCCTGTGTCTAAACAAGGAAACAAATGAAAAATAAGAATGATTCGAATATGATATGATATGAACTTTTAGAGATGTCAAGAACAGCTCAGAAAGCACAAATGTTATTACAAGCCACATTCAATTCCAAAGGGACTGAATCAACTGAAAGTACTCAATTTATCAAAGTGCTAGTGAAAAAGGATTCATGTAGCTATTTATCAAAAAAAAAAAAAAAACAAAGATTCATGTAGCTGCCCCCACTTGATTGGAACACGAGTTGGTTTGGTTTGGTTTATCAAATGTGCAAACCATAATTTAAGCACAGATCACGTGGTCCATGATGTCATTTTCTCAAATATTTTAAAATCTTTAATATTTTATAATTTTTACCACAATGCTATTGCCCAACTTTGACCATATACTGTAAAGACATTTGATGGGAGGATGTTTACAATAAGTAGTTTCATCAATAAATGGAACAGTGGGGCTACACAAGAATACAATGGTATTACAAGGAAGGGGAAATGAACTGACAGATCTGAGTTAAAATGATGAAAGTGATGATTTTAGACATTATAAGATTGAAGGATATGAGTTTGCTTGCAAACAACAGGGGATAGACTTCAAATTCCTGTAGTCTACAAAAAGTCAAAGACTGGTGAGAGGATTTAAAGTGGGACTACAACAATCTCCAACCCACAGTTACAAATCAACAAATGCATGGGATCTCCATAATGCAAGTCAACCACATCCAACCGACACCAAAATGTGGGACTTCATCATTTATTATTTCTAGACTGGCCAGCACAAAGATACTTGCTTAAGAACGGATCAAGCTCATTTATGAAATCTCAAGAAATCTTAAGGAAATATTTTGCCACTGACATGGAGAAATATCTAGCAATCTTAAACAACGGCAAGTATCGACCTTGAAGATCCCTTTAGGTCCATCACTAGTACAAAGAGATTCAGGACATTTCTATGGATCTCCTACTGTTGAATGTATAGATGAGAAGAAGAAGAAGAAGGAAAAGAAATAGAACGAGAGAAAGAGAGAAGCTGCTATATTGTTTATTTGATTCTAAAGAATAGGGCTTCCCCCTTACACCTATTTATAATAATAAGCATAAGACATAAAGACCAAACTACCCCAACACTTAACACTCTCCCTCTAGTTGATGCAAAGACGTCTCTCATGCCCAACTTGCAACAAATGAGGTAAAAGACCTTACTACTAAGACCCTTCGTAAAAACATCTGCCAGTTGATCTTCAGACTTAACAAAAGGCATACATATCACACCCTTATTCAACTTCTCCTTAATGAAATGTCTATCAATCTGAATATGCTTCGGTCATGTTGAATAGGATTGTACGCAATACTAATGGTAGCCTTGTTGTCGCAATACAAAGTCATGGGATCTCGGCAATCAAACCCTATATCACTCAACAAAGAGTGAAGCCACATTAGTTCACATGTTCCATGTGCCATAGCTCCGTATTCAGCTTCAACACTAGATCTGGATACTACCGCTTGCTTCTTACTCCGCCATGTGACTAGATTTCCCCCTGCAAAAGCACAATAACCGGAGGTAGAGCGTCTGTCATCTATAGAGCCTACCCAATCTGCATCTGTGAATGCTTTCAATCTCAAGTGACCATGATTAGAGAACAAAATTCCTTTTCCAGGGACAGATTTAAGATACTTCAAAATACGATAGACTACATCCAAATGAGTTGCACGAGGATCATGCATAAACTGACTCACTATCCCAACTGCATAGGCAATATCTAGCCGAGTATGAGATAGATATATCAGTCTTTCCACAAATCTTTGGTACCTTTCCTTCTCTACGAGCTCACAACCCCACTAAAAAGATAACGATTAGCCTCAATTGGAGAATCAGCTGGTCTGCAACCCAACATGCCCGTTTCCTCAAGAAGATCTAGAATGCACTTCCTCTGAGACATAAAGATGCCTTTATCAGATCTGGCAACTTCAATCCCAAGAAAGTACCTCAATGGACCAAGGTCTTTGATCTCAAACTTCTTAGCTAACTGCATCTTGAGATGAGTTACCTCCTCATCATTACCTGTCACAACTATGTCATCCATATATACAATAAGCACTGTTACCTTATGTACATTGCGTTTGACAAACAAGGTATGATCTACATTGCTTTGCTTATACCCAAATCCCAGCATTGCCTTTAGGAATCGACCAAACTATGCTCGAGGAAATTGTTTCAAACCATACAAAGCCTTCTTCAATCTACAAACCTTTCCAACTGTAGTCTGAGATGAGAATCCTGGAGGTACATCCATGTATACCTCCTCCAAATCTCCATGAAGAAAGGCATTCTTCACATCTAGTTGCTGTAAAGGCCATCCCAAATTAGCAGCACACGAAAGAACAACTCGAATGGAATTCATCTTCGCTACAGGAGCAAAAGTTTCTTGATAGTCTATCCCATATGTTTGAATAAATCTTTTGGCCACTAGTCTTACTTTGTACCGTTCAATCGTCTCATTTGCATTGTGCTTAATGGTGAACACCCACTTATATCCGACTGGTTTTTTCCATTAGGAAAAGACACCAACTCCCAAGTGTTGTTCTTACTCAAAGCTTGCATCTCTTCTACCATAGCTACCTTCCACTTAGGATCATTTATAGCTTCTTTCCAACCCTGCGGAATACATACAAAAGAAAGAGACGAAACAAAGGCACAATATGTAAAAGACAGCGAACCATATGACACAAATTTAAAAATGAGGTGTTAAGTACAGGCTCTAACCCCCTTTCTAAGAGCAATAGGACGACTCAAATCATCAACAACAAGGCTATCAACTACTGAAGAAATAGGCTAAGGATTATTACCTGTAGAGTCAGTGGAAACTGGGCATGGAACTAGCATAATTTATGATGATTGACCGGGTGGCACAAGAGAAGTCTGCTCTTTCTGACTCCGTGAATAAGTCTTAAGATCAGCTCTATCTAAACGACCACCGATATCAGTCTCCTTCTCAACAGAACTCTTAGGCTCCCCCTCACCACAAATAACAGCCCGCTGATTAGGAAGGAAAAAAGACAACTCATGCTGATATGATTCATTCGCAATCTCATCCGTAACACTCTCCTCATAAGGAGATAGCGGAGGACATAGGAAAAAAGACTCAGATTCACGGAAGGTAACATCCATACTAACATATAGCTTACGAATGTGAGGGTCATAGCATTTGTAGCCCTTCTGAGTAACAGAATAACCAAGAAAGGCACACCGGACAACCTTGGGATCAAGCTTTCCACGAGTACAAGGTTGGAGATGAACAAAACAGACATTGCCAAAAACCCGAGGGGGAAGGGAAGAAGTGGGATAAGGCACAGGAAGATGCTTAAGAGGAATTTGGAAGTGGAGGACACTAGAGGGCATACGGTTAATAAGGTAAGCCGCGGTAAGAACAGCATCCTCCCAAAAAGACTTAGGAACGTTCATGGTAAACAAGAGACAGCGAGCAACCTCAAGAAGGTGGCCATTCTTGCGTTCAACAACTCCATTCTGTTCAGGAGTACCAACACAACTAATCTAACAAAGAATGCCATGCTCCTCGAGGTATGTCCTGAAAGCTCCATCAACATATTCAGTCTCATTATCACTCCTAATAATTTTGATATTAGCATTGAAGAGATTAGATACCATTTTATGAAAACTTTGGAAGCAAGAGAAAACCTCATTTTTAGTACGAAGTGAATAAATCCAAGTCACACGGGAATAACAATCAATAAACGTGACAAACCACCGATAACCAGAGGTAGACACTGCAGGAGAAGGACCCCACACATCAGTATGAATAAGCATAAAAGGAAAAGTACTTCTTTTATTAATAAAAGGATAATAAGTACGTTTATGCTTAGCAAGCTCACGAGCATCACAAACAAAGTTATTTCTAGGACAATCTGGAACTAAGGAAAGAAAAAGTTTTTCTAAAATACTAAAAAAATGATGGCCCAAACGACGATGCCACTGATGAAGCAGACGTAAAGAGGAGTCGGAAGTAGATTGAAGAGCCTGAGAGGACAAAGTTGATGGAGGAGAAACAGCATCCAGAAAGTACAGACCACCTTGTGCTCTACCACTGCCAATCATTGTCCCCGTAGCCAGTTCCTAAAAGACACAATCAGTCGGAAAAAAACTTACAGAGCAATTGAGAGCAGTTGTAATGCTACTAACAGAAAGTAAGTTAGTTGAAAAATTAGGAACATAAAGAACAGATGAAAGAGAAAGCAAAGA
This sequence comes from Camellia sinensis, assembly GCF_055761805.1. Taxonomy (NCBI): domain Eukaryota; kingdom Viridiplantae; phylum Streptophyta; class Magnoliopsida; order Ericales; family Theaceae; genus Camellia; species Camellia sinensis. Next base: position 147,945,390 of record NC_138970.1, read on the forward strand.
GGTGCAGTGAACTGAACCTTTATCGGAGATAGAGGATAAAGTGCCATCAGCCACTCTAACCTTATCTCGCCCAGAACCAAAGGAATAAGAATGAAAAAAACTAAAAGTACCCGTCATGTGATCTGTAGCATCGGAATCAATAATCCAAGGAGACGACGAAGAGGTACTAAGTGCACTAGCAACAATACCTATGTGGGAAAAATTGGAAGAGGCAGAAGAGGAAGGAGCTAAGGTAGATGAAGAATCAAGGCGAGCTATCAAATGTCTAAAAGTGTGAAGCTCATCCTAGGAAAGAGAACCAGTGTCACCCAAGGCACTAGCAGTAGTCTCCGATACATGTGCTTGAGGACGAACACCACGACCACGACCATGACCTCGAGTAGGCCAACCATGTAACTTCCAACAGTGTTCTTTATCATGCCTATCTTTCCCACAATAATCACATTTCGACCGGTCCCAATCAACCAAGGGACCTGTACCACCACTCTGAGACTGACTAGGCTGAGTAACACGTGACTTTGGGGCTGCAACCATCGCTGACCGATCTTGAGTAGAGGCATGTACCATAGCACTACGACGACTTTCCTCCTGCTGAACCAATGCATAAGCCTCGCACAGTGCAGGAAACGAAGAGCGACCCAACACCTAAACCCGTATCTGATCATACTCCAAAGTCAGGCTAGCAAGAAAGTCATACACCCGCTCCTTTTTCACAACCTGCTGAAACATAGCGACATCCGTGGAGCAAACTGGCTGGAAACTCTAGTAGTAATCTAGCTCTTGCCATAAATCACTCAACTCCGCATAGTACACTGCAAAAGAGCGATCCTTCTAATCCAAGCCCCTAATCTTCTTTCTCAATTCATAGGCCTATGCATCATTACCTTGTTGAGAATACATCTGAGAGGCGGCTATCCAGATTTTGTGAGCAGTATCCATCAAGAGAAAAGTCCGACAAATAGGAAGCTCCATAGAATTGATTAGCTAGGTTATAACTAAAGCATTCTCAGAAATCCACTGAGCAGATAAAGCACTATCCGCAGTAGGTTGCTGGGTACTACCAGTAATATAGCCAGTCAAACACCGGGCAGCAATAGCAAGACCTACAGGAGCGGGACCAAATCAACTAATTAAGACCATTAAGCTTGACCGGACTAATCTAGAGAGAAGGACTATCACCAAGAGTCAAACCACGACTCAGTCCACTCTCCTCCTTGCCCTTAGAGTCCTAACCCAAGCTGTCAGCCATGAGATGAGAAAAAGAGGGTCCAAAAACACAAGCTGGATATCAAACAAGTCCAGAAACCACCCAACCAGAACAAAAACTCACCTTCTAAGGCTAAAACAGTCCAAGATAAGCCCAGAACAGAGCAACCAAATCAACTACAAGCTAGAAAACTGAAACAGAGCATCTGAACAGCAATAAAAAGCCAAGGTAGGGCCAAAATACATCAAACCAGGGACACCAAACCCCTCTAGGGTTCCAGTCGGCTTCCCAGGATAGGAGGAGGAGGGACAAAACCAGCAAACAAAGGTTCAAACCGTGACTTTCGAAAAATCACCTAGTTTTGACGAAAAATCAAAAAAATTGGAAAACTCAAACAATAATGACCAAACAATCAAAAGGAGATTATAGGGTGATTACCCATTAAATTTCGAGCATAATGTTTTTTTTTTTTTTTTTTTTTTTTTTGGTTGTAAAACGGACGTACCAAGATACAAGAATAGGAAGGAGACTGAGAGGAACAATCTTCAAGGAGGAAGATATTGCTCTGATACCATGTTGAATGTATAGATGAGAAGAAGAAGAAGAAGAAGAAGAAGAAGAAGAAGGAAAAGAAACAGAACGAGAGAGAGAGAAGCTGCTGTATTGTTTATTTGATTCTAAAGAATAGGTTTCCCCCTTACACCTATTTATAATAATAAGCATAAGACATAAAGACCAAACTACCCTAACACTTAACACCTACTTGACACAATTCCCAAGTGGACTTTCTTAATAAAAGCAGGAATCTGACTTCAGAAACTTGTACGTGTATTCTCGTGCCTACATATGAGAGTTTTAGCTTGCATATTATTCATGAGCTGGGTAAGGATTTCTAGTGAACACACTGATATAATACTTCTAGGCTTCTAAATAATGCTAACTTCAACTGATACAAAAGATTGGTATCATAGACTATGATTTTTTTATGAAATTTTAACCAATGGCAAACAAAGTATCAGCTTAGTTCCTAAATATGAGGATCATCAAAGTTAAGTGTGAGCTCAATACTCTTTATTTCAAGATATCGTAGGTTCAAAATCACCTTTGAAGTGTCTCTACACAAACATGCAAGCTTACCTTTTCACAAACATACACCAAAAAAGTTGCCCCAGTACAATGCTTCTGTCAAATTCCAAACCATGCATCAAGTGACAGTTCATTCTCAAGGCATGTGATACACGGATCACTGTCAAGTGCACCCAGTGAATTAGGTTTCTTTGGAATAAGGCATCATTGGGATTTAAAAGACTGCATTTCTCATGCATCAATTGCTTTTTGTTAATCACATATTTCAAGGTATGCCCTTAAAAATCCCACCTTTGATGAGATGGAAAACTTACAAGAGTAGCGAAAAAAAATCAAACGGTGATGACATAAATCTAGTACTACCGAATCTTGAAAGATGCCAAAAGCAACCTTCAGACCCTTCTCCATGTCCAGAAGTGATGCCACAATAACCATGAGATATTATAAACCACTTGACATTAATTAAATACTTGCATAAATACATAGACCTTAGAGGACACAAGTCATTCAGTTCCTTCAGTTCTGAAATTGTGCAACATGCCATAGATAAGGTGAATTAGATTATTGCTATGCAGTTACTACAAAGGAATACTTAGATGGTCAAATTTAAAAGTCAATTTGCACTACTAATGTTTTAGTTCATATCCACTTTATTTAAAGTGTGCCAGGAGGCTTACTTGCAGAGCTCAAAACCTATTTCAGCATGGTGTGTGCGTCCTAGCACTTGAAAGGAGTTTTTCTTTCAAACTCCATCTCATTTTCCAGCTGTGGTTCTAGTTTTGATACTTCTGCAACATAGAGAAGCATACTGTTTGACCAACATGAGAACATTCTCCAATAAAATTAATTACAACTACAGAATTCTGCAATGGTAATACATACACATAAGTTATAGGTACAAGTATTTGTTTTCAAGTCAAGCGCGCAGAAACTAAAAGCATTCACTAACCTACTTCAATAAGTTTGAAAGAAACTGCAGATAACAAGATCCAACCTACTTGGAGTCTGGTCTTAACAACCCACAGTGGATTTGCTGCAATTGCAGTGACCGCACCAGCGCCTGAAGCAGCAATCATATTCGCACCAAATGTAAGTTGACCACTGTCATTCACTGTATTATCACAGTATGAAATGTTAAAAGAAATCAAAACAACCAACTGAACAAAAATCAGCAATCATATTAACACCAAATATAAGTCGACTACAGTAATTCACTGCATTATCACAGTGTGAAATATTGAAAGAAATCAAACCGACCAACTAAACTTCCCAGTTCACAGGTACAACAAAGTGTCTCATAACAACTCAAAATAATCAATTGATAAATGGGAACATTATAAAAAGCTTTACCAACCACGTGTATGGAGCAGGTCTTTCAGATACCCATAGACTGTGAAGTACACCTACATTAAAAATATATATATAGTTTTGTCAATTACAGAAATATAAAGAAAATATAACAGGGAAAACAATATTGAAAATGTATTCTAAATATCAATTCAAGAAATATTCAGTGAAAAGAAATTTGATTTCCAAGAAACACGTAAGAAGGATAAAAGCATGCAGCAAAAATCTTATAAAACAATGTAAAAAATATTGTTGGGAGAGATTGGCTTGAGCCAGCTTTTAAATCAAGGGGGGAAAGTGAGAGGATTCTACCACATTTTGCACACACAATTACCAAAAAGGAAGCTTCTAATATGGTTGTTTTCCCATAATGACTTGATGAAACTAGAAATACAGATATTGCTTTGCCCCTGAAAGAATTCCCAGGGAGAACAAATTACTAGACAAATAAAGAAGAAGCAATGGATAAGATTGGAACACTCGTAAGACCCACATGCAGTGACAAAGTAACAACAAAAATTGCCTTAGAACACTGGTAAATGAGCCCGCTCTATGGGCAAAAAATATTTGGTTCCATCATAAATTTTCCAAAATGGGTTGGCTGCCCTGCAGGCTTTGTCCTAGTTCTCTGGAACAATGATTAAATTCTAAAAGTTATCTATTTTGCAAAGACAACTAAAATGGGAACCAAAGCAAGTTTTTTTTCACTACAGAAGCATTCAACTTATAAAAGAATTAACAAAAGAAAGAAAGAGGGGATTTCTGGAGATTCAGACACAAGAAAACCACAGGCTGATTCCTTTGTTGGAACTAAAAACTCCTCAGCAGTGTAACCATAGTGACTGCACATAAGCAAGCAATGAGCACTATCTAGAAAAGAAATCCAACAAAATGGGAGGGAAGAGTACATTAAAAATCAGAAAAGATATGAAGGTGCACTCAAGTATATAAAATTTTTAATATATATATATATATATTTGAAGCTGCAATGGCTTCTATAATAAAGGAGTACTGGTCATTAATCTTCAAGAACAACCCAAGAAAAGTAATACTCACTGCCCAGTTTGGAAGTAGTGCCACCAATGTTGGTGAAAGGCCACGGTACAGTCCCTTCAAACCCTCAGTTCGTATTATATTCTGTAGGCTTGTAATAATGATACTACCTGATTGTCACCAAATATGAAGTGCATTAAGTACATCAACATATATAAGAAGAGCCCGTGTAAATTTTTAAAAAAAAGTTGAACATTTGGAGAGAGGAAGCTAAAAAAAACTCAGTCCAAAGGTTAAGCATCATTTTTCTATTGTATAGCTCATCTATATATTCCTCGGGTCTTTCGTTTTAGTAAATTCATAGTTATTTTTATCAGGGAAAATTAGTTTCCATCTCTAAAACCAAATAATAGAAGAGGAATTGAAAAATCAATAAATATTAGACCAAAATGGTTGATTGTGCAAAATTCTAACATATTAACATAATTTTTTTCCCCAGAAAATCCCTATGTGCACTGGTGGAGATTTTGTGCTAGCCGAAGAGGCTAAAGCTTGTTAATAGTGATGTCTTAACCAAAAAAAGAGGGTAATGAGGATGTGTGTTGCATAGTTTGATAATGATATTACAAGGAGATAGAGTCAAAAATTGTTAGTTGTTAGTTGTTACATGAAGCCAAGTGGACTACTGTACTCACCCAAGTGGTAGAGAAGTCAATGAAAAAGGTCTTATACTCCTATTATGGAGCTCTTACATGGTTAGAGTAATTGAGGTTCATTGACTTCATTATATTCCATAAAGGTTAGATTATGCAAGACAACTTTAATAATGAAAAATGCCAAAAATCTTCTTAAAATATTGAAAATGCGAAGATGTGTGTATGTTTGGCTCTATCTAATACTCGATTAGTTGATTTCTTTCTGACGTGTCGGTTCATTGCTTTCCACTTGCAACTATTGGCAAGGCAATTTTTCTGCTATAGTTTTGCTCGGGAAATTAATCTCCATCGGACAAAGGTAACCCACTTAACGTCTTTTGGTCATAGGCTTATAGAAAGCTTGAATTTTGACGGGTTTTTTTTTCCTTATTTTCAAACATGATTTCCTTTTATCTACTTGCTAACCTTTGAACAAACTTAGAATGGTGAACTTATAATTATGGAATATATTCATTTAATGTGAATTTTAATATTTGATGAATTGCACGCTTTGAAAAAGTAATAGAAATTTCAAACTGTTTTCAATTAGTTATGTTGTCATATAGTGGAAGAATGTAAAAATAAATAAATGATTGGAATTTCATTTGGACTTCAAAGGATTTTACCTTCCAAACCTTTGAATTTTATAACCAAAATGGGTAAATGTACTCTTAGCATACAATAGGTGATGGACTATGTCTATTTTTGTAATCTAACAAATAGAGAAGAATTATGTTAGGATCATTAGAACTTCACATATATATTATATAAAAATGCTTTGCCCAAAGATGTTTTGTTTGATTAAAGAAATTTAGTGAAATCATTTGCCCCATTTGTGAGTAAAGAATTGATCCTTGTATTGAATATATTAATACAAAATGGTTACCTCCATTAATTTTGTGGAAGAAAGTGTAATCCTAAACTATAGGATTCAGTTTTTGGGTCCCTCATCATCCATCCCTTTCGTAACACTAACTGAATGAGTTACCAAATAAAAGTCATTTTATTACAAGCTTTTTCTCATGTTAATAAATTGAAGTATGATTTGAAGACAACTCCAAACTAAGGAGTAAGGTTCCCTTTTCAGCATTCTCAGAAGTGCATAAAGAGCCTACAGCTTATAGCACATAAAGAGATCACAGCAGGAACTAATAGTTTAATGTCACATAATGCTCTATGTTCTACTGTCCCTCTACCTAGGAGCTTTGAAGTCTAGTTCAATTGCTTTGGAATGGACTGCAATTTAATCTAATATGTAATTTCAATTGTTGTATAGACTCACGTATGGCAAACTTCACTATGAGAAATTGATACTTCCAAAATCCAAAGAATGCACCTCTAACTAACCACAGTTACAAATGATTTTAGCATTTATTTACCAACAACCCAATTTCATCAACCTTCTTACTAGTCAAAGTTCAAAAGAAAAAAACAAAACAAAACAGAACCCTTGTTGCATTTTGGCACAAATAGTTTCTGCGAAAACAATCAACTTCCATACTAATGCTTTATTTGGTTCACTGGAATGAGATAGAATGGAATGGAATTGTCGTTCCTTAGGCTCCCCTATGGAATGATCATTCCCTTATAATGGTAAATGGCGATTCCATGTGCAATGTATTTTTCATTAATTTTTTAGTCAACCAAACACGAGAATGGATATTTTGATGGAATGACCATTCCATTACCTGAGTTTTCGATACATTCCAGTTTCAGAAAGATACTTCAGCCAAAAGCATTATTATTGTCCAAAAATGCTACTGTATAAACAAACAAACAAACCATACTGTTCCTAGCTATAGAGTAAACAAAATTCATACAAGAACACATACCTTTTGGACCAGAATGGTGAGCTTCAGGAAGGCCATGGACTTGCAATCTGGTTTTAATCACATCCAATGGGCACACAAAAGTTGCAGCTATAGCCCCTGCAGAGCACAAAAATCGCATATGATAAACCAAAAACTGACTCAATCGACAGCTTCTGATCGAAGCATTCACACAATTGACAATTAACCATCAAAAGCACCAAAAAGCTTAACAAATTCATTAGCTTTATCAAAAATTAACAAAAATATCACCAAACGAACAAACCCTAACTGAAATCACAAAAAACTCAAAAACACTTTCTAAATCAAAATCGAGGAATTTTGGTAAAAAGAGCAAAACCTGCGGCGGCACCGGCGGCGGCGTCGCAGATGATTTTCTTCGAGCTCCGACGATCTGACAACCGCGCGCCGCCAGCGGTCATCTTGAAGAACTACTTGACTTTAATTATTCCACAATGGCATGTATATATAACTTCTCAGCGCAACATTATTCGAAGCCGCCTATATATATATATATATATAGAGAGAGAGAGAGAGAGAGAGAGAGAGAGAGAGAGAGAGAGAGAGGTTTTGATGGGTTTGTTTGTTATTTTCGATCCAGAAGTGGGAAGTAGTGGTGGTGTTGTCCAAAAGTGTCTTCAATTTGCCAATAGTTGTAAGCAACTAATTTTATGATGCCGTTTATTTGGTAGCTGTTGTCTTTTATTTAAAAAAATTAGTTGACTTGTTTATGATATAATAAAAATAAAAATATACATATTTGGTACACAGATCGTTTACATGTTGGAAATTTTTTTTAATGTGTAATGCACATAGTGTGGGATCTTATCACTAAATTTTTATAAATTTACATAAGTAATAACAAAAAAATGTATAAGTTCAGTATAAATTTGTGTAAGTCTTAAATTTTGACGAATTTATGTGAATTTGTATTTAATCTATATATTTTTATTTGATCATTTATAAAAATTCATACAAACTTACGTAATTTTATAGTAGAATTGCATATGGTGTGTATTGCACGTCAGAGCATTTCCCTTAAATGTTTGTTTTTGAAAACAAGTAAAAGAATTGATTGGCGAAAGACACTGTCGACAGTCGAAAATGGTGATTAGAAGTGATTGTCAATTGTCAATTGTTAATGAGAGGTGATTTACGGTAACCAGAGACGATTATTTATGGTCACAAATGATGACCAACCACTAAATGTGGTGATTATAGGTTGTGGTGGTGATTAGTGGAGGGTGGCAACCAAATGACATAAGAGAATGATGAATGAATGAAAAAATAATAATAATAAGTGTAATTAATTTTTTTGTGATAATAAGAATATAAATACATCCCAAATAAATTTTTGTTTATAATTTTTTAAATATTTATATTTATAAATAGAAATAGAAACAGAAATATTTCAAAATAAAAATGATTTAAAATTTTTTAATAAATATATAAAGAGAATACTATAAACTTAAATATAACTAAGCTTCTATTTATGGAAAATTGTTATCTATTTTTTTATTAGGTAATTCAGGGTATTTGAGTGTGCTTACACATACCTAACCAAAGTCATTACAACCCTCCGACAGACCTTTCACCTTGCCTACTCCGCTATCACCCCTCTCATTTCCTCCACCTATTTGCATATCACCAACTGTCATTTCTAGTTATAGTTGCTTTTTCACGCTCTTCGGAGGAGTTTAGTCTCCTCGAATGCGATTGCCTTACAGTTCGAATTCCTGTAATTTTAAATTTGGTTTTATAAGTGCAATGTAAAATAAAAAAATGAATGAGAGTCCAAATCTGGCAAATCCTAGAACATCCATTAATCATCAGAAATGCCAAAAATAGACTGCATTGCCAGATTTCAGAGTCGCCACCTAAATATTTTTAAAAAAATTAGGAAACTCGTGACTCGTGCCAAAGGCCACTTGTTCATCATAACCAAAGTGTCTTGATTCGGGAATTTAGGCATGAGAATGGGAGGTCATGAATTGAGCACTCCACTCACATGATCAAAGATCGGCCTCTACTAAATCATGATGTGAATTTTATGGACATTATATGCTCATGCTCTGATTATTTAATATACTATCATTACTATGTGAAGTAAACAAGTATAAACCACGTTACTTACTTTGGATTGCTTTGATTTTATGCTTTTTTTAAAAGAGTTTTGAATATGTGCAACTCAAAGGAAAAACGAGCTCATATGTACAATAATCAAAGTCATTCCAATCTAAGCAAAATAGCCTCCATCCGCAGACATTCATAGAGATATTTCAAGTAAGTGAGTAGTATCATGGAAGTACGCTCGACATGACAACACAAACACAAATATGATATGCTAAAGGAAAAATGTTCACCTAGTACTCAAACGAGGCAAGCTGAAGAAAAGAAAATAGTTAGAAAAAAGCATGATCCTAAAGAAATGCACATGATTAATGCAACACATACAAAATACGATTACTTGATTCGTCTATGAATATTGTTTCCCACCCTTTCTTTTTTATGACTCCCACATCACTTTGGCCTTCAATCTCTATTTTCTCTAAAAAACCATTTCCTCACTTTTTCTCTCAGCGCACATATCTATATTCTTTAATCTCTCTTATTTTTTATTCCTTCCCAGGTGTGATTGATGGATAAGCTGAAAGTTGTGGACCCTTGCCCCTTGTGCTCGGCTAGATCCTACTTCTTTCGCTCATAACTAGTGAACTTTCCCACAGAGGGGTTGTGGTGCGACTGGATGTACAGTAGATCTGCAACTGACATCGTTTGGCGATGCCCTTGGCTTAACTTGACCGAAGTGAGTCACAGCATGTCCCACCGGTCAGGTATACAATTAATTGGTCTCACATACTATGTTTTTTACTTCCCATTCCAGTTCAGACGCTAGTTTGGGTGTGATCAGACCCGTCCAAATGAGGGAGTTGAATATCCAGCTCCATTTTTAGTTCGGGCTTCACATTTGGCTCGATAGCTCACTGCTTGGAGGATGAGAGAGCTTTTGGCCTCTGCTGCTAGTTTTAGTTGTGGCCTTTTTGGCGAGTGCATTGACAATGGGGAAAAGACAAAAAACCTGACTTGACTATGCCCCTAGTTCATTTCTTTGACTATATTTTTTGTTTTTGGCTTTCTGCTAAAACAATTTTGACTAACATGAGAGTTTAGATTAACATGCTTGTTTTACTTTCTGTTTTAAAATCATGTAAGTCAAACTATAAGCACTAAAAAAATTTCCTTTTTTGGGTCTAAGCAATTTTCCGATTTTGAAAAAAATAGAATAATTTTTGAAAAAATTAGTCAACTTCACTAAAAGTCCTCAAAAACTATTTTTGCAAATGGTCATTACCCGACCAATCGTGGAATTAACTCTTGAGATGCACAACCTCCAATCCGAACTGAATTTGACTTGCAACTAAATCTTTTAACGGAATAGGACAACCGAATTTGAATGAAGATGAGCCAATTGGACATGGATAGAATAGCCAAGTTTGAATAAAGATAAGTCAATCAACATGGATGAGACAAGCAAGTTAAAAATGGTTAGGACTGAACTTCAGGATGAAGTTGCCTACGTATGCCACATTTAGAAATCAGGCCTTACGTAGTTCTGAGGTTAAGGTTTACTCGAGTATAAACTCTCTCATTTTGCGCTCTAACTTTTGCCAAAGCCGCCCTTCTAGATTTTCGACCTTGCGAGCTCTATTTTTCTTTTTCTATTTTCTTTTTCTCTGTTTATTTACATTTTTCTTCTTGCTCTAGCTTTTTCCTGGGTCACCCTTTTGGGTTCTCGACCCAGCAAGACTCTCAAAGATTGAAAAGTTTAACTTGTCCATGTTGATTGGTTGTGAGATCCCTAAGCCATCTAAATCCACAAGAATGGCTGTTGTTCCTGACCAAATAGTCTTGATGATGTAAGAGCCCATCTTATTGGGTCTGAATTTGCCCCTAGTGTCATGGATAGGAACTTGATTGCCTTTCAGTAATAAATTTTCTTCTCTCAAATTCTGGGATTTAGCTTTCTTATCGATCTCTATTGGCTTGAGAAATGACCCATCTTTGAATCTTCGATCACATCTGTCTTTTTTTTTACCCTAGTTCAAGAGCTGCTTCTCATCTAGTTATGCAAGCTTCATTCGATTATATCTGACCTTATTGCCCATAATTTAAGAGCTGCTTCCAATTCGGCCATGCAAGCGTCATACTTTGGTTGATTGTTGAACATTCTCAATCAAGGTTTGAAAACTAAGGGATCAGTTCTCGAGAGTGATCTTGTGCTTTACAATCTCAAAATCAATTCTAGGCATATCTTCGTAGGACCACGCAAAAAATATTTTTGAAATCTTTTAATAAAGCAACTAGTCACTTGTTGCTCCTCTGAAGACAATATTAAACCAATCAGGACCAAGCCAGGATCCTTCTCAGTACCCACATTAACAGGCATTGACCAAAGTTTGTAAATTTCGATGAATTCCTCCCTCTTTGTTTTCACCACAGTTGTGGAAACAGTTTTGAAAAACTTTGGTCAATGCGGTGATTTAAAGGCATAGAAAAATAGGTGAAAATAACTGCAGTTTCATTCAGAACTTCTGGTTCACTGATTGAAACAGAATCAAAATAAAGAGTGAAAAGACAAACACAAACAAGATAGTCCTATCCGAGTTAAAGCCCTTGAAATCACCAAACTCTGATGCAACAAGACTGACTCAAAACCCAAGTCAAAAAGTAAAATAAACCACATTTTCAAATTGCTAAAATCAATGCATGCCATCCACCACGTCTGGAGTAAAATGCGTGCCATCAGCAAGTGGTTCATCCCTAATCACAGAACTAGTCGCATTATCCCCCAACTTCATTGATTCAGCATTGACAGACTTTGTAGGACTTGGTGGGGAGATGATCTTGTTGTCAATCAGGTCTTGTACTTCATGGCGAAGATGAAAACAACGGTCAGTGTCATGGCCGAGTTGCTGATGGAAGGCACAATACTTGGTAGCATCATACCTAGCTAGAAGGCAATCAGGGAGAGGCCAAGGGTCAAGGGGTTTGAGATGGCCTTGTCCTGTGAGGATTTGGAGAGCTTTGGACAAGGTCATGTAAAGGGATTGAAGGTGCAGTTACCCATCCTGGAAGTATTGACAGAGGGGTCAGCAAATGTTGACTGGGTTTGAAGATCTATTACGGGTGTAAGATTAGAGCTGAAAGGGGTGTTCCTGGTACAACATCCCTTTTCATGACTACACCCTGATTCAAAATGCCTCAAACCTGAGCAATAAAAGTGTCATCCACAATCTTTGCAACAACTGTAAGCACTTGCTGCTTGTTCAGCCCTTTGACCTTCAAAGTCTTAATAGCCTACCGAAGATGTGCATAAGGATCAATACTTGCCCTAACCTTGTTCTTGCTACTTGCTTCAGCTTTGCTACGGGATTGGGTGGCTATATCGGAGCGAGGCCTATTTGTTGTTAACATGTCATCACCCAGACTTAAGATAGCTTTGGGTTGACCATTTTCAAATACAGCTCGTCCCAAGATTGGGGAGCTTTTTGACGTGAAATTTCTAGCATGTGATATGGTTGATGACGGAGCAAAGATCCCAAAGGCTAAATCTGCCACAGTTCTTTGAAGATCTTCAATCATGCTCATCAGCTCAGAAGTAGTGGGTTCGACCATTGTTGTCCGCGGTGTATTTGAACCGACTTGGTCTTGATGCATTAGTTGGGCTGAGCTCTTTGGAGTAGGTTGGACTGGAATGGGGCCATTGTGGAGTTCAATTATTGGGATTGAAGATGATTGGGGTTCAAGTGCATCCATCATACACAAGTCCATCCTTTCTGGAATGAACACCTCAGACTTGGGTAAATGGGATGAGGTAATGTATATGCTGGAGTTGTAGGTGGATGGTAGTGAATGGATTAGGTTGAGGTGTGGAGGTAATGGGTTAGTGGTGGCATGAAGTCTTTTTGGTGGAGTTATGATCTCTTCATAAATAAGATCCTGAATCTTGACGAAGGCGAATGCAACAGTTTGTATTGTGACCATGTTGTTGATGATAGACACAATATTTAGTGGGGTCATGTCTTGGTGGAAGAGGACTTTGGAGGGGTTGGGGTTCTAGGAGCTTTAGATGCCCTTTTTCTAGCAGAATTTTCAAGACTTGAGAGAGATCTATGTAAATAGAATGGAAATTTCAGACTTGGGACCGAGTTGAAGTGGTTGGTTTTAGGCTATTAGCAGCAAAAGGGTTTTTGATGGGACTAGTGACAGTGTTTACTTTTGAGCATTTCGCAACTGTGCTACCACTAGTAGTAACATTGGAACTATGAACAACATTCTTCCTCATAGGCTCATTATCTTCCACAATGATCCCTTATCTGATGGCATCCTCAATTTGAACCCCAATTTGATAGAGGCCTTTAAAGTTAAATAGTGGGAGGACTATCATTTTGTGCAATATCTCAGTTTGTCAAGCCATATCATGTTGGAGTGAATCTACTGATTGTTGAAAAGGGATCAGTAAATCCTCTAGATTTGTCAAAGACTGAGCCATTACAAGAGTAGATGACTGTGCCCAGGATGAACTGAACAAAAGTGATCTAATTGGTGAATGCCGGAACAGTGGAACCGATGAACCCTGTCTAGCTCTTCTTCGCCTTGCCACCGGCAAAAGTGAAGCAAACACAGGCTGTACCTGAACTAAATCTCTGACCTTACAAAGTCTACCAACATGAGTCCAAAGTACATGGGGGATATTAGAACCTTCTGAAGCTACGGTTCCAAGACTACCTAGCAAAAGAGTAAAAAACAAACAGCACCTCAGCCTAATTTTCAACAGAATAGATATGATCATAGTTGAATGACTGTACTCCCCACTGAATTCTACCCCACAAACTGAAATAACTAAACCACTGATCTTAGGAACCCCTGTATAGATCCCATCTACATAGCACGTAGCACATAGTAAATGAAGAGAGCAAAAACACCCCTATGAGGGGGTAAGGTTACCCTGTCCTAGCTTTGGCATGATCTAGAGTTTCACTACTTCAAACAAGTGGTATCATAATATCTTGAATATGGGTGAGCCTCCTGTCATATTTTGGAATAGTCACTAGAGCTTACTACATGCACTAGGCCAATTTGGTCAAAATAGTACCTCAGCAAGGTTACCTATTATACCTCTCATACCTAACACCAAAAGGTAAAAGGAGGATCAACAGTATAGCGATAACCCATATCCAAGGGTAGTGTTCCCAACGTGACATTGCCTACGTTCGACCAACCTTTTAGCAAGCTTTTGACAAGCCTCCGGCAAGCCGTCCAGGATATCAAATGGTAAACACAGTGACTTATGAGCACCAATGCAAATAAAATGCAATGACCATATATTTGTATATAAAAGTTCACATCATAAAGTTCAAGTCAAGTTCTCTAATTCCCCAACAAAGTTGCCAGAAACTGTAACTGGTTTTTCGCGCTCCTTAGAGGGGTTTAGTCTCCTCGGATGCGATTGTCCTACAGTTCAGACTCCCGTGGTTCTGAATCTGGTTTCACAAGTACAATACGAAATAGAAAAATGAATGAGAGTCCAAATCCGGCAAATCCTAGAAAATCCATTAATCATCAGAGATGCAAAAAATGGACTGCATTGCCAGATTTCAAATTTGCCACCTAAATGTCTTTGAAGAATTTAGGAAATTCGTGACTCATGCCAAAGGCCACTTTTCCGTCATAACCAAAGTGTTTCAGTTCGGGAACTTAGGCATAAGAGGGAAATGTCATGAATTGAGCACCCTATTCACCCGATCAAAGATCGGCCTCTACTAATCATGATGTGAATTTTATGGACATTATATGCTCATGTTCTGATTATTTAATATACTATCATTACTGTGTGAAGCAAAGTATAGACTACATCACTTATATTGGATTTCTTTGATTTCATGTTTTTTTAAAAAGAGTTTTGAATATGTGAAACTCAAAGGAAAAGCGAGCTCATATGTATAATAATCAAAGTCATTCCAATCTAAACAAATGGCCTCCATCCACTGGCTTCATAGAGATATTTCAAGTAAGCAAGTAGCCTCATGGGAATATGCTGACATGGCAACACAACACATATATGATATGCTAAAACAAAAATGCTCACCTAGTACTCAAACGAGGCAAGTTGGAGAAAAGAAGATAGTTAGAAAAATGCATGATCCTAAAGAAACGCACATCACTAATGCAACACATACAAAATACGGTTACTTGATTCGACTATGAATATGTCATATGAATCCACTCAAAGCATGCGGTAACTCACGTATTCAAGTAAGAAATAATCAATGATGTCAAGTATAATGAGCCGAATCTTAATACATGCAAAAATGGATACAAATCATGGCAGTGATAAAAGAAAATATGATGCTATACAATTACGATAAGCATTTAAATAAAAAAGAGAAAGAAATGAAGGTTGGAAGACATACATCACATGTTACAAATTTGCCCTCTTATAAGAGAGTCCGAATGTCCTAATTAACCAATTATTATAAACACAAATGAATGAACTAGTTATCTAATTATTAACTAATTATTACAAAATACGAATCTTAAAGCGACTAATTTAAAGGAATTGAATGAGTGACGAGGAATCGCGTGCGTATAAGCAAGAACATCCTCCAGAAACCCCTATGCTTGCTACCAGAAATTGCCCAGTTTGTAGTCAGAAAACAGTTCTTGGCCACAAGATCTGCTCTGTTTTACTGAAAAACCACCATTGTTGTGCAAAAGAATTGATCGGCCAGCCTGATTAGATGGTCGGTCGTATAGAAGAATGGCTGGTCGGTCACTGTTTGTGGAGAAAACCTTGCTACAACAGAACTGGAATAGAGCAAAACAGAGAGTTTCCAAAAGATGTTCATTATTTCTGCTCCCTCCTATCATAATGATATTCAAGGAGAGAGTAGGTTTGTTTCACATATCATTAAACATCCTAAGGGTATTTAGATGATGATTAATGAATCAACGGGATGGAAATCAATGAATACAAAGCTAAGGCAAATTAGGAAGATGAAGTATTCAAAAGAGATGACATGAAACTTACTCTATCTCATAGAAAATAAGAGTAAGTGAGTACTCAAATTTAGAGAGAATAGGCTTAGAGAAAACCATTCTTGACAATAAAGCTTACAAATAAGAGATTACATCATTGAGGAAAGTAAAGAGGCTCTTCTTCCGACTCACGGAAGAAGGATTGAAATCCATTTCTATAATTCAAAAGGAACTAGAAGAGAATCTCTAATGCTTCTGATGAAAGAGCTCTCATATGGCTTGGCTTCAAAGCAAAATCAAAACAAGACTAAGCAAATGAATGAAAGCTATAAAGAATTGTTGTATTCTTATCTTCCTACTCATGGAATAAGGATGAAACATCCATTTTCATGCTTCAAAGAGAGAACTAGGAGAGAGCTTACAGCAACTTAAAGAAAAGAGATAGATTCAAGAATTAAGCTATCTATTTAAAGCTTTAAACACATATGTTCAGTCCATACTCATACAAAAATATTTAAAATAGTTCTAAAATTGAAGAAAAAGAAGCAAAATCATGAAGAAAAACGAAGAGAGCACAACTATTGATAAGCCTACAGAAGGGTGGCTAACCCTTCCACCTTCAACATGGTTTAAATCACATTTTTAAGCCTAAAAACACTCTGAAATTCAACATGTAAAACAGAGGATGAAGAACAAGGGAGTAAAAGAAAAGGTGATGAAAAGTGTTCAAAGATTAACCTCTTGAAAAGAGGGAAAGCTTCTTGATTCACAAACTTCAATCCAAACACTCTCAAGTATTTGAAATAAGGTTCAAAATTTTAGCAAAAAACTTCAAGTTTGGGCTTCAATGGTGTATCTATAGTGTTTCTATATTCAAGAATGTAGAGAAATGCTTTGGGCAATCTTCTAAACCTTTGGGAAATTGTTCTAACCCTAAACTCTGAGGTGAGGTGGTCTTTTTAAACCGCCTTCCAACAAAAATATCTTCAAAAGAGAGCAGCTGGCCAAATCCCGTGCATGGAAGCTGTCTGCTGCTACAAAATATATGTTTCGCTAGACATGGCTGGCTGGCCAATCAATTGTACAGCCAGACCAAAAAAGTGGCCTGCCAGTCAACTTTTGGTCTTGCTGCTTTTTGAGTGGTCAAGTTAGAAAAACATGTTTTGGTCCAAATAGGGTGTAAAGTTTGGGTTTGAAGCTCAAAATTGAATTCTTTTGCTGAAGTTTCGAAAGATTGTACAATGTAATATTTCATCATCGAGTGTTTGGAATGAAGCGTCCAAGTCTTAAAGGCGGTCAAAATGGAATGTCTACACTAGCCCTCGCCACCCCATTCACACCTCTGCCTCCAACTCATTCTAATTACTTAATTAAGATGCTTAATTGATTTAATTAATCCATGGGTGAAAATTGATCTTTACTAATTAGAGTTGACTATGGATAATTGGGATTCATTAACATCAACATGATTGGTTTTAATGGCAACCTATGGATAGCAACTAGCGAGGAGGCAGAATCATGGGGTGTATACAGAGGTCTGACCATCATCTTTGAGAAAGGCATGAAGAAAGTCATCAGTGAATCTGATTTGGAACAGTTGATTAATTTAATCAAAGGAGAGACTCATCCTAACTTTTCCAAACAAGCTTTGCTTGAAGACACGTTCCTTATGGAGTGTTGTGATTACTGTCTCAACCACATATGGCACAAAGGAAATATATGTGCTGACACTCTTGTCAACATGGGTGTAATTAACCAAGATCCTTTGATTGTTTTTGAAGACCCTCTGTCACGCCCTCATGTAAAAACACTTCAATATAATAAGCACACATAAAAATGGTGCTAATGGAGTCCATCCCCTATCTCCTCCCAAACAAAAATCCGGTTTAGAGGTCCATCCCCTATCTTCCCCTAAACCGTGGAGTACATCCCCTATCTCCTCCCACACAAAACAATGTATGCAAATGCAATGCTCAAACAATACACGTATTTTCTGTATTAATGCAATAGTCAAAATTAATGACTTAACCAATGTGATTAGTTTCAGTTATTCCTAATCCACATGCAATGTCTACAACAATCACGACTATCCTCCACCGATAGCCCAAAACAGTTATTTCTAGACTGGAAATAAATATATCAACAATTCACTAGGCGAGTGGTTTAAATTATCCCACCACACCATTTAATCAATGAATTCCTCAATTTCATGAATTTAACCAAATTCCCTAATTTCCTTAAATTAATTATACAAATTAATTAATTAACACAACTAGGGTTTTTCCCAAAATTACCAAAGTATTCCCAACATATCAAATACCAAAACTTAGAACAAAACTTATAGAATGGAGTAGGAAATCCCTACCTCGAAGAAAATAACCCGTATGGAGAAGATGGAGATGAAGACCAAAGACCAACATGCTCCAAATCCTAAGTTTCTCAGATTAAAACGAAGCCCTCAACTCACTCTAACTTTTTAATAAAGGATCTAAGGTAGAAACTCACTCTAAGTAGATCAATCAAAAGAGAGAAGGTGTGTAGAGGGAGAGAGAGAGATAAAAACACTCCAGGGGCGGTTTTTAAAAGTTATGAAGGAAAAGTAGGTCAAAAAGTGATCCAAAAAGTGAAATCACGGACTGATATAATCGACTCTACGCTCGAGCGTAGAAATCCCCGCTCGAGCGTAAGACACAGAATCATGCTCGAGCGTGAAGAAAGCCGCTCGAGCGTCGATTACACCCTTCCAGAAGTTTTGCAGGCGCTGCACCCGCTCGAGCGTCAACCTCCCCGCTCGAGCGGAGGAGCAAAAACAAGGGATCACGCTCGAGCGTAAAAACTACCGCTCGAGCGGAAGAACTGCAGAGCAAAATACTGGGAGATGGAAAATCACGCTCGAGCGTCAAAATTCCCGCTCGAGCG
The DNA here is from genome assembly GCF_055761805.1 of Camellia sinensis. Taxonomy (NCBI): domain Eukaryota; kingdom Viridiplantae; phylum Streptophyta; class Magnoliopsida; order Ericales; family Theaceae; genus Camellia; species Camellia sinensis. The sequence continues at coordinate 147,964,505 of NC_138970.1, forward strand.
TAGAAGCAACAACGAAGGGACCGCTCGAGCGTTAAAACTTCCGCTCGAGCGTAAAGGCCAAAATCTGGGCATCACCTATTGGCATCTAAAATCAACCAACCTGTAACAGACCCGCCAACACAACCTATACTTCAAATACAAAGAGATTAAAGGACAACAACAACCAATAAGTAATGACAGGATCCTCAGAACCTAAGTCCGGATACAATAATTTAAAGAGAAAAGACCAGGGTCGCTATAACCTCCCCTCCTTAAAAGAATTTCGCCCCCGAAATTTAGCACAAGGTTTCGAAAACAAGTTTTTCTCAAATTCCAACAATATGATAACTCACTAATAAACAACTTGACCCAACACTGGCCATTCCATCTCTTAACAAAGAGGCATGCCACAATATGCAAAACAACCATATATTTCAACCTGCATTAACACTATGCACTTTTCTTTTAATTTCAACAATTTTCAATATATTCAATATATACAATATTCCATTAAACTTCCATTTCGAGGCAAGTTCCAAAATATTTCCATTAACCAAAACATTCTAAATGTTCTACAGCTTAAGACATATAAAATAAAAAAAAAAAAACTTTAAAGTTTGACAATATTACAAAATCTAACTACAAGATTACAAATCAATAACCATGTCCGGATATTTCTCGCGGACTTCCAACTCACGTTCCCATGTGGCTTCCTCCACCCCGTGATGTTTCCACAAAACTTTCACCAAAGGAATGGTCTTGCCTCGCAAGACTTGATCCCGTTTATCCAAGACCCGAACCGGTCTTTCCTCATACGAGACATCCTCATCAACTACTAAATCGGTCCAATCCAATACATGTGATGGATCCGGCTCATACTTCCGAAGCATACTCACATGAAACACGTCATGTACTCCGGACAACTGCGGCGGCAAAGCTAAACGATAAGCAGTCTCGCCAATCCTCTCAAGGATCTCAAAAGGACCAATGAATCGAGGGGACAACTTCCCGCTCTTCCCAAACCTCATCAATCCCCGTCTTGGTGATATCTTCAAAAAGACATGATCACTCACCTCAAACACCAAAGGTCTCCTCCTACGGTCGGCATAAGATTTCTGACGACTCTGGGCTGTAACAAGCCTCTTACGGATAAGCTCAACCTTCTCCGTCGTTTCCCTCACTAACTCCGGACCCAACAGAGGTGCATCACCCACCTCGGCCCAACAAACAGGAGACCTACACGGTCGGCCGTATAAGGCCTCAAACGGTGCCACACCGATACTAGACTGGAAGCTGTTGTTGTAGGCAAACTCCACTAATGGCAAGTGCCTCTCCCACGACCCGCTAAAGTCAAGAACACAGCCCCGAAGCATATCTTCAAGGATCTGAATAGTACGCTCAGACTGCCCATCAGTCTGAGGATGATAAGCTGTGCTAAAGGTCAACTTAGTACCTAAGGCGCTCTGCAAGCTCTGCCATAATCTGGCAGTAAAACGAGGGTCCCTATCGGAGACGATCGTCACTGGAACCCCGTGCAACCTCACTATGTCCCGAATATACAAATCGGCAAGATGATCTACTGAATCTCTAACGCGCATAGGAATGAAGTGCGCCGACTTAGTCAACCTGTCTACAACCACCCAAATAGCATCACTGCCCCGCTGAGTCCTCGGAAGACCTACAACGAAGTCCATAGTGACATGCTCCCACTTCCACTCGGCAATAGGCAAGGGTTGCAACAAACCCGCTGGCCTCTGATGTTCGGCCTTCACTTGCTGACAAGTAAGGCACTTAGATACGAAAGCTGCCACATCTCTCTTCATACCCCGCCACCAAAACTGGCGACCCAAATCCCGATACATCTTAGTACCTCCCGGATGCACCGCAAGGCGTGAATGATGAAACTCTCGGAGTACCTCCTCTCGATGAGACTCCGGCACAAACAGACGGTCTCGGTATCTCACACTCAGGTCGGGATACACCGTCAAACCTTTCTCAACCTTCCCACCAGAAATCTTCTCACGGAGGGATTCTACCTCAAGGTCGCCCCTCTGAGCCTCTAACACTCGAGTCACAAGTGTAGGTTGCGCAACAACAGAAAACAAGGCCGCAGCCTCAACGGATTCGCCCAGAAGCAAATCAAACTCTCCAAGTGCACCTAACATCTCCCATTCTCGGATGGCTATACTAGCTATGTCACCAACAGGTTTCCTGCTAAGGGCGTCGGCCACCACATTGGCCTTTCCCGGATGATAATGCAATTCAAAGTCATAATCCTCAATAAATTCCATCCACCTCCTCTGCCTCAAGTTCAAGTCTTTCTGTGTGAACAGATATTTCAGACTCTTATGATCCGAGAATACCTCGAACCTCTCACCGTAAAGATAATGTCTCCAAATCTTCAAGGCAAATATCACAGCTGCTAACTCTAAATCATGCGTAGGGTAATTCTTCTCGTGAACTTTCAACTGACGTGAGCCATAGGCAACCACTTTCCCCTCTTGCATCAACACACAACCAAGACCCTCTCGTGAGGCGTCACAATAGACTCATAACCCAACCCTCTCTCCGGAATAATCAAGACTGGAGCAGTGGTCAGTCTAACTTTCAACTCCTGGAACGACTTTTCACAAGTCTCACTCCAAGCAAATTTGACTCCCTTCCGAGTCAATCTAGTCAAAGGCGAAGCTAATCTGGAGAAATCTCTTACAAACCGGCGATAATACCCAGCTAATCCCAGAAAACTGCGGATCTCAAACACACTCTTAGGCTGTACCCAATCTTGCACTGCCTCTGTCTTGGATGTATCAACAGACACCCCTTCCCTAGAAACTACATGGCCTAAGAACTTCACCTCCTCTAGCCAGAACTCACACTTCCCAAACTTAGCATAAAGCTGATGGGCTCTAAGTAAATCAAGCACCACCCTCAAGTGTTCCTCGTGCTCTTCCTCTGAAGGTGAATAGATAAGGATGTCGTCCACGAAGACGACTACAAAACGATCTAGAAATTCCCGGAATATCCGGTTCATCAAATCCATAAATACTGCCGGTGCATTGGTGAGCCCAAATGGCATCACCAAAAACTCATAGTGGCCATACCGCGTACGGAATGCCGTCTTAGGAATATCCTCCTCCCTGACTCTCAACTGATGATAACCTGATCTCAAGTCTATCTTCGAGAAACAACGGGAACCTTTCAACTGATCGAACAGATCATCTATACGGGGCATAGGGTATTTATTCTTAACCGTAGCCCGATTCAATTTCCGGTAATCTATACAAAGTCTCAAAGCACCACCTTTCTTTCTAACAAAGAGGGCCGGTGCTCCCCAAGGCGAAACACTAGGACGTATAAAGCCTTTATCTAGTAACTCCTGGAGTTGGATCTTCAACTCAACTAACTCAGCTGGGGCAAAACGATAGGGTGCCATAGAAATCGGCGCCGTGCCGGGCACTAAGTCAATAGAGAATTCAATCTCTCGATGCGGTGGCAAACCAACAAGATCCTCGGGAAAAACGTCCGAGTACTCACACACCACCCTTGGCAACACAATCTGAGTCTCACCGTCCTCACTAATCGAAAGGTTAGCAAGTAGACCACTAAGCTCACTCCGTCCTCGCGGAACATACCCCGGTGGCAAAACACTACCAACACGGTCCCCCAGAAAATGAAAACACTCACCATTCACGGTACAACAAGTGACTCTCTGGCGGTAGCAATCAATAACTGCCCGGTATGACGATAACCAGTCCATACCCAAAATAACATCGAAACCTCTCATAGGCATAACTACAAAGGAAAATGGGATTCTATGGTAATCAACCTCTATATCACAACCCCTAACACCGTGTTTCAAAATCAATTCACCCCCAAGAGGCGACACTACACAAATAGGAGATGCTAACTGTGCCAACTCCAACTCCAAAATAGATGCAAATGCAGCAGACACAAAGGAATGAGATGCACCCGTATCAATCAAAACATTAGCAACCGAGTTGCAAAACAAGAAAGTACCTCTCACAACAGATGGAGCCGGTACAAGATCCTGCGCGGTAACAGCATACAAGCGCCCAGACGACCTCTGATCAACCTGCTCACCCCTAGGAGCATAAGATTGCTGCACCGACTGAGACGATGAAGCCCCCTGATTGGCCCTCGAGGCCTGACCCGACTGAGCTGGCTGCTGACCCTGAATCGGCCTCAAACCAGATGCACCAGGTGTGCCACCCAACTGTGGGCAATACCTCTTCATATGCCCTGGCTGACCACACTGATAACACGAGAGTGGCTGGCCTCTACCCTGACTCTGGCTCTGAGATCGAGCCGAAGATGATGCTGCTCTCTGCACTCCTCCCCTCTGAGGACAAACTGGAGACTTGTGGCCCAGCTGGCCACACTTGAAGCAGGTAATGCCTCCTTGACTGCCTTTCCCCGAACTAACACTCGGCACAGGAAAAGTCGATCTAGAAAAGCTACTCTGAGACTGTTGGGGATTAAAACCCTTCTGTCTCCTACCATCACTCTGACCATCCTGACTCCTCTTGGAGCCCTTCTGTCCTTCCTCCTCCTCCTGCATCATGATTTCCATGTGGGCTGCAGCATCAACCAAACGCCCATAATCCCGAATCATAGTTCCCCCAACTCTCAGCTTGAGGCCACGCCTCAACTTCCTCTCAAACTCAATACAACGGCGTTCCTCAGACGCCACCAATTCAGGTGCAAACCTGGATAAGCTAGTAAATGCAGCCTCAAACTCGGCCACTGAAGAACTCGACTGCTTAAGCTGGCAGAACTGGTCTCTCAACTTCTCCCTAACTGCTGAAGATAAGAACTTCTCCTGGAAAGCATTCACAAAAGCCTCCCATGTACCTCCTATACGCCCCTTAGTGAACTTCCACCACTGGCCCGCATCCCCCTTCAACTGAAATGATGCCAAGGTCACCTTCAACCCCTCGTCTTCGATGCCAAGCATCTCAAACGTCTTCGTTGTCTGTTCGAGCCATTCGTCTGCCTTAAGCGGCTCTTTAGGATCACCCACAAATTCATCCGGATTAGACCGAAAGAACTCCCTCTTCAGAAAGGAAGGTCCTGCATCCGCAACAACAACCTGGGCTTGATTCTCAGCCCTAAGAATGCCTACTGACTCCCTGAATGCCCCTGCTATCTCTCGGGCTAAAGCGCCCATAGCCTGCTGGCCTACTGGCTCGGCCACATTGGCCTGGCCAATTCCCTCATGAACTGCCGGAATCTCCTCTGGCACCGGTACCTCCTGCCTACCTGGCCTACCACGCCTACCGCGTCCTCGTCCTCGCCCTGACATCCTAATAAAGGAAACAAACAAAGACGTTAGCACATTAATAAATGTGCCGAAACTAAACACTCGCGTCCTAATGCATTGGACAAAAATAATTCATTCCACGTAAGCACATAATCACATAAGCACCTACGAATTTCATTCCTGGATAATAATAGTCCCGAAGCGTTACTATAGTTCCGGTTGGAAACAGCATTGATCAAGTGCCTTTCTAACAAGACTACTAGAAACTCAAGGGTCCAATTAATATCCTAGAAACTACGTTCCATACCCACATAATCACATAAACATGCTATCATATAAGCACATAACAGTACATCTAAGTCTCTATCAAGCGAGACGAACCCAATGTGATACTAATCACTTCCCACGTACCCAAAGTATTCGAACCCGGTACGCTCTGATACCAAGTTGTCACGCCCTCAAAATAAACCCATAATAACCATAACATTAACATGCATTTATAAAAGAAACTGAATCATTTGAGTTATTCATCAGAGTATTCTTATTGAAAGACATCACATGTAACATCCTGCAACATCAAAATAAATGCCCTAAGGGCTTACATCTTTCCAAGCTAACACTTGGACACAAAAAGGATGAGTACTAACTCATTTACAAGTTAAGCCCTAGGCTTGAATGTTTACATGAAATCTCAAAAATAACAAAATAAAACATATAACTAAAGACAAGTCTTCAAAATCCCAAACATCAAATCCTTCCAGGCTAAGTCCGTGGAGGTAGCTTATCACCTGAACCTGAAAATGATGTTCCCATAAAGGGTGAGCCACAGCCCAGTAGAAAAATACTAAACCAAATATAAGCATTGATTAAAGCTATAGCATTCAATAGATGGTTAACTAAGATAACCAATTTTTACCATTAAACAGTCTCATGACACTAATGTCTAAGGCACATTTCACTTTCCATTATTATCAACATGGCTCAGAACCTGGCCAAACTTACAACAGTGAATTATATATCATATTCACATTACTTCCAATATCAACAAAACAAATGAGACTCATGCTCATATCAAAACACTTCATACTTCCCATTTGATACACATTTTAGTGCTGTATCAATAATCATGTAAAAACACTTCAATATAATAAGCACACATAAAAATGGTGCTAATGGAGTCCATCCCCTATCTCCTCCCAAACAAAAATCCGGTTTAGAGGTCCATCCCCTATCTTCCCCTAAACCGTGGAGTACATCCCCTATCTCCTCCCACACAAAACAATGTATGCAAATGCAATGCTCAAACAATACACGTATTTTCTGTATTAATGCAATAGTCAAAATTAATGACTTAACCAATGTGATTAGTTTCAGTTATTCCTAATCCACATGCAATGTCTACAACAATCACGACTATCCTCCACCGATAGCCCAAAACAGTTATTTCTAGACTGGAAATAAATATATCAACAATTCACTAGGCGAGTGGTTTAAATTATCCCACCACACCATTTAATCAATGAATTCCTCAATTTCATGAATTTAACCAAATTCCCTAATTTCCTTAAATTAATTATACAAATTAATTAATTAACACAACTAGGGTTTTTCCCAAAATTACCAAAGTATTCCCAACATATCAAATACCAAAACTTAGAACAAAACTTATAGAATGGAGTAGGAAATCCCTACCTCGAAGAAAATAACCCGTATGGAGAAGATGGAGATGAAGACCAAAGACCAACGTGCTCCAAATCCTAAGTTTCTCAGATTAAAACGAAGCCCTCAACTCACTCTAACTTTTTAATAAAGGATCTAAGGTAGAAACTCACTCTAAGTAGATCAATCGAAAGAGAGAAGGTGTGTAGAGGGAGAGAGAGAGATAAAAACACTCCAGGGGCGGTTTTTAAAAGTTATGAAGGAAAAGTAGGTCAAAAAGTGATCCAAAAAGTGAAATCACGGACTGATATAATCGACTCTACGCTCGAGCGTAGAAATCCCCGCTCGAGCGTAAGACACAGAATCATGCTCGAGCGTGAAGAAAGCCGCTCGAGCGTCGATTACACCCTTCCAGAAGTTTTGCAGGCGCTGCACCCGCTCGAGCGTCAACCTCCCCGCTCGAGCGGAGGAGCAAAAACAAGGGATCACGCTCGAGCGTAAAAACTACCGCTCGAGCGGAAGAACTGCAGAGCAAAATACTGGGAGATGGAAAATCACGCTCGAGCGTCAAAATTCCCGCTCGAGCGTAGAAGCAACAACGAAGGGACCGCTCGAGCGTTAAAACTTCCGCTCGAGCGTAAAGGCCAAAATCTGGGCATCACCTATTGGCATCTAAAATCAACCAACCTGTAACAGACCCGCCAACACAACCTATACTTCAAATACAAAGAGATTAAAGGACAACAACAACCAATAAGTAATGACAGGATCCTCAGAACCTAAGTCCGGATACAATAATTTAAAGAGAAAAGACCAGGGTCGCTATAACCTCCCCTCCTTAAAAGAATTTCGCCCCCGAAATTTAGCACAAGGTTTCGAAAACAAGTTTTTCTCAAATTCCAACAATATGATAACTCACTAATAAACAACTTGACCCAACACTGGCCATTCCATCTCTTAACAAAGAGGCATGCCACAATATGCAAAACAACCATATATTTCAACCTGCATTAACACTATGCACTTTTCTTTTAATTTCAACAATTTTCAATATATTCAATATATACAATATTCCATTAAACTTCCATTTCGAGGCAAGTTCCAAAATATTTCCATTAACCAAAACATTCTAAATGTTCTACAGCTTAAGACATATAAAATAAAAAAAAAAAAACTTTAAAGTTTGACAATATTACAAAATCTAACTACAAGATTACAAATCAATAACCATGTCCGGATATTTCTCGCGGACTTCCAACTCACGTTCCCATGTGGCTTCCTCCACCCCGTGATGTTTCCACAAAACTTTCACCAAAGGAATGGTCTTGCCTCGCAAGACTTGATCCCGTTTATCCAAGACCCGAACCGGTCTTTCCTCATACGAGACATCCTCATCAACTACTAAATCGGTCCAATCCAATACATGTGATGGATCCGGCTCATACTTCCGAAGCATACTCACATGAAACACGTCATGTACTCCGGACAACTGCGGCGGCAAAGCTAAACGATAAGCAGTCTCGCCAATCCTCTCAAGGATCTCAAAAGGACCAATGAATCGAGGGGACAACTTCCCGCTCTTCCCAAACCTCATCAATCCCCGTCTTGGTGATATCTTCAAAAAGACATGATCACTCACCTCAAACACCAAAGGTCTCCTCCTACGGTCGGCATAAGATTTCTGACGACTCTGGGCTGTAACAAGCCTCTTACGGATAAGCTCAACCTTCTCCGTCGTTTCCCTCACTAACTCCGGACCCAACAGAGGTGCATCACCCACCTCGGCCCAACAAACAGGAGACCTACACGGTCGGCCGTATAAGGCCTCAAACGGTGCCACACCGATACTAGACTGGAAGCTGTTGTTGTAGGCAAACTCCACTAATGGCAAGTGCCTCTCCCACGACCCGCTAAAGTCAAGAACACAGCCCCGAAGCATATCTTCAAGGATCTGAATAGTACGCTCAGACTGCCCATCAGTCTGAGGATGATAAGCTGTGCTAAAGGTCAACTTAGTACCTAAGGCGCTCTGCAAGCTCTGCCATAATCTGGCAGTAAAACGAGGGTCCCTATCGGAGACGATCGTCACTGGAACCCCGTGCAACCTCACTATGTCCCGAATATACAAATCGGCAAGATGATCTACTGAATCTCTAACGCGCATAGGAATGAAGTGCGCCGACTTAGTCAACCTGTCTACAACCACCCAAATAGCATCACTGCCCCGCTGAGTCCTCGGAAGACCTACAACGAAGTCCATAGTGACATGCTCCCACTTCCACTCGGCAATAGGCAAGGGTTGCAACAAACCCGCTGGCCTCTGATGTTCGGCCTTCACTTGCTGACAAGTAAGGCACTTAGATACGAAAGCTGCCACATCTCTCTTCATACCCCGCCACCAAAACTGGCGACCCAAATCCCGATACATCTTAGTACCTCCCGGATGCACCGCAAGGCGTGAATGATGAAACTCTCGGAGTACCTCCTCTCGATGAGACTCCGGCACAAACAGACGGTCTCGGTATCTCACACTCAGGTCGGGATACACCGTCAAACCTTTCTCAACCTTCCCACCAGAAATCTTCTCACGGAGGGATTCTACCTCAAGGTCGCCCCTCTGAGCCTCTAACACTCGAGTCACAAGTGTAGGTTGCGCAACAACAGAAAACAAGGCCGCAGCCTCAACGGATTCGCCCAGAAGCAAATCAAACTCTCCAAGTGCACCTAACATCTCCCATTCTCGGATGGCTATACTAGCTATGTCACCAACAGGTTTCCTGCTAAGGGCGTCGGCCACCACATTGGCCTTTCCCGGATGATAATGCAATTCAAAGTCATAATCCTCAATAAATTCCATCCACCTCCTCTGCCTCAAGTTCAAGTCTTTCTGTGTGAACAGATATTTCAGACTCTTATGATCCGAGAATACCTCGAACCTCTCACCGTAAAGATAATGTCTCCAAATCTTCAAGGCAAATATCACAGCTGCTAACTCTAAATCATGCGTAGGGTAATTCTTCTCGTGAACTTTCAACTGACGTGAGCCATAGGCAACCACTTTCCCCTCTTGCATCAACACACAACCAAGACCCTCTCGTGAGGCGTCACAATAGACTCATAACCCAACCCTCTCTCCGGAATAATCAAGACTGGAGCAGTGGTCAGTCTAACTTTCAACTCCTGGAACGACTTTTCACAAGTCTCACTCCAAGCAAATTTGACTCCCTTCCGAGTCAATCTAGTCAAAGGCGAAGCTAATCTGGAGAAATCTCTTACAAACCGGCGATAATACCCAGCTAATCCCAGAAAACTGCGGATCTCAAACACACTCTTAGGCTGTACCCAATCTTGCACTGCCTCTGTCTTGGATGTATCAACAGACACCCCTTCCCTAGAAACTACATGGCCTAAGAACTTCACCTCCTCTAGCCAGAACTCACACTTCCCAAACTTAGCATAAAGCTGATGGGCTCTAAGTAAATCAAGCACCACCCTCAAGTGTTCCTCGTGCTCTTCCTCTGAAGGTGAATAGATAAGGATGTCGTCCACGAAGACGACTACAAAACGATCTAGAAATTCCCGGAATATCCGGTTCATCAAATCCATAAATACTGCCGGTGCATTGGTGAGCCCAAATGGCATCACCAAAAACTCATAGTGGCCATACCGCGTACGGAATGCCGTCTTAGGAATATCCTCCTCCCTGACTCTCAACTGATGATAACCTGATCTCAAGTCTATCTTCGAGAAACAACGGGAACCTTTCAACTGATCGAACAGATCATCTATACGGGGCATAGGGTATTTATTCTTAACCGTAGCCCGATTCAATTTCCGGTAATCTATACAAAGTCTCAAAGCACCACCTTTCTTTCTAACAAAGAGGGCCGGTGCTCCCCAAGGCGAAACACTAGGACGTATAAAGCCTTTATCTAGTAACTCCTGGAGTTGGATCTTCAACTCAACTAACTCAGCTGGGGCAAAACGATAGGGTGCCATAGAAATCGGCGCCGTGCCGGGCACTAAGTCAATAGAGAATTCAATCTCTCGATGCGGTGGCAAACCAACAAGATCCTCGGGAAAAACGTCCGAGTACTCACACACCACCCTTGGCAACACAATCTGAGTCTCACCGTCCTCACTAATCGAAAGGTTAGCAAGTAGACCACTAAGCTCACTCCGTCCTCGCGGAACATACCCCGGTGGCAAAACACTACCAACACGGTCCCCCAGAAAATGAAAACACTCACCATTCACGGTACAACAAGTGACTCTCTGGCGGTAGCAATCAATAACTGCCCGGTATGACGATAACCAGTCCATACCCAAAATAACATCGAAACCTCTCATAGGCATAACTACAAAGGAAAATGGGATTCTATGGTAATCAACCTCTATATCACAACCCCTAACACCGTGTTTCAAAATCAATTCACCCCCAAGAGGCGACACTACACAAATAGGAGATGCTAACTGTGCCAACTCCAACTCCAAAATAGATGCAAATGCAGCAGACACAAAGGAATGAGATGCACCCGTATCAATCAAAACATTAGCAACCGAGTTGCAAAACAAGAAAGTACCTCTCACAACAGATGGAGCCGGTACAAGATCCTGCGCGGTAACAGCATACAAGCGCCCAGACGACCTCTGATCAACCTGCTCACCCCTAGGAGCATAAGATTGCTGCACCGACTGAGACGATGAAGCCCCCTGATTGGCCCTCGAGGCCTGACCCGACTGAGCTGGCTGCTGACCCTGAATCGGCCTCAAACCAGATGCACCAGGTGTGCCACCCAACTGTGGGCAATACCTCTTCATATGCCCTGGCTGACCACACTGATAACACGAGAGTGGCTGGCCTCTACCCTGACTCTGGCTCTGAGATCGAGCCGAAGATGATGCTGCTCTCTGCACTCCTCCCCTCTGAGGACAAACTGGAGACTTGTGGCCCAGCTGGCCACACTTGAAGCAGGTAATGCCTCCTTGACTGCCTTTCCCCGAACTAACACTCGGCACAGGAAAAGTCGATCTAGAAAAGCTACTCTGAGACTGTTGGGGATTAAAACCCTTCTGTCTCCTACCATCACTCTGACCATCCTGACTCCTCTTGGAGCCCTTCTGTCCTTCCTCCTCCTCCTGCATCATGATTTCCATGTGGGCTGCAGCATCAACCAAACGCCCATAATCCCGAATCATAGTTCCCCCAACTCTCAGCTTGAGGCCACGCCTCAACTTCCTCTCAAACTCAATACAACGGCGTTCCTCAGACGCCACCAATTCAGGTGCAAACCTGGATAAGCTAGTAAATGCAGCCTCAAACTCGGCCACTGAAGAACTCGACTGCTTAAGCTGGCAGAACTGGTCTCTCAACTTCTCCCTAACTGCTGAAGATAAGAACTTCTCCTGGAAAGCATTCACAAAAGCCTCCCATGTACCTCCTATACGCCCCTTAGTGAACTTCCACCACTGGCCCGCATCCCCCTTCAACTGAAATGATGCCAAGGTCACCTTCAACCCCTCGTCTTCGATGCCAAGCATCTCAAACGTCTTCGTTGTCTGTTCGAGCCATTCGTCTGCCTTAAGCGGCTCTTTAGGATCACCCACAAATTCATCCGGATTAGACCGAAAGAACTCCCTCTTCAGAAAGGAAGGTCCTGCATCCGCAACAACAACCTGGGCTTGATTCTCAGCCCTAAGAATGCCTACTGACTCCCTGAATGCCCCTGCTATCTCTCGGGCTAAAGCGCCCATAGCCTGCTGGCCTACTGGCTCGGCCACATTGGCCTGGCCAATTCCCTCATGAACTGCCGGAATCTCCTCTGGCACCGGTACCTCCTGCCTACCTGGCCTACCACGCCTACCGCGTCCTCGTCCTCGCCCTGACATCCTAATAAAGGAAACAAACAAAGACGTTAGCACATTAATAAATGTGCCGAAACTAAACACTCGCGTCCTAATGCATTGGACAAAAATAATTCATTCCACGTAAGCACATAATCACATAAGCACCTACGAATTTCATTCCTGGATAATAATAGTCCCGAAGCGTTACTATAGTTCCGGTTGGAAACAGCATTGATCAAGTGCCTTTCTAACAAGACTACTAGAAACTCAAGGGTCCAATTAATATCCTAGAAACTACGTTCCATACCCACATAATCACATAAACATGCTATCATATAAGCACATAACAGTACATCTAAGTCTCTATCAAGCGAGACGAACCCAATGTGATACTAATCACTTCCCACGTACCCAAAGTATTCGAACCCGGTACGCTCTGATACCAAGTTGTCACGCCCTCAAAATAAACCCATAATAACCATAACATTAACATGCATTTATAAAAGAAACTGAATCATTTGAGTTATTCATCAGAGTATTCTTATTGAAAGACATCACATGTAACATCCTGCAACATCAAAATAAATGCCCTAAGGGCTTACATCTTTCCAAGCTAACACTTGGACACAAAAAGGATGAGTACTAACTCATTTACAAGTTAAGCCCTAGGCTTGAATGTTTACATGAAATCTCAAAAATAACAAAATAAAACATATAACTAAAGACAAGTCTTCAAAATCCCAAACATCAAATCCTTCCAGGCTAAGTCCGTGGAGGTAGCTTATCACCTGAACCTGAAAATGATGTTCCCATAAAGGGTGAGCCACAGCCCAGTAGAAAAATACTAAACCAAATATAAGCATTGATTAAAGCTATAGCATTCAATAGATGGTTAACTAAGATAACCAATTTTTACCATTAAACAGTCTCATGACACTAATGTCTAAGGCACATTTCACTTTCCATTATTATCAACATGGCTCAGAACCTGGCCAAACTTACAACAGTGAATTATATATCATATTCACATTACTTCCAATATCAACAAAACAAATGAGACTCATGCTCATATCAAAACACTTCATACTTCCCATTTGATACACATTTTAGTGCTGTATCAATAATCATGTAAAAACACTTCAATATAATAAGCACACATAAAAATGGTGCTAATGGAGTCCATCCCCTATCTCCTCCCAAACAAAAATCCGGTTTAGAGGTCCATCCCCTATCTTCCCCTAAACCGTGGAGTACATCCCCTATCTCCTCCCACACAAAACAATGTATGCAAATGCAATGCTCAAACAATACACGTATTTTCTGTATTAATGCAATAGTCAAAATTAATGACTTAACCAATGTGATTAGTTTCAGTTATTCCTAATCCACATGCAATGTCTACAACAATCACGACTATCCTCCACCGATAGCCCAAAACAGTTATTTCTAGACTGGAAATAAATATATCAACAATTCACTAGGCGAGTGGTTTAAATTATCCCACCACACCATTTAATCAATGAATTCCTCAATTTCATGAATTTAACCAAATTCCCTAATTTCCTTAAATTAATTATACAAATTAATTAATTAACACAACTAGGGTTTTTCCCAAAATTACCAAAGTATTCCCAACATATCAAATACCAAAACTTAGAACAAAACTTATAGAATGGAGTAGGAAATCCCTACCTCGAAGAAAATAACCCGTATGGAGAAGATGGAGATGAAGACCAAAGACCAACGTGCTCCAAATCCTAAGTTTCTCAGATTAAAACGAAGCCCTCAACTCACTCTAACTTTTTAATAAAGGATCTAAGGTAGAAACTCACTCTAAGTAGATCAATCGAAAGAGAGAAGGTGTGTAGAGGGAGAGAGAGAGATAAAAACACTCCAGGGGCGGTTTTTAAAAGTTATGAAGGAAAAGTAGGTCAAAAAGTGATCCAAAAAGTGAAATCACGGACTGATATAATCGACTCTACGCTCGAGCGTAGAAATCCCCGCTCGAGCGTAAGACACAGAATCATGCTCGAGCGTGAAGAAAGCCGCTCGAGCGTCGATTACACCCTTCCAGAAGTTTTGCAGGCGCTGCACCCGCTCGAGCGTCAACCTCCCCGCTCGAGCGGAGGAGCAAAAACAAGGGATCACGCTCGAGCGTAAAAACTACCGCTCGAGCGGAAGAACTGCAGAGCAAAATACTGGGAGATGGAAAATCACGCTCGAGCGTCAAAATTCCCGCTCGAGCGTAGAAGCAACAACGAAGGGACCGCTCGAGCGTTAAAACTTCCGCTCGAGCGTAAAGGCCAAAATCTGGGCATCACCTATTGGCATCTAAAATCAACCAACCTGTAACAGACCCGCCAACACAACCTATACTTCAAATACAAAGAGATTAAAGGACAACAACAACCAATAAGTAATGACAGGATCCTCAGAACCTAAGTCCGGATACAATAATTTAAAGAGAAAAGACCAGGGTCGCTATAACCTCCCCTCCTTAAAAGAATTTCGCCCCCGAAATTTAGCACAAGGTTTCGAAAACAAGTTTTTCTCAAATTCCAACAATATGATAACTCACTAATAAACAACTTGACCCAACACTGGCCATTCCATCTCTTAACAAAGAGGCATGCCACAATATGCAAAACAACCATATATTTCAACCTGCATTAACACTATGCACTTTTCTTTTAATTTCAACAATTTTCAATATATTCAATATATACAATATTCCATTAAACTTCCATTTCGAGGCAAGTTCCAAAATATTTCCATTAACCAAAACATTCTAAATGTTCTACAGCTTAAGACATATAAAATAAAAAAAAAAAAACTTTAAAGTTTGACAATATTACAAAATCTAACTACAAGATTACAAATCAATAACCATGTCCGGATATTTCTCGCGGACTTCCAACTCACGTTCCCATGTGGCTTCCTCCACCCCGTGATGTTTCCACAAAACTTTCACCAAAGGAATGGTCTTGCCTCGCAAGACTTGATCCCGTTTATCCAAGACCCGAACCGGTCTTTCCTCATACGAGACATCCTCATCAACTACTAAATCGGTCCAATCCAATACATGTGATGGATCCGGCTCATACTTCCGAAGCATACTCACATGAAACACGTCATGTACTCCGGACAACTGCGGCGGCAAAGCTAAACGATAAGCAGTCTCGCCAATCCTCTCAAGGATCTCAAAAGGACCAATGAATCGAGGGGACAACTTCCCGCTCTTCCCAAACCTCATCAATCCCCGTCTTGGTGATATCTTCAAAAAGACATGATCACTCACCTCAAACACCAAAGGTCTCCTCCTACGGTCGGCATAAGATTTCTGACGACTCTGGGCTGTAACAAGCCTCTTACGGATAAGCTCAACCTTCTCCGTCGTTTCCCTCACTAACTCCGGACCCAACAGAGGTGCATCACCCACCTCGGCCCAACAAACAGGAGACCTACACGGTCGGCCGTATAAGGCCTCAAACGGTGCCACACCGATACTAGACTGGAAGCTGTTGTTGTAGGCAAACTCCACTAATGGCAAGTGCCTCTCCCACGACCCGCTAAAGTCAAGAACACAGCCCCGAAGCATATCTTCAAGGATCTGAATAGTACGCTCAGACTGCCCATCAGTCTGAGGATGATAAGCTGTGCTAAAGGTCAACTTAGTACCTAAGGCGCTCTGCAAGCTCTGCCATAATCTGGCAGTAAAACGAGGGTCCCTATCGGAGACGATCGTCACTGGAACCCCGTGCAACCTCACTATGTCCCGAATATACAAATCGGCAAGATGATCTACTGAATCTCTAACGCGCATAGGAATGAAGTGCGCCGACTTAGTCAACCTGTCTACAACCACCCAAATAGCATCACTGCCCCGCTGAGTCCTCGGAAGACCTACAACGAAGTCCATAGTGACATGCTCCCACTTCCACTCGGCAATAGGCAAGGGTTGCAACAAACCCGCTGGCCTCTGATGTTCGGCCTTCACTTGCTGACAAGTAAGGCACTTAGATACGAAAGCTGCCACATCTCTCTTCATACCCCGCCACCAAAACTGGCGACCCAAATCCCGATACATCTTAGTACCTCCCGGATGCACCGCAAGGCGTGAATGATGAAACTCTCGGAGTACCTCCTCTCGATGAGACTCCGGCACAAACAGACGGTCTCGGTATCTCACACTCAGGTCGGGATACACCGTCAAACCTTTCTCAACCTTCCCACCAGAAATCTTCTCACGGAGGGATTCTACCTCAAGGTCGCCCCTCTGAGCCTCTAACACTCGAGTCACAAGTGTAGGTTGCGCAACAACAGAAAACAAGGCCGCAGCCTCAACGGATTCGCCCAGAAGCAAATCAAACTCTCCAAGTGCACCTAACATCTCCCATTCTCGGATGGCTATACTAGCTATGTCACCAACAGGTTTCCTGCTAAGGGCGTCGGCCACCACATTGGCCTTTCCCGGATGATAATGCAATTCAAAGTCATAATCCTCAATAAATTCCATCCACCTCCTCTGCCTCAAGTTCAAGTCTTTCTGTGTGAACAGATATTTCAGACTCTTATGATCCGAGAATACCTCGAACCTCTCACCGTAAAGATAATGTCTCCAAATCTTCAAGGCAAATATCACAGCTGCTAACTCTAAATCATGCGTAGGGTAATTCTTCTCGTGAACTTTCAACTGACGTGAGCCATAGGCAACCACTTTCCCCTCTTGCATCAACACACAACCAAGACCCTCTCGTGAGGCGTCACAATAGACTCATAACCCAACCCTCTCTCCGGAATAATCAAGACTGGAGCAGTGGTCAGTCTAACTTTCAACTCCTGGAACGACTTTTCACAAGTCTCACTCCAAGCAAATTTGACTCCCTTCCGAGTCAATCTAGTCAAAGGCGAAGCTAATCTGGAGAAATCTCTTACAAACCGGCGATAATACCCAGCTAATCCCAGAAAACTGCGGATCTCAAACACACTCTTAGGCTGTACCCAATCTTGCACTGCCTCTGTCTTGGATGTATCAACAGACACCCCTTCCCTAGAAACTACATGGCCTAAGAACTTCACCTCCTCTAGCCAGAACTCACACTTCCCAAACTTAGCATAAAGCTGATGGGCTCTAAGTAAATCAAGCACCACCCTCAAGTGTTCCTCGTGCTCTTCCTCTGAAGGTGAATAGATAAGGATGTCGTCCACGAAGACGACTACAAAACGATCTAGAAATTCCCGGAATATCCGGTTCATCAAATCCATAAATACTGCCGGTGCATTGGTGAGCCCAAATGGCATCACCAAAAACTCATAGTGGCCATACCGCGTACGGAATGCCGTCTTAGGAATATCCTCCTCCCTGACTCTCAACTGATGATAACCTGATCTCAAGTCTATCTTCGAGAAACAACGGGAACCTTTCAACTGATCGAACAGATCATCTATACGGGGCATAGGGTATTTATTCTTAACCGTAGCCCGATTCAATTTCCGGTAATCTATACAAAGTCTCAAAGCACCACCTTTCTTTCTAACAAAGAGGGCCGGTGCTCCCCAAGGCGAAACACTAGGACGTATAAAGCCTTTATCTAGTAACTCCTGGAGTTGGATCTTCAACTCAACTAACTCAGCTGGGGCAAAACGATAGGGTGCCATAGAAATCGGCGCCGTGCCGGGCACTAAGTCAATAGAGAATTCAATCTCTCGATGCGGTGGCAAACCAACAAGATCCTCGGGAAAAACGTCCGAGTACTCACACACCACCCTTGGCAACACAATCTGAGTCTCACCGTCCTCACTAATCGAAAGGTTAGCAAGTAGACCACTAAGCTCACTCCGTCCTCGCGGAACATACCCCGGTGGCAAAACACTACCAACACGGTCCCCCAGAAAATGAAAACACTCACCATTCACGGTACAACAAGTGACTCTCTGGCGGTAGCAATCAATAACTGCCCGGTATGACGATAACCAGTCCATACCCAAAATAACATCGAAACCTCTCATAGGCATAACTACAAAGGAAAATGGGATTCTATGGTAATCAACCTCTATATCACAACCCCTAACACCGTGTTTCAAAATCAATTCACCCCCAAGAGGCGACACTACACAAATAGGAGATGCTAACTGTGCCAACTCCAACTCCAAAATAGATGCAAATGCAGCAGACACAAAGGAATGAGATGCACCCGTATCAATCAAAACATTAGCAACCGAGTTGCAAAACAAGAAAGTACCTCTCACAACAGATGGAGCCGGTACAAGATCCTGCGCGGTAACAGCATACAAGCGCCCAGACGACCTCTGATCAACCTGCTCACCCCTAGGAGCATAAGATTGCTGCACCGACTGAGACGATGAAGCCCCCTGATTGGCCCTCGAGGCCTGACCCGACTGAGCTGGCTGCTGACCCTGAATCGGCCTCAAACCAGATGCACCAGGTGTGCCACCCAACTGTGGGCAATACCTCTTCATATGCCCTGGCTGACCACACTGATAACACGAGAGTGGCTGGCCTCTACCCTGACTCTGGCTCTGAGATCGAGCCGAAGATGATGCTGCTCTCTGCACTCCTCCCCTCTGAGGACAAACTGGAGACTTGTGGCCCAGCTGGCCACACTTGAAGCAGGTAATGCCTCCTTGACTGCCTTTCCCCGAACTAACACTCGGCACAGGAAAAGTCGATCTAGAAAAGCTACTCTGAGACTGTTGGGGATTAAAACCCTTCTGTCTCCTACCATCACTCTGACCATCCTGACTCCTCTTGGAGCCCTTCTGTCCTTCCTCCTCCTCCTGCATCATGATTTCCATGTGGGCTGCAGCATCAACCAAACGCCCATAATCCCGAATCATAGTTCCCCCAACTCTCAGCTTGAGGCCACGCCTCAACTTCCTCTCAAACTCAATACAACGGCGTTCCTCAGACGCCACCAATTCAGGTGCAAACCTGGATAAGCTAGTAAATGCAGCCTCAAACTCGGCCACTGAAGAACTCGACTGCTTAAGCTGGCAGAACTGGTCTCTCAACTTCTCCCTAACTGCTGAAGATAAGAACTTCTCCTGGAAAGCATTCACAAAAGCCTCCCATGTACCTCCTATACGCCCCTTAGTGAACTTCCACCACTGGCCCGCATCCCCCTTCAACTGAAATGATGCCAAGGTCACCTTCAACCCCTCGTCTTCGATGCCAAGCATCTCAAACGTCTTCGTTGTCTGTTCGAGCCATTCGTCTGCCTTAAGCGGCTCTTTAGGATCACCCACAAATTCATCCGGATTAGACCGAAAGAACTCCCTCTTCAGAAAGGAAGGTCCTGCATCCGCAACAACAACCTGGGCTTGATTCTCAGCCCTAAGAATGCCTACTGACTCCCTGAATGCCCCTGCTATCTCTCGGGCTAAAGCGCCCATAGCCTGCTGGCCTACTGGCTCGGCCACATTGGCCTGGCCAATTCCCTCATGAACTGCCGGAATCTCCTCTGGCACCGGTACCTCCTGCCTACCTGGCCTACCACGCCTACCGCGTCCTCGTCCTCGCCCTGACATCCTAATAAAGGAAACAAACAAAGACGTTAGCACATTAATAAATGTGCCGAAACTAAACACTCGCGTCCTAATGCATTGGACAAAAATAATTCATTCCACGTAAGCACATAATCACATAAGCACCTACGAATTTCATTCCTGGATAATAATAGTCCCGAAGCGTTACTATAGTTCCGGTTGGAAACAGCATTGATCAAGTGCCTTTCTAACAAGACTACTAGAAACTCAAGGGTCCAATTAATATCCTAGAAACTACGTTCCATACCCACATAATCACATAAACATGCTATCATATAAGCACATAACAGTACATCTAAGTCTCTATCAAGCGAGACGAACCCAATGTGATACTAATCACTTCCCACGTACCCAAAGTATTCGAACCCGGTACGCTCTGATACCAAGTTGTCACGCCCTCAAAATAAACCCATAATAACCATAACATTAACATGCATTTATAAAAGAAACTGAATCATTTGAGTTATTCATCAGAGTATTCTTATTGAAAGACATCACATGTAACATCCTGCAACATCAAAATAAATGCCCTAAGGGCTTACATCTTTCCAAGCTAACACTTGGACACAAAAAGGATGAGTACTAACTCATTTACAAGTTAAGCCCTAGGCTTGAATGTTTACATGAAATCTCAAAAATAACAAAATAAAACATATAACTAAAGACAAGTCTTCAAAATCCCAAACATCAAATCCTTCCAGGCTAAGTCCGTGGAGGTAGCTTATCACCTGAACCTGAAAATGATGTTCCCATAAAGGGTGAGCCACAGCCCAGTAGAAAAATACTAAACCAAATATAAGCATTGATTAAAGCTATAGCATTCAATAGATGGTTAACTAAGATAACCAATTTTTACCATTAAACAGTCTCATGACACTAATGTCTAAGGCACATTTCACTTTCCATTATTATCAACATGGCTCAGAACCTGGCCAAACTTACAACAGTGAATTATATATCATATTCACATTACTTCCAATATCAACAAAACAAATGAGACTCATGCTCATATCAAAACACTTCATACTTCCCATTTGATACACATTTTAGTGCTGTATCAATAATCATGTAAAAACACTTCAATATAATAAGCACACATAAAAATGGTGCTAATGGAGTCCATCCCCTATCTCCTCCCAAACAAAAATCCGGTTTAGAGGTCCATCCCCTATCTTCCCCTAAACCGTGGAGTACATCCCCTATCTCCTCCCACACAAAACAATGTATGCAAATGCAATGCTCAAACAATACACGTATTTTCTGTATTAATGCAATAGTCAAAATTAATGACTTAACCAATGTGATTAGTTTCAGTTATTCCTAATCCACATGCAATGTCTACAACAATCACGACTATCCTCCACCGATAGCCCAAAACAGTTATTTCTAGACTGGAAATAAATATATCAACAATTCACTAGGCGAGTGGTTTAAATTATCCCACCACACCATTTAATCAATGAATTCCTCAATTTCATGAATTTAACCAAATTCCCTAATTTCCTTAAATTAATTATACAAATTAATTAATTAACACAACTAGGGTTTTTCCCAAAATTACCAAAGTATTCCCAACATATCAAATACCAAAACTTAGAACAAAACTTATAGAATGGAGTAGGAAATCCCTACCTCGAAGAAAATAACCCGTATGGAGAAGATGGAGATGAAGACCAAAGACCAACGTGCTCCAAATCCTAAGTTTCTTAGATTAAAACGAAGCCCTCAACTCACTCTAACTTTTTAATAAAGGATCTAAGGTAGAAACTCACTCTAAGTAGATCAATCGAAAGAGAGAAGGTGTGTAGAGGGAGAGAGAGAGATAAAAACACTCCAGGGGCGGTTTTTAAAAGTTATGAAGGAAAAGTAGGTCAAAAAGTGATCCAAAAAGTGAAATCACGGACTGATATAATCGACTCTACGCTCGAGCGTAGAAATCCCCGCTCGAGCGTAAGACACAGAATCATGCTCGAGCGTGAAGAAAGCCGCTCGAGCGTCGATTGCACCCTTCCAGAAGTTTTGCAGGCGCTGCACCCGCTCGAGCGTCAACCTCCCCGCTCGAGCGGAGGAGCAAAAACAAGGGATCACGCTCGAGCGTAAAAACTACCGCTCGAGCGGAAGAACTGCAGAGCAAAATACTGGGAGATGGAAAATCACGCTCGAGCGTCAAAATTCCCGCTCGAGCGTAGAAGCAACAACGAAGGGACCGCTCGAGCGTTAAAACTTCCGCTCGAGCGTAAAGGCCAAAATCTGGGCATCACCTATTGGCATCTAAAATCAACCAACCTGTAACAGACCCGCCAACACAACCTATACTTCAAATACAAAGAGATTAAAGGACAACAACAACCAATAAGTAATGACAGGATCCTCAGAACCTAAGTCCGGATACAATAATTTAAAGAGAAAAGACCAGGGTCGCTATAACCTCCCCTCCTTAAAAGAATTTCGCCCCCGAAATTTAGCACAAGGTTTCGAAAACAAGTTTTTCTCAAATTCCAACAATATGATAACTCACTAATAAACAACTTGACCCAACACTGGCCATTCCATCTCTTAACAAAGAGGCATGCCACAATATGCAAAACAACCATATATTTCAACCTGCATTAACACTATGCACTTTTCTTTTAATTTCAACAATTTTCAATATATTCAATATATACAATATTCCATTAAACTTCCATTTCGAGGCAAGTTCCAAAATATTTCCATTAACCAAAACATTCTAAATGTTCTACAGCTTAAGACATATAAAATAAAAAAAAAAAACTTTAAAGTTTGACAATATTACAAAATCTAACTACAAGATTACAAATCAATAACCATGTCCGGATATTTCTCGCGGACTTCCAACTCACGTTCCCATGTGGCTTCCTCCACCCCGTGATGTTTCCACAAAACTTTCACCAAAGGAATGGTCTTGCCTCGCAAGACTTGATCCCGTTTATCCAAGACCCGAACCGGTCTTTCCTCATACGAGACATCCTCATCAACTACTAAATCGGTCCAATCCAATACATGTGATGGATCCGGCTCATACTTCCGAAGCATACTCACATGAAACACGTCATGTACTCCGGACAACTGCGGCGGCAAAGCTAAACGATAAGCAGTCTCGCCAATCCTCTCAAGGATCTCAAAAGGACCAATGAATCGAGGGGACAACTTCCCGCTCTTCCCAAACCTCATCAATCCCCGTCTTGGTGATATCTTCAAAAAGACATGATCACTCACCTCAAACACCAAAGGTCTCCTCCTACGGTCGGCATAAGATTTCTGACGACTCTGGGCTGTAACAAGCCTTTTACGGATAAGCTCAACCTTCTCCGTCGTTTCCCTCACTAACTCCGGACCCAACAGAGGTGCATCACCCACCTCGGCCCAACAAACAGGAGACCTACACGGTCGGCCGTATAAGGCCTCAAACGGTGCCATACCGATACTAGACTGGAAGCTGTTGTTGTAGGCAAACTCCACTAATGGCAAGTGCCTCTCCCACGACCCGCTAAAGTCAAGAACACAGCCCCGAAGCATATCTTCAAGGATCTGAATAGTACGCTCAGACTGCCCATCAGTCTGAGGATGATAAGCTGTGCTAAAGGTCAACTTAGTACCTAAGGCGCTCTGCAAGCTCTGCCATAATCTGGCAGTAAAACGAGGGTCCCTATCGGAGACGATCGTCACTGGAACCCCGTGCAACCTCACTATGTCCCGAATATACAAATCGGCAAGATGATCTACTGAATCTCTAACGCGCATAGGAATGAAGTGCGCCGACTTAGTCAACCTGTCTACAACCACCCAAATAGCATCACTGCCCCGCTGAGTCCTCGGAAGACCTACAACGAAGTCCATAGTGACATGCTCCCACTTCCACTCGGCAATAGGCAAGGGTTGCAACAAACCCGCTGGCCTCTGATGTTCGGCCTTCACTTGCTGACAAGTAAGACACTTAGATACGAAAGCTGCCACATCTCTCTTCATACCCCGCCACCAAAACTGGCGACCCAAATCCCGATACATCTTAGTACCTCCCGGATGCACCGCAAGGCGTGAATGATGAAACTCTCGGAGTACCTCCTCTCGATGAGACTCCGGCACAAACAGACGGTCTCGGTATCTCACACTCAGGTCGGGATACACCGTCAAACCTTTCTCAACCTTCCCACCAGAAATCTTCTCACGGAGGGATTCTACCTCAAGGTCGCCCCTCTGAGCCTCTAACACTCGAGTCACAAGTGTAGGTTGCGCAACAACAGAAAACAAGGCCGCAGCCTCAACGGATTCGCCCAGAAGCAAATCAAACTCTCCAAGTGCACCTAACATCTCCCATTCTCGGATGGCTATACTAGCTATGTCACCAACAGGTTTCCTGCTAAGGGCGTCGGCCACCACATTGGCCTTTCCCGGATGATAATGCAATTCAAAGTCATAATCCTCAATAAATTCCATCCACCTCCTCTGCCTCAAGTTCAAGTCTTTCTGTGTGAACAGATATTTCAGACTCTTATGATCCGAGAATACCTCGAACCTCTCACCGTAAAGATAATGTCTCCAAATCTTCAAGGCAAATATCACAGCTGCTAACTCTAAATCATGCGTAGGGTAATTCTTCTCGTGAACTTTCAACTGACGTGAGCCATAGGCAACCACTTTCCCCTCTTGCATCAACACACAACCAAGACCCTCTCGTGAGGCGTCACAATAGACTCATAACCCAACCCTCTCTCCGGAATAATCAAGACTGGAGCAGTGGTCAGTCTAACTTTCAACTCCTGGAACGACTTTTCACAAGTCTCACTCCAAGCAAATTTGACTCCCTTCCGAGTCAATCTAGTCAAAGGCGAAGCTAATCTGGAGAAATCTCTTACAAACCGGCGATAATACCCAGCTAATCCCAGAAAACTGCGGATCTCAAACACACTCTTAGGCTGTACCCAATCTTGCACTGCCTCTGTCTTGGATGTATCAACAGACACCCCTTCCCTAGAAACTACATGGCCTAAGAACTTCACCTCCTCTAGCCAGAACTCACACTTCCCAAACTTAGCATAAAGCTGATGGGCTCTAAGTAAATCAAGCACCACCCTCAAGTGTTCCTCGTGCTCTTCCTCTGAAGGTGAATAGATAAGGATGTCGTCCACGAAGACGACTACAAAACGATCTAGAAATTCCCGGAATATCCGGTTCATCAAATCCATAAATACTGCCGGTGCATTGGTGAGCCCAAATGGCATCACCAAAAACTCATAGTGGCCATACCGCGTACGGAATGCCGTCTTAGGAATATCCTCCTCCCTGACTCTCAACTGATGATAACCTGATCTCAAGTCTATCTTCGAGAAACAACGGGAACCTTTCAACTGATCGAACAGATCATCTATACGGGGCATAGGGTATTTATTCTTAACTGTAGCCCGATTCAATTTCCGGTAATCTATACAAAGTCTCAAAGCACCACCTTTCTTTCTAACAAAGAGGGCCGGTGCTCCCCAAGGCGAAACACTAGGACGTATAAAGCCTTTATCTAGTAACTCCTGGAGTTGGATCTTCAACTCAACTAACTCAGCTGGGGCAAAACGATAGGGTGCCATAGAAATCGGCGCCGTGCCGGGCACTAAGTCAATAGAGAATTCAATCTCTCGATGCGGTGGCAAACCAACAAGATCCTCGGGAAAAACGTCCGAGTACTCACACACCACCCTTGGCAACACAATCTGAGTCTCATCGTCCTCACTAATCGAAAGGTTAGCAAGTAGACCACTAAGCTCACTCCGTCCTCGCGGAACATACCCCGGTGGCAAAACACTACCAACACGGTCCCCCAGAAAATGAAAACACTCACCATTCACGGTACAACAAGTGACTCTCTGGCGGTAGCAATCAATAACTGCCCGGTATGACGATAACCAGTCCATACCCAAAATAACATCGAAACCTCTCATAGGCATAACTACAAAGGAAAATGGGATTCTATGGTAATCAACCTCTATATCACAACCCCTAACACCGTGTTTCAAAATCAATTCACCCCCAAGAGGCGACACTACACAAATAGGAGATGCTAACTGTGCCAACTCCAACTCCAAAATAGATGCAAATGCAGCAGACACAAAGGAATGAGATGCACCCGTATCAATCAAAACATTAGCAACCGAGTTGCAAAACAAGAAAGTACCTCTCACAACAGATGGAGCCGGTACAAGATCCTGCGCGGTAACAGCATACAAGCGCCCAGACGACCTCTGATCAACCTGCTCACCCCTAGGAGCATAAGATTGCTGCACCGACTGAGACGATGAAGCCCCCTGATTGGCCCTCGAGGCCTGACCCGACTGAGCTGGCTGCTGACCCTGAATCGGCCTCAAACCAGATGCACCAGGTGTGCCACCCAACTGTGGGCAATACCTCTTCATATGCCCTGGCTGACCACACTGATAACACGAGAGTGGCTGGCCTCTACCCTGACTCTGGCTCTGAGATCGAGCCGAAGATGATGCTGCTCTCTGCACTCCTCCCCTCTGAGGACAAACTGGAGACTTGTGGCCCAGCTGGCCACACTTGAAGCAGGTAATGCCTCCTTGACTGCCTTTCCCCGAACTAACACTCGGCACAGGAAAAGTCGATCTAGAAAAGCTACTCTGAGACTGTTGGGGATTAAAACCCTTCTGTCTCCTACCATCACTCTGACCATCCTGACTCCTCTTGGAGCCCTTCTGTCCTTCCTCCTCCTCCTGCATCATGATTTCCATGTGGGCTGCAGCATCAACCAAACGCCCATAATCCCGAATCATAGTTCCCCCAACTCTCAGCTTGAGGCCACGCCTCAACTTCCTCTCAAACTAAATACAACGGCGTTCCTCAGACGCCACCAATTCAGGTGCAAACCTGGATAAGCTAGTAAATGCAGCCTCAAACTCGGCCACTGAAGAACTCGACTGCTTAAGCTGGCAGAACTGGTCTCTCAACTTCTCCCTAACTGCTGAAGATAAGAACTTCTCCTGGAAAGCATTCACAAAAGCCTCCCATGTACCTCCTATACGCCCCTTAGTGAACTTCCACCACTGGCCCGCATCCCCCTTCAACTGAAATGATGCCAAGGTCACCTTCAACCCCTCGTCTTCGATGCCAAGCATCTCAAACGTCTTCGTTGTCTGTTCGAGCCATTCGTCTGCCTTAAGCGGCTCTTTAGGATCACCCACAAATTCATCCGGATTAGACCGAAAGAACTCCCTCTTCAGAAAGGAAGGTCCTGCATCCGCAACAACAACCTGGGCTTGATTCTCAGCCCTAAGAATGCCTACTGACTCCCTGAATGCCCCTGCTGTCTCTCGGGCTAAAGCGCCCATAGCCTGCTGGCCTACTGGCTCGGCCACATTGGCCTGGCCAATTCCCTCATGAACTGCCGGAATCTCCTCTGGCACCGGTACCTCCTGCCTACCTGGCCTACCACGCCTACCGCGTCCTCGTCCTCGCCCTGACATCCTAATAAAGGAAACAAACAAAGACGTTAGCACATTAATAAATGTGCCGAAACTAAACACTCGCGTCCTAATGCATTGGACAAAAATAATTCATTCCACGTAAGCACATAATCACATAAGCACCTACGAATTTCATTCCTGGATAATAATAGTCCCGAAGCGTTACTATAGTTCCGGTTGGAAACAGCATTGATCAAGTGCCTTTCCAACAAGACTACTAGAAACTCAAGGGTCCAATTAATATCCTAGAAACTACGTTCCATACCCACATAATCACATAAACATGCTATCATATAAGCACATAACAGTACATCTAAGTCTCTATCAAGCGAGACGAACCCAATGTGATACTAATCACTTCCCACGTACCCAAAGTATTCGAACCCGGTACGCTCTGATACCAAGTTGTCACGCCCTCAAAATAAACCCATAATAACCATAACATTAACATGCATTTATAAAAGAAACTGAATCATTTGAGTTATTCATCAGAGTATTCTTATTGAAAGACATCACATGTAACATCCTGCAACATCAAAATAAATGCCCTAAGGGCTTACATCTTTCCAAGCTAACACTTGGACACAAAAAGGATGAGTACTAACTCATTTACAAGTTAAGCCCTAGGCTTGAATGTTTACATGAAATCTCAAAAATAACAAAATAAAACATATAACTAAAGACAAGTCTTCAAAATCCCAAACATCAAATCCTTCCAGGCTAAGTCCGTGGAGGTAGCTTATCACCTGAACCTGAAAATGATGTTCCCATAAAGGGTGAGCCACAGCCCAGTAGAAAAATACTAAACCAAATATAAGCATTGATTAAAGCTATAGCATTCAATAGATGGTTAACTAAGATAACCAATTTTTACCATTAAACAGTCTCATGACACTAATGTCTAAGGCACATTTCACTTTCCATTATTATCAACATGGCTCAGAACCTGGCCAAACTTACAACAGTGAATTATATATCATATTCACATTACTTCCAATATCAACAAAACAAATGAGACTCATGCTCATATCAAAACACTTCATACTTCCCATTTGATACACATTTTAGTGCTGTATCAATAATCATGTAAAAACACTTCAATATAATAAGCACACATAAAAATGGTGCTAATGGAGTCCATCCCCTATCTCCTCCCAAACAAAAATCCGGTTTAGAGGTCCATCCCCTATCCTCCCCTAAACCGTGGAGTACATCCCCTATCTCCTCCCACACAAAACAATGTATGCAAATGCAATGCTCAAACAATACACGTATTTTCTGTATTAATGCAATAGTCAAAATTAATGACTTAACCAATGTGATTAGTTTCAGTTATTCCTAATCCACATGCAATGTCTACAACAATCACGACTATCCTCCACCGATAGCCCAAAACAGTTATTTCTAGACTGGAAATAAATATATCAACAATTCACTAGGCGAGTGGTTTAAATTATCCCACCACACCATTTAATCAATGAATTCCTCAATTTCATGAATTTAACCAAATTCCCTAATTTCCTTAAATTAATTATACAAATTAATTAATTAACACAACTAGGGTTTTTCCCAAAATTACCAAAGTATTCCCAACATATCAAATACCAAAACTTAGAACAAAACTTATAGAATGGAGTAGGAAATCCCTACCTCGAAGAAAATAACCCGTATGGAGAAGATGGAGATGAAGACCAAAGACCAACGTGCTCCAAATCCTAAGTTTCTCAGATTAAAACGAAGCCCTCAACTCACTCTAACTTTTTAATAAAGGATCTAAGGTAGAAACTCACTCTAAGTAGATCAATCGAAAGAGAGAAGGTGTGTAGAGGGAGAGAGAGAGATAAAAACACTCCAGGGGCGGTTTTTAAAAGTTATGAAGGAAAAGTAGGTCAAAAAGTGATCCAAAAAGTGAAATCACGGACTGATATAATCGACTCTACGCTCGAGCGTAGAAATCCCCGCTCGAGCGTAAGACACAGAATCATGCTCGAGCGTGAAGAAAGCCGCTCGAGCGTCGATTGCACCCTTCCAGAAGTTTTGCAGGCGCTGCACCCGCTCGAGCGTCAACCTCCCCGCTCGAGCGGAGGAGCAAAAACAAGGGATCACGCTCGAGCGTAAAAACTACCGCTCGAGCGGAAGAACTGCAGAGCAAAATACTGGGAGATGGAAAATCACGCTCGAGCGTCAAAATTCCCGCTCGAGCGTAGAAGCAACAACGAAGGGACCGCTCGAGCGTTAAAACTTCCGCTCGAGCGTAAAGGCCAAAATCTGGGCATCACCTATTGGCATCTAAAATCAACCAACCTGTAACAGACCCGCCAACACAACCTATACTTCAAATACAAAGAGATTAAAGGACAACAACAACCAATAAGTAATGACAGGATCCTCAGAACCTAAGTCCGGATACAATAATTTAAAGAGAAAAGACCAGGGTCGCTATACCCTCCTAATCAACTTGTAAGTCTATTTGTTGCAGACATGGTTAACCTTTCCTGTGAGAGGCACTAGTGGCCCTCTTGTTCTCAGTTTGTTGTTGTTATTTCAGATTAATCAAAAAGAAAAAAAAATACATCAACATGATTAATAAACATAAGTGTGATTAAGAAAATATATTTATGATTGATTATCCATAATCAAGGTGGTTAATATTAATCAATTGGTCATAAAGGTCCTTGCATAAGTAATTGTGTACTTAACACTTTTTAAGAGCCTATTACTATACTAGCAAGGGTGTGTGTGGGAGAGATATCTATATTAATTGAGGAAGATCCAAATGGCAAGACCTATACTACTTTAGAAGATAGATTACTAGTTTCCAATGAAATAAATGATGTGTTATAGTTTGAGTTTCCTAGAGGGAGATATGGCACTTTTACCCTATGGTGTTAATGCTGTCAACACATGCAAATTGGAACATAAAATCAGTTTAATCCTCATTTTAAGCGTACCAAACTCCTCCCAAGATCCAAATACATCAAAAACTAAGACTCAAGGGTCATAAAGATGAGGGAATCACCTTCAATCCAAATTAGAGAGTTTCTCACAACATAACCTACATTTCAATTCATGAATTCCTCATTCAAAAAAATCAAAACTCATATAAATGGATTTACTTTCAAATTAAAGTGAAGAATAAAGACTTAGGAGTGAATTTATATCTAGAATCAATTCTAAACTAAGCTTACACAAGTTCCATCAAATTGTTGTTTTCCCTTACTTTCTCATACTTTATTTTTAATCAAACATCAAAATATGTACCTCACTAATTTAATGTTGAAATGAAGGAAGTTAATGTGACTTTGTGTACAAATAATCTGAAACTTCGATGTGATTGGGAATGAAGAGGAAGTTCTTAAGCTACCTGAATTCAAATGTGGTAGAGTTCAGCATCGTGGAGAAGCCGATGACAGTGAGCTTATTCTTTGTTCACTAAAACACATTCACCACGAAGCAAGAATTTTGTCTTACAACCAAACACTATGATTGTTTGGCACTTTTTACGTTTTACATTATTTATTTATTTGTAGGTAGCATTTTGAAGATGCTAAATAAAATTGGATACTTTGAAATTTTGGATTATTTTCTTGGGAGAAACTATGATGAGTAGGTAGTGAGCCGATGGCTGTCGTTGTTCAACCTAAACTGTAGAGATGCCAGTGGAGCAATGGTGACAAATTGGCGGTAACTGAAGAAAGGTTGCGAATGGTGGAGGTGGAGGAGGTTTTTCTGTTGGAATTCATGGTGGTGGTGGAAATTGTGTTGCAAGAGTTGCCACTGTTTGAATTGGTCTTTTCAAAAAAAAAAAAAAACGATTATACGAAATGACACCGTTTCATGTGCACAGTAGAAACAACAAAATACAGGTCACAACAATGACCCCTAGTTCCAGCCGCGATGGTCCATTATCCTAACTTATATTTTTCTTTCAAGTTTAGGATTGATATTTAAGTTCATAGGACTAGGTCATGATGACTATTAGGCCACGTTTGTTTGGCAAGATTAAGTTAGGTGAAATTGTTAGTGAGAGGATGGTTAGTGAAGAGATTGTTAATGTAGGGATTGTTAGTGAAGGGATTAAGTAAAAGTGTATTTGTTTTGATGATAGTGTGGGAGATGGTTAGTGATAAGACTGTTAAATTATTTTTATATAAAATAAATAAAAAAATTATTTCTATATTAAAAAAAATTAAAACAAATATTAAAACAAGGGCAAACTTCACTTTATCCACCTGTGGTTTGGGCCGAGTGCGGTTTACCCCCGTGACATTTGGAAATCACCACATAACCCCCAAGTGGTTACTGGATTGAAGTGCACACTAACTTCTATTAACAAAAGAAGTAAATTGACAATTATATCCTCTTCTTCATCTTCTTTATTTTCTTCTCAATTCCCCTTCTTCTCTTCTCCATTTTTTTTTTCTTTTCGCAAACCTAAAAGTTAGAAGGTAAATATATATGTATATACATTCTTCTTCTAAATTAAATAAATAAATATATATATAATTTAATCCAACTATCCTTTCAATCCAGTAACTTAATCACCTATCAATTGTGAAATCAAAGAACATGACCGGTACAAAATAATCAATAAAAGTGAAAGAAACAAGTAGCAAAAAAGTAATTGGAATTGGGTTTGTGAAAAGGAAAGACCTTGAAATTGAGCATCAGTTCAATACACATACACACATACACACACACACACACACACATATATATATATGGAATTGGGTTTGCAAATTAATGGAGCCTTCTAAAGCAAGATTGGGAACAAGAGCTGTAACAACCCCAACCTAGGCTTACCTAATAAGTAATTAAGATGAAATTCTGAATTAATTGCATATGTGTTGCATTATTTGTGTTTATATCTATCTATCGTAGAAGTATCTGTTTGTGTTTCCATTTTATTCTGCGAATTGAAGGCCTTATCCGTTACCGAATGCGAAATTGACTTAGTTTCTGTGTTATTTGAAATTTTTAGAATTTTATAGTAAGTTTAATTGAAATTCGATTCGGAACCAAATAATTAGAATAAAATAACACTCATTTGATTAACTTAAGCCAAGCTTAATTAAGACTCACTAATGAGCCTATATAAGGCCACTCCCAACACCTTTTATACACTTTTACACTCTTAACCCCTCATCTTTGAAAAGTAAACGTGAAAGAGAGGGAAAGGAGGAAGTTTGAGCCCAATTAAGAGGAGATTGCTAGAAAAGTGAAGGATTTGGAGAGAACTTGGGGGATTAAGCCTCTACACTTAAAAATTCAAGGTTTAAGGTAGGAATTCACCATTTTCGTTATGTAATAGGGTTGTTTCATGCATGAAATCAAAGGAGTTAAATAATTAAGCCAAAGAATTGAGAT
This sequence comes from Camellia sinensis, assembly GCF_055761805.1. Lineage (NCBI taxonomy): Eukaryota > Viridiplantae > Streptophyta > Magnoliopsida > Ericales > Theaceae > Camellia > Camellia sinensis. The sequence goes on from NC_138970.1 coordinate 147,997,691, forward strand.
AAGGAAGAAGAATTAAGAGGACAACCATGCATGCATGCAAATTCCCTCGCATTTAGAGTTAAGTTTCGAAGAATTCTCACATGCATGCATTGATCATAGCTTGGTTTTGGAAATTCATCGAGTTTCACACCATTTTAGCTTATTTGATAATATTTTAAAAGCTTTGAAGTCAAGAAATTACATACATGTCATGTTCTTTAAACTTTAAGTTTGATTTTGCTTAATTAGCATGCTTTTGGGCTTTGATTTTGAGAAATGGTTTTGAATTCATGATGTTTTGCAAGTTTACAAGTGATTTCTTAAGTTTTGGGCCCAAAGGATGTGTTTTGAGGCTTTGGATTCAAGTTTTGCATCATGAATAGCAATCTGGAAATTCCAGAATTCTGCTTCTCCACTCGAGCTACAGAATCTGCGCTCGAGCGACCATTCTGTGTTTTGCACTTTCGCTCGAGTGACCAAAAGTTGGTTCGAGTGTAAAATGCATGCTCCCAGAAGTTTACAAGTTTTGCAGACCGCCCGAGTGACCAGAGTTATGCTCGAGCGAAGGCCTCACTCATACGCTCGAGCAACCGTCGAGCGGAGAAATCATGCAACCAGTACTTTTGTAGAAGTTTACAAACCGCTCGAGCGACCACCCATATTTTTGACCCTCCGCTCGAGCAAAGGAAGCTATGCTTGAGCGAGGACCCTGTTTTTGGCAAATTTGACTAATTGTTGAACAACATGTTTTGGCATCCTCATTACATCCTAGGCATTCTTAGGCCAAGATTAAGACATAATAATAAGGATAAGGATTAGAAACACACCAAGATAAGAAAGAACTAAGTTAATGATTTCGGGTGTGTAATTCAATACGTATTCATTCTGTGTTTGTGTAGGTCATACGCCATAACTCGCCTGATTCGTCTGCTGTATTTGTTTTGCTTTTGGAGCCATCTGTGAGTAATGACTTAGTAAAGCTATATTCAACTTTATTTATTTTCTGTATGATGAAATAATATATGTTTTATGAAATGTTATATTCTGTACAATCAATGATTGTCCAATTTCTGACAAGTACTCGTGGCATCCTTAGCACATAACCCCTGTCCGGGGGTAACAATACCGTGGTCTATGAACACAAGGTCCTTGCCCGGAGGTAATAATATCGCTGTCTCATGGCCCTCGCTCGGGGGTAACAATACCATGGCTTAAGTATGTTAACTGTTCTTGGTACCGGAGGTTCCTTTATGGAACTGGTCAAATATGACCCCTAATGTTTTGTATCTGATCTGTTAACGCTAATGGGTGTACCACGTATGATCCTCTGTGAAATTGAATAAGTACATGCTTCTGAACTCTGAATAAGAATTATGAATCTATTTCTACTTTCTGAATCTGATATGGGACATCATTCATTAAATCCTTTACTATGTTATTATTCACTGGGCTTTCACTTACTATTTGTATTATGTATGTAGGTGACCGGGCCCAGAGTTGATGGCCTAGAGTTCCATTTTGTTAGCCACCACAGTGCCTCCCGAGGAGGTTCCCGTTTGAAGAAGCTGATTTTTGTGAATCATGTTAAGGATATTTTTGGTTTGTTTTGTTTTTGTTTATACACTGGGCTAAGTCTCTTATGATATTATCTGTATCGTGACGTACGACTTATGTAAATATGACGTCATATGAATATACATATATATAAAGTTTTAAATTATTTGTTCCATGTATGTCTGCACAACTTAATGGACGTTGTATTTTGTATATTAGCTTCCGCAACCCCTTTTGTTATATGATATTCAGGTCAGAGGCCTTTGGTAATCCCTGAGTTACTGGTCAGTTACGATGCTAAACCTATATGGGCAGGTTTGGGTTGTGATACAATGGTATCAGAGCACGAGTTATATCGCACATATGAGTCCATATGAGTTGTAGGATGTTCTAGAAAAGGATTAGGGGCATTTCATCTGTATGTATGGGTGTGTGTGTTAATCTCTATAATTGTGAAAACATAACATATGAACTTGATAAGAATGAATTGCAACTGAATACTCCAAACATTGTGAAAAGAATTATTTGCCTATGTTTATTGGTACTCTGTTTACCTATAGCAAATGAAGAATACAAGAAGTAATGACGCAATTAAATCTTCTGAGACTCGCATGAACCGAATAGAAAGAATGCTTGAAGCTTTGACAGAGGCAATAATGCAACAACAAAGACAACAACTTTTGCTTCCTCCACCAACTCTAGTCCAAACCGAACCGGTGAACATTGACATCATCAATTTGACTCAGAAATTCAACAAGATGAAGCCATTGACTTTCTTGGGTGGAATTGAACCTTTAAAGGCAGCAATGTGGATGCTGAAAACTGAGAAGTTATTTGAAGTCTTTCCATGTACCGAGACTTAGAAAGTTTTGTTAGCCACTTACACTTTAAAAAACGAAGCTCGATGTTGGTGGATGTTTGTCCGTGAAAGTAGTGGGATTTTGACTTGGGATCAATTCAAAGAAATCTTTTATGAAAAATACTTCCCTCAGTGTTTTCGAGATAGGAAGGTGTTTGAATTCCAAGAACTCAAATAAGGCAGTATGTTAGTGGCCGAATATGAGGCCAAATTTACTGAATTAGCCCATTTTGCTCCTCACATGGTGGATACGGACTATAAAAAGGCTCAAAAATTTGAAGAAGGATTGGATCTCGATGTGTTTGATTGGGTAGATGTCTTAAAACTACCCAAATATGTTGATATGCTTGATAAGGCTTTAATGGCTGAAGCCAACTTAGCCGCAAAGAAACAGATGAAAGCTCCAACGACTGAGTGGCGAGGTAAAAGATTTGGATTTAGTTTTAGAAAAGGGCCATTCATTTGCTACAAATAAGAAGCAAAACACAGGATCCTCCAACAGTTCAAGCCAAAGCAGTGGATCTATGCTAGTTTGTTCTAAATACCGGGAGAAAGCATAAAGGCACGTGTTACTGTGGATCCAGTGCCTATTTTCAGTGTGGCAAGACTGGCCACATGATCAGAGATTGTCCAATGAGATTTGACAATGCTGACCATCCTGTGGCAAGTTCAGTAGGATCCGCTCCTGCACCAAGAACAAATGTGAAAACTAATACCGGGAGAGAAACTCCAAGGCAAGGCTGAGTTTTTGGATTAGTACCCGGTGATGTATAGAACACCGAGTCAATGGTGTCAGGTATGATCTCTATTTGTGCTCAATGTGCCTATGTGTTAATAGATTCTGCTTCTACACGCTCTTTTGTATCGCATGCCTTTTCTAGGAAATTAACTAGACCCTTAGAACCTTTGAATTATTTGTTATTTGTATCTACACCATCTGGAGGCTCTACGTTATGTGCTTATGTGTATCATGCGTGTGACATCATGGTTGGGGATATGTTATTATATGCTAATTTGCTACTATTAGATATTACTCATTTTGATTGTATTCTATGTATGGATTGGTTGACTAAATACTATGCCACCATCGATTGTGTGAGTAAATCTATTGTGTTTCAACCACCCGGCGTGCCTGAGATTGTCTTTACTGGGAATGGGGTAATTCCTTCTCTATATTTGATTTCGTTTATAAAAGCCAGGAAGATGTTGAGAAAAGGTTGTCAGGGCTACTTGTGTTGTGTATTGATTGTTTCTTCGAATAATGCTAATATGGAAATTATTCTTGTAGTTAATGAATTTCCTGATGTCTTTCCAAATGAACTACCCGAGGATCTAATTGATAGGGAAATTGAGTTTACTATTGATGTAGTACTTGGAACACAACCTATTTCTAAAACCCCATATAGAATGTCAACTTCTGAACTGAAGGAACTGAAAGTCTAACTCCAAGAATTGCTAAACAAGAAATTTATCTAACCGAGCACTTCACCTTAGGGTGCTCCAGTTTTATTTGTTAAGAAGAAAGATGGGTCCTTGAGGTTATGTATAGATTACTGGGAATTGAATAGAGTAACTATCAAGAATAAATATCCATTGCCCCGAATAAATGATTTGTTTGACTAACTCCAGGGAGCCCAAGTGTTTTTCAAAATTGACCTTAGATCGGGCTATCATCAATTGAAAGTTAAGGCAGAAGACATTGAGAAAACCGCTTTTTGAACTAGATACAGACACTATGAATTTTTAGTAATGCCATTTGGGGTAACGAATGCACCTGCGGCTTTCATGGACCTAATGAATAGGGTTTTCAAACAATTTCTTGATGAATTTATAGTTGTGCTTATTGATGATATCTTGATTTACTCCAAAAGTAGGGAAGAACATGAAAATCATCTGAAAATTGCTTTATAGATTTTGAGAGAAAAGAAGTTATATGCAAAAAATTTCAAATGTGAATTTTGGCTTGATAGTGTAGCATTTCTGGGACATGTGATCAACAAAGATGGTATATCAGTGGACCAATAGAAAATTGAAGCTATTGTAGATTGGCTAAGACCAACAAATGTGTCAGAAGTTAGGAGTTTTCTGGGACTTGTTGGCTACTACCGCAAATTTGTAAGAGACTTCTCTAAGCTTGCCTTGCCATTAACACAATTGACTTAGAAAAATACACCATTTGATTGGAATGATCAAAGGGAGTTTCCAAGAGCTAAAGACCAGGTTAGTCACTGCACCAATTTTGACTTTACTTAATGGTACTGATGGGTTTTAAATTTACAGTGATGCTTCGTACAAAGGTTTGGGGTGTGTTAATGCAAAATGGAAAAGTGATTCCTTATACTTCTCGACAACTCTGCTCACATGAAAAGAACTATCCGGCCCACGACTTTGAACAAGCAACTATGGTGTTTGCCTTGAAAATTTGGCGACAATATCTGTATGGTGTGACCTACAAAGTGTACACTGACTATAAAAGCTTGAAATATTTCTTTACCCAAAAAGAACTAAACATGAGACAAATGAGATGGTTATAGTTGATTAAAGATTATGACTTGTAGATTTTGTACCATCTGGGGAAGGCAAACACAGTTTGCGGATGCTTTGAGCCGAAAATCTATGGGCAATTTGTCATGCTTACTTATCGGTCAAAAAAATTGTTACATGATTTGGAAAGAAATGAAACTGAACTTGAACTGCGGGAACAGAGCAGAATTCTAGTCGCTATTTCTACCCAGCCTGCAATTATCGAAGAGATTAAAGAGAAACAACTGCAAGATGACTTTTTAAAGAAGATTGTGGATGAAATTGACTCAAAACCGAGGCCGAGATTTGTGTTTGACAATAATGTGTTGAAATTTCAGAACCGGCTTTGTGTACCAAATTGTTTTGAACTGAAAAAGCGTGTTATGACCGAAACCCATAATTCCAAATTTGCTATGCACCTAGGAAACACGAAAATGTACAAGGATTTGAAGCAGAATTTTTGGTGGCCTGGCATAAAGAAAAGCATTGCTGATTTTGTGGCTAGATGTTTACATTGCCAGCAGTTAAAGCTAAACATCATCAATTCGCTGGATTACTTCATTTGCTTCCAATACTAAAATAGAAATGGGAGCACATCACGATGGACTTCATTATTGGACTGCCTCGCTCCTCCCGAGGCATGGATTCTATTTAGATCATTGTTGATCGTTAAACTAAGGCCAAGTTTGGGGTATGTAAAAAAAGTCAAAAAGCAAAAAAGTTACTCAAAAAGTTAAAAAGTTAACACTATTCATCAAAAGTCAACAATTACGGCTGCACAACTCCCAATCTTAATTTTCCTCTACAAACTAATTTTTACAATTTTTTATTACACATTTTTTCATGAAAGGTCAAAAAGCTAACCCAAACATTCATATTTTTTCCCTTAACTTTTTAGTCCAAAAATACAAAAAGTGCACTTATTTAGGACACCCCAAACAACCCCTAAATCTGCACACTTTTTGCCTGTTAAATCTTTGTGTAATACGGATAAGTTGGCTAATTTGTATCTAAATGAGATTGTGAAATTACATGGAGTTCCAGTTTCCACAATATCTGATAGAGATCCCAAGTTTACTTCGAGATTCTAGCAGAGTTTACAACAAGCTTTGGGGACTGAACTGAGACTAAGTAGTGTTTATCACCTACAAACAAATGGCCAATCTGAACGGACCATTCAAACATCAGAAGACATGTTACGGATGTGAGTGTTAGACTTCCAAGGAAATTGGGAGACTCATTTACCCTTGGCCAAATTTGTGTATAATAATAGCTATCATTCAAGCATCGAAATGGCCCCTTATGAAGCTTTGTATGGTAGGAAGTGCCATCCTCCAATTTGTTGGGCCGAAGTTGGTGATAGACTGTTATTGGGACCAGAACTGGTCCAAGAGACAACTTCGAAAATGAAGCTAATACATCAACGTTTGAAAACTACACAAAGCTACCAAAAGAGTTATGTGGACATCCGAAAAAGAGATCGAGAATATGAAGTTGGGGATCATATATTTATCAAAGTAACTCTTATGAAACGGAAAACGTGGTTTGGAGTGAAAGGCAAATTGGCATCGAGATATGTTGGGCCATATGAGATCCTTAAGAAAATCAATCCGGTGACTTCTCGGGTAGCCTACCGCCGGTTATGGAACATATGCATATTGTTTTTCAAGTATCAATGCTTCGGGATTATTTGAGAGATCTTTTCCATGTGATTGAACCACCCAAAGTGCTTCTGAAAGATGACTACACGTATGAAGAATGACCAATTCAAATCGTCAACCAAAGAATCAAGAGATTGAGGAACAAGAAAATACCGTTGGTGAAAGTTGATTGGCAAAACCATGGAAGGACCTATGCAACATGGGAAACGAAAGAAGACATGATAAAGAGATAACCTGACTTGTTCCCTTTGGATTTGATATTCTTCCAAAATGAAGGTAATTCAAGTTTAGAGGACTAAACTCTTTAAGGGGGAAAGACTGTAACAATCCCAACTTGTGCTTACCTAATAAGTAATTAAGATGAAATTCTGAATTAATTGCATGCGTGTTGCATTATTTGTATTTATATCTGTCTATCGTAGAAGTATTTGTTTGTGTTTCTGTTTTGTTCTGCGAATTGAAAGCCTTATGGGCTACCGAATGCGAAATTGACTTAGTTTCTATGTTATTTGGAATTTTTAGAATTTTATAGTAAGTTTAATTGAAATTCGATCCAAAACCAAATAATTAGAATAAAATAACGCTCATTTGATTAACTTAAGCCAAGCTTAATTAAGACTCACTAATGAGCCTATATAAGGCCACTCCCAACACCTTTTATACACTTTTACACTCTCAACCCCTCATCTTTGAAGAGTAAATGTGAGAGAGAGGGGAAGGAGGAAGTTTGAGCCCAATTAAGAGGAGATTGCTAGAAAAGTGAAGGATTTGGAGAGGACTTGGGGGGATTAAGCCTCTACACTTAAGAATTCAAGGTTTAAGGTAGGAATTTACCATTTTCATTATGTAATAGGGTTGTTTCATGCATGAAATCAAGGGAGTTAAATAATTGAGATAGGGAAGAAGAATCAAGAAGACAACCATACATGCATGCAAATTCCCTTGCATTTACAGTTGAATTTTGAAGAATTCTCACATGCATGCATTGATCATAGCTTCGTTTTGGAAATTCATCGAGTTTCATACCATTTTACCTTATTTGATCATGTTTTGAAAGCTTTGAAGTCAAGAAATTACATACATGTCATGTTCTTTAAACTTTAAGTTTGATTTTGCTTAATTGGCATGCTTTTGGGCTTTGATTTTGCGAAATGGTTTTGAATTCATGATGTTTTGCAAGTTTACAAGTGATTTCTTAAGTTTTGGGCCCAAAGGATGTGTTTTGAGGCTTTGGATTCAAGTTTTGCATCATGAATAGCAATTTGGAAATTCCAAAATTCTACTTCTCTGCTTGAGCGACAGAATCTGCGCTCAAGCAACTACTCTGTGTTTTGCACTTCCGTTTGAGCGACCAAAAGTTGACTCGAGCTTAAAATGCATGCTCCCAGAAGTTTACAAGTTTTGCAGACCGCTCGAGCGACCAGAGTTGTGCTCGAGTGAAGCCTCAGTCACACGCTCGAGCGACCGTCAAGCAAAGAAATCATGCAACCAGTACTTTTGTAGAAGTTTACAAATCGCTCAAACGAAAGAAGTTGCACTCGAGCAACCACCCTTATTTTTTACCCTCTGCTCGAGCGAAGGAAGCTACGCTCAAGCGAGGACCCTGTTTTTAGCAAATTTGACTAAGTGTTGAACAACATATTTTGGCATCCTCATTGCATCCTGGGCATTCCTAGGCCAAGATTAAGACATAATAATGAGGATAAGGATTAGAAACACACCAAGATAAGAAAGAACTAAGCTAATGATTCCGAGTGTGTAATTCGGTACGTATCCGTTCTGTGTTTGTGTAGGTCACGCGCCATAACTCGCCTGATCCATTTGTTGTATCTGTTTTGCTTTTGGAGCCATTTATGAGTAATAACTTAGTAAAGCTATGTTTAACTTTATTTATTTTCTGTATAATGAAATAAGATCTATTTTATGAAATGTTATATTTTGTACAATGAATGATTGTCCAATTTTTGACAAGTACTCGTGGCATCCTTAGCACATGGCCCTTGCCCGGGGGTAACAATACCGTGGTTTATGAGCATAAGGCCCTTGCCGAGGGGTAATAATACTGTGGTCTCATGGCCCTCGCCCGAGGGTAACAATACCGTGGCTTAAGTATGTTATCTGTTCCCGGTACCAGAGGTTCCTTTATGGAACTGGTCAAATATGACCCTTAATGCTCTATATCTGATCTGTTAACACTAATGGGTGTACCACGTATGATCCTCTGTGAAATTTAATAAGTACATGCTTTTGAACTTTGAATAATAATTGTGAATCTGTTTTTGCTTTCTGAATCTAATATGGGACATCATTCATTAAATCCTTTACTCTGTTATTATTCACTGGGCTTTCGCTTACTATTTGTATTATGCATGTAGGTGACTAGGCCCAGAGTTGATGGCCTAGAGTTCTATTTTGTTAGCCACCACAGTGCCTCCCAAGAGGTTCCCGTTTGAAGAAGTCGAATTTTGTGAATCATGTTAAGGATATTTTTGGTTTGTTTTGTTTCTATTTATACACTGGGCTAAGTCCCTTATGATATTATCTATATGGTGACGTACAACTTATGTAAATATGACGTCATATGGATGTATATATATATATATAAAGTTTTAAATTATCTATCCCATGTATGTCTACACAGCTCATTGGAAGTTGTATTTTGTATATTTGCTTCTGTAGCCCCTCTTGTTATATGATATTTAGGTCAGAGGCCTTTGCTAATCCTAAAATTATTGGCCAGTTACAACGCTAAACCTATAGGGGCAGGTTTGGGTCGTGACAAGAGCCATGAAAAGTGTCTCTTTTTTTCCCCAAATCAAAAATAAAAATCCAAAACAAAAACCAAAAAATCATGGTTTTTGCTCTTTGATTGTACTCTAATTCATAAACTCCATGGTTTTTGCTCTGTGTTTCGAATGATGATGTGGATGAATCCAAAATAATTTTATGATTCCAAAAACATGATGTTGATTCCAAAAAAACATATATATATATATATATATATAATGATGTATATGTATACGAATGTGTATGATGATGTATATGATTCTAGAAAAATAAATATTTGATGTATATGTATATGAATGTATATATGTTTGTATAATCATGTTCTTTCTTTACTGTACATATATATATATATATACATATATATGTGTTTGTGTGTATGTGTAAAATATAATTTTGGAGATGAATCAATTTGATGTGGGAGGGGGTTTAAAGATGGCGTGTGAGGGAAGGGCTGTGGTGGTGATGCAATGGATATGGGTGGTGGTTTGAGGGAAAGAGAGAGAGAGAGAGAGAGAGAGAGGGGTGAAGAAAAGAAGGAAGGAATAGTGGAGCTGTTAATGATTGAAAAATAGAAATAGGAAAAGAATGGCATCTTTTATAAATTTGATGAGGTAAAAAAGGTATTTTTGTCATAAAAACTGACTCGCTCTCTATAGAGGTGCGTGACTTTCACATTCTGCTATCTTAGACAGAAAAGCTAATAGTGCGTTTTAGTCCACAAACCACATGTGAGTTATGTGGTGATTTCCAAATGTTAGAGGGGGTAAACTGCAAAGGGAGCAAAGTGAAGTTTGTCCTTAAAACAAATAGGTGCACTTTGGTAAAAAAATAAAAAATAAAATAAATAAAATTTTTATACAAAATAGACTCAATTCATTCATTATTTTCCTAATCTCACCCAAAACCCAGCCAAGTTAATCCCTTACTGAGGGTGATTACTAAGCCCCTCGCACTATCAATCTCCCCTCTCAAATCATCACCAAACATACTGTGAACCCACAGTCATAGCAATCCAATCCGACTACCTACGCCGGTAAACAAACATGACCTTAGTCTCATTTATTATACGAGTTGGGCATTGTAAACGCGCCCTTGGGCCCCATGCTACAGTTTGGACTCAATTTGTATGTCGGTTCTTAATCTGATCTCACAATGTGCAATGTGAGATTGATAAATCACCAAAGAGTCCAAATCCGGCAAATCATTTTGGAAAACAGATTTTTTAGAAAGAAGTGCCAAACATGGACTGCTTTGCTAGATACAGAGTCGCCACCTAAATATTTTATTTTAGGAGAATTTAGGAAACCCTGACTCGTTTGCCTAAGGCCACGTGTCTGTCATCACCAAAGTTGCCTCGGCTCGGGAACTCGGATACGATTGGGAAAGGTCAGCTATGAGCACCCCCGCTCGCCCGATTCGAAGATCGGCCTCTACTAACCATGATATCTAGTTTGGAAAACGCTATGTGTTCTTATTCCGATTAATTATCTAATCTTACTATGTGATGTGCACAACACAAAAGTATAGACTAGATCGCCTAATTTAGAACGAAGCATTGCATATCCATTTGTTCGGAAAATGGTTTGAAATTTGCTACTCGCAAGTAGGCTAAAATACGGATTTCAACGAGTTGTTCCAACTCAAGCGATCCAACCTTCACCCACAGGCATTCAGGCAGTAATATCACATAAGCACATAGCCACATGGTAAGCATGCTGTCATGTTTAACATTTTACACTCATGCGGGATGCTAAAGCATAAAAACACTCACAATGTACTCCAAGCCAAAACAAGAAACTAGTTAGTAATCATGCATGATCCTAGTTCATGTTAAAGTGGCTAATGCATCGCATACAAAATGTCACTAGAATAGGCTCGGCTAATCTATGGATGGCATGTGAAATGCGACAGATAGCATATATTCAAGTTAGATTTGAAATACTATGCAGTTAGCATGATGCGCCGAGCCCGGTGCATGCAATACTGATGAATGATGCACGCATGCATAGCATAAGGTATGCTAAATTGAATATGCCCTAATATTAACCATCGAAAGCAGGTAAGTAAAAGAGAGAAAGAAGTGGGGGTTGGAAAACATGCACACACACACCCACACTTATTACACATTCACCCTCGCTTGGGGGGACCAAAAGAATAATACAAATTAATTAACCTACAAGCTAATTAATTATTACAGACCACTTAACTAGTTAAGCAAATTAACTAAGCTAAGAAAGCAATAAAACAGCCTCGGGAAGAGAGTCCAATGCATGCGCGCTCGATTTCGCTCGGAAATTCACTACCATGCACAAGTTGCCTCTGTTTTCACTGTTTTCCTCCTCTGAAGACTGCAAAAGTCCCAAGGCACACTCTCTGAACACTGGAGGATGCCATCGGCCAAGAGGAATGGTCACCGGCCATAGGGGAGTGGTCATTGACCATTTGTATCGCTCTCAGCCAAAAATGTTTGGTCGGTCGGCAGTAGATATGGTCGGCCGACCATGTATGCCTGCAGAAACCTATTTTGACAGCAGCAGAGGGCAAAACATGGCATGGCAATGCATTTCAAGCAATGTTTGCACCAACCACACTCCTTATCATATTCATGACTCAAAGGAGTTTGGTACTCGGCCCTCGGACCACCAATCGCGCATTCCAATGCGTGATGGCCAAAGAGGCCAAGTTGTCCATTTTGATTTCAAATGTAATGCAAACCGAACAAACACATAAGATCCAACCTCTATCATGGTGATTCAAGAGGCAAGGCATGTGTGTAAGATGCAATGCAACCTAGGCATGCGAGCTAAGTATGCGCTATGAACATGAGGGCAAGCAATGCAGACATGCAACATGGACAACACACAAACATGTAACAACATGTTAAGTGGCTAAAAAGAGGGAATACATGCCAAATGTATTACAACCTAATCATGCAACAACATGTCATGTAGCTCAAGCAATGCAACAAGATGCAATTACACATGGCATGCGACACAAGGTAAAATGGAGCAAGCATGCGACAATATGCAAGGCATGCATGCAATAACATGGTGGGATGGACTTACACTAACATGGGTAGCTCTCAAGCATGCCAAAATCAGTGGCCAAATGCCAAGGAAATGAGGGCCAAAACACATACAAACATGCATGCAAACATGGTCCAACACTTAGGCATAAAGAAGCAACTTTTAAGCACACTTAAAAGGGATAAACAAGGGCAAATAGCATGCATATAAAGCTCTGAAAATCATGTTAGAAAAAGGTGCCAAACCAACTTAACAAGACAAGCATAGCATGCAATAATGTCCAAAACTCAAGGCATGCCAAGGGGCTTAAACCATGGCCATGCCAACCAAGCCTTAAAGGGCCAAGGGGACTCAAAACCACCCCAAGGTAGACCAAAACAAGGTCAAGGGCACACCTAGATGGCATCTAAATGGCCTAAATCTAAAGGCATGCAAAATAAACCAATCCTGGAGCATAACACACAAACCTTTTGAAACATCAAAGGAGCCATTAATGCAAGTATACAAGCATGCTATATGGACTGAAATGACATGGTAAGTGGTTCCAAACCACTGAAACAAAGCAACTAAAGCATGCTAGAGCGGTCAACACTCAAGGCTCACAAGGGGAATTGCATGGTAGCTATACAAAGCAAAGCATGGATGACCCGAGCAACCAAAAACAGACCTCAAGAATACTAAAACATGCATAAAAGCTTCACAAAGCTAAGCCAAAACAAGTAAGCATGATAGTCTAAATGCTAGGCACATGTTAAGGCAATTCATGGCATTACAAGACAAGTATGCAAGGCAAGCATGGTGTGTCTAAACCAAGTAAAAAACAGTGCTATATCATGGAAAAATAAGCACAAATAACACTTAAGACATGACCAACATGAACTCAAGAATGGTGCTCACACATGAGGCAAAAATGACACATTTTGAAGACAACAAGGAGAGGGGATGGCCCTCTCCTTCTTAGGACGTCAAACCACCATCCTTACCACTGAAATCTCTCAAGATTTCAGTGTTAAGGAGGCCCAAACAAGGTGGTCCCGGAGCTCACCAAAATAGCACAAAATGGGGGCCAAACAAGGCCTAAGAGGGGTCAAACAACCCCAAACACCAAAACAACCTTAAACAACTATTTTAAGCAAGTACAAATAGAACTTTTATATGTTATATACTAAGCTTAAAACAGCAAGAAAAGATGGCTAAAAGCCTATGCAAGAATGGGGAATAAAGGGCAAGGTTCTTACCCTTGAAGACTTTCTTCAAGAACGATGCTCCAGCAGCTTCCTCAAGCTTGAATCCACCCAAGAACTCCAAGAACAACCCTCTAATGCCTCAGCAACTAAAGGTATAGTGTAACACTAGGTGTGTGTGCACAAAAGTAAGGATAAACACACACATATAAACAAAGAGAGGAAGATATAGAGATAGAATAGATTCACTATGCTAACCCTAAAACCAGACCTCTGGAGCCCTTTTTTTTGTAACCCTAGAGGAGGGGGGAGAAGCCTCCTCTTTATAGAGATTCACTCTTGCAAAGCTTACAAAACAAGCTAAGCAAGAGTGAAATCCCTCCATACACGTGTATGGAGGGGGTGCAAAGTAGGTGCCAGCTAGCACAGCTGGCACAAAATATCTGCCAAAAGCAGATGCATAGTGATCGGCTAGCCAAAAATGACAAATTGGCCAAAACATTGGTCAGCCGACCATCAATAGTGCCAACCAGCCAAACATTTGTTTGATTGCAACAAAACAATGGCCGGTGGCCTCAACACATGGCCGGTGAGGTGTGGGGATGGCCAACAAGCCATTCCCTGCCCTCCAAAGCAAAAACACAAGTGTTTGGTGCAAAACCAAACACAAAGCAGCCGAGTCGAGAGATCCTGAGGCAAGGCGCGTGGCCGAGACCTCTAGGAACTCAAGACGAATAGAAACATGGATGATCATCGAGTGTTCAAACGGTGACGTCCAAGTCTTGAGAACGGTCAAAAATGGGGTGTCTACAGTTGTCCTCTTTAACAAAACTCGAAAGTCATAACAATAACGGGAGTGAGTGTTAAAGCCCAGAGACGACCCATTTTTGACAAGGCCGGAGACTTAGACAAAGCATGCAAGACAATAAAGATATGCACCCGAAGGCGGGGGCAAAATGCAACTGACAATGCACAAAGCCGAGCATAACTTATGATCATGCAAAGAAAGCTGTAACGAAGCATAACATGCGGCAGTTTTAAGCAATCAAACACAAATCCAATTACATTACAATGCAGAAAGGATGTAAGAGAATTATGTAATTCTCGCTACGTTTCACGCGGAGAATATGATACCTGTCCGGTTCGTCTGGTTGTGCCAGCCTCAAATGAACCGTACATACAATATTGTGCCTGTGAAAGAGAGAAACTTAACAGGTACAATATTGTTAGCAACATGCATGACAATGCAAGTTAAGACTGCGTGACAACGCAAGTGTAGGAGTGCATGACAATGCAACCTATGCGCAAAATGATATGTAATATTTACAAAACTATGTATAAACAATGTAAATGATATGCAATGCATTTGAAACATAATCAAACCATAAGTGGTTCAAAACCACACAAATATCATAAAGATGATAGAGATGCAAAGTCCGTCTACCATAGAAAAGGTGCCAACACCCTCAAACCATAATACCAGCAGTGGAATAGGCGCGTACACATGCAGAACTATAAGTTGTGTAGACGGACACAAGATACAAGTAATTGGGTGGGATGATATAAGTGGGGAATGACCCGCTGAGGAAAGACTATGATCCTAAATGCTGGATGCAAAATACTACACTACAATGCAATTAATGAAATGGATATGGCGCGCGACCAAAACATATCTTGCCTAGGAAAGGCATGGACACAAACAAATCACGTTTAACACAGAAACGGTGTCGTCACCCTCAACACTAGGTGCGTACACATAATATCATAACTGTGCTTCAACGCGAAAAGTATGGGCACATACCAGACCAAGTTCAACATGGGAAGGCGCAAGCCATAGATGGAGGTGATGCAATGAATGCATGCAAACTACAATGTAATATATACAACATGCAATGAATGCATGACAATGCACTATTTACAATGAAACCTACATACTAAATGATGCAGTAGGGAAATGCATGACAATGCAAAGTAAGGAAGAATGCACTACAATGCATGTAAGGAAAGATACATGACAATGCAAGCTATGTACAATGCAATATTTACTAGCTAAAATGCAATGGATGCGGTGGATAAGGCCTGTTGGCAAATCGTATCTTGCCTAGGAAAGGCATGGACACATACAGACCACGTTTAACACGGAAACGGTGCCGTCACCCACAACACTAGGTGCATACACATAATATCATAACCGTGCTTCAACGCGAAGAGTACGGGCACATACCAGACCAAGCTCAACATGGAAAGGCGCAAGCCGTTGATGGATGATGCAGCAAATGCATGCAAACTACGATGCAATATATACAATATGCATGTAAACTATGATGTGATATATACAATATGCATGTAATGGATATTTACAATGGATAAGGCCTGCGGCCGAACCGTGTCTTGCCTAGGAAAGGCATGGACACATACAAATCACGTTTAACACAGAAACGGTACCGTCACCTACAACACTAGGTGCGTACACAAAATTCTCAGAACCATGCTTCAACGCGAAAAGTACGAGCACATACCAAACCAAGCACAACATGGAAAGGCGCAAGTCGTAGATGGAGGTGATGCAGTGAATGCATGCAAGCTACAATGTAATATATACAATATGCATTGGATATTATGTACAATGCGATCTGCTGGGGAGAATGCAATGGATGCAGTGGAAAAGGCATGTGGCCAAAACACATTTTTCCTAGGAAAGGCATGGATACATACCAACCATGTTTAACACGGAAACGGTGCCGTCACCCTCAACACTGGGTGTGTACACAAAGTTCTCAGAACCGTGCTTCAACGCGAAAAGTATGGGCACATACCAGACCAAGCTCAACATGGAAAGGCGCAAGTCGTAGATGGAGGTGATGCAGTGAATGCATACAAGCTACAATGCAATATATACAATATGCATTGGATACTATGTATAATGCTATGTACAATGAATGTATGTAAATGCCATATTTACAGTGACGCATGACATATGCACTATTTACAATGTATGCATGACATATGCAATATATGTACAATGGAATGCATGACATATGCATGCTGTTTTTGTTGTTGTTTTTTTTAAATGCATGCAAAGTGCGAATGATGCATGTTTTTTTTTTTTTTGTTTTTTTTTTGTTTTGAAATGCATGCAAAGTGCATGAAACGAATGCGTGACAATGCACGTCTTTTGAGATGCATGACAATGCACATGTGATCTTAAATGCGCGACAACACATGTCGCTTGGAATGCATGACAATGCATGTGAACTCGAATGCGCGATAACGCGCGTCGCTTGATATGCATGACAATGCATGTGAGGTGCACATGACGATGTGACCTAAAGAATGTGCATACTAATGCAAGTATGACATGCGCATGACAATAAGAGATGTGTGCATAACGATGCGAGTGAAATGACGTATAACCAACGCGCGTTTCACGACAAAACGTTGTAACGTATGCATGTGGGGCAACTTTCGAATCTCGCAAGAGACAAAAAGGATACACCTCGCACGTATTCGAGTGCTACGCACAGAAGACACGCCACAGAGACCAGTTAAGCTTCGGAAATGCATTTTCTTGCACTGTGTTGAGCAATGGAGGCACTATCTTGAGCAATGAAGGCCCCAAACCATATCAAAGACCCAAACAAAGGTGTAGGAGGTTCACCGGCCATCGGGGGAGGTCACTGGCCATCCATCGGCCACAAAACAAGGCCATCGCCAAATATTTGGCCGACTGGCCAACAATGTGGCCGACCGGCCAAATATGCTTGAATCGGGGCAGTTTTGTCAATTCGGCACGGGTCTATAAATATGGGGCTTCTAGCCCTAGTTTTTACTTCCCTCTTGGTCGAAAAACAGCCCCCTCTCTGTCTAGGTTATTTTCCAAGCTTCTATCCCCGTCTTTCCTTGGTTTTCGGGTCCGTTTCGACGTTCGATTCGCGAAACCCTCATCGTTTCGAACATTTTGAACCGAACAAATCTTTGTTTCGGTGTCTTTTTCTCGATTTTCGCCACTCAGGGTTTGTTTCCCTCGAGTTTTCCTTGATCTCTGTGCCTTTTCCGCACCCCGACCTTTCCAGCCACTTTTCACCCTCCTGGGGTTGACTTTTTTAGTTGATTTTTCAGATTCTTGCCTGGTTTTCACCCTTCCGGCCATTTTTGCACCATTCTCGAGATGGCGGACGACATTCCAGGCGGTGGGGCTCCCCCAGAGATAGATGTGGACCTAGAGGCTGAGCTCTTGCCGCTTCATATCTGGCCGTTCGATCCGGTGGCCTACAGACCGACAATTCATGTGCTGCCTCCTGACGGACGTCGCCAGTTCAGGAGTTTTGACAGGAGGGTGCCACCAGAGCTGCTTCTGCGTGAGCCAAAGACGCACCTTTCATACGGCACTTCCGAGGTATATTCTTTCCCGTTTCATTTTCTGCAAAGTAGAATACCTAACTGCCATAGTGGATTCTGCCTTTAACTGTTTGATCCGGATACACCGATATACTATATGCTGTAGTTGACTGTGAACACACCTGCATTGGGTATCCGTTTGAATTGGAACACGCGCACACACACTGTATTTGCCCTGAACCACTCAAACACCCTGACACATCATACACTGTAGTTCACTGCGAGCACACCGGCACCCAATGTCTGTTTGAATCTGAACACGTACACACACGCTATATCTGTACTGAACCACTCCAACACACTGACAAATCATATGCTGTAGTTCACTACAAGCACACTAGCACCCAATGTCTGTTTGAATCTGAACACGTCCACACACGCTGTATTTGCATCAATTTTGACTGTTCTTCAAAACTGTACATTTAATATTGCTTCGTAACTGTTTGCTTTTGAATACAGGGGGATTCCCATGCCTTCTGGGGATATGGGAATGTCATGGCCCGTGGATGGTACATGGAGCTACCGGACGCAGTCCGTCACATTGTCGACCAGGCCGCTTCGGCGCCTTCTGCAGGGGACTCTCACGCCTTACCGTGAGCAGGCATCTTCTTGCCGCTCTGGTGGAGAGGTGGTGGGACACCACCGATTCCTTCCACTTCTCTGCCACGGGAGACATGACGATGACTCCCTATGACTTCTCGATGCTCACCGGCATCAGGGTAGGGGGTGATCCGATCCCCTTCGACACAGACATGGATGAGTGGGAGGCCACTCAGATATATTTGCTCGGTGAGCTGCTGCCTCTCGCTCGTCCAGGCTTCGTCAAATACTCGTGGTTTGAGGACCACTTCTGGATTCAGCCAGCTTTAGTTGAGGAGGCACCGATGGCTCGGGAGGAGGCGGAGCGATATGCACGCGGCTTCTTCATGTTCTTGTTGGGGACGACCATCTTCGCCGATCGGGCAAACACCGTGCCTCTCTGTCTGCTGCGCGCTTTAGTGGACGTCACATGGATCCTACGCTACGACTGGAGTGGGACAGCCTTGGCCACACTCTATGGGTACATGAGCTCATCCTCCCGGTGCAGCGGGCAGTTACTCGGAGGCTACTGGCGGGCTTGGGAGGTACATCCTCTTTCTCTAATTTACATTTCTGCTCTACATCATCTGTATTTTGTACACTGCACATACTGCGGTCTGCCTCACGCTGACTGTATATTGCACACACGGCACACCTATAATCTGCTTTACACTGACTGTACACTGCACAAACTGTACATTCTGCACAATACACTGCACGATACACGGTTCTGCGATTTCTGCTTCATTCTGCATTCTGCTTTATCTGATAAGCATACTAATATTTGCCCTGCAGTTGTGGGTCTACGCCTACTTCCCGAGGCTTGCCCCAGTGCCAGACGAGGAGACTCCCCTTGGCGTTCCATTCTCTCGACGCTTTGATGTGAGATGCGTGCAGAGACCCCGGGAGACGTTCATATTCTTCCGCCGCTACTTCAATACCATTACCGCCGCAGAGGTATTTTCAACTTTAGAGTTTATTTCAAGCTTCGCTTTGCACTGTATTTTCAATAATAGTAGATAACTGACTGCATATCATTTTCAGATCACCTGGCAGCCCTAGGCTCCGTTGCCAACTGTGGTTCGGGAGCGGTTTGCCAGTGCTGAGGAGACCGCCCGGTTCAGGATCTTGCTGGAGGGCCGGTCTGTCGGGCTTGGTACCTGGGTGAGCGCTTCCTGCCCCAGACCCTGGGTTTACCAGAGCAGATAGTTCCAGGTCCACCCCCTGTCCATATGAGGGACACAGAGAGGTACACCCTGGAGGGGATGGCTGATTACATGATCGGCTGGGATACGGAGGGCTTCAGGAGCGAGGGCGACTACACAGAGTACGTCCAGTCCTATGTCATGCGGCCTCTGAGCAGTGGTCACCGAGCTGAGAGAGGGAGGCCTGCGGCGCCAGCGGCTGGAGCGGGAGCGGGAGCAGGAGCACCTAGGATGGCTCGGGCCCGTGGTAGGAGTGGGCCTCGGAGAGGGCGGGGGGCTAGTTGGCCAGCGTTGCCCACGATGATGACATGCAGAGGGCAGAATGGGGAGACTTATCAAATCCCCTTTGCTCCTCCTCCGGCCGACCACGAGCTAGTCAGTTTCTACGACTTGCCCCTGGTATGTACTATGTATTTTGTACAGTCATTTCATTTCATTTCGTTTGACATTCCGCAAAATACTGATGCACGCTTTTACAGGCTTCCTCCGAGTATACTCGCCAGTCCTTGGAGTTGAACGCCTCCATGATGGGGATGCTACAGCAGAGCTTCGACCTACTGGCCATTTACAGTATCCCGGTACGTTCTTTCGACCATCATTTCAAACTTTGCATAATCTGATGCATCGCACTATCAACACAGTACTTGATATACAGCCCTCGCGGTATTCGATACACTGTAACCCACAGACTATTCACAGCGTTCATCACGGCCTTCATACACTGCACTTACACACTGTACTCTACACTGACACACTGCTCATAGCATTCATACATAGCATTCTGCACTGATATACTGTTCACGGCATTTCATACACCGCACTCACACACTGCATTCTGTATTCATGTACTGCTCACGGTATTCATACACTGTACTCACACACTGCATTCTATATTGATATACTGCTCACGGCACTCATACTTTGTTTTGCGTAGCATATTGATGCGTTTTCCATTTGTGCTTTTCAGCCTCCATTCCAGATGTCGGCCGCAGGAGGTGCTTTAGCTGGACCTTTTGTTCCTCCTCGAGGAGGAGGGCGAGGAGGCATAGTACATCCCCGCACCAAGGCGGGGCGCACTCATGTCAGGAGTAGCTCTCGAGCACTGATCCCAGATGATGACGAGTCTGAGGCAGAGACGGAGGTGGAGGCATCTAAGGAGGAGACCGGAGATGGCTCGGACTCAGGCTCAGACTATGGAGGTGGCGATGACGCTCCTGGACCTTCGTCCAGGAAGAGGACAAGGACAGACTCTCAAGCCTGAGATGATCGATGCTGATCCAGATTTTGCTGTTTTTCTTCTTTTTTACTTTTTCTTTTTGCTGGTAGCTTGAGCACCTTGTACTGTCGCAGGTAGGTTTTATTTTCTTCAAAACTTTGTACTTGAAAAGATGATGAAATGAAACAAACTTTTTGCCTGAAAAAAAAAAGTGTTACATTTGTGTATTTTATACATCGCATCGCATCATATTACACAATAATGCAAATGAGATTGATCTTTTGTCTGAAAATCAAACACTTGTATTGTAATAACCAGATAATGGACCGGCCAACAGCAAAACAACTCAAACAACCCACTGCTCATTCTAACACACAGCCCATAACACAGTGCTTGGTTTACTCTGCATACAGCCTATACACACAGTTCATACAACACACCGCTTATTTTGAACACACAGCCCATTCTGAACTCGTAGCCCACAGTAACATATTGCTCATTCTGAATACACGGTTCATTCTGAACTCTGCAGAAGTTGAAACACACTCAGATGCTCCAAAATTTCTTGTTTCGCAATCCGGAACCCAAGAGCTTCAGATAGGTCCAGGTTTTTCTGTTCACACTTATCGGGGGTGGACCCTGCAGTTTTATGAAAGAACCAAATTATGTTTTGCACAAATGTGGGGAATGGCACAGCACTCTGAGCACAAAACGATTTGAGGAAAGGGTCCGCAACCGAGTATTAAGCCTACGACTGAACACAGTGAAAAGGACTCAACAGAGAAAACAAAAGGCACTCAATCTAAACAAATCGAGTAACACTCGAGATGACTCAAGACAAGAATCGAGACAGTCAAAACAAAAGACACGACACACAGATGTGTTATAAAAGACAAGAGACCTGTTAGTTTGCGAGGAGCCAGTTTCTCCGGGTATTGTTTCCCACCCTTTCTTATTTGTGATTCTCACATCACTCGGCCCTCAGGCTCTATTTTTCTGAAAAAAAGCCCTTTTCTCACTTTTTCTCTCAACGCACATCTCTCTATTCTTCAATCTCTCATTTTTCATCCCTCCCCTGGATGGTTGATGGATAAACAAGAGGTTGTGGGTACATGCCCAACACTGTAAGCTCGCAGCTATTTCCTCCGGTGACGTTTAGTCGATGTTCTTGATAAGGGAGTGGAGTATCTTGATCCATTCCGGTTCGCACTTCGCACTTGGCTCGATGCTTCATTGCTCGGAGGTTGAGAGAGCTTTCAGCCCTTTAATGACAGCTTCAGCTGTGCCCTTTCTGGCAAGTATGCTGGCGATGGGGGAAAGACAGGAAGCCTAACTCAACTGTGCCCTTAGTTCATCATTGTGACCATTTTTTTTGTTTTGGTTTTCTACTAAAACAATTTTAACCAAAATCAGAGTTAGATTAACATACTTGTTCAATTTTTGATTTAAAATCATGCAAGTCAAGCTATGAGCACTGAAAATTTTCCTTTTTTGGGTCCAAGAAAATGGTCCAGTTTTGGAAAAGATGGAATAATTTTCGAGAAATTAGTCAACCTCAGTAAAAATTTTCAAAAATCGTTTTGTCAAACAGCCAGTGCTCAACAAGCATGAAACTTACTCTCGAGATGCACAACCTCGGATCAGAGATAATGGAAAATTGCCCCTTATTCCAAAGGGCATAGCACAGCAACGGAAGTTGCCCCTGGTTTGGATGGCGACTCATGGCAACGGAAAGTTGCCCCTTGTCTGGATAACGCTGCAGCATACTATAAACAGTCCTCGTTAGTGATGATCGCAACCGAACTCTCAGATAAAGAGAAGACGAAGATGGTCAAAACCAATATATGGACACAGTCACTTTGAAAGTGTTGGTGGCTGGACTTCAGGATGAAGTTGCCTACGTATCCCAAACATGGGAATCAAGTCTTACGTAGTTCCGATTAAGGTACACTCGTGTATTAACCCTCACTTTTTAGGCTCTAACTTTTGCCAAGGCCGCCATTCCGGGTTTTCAACCTTGCGAGCTTTGTTCTTCTTTTCTTTTCAATTCTTTTTCTTCTTCTTCTTTTCTTTTCATTCATTTTTTTTTGTATATTTTTTTTTTCTTTTCTTTGCTCTAACTTTTGCCTGGGTCGCCCTTCCGGGTTTTCGGCCCAGCGAGCCTCTCAAAGGGTAAAAGTGTAACAAGTCCATGCCAAATGGTTTTGGGATTTTGAAGCCATCTGAATCCAGGAAAACGGCCGTTGTATTGATTTGCGGAAGGATCCATCTTTGGCTCTTTGAGCGCATTGGTCATTATTGCCCCTAGTTCGAGGGGTGCTTCTGATTTAACTTTGCAAGCTTCTTCTGATGGGGTCTGATCTTCTTGATCTAACTTTCTTGGCCTCTTGTTCGAGGGCTGCTTCAAATTTGGCCACACAGGTCTCATGTTGTAGTTGACCGTTGAACATTCTGAACTAAGGTCCAAGGTTTGAAAGCAAGGGCTCAAGTCTTGAGACTGAGAGAGATCCTAAGCTGCACAATCTCAAGAGCGATTCCACACAGGTCTTCGTAGGACTACGCAAAACATTTTGTTTTTGGAAAATTTTTAAGAAAGCGACAAATCGCTCGCGCTGAAGATAGTGCGGAACCAATCTGGATCAAGCCAGGGTCCTTCTCAGTACTCACGTTAACAAACATGATCTCAATCATTAAGGGCTTAGCATGCCTCTCTTTCTCTCAAATGATCAAAGTTTTGCAAATCCCGAGGAATTCCTTCCTCTTTGTTTTCACCACAGTGTTTAAAAAGTTTTGAAAAACTTAGGTCAATGCAATGACTTCAAAGCACAGAAAAGACAGAGTTCTTAATCAAATACTGTCATCTCATTCAGAATTTCTAGCATAACTAGCACAAGACAGAAGCAAACACAAAAGTGTGAAAATCACTGCTGTTCATTCAGATCTTCTGGCATAACTGGCTCCAAGACAGAAACAGACTTAAAAGAAAGTGAAAAGACAAACATAAAACAAGAAAGTGATGTTCGAGGTAACACCCCCGAAATCACCCAACTCCAACAAAACATGACTGACTCGATACAACAAGACAGACCCGACTGACTCAGTATGAAAAGACTGACTCAGTATGAAAAGACTGACTCAATACAAAACAACAAGACTGACCCAATACCCAAGTCAGAAAGTACAAAAAACAACATTCACAAATGCTCAAAATAGTGCGTGCCATACGCCACATCTGGAGTAAACTCAGTGCCGCCTGCAGGTGGTTCATCCCCTGATCACATAACAACACAGGTCCAGAGTACCCGAGGGATATCAGACCCTTCTGAAGCTATGGTTCCAAGACTACTTAGCAAAAGAGAAAACAAATAGCATCTCAGCCCGATTTCACCAGAACCATCATGAGCAAAGTTGAATGACTGCGGTCCCTACAGAATTTTGCCCAAAATTATGCCTGTAAACTGATACCCTCAGGTAAAACTGATTCTACCAAATACTGATGCCCGCGGGCCTGATACTCAGACTTGCGAACTGATACATGCATTCCCTGTAGAGACACACTCTAAAAGCACATAGCAAGCAAGTAAGAGCCAAAACACCCCTATGTTAGGGTAGGGTTTCCCTGTCCTATTTTGTCAGGAGCTAGGGTTTCACTACGCATGCAGCAGTTTCAAACAACCTATAATCGGGTAAGCAACCTGTCCTAGCTTGGAATGGTCACTATGGATTCCGAATATGCACTAGGTCGAATGGTCAAAAGGGTGCCCCGGTGACAACCGAGGTTTGTGTTCCCATCGTGGCAGAGCCCATAACCGATCAACCTTATGGCATACAGCCTCAGGCTAACCGCTCAGGAATAGCAGACGGCAAACACGGTGTCCTAGGCGCACCAATGCAAATACAATGCAAAGAAACACATAAGTGTAGTCAAAACCAGATATCATGAGTTCGAGTCAAGTTCTCTAACTCCCCAGCGGAGTCGCCAGAAACTATAGACGCGCCCTTGGGCCCCATGCTACAGTTCAGACTCGATTTGTGTGTCGGTTCTTAATCTGATCTCACAATGTGCAATGTGAGATTGATAAATCACCAAAGAGTCCAAATCGGGCAAATCGTTTTGGAAAACAGATTTTTTAGAAAGAAGTGCCAAACATGGACTGCTTTGCCAGATACAGAGTCGCCACCTAAATATTTTATTTTGGGGAAATTTAGGAAACCCTGACTCGTTTGCCTAAGGCCACGTGTCCGTCATCACCAAAGTTGCCTCGGCTCAGGAACTTGGGTACGATTGGGGAAGGTCAGCTATGAGCACTCCCACTCGCCCGATCCAAAGATCGGCCTCTACTAATCATGATATCTAGTTTTGAAAACGTTATGTGTTCTTATTCCGATTAATTAGCTAATCTTACTATGTGATGCGCACAACACAAAAGTATAGACTAGATCGCCTAATTTGGAATGAAGCATTGCATATCCGTTTGTTCAAAAAATGGTTTGAAATTTGCTATTCGCAATTAGGCTAAAATACGGATTTCAACGAGTTGTTCCAACTCAAGCGATCCAACCTTCCCCCAGAGGCATTCAGGCAGTAATATCACATAAGCACATAGCCACATGGTAAGCATGCTGTCATGTTTAACATTTACACTCATGCGGGATGCTAAAGCATAAAAACACTCACAGTGTACTCCAAGCCAAAATAAGAAACTAGTTAGTAATCATGCATGATCCTAGTTCATGTTAAAGTGGCTAATGCATCGCATACAAAATGTCACTAGAATAGGCTCGGCTAATCTATGGATGGCATGTGAAATGCGACAGATAGCGTATATTCAAGTTATATTTGAAATACTATGCAGTTAGCATGATGCACCGAGCCCGGTGCATGCAATACTGATGAATGATGCACGCATGCATAGCATAAGGTATGCTAAATTTAATATGCCCTAATACTAACCATTGAAAGCAGGTAAGTAAAAGAGAGAAAGAAGTGGGGGTTGGAAGACATGCACACACACACCCACACTTATTACACATTCGCCCTCGCTCAGGCGGACCAAAAGAATAATACAAATTAATTAACCTACAAGCTAATTAATTATTACAGACCACTTAACTAGTTAAGCAAATTAACTAAGCTAAGAAAGCAATAAAACAGCCTCGGGAAGAGGGTCCAATGCATGCGCGCTCGGTTTCGCTCGGAAATTCACTACATGCACAAGTTGCCTCTGTTTTCACTGTTTTTCTCCTCTGAAGACTGCAAAAGTCCCAAGGTACACTCTCTGAACACTGGGGGATGCCACCGGCCATGAGGAATGGTCACCGGCCATAGGGGAGTGGTCATCGACCATTTGTATAGCTCTCGGCCAAAAATGTTTGGTCGGTCGGCAGTAGATATGGTCAGCCGACCATGTATGCCTGCAGAAACCTGTTTTGACAACAGCAGAGGGCAAAACATGGCATGGCAATACATTTCAAGCAATGTTTGCACCAACCACACTCCTTATCATATTCATGACTCAAAGGAGTTTGGTACTCGGCCCTCGGACCACCAATCGCGCATACCAATGCGTGATGGCCAAAGAGGCCAAGTAGTGCATTTTGATTTCAAATGTAATGCAAACCGAGCAAACACATAAAGATCCCACCTCTATCATGGTGATTCAAGAGGCAAGGCATGCGTGTAAGATGTAATGCAACCTAGGCATGCGAGCTAAGTATGCACTATGAACATGAGGGCAAGCAATGCAGACATGCAACATGGACAACACACAAACATGTAACAACGTGTTAAGTGGCTAAAAAGAGGGAATACATGCCAAATGTATTACAACCTAATCATGCAACAACATGTCATGTAGCTCAAGCAATGCAACAAGATGCAATTACACATGGCATGCGACACAAGGTAAAATGAGCAAGCATCCGACAATATGCAAGGCATGCATGCAATAACATGGTGGGATGGACTTCCACTAACATGGGTAGCTCTCAAGCATGCCAAAATCAGTGGCCAAATGCCAAGGAAATGAGGGCCAAAACACATACAAACATGCATGCAAACATGGTCCAACACTTAGGCATAAAGAAGCAACTTTTAAGCACACTTAAAAGGGATAAACAAGGGCAAATAGCATGCATATAAAGCTCTGAAAATCATGTTAGAAAAAGGTGCCAAACCAACTTAACAAGACAAGCATAGCATGCAATAATGTCCAAAACTCAAGGCAAGCCAAGGGGCTTAAACCATGGCCATGCCAACCAAGCCTTAAAGGGCCAAGGGGACTCAAAACCACCCCAAGGCAGACCAAAACAAGGTCAAGGGCACACCTAGATGGCATCTAAATGGCCTAAATCTAAAGGCATGCAAAATGAACCAATCCTGGAGCATAACACACAAACCTTTTGAAACATCAAAGGAGCCATAAATGCAAGTATACAAGCATGCTATATGGACTGAAATGACATGGTAAGTGGTTCCAAACCACTGAAACAAAGCAACTAAAGCATGCTAGAGCGGTCAACACTCAAGGCTCACAAGGGAAATTGCATAGTAGCTATACAAAGCAAAGCATGGATGACCCGAGCAACCAAAAACAGACCTCAAGAATACTAAAACATGCATAAAAGCTTCACAAAGCTAAGCCAAAACAAGTAAGCATGATAGTCTAAATGCTAGGCACATGTTAAGGCAATTCATGGCATTACAAGACAAGTATGCAAGGCAAGCATGGTGTGTCTAAACCAAGTAAAAAACAGTGCTATATCATGGCAAAATAAGCACAAATAACACTTAAGACATGACCAACATGAACTCAAGAATGGTGCTCACACATGAGGCAAAAATGACACATTTTGAAGACAACAAGGAGAGGGGATGACCCTCTCCTTCTTAGGACCTCAAACCACCATCCTTACCACTGAAATCCCTCAAGATTTCAGTGTTAAGGAGGCCCAGACAAGGTGGTCCCGGAGCTCACCAAAATAGCACAAAATGGGGGCCAAACAAGGCCTAAGAGGGGTCAAACAACCCCAAACACCAAAACAACCTTAAACAACTATTTTAAGCAAGTACAAATAGAACTTTTATATGTTATATACTAAGCTTAAAACAGCAAGCAAAGATGGCTAAAAGCCTATGCAAGAATGGGGAATAAAGGGCAAGGTTCTTACCCTTGAAGACTTTCTTCAAGAACGATGCTCCAGCAACTTCCTCAAGCTTGAATCCACCCAAGAACTCCAAGAACAACCCTCTAATGCCTCAGCAACTAAAGGTATAGTGTAACACTAGGTGTTTGTGCACAAAAGTAAGGACAAACACACACATATACACAAAGAGAGGAAGATATAGAGATAGAATAGATTCACTATGCTAACCCTAAAACCAGACCTCTGGAGACCTTTTTTTTTGTAACCCTAGAGGAGGGGGGAGAAGCCTCCTCTTCCAAGCTTTTGAGTTATATGTTTCACTCATTATATAGACAAAACAATTGCTTTACATAGAATTTTTGTGTGTTTGTATTCCATATCAATAAAGCAATTTGTCAATTTTTTTTTTCTTTTTTTGTATATGTTTTTCTTTTTCTTATATTTGAGAAAATTTAGTATTTTACAAGTTACAATAGTGATGAAGTTCAAACAATACACCTAAGTCACAAGGAGAACAAACAACAATAAATGAGAAGGATAATCGAGAATTACTAGAACGATCAAATAGATGGCTTTTATAGAGGAATTAGAAAGTTTTACCATGAGGAAGAAATTTTAGTTTGGAAGCACATATGGCCAACGAGTCTTAAAACAATATGTCAATAAGAAACTTATCAAAGACTACTATATAAAGAGGACACTTCTGTTTTTGTTGCCCTTTTCTTTCTTTCCATTTTTTTTTTTTTTTTTTGTGTGTGTAACTAGAATCTTGAATCATAAAAATGGTGTGTATGAGATGGAGAGTTTTTCTATTTGAGTGTTCACTGTTGTTAATTGTATTTCAATTTTTTTTTGGCACAATTTTTTCTTAGTCCAATAGATATGAGCACACCATTGTTTTTTCTTTCTTGCTAAAGTTTTAGCTTGAGGTCATGTGTGACAAATGGTTAAAACATTAATCTTAGATAATAATAATAATAATAATAATAATAATAATAATAATAATAAAAACTAAGGACCAAATAAGAAAGACAAAATTACTTATATTAATGTGTGATTTTGGTACATATGAAAAAATAAAAATAAAATATTTATAAGATGTTTAGTCCCTTCCTTTTCTTTTATCTTCCTATATATTATAAGAATATAGTATGAAACATGAAAGGCCTTCAAACTCTTAATACTAACTCTTTAATCACTTTCTTTCCTACTGGTATTTTCTCAAGTCCCCTTTACTAATTTTCCTAATTTCTATTTTTTTTAAATAAACATAAAAAAAATGATATACAAATAGATAAAGTTAACAAATTTGATCTATCTCGCTTCTGTTAAAATCTTTCGTAATTAACAAATTTGATCCTATATGTTCAGTTAAAATCTTTATTTTATCTCTCAATATCTAATTTTAAATTTTATTTTTTTTAAAGTCTATCTAAACAAATCTAATTTAAAATTTTGATTTTTTTTATTTGAATTTTTATTTTTTTACAAGAGCTTCAAGCATTAAATAGAAATTTTCAATTTTAAAATTTTTAAAAATAAAAAATATATTTGGCATAAAGTGATAAAAAAATTACAAACCCACAAATATTTATAACCATATATATAAATTAAATATAAATCCATAACAAATATAGATAGATAGATTATGGCATTCAGTTTATTAGTAATTCTTTTTAGCATATATATGTTTTAGACATTAGGATTATTGAGAAACATCTTATTTATTGTTAGTATTATTTCATTAGTTAGAAATCAAGTCTATTATTTCAAGAAAAATAGATCAGTTGAATTATAATAACATTTTGTGCATATCTGCTTTTTAAATTATTGTCTTTACTTATGAAATTTGAGAAGATGATCTTTATTCATTATGATTATAATTTTATGACAGAATTTAGAACTTGATGCATTATTAAAAAATTTATATATTATAAATCAGTCTCATGCATAGCACGAGTTTACCGCTAGTTATATATATAACCAAATGTAGTGTTTTCTCAAAAGGCTACAAAAATCTATTACTAAATTCTTATAATTTTAGAAAAATAAGAAAGTGTTTTCTCAAAAGGCTCCAAAAATCTATTCCTAAATTCTTATAATTTTAGAAAAATAAAAAAATACGTGGCATCTCTCTTCACTTCTCTTCCTACAATTCAGGTCTTTTCACTCCCTCTCCTTATAATAAAATATAAAATAAAAATAAAATAATAAAATATTCATTTATATCCATATTCATCTATATCCATCACCCACAACTCTCACATCTATATTTATCCATATCCACCCATAGAAATGTTTGAATTTTAAAATTTCTCCCCATAGATAAACATAAAAAAATTTATAAAAAAATAATTTCATGTTCAACAAATAAAGATAAAGATTAAATAATTGATTTACATAATTAAAATAATAAATTTAGATATATATATATATATATGATTTATTAAACTATATCTATAAAAAAAAAAACATATATATCCAAATCTTTGTTTTGATTTAATAAAACAAAATAAAAAGCTCGAATTTTCCACAGCGCCATGAAGCTATTGGACAATTCTATTCTTCTTCTTCCCCTCCAATAAACAGGCCTTACATGATGATGAACTCATTGGGTACTCTAATGGGTGATTTTGGTATTTCGACGATTGGGTTACAAGATGGAAATGCCAAAGATTCAACGACAGACTCTCTAGAGTCACTTGATTGCTTACTTTCAGCAACCAATAGCGATACCGATACATCAGTTGGAGATGATGATCATGGGATCTCCATGATATTCCCACTATTCAGGCATTTTCACTCCCTTTTCCTATAATAAAATACTAGCATATCACCTGTGCTATGCACGGATTGTGTTTACAATCTATACTATATATTAAGTAAAAGGGGGTTTCTAACCCCCAAGGCCCGTATAGCGATCCCGGTTATCCCCTTTCTATTCTGTTGTTTTCCGGCCGCAGTTCCGTGGAGTTGGTAGTTGTACCTATCGTGTTGTCAACCTTTAAACTCTTTTGTTTGAGTTTTAGAACAAGTTAGGCTCGGTTGTTTCAGGTTGGTAGAACTTTAGCTCCCATTGTTGTTGCCTAGTTTTTGAGCGGTCCGCTCGAGCGGGTCTTCTTGCGCTCGAGCGGGGTTTTCACAGTTTCAGTATTTCGTGCCTCTGCAAAACTTCTGCAGATGTGTTTTCTACGCTCGAGCTGATTTCTTGTGCTCGAGCGGGTCACGCTCGAGCGGGCTTGTTAGCGCTCGAGCGGGTTGTACTTTTTGGTGTAAGTTCTGGGAGGGAGAAATCTACGCTCGAGCGGACTGGTTTTCGCGCTCGAGCGGATGTACTTTATTCTTGTGTCTTGGCGCTCGAGCGGGCCTTCTTGCGCTTGAGCGTACCCAGCTTTTTGCCCTTGACGCTAGAGCGTTGTGTTCTCCGCTCGAGCGGGAGAGTCGTATATCAGTTGACAGCTAGGCTATTTTAAATCACTTTTTACATTTCCTTTCTCTCTCTTACTTTCCCAAAACCGATTTTTGAGAGCTCCTCACTCTAAAACCTAACTTCTCTCTAGGGTTTGATCTAGTAGGAGTGTTTTCCTCACCTTGAGCCTTTGTAAAAAGTGTTTTGATCGTCGAGGGCTTCGTTTTGATCCGGAAATTTTGAGATTTGGAGCAACTTCGAGATTCTCCATTTTCTCCATTTGAGCTCCGAACTTGAGGTAGGGATTTCCTTGTTCTTTTTCAATACTTCGTCTATAGATAGACATGTGGTAATTTTGTATTGCATGAAAACCATATCCATGTTGGATTTGTTTGAAATCATGAGAAGGAACCTAGGGTTGGGTGTTTGAAAAATGGTTATGTTATCATTGATGGTTGTTTTGGGCTAATTGGAGTGTAATTTAGCATGTTGTAGTTGATAGAAGAAAAAGTCCTAAATCATATTTTGATTGATAAATTAAAATGGAGGATAGTGAACCCTTTTGAAAATCTCTATTGTTGATGAGGGTTGGGTGAAGGTGTTAATACCTAAGGGGTTAACTTTGGCTTTGGAATGGTTTGAAATGAATGTAATGGACTAATGTGAGTCATGGCTTTATTATCAATGGAATTGTTTTTGTAAAACAAAAGGAATGGATTTAGTTTTGTGACTACAAAAAAGGACGGAGTTGGTTTTGTGAAAACAGAAGGGAAGTGGAACTTGTTTTGTGAAATGGGAAAAGTATTTTTGAAATACGTATGAAAATTGGATTGTTGTTTCTTGAGTGTTGAACACACACTTGTGGGGAATCGTAGCTTTAACTACCATGTTAATGTCGTTGTTGGGTTTGTGGTCTCATAGTAGTTGAGTCCTTAATAGATGTACTAAATATTTGCATCTAGAGGTTTTGTCCTTGGTCATCGGTGGAGGATGACACGGTTGTGTTGAATTGTCGTGCATGCATTATACCATTGTTGATGGAACTTCATATGTGATGAAGTGTTGAGATACATTATATATATGTATGCTTGCTCGGGAAGAGGTAGTTATGTGTTCATACACTTTAACACATTGTTTGTATCTGGATGGTTTATGTATTTGTGTTATACATGTTAGTTGTGCCTTGCTGCATTTGGTTGGTGGTGTTATACCCTGCGCTAATAATCAGAGGTACCGTGACCTTCCAGCTAGCGCCTGGAGAACTGTCTGCGCTAATAATCGAAGGTACCATACCCCTCCAGCTAGCGCCTGGTAAACTGGCTTGTTGTTGTGAAAGATGTAACTTTGGCTTACTATGCACATAGCTAGTAGAGCAAAGTTTAGTTGTTGTTGTTGTTTCAGTGTATCTGAGAACATCATGATCTGTGTTGGTTACAGTCTTAGAGGGCCGAGTTGCCTCATTGATTTATCTTACGCATGTATAGTTATGATTGTATTGGGAATGAACCAAAATGCCTTTTGTCTTTTGGTAATGTGAAGAAGATCGAACACTTTAGAAACATGTTTTGAAAAGGGCACATCTATAGTATGTGTGGAAAAATGAAAGAGAGTAATGGGCTTAGTGAATTTATTTCCTAAGAAATTGTTAATGTTATGAAAGATTGGGAACGGGGTTTAATGAAAGGAAAAGAAAGATGAATCATTTATAGCATTGAATGAAATTGTGGTTTTCGAGAAAAGTTTATACATATATATATATATTTTTTGTATAAACTGTCACATTATTATTCTAGTATGAGATTGAGCATTCATGATCATAGCTATCTATAAGTTGTTATTGTTGAGGGCCATGTTGAGATCCCTACTGGACTATATGTTCATCCCACGTTGTTGAGTCTTTTTCAGGTGTTTAGCAGGATGTACTACAAGATTTGGATCTTCTTATTTGTTGGCCACGGGGCCTCTTTGTTGTAGGCGGAACGCCATATATGAAAAAGGGTTGCACCCTTCATTTGATTATTTAATGTTGTAAGCCTGAGGGCAATTTATTTATTATACTCATGTTGTAGTTACTTGCATTCGAATGAGAGCAATACTATTCACTCTATGAGTTGAATATACGAGTTTATTTCCGCATGTTATCTCTGAAATGGAATTAAGTAAATGAAATTGGTAAGGCTTCGAGTAATAAAAAGTGGGGCGTGACAGCCCGTGGGAGTTCCAATATGCCAATCCTAATTTTCTAATTTTTTATTTAAAAAAAAAAATCAACCTCAGCATTTATTAACTTCTCTCAACCCACAAGATTTTTTGACTTATCTCATAATTACTGCACTACCTTTTCCAAAACAAATAATTTGTATATTAAAATTTTTTAAAAAAAATATAAATATCTATATCTATATCTATCTATTTATTTATATCTATCTCTAACCCACAAGTTTTGTGTGAGTTCCAATATCTGAACCTTAATTTCTTAATTTTTTTGATTTTTTTTGAAAAAAAAAACTTAGCACTTATTAGATTCTTCCAAGTCTTTTTAACTTCTCAAATACACACACTCTTTTTAACTTTTCGCATATCTATTGCAAACAGTGAGTCTCCTTTTTGTTTTCTCCTACTTGACTTCTCACTTTTACACTTTTAACTTCAGTGACCACGTATGCAAACAGTAAGTTTTCTTTTTGTTTTCTCCTTCTTGACTTTTCTTTTTGTTTACTGTTTTAATATTGTAATTAGATAGCGCATAAAAATATTTGTGATTTGTCTAGCGAATAAAAAATTATAATTTGATTTTTTTAATATGATTGAAGTTAGAAAAATATAAACCCTCACAAAGAGAAAAATGTGATTATAATTAATTGAATGATTTTTTTTTTAAATGTGATTGTAGTTAGTTTAATAGTTCTTTTTTTTCATTTATTTGTTTTATTATGGAAAAAATGTGATGTGATTGTAGTTTGTTCAATGGCTCTTTTTTTTAATATGATTGTTGTAGTTAGTTCAATGCTTTTTTTTTAATGTTATTTAATCTTTTTATTTACTATTTTAATTTTATTTTTAATATGATTGAAGTTAAATAAACATAAACACTCACAAAGAAAAAAATGTGATTGTAATGTGATGTGATTGTAATGTGATGTGATTGTAGTTTGTTCAATGGCTCTTTTTTTTAATATGATTGTTGTAGTTAGTTCAATGGTTTTTTTTTAATGTTATTTAATCTTTTTATTTACTATTTTAAGTTTATTTTTAATATGATTGAAGTTAAATAAACATAAATACTCACAAAGAAAAAATTTGATTGTAGTTAGTTCAATGGTTCTTTTTTTTTTTTTAATGTGATTATAGTTAGTCAATGGTTCTTTTTTCCATTTATTTGTTTATTTTATTATGAAAAAAATGTGATGTGATTGTAATTTGTTCAATGGTTCTTTTTTTTAATGTGATTTAATCTTTTATTTACTGTTTTAATGGTTTTTCTTTACAATTATCTATGAAAAAAATATGATTGTAGTTAAATAGCATATAAATATTTGTGATTTGATTTGATTTTTTTCTAATTTGATTTTTAAAGTACCAATTATTGATAATGATTAGATTGTATTTTGAAAAGAAAATTGTAATTGATTTTTTTAACTCACTGTGTTTTTTGAAAAAAAATTATTGTGTTTTTTTAACTATCAATTCACTTAATTTGTGATTTGATTTTTATCTCACTGTGTTTTTTGAAAAACAAAATGGATTGTACTCATTAGGGTCACATAATGTACCAATTATTGATGATGATTAGATTGTATTTTGACAAAACAAAAAATTATAATTGATCTTTTTAACTCACTATATTTTTTTAATTATTAATGATGATTAGATAGCATTAAAAAAATTGTGATTTGTATGATTGAAATTATCTCCTTTTGTTCACAAAAAGAAAAATGTGATTGTAGTTTGTTCAATGGTTCTAAATAATCTTTTTTATTTACTATTTTAATGGTTATTTTTTTCAATTATTTTTTTTATTATGAGAAAAATGTCATTATAGTTAGATAGCATTAAAAAAAATTGTGATTTGTATGATTGAAGTTATCTTCTTTTGTTTATAATTTGATTTTTTAATATGGTTGAAGTTAACTCACAAAAAGAAAAATGTGATTGTAGTTTGTTCAATAGTTCTAAACAATCCCAATCTGAATTTTTTAAAATTTTTATTAAAAAAAAACACTCAGCATTTATTGATTTGGTCAAAATTTCCTGATCAACATTTATTAACTTTTTTCAATCCACATGTCTTTCCACATGCCTGCATTTATTGATTTGGTCAAAATCCCTTAATCAGCATTTAAAATCCCCTCATACAGATACAATCTGTATATAGTTACTGCAGTACCCTTTTCAACTTCTCTCATACACTATGATTAGTGATAAGATTGTTAAATTATTTTTATAAAAAATCTTAAAAAAACATAATTTATATATTTAAAAAAATCTAAAACAAATATAAATATCTATAATTATCCCGTGCATAGCACGGGTGATAGGCTAGTTATCTATATATGTGAATTGCAATTTTTAAATGTCTTTTTTTCCTTTTTTATATTATATTAAAGTTTAATATTTTGATAATAATCATATGTGTTAGACTTTTCAAGAAATTAAATGTTTTTTTTTATTATATTATATTAAAGAAAATTTTTTTATGCTTGTCCTTAATGCATTAAAGTGTTATTATGAGGGATAATAATCATATGTGTTGGGACTTTTCAAGGAATTTATATGTGTTGGATTTTAAATAATTTTTTTTTTTATGTTTGTTCTTAATGCATTAAAGTGTTATTATGAGAGTAAGACTTGGGGTTTGGGAGAAGTTAATAAATGCTAAGGTTTTTTTTTTTTAAATCAAAAAATCAGGAAATTTAGATTAGAAGATTGGAGCTCCCACATGGCTTGGGGTTAAAAACCCCATTTTGCTTAATATATAGTATAGATAAAATAAAAATAAAATAATAAAATATTTATTTATATCCATATTTACCTATATCCATTACCCACAACTCCCACATCTATATTCATCCATATCCATCACTTATACCTCCTACAACTCCTACACACACGTTTCTGTATTTAGTTTATTCCATATTTTAGTCAAATTCAATCATTCTCTTTCATCTACCTATTTTTATTTTTTAGTCAAATTTAATCATTCTCTATCATCTACCTATTTTTATTTTCTTTTATCTACCTATCTTTTCTCAGACTAATTCATCCTCTTCATTATTATATTTTGCAAGTTTGATGATCTGTGAAAATCATATTATCCTCTCCATTATTACATTTTCTAAGTTTGATGATCTGCAAAAATTATTACAAGGTCGGTATAATATTATTTCGTACTTTATATCTTTGTGTATATATATATTTTTTTCTTAATATTTCTCAATTCATCTACACATCTTTTCATCTTCTCCATTTTTGTGCTTCCAATATTATTTTTTATTTTATATGTATTTTTTTCAATGTTTATTATTTGTGTGTACATATTTCTTTTTTTCAATATTTTTCAATTCATTTACACATCTTAATCATATTCAATTTGTTTTCTTTTTCTTAATATTTTTCAGTTCATCCACACATCTTTTCATCTTCTTCATTTTTATACTCCTAATATTATTTCTTACTTTATGTGCATTTTCTCAGTGTTTATTACTTTTATGTGTATATATTTTTTTCTCAATATTTTTTAGTTCATCTACACATTTTTTCATCTTCTCCATTATTACATTTTGCATAGTTTGGGCTTACTTGCTTTTTAATTTGTGGTTTGCATTTGTTCTTCAATTTAATCAGATTTGATTTGTTTCTTCTCATATAACAGTGTTGATATCTTCTTCGACTTTTATAAATCCTCTCTTTTACATATCAAAAATAGTTCACCTAAAATTCAAGAAAATTAGATGTCTATCACATAACTTAAATAAATTAAAATAAATCTCACTCTGAATTAAATAAATTAATAAAAAAATTATAAACCTACAAATATGTTTCCAATGTCTATCACGTTATTTTTAAAAAAAAAAATTCACAAAATCTAAACCCACAATATATATATATATATATATATATATATATAAATTACAAATATCCAATGTCTATCATATTATTTAAAAAAAAAAAACTCTCGAATATTTGTAACTTAAATAAACTAAAAACATATATACAAATTATAAATATCTAATGTCTATCATGTTATTTAAAAAAAATAAAAAAAAAATCCACAAGTCTTATTCATACAATTTATGCATGCATATCCATAACCCACAATTCACTCAATCAGATATCTATCACGTAAAATTCAATACAAATCAACAAAAAAACACTGCTTTGTGTTTATTTTGTAATTTAAAAAAAATCGTAAAAAAAATCTAAATAGATTCCTCTTTTTCCTTTGTGTGTGTGTGTGTTTTTTTTTCTTTTTTCCATGTACAATAATAATTTGATGGGAAAATTAGTGTAGGGTCCTTCTCCCACTTTTCGTAATGGAAGAGATCCATAAAATTATTTTTTGATGTCTAAGGTCCCTAAACATATATCAGAGAAATTTGGCTCTTTGCCACGATTCCTCTCTCTCTCGCTCTCTTTCCCCTACAACCGAATGAGCAAAAACTTCAAGATCTTCGTCTACCCTACCCCCAAATCCCACCCCTTTGCCAACGTCCTCCTCCCAGTCTCCAGCGATCGAGGTGGCAACTACGCCAGTGAATCCTTCTTCAAAAAGTCCCTCGGCAAGTCCCACTTCCTCACAACCAATCCCTCCGACGCAGACTTCTTCTTTCTCCCATTTTCCATCGCCGCCATGCATCATGATCGGCAGTGAACATTCTGAGTTTGCCTTCAAATCAACTACGAAGAGAACGCCGATCAGCTCTCCATCAAATGCCACCGCCGAATCCGGTTCCTCTACCAAACCTCACCGCCGCTCAAGAAGTCTCAGTCGCTTTGACAGGATATCGTCTTTGTAAAATTTATAGTTCTTGTGTTTGGTGGTTCTTCCTTTTTATTTGTGTTTTAGCTGTGTTGCACTCAGTGTGCTTGTGCACAAATTCAAGTGCAAGAAGATTTAGTGTTTTGGACATAATGATCTACAACAGATACATGCCTTGAGCATTACATTTAGATGTCATAGCAACACACTTGCAAAAATGACTTAATTAAGAGATGAGATCTCTGGATCATTGTTTGCCAACTTACTGTAATGGTTCAGCTTACTTTCAGCCTGAAAAAAGCTTGAATGGTGGGCATTTTTTGGCCCAGGTAATTCATTGTATGCAAATTATGCATGAAGGTCTGCCATTGTTTCTGCATCATTCATAAATGAATTTTATTTTATGCATGCAATGCAATGCAATGCAAAACTATTGAATATCAAGCGGGTAGCCATTCAATGCACACGATGCCCTAAATCTCCATATAAGCGGAATGCCCTGAATGTTGGCGGTGAAGTATTTGCTTACATCATGATGAAAATATCTCAATAAAATAAAAATGGATCAAGTAATCACTATTTGACCAAAAATAGGATTTGCTTTATAAGCAGTTGTTGCACTTTGACTCATCCTTCTTATCCTCATTCTTCACCACCTTGTAAGTTTTTCTTGATGATGATATATTAACTTTAAACAGTGCATTGTCTGGAAGTTCCAATTTTGAACAGAAGTCCCATCGGTTGCTCCAATAAATTAACGAAGCCAGTCCCACAAAGAAAACTCACATCGCGGCTCCTTCCGGACCCCCCTGAATTCGCCGACGCTCCGAGTGGAAGATTCGTCAATCATCACAAGAGTAGGTGATGATGATGATGAAAGCATATAGTAAATGGTTGTCAATGAAGCTTTTGTAGTTGTAGGGAAAATTGGCTCTTTGATCAACTTGACTAAAGCATCCATGGCTCCTTCAATATCTACCAAAGCATCTACCTTGTGTTGTTGATCTGCTGCTGACGATGATAGAGACTGTTCCAGCACCAAAACTGCGTTCCGTCATCCTGATAAGTCTCCTCCATGCTTCAAAATCCAAACAATGCAATTCAAAGATACACATGAGCCTAGATGAAACATGGCATTTTCATCAAGTGGAAGCATCAATGTCAAAGCTGACAATATTTCCTCCAAAACTGTACTGTTTTTATG
Source organism: Camellia sinensis (assembly GCF_055761805.1). Lineage (NCBI taxonomy): Eukaryota > Viridiplantae > Streptophyta > Magnoliopsida > Ericales > Theaceae > Camellia > Camellia sinensis. The sequence continues at coordinate 148,037,400 of NC_138970.1, forward strand.
AAAAGACCTTTTAGAGAAAGCCTCAAACATGGCAGATAGAACACAACCCGTACAAGTTTAATATATATATATAGGTTGCTATTTTGCTTATTCACTCAATGAAATGATCTTCTCTCTCTTCTTTGAACTGAAATTTTTCTGGATTGGTCAAGAGAAATTTTCTGGTTTGAACTGAAAGTTATCTATAGCGATCTCGGTTGTCCCTTTACTGTTCTGTTGCGTTCCGGACTTGGGTTCCATGATGTTGGTGGTGGTATACCTTGTTGTCATCCTTTAATTCTGCTTGATTGAGTTTTAGGATGTATTGGGCAGAGTTGTTACAGGTTGGTTGGGCTTTGGTTTCAATTCTTTGTTGCCCAGTTTTTAGGAGGTCCGCTCGAGCGGGTCTTCTTGCGCTCGAGCGAAGATTGCACGCTCCCAGTATTTTGGTGCTCTGTAGAACTTCTGTAAGCATGTTTTTCACGCTCGAGCGGGTTTCTTTGCGCTCGAGCGGGTACTCTGGCGCTTGAGCGGGTAGTACTTTTTGGTGTAAGTTCTGGGAGGGAGAAATCTACGCTCGAGCGGACTGGTTTTCGCGCTCGAGCGGATGTACTTTATTCTTGTGTCTTGGCGCTCGAGCGGGCCTTATTGCGCTCGAGCGGAACTAGTTATTTGTTCTTGACGCCCGAGCGTTGTGTTCTCCACTCGAGCGGGAATGTCGTATATCAGTTGGCAGCTGGACATTTTAAAATCACTTTTTACATTCTCTCTCTCTCTCTTACTTTCTAAAAAGACATTTTGAGAGTTCCGCTCTCTAGAAACTCCCTTCTCTCTAGGGTTTGATCTAGTTAGAGTGTTTCCTTTTCCTTCGGCCTTTGTAAAAGTTGGGTTGATCGTCGAGGGCTACACTTTGATCCGAGAATATTGAGTTTTGGAGCACGTTGAGTTTTTTCATCTTCTTCCCTTGAGCTCCGATTTTGAGGTAGGGATTCCTACTCACTCTTATGGTCTTTGACATAGATTTTTGGTTGTTTTGATAAAGTGTTGAAGTTGGGTAATTTTGGGACTTAGGGTTTCGAAATGTTAAAAGAGGGTTTTGATATTTTGATTCCAAGAATGTGTATTATGAGTTCCAAAATAATGATATTGTGGTTTGTTGTTGAAATATAGACCATTGGGACATATTGGGAAATGAGGTAGAAAACCCTAATTGGTTGTATAAATTAATTGGTATGATTAATTTGGGAAAATTGTGGTTATATGGAATTGAGTTGGAAATAATGAAATTGACTCATTATATAGTAGAATAGTGGAGTTGGATTTGTTAATCGCTCACTTTTGAAAACATTAATATTTTATTTGTTGGAGCTTTTATTATCTGTTTAGAAATAATTGCTTGGACTACCGGTAGAGGGTAGCTTTGATTGTTGTAGACAATGCATGATGATTAGGCAAACTAAAACTAATCAATTGGATATGTCATAGAGTATGACAGTTGATGAAATACATTAACGTTATGTATTGATTGATTGTGTATATGACCCATGTGTATATATGTTGTGTGTATGGGAGGAGATAGGGGATGTACTTCACGGTTTAGGGAAAGATAGGGGATGGACCTCTAAACCGGATATTGTTTGGGAGGAGATAGGGGATGGACTCCACTGATACAGCTCATATGCTTGTTAGTTAACGTGTCGATACAGCTTATATGCTTATCTGTGGAAGTGTTGATACAACTCATATGCTTATCTCTGGAAGTGTTGATATAGCTAATATGCATATCTGTTGAAATGTGGATACAACTTGTATGCTTATCTGTTGAAATGTTGATACAACTAGTAGGTTTATCTATTGCAAATTGGGAAATGTCTAATATGAGTCACTGTCTCATATAAGTGGTTGGCCAGGTTCTGAGCCGTTGATGTAAATTGTGAAATTGATAAGAAATGGAAACTGAAATGAAACATGAACATAGCCGTCATGAAATGGAAATGGATTATGAATTGATTTATGGAACTTGAACATTTATCAATTGCTAACGTCTTAGTTATTGCTCATATTATGTTTAGCATATTTCTACTGGGCGTTGGCTCACCCTATATGGGACATTATTTTCAGGTACAGGTAGTATGCCACCTCCAAGGACATAGCTTGGATGATGATGAGAGTTGGAGACTCTTTTGTTTATTTTGTTTGTATTACATGTATATCAAGCCAAGGGCTTATTTTGTATAGAGTTAGTACTCTTCTTTTGTGTAACCAGGTGTTGACTTGGAAAGTTGTAAGCCCATAGAGCATTTGCTTTTGTTGTTAACATGTAATACTATTGTAAGAACTACTCTGATGAATATAAATGGTTGTTTTCTTTTATATAATTGCATGTCTAGTGACGAGTTTTATGTATTATTTTGAGGGCGTTACAACTTGGTATCAGTGCGTGCCGGGTTCGAATACTTTGGGTACGTGGAAAGTGATTAGGATCACAATGGGTTTGTCTCGCTTGATAGAGACTTAGATGTAGTGTCATATGCTATGTGCTTAATTGATAACATGCTTATGTGACTATGTGGGTATGGAATGTAGTTTCTAGGATGTTGATTGGATCCTTGGGTTTCTGGGAGTCTTGTTGGAAAAGCACTTGATCAATGTTGTTTCTAACCGGAACTCTAGTAACGCCTCGGGACTATCATTATCCAGAAATGAAATTCGTAATTACTTATGTGATTAAGTGCTTACGTGGAGTGAATTACAGTTGTCCATGCATTAGGACGTGAGTGTTATAGCTTCGGCACATTTGTGAATGTGCTAACGGTCTTGGTTACCTTTATTAGGATGTCAGGACGAGGACGTGGTAGGCGAGGCAGGCGTGGTAGGCAGGAGATGCCTCTACCGGACGATATTCCGGCACAGCAGGAGGGAGTTGGTCAGGCCAATGTGGCCGAGCCAGCGGGTCAGCAGGCTATGAGTGCCTTGGCCTGAGAGATAGCAGGAGCTTTGGGTATTCTCAGAGCGGGGAATCAGGATCAGGCCCACGTAGCTGAGGCAAGGCCTTCCTTCTTGAAGAGGGAATTATTCCGGTCCAATCCGGAGGAGTTTGTTGGAGATCCGAAGGAGCCACTTAAGGCTAATGAGTGGTTGGAACAGATGGAGAAGACGTTCGAGATGCTTGGCATCGAGGACGGGGCTTTAAAGGTGACCTTGGCATCCTTCCAGCTGAAGGGAGATGCGGGTCAGTGGTGGAAATACGAAAAGGGCAGTGTTGGTGGTGCATGGGAGGCGTTTGTGAATGCTTTCCAGGAGAAGTTTTTATCTTCAGCTGTTGGGGAGAAGCTAAGGAAGCAGTTTTGCCAGCTTAAACAGCAGGGCTTGTCAGTGGTCGAGTTTGAGGCTACTTTTACTAGTCTGTCCAGGTTTGCACCTGAACTCGTGGCGTCCAAGGAACGCCGTTGTTTAGAGTTTGAGCGGAAGTTGAGGCGTGGACTCAAGTTGAGGGTTGGAGGGTCCTTTATTCGAGAGTATAGATGTCTGGTGGATGCTGCAGCTCATATGGAGATAATGATGCAGGAGGAGGATGAAGGGTAGAGAGGCTCCAAGAGGAGCCAAGATGGTCAGGGTGACGGCAGGAGACAGAGGGGTTCTAACCCTCAGCAGTCTCAGGGTGGTTTGTCTAGATCGACCTTTTCAGTGCCGAGTGCGGGCTCTGAGAGAGGTAGTCAGGGAGGCTTGACTTGTTTTGTGTGTGGCCAACTGGGTCACAAGTCTTCGGTTTGCCCGCAGAAGGGAGGGGGTCAGCGAGCTGCTTCTTCTTCAGCTAGACCTCAGGGCCAGAGTCAGGGCAGGGGCCAGCCTTTGTCTTGTTATCAGTGTGGTCAGCCTGGGCACCTAAAGAGGTTTTGCCCACAGTTGAGTGCCACTTCGGGCGCGTTTGGTTCTAGGCAGACGCAGGGTTTTCAGCCAGCTCAGTCTGTGCAGGCCTCGAGGGCCAATCCGGGAGCTTCATCATCCCAGTCAGTGCAACAGTCTTTTGCTCCTAGAGGTGAGTAGGTGGATCAGGGGCCTATAGGGCGCGTGTATGCTGTTACTGCGCAGGATCTTGTACCTGCTCCGTCAATTGTGAGAGGTACCTTCTTGTTTTGCAACTCGGTTGCTAGTGTATTGATTGATACGGGTGCATCTCATTCTTTTGTATCTGCTGCATTTGCATCTGTTTTGGAATTGGAGTTGGCACAGTTAGCATCCCCTATATGTGTAGTATCGCCTGTTGGTGGTGAGTTGATCTTGAAACAAGGTGTTAGAGGTTGTGATATAGAGGTCACCAACCATAGGCTTCCTTTTCCTTTTGTTGTCATGTCCATGAAAGGTTTTGATGTTATTTTGGGTATGGATTGGCTATCGTCATACCGGGCTGTTATTGATTGCTACCGCCAGAGGGTCACGGTTTGTACCTTGAGCGGGGAGTGTTTCCATTTCTTGGGGGATCGGGTTGTTAGTGTGTTGCCACCAATGTATGATCCGCGAGAGCGGAATAAGCTTAGTGGTCTACTTGCTAGCTTTATGAGTGGTGAGTGTGATGAGACCCAGATTGTATTGCCAATGGTGGTTTGTGAGTATTCGGATGTTTTTCCCGAGGATCTCGTTAGTTTGCCACCTCACCGAGAGATAGAGTTCTCTATTGATTTAGTGCCCGGCACAGCGCCGATTTCTATGGCACCTTATCGTTTTGCCCCAGCTGAGTTGAGTGAGTTGAAGATTCAGCTCCAGGAATTGCTAGATAAGGGTTTTGTTCGCCCTAGTGTTTCGCCGTGGGGAGCACCGGCCCTCTTTGCTAAAAAGAAAGATGGTGCCTTGAGGTTGTGTATCGACTACCGGAAGTTGAATCGGGCAACGGTTAAGAATAAATACCCTATGTCCCGTATAGATGATTTGTTTGACCAGTTGAAGGGTTCCCATTGTTTCTCTAAGATAGACTTGAGATCGGGTTACCACCAGTTGAGGGTCAGGGAGGAGGATATTCCTAAGACGGCATTCCGTACGCGGTATGGCCATTATGAGTTTCTGGTGATGCCATTCGGGCTTACCAATGCACCGGCAGTCTTTATGGACTTGATGAACCGGATCTTCCGGGAATTCTTAGATCGATTTGTGGTCATTTTCGTGGACGACATTCTTATCTATTCGCCTTCTGAGGAGGAGCACAAGGAACACTTGAGAGTGGTGCTTGAATTGCTTAGAGCCCATAGGCTGTATGCCAAGTTTGGGAAGTGTGAGTTCTGGCTAAGAGAGGTCAAATTCTTAGGCCATGTGGTATCCGGTGAAGGGGTGTCTGTAGATATATCCAAGGTAGAAGAAGTGCAAGATTGGGCACAGCCTAAGAGTGTGTTTGAGATCCGCAGTTTTCTGGGATTAACTGGGTATTACCGTCGGTATGTGAAAGATTTCTCCAGTCTAGCTTCGCCGTTGACGAGATTGACGCGGAAAGGGGTCAAGTTTGTGTGGAGTGAGACTTGCGAAAAGTAGTTCCAGGAGTTGAAAGTTAGGTTGACCACCGCTCCGGTTTTGATTATCCCAGAGAGAGGGTTGGGTTATGCGGTTTATTGTGATGCCTCACGAGAGGGTTTGGGTTGTGTGTTGATGCAAGAGGGGAAAATGGTAGCTTATGGCTCACGTCAGTTGAAAATACACGAGAAGAATTACCCTACACACGACTTAGAGTTAGCAGCAGTGATCTTTGCCTTGAAGATTTGGAGGCACTACCTTTATGGCGAGAGGTTCGAGGTGTTCTCGGACCACAAAAGTTTGAAGTATCTGTTTACACAGAGAGACTTGAATTTGAGGCAGAGAAGGTGGATGGAGTTCATTGAGGACTATGATTTTGAGTTGCACTATCACCCGGGAAAGGCCAATGTTGTGGCCGATGCCCTTAGTAGGAAATCCATTAGTGATGTAGATTGTATAGCCATCCGGGAATGGGAGATGTTGGGTACGCTTGGCGAGTTTGATTTGCTTCTGGGCGAATCTGTTGAGGCTGCGGCCTTGTTTTCTGTTGTTGCGCAGCCTACGCTTGTCACACTAGTGTTAAAGGCACAGAGAGGTGACCTTGAGATAGAGTCCCTCCGAGAGAAGATCTCCAGTGGGAAAGTTGAGAAGGGTTTGATGGCGTATCCCGACCAGAGTGTGAGATACCGAGACCGTTTGTTTGTGCCAGAGTCTTGCCGAGAGGAAGCACTCCGAGAGTTCCACCATTCATGCCTTGCGGTGCATCCGGGAGACACTAAGATGTATCGAGATTTGGGTCGCCAATTTTGGTGGCAGGGTATGAAGAGAGATGTGGCCGTTTTCGTATCGAAGTGCCTTACTTGCCAGCAAGTGAAGACCGAGCATCAGAGGCCAGCGGGTTTGTTGCAATCCTTGCCTATTGCCGAGTGGAAGTGGGAGCATGTCACTATGGACTTCGTTGTAGGTCTTCCGAGGACTCAGCGGGGTAGTGATGCCATTTGGGTGGTTGTAGACCGGTTGACTAAGTCGGCGCACTTCATTCCTATGCGCGTGAGAGATTCGGTAGATCATCTCGCCGACTTGTATATTCGGGACATAGTGAGATTGCACGAGGTCCCAGTGACGATCGTCTCAGATAGAGATCCTCGTTTTACTGCTAGATTGTGGCAGAGTTTGCAGAGTGCCTTGGGCACTAAGTTAACCTTTAGTACAGCTTAGCATCCTCAGACTGACGGGCAGTCCGAGCGTACCATTCAGATCCTTGAGGATATGCTTCGAGGTTGTGTCCTCGACTTTAGTGGGAGGTGGGAGAGGCACTTGCCCTTGGTGGAGTTTGCCTACAACAACAGTTTTCAATCTAGCATCGGTATGGCACCGTTTGAGGCCTTGTATGGCCGACCGTGTAGGTCTCCAGTGTGTTGGGCCGAGGTGAGTGATGCACCTTTGTTGGGTCCGGAGTTGGTTAGGGAGACGACGGAGAAAGTTGAGCTTATCCGTAGGAGGATTGTTACAGCCCAGAGTCGCCAAAAGAGTTATGCCTATCGTAGGAGGAGGCCTTTGGCGTTTGAGGTAGGCGATCATGTCTTCTTGAAAATATCACCTAAGCGAGGTTTGATGAGGTTCGGGAAGAGTGGGAAGTTATCCCCTCGATTTATTGGTCCCTTTGAGATCCTTGAGAGGATTGGCGAGGTTGCTTATCGTTTAGCTTTGCCGCCGCAGTTGTCCGGAGTGCATGACGTGTTTCATGTGAGTATGCTTCGGAAGTATGAGCCGGATCCGTCCCATGTATTGGATTGGACAGACTTAGAGGTTGATGAGGATGCCTCGTATGAGGAGAGGCCAGTTCGGGTCTTGGATAGGCGGGATCAAGTCCTGCGTGGCAAGACCATTCCTTTGGTAAAGGTTTTGTGGAAACATCATGGAGTGGAGGAAGCCACTTGGGAACGTGAGTTGGAAGTCCGCGAGAAATATCCGGACTTGTTTGTTGATGTGTAACCATGTATTGGTAATTTTGTAATATCGTTGAACTTTAAGAACATTATATGTGTCTTAAATTGTAAAACATTGTGAATGTTTTGGTTAATGGAAATTTGTTATAACATTGCATATGTTCAATGTATTGTGGAAATGAAGGCATGATGTTAATGTTGCATGTATTATGGAATTGTGGAAAATGAGTTGAAATTGGTAAATTTCAAAGGAATGCATGTTGATAATGCAGGTTGTTATGTGTAATGTGAAATGCCTCTTGAAAGAGAGGGGATTGACCGGTAATAGGTCGGATTGTTTAATATTATGTTGTAGCATTGTTGAGAATGAAGAAAACCTATTTTTGAAAAACTTGTGTTTAATTTCGGGGATTAAATTCTTTAAGGGGGGGAGGTTATAGCGATCTCGGTTGTCCCTTTACTGTTCTGTTGCGTTCCGGACTTGGGTTCCGTGATGTTGGTGGTGGTATACCTTGTTGTCATCCTTTAATTCTGCTTGATTGAGTTTTAGGATGTATTGGGCAGAGTTGTTACAGGTTGGTTGGGCTTTGGTTTCAATTCTTTGTTGCCCAGTTTTTAGGAGGCCCGCTCGAGCGGGTCTTCTTGCGCTCGAGTGGAGATTGCACACTCCTAGTATTTTGGTGCTCTGTAGAACTTCTGCAAGCATGTTTTTCACGCTCGAGCGGGTTTCTTTGCGCTCGAGCAGTGGCGCTCGAGCGGGTACTCTGGCACTCGAGCGGGTAGTACTTTTTGGTGTAAGTTTTGGAAGGGGGAAATCTACGCTTGAGCGGACTGATTTTCGCGCTCGAGCGGATGTACTTTATTCTTGTGTCTTGGCGCTCGGGCGGGCCTTATTGCGCTCGAGCGGACCTAGTTTTTTGTTCTTGACGCTCGAGCGTTGTGTTCTCCGCTCGAGCGGGAATGTCGTATATCAGTTGGCAGCTGGGCATTTTAAAATCACTTTTTACATTCTCTCTCTCTCTCTTACTTTCTAAAAAGACATTTTGAGAGTTCCTCTCTCTAGAAACTCCCTTCTCTCTAGGGTTTGATCTAGTTAGAGTGTTTCCTTTTCCTTCGGCCTTTGTAAAAGTTGGGTTGATCGTCGAGGGCTACACTTTGATCCGAGAATATTGAGTTTTGGAGCACGTTGAGTTTCTTCATCTTCTTCCCTTGAGCTCCGATTTTGAGGTAGGGATTCCTACTCACTCTTATGGTCTTTGACATAGATTTTTGGTTGTTTTGATAAAGTGTTGAAGTTGGGTAATTTTGGGACTTAGGGTTTCGAAATGTTAAAAGAGGGTTTTGTTATTTTGATTCCAAGAATGTGTATTATGAGTTCCAAAATAATGATATTGTTGTTGGTTGTTGAAATATAGACCATTGGGTCAATATTGGGAAATGAGGCAGAAAACCCTAATTGGTTGTATAAATTAATTGGTATGATTAATTTGGGAAAATTGTGGTTATATGGAATTGAGTTGGAAATAATGAAATTGACTCATTATATAGTAGAATAGTGGAGTTGGATTTGTTAATCGCTCACTTTTGAAAACATTGATATTTTATCTGTTGGAGCTTTTATTATCTATTTAGAAATAATTGCTTGGACTACCGGTGGAGGGTAGCTTTGATTGTTGTAGACAATGCATGATGATTAGGCAAACTAAAACTAATCAATTGGATATGTCATAGAGTATGACGGTTGATGGAATACATTAACGTTATGTATTGATTGATTGTGTATATGACCCATGTGTATATACGTTGTGTGTATGGGAGGAGATAGGGGATGTACTTCATGGTTTAGGGAAAGATAGGGGATGGACCTCTAAACCGGATATTGTTTGGAAGGAGATAGGGAATGGACTCCACTGATACAGCTCATATGCTTGTCAGTTAACATGTCGATACAGCTTATATGCTTATCTATGGAAGTGTTGATACAGCTCATATGCTTATCTTTGGAAGTGTTGATATAGCTAATATGCATATCTGTTAAAATGTGGATACAACTTGTATGCTTATCTGTTGAAATGTTGATACAACTAGAAGGTTTATCTATTGCAAATTGGGAAATGTCTAATATGAGTCACTGTCTCATATAAGTGGTTGGCCAGGTTCTGAGCCATTGATGTAAATTATGAAATTGATAAGAAATGAAAACTGAAATGAAACATGAACATAGCGGTCATGAAATGGAAATGGATTATGAATTGATTTATGGAACTTGAACATTTATCAATTGCTAACGTCTTAGTTATTGCTCATATTGTGTTTAGCATATTTCTACTGGGCGTTGGCTCACCCTATATGGGACATTATTTTCAGGTACAGGTAGTATGCCACCTCCAAGAACATAGCTTGGATGATGATGAGAGTTGGAGACTCTTTTGTTTATTTTGTTTGTATTACATGTATATCAAGCCAAGGGCTTATTTTGTATAGAGTTAGTACTCTTCTTTTGTGTAACCAGGTGTTGACTTGAAAAGGTGTAAGCCCATAGGGCATTTGCTTTTGTTGTTAACATGTAATACTATTGTAAGAACTACTCTGATGAATATAAATGGTTGTTTTCTTTTATATAATTGCATGTCTAGTGACGAGTTTTATGTATTATTTTGAGGGCGTTACATTATCTGGGTTGGTCTAGTGAAATTCTCTGGTTTAAACTGAATTTTCTCTGGATTAGTCCAGAGAAATTCTATGGTTTGAACTGAAATTTCTCTAGGTTGATCTAGAGAAATACTCTGGTTTGCATTGAACTAGTCCTCCAGTGTTGTCCAGAGAAATTTGGCATTTTCTCTGGTTTGGAAATCATGTTTTTTGAATCTTTGGTATGTATAAAGGTGTAATGATGTCAACTTGAGAATTGAATTCATTTTGTAACCCACAGATTTCTTCTCTCAGTGCTCTAATTCATTTGAATTCTTTTTTCTTTTTTTGTCCATTGATTAAAATTTCTTTACAAAGTTGCTCATTTTATTCCCCCAAAACGAAAACCACATGTGATTTAAGGCAATTATTGACAAGATATTCCAGTGTTTCATCCTTATAATATGTGGAAGCTTTGGAAATTAGAGAATTTCTCTGGACCAACTCAATTTTTTTTAAGCAGAGCACTAGTTCAACTCAGAGAATTTCTCTGGACCAACCCAACTTTTTCGAAGGATGGATTTTCATAACGTTCTTGGCCTTCTTCACCTTCCTTCTAGTAGGTTGGTTTTTTCTTGGTACTTACTTTTTCAGGAATTTGATCCAGTTGTAGCCTTGTGGTGTGTACCAACTTTAGTTTAAAATTGCTTGTGGATTTCATGTATGATGTACCTAAAATCACCAGAAAATACTCTAATTTGCGCCATTTTGGGAATTGGATGAGACATTTTCAAAACATAGAAAATAAAAAAAATTAAATAAACCAGAGAAATTTCAAATTTCTCTGGTTTGAAATTTCTCTGGATGGAAATTTCTCTGGGTTGAAATTTCTTTGGACAGAATTTCTCTGGATCAAATTGAGAGATCTTAGATATTATGAAAATATTAGATGTCCTTTATACTATAAAGTCTTAATACCAGGGATCCTAAAAAAAAAAACCCCTAATTTGATTACGTTATCTTTTTCTTATTTTAAAATCATTGTGTAATAATTTTTTTACAAAAAGTTACATTAGCTCCTCAATAGATTGATGTTGTATAGTAGATTTTTAATTTTTATATATTTACAATAAAAAATTATATTTATTGAGATTTTTTACCCTTTATCTTTTGTATTCTAGGTACCATCGAGCCTGTTTATCTTATTCTTTATGTAATTGTATGTCAAACATGTTAAATTCATTATGCAGATAAATATGCGGCCTCCTCTAAATTTGCATCTAAGCCATCGTTTGGCCATGTAAAATTCCATAAATAAATTTCAAACTGTACCGCATAAAGAGGATTTACCAGTAGAAAATATTGATGATTGGAAAATCAAAATATGTCAGGCAATGCAAAAATTAGGAAAAAAAAATGAGTGAAATTTTTTTGATGGAAACAATATTACCATCAATCTAGAATAAAGTAAAGGGAACAAATTTTGAAAAAATTATATAAACACTCCTCATAAGGTAATATATCTTCTTCTTCTTCTTCTTCTTCTTCTTCTTATTTTAAAGTTTATTTATATGTAAAAAAATGATAACACTTTTTTTTTCTTCTTATTTTTAGCAGGCACTTTTTGGAGCATTTGGACATGATGAGCAATATTTATTGAGTTTTAATTTATCAAATATAAATAGATTTAATTTATGACATTCAGTTTATTATTAGTTTTTTTTAGAACATAAATGTTTTAAATATTAGATTCATTGAGAAACATCTTATTTATTGTTAATATTTTGTGAATATTTGTTTTGAAGAATTATCGGCTTTACTTATAAAATTTGAAAAGATGATTTATATACATTATGATTAAATTTTATGATTTAAATTAGAACTTAATGAATTATTAAAAAATTTATACATTATTAAATCAATCCGCACGGGTTTACCATGGGTTAAAAAGGGTGTTGAATGTAAAAGAAATATGTTGGGGCCATCAGATTATAAATCCAGTGTTTGATGGTGGGATAAAGAAGAAGAGATTAGAAGTGCGGAACATATAGATCCCACCGAATAATCCAATCCTATGTTTATTTTGCATGATATTAAATTTTAGATAATTTTAATATTGATATAGAGGATTAAATGGAGGAAAATGAAAGGCCTAAAAGTATGGGGGTCACTACTGTGACCTTTCCCGCTGTGCCTGTCAATGACACCATTTCAATTTACTTTTTTTTTTTTACTTTTTAAAATTCTGTTTTCACTGTGCCCATTTCTTAGAAGTGGTGCTATTTGAATAAATTTTTTTTTTTTTTTTTGTCACAATGCTGTTTGTTTGTTTGTTTGTTTTTTTTTTTAATCTATATGGCTTGCATTTTAAAAAATAAAATTGTTTAATTTTTTTCCCCATTAAAATAATGTAATCTTTTTATTTATTATTTAGAGTCTGTCTATTAAATTAAAATAAAAAGAGCATACTAACTTCTTCTTCTTTTTTTTTTTTTTTTTTAACGTTTAATGGGAATACATAGACACCCATAACATTTTCAATATATCATAGATAGCCTTTAGACATTTGAAATTTGTATTACAAACACTTATTGACATTTAGTTAAATCACAAACACCCTTATCATTTAACAAAAATACATGAACACCCCCTTAATGTTTTGTGAAAAGATCACAACACTTCTTTTAACTTAAATAAATATATGTGATAATATTAATTAAATGATTTAATTTAACAAAATGAAAAATTTGGGGTTTACTTTGTTATAAGACTTAAACCTTGAGATTTGTTTTTGTAATTGTCGCAATAATTTTATATGTATTTATATATAAAAATACACATAAATAATTTAATTAATATTATCACATGTATTTATTTAAGTTAAAAGAAGTGTCTATGATATTTTCGCACAATGTTAAGGGGTGTTCGGTGTTCGTGTATTTTTGCTAAATGATAAGAGTGTTTGTGATTTAACTAAACGTTAGGAAGTGTTTGTGATATAAATTTCAAATGTCTAAGGGGTATGTATGATATATTGAATTGTCAAGAGTGTCCATGTATTCTCATTAAACGTTAAGAAATGTTACTATACCCTTTTTATTTTGGTTTAGTAGATTGACTATAAATAATAAATAAAAAGATTACATTATTTTAATTGGAAACAAAAAAAAAGGGAAATTTTTTTTAAGGTCCCTAATAATAGTAATGTAGAGGATAAAGGACACCAAAAAAAGGGGATGATGCCTTAAGTCCCTCAACTAGAACACGCACTTTTTAATTATTTCTTGAACCAAAATACCCTTCACAATCAATCGAGAAAACTCAATTGGATTCCGACAACTGAGTTCCAGTCTTGATATTCAACCATCTTCACGAGTAAAAGAAGAGCAAAATTACGGTTTCACAATAATCTTCACTCTCGACATTAGGGTTTCATTATCTTCTGCGAAAATCTTTTCCATTCATTCCTCACAAATTTTTTTGATCCATTTTCACTATTCATTGTCATCTCAGTTCATCTTCATCATAGTGCATCTTCATCTCAGGGCATATCAGTTCGTAACTAGGGTTTTATCCTTACTCTGATAAGTTTTTTTACAATCCAACTAGTTTTTCTCTAGAAATATAGTAAATTTGACTTTATATTAGCCTTCCATTAATTAGGGTTTCAATGTTGTAATAAAAGCTACATGAATTTGAAAAATGTTATTTCTCTGCGTTTTGAACTTATTCTTGAAGATTGTTGTGTGATTTTGTTTGTAAACTTATCTGGCATTTGTTTGATCTATGTTTCTTCTTTGAATTTTCTCTGGCATGTTTATTCTCCTATTTGTTTCTATTTATTCCCCCATTTTCTTTAGCGTGGTTAATTTCTCTATATTTCTTTGTGTAATTTTCAAGTTCAATTCATTCAAATTTCTCTGCTCTGTAAATTTCTTTGGCATTTTAATATTCTGTGGCTTGCTAGATTTATATTTCTTTTTTGAAAATTTCTCTGTCATGTTTATTTTGTTCAATTCTTGTTTTCTTTCAAATTTTTCTGTTGTGTAATTTTCTAGAAAAACATAAGCTGGTTGTTCCTCCTTTGCCATGGCTTAATTTTCTCTGTCATGTTTAATTTTCGCTGCTATGTGTAATTTTCTCTAGCATTTTAATTTTCTGTTGCTTGCTAGATTTATGTTTTTTTTTTTGAATTTTCTTTGACTATATTTTACTTCCATATGTAATTTTTAGCAATTATTGAAAACTTCTCTGTCATGTTTATATTGCTTTGTTTATTTTCTCTAGGAATGGGAATTTTCTGTGGCTACATGTATTCCATACGAAAACACTTAGTACTCTCTTGTCTGTGTCTAAGTTTCTCTGGCATTTATAATTTTCTCTGGCCGCCTTACTTTTCTTCCTTGTGTGTGTCTGCCATGTTTAATTTTCTCTGGTTGTGTCTGTAAATTTCTTTGGCATTTTAATATTCTATGGCCTGCTAGATTTATGTTTCTTTTTTGAAAATTTATTTGGTATTTTATTTTGTTCAATTCATGGTTTTTTCCAAATTTCTCCGTTGTGTAACTTTCTATGGCATGTTTATGTTGCTTTGTTTATTTTCTCTTGCTAATTGTGGATTGAAAATTTTCTCTGGCTTGCCATGTTTAATTTTCTTTGGCATGTGTAATTTTCTCTGGCATTTTAATTTTTTGTGGCTTGCTAGATTTATGTTTCTTTTTTGAATTTTCTCTGGTTATATTTTACTTCTACATGTAATTTTTGCAATTATTGAAAATTTCTCTAGCATGTTTATGTTGCTTTGTTTATTTTCTTTGGGAATGGAAATTTTATGTGACTAGATGTATTCCACATGAAAATAATTAGTAATCTGACATCTAATTTTCTGTTTCTAATTTTCTCTAACATTTATAATTTTCTCTGGCCACCTTAGTTTTCTCCCTTATATGTAATTTTCTCTGATTTGTTTAATTTTCTCTAGGATTTCATGTTGACAGCTTTATGTTTTCATTATCTAGAAATAGCGAAACGCAAAAGTAGCAAAACACCAGAAACACCAAGAAAGAAACAGAAACTTTCTGAGTCTGCCAATTAAGAGCTTAGATCAAAAGGCAGCAAAACACCACAAACTCCTCGCCAAAAAATAGAAGTCGAAGTCGAAGTCGAAGAAGCAACAAGCATCAAGATGAATACGCCAACTTCAAAAGAATCAAGCTCAAAGGGAAAAAAAACCCGTTAAACTCCAAAGGAAGAGAGCTAATTATAGCATTTAATACCAATCAAACCTCTTATCTGTTGTCTCTTTTTTTCAAACACTTAAATTTAATTCAAACCAAGTTGTAGAGCTTCAAAAGACCCTATTCTGGTATCTGGTATTTGATCCAAGCTCTAATAACAGGAAGGATGGATCCAAGGAAGTGTAGGAAATCAGATGATGATGTAGTTGCAATTATCCAAAGATACAATGAAAAAACAAAAGCATTCACAATTGGTAAGAAGAACTTGACCTTTACAACCAATGACATGACCTTGATTTTTGGTTTGAAAGGTAATAAAGGCGCCATGTCATTAAGATACTCAAAGAAGCCAAACACACCATTCATAAGGCAAAGATTCCCGAAGGAAACGAGGCTCACTGGTCCTGTTCTAAGGAAGGCATTGGTCAAAGCAATGAATGGGAAGCAACCAAATGACTTCAAAGATGTAGCAATCATTATTACCTTGTACTTGTGTCTCACCTTATTTTTTGCAACAAGTGGGAATTCAATATGGTGGGTTTTTACCATGTACGTGGAACCACTTGAATCAATGAAGAAGTATGATTGTCCAAAAGCAGTAACAGCAACATTGATCGATTCTATAACAACATTGCACTAAACTTCAGAGAATGCTACGGGGTGTGTCATTGCATTGCTGGTAAGTAGAATTTCCATTTCCATTTATAGTTATGATACTTACAAATTTATGTGTTTAATAAAATTTAAATACTTCAATTTTCATCACAGTATTCGCTATGCGAACATGCAACTATCATTGACTCGGAAGACAGCAACATAATCGAATTCTCAAGAAGTGCCAAGTGGAACCTGCAAAGCTTGACCAAACAGTTGCAGAAGACACCAATCCAATCTCTTGCACCTCGACAGGTTAGATTTCTATCACTACTCAAGTCTCAGTGAAATTCCAAAATTTCTCTGACCGTTGGTTTGTTTCCTTTCTTGTCATCAAAATTTATAAACTAGTGTTAATCAAAATTTATAAACTAGTGTTAATCAAAATTTATCTACAATTTTCTTTGCAATGCAATAACTTATATAAAATAACTTATGCGCCTTGACTGATTGAGATCAATTTTCTCTGAAATTTCAATTTATGTTGATTGTTTGATTAACACTGGTTTATTTCTGGCCTTGAAATGAATTTTCTCTGGAATCCAAATTTCTCTGACCACAATTATAGTAACATTAACTTATATGCCTTGATTGATTTTATCTGATATCTGAATTTTCTCTGACCCGTAAAGTTATGTTGCTTGTTTCATAATTTTCTCTGACTCATAAAATTATGTCTCCTGTTACAGATAGATAACGAGGAGCTAGTTAAAAACCTATCAGAAGAGTTTTGTCTTGGTAAAAACAAAAAGAAAGAAGCAAAAAAGGCATTGGATAAATTCAAGCAGACATTAGAAGATTCATTTGAAGAAAAAGGAAGGAATGAAGAAGGAGAAGGCAACAAAGAAGAACAAAAAGCAAGCAATGGAGAAGAAGATCAATAAAGCAGTGCAGAAGAAGAAGCCAAAGAAGAAAATCAAGAAGTAGAACACAAAGAAAAATATGAAGGAAAAAAAGAAGAAGACAACGAAGAAAAAGATGAAGGCACTAAATCTGAAAAGAAAGAAGATAACAATGAGGAAAGGGATGAAGAAGAAAATAATGAGCGGCTGAACCAACATCATGATAGCATTTGTGGCTCAACAAAGCAATAGCCTCAAGAATCTGAGGAATCAAAGGATGCTTAAATTGCTAATCTGCATGAAAGACTAAAGACACTTTCTAAATCCAAAATAGAAGAAGAGAAAAATTGGAATCAATTAGTTAAAGAAAATGACATTGCAATAAGAACCTTAACACCAAATAATTCAGAACTTCAAGAAAGAGACAGCACAAACCAACTGAAACTAAGGATGATGGAGGTTCAAAAAGATGATGATAAAAAAATAATTCAACAATTGAGGCATTCAATTTCAGAGCTTGAAACTGAAAATGCTAGATTGCATGAACAAATTCAAGAACTATCCGTCCAACTAGCAACACAACCTTACCGAACACCAACACAAGTTCAACCCTAAGGTCAGTGAAAATCTTGAACCACAAAAAGTTATGTTCTTCTGTCAACATAACTTAGAGAAATTTCTATTTACTAAAATTTTCTCTGTCAGTGGTAATTTTCTCTGAAATTTAAATTTCTCTAACCACATTAGTTTGGCCAGTTTGATTTCTGCTGCTTATTTGAATTTCTTTGTCTATTTGCTTCCATATGTGTGTAATTTTCTCTAGATTTTGTAACTTCTCTGACCACATTGATTTTTGGGGCTTGTTTGATTTTCATTGTGTATAGTTGGAATGGAAGTAGAACAACAACCAATAACCCAACAAGAAAAAGTGGCACACAAACAACAACCAAAACAAAAGGCAAAAGTCTATGATAATTGGAAAATATTGAATCAAATAAATTTGCATATGGAAATATGATCTGTTACTTCAGAGAAATTTAACTTTTACTGATATTTTCACTGTCTACAGTAAAAAAAGGTCCTACATCAATGATAAAGAATTTAAAGGCAAAAGAAAGCAAAGGAAAGCAAGATCCAGACTTTCAATATCCCAAAGTTGTGAAGATCACTAAAGGTTCAAAGCAAGATGCAAAGCCAATAGAGCAAACCACCGAATACAAAGAAATACTTGATGTCGATGACTATGTCTTGTCTCAACCAACAAATGTCAGAAAATCTTGGATTTTTTCACAAAGTCTCTTGCAGCACATATCAAATGTGTCTAGACTAGAGTAAGTACAACAAATAAAATAGAAGATAACAAACAACAATTTACTAACTTATATTGCATTAACAACTCCTTTTTTTGTCATCTTGTAGGGCTTTCATATGGACAAGTGAGCTAAATATAATTACTTTTGAAGATATCAGAAATCTAATAAAGGAAAAAGAAATTGCCAACAATGTAAGTCTTTCATCAAATTTCTTTGTCATGTTCCATAAGTCTTTATAAACCAATGTTACAATTATAAATGATATTTTCAGGTCATTGATGGTTATGGAGAGAAACTATTTGCTGACCAAAGGAGAAAATGACAACAAGCAAGTCCATTTTTTTTTTCCACATGCATGAGCTTGGTATATTACTACTCTTTTATTTGATTTTCTCTAGAATTTACTTACTACTTTCTCTTGTTAAGATAATTCTTGAAGCCAGTTGTGTGACTTGTCTAATTTTCTCTGACTAGTTGTGTGCATTTCAAATTTCTCTGTGTGTATATTTATGAAATTTCTGTCATTTCAACTTTCTTTGACCATTGTTTGATTTTCTCCGACCGCAAAACTTCATCAAGATAACGGAAAATCAAACTTTTCAAATCTCATTGTTTGACAAGCATCTTGAAACCACATAGAGGAACTATAGGTTCCTTCATTTCCCAACAAATAGCGATGGCAATGAGAAGTAAACTAATGGAAATCATTGGACCTTGCTTGTTTTGCACAAAAAAGATAGTTTATGGAGGTTCTACAACTCGCTAAGGACAAGGAGGGATGATGCACACGACAAATGCAAAACAATTGGTAATGAGTGCAAATATTTCTAATCTATGATAATGTTTATGTGATGATTCTTTTCATAGATTCCCATTAATTTATGTCTTTGTGTCCTTATATATAAATTTCTTTGTTATTTAAAAATTATATTTTTTGCAGCAAGATTATGTAGAGAATTTTTTGAAAACATGCCTTGAAAGATAGGCACAATCACAACGCTCATTCAAATTGATAGACTCACAAAACACAAATTATGACTTTCAATATGTCGACAATGCTCCACAATAAGCCAGTGATTCGTAAGTTTCATACAACATCTATAAATAAGATAATTTAATTTGAATGTTTCTTAAAACTAACTATACTTATAATTTGTATACAATGTGGATTGTTGCCTCTTCATATGCTACATAATGAGACAATATATCAACCATGAACCTATCAGCTCGACATTGTCAACACAAGACGTAAGTGTCACGACCCAAACCCGGCCCTATGCGTTTAGCACCGTAACCGGCCAGTAATCCGAGATTACCGAAGGCCTGCAGAACAGGAGTACAGTAAAACAGAGTACAGGGCCTGGCGGAAGCCAATACAGTAAATAAATAATGTCCATTGAGCTGTGACAGTCTGCATGCCAAAAGATTTTTCATGCATTCACATATACAAACAGTACAGTCTATACAGAATTTACAGTCACACAGTACAGGGACCTAATCCCTTGATAACAGTACGGTAAACAGTCAGTCTATACAATTCATCCAGTTATTACAAAACGGTAAAACAGTACAGAAGGGGGACTTCTAAAACACCCCTAAGCCTTAGCACGATAGGCTCGGAACCTCGCAGTGAGGCACAAAGGCTGGCTTGACAAAACTGGAGTAAGCCTGACGCTCCTAGCTGCGGTCTGGTGCCTGAACACCTACATATATATATATAAATAGTGAGCTAAAGCCCAGTGAATAACATAATGCGTAAAGGGGTTTAGAATGAATGTCCTTACAGTAATGAAAACAGTTCATTTCAATCAGTATTTCAGTTGTTCAGTACAGTAAACGGTCATATGTGGTACATCCATTAGCATAGCAGTAACAGTAGGTCTTAAAAGACTGAACAGTAATGATGGCCATCAATCAGTAAACAGTAGTGGTTCCACGAGGGAACCGACAGAGATCTCTGTAACAGTAACAGTAAACAGTAGGTGCCAAGGATGCCACAATACAGTTCAGAAGATAGGACATACATTCATTCAGTAAACAATATCAGTTCAGGAAACAGTTCAGTTCAGTATTCAGAAGATAATCATTTTGAACATATCTTTACACAATTGTTACTCACAGAGTTCGGGCTACAGTAAGCTAGAGCGTGTCTCCCCAGTCGCCAACCCTACACAGTTAACAGATTGAACACAGTAAGCTACGCAGTTGGGAAATATAACAACTTAATCCCTAATGCCTCGGTGTGTTCTACATCTATATCCTCAACAAGATGTCTACAACTAGGCCTAAGAATGCCTAGAATGAGATGAGGATGCAAAGATGCACATTTAAAAGCATTTCCAGAAAAACAGAGTTCCGCTCGAGCGCAGGTTTCCCCGCTCGAGCGGTAATGCAACAAAGGTACACGCTCGAGCGTAAACTTTCCCTCTCGAGCGTACTGTAAAAGTACTGGATGGGTGAAATCTCCGCTCAACGCCCGCTCGAGCTTGAGACATGACTCCGCTCGAGCGCCCTATCCTCCGCTCGAGCGGACTGCAAAACAGTACAGAGATGCTGGATGCTCGAATTCTACGCTCGAGCGTCACTTTACCCGCTCGAGCGGAAGTGCGAAATCTGGAAATTCCAGATTGCACCTCCAAGCTCAAAACCAAGTTGTTAACAACTCAAAACCGATCCTCTTGGGCTCATTTTCTGGAAAACTCTTGTAAACACATGGAATAACATGATTCAAAGCTCAATTTGAGAAATCAAAGCCCAAGGGTGTTTAATTCAAACCCAATTTCAAACCATTTTCCAAGAACATGGAGAACATGCAAACACGCATGATCTTAAATCATTTTCAAAGCTTTAATGTTGTTTTAAAAGAGCTCAAACCTTCAAAAACAAGATGAACTCATGGAGTATGACCAAAAGATGGACATACATGTGAGGTATTATGAACTACAACCTCAAAACTTCAAGAATGGCAACATGCATGCAACAATTAAGCTTCAATTCAACCACAATGAACCAAAACATGACTTAGTTCTATAATGAAGCATGAATCATGCAAGAACTAGCTCAATTCACAAACAAGAGAGTAATTACTCTACCTTAGGTCTCCAATGCAAGGCTAGAGGCTCAAATTAGCAATCTACACTTCAATTACCAAGCAATTCCACCAATGGACTCAAACTCAACTCAATTCCCTCTCACTCTCTATTTCTCTCTCTCTAGTCGGTGCTGTGCTCAAGAATGAGCTGATGAAATGTGTATGTATGAGTGTAATGAGATGAGCCAAGTAGTGGGCCACTTAAGTGGCATTTAGGTAATTACGGCAAACTTTGCAATTAACTCATTTTAATCTAATTTAATCGTACCTAATCAGTTTTCAGATAATTATACCATAAAATCATATTAAATATGACGATCATAATACACTAACCCATTTCCGATTCGGCCGCCGATAAGGCCTTCAATTAATAGTTTAAACATAAAACACGAACAGATCAAACAAACAGTCAACAGATAAAATGCAATTCAAACAGATGTATTCACTCAATTTAGTTTCAATTTCGGTCAGTCAGTTCAGTACTTTAATCAGTTCAATTCTCAGTCAGTTATCAGTCATTATCAGTTCCGTTTAACAGTAATCGGTGATTATCGGTAATCAATCAGTCATTAATCGGTAAACAGTATGAGGGTTGTTACAGTCTCCCCTCCTTATAAAGAGTTTAGTCCTCTAAACTCGAGTTACCTTCATTCTGGAAGAAAACAGGATTCAGTGGAAACAGTTCAGGATATCGTTTGGCCATGTCATCTTCCCTTTCCCAAGTGGCATACACGCCACCATGGTTTTGCCAGTCAACTTTCACCAGTGGGATCGTTTTGTTTCTCAGTTTCTTGATCCGTCGGTTTACAATCTGTATAGGCCGTTCCTCGTAAGTGTAGTCATCACTCAACACTACGTGGGTAGGCTCTATTACATGGAAAGGATCCCGAAGGTAGTCTCTCAACATAGAGATGTGGAAGACGTTATGCATATGCTCCATTTCAGGAGGAAGCGCAACTTGATACGCCACCGGATTGATTTTCTCAATAATCTCATACGGTCCGACATATCTCGGCGCTAACTTGCCTTTGACTCCAAAACGAGTCTGGCCTTTCATTGGTGTCACTTTCACAAAAACGTGATCACCCACTTCATACTCTCTGTCTCGTCTTCTGACATCAGCATAACTTTTCTGTCTGCTCTGTGCAGTTTTCAATCTCTGTTGTATCAGTTTCACTTTCTCAGTCGTTTCATACACAATCTCGGGCCCAAGCAAAGGCCCATCTCCAACTTCTGCCCAGCAGATCGGAGATCTACACTTCCTGCCATACAATGCCTCGAAAGGCGCCATACCAATACTCGAATGGTAGCTATTGTTGTAGGCGAATTCAACTAATGGCAGATGACTTTCCCAGTCTCCCTGAAAATCAAGGACGCACATTCTCAGTAAATCCTCCAGAGTTTGGATGGTCCTTTCTGATTGGCCATCTGTCTGAGGATGATAGGCACTACTCAGTCTCAGTTCAGTGCCCAGTGCAGTCTGTAGGCTTTGCCAAAACCTCGATGTAAACTTCGAATCCCTGTCAGAAACAATGGACACATGCACTCCATGCAGTCTCACAATTTCATCAATATAGATAACAGCCAATTTGTCCGCATTATAGATTGTCTTGACAGGTAAGAAGTGAGCAGATTTGGTTAGTCTATCAACAATAACCCAAATTGAATCCATACCTTTTCTGGAGCGAGGTAACCCCACAATGAAATCCATCGTGATATGCTCCCATTTCCACTCTGGTATGGGTAGGGGTTGCAATAATCCGGCAGGTCGTTGATGTTCAACTTTGACCTGTTGGCAATGAAAACATTTGTACACAAAGTCGGCAATTTCTTTCTTCATTCCCGGCCACCAGAAATTCTGTTTCAGATCTTGGTACATTTTCGTATTCCCCGGGTGGATAGATAATTTCGAATTGTGGCCTTCTTGCAGAACTCTTCTTTTCAGTTCAATATCATTCGGTACACACAGTCTTTCGTGAAATTTCAGTACATTGTTCTCAAATTTGAATCCCGGTCTCGGTTTGGATTCTTTTTCTTCGATGATCTTTTTCAAGAAGTCATCCAGTTGCTGTTTCTCTTTAATCTCCTCAATCAGCGCCGGTTGAGCAGAAATAGCAGCTAAGATTCCACCTTGTTCTCGTAAAACAATTTCGATTTCAGATTTTTCAAGGTCACAAAGCAACTCTTTCTGTCCTGTAAGCAAACATGCTAAGTTTCCAATCGATTTCCGGCTCAATGCATCGGCAACGGTATTGGCTTTTCCCGGATGGTACAATATCTGTAGGTCATAATCTTTAATCAGTTCTAGCCATCTCCGCTGTCTCATGTTCAGTTCTCTCTGTGTGAAGAAATATTTTAAACTCTTGTGGTCGGTATATACTTCACATGTCACCCCGTACAGATAGTGACGCCAGATTTTCAGTGCAAATACTACTGCAGCAAGTTCCAGATCATGGGTCGGGTAGTTCTTTTCATGCGGTCTCAGTTGACGGGAAGCATAGGCAATTACTCTCCCATTCTGCATTAAAACACATCCCAAACCCTTATGAGAAGCATCACTAAATACAGTATAACCATCCGTACCTGAGGGTAAGGTAAGAACCGGTGCAGTCACTAATCGAGTTTTCAACTCCTGAAAAGAAGATTCTCTTTGGTCAGTCCAGTCAAATGATGTCCCCTTCTGAGTTAACTGAGTCAATGGTAGGGCAATTTTGGAGAAATCTTTGACAAATCTTCTGTAATATCCAGCCAGTCCCAAAAAGCTTCGGACTTCAGTCACGTTTGTCGGTCTAGGCCAGTTCACTACGGCTTCAATTTTCTGTGGATCAACAGAAATTCCATCTTTGCTAACAACATGCCCCAAAAACATAACATGGTCAAGCCAAAATTCACATTTAGACAGTTTACCATACAGTTTCTGTTCTCTTAAGGTTTGTAGGGCAAGTCTCAGATGACGTTCATGTTCTTCTATATTCTTGGAGTAAATCAATATGTCATCAATAAATACAACAATAAAATTGTCAAGGTACGGTTTAAAAATTCTGTTCATAAGGTCCATAAATGCAGCTGGTGCATTCGTGACTCCAAAAGGCATAACTAAAAATTCGTAATGTCCATACCTCGTTCTGAAAGCAGTTTTATCAATGTCTTCCGGTTTAACCTTCAGTTGATGATACCCCGATCTGAGATCAATCTTAGAAAATACTTGAGCACCCTGTAACTGATCAAATAAGTCATCAATACGTGGCAATGGGTATTTATTTTTCACAGTTACCTTGTTCAGTTCACGGTAGTCTATACACAATCTCAATGAGCCGTCTTTCTTCTTGACAAACAAAACAGGAGCGCCCCATGGCGAAGTGCTAGGCCTGATAAACTTCTTATCCAGCAGTTCCTGCAGTTGCACTTTCAGTTCTTTCAGTTCAGTTGGGGCCATTCTGTAAGGAGCTTTCGATATCGGCTGTGTACCCGGAATCACATCAACAGCGAATTCAATCTCCCTGTCAATCAAATCCCCTGGTAGATCATCTGGAAATACATCTGGGAATTCCCTGACTATAGGAATACA
The DNA here is from genome assembly GCF_055761805.1 of Camellia sinensis. NCBI lineage: Eukaryota > Viridiplantae > Streptophyta > Magnoliopsida > Ericales > Theaceae > Camellia > Camellia sinensis. The sequence goes on from NC_138970.1 coordinate 148,062,163, forward strand.
ATTCACATCAGTTTTAACATTATCATCAGTAGCCACAGTCAGTACAGAACACAGATATCCTTTACACCCCTTTCTAATTAATTTAACAGCTTTCACTGACGAAATCAAATACGGAGGAGGTACTACTCCACTCCCATTAAACACGAATTTAGGCAAACCAGGTGGACGGAAAACAACTTGCTTGGTCACACAATCAATAGTGGCATGATATTTTTGTAACCAATCCATCCCCAATATTACATCAAAGTGATCAATGTTCAATGGTAGTAAATCAATAAACAGATGTGCATCTCCAACAATGATTTCACAAGCAGGGTACATGTATGCACAGGTCATAGATCCCCCAACGGGTGATGATACAGCTAACAGATAATTCATAGGTTCTAAGGGTCTATTCAATTTACGCGAAAAAGCATGCGACACATAAGAATGCGTAGACCCCGAATCAATTAGTACATAAGCATTCTGAGTACAAATAGAGAGAATACCTGACACAACGGTCTCGGTATTCTGGACATCTCCCGGTACTAGGGCGAACACTCGGCCCTGCCTTATGGGCTCTTTCCCGATAGCTCTGGGGTTAGGCTTTGGTGCTACAGTTGATGCTGCTGCGCTCGGTGCAGCTTTACTACTGGCTTGTGGAGCAGAGGGGCAGTCTTTAACCATGTGGCCCACCTTGCCACACCTGTAACAGGCTCCAGATATTCTGTAGCAGACCCCCTTGTGCTTCTTGCCACACTCAGGGCAGGGTGGTATGAACCCACTCCCTTGGCTGGGGCTAGTTGTCGGCCCCGTATTCTGTTTCTTGTTGGCTGGGTTGTTCTTGCCTTTCTTGAATTTGAAACCCTGCCTTTTACCATGCCATTCAGTTGTTGGTGTTTCAGATTTTAGTGCTTCAATGTTTGACTCGGCCATCAATGCCCGGTCGAGAACACCCACAAAAGTCGGTAGTTTCAAAACATTTATTCGGTCAAGAATTGCGACATTAAGGCCACCTTCAAATTTCCTGGCCTTCTTATATTCAGTGTCCACCATATGCGGTGCATAACGGGCAAGTTCAGTAAATTTTGTTTCATATTCGGCAACCGACGTGGTGCCCTGTTTCAGTTGTTCAAACTCAGTTACTTTCCTATCCCTGACACACTGTGGGAAGTACTTTTCAAAGAAGGACTCCTTGAACTGAGCCCAAGTCATGACAGTATTTGTATCACGGATCAACATCCACCACCTTCTAGCTTCTTCTTGTAGGGTGAAGGTAGCTAACAATACTTTATTCGCTTCCGAGCACGGAAACACTTCAAATAGTTTCTCTGTTTCCAGAACCCAAGCTTCAGCTTTTAGCGGTTCAAGGCCTCCCTGAAAGGATGGCGGTTTCATTTTGCTGAACTTCTGGGTCAGAGCAATAATATCCCCATCATTCACATTCACATTAGGTTCCGGCTGTACCGGAGGTGGAGGTGGGGGCTGTTGGTTCGGTTGTTGTTCAAGTCTAGCAGTTATCAATTCCATCATTCTTTCCATTCTTTCCATTCTTGCCTCAGTAGAGGAGGATTCAGGTTCATTTGCATTGGTTGCATTATCCATTTCACTATAAGCAGTTATAACAGTTTTAAACATAAGCAGTCATTTGTTTAACAGTTTAACACGTTAGCATATATTCAGTCAGTCATAACCACACACTTATCATGCTCATGTGATGCCCTAATTGCTTTCTAGGACACCCTATAGCTCATTTGGACACGTGTGTGCGGTATAACTCGTGGTTAAGTATCGCTCTGATACCACTCTGTCACGACCCAAACCCGGCCCTATGGGTTTAGCACCGTAACCGGCCAGTAATCCGAGATTACCGAAGGCCTGCAGAACAGGAGTACAGTAAAACAGAGTACAGGGCCTGGCGGAAGCCAATACAGTAAATAAATAATGTCCATTGAGCTGTGACAGTCTGCATGCCAAAAGATTTTTCATGCATTCACATATACAAACAGTACAGTCTATTCAGAATTTACAGTCACACAGTACAGGGACCTAATCCCTTGATAACAGTACGGTAAACAGTCAGTCTATACAATTCATCCAGTTATTACAAAACGGTAAAACAGTACAGAAGGGGGACTTCTAAAACACCCCTAAGCCTTAGCACGATAGGCTCGGAACCTCGCAGTGAGGCACAAAGGCTGGCTTGACAAAACTGGAGTAAGCCTGACGCTCCTAGCTGCGGTCTGGTGCCTGAACACCTACATATATATATATAAACAGTGAGCTAAAGCCCAGTGAATAACATAATGCGTAAAGGGGTTTAGAATGAATGTCCTTACAGTAATGAAAACGGTTCATTTCAATCAGTATTTCAGTTGTTCAGTACAGTAAACGGTCATATGTGGTACATCCATTAGCATAGCAGTAACAGTAGGTCTTAAAAGACCGAACAGTAATGATGGCCATCAATCAGTAAACAGTAGTGGTTCCACGAGGGAACCGACAGAGATCTCTGTAACAGTAACAGTAAACAGTAGGTGCCAAGGATGCCACAATACAGTTCAGAAGATAGGACATACATTCATTCAGTAAACAATATCAGTTCAGGAAACAGTTCAGTTCAGTATTCAGAAGATAATCATTTTGAACATATCTTTACACAATTGTTACTCATAGAGTTCGGGCTATAGTAAGCTAGAGCGTGTCTCCCCAGTCGCCAACCCTACACAGTTAACAGATTGAACACAGTAAGCTACGCAGTTGGGAAATATAACAACTTAATCCCTAATGCCTCGGTGTGTTCTACATCTATATCCTCAACAAGATGTCTACAACTAGGCCTAAGAATGCCTAGAATGAGATGAGGATGCAAAGATGCACATTTAAAAGCATTTCCAGAAAAACAGAGTTCCGCTCGAGCGCAGGTTTCCCCGCTCGAGCGGTAATGCAACAAAGGTACACGCTCGAGCGTAAACTTTCCCGCTCGAGCGTACTGTAAAAGTACTGGATGGGTGAAATCTCCGCTCGACGCCCGCTCGAGCTTGAGACATGACTCCGCTCGAGCGCCCTATCCTCCGCTCGAGCGGACTGCAAAACAGTGCAGAGATGCTGGATGCTCGAATTCTACGCTCGAGCGTCACTTTACCCGCTCGAGCGGAAGTGCGAAATCTGGAAATTCCAGATTGCACCTCCAAGCTCAAAACCAAGTTGTTAACAACTCAAAACCGATCCTCTTGGGCTCATTTTCTGGAAAACTCTTGTAAACACATGGAATAACATGATTCAAAGCTCAATTTGAGAAATCAAAGCCCAAGGGTGTTTAATTCAAACCCAATTTCAAACCATTTTCCAAGAACATGGAGAACATGCAAACACGCATGATCTTAAATCATTTTCAAAGCTTTAATGCTGTTTCAAAAGAGCTCAAACCTTCAAAAACAAGATGAACTCATGGAGTATGACCAAAAGATGGACATGCATGTGAGGTATTATGAACTACAACCTCAAAACTTCAAGAATGGCAACATGCATGCAACAATTAAGCTTCAATTCAACCACAATGAACCAAAACATGACTTAGTTCTATAATGAAGCATGAATCATGCAAGAACTAGCTCAATTCACAAACAAGAGAGTAATTACTCTACCTTAGGTCTCCAATGCAAGGCTAGAGGCTCAAATTAGCAATCTACACTTCAATTACCAAGCAATTCCACCAATGGACTCAAACTCAACTCAATTCCCTCTCACTCTCTATTTCTCTCTCTCTAGTCGGTGCTGTGCTCAAGAATGAGCTGATGAAATGTGTATGTATGAGTGTAATGAGATGAGCCAAGTAGTGGGCCACTTAAGTGGCATTTAGGTAATTACGGCAAACTTTGCAATTAACTCATTTTAATCTAATTTAATCGTACCTAATCAGTTTTCAGATAATTATACCATAAAATCATATTAAATATGACGATCATAATACACTAACCCATTTCCGATTCGGCCGCCGATAAGGCCTTCAATTAATAGTTTAAACATAAAACACGAACAGATCAAACAAACAGTCAACAGATAAAATGCAATTCAAACAGATGTATTCACTCAATTCAGTTTCAATTTCGGTCAGTCAGTTCAGTACTTTAATCAGTTCAATTCTCAGTCAGTTATCAGTCATTATCAGTTCCGTTTAACAGTAATCGGTGATTATCGGTAATCAATCAGTCATTAATCGGTAAACAGTATGAGGGTTGTTACAGTAAGGTTGATGAGGGCAGAAATCATAGAGAGATTTGCAACCGAAGTTAGCCGGTCAAGGACAAAACCAATTCAAATACTACCAGAAGAAGTATCAAAAGTATAATAGTGAAAGCACACTAGTGAAAGGAAGATAATACACACAATGTAATTAGGAATAACCCTTCAATATTTTTTTTCAAATATTGAAAAAATGATCATGTTTGACATATATGTATATATCTTTTTTTGGATAATGTAAACTTCAAAATTTCATAGCTATCAATGATTAAATATATATTTTTTTGTAATGCATGCTAAGTGGTGATTGTCAACACAATGCACACAAAGAAAATCATATGCTTGAAGAAATTTCTCTGGTTTGAAGTTACTAGAACTTCATAGAGAAATTTATCTCGTATCATGCAAAGAGGGTGCCTATATGATCATGTAATTTGTAATGCACTGTGTTGGTATAAAACAATGCACAAAGTAATTCACCACCATCAAATTCAAAAAACACAATGCACATAGTAATTTTTCTGCTATTGGCAAATTTCTCTAGATGAATTTCACTTCAAAAAACACAATGCATAGATTAATTTTCTCTGCTAGTGGCAAATTTCTCTAGATAAATTTGACTGGTATTATAAACACACTGCCCAAAGTATGTTTCAAAAAATACAATGCATATAATAATTTTCTCTAATATCGGCAAATTTCTCTAGATAAATTTGACTGTATTATAAACACACTCCTAAAGTATGTTTCAAAAACACGACACACAAAATAATTTTTTCTGCTATTGGAAAATTTCTCTAGATGAATTTGATTGGTATTATATACACATTGTCCAAAAGTACATTTCAAAAATCACAAATACACAAAGTAATTTTCTCTGCTATTGGCAAATTTCTCTAGATTAATTTGACTGGTATTATAAACACACTGGCCAAAGTATGTTTCAAAAACACAAGTGCATTGATCCAAAAATTACAGAAAAAATACTAAACACAACACACAATAGACACTTTATTTTTGTAATAAGATCCATACCCATACAAATTTCTCTCTGTTAACCAATATCAAAAAATGCAATATAAATTCCTCTAACATCCTCAAAAGTATTATTCAATTAATAAAATGTATTATCCTCAACTATATAATAAAGGTTTCTTACATGTCCTCTTATTATGGCGACCAATACTCCCACATCGATTACACTTCATCACCCTTTTAAACTCTCCAGTAGAAGTAATTCTATTATTCTTTGGCCTCCCAGATGGTCTCTTACTCAATAGAGGTAAAACCATAGTATCATCAATACTATACATAGGTTTTCCAACAATTGGAATTGGGCCAATCGAAAATGAGTATGCTTGACGATACATATCAGTATGAAAAAATGGTTCAACAAATGAATTCAAATTCTTTCTACTCCTACAAATTGCAGCAACAGCATGTTGACATAGATACTCATTTATTTCCCATTTTTGACATGAACAAGTTCTCAACCCAAGATCAACCATAACTGAAGGAAAACAATGCACTTCAAACACATTATCAGATGATAAACTCACATTCCACATCCTCCCATCCATGAAATCCTTCTCCAACACATTATCTGTACAAGGACAGAGAACTTTATTCCATTTACTAGAAAACAGCATCCTATCAGACCTCATAGTCATGATTTACAACTGTATCATGTCCACCAAATTTGTTATTGGCAAGTGCTGAGCTTCTCATATCCATGAATTGAATGACTTAGCAACATTTGAATACATTTCGCCAAAACGTTTCCCCTCAAAATATATATCACTCCAATTTTCATATGGTAAACTTCTCAAGAAAACACTCACAATGTCTCCTCCCTCACTTTTTAATTCATTTAACTTGAAATGGAATGACGCCTTTGTTGGCGCATATGCACATTCTGAAAACTTGGACACGATCGCTTCCCTAACCAAATTTGTGTTTCCATATGATAACATATCCCTCAAATTTCTCTTTAGATGTTTAAAACAAAATCCATGATAGTAATTAGGGAAAAACCTAGCAATTTCTTCCACAATACCATAATGTCGTGATATGAAACTTATCACCATCTCCGATCCTAATAATTCACATAAATGTTCAAGGAACCAACACTAATTGTCTTTATTCACAGCATCAACAACGGCAAAAGCTATAGGAAAAAAACCCTACAAAACAAATAAGAACAAGCACATTAGATATACACATGCAGAGAAAATTAGAACAATAAACAACAAGAGAAATTTCACACTGCCAAAATCCAAAGAAACTTCACACGCTAGCCAAATCCAGAGAAAATTTACACAGTGGCAACATCCAGAGAAAATTCACATAGTGACCAAATCCAGAGATAATTCACAAAATGGCAACCTCTAGAAATAATTCACAAAATGGTCACCTCTAGAGAAAATTCAAAGTGTTAGAGAAAATTCACAAAACATAACCGCAAAAACAAAAAATTTACTCAATTCCCACATGCATAGAAAATTCACATACTTAGAGAAAATTAGATATATTTACAATTACCTTTATTCCCATCTTTCCCTGTCGCGGCAAACATAACTTCTTTGCATCGTCCTTTCAAAAATGTTCCATCAAGAAACAACAATGACTGGCAATATTTGAAATCAACAATGCATGCATGAAAAGTAGCAAACACTCTTTTGAAACTCTTGTTATCTTCAAAATCTAAGTCAAAAAAAATACCTAGATTGTTCTTCCATGCCTCATCAAAATACCACCATAATTGATCAAATGACAAACAAAAATTCCCATATGTACTACCTTTTGCTTTTTCAACCCCCAACCAAACACAGTTATAACTGATTGAGACCCCATACTTGTCTTTTATTTCTTTGACAACATCCACTAGATGAATTAAAGGCTTCGTACTTACTTCTTCAAGTATCAGCCCAGAAACTAAGCTGGAAATCATCCTACCATGTTTACTAGCACCAACTACCACACCACACGTATGTTCATTGTTTAAAGTTTTTATGTAAAAGAACCCATTTGATTTTTCAACTGAAGCATGTATACACCACATACATTTCCTTAATTTGTTATATGCACATTATGCCGTAACCCTCAGCTTGTCATTTTTAACATATGTAAACTAAAAACCAACCTCAATGGTATACTTGCACAAAACAGTACGGAACTCAACCACACCACCCTCAAACTTTTGTCCAACACTTCTAATATTATTTTGCCAACCAGCTGACAATAACACCTTTTTTTAGTGAAAACAAAACTTAGAAAGTGAACATATTTAGAAAATCAATATTATTTCAAACCATACAAATTGGATGGCCCACAATAGAATATGAAATACAGATCGTCTCAGGTTTCAAATTTTCCCATGTTTTATACAAAATGCCAACTAATTCCTCAAAATTCAATTCGCATGAAACATTAATGACAATAGTATCATTCCCATATTTGCATAGTAACAACACTACATTGTCCATCTAAACTAAAAGAAAAAAACGCAAAAAATAACTTATTCAATATAAAAACACTTGAAAAGCACTACATAAAAGTCCAGAGAAATTTGTAATAATTATAATTTTCTCTGGATTATAATAACAAGCTTATAATTTTCTTTGGACTCAAATAAAAATCTAGAGAAATTTATGAACTTATATTCACCTTCAAGATAACAAAAACAAAATCACAGAGAAAATTAATGAGTCCAGAGAAGATCACAAAGAAAATTAATGAGTCTAGAGAAGATCACAGAGAAAATTAATGCTAACTATTTAACATAATCACAAACAAAATCATAGAGAAAATCTATTATGAAATTATAATCTTCTCTGTGATTTTCACTGGATTACAAGATTCCAATTTTCTTTGGGATTTTCGTTGGATTATAATAACATGTAACGCCTCAACTTCTGGGCTGCTAATAAATCAAATCAACCTCAAATTTATAATTACAGATAACTCATAATCTCAAATATACAAATCATCTCCATAAATAATTAACTGAAATGTCTCCAAAACATAAATTATATAAATTTTCAAAAATAATATATAGTTGTGGACTAAAAAAAATCTCAAACTCAAATAATCTCTTTAGATGCTTCAACCCCAATCACCACTAAATTTGCTCTACGCCTGAAAATAAATTAATTCAGGAAGTATACAATACAACAGGAATAACAAGGCTCAGATAAAAAATAAATCAACAGAGATCCAACAATTACACAACCGATTAGATTCGATAATCAAGAAATTTACCAAATTGCACAAACAAGTCAACTCAACATATGATAATTTATCCAGAACCAAATACCCGGTCCTACTCGGTACATGACCAGTGACCGGCCTTACCCACCTCACCCAAGCACAATCGCTTATCCGGGCTATTGGTGCAAGCTACTGGCAAGGTCTACTCGATCCATGTATGGAGCATTTCCATGTCATTTAGCTAGACAAATCAACACTGACTACACAAAACAACTTCATAGAATTTATCAAATGACCAAAGTACTCAAACGTGTCAATAGAATGATTTCATAGGATTTATCAAATGATCACAATAATCAAAAGGATTACAAATTGGAAGTAATTAAAATAAACTCTTTTGCAAAGAGATTTAAAGGAATCATATTGTATACTACCAAATTACCTCAAATCAATCTCCTCCATCTCTAACACTCGAATCTTGATATTTCTCCATGAATCTCCAAAGTGGCATAAGGTATGTAAGGTTTCACAAAATCTACAACTCTCATCCTTTACGAAAATTCTTACACTCACTCTATACACTCTTAATCTAAACTAAAAAATTCTATAATTTAAGAGAGAACAATATGAGGGCGATAGAGATATGAATGGACCAAAAAGAAGAATGATAGAAATGGTTGAGAGGTGAGCTCAATTTATAGGCAAGGATACTTGGGACAAAAGAAAAGGAAAAATAATAAAATAAAGTTTACTTGGTGGGCAAGAAAGGGGTGTACTTGGGAAAAAAGAAAAATAACTTTCCTTGGAGACAAAGTAACTTGGAGTCTAAAGGAATAGAGAGTGATTAGGGGACTTAATTATATGATTAGACAAGATTTAGTTAGCCTCTAGTTGGAATGGAACTAGGTTGGGAACACAATCCCTTGATTTAGGGGTACTTGGTACTTTTGCTTCTAGAATACCATGATTACAAGCCTTGAAAATTGATCCCTCACACTCCCCTAGGTTGGCCGGCCATGGGGAAGGGAAATGGAGAATATTCTATTCAATATATGTGTACTATGGAGATATTCCCAATATATATATATATATCCACAAATTGATTTGGTGGTACTATAGTATAAAAAATACATGTACTAGTTTGGGGCAAATCTTGAAATTAATAAAAGAAGTGAGGGCTTCGAATTAAACTCATGTATTGGAACCTTATTTATGTAGAATTAAATTAAATTAGGCTAAGGAACCTAATTCGGCTGTGATATTCTTGTTGTGATAAAAATTAAAAATGCTAACCGGCAAGATTCAAAATAATTTAAGAAACTAAGGGGCTTTAAGGAAATAATTCAAACGTAAGGGTTTTTAAAGAAGATACATTTTTCAAGGGCTTCACATAACAAGCCTACAATTTTCTCTAGAATACAAAGAAAAGTGCAAAAAAAAAAAAAAAAAAAAAAAAAAAAAGGGCACAAAACTTAGAAAAGTGCAAAAAAACAGAGCTGGTCTCCAAACACAAAAAAACAAAACTTATCATTGATAAGCATGTAGCAGAGAATGAAAAATCAACTCCATTGTCAATAACAAAGAATGAAAAATTAACTTCAAAAATAAAAAACAACTACACTGAGCTGGCCTCTCTCTCACATTGATTAAAACTGAAAATAAAAACCTAATTCAAAATACACTCAAAAAACTAATATAAAATTGGAATCCTTACATACAAATCAAATGAAAAATCAAAACTTACACTGATTATTAAACTTACCTTATTCAACTCCATTGGAAATCAAATCAACACGACTTCAAATCCTACATGATCAACAATTACAAAATCCCTAAAAAATCTCCACGGAAATCTGCGTCATCAAGTTCTTCACAAAAATCTCCATCGTCAAGTTCATCCCAACGTAATCTCCTACAAAATAGCAATATAATCTTCAGTTTCCAAAATTGAAAACCACGTATATTATAAAGAAGGATAAAATAGTGTGACAACCCCCACCACTGCTTACTGATAACACTATTGATTAGTGCTAATCTATGATTAAGCATGTTAATTGACTGACTGACTGAATTATTAAACTGATTGATTGATTGATTGTGCTAGTTTGAATGCAATTCTATCTGTTGACTGTTAAATTATCTGTTTATGTTTTATGCTTTAAACTGCAAATTGAAGGCCTTATTGGCTGCCGAATCTGAAATTGATTGATGTTTTGTGCTAATTAAGATTTATATGATTTTATTATATATTTAATAGAAATGTGATTTGGTATGATTAAATTAGATTATATATTGATAAATTACAAGAGTTGGCCTTATTTACAACCTTGCCACTTAGTGGCCCACTCCATATCATATTTTGAGACTTAGAATCAACATTTCTTCAGCCATTTGCTTGCACCAAACCGACTAGAGAGAGAGAGAGCTAGGAGAAAAACTTGGTTTCATCTTGATTTGCTTGGAGGCTTAGGGATTTTGGAAGATAATTGGCAAATTAAGCTTCTAGACTTATAATTGAGAACCCAAGGTAGGATATTCAACCTCTTATTAATGTATTCAAGTTAGTTCTTGCATGGTACTTGATTTATGGAAGAATTGAGTCTTGATTTAGTCTAATAATGTTGAATTGGAGCTTAATCCATGCATGCATGTGCATGGCCTTGCATTTTGAGGTTGTTCTTCATGAAATTCCACATGCATGTTCATATCTTGAGCTTAGTCCATGAATTCATCTTGTTTTTGAGGCAATTGAGCCCATTTGAGCAAGTAATTGAAGCTTTGAATTTGATTGAACACATGTATGTTACATTTGAAGTATGTTCTTGAAGTTTGGTTTGAAATTGGGTTTAATTGACTCATCTTTGGGCCTTGATTTTACAAATTGAGCTTTGAATCATGTTATACTATGAGTTTTAAAGTGTTTTCTAGAAAATTAGCCCAAAAGGATCGAATTTGGTATATTGAAACTTGATTTTGAACTTGAGGTTCAAATCTGGAAATTTCAGATTTTGGACTCCCGCTCGAACGGGGTAAGTGGCGTTCGAGCGGGAAATTTGCGTACCCAGCACTTTTGTTGTGTTTACAGTCCGCTCGAGTGGGATTTTGCATACTAGAGCGAGGACTTGTGTCACACGCTCGAGCGGGTGTCGAGCGCCCATCGAGTGTGATTTTCGCACATCCAGTACTTTTGCAGTCCGCTCGAGCGGGAAAGTTTAAGCTCAAGCGGAGCCTTTTGTTTGCATGTACGCTCGAGCGGGGAAACCCACGCTCGAGCGAGACCTCTGTTTTCTGAAAATTCTGAAAATATTTTTAAAGTGCATCTTTGCATCATCATTCCATTCTAGGCATTTTTAGGCCTAGTTTAAGACATCTTAATGAGGATATTGATGTAGAACCACACCGAGTCAAGATAGGGATTAAGTTATTATTTCCCAACTGTGTAGCTTAGTGTGTGTTCACTTTGTAACTGTGTAGGGTTGGCATCCGAGGACGCGTACTAGCTTATCTGTAGCCCAGAACTCTGTGAGTAACAATGTTGTAAAGATATGTTCAATTGAGATTATTTTCTGAACAATGACTGTACTGCTTTATAAAATGACACTGTTTACTGAATGAATGTTTGTCCTATTTGTGAACTGTATTCGTGGCATCCATAGCAATTTACTATTACTGAACTGTTACTGCTACTGTTACAGAGATCTCTGTCGGTTCCCATGTTTGGAACCATTACTGATGGCCACCATTGACTGTTCGGTCTGTTAAGACCTATTGTACTGTTTTGCTATTGGGTGTACCACATATGACTATTATAGTTTCTGAATGACTGTTATGGCATGAATTATGAGCCACAAACTAAATGACTGATATACTAATAAATGACTATTTTTAATACTGAAAGGACATTCATTCTTAACCTCTTTACGCATATGTTATTCACTGGGCTTTAGCTCACTGCTTATATATATATATATATATATATATATGTAGGTGTTCAGGCACCGGACCGTTGCTAAAGCGTCAGGCTGAGTCCTTGTTTTGTCAAGCCAACCTTTGTGCCTCACTTCGAGGTTCCAGATCTGTTCAAGCTAGGGCTTTTCGGGGTGTTTTAGTTTTCCCCCTTTGTATCTGGTTTTGTAGCACTGTATAGACTATTACCGTACTGTTATGGTGGGGACTCGGTCCCCTAACCTGAATGCCTGTAAATAATGTATGTATGTACTGTTTTTGTTTCTGTATGTGAATATGTTATGAAAAGTCTTTTGCATACAGACCGTCACAACTCATTGGACATCTTTTAATTACTGTTTTGGCTTCCGCCAGCCCCTGTACTTTGTACTTCTGTTTGACTATTAAGCAGGCCTTCGGTAATCTCAGATTACTGGCCGGTTACGGTGCTAAACCCATAGGGGCGGGTTTGGGTCATGACAAATAGGTATTTTGTGTTACACCCCAATTCCAGGCATGACTGGCCGTGGCCCACAAGGACTTAGCCCAAGGCACACGTAAGCCTAAATATGAACCCAAAATCACAAGGAATAAATATGACGATAGCCCAGAAATAAATAAATCAAAACCCAATCCAACAACAAGTCACAAGTATAAATGGTAAAACCAACCATAACTAACTTCCAAAAAAAAGATATATACTAAATGGGACACAAACAGTCCACAAAATAAAATAATTCTAAATAAAACCCAACCACAATGTATGCACAAAATCCGACATAACAAGCTAAAACAAAATAAATAAATGTCCTAGAGGTCCATGCAATTGAGTCTTCGCTTGTGACAACCCTCACCACTGATTAGTGCTAATCTATGATTAAGCATGTTAACTGATTGATTGGCTGAAATTCTGAACTGATTGATTGCGTGTATTAGTTTAAATGCATGTCTATTTGTTTGACTGCTAAACTATCTGTTCATGTATTATGTTTAAACTGTAAATTGAAGGCCTTATCGGTAGCCGAATCCGAAATTGATTAATGTTTTATGCAAGTTAGAATTTATGTGATTTTATGGTATATTTAATTGAAATGTGATTTGGTATGATTAAATTGGATTAAATAAGCTAAATTATCAAAGTTGGACTTATTTACAAGAATGCCATGTTAGTGGGCCATCTCATAAAATATTTGAGACTTAATTCATATCTCTTCCTCAGCCATTTCCTTATACCAAACCAACTAGGGAGAGAGACATAGGGGATAGCTTGATTTCATCTTGTTTTGGCTTGGAGATTAAGAGAGTTGAAGGAAATTTGCATAATTGAGCTTCTACATTTGAAATTGGAGACCTAAGGTAGGACATTTACCTTCTTGTTTGTGAATTCAAGTTAGTTCTTGCATGGCTCATGGTAGATAGGAGCCTAAGGTCATAGATTGGTCTTAAATTGTTGAATTAAAGCTTGAATCATGCATGCATGTTCATATTGTTGAGTTTTGAAGTTGTTTCATGAGGATTTCTTCATGCATGTTCATATTTTTAGTCTTGATCCATGAACTCACCATGTTTTGAAGTTAAACATTGCATCGATCTTGTTTTGTAGCATTGGAGTTCCTAGGAACCCATGCATGTGTTGAATTTGCATTGTTCTTCATGTTCATGAAAACTTCTTTGAAATTTGTGTTTAATTGAGCTACCTTTGGACTTTGATTTCTCAAATTGGTCTTTGAAACATGTCATATTATGAGTTTACAAGTGTTTTCCAGAAAATTAGCCCAAAAGGATTGAATTTGATACATTTAAAGTTGATTTTGAGCTTGAAGGTTCAATCTGGAATTTCCAGAATTTGAACTCACGCTCAAGCGAGGAACTCCACGCTCGAGCGTACAACCTATGTTCATGCAGTCCGCTCGAGCGGGGAAAGTGACGCTCGAGTGAGAAATGCATGTATCCAGTACTTTGCCCAGGTTTACAGTTCGCTCGAGCGAGGGAATGCACGCTCGAGCGAGGACTTGTGTCTCACGCTGAAGCAGGGATCGAGCGTCCGTCGAGCATGAATTGCATGCATCCAGTACTTTTGCACGATTTTACAGTCCGCTCGAGCGAAGCTCCTTTGTTCTGCATGTCCGCTCGAGCGTAGAAAGCCACGCTCGAGCGTGGACCCCTGTTTCAGAAATTTTGAAAAGTGTTTAAAAGTGCATCTTTGCATCCTCATTCCATCCTAGGCATTCTTAGGCCTAGTTTAAGGCATCTTAATGAGGATATTGATGTAGAACCACACCAGGTCTAAGTAAGGACTAAGTCTTCGATTCCCAAGTATGTGACTTAGTGTGTGTTCATCCTGTAACTGTGTAGGGTTGGCATCCGAGGATGCGCACTAGCTTATCTATAACCCAGAACTCTGTGAGTAACAATGTCGTAAAGATATATTCAATCATGAATATTTTCTGAATGATCAACTGTACTGCTTTCTGAAATGATATTTCTTACTGAATGAATGCTTGTCCTATTTGCGAACTGTATTCGTGGCATCTATAGCAATTTACTGTTACTGTACTGTACTGCTACTGTCACAGAGATCTCTGTTGGTTTCCATGTTTGGAACCACTACTGTTTACTGATATAATGGCCATCAACTGACTGTGATGACTACACCTACGAAGAACGGCCTAATCAGATTGTGAATAGACGGATCAAGAAGTTAAGGAATAAAGAGATTCCGTTAGTGAAAGTTGACTGGCAAAACCATGGTGGCGTGTATGCCACATGGGAAAGGGAAGATGATATGATCAAGAGATATCCTGAACTGTTCCCATTGAATCCTGTTTTCTTCCAGAATGAAGGTAACTTGAGTTTGGAGGACCAAACTCTTTATAAGGAGGGGAGACTGTGACAACCCTCACCACTGATTAGTGCTAATCTATGATTAAGCATGTTAAGTGACTGATTGGCTGAAATTCTGAACTGATTGATTGCGTGTATTAGTTTAAATGCATGTCTATCTGTTTGACTGCTAAACTATCTGTTCATGTATTATGTTTAAACTGTAAATTGAAGGCTTTATCGACGGCCGAATCCGAAATTGATTAATGTTTTATTTTAGTTAGAAATTATGGTATATTTAATTGAAATGTGATTTGGTATGATTAAATTGGATTAAATAAGCTAAATTATCAAAGTTGGACTTATTTACAAGAATGCCATGTTAGTGGGCCATCTCATAAAACATTTGAGACTTAATTCATATCTCTTCCTCAGCCATTTCCTTATACCAAGCCGACTAGAGAGAGAGACATAGGGGATAGCTTGATTTCATCTTGTTTTGGCTTGGAGATTAAGAGAGTTGAAGGAAATTTGCATAATTGAGCTTCTACATTTGGAATTGGAGACCTAAGTAAGGCATTTACCTTCTTGTTTGTGAATTCAAGTTAGTTCTTGCATGGCTCATAGTAGATAGGAGCCTAAGGTCATAGATTGGTCTTAAATTGTTGAATTGAAGCTTGAATCATGCATGCATGTTCATATTGTTGAGTTTTGAAGTTGTTTCATGAGGATTTCTTCATGCATGTTCATATTTTTAGTCTTGATCCATGAACTCACCATGTTTTGAAGTTAAACATTGCATCGATCTTGTTTTGTAGCATTGGAGTTCTTAGGAACCCATACATGTGTTGAATTTGCATTGTTCTTCATGTTCATGAAAACTTCTTTGAAATTTGTGTTCAATTGAGCTACCTTTGGGCTTTGATTTCTCAAATTGATCTTTGAAACATGTCATATTATGAGTTTACAAGTGTTTTCCAGAAAATTACCCCAAAAGGATCGAATTTGATACAGTTAAAGTTGATTTTGAGCTTGAAGGTTCAATCTGGAATTTCTAGAATTTGGACTCACGCTCGAGCGGGGAACTCCACGCTCGAGCGGGGAAAGTGACGCTCGAGCCGGAAATGCGTGTATCCAGTACTTTGCCCATGTTTACAATCCGCTCGAGTGAGGGAATGCACGCTCGAGCGAAGACTTGTGTCATACGCTCGAGCGGGGATCGAGCGTCCGTCGAGCGTGAATTGCATGCATCCAGTACTTTTGCACAATTTTACAGTCTACTCGAGCTGAGAAAACCACGCTCCAGTGGAGCTCCTTTGTTCTGCATGTCCGCTCGAGCGTAGAAAGCCACGCTCAAGCGTAGACCCCTGTTTCAGAAATTTTGAAAAGTGTTTAAAAGTGCATCTTTGCATCCTCATTCCATCTTAGGCATTCTTAGGCCTAGTTTAAGGCATCTTAATGAGGATATTGATGTAGAACCACACCGAGTCTAAGTAGGGACTAAGTCTTCGATTCCCAAGTATGTGACTTAGTGTGTGTTCATCCTGTAACTGTGTAGGGTTGGCATCCGAGGACGCGCACTAGCTTATCTGTAGCCCAGAATTCTGTGAGTAACAATGTTGTAAAGATATATTCAATCATGAATATTTTTTGAATGATCAACTGTACTGCTTTCTGAAATGATATTTCTTACTGAATGAATGCTTGTCCTATTTGCGAACTGTATTCGTGGCATCCATAACAATTTACTGTTACTATACTGTACTGCTACTGTCACAAAGATCTCTGTTGGTTCCCATGTTTGGAACCAATACTATTTACTAATATGATGGCCATGAATTGACTGTTTGGTCTGTTAAGGCCGACTGTACTGTTTTGCTATTGGATGTACCACATATGACTATTATAGTTTTTGAATGACTGTTATGGCTTGAAATATGAGCCACAAACTGAATGACTGATATATTGATAAATGATTGTTTTCAATACTGAAAAGACATTCATTCTTAACCTCTTTACGCATATGTTATTCACCGGGCTTTAGCTTACTGTTTATATATATATAGGTGTTCAGGCACCGGACCGGAGTTAGGAGCGTTGAATTAACTCTTGTTTTGTCAAGCTAACCATCGCGCCTCACCTCGAGGTTCCAAGTGCTGCCAAGCTAAGGCTGCTTTGGGGTGTCTTAGATTCATCCTATCTGTCTCTGTTATGTATAGAGTGAATGATATTTGTACTGTACTATTATGATAGGGATTTGGTCCCTAACCTGAATGCCTGTAAATGATGTATGTATATATTGTTTTTGTTCTAAATGTGAATATAATATGAAAAGTTTTTTTTTGCATACAGACTGTCACAGCTCATTGGACATCTTTTAATTACTGTTTTGGCTTCCGCCAGCCCCTGTACTCTGTATTACTGTTTTACTATTAAGCAGGCCTTCGGTAATCTCGGATTACTGGCCGGTTACGGTGCTAAACCCATAGGGGCGAACTAAGTCAGTTGATAGCTCAGTGAGTAACAACATGGATAATAAATACAGTTTTAAAAACAGGGTTCAATTCCAAAATAAGATATATATATATATATATATATATATCATAGAAACTAGATTGACATATTGTTTTCAAAAAGATGATCTGTTTCAAAAAGAAGGTTCCATAGTTTAACATTTAAAATACTCATGTCTCTCAAGAACATAATAAACAACATTCTCCACTTAAAACAGATTATAACATGGCCACCAACAATTTTCTGGGTACCAAGAATAACAAGTAACATGCCACAAAGTTCTCAAGGCAATAAGCCCGCTGGATCCAATATTGAACCAAGAGTCATCCTTGGGGTGGTAACCCGGGCCTTTTCTCTAAGAAGATCTGATTGAATGTCACCTAGCCTAATCCAGGGCCTTTTCCTTACAATCGTTGAGCACTAGAGTCATCACAACCCAACCCAAATCTATTTCCTAGTGGCCAGAGTCACTACACAGTTAAATATTTTCCTTGGACTTTTATATACAAATAGTCCCACTAATAAATACAATCTAGTTTCGCAAAACATGGTAGTTCACCATTATAAATATGAGACCATAATAAATAGTTTACAGTATGTCAAGTTTACACATATTTCAGAAATAATTTAATTCCGTTGATACTATAATAATTTATCAAAATAATTTAGTCCTGAAACAACAATTTAATTTTCCAACAGTTCAGGGCAAGGAAAAATTTATAAAAATATGTAGCATGCAACTACTCACCTGAAAACGAAATAATGTAATCCTCGAATAGAGTATAAAGTCTAACTAGTACCCTGAACCAAGTATAAAAACTACACATCACTACTAATTCAAAAATACTAAAAAGAATAACAAACTAAGTATCTGACGCTAAAGTGCACTAACACAACTCAACCCCATTCACTGTTACTCTTAAATAATACCTAAGTTCATGTTCTTCAAGGTCTAAAATTAACCAAGACATGGGTTCAGATCAAAACTTAAGTAAAAGTAACTTTAAGATAAAATAGAATCTTAAACAAGTTTTCCCAATCCATTCGCTAAATTTGAAAATTAAAAACCCACTCCACGCTATTCAAAAAATTCCAAAACCCTCCAGATATCAACTAATATATCCTAAGTTTCAAACCCAATTGGTTTTACTCGATTTTCTTATCAAAACAATTATTTACAATTAATTACATCCAAACAGGTTATTTTCTGCAACACTTTAAAGAAATTAACGGTTCTCTTAGTATACATGAGCAATCAATACAAGGCCAAAAATGTAAGAAACTAGACTCGTAATTGGTTCTAATGACACTAATTTGATAATTTTCAGATTTATACCAAAAGAGAACGAGACTTCTGAAGTTACTGTTTTGTACTAGTTTTCTAGACAGATTTGAACGCATCAATTTATATGGATTTTGACTCCCAAAAATTATGAGAAAATTATAGTATGAATTTCAACATGTACTTAAGCTACTATAAAAATTTCAGTTCAAAATTCATCAGTTTGATATGATTTCTTAATTTTTAAAGTTTGTGATTTTGTGCAGAATTCTTATCCAATGACTTTAGCTCTTTAATTCGCTTTAAAATGTTGCATGATAATAATATACACAACACTATCCCAATCAGCCAAACCGTTCCTTTTGTCTTCCAACAACTCACAACACCCACATGCACCATAACTATGTAAACAACATACTATAATAGAACAAGAATAGATTGATTGTTACCATAGAGTTGTTGAGCCACAAAGGTGCTAGAAGTTTCTTTCTCTCCCTCTCTCTTTTCTATTTCTTGCTCTCGCCTCCTCTCTCACGTTGTTGCTGCTGCTACTGCTATGGTATTGTTAGGAACCGTAGGGTTGTTTATATATCTAAACAAAACAATAAATAATTATCCTTTATTTTATATTTTTTTTCCATTAATTAACTTAATAAAATACAACTATTATTAGATCAAAATAAACTTACTAATTTGTCTCCTATTATTATTATTTTTTTTATAAAAATCTTGCCTCAAAACTAAATACTTTCATCATAAATTTATTTAGGTTTAAAATTAATTAAAAGATCGTTCATTAATATTTAATTTGCACCTTAAGATTCACAAGTAAAATATTTGAGATTTGTAAAATAATTATTATTTAATTATTTATTTTATTTGTATATTCGGGTTCTCACATTTTGTAACCTAAAATAAATTACGCGATTCCAGTTGAGATGTATTGGAAGTGGCTTCTAGACTTCCATGGTTTCACTGTTACCATGGGCTCAATTGGAATAGTTCAGGTACATGAGAAAATATTTAAGACATTTTGGAATTACAAATGCTTAGAATGGCAATCAAGAGTGACTAAAGTTGCTAAATGATAGTCTGCATCTAAATCTGATGTTATCTCAAATCACTTTTCTCTAGGTCATGCTTGTTTGGGCGGATTAGATTAGGTTGAATTAGCATTCTTATGACTTATAGTCCTAGGACTACGAATCCCTTTGAATTGTGTATCCTATCCTATGTTTGGATTGAGTTAAGATTATAAGAAATGACTAATAGTCCAGACTTTGGTTTAGTCCTCTAATTTATATCTCACCCCCCTCTGTGGGATTGAATAGTCTATCATATATGGGATACCATATCCGGATAGATTGTTAGTCCGTAATTCAATTGTTTAACCAAACATCAAATTAATAATTTTATTGGACTATTAGTCCAATCCAAGCTCATATCTATCCAAACAAACATGACCTAAATATATAAGTGACTCTTAAAATGTAAACTAAATGTTTAGAAAAGGAAGGAGGTGGGGGTGATGAGGAGAGGAGGGGAGGGGTTGAGGAGTCACATAAATGAGGTGAAGGGGTCTGTGGAGGATGGAGGGGTAGGGGAGGGGTAGGGGAGAAGCTTTTAAAAAAGCATGCACACCACCTGCTTTATTTGGTTGAACGATGTGCCATTGTATCCCAAAGGCCAAAACTAAGGGTCATTATTAAGCCCAATAGCTCACGGCTGGGCAAGCCCACCAATGAGAGGTGGCCTATGGGGTTGCCAATCAAACCGGCCCGTGAGTTCACCAAAAATTTATGAAAAAAAAATAGTAATAAAATATTAAAAAAATCCAAAAAATAATAGGCCTTACATCTCGACCCATGAGAGGTGATCCGTTGGCGCAGCTTTGTTTGTTTGTTTGTTTTTTTTTTTTTTGTTTTTTTTTTTTTGTGTGTGTGTGTGGATAGAAGTACAAAAGAAAAGAGAAAACAAGGTCCACGAAAACCGTATCATCACTACAAAAGGACCATCCTAACTATATTGGCATCATCTAAACAAGGATGGACTTAGGGAGGCAGGAGAGTGGGCCACATTCCCAAAAATTGTAAAAATTATGTATATTATACTAGTAATTAATAAAATAATTCAAAAGATGAAAAGTTATGTGTTTTTATACACAAAATTCGAATCCTGAAACTGTCATTGCATCCAACTAGGTAATCGTATGTGAGGGCCAAGAAGACAAAACCGAAATAGCAGCAGAGACGAACTAGAGAAAAAGAAAGTAGTGAGATCATATGGCAAGGAGCCAACTAGACCAAGAAAAACAAAAATAAATTGGGAAGCAGCTAATCACAGTCTCATATGTCTTTGATTTCTTCTAGGGGCAGAGTTTAGACCCAAGGCTTTTGCTTGCGGGTAGGCTTGGGCTCCATTTTTGAGGGCCGAGATGTCAATTCTTACCAAAACAATGCGAGTATTTATAAATTATTGAGAGTATTTAAAAATTTTCATTTTTTATGTGACTTCCACTATTTATTAAATGTGATGATCCCTATATACATCGTATCGTTTATTATATAAATACACATAAAAAATGAAATAAATACAATGATAAATAATATTTCTTCACATTATAACATAAACAAGACAACAGAGTTGTGATAAGTCAACACATAACCTAAGATTAAGGTGGTTAAAAAAAAAAACAACCGTGCTGGGGACCCCCAGTGGGGGGTGACCCCCAGCACCCCCAGTCCACATGGGGCATTGTGATTGGCAGATAGGAAAAAAAAAAAAAAAAAAAAATTTCCAGCCAATAAGAATACACTGGGGGTCATGGGGGTTTGAAAAATTGGGGGTCCAAATCATTTTTGAAAAAAAAATTATATAATCAATATTGAGCTTCCAATAGTTCATAGAATGTAGAAGAAATAATACAACTTGATTCCATCTATTTGCAATTTGCTCAATAATTCACATTTTAAAATATTGAGTTAAAAGGGATAAAACAAAAATTTAATGAAAATGTATGTATGATAAGACCACAATATGTACTCTAAACAAAAGCTCTCATTATTAAGGCGTATTTAACAGGAGACACAGAGAACATTTTAGTCATTTTATCTAATCTCATCACAAAATAGAGCTCTAATAAAGTAAGTAACATGGTAGACATTTTTTATTCATTCCCTCTTGGCAAGCAGGATTGGCCCTGTCCTTTTTAGGTCCCAAGGCAAACTCAATAAATGGGGACTTTATACATATTTAATATATATATATATATATATTAGTGTGGGTCACTACAAGAAAAGTGGGCTTACGAGACGGAACTTTTTGAGATGGCACAGTTTGGTCCAAAAAAATATGCCTTTTTGAGACGGCACAATTTGCCGTCGCAAAAAATGTGCCTTTTTGAGACGGTACAACTTGCCGTCCCAAAAAATGTCCCTTTTTGAGATGGCACAACTTGCCGTTGCAAAAAAATGTGACTTTTTGAGACGGTATAGCTTGCCGTCGCAAAAAATGTGACTTTTTCCGACGGCACAACTTGCTGTCGCAAAAAATAGAGTATTTGCGACGGCAGAAATTGCTGTCGCAAAAAAAAAAGAGTATTTGCGACAGCAAAGATTGTTGTCGCAAAAAAATAGAATTTTTGCGACGGCACCAACTGCAGTCGCAAAAAAAAAAAAAAAAAAAAGAGTTTTTTGCGACTGCAATAGGTACCGTTGCAAAAAAAAAAAAAAGTAAAATATATATATATATTATAGCTTAGAGAAGATTTCATATATATAGTTACAAAATGGTTTAAATAAATGCAATGATATTTTTCTATCATAAAAAAAAAATAAAAAAAACGGTGTCGTCTTACTCTTTTGATATAACATTTCTCTTTTCACCCATTTTTTCATCTTATTATCTCTCTGTCTCTCTTCTCTTTCTCTCATTCACTCATCACTCTTCTCTATCTGTCTGTCTGTCTCTCTCTTTCTCTCTGTGTCTCTGTCTCTCTTTTCTTTCTCTCTCTCTCACGCATCACTCTTCTCTGTCTGTCTGTCTGTCTCTTTCTCTTTGTGTCTCTGTCCCTGTCTCTCTTCTCTTTCTCTCTCTCACTCATCACTCTTCTCCGTCTGTCTGTCTCTCTTTCTCTCTGTGTCTCTCGCCCATCTCTCTTTTCTTTATCTCTCTCGTTCATCTCTCTCTGTCTCTCTCTCGTTTATCTCTTTTTACTATTTTTTTTGTCTCTCTCGTTCATCTCTTTTTTTTTTCTATGTCTGTCTCTCGTTAATCTCTTTTCACTTTCTTTTTCTCTCTTTTTGTTTATCTCTTGCTCATTTCTTGTTTCTCTCTCTTTTTTTGTCTCACTCTCTCTTTATCTCTTTATCTCTTTGTCTATCTCTATCTTTTTCTCTCTCTGTCTCTGTCTCTCTCACTCATTACTCTTCTCTTTCTCTGTCTACTTGGCTGTTTGTCTATCTGTCTGTCTGTCTATCTCCCTCTCTCCCTCACTGTGTTCGCCTTGCTCACTCTTTCCCTTATCTCTTCTCTATTTATTGAGCTCGCTCTCGATTTATCGATCTAACCATGTTGGGGACCCCCAGTAGGAGGTGACCCCCAGTAGGAGGTGACCCCCAGTAGGAGGTGACCCCCAGTACACCCACCTCTATGTGGGGGACTGTGAGAGCAAGAGTGAAAAAAAAATAAAAAATAAATTTTTTTGAACCAATCAGAAAACAGTGGGGGTGGTAGGGGTCACTCCCACTGGAGGTCTAGGGCATTTTCCTTATCGATCCATTACAAGAAAATGCACTTTTAGCGACCACTTTGTCTCTTTCTCGCTCATCACTTTGTCTTTGTCTCTCTGTCTCTCTATCTCTCTTCTCTATCTTTCTCTCACTCATCTCCCTCTCTCACCACCCATCTCCTCTACAATATTTACCACTACTGCAAATGCCATTCCACTACCACCACTACTACCACTGTTGCCACTCCACCTCTACGATTACCATTACTACCACCATCGCCACCACTCTACTACCACCACTACCACTACTGCCACTACTACTACCATTACCTCTCCTCTACCACTGCCACTCCATCTCCTCTGTCTGTCTCTCCCTTTCTCTGTGTGTCTTTGTCTCTCTTGTCTCTCTGTCTCTCTTCTCTCTCTCTCTCTCGCTCATCACTCTTCTCTGTCTGTCTCTCTCATTCTTTCTGTGGCTTTGTCTCTCTTCTCTTTCTCTCTCTCACTTATCATTATTCTCTATCTGTCTGTTTGTCTCGTCCATCTCTCTTCTCTCTATCTCTTTCATCTATCTTCTCCCTCTGTCTCTCTTCTCTCTCCCGTTCATCTCTTTCTATCCCTCTCGTTTATCTCTTTTCGCTATTTCTCTCTCTTTGTCTATATCTTTTCACCTATTTTTTCATCTTCCTCTCTCTCACTCATCACTCTTCTCTCTCTGTCTGTCTATTTGTCTCTCTTTCTCTCTCTCTCTGTGTGTGTGTGTGTGTCTCTCTCACTCATCTATCTCTTCTCTCATCTCTTTTCTCTTTTTGTCTCTTTCGTTCATTTCTCTTCTCTCTATCTCTCTCACCTCTCTCTTGCTCATCTCTCGCTCATCTATCTTCTCTCTGTCTCTCTCGTTCATCTCTTTTCTCTCTATGTCTCTCTCACTCATCTCTCTTCTCTCTATGTCTCTTTCTGTCTCTCTCGTTCATCTTTCTTCTCTTTCTGTCTCTTTTTCTATCTTTCACTCTCTATCTCTTTTTTTTTGTCTCTCTCTCTCTCCCCCACTGTGTTTGCATTGCTCACTCTCTCCCTTCCGTCTTCTCTATTTACTGAGCTCTTTCTCGATTTATCGATCCACTACAAGAAAATGCACTTTTAGCGACCACTTTGTCTCTCTCTCACTCACCACTTTGTCTCTGTTTCTCTCTCTTTCCTCTATCTATCTCTCACTTATCTCTCTCTCCCACCACTACTACCACGGTCGCCACTTCATCTCTACGACTACCATTACTACTACCATCGCCACCACCCCACTACCACCACTACCACTATTGCCACTACTATTGCCATTACCTCTCCTTCACCCCTGCCACTCCATCTACTCTACCACTATCGCAACTTCACCACTAATCTCCTTTGCCATCACCACCACTACCATCATCTCTTATCCACCACCTTCACCACTACTGCCGCTCCCTCTCCTCTACCACAAAATATTACCTCTATTTCTACCAAATAAAAAATAAAATAATTTTTTTTTCATTAAAATAAAAAAAAAATTAATTTTCAATCTTAATAACAAAAAAAAATGATTTTTTTTTAAAAATTCATTAATTACAAAAAAAAAATTATTTTAACAAAAAATAATTTTTTTTGGCGACAGCAACCCCCGTCGCAAAAAAAAAAAAAAAAAAAAAAAAAAAAAGCTTAAATCACATTTTATTGTTTAAATTTGATTTGTGACCCAAATTTTTTTTTTTTTTCATTCCCGCCATGTTTCCCCCTATTTTTTTCCATTCCCCCCCATTTTTTTTCCATTCCCGTTCTATACCTGTACCACCCCCCCAACCTGAAAACCCCCTGCCCAAAACCAAAAATCCCTAATCTCTTCTTACCTCTCTCTCTCTCACGATCGACGGCGAGCGGTGGAAGACGACGGAAAGCGGCAGACGAGGGCGACGGCGGCAAATGAGGCTGCTGTGTGAATGGAAAGGGCTTCGGAGTGCAAGAGCAGCAGCAGCAGCGTCGGAGGAGGAGGAGGAGGGAAGGCGGTGATAGGGATGATATGCAGGAGCCTGGTGTCCTCCTCTCCTCCCTCGCCATTCTTGGCTTCCTCTTCCGCCGCCTCAACATCTCGTATGTTTTTCTTTCTTTACTCTTTACTCATCATCTCTCTCTCTCTCTCTCTCTCTCTCTCTCACACACACACACACACACACACACACACATGTTTATACATACATACATACATACATACATATATATATATATATATGCATCAGTTCATGTTTGACTTCCAATTCAGTTTATCAAATTTTTGAAATACCCCCATTATCTGTGCTGATGCCCTAGGTTTTGCATTATTTCGTTGCTTATATTTGTAAAATACACCTGCGCTTATTTCCAATTCAGTGTACCAAATTTCAATTTCAACCATATATATGTAATATGTAGGAGAAAACAAACAAGGCACATAATGAGCCACATCTGCTCTATATATAGAGCTGTAATAAGTACCTGCCATGAAAGAAAAAAATGGATATAGAAAATGATCCAAGAATCGCAAGTCGGAGTAAAATGATCATTCTGTATGGGTTTATCTTGCTTGATGATATTGGTAACTTCCTCGAAAGTGGCTGCCTTCCTTCATCCATCCTGACGAAAAGAGAAGACATAATAAGTAATACATTTCCAAAAACATATATGATTGTGCCTTCATAGACAATCTAGTTCACATTTCAGCTTGCAAATCCATGTGAAATGTCCAGTTAGAATTAATAGTCTACAAGAATTTTCCAAAAAAGTAAACTGCTGTTAATTGTGGATGATGTTTAAAATCAAGTCATTTGCTTCTTTTTTTTTTTCTTTTTTTTTTACATAATAAGAAAACTGGGTTCATTATGTGTATGATTATATTTGAGACTAACTTGATAACAAGAAAGGGGGAAATTTGGTTTTTTCTTAGAATAATAATTTGTGACTGTTACAACTCAAATGGTTTGAGGATGAGGTCTGGTAATTATTCGGCCTATTGCTTGTTTTCATCTTCGCTCATCTTTGACTATGGCAACCCCATAGACACAATGTGATAATATTATCAACCAAGGGATTTGTAACAAAGTATGCTTTTAACTTGATTTGCTTAATTCAGATGAAAGTGTCTTTTATAGGTGGAAAATTTTGAGAAAATGTTCAGTCTATTGCAAACTGGATGAATGAGTTCCAGCCGATGAAGCTTAATATTGTTAGAATTGGGTATAGTAGTGGGCACGATCCTTCATTATGCTAATACTAAACTCTGTAATTGGTCAATTGATATTTTTTTATGATGCAGGCGTTACTGGACTAGTTTAGTTTGTGTGAACTGCATTGGTTTGTCCTGTTGTTCTTACTGGGAAAGAATGAGATCAGCATGTTGTTTCAAGTGTGAGATTGTTTTTAGTCTGCATTAATATCTTTGTAAAATGTAACCTTTGTTTTTTTGCTGCAACTTGCAAGCCCCCATAGGGAGTCTCTTACTGGTCATTATTTGGTCAGTTACTTTCTTGTCATGTTGAAGTCACATTGAAATCCATCAAAGATAGGATGCCTGCTACTGAAAAAAACAAAATCGTTAATTTAAACTTGAACAGCTTGACAGATAAGTATTTAGTACTAATATTATCTCCTTTTCCTCTATTTTTTGGTTAATATTATCTCATTTTCCTCTATTTTCTGGTTACATCTTCATATTTTGGCTTGTTACTCTTCACCGTTTTGGTAGTTCTTACTAATCACTTTATCCCCTAATATTGACGTCAAGTGTGGAGTCTTGTATGGATAACCTTTTTATATCTTTAAATCTTATCTCTCAAAACATGCCATAAAAAAATCTTCAAATTTTCCGGACTCTAGGTAGTTGCAAAGTACCCTTCTTTTGTTCAAATTCTACTAATACCAGTGAAATTTATGATACTAGGGGTATCAATGATATTCACACTTGGGTGTTCCATTTACTCCAACTATCTGCATGTGTCTTTTCATTATTATGATTCTTATTATTTGGGAATGGCACCTCAAAGAGGTAGTTTGTATTTTTCTCTTCCTTTGTTGCTCATTCTGTCTTAGAAAAGTCAAATTTATATTTCACATTGAAAGTAAAGATAGATACTTGTGAAATGCTATCCATATGGTACTTCATTGAAGTTTCTAATCATTTCAGCTTCCATGAAATGCTATCCACCTTGTTCCTAGGTCTTTTATTTCATTTTTTTTAATTGTCGTCTTATTTAAAGGTTGTATATTTGAAGTGCGTTTGAAGTGATGCAATTTTCTCTTTTCCTATTCCCTTTCTACTAATTGTAATAGAAAAAAAGAAAAAAGAAAAAAAGAAAGTGCTTTGTATATCAATGTTTTGAAGATCAAAGGCATAAAATTTTCATTTACGTGTTTTCAGGGTGGAACAAAAGGACAATTCTGTGAAGAAAGCACTTCAAAGTCATCTTCACCAAACCTCAAGAGCTCAGGCACTAGGAAAGAGGTAATTAAACACAGAATTTGCTATTACAATGACACGAAACCATCTTCACTAAACCTCAAAATGCGCTTGAAAGTTTGGCCTTTGTAACTTGGCTTTTAGTTTCCTGCAACATATATATATTTTCTTCTCTAGCTTGTTCTTATCGTCTCAATTTTCTTACTGCTTTCTCACAAACAATTCATCTTAACCAAATGCACGTGTGAAACTAAATTTTCTTTCATTCTTCATCATATTCTTCACTCTATTCAAACAGACCTTAAACAATTATTGAAATCAGACAATAAATTTACATGTTTCCATAATTTAGGTAGCAAGCAGATTGATAGAAAAGAAAGAGGAACAATAATTCTATGGACACAGAATCATGGAACATAATGGTGAAGTAAACCTTTTCCGTGGTGTGTGTTTGATGTATATGACTATAGTATTCTGTAATCCATTTTGTAATTAGTTATGTGCGTTGAAAAAAAGGACAAGAAGGGCCTTAATCAAGAACTTGTTTTAACATTGTGATAATATAATATGTAAAAAATAGTTAGACAAAATTGATAAAGTCCGATTCAATTGCAATAAAAAAAACCTTAACATTTATGAATTGTCTCATATTTTATTTATCAGCAGGTTATAATTGACCAAAGCCATTGATTACCCTTTTTCTTGGTATCTCATTGTTGAATGCTCTAGGAATTTGAATATACTAATTAATCTTGCCATGTGATGACTTCAAATTTTTGTGCCCATTTTTTTCTCCAAAAGAATATTGAATTCGTGTATTAAAAATTTGTTTGATTTGAATTCTTGTGATCTTAGGATCCCTAGGTCTTCAGAGCCCATCAACTCTATATAGATGTTTGAATCATTAGGCAAGTTTTAGATAAATTGATATAAGTAATTGAAGCAATAAATTGAAGGGTTATCTTTCCCAAGTGATTGATACCTCAAATTTTATTGCAGACCACAAAAGTAAAAATGGTTAAATATATTGTCTGTCCTTAAAATATGCCTTATGTTTCATTTTGGTTTATAATATTTCAATTATGTCAATTTAATTGATCTAAATGGTTCCAACTCTGTTTCTATCCAAATTTTATCTAAATTTCAACCAAAGTACCTCTTTTCGGTTATAAAATTTGAAAGGAGGGAGGAGTTTGGAACATTTAAACACAAATTAGATAAGTTGTGGACTAAATTCTTTATTTAACCGAAGTAAAAAAAGGAAAATGATGTCTTTCATTACATTTTTTTTTTTGTGCGTGTGTTGAATTCTTTAACTTCTCATAAATTAAATATGCTCTTCTTATATATATTGTATGTTGGAAACTTGGAATATACATTTGAATTTACCATAATTGATTAACTTATATGTAACATTTTTTGTTCCTCTAGCATGATGAACTTGAATGAGCAAAAGCTGAGATGACAGAAGTGAGACAAGAAAATGCAAGGTTAAAGATGATGTTAGAGCAAATAGAGAAGGATTAGCATGATGAACTTTTGTTTTTGTTATTTACGAAGAATGATGAGAAAAATATTTAATTTTGGTTTATGTTATTTTCAATTATGAACAAAATCATGTATTTAAACATTATATATGTATTATAGAACATTATGTAGTGGAATAATTTTGTTGATGTGTAATTATTAATGGAAGAATATTTTATTATGGGGAAATTGTTATTTTTATACCGGAATTTTTATATTATTATGCAATTATTATGGAGAAATTTTTATATTTTTAATAATTTTATTGCAGGATGTTTTTTTCTTTTTTGTGACGGCATTATACCGTCGCAAAAAACAGAAAATTTTAATATTTTTATTGATTTTGTTACAGGTTTTACTTTTTGCGACGGCACTAAACTGTTGCAAAAAATAGAAATTTTATTATTTTTTTAATACTTTTTGCGACGATAGTACACTGTCGCAAAAATAGAAATTTTCATTTTTTTAATACTTTTTGCGACGGCACCATACCGTCGCAAAAACAGTGTTCTTGCCGTTGCAAAAAAAGACAATAGACGGCATTTTTTTCCATCTCAAATAATAATTTTAGCGACGGTAAAATAGTGTCATCGCAAAAAGTCAAAAAATTTCAAACATTATTAGCGACTGCAAAGTGCCGTCGCAGAAGGCAAAAATGCCGTCGCAAAACATTAGCGATGGCATTGTGCCGTCGCAAAAACTCTTTTGCAACGCCCCCAGTTGTGACCCCCTTCTTCCCGTCGCAAAAAGTCATTTGCCGTCGCAAAAAGTTTTTTGCAACGGCATTAAGAGTATTAGCGACGGTATTTTACCATCGTAAAAAGTTGAAATTTTAGTAGTAGGTGTTGATTTCTGACCACACAATCAAACACGGAATACTCAGCAGAAGAGCGCCGGCAAAATAGATTAAGCCTGAACAACCTGTCACAGAGAGATAAGAGTCTGGCGGTGGTTCGTCCACCCGGAGGCACTCCGACGATCAAGTTAGTGATCACTATCTCTCAAAGATAACAAATACTGCTTAACTCACTAAATAGAGCATAAAAACATACCTTAGACCCACGACGGTGCCTTGCCTTTATAGCCAGTACTAACCTGATCCTGTAGAAGCCTAGCTTCAATGGACTTTGGCTCAATGCTCATCTTGGACTCCCAGCTAAATAGAGATTGTAGCAACCCTCACTTTACCCTTGTCATGCTTACATACATTCATGCATGATCTTGTCTTGTTATATTATTTTGCAAGTCTTGCCTTGCCTTGTTTTGTTTAAGTGTTGCTTGCATGATTTTGTTCCTTGCTTGGTGTGTAGCCGAGGTCATCTTGAGCTTAGTTCACCTCTGAACCTTTGTACTTAGAACTGTTTTGGAACCACTTGGCTGACCCCCATCTTCACTCCGGGCATGGTTGCCGAGATGTTTTGCACTTAGTAATCCTTGTCCTTGGGCAGGAATGGCCTAGACCGAGGTGTGGCACACCCCGGCCAAGGTGTGGCACAGCTTAGTCAAGTGTCGTCCTCCCTAGCCGATGTCTTTGTTACCCTGTTGCCGAAGCTTTAACTTTAGCCGATGTCATTACTTGCCGATGTATCTTGCCTTAGCTTGCTGTATACGCTTTGTCATAGACTTGTCTTATCAATCAATCACCTTTTGAGTTGAACCAACCCAGTAGCGCCACGTATCTGAGCTGATTGTTAAGACAGCCGGCAGACCTAGAAACAAATCATTTTGTCTCAAATCTTTGCCTTTAGAGAGAGAAGCTCTAGAGAAAGGAGGAGAAGTCCTTGAGTGAGAATAGATCTTCCAAGCTTGATCTTCGAGGTTTGAACCGTTGGATTCGAGTTTTGAGGTTAGAATCTTGATCTACTCTGGTTGTTGTTATTGGTCATCTAGCTGCATTGCATGATCGAATTTGTTTTCCATATCATGCATCGATTTGAAGTTGGTTTCGGAAGAGAAAGATAGTATTCATGTGTTCTTGAAGAAAAGTCTCGTTTTGATCCGAAAGTTTGGAACAAGGACCATGTTTTGTGTTTGTTCTTGCATGACCTTCTTGTATGGGTACCCAGGTCCATGTTTTGAACTCATGGCATGAAATCTCTAATTTTTGTAACAAGTTATGATCCTTGCATTCATCTTCTTCATGATCATGTTCTTCATGTTCTTCAAAGGAAAACCCAGGTTTTCCCGACTTTGCTTTTGAACGAGGCCATCAGGACCACACCTCGGCAAGGAGGTGTAGGACCTCGACAAAGACCTGGTTGGTACCCAATGTGTTTTCATGAGACGGGAGCAGTGTTTAAACTCCCAGCATGTTTTGCTTTGTTATTGACTTGGATCTGGTGAGAATGCCGTGATCATTTACATGGATGTAAAGCTTGTTTTGAGAATGTGATTGCCATGTGATTGTAGGTCCTTGATCTTTGCTTTGAGCCTACACCGAGGAGATCTATGTGAGTGGTATTTTTAATAAAGCTATGTTATACTGTTTTGATAAATCTTGCTTTGCTTTGTTTTGACGAAAGTATTTGTTAAGCATGAATGAATAGCTCTGTTTTGATGTATCAAGTATAAGCTTTGTTTTGATGTCATTCTTGAAAAGTCCCTTGTACTGGAGGACTCTAAACTTTCGCAGTACCAAGTATAAAAGTCCTTTGTGCTGGAGGACTCTAAACTTTCGCAGCACTAAGTATAAAAGGATACGGTCCTTTCTTGGAAAGACTATCGTGTTAAAGCGGGCTACGGGCCTAAGTAACACAAGACTATCGTGTTAAAACGGGCTACGGGCCTAAGTGACACAAGACCATCGTGTTAAAAAGAGCTACAGGCTTAAGTAACACAAGTCCCTTGTGCTGGAGGACTATAAACTTTCGCAGTACCTTTGGCTAATCGATTACGGATCGTGCAGTCCTTGTTTTGCCACTGACGGTTTACCGCGTGGACTTGTTTGTTCAGAAAGCTTGATTTGTGTTTTGCCGATGCCAGTAAGCATCCCTTGAGACTTGTAAGACTTGATAGATGAATACGGTTCATCTCTTGTTTTGATAAAGTTTTGATGTGTTTAGCTTTGAAAAAGATCTCGGCTAATATTCGTATGGTTTTTGACATGTTTCGTTTTGAAAGATTTCGGCTATATTCATGCAAAACCTTTATTACTAGTACCATTCACTGAGTATCCAAGCTCACCCTCTCTATATATATGTAGGTGATGAGCAAGACGTCGGCGACGCCTAGAATGTGTTTTTGAAAGCTTGTTTTGGATCCATAATTTTTGTCGGCTTTGTTTGTATTCACGTCGGCGATGTCATTTCTTTTATGTCGGCGAATCTTGAAAATCATGCTTCTTGGCTTGTATTCATTGTCATTTTGTATATGTCGGCTCGAGAAGCCTTTTGATCAAGATGTAATATGTATTTTGCTTTGTTGTATTCAAGTTGTAAAGATGTATGCTATTTCATTGGACTTATGCACTGCTCTTCTGGACCACTTGTATTTTGATCTATTGCTTCCGCATTTGTGAGCCCCGTTTGTTATACTCTGATTGTGTTAAAATTTTAGAAGATGGCCTTTGGTAATCACGGATTACTGGCCATCACGGCACCAAACTACTAGGTGCGGTTTGGGGTCGTGACAGAGATAAACTCCCTAAGAGCTTTATTTTTATCCAGACTGAGGTTCTCCCCTATTCTAAGACTCTTGTACCTTATCCACTCATCTCGGATTCCGGCATCTCTGCAGATAACCTCGGCCTTGCCGAGATCACCTCAGCACTTAGACTAGACCACGTGGCACCCCGGCTAACACGTTGGCGTCACCTTAGCCACGTGCTACCATTCACGAAATATACCCCCACAATTAGTTTAATAATATCTTCAATTTTCATATTTTTTTTTTATTTGGTTTGTATCTATACAAAATTTGCTTACATTAGAAATAATAAAAATTACTAGTTTCTTACCCAGTGGTGGAGTCAGAAAATTAATTTAGAGGGGGCACTTACTAATTATAATAATTTTTACAAAAATATTTCACGTAAATTTTTTACGATTGATTTCAGGAAACATCAAAAAAAAAATATATTTGTAACTAGTGTATCATGGATAATACAAAAAAAAATATGGATATCAGCTTTAAAATGAATTATATAATGATAAATTATTTTTTGATACAAAATTTGATTAAAAATTCTATATAATGGTAATACCACGTCATCATTGGTATGTAATATCACCCACTAATGGTAAATAAACGCATAAAGAGTGAACCTCACATATCAAATGTAACTAACAATCTAATAAATTTCATATCTTTATAGTGAGATTGCTTATACTCGCATATCACTAATAATAACATCGTCGTTACATTCAAAAATTTTCATAGCTAATATGGTTTATTTATAATAATCTCTTCATTTTCAATCAAAATAACCGTTATTGTTTTCATAATTTTTAAAATGTCATTGACATTTCACTCTAATAATATTTTTTTAATTTTTTATTTTAAATTTTTTTTTATGTTTGCAAAAAAAAAAAAAAAAACCAAAAATCCAAGGGGGGCACGTGACCCCCCTGGTCACATGCTCCCTCCGCCACTGTTCTTACCCATGTTATGTTCGAAAATCACTTAAAATATAAGGTGATAAATTTAATTTGAAAATATTGTATTAGTGATTGTATCGATTAAAATTTGTTCTTTCACAATAATTTTAATATTGTATTTCTTGAGTAATTTCATATAATTTTTATAATTGACATAATTCATAGTTATTGAGTTAGATAAATCATAATTATTGAGAAAGATTTTAGACATTTTCAATGAGTAACATTATTAATTCATTCAAACTTTTTTAAGACTTAGCTGATTTAATGTAAAATTGGATCAACTTCAATCTATTAAACAAAAAATAAATATAAATAAATAAATTTAAAGGACACTCAGGCCAAAGGTCTATTTTTAAAATTGTTGGGTCAGTAGGCCCAAGCTTGAATCTTTTTTCGGCTGAAAGGACATTATTTGTCCAAAAATATATCTATTGTTCAAAGCTTACATACATGTATATCTATTCAAATGTCACCTATATGTATACGTGTTACCTATCTGTCTAACTATTTGTTCAAATCACCACCACTAGCCACCACCTCCAACAACTTTTCGACGACTTTTCAATGCATGTCCTTATTACAAATATATATATAAATATATATATTAAACCTTGAATTAAATAATATATGGTTCCATAGGAATGGACTTTTCATCAATTAACCCAAAAGAAATTATTCTCCATAGGCAATTGTAACAATTATAGTTAACACTATTCTATAAACAATCTATACATTTGGCAAACAATCATCCATTACTTTTAAATAATTGATCACATCAATTATTTAAAGAAAATGGTAAAACTTCATTTTTAAAATACTAATATTATAACGTAGTGTTTGATTCACTAGAATGAAATTGAATGGATTGAAATGATCATTTGTTATCCTTTGTATTGAATGATTATTTTCTTAAAACGGTAAACTATGATTCCATTTGTAGTATATTTTTTTAATGGACCAAACATAAGAATGAACATTTTTGTAAATCAAGATAACATAAGAATTAAATTTATTTGAGATCCTCTTTTTTAGACAGAATTCAGGAGCTCAAGACCGGCCCTTGTCCAGCTTTTCTCCATGCTGAAAAACTAATTTGAATAGTAGAGAATTAGAGGGTTGTTAAACTGCACAGTTATTACCCAAGATACAAATACTTATTATATATATATACACTTTTATCAATAATATTAGAGTTGCTATTATCCGGGCAGTTGGTGAAGTAAATAGACCAAGTCGCCTGATTTCAACATTTTCCCTTTTCTTTTTCCATGTCTCTCTGTACTATTTCTTGACGTTTCTGACGAGCTAACACTTGTTTTTCTAATGGACTTTCTTTAGTGTATTCAGACTTATATCAGTTGAAATTTTGATATCCCTTTTGTGTAGGGAAGAAAAAAGATCAATTCTTGCCCCCTAACAAAAAACGAGGATTGATACCATTAGGGGTTGATTAGTGGATAAGTACTCGAATTTCTTTGTTTAATATTTGGGTTTGAGTCAGTATAATTGTTTAATGAGATTAAACTTAATTGTTCAATGAGGTTAAACTTACTAGCATCCAAAGCATATAGTAGAACCTTAGTTTCAACCCCCATATAAGAGCGCTAGAATCCCCTATATTTGTTCTAAGACTTCTTATTTATTAAGTGTATTCTCTCTTATTATTGACTCTTTTATAGAATTAATTTTGAGAAAAGTGTTGGACAATCTTCACTGTATTTAAATAGTTTAAATTCTGTTGTGTACTAAACAACAACCAGAATATAAAGAAATAAAAGAAAGGAGAGAATTTGTTTGATTGCAAAAATCAAACTAGAAATACAAATAAATAAATAAAAACAGATTTTATTTTGTTAC
The DNA here is from genome assembly GCF_055761805.1 of Camellia sinensis. Taxonomy (NCBI): domain Eukaryota; kingdom Viridiplantae; phylum Streptophyta; class Magnoliopsida; order Ericales; family Theaceae; genus Camellia; species Camellia sinensis. The sequence goes on from NC_138970.1 coordinate 148,098,330, forward strand.
AAAAATAAAATTAAAATCTGATTTAAATAAATGAATAAAACAAAATAATAAATTAAACAACTTGCTTGATTAATTTCTTTGAATAATTATCTGATCAAGTCCAGTGTTTGACACTGTGTCCTTAAGATAGATTCGTCCTCTCCTCGGTGCTTTCAGAATTTGGACGTCTATCTCCCAGGATAAAATGATCTACTACAAACAATAGCAGCACTACAAATTGTTTGTCTTACGAACACACTAAGTGTTTACACTCTTTATTACAAGAAAATAATGCAACAAAATGAAGAATGAATTTGCAGAGCTCTTAAAGACGAAAATAATGAATTTTCGGAATAACTAACATCAAATGAGAGTTGTCCTATTCATAGATGTAATGGTGGCTGCAGATTTTGAATTGAACAGGTGCAAACCTGTTGCTTTTGAATTCAAACCGATTTGAATCTGTTGGGTTTATAATTCAAACAGATAAAAAATGGGAAGGGCCCTGTTTGGATGTACAGTAAAACCGGACCAGTTTATTTCCGATTTAATTTGAATTCAGGATTTTATTTTACCAAAAATAAAATTAAATTCAAATGTTTTTTTCCCAAAAAGATAGTATTGGGCCGAACAAGCCCAACCCAAGCACACACCACGCACCCAAGCCCAGGCCCAGCGCAGCCCGCCTAGACGGCGGCGGCGGCGGCGCTCGTGGTGATTTTTTGGGTCAAATGGGTCTAGCCCATTTTGCCCATAACCTCTCCCTCTAAAACACTTGGGTACCCCTTGGGGCACACCCCAAGTATCAAACCTATGCCTTATAAACCCATTCAAAACTTCCCACCAAATCAATGTGGGACAAGCCTTATTCAATACCTTTAAGTATTTTTCACCAAAATTCCATTTCCGTGGAGCATACTTTGGCTTCAATTTTCCATTCACTCGATAATGGTTTTGAGCAACCAAATATACCACGTGAATCACAACGCGACATAGAACGCGTTACCACTTTGACCCGTGAAAATCGACGCACGGGGCCCACCTAAAAAATAGACCAAACTTAGGAAAAAATTCTAATTTTACCCAGAATTTTATAACCATTTCCAACAATCCCCCACATGAATGGAATTTGATGACAATGGAAATGCAACAATATGCAGACTTTATCGAAAGAGTATAAGTCGAAAATATCTTGCATCAGGATAGGTAGCTTTCGGCCTTGAACCTTCCCTAGTGATAACCTATCGGACTTACTGGCTAACCAATGGACGCGATGCCTTGAATTGTTCAGCCATTTGTGTAAGCCAAGACAATAGATTTCATACAAAATATTTTCTAACACATCGTGGTTCTCACTGTTGTGTTCATTTTGGCCTTGAATGCTCCTGGTTTTCATGAATGTTTCTAGAGAATTTAGCCTTTTCATTCTCATAGAACTGGCCCCAGTTCGACACTCATATAGGTGATTCTTATTGTGAGTATCTCTTTATACTCGTCTTGATTTTATGCCTTAATCAAGATATAAGTAATCAGTAAAAGCAAAGCTTATCCTTATATCCCTGCAGACAACACATGTTGCAGATATCACTCTCACCATAGGAATGGGTAGGAAATTTTAATCCCTTGGTGATTTCTGATGAGCCATACATAACTTAGTTGTCCCTTTGAACTTAGTTCTTGGGATCTCCAGTCATATAAGTAGGGTTACCATTATGACGACTCTTATGTAATAGGCTTTAATCTCATCCCCTTTGATGAACTATACACTAGCTCTTTTGTCAAACCTGTTGTTAACGGATCCGCAATATTCTCTTTAGATTTTATATAATTTATTGAGATTATTCCGTTTGACAACAATTGCCTTACGGTATTACGTCGACGACGAATATGTCGTGACTTACCGTTATACATATGATTCTGTGCCCTGTCTATTGCAGATTGACTATCATAATGAATGCAAATAGCTGGCACAGGTTTTGGCCACATTGGAATGTCTTCTAAGAAGTGACGAAGCCATTCTGCTTCTTCTCCTGCTTTGTTTAAAGCAATAAACTCGGATTCCATTGTGGATCGTGCGATGCAAATTTGTTTCGTGGATTTCTAAGAAACAGCAGCGCCTCCTAGAGTAAAGACATATCCACTAGTGGATTTTGAATCTTTAGTATCCGATATCCAATTGGCATCACAATAACCTTCAAGTACTGCTGGATATCGAGTAAAGTTCAAACCATGATCACGGGTGAATCTTAGATATCTAAGAACCCGAATGATCGCTTTCCAATGGTCTTCTCCGGAGTTACTAGTGTACCTACTCAATTTACTGATAGCATGAGCTATATCAGGACGAGTACAATTCATTAGGTACATTAGGCTTCCAACGATTTGAGAGTATTTTAACTGAGACACTGCATCACCTTTATTTTTCGATAAATAAAGATTGACATCTACAGGTGTTCTAGCTAAATTCATATCATCCTTCATAAATTTATCAAGAATTTTCTCAATATAATGTGATTGAGATAATGCATATCCGTTAGATGTTTTAGCAATTTTTATTCCTAATATAACATCTGCAACCCCCATATCTTTCATATCAAATCTTTTGTTAAGCATCTGCTTAGTTGATTTGATCATGTTTTGACTGCTTCCAATGATAAGCATGTCATCCACATAAAGACAAACTATGACATATCCTTGGTCAGTGTTTTTAACATAGACGCATTTGTCACATTCGTCACATTCGTTTATCTTAAACCCATTAGTAAGCATTGCATGATCAAATTTTTCATGTCATTGCTTAGGTGCTTGTTTTAATGCATAAAGAGACTTTACAAGCCGACAAACTTTCTTTTCTTGCCCCGACACTACAAACCCTTCGGGTTGCTCCATATAGATCTCTTCATTTAGATCACCGTTTAAGAAAGCTGTCTTAACATCCATTTGATGTATTTCTAAATTAAACAACGCCGCTATAGAAATAAGCATGCGAATGGATGTTATTCTTGTCACAAGGGAATATGTGTCAAAATAGTCCAGACCTTCATTTTGTCTGTAACCTTTAATTACAAGTCTTGCTTTATACTTGTCAATTGAACCATCTGCTTTCATTTTTCTCTTGAATATCCATTTATATCCAAGAGGTTTAGAACCTGGTGGAAGATCCACCAATTCCCAAGTATGATTTTGCATAATGGATTCAATTTCATTATTAACAGCCTCTTTCCACAAAGGTACTTCAGGACCTGTCATTGCTGCCTTAAAGCTTTGAGGTTCATTTTCTAACAGGTATGCCAGAAAATCTGGACCAAAGGATTTTGATGTTCTCGCTCTCTTATTTCGTCTTGGTTCATCATCAGTTAAATCCTGTTGGTCGAGACCATTACTAGTCTCTTGTATTTGATTGTCATTAGTCTCTTGACTTTGTGTACAATCATAAGTTCTTTTCTGTGAACTTAATTCCTATCATTTCTTGTAAGGAAAGACATGTTCAAAAAACACAGCATTCCTTGACTCTATAATAGTGTTCACATTTATATCAGGTATTTCTGATTTATAAGTCAGAAACCGATATGCACTACTATTCTGAGCATAACCAATAAACACACAATCTACTGTTTTTGGTCCAATCTTAGTCTTTTTAGGAATAGGAACTTCAACTTTTGCCAAACACCCCCACACTTTTAAGTATTTGTAGGAAGGCAGTTGACCTTTCCACAATTCATAAGGAGTGCTGTTGGTTTTCTTGTGGGGTATTCTGTTAAGAACATAATTAGCAGACAATATTACTTCCCCCCACAAGTTTTGTGGTAAGCCTGAACTTAGTAACATGGCATTCATCATTTCTTTTAGGGTTCTATTCTTTCTTTTAGCAATTCCATTTTGTTGAGGAGAATATGGTGCTGTAGTTTGGTGAATAATGACATGTTGTGCACAAAATTCATTTAATGGTGCATCATATTCACCACCCTTATCACTTTTAACCATTTTAATGGTTTTACCAAGTTGATTTTCAACTTCTGTTTTATAGAGTTTAAACATTTCTAAGGCTTCATCTTTACTTCTAAGTAAATAAACATAACAATATTTTGTGCAATCATGGATAAAAGTTATGAAATACTTTTTGCCTCCTCTAGTTTGAATAAATTTTAGATCACATACATCAGTATGAATTAATTCTAGAGGTTCGGTTTTCATTTCAATCGATTTAAATGGAGCCTTAGTTAGTTTCGTTTCTACACAAACTTCACATTTATGATTAGGATTAATTTCAAACTTTGGTATATAATCCAAACCAATTAATCTATGCAAAGCATCATAATTTACATGTCCTAATCTACCATGCCATAAATTCGACTCAAGAATATAAGCAAAAGATGTGTTATTTTTATTCATAGCAACTTTCGGTACAACTGTCATTACATTCAACTTAAAGGGACCATCACTCATGTATCCCTTACCAACATACACACCACTCTTTGTTAATACAAATTTATCAGACTCAAATACAAGCCTAAAACCATTTTTACTTAACAGAGACCCAGAAACTAAATTCTTCCGGATGTCAGGTACATGCAGTACGTTGTTGAGGGTCAGTTCTTTCCCTGATGTCATCTTCAAGATCACTTTCCCTTGTCCAGCCACAGTAGAAGTAGAAGAATTTCTCATAAAAAGTTGTTCACCATTTGCAGCCTCATTGTAGGTAGTAAACATCTTCTTGTCCGCACATATGTGACGAGTTGCTCTAGTGTCAACCCACTACTCTTTGGGATTTTCAACCAAGTTAGCCTCAGACACCACAGTAGAGAGGTTGATGTCATTCACTCCGTCAGAGATGTAATCCAATTCTGTTACATTGGCCTGATTGGTGGTTTTCTTGCTTGTACTTCCATGATCCTCCTTAGAATGGCGGCAGTCAGAAGCTCGATGTCCAGTCTTGCCACAGTTATAGCATTTTTCTTTGAACTTCTTGTTGCCATTGTTGTCGCCTTGTTTAGGACCATCTCCAGTAAACTTTCTCTTTTTGTTATGTGGTTTATGAACTTGTTCAACCACATTAGCCTTGGACTCAATGGGATTTTTCCCATTCCTCTTTTCAGCCTTTCGATTATCTTCCTTAATTCTCAGTCTTACAATAAGTTCATCTATGGTCATCTCTTTGCGTTTATGTTTTAAATAATTTTTGAAATCTTTCCAAGCCGGTGGTAACTTTTCCACTAAAGCAGCGACTTGGAATGACTCGCTTAGAGACATTCCCTCAGAATGAATATCATGTAAAATCAATTGAAAACTTTGAACTTGAGAAATCACCGTTTGGAAGTCTACCATAACAAAGTCCAGAAATTTACCGACAACAAATTTCTTCGTGCCGGCATCCTCTGTCTTGTATTTCTTCTCCAAAGAATCTCACAATTCTTTTGCTATTTTCAGAGGACTATATACGTTATACAACATATTGTCAAGGCCATTGAGGATGTAGTTTCTGCACAGGAAATCTGAATGTTTCCAAGCATCTACAGCGGCAACAACTTGCCGATCACTTTCACCCTCTTTAAGTGCTGGAGCCTCTTCATGGAGAAACCATGCCAAATTTAGAGTTGTAATATAGAATAGCATCTTCTGCTGCCATCTCTTAAACTCAGTATAGTTAAATTTTTTTGATTTTTCTCCATGATTTATTGGTACATGAAGATGGTTCTGGATAGGGACCGATGTTGGTGTAACAATCGGAGTACCGCTACCAGATGCAGTTTCAATTGCAGTAGCCATAATCTCTAATTACAAAAATCAGAAAAATTAAAACACAAATTAATTTTCTAGTTACTAAAACCAGAAAATAAATTATAACACAAAATAATTTTATTTTCCTTGTTACTAAAACTAGAAAAATAAAATATTACAATAATTTTCTGTAACACAAATTAATATTCTGCAATTGTTAATGACACCAGTATATTACTACTAGTTGTCAAAGAAAAGAGACAGTATATTACTACTATCTGTCAAATAGCATAAACCACTATTTGTTTTTCCAACCAGAATATTACTTTGAAAATACAGAAAATTAAATACAATGAAGACACTAAAAATAATCTGTCTTAAGATTGTTGGATAATCTTCACTGTATTTAATATAGCGATCCCGGGTTTACCCTTGTTGTACAGTGATCCGGACATGTGTCCGTGGATGTTGGTAGTTAACTATTATCTTGTTTACATCCTTTTTACTTCGTATTTGAGTTATAAGATGTGTTGGGCAGGTTTGTTACAGGTTGGTTGAGTTTAGAAACCAAAACTAGTTGCCCAGATTTTGACCTGTCCGCTCGAGCGGGGGTTTTGGCGCTCGAGCGGGAATTGCACCCATCCAGTATTTCCTGTGCAGTGTTGGACGCTCAAGCGTGGGTTTGGTCGCTCGAGCGGGGTTGTGTGTGTGCCGCTCGAGCGGGGAGTTGGAAGCTCGAGTGGAGACTTGGTTTTGTAAAAGTTTTGGGAGTGGGTATCCGCCGCTCGAGCGGGATTGTTGGCGCTCGAGCGGGAGTCTGTGAGTGACGCTCGAGCGGGGTGTTTGACGCTCGAGCGGGTCGACTGGGTTTAAGTTCCGTGTTTTGACTTTTCAAATCATTTTTTTCACTTACTCTTCTCTCTCCTACTTTTCCAAAATCACCATTGTTGAGCCTCTCACTTTAGACTCTACCTTCTCTCTAGGTTTTGATCTAGTAGGAGTGATTTGCTCACCTTTGGCCTTTACAAAAAAATTGTTGATCGTCGAGGGCTACATTTTAATCTGAAAATTTCGAGTTTTGGAGCACGTTGGGTTTTGTCATCTTCTCCCTTGGAGCTCCGAATTTGAGGTAGGGATATCCTACTCCTCTCTATGGATTTTGTCTTTAAATTTTAGTATTTTGAGATGTTGGGGTTGGTTGGGTAATTTTGTGAAAGTTTGGGGCCTTTGTGTAATTTTACAAAAGTTGGGGTTTTATTCATAATAAACCTAGATGCGTGTTTGGCATAGAGAAATGGTATAAATGTTGAATCATTGTTGAGAATGGGACCTTAAGGGTTGAAATGTTAATTATGGTAATTGACCTAATTACATTGTTTGATTAATTGGGTTAATTAATCGTGAGAAATGAAGTTATGAAATGAAATTGTCGAAATTGGGAATGTATGGGAAAAAGGGTGTAGTTGAATTATTCATCACTCACTGAATTGAAATGTTGATTGAATATCCATTGTGCATTTATTTCCTGTTTAGAGATAACTGCTTTGGGCTATCGGTGGAGGATAGTCGTGATTGTTGTAGACAATGCATGATGATTAGGCAAACGAAAACTAATCAATGGAATGTGTCATGGAATTTGACGGATTGATAGAATACATTAATTGTATGTATTGGGTGATTGTATATAGAACCAATGTGTTTGTATACGTTATGTGTAGAGGAGGAGATGAGGGATGTACTCCGCGGTTTAGGGGAAGATGGGGGATGTACCTTTAAACCGGATAGTGTTGGGAGGAGATGGGGGATGAACTCCATAGATACAGCTCATATGCTTGTCTAGAGAAGTAAAGATAGAGCTCATATGCTTATCTTTGTGAAGTATGGATACAGCTCATATGCTTATCTGTGAATGTGGGATATTGTTGTTATACATATCTGTTGAGAATATGGGTATAGCTTATATGCTTATCTGTGAATGTGGGATATAGTTTTTATACATATCTGTTGAAATGATGATAGAGCTGACATGCTTATCTGTTGAAAAAGGGAAAATGAAAGGTAACTTGGACTCATAAGTCGTATGACATAAAATGTGATTTATGTGAATGTATCGGTGTTGGCCATCTATCAATTGCTAATCTTTTAGTCATTGTTCATGGTTGGTTTAGTGTATTTCTACTGGGCTGTGGCTCACTCTATATGGGAATATCATTTTCAGGTGCAGGTAGCATGCCACCTCCAAGGACATAGCTTGGGAGGCTAGAGGCGGACATACTTTTGTCGTTTATTTTGATGTATTACATGTGAATTCAAGCCAAGGGCTTAATGTGTAGACGAGTTAGTACTCTTTTGTTGTAACCAAGTGTTAACTTGGAAAGCTGTAAGCCCGTAGGGCATTTTGCTTTTGTTGTTAACATGTAATACTTTTGTAATGAAACTCTGATGAATAGAAGAATATGGTTATTTCTTATGTCAATGAATGTCTTATTTGATGGGTTTATTGTTAATATTTCGAGGGCGTTACATTTAAATAGTTTAAATTCTGTTGTGTACTAAACAACAACCAGAATATAAAAAAATAAAAGAAAGGAGAGAATTTGTTTGATTACAAAAATCAAACTAGAAATACAAATAAATAAATAAAAACAGATTTTATTTTGTTACAAAAATAAAATTAAAATCTGATTTAAATAAATGAATAAAACAGAATAATAAATTAAACAACTTATTTGATTAATTTCTTTGAATAATTATTTGATCAAGTCTAGTGTTTGACACTGTGTTCTTAAGACAGATTCGTCCTCTCCTCGGTACTTTTAGAATTTGGACGTCCATCTCCCTGGATAAAATGATCTACTACAAACAATAGCAGCACTACAAATTGTTTGTCTTACGAACACACTAAGTGTTTACACTTTTTCTTACAAAAAAATAATGCAACAAAATGAAGAATGAATTTGTAGAGCTCTTAAGGACGAAAATAATGAATTTTCAGAATAACTAACATCAAATGAGGGTTGTCCTTTTTATAGATGTAATGGTGGCTGCAGATTTTGAATTGAACAGGTGCAAACCTGTTGGTTTTGAATTCAAACAGATTTGAATCTGTTGGGTTTATAATTCAAACAGATAAAAAACGGGAAGGGCCCTGTTTGGGTGTACAGTAAAACCGGACCAAAAATAAAATTAAATTCAAATATTTTTAGCTCAAAAAGATTAGTATTGCGCCGAACAAGCCCAACCCAACCACACACCCAAGCCCAGGCCCAGGCGACCGACCGAACGGACAGCGGCGGCCCGCGCGTGTGGTGATTTTTTGGATCCAATGGGTCTAGGCCATTTTGCCTATAACCTCTCCCTCTAAAACACTTAGGTACCCCTTGGGGTACACCCCAAGTACCAAACCCATGCCTTATAAACCCATTCAAAATTTCCCACCAAATCAATGTGAGACAAGCCTTATTCAATACCTTTAAAGATTTTTAACCAAAACTCCATTTCCATGGAGCATATTTTGGTTTCAATTTTCCATTCACTCGGTAATGGTTTTGAGCAGCCAAATATACCACGTGAATCACAACGCGGCATAGAACGCGTTACCACTTTGACCCGTGAAAATCGACGCACGGGGCCCACCTAAAAAATAGACCAAACTTAGGAAATTTTTTTGATTTTACCCAAAATTTTATAACCATTTCCAACAAAAAGTTATAATGCAGTTATATTAAAATAAAATAAAAATAAAAAATAACATACAAAATAAGAAAAACAAAAACAACGGAATCTCAAAAAGCCAAACAAAAATCCTAACGGGGACTACAATTGAATTAATTATTGGTCTTTAAGTGTTAGTTGTTCAGCTTGTAGATATTGTAGGTAGAGTATAATTGTCTAATTTAATATAATTCTTCTCATATTTATAAATTATCTCATATGGTATGTATATAAAAAAAATAAAATAAAATAAAGGGGAAAAATTACTGAACAAAATCCTCTTATTTGATTTGTTAAAGAAATGGAATGTGCATTAATTGTAGAATTTTCTAATCATGTGTTATTACTAGGAAATTCTACAATACATACTATTTTTTAAGATTTATTATATGTCTTTTTTTTTTTTAATAGAAGGGTTTATTATATGTCTAGTTATGATCTTTTGTGATCTTTAATTATGAATTATGCGGTGTGTAGTTGTGACACATTGTGTTAGGCGTCCGGAAAAATAGATGGATTTCATTTAAAAACTGTTAACTAGGCGAATTCATAAAATTATAGGTAAATTACTCTGGCTTCTTTTGAGGTTTGAAGAAAATACATTTAGTTTCACAATTTTAGCATAATTATATAGACTTCTTTTTTAGTGATTAAAGAGACTATAACTAATGAAAATTGTGTAAAGATGCAAAAATTAACAAGATAAAATATAAAGTTCAATGTAAAAGAAATAACAATATTAATTTTTCATTCTATATGATTAACGAATTACTGATAAAAAAATAAATTAAATGTTGTGTGAATTAAAACAATAAGGAAGTCTAATGTATTTATACTAAACCTGTAACACATGTTGTATTTTTCCAAACCTCAAATGAGTCAATGTGATTTACCCAAGAAATGAACTTGTAAATCAATTAGGAATCCATTGGACATGTTTAGTGCAACTTATTGTAAACTAAAAATTAATAATCAAGAAACAAGAAACAAAAGACAAAAACACACATCACACAACTTTTTGATAATCATTATTTTTCAACTTATTTAAACTAATTATGCCTAATTAGCTACAAGCAAGACAACTGGTACAAATTTGAACAAAACAAAAATATATATACTCCATCTGCTCCAAAATAATAATTCCTTTTGGGGGAATTTAATTTTTTTATAGTACAATTATTACACTTTAAAAATATTATTTTTTTAGAAATTGCCCTTTGATAATATTTTTTTAGAAATATCGATTGTCATAATTGTACTTTTTGTGTTGTTAATAAATTAAAAAAAAAGATAAAATAAAAAACTCATATTTTTTTATTCCTTAATTTTTGAAAAGGAACTAATATTTTAAAACAATAAAAAACTAATATTTTAAAACAAAAAAGAGTATATAAAACTATAAGCAACTTAAATAAACCGCATCAAACCACCATATTGAAGTATTTACTCAGTCGACCATTCTCTTTGATTGTTAAAACTAGTGAGGTGGACCCATTTAAAGCAGTGAACCTCGTTGTTCTAACCAATAAGAGAAGAGTGTGGATGAGTGAATAAAATCGGACTCAAAAATCAAAATGAGGAAAGTGAGAAAGAAACTCTTGCATTTGGGGTCTTTGCACGACAGACCATTCCAAGGAAGAAATATAGAGAGCCAATTGGGATCATTCAAGTCAACTGCCGTGTTGAGCAGATCTTTCAACATCATCTATTCTAAATTATATTGAATTCTGCACTAACACAAAGTTCAAAAACTGATGAGTTTTTAGGAATATCGTTTCACTCCTGTTTGTTTGTTTTGTTTACGCTTTTGTGTGTGGTTGTTTTGGTTTTTTATTATTTTCTGGGAATTTCCATTTCAATGGATGTTCCCTTCATTCTTGCTATCTTTCTCCTCTCTCATCTTCTTCTTCTTCTTCACTCGTTCTCAGCCCAAGAAGACAACAAAATCCAGATTACTTGTCCCAAATCCTTCGACTGCAAACCATTCCATCAACCACTAAGCTTTCCATTATCCAATTCTACGTATTCCCAATGTGGGTTGTGCACGGTAACTTGTGAACCGAATCAACCTCCACAAATTCAACTGGGAAATGAAGGGCCGTGGTATGATGTAGTAGCAATAGAGGAAAACTTATCCGGTTACATTTTCCAAATCCATGACAAATTTCTCCAAACCCATTTACAAAATGAAAGTTGTGATGTCTTCAAGAATTTAAGTTTTCCCAACCCTTCTATTTCATTTACATTCAGTCCACACCTCACCTTCTTCAAATGCAACAACAATTTTGATCCTGTTTCCCCCAAAGAAGATCATTTCACGGATTTTCATAATTACACAAACTGCGAAGACTACAGTTTGTACTATAAATATCCAGATGATGATCTGTTATCCTTTCCTGCTCCCCTTCCACCTAGCTGCTCAGTAATTCAGCTGCCCCTGAATTCATCAAACACGAATCCTAATGTCAATGACCCATTCAATCTGTTAACCGATACCTTCTCTCTCGTATTGCACGTGTCTGAGGGTTGTCAGGAGTGTTACAAGGGGGGAGGTCAATGTCAAAATGACAACCAGAAATTTCACTGTGCAACCAATGAAGGTATTGACATAACTACAAATTAATGACCTGCCGTTATGCCTAGTATTGTTTGCTTAGCAATATTTCACAACCTGAATTCAGATTTTAGATTTTCATGTAAGCTTCGGTTTTCAATTTTGAAGGTTTTCATTTGCTAATTTCAGCCAATCAAAACGTACCCATTTCTATATCATAGTTTGTTTTTGTGTCAACACTTTTTTAAGTTTCTGTGAAATACTTAACTGTTGGGGTTTGGTTGGGTCCTTGAGGTATTGAAATTTCTTGATACTTTCATGTAAGAATACTGAGAGAGGGTTTTAAAAGTCAATGATGGGTCAAGTCCATGTAGTGCTGGGTCATGAGGAAGGTGAGTAGGAAACACCTTTGGAATTTCTGTATAAGCACATTATTGTTTCTGAATTAATCCAAAAACCCTATCCAAAATCTTCAATCTTGCCTTTCAATTAGAAACTAGTGGTCAGGCAAATGTGCGTGCAACTATATTAAAAAATAATAACCACAATTTTGCATTTTTAAAATTATTATAATGATTTAAAAAAAAAAGAAAATTCATCAAGAAAATTAAGTTTAAAACTATATTGAAATGGAATACACCTAAACCTCAAGAAAAAGTGAAAAAATATTAAGTAAAATAAGAAAAAATACTACGTTCTTCAAACAAATTAGCTGAGTCAAGTTATTTACCAACGTATTTTATTTACTTTTCTTCTCAGGTATCAAAATTCTAGGCAAGCAAACACTAGAGAAAAAAAGCTATTCATCTTTGTTCTATAATAAGGAGCAAAAAAAAAAAAAAAAAAAAACATAGATTAGCTATAGTTTGTTTGTTGTGGACCCATTTTGGTCCATCTTAGTAATTCGAACTATTTATTTTATAGGTTCACAAGAAAATTATTCATACAAAAAAACCAGGTTGATCAAACATCGGTAGCTATATGATTGGATTATAAAATCATGAAAAAAAAAGAAAAAAAAAATTAACATCTTATTCTTAAAATCATATTTGCCATCCCCTTTTTTTTTTTTTGGAAATAATTTTGTGATCCAATCATGTGGTTACCAATGTTTGATCAATTTGTTTTTTTACAATAATAATTTCTTAGTAAGCCTTACAAAATGAACTATTTGGATAATCGAAGTGGACCCAACATGGGGCCCACAGTGAGCCAACAACACCCTCTAGTCTAAATGAGCCAATGACACCCTTCAATCCAAATAATGGACTGGAAAGAAGCTAAGTCTCTTTAATTAAAGGTAGTTTATCATTTAATAAAGCTCAAGTGCATCTAGGACATGAAAAGTAACTTGCTTTGAATTCAACTTTTCTTTTTTTCCCCTTATTTTTAAACATCCAACTGATGTTTTTCTCCTTGATAGTGGTTTCAAAAAGAAGGAAGTTGATATTGATTCTCGGAACAGGTAATATTCATTTTTTTATCAATATTTATATGCTTGAGTATTTTTAGCTAATTTTTTGGTGTTACCACGTTAGCTTAATTTTTCTTGTTTTGCAACTCCTTCAGCTATTGTTGGAATTGTGATTATAGTAATCCTACTGTTCTGCATCATAAGGAAACTCGCACAAAATGATCAATCCACATTCTTTTGGAAGAATAAAACAGGGAGCCACCAAAATGTTGAGGCCTTTCTAAAGAATTATGGATATCTTACTCCAAAAAGGTACACTTATTCTCATATCAAGAAAATGACCAACTCCTTCAGAGTTAAACTAGGTCAAGGAGGCTATGGTTGTGTCTTCAAAGGAAAGCTAGACAATGGATGCCTTGTGGCAGTGAAGGTTCTAAAAGGGTTGAAAGGCAGCGGAGAAGAGTTCATTAACGAGGTTGCAACCATTAGTAGGACTTCTCATGTTAATATTGTGACTTTTATGGGGTTTTGTTTTGAGGGTCGAAACAGAGCTCTCATATATGAGTTCATGCCTAATGGATCCCTTGAAAAATTCATTCATGATGGGAATTCCTTGACATATCACCAATTAGGGTGGGAAGCTTTGTACCAAATTGCAGCTGGTATTGCTCGAGGATTAGAATACTTGCACCGTGGTTGTAACATGCGAATTTTGCACTTTGACATAAAACCTCATAATATTCTTTTAGATGAGGACTTTTGCCCAAAGATCTCTGACTTTGGCCTCGCTAAATTATGCCCACGGAAAGAGAGTATTGTATCACTATTGGGTGCCAGAGGAACAGCCGGCTATATTGCCCCAGAAGTATTTTGTAGAAACTTTGGGGGAGTTTCACACAAGTCAGATGTCTATAGTTACGGAATGATGGTTCTAGAAATGGTTGGAGGAAGAAAGAATATTGATGTCGAAGTTGATCGTACTAGTGAGATATACTTTCCACATTGGATATACAAGCGACTTGAGCTAGATGAAGAACTTGGAGTGCATGGCATTATGAATGATGGGGCAAATGAAAGTGCAAGGAAGATGATTATAGTTGGCTTGTGGTGTATACAAACAGATCCCTTGCATCGACCATCAATGAGCAAGGTGGTGGAGATGCTAGAAGGCAGCATGGAGTCCTTGCAAGTGCCGCCTAAGCCTTATTTATCTTCTCCCCCAAGATCAACTCCAGATTCTTCAACTACATTCATGCCTTAACATTGTACTATTCACAATGCATACTTCTATTGCTAAGGTAATGCACTATTGAAAATTAGATAAATTGAGTCTTTTTTTTCCCCTCTCTCTCTCTCTCTTTTTAATGTTTGTGATTGCTACAATTCAAATTTTCCTAACACTATTTTTGGTTGGGAGTTTTGGAAAGGGATTAGAAAAGGAAAAGAAAAAAAGTGTGTAAAACTAGATGAAATATAGGTATATTTTATTCACGTTTGACCTACTTTTTACTTATTCCTTTCCAAATCTCTCAACCAAATACAACGTAAAGGTTTAAACTAGTTACATTCAATATGGTATCTCATTATCTTATATGAATTTAAAAAAACAAAACAAAACAAAAAGTATTGTGAACCTCTACAAATTATACAAGTATGCCTGTTTCATAGTAGAATTAACCAAGATTTAGAAAGTAGTCTAGAACAAAAGTACCAGATGTTTTGTCAATTTGATAAAAGCTCTCACTTGGACTTATAGAACACCCTATTTTATAGCCAAATTTGTACGCTATTTGCATTTTCCATATATTCTAGAGTATGCCTGATTACTCAGTTGATAGACTTTACCTAATTACTCAATTGATAGAACTTTAATGAATTCCAATAAATTTGGAACTTTTGAGACCCCAAAAATATTTTTGCCTCAGTCAAGCCCAGTACCAATGGTTAAGTTGAGGAAGGTGAATGTGATCACTCATTAGTCCATTTGCACTAGGAAAATACTATTCTTATAGAATTTTTATACATAATTTTCACCAAAATGATGTGAGTGGCATTTTGGTAATTAAGGGTTTGTTTGGAAAGTGTTAAATTAATATACTTTTTGATTTTTTACGAAAAAATGTGAAATGTGGGTTAAGGTTGAAATGATGTGATAGAGAGGTGATCTGACCCAAATAAGAAGTAATGTGACTCAAATAAGATGGTTGTGACCAAAATAAGATAATTTACTAAAATAGTACATGCAAAACAAAGCCTAAATATTATTTTAAAGAGCACTATATTTTTAAGTGATAAAACCATCATTTTGTATGCAAATTATGAATACTTTTCTGTTTTCATTAATCTTTTGCAGCACGTTTAATTTGTTGGTGTACTCAATGTGCTGCTTCCAATGATGGTTGCAAAAATAGGTTTGGGAATGCGATGCCGAATGTCATAAAAGACGTCAATAAAACCTTCAATAACACAAATTAATTTTGAGAAAGATGGTGTAATTATGTCTGACAGAATCGTATGACAATTTATGGCTTGAAAGTTTGTGGAATTGTAAAATATGGTGAATTATGTTTATGCAAATTAGGGTTACGGAACTACTTGAATTCATTCTTGTTTAGAATGGGGGATACACAACAAAATAAGAACTTGAAAATTTTGATACTGATCAGCTGGTTGTAAAGTACATATGGTAAATGAGTAACATATTTGGTGAAATTTCTGCTTCATATAAAAAAAGTGAGGGCTTCATTTTTATAATTTTGTATCCCGTAGCGTTTAAATATTGGATTTGAGGAGTAATTTGTCGAGAAAAAAGAAAAGCATTAAAGTATAAACTAAATATTTGTTATTTTCTTTCTTTTTCCTCTGCAATTCTCTGCACAAATTCAAGATTCAAATACAACTTTAATATTATGTTAGCAATTTACTACAAGTTCTGAACATAAAATTATCTAAATAGTTCTAGTTTGTATCTTCTTCTTTGGATGGAAACCATATAAATGTTTAATTAGATTAAAAAACCATTGAATTACAATGGTGGGATGTTTTGAAGAAGAACATAATCCAGGGATTACTGATGGCAAAGGTCATCATTTTTTTCTTGCCAGGTTCTTTTAGTGCTCGTTTAGGAATTTGGCTTTTTTAGTGGCATTTTGATTTTTTTTCTTTTCTATGAGGTAAAAAAAATTAATGTGTTTGGAATGATTTTTTTGATTAAATAAATAGTTATGAGGAAAAAAATTAATTAATTGATAGGTACGCATGATGTGACTTTTTGCTAATGGGGTTGAATTTGTTAAATTTTTTTCTTTTTTTACCAAAAAAGTCTCTTGGCAAACCGGGCCTAAAATTGGAAAATTTGCAATACCTTCTTGACCATAATTTTGTACGAGCTAGAGTCCTACTTAAAATTATTGCTAGTTAAAGTCTCTAAATTTTTAAAAATTTTAAGAGTAAGTTTACTTTTCACATGTTTTAGAGCTCACTGTTAGCAACATCTTCACTGAAGTATCAACAAAAATGGAGGGTTAATCCTTCTAGCGACCTGTTTGGAGTATTGGCACATACTATAGAGATGCAAAAACCTAAGGGTATGGATTGTTTATCATTTTCTAGGATTCTTCATGAAAAACATCACATATGAGGACATGGTTAATTACTTTTGTCTCATTAGAATCATACATCTCAACACCATGATTATTTGCCAGGTTAAGTTACTTTTTTAACTCATTAGAATCCTAATCTTCTTTAGTTTTCCACTTTCATGTATGTTAATTACTATAGCGATCCCGGTTGTCCCTTTACTGTTCTGTTGTATTCCGGACTCGGTTCCGTGGAGTTGGTAGTTGTATCTATCTTGTTGTCGTCCTTTAATTCCATTTGTTTGAGTTTTAGGATGTGTTGGGCATGTTTCGAACAGGTGGGTTGAACCTTGGTCTGAAATCTTGTTTGCCAGGTTTTTGGTCGTTCCGCTCAAGCGGGCCTTGTTGCGCTCGAGCGGAGATTGCACACTCCTAGTATTTCATGTCCCTGCAAAACTTCTGTAGGTGTGATTTTTACGCTCGAGCGGTAGCGCTCGAGCGGGTACTCTGGCGCTCGAGCGGGTAGTACTTTTTTGTGTAAGTTCTGGGAGGGGGAAATCTACGCTCGAGCGGACTGGTTTTCGCGCTCGAGCGGATGTACTTTATTCTTGTGTCTTGGCGCTCAAGCGGGCCTTCTTGCGCTCGAGCGTACCTAGTTTTTTTGTTCTTGACGCTCGAGCGTTGTGTTCTCCGCTCGAGCGGGAATGTCGTATATCAGTTGGCAGCTGGGCATTTTGAAATCACTTTTTACATTCTCTTTCTCTCTCATACTTTCTAAAAAGACATTTTGAGAGCTCCTCTCTCTAAAAACTCCCTTCTCTCTAGGGTTTGATCTAGTTAGAGTGCCTCCCTATCCTCCGGCCTTTGTAAAAAGTGTGTTGATCGTCGAGGGCTCCATTTTGATCCGTGGATCTTTGAGTTTGGAGCATTTTGGTTTTCTTTGACTTCCCCGTTTGAGCTCTAACTTTGAGGTAGGGATATCCTACTCCTTCTCATGAGTTTTGTCTTTGAATTTTAGTATTTTGATGAGTTGGGGGTTGTTCGGTAATTTTGAAAAAGTTTGGGCCTTTGTGTAATTTAACAAAAGGTGGGGTTTTGTTTATACAAACTTATATGCATGTTTGGCATAGAGAAATGAGATCAATATTGGATTATTGGTGAAAGTGGAACCTTAGGGTTGTGATGTTAATTATGGGAAATGCTCTAATTACATTGATAAATTAATTGGTATAATTAATTTGAAGAAAAGAAGAATTAAATTAAGAATGTTAGAATTGAATGTGTATGGGATTAAAGGGTGTAGTTTGATTCGTTCATCGCTCACCTACTTGAAATGTTGATTATATATCCATTTGGTGCATTTATTTTCAGTATAGAAATAACTGCTTTGGGCTATCGGTGGAGGATAGTCTTGATTGTTGTAGACACTGCATGATGATTAGGCAAACTAAAACTAATCGGTTGAGTATGCTATAGAATATAGCAACTGGGATAATACATTAATTTTATGAATTGATTGATTGTATATGATCTATGTTTATATACATGTGTTGTGTGGGAGGAGATGGGGGATGTATTCCACGGTTTAGGGGAAGATCGTGGATGGACCTCTAAATCGGATTTTGTGTGACATTGATACAGCACTACAATGTGTATCAAGTGTTGATTATGGAAGTGTTTGAATTGATTTGATATAGCACTAAAATGTATATCGTTATCAATTGTAAAAGTATATAAGTGATTTTATGTTATGTTGATATAGCACCGAAATGTGTATCTTTCGCAGAGTGTGGAAATGGTTTATGTGTTAGTGATATGGCATTAAAATGTGTATCCCTCATGAATTTTGAAAGTGTTTTAAAAATGAGTCCAAATCTCATTAAGTTATTTGGCTAGGTGTTGAGCCTTGTTTTCAAACTCAAAGTTGGAAAAGACATGGGAAATGAAATGTAGCATGGACTTAATGTCATGAAATCGAAATGTGATATATGTGGATGTATCTGTGTTGACCATCTATCAACTGCTAATCTTTTAGTCATTGTTCATGGCTGGTTTAGTGTATTTCTACTGGGTTGTGGCTCACCCTTTATGGGACATCATTTTCAGGTACAGGTAGCATGCCACCTCCAAGGACATAGCTTGGAAGGCTAGAGGTAGACAGACTGCTTGTTATTTGCTTTCTTTTGACGTATTACATGTAAATTCAAGCCAAGGGCTTAATATGTATTGAGTTAGCACTCTTCTTTTTGTAACCAAGTGTTAACTTGGAAAGCTGTAAGCCCGTAGGGCATTTGCTTTTGTTGTTAACATGTAATACTTTTGTAAGAACTATTCAGATTAATGGAAAGATGGTTGGTTTCTTTGTTTTAATGCATGTCTAAGTTGATGGGTTTTAATGTTATTATTTGAGGGCGTTACAACTTGGTATCAGAGTGTACCGGGTTCAAATACTTTGGGTACGTGGGAAGTGATTAGTATCACAATGGGTCTGTCTCGTTTGTTAGAGACTTATGTGTGACATTATGTGTTTATTTGATAACATGTTTATGTGACTACTTGGGTATGGGATTTAGTTTCTAGGATGTTGATTGGATCCTTGGGTTTCTGTGAGTCTTGTTGGAAAAGCACTTGATCAATGCTGTTTCTAACCGGAACTCTAGTAACGGCTCGGGACTATCATTATCCGGAAATGAAATTCGTAAGTGCTTATGTGTTATGTGCTTATGTGTTTATGTGCTTACGTGGAGTGAATTACAGTTGTCCATGTATTAGGATGCGAGTGTTTAGTTTTGGTACATTTATGAATGTGCTAACGCTCTTTGTTACCTTTATTAGGATGTCAAGACGAGGACGTAGTAGACGTGGTAGACGTGGTAGGCAGGAGATGCCTTTACCGGATGATATTCCGACACAACAGGAAGGGGTTGGCCAGGCCAATGTGGCCGAGCCAGCAGGTCAGGAGGCTATGGGCGCTTTAGCCCGAGGGATAGCTGATGCTTTGAGGGAGTCTGTGGGTATTTTCCGAGCTGAGAATCCAGTTCAGGCCCAGGTTGTTGAGGCAGGGCCTTCCTTCTTGAAAAGGGAGTTCTTCCGGTCCAACCCGGACGAGTTTATTGGGGATCCGAAGGAGCCACTGAAGGCTGACGAGTGGTTAGAGCAAATGAGTAAGACGTTCGAGATACTTGGCATCGAGGACGGAGCGTTGAAAGTGACCTTGGCATCCTTCCAACTTAAAGGGGGTGCGGGTCAGTGGTGGAAATACACGAGGGGCCGTATTGCTGGCACGTAGGAGACTTTTGTGGAGGCTTTTCAGGATAAGTATTTATCTCTAGCAGTCAGGGAGAAGCTGAGAGACCAGTTCTATCAGCTTTTGCAGTTGAGTTCTTCAGTAGCCGAGTATGAGGCTGCTTTCACTAGCTTGTCCAGGTTCGCACCTGAACTTGTGGCGTCCGAGGAACGCCGCTGTATCGAGTTCGAGAAGAGGTTGAGGCGCGGCCTCAAGATGAGGGTTGGAGGTTCGATGATCCGAGATTATGGGCGCTTGGTTGACGCTGCAGCCCATATGGAGATCATGATGCAGGAAGATGAGGGACAGAGAGGCTCCAAGAGGAGCCAAGATGGTCAGGGTGATAGCAGGAGACAGAGGGGTGCTAACCCTCAACAGTCTCAGGGTGGTGTTGCTAGGTCGACCTTTCCAGTGCCGAGTGCAGGCTCGGAGAGAGGTAATCAAGGGGAGTTCACCTGCTACAAGTGTGGTCAGTTGGGCCACAAGGCTTCAGTTTGCCCACAGAGGGGAGGAGGTCAGAGAGCTGCTTCATCTTTAGCTAGACCGCAGAGCCAGAGTCAGGGCAAGGGTCAGCCCTTGCCTTATTATCAGTGTGGTCAACCTGGGCACCTGAAGAGGTTTTGCCCACAGTTGAGTGCCACTTCGGGCGCGTCTGGTTCTAGGCAGACGCAGGGTTTTCAGCCAGCTCAGTTTGTGCAGGTCTCGATGGCCAATCCGGGAGCTTCGTCATCCCAGTCAGTGCAGCAGTCGTTTGCTCCGAGGGGTGAGCGATTGGATCAGGGGCCTACAGGGCGCGTATATGCTGTTACCGCGCAGGACCTAGTACTGGCTCCTTCAGTAGTAAGAGGTACCTTTCTGTTTTGCAACTCGGTTGCTAGTGTATTGATTGATACGGGTACATCTCATTCTTTTGTATCTACTGCATTTGCATCTGTTTTGGAATTGGAGTTGGCACAGTTAGCATCTCCTATATGTGTAGTATCGCTTGTTGGTAGTGAGTTGATCTTGAAACAAGGTGTTAGAGGTTGTGATATAGAGGTCGCCGACCATAGGCTTCCTTTTCCTTTTGTTGTCATGCCCATGAAGGGTTTTGATGGTATTTTGGGTATGGACTGGCTATCGTCATACCGGGCTGTTATTGATTGCTACCGCCAGAGGGTCACAGTTTGTACCTTGAGCGGGGAGTGTTTCCATTTCTTGGGGGATCGGGTTGGTAGTGTGTTGCCATCGATGTATGATCCGCGAGGGCGGAATGAGCTTAGTGGTCTACTTGCTAGCTTTATGAGTGGTGAGTGTGATGAGACCCAGATTGTATTGCCGAGGGTGGTTTGTGAGTATTCGGACGTTTTTCCCGATGATCTCATTAGTTTGCCACCTTACCGAGAGATAGAGTTCTCTATTGATTTAGTGCCTGGCACAGCGCCGATTTCTATGGCACCTTATCGTTTTGCCCCAGCCGAGTTGAGTGAGTTGAAGATTCAGCTCTAGGAATTACTAGATAAGGGTTTTATTCGTTCTAGTGTTTCGCCGTGGGGAGCACCGACCCTCTTTGCTAAAAAGAAAGATAGTGCCTTGAGATTGTGTATCGACTACCGAAAGTTGAATCGGGCTACGGTTAAGAATAAGTACCCTATGCCCCATATAGATGATTTGTTCGACCAGTTGAAGGGTTCCCGTTGTTTCTCTAAGATAGACTTGAGATCGGGTTACCACCAGTTGAGGGTCAGGGAGGTAGATATTCCGAAGACGGCATTCCGTACGCGGTATGGCCATTATGAGTTTCTGGTGATGCCATTCGGGCTTACCAATGCACCGGCAGTCTTTATGGACTTGATGAACCGGATCTTCCGGGAATTCTTGGATCGGTTTGTAGTCGTTTTCGTGGACGACATTCTTATCTATTCGCCTTCTGAGGAGGAGCACGAGGAACACTTGAGAGTGGTGCTTGAGTTGCTTAGAGCCCATAGGTTGTATGCCAAGTTTGGGAAGTGTGAGTTCTGGCTAGGAGATGTCAAATTCTTAGGCCATGTGGTATCCGGGGAAGGGGTGTCTGTTGATACATCCAAGGTAGAGGCAGTGCAAGATTGGGCACAGCCTAAGAGTGTGTTTGAAATCCGCAGTTTTCTGGGATTAGCTGGGTATTACGGTCAGTTTGTGAAAGATTTCTCCAGGCTAGCTTCGTCGTTGACCAGATTGATACGAAAAGGGGTCAAGTTTGTGTGGAGTGAGACTTGCGAAAAGTTGTTCCAAGAGTTGAAAGTTAGATTGACCACCGCTCCGGTCTTGATTATTCTGGAGAGAGGATTGGGTTATACAGTTTATTGTGATGCCCCACGAGAGGGTTTGGGTTGTGTGGATGCAAAAGGGGAACGTGGTAGCTTATGGCTCACGTCAGTTGAAAATACACGAGAAGAATTACCCCACACACGACCTAGAGTTAGCAGCAGTGATCTTTGCCTTGAAGATTTAGAGACACTACCTTTATGGTGAGAGGTTCGAGGTGTTCTCGGACCACAAGAGTTTGAAGTATCTGTTTACACAAAGGGACTTGAATTTGAGGCAGAGGAGATGGATGGAGTTCATTGAGGACTATGATTTCGAGTTGCACTATCACCCGGGAAAGGCCAATGTTGTGGCCGATGCCCTTAGTAGGAAATCTATTAGTGATGTAGCTTGTATAGCCATCCGGGAATGGGAGATGTTGGGTGCACTTGGCGAGTTTGATTTGCTTCTGAGCGAATCTGTTGAGGTTGCGGCCTTGTTTTCTGTTGTTACGCAACCTACACTTGTGACCCGAGTATTAGAGGCACAGAGAGGTGACCTTGAGGTAGAGTCCTTCCGAGAGAAGATCTCTAGTGGGAAAGTTGAGAAGGGTTTGACGGTGTATCCTGACCAGAGTGTGAGATACCGAGACCGTTTGTTTGTACCGGAGTCTTGCCGAGAGAAAGTACTCCGAGAGTTCCATCATTCACGCCTTGCGGTGCATCCAGGAGGCACTAAGATGTATCGGGATTTGGGTCGCCAGTTTTGGTGAAGGGGTATGAAGAGAGATGTGGCTGTTTTCGTATCGAAGTGCCTTACTTGCCAGCAAGTGAAGGCCGAGCATCAGAGGCCAGCGGGTTTGTTACAACCCTTGCCTATTGCCGAGTGAAAGTGAGAGCATGTCACTATGGACTTCGTTGTAGGTCTTCCGAGGACTTAGCGGGGTAGTGATGCTATTTGGGTAGTGGTAGACCGGTTGACTAAGTCGGCGCACTTCATTCCTATGCGCGTAAGAGATTCGGTAGATCATCTCGCCGACTTGTATATTCGGGACATAGTGAGATTGCACGGGGTCCCAGTGACGATCGTCTCAGATAGAGATCCTCGTTTTACTGCTAGGTTGTGGCAGAGTTTGCAGAGTGTCTTGGGCACTAAGTTGACCTTTAGTACGGCTTATCATCCTCAGACTGACGGACAGTCCGAGTGTACTATTCAGATCCTTGAGGATATGCTTCGGGGTTGTGTCTTTGACTTTAGTGGGACGTGGGAGAGGCACTTGCCATTGGTGGAGTTTGCCTACAACAACAGTTTTCAGTCTAGCATCGGTATGGCACCATTTGAGGCCTTGTATGGCCGACCGTGTAGGTCTCTAGTATGTTGGGCCGAGGTGGGTGATGCACCTTTGTTGGGTCCGGAGTTGGTTAGGGAGACGACGGAGAAAGCTGAGCTTATCCGTAGAAGGCTTGTTACAGCCCAGAGTCTCCAAAAGAGTTATGCCGACCGTAGGAGGAGGCCTTTGGCGTTTGAGGTAGGTGATCACGTCTTCTTGAAAATATCACCTAGGCGAGGTTTGATGAGGTTTGGGAAGAGTAGGAAGTTATCCCCTCGGTTTATCGGTCCCTTTGAGATCCTTGAGAGGATTGGGGAGGTCGCTTATCGTTTAGCTTTACCACCGCAGTTGTCCGGAGTGCATGACGTGTTTCAAGTGAGTATGCTTCGGAAGTATGAGCCAGATCCATCGCATGTATTGGATTGGACCGACTTAGAGGTTGATGAGGATGCCTCGTATGAGGAGAGACCGGTTCGGGTCTTGGATAGGTGGGATCAAGTCTTGCGAGGCAAGACCATTCCCTTGGTAAAAGTCTTGTGGAAACATCACGAAGTGGAGGAAGCCACTTGGGAACGTGAGTTGGAGGTCCGAGAGAGATATCCAGATCTATTTATGGATGTTTGAGCATGTATTGTATATTTTGTTGTATTGTTGAACCTTAAGAGTATTGAATATATCTTAGGTTGTAAAACATGGTTTATGTTTTGATTTAATGGAAGTATTTTGAAACTTGCCTCAAAATGGAAGTTTAATGTAACATTGCATATGTTGGATGTATTGTAGAAATGGAAATATATCATGAATACTGAATATGATATAGAATTGTGGAATGTAGTGTTGAAATTTGTGGAATTTCAGGGAATGCATAACTATAATGCATGTTGTGGAAAATATTGTAAACTACCTCTTGAAAAGAGATGAGATGACCGGTAATGGGTCGAGTTGTTAAAATTCGCATTGTGATAATGTTGGGAATTGAGAAAATCTTGTTTTTGAAAAACTTGTATTTAATTTCGGGGACGAAATTCTTTAAGGGGGGGAGGTTATAGCGATCCCGGTTGTCCCTTTACTGTTCTGTTGTATTCCGGACTCGGTTCCGTGGAGTTGGTAGTTGTATCTATCTTCTTGTCGTCCTTTAATTCCATTTGTTTGAGTTTTAGGATGTGCTGGGCATGTTTCGAACAGGTGTGTTGAACCTTGGTCTAAAATCTTGTTGCCAGGTTTTTGGTCGTTCCGCTCGAGCGGGCCTTGTTGCGCTCGAGCGGAGATTGCACACTCCCAGTATTTCGTGTCCCTGCAAAACTTCTGCAGGTGTGATTTTTACGCTCGAGCGGGTAGTACTTTTTGGTGTAAGTTCTGGGAGGGGGAAACCTACGCTCGAGCGGACTGGTTTTCGCGCTCGAGCGGATGTACTTTATTCTTGTGTCTTGGCGCTCGAGCGGATGTACTTTATTCTTGTGTCTTTCGCGCTCGAGCGGACGTACCTAGTTTTTTTGTTCTTGACGCTCGAGCGTTGTGTTCTCCGCTCGAGCGGCAATGTCGTATATCAGTTGGCAGCTGGACATTTTAAAATCACTTTTTACATTCTCTCTCTCTGTCTTACTTTATAAAAAGACATTTTGAGAGCTCCTCTCTCTAGAAACTCCCTTCTCTCTAGGGTTTGATCTAGTTAGAGTGCCTCCCTATCCTCCGGTCTTTGTAAAAAGTGTGTTGATCGTCGAGGGCTCTATTTTGATCCGTGGATCTTTGAGTTTGGAGCATTTTGGTTTTCTTCGACTTCCCCGTTTGAGCTCTAACTTCGAGGTAGGGATATCCTACTCATTCTCATGAGTTTTGTCTTTGAATTTTAGTATTTTGATGAGTTGGGGGTTGTTAGGTAATTTTGAGAAAGTTTGGGCCTTTGTGTAATTTAACAAAAATTGGGGTTTTGTTTATACAAACTTATATGCATGTTTGGCATAGAGAAATGAGATCAATATTAGATTATTGGTGAAAGTGGAACCTTAGGGTTGTGATGTTAATTATGGGAAATGCTCTAATTACATTGATAAATTAATTGGTATAATTAATTTGAAGAAAAGAAGAATTAAATTGAGAATGTTGGAATTGGATGTGTATGGGATTAAAGGGTGTAGTTTGATTCGTTCATCGCTCACCTAGTTGAAATGTTGATTATATATCCATTTGGTGCATTTATTTTCAGTATAGAAATAACTGCTTTGGGCTATCGGTGGAAGATAGTCTTGATTGTTGTAGACACTGCATGATGATTAGGCAAACTAAAACTAATCGGTTGAGTATGCTATAGAATATAGCAACTGGGATAATACATTAATTTTATGTATTGATTGATTGTATATGATCTATGTTTATATACATGTGTTGTGTGGGAGGAGATGGGGGATGTACCCCACGGTTTAGGGGAAGATAGAGGATGGACCTCTAAACCGGATTTTGTGTGACATTGATACAGCACTACAATGTGTATCAAGTGTTGATTATGGAAGTGTTTGAATTGATTTGATATAGCACTAAAATGTATATCGTTATCAATTGTAAAAGTATAGAAGTGATTTTATGTTATGTTGATACAGCACCGAAATGTGTATCTTTCGCAGAGTGTGGAAATGGTTTATGTGTTAGTGATACAGCATTAAAATGTGTATCCCTCATGAATTTTGAAAGTGTTTTAAAAATGAGTCCAAATCTCATTAAGTTATTTGGCTAGGTGTTGAGCCGTGTTTTCAAACTCAAAGTTGGAAAAGACATGGGAAATGAAATGTAACATGGACTTAATGTCATGAAATCGAAATGTGATATATGTGGATGTATCTGTGTTGACCATCTATCAACTGCTAATCTTTTAGTCATTGTTCATGGCTGGTTTAGTGTATTTCTACTGGGTTGTGGCTCACCCTTTATGGGACATCATTTTCAGGTACAGGTAGCATGCCACCTCCAAGGACATAGCTTGGAAGGCTAGAGGTAGACAGACTGCTTGTTATTTGCTTTCTTTTGACGTATTACATGTAAATTCAAGCCAAGGGCTTAATATGTATTGAGTTAGCACTCTTCTTTTTGTAACCAAGTGTTAACTTGGAAAGCTGTAAGCCCGTAGGGTATTTGCTTTTGTTGTTAACATGTAATACTTTTGTAAGAACTATTCAGATTAATGGAAAGATGGTTGGTTTCTTTGTTTTAATGCATGTCTAAGTTGATGGGTTTCAATGTTATTATTTGAGGGCGTTACAATTACTACTTTTTTTTTTTTGGCTTCTTCTTGTTGCCCATTTACTTTTTGCTTTGTTTATTTTATTTTATTTTTAAATCAATGTTAATTTAGGGTGATGGTGGTTTGCTGTTGGTGCTCAATTATTGTGCTTTGGTGGTAATTTTGGTGGTAGTGGTGTTTTTCAATTCTCAAATTTGTAGTTTTTAACCCATAAATTTTAAAATTTCTCTATTAAAAAATAGAATTGTAACAACATTTATTCCTGTTATAATAGTGAAATTTCAATGGCTTTAATCAGAGAATTTCACTAACTTTTTGCTTTTGCCTTTGCAAAGTAAAATGACAAAGTTATATTTTATATAATAAGTGGTTTTACGTAATTTTGTAAAATTAATTCTAATAAATTAATATAATTATACTATTGCACAAATAAATACTTTGTATCTTACATCTTTAATCCAATCTAATACCACGACACCAGTAATATCATTACTCAATCTCACTGTACTCTTAATTGCTCTTGGCTTAATCTAACAGTCAAACATGATCTTACGAGAATGCTAATCCCATACAATTTTTCATAACTAAACTTAATTTATAAAAAAGGTAAATTATATCATTAGTTCTCGTAGTTTAAACAAAGTGTCACTTTAGTCCCCGTAATTTTTTTATATATACACAATTAGTTAGGACCCAAGTTAGACAGATCAACCTATAGCAACCTCCGGTCGAGTGAGATTGAGGCTCACTGCCACTAGTAGTCCAAGATAAAAACCCTCTATAAAAAGCTAAGATATAGACAAAAAACCCTAAACTCTTCATCTCTACTCTCTCTAGCAAAGATATGAAAGGGTCTTTGGCTGGCATCACAACGATACCCCCAAAGACTTATGTTATCTTCTGTGGCAGGTTATCAGATCGGATCGAAACCATACAAATATGAGTTTCATCAATTTCAATTTACACCATAAACTTTCAATAAGCTAGATTAGGGTATGGTTAGGGATGAATTTAACTAATTAGTATTCCTGATTTGCTTGAGGTATTCAAAATTCTTGATAATTTCAATTTTCATGTAAGAATGCTGAGAGAGAATGAGAGTTTTAAGAGTCAATAACGGGTGAAGTTCACATACTGATGGGTCACTGAGGAAGGTGAGTAGGAAACACTTAAGTCCTTGGCCAACCAACCATTGCAGTGATTAGTGAACAAGTAGACCATTTGGCTCACCTAACCCCCCCCCCAAAAAAAAAAAAAAAAAAAACCATTTGGCTCTACTTTTAGTCATCTTTTCTATAAGTCTTCTTATAACAATATATTCCAAAGTAAACTAGCGTGTCAAACAGGGGTAATTTTAAATGCACTCCAAATTAGAGTTGAGTATGAAGATATAAAGTGAAGAGCGTAGGTAGAGAATAGAAGATTGAGTTTGATTATGAACTAAGTGTTTGATTATGAATTAAGTGTCCAAAACACTTTGATTTATATTTTTTTCAATATTAAGTAATTTTTGGTCATTTTAAATGGGGACGAAATAGTAATAAAAAATATTCATTAAGTTAGTGCTTAACCTAATTTTTGAGGTGCAAATAGAGCCTATCAGCAAGAAGGGGCGATCTCCCCTCTTACGATTTCAAAAACATCATTTATTATAGTGTTATTAACTACAATTATCTATATATTATAGAGACTCGTCCCCTCTAAATTTTTTTATTTTAAAATTTTTTAAGTGGTTTTCACTCTATATTTATAAAACATAGGATCAAGATATAACATAATAGACAAAAATAATAAAAGAAATTAATTTCTTATAACTAGTATTAATTACAAGTCCAAGTTTCTAAAAAATAAAATAAATTATCAGCTAATTCTTAATTGCGTTCATTGATAAAGACATTATACAAGATTTTATTATCAATTCTATCATAGACATTTTTCATCTTACTTTCACTTTTTATACTAGTAGAAATTGATATTATAATAATTATTTTCTTTTTAAAAATTTTGTTAGTATGTATATGTTTGCCTATGTGAAAATAATCAGTCTGTCCCTGCTCACATAGACCTCCTTCCAAGTAATAGAGAATTTTGTTCTTCTCCCACTGTGTTTGGTTGTTTCATCATTTGTTAAATTGTGAATCTAAAATGATTGCTCCCTCCATTTTGGCTTTCTTTGTCCTCTCACACCTACTGTTTATTCACTCTTGTGGAGAAGACAACACCTCATTCCAAAACGGTCTAGAGTCCTTCCAGTGTGGAAAACTTGGGCAGATCAAGTTACCTTACTCCAACATCACTTGTCCTCATTGTGGGTTGTGCACTGTAAATTGCAGCGAAGCAATTCCAAAACTCAATTTCGGTTTGGACCAACAATGATATGGAGTTCATCGCTTGCTTTCTAATGATGATGATCATATCCTAAATGTTGCTGACAAAAAGTTTGAAAGCCTCATAAAATCCAAAATATTAGACTTATTTATTTTGATGATTTATTTAATTATGTTTTTAGTTTATTTGAAAGAGAAAAATAGAATCAAAATTTATTTTGTCCCATTATTTTTCACCTAAACTTTTATCTTAAATGTTGTTAGAATGTATTTAATATTTGATTAAATCAGGAGTTCAAACAGCCCAGCATAGCAGCAATTCAAAAGGTTTAAGTGGAAGATATTCAAATTTGTAATGATGGAGTGGAAGATATTCAAATTAGTAATGATGGAGTACAATGGCTATAAACGGCTATAAATTCAAATGGATACAACAGCTATAAACGGCTATAATTTTTATTACATATACCAAAGCTTCTAATGTAAACAAGTGACAAAAAAACCTGAAAATATTCTTTGATCTATAATTACTCACATCTATTCTCAGAAATTATCTATTGAGCCTTATAGCTTTAAGCTCATCTTTCCTGTGTGAGATTTACAGAAAAATCAAAGCTTCATTCTATATATCTTTCTTTGAGAGATATTTATTGTAAGCTTTCTTTGAAAGCAAAAATACCATTTCATTTTGTAAAAGTGTTGCAAACACTGTGTTCTTGAAATCTTGAGAGTGATTGTAAATCACCTAAAATTTGCAAGGGTTTGGGCTTGTGAAGTCTGTGTAAAATCCATGGAGGATTGCTCCATTTGTAAAGAGGTTGCTAGCACCCCTGTGAAGCTAGAAGATAGTGAAAAATCTCAAGTGAAGCTTGAGGAGTGGACGTAGGCCGAGTTGAAGCCGAACCATTATAAATTTGTTTGCATCTCTCTTCCTTATCTCTTTATTTTATTTTAAATTGCCATAGCTATATTTCACATTTTTACTGTGCTAAACTCATTAACTGACATAATTGTTAATACAATTGTTTTAATTATTTTAATTTCATTAATTATATTTATCTATTGTGCTAGTCATAAATTTTATTAGGGTATATTAATTTTTAATTGTAAAAAGCTAATTCACCTCCCCACTTAGGTTGTCTTTTGGGTAACAATTGGTATCAAAGCCTAAACTCTTGTTTTAAATTTAACCATCTAGGACTTTCGATCCATGGCAACCTTAGATAAAGGACAAGCCACAAATAGGCCACCATTGCTTGACGGAAACAACTATAGTCATTGGAAGGATAAGATGACCTTATACCTACAAGCCACTGATTATGCCATGTGAATTATGTTCACCAAAGGTCCAAAAATTCCTACAAAATTAGTAGACAATATTAGTGTACCTAAAACTGAAGATGAATGTGATGAGAGAGATCATAAATTATTGCAAGCCAATGCTAAAGCCAAACTCACCCTTGTTTGTGGATTAGACTCTAAGGAGTATAATAGAATTTCAAGTTGTGATTCGGCAAAAGAAATTTGGGACAAACTTGAGGTAACGTATGAAGGTGCAAACCAAGTGAAGGCATCTCGTATTGATATATTTGTTCATAGTTATGAATTGTTTAAAATGAACTCTGATGAATCTATTTTAAGTATGCTTATTAGATTTACTGAAATTGTAAACTCTTTGAAATCACTTGGGAAAATTTATACTAACAGTGAGTTGGTAAGAAAAATTCTTAGGTGTCTACCGAAGAATTGGGAAGCAAAGGTCACCGTCATTATAGAAGCCAAAGATCTCTCCACACTTGGATTGGATGAGCTTGTGGATTCCCTTGTGACTCATGAGATCACCATGAAAGGACATGAGGATGTTGAAGACAAAAAGAAAAGTGGAATTGCATTCAAAGCATCATTAAATGAAGAAGAACATGAAAACTCTAGTGAGGATGAAAGTTATGCCATGTTTAGTAGAAATCTCAAAAAGCACTTCAAGAAAAATAATTATGGAGAAAGAAGACCTTTCAAAAAGGAGTACAACAAAGATAACAAGAAAGAACCTATTATTTGCTATAAGTGCAAAAATCCTGGACATATGAAGATGGATTGTCCAAAATTGAAAAATCATGGAAAAGACTACAAAAGAAACAAGAAAGCAATGGTAGCAGCTTGGGGAAAAAGTGAAGATGAAAGCTCAAGTGATGAAATTGAAAATGAAGTAGCTAACTTGTGTTTCATGGCTCTTGAAGATGAAGACTCTACTCAAGATGAGGTAACTACTCTTTATGAAGAACTTGAAAGTGCATTCCATAAACTAAAAGATGAATTTAGAAAAGGTTGTGCCAAAAATAATGTGTTAAAAAAAATATGTTGCATCTTTATCTAGTAATGTAGAAGAATTAAAGAAAGAAAAAATTATTTTGAAAAATGATTTTAACACCATCTCTAATAAGAAAACTGCTTTAAAAAATAATGTTGATGATTTAACAAAAACACTTGAAAATTTTGTAAAAGGTAGAAATAATCTCAACATACTTCTTGGAAATCAAAGATGTGTTTTCGATAAAGCGGGCATTAGATATGACCCTATTAAGAAACAAAAAAATCTCAATACAATTTTTGAAAATGCACCTCTCATGACACACCCTCATATTACTTGTCATTATTGTAGTAATAAAGGCCATTATATATATTATTGTCCATTCAAAAAGAATATGAACATGAGAATTAAAAAGATTTGGATTATTAAGGAATCTAACAAAACTAACCAAGAAGGACCCAAGAAATCATGGGTGCCAAAAACCAACACTTGATTGTCATCTTGTAGGTTTGTCTTAAGTCTAAAGCTAAAGAAAGGAAGTGGTACCTTGATAGTGGATGTTCCAGACACATGGCCGGAGATAAATCCTTCTTTACTACACTGTCATCCAAAGATAGAGACCTTGCTATTTTTGGAGACAACAAGAAAGGAAAAATCATCGGTATTGGTAGCATCAGTATTTCTCCTAACCCTTCTATTGAAAATGTTTTACTTGTTGATGGACTTAAGCATAACCTACTTAGTATTAGTCAATTAAGTGATAAAGGTAACGAGTTATTTTTGATAAATCACATTACACAATTGAAAGCACAAATGATTATAAAGCTTTATTCGTTGGTAATCGCCATGATAATGTTTATATTTTTCATCTTAATGATCTCTATGCTAGTGATGTTAAATGTTTATATGTTAATAATGAAAATAGTTGGTTATAGCATAGAAGACTTGGTCATGCTCATATGGATTTAATCGCTAAACTTTTGAGAAATGATTTGGTCATTGGACTTTCAAAAATTAAATTTGAAAAAGATTATCTTTGTAGTGCTTGTCAACAAGGAAAACAAACTAAAACATCATTCAAATCAAAATCTCATATTTCCACAACTAGATTTTTACAACTATTGCATATGTATTTATTTGGTCTCTCAAGGACATCTAGTCTAGATGGTAAACGTTATTGTCTTGTTATTGTTGATGATTATTCAAGATTTACATGGGTTATGTTTTTAGCACACAAAGATAAAACATTTTATTCTTTCACAAAACTCTGTCGTAGAATTCAAAATGAAAAAGAATTTCCTATTACTAATATTCGAACCGACCATGGTAGAGAACTTGAAAATGAGAAATTTGAATTGTTTTGTGACGAACATGGTATTAGACATAATTTTTCAATACGTAGAACCCCTCAACAAAATGGTGTAGTAGAAAGGAAGAATAGAACTTTAGAAGAGATGAGTAGAACAATGCTTTGCGGAAATAATCTTCCTAAATATTTTTGGGCCGAAACCGTTCACACCACATGCTATATTTTAAATCGTGCATTAATTAGACCTATTTTCAAAAAGACTCCTTATGAACTTTGGCATGATAGAAAGCCCAACATTAGTCACTTGTATATTTTTGGTTGTAAATGTTTTGTGCATAATAATGGTAAGGATAACTTAGGTAAATTTGATTCAAAATCTGACGAAGCAATTTTTCTTGGCTATTCCTTAACTAGCAAAGCTTATCGTGTTTTTAATAAAAGAACTTTTGTTGTGGAAGAATCTATACATGTGGCATTTGATGAAACTAACATCTCTGCTCAAAAGCAAATTGTTAGTGATAATATAGATTTGGAACAAAATGTGGAAGATTTAAATATCTACAAAGAAGAGAACCAACTATGTAAGTTGAGCAAAGAGATTGAACAACCTATTCTCCTACCTCAAGAAGAAGGAGGAAACAATGATGATTTGCCAAGAGAATGGAAGTTTGTTCATAATCACCCTAAGGATTTAATCCTAGGTGACCTTACAAAAGGTATTGAAACTCGCTCTTCATTTAGAAATATTTGTAGTAACTTGGCTTTTCTCTCACAGATTGAGCCTAAAAACTTTCAAGAAGCCGAATTCGATGAACATTGGATGATAGCTATGCATGAAGAGCTTAACCAATTTGAGAGAAACAAAGTGTGGGAACTTGTGCCAAAACCTAAAGATCACACCATTATCGGTACCAAATGGATCTTTCGAAACAAGCTTGATGAATTCGGCACAATTATAAGAAACAAGGCTAGACTTGTTGCACAAGGATACAATCAAGAAGAAGGTATTAATTTTAATGAAACTTTTACTCCGGTTGCTAGATTAGAAGCCATTTACATGTTACTTGCATTTGCATGTTTTAGAGATTTCAAACTTTATCAAATGGATGTAAAAAGTGTCTTTTTTAATGGTTTTATAAATGAGGAAGTTTATGTTAAACAACCCCTAGGTTTTGAAGATCATGCTTTTCCAAATCATATTTTTAAACTATCAAAAGTTTTATATGGTTTGAAATAAGCACCTCGTGCATGGTATGAATGATTAAGTAAATTTTTGATTGAAGATAATTTTTCTAGAGGAACGATTGACACAACACTTTTTGTTAAAACTAAAAATGATGATTTACTTATTGTGCAAATATATGTGGATGACATTATATTTGGTGCTACTAATAAAACCTTGTGTAAAGAATTTGCTAAGTGTATGCAATGTGAGTTTGAGATGAGCATGATGGGGGAGCTAAATTATTTTCTTGGACTTCAAATCAAACAATGTAAGGAAGGAATTTTTATCAACCAAGCTAAGTATACAAAAAAACTACTCAAAAAGTTTGGTATGTATGACTCAAAAATAGCTGGAACACCTATGAGCACATCCATTACGTTAGACAATGATGAAAAAGGTAAGTCCATTGGTCAAACAAAATATCGAAGTATGATCGGCTCACTTCTTTATTTAATTGAAAGTGGACCCGATATTATGTTTAGTGTTTGTATGTGTGCTAGATATCAATCAAATCCTAAGGAATCACATCTCAATGCTGTTAAAAGAATTTTTAGATATCTTGTTGGCACTCAAAATTTGGGACTGTTTTATCTTAGAGGTGTTGCATTTAATTTAATTAGTTACTCAGAGCCGACTTTGCCGGATGCAAACTTGATAGAAAAAGCACTAGTGGCACTTGTCACTTTCTTGGTAACACATTAGTATCTTGGTTTAGCAAAAAGCAAAATTCTATTGCTTTATCAAAGGCCGAAGCTGAATATATAGCTTCCGAAAGTTGTTGTGCCCATATACTTTGGATGAAACAACAATTGGAGGACTTTGATTTGCATTATGATCATATCCCTATTAAATGTGATAATACTAGTGCCATCAATTTAAGCAAAAATCCGGTTCAACACTCACGAACAAAACATATTGAAATTTGACATCATTTTTTAAGAGATCATATTCAAAAAGGGGATATTGTACTTGAATTTGTAAATACCGACAAGCAATTGGCGGATATTTTCACAAAAACCCTAAGCGAGGATCGCTTTAATTTTATTCGTAGCGAGCTTGGAATGTTGATTTCTACTTTAAAAGTTTTGTTATGACTATGAAACTTGAATTTTTGTTAAAATAATATATGTGTATTGCTACATTGATATGGAAACATTTATATCAGTTGCATGCTCGCAAGTCCTTCATACATTTATTCTCCTTAACAGTTTGCTATTCTCAACTGTGTAATTTTTTTTTTTTTTTTGGGGTTATGCATCTTGAGGTAAAATTAACTTTGCATACATTGATTTTTTTTTAACCCTCATGGTATTTTTTTTGCATTACCATTCCAACAACACCACCGTCCCAGTAAGTTTAATTTCTGCTAGTATTATTTTTATTTTTTTTCTCATTATTAGTTTTTGTTTGGACTTAATTTTTTTTATTTTTTTTTTGCTTTTTAATCTCACTTTTCAGTACTTAAACAAAAAAAAAAAAGAACAAATCAAAATACAAATATTTACATTAAAAAAAAACACCTTTCATTTTTTTTACGGCCATACGCCGATCAAAATAAACATAAAAACAAAAAAAAACCAAACAAATCCTTCATTTTTTTTCGGCCCTACACCGATCTTACTTACTCGCCTCTTCCACCGCTCTCTTCTTCTTTTTATCACCTTGGGCAGCGCTTGACGTCCCTGCCCTCGTGCTTTTGTTAAGAGCGAGCACTCCTCGCCGACTATCAAAAGCCAAGAACGACGTTGCTCCAAATCGGGCCATGGAGGTGGTCTTCCGTTTAAGCTCTTTATTTTCGGCCTTCAGTGCGCCTATCTCTGCTCACGCATCCTTGTACATGCGCTGGAGCAGAGCGAGTTGGGCGTTGACCTGATGGAGCTCACTCGTACTGTTCTGCAGTCGGTGAGCCAATTTTGTGACTGCAGTCACCGTCTCCATACAGGACATCAGTGTGAAATGATTGGCTTCAATGTCTGATTAAGCTGCCATTATTTGCTTAATCGACATCATAGGAAGGTTAGGAAGAGTGGGAGCCGGGGCACTCGGCCCAGCAGTGCTTACGGGATCATTCAGGTCTGGAAAGAGAGTATGGGGACGGGACAAGGCCATGTATTAGGAGAGAGAGATGTAATCGAACGGAGAGTAATTTTTGACAACCTTTCTGCTCTGCTCAGTCTCTCTGTTCTATCTCTCTCACGAAGCGAATGAGGAAGTAAAAGGCGAAGAGAGTGATTAAGAAGAAGACGGAGGAGAAGACGACAAGAGGGAGAGAGAGCCAAGGTAGCTGATTGACTGATTGACCCGTCTCGCTTTTGTCGGTCGGCTGACGGAAAAACGAGGACGCGTGTCCGACGCGATTTTCGACCAACAAAAAAGAGACGCGAGTGAATCATATATATATGTATATATCTGTTTTGATTAGCTATTTTTTTGATGCCATTTATCATTATCATTTTCCTCCTCATTCTCCAAATTCTGAGCCATAATTTCCTTTTGATAATGTCACAGGGGGAGAAAATTATATGATGTTATGTATTATGGTATTATTTTCAAACTAATCTGATGTTATATATTTATAGTTTGATATCTTAATCTTATGTCATGTTATTGATTAAAGCTTATTTATTACACATGTGCTAACCTATGTATTTATAAATGAATTCAGGGAGCATGACTTGAGGGGAAGCCCTTGTTACTTCCAAATCAAATCAAAATATCATTGTGTGCCATCATCAAAAAGGGAGAAATTGTTAGACTTATTTATTTTGCTGATTTATTTAATTATGTTTTTAATTTATTTGAAAGAGAAAAATAGAATCAAAATTTATTTTGTCCCATTATTTTTCACCTAAACCTTTATCCTAAATGTTGTTAGAATGTATTTAATATTTGATTAAATCAAGAGTTCAAACAGCCCAAAATAGAGGTTCAAACAGCTCAGCACAGCAACAGTTCAAAAGGTTCAAAAGGTTCAAGTGGAAGATATTCAAATTTGCAATGATGGAGTAAAAGATATTCAAATTAATAATGATGGAGTACAACGGCTATAACGGCTATAAATTCAAATAAATACAACGGCTATAAACGGCTATAAATTTAAATGAATATAACGGCTATAAACAACTATAATTTTCATTATATATACCAAAGCCTCTAATGTAAACAAGTGACAAAAAAACCTGAAAATATTCTTTGATCTATAATCACTCACATCTATTCTCAGAAATTATACACTGAGCCTTATAGATTTAAACTCATCTTTCTTGTGTGAGATTTACAGAAAAATCAAAACTTCATTTTATATATCTTTCTTTGAGAGATATTTATTGTAAGCTTTCTTTGAAAGCAAAAATACCATTTCATCTTGTAAAAGTGTTGCAAACACCGTGTTCTTGAAATCTTGAGAGTGATTGTGAATCACCTAAGATTTGCAAGGGTTTGGGCTTGGGCTTGTAAAGTCTGTGTAAAATCCGTGAAGGATTGCTCCATTTGTAAAGAGGTTGCTAGCACCCCTGTGAAGCTAGAAGATAGTGGAAAATCTCAAGTGAAGCTTGAGGAGTGGACGTAGGCCGAGTTAAAACCGAACCATTACAAATTTATTTGCATCTTTCTCCCTTATCTCTTTATTTTATTTTAAATTACCATAACTATATTTCATATTTTTACTGTGCTAAAATCATTAATTGACATAGTTGTTAAGACACTTGTTTTAATTATTTTTATTTCATTAATTATATTTATCTATTGTGCTAGTCATAATTTTTATTAGGATATTATTAATTTTTAATTGTAAAAACCTAATTCACCCCCTCTTAAGTTGTCTTTTGGGTAACACAAAAGTTGCGAACTTTTCACTTTCTACTTGAGCTGGACTCTTCCCAATACACCTGTTTCTTTTACAGTCTCCCCCAATCTCACTTGATCAAATGCCCCCACCAGAGACAGTGCACTTGACCAGCGGATTGAGGATTTCTTTCACCGTAATCACAGTTACAGTTATTAAAAAGGCTGCTCAGGCTACACAGCTTACTATAAATACCCTGATGATCATCATCAATTACTTCCTATTGATGATAGTTTTCTGACTAACTGTGGAGTTATTCAACTGCCGGTGGTGTCATCAATCGCTATTGGGAACCAAAATGCCAGTGATGTGTACTCAGTTGCACTACTAATGTTTTAGTTCATATCCACTTTATTTAAAGAGTGCCAGGAGGCTTACTTGCAGAGCTTAAACATATTTCAGCTTGGTGTGTGCGTCCTAGCACTTGAAAGGAGTTTTTCTTTCAAACTTCATCTCATTTTCCAGCAGTGGTTCTAGTTTAGATACTTCTGCAACATAGAGAAGCATACTGTACAGCCAACAGGAGAACATTCTCCAACAAAATTAATTACAACTACAGAATTCTGCAATAGTAATACATACACAAGTTATAGATACAAGTATTTGTTTTCAAGTCAAGCACGCAGAAACTAAAAGCATTCACTAATCTACTTCAATAGGTTAGAAAGAAACTGCATATAACAAGATCCAACCTCCTTGGAGTCTGGTCTTAACAACCCACAGTGGATTTGCTGCAATTGCTGTGACAGCACCAGCACCTAAAGCAGCAATCATATTCGCACCAAATGTAAGTTGAGAACTGTTATTCACTGTATTATCACAGTATGAAATGTCAAAAGAAATTAAAACAATCAACTGAACAAAAATCAGCAATTATATTAACACGGAAGAAGGATAAAAACATGTAGCAAAACCTTATAAAACAATGAAAAAAATATTGTTGGGAGAGATTGGCTAGAGCCAGCTTTTAAATTGAGGGGGGAAAGTGAGAGGATTCTACTACATTTTCCACAAACAATTACCAAAGAGGTAGCTTCTAATATGGTTGTTTTCCCACAATGACTGGATGAAACTAGAAATACAGATATTGCTTTGCCCCTGAAAGAATTCCCAGGGAGAACAGATTACTTGATAAATAAAGAAGAAGCAAAGGATAAGATTGGAACATTCATAAGACCCACATGCAGTAGTAACAACAAAAATTGCCTTAGAACACTGGTAAATGAGCCCGCTCCATGGGCAAAAAATATTTGGTTCCATCATAAATTTTTCAAAATGGGTTGGCTGTCCTAGAGGCTTTATCCTAGTTCTCTGGAACAATGATTAAATTCTAAAAGTTACATATTTTGCAAAGACATAACTAAAATGGGAACCAAAGCAAGTTTTTTCACTACAGAAGCATTCAACTTATAAAAGAATTAACAAAAGAAAGAAAGAGGGGATTTCTGGAGATTCGGACACAAGAAAACCACAGGCTGATTCCTTTGTTGGAACTAAAAACTCCTCAGTAGTGTAACCATAGTGACTGCACATAAGCAAGCAATGAGTACTGTCTAGAAAAGAAATCCAACAAAACGGGAGGGGAGAATACATTAAAAATCAGAAAAGATATGAAGGTGCACTCAAGTATATAAATTTTTTAATATATATATATATATATATTTGAAGCTGCAATGGCTTCTATAATAAAGGAGTACTGGTCATTAATCTTCAAGAGTAACTCAAGAAAAGTAATACTCACCGCCCAGTTTGGAAGTAGTGCCACCAATGTTGGTGAAAGGCCACGGTAGAGTCCCTTCAAACCCTCAGTTCGTATTATATTCTGTAGGCTTGTAATAATGATACTACCTAATTGTCACCAAATATGAAGTGAATTAAGTACATCAACATCTATAAGAAGAGCATGCGAAAATTATTAAAAAAATAAAAAAATAAAAAAAATGAACATTTGGAGAGAGGAAGCTAAAAAAAACTCAGTCCAAAGGTTAAGCATCATTTTTCTATTTGTATAGCTCATCTATATATTCCTTGGGCGTTTCATTTTAGTAAAATTATAGTTATTTATCACGGAAAATTAGTTTCCATCTGTAAAACAAAATAATAGAAGAGGAATTGAAAAATCAATAAATATTAGACCAATATGGTTGATTGTGCAAAATTCTAACATATGAACATAATTTTTTTCCCCAGAAAATCCCTATGTGCACTGGTGGAGATTTTGTGCTAGCCAAAGAGGCTAAAGCTTGTTAATAGTGATGTCTTAACCAAAAAATGAGGGTAATGAGGATGCGTGTTGCATAGTTTGATAATGATATTACAAGGAGAAATAGTCAAAACTTGTTAGTTGTTAGTTGTTACATGAAGCCAAGTGGACTACTGTACCCACCTGAGTGGTAGAGAAGTCAATGAAAAAGGTCTTATACTCCTATTACGGAGCTCTTACATGGTTAGAGCAATTGAGGTTCATTGAATTCATTATATTCCATAAAGGTTAGATTATGCAAGATAACTTTAATGATGAAAAATGCCAAAAATCTTCTTTGAAATTGTAAGATAAATTGATAGAGAGAGAAATATAGAGAGAATAAATTGTATGTATTATGATTGATATATGTTGTGTTTTGTACAATGGTTCAGGGGCTCCTTATAAAGGAGAAGTTTACAAACAATGCATCCAAAAGCAACCAAAAGCAAAGACACCATGATTACAGCTTGGACACTTTACAGCTAATAACATATAATACATTAACAGCCCCCCTCAAACTCAAGGAGGATAGGAACTAACCAACTTGAGTTTGAAAAGAGTAACAAAACGTGAAAATAAACTGACAAATAAAATAAAATAGGATAGGAGACACGGTATGGCCGTGTCAGATCGTTGTTGAAGACACGGTATGGTCGTGTCACACCGTTGGAGAAGACACTGTATGGTTGTGTCGGACCGTTCTAGTAGGTAATGTCTGGACAGTTTACGAGATCATGCCGGACCGATGTAGAAGCTAACCGGAATCAATGTCGGGACAGTTTACGAAGTCATGCCGGACTGTTGTAGAAGCTGACCGGAATCAATGTCGGGACAGTTTACGGGGTCATTCCGGACCGGTGTAAAAGCTGACCGGAATCAATGTCGGGACAGTTTACGGGGTCATGCCGGACCGATGTAAAAGACTTTGGTGGTGCACCAAGGGGGCGACTTAGGGAGTGCGCCATGGGGTGGCTTGGGTGGTTCCCATGGTATATAACCATGCTCACCATGATATATGTATAACCCCCCCTCAAACACAAATAGGTGTGAAGATAGAAACCTATTGGAGGTTGAAACAAAGGGATGAATAAAGTGGAGTAAAACAGCTCAACACAGAGTGAAGATGTGAAAAAAAAAAAAATGATAGAAAGGGTTTTTTTTTTTTTTTTTTTTGTCGGTTGTGGTTTAAAAATGTGATCAGGGTTGATCCTGATATGAATAAAGCAAGTGGGTTGTGCAAACTCGAATGGTAGGTGTGGTAAAGGAAAAAAAAAATCAACTGGAATGAATGTTGTTTTTTTTTTTTTTTTTTGTGAAAATAATAATAATAAGAAATAAAATGAAGTGGTGGAAGCCAGTGGAATCAATGAAGGCTAGTATAAAATATGTTAGTGGGGAAAAGAAAGATGGGTATGTTGATTAAATAATAAAATAAAAGTGGGTAGTGGGGAAGATGAGTGTAAAGAAAAGTTGA
The DNA here is from genome assembly GCF_055761805.1 of Camellia sinensis. Classification (NCBI taxonomy): domain Eukaryota; kingdom Viridiplantae; phylum Streptophyta; class Magnoliopsida; order Ericales; family Theaceae; genus Camellia; species Camellia sinensis. The sequence continues at coordinate 148,140,129 of NC_138970.1, forward strand.
GTGAGAATAGTGTGGTTGGTATTTGTTAGTAGCCACGTCTTGGACAGATCAAACACTGTGGGAAAAGTTGAAAAAAAAAAATTTGAAAATATGAGGGGGAGAATGGGGACAAGCCCATGTGAGTGAAAGAGGGGTTTGAGTTTGGAAAGAAAGAGATAAAAAGTGGAGCATCTCTGCTGTGCTACCCCATCATCAGTCTCACACAACAAAGGAGGAGAGAGACAGAGCCCCTGTGATTTGCCAATTTGGCATTTTTTTTTTTTTTTTTTTTAAAACCCAAAAACCAAAACCAAAAACTTGAGGCCATTCTTTTGTGAAGTTCTGTGAAGAGTATGGTCTGGTGAGAAAGCTGAAAGGGTTTTGGGAATTGAAAGAGTGAGTGTGTGTACACAGGTGGGTGAGATGGAGTTGGATGAATGTGAGGAGACTACACTGCATGATGTTAACATTGAGGACGAGATGTGTCGGAAACAGCAACAGGCCCAAGAGGCATACGATGAGGATGATGATATGCATGGTGGTGGTGCCCAGAGGGTGCAGTGTGCGCAGCAATGATTGCTGCATCAGGGAAGAAGTGGGAGGAGCTTGAGCCGGCGCTGCTTGAGGCCGAGATAATTGCGGCGGAACTTCGCCGGAGTGAGATCGAAGAACTTGGTGACACCGTGTACGGCGGAGGGATTGAGAATCTGAGTGCAGAGCCAGCCGGTGGCCATGTCGAGGTCGCTCTGCATGAGGAGCTTCCCAACAGAGTGGGATGGATCGGAGCATTTCGAACCATGGTGAAACCATGGTGGTGCTCAGGTTCACTGAATGGAATCTTGGAGGGTCATAAGGATGTGTCCATGACTTCGGTGATTGAGTCGGAGGATGGAAGCTTGACTAAGGGAGCTTATTTTACACCATGGTTAACGGCAGCAAGAAATGTGGCAGCGGAATGAAGATATGTGTAGAGGTCCGGCGGGCGGTCAAGGCGAGGCTGCCGCCCGCCGGTGAAGCAGAATTACTAGGTTCTTAACCTAGCTCTGATACCATGTAAGATAAATTGATAGAGAGAGAAATATAGAGAGAATAAATTGTATGTATTATGATTGATATATGTTGTGTTTTGTACAATGGTTCAGGGGCTCCTTATAAAGGAGAAGTTTACAAACAATGCATCCAAAAGCAACCGAAAGCAAAGACACCATGATTACAGCTTGGACACTTTACAGCTAATAACATATAATACATTAACAGAAATATTGAAAATGTGAAGATGTGTGCATGTTTGGCTCTATCTAATACTCGATTAGTTGATTTCTTTCTGACATGTTGGTTCATTGCTTTCCACTTTTAACTATTTGCAAGGCAATTTTTCTGCTATAGTTTTTGCTCGGGAAAATTAATCTCCTTCGGACAAAGGTAACCCACTTAACGCCTTTTGGTCATAGGCTTATAGAAAGCTTGAAATTTGACGGGTTTTTTTCCTTATTTTCAAACATGATTTCCTTTTATCTACTTGCTAACCTTTGAACAAACTTAGAATGACTTATAATTGTGGAATATATTCATTTAATGTGAATATTATTATTGATGAATTGCATGCTTTGAAAAAGTATTAGAAATTTCAAAATGTTTTCAATTAGTTATGTTGTCATATAATGGAAGAATGTAAAAATAAATAAATAAATGGAATTTCATTTGGACTTCAAAGGATTTTACCTTCCATGGACTTGTAACACATACCTTTTGGACCAGAATGGTGAGCTTCAGGAAGGCCATGGACTTGTAATCTGGTTTTAATCACATCCAATGGGCACACAAAAGTGGCAGCTATAGCCGCTGCAGAGCACAAAAATCGCATATGAGAAACCAAAAACTGACTCAATCGACAGCTTCTGATCGAAGCATTCACACAATTGACAATTAACTATCAAAAGCACCAAAAAGCTTAACAAATTCACTAGCTTTATCAAAAATTAACAAAAATATCACCAAATGAACAAACTCTAACTGAAACCACAAAAACACTTTTTAAATCAAAATTGAGGGATTTTGGTAAAAAGAGCGAAACCGGCGGCGGCATCGGCGGCGGCGTCGCAGATGATTTTCTTCGAGGTCCGACGATCTGGCAACCACGCGCCGCCAGCGGTCATCTTTGAAGAACTACTTGACTTCAATTATTCCACAATGGCATATGCATATGCATATATATATATATGTATGTATGTATGTATATGGATAAACTTTCTCAGTGCAACATTAATCGAATGGAAGAGAGAGAGAGAGAGAGAGAGAGAGTGGTTTTGATGGGTTTGTTTGTTATTTTCGGTCCAGAAGTGGGAAGTTCAAGTAGTGGTGGTGCACTGGTGTTGTCGAAAAGTGTTTTCAATTTGCTAATACTTGAAAGCAACTAATTTTATGATCCCGTTTATTTGGTGATGTAAGCAGTATTTTATTTAAAAAAATTAGTTGACACGTTTATGATTACTTTTTATATAACTAGCGGTCAGGCACATACGATGTGTGTGTAAATTAAAATGATATTATTTATAAAAAAAATTATTATACATCATAAATTTATTAAAAAAAGTAGATACGTGGCAGTATAAAAAACAAAGGTTTCAAGACACCATAAGAGGTGTTCACTTTATAATAATATATAGTGGGTGGCACAAACGATGTGTGTGCAATTTAAATAAATAGGAATAAAAGAAAATAAAAATGAAATTAATATTATAATGTGTACTTAAATAAATAGGAATAAAAGAAAATAATAATGAAATTAATATTATAATGTGTACTTAGTAGGGGTGAGCAACGGATATACCGATCCGCCAAAACCGACCGAACCGAACCGATCCGTCGCATTTTGGATGGATGCGTGATGTCAAACGGATGGTTGCGGATTGATTTTCTCTAATCCGCCAATTTGGCGGACGAATGGCGGATTTGAGGTTTCTTTGGCCGCAACCGAACCGCCAAACCGCGAGTACCCTTAGTAATTTATAAGACTTTGTGTTTTCAATTTGTTTAAATATTTCGTTTGTGTTTTCAATTGAAAAAGAGTTCAAATATTCTGTTGAAAAAAAGTTTTCAACTTGAATATATTTTTTGAATTGAAAAAAATAAACATATTATTTATTTATATTTTTTGGTTTTTAAATCTAACTCTAAAAGTAATAAATAGAAAATATAATATATGCTGCTTGGATTTTGTTTTCAAAAACATATATAAATGTAACAATACAGAGACATACAATCTCTACTATTGTTTTGTTCATGGTTTTGGTGGTTTGCATTGTTTTTATATTTTAAGAACCACAGATTACAATATTTTATGTGAATGAGGCATGCTGTGATTGTAATATATGGATGATGCATGCAGTGATTTTGATATTCTAAAGTTTCAAATTTTCTTTCTTTGGATGAGACATGTAGTAATTGTAATACTTTTTTAAGTCATTAACTGTAATACTTTTTTTTTTTTTTTTTTTTTTGGAGGAAGTGCACAAGTTGAATTATGTTGAAAACTTATAAAATTTCAAACCGCCAAACCGATTCGCATCCATCCACCAAACCGCCAAACCGCTCAATCCACATCTGCCGGATTGGCAGACGGATGCGGATTGATTTTCTCCAATCCACCAATCTGGCGGACGGATGGCGGATTGGAGGTTTCCTGGCCGCAACCGACCCGCGCCCATCCCTAGTACTTAGCTTAAGTGGTATGAGTCCTCATACTTAAACCCATGGTTATGGGTTCAAGCCTTGCCCATCACTTTGTTTAACTTTTTTTAAAAAAATAAAAAACGCTGCCACATGGCATGAGGAGAGTAAAGCTTCAGGACACCATAAGAGGTGTTCACTTTATAATAGTATAGATAGATAGATAAAAATAAAAATATATATTTGGTACATATCAGCCTGGCTTTTCTTCAATCTCAGATCGGATTGGAGAGTATTATTGGATCCGTGGAGGCCACCAAAAGTCCTGTTTTAATAATCCGAATCGTTAAATGTGTAAAATTCGTCGAGTATTATATACCAGTAAACAATCACATTGATAGGATATCGATAACTATCTCATCGGTTCAGTTTTCTATCAATCGTTTATTTTTCCACCGTCTATTTTTTTTATACAAAACTAATTCAATCATATAGTTATTGATATCCGATCAATGTGATTGTTTTTAAATATATAATACTCGATGAGTTTTAGACATTGAACGGCTTAAATTATCAAAACGGGACCTATAACAAGCTCCCACAAGTCCAACAACACCCTCCAATCTAATATGGGACTGGAGAAAAGCCAGTGCCATAGATCATTTACATGTTGGAATGGAAAATTTTCTAATTCTAGTGCACATTCCATAATGGCCAACACCAAATGCAATGATTAAAGGTTGGGGTGGCCAGTGGCAGTTAGGGGAGGGGAAGAGGTGAATGATGAATGGACAAGGACAAAAAAATTAATAAGTGAAATTATTTTTTTTTTTGTGATAATAATTTTTTTTAATATAAATGCATTCCAAATAAATTTTTGTTTATAATTTTTTAAATATTTATAAATAGAAATAGAAATATTTCAAAACAAACCTAATTTAATTTTTTTTTTTATATAAATGTATAAAGAGAAAACTATAAACTTAAATATAACTAAGCTTCTATTTATAGCAAATTTTTATCTATTTTTTATGAAAAATTTATCTATAAATGTCAACTTGAGAAATAGTGATCTGATTAGCCCCAAGAGTTTTCTTATACACCAATTAATCTTATTGATTTTAGAAAAGTAGATTTAGAGTACTGATATAAGCACGTACTGTTTTCCTTTGGACCACCACCTTATTTATTTATTTATTTTTATTTCAATTTTGCCATAACACTAATTTCCATTTTTGCCCATTTCTATCTTTCCAACCCTAACCTTAAACCTCCACCTCCACCTCCACCTCTACTTCAACCGACAGCCTCCTCTACCAACTCTCTCTCTCTCTCTCTCTCTCTCTCTCTCTCTCTCTCTCTCTCTCTCTCTCTCTCTCATGTTCAGCATATTTGACCACCCTTCACCTCGCCATCACTTCCTCACAACCGCCATCACCACCATCCTTCCTCCACCACTAACCACAAAATGCAAAACCACACTTTTTTTTTTTTTTTTGCTACTGCTGGAGATTCAAATTCTAATCTCATTCTCTTCTTTCTCTTATAATATGTTCTCACAACAACTCCCCAAGCTCTCTTTCGTCTGAAATCTCGGAGCTCAATTCGGGGCACAAACATCCCAATCACATTCAAATTCGACGCAAACTTCGCGAAAGCAACGAACTCAACCAGCGATGGCGTAAGTCAAGAAGAGCAATGTCACGACCCAAATCCGCCCCTATGGGTTTAGCACCGTAACCGGCCAGTAATCCAAGATTATCGAAGGCCTGCTTAACAGTAAAATAGTAATACAAAGTACAGGGGCATGACGGAAGCCAAATCAGTAAATAAACAATGTCCAATGAGCTGTGACAGTCTGTTTGCAAAAAGGCTTTTCATACATATATACAATCAGTACAAAACAGTAAGTACAACATTTGCAATCGTTCAGGACAGGGACTTAATCCCTATTAAAACAGTACAGTAACAGTGTATACAGTCTATACAAAACAAAACAGAAAGGGGGAAACTAAAACACCCCATAGCCTTAGCTTGAACGGACTCGGAACCTGGCAGTGAGGCACATAAGTTGGCTTGACAAAATTGGAGTTTACCCCGACACTTCTAGCAACGGTCCGGTGCCTGTACACCTACATATATATATGAGCAGTGAGCTAAAGCCCAGTGAATAACATAATGCGTAAAGAGGTTAAGAATGAATGTCCTTACAGTATTGAAAACAATCATTTCAATCAGTATATCAGTTATTCAGTCATTACAGTCATATGTGGTACATCCAGTAGCAAAACAGTACAGTAGGTCTTATCAGACCGAACAGTCAGTTGATGGCCATCATATCAGTAAACAGTAATGGTTCCAACATGGGAACCAACAGAGATCTCTGTGACAGTAGCAGTATAATACAGTAACAGTAGGTTGCTAAGGATGGCACAATACAGTTCACAATTAGGACATCATTCATTCAGTAACAGTATCATTTCAGAAAACAGTACAGTTCAATTGTTCAGGAGATAATCATATTTGAACATATCTTTACACAGTTGTTACTCACAGAGTTCTGGGCTACAGTTAAGCTAGAGCGCGTCCTCAAATGCCAACCCTACACAGTTACAGAGTGAACACACACTAACTTATACAGTTGGGAAAATAGTAACTTAATCCCTAATTTTCCTCGGTGTGGTTCTACATCTATATCCTCATTAAGATACCTTAAACTAGGTTTAAGAATGCCTAGGATGAAATGAGGATGCAAAGATGCACTTGAAAAACATTTTCAGAATTTTCAGAAAATAGGGTTCACGCTCGAGCGTAGGTTACTCCGCTCCAGCGGACATGCAGACAAAGGTTTCTGCTCGAGCGTAGACTTACCCACTTGAGCGTACAGCAAAATAATCAAAACTGCTGGATGTGTGAAAATCACGCTCGATTGGGCGCTGGACACCCGCTCGAGCGTAAGACACAATGTCCCGCTCGAGCGTCAATTGTTTCGCTCGAGCGGACTTCAAAACAGTGCAAAGTGCTGGGAGCATGAATTTCACGCTCGAGCGCCAGTCACCCCGCTCGAGCGTGAGTCCAAAATCTGGAATTCCCAGATTTGAACCTCAAGCTCAAAATCAACTTCAAATGAACCAAATTCGATTCTTTTGGGCCCATTTCCTGGAAAACACTTCAAAACCCATAATATAACATGTTTCAAAGCTCAATTTGTAAATCAAAGCCCAAAGGTAGTTCAAATAAATCCAATTCAAACCAATTTTCATGAACATGACTTAAATTGAACATGCAAGACTTTAACTAGCTTCCAAGCTTCAATACATGCTCTAATGAGCCAAATCTTCCAAAGACATGATAAATTCATAGTCTCTACTCAAGATGTGAACATGCATGTGGCAAATTTATGAAGAACAACCTCAAGATGCAAGAGTATGCCATGCATGCAAAGATTAAGCTTCAATTCAACATTATAAGGCTCAATCTAGGCTTAGATCACTAAGGGCACAAGAACCATGCATGAATCAATTCAAAAACAAGTTCAAGAAGGTGGATGTTCTACCTTAAGTCTTGTATTCAAGGTCTAGGAGCTCAATTTGCAATCTATACTTCAATTCTTCAAGTTCTTCAAGCCAATTCACAAAATCAAGTTGAAATCACTCCTATCCTCTCACTCTCTCACTCTAGTCGATTGTGGCCTCTAAAATGGTTGACGGAGAAATGTTATGTGATCAAGTGCAAGGCTCAAATGTGTTAGGTAGTGGGCCACTAGGATGGCAATATGGTAAATAGGGCAACTTATGTAATTTAGCTCATTTTAATCTAATTTAATCATACCAAATCACAATTTAGATAAATATGCGATAAAATCACATAAATTACGATTAACACATATCACTAATCAATTTCAGATTCGGCCGCCGATAAGGCCTTCAATTTGCAGTTTAAACATAAAACATGAATAAATAATTAAACAGTCAAACAGATAGACATGCATTTAAACTAGTACGTTCAATCAGTCAGTTCAGTGTTTCAGTCGATTCAATTACTTATCATAATCAGTCACAGTTTAGCAGTTATCAGCAGGGTTATTAGTAATCAGTGGCGAGGGTTATTACAAGCAATGAATTGGAAATTGAACAAAGGTGCTTGAAACAAGGCATATCGGGAAGCGAGTTCAATGGGAAGAACAAAACGACCGAGTCGTAGTAAAAGGGAAAAAATGTGCCAAGCTTTGTGTAGTTTGGTGTTGAATATTGATACTGTGGTTTTCACTGTAGCAAGGCTTGAATTTGTGAGAGGAGTTTCCATGGAGGTCTCAATCTTGAGAGAATGGGTTGGGAAAGATCATCGGAATTGTGATGAGCAATGACCACGATGGTGGTTATGCGGTGGTAGCAAGAGCGAGAGATAGGCGGCCTCACAGCAGTGATGAGGTTAGGTCACCGGAGGAGTAGGACTACCGGGCGTTGTTGGTGGAGATGTGATTAGGATTAGGACTAGGGTTTGTATTTGGTTTAGAGTTAGGGGTATAGTTGGTATTAAGGTAGGGGTTCAAAGAGAAAATGAGAAAATTCATTTTTTTAGATAGGAGTTCAAAGAAATGGGAAGAGGCGAGGCAAAGTAAAAAAGGTGGAGGCAAATAGCAGCCGTCGTAGATTTGATATATTATTTAAAAATTAAACTTATGGTTACACCTTTATTTATATTATATTATCTTCCTTTTTTTCCCCCCCTCTTTTGTGCTAGAAAAGTAAAATACACAACCTATTATAATTGAATTTGGGATGAATTTTTATATGAGAATCTTTTTATTTGGAATGACTTGAAATATGAGATTCTTCAAATATTCTAAAAAAGATGTGGGATTTTTCAAATATTTCAAAATGAGTATAAAAACTCTTTAGTAAGTTTTGAGTAAATGTATAATTTCAATCTGTAATACTCCAATATAACATTCAAACATAATACTCCAATGTAGCATTCCAAAAAAAAACTCCTTATTATACTTTTTCCAAAAGTAACACCCCAAAAAAAAGTCCTTATTGTAACACTTCAAGATAACACAGAAAAAAATTCTTAGTGTACTTTTTCCAAATGTAATATTCCAATGCAACACTCCAAAAAAAGGATGTGTGATTCTTCAAATCATTCCAAAAGAAGTACAAAATTCCTTAGTAAACTTTGGGTAAATGTATAATTTCAAACTGTGAGTGTCATGTTGGAAAAAAGTACACTAAGTAGTTTTTTTAGTGTTTTTATGTGTTACATTGGAGTGTTACGTTTGAGATTACATTGATTAGAATATTATGTTTGGAAAAGGTACACTGAGGAGTTTTTTTTATGTATTACATTAGAGTGTATTACGTTTGCGAAAAGTTTGGAGTGTTACGTTCTTATATTTGGAAAAAGTACACAAAGAAGTTTTTTAATGTGTTACATTGGAGTATTACGTTCTTATTCACAATGTAGGATTTGTTCCAAAAGAAAGAAAAATCCAAAACTTGTATAGTGCGGATTGCCCAAATGTGTAATTTCACATTTAGAAAAACCCACTTTTATTCCTAAAAAATTAAACCAAAATGCGTAAGTGATTACCCTTTTGTGTAATTTCCATTTTAATGGGACCTTTGGGTTTATAAGAAAAAATAGAGGGCTAAACAGTTCACAAGATCACATTTTGGGATTTATTAGTATTTCACCCTTTTTTTATTTGGTAATTCAGGGTCTTCGAGTCAGCTTACAACCCCTCTCACAGTCTTTTCGCCTTACCCACTCCACTACCACCTCTCTCATTTCCTCCACCTGTTTGCATATCACCAATTGTCGCTACTAGCCCTCGCCACCCCCATCCACACCTCTGCCTCCAACTCATTCTAATTACTTAATTAAGATGCTTAATTGATTTATATTAACCCATGGATGAAAATTGATCTTGACTAATTAGAGTTGAATATGGTTAATTTGGATAATTGTGATTCATTGACATCAACATGACTGGTTTTCAAGGCAACCTAGGAATAGCAACTAACGAGGAGGCATAATTATGGGGTGTATACAGAGGTCTGACTATCATCTTCGAGAAAGGCGTAAAGAAAGTCATCATCGAATCTGATTTGAAACAGTTGATTAATTTAATCAAAGGAAAGACTTGTCTCAACTTTCCCCAACGAGCTTTGCTTGAAGACACTAAGATAGTGTGGCAGAGTTTTAGAATTATGATTTGAGAATAAAGTTGTATTTTGAGTTTGTGAATTTTGGAATTATGATTTGAAAGGAAAAAATTTGTTGGTTATGAGTTTTGAATTTTTGATGTGTCATATAAATGAGAAAAGTTGTTTGGTTATGAGTTTTGAAAAGAGTTTTCAAAACTTAAACCAAACACACAACTCAAAACTTTATTGAAAATTCTATTCAAAACTCATAACCAAACTCTTTTTAAAATTCAATTCAAAAAAAAATTTGTCATTTTGATCTAAAAAAATAATTTCTATATTTAAAAAATATCAAAAACAAATATAATTTTTCCCCAAATAGCAGGAGGCGATTGGCAATTGCAAAATAATAATAATAATAATAAATAAATAATAAAAAAAAATATGAAAAAGTAGTGTTCCGGTCAACCGGGAGGATGTCCGGGTAGACGACCAGGTAGACCAAAAATTCAAAAACTTCCTAGTTTACCAAACATGTTTTCAAAATGTGTTTTGAAATTGATTTGGAATCATGATTTGAAAATCTCGACCAAACATAGCATTCAAATCTGAGGGTGAAAAATTGATTAGAGTTGCACACCAAACACAGTCTAAGTTCCTCATGGAGTGTTGTGATTGCTCTCTCAACCACGTCCAGCGTGAAGGAAATGTATGTGCTGACATTCTTGTCAACATGGATGTAATTAACCAAGACCTTTTGGTTGTTTTTGAAGACCCTCCTAATCAACTTACAAGTTTGCTTTGCAGACATGGTTAACATTTAATGTGAGAGGCACTAGTTGCCCTCTTGTTCTCAGCTTCTTGTTATTTCAGATTAATCAAAAAAAAAAATGATTAATAAACATACGCGTGATTATGCAAATATATGTATGATTGATTATCCATAATCAAGGTGGTTAATATTAATCAGTTAGTCATAAAGGTGCTTGCATAAGTAATTGTGCGCTTAACACTTTTTAAGAGCCTGTTACTATACAAACAAGGGTGTGTGTGGGAGAGATATCTATTTTAATTGAGGAAGATCCCAATGACAAGACCTATACTACTTTGGAAGATAGATTACTAGTTTCCAATGAAAAAAAATGATGTGTTAGTTTGAGTTTCCTAGAGGGAGATATGGCACTTTTCCCCTGTGGTGTTGATGCTGTCAACACATACAAACTGGAACATATAATTGGTTTAATCTCATTCTAAGCGTACCAAACTCTTCCCAAGATCTAAATACATCAAAAACTAAGACTCAAGGATCACCTTCAATCTCAACAACAATCCAAATTAAAGTTTTTCACAACATAAGCTACATTTCAATTCATGCATTCCTCATTCAAAAGAATTAAAACTCACATAAATGGATTTATTTTCAAATTTAAGTGAAGAATAAAGACTTAGGAGTGAATTTATATCTAGAATCAATTCTAAACTAGGCTTACACAAGGTCCATCAAATTGTTGTTTTCCCTTACTTTCTCATACTTTATTTTTAATCAAACATCAAAATATGTACGTCACCAATTTAATGTTGAAATGAAGGAAGTTAATGTGATTTTGTGTACAAATAATCTAAAACTTCGGTGTCCTTGGGAATGAAGAGGAAATGGTTTATGCTAGTAGATAGGGGGTCTAGGAAGGAGAGGAAACGGGGTCACAGCAGTAGATACGGGGTCTAGGAATGAGAGGAAGCGACGTCACTGTTGTGTCTGCTGTGCGCCTGAAATGGCACCGTTTCATATATATATATATATATATTTTAGAAGATCAATTTAAACATGGCCAGTACCTTTCTCACTACCATCAACTTCAACAAAAAAACCTCCTCTTCCTCTACTGTTCGTAACCATCCTTCAATTACCGCAGACCTGTCACCATTGTTCCATCGGCGTCTCCACAGTTCAAATTGAACAATGGCAACCGTCGGCTCACTGTCCACTCATTACTGTTGCTCCACCATCTCCATATTAAACAATGGAATCCCTACTCCACTTACAACTTGGCTTCACTTGGACAAACAACCACATCTAAGTTTGGTTTTAGAAGATTTCCTTGAGGAGGACCATGCATCGGCTTACCTGAATTCAGATGTGGCAGAGTTCAGCATCGTGGAGACGCCGACAGTGAGCTTATTCTTTGTTCACAAAAACACATTCACTAAAACACAGCAGTGACCCCTAGCTCCAGGCGTGATGGCCCATTATAACTCATATTTTTCCTTGAAGTTTAGGATTGATATTCAAGTCCATAAGACTAGGTCGTGAAGATTATTACTATTAGTCTCATTCACTGCTGCTGTGTTTGGTTAGGGAATTTGGGGAAGGATTTGGAAAGGAAAATAGAAAAGATAGGTGAAATGTAAATAAAACATGCCTATATTTCACCTACTTTCACATACCTTTTCTCTTTCCCTTTCCAAATCCTTTTCCAAATCCCTTAACCAAACACAGCATAAACGAGTTGGGCTTGGGAGGCCGACCTGATCCGCAATCATTTTAATATATCGTAGGGTAAATTATATTAATAATCTTTGTAGTTTGAGATTTATGTCATTTTGATCTCTGACTTTTCAGTTGCGATACAATTGACATTGAATTTTGAATCTCGTTCCAAATAAGGACAATTGAAAACATTTTGTTGCTCAATTTCAAAGGCAAAGTTGTCAATTTGATAAAATATAAACTAAATTGACAAAAATAAATACCAAAAAATTATTTTTAAATTCTTGAAAATTATTTCTACTCACTAAAGATAAAGTTACATAAAAATCATAATTTTTTTTTTTTGTTTACAAAATTATTTTTTAGTATGTGTATGGATAATGATCATGTAATGAGTGGTTGTTTTTGTTGATATTTTTAAATGGGTATCATGTACTAAATGGTTATATTTGTTGTTAACAGATATTTTTTTATAGGTATCATGTAATGGATGATTATTAGGCTTTTAATGTATAATCGATATGCTTAATATATGAAATATTTTTAGTTTTAAATTTTTTAATTTAATGGATTGGTTTAATAATGATATCAAATATATTTCCATATTTGACTTTCGAAAAAAATAAAAACTACTTTAACGAAAATAAATATAAAAAAAATTATTTCTACCCTTACAAAAGATAAAATTATATAAAAATAATGTGTTCTTAATTTTTTTTTTTTACCAATTTAATTTTTAGTTTCTTAGAAAAAGATTCTAAAAATAGATTCTGAAAATCAAACCAAACAGAATTTTATATTCAAAAAAGTTTCAACATTATTCATTAAAAAAAAGGTCAAGTTCACCAACACAAAATAAGTTGTATGACGACTTTGCCTTTCAAATGAAGCAACAATGTCTTCAATTATCCTTATTTGAAATAAGATTCAAAATTTAGGGTCAAATGTATTATAATTAAAAGATTAAGGAGCAAAGTAACTATCACGACCCGCTCCCCGTACCCAAGGATTAAGCATCGTGATGGCCAGTAACTGAGGTTACCTCCGGCCAATTCATAAACAAATTAATAAACGTGAGCGAAAATAATATTCAAGTGAGGGTACTAAAATAATCATTGGAGCTTCTATTTTTATAACAAAATTTATTGACCAAAAGGCCGATATTTACATATAAACATATCCATAAAAGTGTTCTATATGTCTATTCCGCAGCCCCGTGTCTAAGACTTTTCAAAAGCTATTTTTGAAGTGCATTGTTTCCTGAAAATTGGTAAACAGCTATAAGCACATGGCAGAGTGAGAAATATTATACCAAGAGTATAAGGGACACAAAATAATCATGGATAGTTATGTCACTAAAATAGTTAAGATAGCTTAGTCTGAACAAATAATCTTTTAAGTAACAAAACTGAGATTATGTAAATAAATAATCATAACCACGGTACTGAACAGAACGGAACAAAGATCACATGAGTGACAGTTAGAATAGAGATACGGATTCAAGAGGTGGCTCGTACGGATTATAGAGGTGGCTCCCACAATAGTGTGGCACTTATTTCCGCACAGCACTTTGCTCCACACCAGAAATCAGAGGGTTAATGGATTCATGATAATACAGAGGTACGGATTCAAGAGGTAACTCGTACGGATTATAGAGGTAGCTCCCACAATAGTATAGCACTTATCTCCGTATAGAATAAAGGTCAATAGGTCCATGACATCAAAGAGCCACAAAATGATCAAACAGAAGCTGATGTTTATTTAAGTTCTCCAAGGCGTAAGACTCCCGTGGTGGTACTTACAAAATATAATTATTTATAAGGTCATAGTCAAATATTCTTCAAAATATAAACAAACATATCCACGGGTTTCATTTTTAGCAAATAGGGTTCAGAAGATAATCCACATGATTGGAATATTAATATAATTTATAAAACATAACTTGTATAAAATAAATATAAATAAATTATGATAAGTCAAAACATACGTAAAATATATTATGGTAACTCAAGGTATAATATAACTCACCTTAATATTAATACCTCACTCTTTCTTTCCACTATCAAGGGCCTTTTCAACTTTCATTATTTTCTTTCTCTTTTCTTCCTTTCTTTCCCTTCCTTTCTCTTTCTCTTTCTCTTTCTCTTTCTCTTTCCTTTCCTTTCTTTCTTTATCTTCCTTTTCTTTCTTTTTTTTTTCTTTCCAAGTGAATCTCCTCCTCCCTATTTAGGGAGGAGAGAGCATACGTAGCCCGCGTATCATCAAAAGATTTGATTCATAAATTATATAGATTTATACTTATCTTTAATAAATATTTAAGATAATTACACTTTGACCAAGTTTTCTAATATAACTATATAAATAAATTAATCCCTAATTAAATTACACTCTATTATATACCAACAGAAAATTAATTATTTATTTTACTATCACACCCATTATTATTATTATTATTATTATTATTATTATTATTATTATTTATTTATTTACTCTTACTTTTAAATTTATTTATTTACTATCTTTAACTTAATTTGACCCAACTAGTATAATAATTCCATATTTCTATTAATTTGGCCCCAAATAATAATCTCTAATTAATCCCATATTTGATAATCTAATGCCAAATTAGATTCTGTATTTATTATTATTTATTTAATAATAATTACCACATACAACCATAATACTAATAAAAAATTTAAGGGACAATTTAAATTTTCGGATTGTTACAGTAACATAAACCCCAAAGTATAAAGAGTGTTAGTGCAATTCGCCCTATATTTAGGGCTAGGTATAAAGTTATCCGAACCACCTAACCCGCCAAACCAGAACTGATCCGCATACAAATGGGCAGTTTCGCAGATACAATACGGGCGGATGCGGTTTAGAATATGACATAATTGCGGGTTGCGGGCGGGTTAGCCCACACCTGCAAGAACTTGCCCGCATTTGGATTATTATTTTTTTATAAAAAAACTTAGGCCGTTGATTTCATTCATTCTATCCTAGATATTTTTGGCTAACACACCACACCCTGATTTCATGATACAAAAAGAAATGTTGTAGAGAATATTGCTTGAGAATATTGTTTTTGAATATTTTTGTTTTTATTTGTTTTTGTTTGCTTTGTGAAATTGTAGGAAATTGAATCTACTTCTTCGTGGAGAGAAATTTGAATCTGTTAATTACTTTTGAAATTGAAATCAATCTTATATTATATTGAATCTGAAAACTGATATTGAATCTAGAAATTGAAAAAAGTCCAATCCAAAACCGCTCGCAACCGCCCGCACATCCACGAACTCTATTCACACAAACCGCAACCCGCATTATGGGCGGTTGTGGATTGAATTTTTTCCAAACCGCATACATGCGAGCGGGTCTAAACCGATCCACAAACCGTCCAAAACCGAACTGCAAATACCCCTACCTATATCTTATATAAATCATTGGCACAATTACACACACACAAAAAAAAAAAAAAAAAAAAATCCTCCAAGGTTTGATTCTTATAACAAAATATAACTTTAAGTTTTTAACATTTAATGGAAATACATGGACACTCGTAACATTTTCAATACATCATAGATACCCTTTAGACATTTGAAATTTATATTACAAACACTTATTGACATTTAGTTAAATCACAAACACCCCTTAATATTTTGTGAAAAGATCATAACACTTTTTTTAACTTAAATAAATATATGTGATAACATTAATTAAATGATTTAATTTGACAAAATAAATAACTTAGGGTTTACTTTGTTACGAGACTTAAACCTTGAGATTTGTTTTTGTAATTATTCCAATAATTTTAGAGAAAACTGGTGATAAATCTAATCTAATGAGGGTGTAAGACATTAAGTCCAGTGAATATTTTTTATTGGTGAGAAACCCATGTTTTGTGAAATAGTTTGGTGAGAAGTCCTACAAGACATTTTGTTTTCAATTTTATCCATTGACTTTTTTTTATCTGTTTGACTTTTTGTTGACTATTTGTTCAAATTTATATCTATCTGTTCAAATTTTTTGACTATCTGTTTAATTTTTCCCCTATCTGGTCAATTTTTCCCTAAATTCTATTTATCTGTTTGACTTTTCGTTGACTATCTGTTGCAATCATTATTATCAACATCAAATTTTTTTTCTTATCTGTTTAATAAAGCACTCACAAATCTTTAATTTTTCTCTCTCTATCTGTTGGTATATCTATCACTCCCCATCTCGTTATCTGTTTGAGGCTTAGATTTCTGTTTAGATAAAAGAAGAGAGAGTTTTTCCACCATGGCTGCAACAACAGTTGCCCCTTGAGAGAGGGCTTTCAGTGTTGCCCTACCACCGCTACCACTAATAGAGAACACGCTCATGCCTTCAAAAACAAAAACAACAACAATATATAATACCAAGCCAAGCCAAGCCAAACCAAACCAAACCCAACCCAATTGATGGACTTTGACAGCGATCTCATCGTTGAGATCAATGGCGATTCAAAAGCCTAATGTCAGCGTCCAATGGATTAGAAGCACTAGGGCTGGAATCCAAAAGCACTAGGGTTTTTAGAGAGAGAAAACTAGGGTTTGAGAAAGAAAGAAAGAGAATGTGTGTTCTGAGAGAGAGAAAGAGAGAGAGCAGAGCAGAGCAAAGAGAGTGAGATAGTGTTTTGAAAAATGTATACAATATATCTATGGATTGGTAGTTTGGTCATTTTGTACAAACTTGTACTTACGAACATAATAATTTTGTGCTTGCACCTTTGGACAAAAGAAATTTGAATTTGGACGGTTGGATAGAGCACCCATAATTTTATATGTATTTATATATAAAAATACACATAAATAATTTAATTAATATTATCACATATATTTATTTAAGTTAAAAGTAGTGTCAATGATCTTCTCGCAAAATGTTAAGGGGTGTTCGTGTATTTTTGCTAAATGATTAGAGTGTTTGTGATTTAACTAAATGTCAGAAAGTGTTTGTGATATAAATTTCAAATGTCTAAGAGGTATGTATGATATATTGAAAATGTTAAGGGTGTTCCTCTATTCCCATTAAACATTAAGAAATGTTAGTATACTCTTTTTATTTTGATTTAATAGATTGACTCTTAATAATAAATAAAAGATTACAATATTTTAATTGGGAACCAAAAAAAAAAAAAACTAAACAATTTTATTTTTCTAAATGCAAGCAATATAGATCGAAAAGATAACTTATAAAAAATAAAAAAAGCAAACAAGATTGTGACCAAAAAAAAAAATTATTCAAACAGCACCACTTCTAAGAAACGGGAACAGTGAAAACAGAATTTTTTTTAAAAAAAAAAAAAAAAAAAAAAGGAAAGTCGAAACGGCTTCGTTGAAGGCACAGCAAGAGGCACAGCGGGAAAGGTCTATCCCCAACCTTAAAGAATGAGGTCTCACCGGATTATTTTTGTTCCTCATCCCACAGTTAAAAATAATTATATATTTTTATTTTTATTTTTATTTTAATCAAATATAATAATTCACTTATTATATCCAATCATTTATCCCTTCTATATTATCTCATGGAAAATTTTAATATACACACCTTTAAAAGGGGTGTATTATATTCACTCTTAATTATGATATTTTTTTATTTAGTTATAATTAATTTTCTTCTTTAATTATAATATTATTTTAATTAAAATTTATGAGAATTTTAGATATACCTCATATTATTTTTAGTTATGACAATTTTTTTTTCTTTTAATTATGACTTTAGAAAATATAAATTTATATTAATTATTTTTTTTAATTAAAACTTTCCATTCTCCAATTCTACGTAACCCCAATGAGGGTTGTGCACGGTAACTTGTGGTGGACCACTTTCACAAATCCAACTGGGAAAAGAAGGGTTGTGGTATGATGTAGTAGAAACAGAAGAAAACTTATCCGGCAACATTTTCCAAATCCGTGACCAATTTCTTCAAACCCAATTAGAAAAGAAAAGTTTCCATGTCTTCAAGAATTTGAGTTAAGAGTCTCTAAATTTTTAAAAATTTTATGAGTAAGTTTACTTTTCACATGTTTTAGAGCTCACTGCTAGCAACGACATCTTCACTGAAGTATCAACAAAAATGGAGGCTTAATCCCTCTAGCGACCAGTTTGGAAAGTTGGCATATACTATAGAGATGCAAAAACCCAAGGGTACGGATTTGGAGTGTTGGCACATAATTTTTTTTAAATCAATGTTAATTTAGGGTGATGGTGGTTTGCTGTTAGTGCTCAATTATTGTGCATTGGTGGTAATGATTGGTGGTAGTGGTGTTTTTCAATTCTCAAATTTGTAATTTTTAACCCATAAATTTTAAAATTTCTCTATTCGAAAATAGAATTGTAACAACATTTATTTCTGTTATAATAGTGAAATTTCAATGGCTCTAATCAAAGAATTTTACTAACTTTTTGCTTTTGCCTTCGCAAAGTAAAATGACAAAGTCATATTTTATATAATATGGGGTTTTACGTAATTTTGTAAAATTAATTATAATAAACTAGTATAATCATACTAATGCACAAATAAATACATTTTATCTTATATCTCCAATCCAATCTAATACCATGACACCAGTAATATCATTACTCAATCTCACTGTACTCATAATTGCTCTTGACTTAATTTGACAATCAAACATGATTATATGAAAATGCTAATCCCATACAATTTTTCACAACTAAACTTGATTTATAAAGAAAGGTAAATTACATCATTAGTTCTTGTAGTTTTAACAAAATGTCACTTTAATCTCCATAGTTTCTGATATATACACAATTAGTTAGGACCTAGGTTGGGTAGATCAACCCATGGCAACTTACGGTCGAGTGAGACTGAGGCCCACCACCACTAGTAGTCCAAGATAATGACCCTCTATAAAAAACCAAGATATAGACAAAAAAACCCTAAACTTTCCATTTCTACTCTCTCTCTAGCAAAGATATCGAAGGGTCTTTGGCTGGCATCACAACGGTACCCCCAAAGACTTATGTTATCTTCTATGGTAGGTTATCAAATCGGATTGAAATCATACAAATATGAGTTTCATCAATTTCAATTTACACCATAAACTTTCAATAAGCTAGATTGGGGTGTGCTTGGGGATGAATTTAGCTAATTAGTATTCCTAATTTGCTTGAGGTATTCAAAATTCTTGATAATTTCAATTTTCATGTAAGAATGCTGAGAGAGAATGAGAGAGTTTTAAGAGTCCATAACGGGTGAAGTTCACATACTGATGGGTCACTGAGGAAGGTGAATAGGAAACACTTGAGTCTTTGGCCAACCAACCATTGCAGTGATTAGTGAACAAGTAGACCATTTGCCTCACCTACCCAAAAAAAAAAAATCCATTTGGCTCTACTTTTAGTCATCTTTTCTATAAGTCTTCTTATAACAATATTTTTAAGTAAACTGGTGTGTCAAGCAGGGATAGTTTTAAATGCACCCCAAATTAGAGTTGAGTATAGATATAAAGTGAAAAGAGTAAGAAGAGAATAGAAGATTGAGTTTCATTATGAATGAAGTGTCCAAAACACTTTGATTTATATTTTTTCAATATTAAGTAATTTTTGGTCATTTTAAATGGGGACAAAATAATAACAGAAAAAATTTCTTTAAGTTTAGTGCCTAACCTATTTTTTGAGGTGCAAATAGAGCCTCTCGTCAAGAAGGGGCGATCACCCCCTTATGATTTCAAAAATGCCATTTATTATAGTGTTTTTAACTACAATTATCTATATATTATAGTGGCTTGTCCCCTTAAAATTTTTTTATTTTAAAAAATTTCAAGTGGTTGTCACTCTATATCTAGGAAACATATGATCAAAATATAACATTAAAAAAAATAGACAAAAATAATAAAAGAAATTATTTTCTTATAACTAGTATTAATTACAAGTCCAAATTTCCAAAAAAATAGAACAAATTTTCAGCTAATTACTTAATCGCGTTCATTGACAAAAACATTGTACAAGATTTTATTATCAATTCTATCATAGACATTTTTCATCTTACTTTGAAGTCCAAATGAAATTCCAATTATTTATTTATTTTTACATTCTTCCACAACAGCTGAGAACATGCCTCCTTTTTCTACAGTCGCCCAAACTGTTCCTGCAGCCTCGCCTCCTCTAGCTAGAGTCACTAGAGCTGCTTCAAAAAAGGGTAAGTAATTCCAGGTCACTTTTCTTTTTGACTCTCTTATTTGCTTCCTTTACACTCATACATTTTGGTGCAAGGCCTCCACAAGAAGAATCTCCTAAGAGGACTGAAATTCTAGCCGCTCTCAAGGACAAACAACAGCAGAAAAAGAAAAGAAAGATGGTACTTACTCCTGAAGAATCTGAATCCCACAAGTTAAGAAAGAATAGGAGGTACCATTGCAGAGGAAAAAGATGAAGCAAATGACTGCCTCTTCTACTGATTCAGTCGAAAACCCTACTCCTGGGACAACCACCAAAGTAGCAGAAAAAGAACTTGCACCTGAAGAGTCTGAATCCCATCTTGAAGAGAGAGAAGTTGAGAAAGAACAGGAAATGCCAGCACCAATAAGGAAAAGAAGGAAAACGACTGTCTCTCCTTCTAACTTCGTCGAAGACCCTATTCATGAGGTGGCTGCTAAGGCAGTGGAACAAGACCATTCCAGGGCCATAATTGTCATTGAGAGAGTTGAAAAAAGACGGCAACAACAATTCTTAAGGGATGAAGCTGCTGCTGCTGATGCAATCCAGAGGGAGGCTGCAAGAAAGCAACATATTGCTGAGCATTACTCCCTTCGAAGCTCTCCCATGGCTGCTATTACTTTTGAAACAAGTAACTTCTTTCAAGCCTCTACGGTTTCTCTCTTATCAAATTTTGGTGTTGAACTTTGTCATTACTAAGCCTATTCTTGGTACTTCTCTTCTTTTGCAGCAACAACTACTGAGCCTATTCTTCCAATGAGGACTCTCTCAGTTTCAGTTGAAGTTGAACAGATGCAAAATGTAAGGATTCTTCAGATAATGCCCCCATTTCCTAGGCCTACATTCAATGTATCCTCCTTGAGGTCAAGCATTCCTGCATCTCTTTCTTTTGGATTAAATCCATATCTTCCTTACTTGTCTTTGGATCTACCTCAATTTATTTCTTTTTCGAGCCTTGCTCTTTTCCTTCCTCCTAATGGAGTTGCACCTACTGCTCAATCTCTGATGGTAGCTGATTCCCCTATTGAGGGTGTTGGCAGCTCTCTAACCCATGGTTTATTACCTTTACCTGCGTCCAGCCCTTCTTCTCTTGATTTATTGGTGGCTAGGACCATAGAGACTGTTGAAGATGCTCCACCTATTTCTCCCATCCCCATGCAGTCCTCTGTGCCTTCCACCACAGCTCTCTCTGCGCCCCTCATGTCTACGGATGAGGTAGATATCTTCGAAGCAAGACTAGCCAGTCTATTCGACATACCTTCTACCTCCCCAATGGCCAATGATGAAGCTGAGCCATTAGTCTTGGCTAACTCCTTGTTAGAAATTCTTGAAAGCCCCTCTTCCTCTAGTAACAAGCCTTCCGAACTTTTAATGGACTTAGACACCTGCCTGGAACTACTAATCTCATTTTCGAGGATCCTTTTTGAGGCTTTGCAAAGGCCTATGATAAGAAATGGGTTCCTTCAGTGCTACAAAGTTGCTGAGCAGTCCGGCATGAATGTCTCAAATCATATATCTCAGGCAGCAGCTACCATCGACTTCTATATCAACATTTGCCAGGCTGCCAAGACTGCAAAGGAGAAATTAGTGAGAGACCAGAGCTTTGTTTCCGCAGTACATGCTGAAGTCTCAGGGCTAAAGGAACAACATTTCTCTGTCTCCCATTTTCGCACTCAACTACTGGAGAGGAAGGCTCAACTTGAGGAGGAGTTATCTGCAGTCAACCAGGCCTTAGCCCGAGCTGATACCAAGTTGCTAATCACCAACCAAGAACTGGCCGATCGAAAGCAAGAAATGACTGTAGCCATTCAGTTGTTTTCATCTTTTAAAACTAGAACATCTGTTGTAAAAGAACAATTGAGGCATTGCAATGATTTTTGGGCCAATTTATGGCAGAATGTATTTAACTCTTTATGAAAAATAAATTCTTATTTATCATTTGATTATTTTTGTGTTCTTGTACTTGGCATTTATTTATCCCTTTGTGTTTCCCATATAGTTGGAAAATAAGGTTTCAAATACCTGCCATTAATCTTTTTGGGATGTACATATCCATTCAAATTTCTCAAATGGTATGCTCCAAAAGGAAGGACTCTATGGATTTGGTATGGCCCCTCCCAGTTAGGTGACTATGTGCCAAACTTATGGCTTTTAATCCCTATTGAGAGTATGGTTTTCCACACCAAATCACCTTCATCGAAGCCAATGTGCTTGACTTTCTTATTGTAAATTTTGGCTGCTTTCTTCTTTTGAAAGAGAATGCTATTTAATGCCAGAATTTTGGCTTCATCTATTCCCTCTAATTCCAAGCACATACTCTGATGGTATTGCTCAGGATCTAGCTGGTCTTGGCATCTTACCCTCAAAGACTTAACATTAATTTTCACAGGCAACACAGCATCATGCCCATACACCAAGGCATAAGGAGTAACTCCTGTGCTTGACCTTGGGGAAGTTCTATAAGCCCACAATACATCTAACAACAAGTTATGCCAATCCCTAGGATTGTCTTCTACAACCTTTTGTATTCCTTTCTTCAATCACTTATTGGATGATTTAGCCTGGTCGTTGGCTTGTGCATAATAGGGGGTGGAATTAACAAGGCTAATTCCAAACTCAGCCATAAAAGACCTCACCATTTTTCCATCAAACACAGTCCCATTATCAACAGTTATGGTTTGCGGGATGCCAAACCTATGGATTAAATCCCTGATGAACCCAATGACCTCAGTCTGGTCTATAGCCTTATATAGCTTAGTTTCGACCCACTTGGTGAAATAATCAGTAGCCACTAAAATGAAACAATGATGCTTCGAAGAGGGTGGGTGTATTTTCCCCATCATATCCATGGCCCATCCACTGAATGGCCAAGGCTTTACTAGTGCATGCAGGTCAGTTATGGGCACATACCTTATTGTGGGCTTTTGACATGCCTGGCAACCCTTTGCATATTCTATGCAGTCTTTAAGGATAGTTGGCCAATAGTAGGAATGTCTTCGAAGCAGCCATCTCATTTTTACACCAGGCTGATGAGCACCATAGATGCCTTCATGAACCTCAGCCATAGCTGTTAATGCTTCTTTTGGGCCTAAACATTCCAACAATAGACCATCTCTCCCCATTTTGTAGAGATCATTGTTATATATGATGTATTGCATAGATTGCAATCTAATTCTTCTGCTGGCCTTTGAGGATGGGCCAGCCAAGTACTGTATTATTGGATGCCTCCAATCTTGTTCCTGCAAATCATTATGATTGACTTCTAGGACCACATTCCTTTTATTTAAGGGTGGTATAGATTTCTGGTATGTTGTTTGGCTTATGTCCCATTGAGTACCATCCCTCCTCTTGAAATTCGAAGCTTTCTGAGCCACATCATTAGCTCTATTATTCAAGAATCTTGGAACATGAGTTACATTTGCTAGTTGAAATTGAGAGAGCAAATGTAATGCAACAACATAATATGGCAACATGCTTATACTTTGACATTTGAAAATCCCTTTCACTTGGTTAACCACCAATTGAGAATCTCCAAATATGTCAACTGCATGTACTTGTAATCCAATAAGAATTTCCAATCCCACTGTAAAGGCTTCATATTCAGCTTGATTATTAGAACAAGTAGTTTCATCTACTCTGAAACCATGTGTGGTTTCTATTCCTTGTGGTGACTTAATCACTATACCAATTCCAGTTAGGCCATTGGCTTTCGATCCATCGAACCACATTTGCCATGGCTCAACACTAGCCATACCAAGTTCCATTATCTCTTGGCTCTCTATTTGAGATGGATGGTCTACCAAAAAATTGGCTAAAACTTGTCCTTTCACTACCTTTTGGGGAACATATTCTAAATGAAATTCTGACAAGGCTAATACCCACTTGCCAATTCTTTCCCTCAACATAGGTCTAGATAACATATATTTAACCAAATCTGTGGTTGCAATTACCAAGACAGTTGTAGGCAAAAGATAATATCTTAATTTCATTGTAGCAAAATATAGTGCAAGGCAAAGCTTTTCTACAGCTGAATATTTACATTCACAAGAATTTAAAAACCTACTAAGGTAATAAACAGCTTGCTCCTTGTCTTCTTCATTGTCTTGGGCTAAGAAAGCTCCCAATGAATCTTCTGCTACAGCTATATACAACTTCAAAGGCTTATCGCCCTTTTGTGGTATCAGCACTAGAGGGTTGGCCAAGTAGGCTTTGATACCTTCGAAAACAGTTTGATGCTCTGCTGTCCACACAAATTCCTCTTCATCTTTCAGCCTTAATAAGGAAAAAAATACTTTAGTTTTCCCTACAGTGTTAGAAATGAATCTTCGAAGAAAATTAACCTGTCCAAGGAACTTTTGTAATTCTTTCTTACTTGATGGAGGTCTGGCTTCAATGATAGCTTTGGCTTTATTTTGGTCAATCTGTATTCCTTTCTTGTGTACTACATAGCCCAAGAAGTTTCCAGATGATACGCCAAAAGCACACTTAAGAGGATTGAGCTTCAATTTGAACTTTCTCATTCTTTCAAAGGCTGCTTCAAAGTGAAATAGATGTTCCTCCATGGATTGGGATTTAACTACAATGTCATCAATATAACACTCTAAATACCCTCCAATAAGGTCATGAAAGATAGTGTTCATAGCCCTCTGATATGTGGCCCCAGCATTCTTTAGGCCAAATGGCATTTTAACCCATTCGAAGGTCCCAATATTCCTAGGACATCTGAATGGTGTCTTGTGAACATCCTCCTCCGCAATGCAGATTTGGTTATAACCCGAGTGCCCATCCATCATTGATAAAATTTGATGCCCTGCTGAACTGTCCACCAACAAATCTACTATAGGCATAGGATATTCATCTTTTGGAGTTGCTAGATTTAGGTTTCTAAAATCAATGCATACCCTTATTTTGCCATTCTTCTTAACTACAGGCACAATATTAGATAGCCATTCAACATACCTGGCTGTCCTAATAAAGCCTGCCTTGAGTAGTCTAAGAATTTCTTCCTTAACTTTCTGAATCACTTCTGGACCCATTCTTCTTGGTTTTTGTTTGTATGGCTTGAAGTTAGGCTTCATAGGGAGCCTATGTTCCACTAATGACCTATCAAATCCTGGTAGTTCATTATAAGACCATGCAAAATAATTTTTATATCTCCTCAGAATAGCCAACAACTGGTTCCTGTCAAGAGTATTTAACCAAGCACTTATATAAATGGGTTGTTGTACAGAATCTTTCCCTAAATTTATTTCTTCTAAGGGGTCTTGTATCTGAGCACTTATTGGAGCTCCTTCTTTGATCCCTTCTGGCTTCGAAGCAATCTCCTTGCCGTGTTCTGTTCCTAGGTTCTTTGATTCAACCTCTTTACCCTCCTTCTCATAGACGAAGTCTGTCTACAAGGCTTCTTCTTCCTGTATTTCTTGGACTTTTGTTTCTATGTCCAATGCACAGTATTTATCAAGGGCCAAAACTTTGGCTTGTTGCTGCTCCTGTTTGCAGCCAATCATCATGGTTTCTTTCCTTTGCTCTTGTACTCTCTAGACTATTGACTTTACATCCAATACTGAGAACTTAATTAGAGCCAAAGACTTGGCTTCTTGGACTTCATTTCTTTGCCTACAACCAGGCATCATTGTCATCCTTAACGACAACCTTCTCATCAGCACTCTCCTGGACTAAGTGCTTCAGGTGCGTCACTTCCTCATCAGCCGTTACTTCGGCTGAGCCATCAGGTTTCCTTAATATACTGAGTGGTGTCACTGCCTCAATATACAGTTTGGCCTCTGCAAAGTCTGCACAAGCTATGAAGGGTTAAGGATCTGCATCAATTTCCTCTGTCTCCTCATTGCCCAAGGCCATCATTATTTTCTGATGCAAAGAGGAAGGCACACATTTGTTAGTGTGGATCCAATCTCTACCAAGTAAAGCATTGTACTTAGCATTGCTGTCGATGACGAAGAATGCTGTCATGCAATCTCTGGTTCCCACACTCAGGTTGATGGGCAGAATTCCCTGGGCCATCTGTTTGTCTCCAGCGAAACCAGCAATGGTTGTGCTGGTTGGGATTAACCTGGGATTCGTTTTCCCTAATTTCTTCAAGGAAGATTTCGGTAGTAAGTTCACCGCTGCCCCATTGTCCACTAAGACTCGGTTCAACTGTATCCCATCGAAGAAGGCCTTAATATACAAAGGCTTAACATGTTGTGTCATAGAATTCGAGGGATACTCAAAAGGATACGAGAGGTTAATACTTACCACTTCCTCACTCTCATATTCAGTTTCCATTGGGGTGACCATTCTGAAATTATCTTGTACCATACTTACTTGTGAGTCTTCACTAGAGATTGGAATTGGGTCAATTTCTTGCCCCTCTTGATTCTCATCTCCAGCTTGGAATTCATGCGGGAGTATGTGTACCATGTTCACTGACACTGAGCCAAATTGGATAACTGGCTGTGTCTGTTTCTCCTTTTGGCCACCTTGTTCAGTCACTTCAGAAGCATCCTCCATGCTGTTCTCTGGTACTTCATCCTTTGAATAGTCTGTCACGATTGGTTTTTCAACCAGAAATGTTTATTCAGCCATGAAGGTTTCGAACATTTCTTCCTCAACCATTTCTTTCTTTTGGCGTAAGCCAATTTCCGTCTCTGCCTCGCTGTTACTTTCCATCAATGCCCTCTCCAATCTCGCTAAACTGGATTTCTCTCTGGCTTTTAGTTCAGAGTGAACTTTGGCCAACTGTTCTCTGCTGCAACCCATTTTGCCTTGTAGAGTTGGTTTTGGAGTATGGTCTGACTTTGGATTTTTCTTTCCTTCTGTCTATATCAATGAAGAACTCTCACCATTCTCTTTCAGGTCTCGCTGGTACTGAGTGTACCTACGCTGAATTTTTCTCCTTTGTGATCTAGAAATCACGGGGACCATATCTGGTTTCTTTGTTTTTGGGTGCTTAAGCAAGACCCAATTGTTTGGAGCCACCACAGGAGGTTTGACCATCCTATCTTGGTTTCCAACAACCTCTCTCTGGGTAGACACCTCCCTAGGTTTATTCTGCATTACAAACTGGTCTGGGACCCCAGGTACCCACGAACCTACTGACCCTGCCGTTGAACTACTTCCTTCTTCCTTCGAAACCTTCCTCGAAACTAGCTGCGATGGCCACTGCTTGATTCCGACTTCATGCTTTGGGCCTAGCTTCGGCCTTCGATGAAGGTGTCCACTTTCTACCTTGCGTGAGGCTGGTCTAGGGGACCAATCTCTGGCTTTAATCCCATAAGCTGAACTTTTCTCTAACCTCCTCCCAGAATGACTGCCCTTCATTCTGTAATAATTAGCTGGCCTGGATTCATATAAAGGCTTCTTGCCTTTGAAATGGATCCTGTCAACTGTTGGTTCATCCCTCAATGGCTGCTACCTGACGCCAGATGGATATGGCCTTTTATTGTAAGCATTGATTGGTTTAGGACGTCTCTGCACATCTTTGTAGTATTGCTTCCCATCAATCGGGAGTCCTTTCAACCATTTGTAGCTTAGTCTGCACCTAGGACACATCCTCTGCGTTACAGCTGCTTCTAAGGAATCGTCATCTAGTGCTTCTTCCTCAGAGTCTTCCCTCTGGCGCGAGAAACCTTGTCCAATAGCTGGCAGATTTCCAGTGTCTTTCTTGATAGCTGTCTGGTTGGCCACATGCATCTGCACATTGACTTCTTCAAATTCTTTCAAAGACAGGTTCTGAAAATCTGGCATAATGACATTGGCTGCCACCTGTCCAATTTCTGGAAATGGATTACTGTCGATCCCCATGGCCTTTTCAGCTTTGGCTGGGAATTTCAAACTCCTTTTCTGAATTTGTTCTTGGATCCTGTCTCGAAAAACAACACAATTTTTGGTCGAGTGAGACCAAGAATTATGCTATTTACAATATACTTTCCCTTTAAGTTCATCAAGAGATGGAATTTTAACTCCTTTTGGTAACTTAAGGAAGTTGGCCGCAAGCAAATGATCAAAGATGTCATCTGCCTTAGTTAAATCGAAAGAGTATTTCCTATGAAGGTCTTTCTTTTTAAACTGCTGGTCAATTGTTGTATCTTTATGAATTAGTGCTTCACAGATCACAGGTTCTTTCCCCACAATCTCTGCTGCATCAATCTCATAGTTAGGATCTTTGTATTATGTCTTGTATGATGCATTATTTCGATCTTGCTCCTCTTCTAGTAATGCTTCATATCTAGATACTTTATAAGTCAGTTCCACTAAGTTCCTGAACTCTGTTGAGTCAAACTTCTTTCAAAGCCTAAACTTTAAACCATTTTGAGCCAATCTTACGAATTCTGGCTCTGACAAAATGACTCTATATTTATTTCGAGCCCTTTTAAATCTGGAAATAAACTGAGTAGCCTTCTCTTCAAGCCTTTGACTCAACCTTGCCAGGTCTGCCATGGAAACCTCTGGCTCCGACTGGAAGAATTGGGCATGAAATGCCTTTTCCATTTGTTGCCAAGTTTGAATTGAGCCAGGTGTAAGGTTAATGTACCATACAAATGCCCCCCCCCAGTTAGAGAGTTTGGGAACAGTCTTAGCTTCATATAATCATTATTAGTGAATTCACCGCATTGAGCAGCGAACCTAGCGATGTGCTCTACTGTTGACTGGTTTCCATTCCTATAAAAAAGGGCGAAATCTGGTATCCTGAAACCTCTTGGGTATTCATGTACCCTATCTACCCATTCTGGGTATGGTTTTCTGTATACAGGAGTCTGGACCCCCCGAGCCATTGGTCCACACATCTCCCTAACAATGTTAGTAATTTGGTCCCTAGGGACCATATTTTGTGCCTACTGAACCACCGCTGGAGGAACAAACACAGGATTTGGACAAACTTGTGCTTGCGGTCCTCTTGGTCCATAAGGTGGCATGTTTGGGACTGGTTGTCCCTGTGGTGCAGGTTGCTGTTAGGGGTGTGGGTAACCCCTTTGAATTTGTCCTACGAAAGGACCTGCGAAAGGTGCTGGACCTAGTGTTGTATCTCTTCCATTTTTAGGAAAACCTTCCAACCCCCCGGGTATAAATTCGAATAAGGGATTAGTGAACCCCCTTGTGCCAGGTATGGCTTCGAACATAGAATTTGGAACCATTCTTATGCCATTTTCCTGTACTGGGCCAGTTCCACCAAATTGTATGGCTTCACTGTTAAGTACTGAGACATTTTGACCTACTACAGGCCTTGGAACAAGTTCGTACCAAGACTGAGGTGATGGCCTTTCATGGTTCTGATTACTAGTTTGACCATTAGAATGTCCATTAACTTGCATAGGCTGTTTATCTCTAGCCAATCTTGCTGAGGGACATTCGAAATTTCCTCCATGTGTCTTACGTTTATTAGTTGGTGGTTATTCATTCGATCCAAAAAGGATGTTGCCCACCTTTCCATTGTGTTCATTAATTGCTGTCTCATTGCATCTATTAAGCCACCCCATGGATTCACTAGCTGAGTAGATGGGACAGTGGATGGTCTAGTTCCTTGGTCTCGTCCACTATTACGAACATATGGTATTTGTTCTAAAGTACTGGTCTGTTCGACCATAGGTTCTGATAAAATGGGGGTTTCTATATGATGTGTTATCATATTATCCTCTGGATTAGGTATCTCTACCTCTCCTTCCACGCCTTCTTCCAAGCGTTCATTTTCTCCTTGTCTCCTACGTCTGGCCATTTCAAGACGAGTCCCACTGGGCGTGCCAAAAATATATGTTGGCTTGTTGGCTTTCGAAGGTTATTGTTGTAATTGCGAGCGTGCCAGCAAGGATCAATTAGTCCTTACAGAAAATTAATTGCCAACCAATTATCAGACGATTGTGTATTAGTTCTTTCAGCCTCAATGAAGAGGACTTTTACTGGTGGCTTGACTTTGGAGAATTAAACAGATAACAATGAATTGAAAAACAGTCGAAGTATTTCATTAAGATGGAAAGACTTACAATGATCCAAACTCAGCCTCGTAGAGGTTTAAAGCAACTCTACTTGGAACTACTCCTATGAAACGAAGTGCAGTGCAGGAATTTTAAAGTACAGTAATGTAAAGAACTGTAAATGTAAAAAAATGTAAATGTAAAGCTGGAAAGGAAAATAAGTATAAAGGACTGGTTTTTTGGATTTGAGTCTGGGGCTTTTTTCTGGGACTTTCTCTGCTATTTATACTGCTTAAGGATGACCATTGAACTGTATTTCCAACCGTCGAACTGCTCCCCCATGATCGCTGATCATGCAGCCTCAAGATTAGCTCCACTACGCCATCACTTGCAGTTAGGCTTCCCTCATAAATTTGAATTTAAATGTGAGTAACCGTTGATGCCACATCACCTTGTATCTTTTTATTGATCCACTGCTACTCAGATCTCATAACAACCAATACTAACTGCCACGTGTACGATCAGGATCGAAGATTTGAATGGTCTCCCCGTACTACCCTTACTTTGCCACGCGTTGAATTGTAACTGACTTGTACAAAATATGTAGCCAACATTGACAAAATTGAAATAGCCCTCGCATCAATCAAAGAAAGGAGGCCCATTTCTAAGAGATATGGACGTTGAAACCTGAGTAGAGGAAAGATGAAGCAAAAAAGGACTTGAATGATGAAAACGGTAACTCTCTAAAAGATTCGTGGGCGAATATAGTTTAGGATTTGTGTTATTTTGGTCTTTTACTTTTTAATTATGATACATTTAATTTTAAATTTTAAATTTTGTTTTAAAAAAGAACAATTAAAGATACCATTGATCCATTTAAAAGACAAAGTTATAAATTTGATAAAATATAAATTAGTTTAATAAAAATAACTGTCAAAAAATTATTTTTAAATTTTTAAAAATTATTTTTACCCACCAAAGATAAAATTATATAAAAATAATAAATCTTTTATATTTTAATATTTTTATTATTTTTTTTATCAAATTAATTTTTAGTATGCGTTTGGATAATGATCATGTAATAGGTGATTATTTTTGTTAATGTTTTTGAATGATTATCATGTAATAGATGGTTGTATTTGTTGTTAACAAATATTTTTTTATGGTAATCATATAATGGATGATTATTAGCTTTTAATGGGTAATCGATATGTTTAATATATGAAATATTTTTAGTTTTAAATTTTTTAATTTAATGGATCGGTTTAATAATGACATCATAGTTGTTGTCATATTTAATTTTTGAAAAAATAGAAACTAATTTAACAAAAATAAATATAAAAAAATTATTTACGCCCTCCTAAAAGATAAAATTATTTAAAAATAATGTGTTTTTAATTTTTTTTTCACCAACTTAATTTTTAGTTTCTTAGAAAAAAATTTGAAAATAGATTATGAACACTAAACCAAGTAGAATTTTATAATGAAGAAAGTGCTAGCATTATTTATTAAAAGAAAGGCTATTATACTTCGGATTTGGGGACGCTGCTGCGCGGGGTGCGCAACAGCATTTGCTGTGCGGCGGAAATGGGCCCATTTTGAGGCCCATTTTGATAATCTGAACCGTTCACATTTTAGAATACATCAAGTAGAACATGCCTGTAAAAAATCAAATTAATCGGATATCGTTTACCCATTCATCCACTCACATTTCTATCTATAAAAATAAATAATAATTGTGATTTAAAATATTAAAATGAATACAAATGTGAGTGGATGAATAGGTAAACGATATCCAATTAACTTGATTTTTTGCAGGCATATTCTACTTGATGTATTCTAAAATATAAACAATTCAGATTATCAAAATGGGCCCCGAAATGGGCCCATTTCTGCGCACAGCAGATGCTGCTGCACACCCCGCGTAGCAGCATCCCCAAACTCTTATATTTCAAACAACATACAAGTTAACCAATACAAAATAAATTGTATGACAACTTTGCTCTTAAAATGGATCATTTGCAAAGGAAACATCTTTGATTGTTTTTGGTTGGAATAAAATTTGAAATTTAAAGTCAAATATCCCACAATTAAAAAGTTAGAGACTAAAGTGACACAAGTCTCAAATTATAGGAACTACTAATGTAATTTTCCCAAGATTTAATTCCACGTCATATGTATATGTCTTGTGCGAAAGAAACAATGGTAACACCACATCATCGATATCACTATCCAATTTGATCACAAAAAAAAATAGATATCACTATCCAATAACTTATTAGCATTTACCCTTCCATGTGTTTGTGGTACGTAGTTATACTTGGAAAGTAGGATTCACCCTCTAGACAAGAGATTTATTGTTAGTAGGGGTGTAAATTTGGTCCGGCTAGACCCATATTGGGTCTTGCGAGCTCCTGCCAAAATTCGGGCCAGGCTATGGGCCAAAAAATTAGGTCCAAGCCCAACCCATAGGGTATTCGGTCCTTGGGCGAGCCGGTTGACCTGGGTCTGGGCCTGCGCCTGGGCCTAGGCCTAAGCTCAGGCTTGGGTGGGCTTGAACAATTTTTTTTGTTTTTTTTTATTTTATTTTTTCAACTGAAATTTTATTATTTTTCACTAAAAAATATATTGAGCCTCAGGTCGGGCCTTGTGCGAGCTTGAAGCAGACAGATGGACCGGACCACGGGTCAAGCTGCAAAATGATGGTCGAGGTCCAGGCCCAGGCTCAAAGTCTTGGGCTGGACTTGAACCCGAACCTAAACGGGCTGGACCCACTTTGGACCGCCAGTAGACTTTGAATCGCTCATAAATTGCGGATCATTTTTACACTCTTAGTTGTTCGTTAGTGATATGACATCATTGGTGTCGACGTAACACTGAATTTTTAGATGCCTTGTGCCTTTACTCTAAAAAATTGGATGATGTGGCAACTTCTTAGTGAGTGACATAAAACCCACTTTTTACAGATAAATCATGAATAATTTATTCTCATCAACAGTACAGTTTGTTTGCTATGAGCCATATTGGATCCACCTCACCGTTTATTTTGTACAGTTTATTGAGAATATCATTCTTATAAAAAATTAGAAATATTCAATTAATTTGATTTTTTTTTCTTTTTGTAATGGTAATTTTTTTTTTTTTGTAAGTCTTATAAAATAAACAATTTAAATTATCAAAATAGATCCAATGTCGGCTCATAAAAACAATTTTTTTTTTTTTAAGTCTAGTTTTCCTTCTTTTTAATGTCTAACTGTTGTTTTTCTCCTTGACAATAGTTTCAAAGGTAAGCAATATAATATAATAATGATTTCGTTAAGACTCCCTTCTTCCTATTGCTATTACTATCAATATAATATAATTTTTCGTCTAAATACATTTAGAAGCTAATTTATTTGTGTAATTTTTAAATTTTTTTAATTTTAGATAAATATTATTTTATTTGAAATACAAGAAAATATGAAAAAAATAAGAAAAATCAATGCATGTTCATATTTATTTGTATTTAGTAAATTTTTTACAAATTTTTTACTTTTTAATTATATTAAGTATTATATATATATATATATAATATGAAGAAATTTCACTATCACTAATCAATAAGAATGAAAAAATATAAAATGAAAATCAATCAAAAATATAAAAAACTCAAAATTTAAAAATAGTTTTCAGAAATTAAGTAAAAAAAAGTGGTTGTTATTTAAATTTTTGACAGCATACGTGGATTATTAAAGTAACATGCAAAATATACAATTCTAAAAATCTAAACAAAGAGAAAGTGTATAAAAATAGTCTATGAATTCCTGAGATGCAATACAGAACCGGATATGTCTCCCTCTATGCAAATTCAAATAGCTGCATACAACTCTAAGATTTAATCCAAAATATTCACAACATTTTTGTGTAGATTCGAACAAATGAATACAACTCTAAGATTTAATCCAAAATATTCACAGCCATCTAATCCATGATAGACAGTTATAAATAATATGTACAACAGTATGGAAGTAGATAGAGGAAATAAGAATGATTTTATAGTTCAATCATCAATTCAAAAAATTTGTTATGGGGTTTTGGAAGGAAAGGAAAAGGAAATTGATCATTTTTTAGTATTAACTAAATAAATAAATGTTAATGTTAATGTTAATAAGAAGAAGAAAATATAGTTAGTTTATATAGGACTCTTCATGATTTTGTGTATGATGCAATGATTGGACTTAAATCCAAAACCTTTAGAAAGATATTTTCGGGATACGTAAAAAGTAGAAAGCTTAGACTTTTAAAATAGTAGTAGATATATGTATTAGTAAAATAATATCTTCAATTTTTTTTTTTATTGGTTACTTATACAAAATTTGCCTACGTTAGGAATAATCAAGGGCGAATTACACTAATAATTCCTATAGTTTGGGTCCTGTGTCATTTTAGTCTTTGACTTTTCAATTGTGGCATATTTGACCTTAAATTTTGAATCTTGTTTCAAATAAGGATAATTGAAGATACCATTGCTCAACTTTAAGGGTAAAATCGTCAATTTGATAAAATATAAACTAATTTGACAAAAATAAATGTCAAAAAAATATTTTTTAAATTTTAAAAATTATTTCTACCCACTAAAGATAAAATTATATAAAATTGATAAATCTTTTATACAATTATTTATTTATTTATTTTACCAAATTAATTTTTATTATATGTTTGGATGATGATAATGTAATGAGTGGTTGTTTTTATTTTCATTAAATTAATTGAGAGGGTAATTTATAAGTAAATTGGGCCGAGCTGGGTAGTGGGCCGTCCTGTGGGCCACAGTAAGAAGGGCTGAGTAAAAAGGCTGAGTAGTAGTTAGCTCGGTGCAGAAGAGCCTTGTAGTTAGCCTGGTGGCCACGGTCAGAGCGACTACTCAGCTCGGTCATACCATTCTGAGCCAAGATATTTTGAGCCTTCATGAGGACCTTGTTCTTGATTAGCTCGGTCCAAACTTGCTATGGTTAGCACGGTCTCAACTGGCGAAACCGAGGTACAGGTAATAAAGGGAAGAATCGAGCTAGTTAGAATTTGGTCATTTTTGCCAATTTAGCATGGCTATGATAGCTCGGTCGTTTTCTCATACTACCGTGGTAAAACCATCTCACTTGGTTTAAGTAGTGAGGGGGGGTTGAAGGATAAGCATTTTCTTTCAGGAGTGTGATTCATAGGAGGACTCTACATGGAGGAATAAGAGTCCTATTAGGATTGTGCCACGCAGAACCTATAAAAGCTCACAATATCACCCATGGAGAGATAACACAACTTTGATTCCTGAATCCACAGAGCTTTTGTGTCTATTGTCTATTGTGCTGATTTAGGCATCGGAGGGGTTTCCGGCACACACCCGCCGGCTAGCTCACGTTTGTGTTTTCAGGGAGTAAAGCGAGGACGTACGGAGGAGCGCAGACTTGATCAACAGGATTATACGAGAAGAATTATTTCGTACTCGTACAATTGGCGCCGTCTGTGGGAAAATCCAAAAAGAACTAAAACCTCTTGATCAAGCTTTCCTCTCAAATTGAAAGCAATGGCGCACAACGAAGACTTGCCGCAATCAGCCATTGATGGACAAACCCCAGAGGGGGGTGGGAGGCACGAAGGTTTGCCTTCTATCCCTCCCATGGCGGATTTAGAACCCCAGCGATAGAACCCCCGGAGGGATGCAAGGAGGAAGCGAGGCAACATCCCCCGTCACTCTCAAAGCGTCGGAAGGCAGAGGCGGAGGATCGACCCTCAGGTTCCGGAGGATCGTGTGAAGGAACATGACGAGTTGATACGACGGATGGCAGCGGACATGGAGTTGATGAAGCGCCAGATAAAAGAAAAAGGGGTGGCGACAGGAGAGGGGCGCAAAGGCAACACGCCCCCTCGCCACTCAAAAGATCGTGGTAGGCAAACCACGCCATCGCAAGCGGAGAGTAAGAGCCTTAGAACGAGAGATATCAAGCAAGGACGTCCAGGACTCGTTACTCCAGATCTGAGAGAACAAGAACTGAGAGGTCTTACACTGAAGGAAGCACCTATCGGCCCTCGCGCACGCACCAGACGTCATCCAGGCAGACGGAGTTGCCTAGATCGTCCGATTTGCGAACTGTGCTGGAAGAAAGGGCATGATGGAAAGAGGATGTCAGGGCACGCGACCCACGCAGAGTTTCAGCCTTTTAGCGGTTAGCCCCTCGGACGCATGGCAGTGTCGAGGTAGGAATGCCAATGCCGCGCCTTGCTTATGAACCAACAGACAAAGCATTAGCAAGGTTGCAAAGCTCGCCGTTCGTTCCGACAATTGAGAACGCACTACTACCTTCGAGCTTTCTCCAGCCCAAATTCACGACTTATGAAGGGAAGATAGACCTTTACATGCACCTCAGCCACTTTCGTTAGGTCATGGCAGTATACCGGCGGAACGAGGCTTTGATGTGCATCCTATTCCCATCCAGCCTTGGCGACCTAGGTTTAACCTGGTTCGAAAGGCTACCAGAAGGCAGCATCGCCTCCTGGGCGTAATTCGTGGAGGCGTTCGTGACAAGGTTCAGAACGAACACCAAGACACCAGCGAAGATCGACCAGCTACTCTCCACTGACATGGGCAACAAGGAGACGTTGAGATCCTACAACAGTCGCTACTGGGAAACCTTCAATTAGATTAGGGATTCCCTACAAACCTCGCCATTGCGCAATTCAAACGGGGCCTGCCAGTTGGTAACAAATTGAGGGACTCAATCATTATGGCGCCACCCCTCACGATGGAGGCCTTGATGGAGCGAGTGCACCAACATATTTGCGTAGAGGAGGATGGCGCCCGTGCTAAAACAAAATCAGGCACAGTAGCGGTGCCAGATAAAAAAACTACGGCAAAAGTAAATATGGTAGAACGCCCCAGCAGGAATGGGCGAGGAAGGCGGGCCAACAGAGAGGACTCAGACAAAAGGTGGTTAAGAGTCCGCACTGCCATCACCACGGTATTCAAAAAACCGATCTACCGAATTCTCAGTGAAATACGCGACGAACCTTTCATCAAATGGCCAGCAAAATTGGGAGAAGTGCAAAAGGACTATGACAAAAGATCCCGGTGCACCTTCCATGATGAAAGGGGGCACCGCACTGAGAATTACATGCCGTTGAGACAACATTTGGAGGAGTTAGTGGCGGCTGGGCATCTGGACCAATACATAGAATGAGGAACACAGCCAGCCCCCCAGAACCACAACAACCCAAACGGAACACCGATCGACACCCCACCTCAAGGTGTGATTAACGTAATACATGGGATATTCGAGCCTGAGCGAGTATGTGAGCTCAGGGGAACGATCAAGAAGGCTGAGCACTTAAGGGAGGTATTAAGTGCACAACCTGCAATCAAAAAGGGAAGAATAGAAGCCACGAATGTCATATCTTTTTCAGATAGAGACTTGGCAAGGATATACTGCCCTCACAATGACGCACTGGTCGTCACACTCCACGTCAAGGATTATGACATCAAACGGATTTTGATCAACCAAGGAAGCTCATGTGAGATAATGTATTATGAAACCTTCAAACAATTGAAATTGGAGGATAAAGACTTGGCACCTGCTGTATCTCCCCTAATCGGATTCAACTCCATGCCAGAGTGGCCAGTGGGCAAGATAATCTTCCCAGTCAGAGTAGGAAGCATGACGAAACAAGTGGAATTCTGGGTATTAAAAGTCCCTTCTACTTACAACATAATCTTGGGAAGGACATGGCTGCATGCCATGCGATCGGTAGCGTCAACCTACCATCAGGATTGCGGTTCCCCAACGAAGCCGAAGTAATAGAAGAGGTCTTTGAAGACCAAATTATGTCCAAACAATGCTTCGTCACAGTAAATGGCAGCCGTGCAGCCAAGGGATATGTACAGATAGTAGAAGAACCTGAGAGCAATGAAATGTTTGCGGATGTTGGCAAAGCCGCTAAACAGAAAGCAGTGGAAGACTTGGTACAGGTAAGGATAGATAAAAAGAATCCAGAAAAATTCTTTTTGCTCGGCTCATCTATGTCCAGCACTGAGAGAATAGAGGTCATGGAATTCTTAACCTCTAACATCGAAGTGTTCGCCTGGACGCCGTATGACATGCCTGGAATTGACCCAAACTTCATCTGTCACCAATTAAACGTCCACCCAAATGCCAGACCAGTTATACAGCGCACTCGCAGATCGGCACTCCACCATGCCGAGATAGTGGCAGAGGAAGTGAGAAACCTGCTAGAGGCAGGGGCTATCAGAGAGGTGCACTACCCTAGATGGATCTCCAATACTGTAGTAGTGCCAAAGAAGAATGAAAACTGGCGTGTCTGTGTGGACTACAAAACAGTCAATAAGGCATGTCCAAAAGATAGCTTTCCCTTACCCAGGATAGACCAGCTGGAAGACTTGACGGCAGGCCATAAACGACTTAGCTTCCTTGATGCGTATAGAGGTTACCATCAGATCGCTATGTATGAGCCTGACCAGGAGGTCACATCCTTTACAACGCCTAGAGGATTGTACTGTTACAAGGTCATGCCCTTAACTCAGGGGCAACATTCCAATAGATGGTCACCAAGATGTTTGAACCATTGTTAGGCAGAACAATGGAGGCTTACATCGACGACATGGTGGTCAAGAGCAAGGATGAAAAGGACCATCTCAGGGACCTCGATGAAATGTTCTAGATCCTGAAGAAGAACAAGTTGCTCCTTAACGCATCCAAGTGTGCGTTCGACGTAGGATCAAGTAAATTCCTAGGCTTCCTGGTGACCAACCGAGGTATCGAGGCAGACCCCTCTCAGATCAAAGCAATCCAGGATCTAGAGAGGCCCAACACAGTAAAAGAAGTGCAGCATCTCACTAGCATGGCAGCTGCGCTCAACTGGTTCATAAGTCGGTCGTCAGACAGATGTCGACCATTCTTCCAAGCACTAAAGGCCAAGTTTGAGTGGGATGAAGAATGCGACCGCGCCCTTGAGAATTTGAAAGAATACATGTCTTCTCCACCGTTGCTAGTAACCCCAATACCTGGAGAAGAACTCTTTTTGTACCTGGCCGTTTCACAGCACGTAGTCAGCGCAGTATTGGTCAGAGCGGAAGGAATCCAACACCTGCCCATCTTTTATGTCAGCAAGACATTGCTGGGCACAGAAACCAGGTACTTACCATTATAAAAACTGGCCTTAGCCTTGATGATGGCATCAAGGAAGTTATCGCATTACTTTCATGCCCACACCATAATCGTCCTCATAGCTTTTCCATTAAAAGCTTTGCTTGAGAGGGCGAATTTTTCTGGGCAAATCTTGAAGTGGGCGGTGGAATTAGGGTAGTACGATATCAAGTTTCAACCCAGAACCGCAATAAAAGCTCAAGCCTTGGCAGACTTTGTGGCAGAATTCACGCCAAGAAGTCATCACATCTGCCTAGTTGACTTGACTGGTACAACCGAAGTGGAGACAGAAAGTGCTGCAGGAAATGCGCAACCCCCAATACAGGATACCCAGCCACATCCCAAGGCATATCAGATTGAGAAAAGTGCAGAAGAGGCAAACCATACTGCACCAGGCCAAGATTCATCAACAAGTAAAAACTTGGTACAATCAGATAGTGAGGGACAAACAGTAAGCGTGGACTTGGAAGAAAATACCAGCAACACTCATCCCCAAGGCATCATCCCATCTCTCTACTTGCTAGAAGTTGTTCGTTGGAGAGATGTGGAAGCTCTTCGTGGATGGAGCGTCCAACAGGCACGGTGTAAGACTTGGCATAGTCCTCATCTCACTAGATGGCCTAATAGTGGAACAAGTAGTCAACATTGGCTTCCCAGCATCAAACAACGAAGCGGAGTATGAAGCGCTTCTGGCAGGACTAAAATCAACACTCTACATGAAGGCCACCGAGCTAATGGTTTACAGTGACTCACAACTAGTGGTAAACCAAATTTCAGGCGACTACGAAGCAAAGGATGAAAGGATGGCTAAGTACCAGGAATTACTAAGGAAAGAGATCATGAAGTTCGAAGTAGTGCGGATAGAGCAGATCGGCAGGGAAGAAAACAGTAGAGCAGACGAACTAGTAAGCTTTGCTTCAATGGCAGACACATCCATCCCATATCCGTTACTGATTGACTTCCTACCAAGACCAAGCATTGAAGAACCCGAAGAAGTCGAAGCATGTTGTGTCGAAGTAGGCCCTTCTTGGATGGATCCCATTATAGTGTTCTTAAAGGACGACATCTTACCCGAAGAGAATAAAGAGGCTAATAAAATAAGAGCAAAGTCACAACGATTTTGGCTCTCCCCATTAATGGCCTTGTACAAAAAATCCTTCACTGGACCTTACCTAAAATGTGTTCATCCCAGCAAGGTCGAAGCATTCCTGTTCGAAATACACGAAGGCGTATGCAGAAGCCACCAAGGAGGAAGATCTTTAGCCTGCAGAGCAATTTCACAAGGATATTGGTGGCCTTACATGCAAGCAGATGTAGAGAAGTATGTCAAGAAGTGCGAGAAATGTCAGAAGTTCGCACACCAAATACATCAGCTTGCTAGAGAACTTCTACCATTAACTAGCCCGTGGCCATTCGCAATGTGGGGCTTGGACATAGTAGGACCACTTCCAACGACACTCGGCAACTGAAAGTTCTTTCCTGCAGCAACAGACTACTTCACAAAGTGGGTGGAAGCGGAGGCACTCGCCTTAATAAAGGAGAAGGATGTGAAGAAGTTCGTTTGGCAGAATATCATCACTCGGTTCGGCATACCCAAGGCTCTAATATCAGACAACGACACTCAGTTCGATAGCAAAATTTTTAGAGGCTTTTGCGAAGAATACAAGATAAAATTCTACAACTCTACATCGGCATACCCCCAAGCAAGTGGCTAGGCGGAAGCATCAAACAAAGTCGTCTTGGATGAATTGAAGAAAAGGTTAGAGAAAGCAAAAGAAAAGTGGGCCGAGGAGCTTCCTCATGTTTTATGGGCTTACCGTACCACACCTCGGCGATCAACTGGAGAAACGCCATTCTCCTTAGCCTACGGCATGGAAGCAGTAATCTCACTGTAAATTGGCCTCCCCTTCCATCAGAAGCGAAAATTTTGACCCAGAGTTAAATGGAGAAGCCATAGCCTTGGAACTCGACCTTGCGGAAGAAAGAAGAGAAAGAGCACTGGTTCACATCGCTTCATACCAGCAAGAGTTATCCAGAAAATATAACAAGACAGTACATCCGAGGCAATTCAAGATTGGAGATTGGGTGCTGCGCAAAGTAATGGGAAATACCCTGGTACCCAGAGATGGCAAGCTAGGGCCCAATTGGGAAGGACTTTACAAAGTGGTTGGATTAGCAGGAAAATGGGCATACTACTTGGAAGATGAAGACAACAAAACCATTCCAGGCCATGGAACACTGCTAACCTCAAACTATTTTATTTTTAGCTTTTCTTTAAAGTACTTGTAATTTTTCCTTTTTTCAATAAAACAAGTAGTTTCTTCTCAGCATAATTGTTTTCTGCTGTAAAAGTCGTTTTAGTGAGCTAGGGGCATTGTAAGTAGAGTTGGCCGGAATAACCAACTTTGCGCTCTTTTCAGCTAAGATTAGGATCTGGGCTGAAGGGGTTGGCTGGAAAAACCAACACATCTCCTAAGCTGAGGATAAGGATCCAGGCTGCAGGACGTTTGGCTGGAAAAACCAAACACTTCGCTCTACGTTGGCAGGAATAACCAACCTTGAGCTTTCTTCAGCTAAGATAAGGATCTGGGCAGAAGAGGTTGGCTGGAAAAACCAACACCCCTCCTAAGCCAAGGATAAGGATCCAGGCTGCAGGACGTTTGGCTGGAAAAACCAAACACTTCGCTCTAAGTTGGCAGGAATAACCGACCTCGAGCTCTTTTCAGCTAAGATCAGGATCTGGGCTGAAGAGGTTGGCTGGAAAAGCCAACACCCCTCCTAAGCCGAGGATAAGGATCCAGGCTGCAGGACGTTTGGCTGGAAAAACCAAACACTTTGCTCTACGTTGGCAGGAATAACCAACTTTGAGCTTTCTTCAGCTAAGATAAGGATCTGGGCAGAAGAGGTTGGCTGAAAAAACCAACACCCCTCCTAAGCCAAGGATAAGGATCCAGGCTGCAGGACGTTTGGCTGAAAAAACCAAACACTTCGCTCTAAGTTGGCAGGAATAACCGACCTCGAGCTCTTTTCAGCTAAGATCAGGATCTGGGCTGAAGAGGTTGGCTGGAAAAACCAACACCCCTCCTAAGCCGAGGATAAGGATCTAGGCTGCAGGACGTTTGGCTGGAAAAACCAAACATTTCGCTCCACGTTGGCAGGAATAACCAACCTTGAGCTCTCTTCAGCTAAAATCAGGATCTAGGCTGAAAAGGTTGGCTGGAAAAACCAAGACTTACCTCTTTTAAGCCGAGATAAGGATCTAGGCTGCAGGAATTGGCTGGAATAACCAACTTTAAGTACTTTTCAACCGAGATAAGGATCTAGGCTGAAGAGTAGTTGGCTGGAATAACCAACTCTTAGTACTCTTCAGTCGAGATAAGGATCTAGGCTGAAGAGTGGTTGGCTGGAATAACCAACCTTCAGTACTCTTCAGCCGAGATAAGAATCCATGCTGAAAAGTGGTTGGCTGGAATGACCGAGCAGATTACAAGGATAAGACCGAGATAGTTATCTCAGCCATAGAATGTTATACTTCATTCAGACTACAGTTGGAAAATAAAGGCATGGAGTAAACCGAATAAACAGTTGAAACAAAAGAAAGCTTTCATTCAAAGTTCAAGACAAAGGTACAAAAGATGGGGCCTCAGCCCGGTTACACATTCTTTCCAAAAAAAAGTAAAAAGAAGGAAATACAAGATCAAGCAAAGAGGTCGTCAAGATCTGCATCCAGTTCAACTCGAAGCCCGATTTCAGTAGGTAGCTAGGTCTCAGTTTCAACCAAGTCTTCCATCGGTGGCTCCCCTTGAGCTGACTGAATGACGGGGTCATTGGCGACGACAGGGGCATTGTTGGGCTTAAGAGTCTCTTCTTCGTCCTCACCTTGAAGAAACTTTTGCTTAATGGCATTTGCATACTCTGCCATATAGCTCGGTATAAAGTGTGGGGGGGTTCAGGAAGACCTCGGTCTCTTGACTGTGATCGAGCTACGCCAAAGCCGCCTTCCACTCACACTTGAAGAATATATCTTTGGCAGTGTGGGAGCCGGATAATTGGAATAATCAGAAGAATATTCTAAAAAACAAATATTACACGGCTTTACCCTGCACGATAAGGATGCCGAATATAATGGATAGGCCAAATAGATACTAAACTATGAAGCCGAGTAAATAAGAGGCTAATGAGTGACAAGTGGGCCTGGCCACGAGGCCCAGGAAACAAGCATAAATAAAGGAACAACATACTAAGAAAGGTATGTGAAAATTGTTATGCTTAACTTAGAATACAAGCATTCTTGAGTGTGGATTCTGACTTGTCCGTCGAAGTGCTAATTCTGACACCCCCGACCAGAGTGTTTATTCCTTTTCAAGTGACCAAAAGAGGATCACGAGCGTTCTCTAGGATCTGAAGAGTATTTCCAAACCACATCTCCACAATTGGCGCCGTCTGTGGGAATACTCAAATATATCCATGGCAGGCGTAACGGAAGATCCTCCAATAGTCACTGATGAAACCACTCAAAGAGATGACCTCACTCCAACAAACATGCTTGGACCGGAGACTATCGCCGCGAGACGTGCCTTGAACTTCGCCTCACCCTCGACTTTGGAACATGAGACAATGCAGGCGATCATGGAACAAGCAAAGGAAAATGAACAGAGGTTGGAGAACATGATCGCTGAGAACGAGCGTCTCCGTGAAGATTTGGCCTTGGAAGTGGCGAAGTCCAAACAAGCTGTACGCCTAAATCCGGAACGATCTCCGAAAGTAGGTGGTCGACGACCTCGAGCCTGACAAGACAACACCGATAGTGGCTCCGATTCGTTATCCCCAGAGCCCAGGAAGAAGGGACGACATGATACCACCAGTTCTTCCGAAGAAAGTCCCCGTACAATGCATAAGCGAAAAAGGAATAGCTCGGATGAAGATCAACACAATCCCTTTGTACGACGGATTGCAAAGGCTGCGCTACCCAAGAAATTCAAA
This sequence comes from Camellia sinensis, assembly GCF_055761805.1. Lineage (NCBI taxonomy): Eukaryota > Viridiplantae > Streptophyta > Magnoliopsida > Ericales > Theaceae > Camellia > Camellia sinensis. The sequence goes on from NC_138970.1 coordinate 148,184,695, forward strand.
GCATCATCGTTCACCTTGTACGACGGCAAATTAGACCCCACCGACCACATCTGCCACTACAAGTTGGCCATGACATTGCATACAGACGACGAGGCTCTCATGTGCCGAATACTTCCCAACAGTTTGGGACCATTGGCGGTCAGGTGGTATTATAAACTGGAGCCGGCTTCGATCAAAACCTTCCACCAACTACAGAAATCCTTCAGGGCCAGATTTATCACCAACGAGGTCCAGCCGAAGCAAGCCGACTCTCTCTGGGCAATGCAAATTCTGCCAGGAGAAACATTAAGAGCATATTCGGCGCGATATTGGGAATACTTTAATCTTGTTAATGACACTTGCAACGACTCTATGGCCATTACCGCCTTCAAAATGGGATTACATCCAGATAGTGCCCTCCACAGTTCCTTGACTAGAAGACCCCCCAAAACAGTCTGGAGGTTAATGAAGAAAGTAGAGGAATACTGCAAAGTGGAAGATGACGCCTTGCGGGTTAAAGCCGGACACGTGGCCAACAAAACGACCCCTCCCGAAATCGCTCAGCCAATAAGCTCCGTACCACCACAGAGCCCTGAACCACGACAGCGGGCTAAACGAGACAAGAGACGGGATTCTCGCCGATCCAGCGATCAATGCTCACACCAAGCAAATGAGCAACTGCAGGTCGATAGCAGGTGCACAAAGCGTGCCGACAAGAAATATACGGAGCTGTCAGAGCCAATCAGCTCGATTATGCCCAAAATCCAACATCTTTCGTTTTTCAAATGGCTGTCCAAGATGATAGGACCTCCTGACACGAGAAGGCGGGACAGGCGCTGTGAATATCACAAAGATCATGGTCATGATACGGACAGTTGCTATGCCCTGAAAGATCACCTTGAGGAATTGGTGCAAGATGGCCGGCTCCAGTAGCATGTTCGGAAGAGCACAATCAAAACTGTTGCCCTTCGGCAGGAGTCACCTCCCCTCAGCGTTATTCATATGATATACAGCCTTCCAATGCCACGTATAATACATGCAATTCAGTCAGCCCCCCAGAAGCAACGCACACAAACGTACAATACATGCAATTCAGTCACCTCCCCTCGGCGTTATTCATAACACTCCCTTCGCCGTATAACCTCATCATGGGGCGAACTTGGTTGCATACTATTTAGGTCGTGCCAAGCACTTATCATCAGCTGCTACGCTTCCCGACCGAACACGACATTGAGCAAATCTGTGGTTCTCGGCAATCCCCACGAGCATGCTATCTCCTTTCTGGAAAGACACCAACGGAGTCATAGGTCAACTCCACTGAAGTGCCGAATCGAGACAGTCTCAACAATGTCGGGTGGCTCCCTGGCGAAAAGCCACGGAAGCTCTAGGCGATACCAGTAGCAGCTTCCCGAGACGTATGCTCAACGCGTTCAGCTGCGCCGCTACACGCCTAGAATGTTGCTCCTGAAGGTATTTCCGGATGATAGGAGGCCGGTTGATGGAAAATGAGGTATGAGGCATTGCTCCTAACACACTTGCGCAAATTCTATCATTAAACCCAACCTGTGGGGAATGATGTTGGTTCCGAATGGCTCACCATGTACACTTTCCAGTACTGTAATGCAAAGATTCATGTTTATTCACTGTGCAATCTAGTTCAAAAGTGTTCCAAATAAACCCTCTGGATTCGGAGCGTCCTTCGTGGATGTCACGATTGGTCGAATAAAGCTTTCGGATTCGGAGTGGCCTTCGTGGATGTCACGATTGGCCCAATAAAGCCTCCGAATTCGAAGCCCCATTGGCAAATGACGTCTTTGGGCCGATAAAGCCTCTGGATTCGGAGCGCCCTTCGTGGATGTCACGATTGGCCGAATAAAGCCTTCGGATTCAGAGCCCCATCGGCGAATGACGTCTTTGGGCCGATAAAGCCTCCGGATTCGAAGCGCCCTTCGTGGATGTCACTATTGGCCAAATAAAGCCTCCGGATTCGGAGCGCCCTTCGTAGATGTCACGATTAGCCGAATAAAGCCTCCGGATTCGGAGCCCCATCAGCGAATAACGTCTTTGGGCTGATAAAGCCTCTTGATTTGGAGCGCCCTTTGTGGATGTCACGATTGGCCAAATAAAGGCTTCGGATTCGGAGCCCCATCGGCGAATGACGTCTTTGGGCCGATAAAGCCTCCGGATTTGGAGCGCCCTTCGTGGATGTTACGATTGGCCGAATAAAGCCTCCGGATTCAGAGCCCCATCGGCGAATGACGTCTTTGGACCGATAAAGCCTCCGGATTCAGAGCACCCTTCGTGGATATCACGATTGGCCAAATAAAGCCTCCGGATTCGGAGCCCCATTGGTGAATGACGTCTTTGGGCCAATAAAGCCTCCAGATTCGGAGCCTCCGGATTCGAAGCCCCATCGGCGAATGATGTCTTTGGGCCGATAAAGCCTCCGGATTCGGAGCGCCCTTCGTGGATGTCACGATTGGTCAAATAAAGCCTCTGGATTCGGAGCCCCATCGGCGAATGATGTCTTTGGGCCGATAAAGCCTCCGGATTCGGAGCGCCCTTCGTGGATGTCACGATTGGCCGAATAAAGCCTCTAGATTCAGAGCCCCATCGGTGTATGACGTCTTTGGGCCGATAAAGCCTTCGGATTCGGGGCCCCGTCAGCACGTCTTCAGGCCGATAAAGCCTTCAAATTCGGCTGACCAAATAGTGCCACTGAGCGACACTCGAGGGCCGAATAATATTCCGAATTTGGAGCACCCTCCAGAACGAAAACATTTACACATCGAGGCAGGGATATGTAGGTTGAGCCAGTACAACCGCATGAACAAGACAAAACATTGCAGCATTCAAAATAAGATGCTTAATTAAGCACACAAAAATTCAGAATGAGATAAACTTTTAAAATAAAACATTTTATTTGATTAAACAATAATTACAAAAAACGCAATCCGCGTTCGAAGCATTACAATATCTATTCTCATACGGCGTCGCGTTGGCACAGCGGCAGCGCTGAATCAACGCCCGCTGATCAAAGAGCACTCGCAACTTGAAATGCTTTAATCTGACCTCGCCTGAATCCGCGTTCACAACGACGAGATAATCATCCTCGAGGTGGGGACCTTTGGCACCATAGACAACGTCAAGGTCAAGATCCAGGACAAGAAAGGAATTCCCCACGGAAACAGTAATACTCAACGGTCGCGGCGCTACGTCGGCCTCGTTTCTCGGTCGCGGTTGCGGAGAACGTCCCCATTGCTGTTTCTTTCTTCGGGGTGATCTGCTTTGACGACTTAAAGGCTAATGTTTTTCCTTTTTTTTTGAATGCCCTACCTCCCGCGCGAGTGGGTTCTCTGCTGTGATTCATTGCAATGTCAAGCGCAGCCAGAGTCCGAGCTTCTCCTCTGCTGCTGAAGAAAACTCCATTCGACATTCACACTTATCTAACCCCACGCAACAAAATTGTTTTAAATCGAGTCTGTACATAGTAAGCAAAGTCACTGGAGCAAAAAGTCCGAGGTGATTTATTTCTAAAGCCCTTGCAGTGGCCCCGAGGCGATTTCATTAACACTGAACTCCAAAAGACGGACACCGAGTGATATTGGCCACAACCACTCCATGTACTAATTTTTGGCTTTTTTAGAGTTAAAATGACCTAATTATATAAACAGCAATTATAGATGGGTTGACTGTCTTCAGATTCGGAGCCCCTGGTGCATGACACCTTTGGGCTGGTTAAGCCTTCGAATTCGGAAACTCATCGGCGCAATTGACCTTGCGTGACATGCCAAATATATATTCAATGGAGAATGCTCATGATGAGTAGAGATGGCAATCTGAAACCGGCATGACGGTGACCTGACCCCCCGTCCCCGAATTTAATGGTTATTCACCGAAAAATATCCCCTACGGGCCGGGGACGGTATTCAAAATTTCATCCCCGATGATATCCGGGCCGGGGATGGGGATAGGTCTTTCAGACCCGGACCCGGCCCTGCCCCGCTTATTCCCCGAGATGAAATTATCGTTTTGTCCTTGCATATATATATATATATATATATCATATATGCTTGTATTTGTTTAGGGCTTCACTTTCAGACACCAAACTCAGCCTCTCATACACGGCGCTCCTCTCTCGTAGCTCGCCACTGGTCTCTCCCTCTCTCTTTCATCTGTCACTGCCGCGCCTCCCCCCTCACCAACGATCCTCCATCACCACCGAGCCTCTCACTCACACACGGCGCTCCTCTCTCTCTCTCTCGCTCACCACTGGTCTCTCCCTCTCGCTCGCCACTGGTCTTTCCCTCTCTCTTTCATCTGTCACCGCCGAGCCTCCCTCCTCACCAGCGATCCTTCGATCGTCCCTCACCGCCGCTCCTCCGGTTCTCTCTGTTTAGGTATCTCTCTCTCTCTCTCTCTCTCTCTCTCTCTCTCTCTCTCTCTCTCTCTCTTTTTAGGGTTTACATATATGTATATATATTATATATATATCTGAGTGTTTAGATCTGAGTGTATAGATCTGTAAATATTTTGTATATTTGAGTTTAGGTCTGAGTATATATCTGAGTTTCCATTTATTTTTGGGTCAATATTTTGTATATTTAGCTTCAGATCTGAAAGACATCATGGGAAGTAATGGTTTTATTTTATTTTGTTCTTCAAGTCTTGATTCAGATTTAAATTTAAAATGACAGAAAAGATAATTTTGTTCATTTACTTGTTTCGTTATAATCTGGTCTCTGGTTATTGAGTGCAGGTGTGGTTCATATCACTAGATTTTCAAAATATATATATATATATATATATTTTTACACTCTTTCATGTTTTTATTTTATTTTTATTTAGCATTTGTACTTTTGATTTGTTGTTTGAATTCTGCTAACAGAACACTGATATAATTTGGTGCCCTAGGTCTGCATTCTCTATTTGTGAATGATTGTGCTGTAACTTTTGGATTTCTTACTATTACTGACATGTCGTGGAAGAAAACTTGTTTAGTTATTGGGCATTGATCCTTTTTATGTTTTTGCAATGTTAAAAGTGATAAATATAGCTCATGGTGCATATTTAAGAAGGTTATGAAAATGTTGCTTGAACTCTAGACCCTTGGATGTGTCCTATTTTTGGATTAAAATGTTGCAAAGAAGGTTAATACTTAAGACCCTTGGATGTGTCCTATTTCAGGATTAAAATAACAGAACACTGATATATACTCAGATCTAAACTCAAGCAGAGGAGAGGACCTGCAGTCAAAGTGCTTGCTTGAACTCTACGGACCGGAGGTATTTTGATTCTATTGCTTTCTTGCATGTGGAGCTTATATTGATCAGACACAATTTGACAGTGATTATTTGAACTAATGGAAGATATAATTTGGTAGCATTTTGTTAAAATGATTATTGCCACAAATCATGTTTTGCTGCATTAGTGATAATCAATGTTCACAGACAGAACCTGTTTGCTTCAACTCAGGGAGTGTGTACAGTTTGATTTTAAGAGCTTGAGTTTGACAAATGGGGCATCAAATTGTTTACTTTTTGCAAGATATTAATAATGAGGCCACAATCAATTTTTTTAACCTTGCGTTTAGATTATCTATTTAAATTCATTATTTAAATATAGTCTAAGTAAATCAGTTGAGCTATCTTAGTTGATTACTATTATATACTTTTATATGAATATTTAAGTGTTTAATTCTTCTTTAAATGCAACAATTGATAATTTCTTTTCCATTTTAGATTAGATCAAAATTATCTGGATACAATTCTGTTCAAATTGTAAATAATTTTCTATTGATGAATAATAAAATAAAATAAAAATCTAAGTGACAATGGCTCCATTTGGTGCATGGTTTATAACTTTTTCTTTTTTAATTTTTTTAATTTTATGAATTATTATCAGAATATTTGGTATAATTTTTTATTATTGTTTGCTATACAAAAATAGTTTAAGGTTGTGTTTAGATCAATGATTTAAATAGAAATTTGTGAGTGAGAAAAAAAATAAAAAAATAATAGTAATGTTTTCTAACTTTTTTTCTTCTTTTCATTTTTTTCTCAATCATTGTTTCAAACACATCCAAAATAAATTTAAATAGTAGATTATCTAAAAGTATGAAAAATAATTTTTAAGATTTTGTTTTTATTATCAACTTTTGTGCTTACGAAAAACTATAGGGAATACAGCCAATATGTTTATTCAAAGTCGCCTCAGGCATAGGCTAGGCAGGCCGACACTTTCCAGGACCTTCATATTTTTTTTTTAAATTAAGGATTCAAAAAAATTCTGCCCCTATACTTCATCAAGAATATTTAAAAATATGCATGTGGAAGAAAAATGTATCCTAAATAATGAGTTTTCTTCTGGATTAGGAGTTTGTCTAACTATGTTAAAAGTGATGAATATAGCTCATGGTGCATATTTATAACTTGTTGTTCATGTAACAGTTGCTTAGTGTGTTGTCCACTAATCACACTACTCTTTCTAAGAGAAAGATGATGAGTACTTAATTTGTTTTAATCAGACTACTGTTTCTAATTGTTTCAATCATGTCATAATTTGTTTAAAAGATGATGAGTACTTAATTTATTTATATTAATTCAATCCATATTATTTTTATAAAGGTTAAAAATGTCAGATGTTAACTCTGAAGCACCAGTTAACTCTGAAGCACCCGTTAACTCTCAAGTACCATTTGAGAGTGACGCGTCACAACATTCATCGCCAGCTACGAACGCACCTATGAACTCACCATCTCCCCTCTCTAATCAACATGTTATTGATTTAGAAGAGTCTAATACTACTTGTGGAGGAACTAAAAGAAAATCAAGTGTTGTGTGGGAACATTTTAAAAAACAACAAGTCAATGGGGTGTGGAAGGCAATATGTAATTATTGTAATAAGCATCTTGGAGGTGATTCAAAAAATGGAACAAGGCATTTTGCATGATCACCATAAGAGTTGTACTAGGAAAAAAGTGATAGACATGAGGCAAAAAGTGTTAACTAACAACTTTAGTAGAGAGATTCCAAAAATGAATTCTTATATCTTTGATCAAGATTTTGCTAGGAAAGAGTTGTCATATGCCATAATCTTGCATGAATATCCCCTCTCTATCGTAGACCATGTTGGTTTTAAACGATATTCAGCAGCACTTCAACCATTGTTTAAAGTGCCTTCTCGAAATACGATAAAGAGTGATATTTTAAAGATTTATGATTATGAAAGGGTGAAGACATTGAGTTTGGTGGAGCATAATAAAAGTAAGGTGGCAATCACAACTGATATGTGAACTGCTAGCAATCAAAAGAAAGGATTCATGGCTGTCACCGCACACTTTATTGATGATTCATGGACATTGCAAAGTCGCATTTTGAGGTATATTTTTGTAAATTTGAAAATCATTTAAAAATTCTAACTTATTCAGTTCAATTTGCATGTTATTAATGCTTGTTTATGAATATCATATTTTAGGTTTATTTATGTTCCATGTCCACACACAAAAGAAGTTCTTTGTGATACTTTGTTTGAGTGTATGATGGATTGGAATATTGATAGAAAAATCTCGACTGTTACTGTTGATAATTGCTCCACAAATGATTCCATGATTACCATGTTGATGGATAAGTTAAGTAATTCATCGCTTTTGTTGGGTGGTACTTTGTTTCATATGCGTTGCTGTGCGCATATTTTGAATTTGATAGTGAAAGATGGATTGGATGTCATACGAGTTGGTGTGGAGAAAATTCGAGAGAGTGTAGCTTATTGGACAGCAACACCAAAAAGAATAGAAAAATTTGAAGAAACAGTCAACCAATTGCGTATTCCACATACTAAGAAATTAGGACTTGATTGTGCAACTAGGTGGAATTCAACCTACTTGATGCTTCAGACAGCCTTATTGTGTAAGGATGCCTTTTCTAGATTGAAAATTAGAGAGCCCCAGTATAAGACTGTGCCAACTGAGTAAGAATGGGAGTTTGCTAGAGAGATTAGTGGGAGGTTTAAGATTTTTTTTTCTATCACCGAGTTGTTTTCTGGTACAAAGTATCCCACAGCCAATGTTTGTTTCCCAGCTTTATGTGAGATTAGGATGACATTGTCTCAATGGCTCTCTTGTGAAATTGAAGTGATCAGAACAATGGCATCAAAAATGGTGGAAAAATTTGATTAATATTGGTTAGTGATACATGGTGTTATTGGGGTTGCAGTTGTACTTGATCCTAGGTATAAGATGAGTGTATTGGAGTTTTATTTTGAAAAACTTTATGGAGACAAAGCTGAAGATGATGTTGATAGGGTTCGTCATATTTGTTATGATTTGTTACAAGAGTATCAACACCGAGTTGGTATGGAGACCGATGTTGTTGGTGACTTTTCTGCTCATCCAGAAATTTTTACAGAGACCCTTTCAGAATTTGATTTGTTTATTAGTAGAAAGAGAAGTAAAAAAATGAAGAATGTAAGATCAGAGTTGGACCATTATCTAGATGATGATGTTTTGCCAAGAACTTCAGGTTTTGATGTTTTGAATTGGTGTAAAGCTAGTGGACCAAAGTATCCGACCTTACAGGCAATAACTAGGGACATTTTAGCTATTCCTGTATCCACTGTTGCTTCTGAGTCAGCATTTAGTACTAGTGGAAGGTTGGTGAGTCCACATCGTAGTAGACTTCATCCAAACACATTAGAAGCATTAATGTGTGCACAAACTTGGTTGTGGGGTGAAGAGATGAAAGGTATTATTTCATCCAATTTACATATTATTATTTATATTACCATGGAATAATTTCACTATTGAATTTATATTCTTTTCTTTTTAGGAAATTCAACATTGGAATCGGTGGGCTATGCAACTATATATGATGATGATGAGATCGAGTCAGATCAGTCATGTGCCACTTTTGTGTTAGTTGTCATCTTTTTTGTTTTAATTGTTAACATTTTTTACATTTTATTATTAGTATTATTATTTGTTTTTTTCCTTTTGTTATTTAACAGGAGTTCAAGTTGAAGGAGATGATGGAAGTTGTGTGGTTTGTATGGGTTTGAAGAAATAATGGATTTGCTTTTTATGTTGTAATGGATATATTTTTTTTATTTTTAATTTCAATTTTTGGGTAACCTATCCCTTGCGGGTTGTGCTTGGGATTAATTATTCTCTTTGGTACTTGTTGAATTTTCTTGTGTGTGTGGGTTGCTGGACAGATGTTTGGTTTGTGTTATTTTGTTGCTACATGATGTTTTGTTTGTGTTGTTTTGTTGGACTGCTGAATTTTCATGTTGTAATGGATGTTGAATTTTCATAATGTTGCTACAGGATGTAATGGATGCTGAATTTTCAGGATGTTGCTACAAGATTTAAATGGATGTTTATTGATATTTTGTATTTTGCTTCAGGATGTTTACATTTACAGATTTTTACAAATTTTTTTGTTGCCTCAGGATGTTTTGTATGTTGGCAACAAAATGTTGCTTTAGATTTTTAATCAATTTACAGATGTTGCTTCAGATTTGTAATCAATTTACAGATTTTTAATCCATTGTTTCAGGATGAAAATGGATTTTCAGGATGTTTTGTAAAAATGGATGTTTCAGGATGTTTTTTAATCTATTTACAGATTTTTACATATATATATAAAAAAAAAAACACCACCGAGGATTTTCGGGGTCGGGGATCCCCGATCCCTGATCGGGGGAGGGGATGGGGCCGGGCTATGGGTCCCCGTCGGGGATCGGGGACGCGGATGGGGCGCATATAAATTTCGAGGATCGGGGACGGGGGGAGTAGTCCCCGGCCCCGCCCCGCCCCGTTGCCATTCCTAATGACGAGCCAGTATATAACCATTCGGAATTAAAATGCCTAGTTGACTCGAGCCGGTTGATATTTATACAATGAAACATGCAAACACGTGTATGCCGAATGAAAATTACAATGAAAATTTAAAATAGAACATTTTATTCAATCAGGCAATAATTACATAGTTATGAACGCGATCTGCGTTTGAACGTTAAGTTGAGTATTTTTTATACGGCGTCGCCCTCATCCTCACTCTGCTCAACTTCAAAGGCGAAAAACGGAAAATGGTTACGTTGGTACAGTGGCAACGCCGAATCAACGCCCACTGCTCGGAGGGCTTCCTTGGCCTGAAGCGCCTTGATCCAACCATGCTTAAATCCACGATTTTCGCATCGGCAAACTTCCTCGGCGAGCTTTTCCTTGGTCTTCTGTATCCCTACTTTCCGGCCTTCGTGGAAGCCTTTTTCATAGGCCCTCTCCTTCGCGGATTCCATCGCGAACATGCTCGCCGTATCTCGATCGGCGAGCGCAGTACTGATAAGCCGCTGGGTGACCCTTCCTTCCATGATTGGGTTAGCCTATCCGACGGGTTGTGCCTGAACGGCATTGGCCTTCCTTAGTTCATGCTCAGCCGCTTCCAGGCGAGCCTCCAAGCTTCGAATGCGTTCATCCCTCTTCTCTATTTCTCGACGGGAAGCACGGAGACGCATGTCGATTTCGTAGGTTGTATAGAGCCCATTCACCGCACCGTGAATGCCTTCACGAAACACTTCGAAGTTCTGCCGACCTACCATCGACCGTTGGACCTCGGGAGGAAAAATCTGTCAAGCAAATTCGACTGCCACATTTGAATCTCGAATGATCGAGTCTGCATCTATCATGGGCCTATTCCCCACGAAGACTGCAAAACTCAATGGGCATGGGTTCGCATCGGGCTCCCTTCCAGAACGGGGTTGCGGGGATTTGTCCTGTGACTCCTTGTCCCTCCTAGGCGACTTACTTCGACGACGAGAAGATTGACGTCTTTCCCGCTCCCTCGAAATCCTACCTCCCACGCGTGAAGGTTCGCCACTTCGATTCATGTCTCCTCCCAGCTCAGCTAGCATCCTCGCTTCTCCTTTGCTATTAAAGAAGAGTCCATTCGACATTCGTGCTCGTTTATTCTTCATCAAAGACCTGTACTGAGTTGCTCACGGAGCACATAAATAGGACCTTCATTCATTTATTCCCTGCGAGGGCAGGGCCCCTAAGGCAATCTCATTAATCACTGGGGCGCCGACCGAGTCGTGCCGAGCCCCCATCAAACACTGTTATTCAGCAGTCTTAACTTTCGCTAGGGCAAATTCGTGAACTAGCTGGAGCATGGCTGACTCATCAATATATTCGGCTCTAATGCCGCAACCGCTTCATGAATCGACTCATCAATATTGTGTGGTTCGGCGTTTAATGTTTATGAACCAGCTGGAGCAAGGGCAGATTCATCAATCTATTCGGCTCTAATGCCACAGCCGCTTCATGAATCGATTTACTAGTCCTATTGTAGCCGCGCCCTTGGGCCTCACTACAGTTTGGACTCAATTTGTGTCACAGTCCTGTATCTAATCTCGCAGAGTGCAATGCAAGATCGATGAATCATCAAAGAGTCCAAATTTGGCAAATCGTTTTTGAAAACATATTTTTTTGAAAGAAGTGCCAAATATGGACTGCTTTGCCAGATACAAAATCGCCACCTAAATATTTATTTTGGGGGGAATTTAGGAAACCCTGACTCGTTGCCTAAGGCCACGTGTCCGTCATCACCAAAGTTGCCTCGGCTCGGGAACTTGGGTACGATTGGGGAAGGTCACTTCGTGAGCACCCCCGCTCGTCCGATCAAAGATCAGCCTCTACTAACCACGATATCGAGTTTTGAAAACGTTATGTGCCCTTATTCCGGTTATTAGCCTAGATTCACTATGTGATGCGCATAGCATATAAGTATAGACTGGATCGCCTGAATTGGAACAAAACATTTCATGCTTGTTTTTTAAAGTGGTTTGCTACTCGCAAGTAGGCTTAAAATGCGGATTTTGCCACCCTCAGGTGGGCTTAGAAAAACATGATTTTGCCACTATCTAGTGGGCTTAAAACTCACAGTCAATGCATTGTTCCAATTCAGATAATCTAACCTTCACCCACAGGCATTCAGGCAGATATATCACATAAGCAGTTAGCCTCATGGTAAGCATGCTATCATGGCAGTCACTCACACACATGCAAGGATGCTAAAGCATAAATACTTACTGAGTACTCCAAGCCAAAACAGAAGCTATGTTAGAAATCCATGCATGATCCTAACTATGCAGAAATGCCTAACGCAACACATGCAAAAATGCAACTACAATAGGCTCGGCTATTCTAAACATGGCATATGATAATGCTATAGCTAATACGTATTCAATTTGGAATTGAAGTACAAATGCAGTTAGTATGATGAGCCGAGTCCGGTGCATGCAAGACAGATGAATGAATGCAAACATGCTATCATACTGTATGCTAATTGAAACATGCCCTAATCTAACCATCATAAGCTGGTAAATAAAAGGGAGAAAGACGTGGGGTTAGAAGACATACACCACACACACGCACACTTATTACAACGTTGTGCCCTCGCTCGGAGGGTCCGAATAAATAGTATAGTCCGAAGTAAATAGTACAGTCCGAATAAATACAAAATCCTAATTAATTAACAGATTAATCTAGAAAAGCAGATAAATTAGCACGCAAATCCATGGACTGCCTCAGCTCTGTTCCGAATGATGAATGATGTATGCTTGAGTTACCTTGCGCGGAAATCCATTGCGACGCCCCGATTCGCCTCTGTTTGCAATTAATGCCAGAATGCTGTGCAAGGCTTTAGAAAGCTGCTGATTTCTGATTTGCTGCAACAGAGAGCAAGAAAGGGGCATAGCAAAGTATTTTCACATATGTATGCATGACTACTCTTTAGGGAGTGTAGTCCTCGATCCTCGTGCCACCAATCACGCATCTCGATGCATGATGGTCGAGGAGTCGAATTGCACGACTCGATGTGAAATGAATGCACATATAAACACAACAAGACCTAAACTCCATCATGGGTAATCCGGAGTGTCGGCAACTGAAAATTGAGGCACGTTCCGTCACTCGGAGTACGAAACGTCCCTCGTTTCCCGTGCTTGGGCTAACTCCTATCCCAAACACAATGCAAATGAGATGGCATACACAATGCGACTAACATAGCATACACAATGCTCTAACATGGAACTCAGCATACACAATGCTATGGACCGAAATGGCATACATAATGCACGATGGACTTACACCAACATAAGTGGACCTCAGCCACACTCACATTAGTGGCCATGAGATGGAAAAAAGACAACCGAAATGCGTGCACACGTGTACGCATACCGAGGATCGAACCTAAGGCATAAAATGCCACTGTACCAAAGCATGGCAAGGGATGAAAGATGGCATACAAACATGCAATTTCCAGCACTGAAACATGATGCTAAATGATCCCGAAACATGGAAATATGGCACCCTATGCATGAAATAAGCCCCGAAAGTCAAAGCTAGGCACATGTATTGAATTATAACTATGCAAAGAAAGTATTATTTGGCCATGAAATACAAAGACAGAGCCAAGGCAGTCCCAAAACATGCACATTTCTAGTTTAGAGCATGGCCAAAAGGTGCTAACATGATGGACAAAAATAGCATGCAAATTCGGCTAGCAAGCATGGTTTACATGGCATGTATATGAAGCGTATGATAACTCATCAAACCAGCCAAAAACAGTGAATAAAACATGACAAAAGATGCCCAAATAACCACTGAAATGCAGCCAATACATGCAAAAATAATGAGCTCCTTTAGAGGGCCATACAAGGGGTTATTAAGCACATACAAGATAGACATGTAACATGGAAAAACCACCTTTGGAAATGAGTTATGACAGCCCTAAGACTCACCAAAAATGCCCTGAAATTAACCTAGGAAGCATGCAAATGAAAGACCCTTTGAAAGGCCTTGAGTGGGATTGTTCTACACATGCATCATAGACATAAAATATGGCAAAATGGGCTCTGGACAGAGCTAATGCAGACCATAAAACTCACAAAATGAGGCCTAAAACATGACTTCAATTCATGCAAAATAGAGTCCCTTTGGAAGGCTAACAATGCTAGTAAAGAGAATGAGGGGTGAGAGGGTCACCCCTCTATGATTTTGGAGCTCAAAGACACATCAAGGCCACTGAAAATCCACTGGATTTCAATGGCTAAGAGGCCAAAACAAGGCCAATGCAAATGCTCACATGCATGGTTCAAAACATGGGGAAATGAAGCATTCAAGGAAGAAAATGACTCCAAACAGAAAAGTGACCTAATCAAACTTAAAGAGGAGGTTAAAAAAAAACTTTCTTCAGTTTAGGCTGAGGTCCAAAAATGCTTACAAATGAGGCCAATATATTATGCAAAATCAGCCCTAAAAGAGAGATAAAGCATTCAAGGGGGTAGGAGACATCAAACAGAAAAGTACTCTTAAACAAACATGAAGAGGAGCTCAAAATAAGACTATTTTCAGTGTACACCAAGGCTCAAAAATGCTTTCAAATTGAGCTAAGGTATAGAGCAAAATAATGCAAAAATGGGAGAAATGAGGACTTACCCTTGTAGCACAACAATGCAGCCAACCTCGGACCAAGAAAGTGAGCCTTGAACCTCTGAAAATGAGTTCCAAGGTGCTGGAATGGATGGTGGAGGTGTTGGGCTTAGAGGTGTAGTGTACATGACCAAGAAAATTAGGGTTTGGAGCTTTGGAGAAGAAGGCTATGGAGGGTGGAGTGCATATGCCTTGGTCAAACTTTCTAACCCTTGCAAAATGGGATGGAGGGTTGGTTATATAGAGGAGAAGGGATAAGGCTTCTTGGAGAAGCCTCAAGAGGGGTTCAAAGCTTCTCAAAGAAGCTTAACCAAAAAGGGTCAAGCTTCTTGAGGAAACTAGACCAAAAAGGGTCAAACTTCCTCAAGAAGCTTGACAAAAGAGTCAAGCTTCCCTAAGAAGCTAAGCAAGAGGGTCAAAACCAACTTAAAAAGGTCAACAAAAGACTCAAAATCTCGGACAGTGGGTCAAGTGCTTCACAGCTGGCACAGCTGTGTTGCACTTGAGAAGAGCAAAAAGCAGAAACCTGGCCGACCAGCTAAGGTGGCCGGCCGGCCACTCTCCATGGCCGGCCGATCAGGGGTCAAAAGGGTCAAGCAAAATTGCTGGTCGGCCTACCCAGAAAGGTGGCCTCCCAGATGAGTAGAACACAGTCCTGTGGTGAAAAACCAGAAAAAGTGACCTAAGAGAGAGAAAAACCAGCTTTTTAGAGGGGTTCAAAAGGGTCAAGAGGAAATACTGGTCGGTCTACCCATATTGGTGGCCTCCTAGATGAGCACAACATAATGATGGTGTGAAAAACCAGAAATTGTGGCTCAAAAGTGGGAAAAACCAACTTTCTGTCAGAAAAACCGGCTTTTGGAGAGAGAAAATGAGAAAACTGGTTTTTCAGAGGAAAAGGTGGCCAGCTACCATATTACCCCCTCCCTAACAGTGAAAATAGGGTCCCTACCAAAAATGGACCAAGACGGATGCAAAACGAAGGTTCGGGGGCCAAAACGCGCGGTTCGGGGCCCCGAAAACAGGCTGTTAGGCACCGGAAGTGGCATGTGACCACGAAGGTGGTCTCCCGGGCCACAGTGTCCCTCTAAAGGGAGGAAGTAAGGTGTGTGCCAAAAATCGGAGCAAACGTAGGTAGTTAAGCAGTCCCGAATTAAGGCACACGGCCGACGGCTCCGAAAACCGGAAACTGGGCTCCAAACAGGAAAAATGGCCTACGACCACGAAATGTAGCCTACGGCCATTGAGAGATGGTCTACGAGACCTCTCCCTCCCTTTGGGAAGAGGAAACAGAGAAAGCAGGACCTGGTTCGCAAATCGAGACAAAGCGCAAAAGAGCCTCGAAGTCCGGAGGCAAGGCTCATAGCCGAGACTCCGCAACCTCAGAACGAGCACAACATGCGTCATCACCGAGCGCTCAGTTGGTGACGTCTGAGTCTTAAGATCGGTCAAAAATGGGGTGTCTACAGTTGCCCCTCTTTGACAGAACTTGGAAGTCATACGTAACGAGAGTGAATGTCAAAGCCCAGAGACGACCCATTTTTGACAAGGCCGAAGACTTAGACAAACAAGCAAGATAACAAAGATGCGCCCGCAGGCATGCCCGCAGGTAGGGGGCGAGATACAAAATGATATGCACAAAGCCTGACGTAAATTATGATCATGCAAAGCAGCAAGCTGTAATGAAGCGCACACGCAACAGTTTTAAGCAAGAATGCAAAGCAACAACTATATTTCATGCAGTTAAGAATGCGGAGAATTATTCAATTCTCGTCACGTCTCACACGGAGAAGATACAATACCTGTGCGGCTCGTCTGGTCAGACCAGCCTCGAATGAACCGTACATACAATATCGTGCCTGAAAAAGAGAGAAACTCAACAAGCACAACATAGTTAGCAACACATGTTCAACGCTATATCGAACGTAGACAAACAGGGTGCCGATGGGAGAGTGCATTGCAATGCGAGAGACACTCGCGTGTCAATGCAAGCTAAGCGTGAGGGTATGACAATACCCTTGAAACGTGCACAACAATGCAAGTGGTATGCATGAGAATGCAAATGATGTGTATAACAATGCAGGATAAGTGCAAATTCGAATGCGTGTTTGACGTGAAACAACGAGCAAAGAAATGCAAGTTTCGACGAGTGCGACTTAATCGCGACCTCCGGTTTACCTCCCGGAAGAGCCACAACATGCTCAAAAAGGATACATTTTGCTCTTGACGAGTGACGATGAAGCACGCATCGAAAGTTGGAGTTGAAGTTCCCGCGGAGGGATTTCGCGACGAAAAGTGCACTTTTCTTGTACTTTCTCGGGTCCCGGGGACTCCAATCATCACCAAAATTTGCAGAGACCTTGGAGACCACCTTGGGAACACCACCGACCAGGTTTGGAGTCCACTGGAGGCCACCGACCAGGTTTGGTGAAGAGGGGTGGTCGGCCTACCAGAAAAGGTGGCCGGCCGACCACCTAGCCCAAATCCGGGGCAATTTGGTACTTTCTCACTTGGATCTTTAAGTACACAAAGCCAAACACTTCTTGCTCATAACATCAGGTCCGAAATCAGTCCCTCTCCCTTCCTAGAGCATTTTTCCTCTCAGATATACGCTCTATACGCGTTTTCCAACGCCCCACGCAAAGTTATTTCGCGAAATCTTTCGGTTTTCTTCACTTTGAACCGGTTAGATTTTGATTTCGGTGCTTCTTTCCCATTTTCACCACTTGAGGTAAGTTTATCTCAACATTTGGAAGATTTTCTCAGGATTTGACTTTTGTTGACTTTTTTCTTTCCCGAGAGTTGACTTTTGTTGACTTTTTCCAATTTTAGCTCATTTAGCTCCTTTTTGCAGATATCTTGAAATGGCGGGTCATTTCCCTTATGGCGGAGGTTCTCCCGGTGCCGGAGGTGAGCCTGACATCATGTCTCTACCCCCGAGGGTTCGCCCATTCATCCCTGAGAGGTATGATCCTCCGACACACATCCTCCCTCAGGCGGTTTTTTATCATTTTACCGACTTTGATGCTCGGGCACCTGCGGACCTGCTATTATGGGAGCCGGAGTCCCATCTTTCTCATCAGGCACGAGAGGTATGTACTTCACTTTTTTACATTTCCTGCCTTAATTCTGCATTTTCCGTGCATTTTATGCTACGCATGCTTATTCGCTCGCTCTGAACACATTTGCATGCCATTCCTCTGCTCATTCTAGCACACAACTTGTTTTGAATGCTTAGTCTATAACACAGTACTCTGTTTGCATCTTGAACACACAGCTCAATCACTTGAATTTCTGAACACGCAACTCATATTTGATGGTGAACACGCACAGCACACACTATCTCTGGAATCTGAACACACCGCTCATATTTGTTTGTGAACACACAGCACACATTTCAATTCTGAACACGCAGCCCATATCTTGATTGTGAACACGCAGCACACACTATTTCTGAAATCTGAACACACAGCCCAAACTTTGTTTGTGAACACGCAGCACACATTTGTTGAAAGTTGAACACGCAGCCCAGACTTCGAATTTCTGAACACGCAGCTTATATTTGATGGTGAACACGCAGCACAAATTACTTTTGAAATCTGAACACACAGCCTAAACTTTGATGTTGAACACACGGTTCAAACTTTGAGGTGAACACACAGCCCACTGATCTTGAAACCTGAACACAAAGCCCAAATACTTGATGTTGAACACACGGCTCAAACTTTGAGGTGAACACACAGCCCACTGATCTTGAAATCTGAACACACAGCTCAAACACTTCTATCCTGAACACACAGCTCGAACTTTGAGATGAACACAGACCCGCTGATTTTGAAACCTGAACACATAGCCCAAATACTTGATGTTGAACACACGGCCCAAACTTTGAGATGAACACACAGCCCACACTAGTTGAAAATTGAACACGCAGCCCAAATTTTGAATTTTTTAACACGCAGCCCCTTGTTGATTATGAACATGCAGCACACACTTGTATTTGTACACAGCTCACAGCATTGTATCTGATTTGGTTCGCACACATCTCATACATTTCATTTGCACACAGTTTATTCATTTCGTTCTGAAACTGAATACATGTGTTCATTGTGAATGCAGGTGTCCTCCCGTGTTACGCGGGGATATGGCTCAATTGTCGCGAGGGAGTGGTATGCAGAGCTCCCAAAGGGCGTTCGTGA
The DNA here is from genome assembly GCF_055761805.1 of Camellia sinensis. Classification (NCBI taxonomy): domain Eukaryota; kingdom Viridiplantae; phylum Streptophyta; class Magnoliopsida; order Ericales; family Theaceae; genus Camellia; species Camellia sinensis. The sequence continues at coordinate 148,203,361 of NC_138970.1, forward strand.
TTGGGTTGATCAGGCAGGGTTCGGGCCCTTCTATACTGGGATATCTCGCTACCCCGTGAGCAGGACGTTGATGGGCGCCATTGTGGAGAGGTGGTGGGACACCACCAATTCCTTTCACTTCTCAGCTGCCGGGGACATGACTATGACCCCATTCGACTTTGCTGTATTGACAGGCCTCGACGTAGGAGGCTGGGCGATCCCTTATGATGAGGACATGGGTGAGTGGGAGGCCGCCTGGATTTACCTATTGGGAGCTCGCCCACCGGTCGACCGATCCTCGGGCCGAGTCTGGTACACCTGGTTTTCTTCACATTTCAGGGGGACTGAGCCCGAGACTCCCGAGGAGGTAGCGCAGTGCACCCGGAGGTTTTTGATGTTCCTCTTCGGGACCACTCTGTTCACCAATAGGGGGAACACTGTTGGGCTATATCTACTAAGTGCCCTGGTAGACCTCTCGCAGGTTGGTCAGTATGACTGGGGTGGCGCCAGCTTGGCCACCCTCTATTGCTACATGAGCGCGACCTCCAGCGGACAGGGGAACATAGTCGGCGGCTACTGGAGAGCCTGGGAGGTACCTTCTGCCCTTTTGACTTACATTTCTACTTTTCATTATCTGTACATTGCACGCACGGCACACTTTACATTCTGTACTTACATTCAGCATTCAGCATTCGGTATTCAGATTCTGCACTCAGCGTTCTGTATTCAGATTCTGCACTCAGCATTCTGTATTCTGATGGCTTTTGCCCTGTTTTCCACAGTTATGGGTTTTTGCGTACTTCCCGACGCTAGCCCCAGAGCTTGAGGTGGGGGCGTCCCTCATGACCCCCTACTCGCTCATTTTCGAGGGCCAGTACCAGCCGAGACCTCGGGAGACCCTCCCCTACCTGCGGCAGTATTTTGACACGGTGCGGCCGACAGAGGTAATTCATAACTCTCAGTCCTCCATATTTTCATCTTTGGTTTATTTTGTACATCTACGATTTCTAATCGGCTTATGTATTGGTTATCTGCAGATCACTTGGCAGCCTTGGGTGCCTTTATACAGGGACCTCCGATTTCAACTTGCTGGAGGATGGGCCGCCTCTCGGTATAGGATCCTGTTTGAGGGGCCAGTTGGTAGGGCCTGGTTCCTGGGGGAACGTTTCATGCGCCAGACGATGGGCTACCCTCATCAGGACATCCCCTCAGTACCTCCGGTCGACATGCGGACTTCTGGGAGGCTCACTCCTAAGGAGGTTACTAGTGCCATGCTGGGTACTGATGTATTGCTACATTTGGAGGAGGGGGAGTACGCGACCTACCGTCACACATATTTGATGCCTCCATTGGCAGGTGTCCGTACTCCTACGAGGAGGTCTACTGGCATGCCATCCTCGTGTCGCACCCGAGCCAGAGACATTCCTTCGACCAGTAGGGCTGGTACTTCTAGGGGTGGGGCTGGGCTGGTCCCTCTGATTCCCCTGATTTATCCCCATGCTGGATGGCCAGATATCCCGACTGAGTTGACAGGATGGCGATACGGGACTTCCTACCCGATTCCGATAGAGCCTCCTATGCCTGGTCATCGATATGTCACTGATCCTGACTCACCACCGGTATGCTCCACTGCTTTTCATCTATCACTCAGATATTTAGACATTCATTTATTCATTGATGATTTGAGCTTGTATCTGCAGCCACCCAGAGAATACATGGAGGGGATGCTCGGATTGGTGGCCTCACTTGAGGGCATGGTCTTGCGGAGAGAGGCGCAGCTGTCCATCATAGGTGTCTCGGTACTGTTTAGTTTTCTTGCATTTATCATACTTCTGATGACATGTTGACCTTGAACATCTTACTGCATTGATTGACTACATGTGTAGAACACATCTGACATACACCACATTCATGTACTGTATCTGCGTGCACCCAGTTCACGTAGTTTTCTTGCATCTGCACATAATATACATACTTCGGCTGATGTATTCAAATTGCACTCTTTCTTTTCAGATGCCTCCGGTATATACCGGGCCATCTGGGCCTTCCCAAGGAGCTGGGCCATCTACGCCTTCTCGAGGAGGTGGAAGAGGGGAGTCGTCTCGCAGACAACGTGGACGCAGAGCACATATCATCGAGGAGGAGTCCAGCGAGAAGGAGGAGTCCGCGCATCCTCAGTCAGAGACATCCACCGGCAGAGAGGATGACTCTGAGTCCGGTTCTGAGGGCGGAGGTGATGCCGAGGAGGGTTCCGAGGACAGCCGCTCTAATTCAGATAGTGGTGCTGATGGGGATGACGCAGGGGCTGTTCCGCAGAAGAGGACGAAGAGGGCCTCTTTTTCTCGCGCTTGAGAGCACAGACGTTCCTGTTTTATTTGCCTTTTTTACTAGTAGTTGTAGCACGTTGTACATTATTAGGCAGTTTTATTTTCTGAAAAACTTGTACCCTTGTTGTAAAATGTTGTAACAAAGGAAGCATGATGGAATGAAGCAGCTTTTATTCAAAAAGTGTTACATTTTATGTTCTTGCACAGCATCGTATCATTTTACACAAGATGAGATTTGGATGAGAATTGAGTATCGAAAATTCGCCAAGTCAGGTAGTGAACCGACACAACAGACTAAACAACTTAACTTACTAAGAAACAACAAAACCTTAACAAGTTTACAACTCGATAAACAAGACACAACAACGTTGATTAAACAGAGAGTAACAACTCAATATACAAAACTCGACAGCTCGACAAAAGTTAACAACTCGATAAACTTGACAACTCGACAAACGAAACAACAACTCGATAAGCAAAACAACAACTCGATAAGCAAAACTTAACAACAACTTTGATAAACAAAAACATTTCGGATGATCTGGGTGACGGAACGCATCCGAAACGGAGGGAAACTCACACCTTCAACACCCCCAATGCATGGAAATGCTAGGAACTTACTTCTAGAAGCTAGAACAAGACCAAAGCCACCTTTCCCTCTATGGCCGACCACCTAAGGGAGTTGGCCGACCAGCTTTTTGCATTGGAGGGGAGAGGGGTGGTCGGCCTACCAGAAAAGGTGGCCGACCGACCACCTAGCTTGGCTACCACCAGATTCTTGACACGTGTCCCCCGAACAGTGCCTTATCCTCTTTAAAAGTCCTAGCTTCGTGGCTCATTCATTTCACCTCAGTTTTGCACCAAAATTGAGGCATTTCTCGTCGAAAATCTCGTAGCTTGGATTGCTACTTTAGATGGCTCGGAAAAGTTGAACTTCCGGGGCTTCGGCTTGAATGCACTATTTGCGCTGAGCCGTACTTCGCTGCACCTTCCTTTCCTCCATGCTGCGGCGAGGTTTTGGAACCCGGTAACACATGTCTTTAGCTTTGGCGGGCAAGAGATGTGTCCGACCTTCGAAGATTTTCAAGTTTTGATGGAATCTGAATGCCATAAAGTGATTTTGTCCCAGTTTCGCTTCGGTCACGCCCAAGCTTTAGGATAGATGTGTGGGCTCACCATGCATGATGCTCGGTCTCTGATCTGCAATGGGGAACTGGATATCCTGGGCTTGATTCATCACTTTTCTAATGCCGGTAACCACGGCGACCATCATTGGCAAGGTTTTCGGCAACACGCCCTTTGCTTGTGCATGCTATCTCACTTTTTGCTTGCCCCGGGCTTTAGCGAATCTAGCATTCGTCTGATTGAAGTTGCTCAAGGCTTGAAGGAAGGAAAGAGCTGCATTGTCATGACATTGGCCGAGACCCTGATGGGCTTGGATGCTTTCTATCACCGAGAGACGACCAGATTCGCGGGGAGTCCACTACTGCTGTAGGTAATGTTTCCCACCCTTTCTCACATATATATTGCTCACATCACTCGGCCCTCGGGCTCGGTTTTTCTCACAAAACCCTTTTCTTACTTTTCTCTCATCATACATCTCTCTATTCTTTATTCTCTCATTTTTCATCCCTCCCCAGGTATGGTTGACGGATAAATTGCAGGTTGTGGACTCTTGCCCAGCCTACTCAGCTCGCGGCTACTTCTTCCGACAACGACTAGTCGATGCCCTTGATGAGGGATGGTGGTTCGACTGGATGTGCAATTTGTCTGCGGATCGCATTGCTTGGCGCTGTCCTTGGCTCAATCTCCCGGCAATGAGCTATAGCATATCCCGGCAGACCGGGATCCAGTTAATTGGTCTGACTCACTGTGTGTTTTACTTTTTGTTCTGGTTCCAGTGCCAGTTCGGTCATGATCAGACTTGCCCGCCAGAGGGGATGGAGTATCCCGCCACATTCTCGGTTCGAGGCGCACAGCTTGCCCGGTATGCCACAGCATGGGGGACTAGAGAACTCCTGGCCCCCGCTCCCACTTTCAGTTGCGCTTTGTCTGACGAGTGCTTGGATTGGCTCAATGAAGAGGCACAGATTGGGCCCAGCTTGGCATCGACGGCTTTGATCAACTCTGGGAGAGGGCGTAGGAACACCTGACTTGACTATGCCCCGGATTCATTGCTTTATTTAGTATTTTCAAGTTTTCTTTATGAATGTAATAAAAAGCAACTTCAATTTGTATGCAAGAGCAGGAGAACTTTGTATTGAAATCAATGAAATTGAAGGTTGTGGGTACTGAAAATTTTCCGTTTTGGTCCAAAAATGGTCTAAGTTGTAAAAAGATTAATTTTGAACAAAGTCAACTTTTATTAAAACTTTTCAAAACCGTTTTCGATATGGATCAGAACTGGACATAACCGAGATCTGTCACTGAGATGCACAACCCCGGATCCCTGTAACTGGAAAGTTGCCCCTAGTCTGAATAGTACCGCAGCATTGCGTAGCAACGAAAAGTTGCCCCTAGTCTGAAGAGCACTGCACCGGAGATCATAACCGAACTCTTGAATGTTGAATAGACAAAGATGGCCTAGATGATCAAATGGACAAAGTTGATCGGGGAAAAGTTTATGGTTGAACTTCAGGATGAAGTTGCCTACGTATCCCAAAGATGGGAATCAAGCCTTACGTAGTTCAGGCCTAGGTTCACTCGAGTATTTTCACTTTCCTTTTACGCTCTAACTTTTGCCAAGGCTGCCCTTTGCGGGTTTTCAACCTTGCGAGCTCAATTTTTATATTTTCCAATTTTTCAATGCTCTAACTTTTGCCTAGGTCGCCCTTTTGGGTTTTCGGCCTAGCGAGCCTCTCAGGGGTAATATTTCTTCAACTTGTCCATGTTGATCGGTTGGGAGAACTCTAGGCCATCTAGGTCCATCAGAACCACAGCTCCACTCGACCAGATAGACTTAATGATGTAGGGACCAGCCCAATTGGGTCTGAACTTGCCCCTAGGGTTGTGGATGGGAGTTCGGTTGTCCTTGAGCACCAAATCTCCTTCTTTTAGATTCCTGGACTTAACTTTCTTGTTAAAAGCCCGGGCAATTCTGCACTGATAGCCTTGAACATGGTACAGTGCTTTTAGTCTGCGCTCGTCAAAAAGCATGAGTTTTTCAAATCTGCTCCGCTGCCAATCTGCTTCGGCTATCTAACACTCAGCTAGCACTCGCAAAGACGGAACCTCAATTTCAATAGGTAGAACAACCTCTATCCCATAAACTAATGAATACGGAGTCGCCCCAGTAGAAGTTCTAATTGAAGTCCGGTACCCCCACAGAGCAAACGGCAGCTTGTCTGGCCAATTCCGATAGGTTTCCACCATTTTCTACAGTATATGTTTGATATTCTTGTTGGCGGCCTCAACCGCTCCATTGGTTTACGGCCGGTATGTGGATGACTTATGAAAAGCCACGTTATATTTTTCCAACAAGTCAATTACTTCCTTCTTGAAGTGGGAACCATTATCTGAAATGACCACGTTCGGGACCCCGTAGCGGCAGATGATGTTGTTCCTGATGAACTTTGCAACGTGCGACGCCTTCAACACCGCATAAGACTGGGCCTCAACCCACTTCATGAAATAATCTATCGCGACCAGGATGAACTCATGCCCATTCGACCCTTTTGGAGTAACAGCCCCGATCACATCGATTCCCCAAACTAAAAATGGCCATGGTGAAGTCATATTGTACAGCTTCGACGGCGGGATGTTCATGCGATTTGCATGAATTTGACACTTGTGGCATCGTCGAACAAAGTCGATACAATCCTCCTCCATGTTGGACCAGTAGTAACCCTGTCTGAGGATCTTCTGCGCTAGCATTACTCCGTTCATATGCGAACCGCATTCCCCTCCATGGATGGCCTCCATCAGGCGCTTCGATTCTTCCGCTTCAACGCACAGCTTGTGCATTCCCAAATGACCTCTCTTATACAATTTACCTCCGTAGATGATGAACTGAACGGCCATTCTTCTGATTGCCCTTTTATCCTTGGCATTTACCCCCGGCGGATATGCTTCCTTCTCCAAGAAATTCCAAATATCGTAATACCAGGGGTTTTCGTCCTGAACCTCATCTATAGCAGCAATCGACTCGTAGGCTGGCGCAAATTTCTGGTCAATAATGACTAGACGCATCCGGACTCCGAACGGGATGTCTATCATGGAAGATAGAGTTGCTAAAGAATCTGCGAACCTATTGTTCTCTCTTAGTAGATGAGCAAAGTTCAGCTTCTCAAACCGAGGAATCAACAAATCCAAGGTCTGGTGATACATCATCATCTTTTCTTCTTTGACTTTCCAGTCTCCTTTCGCTTGACTCACAATAAGGTTCGAGTCCCCGATGACGTCCAACCGTCTTGCCTCTAGTTCCAGGGCTGCTTCTAGACCGGCAATGCATGCCTCATATTCTGCTTCGTTGTTCGAGACTTTGAATCGAAGTTTGAAGGCTAGAGGGATACGGGAATTGTCGGGTGCTATTAGTAACACCCCTATCCCATACCCGTACTGGTTTGATGCTCCGTTAAAATACATTGTCCAAAACTCGTCGTCGATATGCAAAATGGCCTCATCTGGGAATAAGTACTCAACTGCTTCACGTCCTTCCACTGGATGATCGGCTAAGAATTCTGCTACTGCTCTTCCCTTGACTGACTTGCGTGCCACATATTTCAGATCGAATTCGGAGAGCAACAGCAACCAACGAGCTAGCCTACCCGTAAGTGCTGGTTTCTTGAAAAGATATTTGATGGGATCGAGTCGTGAAACCAACATTACGGAGTGAGCTAACAGGTAGTGCCGCAGCTTCCTGGTAGCCCATACCAAAGCTAAGCAAGCCTTTTCCAACGGTGTGTAGCGAGTCTCATACTCTAGCATCTTCTTGCTCAGATAGTAGATGGCCCTCTCCACTTTGTCCTCTGATTCCTGCGCGAGCATGCAGCCCATTATGGTCTCAGTTACTGAAAGGTACAATATCAACGGTCTCTCCGGCTCTGGTGGTGACAACACGGGCGGGTTCTGTAAGTATTCCTTGATCTGTTCAAAAGCAGCTTGGCATCGGCCGTCTCACTGGAATTTCTTTCCTTTCTTCAGGAGGCCAAAAAGTGGTTCACAAGTCAAGGTTAATTTTGAGATAAACCGTCTTATGAATTGCACTTTACCCAGAAAGCGTCGCACCTCCTTTTCAGTCCTTGGTGGTGGCATTTCTAAGATGGCCTTGATTTTGAAAGGGTCGACTTCGATACCTCTCTGTGTAATCAGAAACCCCAGCATTTTCCCTACTGTAACACCAAACGTACACTTCTAAGGATTTAGCTGCAATCGGAATTCTCTGATCCTTTGAAAGAACTTTTGCAAGGTGGTGCAGTGGCCCTCTCTTTCTTTGGACTTGACAATCATGTCGTCCCTGTACACCTCAACCTCTTTGTGGATCATGTCATGCAATATCGCGGTCGCAGCTCGTTGATATGTAGCTCCAGCGTTCTTCAGCCCAAATGGCATTACCCTGTAGCAATAAGTCCCCCATGGGGTGGTGAAGGCAGTCTTTTCCCGGTCTTCTGGTGCCATCACTATCTGATTGTAGCCTGAGAAGCCATCCATAAACAAAAGCAAAGCATGCCCCGCTGTGAAGTCCACTAACTCATCAATGTGCGGCAAGGGAAAGTCGTCCTTCGGACTAGCTCTGTTCAAATCCCTGAAATCCACACATACTCGGACCCTGCCATCCTTCTTTGGCACTGGAACGATGTTAGCCAACCAAGTTGGGTATTCGGATACCAGCAGGAAACCTGCGTCAATTTGCTTGGTGACTTCTTCCTTAATCTTGAGGGCCCAGTCCGAGTGGATCCTTCTGAATTTTTGTTTAACAGGTCGGGCCTCGGGGTTAAGAGGGATCCGGTGCTGTACAATCTCAGGATCGATTGCAGGCATGTCTTCGTAGGACCACGCGAAAACATGTTTGAAATCTTTTAATAAAGCGACTAAGCGCTCACGTTCCTCTGAAGACAACGTGGACCCGATCTGGACCAGCCGCGGGTCCTCCTCAGTACCGATGTTTACAGTAGTGATTTCCTCCATTAAGGGTTTAACAAATCTTTCCTGCTCTTGTTCAATTAAGCGTTGCAAAATCGGAGGAATTTCTTCCTCGTCGTTTTCATCAAAATTTTGAAAGTCTGAGTTAATGCAATAAATCAAGGGCACAGAAAAGTACTCAGAAACCACAGCCATATCATTCTCATTAAGCACATCCAAATCGTCCGATTCCTTGGTTATAACAGACTCAAAAGAGAAAGAAAAAGACAACCTGGACAAGACTGTGGCATCCGGGTTATCATTCCCAGGATTACCAGACTCAGACTCAGTCGAGCTGGAACCTGATTCTGACTCACAAGATTCGGTGGAATCAGATTCCGGCTCACTACCTGACCCGGTGCTGCTGGACAAAAATCCCTCTTCATACTGCCAAATGAGAGAGGGTGCGATAGATGCATCCAAAATAGCTACTGGTAGGCCTGCAGCCGTTCCATTCCCGATCATGCATACCAAGAAGTTATCCCCCAAGCACTTCTGTTCGATCGGAGGATCTGAAAGTAGACATGCCAGCGCTACCCCCATTTCATTTTCAGCATCCTCAGACTGCACTTTCTTACTCTGCTCAGCCTCAGCCAATGGGTCCGTCTGCTCTTCGGCAACGTCATCCCCGAATAATTGCAGATCAAAGAAGATCTCAAATCCTGGCACGTGCTTCCTCTCCGCGTTCAGCCACGGCTCTGGGAAGCCACAAAACGGGAAGTCCTCCCCCTCCCGAACAAAGCGTCCGTTTAGGGTACCCTGAATGGGCCGATGCATTAAGTCAAAAGGCTTCCCCGCCTTCTTCACTCTGGCACTCCCAGCCATCTCCTTACCCTTCCTTATCCAATCCTCTTTGGTGGGCAGATAACCCAAGCCAAAGGTATGTGGGTGGTGTGGCACCTCGGCCAATGCTGCGATGCCCTTCCGGTCGCTCTTTCCCAATCCCATCCTGGGGATGTGTTGAAGCTTGTTCATGAGGTATACTGATTAAGCACTGACATACACCCCCTCATTAATAGCTAAGATGTTCTGCATGACCCGGGCCTCAGCTAGGTTAAAACCGGATTAGAACACATCCTCCATACCGTGCTCAATTTCCAAAACTGGCGTAGCCACTTTCGGTGGTGGATGGATTGATGAATTTTCGAAGACAATGGCTGCTCCCTTTCCGTGGGGGTATTTCACCATTTGATGCAAGGTGGATGACAATGCTTTCACCTGGTGCAGCCACGACCGCCCCAAGAGCATATTGAAAGTTGTCGGAACTTCTAAGACGTGGAAGTCTATCTCCTGTTGTCCTAGCCCAACCTTGGTCTGAATTTTCACTATCCCCATGACTTCTCTGCTTGTGTTGTCATATACCTGAATCACCTGGGCTGTTGGCACAAAGTCTGCAGTTTTCAAACCGATAGCATAGGCAGTCCTTGCAGGACACACATTGGTGGCAGACCCTGTATCGACAAGCACCACGGGTATCCATTTGTTTCTGCACTCCACGGAGATGTAGAGTGGCTTGTTATGGTTCGCACCCTCAGGTGGTAGTTCTTTGTCAGAGAAAGACAACATCGGGGTAGCTCCTCCCGGAAAAACTAAGCCTACCAGCTGTTCGGGCGTGGTGTCTATAGAGAGCTTGGCCTTGTCCATGGCCGATAAGACAGCCTGTCTGTGTACTCGTGATGCCATAAGCAGTCCCCAGATGCAGATGTCTGCTTGTATCTTCTTTAACTGCCTCAGTACAGCCTCTTCTTCGATTTACTTCTCTTTCTGTTTCTCAGCTTCCTTATCCTTCCCAGATGCCTCTGGCTGGTCTAGGTGCGGGGCCTTGAAATACCGCTCGCTTCTCGTCATATGATCGACTTCGTCGATATACCAGGTATCATCTGGCTGATTGCTCCCCCAATCCTCATCCGTGTGGGCAAGACATAAATCATCGTCCTCCCACCACATTCCGTCGACAGCCGACAAACACCTGTCCGGCTCCGGTATGATTGTACTCGCAGTACCTTCAGCCCACATGCTCGTAGTCTCTTCTATCCTTGTGCCCACAGCACTTTCGGTCCCCTCATGGGCTTTAGCTTTCCTGATTCTCTTAGAATCCCAAAACCTTTTTTGTTCCACCTGTGTCGGTGCAGTCTGTTGTTCAGCTTTCCCTGCATTCACAATGCTCAAATCTTGAACGAAATTTTTAGTACCGACGCTCTTCGGCAATTCATTCTGATTTTCGACCCTTCCGGCCACAATTGATATTCTTGCCCCTGCCGGGCCCTGTTCCAACTGAGATTTTTCGACGACGTCTGGTAGGTCATCAAGCCACCCAGTAGCCTCTACCGATTCCTCATAATCAAACCAGTTGACTGCCGTGTCTCTTGGATCTTGGTCATCAAAAAACTGGAGGTTGGCCAAGTCCTCTTCCACAGCCATCAAACCATCTGTCCCCTGCTCAAATCCATCCCCTTGGATCACACACAGCTTTGCCTTCTTTGGCAATTCAATATTAGGCTCAAACTGTCCTGCTGGCAGAATGTAATCACTCGGATCGTAGGCTTCCCCAGCGACACTCCCAGACTACTCAAACCCTGATTGAACAATTCCATCCTCCTCTGAAATCTCCTCTGTTCTGTCTTTGCCAGTCACCACCATTGGCTCGGGTTCGGTTCTGGAGATGTCCAACATGCACAAAGAGTCAGTGCAGTCAGGAAGGAGCACCTTCGGCTTAGGTAGGTGGGAAGGAGTGATATAGATGCTAGGATTGTAAGGCACGACCCCAGTCTGGATAAAGTTGACTCTTTTGGGAGGCGGAGCTTGGTTGTGTGTAGAGAGCGGGTTAGTTATGACGTTGGGTTTTTCTGGAGGCAGGATCACCTGTTTGTCAATGAGATCTTGAATCTCATGACGCAGTCGGAAGCATTGGTCAGTGTCATGACCATGTTGTTGGTGATATGCGCAGTATTTGGCTGCGTTGTGAGAGGGGGGGAGTGGGTTTGGTAATGGCCTTGGCTCCAGGGATTTTAGATGCCCTTTCCTGAATAACACCCCTAGAGCCTTGGACAGGGGCATCTACAATGGGGTGAAGGTTCTTTGGCCTCTGGGTTGGTATTTGGTGGTCTGTGTATTGCTTCCGGATGCACCGGAGAAATGTGTGGCTGCCATGGGTCTTGGAAGGGGAGGGGGAATGGTGGTGACCATGCTCACCTCCGAAGCTCTTACAGTTACAGCGCCATTTGGGCCTGTATTGTTGTTGCGGTTAAAGGTTCTTTTAGGTTGCTCTCTATCTTGGTCAATCAGACCCTGTTTCATTGCATCTTCGATTTGTACCCCCATTTCATGTAGATCTGAAAAGGTGGGGAAGGGGAGCACAATCATTTTTTGCATCAGTTTTGGCTGGAGATTGCGCACAATCATCCTGATTTGGTCTTTGTCGGTAGGCCTCAGGGTCATCATTGAAGCCTTCGCCCTCCACTGAGTTACAAAATCTGAGAAGCTCTCCTTAGGCTCCTACCTTGTTGTTTCGAGATCCCGGGTCGTAATCTCGATTTGGGTATTGTAAGAGTATTGCGCGACAAAGGCCTCAGCCATTTCATCCCAACTCCACTTGACATCATCCTCTAACTTCGCATACCAGATAGCGGCCACACCGGACAGGGTCCGGCCGAATAGTGAAAGCTTTTGTGGTCTGGTGAGGCCCATTGGCCGTAGTATATCTGAGAATAGCCGGAGATGCACCATGGGGTCCCCAGATCCGTCGAAGTGATCAATTTACGGCATTTTAAACCTATCCGGCAGCGTCACAGCCACATCAGTATATTCGTCCTCGATATCCGGGATAGCCTTTACCCCTTGGGATTTCTTGAACAACTTCTCAAGTTTGCTTAATTTCAGTGCTGTATGGTCTTCCTCGAACTCAAAGGGAGAGTCCGGTTGATTGACAGGCGTAGGTGCCTTAGATAGCTGGGGCAGAATTGGGGGCGGAGCTGGCCCCGTTGGTATGTCTGTATCTGCCTGGACATTTGGTGCCTCCCCGGGTGCCGGAACTCCTGGTGGGGGAGGAACTGGGTGTGAAGTAGATGCCCCGCTTTGTTGTTGCAATCTGGCAATTAACTCTGCCTGCTGGGCCATGATCTCGGCCTGTTGTTTGGCAAATTCATCTCGGCGAACAGCATCCTGCTGCATGGCTCTCATGGTATCCTGCATCTGACGCATCATTTCCTCAACTCCTGTCGGTCCCGCCATACTGCCTTGATCTGTCTGAACTTCTGATAGGTCTATCTCTATAGCAACAATTGGGCTCTCAATCTGACTGTCCGCTGATGGGGTAATCCACTGCTCTGGCAACCTCTGCTCAGATACATTGCGTCTTCTCGACCTCCGTCTGATAACCGGGGGTAGGGAATGATACACTGGTTGTCCGTCGACCAGATCCTCGGATTGATTGAGTCGGCGGCCTCTTGTCTAGAGTGCTTGGGGAATATCTGCTTGGTCTGAAGCAATTGTGCTAAACTACCTAGCAAAAAGATAAATAAAGCAATAATAAGGAAATAAACGAGCAGACAAACGGATAGCATAACGGCATAAATAAACACAACACACAGTTAGGTATAATTAACACGCAATTGATACACCGTTCTCAAAGACTGATCATTATTTCCAAATCACTGTCCCCGAAACTGAACCTGATACCCGCAGATAACTGATTCCGAAAGTACTGGACTGGTGCCTGCAGGCCTGATATCCAAAATACTAAACTAGCGCCCGCAGGCCTGATCCCCAAACTTGTGAACTGATACATGCATTCGTATAGAGACGCACTCTAAAAGCACATAACAAACAAGTGAGAGCCAAAACACCCCTATGTTGGGGTAGGGTTTCCCTGTCCTATTTTGTCAGGAGCTAGGGTTTCACTACGCACGCAGCGGTTTCAAACAACCTATGATCGAGTAAGCAACCTGTCCTAGTTTGGAATGGTCACTATGGATTCCGAATATGTACTAGGTCGAATGGTCAAAAGGGTGCCCCTGTAAAACTGGGGTTTGTGTTCCCATACTAGCAGAGCCCGTAACCGGTAAGCCTTATGGCCGCAGCCTCTGGCAAACCACTCAGGAATAGCAGATGGAAAACACGGTGTCCTAGGCGCACCAATGCAAGTGCAATGCAAAGAAACACATAAGTGTAGTCAAAACAAGATATCATGAGTTCGAGTCAAGTTCTCTAATTCCCAAGCGGAGTCGCCAGAAACTGTAGACGCGCCCTTGGGCCTCACTATAGTTCGCACTCAATTTGTGTCACGGTCCTGTATCTAATCTCGCAGAGTGCAATGCAAGACCGATGAATCATCAAAGAGTCCAAATCCGGCAAATCGTTTTTGAAAACAGATTTTTTTGAAAGAAATGCCAAACATGGACTGCTTTGCCAGATACAGAGTTGCCACCTAAATATTTATTTTTTGGGGAATTTAGGAAACCCTGACTCGTTGCCTAAGGCCACGTGTCCGTCATCACCAAAGTTGCCTTGGCTCGGGAACTTGGGTACGATTGGGGAAGGTCATTCGTGAGCAACCCCGCTCGCCAGATCAAAGATCGGCCTCTACTAACCACGATATCGAGTTTTGAAAACTTTATGAGCCCTTATTCTAGTTATTAGCCTAGATTCACTATGTGATGCGCACAACATATAAGTATAGACTGGATCGCCTGAATTGGAACAAAACATTTCATACTTGTTTTTGAAAATGGTTTGCTACTCGCAAGTAGGCTTAAAATGCTGATTTTGCCACCCTCGGGTGGGCTTAGAAAAACATGATTTTGCCACTATCTAGTGGGCTTAAAACTCACAGTCAATGCATTGTTCCAATTCAGATAATCTAGCCTTCACCCACAGGCATTCAGGCAGATATATCACATAAGCAGTTAGCCTCATGGTGAGCATGCTATCATGGCAGTCACTCACACACATGCAAGGATGCTAAAGCATAAATACTTACCGAGTACTTCAAGCCAAAACAGAAGCTATGTTAGAAATCCATGCATAATCCTAACTATACAGAAATGCCTAATGCAACACATGCAAAAATGCAACTACAATAGGCTCGGCTATTCTAAACATGGCATATGATGATGCTACAGCTAACACGTATTCAATTTGGAATTGAAGTACAAATGCAGTTAGTATGATGCGCTGAGCCCGGTGCATGTAAGACAGATGAATTAATGCAAACATGATATCATACTGTATGTTAATTGAAACATGCCCTAATCTAACCATCATAAGCTGGTAAATAAAAGGGAGAAAGACGTGGGTTGGAAGACATACATCACACACACGCACACTTATTACAACGTTGTGCCCTCACCCGGAGGGTCCGAATAAATAGTACAGTCCGAAGTGAATAGTACAGTCCGAATAAATACAAAATCCTAATTAATTAACAGATTAATCTAGAAAAGCAGATAAATTAGCACGCAAATCCATGGACTGCCTCAGTTCTGTTCCGAATGATGAATGATGTATGCTTGAGTTGCCTTGCGCGCAAATCCATTGCGATGCCCCGATTCGCCTCTGTTTGCAATTAATGCCGGAATGCTGTGCAAGGCTTTAGAAAGCTGCTGATTTCTGATTTGTGCAACAGAGAGCAAGAAAGGGGCACAGCAAAGTATTTTCACATATGTATGCATGACTACTCTTTAGGGAGTGTAGTCCTCGATCCTCGTGCCACCAATCACGCATCTCGATGCATGATGGTCGAGGAGTCGAATTGCGCGACTCGATGTGAAATGAATGCACATATAAACACAACAAGACCTAAACTCCATCATGGGTAATCTGGAGTGTCGGCGACCGGGAATTGAGACACGTTCCGTCACTCGGAGTACGAAATGTCTCTCGTTTCCCGTGCTTGGGCTAACTCCTATCCCAAACACAATGCAAATGAGGTGGCATGCACAATGCGACTAACATAGCATACACAATGCTCTAACATGCAACTTAGCATACACAATGCTATGGACCGAAATGACATACACAATGCACGATGGACTTACACCAACATGAATGGACCTCAGCCACACTCACATCAGTGGCCATGAGATGGAAAAGAGACAACCGAAATGCGTATACCGAGGACCGAACCTAAGGCATAAAATGCCACTGTACCAAAGCATGGCAGGGGATGAAAGATGGCATACAAACATGCAATTTCCAGCACTGAAACATGATGCTAAATGATCCTGAAATATGGAAATATGGCACCCTATGCATGAAATAAGCCCCGAAATTCAAAGCTAGGCACATGTATTGAATTATAACTATGCAAAGCAAGCACCATTTGGCCATGAAGTACAAAGATAGAGCCAAGGCAGTCCCAAAACATGCATATTTCTAGTTTAGAGCATGGCCAAAAGGTGCTAACATGATGGACAAAAATAGCATGGAAATTCGGCTAGCAAGCATGGTTTACATGGCATGTATATGAAGCATATGATAACTCATCAAACCAGCCAAAAACAGTGAATAAAACATGACAAAAGATGCCCAAATAACCACTGAAATGCAGCCAATACATGCAAAAATGATGAGCTCCTTTAGAGGGCCATACAAGGGGTTATTAAACACATACAAGATAGACATGTAACATGGCAAAACCACCTTTGGAAATGAGTTATGACAGCCCTAAGACTCACCAAAAATTCCTTGAAATTAACCTAGGAAGCATGCAAATGAAAGACCCTTTGAAAGGCTTTGAGTGGGATTGTTCTACACATGCATCATAGACATAAAATATGGCAAAATGGGCTCTGGACAGAGCTAATGCAGACCATAAAACTCACAAAATGAGGCCTGAAACATGACTTCAATGCATGCAAAATAGAGTCCCTTTGGAAGGCCAACAATGCTAGTAAAGAGAATGAGGGGTGAGAGGGTCACCCCTCTATGATTTTGGAGCTCAAAAACACATCAAGGCCACTAAAAATCCACTGAATTTCAGTGGCTAAGAGCCCAAAACAAGGCCAATGCAAACGCTCACATGCATGGCTAAAAACATGGGGAAATGAAGCATGCAAGGAAGAAAATGACTCCAAACAGAAAAGTGACCTAATCAAACTTAAAGAGGATGTCAAAAAAAAAAACTTTCTTCGGTTTATGTCGAGGTCCAAAAATGCCCACAAATGAGGCCAATATATTATGCAAAATAAGCCCTAAAAGAGAGATAAAGCCTTCAAGGGGGTAGGAGACCTCAAACAGAAAATTACTCTTAAACAAACATGAAGAGGAGCTCCAAATAAGACTATTTTCAGTTTACACCAAGGCTCGAAAATGCTTGCAAATGGAGCTAAGGTATAGATCAAAATAATGCAAAAATGGGGAAAATGAGGACTTACCCTTGTAGCACAGCAATACAGCCAACCTCGGACCAACAAAGTGAGATTTGAACCTCTAAAAATGAGTTCCAAGGTGCTGGAATGGATGGTGGAGGTGTTAGGCTTAGAGGTGTAGTGTAAATGACCAAGAAAATTAGGGTTTGGAGCTTTGGAGAAGAAGGCTATGGAGGATGGAGTGCATGTGCCTTGGCCAAACTTTCTAACCTTTGCAAAATGGGATGGAGGGTTGGTTATATAGAGAAGAAGGGATAAGGCTTCTTGGAGAAGCCTCAAGAGGGGTTCAAAGCTTCTCAAAGAAGCTTAACCAAAAAGGGTCAAGCTTCTTAAGGAAGCTAGACCAAAAAGGGTCAAGCTTCATCAAGAAGCTTGACAAAAGAGTCAAGCTTCCCTAAGAAGCTAAGCAAGAGGGTCAAAACCAACTTAAAAAGGTCAACAAATGACTCAAAATCTCGAACAGTGGGTCAAGTACTTCACAACTGACATAGTTGTGTTGCAAGAAGAGCAAAAAGCAAAAAGCTGGCCGACCAGCTAAGGTGGCCGACCGACCAGGGGTCAAAAGGGTCAACCAAAATTGCTGGTCGGCCTACCCAGAAAGGTGGCCTCCCAGATGAGTAGAACACAGCCCTGTGGTGAAAAACTAGAAAAAGTGACCCAAGAGAGAGAAAAACCAGCTTTTTAGAGGGGTTCAAAAGGGTCAAGAGGAAATACTGGTCGGCCTACCTATACTGGTGGCCTCCCAGATGAGCACAACACAATGATGTTGTGAAAAACCAGAAATTATGGCTCAAAAGTGGGAAAAACCAACTTTCTGTCAAAAAAATCGGCTTTTGGAGAGAGAAAATGAGAAAACTGGTTTTTCAGGGGAAAAGGTGGCCGGCCACCATACTACCCCCTCCCTAACAGTGAAAATAGGGTCCCTACCAAAAATGGACCAAGACGGATGCAAAACGCGCGGTTCGGGGGCCAAAACGCGCGGTTCGGAGCCCCGAAAACAGGCTGTTAGGCACCGGAAGTGGCGTATGACCACAAAGGTGGTCTCCCGGGCCACAGTGTCCCTCTAAAGGGAGGAAATAAGGTGTGTGCCAAAAATCGGAGCAAACGGAGGTAGTTAAGCGGTCCCAAACCGACGCACATGGCCGACGGCTCCGAAAACCGAAAACTGGCCTCCAAACGGGAAAAGTGGCCTACGACCACGAAACGTAGCCTACGGCCACTGAGAGATGGATTACGAGACCTGTCTCTCCCTTTGGGAAGAGGAAACAGAGAAAACAGGACCTAGTTTGCAAACCAAGGCAAAGCACAAAAGAGCCCCGAAGTCCGGAGGCAAGGCCCGTAGCTGAGACTCCGCAACCTCAGAATGAGCACAACATGCGTCATCACCGAGCGCTCAGTTGGTGACGTCTGAGTCTTAAGGTCAGTCAAAAATGGGGTGTCTACACCTATTCGGCACCAAGAGTCGATTTGTTCAGATAAATTAAAGTATAGCTAATATAATTGCCAAGATTACACTGTTATCCAATCGCTAGTTAGAAGGCACAACAGACAGTAATCATTCTATCCAAAGTAGCGGAAGGCAAAACTCTTCATTAATATCAAAAACTGCGTACAAGTAATAGTGAAACGGGAAGGAAATTTTCATTAATAAATTGAGCACAAATAGTAACTAATTTATACATAAAAATTACCTTGAACTAACAAGGATCCACTAAACAAAAACATACATTGAAATTGAAGACACCTAATAAAACTAGAATGTCTCCCAGATCAATCCTCGGGATCAGACTCAAGTGGCTCAACGTCCACTTGCTCGTATGGAATTGGCAAGGCCAATGTAACTCCAGCGGCAGCAAGGGCTTTGAGCTACCCATGTTTGAATCCCTGATTCTCGAATTTGGGGACCTCATCTACGTATTCCTTCAAGGCGGCGCTCTTCCCAGCTTCTAGCGCTGTGGAAGCTACAGATTCGGCTTTTTCCTTGGCCGCCTTCAATTCTTCTAACTCAGCCTCTGCCTTTGAAAGCGCCTCCTGGGCTAACTTGAGCGACTCCTCGCTCACGTTCGCCCTATCCTCAGCTTCAGATCTGAGCTGGTCAGCAGTCCTAGCCCTCTCCTTTTCAGCTTCGGCTCGAGCACTCTCCATTGCGGCTCTCATCGCCTCGAACTCGGCCCTGCTTCTCTCACCTTCAGCTTCAAACTTTAAGTGGCCAATTCTTTCAATGGCATCACGCTGCCGGCGGCCTAGTTCAGCTATCCTTCCAATCGTC
Source organism: Camellia sinensis (assembly GCF_055761805.1). Taxonomy (NCBI): domain Eukaryota; kingdom Viridiplantae; phylum Streptophyta; class Magnoliopsida; order Ericales; family Theaceae; genus Camellia; species Camellia sinensis. The sequence continues at coordinate 148,222,422 of NC_138970.1, forward strand.
TGCAAAACAAGTTTGGATCACCACATCAAGCAACATCGTATGCAAACCAAACCAAACGAGCAAAAAAAAAAATATCGTATACATACCAGAAGGGCCGACTGGGCAGTGAACGCTATAGCCACCAAATCCAGCTCTTCTCGAAAGGTGGCCTTGTTAGCCGGTAGTGAAACTGAGGTGGCCAAGCTCAACGCCACGGCTAGATCCTTCATGGCAGATGCGTCAGAGGAGATTGGCGTGTCTTTGATCTTTGGTTGAACAACGAAGGGGACAACCACGTCGGACTCCTCTAAGCGAGGCCGTTTGTCAGCAGGGCTATCCTCTGAGCCGGCCTCTCCCTCGGAGGAACATTTTTTGCCCCCACTCTTTTGAAATCAGTCGTTCTTCCGTAACCTGCTGTTTAGCCCCCTCCGTCTCGGCCACAACAACTTGAGCCGTTTCTTCTCCAGTAACCGGTTGTAAAGATTCAACAGGGGCAGGCTCAGAACGAGCGGCCTCGGCTTTCTTTCGAGCGGCCATTCGCTTGGCATTTCTCTTTCTCGCCATCTGCGTGAGATTCTCCCCAGCCATGCCTTCTGAAAAAGTGTCGGGAAGGTCTCCCAAGTTTGTAAAAATATCTCCGAAGGAAAACTCCGCCCGACCCGAAGTGGACGGTGAGTTAGGCTGGTTAAGACCGGCTGCCTCAAACGCTGATTTCAGAGCTTCGTCGACCTCTTCGGCCTCGGCAGCGAACTCCCTCGTTGATTCGGCATGTACCTCGACAACCGGCTCTAAGCCTTGCTCCGAATCAGAAGCTTCAAGACCAATTTGCCTAAGGATCTTGAAACTGGGGAAGACAAGAGCTGTAAGGTGTTGTTCGCCAGTTGGGATCGGGATGTAGTCCGCGGCCGAGAATGTAGTGTAGGTAGGCTTGTACCGCAGGAGAATATGGGCAACTCTCCCTTGCTTCTGTACGTTTGGACGGCCAAAGTACTTTAGTGCAGTTTTAATTTTCGCAAGGACTGCGTCGTCAGCCGAGGTCAAAATCCTCTTCAACTTATTGCCTGCAAGAACAAAGGGTAAGGCTTGCAGAAAAAGTCGCATAAAAGAAAGATCAACAAACAAGAGTTACACGGCAACCTGGTTCGCCCCTCCGTCTGGGAATAGGGTCTAGGCGATCTTCGCCTTCGCCGAATTCTCAGTTGCCTCGGACATTGACCATTACATCGTCAACTCGTTTGCCAGAGCTGGCAAGCATCATTACCAAGTGATGGTCGGTGTCCTTGGCCCTGAGAAAGTAGCGCTAGCCGACCGGAGGATTTGGCTAAAGCATAGCAGTGCCGAATCGCCAGAATGCCAAGGTTGATCCTGAGACACCGATTCAACTCTACGATTCCCATTACGATTCGGAAAAAATTCACATTGGGTTGCGAAGGAATCAGACTCCAATAGCGGAGGACGGCCCTGAGAAATGGGTGTAGAGGAAAGCGAACTCCGCCCTTCGCAATAGACAGGAGAGGGAAGACGATTGTATTTTGGTTGTCCCTCTCCATATCAAGGGTATTGTCCATTACCAGAGAAAGATGGACATCCTTAGGGATAGAAAAATGTCTTCGGAACCCAAAAATTCGACCCTCGAAAATGAGGTCTTTCAAATGCTTAGCCATTCTAGTGGAGACTCAAGGATATTCTAAATCAAAAATAAATACGAAAAACAGGATTGCAAGGAGAAGAGAAGAAAACTTACGAAAGGCAAAGGAGACAAGGAGAGAACGGATAGGAGTTGCAGAAAATGCGTCGAAGAAGAGATACCGACTGGCAGTCCAAGAGGTTCAAATATTCGAAAAAGCATGTTTTCGAAGGGACTTAAGTTTCAAATCGTAATAAATGCGAGAGAAACGTGAATGGGGCGGGAAAGCGTTACAATGACCGGAAAGCACATACGCGTTTTGACACGCATTGGGAAGAGGATTAACTGCCGAATTTTTTGACTCCTAGCCAAACACGCCGACTAACTGATGCTAGCGAGGTGTTTGGGGGTCAATTATGGGAGCCGGATAATTGGAATAATCAGAAGTGTATTTTAGAAGACAAATATTACACGGCTTTACCCTGCACGATAAGGATGCCGAATATAATGGATAGGCCAAATAGATACTGAACTATGGAGCCGAGTAAATAAGAGGCTAATGGGTGACAAGTGGACCTGGCCACGAGGCCCAGGAGACAAGTATAAATAAAGGAACAACAGACTAAGAAAGGTATATGAAAATTGTTGTGCTTAACTTAGAATACAAGCATTCTTGAGTGTGTATTCTGACTTGTCTGTCGGAGTGCTAATTTCGGCACCCCCGACCGGAGTGTTTATTCCTTTTCAGGTGACTAGAAAAGGATACAAGCGTTCTCCAGGATTTGAAGAGTATTTCCAAACCACATATCCATAGGCAGCTTCGCATTGTTTGATGTAAGTGGCCTCCCCCTCCTTGTAACCCCGGTCTTCAGCATCTTCCATGCTCTTCTCCAACCGGGCGATCTCAACATTTTTCTTTCCCTCGAGCTTGGCCAGCCCACGCAAATATTTATCTTTTATCACGGCCGCGGCCTTCTACTTGTCCGCCTCAGCCGAACTGACAAGACCGGTCAAGCGGGCCAGCTCGGTTTGTAGCTCGGTCATTTTCTTCTTGGCCTCTTTTAGCTCGGTTGATTTAGCATTGGCCTCTGCCATGGCCTCCCTTGTGGTTTTTCGAAGCTCCAACACGCGCTTGTCAGCAACGTGGTTCTTCTGCAAGGCCTGCAAACAGATGAACAATTTTTAGCTGAACCGAGCTAACAGATGAAAAAGGAGAAACAAGAAAAAGGAAAAACTTACTAGCACCATTGATTTTGTTACCGAGCGAATGGCCTTCAACTCGGTAAGGTGATCGTGGTGCTTCATATCGGCTGAAAGGCAGACGCTCTTGGCAAGATTAAAAGCCAACAAATGATCTTTTTCTACGACCACTGAGTCGGAGTCAGTGATAGCGCGATTCTTGTAGGTGGTTTTTGGCACCCATTTAGAAGAGGTAGCTCGGTCAGAGCGCTCCGATTGTGGGCTCGGTGGTGTGGTCTGGGGAAGGATGGTCTCGTCCTCATCGACAAGGCGTGGCTCGGTAGTGGAAGTCCGAGCACGCTTGTTGGGCCGAGATGAAGAAGGCTGAGAAGTGGGAAAGGCTACCATGGCCTCTTGTGTTTGGCCGGTTGGAGGTACTTCGGCTTGATTTGTCACGGTGATGAGGGCCCTTACTGCTCTCTTCTTGGCCATTTCTTGTTCTGCAGTCAATGGGATAAGATTGATTTGTGGGAGGGTTAGATCAGGTTCAGGAGAGGGCTCCAAGAGGAAGTTTGTCACCCTGGTCTTCCTCCTACTGCTGTATCTGTAGCTCGGCTCAAAGTTGAGTACCTCGACCCAACTTCGATCGGGATGTCTTAGTGCGGCGCGGAGTGCGCCAAGGTTGGGGTAACTATACTGCGGCTTTAGAAAGTTTAAATTTGCATAAAAGAAAAAGACAACGGTTAGTACGGTTGAAAGTAACGACAGCGAAGTACAGAAAGCACAAAACTGAGCCGAGGTAATTATATCGGCTCCTCCTTTGTTCCAGTTAATCCGGTCTCCTAGTATTTGGGCTTCGTGATCCTCGAAGTTACCAGAGACCCAGAAGAAGTTGTCATCGTTTACATCTTTGTCTGGGGTGTTCTTTATTATCTTTTCTCAGCGCCTTCTTATTCTTAAATAATAGACCCAGCCATCTTTATTCTGGCCAAGTGAATACTGGTGAAATAGCTCGGCTAAACCGAGATTAATGCCAAGCCGGCGATTTAGCTCGGCGATGCCGTTTATTATCCTAAATGAATTGGTGCTAAGCTGGGTTGGGAAAAGATTGGTTCGTCTAAGGAATTCACAAAGAAGAGGATGTATAGGGAACCGGAGTCCGGTTTCTACAATAGAAAGAAGGGTGAAGGGAACGAAGCCCGGTTTACCCCAGTATGTGGTGTCTAGTTCGGCTAAGCTACGGTGGACATCATCAGGGATATTGTAGTCCCTTCGGAACTCGGCCATAGCCCCTGGGGAATTTACTAAAAACCTATATTTCTCCATGAGGACTTAAATTAAGTATAAATTAGCCTGAAGTGCTAGCTCGGTGCTGAATATAATGTTGGGTATCTCGGTTGAACGTGCAAGGTAGTGCCTAGCCAACCTAGTTAGAGTCTACAAAGTGAAAAGGAAAAGTATTAAGCACAGATCGATGGACCGTGCTAAAAATAACAAAGGTAAAATAAATGTTGTCCTAGATCGGCTACATTGGATACTATTCGTTCTTAGCTCGGTTGGAGCGATGGGCTTAGCTCGGATTGAGTAAGTGGGAGGTTCGTAGCCCGGTTGAAGCTTATGGTGTATCATTCTTAGTTCAGTTTTGACTAAGTCAGGGAGCTTGTTTTGCCCCAAGTTATAGCTCGGTCTTTGGTTAAGGTTTTCTAGTTCGGTAGTGTGCACGCCTAGTACAGTTCCTTAGTACGGTGTTTTAGTTCGGTCCTTTGAAGAGTTATCTAGTTCGGCATGAAGTTTTGGTTCGGTTGTTGGGAAAGATATTCAGTGTGGCTGGGTGCACACCTAGAAGATTCCCTAATTCGGTGGAACCTAAGCCTTAAGTTGCCCAAACAGGTTCCTAGCTCGGTTGGAATTTTATTTTGGATCAAACGCGTTGTTCTTCAGATTATTCATGAATATAGTGGTTCTAGTACGTGGTTTTTTCTAAAAGAATGGAAACCAAAGTAGTGTGTTTTGAAAAAACATACGGATATAATGCTATATGCTACCAAAAAGTAAAACAAAGGGCAGAGATTTAGTTACTTACTACTGTGAAGTGGAAGATCTGAGATTGGAATAGCAGAGGAGTTGGCCAAGGATGCAAAGCTTCGCAGATGCAGTGAACAAGAGAGAAGAAACTCAGAAGGTGGAAAGAGAAAATGAATAGTAGAAGTGGTAGATTCAAAATTGGTGGTTTTCGTATAAGGCAAAGAAAGACGGGACTGTTCAAATTTTTCAGAGTACGAAGACGGCGTGACAGCTACGCTGGGCCAATGAAAGTTTGCCACGTGTCCATGGAATAAGAAGCGATTCAGTTTTGTAGCGACTGAAAAGACATTTTTGACCGGACTGATCGAAAACTCGGCGGAGTTTTAGCACGGTTGAAAGGCTAAGGTTTTTAGCTCGGCTGAAGACAGATAATCCCAATCATGCTACGCAGATAGAATTAAGGGGCAATTGAGAGGGTAATTTATAAGTAAATTGGGCCGAGCTGGGTAACGGGCCGTCCTGTGGGCCACAGTAAGAAGGGTTGAGTAGTAGTTAGCTCGATGCAGAAGAGCCTTGTAGTTAGCCCGGTGGCCACGGTCAGAGCGGCCACTTAGCTCGGTCATACCATTCTGAGCCAAGGTATTTTGAGCCTTCATAAGGACCTTGTTCTTGATTAGCTCGGTCCAAACTTGCTATGGTTATCACGGTCTCAACCGGCGAAACTGAGGTATAGGTAATAAAGGGAAGAACCGAGCTAGTTAGAATTCGGTCATTTCTGCCAGTTTAGCATGGCTATGATAGCTCGGTTGTTTTGTCATACTACCGAGGTAAAACCATCTCACTTGGTTTAAGCAGTGAGGGGGGTATTGAAGGATAAGCATTTTCTTTCATAAGTGTGATTCCTAAGAGGACTTTACATGGAGGAATAATAGTCCTCCTAAGATTGTGCCACGTGGAACCTATAAAAGCTCACAATATCACCCATGGAGAGGTAACACAACTTTGATTCATGAATCCACAGAGCTTTGTGTCTATTGTCTATTATGCTGACTTAGGCATCGGAGGGGTTTCCGACACACACCCGCCAGCTAGTTCACGTTTGTGTTTTCAGGAAGTAAAGCGACGACGTACGGAGGAGCGCAGACTTGATCAACAGGATTATACGAGAAGAATTATTTTGTGCTCGTACATTAGTTTATATTTTTCCAAAAAGTTAAATATGGCGATAACTTTGATATCATTATTAAACCAACCCATTAAATCAAAAAATCCAAAATTAAAAATATTTCATATATTAAATATATCGATTATACATTAAAAGCCCAACAACTACCCATTACATAATCATCATCCAAACACATAATAAAAATTAATTTGATAAAAAAAATGTCTAAAAAATTTATCAATTTTACATAATTTTATCTTTGGTGGTAGAAATTATTTTTAAAAATTCAAAAATATTTTTTGACATTTATTTTTGTCAAATTAGTTTATATTTTATCAAATTAACGATTTTGCCCTTGAAATTTAAGAATGATATCATCAATTGTCTTTATTTGAAACAAGATTTAAAATTTAGAATCAAATACGTCACAATTGAAAAATCAGGGATAAAAGTGACACAAGTCCCAAACTATAGGAACTGTTAGTGTAATTCGTCCAATAATCAAATTACTAGGTTTTTTTTTTTTTTTTTTTTAACCCATGTTATGTTTGAAATCACTTAAAATATTAGGTGATAAATTAATTTGAGAATATTGTATTAATGATTGTATTTTTCTAATCATACCCAAAACCTAGCCAAGTTAATTCCCCTACTGAGAGATTACTAAGCTCCCTGCACTATCAATCTCCCTTCCCAAATCAACACCAAACACATTGCAGGTCAGACCACAACCATAGGAATCCAATCCGGCCACCCAGAACGCTAAACAAACATGACCTTACTCTCATTTATTATATGAGTTTTGCTCGGGAGTCCTACCCGACCCACATGATTATAATATATCTTATATAAATCATTGGCACAATTAAAAAAAATATATTCTAAGATTTGATTCATATAACAAAATAACCTTAAATTTTTAATTTTGTCCCCTTAAATCCTAATATTTTGATTTATGTTGAATCTAAATTATTTGCTTATTTTTGTTAAATAAAATTGACGAAAAAATTGATATTTTAGTCAGTAAAATACATATTTTTCTATCGATTTTACTTGAAGAAAATAGATAAATAATTTAGATTGAAAACAAATTAAAAGTTTATAATTTAAATTGATAAAATTAAAATTCACAGTTCATTTTGTTGTAAGGTTTAAACCCTAATTTTTTTTAAGTGAGCTATTTTGAAATGGATAATTTTTTTATTTTTTAGATTGAAACTATTTTATTATTAACTCATGTTTAAATTTTTCAAAAAATGTTATACTAAACTAACGCTTAAAAGAATAAGAGATAAAATTGATACAATTAGGGTGTGTTTGGTAACGTTTACGTTTTCAGTTTATATTTACAAAAATTTTATAAACTGGTTTTTGTTTATTTTTTGTTTATTTTTAGAAAAACATAAACTATAAACGCGTTTGGTAATTGACAAATGTTTACAAAATTTAAAAAATATAAAAAAGAATGAAAAATGACAAGTAGTGGCAAGTGGCGGTGAAAGACGGTGGTGGCAAGTGACGGCGAAAGACGGTAGGTGGTGGGTAGCTGGTGGTGGTGGTGGTGGTGGGTGGTGGCGGGTGGGTGGGTGACGGTGGCGGGTGGTAGCGAATGGGTGGTCGTGGTGGTGGTGGCAGTGGCGTGTGGTGGAAAGTGGTGACGGTGGGTGGTGGGTACCTGGTGGTGGGTGGTGGCGGGTGGGTGGGTGACGGTGGCGGGTGGTGGGTGGTAGCGAGTGGGTGGTGGCGGCGGTGGCGGTGGTGGGTGGTGGCGGGTAGGTAGCGGGTGCTGGTAGTGGGTGGGTAGATGACAGTGGTGGGTGGTGGCGAGTGGGTGGTGGTGGTGGCGGTGGCGATGGCGGGTGGTAGCAGGTGGATGGCGGATGGCGGGTGATGGTGGGTGGTGACGGGTGGGTGGTGGGTGGTGATGGTGGTTGAGTGGGTGACAATAGCGGGTGGTGGGTGGTAGCGATTGGGTAGTGGTGGTAGTGGCGGTGGTGGCAGTAGTGGCGGCGGGTGGTTGGTGGTGGTGGCAAGTGGGTGGCGGATGGCGAGTGGTGGTGGTGGTGGGTGGGTGAGTGGGTGATGGTGGCGGGTGGTAGGTGGTAGCGAGTGGGTGGTGGTGGTGGTGGGTGGTGGTGGCGGGTGGGTGGTGGGTGATGGTGGTGGTGGTGGTGGTGGGGGCGGGTGGGTAGGTGACAGGAGACTGGTGGTGGTTGGTGGCTGGTGGCGGTAGGTGGTGGATGGTGGTGGCAGGTGGGTAGTGAGTGGTGATGGCAAGTAGGTGGCGGGTGGTGGTGGCGGGCAGTGGATGGTAGTGGCGGGTGGTGGGTGGTGGATGGCAGGTGGGTGGTGGGTGGTAGTGGTGGTGGTGGCAAGCGGTGGGTGGTGGTGGCGGGTGGTGGGTGGTGAGTGGTGGTGGCAGGTGGTGGGGGGTGGGTGGTAGTGGCGGAAGACGGTGGTGGAAAATGATGGTGAGCGGTGGCTAGTGTTGGGTGGTTAAAAAAAAAAAACTGAAAACTCAAAATGGAAACACATTTTTTGTGTTTTCATTTTTTGGCCAAATTTATAAACTGAGACCACTGATTTATAAATCAAAAATTTTACCAAACAAGTTTTTATTTGAGTTTTTTAAATTTTTATAAATATAAACAGAAAACTGAAAACGTAAGTGTTACCAAACGGCACCTTAGCATTTCAATTATTGTAAGGACTATTAGTAAAAGTCTTTGTTTAAAATAAATAATAAAAAAAATGCTATGCCCTGAAAGGTATTTGGGTTGACTCTGTTCTAAACAAATAGAGATATTGGCCCTATTTGACTAGTAGGATTAACAATTGAGTAGGGCTACAGATCCCAAATATTTTATTAAAAATTTTATCAAATATCTCACATGGTTGTGGGATCCATACAATGTTGGTTCCCACACCCATGTGAGATATTTGGTAAAATTTTTGGTAGAATTTTTGCGGCCTCTAGCATTTTTGTTAACAATTAAGAGGTTAAGAATTAGTAAGATTAACAATAAAGAGGTTAAGAATCTTTGGGCACGTTTGTTTGAGATATTAAAAAGGGAATTGAATGTAGAAGAAATATGTTGGGGGTCATGGGATTATAAATCCAATGTTTGATGGTGGGATAAAGAAGAATAGATCAGTAGTGGGGAACGTTGGTGGTGTTACATGCATTAATTAGTGTATTAATATATGTTATGATATTATTATTAGTCTCAATTATTATACAAATTACAAATACTAAAAACTTCTTAAATTATGTTACATCATTAATTAATATCTTAATTGATACATATAATATTATTCGGAGACCATATAAATCCGACCGAATAATCCAATCTTGTGTTTATTTTGCATGATATTAAATTCTAGATAATTTTAATATTGATATAGAGGATTAAATGGAGGAAAATGAAAGGCCTAAAAGTATGGGGGTCACTGCTGTGACCTTCCCGCTGCATCTTTTAATAACACCGTTTCAATTTACCCTTTTTTTTTATTATTTTTTTATTTTTTAATTCTGTTTTCACTCTGCCCATTTCTTAGATGTGGTGCTGTTTGAATAAATTTTTTTTGTCACAATGCTGTTTTTTATTTTTTAAAATCTATATGGCTTGCATTTAAAAAAAAAAAATTGTTTAATTTTTTTTGATTCCCCATTAAAACAATGTAATCTTTTTATTTATTGTTTAGAGTCAATCTATTAAACCAAAATAAAAAGAGCATACTAATTTTTTTAACGTTTAATGGGAATACATGAATACCCATAACATTTTCAATACATCATAGATAGCCTTTAGACATTTGAAATTTATATTACAAACACTTATTGACATGTAGTTAAGGGGATGTTTGGCATCACCTACAAAAGTTAAAAAGCCAAAAAATATACTATTCACCTTATTTTGGCAGAAAATCTGTCGGATAAATAAATAAATAAAAAATAGTGCAGCCACAAATTCCCGTAAAAAAGAAAACGTGGCACAATGTAAGTCACAAATTTTCGTAAAAGAAAAATTAAAAAAAAAATTGAAATGCATGCACAATCAGCGCAGTGTTGCTGACTGTGACAGGAAGGGCAATTTGATAATTTTGATATTTGTTACAATATTTTATTACATATTTTTTTTTGTAAAAAGTCAAAAGGTTTTTCCAAACTTACATCTTTTTTTTTTCTTTACTTTTTTAGTAAAAAAGTCAAAAAGTGTACGTATATAGATCATCTCAAATAACCACTAAATAATAAACACCCTTATCATTTAACAAAAATACATGAACACCCCTTAATATTTTGTGAAAAGATCATAACACTTCTTTTAACTTAAATAAATATATGTGATAATATTAATTAAATAATTTAATTTAACAAAATAAAAAAATTCGGGTTTACTTTGTTATAAGACTTTAACCTTGAGATTTGTTTTTGTAATTGTACCAATAATTTTATATGTGTGTATATATATATATATAAATACACAAAAATAATTTAATTAATATTATCATATATATTTATTTAAGTTAAATGAAATGTCTATGATATTTTCGCACAATGTTTAGCAGTGTTTGTGTATTTTTGCTAAATAATAAGAGTGTTTGTGATTTAACTAAATGTCAGGAAGTGTTTGTGATATAAATTTCAAATGTCTAAAGGATACATGTGATATATTTAAATGTTAAGAGTGTCCATATATTCTCATTAAACGTTAAAAAATGTTAGTATACCCTTTTTATTTTGGTATAGTCGATTGACTATAAACAATAAATAAAAAGATAATATTATTTTAATTGGAAACAAACAAAATTTAAACAATTTTATTTTTCTAAATGTAAGCAATATAGATTGAAAAGATAACTTAAGAGAGAGAGAGAGAGAGCAAAGAGCATTGTGACAAAAAAAATTTTTTTTTTTTCAAACAGCTCCATTTCTAAGAATGGTGGTACTACATGTACTAATTAGTGCACTAATTAGTGTATCAATATTAGTTATGATATTATTATTGATCCCGCTCATTAATCACATTACAAATCTCAAAAATCTACTAATTATGCCACATCATCAATTAGTACACAAGTTAGTATATTAATTGATGTATATAACATTATTCTTCTAAGAAATGGAACAGTGAGAAGAGAATTTAAAAACAAGAAAAAAAAAAGTAAGTCGAAACGGTGTCGTCGAAAGCACAACAGGAGGCACAGCGGGAAAGGTGAAAACAGTGATCCCCCAACCTTAAAAAATGAGAGGTCTCTCCAGATTATTTTTGTTCTTCATCCAATAGCTAAAAATAATTATATACTCTTATTTCATTTTAACTAAATATAATAACTCACTTATTCTATCTATTCATTTATCCCTTCCCAATCATATTATCTCATGGAAAATTCTAATACACACACTATTGTGTTTAGTTATGACTCATAAAATTTTTAATTATATCTCATATTGTGTTTAGTTATGTCAATTTTTTTTTTTTTTTTTAAATTATAACTTAGAAAGTATGAAATTATATATATATATATATATATTAGTTATAACGAACGTATAATACTCACCCTTTCAGGGGTGTATCATCTCATAGAGAGAGCCAATTGGGATCATTCAAGTCAACTGCCGTGTTGAGCAGATCTTCCAACATCATTTATTCTAAATTATATTGAATTCTGCACTAACAGAAAGTTAAAAAACAAAAAAAAAAAAAAACAAACAAACAAACCAAAGTTATGAGTTTTTAGGAAGATCACTTCATTGCTGTTTGTTTTGTTTTTGCTTTTGTGTGCGGTTGTTTTGGTTTTTGATTGTTTTCTGGGAATTTCCATTTTCAAATGGATGTTCCCTTCTTTCTTTCTCTCTTTGTCCTCTCTCATCTTCTTCTTCTTCACTCGTTCTCGGCCCAAGAAGACAACAAAATCCAGATTACTTGTCCCAAATCCTTCGACTGCAAACCATTCCATCAACCACTAAGCTTTCCATTCTCCAATTCTACGTATTCCCAATGTGGGTTGTGCAGGGTAACCTGTGGTGTACCGAATCGACATCCACAAATTCAACTGGGAAACGAAGGACCGCTGTACGATGTCATACCATGGTACGATGTCATACCAGTAGAAAACATATCCAAAAACATATATCATGTCCAAATCCATGACCAAATTCTCCAAACCCATTTAGAAAATCGAAATTGCAACGCCTTCACGGATTTGAAGTTTCCCAACTCTTCTTCTATTTCATTTACAGTAATCAATTCATATCTCCCCTTCTTTAAATGCGACAAAAGTTCTGATCTGGTTTCCCCCACAGAAGATCATTTCAAGGGTTATCACAATTACACAAAATGCAAAGACTACAATTTGTACTACAAATTTCCAGACGATCCACTCCCCTCTCCTCCCCCTGATCTACCTAGCTGCTCAGTAATTGACCTGCCCCTGAATTCTTCAAACATGAATGCTACTGCCAGTGACCCATTCCATCTGTTGGCCACTACCTTCCCTCTCGAATTGCGCGTGTCCGAGGATTGTCAGATGTGTTACCAGGGAGGAGGCCAATGTCAAAATGACAACCAGAAATTTCACTGTGCAACCACCAATAAAGGTATTGACACAACTACAAATTTATGACCTGTCATTATGCCTGGTATTGTTAGGTAGCAATATTTCACAACCTGAATTAAGAGTGTTGAGTCCATTTGATTTTCATGTAACCTTTGGTTTTCAGTTTTCAATTTTTCATCTGCGGCTTTTACTCAATCAAAACATTCCCTTTTCTACATCATAGTTTGTTTTGTGCCACATCACTCCACGCTTTTTTAAGTTTCTGTGAAATACATAACTATCGATGAGCTAGATTGGGGTTTTGTTGGGATGAATTTAGCTAATATTCAGAATTCCTAATTGCTTGAGGTATTCAAAATTCTTGATAATTTCATCTGTGAGAGAGAGAGAGAGAGAGAGAGTCAATGGGTCAAGTCCATACGGTGATCTGTCACTGAGGAAGGATAGTGGGAAACTCGGTCTTTGGCCAACAGACCATTGCAATGAACAAGCCTTCTAAACAATATTTCCTAGTCAAATGGCATGTCGCACATACAAGTAAGATAATTTCATTCCTCTCCACTGTAATAGTTGTTTTTGCCTGCTAAATTGTGAATCTACAATGGCTGTTTCCCCCATTTTCGTTTTCTTTGTCGTCTCTCATCTACTTCACTCTGCCGGACAAGAGAAAGCATACAGATGTCCACAGTCCTTCCACCGTGGAAATCTTTGGCAGATGAGTTTCCCCTACTCCAACACCACAGTCCTTCCTCGAAAATTTATGCAAGACAATTGCCACGTTCAACCGACTTTAATTATGTTACTTTTCCTCCTCCATGATTATGTATTTTAATTAATTAATTTATTTAAGTTTGAATTAAATTAATGAATTGAAATTTTTTATAAATATTAATTATTAGAGTATATATATTTTTTTAAATTAAAAGTTAAATTTAAAAACATTGTGAATACATATAACAAGGTATAATTAATTGTATCGTACGGTAAAAGTCAAATTATGGAGGAGAATCCTCTTCAATCTAGATTTTAAATTAGAGGGCATTGTTTGGATCCATGAGATCCACCACAGGTTCCGTTTCGATTATTAGAACCGTTTATTTTGTCGGACACTTTTTGTATTTCATCTGCACAAAAAATTAGGTTAATCCGATAACTATAATTTGTTCAATTTATCATTTTTTTAACCAAAAAATAAATAAAAATTGTGCTTTTAAAAATAAATCATACATTTTTTGGTTAAAAACACGATAAATTATACAAATTACTGTTATCGGATCGACTTAATTTCTTGTATGAATGAAATACACAAAATGTCTAACAAAGTAAACGATTTAGATTATCAAAATAAGATTCGTGATGAATTCCATTGCCTAAACAATGCCCTCCAATCCAATGGACCGGAGGGGATCCTCTTCTGCAAATTACATGGTGATCTTGTTAAATAATAGCATATGCACTCCTGGAGTGGATTTGTCAAAAATATGTTTGGCATTACAACATGCTAAAATAAAATATTGACATTATATAATTCTGTATCTATTGCAAAACAAAACAAATGTGAATAAGAAGGAATTATGTAACTTTTAATAACCCAGTTAGATAATCAATCATACACTATTTCGTGAAGGGTTTGGTTATGGTGTGCAACTTACACCTTACACCTTATACCTTACACTTACACCTTACACTTACACCTTTTGTAAAAAATTAAACCTTACACTTACACCTTTTTTGAGGTTGCACACCATGTGCAACCTACTTACACCTTACACCTTACACTTACAACTTACACTTACACCTTATACTTATACTTACACCTTACACTTACACTTTTTGTGTAAGTGGCACATGGTGTGCACTTGCACACTTAAGAAAACTCCTTTCGTGAATTGTTAATCACTCCACTATTAATTGTACTAATCAAATAGTCCCATAGAAATTAATGCAAGATTAATTATCTAGTTGAATTAGTGGGATAAGTAATTACTCTTGTCCACGTTTATTTTACAATAAATATAAAAATATATAATCATAATTAAATATTTATTTTATCTTACTAATTATAAAATTAAAAAAATTAATCAATTTTATTGGATAAAAAGACTATAAAATCTATTATGAGTAATAGAAACTACAGTTAAACACTTAAGATTGTTTGGGATGTACTAGATTAATATATTTTTTAATTTTTTACGAAAAAATATGTAAAAAAAAAATTAATGTGATCTAAAAAAATACACTTTTTAGTGCTAGCCAAACAACCACTTAAACATGAGTTAGGGGATATTTGGAATGATCTAAATAAATATACTTTTTGACTTTTTATATAAAAAAAATTTTGAAATATGAATTGAGTTTGAAGTGATATAATAGAGAGATTGATATAACTCAAATAAAATAATTATAATCCAAATAAGATAATGTACTAGCAGAGGCCAAACACCCCCTTAATAATCCCGGCCAAATTAAACATGCCACAACGGTACAAGAAACCCCTGTTGAGAAGATTTTTGAAGTCTTCTCTTTATCTTTTTGCTGTTGCTTTTGTCGAATGGCTTTTCCTTCATTCTTGGTTTCATTGTCCTCTCTCGTCTGCTTCTTCTTCACTTGTCTCGGCTGAAGAACACAGCAAAGTTCAGATTACTCGTCCTCAGTCCTTCCACTAAACTTTCCTTTCTCTAATTCCATTCCACCAACCAAGCAGGGCCGGCCCTGAGGCGCCTCGCCTCGGGTCCCAATTTTGAACAAAATTTAGGGCCCCCAAATAGGGGAATGTATCATGTCATATTATTTCATAATTATTTTAATATTAGCTTAATTCATTTATTTTCATATTGTCGTATGATATTATTTTGATTCGTGTCCAATTGATATTTAATGTGAAAACTTTCACTTTTAATTAAAAATAACTTAGTAAGTGTATGAAGAGATTAAAATTTTTTCCATAAGTTGAATTTTATAAAATTTGTTTCTACTAAATGAAATTATTCATAGAATGTTTGATTTTAATTCAATTGCATTTTTCTAATTAAAAAAATTGTATCTTATTACTATATATTTTTTACTAGATTGACTCTAAAATAGGTAACAAAAAAATACATATCTTAAATGAAAGAAAAAAAATTTATTATTTTACATACTTTTTTATTCAGTTAAATAGAGTTAAATAAAAGATTAAAAAAAATGTCATGGCATCCCTTAGTGAACATTAAAATATATAACTAATAATTCATGTTATTGAGTCGTGTCATACTTAGATTCATGTTGAAAAATAGTCAACCCTAACTTGCTAATTTTATGTATGGCTTGAATTGTGTCGAAAATTCTCATCCTTAGCCCTAATTAATTTTAGTTCTTATAGCATTGGTAAGTTAAAAATAAAGATTCGATTCAACTAATTAAAATTCAACTATTATATATATATATATATATATATTTGTTATCTAAATTTAAAAATAAATTTTATCCTTTTTGTTTCATCCAAACAAATTTTTTTTTTTTTTTGATATATAAAAGGCCCAATTAAAAAAATTCGCCTTAGAGCTTAATAACTCAGGGCCGGCCCTGAAACCAAGTTTTCCCGATGTGGATTTTTCCACTGTAACTTCTTGTGATTATTATGGTAATTTGAATTTTCTCAACTATCCTTCTATTTCACATACAATCTCTCTCTCCATTGTTCAAACGCAACCGAAAAAGTACTTCTGGACTACTTGGTTCAGCCTCAGATGGTTGTCTTAATCAATGATTTCCACAGCAACACGAAATCTGAAAGGCCTCACAATTTTCACATCCTGAATTCAGAGTCTTCAGTCCATATGGGTACTGTTTTTGTTGTATTTTTTTTTTAATGACTTGGAGGATTAATTTAACCATCATTTGGGACTATCAGACTATGAAGCGGTTCCCTTTTCTATACATAATCTGTTTTTGTGTCATATCTGTCAACCCTTTTTTAAATATATTAAATTCATGATCCAAATACAGTTTAATTGTCAGCAAGCTAAATTGGGTTTGGTTGGGGTGAATTTAGCTAATAATTCAGAATTCTTGATTGCTAGAGGTATTTAAATTCTTGATAATTTCATTTTTCATGGAAGAATACTGCGGAAGTGAGGGAGAGTATTAGCAGTCAATGGGTCACTGAGGAAGGTGAGTAGGAAACACTTATGGAGTCTTTGGCCAACCACCCATTGCAATCAACAAGTTGGCCACTTGGCATATGGTATACCCTTTCGTAATGACACTATAATCATTCGTAACAAAACCATAATAGTTCATAATTTTTTTCATCTCAATAGTTGATAACATTTTAATATTTATAACATAATCACAAAGTTCATAATTAGAACTATAATATTTCATAACTTAGAATAATATGTGACTTTTTAAGGGTAAGTTATATTATTACACTACGCCTCTTTTATGTTTAGTCACTTTTTTACTTTGCCCTTTAAAATTTATTTTTTCTCATTTTGATTCTTCATGTTTTAAGTTTTTCCTAATTTACTCATAAAAATTAATTTTTATTCAAAATTATACAAAAAATGATACATTAACAGGCACGTGGCATAAAAATATTTTACTATATATAACTCACATTTTTAACATAAATTTAAACTATAATATAGTAATATATTTTTTTATATTATATGACAATTATTATGGCATTTTCTGTCTAATTTTAAACAGAAATTAAATATAGAAATAAGCTGAGAAAAACTTGAAATATAAAGAGTTAAAGTGCGAAAAAAATAAACTTTAAGAATTAAAATGAAAAAATAATCAAACATAAAAAGGTAAAATGTAATTTACCAGATTTTTTAATGTTCAGTACATAATTAGAATGGTTTGTAACGAAATTTTATTTTTATGATACATCCCTTCGTAAATAGTGTGGTAGGCTTAGTTGAAGCAATAAATTAAGAAGGTGAGAAGGAAACTCCTGCTTTGTAATCTTTGCTCAGTGACCATTCCAATGAAGAAATAGAGCTGCTTGGAATCATCCAAGTCGACTGCCATGTTGACCAGATCTTTGACGTCATCTGGAAACCCCTGTTTTAAGGAAGAGCATTCCATTCCTGTTTATTTTGTTTTGCTTTTGTGTGTTGTTGTTTTGGTTTTTGATTAATTCTGGGAATTTCCATTTTCAAATGGCAGTTTCTGCTCCCTTCATTCTTGCTCTCTTTGTCCTCTCTCATCTTCTTCTTCTTCGCTCGTTCTCAGCCTAAGAAGACAACAAAATCCAGATTACTTGTCCCAAGTCCCTCGACTGCAAACCATTCCATCATCCACTAAACTTTCCATTCTCCAATTCTACGTATCCCCAATGTGGGTTGTGCACGGTAACTTGTGATGAACCACTTTCACAAATTCAACTGGGAAATGAAGGGCCGTGGTATGATGTAGTAGCAATAGAGAAAAACTTATCCGGTTACATTTTCCAAATCCATGACAAATTTCTCCAAACCCATTTAAAAAATGAAAGTTGTGATGTCTTCAAGAATTTGAGTTTTCCCAACCCTTCTATTTCATTTACAATTAGTCCACACCTCACCTTCTTCAAATGCAACAACAATTTTGATCCTGTTTCCCCCAAAGAAGATCATTTCACGGATTTTCATAATTACACAAACTGTGAAGACTACAATTTGTACTATAAATATCCAGATGATGATCTGTTATCCTTTCCTGCTCCTCTTCCACCTAGCTGCTCAGTAATTCAGCTGCCCCTGAATTCATCAAACACGAATCCTAATGTCAGTGACCCATTCAATCTGTTAACCAATACATTCTCTCTCGTATTGCACGTGTCTGAGGGTTGTCAGGAGTGTTACAAGGGAGGAGGTCAATGTCAAAATGACAACCAGAAATTTCACTGTGCAACCAATGAAGGTATTGACATAACTACAAATTAATGACCTGCCGTTTTCACAACCTGAATTCAGATTTTAGATTTTCATGTAAGCTTCGGTTTTCAATTTTCAAGGTTTTCATTTGCCAATTTCAGCCAATCAAAACGTACCCATTTCTATATCATAGTCTGTTTTTGTGTCAACACTTTTTTAAGTTTCTGTGAAATACTTAACTGTTGGGGTTTGGTTGGGTCCTTGAGGTATTGAAATTTCTTGATACTTTAATGTAAGAATACTGAGAGAGGGTTTTAAAGGTCAATGATGGGTCAAGCCCATGTAGTGCTGGGTCATGAGGAAGGTGAGTAGGAAACACCTTTGGAATTTCTGTATAGGCACACTATTGTTTCTGAATTAATCCAAAAACCCTATCCAAAAATCTTCAATCTTGCCTTTCAATAAGAAACTAGTGGTCAGGCAAATGTGCCTGCAACTATATTAAAAAATAATACCCACAATTTTGCATTTTTAAAATTATTATAATGAATTAAAAAAAAAAAAGAAAATTCATCAAGAAAATTAAGTTTAAAACTATATTGAAATGGAATACACCTAAACCTCAAGAAAAAGTGAAAAAATATAAAGTAAAATAAGAAAAAATACTACGTTCTTCAAACAAATTAGCTGAGTGAAGTTATTTACCAACGTATTTTATTTACTTTTCTTCTCAGGTATCAAAATTCTAGGCAAGCAAACACTAGAGAAAAAAAGCTATTCATCTTTGTTCTATAATGAGCAAAAAAAAAAAAAAAAAAACATAGATTAGCTATAGGTTGTTTGTTGTGGACCCATTTTGGTCCATCTTAGTAATTCAAACTGTTTATTTTATAGGTTCACAAGAAAATTATTCATACAAAAAAATCAGGTTGATCAAACATCGGCAGCTATAGATTGGATTATAAAATCATGAAAAAAAAAGAAAAAAAAATTAACATCTTATTCTTAAAATCATATTTGACATCCTTTTTTTTTTTTTTGGGAATAATTTTGTGATCCAATCATGTGGTTACCAATGTTTGATCAATTTCTTGTTTTACAATAATAATTTCTTAGTAAGCCTTACAAAATGAACTATTTGGATAATCGAAGTGGACCCAATGTGGGGCCCACAGTGAGCCAACAACACCCTCTAGTCTAAATGAGCCAATGACACCCTTCAATCCAAATAATGGACTAGAAAGAAGCTAAGTCTCTTTAATTAAAGGTAGTTTATCGTTTAATAAAGCTCAAGTGCATCCAGGACATGAAAAGTAACTTGCTTTGAATTCAACTTTTCTTTTTTTCCCTTATTTTTAAACATCCAACTGATGTTTTTCCCCTTGATAGTGGTTTCAAAAAGAAGGAAGTTGATATTGATTCTCGGAACAGGTAATATTCATTTTTTATCAATATTTATATGCTTGAGTATTTTTAGCTAATTTTTTTGTGTTACCACGTTAGCTTAATTTTTCTTGTTTTGCAACTCCTTCAGGTATTGTTGGAATTGTGATTATAGTAATCCTATTGTTCTGCATCATAAGGAAACTCGCACAAAATGATCAATCCACATTCTTTTGGAAGAATAAAACAGAGAGCTACCAAAATGTTGAGGCCTTTCTAAAGAATTATGGATATCTTACTCCAAAAAGGTACACTTATTCTCATATCAAGAAAATGACCAACTCCTTCAGAGTTAAACTAGGTCAAGGAGGCTATGGTTGTGTCTTCAAAGGAAAGCTAGACAATGGATGCCTTGTGGCAGTGAAGGTTCTAAAAGGGTTGAAAGGCAGCGGAGAAGAGTTCATTAACGAGGTTGCAACCATTAGTAGGACTTCTCATGTTAATATTGTGACTCTTATGGGGTTTTGTTTTGAGGGTCGAAACAGAGCTCTCATATATGAGTTCATGCCTAATGGATCCCTAGAAAAATTCATTCATGATCGGAATTCCTTGACATATCACCAATTAGGGTGGGAAGCTTTGTACCAAATTGCAGCTGGTATTGCTCGAGGATTAGAATACTTGCACCGTGGTTGTAACATGCGAATTTTTCACTTTGACATAAAACCTCATAATATTCTTTTAGATGAGGACTTTTGCCCAAAGATCTCTGACTTTGGCCTCGCTAAATTATGCCCACGGAAAGAGAGTATTGTATCACTATTGGGTGCCAGAGGAACAGCCGGCTATATTGCCCCAGAAGTATTTTGTAGAAACTTTGGGGGAGTTTCACACAAGTCAGATGTCTATAGTTACGGAATGATGGTTCTAGAAATGGTTGGAGGAAGAAAGAATATTGATGTCGAAGTTGATCGTACTAGTGAGATATACTTTCCACATTGGATATACAAGCGACTTGAGCTAGATGAAGAACTTGGAGTGCATGGCATTATGAATGATGAGGCAAATGAAAGTGCAAGGAAGATGATTATAGTTGGCTTGTGGTGTATACAAACAGATCCCTTGCATCGGCCATCAATGAGCAAGGTGGTGGAGATGCTAGAAGGCAGCATGGAGTCCTTGCAAGTGCCGCCTAAGCCTTACTTATCTTCTCCCCCAAGATCAACTCCAGATTCTTCAACTACATTCGTGCCTTAACATTGTACTATTCACAATGCATACTTCTATTGCTAAGGTAATGCACTATTGAAAATTAGATAAATTGAGTCTTTTTTTTTTTTCCCTTCTCTCTCTTTTTAATGTTTGCGATTGCTGCAATTCAAATTTTCCTAACACTGTTTTTGGTTGGGAGTTTTGGGAAGGGATTAGAAAAGGAAAAGAAAAAAAGTGTGTAAAACTAGATGAAATATAAGTATATTTTATTCACGTTTTACTTACTTTTTACTTATTCCTTTCTAAATCTCTCAACCAAATACAACGTAAAGGTTTAAACTAGTTACATTCAATATGGTATCTCATTATCTTATATGAATTTAAAAAAACAAAACAAAAAAAAAAGTATTGTGAACCTCTACAAATTATACAAGTATGCCTGTTTCATAGTAGAATTAACCAAGATTTAGAAAGTAGTCTAGAACAAAAGAACCAGATGTTTTGTCAATTTGATAAAAGCTCTCACTTGGACTTATAGAACACCCTATTTTATAGCCAAATTTGTACGTTATTTGCATTTTCCATATATTCTAGAGTATGCCTGATTACTCAGTTGATAGACTTTACCTAATTACTCAATTGATAGAACTTTAATGAATTCCAATAAATTTGGAACTTTTGAGACCCCAAAAATATTTTTGCCTCAGTCAAGCCTAGTACCAATGGTTGAGTTGAGGAAGGTGAATGTGATCACTCATTAGTCCATTTGCACTAGGAAAATACTATTCTTATAGAATTTTTATACATAATTTTCACCAAAATGATGTGAGTGGCATTTTGGTAATTAAGGGTTTGTTTGGGAAGTGTTAAATTAATATACTTTTTGATTTTTTACGAAAAAATGTGAAATGTGGGTTAAGGTTGAAGTGATGTGATAGAGAGGTGATCTGACCCAAATAAGAAGTAATGTGACTCAAATAAGATGGTTGTGACCCAAATAAGATAATTTGCTAAAATAGTACATGCAAAACAAAGCCTAAATATTATTTTAAAGAGCACTATATTTTTAAGTGATAAAACCATCATTTTGTATGCAAATTATGAATACTTTTCTGTTTTCATTAATCTTTTGCAGCACGTTTAATTTGTTGGTGTACTCAATGTGCTGCTTCCAACGATGGTTGCAAAAATAGGTAGCACGTTTAATTTGTTGGTGTACTCAATGTGCTGCTTCCAACGATGGTTGCAAAAATAGGTTTGGGAATGCCATGCCGAATGTCATAAAAGACGTCAATAAAACCTTCAGCAACACAATTAATTTTGAGAAAGATGGTGTAATTATGTCTGACAGAATCGTATGACAATTTATGGCTTGAAAGTTTGTGGAATTGTAAAATATGGTGAATTATGTTTATGCAAATTAGGGTTACGGAACTACTTGAATTCATTCTTGTTTAGAATGGGGGATACGCAACAAAATAAGAACTTTGAAAATTTGATACTGATCAGCTGGTTGTAAAGTACATATGGTAAATGAGTAACATATTTGGTGAAATTTCTGCTTCATATAAAAAAAGTGAGGGCTTCATTTTTATAATTTTGTATCCCGTAGCGTTTAAATATTGGATTTGAGGAGTAATTTGTCGAGAAAAAAGAAAAGCATTAAAGTATAAACTAAATATTTGTTATTTTCTTTCTTTTTCCTCTGCAATTCTCTGCACAAATTCAAGATTCAAATACAACTTTAATATTATGTTAGCAATTTACTACAAGTTCTGAACATAAAATTATCTAAATAGTTCTAGTTTGTATCTTCTTCTTTGGATGGAAACCATATAAATGTTTAATTAGATTAAAAAACCATTGAATTACAATGGTGGAACGTTTTGAAGAACATAATCCAGGGATTACTGATGGCAAAGGTCATCATTTTTTTCTTGCCATGTTTTTTTAGTGCTCGTTTAGGAATTTGGCTTTTTTAGTGGCATTTTGATTTTTTTTACTTTTCTATGAGGTAAAAAAAATTAATGTATTTGGAATGATTTTTTTGATTAAATAAATAGTTATGAGGAAAAAAATTAATTAATTGATAGGTAAGCATGATGTAACTTTTTGCTAATAGGGTTGAATTTGTTAAATTTTTTGCTTTTTTTACCAAAAAAGTCTCTTGGCAAACCGGGCCTAAAATTGGAAAATTTGCAATACCTTCTTGACCATAATTTTGTACGAGCTAGAGTCCTACTTAAAATAATTGCTAGTTAAAGTCTCTAAATTTTTAAAAATTTTAAGAGTAAGTTGACTTTTCACGTGTTTTAGAGCTCACTGTTAGCAACATCTTCACTGAAGTATCAACAAAAATGGATGCTTAATCCCTCTAGACCTGTTTGGAGTGTTGGCACATACTATAGAGATGCAAAAACCTAAGGGTATGGATTGTTTATCATTTTCTAGGATTCTTCATGAAAAACATCACATATGAGGACATGGTTAATTACTTTTGTCTCATTAGAATCATGCATCTCAACACTGTGATTATTTACCAGGTTAAGTTACTTTTTTAACTCATTAGAATCCTAATCTTCTTTATGATGTGTTTGGTTTGGAGATTTGAAAAGTGATTTGGAAAGGGAAAGAGCAAAAGTGTATGAAACTATGTGAAATATAAGCATCTTTTATTCACATTTCATCTACCTTTTCCATTTCTCTTTCCAAATCTCTCTCCAAATCCCCCAACCAAATACAGCATTAGTTTTCCACTTTCATGTATGTTAATTACTACTACTTTTTTTTTTGGGCTTCTTCTTGTTGGCCATTTATTTTTTGCTTTGTTTTTTTCTTTTATTTTTAAATCGATGTTAATTTGGGGGATGGTGGTTTGCTGTTGGTGCTCAATTATTGTGCTTTGATGGTAATGATTGGTGGTAGTGGTGTTTTCCAATTCTCAAATTTGTAATTTTTAACCCATAAATTTTAAAATTTCTCTATTCAAAAACAGAATTGTAACAACATTTATTCCTATTATAATAGTGAAATTTCAATTGCTTTAATCAGAGAATTTTACTAACTTTTTGCTTTTGCCTTTGCAAAGTAAAATGATAAAGTCATATTCTATATAATAAGTGGTTTTACGTAATTTTGTAAAATTAATTGTAATAAATTAATATAATCATACTATTGCACAACAGTATACACGACACCAATAACATCATTACTCAATCTCAATTAATAAATTAATTCTAATAAATACTTTTTATTTTACATCTCTAATCCAATCTAATACCACGACAGCAATAATATCATTACTCAATCTCACTGTACTCTTAATTGCTCTTGGCTTAATCTAACAATCAAACATGATCTTATGAGAATGCTAATCCCATACAATTTTTCACAACTAAACTTGATTTATAGAGAAAGGTAAATTATATCATTAGTTCTTGTAGTTTAAACAAAGTGTCACTTTAGTCCCCGTAATTTTTGATATATACACAATTAGTTAGGACCCATGTTGGATAGATCAACCTATGGCAACCTATGGTCGAGTGAGATTGAGGCCCACTACCACCAGTAGTCCAAGATAAAAACCCTCTATAAAAAGCCAAGATATAGACAAAAAACCCTAAACTCTTCATCTCTACTCTCTCTAGCAAAGATATCAAAGGGTCTTTGGCTGGCATCACAACAGTACCCCCAAAGACTTATGTTATCTTCTGCGGCAGGTTATCAGATCGGATCGAAACCATACAAATATGAGTTTCATCAATTTCAATTTACACCATAAACTTTCGATAAGCTAGATTGGGGTATGGTTGGGGATGAATTTAGCTAATTAGTATTCCTAATTTGCTTGAGGTATTCAAAATTCTTGATAATTTCAATTTTCATGTAAGAATGCTGAGAGAGAATGAGAGAGTTTTAAGAGTCAATAACGGGTGAAGTTCACATACTGATGGGTCACTAAGGAAGGTGAGTAGGAAACACTTGAGTCTTTGGCCAACCAACCATTGCAGTGATTAGTGAACAAGTAGACCATTTGGCTCACCTACCCAAAAAAAAAAAAAAAACCATTTGGGTTTACTTTTAGTCATCTTTTCTATAAGTATCTTCTTATAACAATATATTTCCAAGTAAACTGGCGTGTCAAGCAGGGGTAATTTTAAATGCACTCCAAATTAGAGTTGAGTATGAAGATATAAAGCAAAGAGAGTAGGAAGAGAATAGAAGATTGAGTTTGATTATGAATTAAATGTCTGATTATGAATTAAGAGTCCAAAACACTTTGATTTATATTTTTTTCAATATTAAGTAATTTTTGGTCATTTTAAATGGGGACGAAATAGTAAAAAAAAAAAAAATTCATTAAGTTAGTGCGTAACCTAATTTTGGAGGTGCAAATAGAGCCAATCGGCAAGAAGGGGCGATCGCCCCCTTACAATTTCAAAAACATCATTTATTATAGTATTATTAACTACAATTATCTATATATTATAGACTCGTCCCCTCTAAATTTTTTTATTTTAAAAATTTTTAAGTGCTTTTCACTCTATATCTATGAAACATAGGATCAAAATATAACATAATAGACAAAAATAATAAAAGAAATTAATTTCTTATAACTAGTATTAATTACAAGTCCAAGTTTCTAAAAAATAAAATAATTTATCAGCTAAGTCTTAATTGCATTCATTGATAAAGACATTCTACAAGATTTTATTATCAATTCTATCATAGACATTTTTCATCTTATTTTCACTTTTTATACTAGTAGAAATTGATATTATAATTCATATTTTCATTTTAAAAATTTTGTTAGTATATATATGTTTGCCTATGTGAAAATTATCGGTCCGTCCCTGCTCACAGAGACCTCCTTCCAAGTAATGGAGAATTTTGTTCTTCTCCCAATGTGTTTGGTTGTTTCATTATCTGTTCAATTGTGAATCTACAATGATTACTCCCTCCATTTTGGCTTTCTTTGTCCTGTCACACCTGTTTATTCACTCTTATGGAGAAGACAACACCTCATTCCAAAACGGTCCAGAGTCCTTCCAGGGTGGAAAACTTGGGCAGATCAAGTTACCTTACTCCAACATCACTTGTCCCCATTGTTGTCCCCATTGTGGGTTGTGCACTGTAAATTGCAGCAAAGCAATTCCAAAACTCAATTTCGGTTTGAACCAACAATGGTATGGAGTTCATGGCTTACTTTCTAATGATGATGATCGTATCCTAAATGTTATTGACAAAAAGCTTGAAAGCCTCATAAAATCCAAAACTTGCAATCTTTTCACTTTCTACTTGAACTGGACTATTCCCAATACACCTTCTATTTCTTTTACAGTCTCCCCCAATCTCACTTGATCAAATGCCCCACCAGCGACAGTGCACTTGACCGGCAGATTGAGGATTTCTTTCACCGTAATCACAGTTACAGTTATTAAAAAGGCTGTTCAGGCTACACAGCTTACTATAAATACCCTGACGATCATCATCAATTACTGTTGATGATAGTTTTCTGACTAACTGTGGAGTTATTCAACTGCCGGTGGTGTCATCAATCGCTATTGGGAACTGAAATGCCAGTGATTTGTACTCAGTTGCACTAATGTTTTAGTCCATACTAGGAGGCTTACTTGCAGAGCTCAAAACCTATTTCAGCTTGGTGTGTGCGCCCTAGCACTTGAAAGGAGTTTTTCTTTCAAACTTCATCTCATTTTCCAGCTGTGATTCTAGTTTAGATACTTCTGCAACATAGAGAAGCATACTGTATAGCCAACAAGAGAACATTCTGAAACAAAATTAATTACAACTACAGAATTCTGCAATAGTAATACATACACATAAGTTATAGATACAAGTATTTGTTTTCAAGTCAAGCAGGCAGAAACTAAAAGCATTCACTAATCTACTTCAATAGGTTTGAAAGAAACTGGAGATAACAAGATCCAACCTACTTGCAGTCTGGTCTTAACAACCCACGGTAGATTTGCTGCAATTGCTGTGACAGCACCAGCACCAGCACCTGAAGCAGCAATCATATTCGCACCAAATGTAAGTTGGGCACTGTTATTCACTGTATTATCACAGTATGAAATGTTAAAAGAAATCAAAACAACCAACTGAACAAAAATCAGCAATCATATTAACACGTAAGAAGGACAAAAGCATGTAGCAAAATCTTATAAAACAATGAAAAAAATATTGTTGGGAGAGATTGGCTTGAGCCAGCTTTTAAATCGAGGGGGGAAAGTGAGAGGATTCTACTACATTTTGCACAAACAATTACCAAAGAGGTAGCTTCTGATATGGTTGTTTTCCCACAATGACTTGATGATACGAAAAATACAGATATTGCTTTGCCCCTGAAAGAATTCCCAGGGAGAACAAATTACTAGATAAATAAAGAAGAAGCAAAGGATAAGATTGGAACAATCGTAAGACCCACATGCAATGACAAAGTAACAACAAAAATTGCCTTAGAACACTGGTAAATGAGCCCGCTCTATGGGCAAAAAATATTTGGTTCCATCATAAATTTTCCAAAATGGGTTGGCTGTCCTGGAGGCTTTATCCTAGCTCTCCGGAACAATGATTAAATTCTAAAAGTTACGTATTTTGCAAAGACATAACTAAAATGGGAACCAAAAGCAAGTTTTTTCACTACAGAAGCATTCAACTTATAAAAGAATTAACAAAAGAAAGAAAGAGGGGATTTCTGGAGATTCGGACACGAGAAAACCACAGGCTGATTCCTTTGTTGGAACTAAAAACTCCTCAGTAGTGTAACCATAGTGACTGCACATAAGCAAGCAATGAGCACTGTCTGGAAAAGAAATCGAACAAAATGGGAGGGAGAATACATTAAAAATCAGAAAAGATATGAAGGTGCACTCAAGTAGATAAAATTTTTAATATATATATATATTTGAAGCTGCAATGGCTTCTATAATAAAGGAACTGGTCATTAATCTTCAAGAACAACTCAAGAAAAGTAATACTCACTGCCCAGTTTGGAAGTAGTGCCACCAATGTTGGTGAAAGGCCACAGTAGTCCCTTGAAAACCCTCAGTTCGTATTATATTCTGTAGGCTTGTAATAATGATACTACCTGATTGTCACCAAATATGAAGCGCATTAAGTACATCAACATATATAAGAAAAGCATGCGTAAATGAAAAAAAAAAATGAACATTTGGAGAGAGGAAGCTAAAAAAAACTCAGTCCAAAGGTTAAGCATCATTCTTCTATTCGTATAGCTCATCTATATATTCCTTGGGCATTTCAATTTAGTAAATTCATAGTCATTTATCAGGGAAAATTACTTTCCATCTGTAAAACAAAATAATAGAAGAGGAATTGAAAAATCAATAAATATTAGACCAATACGGTTGATTGTGCAAAATTCTAACATATGAACATAATTTTTTTCCCCAGAAAATCCCTATGTGCGCTGGTGGAGATTTTGTGCTAGCCAAAGAGGCTAAAGCTTGTTAATATCGATGTCTTAACCAAAAAAAGAGGGTAATGAGGATGTGTGTTGCATAGTTTGATAATGATATTACAAGGAGAAATAGTCAAAACTTGTTAGTTTTTTTTTTTTTGATCAACAAAATGAAACTTTATTGATGAAGAAAGCAATACATGCGAAAATTCACATCAACAAAGAGAGAAGAGCAAAGAGCATCAACGCAAGATTGGTGAGAAACCAATCATTCAAGAGGAACCAAAAAAGACAGGAAAAGCAAAATAAAACAGAACAATAACACCAGCAGAAGCCTCAGCAAACACCAGCAGCATAGACCAGCAGCATACTCCAGCAGCACAAAACCAGCACCTATGAGCAAAACTTTGAGCAGAGCAGACCCCTCACACTTCAGAAGAAAAACCAGTAGCATACTACAACAGCATAGACCAGCAGAGCAACTCTATGAGCAGACCTTTCACCAGATCTCGAGCAGGTCTTAGACGCAACGCAACCCTTTACCTGATCAAGGTTGTTGATGAAGTCATTAACAGAGTACATATTCCGTATCCTGGAATCTTGACTCCATAAGGCAAATCGAACCTTAATAAGGTTGTTGATGAAGTCAAAACTTGTTAGTTGCTAGTTGTTACATGAAGCCAAGTGGACTACCGTACCCACCCGAATGGTAGAGAAGTCAATGAAAAAGGTCTTATACTCCTATTATGGAGCTCTTACATGGTTAGAGCAATTGAGGTTCATTGACTTCATTATATTCCATAAAGGTTAGATTATGCAAGATAACTTCAATAATGAAAAATGCCAAAAATCTTCCTAAAATATTGAAAATGTGAAGATGTGTGCATGTTTGGCTCTATCTAATACTTGATTAGTTGATTTCTTCCTGACGTGTTGGTTCATTGCTTTCCACTTGCAACTATTGGCAAGGCAATTTTTCTGCTATAGTTTTGCTAGGGAAATTAATCTCCTTCGGACAAAGGTAACCCACTTAACATCTTTTGGTCATAGGCTTATAGAAAGCTTGAATTTTGACCGGTTTTTTTTTCCTTATTTTCAAACATGATTTCCTTTTGTCTACTTGCTAACCTTTGAACAAACTTAGAATGGTGAAATTATAATTATGGAATATATTCATTTAATGTGAATTTTAATATTGATGAATTGCATGTTTTGAAAAAGTACTAGAAATTTCAAATTGTTTTCAATTAGTTATGTTGTCATATAGTGGAAGAACCTAAAAATAAATAAATAATTGGAATTTCATTTGGACTTCAAAGGATTTTACCTTCCATACCTCTGAATTTTATAACCAAAATGGGTAAATATACTCTTAGCATACAATAGGTGATGGACTATGTCTATTTTTGTAATCTAACAAATAGAGAAGAATTATGTTAGGATCATTACAACTTCACAAATATTTTATATAAAAATGCTTTGCCCAAAGATGTTTTGTTTGATTAAAGAAATTTAGTGAAATTATTAGCCACATTTGTGAGCAAAGAATTCATCCTTGTATTGAATATATTAATACAAAATGGTTACCTCCATTAATTTTGTGGTAGAAAGTGTAATCCTAAACTATAGGATTCAGTTTTTGGGTCCCTCATCATCTATCCCTTTCGTAACACTACCTGAATGAGTTACCAAATAAAAGTCATTTTATTACAAGCTTTTTACCATGTTAATAAATTGAAGTATGATTTGAAGATAACTCCAAATTAAGGAGTAAGGTTCCCTTTTCAGCATTCTCAGAAGTGCATAAAGAGCCTACAGCTTATGGCACATAAAGAGATCACAGCAGGAACTAATAGTTTGATGTCACATAACGCTCAATGTTCTACTGTCCCTCTACCTAGGAGCCTTGAAGTCTAGTTCGATTGCTTTGGAATGGACTTCAACTTAATCTAATATGTAATTTCAATTGTTGTATAGACTCCCGTATAGCAAACTTCCCTGAGAAATTGATGCTTCCAAAATCCAAAGAATGCACAAACCACAGTTACAAATGATTCTAGCATTTATTTACCAACAACCCAATTTCATCAACCTTCTTACTAGTCAAAGTTCAAAAGAAAAAAACAAAACAAAACCCTTGTTGCGCTTTGGCACAAGTAGTTTCTGCAAAAGCAATCAACTTCCATACTAATGCTTTATTTGGTTCACTGGAATGAGATGGAATGGAATGTAATTGTTGTTCCTTAGGCTCTCCTATGGAATGATCATTCCCTTATAACGGTAAATGACGATTCCATGGGCAATTTTTCATTATTTTTTTAGTCAAACAAACATGAGAATGGATATTTTGATGGGATGACCATTCCATTCCAGTGAACCAAACATTACCTAAGTTTTTGATACATTCCAGTTTCAGGAAGATGCTTACGCCAAAAGCATTATTATAGTCCAAAAATGCTACTGTATAAACAAACAAACAAACAAACAAACAAACCATACTGTTTCTAGCTATAAAGTAACAGAATTCATACAAGAACATGTTGGAAAAATTGGTTTTATAAGGCTTATTTTGGGCCAACTTTGAGCCCAAAATTGAGTAGTCCCCAAACGTCTTTTGGAGTGGGTCCGAAGAGGTGACATGTTCCTTGTCACATGGTAAGTCACACGGTGAAGACGGTTCATCAAAACCATTTATGAGTGAATGGGAAGTTGACGTCGTTTTCGGGTTCGTGGAATAGGAAATTTAAAGAAATAAATGTGGGTTTCTTGAAATGGGTTGTCCCACATTGAAACTTGAAGAGAACTTATGTGTGTATATAAATTCTAGGTGGCAACACTTGGGTTGGGCCTCAAGGGGCAATCCAAGTTTGTAGAAGGGAGGAGTTATGGACAAAATGAACCTTACCCCAAACCACCACACACGCCGCCGTCCGGCCCGGCGGTTGTGAGTCGGGTAGGTTCTAACATTAATTTTTTGGACAAAATTTATTTGAATTTTTTCAAAAAAATTCTTGTAGGAAATTATTTGTATTTCAAATTAAATTTGAATTCAAATCTTTTCCAAAATTTGTGTCTCTTCCTCATTCCTCAACAGATTCAATTTTTGAACAGGTCTTAACTGCCGAACCTGCCCAGCAGTTCCGGACTGTTTTCCCAGACAGATTCAGTTCTGTAACTGCTGTGAATCTGTTTGAAATTCAAACTATATCTGTTTGAAACAGTGTTGCACCTGTTCGGTTTAAACTCATATCTGTTCCAGTTTTATATCACACCTGTTCGGCCCTATATATTCCAGCACAGTCCAACGGATTTGGTATCCAAAAAGGCATCCGAAAATCAGTCTGAAATTTTCATTTTGCTGTCCTTTTCTTGCTCTGTTTGCATTATTCTTCATATTAGTTGTTTAGGGAAAATTAAAGAAAGTATAAAACACAAGGTTCTAGTTCGTCGGACAAATTTGTTTGGAGTACAACTACAAATTTGTGGAGATCATTGTATCCTGAGAGATAGACGCCATTAGTCCGTAAGCACCAACGCGGAATCTGTCTTAAGAACAGAGTGTCACACACTTGATCTTTTAATTTTTCATTCGGTTCAATAAAATAATTTCGGTACATTATTTATTTTATTTGTTTGATTTAGTTTCAATTTATTTATTGTACATAGAAAATTGTTCCAGAACACATACCTTTTGGACTAGAATGGTGAGCTTCAGGAAGGCCATGGACTTGCAATCTGGTTTTAATGACATCCAATGGGCACCCAAAAGTGGCAGCTATAGCCCCTGCAGAGCACAAAAATAGCATATGATAAACCAAAAACTGACTCAATCGACAGCTTCTGATCGAAGCATTCACACAATTGACAATCAACTATCAAAAGCACCAAAAAGCTTAACAAATTCACTAGCTTTATCAAAAATTAACAAAAATATCACGAAATGAACATACCCTAACTGAAATCACAAAAACACTTTTTAAATCAAAATTGAGGGATTTTTGTAAAAAGAGCAAAACCTGCGGCGGCACCGGCGGCAGCGTCGCAGATGATTTTCTTCGAGCTCCGACTATCTGACAACCGCGCGCCGCCAGCGGTCACCTTGAAGAACTACTTGACTTCAATTCTTCCACAATGGCATATGCATACGCATATATACATATATATATATATATATATATATATTAACTATCTCAGTGCAACATCAATCGAATGGAAGAGAGAGAGAGAGAGAGAGAGAGAGGTTTTGATGGGCTTGTTTCTTATTTTCGATCCAGAAGTGGGAAGTAGCGGTGGTGTTGTCGAAAAGTGTTTTCAATTTGCTAATACTTGAAAGCAACTAATTTTATGATCTCGTTTGTTTGGTAAGCAGTACTTTATTTAAAAAAAATTAGTTGACATGCTTACGATTACTTTTTATATAATAAAAATAAATATATATATTTGGTACATAGACCATTTACTTGTTGGAATGGAAAATTTTCCAATTCTAATGCATACAGTATAGAATCTTATTATAATAAAAATAAATATATATATTTGGTACATAGACCATTTACTTGTTGCATACAGTATGGAATCTTATTATAAAATTATATAAATTTTTATAAATTTACATAAGTGATAACTCAAAATAATATGTGATGATTACATGTGGTGGTTAGTGGCGGGTGGCAACGGAATGACATAGGAGGATGATGACTGGATAAGGACAAAAATAATTAATAAGTGAAATTAATTTTTTTGTGATAATAAATTTTTTTTTAAATATAAATGCATCCCCAATAAATTTTTGTTTATAATTTTTTAAATATTTATAAATAGAAATAGAAATATTTCAAAACAAACATAATTTTAAATTTTTTTTATAAATGTATAAAGAGAAAACTATAAACTTAAATATAACTAAGCTTCTATTTATAGCAAATTTTTTATCTATTTTTTTATGAAAAATTTATTTATAAATCTCATATTGAGAAATTGTAATCCAATTAGTCCCAAGAGTTTTCTTATACACCAATTAGTACTGTTGATTTTGGAAAGATAGATTTAGAGTATTGGTAGCACTTTTTTCCTTTGGACCCCCATCTTTTTTATATTATTTTTTATTTCAATTTTGCCCTAACACTTATTTCCATTTTTACCCATCTCTATCTTTCCAACCCTAACCTTAACCCTCCACCTCCACTACGACCGACAACCTCCACCGGCAACTCACACACTCTCTCTCTCTTTTCTTGATGTTTAGCAGATTCGACCACTCTCCACCTCTTCATCACCATCGTCTCTCATCCACCACCAACCACATAACGCAAAACTGTGCTTTTTTTTTTTTTTTGCTACTACTAGAGATTCAAATTCTAATCTCATTCACTTCATTCTCTTATAAATATGTTCTCACAACAACTCCCCAAACTCTCTTTCATCTGAAATCTTAGAGCTCAATTCGGGGCACAAACACCCCAATCACATTCAAATTCGACACGAACTTCCCAAAAGCAACAAACGCAACCAACAATGACGTAAGTCAAGAAGAGAAGCGAATTGGAAATCGAACAAAGGTGATCGAAACAAGGCGTATCGGGAAGCGAGTTTAATGGGAAGAACAGAGCGACCGAGTCATAGCAAAACGGTAAAAAGGTGCCATGCTTTGTGTAGTTCGGTATTGAATATTGATATTGTAGCAAGGCTTGAATTTGTGAGAGGAGCTTTCTTGGAGGTCCAAATCTGGAGAAGATGGGTTGGGAAAGATCATCGGAATTGGGATGAGTAGCGACCAACGATGGTGGTTACGCGACAGTGCTGGTTGTGGGTCATCGGAGGCAGGGCCGGCCCTGAAATTTAGGGGGCCCAAGGCGAACTTTGGAAATGAGGCCCTCTTACATTGAATGAAAAAATAAATAAATAAATAAATAAATAAGAAAAAAGTTCATGGATAAAACAATAAGTTACAACTTTTTTATTTGTTTGTAGCTACAAACAGAATTTACTTGCACATATAATTATTAAAACTATAAACAAAAATTTACTTTCATATATTAAAATAGGAAACAATCATTACAAATACTTTAAAAAAATAAAAATCTAGTCTTGTTGCTTTTTTTTGGGCCCCATGTTCAATTGGGCCTATAGTATTTGGGCGTATTATTATTATTATTATTATTATTATTATTATTATTATTATTATTATTATTATTATTATTATTATTATATCTAAAACACAAAATTATATTTGGGGGCCTTATTTTCAAATCCAATTTTGGGGCCCAAGGCGTAGGTCTCTCTTTCTTACCCTTAGGGTCTGTCTTGACCGGAGGTGTAGGACTGTCGGGCGTTGTTGGTGGGGATGTGATTAGGATTAGGACTAGGGTTTGTATTTGGTTTGGAGTTAGGGGTATAGTTAGTATTAAGGTAGGGGTTCAAAGAGAAAATGAGAAAATTCATTTTTGTGGATGAGAGTTCAAAAAAGTGGGGGGGCCAAAGTAAAAAGGTAGGGGCAAATAGCAGCTGTCGTAGATTTAATATATTATTTAAAAAATAAATTTACGATTATAGCTTTATTTTTATTATATTATATTATTTTTTTTTTTTCTTTTGTGCTAGAAAGGTAAAATACACAACCGATTATAATCAAATTTGGGATGAGTTTTTATATGGGAATCTTTTTATTTGGAATGACTTGAAATGTCAGATTCTTGAAACATTTTAAAAAAGATGTGGGATTCTTCAAATATTTCAAAATGAGAATAAGAACTCCTTAGTAAGCATTGAGTAAATGTATGATTTCAATCTTTAATACTCCAATCATTCCAAAAAAAACTCTTTATTATACTTTTTTCAAACATAACACTTCAATGTAATACTCAAAAAAAAAAAAATCCTTATTGTAGCACTCTAATGTAACACAGAAAAAAATATTTAGTGTACTTTTTTTAAACGTAATATTTAATGTAATACTCTAAAAAAATGATAGGGTGGGGCTGTGAAACGATTAGGACGGAAGGAAAAGAGAAAAGAAAAAAAAAGAAAAAAAAGAGAGGAAGCGAGAGAACAGCCGTGAGAAGTTAACAAAAATAGGAAGGAAATAGTAAGACTCAATCTTAAGGTGAGTTATATTATACCTTGAGTTACCATAATATAGTTTACATATATTTTGACTTACCATAATTTATTTTATACAAGTTGTATTTTATTAGTTATATTAATACAAGTTATGTTTCATAAATATTTCAATTACGTGGATTAATTTCTGAACTCTATTTGTTAAAATGAAACCCATGGATATGTTTGTTTAAATTTTAAAGAATATTTGACTATGACTTTATAAATAATTATGTTTTGTAAGTAGTATCACGGGAGTCCTACGCCTTAGGAGACTTAAATAACCATTGGCCTCTGTTTGGCCACTTTGTGGTTCTTTGTTTGTCATGGACCCATTGACCTCTGTTCTGATTGTCACTTCTGTGACCTCTGTTCTGTTCTGTTCTGTACCGTGGTTATGGTTATTTATTTACATAATTTCTGTATTTCAGTTTCTGCCACTTAAATGATTTATTTACCAAATTGAGTTATGTAAATATTTTGGTCTAACTAACTATCCATAATGATTTTGTATTCCCTATACTCTTAGCATAATAGTTTTCACTCTGTTGTGTGCTTATAGTTGTTACCCTTTCAGGTGACGAGATGTAGGGAAACCCATAACCTCACGTAATGAAACCCGCACGAGGATTGATGTTGAACTACTGTTGTGTCTTTCTCTTTTTTTTTATATTTTTACTCCTTTTTGTTCTACTCGGGGCCGGTCACTGAATAATAAAATAATAAAAACCCTGTAAATGTATTTTCTCTTATTAAAGTAGTAAAATGGAGTAATTTCCTGTTTAATTATTTTTATTTCGGCTTGCGCAGTTTAATTTGCTACGAATAGAATAAGTTAGTAAGTTGCGATTCCAACCCTAAGCCGCTAGGGTTGGGTTATGACAAAGGTGGTATCAGAGTAACGGTTTAAAAAAAATGCTATTTTAATTTGATCAGGAAGTTTGAAAAGTTATAAATAAATCTATAAATAAAACTATATAGCTAAATAAACATAATAAAATAAAATAAGATAAAATAAAAAATAATAATAAATATTTACCTGTAACGTTAGTCCTTTTTGTGTAAAATCTTACGCTTATTCTGGTGATGTAGGAATGTCAGAGATTAACCTTGATGATGCGTTTTGGAATGAGCTCGGGGTCATTAATTTAGATGAGATTTTAGCCGAGCACCCCGCCCCCACCTCACCTGAGGGTTGGGGAGATTCAGAGGACATAATTAGAGGACTGTATCCAGGCCTTACCCAATTAATGGGTCGGCCAATCTATATACAGGCTGATCCTACCGCTGCCCTACATTTACTATGGGGGCAAAGCCGTGTCGATACACACGGACGTTTTCCAGGACCCACTCGTGTCCTTGGCGTTGCCTCGAGACATGACCGCCCGCACTATATTATAGGCCTTCTGCCCCCAGATTTTGTGGCCAGAAGGGGGAACGTGTACCCTGAGGATTATATTTTCACCACTATCCCTAACCCGCTGGAGATAATTAATATTCAAAATGTTAACTTTAATAATGACTTGTCATATGTCGAGACACCTAGGTGGATTGTCGATCGAGTATTCTTGGGATACATACAGTCCGTCCCCGTTTTCATAGTCCAAGCAGCGTGGATGTGTTTTGGTGTAGTCCAGTTAGGATGAGAATTTGAGCTCTTTATGCAACACTATTTCCTATGATTGTTTGGCCCCTTTGACCCACCACTCTAGATTTGGTAGAAGAAAACCTTTTTGTATGTTGACCATGATGTATTCTAATCTCTTTTTGTTGTTTTTTTGTTTTTGTTTACCACAGGGATGAGACACTAACATATTTTGACTTTTGAAACAAAGATGTAATATTAATAGTAAAAAATAGTAAAGTTGGCATTTTATATAGATATAGATTGCGCTACACATGCTTACATATACACTGTATTGTGAATGTAATGCCTCGTTTATTACTTTATAGAATGGCCAATAACAGTAACGGAAGCGAGTCATCAGTCAGTGGCACTGAATCGATGGAAAGAATAATGGAAAGAGCGATTACTAGCTTTTTGCAACAGACTAACATCAACAATGGGATGCCGGAACGACGAGAAGAGCCGGTTACCATAAAATAGTTCCAGGATCTGAAACCCACCACATTTACCGGCGGTCCAGACCCAATGGTAGTAGATGCTTGGGTTAAAGGCATGGAAAAACATTTCGCGCCCTACCCTGCACCAAAGACAATGCACAGGAATGATGGCTTCTCACTCTGAAGAAAGAAGAAATTGCAACTTGAGCAGATTCTTGGAAGTATTCTACGAAAAATACTTCCCAGATTCATTGCAGGAACAGAAGGCATCTGAATTCATACATTTAAAGCAAGGAACCATGACGGTGGCCGAATACGAGAGCAAGTTCACACAACTCGCTCAGTTTGTAACATACGTCATCTCCACCGAAACTCGAAAAGCAAGAAAATTCAAAGCAGGGTTAGATTCTAAAATTAAAGACAGGCTCGAGGTCTTGAAACGGCCAACCTATACAGAAGTGGTAGACTGGGCGTACATTGCAAAAAAGGGGATTAAAGCCTTGCGTTCTGGGGAACCAAGCCAAAAGAAGCGATTCTGAAAAAAAGACAACAGAAGACCCTGTGTTACGCTTCCTAAAAAGGTTAATACGGGCACAACCAGTTCAGGCCATCAAGGTCCTACCAACCCTCGAGGTGGCACTGTTCCAATTTGTCCCACTTGTGGAAAGGCTCATTGGGGACAATGCCATCAAGACAAGGGAGCATGTTTTAAATGCGGTCAAGTTGGCCACTTGCTGAGGGATTGTCCAAAGCTAACTAATCCTACAGTCAGCCCTCTAGCCCAATCAGGAAACCCGCAGGACCTGGAGGAGAGAGAAAGGACCAAAAACGTCAAGGACGGGCTTTCGCCTTGGTACCTGGAAAACCAGAAGTTACCACAAATGTTGTGTCGGGTACACTTTCTGTCTGTGGTCATTTAGCTCATGTCCTCATTGACTCTGGGTCAACTCATTCTTTTGTTGCACCACACTTTGCTGCTAAGTTAGCATCAACACCCGAACCATTAACATATATATTGTCTATGTCTTTTCCTTCTAGTAAGTCTGCCTGTAGTTGTAGACGTCCTCGAACGCCCCGGGAGGGTGAGTCCCGTTCTGTTCATTTTGGGGTCACTATAGCTCGGACTCGATTTGTGTCACGGTTCTTAATCTTGAACCAAAGAGTCCAAATCTGGCAAATCGTTTTGAGAAACAGATTTTTGAAAAGAAGTGCCAAACATGGACTGCTTTGCCAGATACAGAGTCGCCACCTAAATATTTTTTATGGGGAAATTTAGGAAACCCTGACTCAGTGCCGAAGGCCACATGTCTGTCATCACCGGAGTTGTCTTGGCTCGGGAGCTAGGGTACGATTGGGGAAGGTCAGCTATGAGCACCCCCTCTCGCCCGATCCGAAGATCGGCCTCTACTAACCGTGATATCTGTTTTTGAAAACGTTATGTGTTCTTGTTCCATTTATTAGCCTAAAATTACTATGTTATGCGCACAACAAACAAGTATAGACTAGATTGCCTAATTTGGAAAGAAGCATTGCATATCCGTTTGTTTTGGAAGAACGTTTTGGAATTTGCTACTCGCAAGTAGGCTAAAATACGGATTTCAACGAGTTTTTCTAACTCAAACAATCCAACCTTCACCCACAGGCATTCAAACAATTTATCACATAAGCATCTAGCCACATGGTAAGTATGCTATCATGTTAACATTCACACGCATGCGAGATGCTAAAGCATAAAACACTTACATTGTACTCCAAGCCAAAACAATAAACTGGTTAGCAAACACGCGTGATCCTAGTTCATGTCAAGTTGACTAATGCAACACATGCAAGATGCAATTAGAGTAGGCTCGGCTAACCTAAACATGGTATGTGAAATGCAACCAATTAATGCACGTATTCAATTTGGAATTGAAATACAAATGGAGTTAGCGTGATGTACCGAGCCCGGTGCATGCGGGACAAATGTATGGATGCACGCATGCATAGCATAAGGTATGCTAATTTAAACATGCCCTAATCTACCATCATAAGCAGGTAAATAAAAGGAAAGAAAGAGGTGGGGGTTGGAAGACATTCACACCACTCACACACACTTATTACAGATTTGCCCTCGCTCGGAGGGACCAAAAGAATAATACAGATAATTAACCTACAAGCTAGTTAATTATTACAATTTGCCTAATTAGTCAACAAACTAACTAAGCTAGGAAAAACAGTAAACCGTCTCGGGAAGAGAGCTCGATGCAACGCATGCTCGGATCCTGCTCAGAAGTGCACGGCCATGCATAGTCTGCCTCTGTTTTCCCTGCTCTGCCTCTCTGAAGACTGCCAAAGTCTCAAGGATGCTTCTCTGGATAATGGGAATCACCACCGGCTGAGTAGAATTACCACCGGCAGTGAATTGTGGTCATCGGCACAAAATGAATCCATCGGCTGGTGATTTACTGCCGGTCGGCAATGTATACTGCCGGTCGACAAAGAATGCCTGCAAAACCTGCAACTCACAGCAGCAGAGGACAGAACTTGCATGGCAATACAATTCAAGCAATGTATGCACCAATCATGTCCCCTATCATGTTAATGACTCAAAAGGACATGCTTCTTGGTTCTCGGACCATCAATCGCGCATTTCCATGCGTAATGGCCCAAAGAATCAAGTGTGCAACTTTCATGTCAAATGAAATGCAAACCAAACAAACGAACCAAGGCCCAATTCCTATCACCAAGTCAAGGAACAAGGCATGCATGCAAGATGCAATGCAACCTAGGCATGCAAGCTAAGGATGCAACATGGCATGGCAAGACACTTATGCAAGCATACAAGCAAACATGAGGCAATGCAAACTGATGAAAAGGTGGACTTAGACATGATTTAGGCAACTCTAATAAGGCCCAAAACAGTGGCCAAAGTGACCAAAATAAAGGACTAAACACATACACACATGCACATGTTAAAGGAGCCAACACTTAGGCACAAATGCGACAACTCTCAAACACATTTGAAAGAG
The DNA here is from genome assembly GCF_055761805.1 of Camellia sinensis. Taxonomy (NCBI): domain Eukaryota; kingdom Viridiplantae; phylum Streptophyta; class Magnoliopsida; order Ericales; family Theaceae; genus Camellia; species Camellia sinensis. The sequence goes on from NC_138970.1 coordinate 148,263,016, forward strand.
CGTAATCATGGACATATGGCATGCAAGGTAAGCATTGAAAATCATGTAAGGATGGTGCCAAACCAAGCAAACAAAATAGACTAAGCATGCAATAAATGGTCTAAGTACTTGAAGCAAGTCAAAGGGGCTTGAACCATGACCAAGTCAACCAAGCCTCGCAAGGCTAAGAGGACTTAAAATAGGTTCAAGACAGACCTAGACCATGCAAAGGGGACTCTTAGATGGCATCTAAGTGACTCAAATTCAAAGACATGTGCAACGGCCAAAACATGGAGCATATAACACAAGCTCATGAGGCATCAAGGAGACATCCAAGGCAAACATATAGGCATGCAAAGGGGACTGAAATGACATGGTGGATAGTTCCAAACCACTAAATCAATGCAAGAATGTCATGCTATACATACATACACTTAAGGCCAACAAGCCAGAATGCAAAGAGGCTATACTAAGCATGCCAAAATCAACCCAAACAATTATGGACAGACCTAAAACATGGCAAAATGAGCACAAAACCTTCACAAGGCTAAACCTAAAACATGCTAGAGCAAAGGCTAACAACCTAAGGCATATTAAGGCAATAACAAGGCATTACATGGTAGGTATGCTAAGTATGCATGGTGTACCAAAACCAAGACACAATAAGGTTATATCATGGCATAATAAGCATGGAAAACAGCCAAGACATGATCAATACACACTCTAACATGATGCTCCCTCAAGAGGCCAAAAAGGGTCCCTTTCAAGGACAACAAGGAGAGGGGGTGGCCCTCTCCTTCTTGGGACCTCAAGGCACCATCCTCACCTCTGAAATCCCTCAAGATTTCAGTGGTGAGGAGGCCCAAACATCAAGGTCTCAGAGCTCACTCAAAATAGCACAAAATGGGGCCTTTCAAGGCCTAAGAGGGGTCAAACACCTCCAAATCACAAAACACTCTAAACAAACTATTTAGAGGGCCTAAAAATAGAACTTTTTTGTATTATACACCAAGCTCAAAAACAATTTTAAGACAGGTAAAAATACAATGCAAAAATGAGGAATAAATGGACTAGTTTCTTACCCTTGTTGACTTTCTTCAAAGATGAAGCTCCAACAGCTCCTCCAAGCTTAAAACCACTCAAGAACCTCAAGAACAACCTCTTGGAACCTCAGAAACTAAGGGAAGGTGAAACACTATGTGTTTGTGTGCAATAGTAAGACACAAACACACTTTAACACACACAAGAGGGAGATATAGAGATAGGATATGTATGAAACCCTAACCCTAGAACTCAAACCCTAAAATGGCTGTCTAAAAATGTCTAAAGTGTCCAACCCTAAGCAAAGGAGAGAAAGGCTCCTCTTATAGAGCTTCTTGTCTTGTAAAGCTTACAAGACAAGCTTCTAAAGAGAGAGATCCCTCCATACACGTGTATGGAGGGGAGCCAAATGCAAGACAGCTGTAATAAAATATCTACAAAAGCAGATGAATAGTAATCGGCTGCCCAAAAATGCCATTTTGGCAAAAGGGAGTGCCGACCGGCAACAAATAGTGCCGACCGGCAATATAGATTGCCGATGGCAGCAAAAACTAGCCGGTGGCCTCTAGCCACTGCCGGTGGTGTGTGGGGATGCCTCACAAGGCATTCCCTGCCCCTCCAAGGCAAAACACAAGTGTTTGTGCAAAACCAGGCACTAAACAGTCGAGTTCGGAGATCCTGAGGCAAGGCGCGTAGCCGAGACCTCCGGGAACTCCAAACGAACACAAACATGGATAATCACCAAGTGTTCCAATGGTGACGTCCAAGTCTTGAGGACGGTCAAAAATGGGGTGTCTACAGTTGCCCCTCTTTGACAGAACTCGAAAGTCATAACAATGACGGGAGTGAATGTCAAAGCCCAGAGACGACCCATTTTTGACAAGGCCGAAGACTCAGACAAACATGCAAGACAAACAAGATATGCGCCCGAAGGCAGAGGTAAAATGCAAGACAATGCACAGAGCCGGACATAACTTATGATCATGCAATATATACAAAACAATGTATAAATAATGCAAATGAAAATGAAAATGCAATTGAAATAAAGCAAACTATATGCAAAGCAATTGAATCACGATCCAATCACGAGTGGTTCGAGACCACGCCTATGTCAAATAGATTGATGGAGGTAACAAGTCTGTCTACCATAGAACGGTCTACTGAACTATGAGTAATGTAGACAGACACAAGAACGAGTATTGGGTGGAATGACATAAGTGGGGAAACGACCCGCTGGAGAAAGGACAATGATCCTAATGCTAGATGCAAAAATTACACTACAATGCAATATATATATATATATATGGATATGCTGGGGAAATGACAATGGACATGGCACGCGGGCCAAACCAAATCTTGCCTAGGCAAGGTATGTACACATACAAGCCACGTCTAACATAGAACAGTCCACTGAACTATGTTTCGACACGAGAAGTATGGGCACATACCAGACCAAGCTCAACATGGAAAGGCGCAAGCCATAGGCGGAGGTGATGTAATGAGTGTATGCAAGCTACAATGCAATGGATATGGCACGCGGGCCAAACCAAATCTTGCCTAGGAAAGGTATGTACACGTACAAGCTGCGTCTAACATAGAACGGTCTACTGAACTATGTTTCGACGTGAAAAGTATGGGCACATACCAGACCAAGCTCAATCATGGAAAGGCGCGAGCCATAAAGCTACAATGCAATATGCACTATATGCAATGGAAATGGATACAATGGATAAGGCACGCAGGCCAAACCAAATCTTGCCTAGGAAAGGCATGTACACGTACAAACCAGGTCTAACATAGAACGGTCTACTGAACTATGTTTCGACGTGAAAAGTATAGGCACATACCAGACCAAGCTTAATCATGGAAAGGCGCGAGCCATAGATGGAAGGTGAGCAGTGAATGCATGCGATCTACAATGCAATATGCACTGGGATGGAAAAGATACGATGAATAAGGCACGCAGGTCAAACCAAATCTTGCCTAGGAAAGGCATGTACGCGTACAAGCCGCGTCTAACATAGAACGGTCCACTGAACTATGCTTCGATACGAGAAGTATGGGCACATACCGGACCAAGCTCAACATGGAAAGGCGCGAGCCATAGATGGAGGTAATGCAATGAATGCATGCAAATTACAATGCAATATGCACTGCATTCTAATGATGCGTGACAATACAATTATATATTTTGTTTTGTTTTTGTTTTTGGAATGCAAATGATGCATGAAATGCATGGAATGCGTGACAACACGCGGCTTTAAAATACATATATATAATGCAACTCATCAAAAGTCGTTCGGGCACGACAAACACCAAAGGACTTGCACCTTCAGAGGATTTAGGGTCTCCTAGACCGGCGAAATACCTGTGCGGTTCGTCTGGTTGCTCCAGCCTCAAATGAACCGTACATACAATATCGTGCCTGCAAAGAAAACAACTCAACAGGTACGATGCATATTAATGTATTTGAAAAATACGTGACAACGCAAAGCAAATGGGAAGCATAATAATGCTGTGAAAATACAGACATGTAAGTGGAGCATGCGGTCTACGCAGGCAACGAAATTGATCATAAGCATGCGGTCTACGCAGGTAATGAAATTGAACAAATATGCGGTCTTGTAGACACCCCATTTTTGACCGTCCTCAAGACTTGGACGTCACCGTTTGAACACTCGGTGATTACCCTTGTTTGTGTTCGTTTGGAGTTCCCGGGGGTCTCGGCTATGCGCCCTGCTTCAGGATCTCCGAACTTGACCGTTTTGTGTCTGGTTTTGCACCAAACACTTGTGTTTTGCCTTGGAGGGGCAGGGAATGCCTTGTGAGGCATCCCCACACGCCATCGGCAGTGGCTAGAGGTCACCGGCTGGTTTTTGCTGCCATCGGCACCTTTCGTTGCCGGTCGGCACTGTTTATTGCCGGTCGGCATAGTTTGTTGCCGGTCGGCACTCTTTTTTGTCGAAATGACATTTTTGGGCAGCCGACCAGTGTTCATCTACTTTATGTAGATATTTTGTGCCAGCTGTGATAGCTGGCACCAACTCTGCCTCCCTCCATACACGTGTATGGAGGGATCTCCCTCTAAGCAAGCTTGTTGAATAAGCTTTGCAAGAGGGACTCCTATAAGAGGAAGGCTCTCCTCTTTGATCTAGGTTAGAGACTTGGAAGCAAAAACTAGAGGTTCTACATATAGATACATCCTATCTCTATATCTCACTCCCTCTCCTCCTTTGTGTGTGTTACTTGGCCCAAAAGTGTGATTTTACCTTACTTTTGCACCATTACACACACTATTACACCTTGCTCTGAGTTTGAGGGACTTGGGGGGTTGATTCTTGTGTTTTGGGACTGATTTTGATCAAAAGAAGAGGGCTGGACCATTTGTTCTTCAAAGGATCTTCAAGGGTTAGCACTTTACTTTAGATTCCCCAAACTTGCAATAGTTTTTTACCTATCTTGCTTGTTGATTTAGCTTTTGTGTATAACATAAAAAAGGCTTACATTTTCATGCTTTAGAACTTTCATTAAGGTTGTTTTGTGGTTTGAGTGCAAACTCACCTTGTTAAGCCTTGTTTGGCCCCTTTTTGTACCATCTTTGTTAAGCTTTGGTCACTCTTGTGTCTTGGCCTTCTCACCACTGAAATCCAGTGGATTTTCAGTGGTGAAGAAGGGATTTTGAAGTCTTGCATAGGGGAGGGACACCCCTCTCCCTTGGTCCCTCTTTTGTCCTCATTTTTGGCTTAATATGGTAGCATGTATGCTCAGTTGTTTATGACTGCTTTTCAGAGGTTTTTTGGGTGTTTTGGATCATGTTATTCCTCTATCCTATGTTGGGTTTATTGGCCTTTTACATGAATAACATACTTGCTTTGAAATCCCATCATTTGGCTTAAAGAGTGCCATGTTGTAACACATCATTTGAGCATGATTTTGGTTTGGCACTAAGAAGTTTTTAGCATTGTTTTTCCATGCTTAAAGTCTATTGGTTATCAATTTGGTCATGTTTGACATGTTTGTTATGGTTGTTATGCATTTTGGCTTGCAAGCTTTGAGTATGTTGACCTCTAGCATGCATAGTTTTGACCATCCTCATGATTTGGCATCATTGAGGACCACATTTCAGTCCAAGAATCATGTTTGTATGTGTGCATACATGACCTCTTTCATGCCTTAAAGGTGCGCCTTTTTATGCCTACACATGAGCCTTGTTGCATACACCCCTTTGGAGCCACCTTAGCTGCCATATTAGGAGGATTTGGAGTCTTATTTTGCCTGTAAAAATTCTGTTTCTTACTGTCTAAATCATGCTATGATTGGACTTGTTGTTGGAAGTGAAGTGACCCTTTTTGTGCCTTAGCCTTATTGCCTTCGGTTTGCTTGTTGGCATGAGCATTGGTCCACCTTTTGGACACCTTTTGGCCACTGTTTTGGGGTGGATAAAGGTCTGCCCCTTTATGGTTCAAAGCCTTCTTGCATGCTTGTCTCATGTCCATTGCTTGATTGCTTCATTAAGCCTTGTAATGTGTTGATCCCATTGCTCGAACGGTTCATGTTTGCATTATGTTTATGTCTTGCATACCTAGGATTGCATACTTGCCATACGAGTTGCATAACATTCGGCATGCCTTGCATTTCCATGTCATTGTTGCATTTTGAACCATGTTTGCATAACATGCATTGCATTACTTGGTTTGGGGTGTCAAACCAAGTGTGAGGGTCAAGGAACATTCATACTTCAAGTGATGTAATGTCCCTTGATTCTCGGTCACCGGGGCTTTTGATTTCGACATGATAAGGCTTTGGTCTTCATTTGTGTGATTGCATGCATCTTTACATCAAGTGGCAAATTTGATCCCTTGAGCTATCATGCACCATTGATGGCTCGAGGATCGAGGGCCATGCTTCCCTGAGTTCAAAGCATGATAGGAAGCACGACCATGTTTACATGTGCCTGAAATCCCATGCCATACTGTCTGTCCTCTGTTTGCTGTCAAAACTGTCTTTTGCAGGAAGCTTCTGCCGATCGGCAGAATTTAGTGTCGACCGGCAATCTTTGAAGTGCCGATGACCCAATCAACAGCCGATGGAAATCCTGGACTGCCGGTGGGGATTCCCCCTAGCCGGTGGTACTCTGCAGCATGCAAGGAACCTGCCCTAAGACTTTGGCAATTTTCAGAGGGACAGGGCAGTATAAACAGAGACAGCTATGGTATGGTACGGGTTTTTCAGGCGAGCCGGGTATCGAGCATGCATCATTCACGCATCCCGAGGCAGAGGCTGTGGCAATCCTCTTCTTTCTTTTGCATTCTTTCTATTAACTAATTAGAAATTTTGTAATAATTTTATTTGCTTATCATTCGGACTGTAATATTTATTTGGTTCCTCCGAGTGAGGACAATTATGTAATCAGTGTGCGTGAGTGTATGTATGTCTTCCAATCCCCACTTCTTTCTTCCCTTTTATTTACCTGCTTATGATGGTAGACTAGGGCATATTTTAAAGTTAGCATACCTTATGCAATGCATGCGTGCATCCATACATTTGTCCCGCATGCACCGGGCTCGGTACATCATGCTAACTGCATTTGTATTTCAAATTCCAAATTGAATACGTGAATCAATTGGTTGCATTTCATATGCCATATTTAGGTTAACCGAGCCTACTCTAATTACATTTTTGCATGCGATGCATTAGTCATTTTAACATGAACTAGGACATGCATGTTTGCTAACTAGTTTATTGTTTTGGCACGGAGTACGATGTAAGTATTTTCGCTTTAGCATATTGCATGCGTGTGAATGTTGCCATGATAGCATGCTTACTATGTGGCTAAATGCTTATATGAGATAAACTGTTTGAATGCCTGTGGGTGAAGGTTGGATTGCCTGAGTTGGAAAAATTCGTCGAAATCTGTGTTTTAGCCTACTTGCGAGTAGCAAATTTCAAAATATTTTTTTTCAAAACAAAACGGATATGCAATGTTTGTTTCCAAATTAGGCAATCTAGTCTATACTTGTTTGCTGTGCGCATAACATAGTAATTCTAGGCTAATAAGTGGATTAAGAACACATAACGTTTTCAAAATCGGATATCATGGTCAGTAGAGGCCGGTCTTCGGACCGGGCGAAAGGGGGTGCTCATAGCTGACCTTCCACAATCGTACCCTAGCTCCCGAGCCGAGAAACTCCGGTGATGACGAACATGTGGCCTTCGGCACCGAGTCAGGGTTTCCTAAATTCCTCCATAAAAAATATTTAGGTGGCGACTCTGTATCTGGTAAAGCAGTCCATGTTTGGCACTTCTTTTCAAAAAAATCTGTTTCTCAAAACGATTTGCCAGATTTGGACTCTTTGGTTCAAGATTAAGAACCGTGACAACAAAATCGAGTCCGAACTGTAGTAGCGCGGGGTCCCTCGCGGACGCGTCTACAGTTTCTGGCGACTCCGCTGGGGAAAATTAGAGAGCTTGACTCGAACTCGTGATATCCCATTTTGACTTCATCTATGTGTCTCTTTGCATTGCATTTGCATTGGTGCGCCTAGGAACACAGTGTTTGCCATCTGCCATTCCTGAACGGTTTGCCGGAGGCTTGTCTTGTCAAGGCATGACCATAAGGCTGACCGATTATGGGCTCTGACAGCATGGGAACACAAACCCCGGTTTACCGGGGCACCCTTTTCGACCATTCGACCTAGTGCATATTCGGATCCATAGTGACCATTCCAAGTTAGGACAGGCTGCTTACCCGATGTTAGGTTGTTTGAGAACTGCTGCGTGCATAGTGAAACCCTAGCTCCTGACAAAATAGGACAGGGAAACCCTACCCCAACATAGGGGTGTTTTGGCTCTCTTTACTTGCTATGTGCTTTTAGAGTGTTGCTCTACAGGAACGTGCATATCAGTTTACAAGATTGAGTATTAGGCCTGAGGGTATCAGCCTCAGTTTATGAGAATCAGTTATCTGCGGGTATCAGGGTTCAGTTTTGGGAACAGAGATTTGGGGAACAGTGATCAGTATCGAGGAACAGTGTGTTCGGCTTACCGACTATGTATTACGAATACCCAACTGTGTATTGTATGCCGTTATGCTGTCCGGTTGTTAGTTTATTTACTGCTTTATTTATCTTTTTGCTAGGTAGTTTAGCATCATTGCTTCCAACCCGGTAGATATTCCCCAAGCACTATGGATCAGAGGTCGTCGGCTCCATCGATTTGAGGATCTGATAGCAGGACAACCGGTGTACCACTCTCTACCCCCGGTTACTAAACGGAAGGCAACCAGGCAGAGGGCATCGGTTCAACAGTCAGTACAAAGGGCTTTATCTACCCCACCTGTGTACAGTAGGGATCAGGATCCTGTTTCACCCGCAGAAAGGGAACATATACCAACAATTCAGTCAGAACAGAGCAGCATGGCTAGTCTAGAAGAGCTGGTGCGCCAACTCCAAGAAAGCATGAAAATGATGCAGCAGGATGCTGTCCGACAGGCAGAATTCGCCAGACAACAAGCCACGGTTATGAGTGAGCAAGCGGAGTTAATTGTGAGATTGCAACAGCAAACTGGGGCGTCAGCTTCACAGCAAGTCCCTCCCCCACTAAGGGTTCCAATACCCGAAGAGACGCCAAACGCCCGGAATGTCCAAGAAGATACAGACATCCCAACGGGGCCGGCTCCACCCCCGATTCTGCCTCAACAATCCAAGCCACCCACTCCTATCAATCTATCGGATTCTCCCTTCGAGTCCGAGGTGGACCCCGTGGCATTAAAAATGCACAAGCTTGAAAAGCTGTTCAAGAAATCTCAAGGTGTGAAGTCCATTCCGGACATTGGAGACGGATACACTGACGCAGCCGTGACGCTGCCAGATCGGTTTAAGATGCCACAAATTGATTTTTTGACGGATCTGAGGATCCCATGGTACACCTGCGACTATTTTCAGACGTCCTAAGGCCAATGGGCCTCACTAGATTGCAGAAGCTGTCTTTATTTGGTCGGACCCTGTCGGGTGTAGCGGCCGCATGGTATGCCAAATTGGAGGATGATGTTAAGAGAAGTTGGGACGAGATGGCTGAGGCCTTCATCCTGCAGTACTCGTATAACACACAAATCGAGATCACGACCCGGGATCTCGAGACAACGAGGCAAGAAACCAAGGAGAGCTTCTCAGAATTCGTAACCAGATGGCGGGCTAAGGCTTCGATGATGACCTTAAGACCCACGGACAAAGACCAGATTCGGATGATTGTGCGCAATCTTCAGCCGAAGCTAATGCAAAAGATGATTGTAATCCCCTTCCCTACCTTTGCTGATCTGCATGAAATGGGGGTGCAGATCGAGGATGCCTTAAGACAAGGATTGATTGATAATGACCGGGAGCAACCCTGCAGAACTTTCAATCGTAATACTAATGCAGGCCCGAGTGGCGCTACGACTACTAGAACTTCCGAAGTGAGTATGGTCACCACCACCAATCCTTCCCCGAGAACTATGGCAGCCACACCATTCTCCGGTGCGTCCGGAAGCAACCCACAAACAGCCAAATACCCTCCAAAAAATACCAAAACCTTCGCTCCACTTTATATGCCCCTGTCCAAAGCTTTGGGGGTTTTGATCAGAAAAGGGCATCTGAAGCCCCTAGAGCCGCGGCCCTTATCGGAAAGACTTCCCGCTGCCCACAATCCAGCCAAGTATTGTGCATTCCATCAGCAGCACGGTCACGATACCGACCTGTGTTTTCGATTGCATCATGAGATCCAAGATCTCATTGATAATGGGGTGATTTTACCCCCTGAGAAACCCAATTTTACTACAAATCCTCTCCCCACACATAACCAAGCTCCACCACCCAAAAGAATCAATTTCATCCACACTGGGGTCGCATCCTACGATCCTAGTATCTATATCTGCCTAAGCCGGAGGTTTCCCTTCCTGATTGCACCGATTTGTGCATGATGGACGTCTCCATAACCCAACCCAAGCCAGTGGTGGTGACCATCGAGAACAGGAGGGAGAATACTCCGAAGGAAAAAGGGGGTTGTCAAACCAGAGTCTGCGGAATCTGGGAGTGATGTTGGGAACGCTTACAGTCCGAGTGACTACATTTCACCAGTGGGCCAGAATAGACCAGATGTCGAATTTCCAGCCGGGAGAGAGCTGTGTGCAATCCAAGGGGACAGTCCAGGACAGGGAACAGATGATTTGACAGCTGTGGAAGAGGATCTTGCCGAGTTCCAGTTTTACGATAACCGAGATCTAGAAAACTCAGCCATCAACTGGTTCGACTATGAGGAATCGGTGGAGGCCATGGGATGGTTGGACGATCAGCCAGATGTGATAGGGGAGTTTCAATTAGAACAAGGCCCGGTAGGGGCAGGAATGTCAATAACAGCCGAGAGGGTCGAAGAACAGAATACATCGCCGGAGAGCACCGGTGTCGAGAGTTTCGCTCGGGAATGGAGCATTTTGAGTACAGGGATCATTGAACAATCTACTGCGTTGACACAGTCAAAACAGGAAAGATTCGAAGACTCTGAGAGGATCAGGAAGGCAAAAGGCCACGTGGGGGTTGAAACTGCCATAAGTACAGAAATGGAGAATGCTGCGAGCATAGGGATAAAAGGTACTGCAAGTATCGGGACAGTTATGCCAGAACCAGACAGATGCCTGTCAGCTGTAGATGGTATGTGGTGGGAAGACGACGATCTATGTCTGGCCCACACAGACGAGGATTGGGAAGGTAACCAACCAGATGATACCTGGTATATCGGCGAAGTCGATCACATGACTAGGAGTGGACGGTATTTCAAGCCTCCACACCTAGATCAACCGGAGGCGTCTGGAAAAGATAAGGAAGCAGAGAAGCAAAAGGAAAAGCAACTCGAAGACGAGGCCGTATTGAGACAATTGAAAAAGATACAAGCAGACATCTCCATCTGGGGACTGCTTATGGTTTCTCGAGAACATAGACAGGCTGTCCTTTCAGCCATGGACAAAGCCAAGCTTTCTATAGACACCACGCCCGAACAGCTGGTGGGCTTAGTCTTTTCGGGAGGAAGTTCCCCGGCATTGAGTTTTCTGACAAAGAACTGCCACCCGAGGGTGCGAACCATAACAAGCCACTCTACATCTTTGTGGAGTGCAGAGATAAATGGATACCCGTGGTGCTTGTTGACACGGGGTCCGCCATCAACGTCTGCCTGGCAAGGACAGCTTATGCGATCGGTTTGAAAGTCGCGGATTTTGTGCCGACGGCCCAGGTGATTCGGGCGTATGACAACACAAGCCGGGAAGTAATGGGAATAGTTAAGATTCAAACAAAGGTTGGGCCGGGACAGCATGGGATAGATTTCCATGTTCTGGAGGTTCCTGCAACTTTTAACCTGCTTTTAGGGCGGCCGTGGCTGCATCAGGCAAAGGCAGTCTCCTCCACCCTACATCAAGTGGTGAAGTACCCCTATGGGAAGGGAATAGCCATCGTCTTCGGAAACTCATCGATTCATCCGCCGCCAAAAGTATCCACGCCTGTTCTAGAAATTGAACACGGTATGGAAGATGTGTTCATATCGGGTTTTACCTTGGCTGAGGCTCGGGTTGTTCAGGACATTATGGCTGCTAGTAAAGGGGTATATGTCAGTGCTCAGGCAGTCTATCTCATGAATAAGCTCCAACATATCCCCGGGATGGGATTGGGCAAGAGCGGCCGGAAAGGCGTCGCAGCATCGGCCGAAGTGCCGCACAACCCTCATACCTTTGGATTGGGTTATCTACCCACCAAAGAGGACTGGATAAGGAAAGGAAAGGAAATGGCCGGAAGAGCCAGAGCAAAGAAGGCCGGGAAGCCTTTCGAGTTGATGCATAGGCCCATTCGGGGTACCCTAAACGGACGCTTCGTCCGGGAGGGGGAGGACTTTCTGTTTTGTGGCTTCCCAGAGCCATGGCTGAACGCGGAGAAGAAACGCGTGCCAGGTTTCGAGATCTTCTTTGACCTGCAGCTACCTGAGAATGACAACGTCGAAGGGGAGACAAACCTATCAGTTGAGGCTGAGCAAAGTAAGGAAGAGCAGTCTGAGGACGCTGAGAATGAAATGGGGGTAGCACTGGCATGTCTGCTTTCAGATCCTCCGATCGAACAGAAGTGCTTGGGGGATAGCTCCTCGGTATGTGTAATTGGGAACGAAACGGCTGCGAGCCTACCAACAACTATTTTGGATGCATCCATCGCACCCTCTCTCATCTGGCAATATGAAGAAGGATTTTTGTCCAGCAGCACCGGGTCAGGTAGTGAGCCGGAATCTGATTCCACCGAGTCCTGTGGGTCGGAATCAGGTTCCAGCTCGACTGAGTCTGAGTCCGGTATTCCTGGGGGTGATAACCCGGATGCCACAGTCTTGTCTAGGTCGTCATTTTCTTTCTCTTTTGAGTCTGTTGTAACAGAAGAATCAGACGGCTTGGAAGTGTTTAATGAGAACGATGTGGATGTGGTTTCTGAGTATTTTTCTGTGCCTTTGATTTATTGCTTAAATCAGGATTTTCAAAATTTTGATGAAAACGACGAGGAAGAAATTCCTCCGGTTTTGCAACGGTTAATTAATCAAGAGCAGGAAAGATTTGTTAAACCCTTAATGGATGAAATCACTACTGTGAATGTTGGTACTGAGAAGGACCCGCGGCTGGTCCAGATCGGGTCCACGTTGTCTTCTGAGGAACGCGAGCGCTTAGTCGCTTTATTAAAAGATTTCAAAGATGTTTTCGCGTGGTCCTACGAAGACATGCCTGGAATCGATCCTGAGATTGTACAGCACCGAATCCCTCTTGATCCCGAGGCCCGACCTGTCAAGCAGAAACTCAGAAGGATCCGCCCTGATTGGGCCATTAAGATTAAGGAAGAGGTCACCAAACAAATCGATGCAGGCTTCCTGCTGGAATCCGAATACCCGACTTGGTTCGCCGACATTGTTCCGGTGCCGAAGAAGGATGGCAGAATTCGGGTCTGTGTGGACTTCAGAGATTTGAACAGGGCCAGTCCGAAGGACGACTTTCCCTTGTCGCACATTGATGAATTGGTAGATTTCACGGCAGGACACGCCTTGCTTTCGTTTATGGATGGCTTTTCAGGCTATAATCAGATAGTAATGGCACCCGAAGACCGGGAGAAGACTGCATTCACTACCCCGTGGGGTACATATTGCTACAGAGTAATGCCATTTGGGTTGAAGAACGCTGGAACTACTTATCAACGGGCAGCAACTACAATATTACATGATATGATCCATAAAGAGGTCGAGGTGTATGTGGACGACATGATTGTCAAGTCCAAAGAAAGAGAAAGCCACTACACCGCCTTACAAAAATTCTTTCAAAGGATCAGAGAGTTTCGGCTGCGGTTGAATCCCCAGAAGTGTACTTTTGGTGTTACAGCGGGAAAAATGCTAGGGTTTCTGATTACACAAAGGGGCATCGAGGTCGACCCTTCCAAAATCAAGGCCATCTTAGAAATGCCACCACCAAGGACTGAAAAGGAGGTGCGAGGCTTTCTGGGTAAAGTACAATTCATAAGACGGTTTATCTCTAAATTAACCTTGACTTGTGAACCACTTTTTGGTCTCCTGAAGAAAGGAAAGAAGTTCCAATGGGACGGCCGATGTCAAGCAGCTTTTGAACAGATCAAAGAATATCTACAGAACCCGCCCATGTTGTCACCACCAGAGCCGGGGAGACTGTTGATATTGTACCTTTCGGTAACTGAGACTACCATGGGCTGCATGCTCGCACAGGAGTCAGAAGACAAAGTGGAAAGGGCCATCTACTATCTGAGCAAAAAGATGCTGGATTACGAGACCCGCTATACACCGCTGGAGAAGGCTTGTTTGGCCTTGGTATGGGCTACCAGGAAGCTGCGGCACTACCTGTTAGCTCACTCTGTAATGTTGGTTTCACGTTTGGATCCCATCAAATATCTTTTCGAAAAACCAACACTTACGGGTAGGCTAGCTCGTTGGCTGCTGTTGCTCTCTGAATTTGATTTGAAGTATGTAACATGCAAGTCAGTAAAAGGAAGAGCGGTAGCGGAGTTCCTTGCCAACCACCCGGTTGAGGGGATGAAGCGGTTGAGTACCTATTCCCAGATGAAGCCATTCTGCACATCGAAGATGAAACTTGGACGATGTACTTTGACAGAGCGTCAAACCAGTATGGATATGGGATAGGGGTGTTGCTGATAGCGCCTGACGATTCCCGAATCCCTTTAGCATTCAAGCTCCTGTTCAAAGTCTCAAACAATGAAGCAGAGTATGAGGCATGTATTGCTGGCCTGGAAGCAGCCCTAGAACTAGGGGCAAGACGGTTGGACGTCATTGGGGACTCAAACCTTGTTGTATCTCAAGCAAAAGGAGACTGGAAAGTCAAAGAGGAAAGGATGATAATTTACCACCAAACCTTGGATTTGTTAATTCCTCGATTTGAGAAGCTAAATTTCACCCACCTAATAAGAGAGAACAACAGGTTCGCCGATTCACTAGCAACTCTATCTTCCATGATAGACATCCCGTCCGGAGTCCGGATGCGTCCAGTCATTATTGATCAGAAGTTTGCGCCAGCATACGAGTCGATTTCCGCCATAGATGAGGCTTAAGACGACAACCCCTGGTATTACGACATTTGAAACTTCTTGGAAAAGGAGATGTATCCACTAGGGGCAAATGCCAAGGATAAGAGGGCAATCAGAAGAATGGCTGTTCAGTTCATCATCTGCGGGGGTAAGCTGTATAAAAGGGGTCATCTGGGAATGCATAAGCTTTGTGTAGAAGCCAAAGAGTCGAAGCGCCTGATGGAGGCCATCTATGGAGGGGAGTGCGGTGCGCACATGAATGGAGTAATGCTGGCCAGAAAGATCCTCAGACAGGGCTACTACTGGTCAACCATGGAGGAGGATTGTATCGGTTTTGTTCGGCGATGCCACAAATGCCAGATCCATGCAACCGTATGAACATCCCACCATCCAAGCTGTATAACATGACGTCCCCGTGGCCATTTTCCGTTTGGGGAATTGATGTGATCGGAGCTGTTACCCCGAAGGGGTCGAATGGACATGAGTATATCCTGGTAGCGATAGATTATTTCACAAAGTGGGTCGAGGCCCAATCGTACGTGGTGTTGAAGGCGTCGCACGTCGCAAAGTTCATCAGAAACAACATCATCTGTCGCTACGGGGTGCCAAACGAGATTATTTCGGATAATGGATCCCACTTTAAGAAAGAAGTGGTTGACTTGTTGGAGAAGTATAACGTGGCTTTTCATAAGTCATCTACATACCGGCCGCAAACCAACGGAGCAGTTGAGGCTGCTAACAAGAACATCAAGCACATACTGCGGAAGATGGTGGAAACCTACCGAGATTGGCCAGATAAGTTGCCGTTTGCTCTGTGGGGCTACAGGACTTCAATTAGAACTTCTACCGGAGCGACTCCGTATTCTTTGGTCTATGGAATGGAGGCCGTCCTACCTATCGAAATTGAAGTTCCGTCTTTACGGGTATTGGCTGAGTGTCACTTAGCTGAGGCAGATTGGCAGCAGAGCAGGTTTGAGGAACTCATGCTCTTTGACGAGAGAAAGCTGAAAGCACTGTACCACGTCCAAAGTTATCAACGCAGAATTGCTCGGGCTTTCAACAAGAAGGTTAAGTCCAGAAATCTAAAGGAAGGGGATTTGGTGCTCAAGGACAACCGAGCTCCCATCCACGACCCAAGGGGCAAGTTCAGACCCAATTGGACTGGTCCCTACATCATCAAAGCTATCTGGTCAGGTGGAGCCGTGGTTCTAATGGACTTAGATGGCTTGGAATTCTCCCAACCGATCAACATGGACAAGTTGAAGAAATATTACCCTTGAGAGGCTCGCTAGGCCGAAAACCCGAAAGGGCGACCTAGGCAAAAGTTAGAGCACAAAAAATTAGAAAATATAAAAACTGAGCTCGCAAGGCTGAAAACCCGCAAAGGGCGGCTTTGGCAAAAGTTAGAGCGCAAAAGGAGAGTGAAAATACTCGGGCGAACCTAAACCGGAACTACGTCAGGCTTGATTCCCATGTTTGGGATACGTAGGCAGCTTCATCCTGAAGCTCAGCCATAACACTTCCCCGATCAACTTTGTCCATTTGATCATCTCAGTCATCTTTGTCTATCAGCATCCGTTGGAATCTCCAGTGCAGTGCCACTCAGACTAGGGGCAACTTTCCGTTGCTGCGCAGTGCTGCGGCGCTCTTCAGACTAGGGGCAACTTTCCAGTTACAGGGATCTGGGGTTGTGCATCTCAGTGACAGATCTCAGGCGTGTCCAGTTCTGATCCATATCGAAAATATCTTTGAGAAGTTTTAATAAAAGCCGACTTTGTTCAAATAATCGTTTTACAACTTTGACCATTTTTGGACCAAAAGCGGAAAATTTTCAGTACCACAACTTTCAATTTCATTGATTTCAAAGCAGAGTTCTCCTGCTCTTGCATACAATCGAAGTTGCTTTTTATTACATTCACAAAGAAAACTTGAAAGTACTAATAAAGCAATAAATCTAGGGCATAGTCAAGTCAGGTGCTCCTGCGCCCCCTCCCAGAGCTGGTCGAAGCCTCTGATGCCAAGCTGGGCCCAATCTGTGCTTCTTCGTTGAGCCAATCCTCGCACTCGTCAGACAAAGTGCAACTGAAAGTAGGAGCGGGGGCCAGGAGTTCTCTCATCCTCCATGCGGTGGCCTGCCAAGCAAGCTGTGCGCCTCGGGCTGGGAATGCAGCAGGATACTCTATCCCCTCTGGCGGGCAGGTTTGGTCATGGCCAAATTGGCGTCGAATCCGAAATGGGAAGTAGAATACACAGTGAGTGAGGCCAACCAATTGAATCCCAGTCTGCCGGGGCATATTGTAACTCATTGCCGGAAGGTTCAGCCAAGGGCACCGCCAAGCAATACGGTCTGCGGACAAGCGGCACATCCAAGCGAACCACTATCCCTCATCCAAGGCATTGACTATACGATGCCGGAAGAAGTAGCCGCGAGCTGAATACGCTGGGCAAGAGTCCACAATCTGTAGTTTGTCCATCAACCATACCTGGGGAGGGATGAAAAATGAGAGAGTAAAGAATAGAGAGATGTACGAGGAGAGAAAAGTGAGAATAGGGTTTTGTGAGAAAAAAAAAACCGAGCTTGAGGGCCGAGTGATGTGAGCAATACATAAATGCGAGATTGGGTGGGAAAACATTACCTGTAGTAGTAGTGGACTCCCTGCTAATCTAGTCGTCTCATGACGGTAAAAGGCGTCTAAGCCCATTAACGTCTCGGCCAGAGTCATCGCAATGTAGCTCTTGCCCTCCTTCAAGCCTTGGGCAACCTCAATCAGCCGGACACTAGCCCCTCCAGAGCTTGAGACGAATAGAAAATGGGACAGCATGCACAAACAGAGGGCATGTCGCCGAAAGCCTTGCCAGTGATGGTTGTTGCGATCACCAGCATCAGAAAACCGATCAGTCAAACTCGGAATGTCCAGCATCCCGTCACCGATCAGAGATCGAGCATCACGCATACTGAGTCCACACATTCGCCCTAGGGATTGGGCATGGCCAAAATTAAGTTGGGGCAGGAGCTCCTCGTCGCGCTCGGACTCCATTAAGGCTCGGAAATCTTCAAAGGTAGGACATATCTCTTGCCCGGCGAAGCTGAAGACATGTGTTACCGGATTCCAAAACCTTGCCGCAGCTTGAAGAAACGGGAGGTGCAACGGGGTACGACCCAAAGTGAATAGTGCATTTATGCCGAAACCTCGGAAATTCAACTTTTCCGAGCCATCCAAGCTAGCAATCCAAGCTGTGAGATTTTGAGCAAGAAACTCTTCCATCAGAGCAAATCAGTGTGGAATTGAGAAAAACTACGAAGTTAGGGTCTTTTGTAGGAGATAAGGTTGGGTGGAGGACAGGTGTCAACATTCTGGTGATTCCCTCATTCATAGCCGGCCGGCCAAAAATTCTGCCGACCGGCCATCATATTTTGCCGACCAAACAAATTCTTGGCCGATGGCCATTCCACGTGGCCGATGGCCTCTCCCCCTGGCCGATGGGCTTCCTTCTGGTTCCCCGAGCCGTTTATGCTAGGGATTGGGGGACTCCATCACCTCCGATACCTCCCCCCGGTGATCGATTCTTGCGGAGTCACGCCTGTTTGCTTGTCGAGTTTTTGAACATTTGCTTATCGAGTTGTATTCCACTCTCTTTGAGTGTTTGATTTATTTATCGAGTTGTACTCACGCTTGTTTGGTCCTATCATGTCTTTGTACATTTGCTTATCAAGTTGTAAGTCGATTCACTACCTGATTATTACGATGCGAATACTTGGTGTTCAAAATGAGTTTAATTTCGTTCACATTGTGGTGTGATACCTTGCGATGCGATGCATAGGAAGTTTACAAATACAACATCTTTTGAATAAAATGGTTGTTTCATTCCCATCACGTGCTTTGCAAAAATGTGTAAATTTTGAGAAAGAATAAAACCTGCCCGAGGCAGTGCAATGCGCTTAAACTACTAGTAAAAAAGAAAGTAAAACATAGAATGACAGGGTAGCCGAGTGTCGGAATGGATACCAGCAAAACTCCCTTTGCGTACAACGCGCCCTCCATGCCTTTGACTCGGGTCAACGACATGGTTTCGCACCTTCGCTACTTGAGACCATACGAGGACGCGCACTTTTGAAACGTGGACCTTCGAGTTGACCTCAGGCCACAACTTCCGCGAATGATGCTCGATACGTACGAAGAATGTTCCTTCCCGTATCCTTTTCATATCTTGAGGATTCCCGCAAGCCGCTTCAATTACGCTGTGTTATAGTGTTTTACATCCCTGCATTATGAATGATATGTCCTCACTCACATATGTTCAAGCATGTTAATTACATTACCTGCGTAGACCGCATGTTTGTAATCACTTTCTTTACTTGCGTAGAACGCATGTTAATTACATTACCTGCGTAGACCGCATGTTTGTAATCAATTTCTTTACTTGCGTAGACCGCATGTTAATTACATTACCTGCATAGACCGCATGTTTGTAATCAATTTCTTTACTTGCGTAGACCGCATGTTAATTACCTTACCTGCGTAGACCGCATGTTTGTAATCACTTTCTTTACTTGCGTAGACCGCATGTTAATTACATTACCTGCGTAGACCGCATGTTTGTAATCACTTTTATTACTTGCGTAGACCGTATGATTAATCAATTTCATTACCTACGTAGACCGCATGTTTTGCTTGCGTAGACCGCATGATTAATCAATTTCATTACCTGCGTAGACCGCATGTTTTGCTTGCGTAGACCACATGATTAATCAATTTCATTACCTGCGTAGACCGCATGTTTTGCTTGCGTAGACCGCATGATTAATCAATTTCATTACCTGCGTAGACCGCATGTTTTGCTTGGGTAGACCGCATGATTAATCAATTTCATTACCTGCGTAAACCGCATGTTTTGTTTGCGTAGACCGCATGATTAACCAATTTCATTACCTGCGTAGACCGCATGTTTTGCTTGCGTAGACCGCATGATTAATCAATCTCATTACCTGCGTAGACCGCATGTTTTGCTTGCGTAGACCGCATGATTAATCAATTTCATTACCTGCGTAGACCGCATGTTTTGCTTGCGTAAACCGCATGTTAATTTCCTTACTTGCGTAGACCGCATGTTTAATCAATTTCATTACTTGCGTAAACCGCATGTTTTGCTTGCGTAGACCGCATATTGATTACATTACTTGCGTAGACCGCGTGATTGTTCAATTTCGTTACTTGCGTAGACCGCATATTCTACTTGCGTAGACCGCATACTAAACTCATTGCCTGCGTAGACCGCATGTTCCACTTACACATCTGTACCTTCGCGGCTTCTCATACTCCCCACTCGCCTTGCGTTGTCACGCATTTCGAGTACACTATTATGCATATTGTTAACGATATTGTACCTGTTAAGTTTGTTTTCTTTGCAGGCACGATATTGTATGTACGGTTCATTTGAGGCTGGTGCAACCAGATGAGCCGCACAGGTATTGTATCCTCCGAGTGAGACGTATTGAGAATTGCATAATTCTCTTACATCCTTTCTGCATTGTAGTGTAGTTTGGTGTATGCTAGCTTAAAACTGTCGCATGTTATGCTTCGTTACAGCTTTCTTTGCATGATCATAAGTTATGCCCGGCTCTGTGCATTGTCTTGCATTTTGCCCCTGCTTTCGGGCGCATATCTTGTTTGTCTTGCATGTTTGTCTGAGTCTTCGGCCTTGTCAAAAATGGGTCGTCTCTGGGCTTTCACATTCACTCCCGTCATTGTTATGACTTTCGAGTTCTGTCAAAGAGGGGCAACTGTAGACACCCCATTTTTGACCGTCCTCAAGACTTGGACGTCACCGTTTGAACACTCGGTGATTACCCTTGTTTGTGTTCGTTTGGAGTTCCCGGGGGTCTCGGCTACGCGCCCTGCTCCAGGATCTCCGAACTTGACCGTTTTGTGTCTGGTTTTGCACCAAACACTTGTGTTTTGCCTTGGAGGGGCAGGGAATGCCTTGTGAGGCATCCCCACACACCACCGGCAGTGGCTAGAGGTCACCGGCTGGTTTTTGCTGCCATCGGCACCTTTTGTTGCCGGTCGGCACTCTTTTTTGTCGAAATGACATTTTTGGGCAGCCGACCACTGTTCATCTACTTTATGTAGATATTTTGTGCCAGCTGTGATAGCTGGCACCAACTTTGCCTCCCTCCATACACGTGTATGGAGGGATCTCCCTCTAAGCAAGCTTGTTGAATAAGCTTTGCAAGAGGGACTCCTATAAGAGGAAGGCTCTCCTCTTTGATCTAGGTTAGAGACTTGGAAGCAAAAACTAGAGGTTCTACATATAGATACATCCTATCTCTATATCTCACTCCCTCTCCTTCTTTGTGTGTGTTACTTGGCCCAAAAGTGTGATTTTACCTTACTTTTGCACCATTACACACACTATTACACCTTGCTCTGAGTTTGAGGGACTTGGGGGGTTGATTCTTGTGTTTTGGGACTGATTTTGATCAAAAGAAGAGGGTTGGACCATTTGTTCTTCAAAGGATCTTCAAGGGTTAGCACTTTACTTTAGATTCCCCACACTTGCAATAGTTTTTTACCTATCTTGCTTGCTGATTTAGCTTTTGTGTATAACATAAAAAAGGCTTACATTTTCATGCTTTAGAACTTTCATTAAGGTTGTTTTGTGGTTTGAGTGCAAACTCACCTTGTTAAGCCTTGTTTGGCCCCTTTTTGTACCATCTTTGTTAAGCTTTGGTCACTCTTGTGTCTTGGCCTTCTCACCACTGAAATCCAGTGGATTTTCAGTGGTGAAGAAGGGATTTTGAAGTCTTGCATAGGGAAGGGACACCCCTCTCCCTTGGTCCCTCTCTTGTCCTCATTTTTGGCTTAATATGGTAGCATGTATGCTCAGTTGTTTATGACTGCTTTTCAGAGGTTTTTTGGGTGTTTTGGATCATGTTATACCTCTGTCCTATGTTGGGTTTATTGGCCTTTTACATGAATAACATACTTGCTTTGAAATCCCATCATTTGGCTTAAAGAGTGCCATGTTGTAACACATCAGTTGAGCATGATTTTGGTTCGGCACTAAGAAGTTTTTAGCATTGTTTTTCCATGCTTAAAGTCTGTTGGTTATCAATTTGGTCATGTTTGACATGTTTGTTATGGTTGCTATGCATTTTGGCTTGCAAGCTTTGAGTATGTTGACCTCTAGCATGCATAGTTTTGACCATCCTCATGATTTGGCATCATTTAGGACCACATTTCAGTCCAAGAATCATGTTTGTATGTGTGCATACATGACCTCTTTCATGCCTTAAAGGTGCGCCTTTTTATGCCTACACATGAGCCTTGTTGCATACACCCCTTTGGAGCCACCTTAGCTGCCATATTAGGAGGATTTGGAGTCTTATTTTGCCTGTAAAAATTCTGTTTCTTACTTGTCTAAATCATGCTATGATTGGTCTTGTTGTTGGAAGTGAAGTGGCCCTTTTTGTGCCTTAGCCTTAGGGCCTTCGGTTTGCTTGTTGGCATGAGCATTGGTCCACCTTTTGGACACCTTTTGGCCACTGTTTTGGGGTGGATCAAGGTCTGCCCCTTTATGGTTCAAAGCCTTCTTGCATGCTTGTCTCATGTCCATTGCTTGATTACTTCATTAAGCCTTGTAATGTGTTGATCCCATTGCTCGAACGGTTCATGTTTGCATTATGTTTATGTCTTGCATACCTAGGATTGCATACTTGCCATACGAGTTGCATAACATTCGGCATGCCTTGCATTTCCATGTCATTGTTGCATTTTGAACCATGTTTGCATAACATGCATTGCATTACTTGGTTTGGGGTGTCAAACCAAGTGTGAGGGTCAAGGAACATTCATACTTCAAGTGATGTAATGTCCCTTGATTCTCGGTCACCGGGGCTTTTGATTTCGACATGATAAGGCTTTGGTCTTCATTTGTGTGATTGCATGCATCTTTACATCAAGTGGCAAATTTGATCCCTTGAGCTATCATGCACCATTGATGGCTCGAGGATCGAGGGCCATGCTTCCCTGAGTTCAAAGCATGATAGGAAGCATGACCATGCTTACATGTGCCTCAAATCCCATGCCATACTGTCTGTCCTCTGTTTGCTGTCAAAACTGTCTTCTGCAGGAAGCTTCTGTCGACCGGCAGAATTTAGTGCCGACCGGCAATCTTTGAAGTGCCGATGACCCAATCAACAGCCGATGGAAATCCTGGACTGCCGGTGGGGATTCCCCCTAGCCGGTGGTACTCTGCAGCATGCAAGGAACCTGCCCTAAGACTTTGGCAATTTTCAGAGGGACAGGGCAGTATAAACAGAGGCAGCTATGGTATGGTACGGGTTTTTCAGGCGAGCCGGGTATCGAGCATGCATCATTCACGCATCCCGAGGCAGAGGCTGTGGCCATCCTCTTCTTTCTTCTGCATTCTTTCTATTAACTAATTAGAAATTCTGTAATAATTTTATTTGCTTATCATTCGGACTGTAATATTTATTTGGTTCCTCCGAGTGAGGACAATTATGTAATCAGTGTGCGTGAGTGTATGTATGTCTTCCAATCCCCACTTCTTTCTTCCCTTTTATTTACCTGCTTATGATGGTAGACTAGGGCATATTTTAAAGTTAGCATACCTTATGCAATGCATGCGTGCATCCATACATTTGTCCCGCATGCACCGGGCTCGGTACATCATGCTAACTGCATTTGTATTTCAAATTCCAAATTGAATACGTGAATCAATTGGTTGTATTTCATATGCCATATTTAGGTTAACCGAGCCTACTCTAATTACATTTTTGCATGCGATGCATTAGTCATTTTAACATGAACTAGGACATGCATGTTTGCTAACTAGTTTATTGTTTTGGCACGGAGTACGATGTAAGTATTTTCGCTTTAGCATATTGCATGCGTGTGAATGTTGCCATGACAGCATGCTTACCATGTGGCTAAATGCTTATATGAGATAAACTGTTTGAATGCCTGTGGGTGAAGGTTGGATTGCCTGAGTTGGAAAAATTTGTCGAAATCTGTGTTTTAGCCTACTTGCGAGTAGCAAATTTCAAAATATTTTTTTTCAAAACAAAACGGATATGCAATGTTTGTTTCCAAATTAGGCAATCTAGTCTATACTTGTTTGCTGTGCGCATAACATAGTAATTCTAGGCTAATAAATGGATTAAGAACACATAACGTTTTCAAAATCGGATATCATGGTCAGTAGAGGCCGGTCTTCGGACCAGGCGAAAGGGGGTGCTCATAGCTGACCTTCCCCAATCGTACCCTAGCTCCCGAGCCGAGAAACTCCGGTGATGACGGACATGTGGCCTTCGGCACCGAGTCAGGGTTTCCTAAATTCCTCCATAAAAAATATTTAGGTGGCGACTCTGTATCTGGCAAAGCAGTCCATGTTTGGCACTTCTTTTCAAAAAAATCTGTTTCTCAAAACGATTTTCCAGATTTGGACTCTTTGGTTCAAGATTAAGAACCGTGACAACAAAATCGAGTTCGAACTGTAGTAGCGCGGGGTCCCTCGCGGACGCGTCTACAGTTTCTGGCGACTCCGCTGGGGAAAATTAGAGAGCTTGACTCGAACTCGTGATATCCCATTTTGACTTCATCTATGTGTCTCTTTGCATTGCATTTGCATTGGTGCGCCTAGGAACACAGTGTTTGCCATCTGCCATTCCTGAACGGTTTGCCGGAGGCTTGTCTTGTCAAGGCATGACCATAAGGCTGACCGGTTATGGGCTCTGACAGCATGGGAACACAAACCCCGGTTTACCGGGGCACCCTTTTCGACCATTCAACCTAGTGCATATTCGGATCCATAGTGACCATTCTAAGTTAGAACAGGCTGCTTACCCGATGTTAGGTTGTTTGAGAACTGCTGCGTGCATAGTGAAACCCTAGCTCCTGACAAAATAGGACAGGGAAACCCTACCCCAACATAGGGGTGTTTTGGCTCTCTTTACTTGCTATGTGCTTTTAGAGTGTTGCTCTACAGGAACGTGCATATCAGTTTGCAAGATTGAGTATTAGGCCTGAGGGTATCAGCATCAGTTTATGAGAATCAGTTATCTGCGGGTATCAGGGTTCAGTTTTGGGAACAGAGATTTGGGGAACAGTGATCAGTATCGAGGAACAGTGTGTTCGGCTTACTGACTATGTATTACGAATACCCAACTGTGTATTGTTTGTGTGTATTGTATGCCGTTATGCTGTCCGGTTGTTAGTTTATTTACTGCTTTATTTATCTTTTTGCTAGGTAGTTTAGCATCATTGCTTCCAACCCGGTAGATATTCCCCAAGCACTCTGGATCAGAGGTCGTCGGCTCCATCGATCTGAGGATCTGATAGCAGGACAACCGGTGTACCATTCTCTACCCCCGGTTACTAAACGGAAGGCAACCAGGCAGAGGGCATCGGTTCAACAGTCAGTACAAAGGGCTTTATCTACCCCACCTGTGTACAGTAGGGATCAGGATCCTGTTTCACCCGCAGAAAGGGAACATATACCAACAATTCAGTCAGAACAGAGCAGCATTGCTAGTCTAGAAGAGATGGTGCGCCAACTCCAAGAAAGCATGAAAATGATGCAGCAGGATGCTGCCCGACAGGCAGAATTCGCCAGACAACAAGCCACGGCTATGAGTGAGCAAGCGGAGTTAATTGTGAGATTGCAACAGCAAACTGGGGCGTTCGCTTCATAGCAAGTCCCTCCCCCACTAAGGGTTCCAATACCCGAAGAGACGCCAAACGCCCGGAATGTCCAAGAAGATACAAACATCCCAACGGGGCCGGCTCCACCCCCGATTCTGCCTCAACAATCCAAGCCACCCACTCCTATCAATCTATGCGGTCTACGCAGGTAATGAAATTGAACAATTATGCAGTCTACGCGAACAAAACATGCGGTCTACGCAGGTAATGAATTTGAACAATTATGCGGTCTACGCAGGTATTGGAATTTTGAATAAACATGCGGTCTACGCAAGTAATGAAATTGAACAATCATGCGGTCTACGCAAGCAATACATGCGGTCTACGCAGGTAATGAAATTGAACAAACATGCGGTCTACGCAAGCAGAACATGCGGTCTACGCAGGTAATGAAATTGAACAATTATGCGATCTACGCGAACAAAACATGCGGTCTACGCAGGTAATGAATTTGAACAATTATGCGGTCTACGCAAGTAATACATGCGGTCTACGCGGGTAATGAAATTGACATGCGATCTACGCAAGTAATATAAGTGATTACAAACATGCGGTCTACGCAGGTAATGTAATTAACATACGGTCTCCGCAAGCAAAACATGCGGTCTACGCAAGTAATGGAATTATCATGCGGTCTACGCAAGTAATGAAATTATCATGCGGTCTACGCAAGTAATGAAATTGATTACAAATATGCGGTCTACGCAAGTAATGTAATTAACATGCGATCTACGTAAGCAATGAAATGAATAGATATGCAAGATGCAATGAGATGCGCAAAACAGCGCGATGCGTTAGACAACGCGAGTGCACAAAACAGTGCCACGGTTTGAAATGCACAAGACAGTGCGATAATTTGAAATGCACAAAACAGTGCGATAATTTGAAATGCACAAAACAGTGCGATTGATTTGAAATGCACAAGACAGTGCGATAGGTTTTGAAATGCACAAGACAGTGCGATTGTATGCGATGCGTATGGGGCAGCTTTTGAATTTCGTAAAAGCCAAAAGGATATAAAAAGGATACACCTTGCACGAATTCGAGTGCCACGCATGGAAGACACGATCCGAGGTCATAACGGAGGCCGGTTGAGCGTCGGAAATGCACTGTTTTGCATTGTTTTGAGCACTAAAGGCCCTGGACCCCACACATAACTCAAACAATGGTGTAGGAGGCTCCAAAATCATTGTGGGAGGTCACCGGATGCCCACCGGCCATCAAAATGTATCACCGGCTGTCCACCGGCTGAAAAATAATTTCATCGGCACAATATTCTGCCGGCCGGCACAAAATGTTGCCGACCGGCAAAAAGTTCCTGAGTCGGGGCAGATTCGACATTTCACCATGGGTGTTTTAAAATAGGGTTTCTAAACCCTATTTCTCATTTCCTCCTTCGCCGAAATTCCACACGCTCTCTCTCTAGAGTGTTTTCCTCTCTTCTTTTCTCCGTTTCTTCGCGTTCTACGCCCGTTTCGTCGTCGGATTCGCGATTTTCTTCGCGTTTCGGACATTTTCAACCGAACAAATCTTTGTTTCGGTGCCTCTTTTGCCGTTCCCACCTTTTTGGGGTTTGTTCCCCTCGCTTTCCTCTTGATTTTCGTACCCTTTTCACATCCTGGCCTTTTCGGCCATTTTCGACCTTCTCGGGAGTTGACTTTTCGGTTGACTTTCCATATTCTAGCCCGGTTTTCCTCCCTCCGGCTATTTTCTCATCATTCTTGACATGGCGGACG
Organism: Camellia sinensis; assembly: GCF_055761805.1. Lineage (NCBI taxonomy): Eukaryota > Viridiplantae > Streptophyta > Magnoliopsida > Ericales > Theaceae > Camellia > Camellia sinensis. Next base: position 148,290,109 of record NC_138970.1, read on the forward strand.
ACATTCCACGCGGTGGGACTCCCCCGGATCACGAGATGGATCCCGGGGTCGAGCTTCTACCTTTGAGCGAGTGCCCGTTCGACCCGGTGACCTACCGGCCGGCGATTCATGTTCTGCCCCCTGACGGACTGCGCCAGTTCAGGAGTTTCGACAGGCACGTGCCACCCGAGCTATTATTGCGTGAGCCTACCTCCCACCTGTCCTTCGGCGCTTCCGAGGTAACTCTCTTTTCTCTACTTTACTTTCTGCAATGTAGGATACAAAACTGTCGTAGCTAGTTGTGCTCTTTAACTGCTTTAGCTCAGATACCCTGTATACTGTAGTTGATTGTAAACATACGTGCAACTGATATCTGCTTGAGGCTGACATATGCACCCACACTGCACTAGCCCTGGATCACCCAAACACACGGCGCACACTGTATTTCACTGCATACACACTGGTACCCAGTATTTGCTTGAGTCTGGAAACACGCACACATGCTACACTGTACTGAACCACCCGAACACGCTGACGCATCACACGTTGTAGTTCACTGTAAGCACACCGGCACCCGGTATTTGTTTAAATCTGTCAAACTTGCACACATGCTACATCTGCTCTGAACCACCCAAACACGCTGACGCATCACACGCTGTAGTTCACTGTAAGCACACCGGCACCCGGTATTTGTTTAAATCTGTCAAAGTTGCACACATGCTACATCTGCTCTGAACCACCCAAACACGCTGACGCATTACACGCTGTAGTTCACTGTAAGCACATCGGCACCCGGTATTTGCTTAAATTTGAAAATATGCACACATGCTACATACCTATATGCTTCTTAGAACTGCATTTTGAATATTGCCTTGCAATTGTTGTTTTTGATTACAGGAGGATTCCCATACCATCCGTGGGTATGGGAACACCGGTGCTCGGGACTGGTATGCCGAGCTTCCCGATGCGGTCCGTCGCATAGTAGACCAGGCGGGCTTCGGCGCATTCTGCAGAGGACTCTCCAGGCTCACTACATGCAGACCTCTCCTCGCCGCTCTGGTGGAGAGGTGGTGGGACACCACCGATTCATTCCATTTCTCCGCGGCAGGGGACATGACGATGACCCCTTACGATTTCTCGATGCTCACAGGCATCGGGGTAGGGGGTGATCCGATCCCCTTTGATACTGATATGGACGAGTGGACTGCCACGCAGATCAATCTGCTTGGTGAGGTGCCACCTCTCGCCCGTCCAGGCTACGTCCGATATTCCTGATTCGAGGTGCAGTTTAGGGTCTAGCCCACCCTTGTTGATGCTGCCCCGATGACTCCGAAGGCCGTGGAGAGATACGCACGCGGCTTCCTCATGTTCTTGTTGGGGACGACCATTTTCGCCGACCGGGCGAACACAGTGCCCCTCTACCTGCTTAGTGCTTTGGTGGACGTCAGGCGGATCCTGCACTATGATTGGGGTGGCGCCGCTCTGGCTACACTCTACGGGTATATGAGCTCGGCTTCCCGTGGCAGCGGACAGTTGCTCGGAGGCTACTGGCGTGCTTGGGAGGTACGTTTCTTTCCCGCTTTTCATTTCTGCTTTTCTATCTTCTGTACTTTGTACTGTATTCTGTATTGCACATACTGTAGTCTGCTTTTCACTAACTGTATACTGCACACGCGGCACACACATACACTCTGCTTTACACTGATTGTACACTGCTCACACTGTACACAATATACAATACACTGCACAACACACGGCCCTGCCATTTCCGCTCTTATCTGATAATCATATTGATGTTTTCTTTGCAGTTGTGGGTTTACGCTTACTTTCCCAGGCTTGCACCCGTGCCAGTCACGGAGACTCCTCTGGTCGTCCCTTTTTCGCGTCGCTTTGACGGGAGATGCACCCGGAGGCCGCGAGAGACATTTAGCTTCTTCCGCCGCTTCTTTGACACCATCACCCCCGCAGAGGTATGTTTTACTTGCAGTTCATTTAAGCTGCGCCTTTCCACTGCATATTTCAATAACAGTAGATAACAAACTGTATTGTATTTTCAGATCACCTGGAAGCCTTAGGCTCCTTTGCCAGCCATGATGCGGGATCGATTTGCCGGTGCCGATGAGACCTCGCGTTTTCGGATCTTACTAGAGGGCCCGGTCTGTCGGGCTTGGTACCTGGGTGAGCGTTTCCTACGCCAGACCCTAGGGTTACCAGAGCAGATAGTCCCGGTTCGCCCTCCTGAGGACATGAGGGAGACCGAGAGGCTCACTACTGAGCAGATGGCCGATTATACTATCGGCTGGGAGGCGACCCGCTTTAGAGGCATCGGCAACTACTGAGAGTACGTGCAGACGTACATTATGCGGTCTCTAAGCGGCGGCCGTCGAGTTGAGGGAGCCAGGCCCGTGGCGCCAACGGCTAGGACAGGAGCGGGAGCTGGAGCAGGAGCTTCGAGGAGGGCTCGGGTTTGTGGTAGGGGTGGAGTTCAGGGAGGACGGGGGACCGGTTGGCCTACTCTACCCACCGTACTGACATACAGAGAACAGGATGGGGCAACCTACCAGATCCCCTTCGCTCCTCCCCCAGCTGGTCATGAATTAGCTGGCATCCCCGACTTGCCTCCGATATGTATTACTTCATTTTGCATCTTGCATTGGCATTTCATTTCAGTTTGTTTGATATTCCGCGGAACATTGATGTATCTTATACTCTTGCAGGCGTCTTCCGAGTACACCCGGCAGTCTGTGGAGCTGAATGCCTCCATGATGGGGATGCTACAGCGGACCTTTGACCTTCTGGCCCTTTACAGCATTCCGGTATGTTCTTTTGATCACGGCCTCAAATCACTCACAAGCTGATTCACGTAATCTGATGCACGACACAACACTTGACACACTGATCTCACAGCGTCTGATACACTGCATACACTGCATTCTGCACTGTACTCTGCACTGATAAACTGCTCACGGCATTCATACATTGTACTCATACACCGCATTCTGCACTGATAAATTGCTTACGGCATTCACACACTGTACTCATACGCTGCATTCTGCACTGATAAACTACTCACGGTATTCTGATGCATTTGCCTTTTATGTACCTTTTCAGCCTCCCTTCCAGATTCCCGTGGTAGGAGGTGCTTCAGCTGGACCTTCCGTCCCCGCCTGAGGGAGAGATGAGGAGGGCAAAATATTCCCCCGCCCCAAGGCGGGGCACACTCATGTCGGGAGTAGTTCGCGGGCTCCCGTCCCTGATGATGATGATGATGAGTCGGAGGCGAAGGCAGAGTCGGAGGCGGAGTTATCCGAGGAGGAGACCGGAGGCGGCACTACCTCGGGCTCTGATGACGATGCTGATGATGCTCCTGGACCTTCGTCCAGGAAGAGGACTAGGACAGACCGATAGCCCTCGGAGTCGCTTGACATGGATATAGATTTTTGTTGTTTTTCTTCTTTTTTGTACTTTTCCCTTTTGTTGGTAGTCAGGATACTTTGTACTGCCGCAGGCAGGTTTTTGTTTTCCTCAAAACTTTGTACTTAAAAAAAGATTATGAAATGAACAAATTTTTTGCTTAAAAAGTGTTACATTTACATATCTCATGTATTGCATCGCATCGCATCATGTTACACTTCAATGTAAATGGAATTGATCTGTGGTCTGAATGTTGAACACTTGCACTGTAATAACAAGATAACCAAACAGCCAACAGCAAAATAACCCAAGCAACCCACTGCCTGATTCTGGATACACAGCCCTTACTCTACTGGGGATTAATCTGCATACAACCCATATCACAGCATTCGGTTCATTCTGCACACAGCAAATCCCGAGTGAACAGCCCAATCTGACAAGACGGAGCTCAAAGATGGAACCGGTTGGAGTTGAAGCACGCTCAAATATAGAGAATGGCACAACATTCTGAGTATAAACGATTTTTGAAATTAAATAAGGGTTTTTCAAACCGGGGTATCGAGCCTACAACTGAACACAGCGGGGAGGACTCAAACAAAAGGGTACACGACCTAAACATAACGAGACACGCTCGGAAAAGACCTAAAACAAAGGTTGAGGTAAACAAAACAAAAGACACGACATACAGACGCGTTAACGAAGACGGGGGACCTCTGATCACGAGGAGCCAGTTTCTCTGGGTATCGTTTCCCACCCTTTTCTCATTTGTGATTCTCACATCACTCTGGCACTCAGGCTCGGATTTTCTCTCAAAACCCTTTTCCTCACTTTTCTCATTTTTCGTCCCTCCCCAAGGTGATTAATGAATGAATAGGGAGTTGTGGGTTCATGCTCGATGCCGTTAGCTCACAGCTATTTCTTCTGGTGGTAGAGTGCCCTCCTGGCAAGTATGTTGACGACGGGGGAAAGACAGAACGCCTGACTCAACTGTGCCCCTAGTTCATCATTTTGACCATTTTTTGTTTTTGCTTTCTACTAAAACAGTTTTGATCAAGATGAGAGCCGAATTAACGTACTTGTTCTATTTTTGATTTGAAAACCATGCAAGTCAGGCTGTAAGCACTGAAAATTTTCCTTTTTGGGTCCAAGACAATGGTCCAGTTTTGGAAAATGGAATAGTTTTCGAGAAAATAGTCAACTTTAGTAAAAATTTTCAAAAACTATTTTGCAAACAGTCAACGCTCAACGAGCATGGAACTTACTCTTTGAGATGCGCAACCTCGGATCGGAAGCAATGGAAAATTGCCCCTAGTTTGAAGGGGGAGATGGCAACGGAAAGTTGCCCCTAGTTTGAATGGCGGCTCACGATGACTCGTGGCAACGGAAAGTTGCCCCTTGTTTGGATGGTGCTGCCGCAGTCCGCAAACAGTCTTCATTGGCGGTGGTCGAGCACTTGGACACAGAGATGACGATGATGGTCACAACAAATATATGGACACAGTCGCCTTGGAGGCGTCGGCGACTGGACTTTGGGATGAAATTGAAACCATTGCATGGACTGAGACGCTATGAAAGCGTTGGGGGTTGGACTTCATGAAGAAGTTGCCTACGTATCCCAAACATGGGAATCAAGCCTTACGTAGTTCCGGTTAAGGTACACTCGGGTATTTTAACCTTTACTTTTCAGGCTCTAACTCTTGCCAAGGCGCCCAATGCGGGTTTTCCACCTTGTGAGCTTCTTTTTATTCATTTTCTTTTATTCATTTCTTTTTCTTTTCTTTTCCGCATTTTTTTTTTCTTTTTTTGTATTTTTCTCTTGCTCTCACTTTTGCCTGGGTCGCCCTTCCGGGTTTTCGGCCCAGCGAGCCTCTCAAAAGGTAAAAGTGTAACAAGTCTATGCCAAATGGTTTTTGAAGTTGAAGCCTCTCTTGTGTCTAGGAGAACGGCTGTTGCAATGATTTGCAGAAGAATCCATCATGGTTGCTCCACGAGCTTCTTCTTTTTTAGATCTAATCTTTTGATTCGACTTCGGCGCCTCTTGGTCGAGGGCTGCTTCAAAACTGGCCACACGGGCCTCCTCTGACAGTTGACTGTTGAATTTTCTGAACGGGTTCGAGGTTCGAAACGGACGGGTTGGATCTTGAGGCTGAGAGCGATCCTAGGCTGCACAATCTCAACGGCGGTTCCACACAGGCCTTCACAGGGCCGTGTAAACATTTGTTTTTGAAAGTTTTTAAGAAAGCGACAAATCGCTCGTGCCGAAGATAGTGTGGAACCAATCTGGATCAAGCCAGGATCCTTCTCAGTACTCGCGCCGACAAGCGTGGTTTCATTCATCAAGGGCTTAGCATGCCTCTCTTTCTCTCAAAATGATCAAAATTTTGCAAAACCCGAGAAATTCCTTCCTTTTCGTTTTTATCACCGCAGTGTTCAAAAAGTTTTTTTTTTTTGAAAAACTTAGGTTAATGCAATGAGTTTGGCACGCAGGAGAGCAGGCGAGATGTACTGTCAGCCCATTCAAATTCTCTGGCACTTATACTGAAAGCAAGCATGGAAGTGAGATAGCAACAGCTGTTTCATTCAGATTCGTCGGTATAACTGGCCCCTTGGCAGAAACAGACTCAAAAAAAAAACAAAAACAGGTAATTAAAGGACAAAACGGCTATCGAGGCAATAACCCCGGAATCACCTGGTATTCTATACAAAAGGGACTGACTCGCTACAACAAGACAGATCCTTAAGCAAAAAGACTGACTCAAGACAAAGAGACAGACTCAAAACAAAAGACTGACTCGATACCCAAGCCAGAATTTACAAAGCTAGCGTTCGCAGATGCTCAAAATGCGTGCCAGATGCCACATTCAAAATATACCAGATGCCGCCCGCAGGTGGTTCACCTTCTGATTACATACTTGCAGTATATGTGTCCTCAAAATCCAATAACTGGGTGGTAACAGACTTGGCTGAGGTAGGCGGGAGGATAACCTCGTTGTCAATCAAATCTTGCACCTCATGGCAGAGGCGGAAGCAATTGTCGGTGGCATGGCCTGTCTGCTGGTGGTACGTGCAGTACTGAGCAGCATCATGCGTAGCGGGGAGATTCTTCGGGAGAGGCCGAGGCTCCAAGGGTTTAAGGTGCCCCCTCTCGGCAAGGATCTGAAATGCCTTAGACAAAGGCATGTAGTGAGCATGAAAGGTCCTGCGCCCCCGGGCAGGTACTTTGGAGTCTGAGCGCTCTTACTAGCTGCACAAGCGAAAGGGTCGGCAGGCGCCACCTTAGCTTTCTGATCTTTCCCGGGTGCAGGGGCGGGAACAGGAGGAACTGTTCTGGCATGACGGGGCCTATTCCGATTTTCTGACTGGCTTGAACTGCCCTAAGGTGGAGTGGGGAAAGCATCCTCCACAGTTTTTGCCACAACTGCGGATATCTGTTGCTTGTTCATCCCCCCGGCTTTCAAAGCCTCGACTGCCCACAGCAGTTGTTCAATGGGATCGGCATCTGCCTTCATTTTGTCTTTTCCTCTGGCCTCAGCCTGATCAAGGGTTTGAGTTGATGTTGATATGTCATTACCATAGCTGGAGGCCATCTCCGGTTGGCTAAGTTCAATCACAATTCGCCCCAACAGCGGGGGTTCCTGGGGTACAAAACTCCCGGCATACGGTGCGGCTGGAGGTGAAGCTGACATTCCGTAGGCGAGATCCATCACAGACCTCTGGAGATCACCTATCATCCCCATTAGTTCGAATGTAGTAGGCTCGCGGGCCTGGTATAGCTGGGGGGCCCAGACCGGGTGCGCGACAGGCGACCTAGGTGGATGTGGCATATCAGTATTGGTCTCATCTTGCAGAGTGATCCCTTGATCTAATGCAGTTGTCATAACCACGATCTCTTCTAAATTCTGTGCCATTATAAGTCCTGCCTCAGCAAAGGGAACACTGGCTATTCTGTATCAGCTGTCCGAACTGAAAGAGACAACAAACAGCATTTCAGCCCAAACAGATCAAACACGGGTGTAGCTGAACAACTGTACTCTACTGCTGATCACTGTTCCTAGAAATCACTGTCCCCAAAAACTGAACCTGATACCCGCAGATAACTGATTTCTCATAACTGACACTGATGCCCTCGGGCCCGATACTCAAACTTGCAAACTGATATATACTTTCCCTGCAGAGATACACTCTAAAAGCACATAGTAGATAAAGAGAGCCAAAACACCCCTATGTTGGGGTAGGGTTTCCCTGTCCTATTTTGTCAGGAACTAGGGTTTCACTATGCACGCAGCGGTTCTCAAACATCCTAACATCGGGCAAGCAACCTGTCCTAGCTTGGAATGGTCACTGTGGACCCGAATATGCACTAGGTCGAATGGCCGAAAAGGGTGCCCCGGTAAAAACTGGGGTTTGTGTTCCCATACTGTCAGAGCCCATAACCGGTCAGCCTTATGGTCATGCCTTTACAAGACAAGCCTCCGGCAAACCGTTCAGGAATGGCAGATGGCAAACACTGTGTTCCTAGGCGCACCTATGCATATGCAATGCAAAGAGACACATAAATGAAATCAAAACAAGATATCACGAGTTCGAGTCAAGCTCTCTAAGTCCCCAGCAGAGTCGCCACAAACTGTAGACATCCCCGAACGCCCCGGGAGGGTGAGTCTCGTTCTGTTCATTTTGGGGTCACTACAGCTCGGACTCGATTTGTGTCACGGTTCTTAATCTTGAACCAAAGAGTCCAAATCTGGCAAATCGTTTTGAGAAACAGATTTTTGAAAAGAAGTGCCAAACATGGACTGCTTTGCCAGATACAGAGTCGCCACCTAAATATTTTTTATGGGGGAATTTAGGAAACCCTGACTCGGTGCCGAAGGCCACATGTCCGTCATCACCGGAGTTGTCTCGGCTCGGGAGCTAGGGTACGATTGGGGAAGGTCAGCTATGAGCACCCCCTCTCGCCTGATCCGAAGATCGGCCTCTACTAACCGTGATATCCGTTTTTGAAAACGTTATGTGTTCTTGTTCCATTTATTAGCCTAGAATTACTATGTTATGCGCACAGCAAACAAGTATAGACTAGATTGCCTAATTTGGAAAGAAGCATTGCATATCCGTTTGTTTTGGAAGAACGTTTTGGAATTTGCTACTCGCAAGTAGGCTAAAATACGGATTTCAACGAGTTTTTTCAACTCAAACAATCCAACCTTCATCCACAGGCATTCAAACAATTTATCACATAAGCATCTAGCCACATGGTAAGTATGCTATCATGTTAACATTCACACGCATGCGAGATGCTAAAGCATAAAACACTTACATTGTACTCCAAGCCAAAACAATAAACTGGTTAGCAAACACGCGTGATCCTAGTTCATGTCAAGTTGACTAATGCAACACATGCAAGATGCAATTAGAGTAGGCCCGGCTAACCTAAACATGGTATGTGAAATGCAACCAATTAATGCACGTATTCAATTTGGAATTGAAATACAAATGCAGTTAGCGTGATGTACCGAGCCCGGTGCATGCGGGACAAATGTATGGATGCACGCATGCATAGCATAAGGTATGCTAATTTAAACATGCCCTAATCTACCATCATAAGCAGGTAAATAAAAGGGAAGAAAGAGGTGGGGGTTAGAAGACATTCACACCACTCACACACACTTATTACAGATTTGCCCTCGCTCGGAGGGACCAAAAGAATAATACAGATAATTAACCTACAAGCTAGTTAATTATTACAATTTGCCTAATTAGTCAACAAACTAACTAAGCTAGGAAAAACAGTAAACCGTCTCAGGAAGAGAGCTCGATGCAACGCATGCTCGGATCCTGCTCAGAAGTGCACGGCCATGCATAGACTGCCTCTGTTTTCCCTGCTCTGCAGTGAATTGTGGTCATCGGCACAAAATGAATCCATCGGCTGGTGATTTACTACCGGTCGGCAATGTATACTGCCGGTCGGCAAAGAATGCCTGCAGAACCTGCAACTCACAGCAGCAGAGGACAGAACTTGCATGGCAATACAATTCAAGCAATGTATGCACCAATCATGTCCCCTATCATGTTAATGACTCAAAGGGACATGCTCCTTGGTTCTCGGACCATCAATCGCGCATTTCCCTGCGTGATGGCCCAAAGAATCAAGTGTGCAACTTTCATGTCAAATGAAATGCAAACCAAACAAACGAACCAAGGCCCAATTCCTATCACCAAGTCAAGGAACAAGGCATGCATGCAAGATGCAATCCAACCTAGGCATGCAAGCTAAGGATGCAACATGGCATGGCAAGACACTTATGCAAGCATACAAGCAAACATGAGGCAATGCAAACTGATGAAAAGGTGGACTTAGACATGATTTAGGCAACTCTAATAAGGCCCAAAACAGTGGCCAAAGTGACCAAAATAAAGGACTAAACACATACACACATGCACATGTTAAAGGAGCCAACACTTAGGCACAAATGCGACAACTCTCAAACACATTTGAAAGAGGGTAATCATGGACATATGGCATGCAAGGTAAGCATTGAAAATCATGTAAGGATGGTGCCAAACCAAGCAAACAAAATAGACTAAGCATGCAATAAATGGTCTAAGTACTTGAAGCAAGTCAAAGGGGCTTGAACCATGACCAAGTCAACCAAGCCTCGCAAGGCTAAGAGGACTTAAAATAGGTTCAAGACAGACCTAGACCATGCAAAGGGGACTCTTAGATGGCATCTAAGTGACTCAAATTCAAAGGCATGTGCAACGGCCAAAACATAGAGCATATAACACAAGCTCATGAGGCATCAAGGAGACATCCAAGGCAAACATATAGGCATACAAAGGGGACTGAAATGACATGGTGGATAGTTCCAAATCACTAAATCAATGCAAGAATGTCATGCTACACATTCATACACTTAAGGCCAACAAGCCAGAATGCAAAGGGGCTATACTAAGCATGCCAAAATCAACCCAAACAACTATGGACAGACCTAAAACATGGCAAAATGAGCACAAAACCTTCACAAGGCTAAACCTAAAACATGCTAGAGCAAAGGCTAACAACCTAAGGCATATTAAGGCAATAACAAGGCATTACATGGTAGGTATGCTAAGTATGCATGGTGTACCAAAACCAACACACAACAAGGTTATATCATGGCATAATAAGCATGGAAAACAGCCAAGACATGATCAATACACACTCTAACATGATGCTCCCTCAAGAGGCCAAAAAGGATCCCTTTCAAGGACAACAAGGAGAGGGGGTGGCCCTCTCCTTCTTGGGACCTCAAGGCACCATCCTCACCTCTGAAATCCCTCAATATTTTAGTGGTGAGGAGGCCCAAACATCAAGGTCTCGGAGCTCACTCAAAATAGCACAAAATGGGGCCTTTCAAGGCCTAAGAGGGGTCAAACACCTCCAAACCACAAAACACTCTAAACAAACTATTTAGAGGGCCTAAAAATAGAACTTTTTTGTATTATACACCAAGCTCAAAAACAATTTTAAGACAGGTAAAAATACAATGCAAAAATGGGGAATAAATGGACTAGTTTCTTACCCTTGTTGACTTTCTTCAAAGATGAAGCTCCAACAGCTCCTCCAAGCTTGAAACCACTCAAGAACCTCAAGAACAACCTCTTGGAACCTCAGAAACTAAGGGAAGGTGAAACACTATGTGTTTGTGTGCAATAATAAGACACAAACACACTTTAACACACAAGAGGGAGATATAGAGATAGGATATGTATGAAACCCTAACCCTAGAACTCAAACCCTAAAATGGCTGTCTAAAAATGTCTAAAGTGTCCAACCCTAAGCAAAGGAGAGAAGGGCTCCTCTTATAGAGCTTCTTGTCTTGTAAAGCTTACAAGACAAGCTTCTAAAGAGAGAGATCCCTCCATGCACGTGTATGGAGGGGAGCCAAATGCAAGACAACTGTAATAAAATATCTGCAAAAGCAGATGAATAGTAATCGGCTGCCCAAAAATGCCATTTTGGCAAAAGGGAGTGTCGACCGGCAACAAATAGTGCCGACCGGCAATATAGATTGCCGATGGTAGCAAAAACCAGCCGGTGGCCTCTAGCCACTGCCGGTGGTGTGTGGGGATGCCTCACAAGGCATTCCCTGCCCCTCCAAGGCAAAACACAAGTGTTTGGTGCAAAACCAGGCACTAAACAGTCGAGTTCGGAGATCCTGAGGCAAGGCGCGTAGCTGAGACCTCCGGGAACTCCAAACGAACACAAACATGGATAATCACCAAGTGTTCCAATGGTGACGTCCAAGTCTTAAGGACGGTCAAAAATGGGGTGTCTACAGTTGCCCCTCTTTGACAGAACTCGAAAGTCATAACAATGACGGGAGTGAATGTCAAAGCCCAGAGACGACCCATTTTTGACAAGGCCGAAGACTCAGACAAACATGCAAGACAAACAAGATATGCGCCCGAAGGCAGGGGCAAAATGCAAGACAATGCACAGAGCCGGACATAACTTATGATCATGCAATATATACAAAACAATGTATAAATAATGCAAATGAAAATGAAAATGCAATTGAAATAAAGCAAACTATATGCAAAGCAATTGAATCACGATCCAATCACGAGTGGTTCGAGACCACGCCTATGTCAAATAGATTGATGGAGGTAACAAGTCTGTCTACCATAGAACGGTCTACTGAACTATGAGTAATGTAGACAGACACAAGAACGAGTATTGGGTGGAATGACATAAGTGGGGAAACGACCCGCTGGAGAAAGGACAATGATCCTAATGCTAGATGCAAAAATTACACTACAATGCAATATATATATATATATATATGGATATGCTGGGGAAATGACAATGGACATGGCACGCGGGCCAAACCAAATCTTGCCTAGGCAAGGCATGTACACATACAAGCCACGTCTAACATAGAACGGTCCACTGAACTATGTTTCGACATGAGAAGTATGGGCACATACCAGACCAAGCTCAACATGGAAAGGCGCAAGCCATAGGCGGAGGTGATGTAATGAGTGTATGCAAGCTACAATGCAATGGATATGGCACGCGGGCCAAACCAAATCTTGCCTAGGAAAGGCATGTACACGTACAAGCCGCGTCTAACATAGAACAGTCTACTGAACTATGTTTCGACGTGAAAAGTATGGGCACATACCAGACCAAGCTCAATCATGGAAAGGCGCGAGCCATAAAGCTACAATGCAATATACACTATATGCAATGGAAATGGATACAATGGATAAGGCACGCAGGCCAAACCAAATCTTGCCTAGGAAAGGCATGTACACGTACAAACCAGGTCTAACATAGAACGGTCTACTGAACTATATTTCGACGTGAAAAGTATAGGCACATACCAGACCAAGCTCAATCATGGAAAGGAGCGAGCCATAGATGGAAGGTGATGCAGTGAATGCTTGCGATCTACAATGCAATATGCACTGGGATGGAAAAGGTACGATGAATAAGGCACGCAGGCCAAACCAAATCTTGCCTAGGAAAGGCATGTACGCGTACAAGTCGCGTCTAACATAGAACGGTCCACTGAACTATGCTTCGATACGAGAAGTATGGGCACATACCGGACCAAGCTCAACATGAAAAGGCGCGAGCCATAGATGGAGGTAATGCAATGAATGCATGCAAATTACAATACAATATGCACTGCATTCTAATGATGCGTGACAATACAATTATATATTTTGTTTTGTTTTTGTTTTTGGAATGCAAATGATGCATGAAATGCATGGAATGCGTGACAACACGCGGCTTTAAAATACATATATCTAATGCAACTCATCAAAAGTCGTTCGGGCACGACAAACACCGAAGGACTTGCACCTTCAGAGGATTTAGGGTCTCCTAGACCGGTGAAATACCTGTGCGGTTCGTCTGGTTGCTCCAGCCTCAAATGAACCGTACATACAATATCGTGCCTGCAAAGAAAACAACTCAACATATACGATGCATATTAATGTATTTGAAAAATGCGTGACAACGCAAAGCAAATGGGAAGCATAACAATGCTGTGAAAATACAGACATGTAAGTGGAGCACGCGGTCTACGCAGGCAACGAAATTGATCATAAGCATGCGGTCTATGCAGGTAATGAAATTGAACAAATATGCGGTCTACGCAAGCAAAACATGCGGTCTACGCAAGTAATGAATTTGAACAATTATGCGGTCTACGCAAGCAAAACATACGGTCTACGCAAGTAATGAAATTGAACAATTATGCGGTCTACGTGAACAGAACATGCGGTCTACGCAGGTAATGAAATTGAACAATTATGCGGTCTACGCGAACAGAACATGCGGTCTACGCAGGTAATGAAATTGAACAATTATGCGGTCTACGCGAACAAAACATGCGGTCTACGCAGGTAATGAATTTGAACAATTATGCGGTCTACGCAGGTAATGGAATTTTGAATAAACATGCGGTCTACGCAAGCAATACATGTGGTCTACGCAAGTAATGAAATTGAACAATCATGCGGTCTAGGCAAGCAATACATGCGGTCTACGCAGGTAATGAAATTGAACAAACATGCGGTCTACGCAAGCAGAACATGTAGTCTACGCAGGTAATGAAATTGAACAATTATGTGATCTACGCGAACAAAACATGCGGTCTACGCAGGTAATGAATTTGAACAATTATGCGGTCTACGCAAGCAATACATGCGGTCTACGCGGGTAATGAAATTGACTTGCGATCTACGCAAGTAATATAAGTGATTACAAACATGCGGTCTACGCAGGTAATGTAATTAACATGCGGTCTACGCGAGCAAAACATGCGGTCTACGCAAGTAATGGAATTATCATGCGGTCTACGCAAGTAATGAAATTATCATGCGGTCTACGCAAGTAATGAAATTCATTACAAATATGCGGTCTACTCAAGTAATGTAATTAACATGCGGTCTACGCAAGCAATGAAATGAATAGATATGCAAGATGCAATGAGATGCGCAAAACAGCGCGATGCGTTAGACAACGCGAGTGCACAAAACAGTGCCACGGTTTGAAATGCACAAGACAGTGCGATAATTTGAAATGCACAAAACAGTGCGACTGATTTGAAATGCACAAGACAGTGCGATAGGTTTTGAAATGCACAAGACAGTGCAATTGTATACGATGCGCATGGGGCAACTTTTGAATTTCGTAAAAGCCAAAAGGATATAAAAAGGATACACCTTGCACGAATTCGAGTGCCACGCATGGAAGACACGATCCGAGGTCATAACGGAGGCCGGTTGAGCGTCGGAAATGCACTGTTTTGCACTGTTTTGAGCACTAAAGGCCCTGGACCCCACACATAACTCAAACAATGGTGTAGGAGGCTCCAAAATCACTGTAGGAGGTCACCGGATGCCCACCGGCCATCAAAATGTATCACCGGCTATCCACCGGCTGAAAAATAATTTCATCGGCACAATATTCTGCCGGCCGGCACAAAATGTTGCCGACCGGCAAAAAGTTCCTGAGTCGGGGCAGATTCGACATTTCACCATGGGTGTTTTAAAATAGGGTTTCTAAACCCTATTTCTCACTTCCTCCTTCGCCGAAATTCCACACCCTCTCTCTCTAGAGTGTTTTCCTCTCTTCTTTTTTCCGTTTCTTCGCGTTCTACGCACGTTTCGTCGTCGGATTCGCGATTTTCTTCGCGTTTCGGACATTTTCAACCGAACAAATCTTTGTTTCGGTGCCTCTTTTGCCGTTCCCACCTTTTTGGGGTTTGTTCCCCTCGCTTTCCTCTTGATTTCCGTACCCTTTTCACATCCCGGCCTTTTCGGCCATTTTCGACCTTCTCGGGAGTTGACTTTTCGGTTGACTTTCCATATTCTAGCCCGGTTTTCCTCCCTCCGGCTATTTTCTCATCATTTTTGACATGGTGGAAGACATTCCACGCGGTGGGACTCCCCCGGATCACGAGATGGATCCCGGGGTCGAGCTCCTACCTTTGAGCGAGCACCCGTTCGACCCGGCGACCTACCGGCCGGCGATTCATGTTCTGCCCCCTGACGGACTGCGCCAGTTCAGGAGTTTCGACAGGCACGTGCCACCCGAGATATTACTGCGTGAGCCTACCTCCCACCTGTCCTTCGGCACTTCCGAGGTAACTCTCTTTTCTCTACTTTACTTTCTGCAATGTAGGATACAAAATTGTCGTAGCTAGTTGTGCTCTTTAACTGCTTTAGCTCAGATACCCTGTATACTGTAGTTGATTGTAAACATACGTGCAACTGATATCTGCTTGAGACTGACACATGCACACACACTGCACTAGCCCTGGATCACCCAAACACACGACGCACACTGTATTTCACTGCATACACACTGGTACCCAGTATTTGCTTGAGTCTGGAAACACGCACACATGCTACACTGTACTGAACCACCCGAACACGCTGACGCATCACACGTTGTAGTTCACTGTAAGCACACCGGCACCCGGTATTTGTTTAAATCTGTCAAACTTGCACACATGCTACATCTGCTCTGAACCACCCAAACACGCTGACGCATCACACGCTGTAGTTCACTGTAAGCACACCGGCACCCGGTATTTGTTTAAATCTGTCAAACTTGCACACATGCTACATCTGCTCTAAACCACCCAAACACGCTGACGCATTACACGCTGTAGTTTACTGTAAGCACACCGGCACCCGGTATTTGTTTAAATCTGAAAATATGCACACATGCTACATACCTATATGCTTCTTAGAACTGCATTTTGAATATTGCCTTGCAATTGTTGTTTTTGATTACAGGGGGATTCCCATACCATCTGTGGGTATGGGAACACCGGCGCTCGGGACTGGTATGCCGAGCTTCCCGATGCGGTCCGTTGCATAGTGGACCAGGCGGGCTTCGGCGCATTCTGCAGAGGACTCTCCAGGCTCACTACATACAGACCTCTCCTCGCCGCTCTGGTGGACGATGACCCCTTACGATTTCTCGATGCTCACAGGCATCGGGGTAGGGGGTGATCCGATCCCCTTTGATACTGACATGGACGAGTGGACTGCCACACAGATCTATCTGCTTGGTGAGGTGCCACCTCTCGCCCATCCAGGCTATGTCCGATATTCCTGGTTCGAGGTGCAGTTTAGGGTCCAGCCCACCCTTGTTGATGTAGCCCCGATGACTCCGAAGGCCGTGGAGAGATACGCACGCGGCTTCCTCATGTTCTTGTTGGGGACGACCATTTTCGGCGATCGGGCGAACACAGTGCCCCTCTGCCTGCTTAGTGCTTTGGTGGACGTCAGGTGGATCCTGCACTATGATTGGGGTGGCGCCGCTCTGGCTACACTCTACGGGTATATGAGCTCGGCTTCCCGTGGCAGCGGACAGTTGCTCGGAGGCTACTGGCGTGCTTAGGAGGTACGTTTCTTTCCCGCTTTTCATTTCTGCTTTTCTATCTTCTGTACTTTGTACTGTATTCTGTATTGCACATACTGTAGCCTGCTTTTCACTAACTGTATACTGCACACGCGGCACACACATACACTCTGCTTTACACTGACTGTACACTGCTCACACTGTACACAATATACAAT
The DNA here is from genome assembly GCF_055761805.1 of Camellia sinensis. Taxonomy (NCBI): domain Eukaryota; kingdom Viridiplantae; phylum Streptophyta; class Magnoliopsida; order Ericales; family Theaceae; genus Camellia; species Camellia sinensis. The sequence goes on from NC_138970.1 coordinate 148,307,089, forward strand.
ACACTGCACAACACACGGCCCTGTCATTTCTGCTTTATCTTGCATTCCGCTCTTATCTGATAATCATATTGATGTTTTCTCTGCAGTTGTGGGTTTACGCCTACTTTCCCAGGCTTGCACCTGTGCCAGTCACGGAGACTCCTCTGGTCGTCCCTTTTTCGCGTCGCTTTGACGGTAGATGCACCCGGAGGCCGCGAGAGACATTTAGCTTCTTCCGCCGCTTCTTTGACACCATCACCCCCGCAGAGGTATGTTTTACTTGCAGTTCATTTAAGCTTCGCCTTTCCACTGCATATTTCAATAACAGTAGATAACAAACTGTATTGCATTTTCAGATCACCTGGCAGCCTTGGGCTCTTTTGCCAGCCATGATGCGGGATCGGTTTGCCGGTGCCGATGAGACCTCGCGTTTCCGGATCTTACTGGAGGGCTCGGTCTGTCGGGCTTGGTACCTCGGTGAGCGTTTCCTACGCCAGACCCTAGGGTTACCGGAGCAGATAGTCCCGGTTCACCCTCCTGAGGATATGAGGGAGACCGAGAGGCTCACTACCGAGTTGATGGCCGATTATACTATCGGCTGGGAGGCGACCCGCTTTAGAGGCATCGGCGACTACCGAGAGTACGTGCAGACGTACATTATGCGATCTCTGAGCGGCGGCCGTCGAGTTGAGGGAGCCAGGCCCGTGGCGCCAGCGGCTAGGATAGGAGCGGGAGCTGGAGCAGGAGCTTCGAGGAGGGCTCGGGTTCGTGGCAGAGGCAGAGTTCAGGGAGGAAGGGGGACCGGTTGGCCTACTCTGCCCACCGTACTGACATACAGAGGACAGGATGGGGCAACCTACCAGATCCCCTTCGCTCCTCCCCCAGCTGGTCATGAGTTAGCTGGCATCCCCGACTTGCCTCCGGTATGTATTACTTCATTTTGCATCTTGCATTGGCATTTCATTTCAGTTTGTTTGATATTCCGCGGAACACTGATGTATCTTATACTCTTGCAGGCGTCTTCCGAGTACACCCGGCAGTCTGTGGAGCTGAATGCCTCCATGATGGGGATGCTACAGCGGACCTTTGACCTTCTGGCCCTTTACAGCATTCCGGTATGTTCTTCTGATCACGGCCTCAAATCACTCACAAGCTGATTCACGTAATCTGATACACGACACAACACCTGACACACTGATCTCACAGCGTCTGATACACTGCATACACTGCATTCTGCACTGTACTCTGCACTGATAAACTGCTCACGGCATTCATACATTGTACTCATACACCGCATTCTGCACTGATAAATTGCTTACGGCATTCACACACTGTACTCATACGCTGCATTCTGCACTGATAAACTGCTCACGACATTCTGATGCATTCGCCTTTTATGTACCTTTTCAGCCTCCCTTCCAGATTCCCGTGGTAGGAGGTGCTTCAGCTGGACCTTCCGTCCCCGCCCGAGGGAGAGATGAGGAGGGCAGAGTATTCCCCCGCACCAAGGCGGGGCACACTCATGTCGGGAGTAGTTCGCGGGCTCCCGTCCCTGATGATGACGATGATGATGATGACGAGTCGGAGGCGGAGGCGGAGGCAGAGTCGGAGGCGGAGTCATCCGAGGAGGAGACCGGAGGCGGCACTACCTCGGGCTCTGATGACGATGCTGATGATGCTCCTGGACCTTCATCCAGGAAGAGGACTAGGACAGACCGATAGCCCTCGGAGTCGCTTGACATGGATATAGATTTTTGTTGTTTTTCTTCTTTTTTGTACTTTTCCCTTTTGTTGGTAGTCAGGATACTTTGTACTGCCGCAGGCAGGTTTTTGTTTTCCTCAAAACTTTGTACTTAAAAAAAGATTATGAAATGAACAAATTTTTTGCTTAAAAAGTGTTACATTTACATATCTCATGTATTGCATCGCATCGCATCATGTTGCACTTCAATGTAAATGGAATTGATCTGTGGTCTGAATGTTGAACAGTTGTACTGTAATAACAAGATAACCAAACAGCCAACAGCAAAATAACCCAAGCAACCCACTGCCTGATTCTGGATACACAGCCCTTACTCTACTGGGGATTAATCTGCATACAGCCCATATCACAGCATTCGGTTCATTCTGCACACAGCAAATCCCGAGTGAACAGCCCAATCTGACAAGACGGAGCTCAAAGATGGAACCAGTTGGAGTTGAAGCACGCTCAAATATAGAGAATGGCACAGCATTCTGAGTATAAACGATTTTTGAAATTAAATAAGGGTTTTTCAAACCGGGGTATCGAGCCTACAACTGAACACAGCGGGGAGGACTCAAACAAAAGGGTACACGACCTAAACATAACGAGACACGCTCGGAAAAGACCTAAAACAAAGGTTGAGGTAAACAAAACAAAAGACATGACATACAGACGCCTTAACGAAGACGGGGGACCTTTGATCACGAGGAGCCAGTTTCTCTGGGTATCATTTCCCACCCTTTTCTCATTTGTGATTCTCACATCACTCTGGCACTCAGGCTCGGATTTTCTCTCAAAACCCTTTTCCTCACTTTTCTCTCAACTTACACCTCTCTATTCTTTATTCTCTCATTTTTCGTCCCTCCCCAAGGTGATTAATGAATGAATAGGGAGTTGCGGGTTCATGCTCGATGCCGTTAGCTCACAGCTATTTCTTCTGGTGGGTAGAGTGCCCTCCTGGCAAGTATGTTGACGACGGGGGAAAGACAGAACGCCTGACTCAACTGTGCCCCTAGTTCATCATTTTGACCATTTTTTGTTTTTGCTTTCTACTAAAACAGTTTTGATCAAGATGAGAGTCGAATTAACGTACTTGTTCGATTTTTGATTTGAAAACCATGCAAGTCAGGCTGTAAGCACTGAAAATTTTCCTTTTTAGGTCCAAGACAATGGTCCAGTTTTGGAAAATGGAATAGTTTTCGAGAAAATAGTCAACTTTAGTAAAAATTTTCAAAAACTATTTTGCAAACAGTCAACGCTCAACGAGCATGGAACTTACTCTTTGAGATGCGCAACCTCGGATCGAAAGCAATGGAAAATTGCCCCTGGTTTGAAGGGGGAGATGGCAACGGAAAGTTGCCCCTAGTTTGAATGGCGGCTCACGATGACTCGTGGCAACGGAAAGTTGCCCCTTGTTTGGATGGTGCTGCAGCAGTCCGCAAACAGTCTTCATTGGCGGTGGTCGAGCTCTTGGACACAGAGATGACGATGACGGTCACAACAAATATATGGACACAGTCGCCTTGGAGGCGTCGGCGACTGGACTTTGGGATGAAATTGAAACCATTGCATGGACTGAGACGCTATGAAAGCGTTGGGGGTTGGACTTCATGAAGAAGTTGCCTACGTATCCCAAACATGGGAATCAAGCCTTACGTAGTTCCGGTTAAGGTACACTCGGGTATTTTAACCTTTACTTTTCAGGCTCTAACTCTTGCCAAGGCGCCCAATGCGGGTTTTCCACCTTGTGAGCTTCTTTTTATTCATTTTCTTTTATTCATTTCTTTTTCTTTTCTTTTCCGCATTTTTTTTTTCTTTTTTTGTATTTTTCTGTTGTTCTTACTTTTGCTTGGGTCGCCCTTCCGGGTTTTCGGCCCAGCGAGCCTCTCAAAAGGTAAAAGTGTAACAAGTCCATGCCAAATGGTTTTTGAAGTTGAAGCCTCTCTTGTGTCTAGGAGAACGGCTGTTGCAATGATTTGCAGAAGAATCCATCATGGTTGCTCCACGAGCTTCTTCTTGTGAGATCTAATCTTTTGATTCGACTTCGGTGCCTCTTGGTCGAGGGCTGCTTCAAAACTGGCCACACGGGCCTCCTCTGACAGTTGACTGTTGAATTTTCTGAACGGGTTCGAGGTTCGAAACGGACGGGTTGGATCTTGAGGCTGAGAGCGATCCTAGGCTGCACAATCTCAAGGGCGGTTCCACACAGGCCTTCACAGGGCCGTGTAAACATTTGTTTTTGAAAGTTTTAAGAAAGCAACAAATCGCTCGTGCCGAAGATAGTGTGGAACCAATCTGGATCAAGTCAGGATCCTTCTCAGTACTCGCGCCGACAAGCGTGGTTTCATTCATCAAGGGCTTAGCATGCCTCTCTTTCTCTCAAAATGATCAAAATTTTGCAAAACCCGAGAAATTCCTTCCTTTTCGTTTTTATCACCGCAGTTTTCAAAAGGTTTTTTGTTTTTGAAAAACTTAGGTTAATGTAATGAGTTTGGCACGCAGGAGAGCAGGCGAGATGTACTGTCAGCCCATTCAAATTCTCTGGCACTTATACTGAAAGCAAGCATGGAAGTTAGATAGCAACAGTTGTTTCATTCAGATTCGTCGGTATAACTGGCCCCTTGGCAGAAACAGACTCAAAAAAAAACAAAAACAGGTAATTACAGGACAAAACGGCTTTCGAGGCAATAACCCCGGAATCACCTGGTATTCTATACAAAGGGGACTGACTCGCTACAACAAGACAGACCCTTAAGCAAAAAGACTGACTCAAGACAAAGAGACAGACTCAAAACAAAAGACTGACTCGATACCCAAGCCAGAATTTACAAAGCTAGCGTTCGCAGATGCTCAAAATGCGTGCCAGACGCCACATTCAAAATATACCAGATGCCGCCCGCAGGTGGTTCACCTTCTGATTACATACTTGCAGTATCTGTGTCCTCAAAATCCAATAACTGGGTGGTAACGGACTTGGCTGAGGTAGGCGGGAGGATAACCTCGTTGTCAATCAAATCTTGCACCTCATGGCGGAGGCAGAAGCAATTGTCGGTGGCATGGCCTGCCTGCTGGTGGTACGTGCAGTACTGAGCAGCATCATGCGTAGCGGGGAGATTCTTCGGGAGAAGCCGAGGCTCCAAGGGTTTAAGGTGCCCCCTCTCGGCAAGGATCTGAAGTGCCTTAGACAAAGGCATGTAGTGAGCATGAAAGGTCCTGCGCCCCCGGGGCAGGTACTTTGGAGTCTGAGCGCTCTTACTAGCTGCACAAGCGAAAGGGTCGGCAGACGCCACCTTAGCTTTCTGATCTTTCCCGGGTGCAGGGGCGGGAACAGGAGGAACTATTCTGGCATGACAGGGCCTATCCCGATTTTCTGACTGGCTTGAACTACCTTCAGGTGGAGTGGGGAAAGTATCCTCCACAGTTTTTGCCACAACTGCGGATATCTGTTGCTTGTTCATCCCCCCGGCTTTCAAAGCCTCGACTGCCCACAACAGTTGTTTAATGGGATCGGCATCTGCCTTCATTTTGTCTTTTCCTCTGGCCTCAGCCTGATCAAGGGTTTGAGTTGATGTAGATATGTCATTACCATAGCTGGAGGCCATCTCCGGTTGGCTAAGTTCAATCACAATTCGCCCCAACAGCGGGGGTTCCTGGGCTACAAAACTCCCAGCATACGGTGCGGCTGGAGGTGAAGCTGACATTCCGTAGGCGAGATCCGCCACAGACCTCCGGAGATCACCTATCATCCCCATTAGTTCGAATGTAGTAGGCTCGCGGGCCTGGTATAGCTGGGGGGCCCAGACCGGGTGCGCGACAGGCGACCTAGGTGGATGTGGCATATCAGTATTGGTCTCACCTTGCAGAGTGATCCCTTGATCTAATGCAGCTGTCATAACCACGATCTCTTTTGAATTCTGCGCCATCATAAGTCCTGCCTCAGCAAGGGGAACACTGGCTATTCTGTATCAGCTGTCCGAACTAAAAGAGACAACAAACAGCATTTCAGCCCAAACAGATCAAACACGGGTGTAGCTGAACAACTGTACTCTACTGCTGATCACTGTTCCCAGAAATCGCTGTCCCCAAAAACTGAACCTGATACCCGCAGATAACTGATTTCTCATAACTGACACTGATGCCCTCGGGCCCGATACTCAAACTTGCAAACTGATATATACTTTCCCTGCAGAGATACACTCTAAAAGCACATAGCAGATAAAGAGAGCCAAAACACCCCTATGTTGGGGTAGGGTTTCCCTGCCCTATTTTGTCAGGAACTAGGGTTTCACTATGCACGCAGCGGTTCTCAAACATCCTAACATCGGGTAAGCAACCTGTCCTAGCTTGGAATGGTCACTATGGATCCGAATATGCACTAGGTCGAATGGCCGAAAAGGGTGCCCCGGTAAAAACCGAGGTTTGTGTTCCCTTACTGTCAGAGCCCATAACCGGTCAGCCTTATGGTCATGCCTTGTCAAGACAAGCCTCCGGCAAACCGTTCAGGAATGGCAGATGGCAAACACTGTGTTCCTAGGCGCACCTATGCACATGCAATGCAAAGAGACACATAAATGAAATCAAAACAGGATATCACGAGTTCGAGTCAAGCTCTCTAAGTCCCCAGCAGAGTCGCCACAAACTGTAGACGTCCCCGAACGCCCCGGGAGGGTGAGTCTCGTTCTGTTCATTTTGGGGTCACTACAGCTCGGACTCGATTTGTGTCACGGTTCTTAATCTTGAACCAAAGAGTCCAAATCTGGCAAATCGTTTTGAGAAACAGATTTTTAAAAAGAAGTGCCAAACATGGACTGCTTTGCCAGATACAGAGTCGCCACCTAAATATTTTTTATGGGGGAATTTAGGAAACCCTGACTCGGGGCCGAAGGCCACATGTCCGTCATCACCGGAGTTGTCTCGGCTCGGGAGCTAGGGTACGATTGGGGAAGGTCAGCTATGAGCACCCCCTCTCGCCCGATCTGAAGATCGGCCTCTACTAACCGTGATATCCGTTTTTGAAAACGTTATGTGTTCTTGTTCCATTTATTAGCCTAGAATTACTATGCTATGCGCACAGCAAACAAGTATAGACTAGATTGCCTAATTTGGAAAGAAGCATTGCATATCCGTTTGTTTTGGAAGAACGTTTTGGAATTTGCTACTCGCAAGTAGGCTAAAATACGGATTTCAACGAATTTTTCCAACTCAAACAATCCAACCTTCACCCACAGGCATTCAAACAATTTATCACATAAGCATCTAGCCACATGGTAAGTATGCTATCATGTTAACATTCACACGCATACGAGATGCTAAAGCATAAAACACTTACATTGTACTCCAAGCCAAAACAATAAACTGGTTAGCAAACACGCGTGATCCTAGTTCATGTCAAGTTGACTAATGCAACACATGCAAGATACAATTAGAGTAGGCTCGGCTAACCTAAACATGGTATGTGAAATGCAACCAATTAATGCACGTATTCAATTTGGAATTGAAATACAAATGCAGTTAGCGTGATGTACCGAGCCCGGTGCATGCGGGACAAATGTATGGATGCACGCATGCATAGCATAAGGTATGCTAATTTAAACATGCCCTAATCTACCATCATAAGCAGGTAAATAAAAGGGAAGAAAGAGGTGGGGGTTAGAAGACATTCACACCACTCACACACACTTATTACAGATTTGCCCTCGCTCGGAGGGACCAAAAGAATAATACAGATAATTAACCTACAAGCTAGTTAATTATTACAATTTGCCTAATTAGTCAACAAACTAACTAAGCTAGGAAAAACAGTAAACCGTCTCGGGAAGAGAGCTCGATGCAACGCATGCTCGGATCCTGCTCAGAAGTGCACGGCCATGCATAGTCTGCCTCTGTTTTCCCTGCTCTGCCTCTCTGAAGACTGCCAAAGTCTCAAGGATGCTTCTCTGGATACTGGGAATCACCACCGGCTGAGTAGAATTACCACCGGCAGTGAATTATGGTCATCGGCACAAAATGAATCCATCGGCTGGTGATTTACTGCCGGTCGGCAATGTATACTGCCGGTCGGCAAATAATGCCTGCAGAACCTGCAACTCACAGCAGCAGAGGACAAAACTTGCATGGCAATACAATTCAAGCAATGTATGCACCAATCATGTCCCCTATCATGTTAATGACTCAAAGGGACATGCTCCTTGGTTCTCGGACCATCAATCGCGCATTTCCATGCGTGATGGCCCAAAGAATCAAGTGTGCAACTTTCATGTCAAATGAAATGCAAACCAAACAAATGAACCAAGGCCCAATTCCTATCACCAAGTCAAGGAACAAGGCATGCATGCAAGATGCAATGCAACCTAGGCATGCAAGCTAAGGATGCAACATGGCATGGCAAGACACTTATGCAAGCATACAAGCAAACATGAGGCAATGCAAACTGATGAAAAGGTGGACTTAGACATGATTTAGGCAACTCTAATAAGGCCCAAAACAGTGGCCAAAGTGACCAAAATAAAGGACTAAACACATACACACATGCACATGTTAAAGGAGCCAACACTTAGGCACAAATGCGACAACTCTCAAACACATTTGAAAGAGGGTAATCGTGGACATATGGCATGCAAGGTAAGCATTGAAAATCATGTAAGGATGGTGCCAAACCAAGAAAACAAAATAGACTAAGCATGCAATAAATGGTCTAAGTACTTGAAGCAAGTCAAAGGGGCTTGAACCATGACCAAGTCAACCAAGCCTCGCAAGGCTAAGAGGACTTAAAATAGGTTCAAGACAGACCTAGACCATGCAAAGGGGACTCTTAGATGGCATCTAAGTGACTCAAATTCAAAGGCATGTGCAACGGCCAAAACATGGAGCATATAACACAAGCTCATGAGGCATCAAGGAGACATCCAAGGCAAACATATAGGCATGAAAAGGGGACTGAAATGACATGGTGGATAGTTCCAAACCACTAAATCAATGCAAGAATGTCATGTTATACATTCATACACTTAAGGCCAACAAGCCAGAATGCAAAGGGGCTATACTAAGCATGCCAAAATCAACCCAAACAACTATGGACAGACCTAAAACATGGCAAAATGAGCACAAAACCTTCACAAGGCTAAACCTAAAACATGCTAGAGCAAAGGCTAACAACCTAAGGCATATTAAGGCAATAACAAGGCATTACATGGTAGGTATGCTAAGTATGCATGGTGTACCAAAACCAACACACAACAAGGTTATATCATGGCATAATAAGCATGGAAAACAGCCAAGACATGATCAATACACACTCTAACATGATGCTCCCTCAAGAGGCCAAAAAGGGTCCCTTTCAAGGACAACAAGGAGAGGGGGTGTCCCTCTCCTTCTTGGGACATCAAGGCACCATCCTCACCTCTGAAATCCCTCAAGATTTCAGTGGTGAGGAGGCCCAAACATCAAGGTCTCGGAGCTCACTCAAAATAGCACAAAATTGGGCCTTTCAAGGCCTAAGAGGGGTCAAACACCTCCAAACCACAAAACACTCTAAACAAACTATTTAGAGGGCCTAAAAAAAAAACTTTTTTGTATTATACACCAAGCTCAAAAATAATTTTAAGACAGGTAAAAATACAATGCAAAAATGGGGAATAAATGGACTGGTTTCTTACCCTTGTTGACTTTCTTCAAAGATGAAGCTCCAACAGCTCCTCCAAGCTTGAAACCACTCAAGAACCTCAAGAACAACCTCTTGGAATCTCAGAAACTAAGGGAAGGTGAAACACTATGTGTTTGTGTGCAATAGTAAGACACAAACACACTTTAACACACACAAGAGGGAGATATAGAGATAGGATATGTATGAAACCCTAACCCTAGAACTCAAACCCTAAAATGGCTATCTAAAAATGTCTAAAGTGTCCAACCCTAAGCAAAGGAGAGAAGGGCTCTTCTTATAGAGCTTCTTGTCTTGTAAAGCTTACAAGACAAGCTTCTAAAGAGAGAGATCCCTCCATACACGTGTATGGAGGGGAGCCAAATGCAAGACAGCTGTAATAAAATATCTGCAAAAGCAGATGAACAGTAATCGGCTGCGCAAAAATGCCATTTTGGCAAAAGGGAGTGCCGACCGGCAACAAATAGTGCCGACCGGCAATATAGATTGCCGATAGCAGCAAAAACCAGCCGGTGGCCTCTAGCCACTGCCGGTGGTGTGTGGGGATGCCTCACAAGGCATTCCCTGCCCCTCCAAGGAAAAACACAAGTGTTTGGTGCAAAACCAGGCACTAAACAGTCGAGTTCGGAGATCCTGAGGCAAGGCGCGTAGCCGAGACCTCCGGGAACTCCAAACGAACACAAACATGGATAATCACGAAGTGTTCCAATGGTGACGTCCAAGTCTTGAGGACGGTCAAAAATGGCGTGTCTACAGTAGTACTGATGTGTACAGATCTTGTGCTATATTCCTGAAAGGCAAAACCTTATATGCAGACTTGATTCCCTTCCGCATTGGGAACTTTGATGTGATCTTATGTATGGATTGACTGGCTGCCAACCACACCTCTATTGATTGCAAAGCCAAAAAGGTATTCCTCAGGTTATCAAACCAACCCGAACTTGTCTTTGATGGGGCTGGAGTTTCCAACCCTCCATATATTATATCTTCCTTGACTACCCAACGACTTCTAAGAAAGGGTTGTGGTAGTTATATTTGTTATGTGATCAATACACAAAAAGAGGCCCCCACCGTTGATGCGATCCCCGTAGTACGAGAATTCCCGGATGTCTTTCTTGAAGATCTACCCGGTATCCCGGTTGATTGGGAAATCAAGTTCACCATTAAAACTCAACCTGGCATACAACCAATATCAAAAGCTCCTTATCGCATGTCGATGACAGAATTGAAAGAGCTGAAGACTCAACTCCAGGAACTTCTGGACAAAGGTTTCATTTGACGTAGTACCTCACCCTGGAGAGCTCCAATATTGTTCGTAAAGAAAAAGGATGGTACGATAAGATTATGCATCGATTACCGGGAGCTAAACAAGGTCACCATCAAGAATCAGTACCCTCTGCCACGAATCTATGACCTGTTCGATCAACTTCAAGGCGCTTAGGTATTCTCCAAAATCAACTTGCATTCTGCCTACCATCAACTAAAAGTCAAAACAGAAAGTATCGAAAAGACTACCTTCAGAACTCGTTACGGGCACTACGAGTTTCTTGTCATGCCTTTTGGCATCACAAATGCCCCAGCAGCCTTTATGGACCTTATGAACCGAGTGTTCAAACCCTATCTTGACGAGTTCATCATCGTCTGCATTGACAACATCCTCATGTACTCCAAGTTACTAGAGGCCCATGAGTAGCACTTGTGAACGGTTCTATAGACACTACGTGATTACAAAATTTATGCCAAGTTGAAGAAATGTGAATTCTGGATCACTAGTGTACACTTTCTCGGTCACGTCATTAACAAAAATGGCATCTCAGTTGACCCCCAAAAAGTTGCAGCAATCGTGGACTGGCCATGACCTACTAATGTGTCAGAAATCCAAAAGTTTCTTGGGTCTAGCTAGCTATTATCGACGCTTCGTGCAAGATTTCTCAAAGATAATATCACCATTGACCCAGCTAACTCAGAAGAATACACCATTTGAATGGACTGACAAACAAAAGCGTTGCTTCCAAGAATTAAAAAGTCGACTTGTGTCAGCTCCTATACTAACACCCCCTATAGGAGCAGATGGGTTTGTAATCTATAGTGATGGCTCATACAATGGTTTGGGTTGCGTTCTCATGCAAAACGGAAAAGTCATTGCTTATACGTCGCGACAATTAAAGACTCATAAGAAGAACTACCCTACTTATGATTTGGAATTGGTTGCAGTGATCTTTGCTCTCAAAATTGGGCGTCATTATCTTTACGGTGCAACTTACGAGATTTATATTGATCACAAAAGTCTTAAATATCTGTTCACACAGAAGGAACTGAATATGAGGCAACGACAGTGGCTAGAATTTATGAAAGATTATGATGTAGAGATCCATCACCATCCAGGCAAAGCTAACGTGGTGGCAGACGCACTGAGCCGAAAGACGACTTGAAGTTTGGCATGTACTCTCGTTTCCCGCAAGATCAATGGACTACTCGTCAACATAACCGTGGAACCTATATTGATTGAAGAAATTAAAGCGCACCAATGGGAAGATAAACTTTTGAAGAAAAAGTACGAGAAACAAAGGAATACGCCTGACCCTGATTTCACTATAAGCAATGGGATACTGAAATTTTGAAATCGAATTTGCATACCCGATATCCCGGAACTCAAGAAGAAGATACTGGAGGAAGCTCATACCTCGAGATTTGCAGTCCACCTTGGCAACACAAAGATGTACCATGATCTGAAGGAATACTACTGGTGGATGGGAATGAAAAGAGACATAGCAAGCCATGTCTCTAAATGTCTGCATTGTCAGCGTGTTAAAGCAGAACATCAGAAACCTGCAGGACAGCTGCAACCACTCCCTATTCCTAAATGAAAATGGGAACACATTACTATGGACTTCGTGGTCAGGCTGCCACAGTCATTTTCGAAGAATGATGCAATATGGGTTATAGTAGACCGATTGACGAAATCGGTGCATTTTCTAGCAATCAAAATCATGTACTCCCTTAATAAGTTTGCCACTCTATATATCAAGGAAGTTATTCGTTTGCATGGTATCCCAGTTACGATCGTGTCTGACCGAGACCTCCGCTTCGTGTCTCACTTCTGGAACAAATTACAGGAAGCTTTGGGAACAACACTAGAATTTAGCACTGCTTATCACTCACAAACCGATGGACAATCCGAAAGAACAATCCAGACATTGGAAGACATGTTACGTGTATGCGTGTTGGACCTCAAAGATAACTGGGATGAGCACCTACCTTTAGTGGAATTCGCCTATAACAATAGCTATCAGGCAAGCATTAGAATGGCGCTGTACAAAGCTCTGTATGGAAGGAGATGTCGGTCATCTCTATACTGGACGGAAGTCGGGGACAGGAAATTGTTAGGCCCCGAGATCGTGCAAGTCACAAGTGAGAAAATCCAACTCATCCAACAACGAATTCACACTACTTAGAGCTGCCAGAAAAGTTATGCAGATATACGAAGACGGGACTTGAAATTTCTAGTAGGAGATCATGTGTTTCTCAAAATCTCACCAACAAGAGTTATCCGATTTGGAAAGTGAGGAAAGCTAAACCCACGTTATATCGGGCTATTCGAAATACTGGAAAGGATTGGTCCTGTAGCCTATCGCTTTGCAGTACCACTTGAACTATCCAATGTCCACAATATGTTTCACGTTTCAATGCTCTGGCCGTACCTCCGAGATCCAGAACATGTCGTCAACTATGAGAACCTGGAAGTTCAAGAGGATCTTTCTTATGAAAAATAACCAGTGCAAATTCTCGATCATTATGATCAAGTTCTCCAAAACAAGACCATACCACTGGTAAAGGTCTTATGGCGAAATCATTGTATCGAAGAAGCTATGTGGGAAACGAAAAGTCAAATACAAGCCAAATACTCACACGTCTTCAAAAATTAAGGTACGTCAAGTTTGGGGACAAACTTCTATTTAGGAGGGGAGAAATGTGACACCCTGAACGTTTAATTAAATACCACATAAATATTTATAGTTATATATAATTGTGGGTGTATGTGATAATATATTATTAAATAAATAATAATAAATACAGAATCTAATTTGGCATTGGGTTATCAAATATGAGATTAATTATGGATTATTATTTGAGGCCAAATTAAAGTTAAAGATAGTAAATAAATAAATAAGTTAAATAAATAAATATAATAAATGTAATAAAAAAATATATAAAAGTGATATCAGATATAGTAAATCTTTGAATTAATGATAATAGCTGATTATATTTGATTTCTTAATCTAAATAATAATGAACGTGTAGTGCTGGACAAATGAATATCAGCCATTTGGGCTCTCAAGGCCTAGGAGAAGATGAGTCATCCAAATAGGATCATTTATCATCACCATGTTGTGTGTGTATATAAAGGTGGGGTGAGGCTGTTAAATGATTAGGACGGAGGGAAAAGAAAAAAGAAAAAAAAGAGAAGAAGCGAGGGAGCAACTGTGAGAAGTTAACAAAAATAGGAAGGAAATAGTAAGACTCAATCTTAAGGTGAGTTATATCATACCTATAGTTACCATAATATATTTTACGTATATTTTGACTTACCATAATTTATTTTATACAAGTTGTATTTTATTAGTTATATTAATACAAGTTATGTTTCATAAATATTTCAGTTACGTGGATTAATTTCTAAACTCTATTTGTTAAAATGAAACCCATGGATATGTTGTTTAAATTTTAAAGAATATTTGACTATGATCTTATAAATAATTATGTTTTGTAAGTGCCACCACGGGAGTCCCACGCTTTGGGGGACTTAAATAACCACTGTCCTCTGTTTGGCTACTTTGTGGTCCTCTGTTTGTCATGGATCCATTGACCTCTGTTCTGATTGTCACTTTTATGACCTCTGCTCTGTTTTGTTCTGTACTGTGGTTATGGTTATTTATTTACATAATTTCTGTATTTCAGTTTCTGCTACTTAAATGATTTATTTACCAAATTGAGTTATATAAATATTTTGGCTTAACTAACTATCTATGGTTATTTTGTATTCCCTATACTCTTAGCATAATATTTCTCACTCTACTGTGTGCTTATAGTTGTTACCCTTTTAGGTGACGAGATGTAGGGGAGACCCATAACCTCACGTAATGGAACCTGTACGAGGATTGATATTGAACCACTATTGTGTCTTTCTATTTTTTTATATTTTTACTCCCTTTTGTTCTACTCGGGGCCAGTCACTGAATAATAAAATAATAAAAGCCCTATACATGTATTTTCTCTTATTAAAGTAGTAAAATGGAGTAATTTCCTGTTTAATTATTTTTATTTCGGCTTACGCAATTTAATTTGCTTTGAATAGAACAAGTTCATAACTTGCCATTCCAACCCTAAGCCCCTAGGGTTGGGTTATGACATCTATACTACATCATGTTTCTCCATTTTCAACATGCTTTAACAAATGTTCCATAATGATCAAAATATCCCTTTTCTCTTTTCAAATGCCATTCCTACAAATAACCAAAAGTTTGCTACTATTTATCAATATATATAACAACATGTCCACAATTCATGCACTTCCATCATTTTCATCATTTCAAAACTATAGCAAAAACTTGGACAACAACCTCCAACCTCAATAATTCTCATATGTAAAGAAACCCATCATATGACCGGCCCTCACATAATTAAGATGCTTAATTGATTTGTATTAACCCATGGGTGAAAATTGATCTTTACTAATTAGAGTTGAATATAGTTAGTTTGGATAATTAAGATTCATTAACATCAACATGATTGGTTTTCATGGCAATCTAGGAACAACAACTAGCAAGGAGGCAGAATTATGGGCTGTATACAGAGATCTGACCATCATCTTTGAAAAAGGCATGAAGAAAGTCATCATTGAATCTGGTTTGGAACAGTTGACTAATTTAATCAAAGGAGAGACTTGTCTCACCTTTCCCCAACGAGCTTTGCCTGAAGACACTAAGTTCCTCATGGAGCATTGTGATTGCTCTCTCAACCACGGCCGGCGCGAAGGAAATGTATGTGCTAACACTCTTGTCAACATGGATGTAATTAACCAAGACCTTTTGGTTGTTTATGAAGACCCTTCTAATCAACTTGTAAATCTGCTTGTTGCAGACATGGTTAGCATTTCATGTGAGAGGCACTAGTTGCCCTCTTGTTCTCAGTTTGTTGTTGTTATTTTAGATTAATCAAAAAAAAAAAAAACATGATTAAGCAAATATATGTATGATTGATTATCCATAATCAAGGTGGTTAATATTAATCAGTTAGTCATAATGGTGCTTGCATAAGTAATTGTGTACTTGACACTTTTTAAGAGCCTGTTACTATACTAACAAGGGTGTGTGTGGGAGAGATATCTATATTAATTGAGGAAGATCCAAATGGCAAGACCTATACTACTTAGAAGATAGATTACTAGTTTCCAATGAAATAAATAATGTGTGAGTTTGAGTTTCCTAGAGGGAGATATGGCACTTTTCCCCTATGGTGTTGGTGCTGTCAACAAATACAAAATGGAATAGAAAATAGGTTTAATCCTCATTCTAAGCGTACCAAACTGTTCCCAAGATCCAAATACATCAAAAACTAAGACTCAAGGATCATAAAGATGAGGGAATCACCTTCAATCTCAACAACAATCCAAATTAGAGAGTTTCTCACAACATAACCTACATTTCAATTCATGAATGCGTCGTTCAAAAGAATCAAAACTCATATAAATGGATTTATTTTCAAATCACAGTGAAGAATAACGACTTTGGAGTGAATTTAGATCTGGAATCAATTCTAAACTAAGCTTACACAAGTTCCCAGCCCCAGCAAATTGTTGTTTTCCCTTACTTTCTCATACTTTATTTTTAATCAAACATCAAAATATGTACCTCACTAATTTAATGTTGAAATGAAGGAAGTTAATGTGATTTTGTGTACAAATAATCTGAAACTTCGGTGTGATTGGAAATGAAGAGGAAGTCGTTTAGGTAGTAGATAGGGGGGGTCTAGGAAGGAGAGGGAGCAGGTCACTAGTGTAACCTGCTCGCTGCTGTGCGCTTGAAACGGAACCGTTTCATTTTATTTATTTTTTTTGGGAGAAGACCAATTCAAACAGGGGCAGTACCTTTCTCACTACCATCAACCTCAACAGAAAAACCTCCTCCACTGAGGAAGGTTACTGGGAAATACGGAGAGAAAGAGAGAGACTATATAGTGATGGGTCACTGAGGAAGGTTACTGGGAAACTTAGTCTTTGGCCAACACATCATTGCAATGAACAAGTCTTCCTAAAACAATATTTCCAGGTCAAGTGGCGTGTCACACATTACAAGTAAGATAATTTCGTTCCTCTCCACTGTAATAGTTGTTTTTTGTCTGCTAAATTGTGAATCTAGAATGGCTGTTCCCCCCATTTTCTCTTCCTTTGTTGTCTCTCATCTAGTACTTCACTCTGCCGGACTAGAGAAAGCGCAGTCCATGCATGAAAATTTATGCCAGACAATTGACACGTTCAACAAACTTTGATTATGTTTCTTTTCCTTCTCCATGATTATGTATTTTAATTAATTAATTTATTTATTTAAGTTTCAATTAAATTAATGAATTGAAGTTTTTATAAATATTAATTATTAGGGTATGATTTTTTTAAATTGAAAGTTAAATTTAAAAACATTATAAATACATATAACTAGGTATACATAATTGTATCGTATAATAAAAATTAAATTAAATTAAATTAAATGTTGACCGTGCTAAATAATAACATATGCATTACTGACGTGGATTTGTTAAAATATGCGTGACATTATAACATGCAAAAACATAATATTGACTAAATTGAAATAGCCCTCGCATCAATCAAAGAAAGGAGGCCGATTTTTAAGAGATATGGATGTTGAAACCTGAGTAAAGGAACGATGAAGCAAAAAAGGACTTGAATGATGAAAACGGTAACTCTCTAAAAGATTCGTGGGCGAATATAGTTTAGGATTTGTGTTATTTTGGTCTTTTATTTTTTAATTGTGATACATTTATTTTTAAATTTTAAATTTTGTTTTAAATAAGAACAATTAAAGATACCATTGATCCATTTCAAAGACAAAGTTATAAAATTGATAAAATATAAATTAGTTTAATAAAAATAAATGTCAAAAAATTATTTTTAAATTTCTAAAAATTATTTTTACCCACCAAAGATAAAATTATATAAAAATAATAAACCTTTTATATTTTTATATTTTTATTATTTTTTTAATCAAATTAATTTTTAGTATGCGTTTAGATAATGAACATATAATAGGTGATTATTTTTGTTAATGTTTTTGCATGATTATCATGTAATAGATGGTTGTATTTGTTGTTAACAAATATTTTTTTTATGGTTATCATATAATGGACGATTATTAGCTTTTAATAGGTAATCGACATGTTTAATATATGAAATATTTTTAGTTTTGAATTTTTTAATTTAATAGATCGGTTTAATAATGACATCATAGTTGTTGTCATATTTAATTTTTGAAAAAATAGAAACTAATTTAACAAAAATAAATATAAAAAAAATATTTACGCCCTCCTAAAAGATAAAATTATATAAAAACAATGTGTTTTTAATTTTTTTTTCACCAACTTAATTTTTAGTTTCTTAGAAAAAAATTTGAAAATAGATTATGAAAACTAAACCAAGCAGAATTTTATAATGAAGAAAGTGCTAGCATTATTTATTAAAAGAAAGGCTATTATACTTCGGATTTGGGGACGCTGCTGCGCGGGGTGCGCAACAGCATCTGTTGTGCGGCGGAAATGGGCCCATTTTGGGGCCCATTTTGATAATCCGAACCGTTCACATTTTAGAATACATCAAGTAGAACATGCCTGTAAAAAATCAAGTTAATCGGATATCGTTTACCCATTCATCCACTCACATTTCTATCTATAAAAATAAATAATAATTGTGATTTAAAGTATTAAAATGAATACAAATGTGAGTGGATGAATAGGTAAATGATATCCAATTAACTTGATTTTTTGCAGGCATATTCTACTTGATATATTCTAAAATATAAAAGGTTCAGATTGTCAAAATGGGCCCCGAAATGGGCCCATTTCTGCGCACAGCAGATGCTGCTGCACACCCCGCGTAGCAGGATCCCCAAACTCTTATATTTCAAACAACATACAAGTTAACCAATACAAAATAAATTGTATGACAACTTTGCTCTTAAAATGGATCATTTGCAAAGAAAACATTTTTGATTGTTTTTGGTTGGAATAAAATTTGAAATTTAAAGTCAAATATCCCACAATTAAAAAATTAGAGACTAAAGTGACACAAGTCTCAAATTATAGGAACTACTAATGTAATTTTCCCAAGATTTAATTCGACGTCATATGTATATGTCTTGTGCGAAAGAAACAATGGTAACACCACATCATCGATATCACTATCCAATTTGATCCAAAAAAAAAAAATATCACTATCCAATAACTTATTAGCATTTACCGTTCCATGTGTTTATGGTACGTAGTTATACTTGGAAAGTAGGATTCACCCTCTAGACAAGAGATTTAGTGTTAGTAGGGGTGTAAATTTGGTCTGGCTAGACTCATATTGGGTCTTGTGAGCTCCTGCCAAAATTTGGGTCAGGCTATGGGCCAAAAAATTAGGTCAAAGCCCAACCCATAGGGTATTCGGTCCTTGGGCGAGCCGGTTGACCTGGGTCTGGGCCTACGCCTGGGCCTAGGCCTAAGCTCAGGCTTGGGTGGGGCTGAACAATTTTTTTTGTTTTTTTATTTTATTTTTTTAACTAAAATTTTATTATTTTTCACTAAAAAAAATATTGAGTCTCAGGTCGGACCTTGTGCGGACCTGAAGCAAACAGATGGACCGGACCACGGGTCAAGCTTCAAAATGATGGTTCAGATCCAAGCCCAGACTTAAAATCTTGGATTGGAATTGAACCCAAACCTAAACGAGCCGGACCCACTTTACACCGCCTATAGACTTCAAATCGCTCACAAATTACGAATCAGTTCGTTAGTGATATGACATCATTGGTGTCGACGTAACACTGAATTTTTAGATGCCTTGTGCCTTTACTCTAAAAAATTGGATGATGTGGCAACTTCTTAGTGAGTGCCATAAAACCCACTTTTTACAGATAAATCATGAATAATTTTCTCATCAACAATACAGTTTGTTTGCTATGCGCCATAGTGGATCCACCTCACCGTTTATTTTGTGGAGAATATTATTCTTATAAAAAATTAAAAATATTCAATTAATTTAATTTTTTTTCTTTTCGTAAAGGTGATTTTTTTTTTAAATCTTATAAAATAAACAATTTAAATTATTAAAATAGATCTAATGTCGGCTCATATAAACAAATTTTTTTTTTAAGTGTAGTTTTCCTTCTTTTTAAATGTCTAACTGTTGTTTTTCTCCTCGACAATAGTTTCAAAGGTAAGCAATAAAATATAATAATGATTTCGTTAAGACTCCCTTCTTCCTATTGCTATTACTATCAATATAATATAATTTTTCATCTAAATACATTTAGGAACTAATTTATTTGTGTAATTTTTAAATTTTTTTAAGTTTAGATAAATATTATTTTATTTTAAATACAAGAAAATATGAAAAAAATAAGAAAAATCAATACATGTACATATTTATTTGTATTTAGTAAATTTTTTACAATTTTTTTACTTTTTAATTATATTAAGTATTATATATATATATATATATATATATAATATGAAGAAATTTCACTATCACTAATCAATAAGAATGAAAAAATATAAAACGAAAATCAATCAAAAATATGAAAAACTCAAAATTTAAAAATAGTTTTCAGAAATTAAATCAAAAAAAGTGATTGTTATTTAAATTTTTGACAGCATACGTGGATTATTAAAGTAACATGCAAAATATACAATTCTAAAAATCTAAACAAAGAGAAAGTGTATAAAAATAGTCTATGAATTCTTGAGATGCAATACAGAACCGGATATGTCTCCCTCTATGCAAATTCAAATAGATGCATACAACTCTAAGATTTAATCCAAAATATTCACAACATTTTTGTGTAGATTCGAACAAATGAATACAACTCTAAGATTTAATCCAAAATATTCACAGTCGTCTAATCCATGATAGAAAGTTATAAATAATACGTACAACAGTATGGAAGTAGATAGAGGAAATAAGAATGATTTTATAGTTCAATCATTAATTCAAAAAATTTGTTATAGGACTTTTAGAAGGAAAGGAATAGGAAATTGATCGTTTTTTAGTATAACTAAATAAATAAATGTTAATGTTAATGTTAATAAGAAGAAGAAAATACAGTTAGTTTATATAGGACTCTTCATGATTTTGTGTATGATGCAATGATTGGATTTAAATCCAAAACCTTTAGAAATATATTTTCGGGATACGTAAAAAGTAGAAAGTTTAGACTTTTAAAATAGTAGTAGATATATGTATTAGTAAAATAATATCTTCAATTTTTTTTTTTATCGGTTACTTATACAAAATTTGCCTACATTAGGAATAATCAAAGGTGAATTACACTAATGATTCCTATAGTTTGGGTCTTGTGTCATTTTAGTCTTTGACTTTTCAAGTGTGCCATATTTGACCATGAATTTTGAATCTTGTTTCAAATAAGGATAATTGAAAATATCATTGATCAACTTTAAGGGTAAAATGGTCAATTTGATAAAATATAAACTAATTTGACGAAAATAAATGTCAAAAAAATATTTTTTAAATTTTAAAAATTATTTCTACCCACTAAAGATAAAATTATATAAAATTGATAAATGTTTTATACAATTATCTATTTATTTATTTTACCAAATTAATTTTTATTATATGTTTGGATGATGATCATGTAATGAGTGGTTGTTTTTATTTTCATTAAATTAGTTGAGAGGGTAATTTATAAGTAAATTAGGCCGAGCAGGGTAATGGGCCGTCCTGTGGGCCATAGTAAGAAGGGCTGAGTAAAAGGGCTGAGTAGTAGTTAGCTCGGTGCAGAAGAGCCTTGTAGCTAGCCCGGTGGCCACGGTCAGAGCGGATACTTAGCTCGGTCATACCATTCTGAGCCAAGGTATTTTGACCCTTCATAAGGACCTTGTTATTGATTAGCTCGGTCCAAACTTGCTATGGTTAGCACGGTCTCAACCGGCGAAACCGAGGTACAGGTAATAAAGGGAAGAACCGAGCTAGTTAGAATTCGGTCATTTCTGCCAGTTTAGCATGGCTATGATAGCTCGGTCGTTTTGTCATACTACTGAGGTAAAACCATCTCACTTGGTTTAAGCAGTGAGGGGGTTGTTGAAGGATAAGTATTTTCTTTCAGGAGTGTGATTCCTAGGAGGACTCTACATGGAGGAATAAGAGTCCTACTAGGATTGTGCCACGCGGAACCTATAAAAGCTCACAATATCACCCATGGAGAGGTAACACAACTTTGATTCATGAATCCACAGAGCTTTTGTGTCTATTGTCTATTGTGCTGACTTAGGCATTGGAGGGGTTTCAGGCACATACTCGCCGGCTAGCTCACGTTTGTGTTTTCAGAGAGTAAAGCGACGACGTACGGAGGAGCGCAGACTTGATCAACAGGATTATGCGAGAAGAATTATTTCGTGCTCGTACAATTGGCGCTGTCTGTGGGAAAATCCAGAAAGAACTAAAACCTCTTGATCAAGCTTTCCTCTCAAATTGAAAGCAATGACGCACAACGAAGACTTGCTGTAATCAGCCATTGATGGACAAACTCCAGAGGGGGGTGGGAGGCGCGAAGGTTTTCCTTCTATCCCTCCCATGGCGGATTTAGAACCCCAGCGACAGAAGCCCCGGAGGGATACAAGGAGGAGGCGAGGCAACAGCCCCCGTCACTCTCAAAGCCCCGAAAGGCAGAGGCGGAGGATCGACCCTCCGGTTCTGGAGGATCGCATGAAGGAATATGACGAGTTGATACGAATGATGGCGGCGGACATGGAGTTGATGAAGCGCCAGATAAAAGAAAAAGGGGTGGCGACAAGAGAGGGGCGCAAAGGCAACACGCCCCCTCGCCACTCGAAAGATCGTGGTAGGCAAACCACGCCATCGCAAGCGGAGAGTAGGAGCCTTAGAACGGGCGACACTCAAGCAAGGACGTCCAGGACTCGTTACTCCAGATCTGAGAGAATGAGAACTGAGAGGTCTTATGCTGAAGGAAGCACCTATTGGCCCTCGCGCACGCACCAGACGTCATCCAGGCAGACGGAGTTGCCTAGATCATCCGATTTGTGAACTGTGATGGAAGAAAGGGCACGATGGAAAGAGGATATCAGGGCACGCGACCCGCGCAGAGTTTCAGCCCTTCAGCGGTTGGCCCCTCGGACGCATGGCAGCGTCGAGGTAGGAATGCCAATGTCGCGTCTTGCTTATGAACCAACAGACAAAGCATTAGCAAGGTTACAAAGCTTGCCGTTCATTTCGGCAATTGAGAATGCACCACTACCTTCGGGCTTTCTCCAGCCCAAATTCACGACTTATGAAGGGAAAATAGACCTTTACATACACCTCAGCCACTTTCGCCAGGTTATGGCAGTATACCGGCGAAACGAGGCTTTGATGTGCATCCTATTTCCATCCTGCCTTAGCGACCTAGGTTTAACCTGGTTCGAAAGGCTACCAGAAGGCAGCATCGCCTCCTGGGCGCAATTGGCGGAGGCGTTCGTGACAAGGTTCAGAACGAACACCAAGACACCAGTGGAGATCGACCAACTACTCTCCATTGACATGGGCGACAAGGAGACGTTGAGATCCTACAACAGTCGCTACTGGGAAACCTTCAACCAGATTGGGGATTGCCCTACAAACCTCGCCATTGCGCAATACAAACGGGGCCTGCCAGTTGGTAACAAATTGAGGAACTCAATCACTATGGCGTCACCCCTCACGATGGAGGCCTTGATGAAGCGAGTGCACCAACATATTCGCGTAGAGGAGGATGACGCCCGTGCTAAAACAAAATCAGGCACATCAGCGGTGCCAGATAAAAAAACTATGGCAAAAGTAAATATGGTAGAACGCCCCAGCAGGAATGGGCGAGGAAGGCGGGCCAACAGAGAGGACTCAAACAAAAGGTGGTTAAGAGTCTGCACTACCATCACCACAGTATTCAAAAAATCGATCTACCAAATTCTCAGTGAAATACACGACGAACTTTTCGTCAAATGGCCAGCAAAATTGGGAGAAGTGCAAAAGGACTACGACGAAAGATCCCGGTGCACCTTCCATAATGAAAAGGGGCACCGCACTGAGAATTGCATGCTGTTGAGACAACATTTGGAGGAGTTAGTGGCGGCTGGGCATCTGGACCAATACATAGAAGGAGGAACACAGCCAGCCCCCCAGAACCACAACAACCCAAACGGAATGCCGATCGACACCCCACCTCAAGGCATGATTAACGTAATACATGGGGTATTCGAGCCTGAGCGAGTATGTGAGCTCAGGGGAACGATCAAGAAGGCTGAGCACTTAAGGGAGGTATTAAGTGCACAACCTGCAATCAAAAAGGGAAGAATAGAAGCCACGAATGTCATATCTTTTCAGATAGAGACTTGGCAAGGATATACTGCCCTCACAATGACGCATTGGTTGTCACACTCTGCGTCAAGGATTACGACATCAAATGAATTTTAATCAACCAAGGAAGCTCATGTGAGATAATGTATTATGAAACCTTCAAACAATTGAAATTGGAGGATAAAGACTTGGCACCTGCTGTATCTCCCCTAATCGGATTCAACTCCATGCCAGAGTGGCCAGTGGGCAAGATAATCCTCCCAGTCAGAGCAGGAAGCATGACGAAACAAGTGGAATTCTGGGTATTGAAAGTCCCTTCTACTTACAACATAATCTTGGGAAGGACATGGTTACATGCCATGCGATCGGTAGCGTCAACCTACCATCAAGTATTGCGGTTCCCCAACGAAGCTGGAGTAATAGAAGAGGTCTTTGGAGACCAAATTATGTCCAAACAATACTTCGTCACAGTAAATGGCAGCCGTGCAGCCAAGGGATATGTACAGATGATAGAAGAACCTGAAAGCAATGAACTGTTTGCGGATGTTGGCAAAGCCGCTGAATAGAAAGTAATTGAAGACTTAGTACAGGTAAGGATAGATGAAAAGAATCCAGAAAAATTCTTTTTGCTCGGTTCATCTATGTCCAGTACTGAGAGAATAGAGGTCATGGAATTCTTAACCTCTAACGTTGAAGTGTTCGCCTGGACGCCGTATGACATGCCTGGAATTAACCCAAACTTCATCTGTCACCAATTAAATGTCCACCAAAATGCCAGACCAGTTATACAGCGCACTCGCAGATCGGCACTCCACCATGCCGAGATAGTGGCGGAGGAAGTGGGAAACTTGCTAGAGACAGGGGCTATCAGAGAGGTGCACTACCCCAGATGGATCTCCAATACTGTAGTAGTGCTAAAGAAGAACGAAAAATGGCGTGTCTGCGTGGACTACAAAACAGTCAATAAGACATGTCCAAAAGATAGCTTTCCCTTACCCAGGATAGACCAGGACTTAGCTTCCTTGATGTGTATAGAGGTTACCATCAGATTGCTATGTATGAGCCTGACCAGGAGGTCACATCCTTTACAACGCCTAGAGGATTGTACTGTTACAAGGTCATGTCCTTTGGCCTAAAAAACGCAGGGGCAACATTCTAACGGATGGTCACCAAGATGTTTGAACCATTGTTAGGCAGAACAATGGAGGCTTACATCGACGACATGGTGGTCAAGAGCAAGGATGAAAAGGACCATCTCAGGGACCTCGATGAAATGTTCCAGATCCTGAATAAGAACAATTTGCGCCTTAACGCATACAAGTGTGCGTTCAGCGTAGGATCAGGCAAATTCCTAGGCTTCCTGGTGACCAACCGAGGTATCGAGGCAGACCCCTCTCAAATCAAAGCAATCCAGGATCTAGAGAGGCCCAACACAGTAAAAAAAGTGCAGCATCTCACTGGCATGGCAGCTGAGCTCAACTGGTTCATAAGTCAGTCGTCAGACAGATGTTAACCATTCTTCCAAGCACTAAAGGCCAAGTTTGAGTGGGATGAAGAATGCGACCGCGCCCTTGAGAGCTTGAAAGAATACATGTCTTCTCCACCGTTGCTAGTAATCCCAATACCTGGAGAAGAACTCTTTTTGTACCTGGCCATTTCACAGCACGCAGTTAGCACAGTATTGGTCAGAGTGGAAGGAATCCAACACCTGCCCATCTTTTATGTCAGCAAGACATTGCTGGGCGCAGAAACCAGGTACTTACCATTATAAAAACTGGCCTTAGCCTTGATGATGGCATCAAGGAAGTTGTCGCATTACTTTCATGCCCACACCATAATCGTCCTCACAACTTTTCCATTAAAAGCTTTGTTTGAGAGGGCGAACTTTTCTGGGCGAATCTTGAAGTGGGCGGTGGAATTGGGGCAGTACGATATCAAGTTTCAACCCAGAACTGCAATAAAAGCTCAAGCCTTGGCAGACTTTGTGGCATAATTCACGCCAGGAAGCCATCACATCTGCCTAGTTGACTTGACTGGTACAACTGAAGTGGGGACGGAAAGTGCTGCAGGAAATGCGCAACCCCCAATACAGGATGCCCAGCCACATCCCAAGGCATATCAGATTGAGAAAAGTGCAGAAGAGGCAAACCATACTGCATCAGGCCAAGATTCATCAACAAGTAAAAACTTGGTACAATCAAATAGTGAGGGGCAAATAATAAGCGTGAACTTGGAAGAAAATACCAGTAACACTCATGACCCCAAGGCATCATCCGATCCCTCTACTTGCTGAAAGCTGTTTGTTGGAGAGATGTGGAAACTCTTCATGGATGGAGCGTTCAACAGGCATGGTACAGGACTTGACATAGTCCTCATCTCACTAGATGGCCTAATAGTGGAACAAGCAATCAACCTTGGCTTTCCAGCATCAAACAACGAAGCGGAGTATGAAGCACTTCTGGCAGGACTAAAATCAGCACTCTACATGAAGGCCACTGAGCTAATGGTTTACAGTGACTCACAGCTGGTGGTAAACCAAATTTCAAGCGACTACGAAGCAAAAGATGAAAGGATAGCTAAGTACCAAGAATTAGTAAGGAAAGAGATCATGAAGTTCGAAGTAGTGCGAATAGAGCAGATTGACAGGGAAGAAAACAGTAGAGCAGACGAACTAGCAAGCTTTGCTTCAATGGCAGACACATCCATCCCACATCCGTTACTGATCGACTTCCTACCAAGACCAAGCATTGAAGAACCCGAAGAAGTCGAAGTATGTTGTGCCGAACTAGGCCCTTCTTGGATGGATCCCATTATAGTGTTCTTAAAAGACGACATCTTACCCGAAGAAAAGAAAGAGGCCAACAAAATAAGAGCAAAGTCACAACGATTTTGGCTCTCCTCATCAATGGCCTTGTACAAAAAATCCTTCACAGGACCTTACCTAAAATGTGTTCATCCCAGCAAGGTCGAAGCATTCCTGTTCGAAATACACGAAGGCGTATGCGGAAGCCACCAAGGAGGAAGATCTTTAGCCTACAGAGCAATTTCACAAGGATATTGGTGGCCTTACATGCATTCAGATGTAGAGAAGTATGTCAAGAAGTGCGAGAAATGTCAGAAGTTTGCACACCAAATACATCAGCCCGCTAGAGAACTTCTACCATTAACTAGCCCGTGGCCATTCGCAATGTGGGGCTTGGACACAGTATGACCACTTCCAATGGCACCCAGTAACAGAAAGTTCTTTCCTACAGCAACAGACTACTTCACAAAGTGGGTAGAAGCAGAAGCACTCGCCTCAATAAAGGAGAAGGATGTGAAGAAGTTCGTTTGGCAGAATATCATCACTCGGTTCGGCATACCCAAGGCTCTAATATCAGACAACGACACTCAGTTCGATAGCAAAATTCTTAGAGGCTTTTGCGAAGAATACAAGATAGAATTCTACAACTCTACACCAGCATACCCCCAAGCAAATGGCCAGGCGGAAGCATCAAGCAAAGTTGTCTTGGATGAATTGAAGAAAAGGTTAGAGAAAGCAAAAGGAAAGTGGGCCGAGGAGCTTCCTCATGTTTTATAGGCTTACCGTACCACACCTCGGCGATCAACTGGAGAAACGCCATTCTCCTTAGCTTACGGCATGGAAGCAGTAATCCCACTGGAAATTGGCCTCCCCGCCATCAGAAGCGAAAATTTTGACCCAGAGTTAAATGGAGAAGCCATAGCCTTGAAACTCAACCTTACGGAAGAAAGAAGAGAAAGAGCACTGGTTCACATCGCTTCATACCAGCAAGAGTTATCCAGAAAATATAACAAGATAGTACATCCGAGGCAATTCAAGATCAGAGATTGGGTGCTGCGCAAAGTAATGGGAAACACCCTGGTACCCGGAGATGGCAAGTTAGGGCCCAATTGGGAAAGACCTTACAAAGTGGTTGGATTAGCAGGAAAATGGGCTTACCACTTGGAAGATGAAGACAGCAAAGCCATTCCTAGGCCATGGAACGCTGCCAACCTCAAACTATTTTATTTTTAGCTTTTCTTTAAAGTACTTGTAATTTTCCCTTTTTTCAATAAAACAAGTAGTTTCTTCTCAGCATAATTGTTTTCTGCTGTAAAAGTCGTTTTAGGGGCATTGTAAGCAGAGTTGGCCGGAATAACCAACTTTGTGCTCTCTTTAGCTAAGATTAGGATTTGGGCTGAAAGGGTTGGCTAGAAAAATCAACACATCTCCTAAGCTGAGGATAAGGATCCAAGCTGCAGGACGTTTGGTTGAAAAAATCAAACACTTCACTCTAAGTTGGCAGGAATAACCAACCTTGAGCTCTTTTCAGCTAAGATAAGGATCTGGGTTGAAGAGGTTGGCTGGAAAAACCAACACCCCTCCTAAGCCAAGGATAAGGATCTAGGCTACAGGACGTTTGGCTGAAAAAACCAAACACTTCGCTCTAAGTTGGCAGAAATAACCGACCTCGAGCTCTTTCAGCTAAGATCAAGATCTGGGCTGAAGAGGTTGGCTGGAAAAACCAACACCGCTCCTAAGCCGAGGATAAGGATCCAGGCTGCAGGATATTTGGCTGGAAAAACCAAACACTTCGCTCCACGTTGGCAGGAATAACCAACCTTGAGCTTTCTTCAGCTAAGATTAGGATCTAGGCTGAAAAGGTTGGCTGGAAAAACCAACACTTACCTCTCTTAAGCCGAGATAAGGACTAGGCTGCAGGAAGTTGGCTGGAATAACCAACTTTAAGTACTCTTCAGCCGAGATAAGGATCTAAGCTGAAGAGTAGTTGGTTGGAATAACCAACTCTTAGTACTCTTCAGCCGAGATAAGGATCTAGGCTGAAGAGTGATTGGCTGGAATAACCAACCTTCAATACTCTTCAACCGAGATAAGAATCCAAGCTGAAGAGTGGTTGGCTGGAATGACCGAGCAGATTACAAGAATAAGACCGAGATAGTTATCTCAGCCACAGAATGTTATACTTCATTCAGACTACAGTTGGAAAATAAAGGCATGGAGTAAACCGAATAAATAGTTGAAACAAAAGAAAGCTTTCATTCAAAGTTCAAGACAAAGGTACAAAAGATGGGGCCTCAGCCCGATTACACATTCTTTCCAAAAAAAAGTAAAAAGAAGGAAATACAAGATCAAACAAAGAGGTCGTCAAGATCTGCATCCAGTTCAACTCGAAGCCCGGTTTCAATAGGTAGCTTGGTCTCAGTTTCAACCAAGTCTTCCACCGGTGGCTCCACTTGAGTTGACTGAACGGCAGGGTCATTGGCGACGACCGGGGCATTGTTGGGCTTGAGAGTCTCTTCTTCGTCCGCACCTTGAAGAAACTTTTGCTGAATGGCATTTGCATACTCTGCCATATAGCTCGGTATAAAGTGTGGGGGGGTTCAGGAAGACCTCAGTCTCTTGACTGTGACCGAGCTGCGCCAAAGCCGCCTTCCATTCACACTTGAAGAATATATCTTTGGCAGTGTGGGAGCCGGATAATTGGAATAATCAGAAGCGTATTCTAAAAGATAAATATTACACGGCTTTACCCTGCACGATAAGGATGCCGAATTGTGACACCCCTGTTCCGTAGTATGTTAATTGGTCCTTAACATGATGTGATTATGTATTTTGATATAATTTTGTGTTCCACTATGTGAAAATATATGGTTTGAAATTTTATCTGTTCATCGTAGGAATATCTGTTTGAGTAGTCTGTTTTGGAAATTTAACTGAGGGCCTTATCGGCCACGGAACCCGAAATTGATTACGCCATTGTGGTTGGCATAATTTTTAGGGCCTACGGTGAAATTTAATTGAAATTTGATTCTGGTCAATTTAAACTGATTAAATTGAGAAATTAAGTACCCCATTATTTTATATTAAAATATTTGTTAGTGGGGCTTGTTGTATATTTGTATTACACTCTCCTTTAGCTCTCTTAAAACTCAAAATCTGAGTTAGACAATTGAGAGTGAGAGAGAGGCCGGCCATGGAGAGAAAAAGGGAGAGATTTGTGTAATTTGGGCTCAAGACTTGGGAATTTGAAGATCTAGCTCAAGATTTGGCTAGGGCTTGAGTGTTGAAGCTCTTAGGTAAGTGATTTCATGAACTCTTACTTGTAATTTGTAAGTTCAAGGGTTGTTTGTGATCAAGAACATGTAATGAGTTGATTTTTGTTGAGATTGAAGTCTTAGAACTCATGCATGTAAGAAATTACTTTGAATTTGCATGTTTGAGCTTGAAACACATGATTCATGTGGAGTTTTGGGTAAAGCTCATATTGTAGTCACCATTTGTACCATCTAAGTTGAGAATGATGAGCATCTCCCACATGCATGTACAAATCATGGGAGTATAAGTCTTGAATGTTGAATTTGAGCATGTTGATGATGGGTTTGAGACAATTTGGGACATGCATGTAGATAATTCATGTAATTGAGCTTCCTAATGTTGTAATCTGCATTAGTAGCATGTTAGCATGTGTAAATGTGTAATTTGAACCATTGCATGCAAGAAATGTAGATGGAAAACTGATTTGGAGCTCAAGAACACGATCTGGGAAACCCAGATTTTTGAGGTCCGCTCGAGCGGGGTAATGGCCGCTCGAGCGGGAAAATCGTGCTCCCAGCATTTTTGCAGAGTTGGACGCCCGCTCGAGCGGGACATTTCACGCTCGAGCGTGGATTTTTGTAGACGGACCTTCAGCTCGAGCGCATCTTTTGTGCAACCAGTACCTCGCAGGCCTTAAGGGTCCGCTCGAGCGGAGAATCTTACGCTCGAGCGGGGACCCTGTTTCCTGGAATTTTGTTCATGCATTTTGTGATTCGTTTTCCGTTCTCTTTCACTTGTAAGCACTCCTAGGCATGTGATAAGCATTGTAAATGAGTTAATGAGATAAGAACAAAGCCTAAAGAGGAATATGTGAATTAAAGAACGGATTGAACTGTTAGTGACCCTTTTGTATTCATGAAATGTGTAGGGTCAAGCTCCAGGGCGCATCCACAAGCCGATCACTGTGAGTAATATCAATATTTGAAAACTTGTCAATGTCCAATTGTTATTCCCCTATAAATATTATGAGTTGTTAATTGGGATTGTGGACAAAAGTTTGACATGAATGAATGGGCCAAAGGCCGTTTGACATGAATGAATGGGCCAAAGGCCGTTTGACATGAATGAATGGGCCAAAGGCCGTTTGACATGAATGAATGGGCCAAAGGCCGTTTGACATGAATGAATGGGCCAAAGGCCGTTTGACATGAATGAATGGGCCGAAGGCCGTTTTGCCATGAATGGAAACCCGGATGGGCCAAAGGCCAGAATGTTTGGAACTACAGTTACTTGACTTGCATTTCGTATAGTTATATATTTATATTTTGCTGCTAAACAGAAGTATGAATTGGGCCCAAGGCCGTTTGGAGCATGTTGATCTACATATTGTTATGTAACTGTTATATTTGATATTATTCACTGGGCTATCGCTCACGCTCATTCATGTATTTGTAGGTGAGCCAAGGGAAGTCCAAACCCAGCCCCAGTGAAGTCTGCTAGGAACAACAGGAGTTTTGGGAGAGTCAGCCTTGTGCCTCGCGCATGAGACCATCCTTGCCCTTTTACTATGTACCTATGTTTTGTCTTGTTGGCAAGGACCCAGTGCATGTCTGTACATAGTCTGTTATAGGTTGACTCGTTTTGGACGATCCTGTCTGTAATGAATTTTGTGAAGCTGTACTTTCGATGTGAGTTATTAACGTATCTGAGTATGGTTTGTTTGATGTGCATATAAGCACGGCTCTATGGACAAAGTTTTTAATTTTGCTTCCGTTTGGCCCCCATTAACTCTGTTAAAATACGTTTAGAACAGTTTGAGGCCGTAGGTAATCTCATGATTACTGGCCGGTTACGTCCTTAACCCACGGGGGCGGGTTCGGGTCGTGACACGAATATAATGGATAGGCCGAATAGATACTGAACTATGAAGCCGAGTAAATAAGAGGCTAATGAGTGACAAATAGGCCTGGCCACAAGGCCCAGGAAACAAGCATAAATAAAGGAACAACAGACTAAGAAAGGTATGTGAAAATCGTTGTACTTAACTTAGAATACAAGCATTCTTGAGTGTGGATTACGACTTGTCCGTCGGAGTGCTAATTCCGGCACCCCCGACCGGAGTGTTTATTCCTTTTCAGGTGACCAGAAGAGGATCACGAGCGTTCTCCAGGATCTGAAGAGTATTTCCAAACCACATCTCCATAATTGGCGCCATCTGTGGGAATACTCAAATATATCCATGGCAGCCGTAACAGAAGATCCTCCAATAGTCACTGATGAAACCACTCAAAGAGACGACCTCACTCCAACAAACATGCTTGGACCGGAGACTATCGCTGCGAGACGTGCCTTGAACTTCGCCTCACCCTTGACTTCGGAACATGAGACAATGCAGGCGATCATGGAACAAGCAAAGTAAAATGAACAGAGATTGGAGAACATGATCGCTGAGAACGAACGTCTCCGTGAAGATTTGGCCTTGGAAGTGGCGAAGTCCAAACAAGTTGTACGCCTAAATCCGGAACGATCTCCGAAACCAGGTGGTCAACGACCTCGAGCCCGACAAGACAACACCGATAGCGGCTCCGACTCGTTATCCCCGGAGCCCTGGAAGAAGGGATGACATGATACCACTAGTTCTTCCGAAGAAAGTCCCCGTACAATGCACAAGCGAAAAAGGAATAGCTCGAATGAAGATCAACACAATCCCTTCGTACGACGGATTGCAAAGGTTGTGCTACCCAAGAAATTCAAAGCATCGTTGTTCACCTTGTACAACGGCAAATCCGACCCCACCGACCACATCCGCCACTACAAGCAGGCCATGACATTGCATACAGACGACGAGGTCCTCATGTGCCGAATATTTCCTAGCAGTTTGGGACCATTGGTGGTTAGGTAGTATTATAAACTAGAGCCGGCTTCGATCAAAACCTTCCACCAACTACAGAAATTCTTCAGGGCCAGATTTATCACCAATGAGGTCCAGCCGAAGCCAGCCAACTCTCTCTCGGCAATGCAAATCCTGTCAGGAGAAACATTAAGAGCATATTCGGCGCGATATTGGGAATGCTTTAATCTTGTTGATGACGCTTGCAACGACTCCATGGCCATCACCGCCTTCAAAATGGGATTACATCCAGATAGTGCCCTCTGTAGTTCCTTGACTAGAAGACCCCCTAAAACAGTCTGGGGGTTAATGAAGAAAGTAGAGGAATACCGCAAAGTGGAAGATGACGCCTTGCGGGTTAAAGCCGGACATGTGGCCAACAAAACGGCCCCTCCCGAAATCGCTCAGCCAATAAGCTCCGTACCACCACAGAGCCTTGAACCACGACAGCGGGCTAAACGAGACAAGAGACGGGATTCTCGCCGATCCAGCAATCAATGCTCACACCAAGCAAATGAGCAACTGCAGGTTGATAGCAGGCGCACAAAGCACGCCGCAAGAAATATACGGAGCTGTCAGAGCTAATCAGCTCGATTATGCCCAAAATCCAACATCTTCCATTTTTCAAATGGCCGTCCAAGATGGTGGGACCTCCTGACACGAGAAGGCGGGACAAGCGCTGTGAATATCACAAAGATCACGGTCATGATACGGACAGTTGCTATGCCCTGAAAGATCACCTTGAGAAATTGGTGCAAGATGGCCGGCTCCAGCAGCATGTCTGGAAGAGCACAATCAAAACTGTTACCCTTCGGCAGGAGTCACCTCCCCTCGGCGTTATTCATATGATATACAGCCTTCCAACGCCACGTACAATACATGCAATTCAGTCAGCCCCCCAGAAGCAACGTACACAAACGGAACAGCCCCACGAAGCTCAGAGTATTATCTTTGACGATTCCGACCTTATCGGCATAACACTCCCCCATATTAATCCATCGGTTATTGAACTACACGTGAATCGATTAACCGTTGAACTCGTCCTCATAGACCAGGAGCACTTCGGAGGTTATGTATTATGAGATCTTCATCAAACTCGGTTTCAACGAATCAGAACTGTCTCCTTCTCCTCATCCGTTATTCGGCTTCAATGCAAATCCAGAGTACCCGTTGGAAAAAATCACGTTGCCCATTCGGGCGGGCTCCCAAACAGTGGACGTCGAATTCTTGGTCATCAAGCTCTCTTCGCCGTATAACCTCATCATGGGGCGAACTTGGTTGCATACTATTTAGGCCATGCCAAGCACCTATCATCAGCTACTACGCTTCCCGACCGAACACGGTATTGAGCAAATCTGTGGTTCCCGGCAATCCCTATGAGCATGCTATCTCCTTTCTAGAAAGACACCAACGGAGTCACAGGTCAACTCCACTAAAGTGCCAAATCGAGACAGTCTCGACAATGTCGGGCAGCTCCCTGGCGAAAAGCCACGAAAGCTCTAGGCGATACCAGCAGCAGCTTCCCGAGACATATGCTCAACGCGTTCAGCTGCGCCGCTACACGCCGAGAATGTTGCTCCTGAAGGTATTTCCGGATGATGGGAGGCCGGTTGATGGAAAATTAGGTACGCGGCATTGTTCCTAACGCACTTGCGCAAATTCTATCATTAAACCCGACCTGTGGGGAATGATATTGGTTCCGAATGGCTCACCATGTACACTTTCCAGTACTGTAATGCAAAGATTCCTGTTTACTCACTGTGCAATCCAGTTCAAAAGTGTTCCAAATAAAGCCTCCGAATTCGGTGCGTCCTTCGTGGATGTCACGATTGGTCGAATAAAGCCTCCGGATTCGGAGCGCCCTTCGTGGATGTCACGATTGGCCCAATAAAGCCTCCGGATTTGAAGCCCCATTGGTGAATGACGTCTTTGGGCCGATAAAGCCTCTGGATTCGGAGTGCCCTTCGTGGATGTCACGATTGGCTGAATAAAGCCTCCGGATTCAGAGCCCCATCGGCGAATGACGTCTTTGGGCCAATAAAGCCTCCGGATTTGAAACGCCCTTCATGGATGTCACGATTGGCCAAATAAAGCCTCCGGATTCGGAGTGCCCTTCGTAGATGTCACGATTGGCCGAATAAAGCCTCCGGATTCGATGCCCAATCGGCGAATAACGTCTTTGGGCCGATAAAGCCCCCGGATTCGGAGCCCCATCGGCGAATGACGTCTTTGGGCCGATAAAGCCTCCAGATTCGGAGCCCCATCGGCGAATGACGTCTTTGGGCCGATAAAGCCTCCGGATTCGGAGCGCCCTTCGTGGATGTCACGATTGGCCAAATAAAGCCTCCGGATTCAGAGCGCCCTTCGTGGATGTCACGATTGGCAAAATAAAGCCTCCAAATTCAAAACCCCATCGGCGAATGACGTCTTTGGGCCAATAAAGCCTCTGGATTCGGGGCCCCATTGGCGAATGACATCTTTGGGCCGATAATGCCTCCGGATTCAGAGCGCCCTTCATGGATGTCACGATTGGCCAAATAAAGCCTTCGGATTCGGAGCCCCATCGGCGAATAATGTCTTTGGGCCGATAAAGCCTCCGGATTCGGAGCACCTTTCGTGGATGTCACGATTGGCCGAATAAAGCCTCTGGATTTGGAGCCTCATCGGCGCATGACGTCTTTGGGCCGATAAAGCCTCCGGATTTGGGGCTCCGTCAGCACGTCTTCAGGCCGATAAAGCCTCCAAATTCGGCTGACCAAATAGTGCCACCGAGCGACGCTCGAGGGCCGAATAATATTCCGAATTCGGAGCACCCTCCAGAACGAAAACATTTACACATCGAGGCAGGGATATGTAGGTTGAGCCAGTACAACCGCATGAACAAGACAAAACATTGCAGCATTCAAAATAAGATGCTTAATTAAGCACACAAAAATTCAGAATGAGATAAACTTTTAAAATAAAACATTTTATTTGATTAAACAATAATTACAAAAAACGCAATCCGCGTTCGAAGCATTACAATATCTATTCTCATACGGCGTCGCGTTGGCACAGCGGCAGCACCGAATCAACGCCCGCTGATCAAAGAGCACTCGCAACTTGAAATGCTTTAATCTGACCTCGCCTGGATCCGCGTTCACAATGACGAGATAATCATCCTCGAGGTGGGGACCTTTGGCACCATAGACAACGTCAAGGCCAAGATCTAGGACAAGAAAGGAATTCCCCACGAAAACAGTAATACTCAACGGTCGCGGTGCTACGTCGGCCTCGTTTCTCGGTCGCGGTTGTGGAGAACTTCCCCATTATTGTTTCTTCCTTCGGGGTGATCCGCTTTGACGACTTAAAGGCTGATGTTTTTTCCTTTTTTTTTGAATGCCCTACCTCCCGCGCGAGTGAGTTCTCTGCTGCGATTCCTTACAATGTCAAGCGCAGCCAGAGTCCGAGCTTCTCCTCTGTTGCTGAAGAAAACTCCATTCGACATTCACACTTATCTAACCCCACGCAACAAAATCGTTTTAAATCGAGTTCGTACACAGTAAGCAAAGTCACTGGAGCGAAAAGTCCGAGGCGATTTATTTCTAAAACCCTTGCAGTGGCCCTAAGGCGATTTCATTAACACTGAATTCCGAAAGACGGACGCCGAGCGATATTGGCCACAACCACTCCATGTACTAGTTTTTGGCTTTTTTAGAGTTAAAATGACCTAATTATATAAAGAGCAATTATAGATGGGTTGACTGTCTTCAGATTCGGAGCCCCTGGTACATGACACCTTTGGGTTGGTTAAGCCTCCGAATTTGGAAACTCATCGGCGTAATTGACCTTGCGTGACATGCCAAATATATATTCAGTGGAGAATGCTCATGACAAGCCGGCATATAACCATTCGGAATTAAAATGCCTAGTTGACTCGAGCCGGTTGATATTTATACAATGAAACATGCAAACATGTGTATGCCGAATGAAAATTACAATGAAACATTTAAAATATAACATTTTATTCAATCAGGCAATAATTACATAGTTATAAATGCGATCTGCGTTCGAACATTAAGTTGAGTATTTTTTATACGGCGTCGCCCTCATCCTCACTCTGCTCAACTTCAAAGGCGAAAAACGGAAAATGGTTATGTTGGTACAGTGGCAATGTCGAATCAACGCCCGCTGCTCGGAGGGCTTCCTCGGGCTGAAGTGCCTTGATCCAGCCATGCTTAAATTCACGATTTTCGCATCGGCAAACTTCCTCGGCGAGCTTTTCCTTGGTCTTCTGTATCCCTACTTTCCGGCCTTCGTGGAAGCCTTTTTCATAGGCCCTCCCCTTCGTGGATTCCATCGCGAACATGCTCGCCGTATCTCGATCGGCGAGTGCGTTACTGATAAGCCGCTGGGTGACCCTTTCTTCCACGATTGGGTTAGCCTATCTGACGGGTTGTGCCTGAACGACATTGGCCTTCCTTAATTCATGCTCAGCCGCTTCCAAGCGAGCCTCCAAGCTTCGAATGCGTTCATCCCTCTTCTCTATTTCTCGGCGGGAAGCACGGAGACGCATGTCGATTTCGTAGGCGGTATAGAGCCCCTTCACCACACCGTGAATGCCTTCACGAAACACTTCGAAGTCCTGCCGACCTACCATCGACTGCTAGACCTCGGGAGGAAAAATCTGTTGAGCAAATTCGACTGCCACATTTGAATCTCGAATGATCGAGTCCGCATCTGTTATGGACCTATTCCCCACGAAGATTGCAAAACTCAATGGGCGTGGGTTCGCATCGGGCTCCCTTCCAGAACGGGGTTGCGGGGATTTGTCCTGTGACTCCTTGTCCCTCCTAGGCGACCTACTTCGACGACGAGAAGATTGACGTCTCTCCCGCTCCCTCAAAATCCTATCTCCCGCGCGTGAAGGTTTGCCACTTCGATTCATGTCTCCTCCCAGCTCAGCTAGAGTCCTCGCTTCTCCTTTGTTGTTAAAGAAGAGTCTATTTGACATTCGCGCTTGTTTATTCTTCATCAAAGACCTGGACTGAGTTGCTCACTGAGCACATAAATAGGACCTTCATTCATTTATTCCCTGCGAGGGCAGGGCCCCCAAGGCAATCTCATCAATCACTGGGGTGCCGACCAAGTCATGTCGAGCCCCCATCAAACACTGTTATTCGGTAGTCTTAACTTTCGCTAGGGAAAATTTGTGAACCAGTTGGGGCATGGCCGACTCATCAATATGTTCGGCTCTAATGCCGCAGCCGCTTCATGAATCGACTCATCAATATTGTGTGGTTCAGCATTTAATGTTCATGAACCAGCTGGAGCAAAGGCAGATTCATCAATCTATTCGGCTCTAATGCCATAGCCGCTTCATGAATCGATTTACTAGTCTTATTTGGCACCAAGAGTTGATTTGTTCGGATAAATTAAAGTATAACTAATATAATTGCCAAGATTACACTGTTATCCAATCGCTAGTTAGAAGACACAACAGACAGTAATCATTTTATCCAAAGTAGCGGAAGGCAAAACTCTTCATTAATATCAAAAACTGCGTACAAGTAATAGTGAAACGGAAAGGAAATTTTCATTAATAAATTGAGCACAGATAATAACTAATTTATACATGAAAATTACCTTGAACTAACAAGGATCCACTAAACAAAAATGTACATTGAAATTAAAGACACCTAATGAAACTAGAATGTCTCCCAGATCAATCCTCGGGATCAGACTCAAGTGGCTCAACGTCCACTTGCTCGTATGGAATTGGCAAGGCCAATGTAAGTCCAGCGGCAGCAAGGGCTTTGAGCCACCCATGTTTGAATCCCCGATTCTCGAATTTGGAGACCTCATCTACGTATTCCTTCAAGGCGGTGCTCTTCCCAGCTTCTAGCGCTGTAGAAGCTACAGATTCGACTTTTTCCTTGGCCGCCTTCAATTCTTCTAACTCAGCCTCTGCCTTTGAAAGCGCCTCCTGGGCTAACTTGAGCGACTCCTCGCTCACGTTCACCCTATCCTCGACTTCGGATCTGAGCTGGTTAGCAATTCGAGCCCTCTCATTTTCAGCTTCGGCTCGAGCACTTTCCACTGCGACTCTCATCGCCTCGAACTAGGCCCTACTTTTCTCACCTTCAGCTTCAAACTTTAAGCGGCCAATTCTTTCAATGGCATCACGCTGCCGGCGGCCTAGTTCAGCTATCCTTCCAACCGTCTGCAAAACAAGTTTGGATCACCACATCAAGCAACATTGTATGCAAACCAAACCAAACGAGCCAAAAAGAAAGTATCGTATACATACCAGAAGGGCCGACTGGGCAGTGAACGCTATAGCCACCAAATCCGGCTCTTCTCGAAAGGTGGCCTTGTTAGCCGGTAACAAAACTGAGGCGGCCAATCTCAACGCCACGGCTGGATCCTTCATGGCAGATACGTCAGAGGAGATTGGTGTGTCTTTGATCTTTGGTTGAACAACGAAGGGGACAACCACGTCGGACTCCTCTAAGCAAGGCCGTTTGTCAGCAAGGCTATCCTCTGAGCCGGCCTCTCCCTTGGCAGAACATTTTTTGCCCCGCTCTTTTGAAATCAACCGTTCTTCCGTAACCTGCTGTTCAACCCCCTCCATCTCGGCCACAACAACTTGAGCCGTTTCTTCTCCAGTAATCGGTTGTAAAGATTCAACGGGGGCAGGCTCAGAACGAGCGGCCTCGGCTTTTTTTCAAGCGACCATTCGCTCGGCATTTCTCTTTCTCGCCATCTGCGTGAGATTCTCCCCAGCCATGCCTTCTGAAAAAGTGCTAGGAAGGTCTCCCAAGTTTGTAAAAATATCTCCGAAGGAAAACTCTGCCCGACTCGAAGTGGATGATGAGTTAGGCTGGTTAAGACCAGCTGCCTCAAACACTGATTTCAGAGCTTCGTCGACCTCTTCGGCCTCGGCAGCGAACTCCCTCATTGATTCGGCATATACCTCGACAACCGGCTCTAAGTCTTGCTCCGAATCAAAAGCTTCAAGACCAATTTGCCTAAGGATCTTGAAACTGGGGAAGACAAGAGCTGTAAGGTGTTGTTCGCCGGTTAGGATCGGGATGTCGTCCGCAGCCTAGAACGTAGTGTAGGTAGGCTCGTACCGCAGGAGAATACGGGTAGCTCTCCCTTGCTTCTGTACGTTTGGACGACCAAAGTACTTTAGTGCAGTTTTAATTTCCGTAAGGACTGCGTCGTCAGCCGAGGTCAAAATCCTCTTTAACTTATTGCCTGCAAGAACAAAGGGTAAGGCTTGTAGAAAAAGTCGCATAAAAGAAAGATCAACAAACAAGAGTTACACGGCAACCTGGTTCACCCCTCTGTCTGGAAATAGAGTCTAGACGATCTTTGCCTTCGTCGAATTCCCAGTTGCCTCAAACATTGACCATTACATCGTCAACTTGTTTGCCAGAGCTGGCAAGCATCATTACCAAGTGATGGTCGGTGTCCTTGGCCCTAAGAAAGTAGCGCCCAAGCCGACCGGAGGATTTGGCTAAAGCATAGCAGTGCCGAATCGCCAAAATGCCAAGGTTGATCCTGAGACGCCGGTTCAACTCTACGATTCCCATTACGATTCAGAAAAAATTCACATTGGGTTGCGAAGGAATCAGACTCCAATAACGGAGGACGGCCCTAAGAAATGGGTGTAGGGAAAAGCGAACTCCGCCCTCCGCAATAGACAGGAGAGGGAAGACGATTGTATTTTGGTCGTCCCTCTCCATATCAAGGGTATTGTCCGTTACCAGAGAAAGATGGACATCCTCAGGGATAGAAAAATGTCTTCGGAACCCAAAAATTCAACCCTCAGAAAGGAGGTCTTTCAAATACTTAGCCATTCTAGTGGGGACTCAGGGATATTCTAAATCAAAAATAAATACAGAAAACAGGATTGCAAGGAGAAGAGAAGAAAACTTACGAAAGGTAAAGGAGACAAGGAGAGAACGGATAGGAGTTGCAGAAAACACGTCGGAGAAGAGATACCGACTGGCAGTCCAAGAGGTTCAAATATTCGAAAAACCATGTTTTCGAAGGGACTTAAGTTTCAAATCGTAATAAATGCGAGAGGAACATGAATGGGGCGGGAAAGCGTTACAATGACCGGAAAGCACGTACGCGTTCTGACACGCATCGAGAAGAGGATTAACAGTCAAATTTTTTGACTCCTAGCCAAACACGCCGACTAACTGATGCTAGCGAGGTGTTTGGGGGTCAATTGTGGGAGCCGGATAATTGGAATAATCAGAAGCGTATTCTAGAAGACAAATATTACACGGCTTTACCCTGCACGATAAGGATGCCGAATATAATGGATAGGCCGAATAGATACTGAACTATGGAGCCGAGTAAATAAGAGGCTAATGAGTGACAAGTGGGCCTGGCCACGAGGCCCAGGAAACAAGTATAAATAAAGGAACAACAGACTAAGAAAGGTATATGAAAATTGTTGTGCTTAACTTAGAATACAAGCATTCTTGAGTGTGGATTTTGACTTGTCCGTTGGAGTGCTAATTCCGACACCCCCGACCGGAGTGTTTATTCCTTTTCAGGTGACCAGAAGAGGATCACGAGCATTCTCCAGGATCTGAGGAGTATTTCCAAACCACATCTCCATAAGCAGCTTCGCATTGTTTGATGTAAGTGGCCTCCCCCTTCTTGTAACGATCTTCAACGTCTTCCATGCTCTTCTCTAACCGGGCGATCTCAACATTCTTATTTCCCTCGAGCTTGGCCAGCTCACGCAAATATTTATCTTTTATCACGGCCGCGGCCTTCTGCTTGTCCGCCTCAGCCGAACTGACAAGACCGGTCAAGCGGGCCAACTCGGTTTGTAGCTCGGCCATTTTCTTCTTGGCCTCTTTTAGCTCGGTTGATTTAGCATTGGCCTCTGCCATGGCCTCCCTTGTGGTTTTTCGAAGCTCCAACACGCGTTTGTCAACAACGTGGTTCTTCTGCAGGGCCTGCAAACAGAGGAACAATTTTTAGCTGAACCGAGCTAACAGATGAAAAAGGAGAAACAAGAAAAAGGAAAAACTTACCAGCACCATTGATTTTGTTGCCGAGCGAATGGCCTTCAACTCGATAAGGTGATTGTGGTGCTCCATATCGGCTGGAAGGCAGACGCTCTTGGCAAGATTAAAAGCCAACAAATGATCTTTTTCTACGACCACTGAGTTGGAGTCAGTGATAGCGCGGTTCTTGTAGGTGGTCTTTGGCACCCATTTAGAAGAGGTAGCTCGGTCAGAGCGCTCCGGTTGTGGGCTCGGTGGTGTGGTCTGGGGAATGATGGTCTCGTCCTTATCGACAAGGCGTGGCTCGGTTGTGGAAGTCCAAGCACGCTTGTTGGGCCGAGATGAAGAAGGCTGAGAATTGGGAAGGGCTACCACGGCCTCTTGTGTTTGGCCGGTTGGAGGTACTTCGGCTTGATTTGTCTCGGTGATGAGGGCCCTTACTGCTCTCTTCTTGGACATTTCTTATTCTGCAGTCAATGGGATAAGATTGATTTGTGGGAGGGTTGGATCAGGTTCAGAAGAGGGCTTCAAGAGGAAGTCTGTCACCCTGGTCTTCCTCCTACTGCTGTATCTGTAGGTCGGCTCAAAGTTGAGTAGCTCGGCCCAACTTCGATCGGGATGTCTTAGTGCGGCGTGGAGTGCGCCAAGGTTGGGGTAACTGTACTACGACTTTAGAAAGTTTAAATCTGCATAAAAGAAAAAGACAACGGTTAGTACGGTTGAAAGCAAGGAAAACGAAGTACAGAAAGCACAAAACTAAGCCGAGGTAATTATACCGGCTACTCCTTTGTTCCAGTTAATTCGGTCTCCTGGTATTTGGGCTTCGTGATCC
Source organism: Camellia sinensis (assembly GCF_055761805.1). Classification (NCBI taxonomy): domain Eukaryota; kingdom Viridiplantae; phylum Streptophyta; class Magnoliopsida; order Ericales; family Theaceae; genus Camellia; species Camellia sinensis. The sequence goes on from NC_138970.1 coordinate 148,349,886, forward strand.
TCGAAGTTACCAGAGACCCAGAAGAAGTTGTCATCGTTTACATCTTTGTCTGGGGTGTTCTTTATTATCTTTTCTCAGTGCCTTCTTATTCTTAAATAATAGACCCAACCATCTTCATTTTGGCCAAGTGAATACTGGTGAAATAGCTCAGCTAAACCGAGATTAATGCCAAGCCGGCAGTTTAGCTCGGCGATGCCGTTTATTATCCTAAATGAATTGGTGCTAAGCTGGGTAGGGAAAAGATTGGTTTGTCTGAGGAATTCACAAAGGAGAGGCTATACAGGGAACCGGAGTCCGATTTCTACAACGGAAAGAAGGGTGAAGGGAACGAAGCCCGGTTTACCCTAGGATGTGGTGTCTAGTTCGGCTAAGCTATGGTGGACATCATCAGGGATATGGTAGTCCCTTTGGAACTCGGCCATAGGCCCTGGGAAATTTACTAAAAACCTATATTTCCCTATGAGGACTTAAATTAAGTATAAATTAGCTTGAAGTGCTAGCTCGGTGCTGAAGATAATGTTGGGTATCTCGGTTGAACGTGCAAGGTAGTGCCTGGCCAACCTAGTTGGAGTCTGCAAAGTGAAAAGGAAAAGTATTAAGCACAGATCGATGGACCGTGCTAAAAATAACAAAGGTAAAATAAATGTTGTCCTAGATCGGCTACGTTGGATACTATCCGTTCTTAGCTCGGTTGGAGCGATGGGCTTAGCTCGGATTGAGTAAGTGGGAGGTTCGTAGCCCGGTTGAAGCTTATGGTGTATCATTCTTAGTTCGATTTTGACTAAGTCAGGGAGCTTGTTTAGCCCCAAGTTATAGCTCGGTCTTTGGTTAAGGTTTTCTAGTTCGGTACTGTGCACGCCTAGTACAGTGCCTTAGTACGGCGTTTTAGTTCGGTCTTTTGAAGAGTTATCTAGTTCAGCATGAAGTTTTGGTTCAGTTGTTGGGAAAGATATCCAGTGTGGCTGGGTGCGCACCTAGAAGATTCCCTTGTTCGGTGGAACCTAAGCCTTAAGTTGCCCAAACAGGTTCCTAGCTCGATTGGAATTCTATTTTGGATCAAACGCGTTGTTCTTTAGATTATTCATGAATATAGTGGTTCTAGTACGTGGTTTTTTCCAGAAGAATGGAAACCAAAGTAGTGTGTTTTGAAAAAACATACGGGTATAATGCTACATGCTACCAAAAAGTAAAACAAGGGGCAGAGATTCAGTTACTTACTACTGTGAAGTGGAAGATCTGAGATTGGAACAGCAGAGGAGTTGGCCAAGGATGCAAAGCTTCGCAGATGCAGTGAACAAGAGAGAAGAAACTCAGAAGGTGGAAAGAGAAGATGAATAGTAGAAATGGTAGATTCAAAATTGGTGGTTTTCGTATAAGGCAAAGAAAGACGGGACTGTTCAAATTTTTCGGAGTACGAAGACAGCATGACAGCTACGCTGGGCCAATGAAAGTTTGCCACGTGTTCATGGAATAAGAAGCGATTTAGTTTTGTAGCGACTGAAAAGACATTTTTGACCGGACTGATCGGAAACCCGACGGAGTTTTAGCACGGTTGAAAGGCTAAGGTTTTTAGCTCGGCTGAAGACAGATAATCCCAATCATGCTACGCAGATGGAATTAAGGGGCAATTGAGAGGGTAATTTATAAGTAAATTGGGCCGAGCTGGGTAATGGGCCGTCCTGTGGGCCACAGTAAGAAGGGCTGAGTAAAAGGGCTGAGTAGTAGTTAGCTCGGTGCAGAAAAGCCTTGTAGTTAGCCCGGTGGCCACGGTCAGAGCGGCCACTTAGCTCGGTCATACCATTCTGAGCCAATGTATTTTGAGCCTTCATGAGGACCTTGTTCTTGATTAGCTCGGTCCAAACTTGCTATGGTTAGCACGGTCTCAAACGGCGAAACCGAGGTACAGGTAATAAAGGGAAGAACCGAGCTAGTTAGAATTCGGTCATTTCTGCCAGTTTAGCATGGCTATATGATAGCTCGGTCGTTTTGTCATACTACCGAGGTAAAACCATCTTACTTGGTTTAAGCAGTGAGGAAGGTATTGAAGGATAAGCATTTTCTTTCAGGAGTGTAATTCCTAGGAGGACTCTACATGGAGGAATAATAGTCCTACTAGGATTGTGTCACGTGGAACCTATAAAAGCTCACAATATCACCCATGGAGAGGTAACACAACTTTGATTTATGAATCCACAGAGCTTTATGTCTATTGTCTATTGTGCTGACTTAGGCATCGGAGGGGTTTCCGGCACACACCTGCCGGCTAGCTCACGTTTGTGTTTTCAGGGAGTAAAGCGACGACGTACGGAGGAGCGCAGACTTGATCAACAGGATTATACGAGAAGAATTATTTCGTGCTCGTACATTAGTTTATATTTTTCCAAAAAGTTAAATATGGCGATAACTTTGATATCATTATTAAACCAATCCATTAAATCAAAAAATCCAAAATTAAAAATATTTCATATATTAAATATATCGATTACACATTGAAAGCCCAACAACTATCCATTACATAATCAGCATCCAAACACATAATAAAAATTAATTTGCTAAAAAAAATGGTCTAAAAAATTTATCAATTTTACATAATTTTATCTTTGGTGGTAGAAATTATTTTTAAAAATTCAAAAATATTTTTTTGACATTTATTTTTGTCAAATTAGTTTATATTTTATCAAATTGACGATTTTGCCCTTGAAATTTAAGAATGATATCTTCAATTGTCTTTATTTGAAACAAGATTTAAAATTTAGAATCAAATACGTCACAATTGAAAAGTCAGGGATAAAAGTGACACAGTCCCAAACTATAGGAACTGTTAGTGTAATTCGTCCAATAATCAAATTACTAGGTTTTTTTTTTTTTTTTACCCATGTTATGTTTGAAATCAATTAAAATATTAGGCGATAAATTAATTTGAGAATATTGTATTAATGATTGTATTTTCTAATCATACCCAAAACCCAGCCAAGTTAATTCCCTTACTGAGAGAGATTACTACGCTCCTTGCACTATCAATCTCCCTTCCCAAATCATCACCAAACACATTGCAGGTCAGACCACAACCATAGCAATCCAATCCGGCTACCCAGAACGCTAAACAAACATGACCTTACTCTCATTTATTATATGAGTTTTGCTCTGGAGTCCTACCCGACCCACATGATTATAATATATCTTATATAAATCATTGGCACAATTAAAAAAAAAAATTCTAAGATTTGATTCATATAACAAAATAACCTTAAATTTTTAATTTTGTCCCCTTAAATCCTAATATTTTGATTTATGTTTAATCTAAATTATTTACTTATTTTTGTTAAATAAAATTGATGAAAAAATTGATATTTTAGTCAGTAAAATACATATTTTTCTATCGATTTTACTTGAAGAAAATAAATAAATAATTTAGATTGAAAACAAATTTAAAGTTTATAATTTAAATTGATAAAATTAAAATTCACGGTTCATTTTGTTGTAAGGTTTAAACCCTAATTTTTTTTTTAAGTGAGCTATTTTGAAATGGATAATTTATTTTTTTATTTTTTTATTTTTTAGATTGGAACTATTTTATTATTAACTCATGTTTAAATTTTTCAAAAAATGTTATACTAAACTAACGCTTAAAAGAATAAGAGATAAAATTGATACAATTAGCATTTCAATTATTGTAAGGACTATTAGTAAAAGTCTTTATTTAAAATAAATAATAAAAAAAATGCTATGCCCTGAAAGGTATTTGGGTTGACTCTGTTCTAAACAAATAGAGATATTGGCCCTATTTGACTAGTAGGATTAACAATTAGGAGGTTAAGAATTAGTAGGATTAACAATAATGAGGTTAAGAATCTTTGGACACGTTTGTTTGAGATATTAAAAAGAGAATTGAAAGTAGAAGAAATATGTTGGGGGTCATGAGATTATAAATCCAGTGTTTGATGGTGGGATAAAGAAGAATAGATCAGAAGTGGGGAACATTGATGGTGTTACATGTATTAATTAGTGTACTAATATATGTTATGACATTATTATTAGCCTCAATTATTATACAAATTATAAATACTAAAAACTTCTTAAATTATGTTACATCATTAATTAATATCTTAATTGGTACATATAATATTATTCGGAAACCATATAAATCCGACCGAATAATCCAATCCTGTGTTTATTTTGCATGATATTAAATTCTAGATAATTTTAATATTGATATAGAGGATTAAATGGAGGAAAATGAAAGGCCTAAAAGTATGGGGGTCACTGCTGTGACCTTCCCGCTGCATCTTTTAATAACACCGTTTCAATTTACCCTTTTTTTTATTTTTTTATTTTTTTAATTCTGTTTTCACTCTGCCCATTTCTTAGATGTGGTGCTGTTTGAATAAATTTTTTTTTGTCACAATGCTGTTCTTTATTTTTTAAAATCTATATGGCTTGCATTTAAAAAAAAAAAATTGTTTAATTTTTTTTGGTACCCCATTAAAATAATGTAATCTTTTTATTTATTATTTAGAGTCAATCTATTAAACCAAAATAAAAAGAGCATACTAATTTTTTTAAGGCTTAATGGGAATACATGAATACCCATAACATTTTCAATACATCATAGATAGCCTTTAGACATTTGAAATTTATATTACAAACACTTATTGACATGTAGTTAAGGGGATGTTTGGCATCACCTACAAAAGTTAAAAGCCAAAAAACATACTATTCACCTTATTTTGGCAGAAAATCTGTCGGATATATAAATAAATAAAAAATAGTGCAGCCACAAATTCCCGTAAAAAAAAAAAACGTGGCACAATGTAAGCCACAAATTTTCGTAAAAAAAAAATAATTTTTTTTTTGAAATGCATGCACAATCAGCGCAGTGTTGCTGACTGTGACAAGAAGGGCAATTTGATAATTTTGATATTTGTTACAATATTTTATTACATATTTTTTTTGTAAAAAGTCAAAAGGTTTTTCCAAACCTACATCTTTTTTTTTCTTTACTTTTTTGGTAAAAAAATCAAAAAGTACACGTATATAGATCATTTCAAATAACCACTAAATAATAAACACCCATATCATTTAACAAAAATACATGAACACCCCTTAATATTTTGTGAAAAGATCATAACACTTCTTTTAACTTAAATAAATATATGTGATAATATTAATTAAATAATTTAATTTAACAAAATAAAAAAATTCGGGTTTACTTTGTTATAAGACTTTAACCTTGAGATTTGTTTTTGTAATTGTCCCAATAATTTTATATGTGTGTATATATATATATATAAATACACAAAAATGTTGAAAATGGTTATAAATTCTGGGTAAAACCAGAATTTTATCTTAAGTTCGGTCTATTTTTTAGGTGGGCCCCGTGCGTCGATTTTCACGGGTCAAAGTGGTAACGCGTTCTATGCCGCGTTGTGATTCACGTGGTATATTTGGTTGCTCAAAACCATTACCGAGTAAATGGAAAATTGAAGCCAAAGTATGCTCCATGGAAATGGAGTTTTGGTGGAAATTCCTTAAAATTGTAAAATGGCTTGTCCCACATTGATTTGGTGGGAGGTTTTGAAAGGGTTTATAAGGCTTGGGTTTGGTACTTGGGGTGTGCCCCAAGGGGTACCCAAGTGTTTTAGAGGGAGAGGTTATGGGCAAAATGGGCTAGACCCATTGGACCCAAAAATCACTACACACACGCGCGCCGCCCCCCGGTCGGGCGGGCTGGGCCTGGGCCTGGGCTTGGGCGCGGGTGCGTGGTGTGAGGTTGGGCTTGTTCGGCCAAAAACATTTGAATTTAATTTTATTTTTGGTAAAATAAAATCTAGAATTCAAATTAAACTGGTTTGGTTTTTCTGTACATCCAAATAAGGCCTTTGCCGTATTAAACCGGATTTATTGTACACCCAAACAAGGCCCTTTCCGTTTTTGTTATATGTTTGAATTGTAACCCAACAGATTCAAATCTGTTTGAATTCAAAACAAACAGGTATCATACCTGTCCAATTCAAAAACCTAGAGCCACCATTCCATCTATAAATAGGACAGCCCTCATTTGGATTTTTAGAACTCGAATTTTCGTCCTTCATAATTCTGCAAACATCCTCTTCATTTTGCTCCTTTATTTTCTTGTCAGAGAGAGTATAAACACTTTGTGTGTTCGTTAGACAAACAATATGTAGTGCTGCTATTGTTTGTAGTAGATCATTTTATCCTGGGAGATAGACGTCCACATTCTGAAAGCACCGTGGAGAGGACGAATCTGTCTTAAGGACACAGTGTCAAACACTGGACTTGATCAGATTATAATTCGAAGAAATTAAATCAAGTAAGTTATTTAATTAATTTTTGTGTTATTGTTATTTATTTAAATCAGATGTTAATTTTGTTTTTGTAACAAAATAAAATTTGTTTTTATTTATTTATTTATTTTTTTTGTTTGATTTTTGTAATCAAACAAACTCTCTCTTTTTCTTTATTTCTTTAAATTCTAGTTGTTGTTTTGTACACAATAGAATTAAATCTTTTAACAGTGTATTTAAAAGATTTAATTCTATTGTGTACAAAACAACAACTAGAATTTAAAGAAATAAAGAAAATGAGAGAATTTGTTTGATTACAAAAATCAAACTCGAAAAAATAAATAAATAAATAAAAACAGATTTTATTTTGTTACAAAAACATAACATCTGATTTAAATAAATAACAATAACACAAAAATTAATTAAATAACTTACTTGATTTAATTTCTTCGAATTATAATCTGATCAAGTCCAGTGTTTGACACTGTGTCCTTAAGACAGATTCGTCCTCTCCACGGTGCTTTCAGAATGTGGACGTCTATCTCCCAAGATAAAATGATCTACTACAAACAATAGCAGCACTACAAATTGTTTGTCTAACGAACACACAAAGTGTTTATACTCTCTCTGACAAGAAAATAAAGCAGCAAAATGAAGAGGATGTTTGCAGAATTATGAAGGACGAAAATTTAAATGTGTTGAATTTTATTTATGAGTTGAGAATCCTTTTATTTCATGATACAAGTGATGAGATCATGCATGATTAATTTATTTTGTTAATTCATTATTTTTAGTTGATGCGTTTGATATGCATGCATGATATCAACTCAAGTTATTTCTTAACAATAATTTCAAGTGATTTGGAATGATAAATTGTTATGTCGACTTTGGACATAAGCAGGTTAATTTGAATATTTCTAATCAATTTTGAATGGGTGTTTAAACACCAGAGAAATTTAAACATGAAGATGTATGTAATTATATCGGTCCGTTTAATTGGGAAGTAATTTAAGAAATCTTTTATGTTGATTATTGAATTATGTGACATGAGATGTCATTAATAATTATTTTACTTGCGTAGTAGAATTTGTTAAACCATGAACCATTTTATTAATATGGGGGTGTATCTCTTGCATTAGTTGAGATAATTTAATTTTCTTCTGTCACAAATATTTTTATGACAGTGACATTTATTTGTTATTGAGTTGCAAGAATGTATACAATCAAATGGGTTTTTGAATTGTTTGATTCTTAGGCAAAATTTTTTATGAGGATATGATTTTGTCAAAACATTAATTCTGACTTGAGTAGTCATAAGTATTTTGGTTTTTCCTTAAATTTGTTTTTAAATTCATTGATTTATATTAGAAGTGATAGGGGTGGTGAATATGATGCACCATTAAATGAATTTTGTGCACAACATGGCATTATTCACCAAACTACAGCCCCTTATTCTCCACAGCAAAATGGAATTGCTGAAAGGAAGAATAGAACCCTCAAAGAAATAATGAATGCCATGTTACTAAGTTCAGGCTTACCACAGAACTTGTGGAGGGAAGCAATATTGTCTGCTAATTATGTTCTTAATAGAATACCCCACAAGAAAACCAACAACACTCTTTATGAATTGTGGAAAGGTCGACCGCCTTCCTACAAATACTTAAAAGTGTGGGGGTGTTTGGCAAAAGTTGAAGTTCCTATTCCTAAAAAGACTAAGATTGGACTAAAAACATTAGACTGTGTGTTTATTGGTTATGCTCAGAATAGTAGTGCATATCGGTTTCTGACTTATAAATCAGAAATACCTGATATAAATGTGAACACTATTATAGAGTCAAGGAATGCTGTGTTTTTTTTTTAACATGTCTTTCCTTACAAGAAATGACAGGAATTAAGTTCACAGAAAAGAACTTATGATTGTACACAAAGTCAAGAGACTAATGATAATCAAACACAAGAGACTAGTAATAGTCTCGACCAACAGGATTTAACTGATGATGATCCAAAACGAAGTAAGAGAGCGAGAACATCAAAATCCTTTGGTCCAGATTTTCTGACATACCTGTTAGAAAATGAACCTCAAAGCTTTAAGGCAGCAATGACAGGTCCTGAAGCACCTTTGTGGAAAGAGGTTGTTAATAATGAAATTGAATCCATTATGCAAAATCATACTTGAGAATTGGTGGATCTTCCACCAGATTCTAAACCTCTTGGATATAAATGGATATTCAAGAGAAAAATGAAAGCAGATGGTTCAATTGACAAGTATAAAGCAAGACCTGTAGTTAAAGGTTGCAGACAAAAGGAAGGTCTGAACTTTTTTGACACATATTCCTTTGTGACAAGAATAACATCCATTCACATGCTTATTTCTATAGTAGCGTTGTTTAATTTAGAAATACATCAAACGGATGTTAAGACAGCTTTCTTAAACGGTGATCTAAATGCAGTGATCTATATGGAGCAACCCGAAGGGTTTGTAGTGTCGGGGCAAGAAAAGAAAGTTTTCGACTTGTAAAAATCCCTTTATGGATTAAAACAAGCACCTAAGCAATGGCATGAAAAATTTGATCATGCAATGCTTACTAATGGGTTTAAGATAAACGAATGTGACAAATGCGTCTATGTTAAAAACACTGACCAAGGATATGTCATAGTTTGTCTTTATGTGGATGACATGCTTATCATTGGAAGCAGTCAAAACATGATCAAATCAACTAAGCAGATGCTTAACAAAAGATTTGATATGAAAGATATGGGGGTCGCAGATGTTATTTTAGGAATGAAAATTACTAAAACATTTGACGGATATGCATTATCTCAATCTCATTATATTGAGAAAATTCTTGATAAATTTATCAAGGATGATTTGAATTTAGCTAGAACACCTGTAGACATCAATCTTTATTTATCGAAAAATAAAGGTGATGCAGTGTCTCAGTTAAAATACTCCCAAATCATTGGAAGCCTAATGTACCTAATGAATTGTACTCGTCCTGATATAGCTTATGCTATCAGTAAATTGAGTAGGTACACTAGTAACCCTGGAGAAGACCATTGGAAAGCGATCATTCGGGTTCTTAGATATCTAAGATTTACTCGTGATCATGGTTTGAACTTTACTCGATATCCAGCAGTACTCGAAGGTTATTGTGATGCCAATTGGATATCGGATACTAAAGATTCAAAATCCACTAGTGGATATGTCTTTACTCTAGGAGGCGCTGTTGTTTCTTGGAAGTCCACAAAACAAACTTGCATCGCACGATCCACAATGGAATCCGAGTTCATTGCTTTAGACCAAGCAGGTGAAGAAGCAGAATGGCTTCGTCACTTCTTAGAAGACATTCCAATGTGGCCAAAACCCGTGCCAGCTATTTGTATTCATTGTGCTAGTCAATCTGCAATAGGCAGGGCACAGAATCACATGTATAACGGTAAATCACGACATATTCGTCCACATTGTAATAAAAATAAAATTAGTTTGTAAAACTAATATTTTACTCTAGAAACAAATTCTTCCAAGTATACTCACGATGAACTATGATAAAGTCAAAATAATTAACACCTTTTCACAAAGGGTTAAAAAATAAGTGGTCTACCAAACGAAACCATAAGTTAGTTACAAAATTAACAGATTGTGACCGAGTCACAAAATTACATGATTGATTAACAAAATTAATTTTCTAGTTACTAAAACCAGAAAATAAATTACAATACAAAATAATTTTATTTTCCTTGTTACTAAAACTAGTAAAATAAAATACCGAAATAATAGTTGATTACAAAAATCAGAAAACCAAACCACAACTTAATTTTCTAGTTACTTAAACCAGAAAATAAATTATAACACAAAATCATTTTATTTTTCTTGTTACTAAAACTAGAAAATACTGTAATTTTATTTTCCTTGTTACTGAAACTAGAAAATAAAATAACACAAACCTATCTGATTGCAAAAATTAGAACAAACACAAAATAATTTTCTAGTTACCAAAATCAGAAAATAAATTAAAATACAAAATAATTTTATTTTCTTTGTTACTGAAACTAGAAAATAATATAATTTTATTTTCCTTGTTACTAAAAGTAGAAAAATAAAATACCAAAATAATTTTCTGTAACACCAAATAATATTCTGCAATTGTTAATGACACCAGTATATTACTACTAGTTGTCAAAGAAAAGAGACAGTATATTACTACTATCTGTCAAATAGCATAAATCACTATTTGTTTTTCCAACCAGAATATTAGTTTGAAAACACAGAAAATTAAATACAATGAAGATACCAAAAAGGGGTCTGTCTTAAGATTGTTGGACAATTTTCACTGTATTTAAAAGATTTAATTCTATTGTGTACAAAACAACAACTAGAATTTAAAAAAATAAAGAAAATGAGAGAATTTGTTTGATTACAAAAATCAAACTCGAAATAATAAATAAATAAATAAAAATAGATTTTATTTTGTTACAAAAACAAAATTAACATCTGATTTAAATAAATAACAATAACACAAAAATTAATTAAATAACTTACTTGATTTAATTTCTTCAAATTATAATCTGATCAAGTCCAGTGTTTGACACTGTGTCCTTAAGACAGATTCGTCCTCTCCATGGTGCTTTCAGAATGTGGACATCTATCTCCCAGGATAAAATGATCTACTACAAACAATAGCAGCACTACAGATTGTTTGTCTAACGAACACACAAAGTGTTTATACTCTCTCTGACAAGAAAATAAAGCAGCAAAATGAAGAGGATGTTTGCAGAATTATGAAGGATGAAAATTCGAGTTCTAAAAATCCAAATGAGGGCTGTCCTATTTATAGATGGAATGGTGGCTCTAGGTTTTTGAATTGAACAGGTATGATACCTGTTGGTTTTGAATTCAAACAGATTTGAATCTGTTGGGTTACAATTCAAACAGATAACAAAAACGGGAAGGGCCTTGTTTGGGTGTACAGTAAATCCGGTTTAATACGGCAAGGGCCCTGTTTGGATGTACAGAAAAATCAAACCAGTTTAATTTGAATTCTGGATTTTATTTTACCAAAAATAAAATTAAATTCAAATGTTTTTGGCCCAAAAAGATTAGTATTGGGCCGAACAAGCCCAACCTCACACCACGCATCCGCATCCAAGCCCAGGCCCAGCCTGCCCGACCGGGGGGTGGCACGCGTGTGTGTGGTGATTTTTGGGTCCAATGGGTCTAACCCATTTTGCCCATAACCTCTCCCTCTAAAACACTTGGGTACCCCTTGGGGTACACCCCAAGTACCAAACCCAAGCCTTATAAACCCTTTCAAAACATCCCACCAAATCAATGTGGGACAAGCCATTTTACAACTTTAAGGAATTTCCACCAAAACTCCATTTCCATGGAGCACACTTTGGCTTCAATTTCCCATTCACTCGGTAATGGTTTTGAGCAACCAAATATACCACGTGAATCACAACGCGGCATAAAACGCGTTACCACTTTGACCTGTGAAAATCGACGCACGGGGCCCACATAAAAAATAGATCGAACTTAGGATAAAATTCTAGTTTTACCCAGAATTTATAACCATTTCCAACAAAAAATAATTTAATTAATATTATCATATATATTTATTTAAGTTAAATGAAATGTCTATGATATTTTCGCACAATGTTTAGCATTGTTTGTGTATTTTTGCTAAATAATAAGAGTGTTTGTGATTTAACTAAATGTCAAGAAGTGTTTGTGATATAAATTTCAAATGTCTAAGGAGTACATGTGATATATTTAAATGTTAAGAGTGTCTATATATTCTCATTAAACGTTAAAAAATGTTAGTATACCCTTTTTATTTTGGTATAGGCGATTGACTATAAACAATAAAAAAAAGATTACATTATTTTAATTGGGAACAAACAAAATTTAAACAATTTTATTTTTCTAAATGCAAGCAATATGGATTGAAAAGATACCTTAAAAGAGAGAGAGAGAGAGCAAAGAGCATTGTGACAAATTTTTATTTTTTTTTGGGTTCAAACAGCACCATTTCTAAGGATAGTGGTGCTACATGTACTAATTAGTGCACTAATTAGTGTATTAATATTAGTTATGATATTATTATTGATCCCACTCATTAATCACATTATAAATCTCAAAATCTACTAATTATGTCACATCATCAATTAGTATACAAGTTAGTATACTAATTGATGTATATAACATTATTCTTCTAAGAAATGGAACAGTGAGAAGAGAATTTAAAAACAAGAAAAAAAAGTAAGTCGAAACGGTGTCGTCGAAAGCACAACGGGAGGCACAGCGGTAAAGGTGAAAACAGTGATCCCCCAACCTTAAAAGATGAGAGGTCTCTCCAGATTATTTTTGTTCTTCATCCAATAGTTAACAATAATTATATACTCTTATTTCATTTTAACTAAATATAATAACTCACTTATTCTATCTATTCATTTATCCCTTCCCAATCATATTATCTCATGGAAAATTCTAATACACACACTATTGAAAGGGTGTATCATATCCATTTTTAGTTATGACATTTTTTTATTTAGTTATGATTAATTTTATTCTTTAATTATAATTTTATTTTAATTATGACTCATAAAATTTTTAATTATATCTCATATTGTGTTTAGTTATGTTAATTTTTTTTTTCTTTTTTAAATTATAACTTAGAAAGTATGAAATTATATATATATATATATATATATATAATTTTAGTTATAACGAACGTATAATACTCACCCTTTCAGGGGTGTATCATCTCATAGAGAGAGCCAATTGGGATCATTCAAGTCAACTGCCGTGTTGACCAGATCTTCCAACATCATTTATTCTAAATTATATTGAATTCTGCACTAACAGAAAGTTAAAAAAAAAAAAAAAAAAAAAGAAGACAAACAGACAAACCAAAGTTATGAGTTTTTAGGAAGATCACTTCATTGCTGTTTGTTTTGTTTTTGCTTTTGTGTGCGGTTGTTTTGGTTTTTGATTATTTTCTGGGAATTTCCATTTTCAAATGGATGTTCCCTTCTTTCTTTCTCTCTTTGTCCTCTCTCATCTTCTTCTTCTTCACTCGTTCTCGGCCCAAGAAGACAACAAAATCCAGATTACTTGTCCCAAATCCTTCGACTGCAAACCATTCCATCAACCACTAAGCTTTCCATTCTCCAATTCTACGTATTCCCAATGTGGGTTGTGCACGGTAACTTGTGGTGAATCGAATCGACATCCACAAATTCAACTGGGAAACGAAGGACGGTTGTACGATGTCATACCATGGTACGATGTCATACCAGTAGAAAACATACCCAAAAACGTATATCATGTTCAAATCCATGACCAAATTCTCCAAACCCATTTGGAAAATCGAAATTGCAACGCCTTCACGGATTTGAAGTTTCCCGACTCTTCTTCTATTTCATTTACAGTAATCAATTCATATCTCCCCTTCTTCAAATGCGACAAAAGTTCTGATCTAGTTTCCCCCACTGAAGATCATTTCAAGGGTTATCACAATTACACAAAATGCAAAGACTACAATTTGTACTATAAATTTCCAGACGATCCACTCCCCTCTCCTCCCCCTTATCTGACTAGCTGCTCAGTAATTCGCCTGCCCCTGAATTCTTCGTACATGAATGCTACTGCCAGTGACCCATTCAATCTGTTAGCCACTACATTCCCTCTCGAATTGCTCGTGTCCAAGGAATGTCAGGAGTGTTACCAGGGAGGAGGCCAATGTCAAAATGACAACCAGAAATTTCACTGTGCAATCAGCAATAAAGGTATTGACACAACTACAAATTTATGACCTGTCATCATGCCTGGTATTGTTGTGTAGCAATATTTCACAACCTGAATTAAGAGTGTTGAGTTCATTAGATTTTCATGTAACCTTTGGTATTCAGTTTTCAATTTCTCATCTGCGGCTTTGACTCAATCAAAACATTCCCTTTTCTACATCATAGTTTGTTTTGTGCCACATCACTCCACGCTTTTTTAAGTTTCTGTGAAATACATAACTATCGATGAGCTAGATTGGGGTTTTGTTGGGATGAATTTAGCTAATATTCAGAATTCTTAATTGCTTGAGGTATTCAAAATTCTTGATAATTTCATCACAGAGAGAGAGAGAGAGAGAGAGAGAGAGAGAGAGAGAGAGAGAGAGAGAGTCAATGGGTCAAGTCCATATAGTGATCTGTCACTGAGGAAGGATAGTGGGAAACTCGGTCTTTGACCAACAGACCATTGTAATGAACAAGCCTTCCTAAACAATATTTCCAAGTCAAATGGCATGTCACACATACAAGTAAGATAATTTCATTCCTCTCCACTGTAATAATTGTTTTTTGCCTGCTAAATTGTGAATCTACAATGGCTGTTTCCCCCATTTTCGTTTTCTTTGTCGTCTGTCATCTACTACTTCACTCTGCCGGACAAGCGAAAGCATACAAACACTGTCCACAGTCCTTCCACCGTGGAAATCTTTGGCAGATGAGTTTCCCTTACTCGAACACCACAGTCCTTCCTCGAAAATCTATGCAAGACAATTGCCACGTTCAACAGACTCTAATTATGTTTCTTTTCCTCCTCCATGATTATGTATTTTAATTAAATTATTTATTTAAGTTGGAATTAAATTAATGAATTGAAATTTTTTTATAAATATTAATTATTAGAGTATGATTTTTTTAAATTGAAAATTAAATTTTAAGACATTGTGAATACATATAACAAGGTACAAGTAATTGTATGGTATGGTAGAGGTTACATTATGGAGGAGGATCCTCTTCAATCTAGATTTTAGACTAGAGGGTAGTGTTTAGATCCGTGGAGTCTACCATGGGTTGTGTTTCAATAATCAGAACCGTTTATTTTGTTAGGCTTTTGTATTTCATCAATACAAAAAATTAAATTGATCCGATAGCTGTAACTCGTTCAATTTATCAATTTTTTTAACAACAAAAAAAATTGTGCTTTTAAAAATAAATCATAAATTTTTCTTTGGGTTAAAAACACAATATATTGAACAAGTTATACTTATTGGATTGACCTACTTTTTTATGAGAATGAAATACACAAAATGCCTGACAAAATAAACGGTTCAGATTATCAAAACAAGACCTGTAGTGGACTCCACGGCTCAAACAACACCCTTCAATCCAATGGACTGTAGGGGATCCTCTTCTTCAAATTATATGGTGATCATGTTAAATAATAGCATATGTACTGTTTGAGGGGGTTTGTCAAAATATGTTTGACATTATAACAGGATAAAATAAAGTATTGACAGAATTGAAATAGTTATTCTATCCAACAAAATTAATCAATTTTTAAATTTTATGACTAATAACGTAAAACATAAAATATAATTGGGATTGTATATTTCTGTTTTTATTGCAAAACAAAACAAACGTGGACAAGAAGGAACTATGTAACTTAATAACCTAGCTGAATAATCAATCATACACTAATTTCATGAATTGTTAATCACCTCACTATTAACCGTGCTAATCAAATAGTCCCTAAGAAATTAATGTAAGATTAATAATCTACCTGAATTAGTAGGATAAATAATTCTTCTTGTCCACAGTTTATTTTTCAATAAATATTAAAATATATAACATAATTAAATATTTATTTTATCTTACTAATTATAAAATTAAAAAAATTAATCAATTTTATTGGATAAAATGACTAAAAAATCTATTATGAATAACAGAAAGTGCAGTTAAACACTTAGGATTGTTTGGAATGTACTATATTCATATATTTTTTACTTTTCACGAAATGATCTGTAAAAAAATAAAAAATTAATGTGATTTAAAAAATAAAAAGATAAAAAAGTACACTTTTTACTACTAGCCAAACAACCACTTAAACATGAGTTAGGAAATATTTGGAATGATCTAAATCAATATACTTTTTGACTTTTTACACAAAAAAAGAAAAAAGAAAAAAAAGTGAAATATGAATTGAGTTTGAAATGATGTAATAGAGAAATTGATGTCATCCAAATAAAATAATTGTAACTCAAATAAGATAATACGCTAGCACATGCCAAACACCCCCCTTAATAATCCCAGCCTAATCAACATGCCACAACGGTACAAGAAACCCCTGTTGAGAAGATTTTTTGAAGTCTTCTCTTTATCTTTTTGCTGTTGCTTTTGTGGAATGGCTTTTCCTTCATTCTTGGTTTCATTGTCCTCTCTCGTCTGCTTCTTCTTCACTTGTCTCGGCTGAAGAACACAGCAAAGTTCAGATTACTCGTCCTAAGTCCTTCCACTAAACTTTCCTTTCTCCAATTCCATTCCACCAACCAAGTTTTCCCAATGTGGGTTTTTCCACTGTAACTGGTTGTGATTATTATGGTAATTTGAATTTTCTCTACTCAACTATCCTTCTATTTCACATACAACCTCTCTCTCCATTGTTCAAACGCAACAGAACAGGTACTTCTGGACTACTTGGTTCAGCCTCAGATGGTTCTTTTAATCAATGATTTTCACAGCAACACGAAATGCGAAAGGCCTTCACAATTTTCACATCCTGAATTCAGAGTCTTCAGTCCATATGGGTACTGCTTTTATTTTATTTTTTTTAATGACTCGGAGGATTTAATTCACAAAAATGTTAGAGAGTCACAAAATTTTACTAAATGTCATGTAGGACGATTATGACCCACATTGTGTGGGTCCTACATCAATGTGAGACATTTGGTAGAAATTTTGATAAAATTTTTGAGAAACTCTAGTATTACTCTTTAATTTAACCATCATTTGAGACTTTCAGAGTATGAAAGTGTCCCCTTTTCTATTATGGTTTAATTATGAACTATTATGGTTTTGTTACGAATGATTATAGTGTAATTACGAAAGGGACCATATGCCAAGTGGCCAACTTGTTGATCGCAATGGGTGGTTGGCCAAAGACTCCATAGGTGTTTCCTACTCACCTTCCTCAGTGACCCATTGACACCTAATACTCTCCCTCACTCTCTCAGTATTCTTACATGAAAATTGAAATTATCAAGAATTTAAATACCTCAAGCAATCAAGAATTCTGAATTATTAGCTAAATTCACCCCAACCAAACCCAATCTAGCTTGTTGACAATTAGGCTGTTTTGGATCATGAATTTAATGTATTTTAAAAAGGGTTGAGAGATATGACACCAAAACAAACTATAATATTTCATAACTTATAATAGTATGTGGCTTTTTAAGGGTGAATTACACTATGTCTCTTTTATGTTTAGACACTTTTCCACTTTGCCCTTTAAAATTTATTTTTTTTTCTCATTTTGACTCTTCCTGTTTCAAGTTTTTCTCAATTTATTCCTAAAACTAATTTTTGTTCAAAATTAGACAGAAAAAGATACTTTAACAGGCACACGGCATAAAAATATTTAATTATATGTAACTCATATTTTTAACATAAATTTAAACTCTAATATAGTAATATATTTTTTTATATTATATGACAGTTATTACGATATTTTCTGTCTAATTTTAAACAAAAATTAGATTTAGGAATAAACTAAGAAAAATTTGAAACATAAAAGGTTAAAGTGAGAAAAAATAAATTTTAAGAATTAAAGTAAAAAAAATAATTAAACATAAAAAGGTAAAATGTAATTTACTGGACTTTTGTAATATTCATAACATAATTAGAATGGTTTGTAACGAAATTTTATTTTTACGATACGTCCCTACGTAAATAGTGTGGTAGGCTTAGTTGAAGCAATAAATTAAGAAGGTGAGAAGGAAACTCCTGCATTGTAATCTTTGCTCACTGACCATTCCAAGGAAGAAATAGAGCTGCTTGGAATCATCCAAGTCGACTGCCATGTTGACCAGATCTTTGACATCATCTGCAAACCCCTGTTTTAAGGAAGAGCATTATATTCCTGTTTATTTTGTTTTGCTTTTGTGTGTGGTTGTTTTGGTTTTTGATTAATTCTGGGAATTTCCATTTTCAAATGGCTGTTTCTGCTCCCTTCATTCTTGCTCTCTTTGTCCTCTCTCATCTTCTTCTTCTTCACTTGTTCTTGGCCCAAGAAGACAACAAAATCCAGATTACTTGTCCCAAGTCCTTCGACTGTAAGCCATTCCATCATCCATTAAACTTTCCATTCTCCAATTCTACGTATGCCCAATGTGGTTTGTGCACGGTAATTGAAGTGGACCCAACATGGGATCCACAGTGAGCCAACAACACCCTCTAGTCTAAATGAGCCAATGACACACTCCAATCCAAATAATGGACTAGAGAGAAGCTAAGTCTCTTTAATTAAGGGTATTTTATGGTTTAATAAAGTTCAAGTGCATCCAGAACATGAAAAGTAACTTGCTCTGAATTCAACTTTTTTTCCCCTTCTTTTTAACATCTGACTGATGTTTTTCTCCTTGATAGTGGTTTCAAAAGGCAGGAAGTTGATATTGATTCTCGGAACAGGTAATATTAATTTTTTTATCAATATTTATATGCTAGAGTATTTTTAGCTAATGTTTTGGTGTTACAACATTAGCTTAATTTTTCTCGTTTTGCAACTCCTTCAGCTGTTGTTGGAATTGGGATTATAGTAATCCTATTGTTCTTCATCATAAGGAAACTCGCACAAAATGATCAATCCATATTCTTTTGGAAGAATCAGACAGAGAGCTTCCAAAATGTTGAGGCCTTTCTGAAGAATTGTGGACATCTTGCTCCAAAAAGGTACACTTATTCTCATATCAAGAAAATGACCAACTCCTTTAGAGTTAAACTAGGTCAAGGAGGCTATGGTTGTGTCTTCAAAGGAAAGCTAGACAATGGATGCCTTGTGGCAGTGAAGGTTCTAAAAGGGTTGAAAGGTAGCGGAGAAGAGTTCATTAACGAGGTTGCAACCATTAGTAGGACTTCTCATGTTAATATTGTGACTCTTATGGGGTTTTGTTTTGAGGGTCGAAACAGAGCTCTCATATATGAGTTCATGCCTAATGGATCCCTCGAGAAATTCATTCATGATGGGAATTCCTCGACATATCACCAATTAGGGTGGGAAGCTTTGTACCAAATTGCAGTTGGTATTGCTCGAGGATTAGAATACTTGCATCGTGGTTGTAACATGCGAATTTTGCATTTTGACATAAAGCCTCATAATATTCTTTTAGATGAGGACTTTTGCCCAAAGATCTCCGATTTTGGCCTCGCTAAACTATGGCCACGGAAAGAGAGTATTGTATCACTATTGGGTGCCAGAGGGACAACCGGCTATATTGCCCCAGAAGTATTTTGTAGAAACTTTGGAGGAGTTTCACACAAGTCAGATGTCTATAGTTACGGAATGATGGTTCTAGAAATGGTTGGAGGAAGAAAGAATATTGATGTCGAAGTTGATCGTACTAGTGAGATATACTTTCCACATTGGATATACAAGCGACTTGAGTTAGATGAAGAACTTGGAGTGCATGGTATTATGAATGATGAGGCAAATGGAAGTGCAAGGAAGATGATTATAGTTGGCTTGTGGTGCATACAAACAGATCCCTTGCACCGACCATCAATGAGCAAGGTGGTAGAGATGCTAGAAGGCAGCGTGGAGTCCTTGCAAGTCCCGCCTAAGCCTTACTTATCTTCTCCCCCAAGATCAACTCCAGATTCTTCAACCACATTCGTGCATTAACATTGTACTATTCACAATGCATACTTCTACTGCCAAGGTAATGCACTACTGAAAATTAGATAAATTGAGTCTCTCTTTTTTTTTCCTTCCTTTCTCTCTTTTTTAATGTCTGTGATTGCTGCAATTCAAATTTTCCTAACGCTGTATTTGGTTGGAAGTTTTGCGAAGGGATTTGAAAAGGAAAAGGAAAAATGTGTAAAATTGGGTGATTTATAAATATATTTTATTCACATTTTACCTACTTTTTCTCTATCTCTTACTGAATCTCTCAACCAAATACATTGTAAGGGTTTAACCTTGTTACATTCAATATGGTATCTCATTATCTTATTTAATTTTTTTAAAAAAAAAAAAAAGTACTAGGAACCTCTACAAATTATACAAGTATGCCAGTTTGATAGTAGAATTAACCAAGATTTAGAAAGTAGTCAAGAACAGAAGTACCAGATGTTCTGTCAATTTGATTAAAGCTCTCAGTTGATTACTCAGTTGATAGAGTTTACCTAATTACTCAATTGATGGAACTTTAATGAATTCCAATAAATTTGGAACTTTTGAGGCCTTAAGAGTATTTTTGCCTCAGTCAAGCCCAGTACCAATGGTTGAGTTGAGGAAGGTGAATGTGATCACTCATTAGTCCATCTGCACTAGGAAAATACTATTCTTATAGAATTTTTATACATAATTTTCACCAAAATGATGTGAATGGCATTTTGGTAATTAACGGTTTGTTTGGGAAGTGTTAAATTAGTATACTTTTTGACTTTTTACAAAAAAATGTGAAATATGTGTTGGGCTTGAAGTGATGTGGTAGAGAGGTGATCTGACCCAAATAAGAGGTGATGTGATTCAAATAAGATAGTTGTAACCTAAATAAGATAATTTGCTAAAATAACACGTGTTAAAATAGCACATGCTAATCAAAGCCTAAATATTATTTTAATGAGCACTGTATTTTTAATTAATAAAACCATCATTTTGTATGCAAATTATGAATACTTTTTTGTTTTCATTAATTTTTTGCAGCACGTTTAATTTGTTGGTGTACTCAATGTGTTGCTTCCGATGACTGTTGCAAAAATAGGTTTGGGAATGCAATGTCGAATGTCATAAAAGACATCAATAAAACCTTCAGTAACACAAATTAATTTTAAGAGAGATGGTGTAATTATGTTCGACAGAATCATATGACAATTTATGGCATGAAAGTTTGTGGAATTGTAAAATATGGTGAATTGTGTTTATGCAAGTTAGGGTTATGGAACTACTTGAATTCATTCTTCTTTAGAATGGGGGATATGCAACAAAATAACAACTTGGAAAATTTGATAATGACCAGCTGGTTGTACAGTACATATGGTAAATGAATGACATATTTGGTGAAATTTCTGCTTCATATAAAAAAAGTGAGGGCTTCATTTTTCTAATTTTGTATCCTGTAGCATTTAAATATTGGATTTGAGGAGTAATTTGTAGAGAAAAAAGAAAAGAATTAAAGTTTAAACAAAATATTTGTTACTGTGTTTCTTTTTTCTCTACAAATCTCTGTACAAATTCAAGATTCAAAAACAACTTTAATGTTATGTTAGCAATTTACTACAAGTTCTGAACATAAAATTATCTGAATAGTTCTAGTTTTTATCTTCTTCTTTGGATGGAAACCATATAAATGTTTAATTAGATTAAAAATCCATGGAATTACAGTGGTGGGACATTTTTGAAGAAGAACATAATCCAGGGATTACTAATGGCAAAGGTCATCATTTTTTTCTTTTCTTTTCTTGACAGGTTTTTTAAGTGCTGGTTTAGGAATTTAGCCTTTTTAGTGGCATTTTGATTTTTTTACTTTTCTATGAGGTAAAAAAAGTTAATGTATTTGGAGTGATTTTTTTGATTGAATAGATAGTTGTGAGGAAATAAATAAATATGCATGATGTGACCTTTTGTTAATGGAGTTGAATTTGTTATATTTTTTGCTTTCTTTACCAAAAAAGTCTCTTGCCAAATTGGGTCTAAAATTGGAAATTTTGCAATACCTTCTTGATCATAATTTTGTACGAGCTAGAGTCCTTAAAATTATTTGGCAGTTAAAGTCTCTAAATTTAAAAAAAATTTAAGAGTAAGTTTACTTTTCAAATGTTTTAGAGCTCACTGTTAGCAACAAAATCTTCACTGAAGTATCAAAAATGGAGGCTTAATCCCTCTAGCGCCAGCTTTTAAATCGAGGGGGGAAAGTGAGAGGATTCTACTACATTTTGCACACACAATTACCAAAGAGGTAGCTTCTAATGTGGTTGTTTTCCCTCAACGACTTGATGAGACTAGAAATACAGATATTGCTTTGCCCCTGAAAGAATTCCCAGGGAGAACAAATTTCTAGATAAATAAAGAAGAAGAAAAGGATAAGATTGGAACATTCGTAATACCCACATGTAGAGACAAAGTAACAACAAAAATTGACTTAGAACACTGGTAAATGAGCCAGCTCTATGGGCAAAAAATATTTGGTTCCATCATAAATTTCCAAAATGGGTTGGCTGTCCTGGAGGCTTTATCCTAGTTCTTTGGAACAATGATTAAATTCTAAAAGTTACCAATTTTCCAAAGACATAACTAAAATGGGAACCAAAGCAAGTTTTTTTTTTTTTTTTTTCACAACAGAAGCATTCAACTTATAAAAGAATTAACAAAAGAAAGAAAGAGGGGATTTCTGGAGATTTGGACACAAGAAAACCACAGGCTGATTCTTTGTTGGAACTAAAAACTCCTTGTAGGAGAGGGTTCAAGAAAGGAATTGGAAAATTCGAAGATCTTCAAAGATCCTTGAAGAACAACTTCAAATTCTCTAGAATATGATGAGAGGCTTAGATTCTTCAATAATCTCAACTTAGGAACACAACAACAAAGGAGATGATGGAGATAAGAGATTGGGTGAAGAAGAAGGCAAAATGGTTAGAGAATAGAATAATGGCAAGGCTCTCCCATTGATCTCCCATTTTCACTCTCAAGGTTGATAATGGAGAAGGGAAATTAGTTCTTTCCCAAGAGTTAAAAAATCTCCAAAATCCATCCCTTGTAAAGCTATGGGTGGGTGCTATTTATAGGCACCTCATGATGTAGGATGGAGCCCATGTGCAAGGCACATGGGGGATATTCTCTCTAACCACTTTGTCCGAGGAGGTGACCTCTCCGAGGAGGTGACTTCTCCGAGGATGAGAAAACCCCGAAGAGGAGATCACTCCCTCGGCGAACCCTTCTTCTTAGCCACACCTAACCAATGATCCCCAATCATCCCAAAGGGTCAGGGGTAGTCCCAGAGGACGTCCTGCCGCAAAAATATTGCCGAGTCTCATGGACCCCCCCGGGGTCGTGCCACCTCGACCCGGGTATAGGCTAGTTTAACCGAAGAGTGAATTTATCTCCACTCACCGTCCTCGGGATCGGGTCCTTTGTTCGAACTCCATTACGCCCATGGTTCTGGTGCGTAGATCCCGGAAAGCTCCGAGCCCGCAAGTATTCTGGGACTCATTAACGGAGCGACTTCTAGATTGCGTCTGAATCCGTTCGAAGCCAAGTACTTCGGATCTCTAGATTCGTGGGTCCGAATCCTTTCGAGTCCGAGTGCCTCGGATCTCTAGGCTTGCTTAATACCTTTTCGAGTCCGGGCCCGAGTAAGTCTCTATGTTCGTGGACCCGAACCCTTTCGAGGCTTACAGCGATTCAATCCGTTTGATGGCGATAAATCTGGGCCCATCGATTCTTGGACTTGCGATAAATTCGGGCCCACTAATCTTGGGCTATTGGGCCTAAATAATTTAGTGGGCTCAAAATAGCCCCTCTTACACTCCTCAACAGTGTAACCATAGTGACTGCACATAAGCAAGCAATGAGCACTGTCTAGAAAAGAAATCCAACAAAATGGGAGGGGAGAATACATTAAAAATCAGAAAAGATATGAAGGTGCACCCAAGTATTTAAATTTTTTAATATATATATATAAATATATATTTGAAGCTGCAATGGCTTCTATAATAAAGGAGTACTGGTCATTAATCTTCAAGAACAACTCGAGGAAAGTAATACTCACTGCCCAGTTTGGAAGTAGTGCCACCAATGTTGGTGAAAGGCCACGATACACTCCCTTCAAGCCCTTAGTTCGTATTATATTCTGTAGGCTTGTAATAATGATACTACCGGATTGTCACCAAATATGAAGCGCATTGAGTACATCAACATATATAAGAACAACATGTGAAAATTTAAAAAAATAAAATAAAAAAATGAACATTGGGAGAGAGGAAGCTAAAAAAAAAACTCAAGTCCAAAGGTTAACCATCATTTTTCTATTTGTATAGCTCATCTATATATTCCTTGGGTCTTTCATTTTAGTAAATTCATAGTCATTTATCAGGGAAAATTAGTTTCCATCTCAAACCAAATAATAGAAGAGGAATTGAAAAATCAATAAATATTAGACCAATAAGGTTGATTGTGCAAAATTCTAACATATTAACATTTTTTTTTTTCCCCAGAAAATCCGTATGTGCACTGGTGGAGATTTTGTGCTACGAAGAGGCTAAAGCTTGTTAATAGTGATGTCTTAACCAAAAAAAGAGGGTAATGAGGATGTGTGTTGCATAGTTTGATAATGATATTACAAGGAGATAAAGTCAAAAATTGTTAGTTGTTAGTTGTTACATGAAGCCAAGTGGACTACCATACTCACCCGAGTGGTAGAGAAGTCAATGAAAAAGGTCTTATACTCCTATTACGGAGCTCTTACATGGTTAGAGCCATTGAGGTTCATTGACTTCATTATATTCCATAAAGGCTAGATTATGCAAGATAACTTTAATAATGAAAAATGCCAAAAATCTTCTTAAAATATTGAAAATGTGAAGATGTGTGCATGTTTGGCTCTATCTAATACTCGATTAGTTGATTTCTTTCTGACGTGTTGGTTCATTGCTTTCCACTTACAACTATTGGCAAGGCAATTTTTCTGCTATAGTTTTGCTCAGGAAATTAATCTCCTTCGGACAAAGGAAACCCACTTAATGTCTTTTGGTCATAGGCTTATAGAAAGCTTGAATTTTGACGGGTTTTTTTCCTTATTTTCAAACATGATTTCCTTTTATCTGCTTGCTAACGTTTGAACAAACTTAGAATGGTGAACTTATAATTATGGTGTATATTCATTTAATGTGAATTTTAATATTGATGAATTGCATGCTTTGAAGAAGTATTAGAAATTTCAAATTGTTTTCAATCAGTCATGTTGTCATGTAGTAGAAGAATGTAAAAATAAATAAATAATTGGAAATTCATTTGGACTTCAAAGGATTTTACCTTCCATACCTTTGAATTTTATAACCAAAATGGGTAAAATATACTCTTAGCATACAATAGGTGATGGACTATGTCTATTTTGTAATCTAACAAATAGAGAAGAATTATGTTAGGATCATTAGATTTTCACATATATATTATATAAAAATGCTTTTCCCAAAGATGTTTTGTTTGATTAAAGAAATTTAGTAAAATCATTTGCCACATTTGTGAGCAAAGAAGTGATCCTTGTATTGAATATATTAATACAAAATGGTTACCTCCATTAATTTTGTGGAAGAAAGTGTAATCCTAAACTATAGGATTCAGTTTTTGGGCCCCTCATCATCTATCCCTTTCGTAACACTAACTGAATGAGTTACCAAATAAAAGTCATTTTATTACAAGCTTTTTACCATGTTAATAAATTGAAGTATGATTTGAAGACAACTCAAAATTAAGGAGTAAGGTTTCCTTTTCCGCATTCTCAAAAGTGCATAAAGAGCCTACAACTTATAGCACATAAAGAGATCACAGCAGGAACTAATAGTTTAATGTCACATAACGCTCTATGTTCTACTGTCCCTCTACCTAGGAGCTTTGAAGTCTAGTTCTATTGCTTTGGAATGGACTGTAATTTAATCTAATATGTAATTTCAATTGTTGTAGAGACTCACGTATAGCAAACTTCACTATGAGAAACTGATGCTTCCAAAATCCAAAGAATGCACCTCTAACTAACCACAGTTACAAATGATTTTAGCATTTATTTACCAACAATCCAATTTCATTAACCTTCTTACTAGTCAAAGTTCAAAAGAAAAAAACAAAACAAAACAAAACCCTTGTTGCGCTTTGGCACAAATAGTTTCTGCAAAAACAATTCACTTCCATACTGATGCTTTATTTGGTTCCCTGGAATGAGTTGGAATAGGATGGAATTGTCGTTCCTTAGGGTCCCCCTATGGAATGATCATTCCCTTATAATGGTAAATGATGATTCCATGTGCAATGTATTCTTCGTTATTTTTTTAGTCAACCAAACATGAGAATGAATATTTTGATGGAATGACCATTCCATTCCAATGAACCAAACATTACTTGAGTTTTCAATACATTCCAGTTTCAGAAAGATACTTAAGCCAAAAGCATTATTATAGTCCAAAAATGCTACTGTATAAACAAACAAACAAACAAACCATACTGTTTCTAGCTATACAGTAAACAAAATTCCTACAAGAACACACCTTTTGGACTAGAATGGTGAGCTTCAGGAAGGCCATGGACTTGCAATCTGGTTTTAATCACATCCAATGGGCATACAAAAGTGGCAGCTATAGCCCCTGTAGAGCACAAAAATCGCATATGATAAACCAAAAACTGACTCAATCGACAGCTTTTGGTCGAAGCATTCACACAATTGACAATTAACTATCAAATGCACCAAAAAGCTTAACAAATTCACTAGCTTTATAAAAAATTAACAAAAATATCACGAAATGAACAAACCCTAACTGAAATCAGAAAAACTCAAAATAACTTTTTAAATCAAAATTGAGGGATTTTGGTAAAAAGAGAAAAACCCGCAACGGCACTGGCGGCGGCGTTGCAAATGATTTTCTTCGAGCTCCGATGATTTGACAAACGCGTGCCGCCAACGGTCATCGTGAAGAACTACTTGACTTCAATTATTCCACAATGGCATATACATATATATATATATATATAACTTCTCAGTGCAACATTATTTGAAGCCGCCTATATATATCTATATAATAAGACAAGACTGTTTTTGAAAATATATAAAAATGTATATTTAATGGCTGAGATTAATCTTCAGTGTGTATTTCAATGGTTCATATGAATAGATCTCCCGCCCAAAGACTTCTGTCCCTAAACATCGTTATTTCCCTTCCCACGTACCCACACCTTCTCTCTCTATCTCTCTCTCATTCTTTGTTCTTCTTCTTGAATACCCTTCTCATCTCTCTCACAGGTATATCTCTCTCTTCAAAACTTTTCCCTCTGCTACTCTCTTTTCTCTTGCGATGACCATTGCCATCGCGACACGGACGACCACTGACCACCGCTCCTCTCCCTTTCAAGAGACCCAAACCCGAACCCGAACCCGAACCCATCCAAACCCGAACCCTCTATTCCTGTTCTCCTCCCTCTCTTCCAGCCACCTAAACTCGAACCCTTACCCACTGTATAATATACGCTACAAAGGGTGAAGCCCATATGAACCACCGTGGGCAGTTTGTGTTCAACGAAAGGATCCGGGAGGGGTAGATGGTGGTGGTGCCGCAGATGGTGGTGGATTTGGGAAGGGTAGATGGTGGTGGTGCCGCAGTCTAGTATGATCTGAATAAGTGGCTTTGAGGACTAGTGAGCGTGCCATTTTCAGCACTCTGGCGGGTCGCACCTCAGCCATTAGGGCCATTCTTGTGGATGTCCTAGCTAACGCCTACCAGATTTCGCTATGTTATGGTGATTAGGGCCATTCCTGTGTATTTTAAAGTTCTAAGATTTGATGAGTTTTTGAGATTCAAGTATATGAGATTGGATTTTTGAGATTAATTTAAGTTTTTTTTTTTTTGTTTTTTTTTTATAAAAAAATGTTTGATTTTGTTTTGTTTTTGTGTTTTTAGGAGTTTTCCTATTTGGTTGAAGTGTATTCCAGGCATCAGCAACCTTTCAAGGTCTCTCTCTCTCTCTCTCTCTCTCTCTCTCAATTTTGTAAATTAAGCCATTACCTTACTAGGTAATTATTGGTGTTGCAGATAGAGATGAAAAGGTTCACCCAAAAAACTGTTTGAGTCTCAAGATGGTCCTATCATCATCTCCCAGGTGTGGCTTTTTGTGTTTCTTTGCCTCTTTACACCGTGTCTCTCCCATTCTCTCTCTGTCGGGTTGTGACTGTTTTCAAGGTTCTGATAATGGCTTGATAATTTAGGTTGGGCAACAATTGATTTCTTATTGATTTACAGTTTCCAGTGAAACTCATTTTTGAACTAAAATGTATTAGATTGGTATTACTTGTTTAGAAATCAATTGGTTACATTTACATTTATATCAATAAGAAATCAATTGGTTATCCCTATTGTTATTCAAAATGGTAATATCAATTTTCATCTGCTTTACCTGTTTCTAAAATCAATTGTTATTTGAATTAAAAAACGTGCCCGAAATTTGCTATTTGCATTACCTGCTTTATTATATCATGATTCAAACTCAAAAACAGTTTTTCAAATACAACTGTTTTTTAGTTTCAGTCATGTTAAAGCATAATGTAAGAGTAATGTTATACTGAAAAACAGTTTTTACGTTTGTTCTATATCACATCATTTAGGTTGGGCACCAATTTTTTGAATTAATCTAATACATTTTAGTTCAAATCCATAACTGTTTTTCAGTATAACATCACTCAAACCCATGATTCAAACTAAAAAACAATTATATTTGAATCATGTTTTTGAGTTTGTGAATTTTTTGCAGATAAATATAAGAGTGTTGTTATGCTGAGAAACAATTTTTGAGTTCTAGAAACAAAAGCTTTGGTTTCTATTGCCAGTGATACGGGGTTTGGTCAAAACCTCCCACTTGAGGGCATTGTAAGAATTAACTCAACTAACTGGTTGAGGGTTGTAGATTTATATATCTAAGGGAAGTTTTTAACTGATCCCATCTCACAGATTTTAGAAGATAAGCCTGACTTATCACAAAGGTCGCTAAAGTAAAAAGCATGTGGCTGTGATATTGAATTCTCTTGGCTCGCAGGTAAGGATGTCTAAAACCTACCTTTTTTCCTTCGCGTCTATTCATTTTTGTGAGGTTCCCATCGAAGTTTTTCTTTGTTTACATTCTTTGCAGCCCTTCCCCAATAAGAATATCCACTGTAGATCTCTTGATGGTCTCCCTAGCATTCAGCTTATTTGCTCAAGAGAAAGTTGATATTACAGTTATTGAGGGTAACGTCTTTCGCTATGCATCTTTAAAGAAATTTGACCTTCTTACATGACTCTTCTGAGTGTAATGCACCTTTTTCTGTAACCAGCAACATGTAAATCTCGATAACCAGGGGTTAGCCTGTGGTGTTTCTTCTATTAAATTTATTTTTCTTTTTTCATGTGCATAAATAGTGAAAGTGTGGTATATTTTGACTAATATTGTTTTTTTCCAATTGAATAGGCTGGATTGGGTGGAGCACGGGATGCAACAAATATTATTTCTAGCTCTAGGTTTGCTGCTTCAGTCATAACTGTGGTTGGTGCTGAACATCCGGTTGCACTTGAGGGTTCTTTGGAAAGCGTTGCGATAGCAAAATCAGGAATAATTAAACATGGCCGTCTAGTTAGGTGGTTCTCCCTACATATTCCTACTGCTTTTTTGTGTCTGTTTCAATTGACTAATTATTGTAAATCGCATTCTAATTGCATTTGGCCTTCTGTTCTCCCATTTTGCAACTTTGGTTCCAATGTACCAGTCTTTGCATGTTACATCCGCATTAGTGTACATAGAGCAACTTGGTTATGGCCTATTGGAGATATGGAACATATATTTAACATTTGTATTGTCAGACATCTAATTCATATAGGGTTGCTTGATTGCTATTATGGCTACTAATGCTTGTTACTAAGTCAGTCAATGTATTTCTAGACCTCTTATATTATTGGTAATTTTTACTGGCTAATTTTGGTAGCCCATAAATATTGCAAAATTAGTTGTCGAATTTTCTGTATGCAACCTTGGAAGTCTAAAGTTTTTTTTTTTTTTTTCATTTTGAAATAGTTTGGCATTTGCTTTTTTATTGACATTTTGGAAAGTTGCTCAAAAAATTGTTTTTTTGTGAGTGCAAAAATTTAGTGGCTTTTTAGCTTTTCTTAGTTGATAATAAACATGCTTTTGACTTTTTGGATTATTTAGCCAAAATAAGTCAAAATGCTTGCTAGCTCACCCCAAATGGGCTCTAAATGTCACTCAATTATGCTGGACTTATCTGGACTTACCTAATGTATACTTGTGCGTGAAGGCACAGTGTAAGTAATGTTAGGATTAGCATATAATTGTAATCCCAACACCAAAATAACCAAAAAAATTCAAAGAACTTTAAAACCAATCCAACTTTCCAAACAAAGCAAGGGGTTTGCTGAGGTTAGCCGTCGAGTCGATGACGGATGGTGAACCGACAATATTCGGTGTATTTTACAGTTTTTTCGTGGGAAAGTAAAAAAAACACACACACTCACACACACTTATCTCTTTCTCTCTCTTACTTTGAAAGTAGACTCTGTTTTCTGTGCGTTTTCTTTTCAGGATAATTGATAATTTATTAAATAGTGTTGAGATTACAATTATATTATAATCCTAACATTATTTATACCGTTACTTCAGGCACGAGTATACACTAGTGTATATATATATATACATAGAGAGAGAGAGAGAGAGAGAGAGATTTTGATGGGTTTGTTTGTTATTTTCAATCCAGAAGTGGGAAGTAGTGGTGGCGTTGTCGAAAAGTGTCTTCAATTTGCCATTACTTGAAAGCAACTAATTTTATGATGCAGTTTATTTGGTAGCAGTTGTTTTTTATTTAAAAAAATTAGTTGACTTGTTTATGATATAATAAAAATAAAAATATACATATTTGGTACATAGATCATTTACATGTTGGAAATTTTTTTTAATGTGTAATGCACATAGTAGGGGATCTTATCGCTAAGTTTTTATAAATTTACATAAGTAATAACAAAAAAATGTATAAGTTGAATATAAATTCGCGGAAGTCTTAAGTTTTGACGATTTTATGCGAATTTGTGTTTAACGTAAATATTTTTATTTGATCATTTCTATAAGTTCGTACAAACTTACGTAATTTTATGGCAGGATTGCATATGTTGTGTATTGCACATTGGAGCATTTCCCTTAAATGTTTGTTTTCGAAAACAAGTAAAGAGTTGATTGGCAAAAGACAATGTCGACAGTCGAAAATGGTGATTAGAAGTGATTGTCAATTGTCAATAGGAGGTGGTTTACGGTGACCAGAGACGATTATTGATGGTCACAAATGATGTGGTGATTATAGGTTGTGGTGGTGATTAGTGGAGGGTGGCAACCGTATGACATAAGAGAATGATAAATGAATGAAAAAAAAATAATAATAAATGAAATTATTTTTTTTTGTGATAATAAGAATATAAAGCGATTATTTCATTTTTACCACTATACTTTTACACGATTTTCAATGACCCTCCAGACTACTCTGATTTTCATGCGTACCTCCATACTATTTAAGTTACTATCAATTTTTCCCTTGCCGTCACATTTGAAACGAAAAACGTTAAAAAAATTACATTTTGGCCCCAAATTTTAAAAGAAAGATGCAAACCCACCATTTCCTACCAGCAAACCACAACCCCCAGCTACCACTTCAAGCCCTTCTATCTCCTTCGTCATAATTCTGTTTTGCCTCATTTTTACGTAGTTGGATTCGACTCACGGTCTAGTTTTCGTATCATATCTCACACGTCTCGTTCTTCCTCTTTTTACATGCTATCGGAGCTCCGTTGATTAGAAAAAAAGACTTTTCTTCTCATTTTTGACTTTTATTCGAGCCATCTTTCGG
Organism: Camellia sinensis; assembly: GCF_055761805.1. Taxonomy (NCBI): domain Eukaryota; kingdom Viridiplantae; phylum Streptophyta; class Magnoliopsida; order Ericales; family Theaceae; genus Camellia; species Camellia sinensis. Next base: position 148,381,819 of record NC_138970.1, read on the forward strand.
ACTTCATATCTTTTTAGATTCTTGACGGTTCTACTTCATTCTTTCGCCATTCTTTTCACCTCACTTGCTACTTCACCCTATACTACCTCGCTTTCTCACTTCTTCGTATAATGGACGGTTTTGGTATGCCGAAAGTTGTCCGAAAACTAATTTTGAAAATTTCAAAACATTACAACCCATATGGTGCAGTTTTGTGAAAAGAAAGTGTTTGGTACCTTTCCCTCGCATCTCTCGCCACCATATCTTGACAATCCCATCTACGAAGCCAGTGAAGACCAACCCATCAAATCCAACAACCGCCACATTCACTGCGTCATCATGAACATGAATTGATTCCAAGCATTTCGAATTCGATACTCTCCAAACCTTCATTGTCTTATCCCAAGAAGCTGAGTATAACAAAGATTTGTCTTCGCTCAAACTAAGACACGAAATCACATCGAAATGTTTGATCCAAACTGTATTTTGATTCCTTCTCATCTCAACATAATTGCTCGGATTGATCGAGCTCTTTATATAAGGTTTCAATGTGGGTAAAGTCTTGATTTGTTTGTGAATTGTTGGATTCTTCGCAGACACTTTCCATAATCGAATCTTCCCGTCTTGATGGCCCGTGAAAATGATTTCATTTGCAATTACAATGGCTTTAACTAACCCACTATTCGATTTGAACCCATAAAACTCCTTCTGATTCTTCCATACCCGAATGTTCTTGCTGTCAGAACCAGTGTATAACAAGTCGTTAGAGGTGGCAAGCGAGTATATATGGCCTTCTTTGCGAACAAGAGAACCCATTAGGCCTGTGTATAAATAGTAATCATCGATTTGAGCAACATGAAAAGGCCATGGAGATTTCAATAATGGCGAGAATTCGTTCCTGGAATTTGCGTTTGGTGGAGAAGTGTTAGGAGGGCTGGTTTGTATCTTTCTTTTGAAATTTGGGGCCAAAATGTAATTTTTTTAACGTTTTTTGTTTCAAATGTGACAGCAGGGGCAAAATTGATAGTAACTTAAATAGTATGGGGGTATGCGTGAAAATAAGAGTAGTTTGGGGGGGTAATTGAAAATCGTGTAAAAGTATAGGGGTAAAAATGAAATAATCTCGAATATAAATGCATCCCAAATAAATTTTTGTTTATAATTTTTTTAAATATTTATAAATAGAAATAGAAATAGAAATATTTCAAAACAAAAATAATTTTAAATTTTTTAATAAATATATAAAGAGAATACTATAAACTTAAATATAACTAAGCTTCTATTTATAAAAAAATTTTATCTATTTTTTATTTGGTAATTCAGGGTATTCGAGTCTGCTTACACATACCTAACTAAGTCATTACAACCCCTCCCACAAACCTTTCACCTTGCCAACTCCACTATCACCCCCCTCATTTTCTCCACCTATTTGCATATCACCAGCTGTCATTTTTAGCTATAGTTGGTTTTTCACACTCCTTGGAGGAGTTTAGTCTCCTCGGATGCGATTTCCCTACAGTTCAAACTCCCGTGGTTTTGAATCAGGTTTCACAAATACAATGTGAAACAGAAAAATGAATGAGAGTCCAAATCCGGAAAATCTTAGAAAATCCATTAATCATTAGAGATGCCAAAAATGGACTGCATTGCCAGATTTCAGAGTCGCCACCTAAATATTTTTGAGAAATTTAGGAAACCCGTGACTCGTGCTAAAGGCCACTTGTCCGTCATAACCAAAGTGTCTTGATTCGGGAACTTAGGCATGAGAGGGGAAGGTCATGAATTGAGCACCCCACTCACCCGATCAAAGATCGTCTTATACTAAATCATGATGTGAATTTTATGGACATTATATGCTCATGTTCTGATTATTTAATATACTAGCATTACTTTGTGAAGCAAACAAGTATAGACCACGTTACTTACTTTGGATTGCTTTGATTTTATGCTTTTTTGAAAAGAGTTTTGAATATATGTAACTCAAAGGAAAAGCGAGCTCATATGTATAATAATCAAAGTCATTCCAATCTAAGCAAAATAGCCTCCATCTACAGGCATTCATAGAGATATTTCAAGTAAGCAAGTAGTATCATGGGAGTATGCTCGACATGGCAACACAAACACATATATGATATACTAAAGCAAAAATGCTCACCTAGTACTCAAACGAGGCAAGGCGAAGAAAAGAAGATAGTTAGAAAAATGCATGATCCTAAAGACATGCACATGATTAATGCAACACACACAAAATGCGGTTACTTGATTTGGCTGTGAATATTGTTTCCCACACTTTCTTATTTATGGCTCTCACATCACTTTGGCCTTCAATCTCTATTTTTTCTAAAAAGCTCTTTCCTTACTTTTTCTCTTAGCGCACATCTCTCTATTCTTTAATCTCTCTTATTTTCTTAATCCTTCCTAGGTGTGGTTGATGGCTAAGCTAAAAGTTGTGGACCCGTGCCCCTAGTACTCGATTAGATCCGATTTATTTCGCTTATAACTAATGAACTTTCCCACAAAGGGGTTGTGATGCGACTGGATGTACAGTAGATCTGCAACTGACATCGTTTGGCGATGCCCTTAGCTTAACTTCATCGAGGTGAGTTATATCATGTCCCACCAGCCAGGTATACAATTGATTGGTCTTACACACTGTGCTTTTTCCTTCCCATTCTGGTTTAGACGCCAGTTTGGGTGTGATCAGACCCGTCCAAATGAGGGAGTCAAATATCCAGTTCCATTTCTAGTTTGTGTTTCACATTTGGCTCAATACCTCACTGCTTGGAGGATGAGAGAGCTTTTGGCCCCTGCTGCTAGCTTCAGTTGTGCCCTTTCTAGTGAGTGCATTGACAATGGACAAAAGATAGAAAACGTGACTTGATTGCGCCCCTAGTTCATTACTTTGACTATATTTTTTATTTTTGGCTTTCTGCTAAAACAATTTTGACCAACATGAGAGTTAAGATTAACATGCTTGTTCTACTTTCTATTTTGAAATCATGTAAGTCAAATTATGAGCACTAAAAACTTTCCATTTTTTGGGTCAAAGAAATTGTCTGGTTTTGGAAAAGATAGAATAATTTCTGAGAAAATTAGTCAACTTCACTAAAAATCCTCAAAAACTGTTTTTGCAAATGGCCATTACCCGACCAATCGTGGAATTAACTCTTGAGATGCACAACCTCCAATCCGAACTTAATTTGTCTTGCAACTGAATCTTTTAACAGAATAAGACAACCAAATTTGAATAAAGATGAGCCAATTGGACATGGATAGGATAGCCAAGTTTGAATAAGAATAAGCCAATGGTTAGGGCTGAACTTTAGGATGAAGTTGCCTACGTATCCCAAAGATAGGAATCAGGCCTTACATAGTTCACTCAAGTATTAACTCTCTTCTTTTGTACTCTAATTTTTGCCAAGCCGCCCTTCTGAGTTTTCGACCTTGCGAGCTCTATTTTTCTTTTTCTATTTTCTTTTGCTCTATTTCTTTTCATTTTTCGTCTAGCTCTAACTTTTGCCTGGGTCACCCTTCCGGGTTCTCGACCCAGTGAGACTCTCAAAGATAGAAAAGTTTAATTTGTCCATTTTGATTGGTTGTGAGATCCCAAAGCATTCTAAATCCACGAGAATGGTTGTTATTCCTGACCAAATAGTCTTGATGATGCAAGGGCCCATCCAATTGGGTCTGAATTTACCCCTAGTGTCATGGATAGGAACTTGATTATCCTTCAGCAATAAATTTTCTTCTCACAAATTCTGGGATTTGGCTTTCTTGTCAGTCTCTATTGGCTTGAGAAATGACCCATCTTTGAATCTTCGATCACATCTTCCTTTTTTTGCCCCTAGTTCAAGGGCTACTTCTCATTTAGCTATGCAAGCTTCCTTCAATTACATCCGACCTTATTGCCCCTAGTTCAAGAGTTGCTTCCAATTTGGCCATGCAAGCGTCATATTTTGGTTGATCTTTAAACATTCTCAAACAAGGTTTGAAAGCTGAGGGATTAGTTGTGACAACCCTCACTACTGATTAGTGCTAATCTATGATTAGGCATGTTAACTGACTGACTGACTGAATTACTAAACTGATTTGATTGTTTGTATCTGTTTAAGTGCATTTATATCTGTTCGACTGTCAAATTATCTGTTCATGTTTTATGTTTTAAACTACAAATTGAAGGCCTTATCGGCGGCCGAACCAGAAATTGATTAGCGTTATGTGCTAATTAGAATTTATGGGATTTTATGGTATATTTACTTGAAATGTGATTTGGTATGATTAAATTAGATTAAATAGCATTGACGCACAAAAGTCCAAGTATTTACCATAATACCATGTTAGTGGACCACTTAGGCAACACATATTGAAGCCTTATTACATTCAAACAAAACATTTGTTTAGCCATTCTTGAGCCCTCAACCGACTAAGAGAGAGAGAGTGAGAGAATTGAGTTGTTCTTGAGAGTTTTAGCTTGGAATTTGAAGAATCATAGAAGAGATTGCCTACTTGAGCTTCTAGTCTTATAATTGGAGACTTAAGGTAGAGTTTATACCTTCTTGTTTGTGAATTCAAGCTAATTGTTGCATGGTTCATGGTAAATAGGAGCTTAAGATCATAAATTGGTTGTAGATTGCTGAATAGAGGCTTAATTCATGCATGCATGTGCATATTTTGAAGTTTAAAGTTGTTTTCATGGAAATTCTTGCATGCATGTCCATATTATTGTTATAGTCCATGAATTCCTCATGTTTTTGAAAGAATTGGCTCATTGGAGCATGTAATTGAAGCTTTGATCTTGGTTAAATACTTGCATGTCACATTAGAGCTATGTTCTTGAAATTTGGCTCAAAATTGTGTTTAATTGAACTACCTTTGGGCTTTAATTTCTCAAATTGATCTTTGAAATATGTTATAGTTTTGAAGTGTTTTCCAGAAAATTAGCCCAAAATGATCGAATTTGGTACATTGAAACTTGTTTTGAGCTTGAGGTTCGAATCTGGAAATTCCAGATTTTGGACTCACGCTCGAGCAGAGTGACTGGCGCTCGAGCGTGAAATTCGTGCATCCAGCACTTTACACTGTTTTACAGTCCGCTCGAGCAGGGTATTTGACGCTCGAGTGAGGACTTGTGTCACACGCTCGAGCGGGTATCGAGTGCCCAATCGAGCGTGATTTTCGCGCATCTAGTACTTTTTAGTCTGCTCGAGCAGGAAAGTTTACGCTCGAGCGAAGACTTTTGTTTGCATGTCCACTCGAGCTGGGAAACCCACGCTCGAGCGGGACCCCTGTTTTCTGAAAATTTGTTAAGTGTTTTAAAAGTGCATCTTTGCATCCTCATTTCATCCTAGGCATTCATAGGCCTAGTTTAAGGCATCTTAATGACGATATTGATGTAGAACCACACTGAGTCAAGATAAGGATTAAGTTATTATTTTCCCAACTGTGTAGCTTAGTGTGTGTTCACTCTGTAACTGTGTAGGGTTGGCAACCGAGGACGCGTACTAGCTTATCTGTAGCCCAAAACTCTATGAGTAACAATGTTGTAAAGATATGTTCGAAAATGAATATTTTCTGAATGATCAACTGAACTGTTTACTGTTAACTGAATGAATATTTATCCTCTATTCTGAACTGTATTGTGGCATCCTTAGCAACTACTGTTACTGTTACTGCTACTGTTACAGAGATCTCTGTCAGTTCCTATCTTGGAACTTCTATTTACTGTTGCGATGGCCATCATTGACTGTTCGGTCTTTTAAGACCTACTGCTTACTGTACTATTCTGCTAATGGATGTACCACACATGACTGTTACGACTGAATGACTGATATACTGATTCAATGAACTGTTTTCGTTACTGTAAGGACATTCATTCTTAATCTCTTTACACATTATGTTATTCATTGGGCTTTAGCTCACTGTTTATATATATATATATATATATGTAGGTGTTCAGGCACCAGACTGGAGCTAGGAGCGTGGGTTAGACTCCCTTTTGTCAAAGCCAACCACAGTGCCTCACTGCGAGGTTCCGAGCCTGTCAAGTTACGGCTTTTGGGGTGTTTTAATTTTCCCCCATCTGTCTCCATACCGGTTTTGTAATACTGTATAGACTGGTACTGCACTGTGATGATAGGGATTAGGTCCCTGTCCTGGATGATTGTACATGTATGTATAGGCTGTTCTGTTATGAATGTGTATATGAATGAAAAGTCTTTTTGCATACAGACTGTCACAGCTCATTGGACATCTTTTAATTACTGTTTTGGCTTCTGCCAGCCCCTGTACTCTGTAATTCTGTTTGACTATTAAGCAGGCCTTCGGTAATCTCGGATTACTGGCCGGTTACGGTGCTAAACCCATAGGGGCGGGTTTGGGTCGTGACATTAGTTCTCGAGAGTGATCCTATGCTTTACAATCTTAATATCAATTCTAGGCATGTCTTCATAGGACCGCGCAAAAAATATTTTTGAAATTTTTTAATAAAGCAACTAGTCACTTGTTGCTCCTCTGAAGACAATGTAGAACCAATCACCTTAAAGCCAATCACCTGAAGTTGACTAATTTTCGTATGGTTTTCGGAATCTTGACATTGATGTCGAACGAATCCTCTGAAGACAATATAGAACGAATCCTTTGAGGACAATGTAGAACCAATCACCTGACTCAGATTCTAATTTGTATTAGATTGGTGTAAATTAGTACTCGTTACCTTAAAACTTGTATGGTTGTCGGACTCTTGACATTGATGGGTTGGCAAGTGTACTTTAAATATTATGATTGAGGATCCTTGGGGGATGATTGGAACCTTGATTGAAAGCCTTAACAAGGTATTTAGGCAATATTAGATCAAAAGCCCTAAATTTGAGTTTTCGTTTTTGACCAACCTTCACTCATTATCCCTTTTCTTCTTCCATACTTTGAATTTGAATGTGAGGCTGGAACCATTGGAAAGCTTGTTTTTGAGGCTTCGATTTGGACACAAGAACGACCTAAAACGGAGTCCGAACGAGAGAGTTATACCTCTTTGAATTCTTAGTGCCTCTGCTGGTTTTTTTATAGGGTCGACACTAGTCTGGGAAGGGTCGACCCTCTTATATTGCAGAATCTGTGTGTTAGTTGCTGGAAATTAGGGTCGACCCCCCTTGCTTGTGGTCGACCCTTGCGTGTTATTTCTAGAATTTTTAGGTCCGAATGGGCCCTACTTTTGGGGGTTTTGGGCTTATTCTTTGTAATAACCTTAGGAATACTTTTCTACTACTATAAATAGACCCAACACTCTTCTCTCTCATGATTTTCTCCTCCTCTTTCCTCTCAAACCGTGAGCCTCTCTCATTTCTCTCTAAACCCAACTTTTTCCCACTTAGATAGCTAGATCTACTCATCTAGAAGCATCTTCTCGCCTAGGTCCCTTGAGGAAGGTTAGAGAGCGCGTCAAGGGCTTTCTTTTGATCCAAGGACTTCAAGATTTCATCAACTTTGGGTTTCTCCGAGTTTTCTTTTCATTTCTTTGAGGTAGGGATACTTTCATCCTTGTATTTCTTTATTTTGAAGAGATTTCACAGTATTGTAATGACTCATAAGCTAATTTGAGGATCTTGTTGGATTAAACCCATGTTTTACACAAATAAATCATTTTGCTTGACTTTTGCTTGAAATTTCTTAACTCTTTTGCTAAAAACATATATATAAATGTTGTTAAAACCTATATCTATGATGAAGGAGAGAAACCCCTAAATTTGGTAAAACCCTAACTTTTCAATTTGAATAGAAAACACTAAATTGAGTGGAATTTCCTTTGATTCATCAAATATTATGAACAATGAAGAGATGAAAGATGTGGATGTTGATATGGTAAAGGAATTGTGACTTGAATGTTATTATTCTTTGAATATTATGTGGTGTTTCATCTATTGTGATGATGGATGCTTGTTGATGGAATTAAAATGTGAAGGAATTGTTAATTGCGCATGAGTCTGGGTAAGAGTCGGTTTTGGAAAATGTGGTGTTGTGTTGGTACTCGCGTAGGGAGTTTAAAAGGTGTCCAAATGCCCTATCTAGGCTTATCGCTGGACGAATATGGGAAAAATATTTTTGGGTGTCCACACAGTCCTGCCGTATAATAGCCGGCGAAAGTGGAAAAACGGATGGTTTTCTTGGGTGCCCACTTTCTGTTGTATAATAGCCGGCAAATGTGGGGGATGGTTTTTCAAACTAAAGCAACTTGGGTTGGACTCTTACATGGGACTCATGATTTGTTTCCCATTGATGCAATTGTTTAATTGTTGTGTTGTAAAGGTGTGAAATGTAATGGTCCATGCTTAATTGTTATGTATTTACATAATCAATGAAGATTACATGTGTTCATAACTACTTATTATGTTTTGTCTCAAGGGTGCCATAAATTTATTCGAATGATTAAATGCTTGGTTAAATGTATTCCTACTGGGCATATAGCTCACCCTTATTCTATTTTTCAAGAAATAATGTTGTGCAACTACAGTGGTGACTTGAAGTAAGAGGTTTTGGGATTGACAGTTGAGAATATTTTACTGTAAAGACTTAGAGTTTTGTAATAGGGCTGTTAGACTTATTTTGTTGTCGTCTTGTACACCCATGGGGTTCTTCTATTGTAATTGTCATCATGTTTGTAGAACTTGGAGTTGGGTACAAGATTTTAAGGAAATGCAAATAGAGAAGTTATAAATTTTAATTCTTAGTTCAGTGAAAAGGATGGCTTTGAGGTGTGTTGTTATATTGGTTACGATGGATTCATGTATGAAATAGCAGGGCGTTACAAATGGTATCAAAGCATTAGGTTCGAATACCTTAGGCTCGTGGGAAGTGATCTGTTGCACTCATCGAGATCCTTTTGGAAAGGTATCTGATCAATGCTTTTTCTACTTGGAGGTCCTTGCTTGCCATGGGACTGGCTAGTATCTTAGGAGGTTAGCCTGTATGTGCTTTATGTGATTGCATGATTATGTAGATGGTCTTATGTAAAAGTAGATATTTATGTAAATGCTTGTTTGGATGGTGTGTAGAGCATGAAAATCTTGAACAGGGAACCTTGGTGTGTCACATGGGTTAGGTGTTTGCATTGGTTGTGAGTTGGCATAGGTTTGCCATGGTGGTGGTTAGCATGTCTTGGGAGGCAGTAATACTTTCGAATCCTTTGTGGCAGTGTTAGTGGTTATGGCACGGTAGGGATTATAGTGGGTGCACAAAGAATTTTTTTTAGAAAGTGAGTTAAATGTAGAGTTTTGAGGTAAATTAGACTGTGGAGAATAAATGAAAAAGGTTGTAATCGTGGTGTTGAATCTCTGGTAGTGGAGATGGTCACTTGAGGGTTGGTGATTTGTTATTAATGATTGAGATATTGAGTGCTAGAATTGGTTGCTCTCTAGAAATTATGGTCTAGTGCATAAGTAATTGGTCTTGATGCTTGATTACTGAAGTGCTTGAGTGGCGTAGTTATTATATTGGGGGTCGTGATGGCATAATAAATGTTCTTAGAAGAAGCTCTTGGAGTTAACTTGGGAGGCTATTATGGTTCAATAGAGCGTGTGACTAAAGTGTGTTGGATTGATCAGTGTGTCCTCATGCCAATCTGTGCCTGATGGTTTGAGAATCATTGATGTTAATTCTTTTGTGGTTGCTTTTGACTATGAGATAAAAGTTTCGTAATGGCTAAAGGTGTACGTAAGTATTTCGATTGGGTTTAGAAGTTTTTGTCATGACATAGCTTCTAATACTGAGGTAAAGACAAACTTTGGTGCATGTATCTCATCTACGAGGTTGAGTTATGTTAAGTTAGTCACTAGTTGGGATGCAAATGTGGAGATTTCCTCAAGTAAGGGTTATCTTAAACTTTCTTTTGCGAGTTTAAGTTTTTGACTTAGTTCTCCGTTATACTGTGGACGTAGAGGAGATTTTAGGGTGCTAGTGGGTCGGTGTAGTGCTACCATTGTGCTTGGTTTTGTGTTTACCCCATCTTGAATGTTTGGAGTTAGCTCTGATTCAAGGGTACTTGGTTTCCTTGGCAAAAGAGGATGATATATTCCTTACCTTTGGTTTTAATTAAGAGCATCTGTTAGTAATGGTATTTTGTATCTCTCTTAGTTAGACTATTTCCTTGGAGGAAGGAGCTAGTGTGGAGGATGTTTTTGTTGTTGTTGTTTTTAGTTTGAAACTTATTCTTGGGTGACTTGGATGTGCCTTACTCTTGTGGGAATATTAGCGGTGTCTTCGGAATGAATGGTTGGAATATGCCTCGCGATCATTACTTTTGGAAATCTTATATAGGAATGGTTTGACTATTGGCTTCAGGTAGACTTTTGAGGTTGAATATGACAGTGTGATGGTTGGTTGATAAATAAATAAAATAAATTAAATTTGTGAAGTGCGTACTTGATAGGAGATAGGAACTGTTAGTTGGCCTAATGGATTGTATAGTTTCTTACTGCTATGTGGATGGTGTTAGCGGTTTATTGCTTAGTAGAGGTTGGGCATTGTGAATCACCCTAGTACTAGTGTAGTGTTGTGTGCTAATTTTGGGGTAGGCTCCATGGTGTGTTAGGTTTAAGGAGTAGGTGTTGATGTGAGTTAGCTTGTGAACTTGGGGTGCTAAAATATGGTTTAGTTGTATACCTAGTCGTGAAAGAGCCCAAAATGAACTTAGAACATATTATTGGAAGTTTTTGGTGAACACCACGTAGGAGTAAAACTAGTTAAGTTGATGTTGATAGGTTGTGGAGGTTATTGGTAGTTATTGGTGGTAAGTTTATTAACTATCGTGTGGAAAGGAGTTGGTGGGTGAGTATTTTTCATGAAAATTATGTTTGGTCCACTGCTAGTGATTGGTGTTAATTCTTAGAATCACCCTTACCTAAAGGATAGAAATGGTGAATATGAGAAGTATACGTAAGTATTTTGGGTTAAGTTTGGTGTGTGTGACGACGATGTTTTCATGCAATTGAAATGAGAGTTATTTTGCAGCCCTTGCCCTTTAGTTAAAAAAAAAAAAAGAAAAAAAAAGAGAGAAAAGGTTTCATATTGTTGGAGTAAGAGCTGTGAACTCCTTATATCGATCCTTTGTTTTGCTATAAGAATGGTGAGAAATTGTGTTGTTGGTAGCTTGATCGAATACAATTATTGGGTTTACTTTGGATGTATTTGACCTTTAGTGGTAAGTGGTTTTCTTAATTAGAAGATATGTAGTTATGCCTACTAGGGAGTGATCCCTTATTTTAACTTTATTCCATGACGCTTTGTGATGATGTCATCTTATAAGAAGTTATTAGGTGGTCTCCTTGTCAGGAAATAAAATGGTGCGAAGTGATGTTGTAATTTGGTTAGTTATGGAATTGTGTTGGAGTGACTATTATTGACCTGGAAATTTTTTAAAGTGAATGAGTATTTGCTAGTGTACCATTTCATCTTGAGTTGTATAGGCTTTTAATGAAAGGTTTGATATGATGGTTGATGTTATTGTTTTGTGACTTGAGCAATTGTGAAAAGTAGATTTTAAATTTCATTGGGTAAGTTTCGGTGAATGACCTTTTGAGTTAAATTATTTTCAAGGGTGGAGCAGCTGTAGTAGTGATTAGATTACTGAAAGTATGATCTTGTTAGAATTTTGTATTAGAGGCATGGTACCATCATTAACGGTGTGAATGTTTGTTATGGAGTAAGTCTGCGTTAGAAAAGGCATTGAATTTGGGTTTGACCTCCTAGGACATTACAGTCTTAGTATGGTGTGGAGCCGTGTTTTAACTTTGGGAGTGAATACCTTGGCATTGACTTTAGGGAATGCAATGTGTTGTGTAAGCATAGGTAGATGATTTCCCTTACGTGGTGCGTTGGTTATTATTGTGGCATTAAGAGAGATTGGTAAGGAATCACCTCAGAGCATATTTAAATTTTAGAAATGAGGTGGGTGAATGGGAATTAATTGTTTGATGAGCATGCATGTCATCAAAGGGAGTGACAAGTTATGCTAACTGCTTGGTACTTATTTTAACTAATTATGTGTGGACCCCAAAATGGGGTTAGTTGTGAAGAATGTGATGCAAATATAGAATAAATAAAGAGTAATTAGTAGATTATGGTAGAGGATGTAAATGGGATGTGGCTTTCCCAAACTCATGATGTTTAGTCTATTCGTGTTGTTATTGTTCGAATAACTATATTGAGATTGTGGCATCACTATGGTGATGGGATTATTGGTTGGGTGACGGTTGAGAGTCACCGATCGAAATATGCTAGAAAAACGAGTTGGGAACGGAGTTCTCCCATTGAGCATGATCTTGTTTTTATCGAAATTGGAAAAATATTATGATGGATAAACCAGCTAGTAAATGTGAATCAATTATGAACAATGCATATTGAGTTTTATGGTATGTATGATTCTTAATAACCTTAACATAAATAAATGTATCTTTTCTTAAAACTCAGTACTTTTACAAATCATTCGCATGCATGAGAAACATTTGCATATAAAGTCTTTTACCATGAATGATCTTTTTTAATATGTAAAGGTTAGAAAATATATTTTCAGATGTTCTTTTTCTTTTTAATTATCAAATATTTTAAAATCATAAGTGCGCAATAAGAAGGCATAATACCAGTTGTGTGGCAAGCACGAGGTTTGAGGTGCTTGGTTTCATTAAATTGTGTTTGTTAAATGCTATGATTGCTGGATAAAACATTTATTAAAATCTTTTCTTCTCATGAAAGGGATCAAGGACTAGGGTTGCAATGTGAGATAATTGTTTGGAAATTTGTTGTCGAGAGACTGATAGTTGTTTCTTGGGGTGTGAATATAAGGTGAAAGCTCAGTCTCCTAAGGTTCTACGTTGTTAGGCAACTGAAAATTATTTTTTTGAGGTTAAGTTTGTTTGAGATACGACTGTAGGGTATGTTAGTGATGCCTTTACTTGACTTCTTGTTTCATAGAATTGATGAATTCATGTGGCTTGTTAAGGATAATCATGTGAATGAGTTGAAAAAGAGGTTCACCACTTTAATCATTTGGGTATTATTAGAATATCAGTGTGGAAGTGAAATATGAAAGTTTTCTTTAGTCTTCGAGTTAGATTTTTGGTGTGATGAATGTAAACCAATTGTGACTTGTTTCTTGTCCAACTCGTGAAATTCATTACATTGGAAAACTCTTCTAGAGACTTGTGAGAGAGTAGAGATTGTTCATGATTAGTTGGAGTAAGTGTCAATTTTGGAACCCATTCCATTTTGGTCGTTCGAAACTCTGATTCTGGAATTGTCTAATTTCGGGACGAAAATTCCTAAGGTCGGGAGTTTGTAATGACTCGGATTCTAATTCGTATTGCATTAGTGTAAATTAGTACCCGTCACCTTAAAACTTGTATTGTTGTTGGACTCTTGACATTGATGGGTTGGCAAGTGAACTTTAACTATTATGATTGAGGATCCTTGGGGGATGTTTGGAACCTTGATTGAAGCCTTAACAAGGTATTTAAGCAAGATTAGATCAAAAGCTCCAAATTTGAGTTTCTGTTTTTGACCAACCTTCACTCTTTATCCCTTTTCTCCTTCCATACTATGAATTTGAATGTGAGGCTGGAACCATTGGAAAACTTGTTTCCGAGGCTTCAATTTGGATACAAGAACGACCTAAAACGGAGTCCGAACGAGAGAGTTATGTCTCTTTGAATTCTTAGTGCCTCTGCTGGTTTTCTATAGGGTCAACACCAGTTTGGAAGGGTCGACTCTCTTATATTACAGAATCTATGTGTTAGTTGCTGGAAATTAGGGTCGACCCCCTCCTGTCTAAGGATCGACCACCCTTGCTTGTGCCAGATTGTCTTTTCTACCTAAAGGGTCGACACATCTGCCCGAAGGGTCGACCCCTACGTGTTATTTCTAGAATTTTTGGGTCCGAATGGGCCCTACTTTTGGGGGGTTTTGGGCTTATTCTTTGCAATGACCTTAGGGCTACTTTTCTACTACTATAAATAGACCCAACACTCTTCTCTCTTATGATTTTCTCCTCCTCTTTCCTCTCAATCTGTGAGCCTCTCTCCTCTCTCTCTAAACCCAACTTTTCCCACTTAGATAGCTAGATCTACTCATCTGGAAGCATTTCTTGCCTAGGTCCCTTGAGAAAGGTTGGAGAGCGCGTCAAGGGCTTTCTTTTGATCCAAGGACTTCGAGATTTCATCAACTTTGGATTTTTCCGAGTTTTCTTTTCATTTCTTTGAGGTAGGGATACTTTCATCCTAGTATTTCTTTATTTTGAAGAGATTTCACGGTATTGTTGTGACTCATAAGCTAATTTGAGGATCTTGTTGGATTAAACCCATGTTTTACACAAATAAATCATTTTGCTTGACTTTTGCTTGAAATTTCTTAACTTTTTTGCTAAAAGCATATATATAAATGTTGTTAAATCCTATATCTATGATGAAGGAGAGAAACCCCTAAATTTGGTAAAACCCTAACTTTTCAATTTGAATAGAAAACACTAAATTGAGTGGAATTTCCTTTGATTCATCAAATATTATGAACAATGAAGAGATGAAAGATGTGGATGTTGATATGGTAAAGGAATTGTGACTTGAATGTTATTATTCTTTGAATATTATGTGGTGTTTCATCTATTGTGATGATGGATGTTTGTTGATGGAATTAAAATGTGAAGGAATTGTTAATTGTGCATGAGTTTGGGTAAGAGTCGGTTTTGGAAAATGTGGTGTTATGTTGGTACTTGCGCGGGGAGTTTAAAAGGTGCCCAAATGCCCTGTCTAGGCTTATCATTGGACGAATGTGGGAAAACTATTTTTGGGTGTCCACACAGTCCTGCCGTATAATAGCCGGCAAAAGTGGAAAAACGGATGGTTTTCTTGGGTGCCCACTTCCTGCCGTATAATAGCCGGCCAATATCGGGGATGGCTTTTGAAACTAAAGCAACTTGTGTTGGACTCTTACATGGGACTCATGGTTTGTTTTCCATTGATGTAATTGTTTAATTGTTGTGTTGCAAAGGTGTGAAATATAATGGTCCATGCTTAATCGTTATGTATTTACATAATCAATGAAGATTACATGTGTTCATAACTACTTATTATGTTTTGTCTCAAGGGTGCCATAAATTTATTCGAATGATTAAATGCTTGGTTAAATGTATTCCTACTGGGCATATAGTTCACCCCTATTCTATTTTTCAAGAAATAATGTTGTACAACTACAATGGTAACTTGAAGTAAGCGGTTTTGGGATTGACAGTTGAGAATATTTCACTGTAAAGACTTAGAGTTTTGTAATAGGGCTGTTAGACTTATTTTGTTGTTTTCTTGTACACCCATGGGATTCTTCTATTGTAATTGTCATCATGTTTGTAGAGCTTGGAGTTGGGTACAAGATTTTAAGGACATGTAAATAGAGAAGTTATAAATTTTAATTCTTAGTTCAGTGAAAAAGTTGGCTTTGAGGTGTGTTGTTATATTGGTTGTGATGGATTCATGTATGCAATAGCAGGTCGTTACATTATGCCTGGTTGGAAGGCGATCAGGGAGAGGCCGAGGGTCAAGGGGTTTGAGATGGCCTTGTCCTATGAGGATTTGGAGAGCTTTGGACAAGGTCGTGTAAAGGGATTGAAGGTGAGCCTACTTGTCCTGGAAGTATTGACAGAGGGTCAGCAAGTGTTTATTGGGTTTGGAGATCTGTTATGGGGTGTAAGATTAGAGCTGAAAGGGGTGTTCTTGGTATAGCATCCCTTTTCATGGCTTACACCCTGATTCAAAATGCTCCCAACCTGAGAGACAAGAGTGTCATCGACAGTCTTTGCAACAACTGCAAGGACTTGCTTCTTGTTCAGCCCTTTGACCTTCAAAGTCTCAATAGCCTACCGAAGATGTGCGTAAGGATCAATACTTGCCTTGACCTTGTTCTTGCTACTTGCTTTAGCTTTGCCAAGGGATTGTGTGGCTATATTGGAGTGAGGCCCATTTGTTGTTGACATGTCATCACCCAGACTTGAGATAGCTTTGGGTTGACCCTTTTCAAATACAGCTCATCCCAAGATTAGAGAGCTTTTTGACGTGAAATTTCTTGCATGCGATGTGGTTGATGACGGAGGCTAAATCTGCCACAGTTCTTTGAATATCTTTCATCATGCTCATCAGCTCAGAAGTAGTGGGTTCGGTCATTATTGTCTGCGGTGTATTTGGGAGGGGTCGGGGTTCTAGGAGCTCTAGGTGCCCCTTTTCTAGCAGAATTTTCAAGACTTGAGAGAGATCAATGTAAAGAGGATGGAAATTTCGAGCTTGGGGCCGAGTTGAAGTGGTTTGTTTTAGGCTATTACTAGCAAAAGGGTTTTTGATGGGATTGGTGACAGTGTTTACTTCTGAGCATTTCGCAGCTGTGCTACTACTGGTAGTAGCATTGGAACTGTGAACAACATTCTTTCTCATAGGCTCATTATCTTCCACAATGATCCCTTATCCGATGGCATCCTAATTTGAACCCCAATTTCATAGAGGTCTTTAAAGTTGAATAGTGGAAAGACTATCATTTTCTGCAATATCTCAGTTTGTCGGGCCATATCATGTTGGAGTGAATCTATTGATTGCTGAAAACGGATCAGTAAATCCTCTAAATTTGGCAGAGACTGAGCCATTATCGGAGTAGCTGATTGTGATTAGGATAAACTGAACAAAGGTGATCTAATTGGTGAATGCCGGAACAATGGAACTGGTGAACCCTGTCTGGCCCTTCTTCGTCTTGCTACTGGCGAAAGTGAAGTAAACACCGGTTGTCCTTGAACTAAATCTCTAACCTTACAAAGTCTACCAACATGCGTCCAAAGTACCTGGGGGATATCAAAACCTTCTAAAGCTATGGTTCCAAGACTACCTAGCAAAAGAGTCAAAAACAGACAGCACCTCAGCCTAATTTTTAACATAATAGATATGATCATAGTTGAATGACTGTACTTCCTATTGAATTCTTCCCCACAAACTGATATAACTGAACCACTGATATTAAGAACCCTTGTATAGATCCCATCTACATAGCACATAGTAGACAAAGAGAGCAAAAACACCCCTATGAGGGGGTAGGGTTACCCTGTCCTAGCTTTGGCATGATCTAGAGTTTCACTACTTCAAACAAGTGATATCACAATATCTTGAATATGGGTGAGCCTCCCGTCGTATTTTGGAACAATCACTAGAGCTTACTACAGGCACTAGGCCAATTTGGTCAAAATGGTACCTCAGCAAGGTTACCTAATATACCTCTCACACCTAATATTGAAAAGTGAAAGGAGGATCAAGCAGTACAATGATAACCCATATCCAAGGGTTGTGTTCCCAACGTGACATTGCCTACGTTCGACCAGCCTTTTTGGTAAGCTTTTGACAAGCCTCCAGCAAGCCGTCTAGTATATCAGATGGTAAACACAATGACTTATGAGCACCAATGCAAATGAAATGCAATGAACATATATCTGTAGATAAAAGTTCACACCATAAAGTTCAAGTCAAGTTCTCTAATTCCCCAACAAAGTTGCTAGAAATTGTAACTGGTTTTTCGCGCTCCTCGGAGGAGTTTAGTCTCCTCGGCTGCGATTGCCCTACAGTTCGGACTCTCATGGTTCTGAATCTAGTTTCACAAGTGCAATGTGAAATAGAAAAATGAATGAGAGTCCAAATCCTAGAAAATCCATTAATTATCAGAGATGCCAAAAATGGACTGCATTACCAGATTTCAGAGTCGCCACCCAAATATTTTTGAAAAATTTAGGAAATTCATGACTCGTGCCAAAGGTCACTTGTTCGTCATAACCAAAGTGTCTTGATTCGGGAACTTAGGCATGAGAGGGGAAGGTCATGAATTAAGCACTCTACTCACCCGATCAAAGATCGACCTCTAGTAAATCATGATGTAAATTTTATATACATTATATGCTCATGTTCTGATTATTTAATATACTATCATTACTATGTGAAGCAAACAAGTATAGACTACGTCACTTACATTGGATTGTTTTGATTTCATGCTTTTTTGAAAAGAGTTTTGAATATATGCAACTCAAAGGAAAAGCGAGCTCATATGTGCAATAATCAAAGTCATTCCAATCTAAACAAATAGCCTCCATCCACAGGCATTCATAGAGATATTTCAAGTAAACGAGTAGCCTCATGGGAGTATGCTCGACATGGAAACACAAACACAAATATGATTTGCTAAAACAAAAATGCTCACCTAGTACTCAAACGAGGCAAGTCGAAGAAAAGAAGATAATTAGAAAAATGTATGATCCTAAAGAAATGGACATGACTAATGCAACACATACAAAATGTGGTTACTTGATTCGGCTATGAATATGTCGTATGAATTCACTCAAAACATGTGGTAACTCACGTATTCAAGTAAGAAATAATCAATGATGTCAAGTATGATGAACCGAATCTTAATACATGCAAAAATGGATACAAATCATGATAGTGATGAAAGAAAATATGATGCTATACAATTATGATAAGCATATAAATAAAAAGAAGAAATAAATGGGGGTTGGAAGACATACATCACATGTTACAAATTTGCCCTCTTACAAGAGAGTCTGAATGTCCTAATTAACTAATTATTACAAACACAAATGAATGAACTAGTTATCTAATTATTAACTAATTATTACAAAATACGAATCTCAAAGCGACTAATCTAAAGGAATTGAATGAGTGACAATGAATCCCGTGCGTATAAGCAAGAACATCCTCCGGAAACCCCTCTGCTTGCTGTTAGAAATTGCCCAGTTCGTAGCTAGAAAATAGTTCTGTTTTGGCCACAAGATCTGCTTTGTTTTACTGAAAAACCACCATTGTTGTGCAGAAGAATTGACAGGCCGGCCTGATTAGATGGTCAGCTGTACAGAAGAATGGTCGGCCAGCCACTATTTCTGGAGAAAACCTTGCTGCAACAGAACTGGAACAAAGCAAAATAGGGGGTTTCCAAAATATGTTCATCCTTTTTGCTCCCTCCTACCATGATGATATTCAAGGAGAGAGTAGGTTTGTTTAGATGATGATAAATGAAGCAACGGGGTGGAAAACAATGAATACAAAGCTAAGACAAATTAAGAAGAGGAAGCATTCAAAGAGATGACATGAAACTTGTTGTATCTCAAGGAAAATAAGAGCAAGTGAGTACTCAAATTTAGAGAGAATAGGTTTAGAGAAAGCCATTCTTGACAATAAAGATTACAAATAAGAGATTACATCATTCAGGAAAGTAAAGAAGCTCTTCTTCCTACTCATGGAAGAAGGATTAAAATCCATTTCCATAATTCAAAAGGAACTAGAAGAGAGTCTCTAATGCTTCCGATGAAAGAGCTTTCATATGGCTTGGCTTCAAAGCAAACTCAAAACAAGATTAAGCAAATGAATAAAAGCTATGAAGAATTGTTGTATGCTCATCTTCCTACTCATGGAATAAGGATGAAACATCCATTTCCATGCTTAAAAGAGGGAACTAAGAGAGAGCTTCTAACAACTTGAAGAAAAGAGATAGATTCAAGAATTAAGCTATCTATTTAAAGCTTTAAACACATATATTCATTTCATATTCATACAAAACTATTTAAAATAGTTTTGAAATTGAAGAAAAATAAGCAAAATCATGAAGAAAAATGAAGAGAGCATAACTATTGATAAGCCTATGGAAGGGTGGCTAACCCTTCTACCTTCAACAAGGTTTAAATCACATTTTTAAGCCTAAAACACTCTGAAATTTAGTATGTAAAACAAAGGATGAAGAACAAGGGAGTAAGAGAAAAGGTGATGAAAAGTGTTCAAAGATTAACCTCTTGAAAAGAGGGAAAGCTTCTTATTTCACAAACTTCAATCCAAACACTCTCAAGTATCTGAAATAAGGTTCAAAACTTTAGCAAAAAGCTTCAAGTTTAAGCTTTAATGGTGTATCTGTAGTGTATCTATATTCAAGAATGTGAAGAAATGCCTTGGGCAATCTTCTAAACCTTTGGGAAATTGTTCTAATCTTAAACTCTGAGTGAGGTGGTCTTTTTATAGATTTTCAACCACCTTCCAACGGAAATATCTTCCAAAGAGAGCAGTTGGCCAAATCCCGTGCATGGAAGCCGTCTGCTGCTGCAAAATATATGTTTCGCTAGACATGGCTGGCCGACCAATCAATTGTACAACCGGCCCAAAAAAGTGGCCTGTCGGTCAACTTTTGGTCTCGCTAGTTTTTGAGTGGTTAGGCTAGAAAAACATGTTTTGGTCCAAATGGGGTGCAAGGTTTGGGTTTGAAGCTCAAAATCGAATTCTTTTGTTGAAGACTCAAAAGATTGTACAGTGTAATATTTCATCATCGAGTGTTCGGAATGAAGCGTCCAAGTCTTAAAGGCGGTCAAAATGGGATGTCTACACTAGTCCTCGCCACCCCATTCACACCTCTGCCTCCAACTCATTCTAATTACTTAATTAAGATGCTTAATTGATTTATATTAATCCATGGGTGAAAATTGATCTTTACTAATTAGAGTTGAATATGGTTAATTTGGATAATTGGGATTCATTAACATCAACATGATTGGTTTTCATGGCAACCTATGGACAACAACTAGCGAAGAGGCAGAATTATGGGGTGTATATAGAGGTCTAACCATCATCTTCGAGAAAGGCATGAAGAAAGTTATCACCGAATCTGATTCAGAACAGTTGATTAATTTAATCAAAGGAGAGACTTGTCCCAACTTTTCCTAACAAGCTTTGCCTAAGGACACGTTCCTCATGGAGTGTTGTGATTGCTCTCTCAACCATATCTGGCGCGAAGGAAATATATGTGTTGACACTCTTGCCAACATGGGTGTAATTAACTAAGACCCTTTGATTGTTTTTGAAGACCCTCCTAATCAACTTGTAAGTTTGTTTGTTGCAGACATGGTTAACCTTTCCTGTGAGAGGCACTAGTGGCCCTCTTGTTCTCAATTTGTTGTTGTTATTTCAGATTAATCAAAAAGAAAAAAAAACATCAACATGATTAATAAACATAAGTGTGATCAAGCAAATATATTTATGATTGATTATCCATAATCAAGGTGGCTAATATTAATCAGTTAGTCATAAAGGTCCTTGCATAAGTAATTGTGTACTTAAAACTTTTTAAGAGCCTGTTACTATACGAACAATGGTGTGTGTGGGAGAGATATCTATATTAATTGAGGAAGATCCAAATAGCAAGACCTATACTACTTTAGAAGATAGATTACTAGTTTCCAATGAAATAAATGATGTGTTAGTTTGAGTTTCCTAGAGGGAGATATGGCACTGTTACCTGTGGACTCGACTTTCTTCTTGCGCCCTCCCTTTTGGAGAAGTCACGAATTGGTCTCTCACAGTTCGGACTCCTGTCACGGTTCTGAATCTAATCTCACAAAGTGCAATGTGAGACTGATAAACACCAAAGAGCCCAATCCAGCAAATCATTTTGGAAAATCGATTTTGAATCAAATAATGCCAAAACTGGATTGCTTTGCCAGATTATCGAGTCGCCACCTAAATATTTTATTTTTGGGAAATTTAGGAAACCCTGACTTATGCCAAAGGCCACGTGCCCGTCATCACCAAAGTTGCCTCGGCTCAGGAACTTGGGTACGAGAGGGGAAGGTCTTGAAATGAGCACCCCCGCTCACCCGATCAAAGGATCGACCTTTACTAAGCATGATATGTTGTTTTATAAACACGTGTTCTTATTCCGGTTATTAGCTGACTTTACTATGTGACGCGCACAACATACAAGTATAGACTAAAATCGCAAGAATTGGAACAGAACAACTCATGTTTGTTTTTGAAAATGGTTTGAAAGTGCCACCCTCAAGTGGGCTAAAGCGCGGATTTGCCATCAAACATGATGGGCTTTAAAACATGATTCGCCACTTCACAAAGTGGGCTTAAAATTCAAATTTGATGAATTGTCCCAATTCAAGCAACAGAGCCTTCATCCACAGACATTCATACAGTTTAGCAAATGAGCACATAGCCTCTCGGCAGGCATGCTATCATGGCAACACTCACACTCATGCAAGTATGCTAAAGCGTAAAACTTACAGTGTACTTCGATCTAAAACAAAAGATAGTTAAAAAAATGCATGATCCTAACTATACAAGATGCCTAATGCAACACATGCAAAATGCAATTAAAATAGGCTTGGCTATCCAAGATGGCATATGAATGCGACAATCTGATAATATGTTGTTAAACACGTATTCAAATCAGTATATTGAAATACAATGTAGTTTGAATGATGCGCCGAGCCTGGTGCATGTGATACAAATGAATAATGCACACATGCAAGCATAAGGTATGCTAATCAAAATATGCCTTAATCTAACCATCGAAAGCAGTTAAATAAAAGGGAGAAAGACGTGGGATTGGAAGACATGCACACACGCACGCACACTTATTACAACATTGTGTCCTCTCGAAGGAGGGTCCGAATAAATAAGCTAAGCTAATCTAAGCTAAGCTAATTATTATAAACCAACTAATTAACTATACTAGCTAATTAATTACAAACCGAATTGAAATTGAATAACTAGCTGCACGAATTAATTAAGTACAATACTCGAATCAAATAATTAGCTACAACTAACTAATTAAAGAAAGTAAAGTGGCCTCGCGGGACGAGGGATGCACGCATGCTCGGTTGGCTTCCTCCCAAAAATCCATCGCCTTGCCACCAGTTGCTTCTGTTTGCACTTGTCTTGATCTTTGAACACTGTACAAACTTCCAGACTGCTTCTGCTCCAGCACAGGAACACCTTTGAATAACTTTTCTTTTCTAGTCGGTCAGCCACAGGAAGTGGCTGTCGACCACCACCACTGGTCAGTCAGCTACCACCACTGGTCAATCGGCTACCTCAGGTGGTCGGTCGGCTAGTCCTTTTTCCAGACTTCAGTTTTTACTACAACAGAGAACAACAGATGCAAAGCAAGGCATTTTACAGGAAATATATGTACTGCCACTCTCCTTATCAGGAAATATTTGTGGCTGACTGGCCACTTTAGTAGCCGAAAATCCACTTTTCTGGCCAGTCGTCCACTTGTGGTGGCCGGCCGGCAAATAAAAATTTGTTTACAGGCCCAACTTCAAACGGGCATAACTCCTTCATCTGGACTCATTTTTAGGTCATTCTTGTGTCTAAATTGAAGTCCGAAAGTAAGCTTTCCAACGGTGGTAGCCCCACATCAAAATTCCAAGTGTGAAAAAAGTTATGCCTCTTTAGTGAACACTGCTCAGTTTCAGTCCAATCGGATTGATGTCCAACTTCAACCAACCATATCTCTCTCATCTGGCCTCGGTTTTAGGGGATTCTTGAGTGCAGAATGAAGCCCCGGAAGTCCACTTTCCAACGGTGGTGGCCTATAGCTGAAATTCAAATGTGAAAAAGGATAAGCCTGATTTGGCGAGGGCTGCTCGGCTCTCTGTTAACGGTTCATGCCCATCTTCTTCCCCAACTAGGTTTCTTCCCTCTCCTCTTCTTTTCTTCAACTCTAAACCTCTAAACAAGATGTTTTAAAGATTTTTTCAATGAGCTCACCTCTCTTTCATTCATTTCCACTTTGTCCTTGCTCGATTTACTAAAAAGCGCAACATTTAACGAAATGCGAGCCTCAAAACATTGTAGGAACTTTGTTTCAAAAAAAATATTTTGAAAGAGAGGGTTTTAAGATCTAAAATCTCTAGTCAGAATAGTTTTAGTCCAAAAATAGGGTATAAGGTTAGGATTTGAAGCTCCTCTTGCCAAAGAAATCGAACCTCTGCACTGCACAACTTTTATCACCAAGTAAGCAATTAGTAGTGCCCAAGTCTTAAGGGTGGTCAAAAATGGGGCGTCTACATTACCCTATGATGTTGATGCTGTTAACAAATACAAACTGGAACATAAAATCGATTTAATCCTCATTCTAAGCATACCAAACTCTTCCCAAGATCCAAATACATCAAAAACTAAGATTCAAGGATTATAAAGACGAGGGAATCACCTTTAATCCAAATTAGAGAGTTTCTCACAACATAACCTACATTTCAATTCATGAATTCTTCATTCAAAAGAATCAAAACTCATATAAATGGATTTATTTTCAAATTAAAGTGAAGAATAAAGACTCAGGAGTGAATTTATATCTGGAATCAATTCTAAACTAAGCTTACACAATTGCCATCAAATTGTTGTTTTCCCTTACTTTCCAATACTTTATTTTTAATCAAACATCAAAATATGTACCTTACTAATTTAATGTTGAAATGAAGGAAGTTAATGTTATTTTGTGTACAAATAATCTGAAACTTCAATGTGATTGGGAATGAAGAGGAAGTTGTTAAGCTACCTGAATTTAGATGTGGTAGAGTTCAGCATTGTGGAGAAGCCGGTGAAAGTGAGCTTATTCTTTGTTCAATAAAACACATTCACAACGAAGCAAGAATTTTGTCTTACAACCAAACACTGTGATTGTTTGGCGTTTTTTACGTTTTACATTATTTACTTATTTGTTGGTAGCATTTTGAAGATGGTAAATACAATTGGATACTTTGAAATTTTGGATTATTTTCTTGGGAGAAACTGTGATGAGTGGGTAGTGAGCCAACAGTTGCTGTTGTTCAACCTAAACTATAGAGATGCCAGTGGAGCACTGGTGACAAGTTGGCGGTGATTGGAGGAAGGTTGTGAATGGTGGAGGTGGAGGAGGTTTTTCTATTCGAATTCATGGTGGTGGTGGAAATCGTGTTGCAAGAGTTGCCACTGTTTGAATTGGTCTTTTCAAAAAAAAAAAAACAACGATTATACGAAACATCACGTTTCATGTGCACAGTAGAAATAGCAATGAGCAGGTCACAACAATGACCCCTAGTTCCAGCCGCGATGGTCCATTATCCTAACTTAAATTTTTCTTTCAAGTTTAGGATTTATATTTAAGTCCATAGGACTAGGTCATGATGACTATTAGGCCACGTTTGTTTGGCGGATTAAGTTAGATGAAATTGTTAGTGAGAGGATAGTTAGTGAGAAGATTGTTAATATGGGGATTGTTAGTGAGGGGATTAAGTAAAAGTGTGTTTGTTTTGATGATAGTTCGGAAATGGTTAGTGATGAGACTGTTAAATTATTTTTATATAAAATAAATAAAAAATTATTTCTATATTAAAAAAATTTAAAACAAATATTAAAACAAGGGCAAACTTCACTTTACCCTCTTGTGGTTTGAGCCGGGTGCGGTTTACTCCCCTGACATTTGGAAATCATCACGTAACCCCCAAGTGGTTACTGAATTGAAGTGCACACTAACTTCTGTTAACAGAAGATGTAAATTGACAATTATACCCTCATCTTCATCTTCTTCATTTTCTTCTCAATTCTCTTTCTCCTCTTCTCCATTCTTCCTTTCTTTTCACAAACCGAAAAGCTAGAAGGTAAATATATATGTATATACATTATTCTTCTAAATTATATATATATATATATATATAATTTAATCCAACTATCCTTTCACTTCAGTAACCTAATCACCTACCAACTATGAAATCAAAGAACATGACCAACACAAAATAATTATACTTCCAAAAAAAAAAAAATTCAATAAAAGTGAAAGAAACAAGTAGCAAAATAGTAATTGGAATTGGGTTTGTGAAAAGGAAAGACCTTGAAATTGAGCATCAGTTCAACACACACATATATATATATATATATGGAATTGGGTTTGCAAATTAATGGAGCCTTCTGAAGCGAGATTGGGAACAAGAGCTGTAACAACCTCGACCTGTGCTTACCTAATAAGTAATTAAGATGAAATTCTGAATTAGTTGCATGTGTGTTGCATTATTTGTGTTTATATCTGTTTATCATAGAAGTATCTGTTTGTGTTTCTGTTTTGTTCTGTGAATTGAAGGCCTTATCGTCTACCGAATGCGAAATTGACTTAGTTTCTGTGTTATTTGGAATTTTTAGAATTTTATAGTAAGTTTAATTGAAATTTGATCCGGAACCAAATAATTAGAATAAAATAACGCTCATTTCACTAACTTAAGCCAAGCTTAATTAAGATTCACTAATGAGCATATATAAGGCCACTCCTAACACCTTTTATACACTTTTACACTCTTAACCCCTCATCTTTGGAGAGTAAACATGAGAGAGAGGGAAATGAGGAAGTTTGAGCCCAATTAAGAGGAGATTGCTAGAAAAGTGAAGGATTTGGAGAGAACTTGGGGCATTAAGGCTCTACACTTACGAATTCAAGGTTTAAGGTAGGAATTCACCATTTTCGTTATGTAATAAGGTTGTTTCATGCATGAAATCAAGGGAGTTAAATAATTAAGCCAAAGAATTGCGATAGGGAAAAAGAATTAAGAAGACAACCATACATGCATGCGAATTCCCTTGCATTTAGAGTTAAATTTCGAAAAATTCTCATATGCATGCATTGATCATAGCTTGGTTTTGGAAATTCAATGAGTTTCATACCATTTTACCTTATTTGATCATGTTTTGAATGCTTTGAAGTCAAGAAATTACATACATGTCATGTTCTTTAAACTTTAAGTTTGATTTTGCTCAATTGGCATGCTTTTGGCCTTTGATTTTGCGAAATGGTTTCGAATATATGATATTTTGCAAGTTTACAAGTGATTTCTTAAGTTTTGGGCCCAGAGGATGTGTTTTGTGGCTTTGGATTCAAGTTTTGCATCATGAATAGCAATCTGGAAATTCCAGAATTTTGCTTCTCCGCTCGAGCGATAGAATCTGGGCTCGAGCGACCACTCTGTGTTTTTCACTTCCGCTAAAGTGACCAAAGGTTGGCTCGAGCGTAAAATGTATGCACCCAGAAGTTTACAAGTTTTGCAGACCGCTTGAGTGACCAGAGTTATGCTCGAGCGAAGGCCTCAGTCACATGCTCGAGTGACTGTCGAGCGGAGAAATCATGCAACCAGTACTTTTGCAGAAGTTTACAGAACGCTCGAGTGACCACCCTTATTTTTGACCCTCTGCTCGAGCGAAGGAAGCTACGCACGAGCGAGGATCCTTGTTTTAGCAAATTTGACTAAGTGTTGAACAACATGTTTTGGCATCCTTATTGCATCCTAGGCATTCCTAGGCCAAGATTAAAACATAATAATGAGGATAAGGATTAGAAACATACCAAGATAAGAAAGAACTAAGTTAATGATTCCGGGTGTGTAAATCAATACGTATTCGTCCTGTGTTTGTGTTGGTCACGCGCCATAACTCGCCTAATCTGTCTGCTATATCTGTTTTGCTTTTGGAGTTATCTGTGGGTAATAACTTAGTAAAGCTATGTTCAACTTTATTTATTTTATGTATGATGAAATAAGATTTGTTTTATGAAATGTTACATTTTGTACAATGAATGATTATCCAATTTCTGACAAGTACTCGTGGCATCCTTAGCACATGGCCCTTGCCCAGAGGTAACAATACCGTGGTCTATGAGCATAAGGCCCTTGCCCGAGGGTAATAATATCCTGGTCTCATGGCTCTCGCCCGGGTAACAATATTGCGGCTTAAGTATGTTATCTGTTTCCAGTACCGAAGGTTCTTTTATGGAACTGGTAAAATATGACCCTTAATGCTCTGTATCTGATTTGTTAGTGCTAATGGGTGTACCACGTATGATCCTTTGTGAAATTGAATAAGTCCATGCTTCTGAACTCTGAGTAAGAATTATGAATCTGTTTCTACTTTCTGAATCTGATATGAGACATCATTCATTAAATCCTTTACTCTGTTATTATTCACTGGGCTTTCGCTCACTATTTATATTATGTATGTAGGTGACCAGGCACGTGACCAGGTCCAGAGTTGATGGCCTAGAGTTCCATTTTGTTAGCCAGCCACATTACCTCCCGAGGAGGTTCCCGTTTGAAGAAGTCGATTTTTGTGAATCATGTTAAAGATATTTTCGGTTTGTTTTGTTTTTGTTTATACACAGGGCTAAGTCCGTTATGATATTATCTGTATTGTGACGTACGACTTATGTAGATATGACGTTATATGAATACATATATATATATATATATAAAGTTTTAAATTATCTATCCCATGTATGTCTACACAATTTAATGGATGTTGTATTTTGTATATTTTCTTCTGTAGCCCCTTTTGTTATATGAAATTTAGGTTAGAGGCTTTTGGTAATCCCAAGATTACTGGCCGGTTACAGTGTTAAACTTATAGGGGTGGGTTTGGGTTGTGATAGAGTGGTATCTGAGCACAAGTTATACTACACA
Source organism: Camellia sinensis (assembly GCF_055761805.1). Taxonomy (NCBI): domain Eukaryota; kingdom Viridiplantae; phylum Streptophyta; class Magnoliopsida; order Ericales; family Theaceae; genus Camellia; species Camellia sinensis. The sequence continues at coordinate 148,410,110 of NC_138970.1, forward strand.
CACTAGTCCATATGAGTTATCTGATGTTCTAGAAAAGGATTAAGGGCATTTCATCTGCATGTATGGATGTGTGTGTGTTAATCTCTGTAATTGTGAAAACTCAACATATGAACTTGATAAGAATGAATTGGAACTGATACTTCGAATATTATGAAAAGAATTATTTGCCTATGTTTATTAGTACTCTGTTTACCTATAACAAATGAAGAATACAAGAAGTAATGATGCAACTGAATCTTCTGAGACTCGCATGAACTGAATGGAAAGAATGCTTGAAGCTTTGACAGAAGCAATAATGCAACAACAAAGACAACAACTTTTGCCTCCTCTGCCAACTCTAGTCCAAACTAAATCGGTGAACATTGACATCATCAGTTTGACTCAGAAATTCAACAAGATGAAGCCATCGACTTTCTTGGGTGGAATTGAACCTTTAAAGGCGGAAACGTGGATGCTGGAAACTGAGAAGTTATTTGAAGTCTTTCCATGTACCGAGACTTAGAAAGTTTTGTTGGCCACTTGCACTTTCAAGGACGAAGCCCAACATTGGTGGATGCTTGTCCGTGAAAGCAGTGGGATTTTGACTTGGGATCGATTCAAAGAAATCTTTTATGAAAAATACTTCCCTCAGTGTTTCCAAGATAGGAAGGTGTCTGAATTCCAAGAACTCAAACAAGGCAGTATGTCAGTGGCCAAATATGAGGCCAAGTTTATTGAATTAGCCCATTTTGCTCCTCACATGGTGGATACGGACTATAAAAAGGCTCTAAAATTTGAAGGAGGATTGGATCTCGATGTGTTTGATCGGGTAGGTGTCTTAAAACTACCCAAATATGTTGATATGCTTAATAGGGCTCTAATGGCTTAAGCCAACTTAGCCGCAAAGAAACAGGTGAAAGCTCCAACGAATGAGTGGTGAGGTAAAAGATCTGGATTTAGTTTTAGAAAGGGCCATTCATTTGCTACAAATAAGAAGCAAAATATAGGATCCTCCAACAGTTCAAGCCAAAGCAGTAGATCTATGCCAGTTTGTTCTGAATGCAGGAAAAAGCATAAATACACGTGTTACAGTGCATCTGGTGCCTATTTTTGATGTGGCAAGATTGGCCACATGATCAGAGATTGTTCGATGAGATCCGACAATGTTGACCACCTCGCGGCAAGTTTAGTAAAATCTGCTTCTACACCAAGAACAAATGTAAGAACTAATACCGAGAGAGAAACTTTGAGGCAAGGCTAAGTTTTTGCATTGGTACCTGGTGATGTACAGAACACCGAGTCAGTGGTGTCAGGTATGATCTCTATTTGTGCTTAACGTGCCTATGTGTTGATAGATTCTAGTTCTACGCACTTTTTCGTGTCGCATGCCTTTTCTCGGAAATTAACTAGACTCGTAGAACCTTTGAATTATTTGCTATTTGTATCTACACCATCTGGAGGCTCTATGTTATGTGCTTATGTGCATCATGCATGTGACATCATGGTTGGGGATATGTTATTATATGCTGATTTGCTATAATTGGATATTACTCATTTTGATTGTATTCTTGGTATGGATTGGTTGACTAAATACTATGCCACCATCGATTGTGTGAGTAAATCTGTTGTGTTTTGACCACCCGGTGTGCCTGAGTTTGTCTTTACTGGGAATGGGGTAATTCCTTCGTTGTATTTGATTTCGTTTATGAAAGCCAAGAAGATGTTGAGAAAAGGTTGTTGGGGCTACTTGTGTTGTGTATTGAGTGTATCTTTGGATAATGCTAATGTGGAAGCTATTCTTATAGTTAATGAATTTCCTAATGTCTTTCCAAATGAACTACCTGGGGATCTAATTGATAGGGAAATTGAGTTTACTATTGATGTAGTACCTGGAACACAACTTATTTCTAAAACCCCATGTAGAATGTCAACTTTTGAACTGAAGGAATTGAAAGTCTAACTCCAAGAATTACTAGACAAGAAATTCATCTAATAGAGCACTTCACTTTAAGGTGCTCTAGTTTTATTTGTTAAGAAGAAAGATGGCTCCTTGAGGTTATGTATAGACTACCAGGAATTGAATAGAGTAACTATCAAGAATAAATATCCATTGCCCTGAATAGATTATTTGTTTGACCAACTCCAGGGAGCCCAAGTGTTTTCCAAAATTGACCTTAGATCAGGCTATCATCAGTTAAAAGTTAAGGCAGAAGGCATTGAGAAAACCGCTTTTCAGACTAGATACGAACACTATGAATTTTTAGTAATGCCATTTGGGGTAACGAATGCACCTGTGGCTTTTATAGACCTAATGAATAGGTTTTTCAAACAATTTCTTAACGAATTTATAGTTGTGTTTATTGATGATATCTTGATTTACTCCAAAAGCAGGGAAGGACATGAAAATCATCTGAGAATTGCTTTACAAATTTTGAGAGAAAAGAAGTTATATGCAAAATTTTCCAATTGTGAATTCTGGCTTGACAGTGTAGCATTTTTGGGACATGTGATCAACAAGGATGGTATATCAGTGGACACACAGAAAATTAAAACTATTGTAGGCTGACCAAGACCAACAAATGTGTTAGACGTTAGGAGTTTTTCGGGACTTCCTAGCTACTATCGTAGATTTGTAAGAGACTTCTCTAAGCTTGCCTTGGCATTAACACAATTGACTTAGAAAAATACACCATTTGATTGGAATGATCAAAGGGAGTCTTCCTTCTAAGAGCTAAAGACCAGGTTAGTCATTGCACCAATTTTGACTTTGCCTAATGGTACTGATGGGTTTCAAATTTACAGTGACGCCTCGTACAAAGGTTTGGGGTGTGTATTAATGCAAAATGGGAAAGTGATTGCTTATACTTCTCGATAACTTCACCCACATGAAAAGAACTATCTGACCCATGACCTTGAACTAGAAACTGTGGTGTTTGCCTTGAAAATTTGGCGACACTATCTGTATGGTGTGACCTGCGAAGTGTACACTGACCATAAAGCTTGAAATATTTTTTCACCTAAAAAGAACTGAACATGAGACAAAGGAGATGGTTAAAGTTGATTAAAGATTATGACTTACAGATTTTGTACCATCTAGGGAAGGCAAACAGAGTTGCAGATGCTTTGAGCCAAAAATCCATGGGTAATTTGTCATGTTTACTTACCGGTCAAAAAAAATTGTTGCATGATTTGGAAAGAAATGAGATTGAACTTGTACTGCGGGAACAGAGCGGAATTCTAGTCGTTATTTCTGCCCAACCTGCAATTATCAAAGAGATTAAAGCAAAACAACTACAAGATGACTTTTTGAAGAAGATTGTGGATGAAATTGACTCAAAATCGAGGCCGAGATTTGTGTTTGACATTAATGTGTTGAAATTTCAGAACCGGCTTTGTGTACTAGATTGTTTTGAACTAAGGAAACATGTTACGAGTGACGTCCATAATTCCAAATTTTCTATGCACCTAGGAAACCCGAAAATGTACAAGGATTTGAAGCAGAATTTTTGGTGGCCTGTCATGAAGAAAAGCATTGTTGATTTTGTAGCTAGATGTTTGCATTGCCAGCAAGTTAAAGCTGAACATCAATGGCTCGCTGGATTACTTCAGTTGCTTCCGATACCAGAATGGAAATGGGAGCACATCACGATGGATTTTATTGTTGGACTGCCTCACTCCTCCCGAGGTATGGATTATATTTGGGTCATTGTTGATCGTTTAACAAAATCTGCCCACTTTTTGCCTGTCAAATCTTTGTATAATCCGGATAAGTTGGCTAATTTGTATGTAAATGAGATTGTGAAACTGCATGGAGTTCTAGTTTCCACAGTATCTGACAGAGATCCCAAGTTTACTTCGAGATTCTAGCTGAGTTTACAACAAGTTTTGGGAATTGAACTAAGACTAAGTAGTGTTTATCACCTATAGACAGATGGCCAATCTAAACGGACCATTCAAACATTAGAAGACATGTTATGGATGTGTGTGTTAGACTTCCAAGGAAATTGGAAGACTCATCTACCCTTGGCCGAATTTGTGTATAATAATAGCTATCATTCAAGTATCGGAATGGCTCCTTATGAAGCTTTGTATGGTAGGAAGTGTCGTTCTCCAATTTGTTGGGCCGAAGTTGGTGATAGACTGTTATTGGGACCATAACTGGTCCAAGAGACAACTGAGAAAGTGTAATATTCAACATTTGAAAACTGCACAAAGCCACCAAAAGAGTTATGCGGGCGTCCGAAGAAGAGATCGAGAATATGAAGTTGGGGATCACGTATTTATCGAAGTAGCTTCTATGAAAGGGCAAACGCGGTTTGGAGTGAAAGGCAAATTGGCACCGAGATATGTTAGGCCATATGAGATCCTTGAGAAAATCAATCCGATGACTTATCGGGTAGCCTTATCGCCAGTTATGGAACATATGCATAATGTTTTTTACATATCAATGCTTCAAGATTATTTGAGAGGTCCTTTCCATGTGATTGAACCAACCTAAGTGCTTCTGAAATATGACTACACGTATGAAAAACGACCAATTCAAATCGGCAAACGAAGAATTAAGAGATCGACAAACAAGAAAATACCGTTGGTGAAAGTTGATTGGCAAAACCACGGAGGGACCTATGCAACATGGGAAATTGAAGAAGGCATGATGAAGAGATATCCTAACTTATTCTCTTTGGATCCAATATTCTTCCAAAATGAAGATAATTCACGTTTGGAGGGCCAAATTCTTTAAGGGGGGAAAACTGTAACAACCACGACCTGTGCTTACCTAATAAATAATTAAGATTAAATTTTGAATTAATTGCATGTGTGTTGCATTATTTGTGTTTATATCTGTCTATCGTAGAAGTATCCATTTGTGTTTCTGTTTTGTTCTGCAAATTAAAGGCCTTATCAGCTACTGAATGCGAAATTGACTTAGTTTCGGTGTTATTTGGAATTTTTAGAATTTTATAGTAATTTTAATTGAAATTCGATCCAAAACCAAGTAATTAGAATAAATAATGCTCATTTGATTAACTTAAGCCAAGCTTAATTAAGACTTACTAATGAGCCTATATAAGGCCACTCCCAACACCTTTTATACACTTTTACACTCTCAACCCGTCATCTTTGAAGAGTAAATGTGAGAGAGAAGGAAAATAGGAAGTTTGAGCCCAATTAATAGGAGATTGCTAGAAAAGTGAAGGATTTGGAGAGAACTTGGGGCATTAAGGCTCTACACTTACGAATTCAAGGTTTAAGGTAGGAATTCACCATTTTCGTTATGTAATAAGGTTGTTTCATGCATGAAATCAAGGGAGTTAAATAATTAAGCCAAAGAATTGAGATAGGGAAAAAGAATTAAGAAGACAACCATACATGCATGTGAATTCCCTTGCATTTAGAGTTAAATTTCGAAAAATTCTCATATGCATGCATTGATCATAGCTTGGTTTTGGAAATTCAATGAGTTTCATACCATTTTACCTTATTTGATCATGTTTTGAATGCTTTGAAGTCAAGAAATTACATACATGTCATGTTCTTTAAACTTTAAGTTTGATTTTGCTCAATTGGCATGCTTTTGGCCTTTGATTTTGCGAAATGGTTTCGAATTTATGATATTTTGCAAGTTTACAAGTGATTTCTTAAGTTTTGGGCCCAAAGGATGTGTTTTGTGGCTTTGGATTCAAGTTTTGCATCATGAATAGCAATCTAGAAATTCCAGAATTTTGCTTCTCCAGTCGAGCCATAGAATCTGCGCTCGAGCCACCACTCTGTGATTTGCACTTCCGCTTGAGCGACCAAAAGTTGGCTCAAGCATAAAATGCATGCTCCTAGAAGTTTACAAGTTTTGTAGACTGCTCGAGCGACTAGAGTTATGCTTGAGCGAAGGCCTCAGTCACACACTCGAGCGACCGTCAAGCGGAGAAATCATGCAACCAGTACTTTTGCAGAAGTTTACAGAACGCTCGAGCGACCGAATTTGTGCTCGAGCAACCACCCTCATTTTTGACCCTCCGCTCAAGCGAAGGAAGCTACGCTCGAGCGAGGACCCTGTTTTCAGCAAATTTGACCAAGTTTTAAACAACATGTTTTGGCATCCTCATTGCATCCTAGGCATTAATTAAGACATAATAATGAGGATAAGGATTAGAAAAACACCAAGATAAGAAAGAGCCAAGTTAATGATTCCGGGTGTGTAATTCAATACGTATCCGTTCTGTGTTTGTGTAGGTCTCGCACCATAACTCGCCTAATTCGTCTGCTGTATCTGTTTTGCTTTTGGAGCCATCTGTGAGTAATAACTTAATAAAGCTATGTTCAACTTTATTTATTTTCTGTATGATGAAATAAGATCTGTTTTATGAAATGTTATATTTTGTATAATGAATGATTGTCCAATTTCTGACAAGTACTCGTGGCATCCTTAGCACATGGCCCTTGCCCAAGGGTAACAATACCGTGGTCTATGAGCACAAGGCCCTTGCCCGAGGGTAATAATACCCTGGTCTCATGGCCCTCGCCCAGGGGTAACAATACCGCAGCTTAAGTGTGTTATCTATTTCCGGTATCAGAGGTTCTTCTATGGAACTAGTCAAATATGACCCTTAATGCTCTGTATCTGATCTGTTAGCTCTAATGGGCGTACCATGTATGATCCTCTGTGAAATTGAATAAGTACATGCTTCTGAACTCTGAAAAAGAATTATGAATCTGTTTCTACTTTCTGAATTTGATATGGGACATCATTCATTAAATCCTTTCCTCTATTATTATTCACTGGGCTTTCGCTTACTATTTATATTATGTATGTAGGTGACTGGGCGCGTGACCAGACCCAGAGTTGATGGCCTAGAGTTCCGTTTTGTTAGCGAGCCACAGTTCCTCCCGTGGAGGTTCCTATTTGAAGAAGTCGATTTTTGTGAATCATGTTAAGGATATTTTTGGTTTGTTCTGTTTTTGTTTATACACTGGGCTAAGTCCCTTATGATATTATCTATATGGTGATGTATAACTTATGTAACTATGACGTCATATGAATATATATATAAAATTTTAAATTATATGTCCCATGTATGTCAGCATAGCTCAATAGAAGTTGTATTTTGTATATTTGCTTCCGTAACCCCTCTTGTTATATGGTATTCAGGTTAGAGGCTTTTGCTAATCCCAGGATTACTGGCCGGTGGTTTGGGTCGTGACAAGAGCCATGAAAAGTGTCTATTTTTTCCCCACATCAAAAATGAAAACCCAAAACAAAAACCAAAAAATCATGGTTTTTGCTCTTTGATTGTACTCTAATTCATAAACTCCATGGTTTTTTCTCTGTGTTTCGGATGGTGATGCCGATGAATCCAAAATAATTTTATGATTCCAAAAACAGGATATTGATTCCCAAAAAACATATATACATGATGATGTATATGATTCTAGAAAAATAAATATCTGATGTATATGTTTATGAATGTATATATGTTTGTATAACCATGTTCTTTCTTCATTGTATATATATATATGTGTGTGTGTGTGTGTGTGTGTGTGTGCGTGTGTGTGTGTGTGTAAAATATAATTTTGGGGATGAATCAATTTGATGTAGGAGATGGCGTGTGAGGGGAGGGGCTGCGGTGGTGGTGCAATGGATATGGGTGATGGTTTGAGGGGAGGAGAGAGAGAGAGAAGAGGTGAAGAAAAGAAGGAATGAAGAGTGGAGCTGCTAATGATTGAAAAATATAAATAGGAAAAGAATGGCATCTTTTATAAATTTGAAGAGGTAGAAAATGTATTTTTGTCATAAAAACTAACTCACTCTCTATAGTGGTGTGTGACTTTCACATTCTACGATCTTAGACAGAAAAGCTAATAGTGCGTTTTAGTCCACATACTACATGGGGGTTATGTGGTGATTTCTAAATGTTAGAAGGGTAAACCGTATCCGGCCCAAACCACAAGGGGGCAAAGTGAAGTTTGCCCTTAAAACAAATAGTTGCACTTTGGTAAAAAATAAATAAATAAATAAATAAATAAAATTTTGATATAAAATAGACTCAATTCGCTCACTATTTTCCTAATCTCACCCAAAATCCAACCAAGTTAATCCCCTACTGAGGGTGATTACTAAGCCCCTCGTACTATCAATCTCTCCTCCCAAATCATCACCAAACACACTGTGAGCCCACAGTCATAGCAACCCAATCCGACTACCCACGCCGATAAACAAACATGACCTCAGTCTCATTTATTATACGAGTTGGGCGTGGGAGTCCGACCTGACCCACATGATTATAATATATCTTATATAAATCATTGGCATAATTATAAAATAAAAAATAGAAAATAAAAAATTCTAAGGTTTGATTGTTGTAACAAAATAACCATAAGATTTTAATTTTGTAACTTTAAATCCTCATATTGTGATTTATTTTTAATCTAAACCATTTGTTTATTTTCTTTAAATAAAATTGACGGAAAAATGGGTATTTTGGTCATCAAAACACGTATTTTTCTAGCGATTTTACTTAAAAAAATAAATAAATAAATGGTTTAGATTGAAAACAAATTAAAAGTTTATAACCTAAATTGATAAAATTAAAATTCACGGTTCATTTTGTTATAAGGTTTAAGCCCTAAATTTTTTTTAAGTGAACTATTTTGAAATGAACCAATTTTCTTTTTTTTTTTTGATTGGAACTATTTTATTATTAACTCATGTCTAAATTTTTCAGAAAATGTTATACTAAACCAACGCTTAAAAGAATAAGAGAAAAAATTGATACAATGGATTTCAATTATTGTACGGACCATTAGTAAAAGTCTTTATTTAAAATAATAAATAAAAAAAAAAATGCTATACCCCGAAAGGTATTTTGGGTCGACCTTGTTCTGAACAAACAGAGATATAAGGCTGTATTTGATTGGTAGAATTAACAATAAAGAGGTTAAGAATCTTTGAGCACATTAGTTTGAGATATTAAAAAGGGAATTGAATGTAGAAGAAATATGTTGGGGACCGTCGGATTATAAATCCAGTGTTTGATGGTGGGATAAAGAAGAAGAGATTAGAAGTGTGGAACATACAGATCCCACCGAATAATCCAAACCCGTGTTTATTTTGCATGATATTAAATTTTAGATAATTTTAATATTGATATAGAGGATTAAATGGAGGAAAATGAAAGGCCTAAAAGTATGGGGGTCACTACTGTAACCTTTCCCGCTGTGCCTTTCAATGACACCGTTTCAATTTACTTTTTTTTTTTTACTTTTTTAAATTCTGTTTTCACTGTGCCCATTTCTTCGAAGTGGTGCTGTTTGAATAATTTATTTTTATTTTTATTTATTTTTTATTTTTTTATCACAATGCTGTTTGTTTGTTTTTTTTTTTAATCTATATGGCTTGCATTCAAAAAAATAAAATTTTTTAATTTTTTTTCCCTATTAAAATAATGTAATCTTTTTATTTATTATTTAGAGTCAATCTATCAAACTAAAATAAAAAGAGCATACTAATTTTTTTATTTTTTTATTTTAACGTTTAATGAGAATACATAGACACCCGTAACATTTTTAATATATCATAGATAGACTTTGGACATTTGAAATTAATATTACAAATACTTATTGACATTTAGTTAAATCACAAACACCCTTATCATTTAACAAAAATACATGAACACCCCCTTAATGTTTTGTGAAAAGATCATAACACTTCTTTTACCTTAAATAAATATATGTGATAATATTAATTAAATGATTTAATTTAACAAAATGAAAAATTCAGGATTTACTTTGTTATAAGACTTAAACCTTGAGATTTGTTTTTGTAATTGTCGCAATAATTTTATATGTATTTATATATAAAAATACACATAAATAATTTAATTAATATTATCACATATATTTATTTAAGTTAAAAGAAGTGTCTATGATATTTTCACACAATGTTAAGGGGTGTTCGTGTATTTTTGCTAAATGATAAGAGTGTTTGTGATTTAACTAAATGTTAGGAAGTGTTTCTGATATAAATTTCAAATGTCTAAGAGTTATGTATGATATATTGAATTGTTAAGAATGTCCATGTAATCTCATTAAATGTTAAGAAATGTTAGTATGCCCTTTTTATTTTGGTTTAGTAGATTGACTATAAATAATAAATAAAAAGGTTATATTATTTTAATTGCAAACAAAAAAAAAAGGGAACTTATTTTTAAGGTCCCTAATAATAGTAATTTAGAAAATAAAGGACACCAAAGAAAGGGATGATGCCTCAAATCCCTCAACTAGAACGCGCACTTTTTAATTATTTCTTGGACCAAAATATCCTTCACAATCAACCGAGAAAACCCAACTGGATTCCGACGACTGAGTTCCAGCCCTAATATCCAACCATCTTCACGAGCAAGAGAAGAGCAGAATTAGGGTTTCACAATCATCTTCACTATCGACATTAGGGTTTCATTATCTTCTGCGAAAATCTTTTCCATTCATTCCTTACGTATTTCTTTGACCCATTTTCACTGTTCATCGTCATCTCAGTTCATTTTCATCACAGTGCATCTTCATCTTAGGGCATATCAATTCGTAATTAGGGTTTCATCCTCACTTTGGTAAGTATTTCTACAATTCAACGAGTTTTTTCTCTAGAAACACAGTTAATTGCATTTTATATTAGCCCTCCATTAATTAGGGCTTCAATTTTGTAATAAAAGCTACATTAATTTGAAAAATATTTCTCTGCGTTTTGAACTTATTCTTGAAGATTGTTGCGTGATTTTGTTTGTAAATTTCTCTGGCATTTGCTTGATCTATGTTTCTTCTTTGAATTTTCTCTGGCATGTTTATTCCCCTATTTGTTTCTGTTTATTCCCCTATTTTCTCTGGCACGGTTAATTTCTCTATATTTCTCTGTGTAATTTTCAAGTTCAATTCATTCAAATTTCTCTACTCTGTCAATTCTCTGGCTTGCTAGATTTATGTTTCTTTTTTGAAAATTTCTCTGTCATGTTTATTTTGTTCAATTCTTGTTTTCCTTCAAATTTTTCTGTTGTGTAATTTTTTGGAAAAACACAAGCTGGTTGTTCCTCTTTTGCCATGGCTTAATTTTCTCTGCCATGTTTAATTTTCACTGCTATGTGTAATTTTCTCTAACATTTTAATTTTCTGTGGCTTGTTAGATTTATGTTTCTTTTTTGAATTTTCTCTAGCTATATTTTACTTATATATGTAATTTTTAGCAATTATTGAAAATTTCTCTATCATGTTTATGTTGCTTTGTTTATTTCTCTAGGAGTGGAAATTTTCTATGACTACATGTATTCCACACGAAAACACTTAGTACTCGCTTGTCTGTGTCTAAGTTTTTTGGCATTTATCATTTTCTTTCGCCACACTACTTTTCTCCCTCGTGTGTGTTTGCCATGTTTAATTTTCTCTGGTTGTGTCTGTAGATTTCTTTGGCATTTTAATATTCTGTGGCTTGTTAGATTTATTTTTATTTTTTCAAAATTTATCCGGTATGTTTATTTTGTTCAATTCTTAGTTTCCTCCAAATTTCTCTGTTGTGTAATTTTCTGTGGCATTTTATGTTGCTTTGTTTATTTTCCCTTACTAATTGTAGAATGGAAATTTTCTCTGGCTTGCCATGTTTAATTTTCTCTAGCATGTGTAATTTTCTCTGGCAATTTAATTTTCTGTGGCTTGCTAGATTTATGTTTCTTTTTTGAATTTTCTCTAGTTATATTTTACTTCTATATGTAATTTTAGCAATTATTGAAAATTTCTCTGGCATGCTTATGTTGCTTTGTTTATTTTCTCTGGGAATGGAAATTTTACGTGGCTAGATGTATTCCACAGGAAAACAATTAGTCTCTGACATCTAATTTTCTATGTCTAATTTTCTTTGACATTTATAATTTTTTATATTTCTCCCTTATGTGTAATTTTCTCTGACATGTTTAATTATCTCTTGGATTTAATGTTGGCATCTTTATGTTTTCATTGTCTAGAAATGGTGAAACGCAAAAGCAGCAAAACACCAGAAACACCAAGAAAGAAACATAAACTCTCTGAGTCTGCCAATTATGATCTTAGATCAAAGGCAGCAAAACACCACAAACTCCTCGTTAAAAAACAGAAGTCCAAGTCGAAGAAGCAACAAGCATCAAGATGAATACGCTAACTTCAAAAGACTAAAGCTCAAAGGGGAAAAAAAAACTTGTTAAACTCCAAAGGAAGATATCTAATTATAACATTCAATACCGATCAAACCTTTCATCTGTTGTCTTCTTTTTTCAAACACTTAAATTCAATTCAAACCAAGTTGTAGAGCTTCAAAAGGCCCTATTCTGGTATTTGATCCAAGCTCTAACAACGGGAAGGATGGATCCAAGGAAGTGTAGGAAATCAAATGATGATGTAGTTGCAATCATCCAAAGATACAATGAGAAAACAAAAGCATTCACAATTGGTAAGAAGAACTTGACCTTTACAACCAATGACATGACCTTGATTTTTGGTTTGGAAGGTAGTAAAGGCGCCATGTCATTAAGATACTCAAAGAAGCCAAACACGCCATTCCTAAGGCGAAGATTCCCAAAGGAAACGAGGCTCACTGGTCCTGTTCTAAAGAAGGCATTGGTCAAAGCAATGAAAGGGAAGCAACCAAATGACTTTAAAAATGTAGCGATCATTATTACCTTGTACTTCTGTCTCACCCTATTTTTTGCAACAAGTGGGAATTCAATAGGGTAGGTTTCTACCAAGTACGTGGAACCGCTTGAATCAATAAAGAAGTATGATTGGCCAAAAAGCAGTAACAGCAACATTGATCGATTCTATAACAACATTGCACAAAACTCCAGAGAAAGTTACCGGTGTGTCATTGCATTGCTGGTAAGTAGAATTTCCATTTCTATTTACAGTTATGATACTTACAAATTTGTGTGTTTAGTAAAATTTAAATACTTCAATTTATATCACAGTATTGGCTATGCGAACATGCAACTATCATTGACTCGGAAGACAGCAACACAATCGAATTCCCAAGATGTGCCAAGTGGAACCTGCAAAGCTTGACCAAACAGTTGCAGAAGACACCAATCCAATCTCTTGCACCTCGACAAGTTAGATTTCTATTGCCACTCAACTCTCAGTGAAATTCCAAAATTTCTCTGACCACTTGTTTGTTTCCTTCCTTATCATCAAAATTTATAAACCAGTGTTAATCAAAATTTATTTGCAATTTTCCCTACAATGGAATAACTTACATGGAATAACTTACGTACCTTGACTGATTGAGATCAATTTTCTTTGAAATTTCAATTTACGTTGATTGTTTGATTAACACTGGTTTATTTCTGGCCTTGTAATGAATTTTCTCTGGAATCTAAATTTCTCTGACCACAATTATAGTAACATTAACTTATATACCTTGATTGATTTTATCTGATATCTAAATTTTCTCTGACCCATAAAATTATGTTGCTTGTTTCATAATTTTCTCTGACCTATAAAATTATCTCTCCTGTTACAGATAGATAACGAGGAGCTAACTAAAAACCCATCAGAAGAGTTTTGTCTTGGTAAAAAAAAAAAGAAAGAAGCAAAAAAGGCATTGGCCAAATTCAAGTAGACATTAGAAGATTCATTTGAAGAAAAATAAGGGAATGAAGAAGGAGAAGGCAACATAGAAGCACAAGAAGCAAGCAATGGAGTAGAAGATCAAGAAAGCAGTGCAGAAGAGGAAGCCAAAGAAGAAAATCAAGAAGTAAAACACAAAGAAGAATATGAAGGGAAAGAGGAAGAAGACAACTAAGAAGAAGATGAAGGCACTAAATTTGAAGAGAAAGAAGAGAACAATGAGGAAATGGATGAAAAAGAAAATAATGAGCGGATGAACCAACATCATGATAACATTCGTGGCTCAACAATGTAATAGCCTCAAGAATTTGAGGAATCAAAGGATGCTCAAATTGCTAATCTACATGAAAGACTAAAGGCACTTTCTAAATCCAAAATAGAAGAAGAGAAAAATTGGAATCAATTACTTGAAGAAAATGACATTGCAATAAGAACCTTGACATCAAATAATTTAGAACTTGAAGAAAAAGACAGCACAAACCAACGGAAACTAAGGATGATGGAGGTTCAAAAAGATGATGATAAAAAATAATTCAATAGTTGAGGCATTCAATTTCAAAGCTTGAAACTGAAAATACTAGATTGCATGAACAAATTCAAGAACTATCCGTCCAACTAGCAACACAACTTTACCGAATACCAACACAAGTTCAACTCCAAGGTCAGTGAAAATCTTGAACCACAAAAAGTTATGTTCTTCTATCAACATAACTTAGAGAAATTTCTATTTACTAAAACTTTCTATGTCAATGTTAATTTTCTCTGACCACATTAGTTTGGCCTGTTTGATTTCTGCTACTTACACTACAAGAATTTTCACTTTTGGCGACTAAAATTTTAGTCGACAAAAGTCAATTTTTAGTCGCCGATGGGCTTTAGCAACTAAATTTTTTGGTCGCAAAATTAGTAGCCGAAGAGTAGTCGGGAAAGATAATTGGCGACTCAACTTATTTTAGTCGCCAAAAGGTTGGAAAATTAATTAAATAATACATCTTCGGCAACCAATTTTTTTGTCGCCAAATGCCTTAATTAGTTGTTAACGACCAAAGATTTAGTCAAGAAAAAATTTTTTAGCTACTAAACTTATTAGTTGCCTAAAGTAAATACTAGTGTTTTGACTACTAAAATTTTAGTCGGCAAATAGTATTTGTTTTGGCTACTAAAAATTTAGTCGCCTAAACTCTCGCATTTTTAGCTACTAAAATTTTAGTCAGCAAATGCTATTTGTTTTGGCTACTAAAAATTTAGTTGCCTAAACTCTCACATTTTTGTTTTTAGCTACGAAATATTTTAGTCACCAAATGTTTGATTTTCTTTTGGCTATAAAACTTTTAGTAGCCAAATGTTTGATTTTCTTTTGGCTACAAAACATTTAGTCGCCAAATTTTTAATCTTCTTTTGGCTACAAAATATTTAGTCACCAAATGTTTGAATTTTTGTTTTTGTTTTTTTTGTTTTTTTTTGTTTTTTTTTTTGCTACAAAACGTTTAGTCGACAAAAACATGATATTATGTTTAATTGGAAATTTTATAACGTGTCTATAACCTGTATGTATTCCATGCAACCTATAGTACGTATATAAATAAAATGATACATAAACTATCAATCATTCCATAATCTGCATCCGTATACAAAAAATAAATAGCTTTGACTGTCCAAGTACATACGAACCAACTATTGTCCAAACTAAAATAATAATTCCATACAAAATATAGAATCATACAAAAAGCAAAGCCATGTATATTCAAAAATTACATTTACTACCATGTGAAATGACCATTTGGCATGGCGTCGTAATTTGTACCACGACAAAAGGTGATGTATGTACCAAGACAAAAGTACATCTATGTACCACGACCAAAAATCATATTTATGTATGGCGACAAAAGTTGATCTATGTACCATGCCAGTAATTATCTGTTGGCTGCCAAAAGTTTTCTCTATCAGTAATAGTTAACTGCACAAAAGCCGGGGATGACAAAAGTATTATATTACTTCTATACAAAAGTACAAATCCTTCTCCATACACCAAAATATTTCTCTGAAAGTCCACGCAACAAAGTCATCTACAAAAAAAAAAAGAACATTAGAATTGGACCCCAAAATGCCCAACTTCATGAATGAATTTGGCAACAAGTGACAAATAACATATCAAAGAAGCAACCTTCCATGATGAATCAATTATCAGTGTTTCTACAGTCTTTCTAAAGTCTTTTGTTATGAGGAACATTGTTAAATGCAGAACAATCATTACTAAATCTTTCATTACTAACATAAAGTTAATGTAACAATCTTCTATTTGTATGCAACATGTATCGAAATTCTGTGGCTAAACCAATATCGAACCCCAATGTGAATTGAAAGTATTCTTTTTACCAACTTCCTCATTATTTGTTTGCAAAAGGCACTTGAATCATTAGATTGGATATAAAACCATCCCTACTTATTAATGTCTATCAGTGCCATTTCATTTAGGATATTAGAACATGTGAGAAATGTAATAACAAAAAATAAAGTTCAATCATAAAAGGAAATATGTAGAAATGTATGTTGACACACCTATAAATGGCTCATTAAAGAAAGAATACTTGATATCTCATGAAGCACATGGCCTTAAACACACCATTCACAGTTCGATACTTCTATGAAAGTTTAAATATAATATAGCACACTGGTGTACGTTCAAGAAATTAATATACTATAACAAGGCGTAAACTGAGTTAATATTGGTTTTTGAATATTTTCCCCATAATTTTACATTACAATACATCTCCAATACATTCTGTCAGTTGTCACAAGTCAAATTTGGCATGGGGAAGCTACCCGTGTTAGCCACACGGTGGTTTGGGGGCTGTTTTGAATTTTCGCCCTCGAAACGCCCTTTTTCGAATAAGTTTTGGGCGCATTTGGCTCTATATCCCAACCTACGGATCCGAATAACATTCCGTCAGTTGTCACAAGTCATATTTGGCATGGGGAAATTGCCTGTGTCGGCCACACGGCGGTTCGGGGGTTGTTTTGGCTTTTCGAAAACGCCCATTTTCGACTAAGTTTTGTGCGTATTCGGCTCTAAATCGCAACCTAAGGGTCCGAATAACATTCCGTCGATTGTCACAAGTCATATTTGGCATGGGGAAGCTACCCGTGTTGGCCGCACAGCGGTTCGGGGGCTGTTTTAAATTTTCGCCCATGAAACGCCCTTTTTTAACTAAGTTTTGGTCGTATTCGGCTCTAAATCCAAACCTACGGGTCCGAATAATATTTTGTCAATTGTCACAAGTCATATTTGGCATGGGGAAGTTGCCCATGTCAGCCACACGGCAGTTCAAGGGCAGTTTTGAATTTTCACCCCCAAAACGCCCTTTTTCGACTAAGTTTTGGGCGTATTCGGCTCTAAATCCCAACCTATGGGTCCGAATAACATTACGTCAGTTGTCACAAGTCATATTTGGCATGGGGAAGCTACCCATATCGGCCACACGGCGGTTCGGGGGCTGTTTTGAATTTTCGCCCCCGAAACGCCCTTTTTCGACTAAGTTTTGGGCGTATTCAGCTCTAAATCCCAACCTACGAGTCCGAATTACATTCCGTTTGTTGTCACAAGTCATATTTGGCATGGGGAAGCTGCCTGTGTCAGCCACACTGCAGTTCGGGGGCTGTTTTGAATTTTTGCCCCGTAAATGCCCTTTTTCGACTAAGTTTTGGGCGTATTTGGCTCTAGATCCCAACCTACGGGTCCGAATAACATTCCGTCAGTTGTCACAAGTCATATTTGGCATGGGGAAGCTGCCCGTGTCGGCCCCACAACGCTTCGGGGGTTGTTTTGAATTTTCGCCCCTGAAACGCCCTTTTTTGACTAAGTTTTTGGCGTATTCAGCTCTAAATCCCAACCTACGGGTCCAAATAAATTCCGTCAATTGTCACAAGTCGTATTTGGCATGGGGAAACTGCCCGTGTTGGCCACACAGTGTTCGGGGGCTGTTTTGAATTTTCGCCCTCAAAATGCCTTTTTTCGACTAAGTTTTGGGTGTATTCGGCTCTAAATCCCAACCTACGAGTCTGAATAAATTTCTGTCAGTTGTCATAAGTCATATTTTGCATGGAGAAGCTTCCCGTGTTAACCACACGGCAGTTCGGGGGCTGTTTCGAATTTTTGCCCATGAAACGCCATTTTTCGTCTAAGTTTTGGGCGTATTCGAATCTAAATCCCAACCTATGGGTCCAAATAACATTCCGTCAGTTGTCACAAGTCATATTTGGCATGGGGAAGCTGTCCATGTCAGATATGCCCATGTCAGATACGCGATGATTCGAGGACTATTTTGAATTTTCACCCCGAAACGCCCTTTTGTCAACTAATTTTTGGGCGTATTCGGCTCTAAATCCCAACCTACGGGTCCGAATAACATTCCGTCAGTTGTCACAAGTCATATTTGGCATGGGGAAGCTACCTGTGTGTGCCACACGGCGGTTCGGGGGCTGTTTTGAATTTTCGCCCCCGAAACGCCCTTTTTCGACTAAGTTTTTGGCGTATTCGGCTCTAAATCCCAACCTATGGGTCCGAATAAGATTTTGTCAGTTATCACAAGTCATATTTGGCATGGGGAAGCTGCTCGTGTCAGCCACACAGCGGTTCGGGGGCTGTATAGAGTTTTCGCCTTCGAAATGCCCTTTTTCGATTAAGTTTTTGGCGTGTTCAGCTCTAAATTCCAAACAACGGGTCCGAATAACATTCTATCAGTTGGCACAAGTCATATTTGGTATGGGGAAACTACCCGTGTTGGCCACACAGCGGTTCGGGGGCTGTTTTGAGTTTTCGCCCTCAAAACGCCCTTTTTCGACTAAGTTTTGTGCGTATTCGACTCTAAATCCCAACTTACGGGTCCGAATAACGTTCCGTCAATTGTCACAAGTCATATTTGGCATGGGGAAGCTGCCCATGTCAGCCACACGGTGGTTCGGGGGCTGTTTCGAATTTTCGCCCTTGAAACACCGTTTTTCGACTATGTTTTGGGCGTATTCGCCTCTAAATCCCAACCTACGGGTCCGAATAACATTCCTTGAGTTGTCCCAAGTCATATTTGGCATGGGAAGATGCCCCTGTCATCCACATGGCGGTTCGGGGGCTGTTTCAATTTTTCGCCCCCGAAACACCCTTTTTTGACTAAGTTTTGGGCGTATTCGGCTCTAAATCCCAACCTACGGGTCCGAATAACATTCCGTCAGTTGTAACAAGTCATATTTGGCATGGGGAAGCTGCCTGTGTCGGCCACTCGGCGGTTCGGGGGCTGTTTCAAATTTTCGCCCCCAAAACGCCCTTTTTCAACTATGTTTTGGGCGTATTCGGCTCCAAATCCCAACCTACAGGTCCGAATTACATTTTGTCAGTTGTCATAAGTCATATTTGGCATGGGGAAGCTGTTGTCTGACTGACTGCGATTTTTGGGAGAATCTTCATCTTCGGTTTCTGGGAAAGTTAGTCTTGCCTTATGGTCATTACATTTGATTGACGTTTTTCCCGTGATTGGATTATTTCTGTGGACACTACTTTCAGGTAGTTGAATTTGTCCTTTCTTTTGGATGAATTTATCTAATTCCCAAATTTTTCCTAAATGTTTATTAACCATTACTTGGTCATCCAGATTTAAGCCATCTGAACTACCTCATGAGTCATATATGGGTGGAGTTAATTTTACCATATTTCCGAAACCCATATATAATTTCCAAGGCCTAACTCCAAAACCAGATTCTCAGATGTTTGCCGATAATTTGTGGTCAGCAGTAAAGAACAAATGTCAATTGAAGAAGTATATACAACCTTAGCTTGTTATTTAGGTCCAATGGCTAAAGCACTATGGGAAACTTTTATCAGAGATTATCCTTCTGATTACCTAGCTTTAATGGAATTAGGACCAAATATCAACAATTTTACAAACAAAATTGCTTTTTTAGTTACAGGACAAGGCCCAAATTCAGGACAAACCAAATTCCAAGAAGATTGCTTAAGGTTTTTAGAGCAAATCTGTTTAACTAACTATATGTATGTCCTTGAATTCTCCAAAGCTTATTGTAATATGGCATGCTTAGCAGGCAAAGCTTTTGACCAAGCAATTGGTGACAAATATTTCCAAAAACTACCAGGACCAATAGGTAATTTTTTTTTAGATAAATGGAATAATCTCCCTGGTAGAATACAATATCCACATGCTGCTGCAACTATATTGCAAAGAATGACACATGCAATAGGAGTTGTTAGAGACCATTATGTAAAAATGCAAATCCAACAATCCCTAAAGAAATCAGATTATGGATTTTGTAGCAAGATTGAGACTCCCTTAAGTTATTTAAATGATCCCCTTGAGTATAGACAATCTAGGTCAACCTTTAAGAATCCTAGAAACACTCAGAAATGGAAGCAAGGTGGTCAATCTAGATCAAGAACATTTATTCAAAGACCTAGCCAAAGTAACACAGCTAGTTCTAAACCAAGTGGACCTTATAAACTTAAATATGCTGCAAGACATTCCACAAATAAGGCTCTATTCCTAAATCCAAGCAAACATGTTCATAAAGTAAATCCTGAACGAACATATAATAGTAGTTTAAATTGTTACACATGTAATAAACCTGGACATTTTTCAAGAAAATGCTCATTAAAACACACTGCTGATGATAGGCGCACTGCTCTCACAGCATGGGTTAATGTTGATTTTGCAACTATTGATGGACATGTTTCAGAAATAGAAACAATTTATAGTGTCTGTACTATTATAGACCCTACAGATATGTGTCATTCTGTTCGAGGATCTGATGATGATTCAGATTGTGAACCTTGTCAATCAAATGGTCTAGATGTTTTGACCAGTAAGTTAAATTCTTATCTTGACCAATCAACCACATTTAATCCTTACGAAGAAAAATGACTAATTTTACCGCTTTTTCTTCCTCAAAAGAATTTAAGTTAAATACAGATTGTGAACATCATTGGATACCTGAAAAAGGTAATTCTAACCAACCTTGCCATATTTGTTTTAACTACCCAGCACCAAAATTACGGACTTAATGCACAAAATATTTTTGGGAAGGCTGTATTAAATGTAATGAAAATAAATACCAATGTATTATACCTAACAAACATGATGTCTCTTGTTATGGTATACCCACAATCTCATCACCTCAATCATCGACACCAATGTATCCTTCTCAACCTGACGGTGTTATTACATTTTTACTTAATCACATTGTGAGATTAGAAAATCAAATTAACCATTTAACAGATAGAGTCAAATTTAATGACCATACGGCAAGGCTACCTTTTCCAGAAACCGAAGATGAAGATTCTCTAAGAGAATATAATTCTGACTAATGTATCAAAATAAATTTCCCCAAACACCATTTAAAGCCTCATGCTATGGAGAAGAAGCAGCTTATATAATCAAGGTTGAAAAGCAAAAGGTAACACTTGATTATTGGCAAAGTTTCATGCCCACTTAGATTTAAATTATGTGCATGATAATATGGCTTCTGACCTGGACCATACCCTCTTCTTTTCCTGATTGTAAATGTAAAATTCCAGGTGAATGTAAAAGAAAACAAACAATGTGTGAGAATTTAGACACAATAGAAGAACCAACTGAATTTAGTGAAATCATCTTAGAAGACGATTATGCAAACCCTCGACTTCTTGCCCTCATGCTTAACAACAAAGAGATAGTATTGTTTAGTGAATAAGTAAATCTAAGTGTGTATAAGTGTTAGCATGATACGAATGAAATTCTTCTTACCAAATACGGCGATGCCCGTCTGAACCCTCCAATAGTGTTGAGAGTCATAAAACCACAGAGTTCAAAAACAAAAACTGCACAACTCAAACCCGGACCCATTACACTGCTACTGCTACAGCGGCTAGTGTTATAGTTACTGCCATCGTAAAATTCAGTTGGGATTTTAATATTTTGATCCGCATAATGAATTCGGCAATGATCAGGACAAGAGGGATACTTATCCCCAATAACCCCATAGTATGATTGCTCAGCATAAAATTCATTTGAGATTTCAATATTTTGATCCTTGTAATGAATTAGACGGTGATTGACAGAAGGGGGGTACTTCTCCCCGAGGACCTCATAGAATGACCTCTCTGCAACTTGGAGAGCTGTAGACTCTTGAAACATGCAAGTCTTCTCTTCCATATCTTCTTCCATGAGCATCTGGTTTATGTACTTAAGAACCACATCACTAAAATCACAATCCTCATGAGAATCACTCTCAGTGATAAAACCAGAAGGCGAGATGACACCTGGGTTCAGATCAGGTGGAAATTGAGAAAGATTGAAGAAATTTTGATCCATACATGTAAGACCAACATTGGACAAAGTGATAAAACTCCGATCTGAGAGGCTCAAATTGGTTTCTTCTTCGTATTTGATTATGTTCATTGAACCATAATAGCCTCTCAATTGTTTATCCATGACCATCTATTTTACAAGAACTAGTCAAATTGATTATACCCAAAACCTTAGAAAAGCACAGCTCCAACACCAGATTCTCTTTGCCCCATACATATATATATATATATATATATATCTTCCCTAATCTATCTGCTAGTTTACAAAATAAGATAGTCAAAGGCACAATGTATGAAATACCCAGAAATTGAAATGCTAAAACAAGTAAGGTGCATCAAAGTGACTCTAAAAATGGGTCAAAAGAGTGAGAGTTTCAAGCAAGAGTAAATATCCAGAAATTGAAACCCTAAAGCAAGTAAGGTGCATCAAAGTGACTCTAAAAACGGGTCAAAATGAGTGAAGAGTTTGGAACAAGAATACAGGTATATTGGGCAGAGCAGCAATCAAAGGAAACGAACACAAAGTGATAAAAGTTGAAAACCCACAGATATTCACCAAATATGTGCTATACTTCAATTACTTTGAGAGCATATTTGCATCAAATATGAAATAAGAAGAGGCTTCAAGCAGGGCTTTTCTTTGAAAACCTATCATCAATAACTCTGCTTATTACAAATATATATAATAAAAAAAACAAAAACAAAAACAAAAACAAAAACTACACATATATATATATATATATATATGAATACAGAACAAGTATAGATTGTGGGAGATAGACACATAGACTCTAGGAGAGAGCTCGAGCAACAGAGTGAGAGACGGACGCACAAACAAAGTGAGAAGCAGAGTGCAAAAGCGAGAGAGAGAGAGAGAGAGAGAGAGAGAGAGAGAGAACCTGTGATGTGCGGCTGCGACGATGGTGATTTGTGGCGGTGGCGGTGGTCGTCGCAATGTCGCCCGTACAGTAGGCTACGGTGAGGGGGGCTGATTTCTGTGAGATTTGGTGAGGTGTGTGTGTGATACACTGTTGTGAAGTTGTGAGTGATACACTGTTGCCTAGCAGATCAACGTGCGCGCAGCAATAAAAGAAGCGCGGGTTGAAATTTCAACCTTTTAGCGACCAATTTTATTTTTAGTCGGGAAAGGAATAAATTATGCCGACTATAATGTTTTGGTAGCCGAATATCACTCAACAGCGACGAAAATATTGGTCGCTAAACGTCATCTTCCGCGACTAAGTTATATTTTAGTCAGGAAAAAGCAGTATTACAGATTAAATTTATTTTCTTCAGCCTAAAATGTACAATAACGACGACTAATATCCTATTTAGTCGCTAAAAAATTGATTTTTGCCGACTAAATCAAAATTTAGTCGCCAATTATAAATATTTATCGACTAAAATATTTTAGTAGATACATATTTGAACTAATGCCGACAAATTAATTTTTAGTCGCCAAATATTATACTTTTGGCGACTAAACATGTTTTAGTCGCCAAAATTAGTCGGCAAAAGTGCATTTTCTTGTAGTGTTATTTGAATTTCTCTGTCTATTTGCTTCCATATGTGTGTAATTTTCTCTAGATTTTGTAACTTCTCTAACCACGTTAATTTTTGGGACTTGTTTGATTTTCACTGTGTATAGTTGGAATGGAAGTAGATCAACAACCAATAACCCAACAAGAAAAAGTGGCACACAAACAACAACCAAAACAAAAAACAAAAGTCTACGATAACTGAAAAATATTGAATCAAATAAATTTGCATATTGAAATATGATCTGTTACTTCAGAGAAATTTAACTTTTATTGATATTTTCACTGCCTACAGTAAAAAAAGATCATACATCAATGATAAAGAATTTAAAGGCAAAAGAAAGGAAAAGAAAGCAAGATTCAGACTTTCAATATCCCAAAGTTGTGAAGATCACTAGAGGTTTAAAGCAAGATTTAAAGCCAATAGAGCAAACCATCGAAAACAAAGAAATACTTGATGCCAATGACCATGTCTTGCCTCAACCAACAAACGTCAGAAAATCTTGGATTTTTTCACAAAGTCTACCTGTTGCAAAATTGATAAAAGAACATGTCAAAGATATCTTGCAGCATATATCAAATGTTTCTTGACTAGAGTAAGTACAACAAGTAAAATAGAAGATAACAAACAACAATTTACTAACTTATATTGCATTAACAACTCCATTTTTTGTCATCTTGTAGGGCTTTCATATGGACAAGTGAGCTAAATATCATTATTTTTGAAGATATCAGAAACCTAATAAAGAAAAAAAAAATTGCCAACAATGTAAGTCTTTCATCAAATTTCTTTGTCATGTTCCATTTTATAAACCAATGTTATAATTATAAATGATATTTTCAGGTCATTGATGGTTATGGAGAGATACTATTTGCTAACCAAAGAAGAAAACGATAACAAGCAAGTTCATTTTTTTTTCACATGCATGGGCTTGGTGTGTTACTACTCTTTTATTTG
This sequence comes from Camellia sinensis, assembly GCF_055761805.1. Classification (NCBI taxonomy): domain Eukaryota; kingdom Viridiplantae; phylum Streptophyta; class Magnoliopsida; order Ericales; family Theaceae; genus Camellia; species Camellia sinensis. The sequence continues at coordinate 148,434,561 of NC_138970.1, forward strand.
ATTTTCTCTGGAATTTACTTACTACTTTCTCTTGTTAAGATAATTGTTAAAGCTAGTAGTGTGACTTGTCTAATTTTCTCTAACTAGTTGTGTGCATTTCAAATTTCTCTATGTGTATATTTATGAAATTCTTGTCATTTCAACTTTCTTTGACTATTGTTTGATTTTCTCTGACCGCAGAACTTCATCAAGATGACGGAAAATCAAACTTTTCAAATCTCATTGTTTGACAAGCATCTTGAAACCGCATGGAGAAACTGCAGGTTCCTCCATTTCCTAATAAATAGCAATGGCAATGAGAAGTCAATTGATGGAAATCATTGGACCTTGTTTGTCTTGGACAAAAAAGACAATTTATAGAGGTACTACAACTCGCTAAGGACAAAGAGGGATGATGCACATGACAAATATCTCAAAGATGCAAAACAATTGGTAACGAGTGCAAATATCTCTGATCTATGATAATGTTTATGTGATGATTCTTGTCATAGATTCCCATTAATTTGTGTCTTTGTGTCCTTGTATGTAAATTTTTCTGTTATATAAAAATTATCTTTTTGCAGCAAGATTATGTGGAGAATTTTTTGAAAGCATGCCTAGAAAGAGAGACACAATCACAACCCTCATTCAAATTGATAGACTCACAAAACACAAATTATGACTTTCAATATGTCGACAATGCTCCACAATAAGCTAGTGATTCGTAAGTTTCATACAACATCTATAAATAAGATAATTTAATTTGAATGTTTCGTAAAACTAACTACACTTATAATTTGTATGCAGTGTGGATTGTTGCCTTTTCGTATGCTACATAATGAGACAATATATCAACTATGAATCTATTAGATCGACATTGTCAACACGAAGATGTAAGGTTGATGAGGACAGAAATCATAGAGAGATTTGCGATCGAAGTTGGCTGGTCATGGACAAAATCAATTCAAATACCACCAGAAGAAATACCAAAAGTATAATAGTAAAAGGACACTAGTGAAAGGAAGACAATGCACACAATGTAATTAGGAATAACCCTTCAATATTTTTTTTCATATATTGAAAGAATGATGATGTTTAACATATATGTATATATCTTTTTTTGGATAATGTAAACTTCAAAATTTCATAACTATCAATGGTTAAATATATATATTTTTGTAATGCATGCTAAGTGGTGATTGTCAACACAATGCACACATGGAAAATTATATGTCTGAAGAAATTTCTCTGGTTTGAAGTTACCATAATTTCGTAGAGAAATTTATCTCGTATCATGCAAAGAGGGTGCTTATATGATCATGTAATTTGTAATGCACCATGTTGGTACAAAACAATGCACAAAGTAATTCACCACCATCAAATTCAAAAAACACAATGCATATAGTAATTTTTTTGCTATTGGAAAATTTCTCTGGATAAATTTCACTTCAAAAAACACAATGCACAGAATAATTTTCTCTGCTAGTGGCAAATTTCTCTAGATAAATTTGACTAGTATTATAAACACACTGCCCAAAGTAAGTTTCAAAAAATACAATACACATAATAATTTTCTCTACTATCTGCAAATTTCTCTAGATGAATTTGACTGTATTATAAACACACTCCCAAAGTATGTTTCAAAAAACATGATACACAAAGTAATTTTCTCTGCTATTGGAAAATTTCTCTGGATGAATTTGATTGGTATTATATACACACTGTCCAAACGTACATTTCAAAAATCACAAATACACAAAGTAATTTTCTCTGCTATTGACAAATTTCTCTGAATTAATTTGACTGGTATTATAAATACACTGCCCAAAGTATGTTTCAAAAACACAAGTGCATTGATCCAAAAATTATAGAAAAAATACTAAACACAACGCACAACAGACACATTATTTCTGTAATGAGATCCATATCCATACAAATTTCTCTCTGTTAACCAATATCGAAAAATGCAATATAAATTCCTCTAACATCCTCAAAGGTATTATTCAATCAATAAAATGTATTATCCTCAACTATATAATAAAGGTTTCTTGCATGTCCTCTTATTATGGCGACCAATAACTTTATCACCCTTTTAAACTCTCCAGTAGAAGCAATTCTGTTCTTCTTTGGCCTCCTAGATGGTCTCTTACTCAATAGAGATAAAATCATAGCACCATCAATGCTACACACAGGTTTTTTAACAATTGGAATTGGGCCAATCGGAAACGAGTATGCTTGACGATACATATCAGCATGAAAAAATGGTTCAAAAAATGAATTCAAATTCTTTCCACTCTTACAAATTGCAGCAACAACATATTGACATGGATACTCATTTATTTCCCATTTTCGATATGAACAAGTTCTCAACTCAAGATCAACCATAACCGAAGGAAAACAATGCACTTCAAACACATTATCAGATGATAAACTCACATTCCACGTCCTCCCATCCATGAAATCCTTCTCCAACACACTATCCATATGAGGACAAAGAACTTTATTCTATTTACTAGAAAGCAGCCTCCTATCAAACCTTATATTCATGATTTGCAACCATATCATGTCCACCAAATTTGTTATTGGCAAGTGCTAAGCTTCTCGTATCTATGAATTGAATGACTTAGCAACATTTGAATGCATTTTACCATAACGTTTCCCCTCGAAACATGCATTACTCCAATTTTCATATGGTAAACTTCTCAAGAAAACGGTCACAATGTCTCATCTCTTACTTTTTAATTCATTTAACTTGAAATGAAATGACGCCTTTGTTGGCACATATGTACATTCTAAAAACTTGGACACGATCATCTCCCTAACCAAATTTGTGTTTCCATATGATAACATATCCCTCAAATTTCTCTTTAGATGTATAAAACAAAATCCATGATAGCAATTAGGGAAAAACCTAGCAATTCCTTCCACAATACTACAATGTCGTGAAATGAAACTTATCACCCTCTCTGATCCCAATAATTCACATAAACGTTCAAGGAACCAACACTAATTGTCTTTATTCTCAGCATTAACAACGGCAAAAGCTATAGGAAAAAGCCCTACAAAACAAATAGGGACAAGCATATTAGATATACACACGCAGAGAAAATTAAAACAACAAACAACTAGAGAAATTTCACACTGCCAAAATCCAAAGAAACTCATACTGGCCAAATCCAAAGAAAATTCACACAGTGGCAACATCCAGAGAAAATTCACATGGTGACCAAATCCAGAGAAAATTCACATAGTGACCAAATCCAGAGAAAATTCACACAGTGCCAACATCCAGAGAAAATTCACACAATGGCCACCTCTAGAAATAATTCACATAGTGGCCACCTCTAGAGAAAATTCAAAGTGTTAGAGAAAATTCACAAAACATAACCACAAAAATAGAAAATTCACTTAATTTCCACATGTATAGAAAATTCACATACTTAGAGAAAATTAGATATATTTACAATTACTTTCATTCCCATCTTTCCCTGTTGCAGCAAGCATAACTTCTTTATATCGTCCTTTCAAAAATGTTCCATCAAGAAAAAATAATAACTGACAATATTTGAAATCAACAATGCATGCATGAAAAGCCACAAACTCTTTTTTGAAGTGCTTGTTATTTTCAAAATCTAACTCAAAATAAATACCTAGATTGTTCTTCCATGCCTCAACAAAATACCATCGCAATTGATCAAATGACAAACAAGAATCTCCATATGTACTACTTTTTGCTTTTTCAACCCCCAACCAACCACGGTTATAACTAATTGAGATCCCATACCTGTCTTTTATTTTGTTGACAATATCTACTAGATGAGTTAAATTCTTCGCACTTACCTCTTCGAGTATCAGCCCAGAAACTAAGCTGGAAGTCATCCTACCATGCTTACTAGTACCAACCGCCACACCACACGTATGTTCATTGTTTAAAGTTCTTATGTAAAAGAACCTATTTGTTTTTTCAACTGAAGCATGTACATGCCACATACATCCCCTTGATTCCTTATATGTACATTCTGCTATAACCCTCAGCTTGTCATTTTTAACATACGTAAACTGAAAACCAACCTCAATAGCATACTTGCACAAAATAGTACAGAACTCAACCACACCACCCTCAAACTTTTGTCCAACACTTCTAATATTATTTCACCAACCAACTGACTATAACACCTTTTCTTGGTGAAAACAAAACTTAGAGAGTGAATTCCTTTCAATATCCACGAGCCTATCACATTCACCATGTATAACATCTACCAAATTAGACCCCATTTCATCCTCTTGATCAAAAGTATTACACCTAATAACTGAAATATCAACTATATCAACACCACGTGTACAAACAACCCTCAACATATTCAGAAAATCAATATTATTTCGAACCATACAATTCGGATGGCCCACAATAGAATATGAAATACAAATTGTCTCAAGTTTCAAATTCTCCTATGTTTTACCCAAAATGCCAACTAATTCCTCAAAATTCAATTCACATGAAACATTAATGACCATAGTATCATTCCCATATTTGCATAGCAACAACATTGCACTGTCCATCTAAACTAAAAGAAAAAACATGAAAAATAACTTATTCAATATAAAAACACTTAAAAAGCACAACATAAAAGTCCGGAGAAATTTGTAATAATTATAATTTTCTCTGGATTATAATAACAAGCTTATAATTTTCTCTGGACTCAAATAAAAGTCTAGAGAAATTTACAAACTTATATTCACCTTCAAGATAACAAAAACAAAATTACTGAGAAAATTAATGAGTCCAGAGAAGATCTATTATGAAATTATAATCTTCTCTGTGATTTTCACTGGACTACAAGCTTCCAATTTTCTCTATGATTTTTGTTGGATTATAATAACAAACCTACAATTTTCTCTAGAATACAACGAAAAGTGCAAAAAAATGAAAAGTGCAAAAAAAAAAAAAAAAAAAAAAAAAAAAAGAGCACAAAACTTAGAAAAGTGCAAAAAAATAGAGTTGGTCTCCAAACACAAAGAACAAGACTTATCATTAATAAGCATGTAACAGAGAACGAAAAATCAACTCCAAAAATCAAAATCAACTCCATTGTCAATAACAAAGAATGAAAAATCAACTTAAAAAATAAAAAACAACTACACTAAGCTGGCCTCTCTCTCACATTGATTAAAACTGAAAACAAAAACCTAATTTAAAATACATTTGAAAAACTAATATGAAATTGGAATCCTTACATACAAATCAAATGAAAAATCAAAAACTTACATTGATTATTAAACTTACCTTATTCAACTCCACTAGAAATCAAATCAATACTACTTCAACTCCTATATGATCAACAATTACAAAATCCTTAAAAAATCTCCACGAAAATCTGCATCATCAAGTTCTTCACAAAAATCTCCATCGTCAAGTTCATCCCAACGTAATCTCCTACAAAATAGCAATATAATCTTCAGTTTCCAAAATTGAAAACCACATATATTCTAAAGAAGGGTCAAATAGGTATTTTGTATCACACCCCAAATCCAGGCATGACCGGTCGTGGCCCACTGAGACTTAGCCTAAGGCACACGTAAGCCTAAACATGAACCCAAAATCACAAAGAATAAATGTGACGATAGCCCAGAAATAAATAAATCAAAACCCAATCCAATGACTAGTCACGAGTATAAATGGTAAAACCAGTCATAACAAACTTCCAAAAAAAAAAGATATATACTAAATGGGACACAAACCGTTCATAAAATAAAATAATTCTAAATAAAATCCAACCACAATGTATGCACAAAATCCAACATAACAAGCTAAAACAAAATAAATAAATGTCCTAAAGGTCCATGCAATTGAGTCCCTGCTACGCCATGAGTCCACTCTAAGTCCTTCTAACACCTGGAAGTGATAAACAATTAAGTCAGCTGATAGCTCAGTGAGTAACAACATGGATAGTAAATACAGTTTTGAAAGCAGGATTCAATTCCAAACTAAGATATATATCATAGAACCTAGATTGACATATAGTTTTGATAAAGATGATCTGTTTCAAAAAGAATGTTTCACAATTTAACATTTAAAATACTCATGTCTCTTAAGAACATAATAAATGACATTCTTCACGTAAAACAGATTACAACTTGATCACTAACAATTTTGTGGGCACCAAGAATAACAAGTAACATGCCACAAAGTTCTCAAGGCAATAATCCCGTTGGATACAATATCGAACCAAGAGTCATCCTCGGGGTGGTAACCCGGGCCTTTTCTCTAAGACGATCCGATTGAATGTCACCTAGCCTAGCCTAGGTCTTTTCCTTACAATCGTTGAGCACTAGAGTCATCACAGCCCAACCCGGATCTGTTTCCTAGTGGCTAGAGTCACCACACATAGTGGAATACTTTACCTATAGCGATCCCGGGTTTACCCTTGTTGTACAGTGATCCGGACATGTGTCCGTGGATGATAGTAGTTGATTATTACCTGGTGTACATCCTTTCTTACTTTGTATTTGAGTTATAGGATGTGTTGGGCAGGTTTGTTACAGATTGGTTGAGATTAGAAACCAAAACTAGTTGCCCAGATTTTGACCTGTCCGCTCGAGCAGGGGTTTTGGTGCTCGAGCGGGAGTTTCACCCATCCAGTATTTCCTGTGCTGTGTTCGACGCTCGAGCGTGGGATTGGACGCTCGAGCGGGATTGTGTGAGTGCCGCTCAAGCGGGGAGTTGGAAGCTCGAGCGGGAGACCTGCCTGCAAAAGTTCTGGGAGTGTGCATCCGGAGCTCGAGCGAGGGATTGGCCGCTCGAGCGGGAGTCTGTGAGTGACGCTCGAGCGGGGAGTTTGACGCTCGAGCGGGGCGACTTTTATATAAATCCGAGATCCGACTTTTGGATCACTTTTTCAAGATCTTTTCTCTCTCTTACTTTTCCAAAAAGCCATTTTCAGAGCTTCTCACTCTAAAACCGGCCCTTCTCTCTTAGATTTGATCTAGTAGGAGTTGTTTGCTCACTTTTGGTCTTTACAAAAGTTGTGTTGATCGTCGAGGGCTACATTTTAATCTGAAAATTTCAGAATTTGAAGCATTTTGGTTTTGGTGTTCATCTCCATTGGAGCTCAAACTTTGAGGTAGGGATATCCTACTCCTCTTTATGAGCTTTGTCTTTAAATTTTAGTATTTTGAGATGTTGGGGTTGGTTTAGTAATTTGTGAAAGTTTGGGGGCTTTTGTGTAAATTTACAAGAGTTGGGGGTTTTAACTATATCAAACCTAGATGCATGTTTGGCATGGAAAATGTGAAATTAATGTTAAGACATTAATGAAAACGGAACCTAAGGGTTGTAATGTTAATTATGGAAAATGCCCTAATTACATTGGTTAATTAATTTGTAAAATTAATTGTGAAAAATAAGGAATTGAATCGGAAATGTTGAGATTGGGAATACATGAGATTAAAGGGTGCAGTTGGATTTTATGTCACTCACCTAGTTGGAGACGTCGATTTTATATCCATTTGTTGCATTTATTTTCTGTATAGAAATAACTGCTTTGGGCTATCGGTGGAGGATAGTCTTGGTTGTTGTAGACAATGCATGATGATTAGGCAAACTAAAACTAATCACCGAAATGTGTCATTGAGTATGACGGTTGAATGAATACATTAAATGTTATGTATTGGTTAATGATGTGTATAATTATTGTTTATATGCATTGTGTTGTGTTGGAGGAGATAGGGGATGTACTCCGCGGTTTAGGGGAAGATAGGGGATGGACCTCTAAACCGGATGTTGTTGGGAGGAGATAGGGGATGGACTCCGTAGATAGAGCTCATATGCTTATCTAGTGATGTATTGACAGAGCTCATATGCTTGTCATTGGAAGTGTGATAGTGCTCATATGCATATCTGTGGGAGTGATGATATAGCTTGTATGCTTATCTGTTGTTGTGTGATATAGCTAGTATGCTTATCTATTATGAAATTGGAAGTGTTTGATATGAGTTACTGTCTCATATGAGTTATTGGCCAGGTTCTGAGCCATGGGGGTAAATTGAGAATTGAAAGGAATTGGAAAATTAATGGTAATATGGACTTATATGTCATGAAAATGTAAAGTGTGATAAAGGAAAGTATCAGTGTTGGCCATCTAGCAACTGCTAATCTTTTAGTCATTGTTCATATTTGGTTTAGCGTATTTCTACTGGGCTGTGGCTCACCCTATATGGGAATATCATTTTCAGGTACAGGTAGCATGCCACCTCCGAGGACGTAGCTTGGGAGGCTAGAGGCAGGCGGACTTTTGTTATTTTATTTCTTGATGTATTACATGTATATTCAAGCCAAGGGCTTAATGTGTAAATGAGTTAGCACTCTTTTGTTGTAACTAAGTGTTAACTTGGAAAGCTGTAAGCCCGTAGGGCATTTGCTTTTGTTGATTAACATGTAATAATTTTGTTAAGAACTACTCTGATGAATAGAATAATGTTTATCTTTATTACCAATGCATGCCTATGTTGATGGGTTTAACGTGTTATTTTGAGGGCGTTACATTCCCTAGATTTTTATATACAGATAGTCCCAATAATAAATATAGTTCAGTTTCGCAAAACATAGTAGTTTATCATTATAAATATCAGACCATAACAAATAGTTTACAGTATGTCAAGTTTACACATATTTCAGAAATCATTTAATTCCATTGATACTATAATAATTTATCAAAATAATTTAGTCCTGAAACAACAATTTAATTTTCCAACTGTTTAGGGTAGGAAAAAATTTATAAAAATATGTAGCATGCATCTACTCGCTTGAAAACAAAATAATGTAATCCTCGAATAGAGTATAAAAGTTCAACTAGTGCTCTAAACTAGGTATGAAAACTACATGTCACTACCAATTCAAAAATACTAAAACGAATAACAAACTAAGTATTCCACACTAAAGTGCACTAACACAGCTCTACCCCACTCACTATTACTCTTAAATAATACCTAAGTTCATATTCTTCAAGGTCTAAAATTAACCAAGACATGGATTCAGATTGAAACTTAAGTAAAAGTAACTTTAAGATAAAATAGAATCTTAAACAAGTTTTCCCAATTCAATTGCTAAATTTGAAAATTAAAAACCCACTCCACGCTGTTCAAAAAATTCCAAAACCCTCTAAATGTCAACTAATATATCCTAAGTTTTCAAACCCAATTGGTTTTACTCGATTTGCTTATCAAAACAATTATTTATAATTAATTATATCCAAACAGGTTATTTTCTGCAGCACTTTAAAGAAATCAACAGTTCTCTTAGTATACACGAGCAATCGTTACTGTTTTGTACTAGTTTTCTAAACAGATTTGAACGCATCAATTTATATGGATTTTGACTCCCAAAAAATATGAGAAAATTATAGTATGAATTTCAACATGTAATTAAGCTACTGTAAAAATTTCAGTTCAAAATTCATTAGTTTGATATGATTTCTTAATTTTTAAGGTTTGTGATTTTGTGTAGAATTCTTATCCAACGACTTTAGCTCCTTAATTAGCTTTAAAATTTTGCATGATAATAATATACACAAAACTATCCCAATCAGCCAAACCGTTCGTTTTTCTTCCAACAACTCATAACACCCACATGCACCATAACTATGTAAACAACTATAATAGAATAAGAATAGATTGATTGTTACCTTAGAGTTGTTGAGCCACAAAGGTGCTGGAAGCTTCTTTCTCTCTCTCTCTTTTTTCTATCTCTTGCTCTCCCTTTCTCTCTCACGTTGCTGCTATTGTTGCTACTGCTATAGTATTGTTAGGAACCCTAAGATTGTTTTATATATCTAAACAAAACAATAAATAATTATCCTTTATTTTATATTATTTTTTTCCATTAACTTAATAAAATACAATTATTATTAGATCAAAATATACTTACTAATTTGTCTCTTATTATTGTTTTTATAAAAATCATGCCTCAAAACCAAATACTTTCATCATAAATTTATTTAGGTTTAAAATTAATTAAAAGATTGTTCAATAATATTTAATTTGCACCTTAAGATTCACAAGTAAAGTATTTGAGATTTGTAAAATAATTATTATTTAATTATTTATTTTATTTGTATATTCGGGTTCTCACATTTTGTAACCTAAAATAACATTGAGGGGCCTTAGGTATCAAAAAATATTATTGTGGATCTCTCCTCATACTAAAAATTGGGTAGAGATCTTAGACCAATTTTCTTAAAAAAAATTAAATAAATTTTTTTTTTAAATGCAAGCAATATAGATTGAAAATTTAACTTAAAAATAAATATATATATATACATATATAAATAAAAATAAAAAAAAGGAGAGAGCAAACAGCATTGTGACCAATTTTTTTTTTTTTTTTTTATTCAAACAGCACCACTTCTAAGAAATGGAACAGTGAGAACAGAATTTAAAAAAGAAAAAAAAAGTAAGTCGAAACGGTGTCGTTGAATTGTTGAAAGCACAACGGGAGGCACACCGGGAAAGGTCAAAACAGTGATCCCCCAACCTTAAAGAATGAGTTCTCTCCGGATTATTTTTGTTCTTCATCCAATACTTAAAAATAATTATATATTTTTATTTCATTTTGACTAAATATAATAACTCACTTATTCTATTAAATCATTTGTCCCATCTATATTATCTCATGAGAAATTTTAATATACACATCCATGAAAGGGTTTACCATATCCACTTATAGTTATAATATTTTTTTATTTAGTTATGATTAATTTTATTCTTTAATTATAAAATTATTTTAGTTATGACTCATAAGATTTTTAACAATGTCTCGTGTTGTGTTTAGCTATGACAATTTTTTTTTTTTTTATAATTATGACTCAAAAAATATAAAATTATAATTTTTGTTTAGTAAGTCAACTGCCGTGTTGAGCAGATCTTTCAACATCATCTATTCTAAATTCTATTGAATTCTGCACTAACACAAAGTTCAAAAAACTGATGGTTTTTAGGAAGATCATTTCACCCCTGTTTGTTTTGTTTTTGCTTTTGTGTGTGGTTGTTTTGGTTTTTGATTATTTTCTGGGAATTTCCATTTCAATGGATGTTCCCTTCTTTCTTGCTATCTTTGTCCTCTCTCATCTTCTTCTTCTTCACTTGTTCTCAGCCCAAGAAGACAACAAAATCCAGATTACTTATCCCAAGTCCTTCGACTGCAAACCACTCCATCATCCACTAAGCTTTCCATTCTCCAATTCTACGTATCCCCAATGTGGGTTGTGCACGGTAACTTGTGATGAACCACTTTCACAAATCCAACTGGGAAATGAAGGGCCGTGGTATGATGTATTAGCAATAGAGGAAAACTTATACAATATCATTTTCCGAATCCGTGACCAATTTCTCCAAACCCAATTAGAAAATGAAAGTTGTGATGTCTTCAAGAATTTGAGTTTTCCCAATACTACTTCTATTTCATTCACAATCCATCCATATAATCTCACCTTCTTCAAATGCAACAAAAGTATTTATCTTGTTTCCCCCAAAGATCATTTTCATAATTACACAAACTGCAAAGACTACAATTTGTATTATAAATATCCACACTATAAAGATCCCAACCATCAATCCTCCCCTCCTGCCCCTCTTCCACCTAGCTGCTCAGTAATTCAGCTGCCCCTGAATTTATCAAACACGAATCCTAATGAGGATGACCCATTCAAACTGTTAACCCATAACTTCTCTCTCGAATTGCATTTGTCTGAGGATTGTCTGTAAAAATTGATGTATTATTGATTGATGTATTGTTCTTTATTACAATGATTCATGATTCCTATATATAGAAGAGGGTGAGTGTGTAGTAGGTGAGGAGTAGGTGAGGAGTAGGTGGAGAGTAAGTGAAGTAGGTGAGTGTGTAGTAGGTGGTAGTGGTAGGTGTGTAGTAGGTGGATTTTAACAGCCCCCCGCAAACTCAAGGGGGATAGGAACTAACCAACTTGAGTTTGCAGAGAGTAACAAAATAAGAAAATAGACCAATACATAAAATAAAGGAGGATAGGAGACACTGTATGGTCGTGTCAGACCGTTGGTGAAGACACTGGATGGTGGTGTCATAACGTTGTAGAGGACACTGTATGATGGTGTCATAACGTTGTAGAGGACACTGTATGGTGGTGTCATAACGTTGTAGAGGACACTGTATGGTTGTGGCAGACCGTTGTAGCAGATAAAGTCTGGACAGTTGACGAGGTCACACCGGACCGATGGAGATGCTAACCGGAATCAATGTTGGGACAGTTTTATGTGGTCATGTCGGACCGTTGAAAAAGGCTAACCGGAATCGATGTCGGGACAGTTTTATGTGGTCATGCCGGACCGTTGTAGAGGCTAACCGGAATCAAATGTCGGGACAGTTTATGAGGTCATGTCGGACCGTTGGAAAATACACTGTATGATGGTGTATATAGGCTGCCCAAATATAGATATACATGGATATATATATCGAGCCCTCAAAAGTCGCGCCCTCAAAAGGCGCGCCCACTTCATCAAAAGTCGTGCCCGACAGAAAGCGTCGAGCCATCAAAAGGTGAGCCGGAGACGCGGCGAGGCACGTGAGCGACAGAGCAGCGTGTTGGCCGCGTCGTCAGTGTCGATATAAACCAATGCGGAGGCTGTGGAAACCAAACCAGGCTGAAACCTCTGAACATTGTCATTCTGAAACACTCTGTAAATACTCTAGAGCCAACCCTTCTCTGAAAAAAAACTCTGCGTTTTTGGAGAGAGAAACTTTGTAACACTCTGTAATACTCTGTTGCCCAGAAAATGGCCTCGTCTTCCCGTGGTCTGCTCACCCTATTTCCCGACCTCAACGAGTCAACAAGAGAGATAACTGGTGCGGTGGCCAGTGAACCTCAACCAAGCGCACCAGGGTTTGCTCCGTTGAACTTTCCTATGCGGTCTGTGGAGCAAAAAATGACAGTGCAAACGGATATTGAAGCCAATCAGTATACATTGAAGTCATGTGTTGAGACCATGATGGCGGTCACAAACTTGTCGCACCGGCTTCAGAGTAAGACAAATGAGGTGCAGCAGTTAAACGCCCAACTGGCTCTGCTCCAGCGCATGTATAAGGATGCGCGAGCAGAGATAAGTGTGCTGAAGGCGGAAAATAAGGAACTGAAGCGGAAGGCCACCGTGATGTTCCGATTTGGAGGTCCGCCATATGCTGCAGTGGAGGAGCAGGGAGTAGTGATCGTGCCCAGTGGAGTGGGAAACACGGAGGCAACACCGTTAAGGGCCGTCCAGGACGGAGGCAAGAAGAAGAGACCGGCGGCAGAGTAGAGAAGAAAAATCCCGCCTGTGGATGTGGTGGTTTGGTTTGTTTGTTTGGTTTGTTTGGTTTGTTTTTTTTTTTTTTTTTTGGTGTAAAATTCTGATCGAGGTGGATCCCCGGCATGAAGAAATGACAAGTGTGTGGAATGTTTTGTTTTGTTTTTTTGTTTTGTTTTTTTTTTTTTTTGTGTTGGTGTTTTGTTGAATAATAAAAAGAAAATAAAATAAAAAATAGACAAAAAAAAATATATTTGGATGGACTATTTGAGAAATATCGGTGTGAGGTGGATGAGTGCCTATGTATGCAGGTGTGTGGCTGCCGTGTGTGTTTGGATGTGGATCTGTGTCTTCATGGGTGTGCATGTGGGTGTCTGCCGTGTGTGTGTGGATATGTGTTAATCAGCAAGAGTTTTTTTTTTTTTTTTAATAGAAACACAAGAAAGATAAGATAAATAAATAAAGATATTCGTTTTTTTTTTTTTTTAATAAAATAAAATAAAGAAAAGTAAAGTGGGTTTTATACATATATATATATATATATATACTGAGAGAGTGGGAAACAAGGGGAATAATAAATATGATGAAAGTGGGTCTAGTGGAGAGAAAGGGACCAGAGAGACAGACAGAGAACTCGAGGTGGTGGAAAAGTATGGTTAGAGAGAGAGAGAATGAAATGTAGGGCCGCTTCAGATCTGTGATCTGTGATCTCCACTGCTTCAGAATGTTACTCTCACCAAACTCTTTACTATGGCCATCCCAATTGCGAGAAAGCACGCAGCAGCATCAAAAGGTGCTACAGGCCCAAGATTCAAGCTATCAACTAGCAGGTTTCCGAACAACCCAGCGACAATAGCAACTAGACCATTGCCAAGAAATATTACCTTTGAGAATATTAGTGACAACCATTGTTGATCAAACCCTCTCTCAAAGTGTTCTACCACAAGCCAAGACCCACAAGCACTTGGTGTCCAGAAGAGTATTTCAGGGACACCCAACTCTTGAGCAGCTTTGAGAGTGAAGCTCATGCACCCATCGGAGACGATACACGTCACCGGCAGCACATCCGATGATGACGATGACGATGACGTGTCATTGAACTTGGAGAGTAAATTGCGGAAAGGAACAATGCAATTTTTGGAGGTAGATTAGGAGAGAGAAGGGATGTCTTGGGTGGAGTCGGCTTCTGAAGGAGGGAGGCCATCGGGGATGGTTTCGAACTGGAAGTCCGGCAACCTGTGGACCGCGTTGGTACCTCTGGACCTGAGTAAACGTTCGTGACTGTATTCGGTGTTGACAAAGGTTATGTGAAAGCCTCTGTAGTGGAGTAGCTTTGCCAGTTTTAGCATTGGGTTCACATGGCCTTGTGCTGGTGTAAACATAAGTGGAATAAATGGTGAAGTGATGCCTGGCCAGTGGGAGTTTCAAAGTGTTGTTGAAGAATCTGCCATTGAAGAAGAAATTAAGGAAATTTGGGTTTGTCCGGCAGGCGGCTAAGGCGAGGTTGCCGCCCGCCGGTGAAGCGGAATTACTAAGTTGTTAACCTTGCTCTGATACCATGTAAAAATTGATGTATTATTGATTGATGTATTGTTCTTTATTACAATGATTCATGATTCCTATATATAGAAGAGGGTGAGTGTGTAGTAGGTGAGGAGTAGGTGAGGAGTAGGTGGAGAGTAGGTGAAGTAGGTGAGTGTGTAGTAGGTAGTAGTGGTAGGTGTGTAGTAGGTGGATTTTAACATTGTCTGAGGTGTTACCTAGAAGGAGGCCAATGTCAAAATGACAACCAGGAATTTCACTGTGCAACCACCAATAAAGGTAGCAATATTTCACAACTTGAATTCAGAGTTTAGATTTTTATGTAAGCTTCGGTTTTCAATTTTCAAGGTTTTCATTTGCTGCTTTCAGTCAATCAAAACGTACCCTTTTCCATATCATAACTGTTGGGGTTTGGTTGGGGAATGGATTTAGCTAATAATTCAGAATTTTTTATTGCTTGAGGTATTCAAATTTCTTGATAATTTCATATAAGAATACTGAGAGATGGTTTTCAAAAGTCAATAATGGGTCAAGTCCATGGAGTGCGGGTCACTGAGGAAGCTGAGTAGGAAACACCTTTGGAATTTCTGCATAAGTATTCTGAATTAATCCAAAAATCTTCAATCTTGCCTTTCAATTAGAAGCTAGTGGTCAGGCAAATGTGTGTGCAACTATATTAAAAAATAATAACCACAATTTTGCATTTTTAAAATTATTATAATAAATTAAAAAAAGAAAATTCATCAAGAAAATTAAGTTTAAAACTATATTGAAATGGAATACACCTAAACCTCAAGAAAGAGTGAAAAAAGATAAAAGTAAAATAAGAAAAATATTGAAACGTTGTGTTCTTCAAACAAATTAGCTGAGTGAAGTTATTTACCAACTTATTTTATTTACTTTTCTTCTCAGGTATCAAAATTCTAGGCAATTAAACACTTGAGAAAAAAGCTATTCATCTTTGTTCTATAATAGGGAGGGGGGGAAAAACATAGATTAGCTATAGTTTGTTTGTTGTGGACCCATTTTGGGCCATCTTAGTAATTCGAATAGTTTATTTTGTAGGTCCACGATAAAATTATTCATACAAAAATTAGATTAATCAAACATTGGTAGCTATATGATTGGATTATAAAATCATGAAAAAAAAACTAACGTCTTATTCTTAAAATCATATTTGCCATCCATTTTTTTTTTTCAAATAATTTTGTGATCTGATCATGTGGTTATCAATGTTTCATCAACTTGATTTTTTGCAATAATAATTTCTTAGTAAACCTTACAAGATGAACTATTTAAATAATCGAAGTGGACACAATGTAGGGCCCACAGTGAACCAACAACACCCTCTAGTCTAAATGAGCCAATGACACCCTCCAATCCAAATAATGGACTAGAGAGACGCTGAGTCTCTTTAATTAAGGGTAGTTTATCATTTAATAAAGCTCGAGTGCATCCAAAACGTGGAAAGTAACTTGCTTTGAATTCAACCTTTTTTTCCCCTTCTTTTTAAACATCTAACTGATGTTTTTCTCCTTGATAGGGGTTTCAAAAAGCAAGAAGTTGATATTGATTCTCGGAATAGGTAATATTCATTTTTTTATCAATATTTATATGCTTGAGTATTTTAAGCTAATTTATTTTTTTGTGTTACGACATTAGCTTAATTTTTTTCATTTTGCAACTCCTTCAGCTATTGCTGGAATTGGGATTATAGTAATCCTATTGTTTTGCATCATAAGGAAACTCGCACAAAATGATCAATCCACATTCTTTTGGAAGAATAAAACAGAGAGCTACCAAAATGTTGAGGCCTTTCCAAAGAATTGTGGATATCTTTTCCAAAAAGGTACACTTATTCTCATATCAAGAAAATGACCAACTCCTTCAGAGTCAAACTAGGTCAAGGAGGCTATGGTTGTGTCTTTAAAGGAAAGCTAGACAATGGATGCCTTGTGGCAGTGAAGGTTCTAAAAGGGTTGAAAGGTAGCGGGGAAGAGTTCATTAACAAGGTTGCAACCATTAGTAGGACTTCTCATGTTAATATTGTGACTGATGGGGTTTTGTTTTGAGGGTTGAAACAGAGCTCTCATATATGAGTTCATGCCTAATGAATTCCTTGAGAAATCATTCATGATGGGAATTCCTTGACATATCACCAATTAGGGTGGGAAGCTTTGTACCAAATTGTAGTTGGTATTGCTCAAGGATTAGATACTTGCACCATGGTTGTAAAATGCGAATTTTGCATTTTGACATAAAGCCTCATAATATTCTTTTAGATGATGACTTTTACCCAAAGATCTCCGATTTTGGCCTCACCAAACTATGCCCACGGAAAGAGAGTATTATATCACTATTGGGTGCCAGAGGGACAGCCGGCTATATTGCTTCAGAAGTATTTTGTAGAAACTTTGGCGGAGTTTCACACAAGTCAGATGTCCATAGTTACGGAATGATGGTTCCTAGAAATGGTTGGAGGAAGAAAGAATATTGATGTCGAAGTTGATCGTACTAGTGAGATATACTTTCCACATTGGATATACAAGCGACTTCAGCTAGATGAAGAACTTGGCGTGCATGGCATTACGATTGATGAGGCAAATGAAAGTGCAAGAAAGATGATTACAATCCGCTTGTGGTGCATACAAACAAATCCCTTGCACCGACCATCAATAAGCAAGGTGGTAGAAATGCTAGAAGGCAGCGTGGAGTCCTTGCAAGTCCCGCCTAAGCCTTACTTATCTTCTCCCCCAAGATCAATTCCAGATTCTTCAACTACATTCGTGCCTTAACATTGTACTATTCACAATGCATACTTCTATTGCCAAGGTAATGCACTAGTGAAAATTAGATAAATTGAGTCTTTTTTTTTTCTTTTTCTTTTTTCCTTTTTCTCTTTTTTTAATGTCTGTGATTGCTGTAATTCAAATTTTCCTAACGCTGTGTTTGGTTAGGAGTTTTGGGAAGGGATTTGAAAAGGAAAAGGGAAAAGGTATGTGAAACTAAGTGAAATATAGGTATATTTTATTCATATTTTACCAAAATTTTCCCTGTCCTTTTCCAAATCCCTCTACCAAATACAGTGTAAGGGTTTAAGCTAGTTACATTCAATATGGTATCTCATTATCTAATTTGATTTTTTTTTTTTTAAGAAAAAAGAAGTAGTATTATGAACCTTTACAAATTATACAAGTATGCCTGTTTCATAATAGATTTAACCAAGATTTAGAAACTAGTTTAGAACAAAAGTACCAGATGTTTTGTCAATTTGATTAAAGCTCTCACTTGGACCTTAAATTGCTTCAAACGAAGTACACCCTATTTTGTAGCCAAATTAGTACGTTATTTGCATTTTCCATACATTCTAGAGTATACCTGATTACTCAGTTGATAGAGTTTACCTAATTACTAAATTCATAGAACTTTAACGAATTCCAATAAATTTGGAGCTTTTGAGACCCCATAAGTATTTTTGCCTCAGTCAAGCCCAGTACCAATGGTTGAGTTGAGAAAGGTGAATGTGATCCCTCATTAGTCCATTTGCACTAGGAAAATACTGTTCTTATAGAATTTTTATACATAATTTTCACCAAAATGATGTGAGTGGCATTTTGGTAATTAACGGTTTGTTTGGAAAGTGTTAAATTAGTATACTTTTTGACTTTATACGAAAAATGTGACGTGTGAGTTGGGGTTGAAATGATGTGATAGAGAGGTGATCTGACCTAAATAAAAGGTGATGTGACTCAAATAAGATGGTTGTGACCCAAATAAGATAATGTGCTAAAATAGCACATGCTAAACAAAGCCTAAATATTATTTTAATGAGCACTATATTTTTGAGTAATAAACCATCATTTTGTATGCAAATTATGAATACTTTTCTGTTTTCATTAATCTTTTGCAGCACGTTTAATTTGTTGGTGTACTCAATGTGCTGCTTCCGACAATGGTTGCAAAAATACGTTTGGGAATGTGATGTCAAATGTCATAAAAGATGTCAATAAAACCTTCAGTAACACAAATTAATTTTAAGAAATATGATGTAATTATGTCCGACAGAATCATATGACAATTTATGGCTTGAAAGTTTGTGGAATTGTAAAATATGGTGAATTATGTTTATGCAAATTAGGGTTATGGAGCTACTTGAATTCATTCTTCTTAGAATGGGAGATATGCAACAAAATAACATCTTAGAAAATTTGATAATGATCAGCTGGTTGTACAATACATATGGTAAATCAGTAACATAATAGGTGAAATTTCGGCTTCATATAAAAAAGGCGAGGCCTTCATTTTTCTAATTTTGTATCCTGTAGCGGTTAAATATTGGATTTGAGGAGTAATTTGTTGAGGAAAAACAAAAGAATTAAAGTATAAACTAAATATTTGTTACTTTCTTTATTTTTCCTTTGCAAATCTCTACACAAATTCAAGATTCAAATACAACTTTAATGTTATGTTAGCAATTTACTACAAATTCTGAACATAAAATTATCTGAATAGTTCTAGTTTTTATCTTCTTCTTTGGATGGAAACCATATAAATGTTTAAATAGATTAAAAATCCATTGAATTACAATGGTGGGACATTTTTGAAGAAGAACACAATCCAGGGATTAGTGATTGCAAAGGTCATAATTTTTTCTTTTCCTTTCTTGCCAGATTTTTTAAGTGCTCGTTTAGGAATTTAGCTTTTTTAGTGACATTTTGATTTTTTTACTTCTCTGAGGTAAAAAAAGTTAATGTGTTTAGAATGATTTTTTTTTTGATTGAATAGATAGTTATGAGGAAAAAAATAATTAATTGATAGGTACGTATGATGTGACTTTTGCTAATGGGGTTGAATTTGTTAAAATTTTTGCTTTTTTAACCAAAAAAGTCTCTTGCCAAACCGGGCCTAAAATTGAAAATTTTGCAATACCTTCTTGATCATAATTTTGTACGAGCTAGGGTCCTACTTAAAATTATTTGGTAGTTAAAGTCTCTAAATTTTTAAAATTTTTAAGAGTAAGTTTACTCTTCACATGTTTTAGAGCTCACTATTAGCAGCAACATCTTCACTGAAGTATCAACAAAAATGGAGGCTTAATCCCTGTAGCGACCTGTTTGGAGTGTTGGCATAGACTATAGAGATGCAAAAACCTACGGGTATGGATTGTTTATCATTTTTTAGGATTCTTCATGAAAAACATCACATATGAGGACATGGTTAATTACTTTTGTCTCATTAGAATCATACATCTCAACACCATGATTATTTACCATGTTAAGTTACTTTTTTAACTCATTAGAATTCTAATCTTCTTTAGTTTTCCACTTTCATGTATGTTAATTGCTACTTCTTCTTCTTTTTTTTTTTTTTTTTTCTTTTTTTTAAATTTTTTAAATCAATGTCAATTTGAGGTGATGGTGGTTTGCTGTTGGTGCTCAATTATTGTGCTTTGGTGGTAATGATTGGTGGTAGTGGTGTTTTTCAATTCTCAAATTTGTAATTTTTAACCCATAAATTTTAAAATTTCTCTATTCAAAAATAGAATTGTAACAACATTTATTCCTATTATAATAGTGAAATTTCAGTGGCTTTAATTAGAGAATTTTACTAACTTTTTGCTTTTGCCTTTGTAAAGTAAAATGACAAAGTTATATTTGATATAATAAGGGGTTTTACGTAATTTTGTAAAATTAATTCTAAACTAGTATAATCATACTAACGCGCAAATAACATATTTTATCTTACATCTCCAATCCAATCTAATACCACGACACTAGTAATATTATTACTCAATCTCATTATACTCATAATTGCTGTTGACTTAATTTGACAATCAAACATGACCCTATGAGAATGCTAATCCCATACAATTTTTCACAACTAAACTTGATTTATAAAGAAAGGTAAATTACATCATTAGTTCTTGTAGTTTAAACAAAGTGTCACTTTAGTCTTCATAGTTATGAGTTAAGACCCAGGTTGGATAGATCAACCCATGGCAACCTATGATCGAGTGAGACTGAAGCCCACCACCACTAGTAGTCCAAGATAAAGACCCTCTATAAAAGGCCAAGATATAGACAAAAAAACCCTAAACTCTCTGTCTCTACTCTCTCTCTAGCAAAGATATCAAAGGGTCTTTGGCTGGCATCACAACGGTACCCCCAAAGACTTATCTTATCTTCTGTGACAGGTTATCAGATCGAATCAAAACCATACAAATATGAGTTTCATCAACTTCAATTTACACCAAAAACTTTCAATAAGCTAGATTAGGGTTTGGTTGGGGATGAATATAGCTAATTAGTATTCCTGATTTGCTTGACGTATTCAAAATTCTTGATAATTTCAATTTTCGTGTAAGAATGCTAAGAGAGAATGAGAGAGAGTTTTCAGAGTCAATAATGAGTGAAGTTCATATACTAATGATGGGTCACTGAGGAAGGTGAGTAGGAAACACTTCTTTGGCCAACCAACCATTGTAGTGATTAGTGAACAAGTAGACATTTGGCTCACCGACCAGAAAAAAAAAGAAAAAGAAAAACCATTTGGCTCTACTTCTAGTCATCTTTTCTACAAGTCTTCTTATAACAATATTTCCAAGTAAACCGGCGTGTCAAGAAGAGGTAATTTTAAATGCACCCCAAATTAGAGTTGAGTATGAAGATATAAAGTGAAGAGAGTATGAAGAAAATAGAAGACTGAGTTTGATTATGAATGAAGTGTCCAAAACACTTTGATTTATATTTTTTTCAATATCAAGTAATTTTTGGTCATTTTAAATGGGGACAAAATAGTAATAAAAAAATATTCATTAAGTTAGTGCCTAACCTAATTTTTGAGGTGCAAATAGAGCCTCTCGGCAAGAAGGGGCGATCGTCTCCCTTACAATTTCAATGACACCATTTATTATAGTGTTATTAACTACAATTATCTATATATTATAGACTCATCCCCTCTAAATTTTTTTCTTTTTGTTTTTAAAAATTTTAAGTGGTTGTCACTCTATATCTATGAAACATAAGATTAAAATACAACATTAAAAAAATAGACAAAATTAATAAAAGAAATTAATTTCTTATAACTAGTACTAATTACAAGTCCAAATTTCTAAAAAAATAGAATAAATTATCAGCTAATTACTTAATCGCGTTCATTGATAAAGACATTGTACAACTATGTTACACAGACTCTTCAAAATAAATCATATACCCTTGTCGGATACCCAACACTCAGACAAGGGTATGGAATATGTATCGGATACTTTTCATCAGACACTTCTTATATAATTGTATTTAACACTACTATTATATAATTGCTATAAATGTCTTTTTGACACTATAACTTGTAAGTTACATATAACACCATTTTATCTCAGATACTTGATTAAAAGTATAAAAAGTCAACATTTTGTTGCTGAGTCTGCATATTCTTAAATTTATGATTTGATTATGTAATAACATGCGATGAAATAGTTATCGTCCATTAATTCCAATTATTTGTACAAAAGGGTAACATAAGTCAACATTTTGTTGCCGAGTTTGCATATCCTTAAATTTATGATTTGACTGTGTAATAACATGCGATGAAATAGTTATCGGCCATTAATCCCAATTATTTGTACAAAAGGGTAATATATGCAGATTTACATTCACAAGTCTATTCTTAATCTAAAGCATATGTTACAACAAGAGATAAGATATGAGAATAAAACATATAATAAGTGCTCTAAAGGCATACAACTTTCCAAGATAGTGCTTGGTTACAACGCAAGTGGAATTCAAGTCCAATACAGTTAAAGACCCTTGTCCTATACAAAACATATACAAAAAAAAAAAAAAAAAAAAAAAAAAAAAAAATCAACAAAATGAAGCTCTTGCTATAAGTCCACCCAAGCTATTGCCTTGGCTGAGGCATATCATCAGCACCTAAAATGTTTTCCCACATAAGGTGAGGCAAAGCCCAGTAGAAATAATCCAATACAGTATATGAATCTTAACAAGGCTATAAGGTAAATGCATATGCAATGCTTGTGCCAAAACATTTTATGTCTCTTTCCAAAACTATACAATGCCATATTAATATCATAATTCATTTCCTTTACAATAGAAAACAGGACAGTGAAACACATTCTAGGAATCTCAAAAACAAATATAACCTTTCACGAAAATTTCATCTGCGGGAAACCGTGAACCAGTACCCATGCAAATGTAGGCTATACAAGCACTACTATTGCCATTTTATGGATATTTTGTCTGCGGGACTGGCACCCATGTATACGCACGATTTTTAGGACTTTCAACATAGACACTCAAGCCAACTTGTTTCAACGAGATAATACATGTTACCCAGATTCACATTTTTCTCAAAACGATAAACATTTCAAATGTATAAATGTGAGATAATGTTCAATGCAAATGAATGAGAAAATAGTTTCAATTCTCCTAATTCTCATGCAATTTCTACAACAATCATAGCTATCATCCACCTATAACCCAAAACAGATATTTCTAAACAGATATTTAAATCTCATTAAAGATAAATTTTCCAAATTTTTGAGATGTGAGAGATAATATATATTCAACTCCACCATCCTCATCAAAACCATTCCAATTTCATATTCCCAACATCAATTCATTATTTACATAAAATCCACATTTGAGACATTTAGGGCAAAAATCCAATTTTCTTTTAAAATCAATCCCAAGTATCAAAATCAATCATTCCATCCTAACTCAACTTCATTTCCAACACCACAAATATTACCAAGAATCCATTGTAAAAACAAACCTCTCTTTTGATGTTTAACCCAAAACCCTAGCTTTGTTTCAAAAATTCCCAAAATCACAATATTGTTTAGAAATCACAATAACTAAGTTAAAACTCATAGAAAGTGCGAAGAATCCCTACCTCAAATTTAGAAGACGAGAGAAAGAGTGATGGGACTTCAAAAACCCAAACCTAACTCTGTTCGAATCAAAAGGAAGCCCACGGCGTGCTCTACCTTTTTAACAAAGGGACACGAGTGAAGAACTTGACGGATTTAGATGTATTTGTAGAGAGAAATAGAGTTTTAGAGAGAGTGGGTGTAGATCTAGGGTTTTTAGATTACAGAGAGAGATGAAAAAATGACTCAGAAAAGTGACATTATGAACTGATATACGCACAGATTGCTTGAGCACAAGAAATGTCGATTGAGCGTCCAGACACAAAAACATGGGACTACTTGAGTGCAGGAATTTTCGCTCAAGCGAAGAGTACAAACTCCCAGAAATTTTGTAGACAAAAGACCACTGCTCGAGCTCAACAAAGACCGCTTGAGCCAACACCGTTTAAGCGCAAGAAAGACCGCTCGAGCAGAAAATGCCAACTCCTAGTATCTTTGCAGACCTGCAAAAGTACGAGAAGTTCACAAAGACCGCTTAAGCGAAGAAGCAGAATTCTGGATAACAACAATTTGAAAAATAAGCTGCCAACCTGTTCCAAACGTCACCAACATATCCCAATAGCTAAACTCAAAGAGAAGTAAGGGGAAACACGAAATGAATAACTGTATAAGGCAATGAAACCCGGATCCAAAACATCAAATAGGGCGGGTCTAAACTAGAAACGCTACAACCTCCCCCTTTAAGGAATTTCATTCTCGAAATTTTAAATCCAACATTAAAACCATGTTTAAACCAATTAAGATAATGATAGTAATTCCAATTTATTACCATGACCCATCCACCGGTTATCCATGCTCATTAACAAGATAAACCTATGCTCATTACTGAATATACAATTCATATTTTCGAAACATATACAATGTTTATGTTACATTAACATAACAAAGTTCTCAATACACATTCAAACATCAATAAATAGGTCCGGATACTTCTTACGGACCTCCGCCTCATGCTCCCAAGTGACCTCATCAACCCCGTGATATCGCCACAACACCTTTACCAAAGGAATCATCGTGCCTCGCAAGACTTGGTCTTGAGTATCTAGAACTCTAACCGGTCTCTCTTCATACGAGGCGTCCTCGTCCACCTCTAACTCAGTCCAATCCAACACGTGTGAAGGATCCAGCTCATAATTCGGAAGCATACAAATATGAAACACGTTGTGAACTCCTGAAAGTTGTGGTGGCAAGGCCAAATGGTAAGCTACCTCCCCAATCAGTTCTAGGATCTCAAAGGACCCAATAAACCAAGGAGACAACTTCTCACTCTTCCCGAACCTCATCAAATCCCGTCTAGCTGATATCTTCAAAAAGACATGATCTCCTACCTCAAAAGATAACGGTCTCCTCCTATGATCGGCATAGCTCTTCTGACGACTCTGAGCCATAACTAACCTCTTACGGATAAATGCAATTTTTTCCGTCGTTTCCTAAACTAACTCTTGACCTATCATAGATGCATCACCCACCTCGGCCCAACACACAAGAGATTGAAACAATCGGCCGTACAAGGCCTCAAATGGTGCCATACCAATACTCGACTGGAAACTATTGTCATAGGCAAACTCCACTAAGGGAAAGTGTCTCTCCCATGACCCCTTAAATTCAAGGACACAACCTCGAAGCATATCCTCAAGGATCTGAATAGTACGCTCCGTTTGCCCGTCAGTTTGAGGATGATAGATGGTATTAAAAGTCAACCTAGTGCCCAAGGCATTCTGCAGGCTCTACAACAACCGAGCCATGAAACACGGATCTCTATCCGAAACAATAGTCACAGGGACCCCATGAAGTTGAACTATGTTCCTAATGTAAAGGTCGGCTAGATAATCTACTGAGTCACTCGTGCGCATAGGTACAAAGTGCGCTAATTTGGTTAATCGGTCAACCACCACCCAAATGGCGTCATTACCCCATTGAGTCCTCGGAAGACCCATGACAAAATCCATCGTGACATGCTCCTATTTCCACTCAGCTATAGGCAAGGGATGCAACAAACCCGCTGGCCTCTGATGGTCAGCCTTCACTTGTTGACAAGTAAGGCACCTCGACACAAACACGGCTACATCTTTCTTCATTCCTTTCCACCAAAACTGGCGGCTAAGGTTGTGATACATCTTTGTGCCTCCTAGGTGCACCGCAAGGCATGAATGGTGAAACTCTCGGAGTAGTCCTCTCGACAAGACTCCGGCACGAAAAGACAGTCAAGATATCTAACGCTCAAGTCAGAGTACATGTTCAAGCCCTTTTCTACCTTCCCACTAGATATCTTCTCCCGGAGGGTTTCTACCTCAAGATCACCCTTCTATGCTTCTATAACTCGGCTCACAAGTGTAGGTTGTGCAACTACCAAAAAGAAAGTTGTCGACTCAACGGACTCACCAAGATGCAAGTCAAACTCGCCAATAACACCTAACATCTTTTATTCCCGAATAACAATACTCACTATACTGCTAAAGCACTTTTTACTTAAGGCATCAGCCACTACATTAGCTTTCCCCGGAAAATAGTGCAACTCAAAATCGTAATCCTCTATAAACTCCATCCACCTCTTTTGCCTCAAATTTAGGTCTTTCTGTGAGAATAGATACTTCAACTCTTATGATTAGAAAACACCTCAAACTTCTCAACATAAAGGTAATGCCTCCAAATTTTCAAACTAAAGATCACGGCTGCCAGTTCTAAGTCATGGGTAGGATAGTTCCTTTCATGTTTTTTCAACTGACGTGAGCTATAAGCTACTACCATCCCTTCTTGCATTAAGACACAACCCAAACCCTCTTGTAAAGTATCACGATACACCGAATAGCCCAAATTCCTCTCCGGAATAATTAACACTGGAGTAGTGGTAAGTCTAACTTTAAGCTCTTGAAATGACTTCTCACAAGTCTCACTCCACACCAACTTAATTCCCTTCCTCGTCAGTCTAGTCAACAGCGAGGCTAATCTAGAGCAATCCTCACAAAACATCGGTAATACCTGCCCAATCCCAAGAAACTGCGGATCTCAAAGGCTTTCTTAGGTTATTCCCAATCTTGTACTACTTCTATTTTAGAAGAGTCTACAGTCACCCCTTCCCCGGATACCACATGGCCTAAGAACTTTACTTCTTTCAACCAAAATTCACACTTCCGAACTTAGCATATAGTTTGTGGGCTCTAAGCAACTCAAGCACAACTTGAAAGTGTTCCTTGTGCTCCTCTTCAAAGGGTGAGTAAATCAAGATGTCATCAACAAAGATAACTACGAAGTGGTCTAAGAATTGACAGGAAGATTCGATTAATCAAATCCATAAATATGGCCGGTGCGTTGGTTAACTGAAAATCCATCACTAGGAACTTGTAATGGCCATACTGCGTACGGAAGGCCGTCTTCTGGATATCCTCTTCCCTTATCCTCAACTGGTGATAACCAGATCTCAAGTCTATCTTAGAAAAACGACAAGACTTCTTCAATTGATCAAACAAGTCATCTATACGAGGCAATGGGTACTTGTTCTTAACAGTTATCGGTTCAGATTTTGATAATCAATACAAAGTCGCAATGCACCATCTTTGTTCTTGGCAAAAAGAGTTGGTGCTCCCCAAGGCGAAGTACTAAGGCGGATAAAATCCTTATCTAGCAATTCCTGGAGTTGAGTCTTCAACTCACTCAATTCGGCAAGTGCAAATCTATACGGTGCCATAGAAATTGGTGTTGTGCCAGACACTAAATCAATAGAGAACTCAATCTCACGGTGAGGTAGTAAACCAATGAGATCCTTGGGAAAGACATCCGGGTATTCACAAACTACTCTCGGTAACTCAACTAGAACCACATCACTCTCGACACCCAAGAATGTAGCAAGAATGAGACTAAGCTCGCCCCGATCACGTGGATCACACACAAGCAATAAGGCTCTATCGCCTTTGTCCCTCATGAAATGAAAACAATCACCACTCGAGGTACATACAATCACCGTCTGACAGTAACAATCAATTACAGCTTGATACGATGACAACAAGTCCATACCCAATATAGCATCAAAACTCGACATGTCAATCAATGTAAATGAAAAAGGAAGTCGGCAATCGACAACCTCTATATCACAATCTTGACAACTCTGGTCCAAAACAACTTCCCAGTTTGGGCCAAGTTTGCCCTCCTTGGGATCATTTTTGTTACCGATAACCTTTCTCAGGACAAGATCCCCAATTTGGAGTTCCCTGGGATTCACTTTCTTGTTGTATGACCTGCCAAGTCTTTGCTGGTATGCCCCTAGCTGAATTGCTGCTCTTTCCTTCATTTCTTCAATCAAATCCAGATCTCAGGCTAAAAATACCTCATTTGTCCCATTCTCTATAGCCTGAGTTCTGACTCCAAGAATGCCGATTTCTAGTGGTATAATGGCTTCGGTGCCATAAGCCATGGAAAAATGTGACTCTCTTGTTGATCTTCTTGGTCTGGTACGATATACCCATAGAACATTAGGCAACTCCTCCATTCACTTATCCTTCGCAACTTCCAGTCTCTTCTTTATTTCATTCAAGATGGTCTTATTAGAGGCCTCGGCTTGGCCACTGCTTTGTGGGAAGCCTGGAGTTGAATAGTAGTTCTTGATCTTGTATTTAGCACAGAAATATTTGATCAGCTTACTGTCAAATTAGATACCATTGTCTACCACAATAGCTCCTGGGATCTCGAATCTGGTAATAATGTTCTTCCAGATGAAACTTCTTATGTCCACATCTCAGATTTTGGCTAAAGGTTCAGTCTCCACCATTTTTGTGAAGTAGTTTGTTGCTACTAGCAAGTACTTCCTCTGTCCAGTTGCCTTGGGCAATTGCCCAATTAGATCTATGCCCCACTAGGCAAATGGCCAAGGACTAGATACTAGATTCAAGTCTCTAACAAGCTGATCTATCAAAGGTGCAAACCTTTGACACTTTTCGCACTTCTTGACATAGGCTTCTTTATCTTTTTGTATATAGGGCCACCAGTGCTCTTGTGATATGGATTTGTGGGCAAGAGATTTACCCCTGCATGCCTTCCATAAACTCCTTCATGGTTCTCATATAGGAAGTCTTCTACTTAGGATGGGTGCACACATCGTAATAATGGTCTAGTGAAGGACCTTCTATAAAGGCGGCCTTCTGCCAACAAGCAAAACTTTGTCGACCTTAGTCTAATCTTGTATGCCTCTTTCTTGTCTTCTGGCAGCCTGCCATCTCTGATGAATTTGACCAAGGCATCCATCCAGCTTAGGCCTAGTTCTATGCACATTACCTCGTACTCTGTTATCAGGGGCTCGACGCTAGAGCCGAACAAGTAGTCCACCATGATGGTTCTCGGGAAGTCTGACTTTATACTGAGGCAAGGTTTGCTAGTGTAATAACCCCGATCCATGCTTAACTGTTAAACCATGATTAAGAATGCTAATAAGTAATTAAAATGAAATCCTGAATGAATTGCATGTGTGTGTTACATTAATGTGCTTATATCTGTTTATCGTAGAAATATCTATTTTTGTTTCTGTTTCGTTCTACGAAATGAAGGCCTTAACGACATCCAATCATGAAATTAACTTGATATATGCATTATTTGAAATTTTTAGGAATTTATTGTGAGCTCAATTGAAATTTGATTTGGAACGAAATAATTAGATTAATTAATGTTTATTTGCTTAGTTTAAGAAAAAATTAATTAAGTCGAAGTAATGGGCCTATATAAGGCCACTCTTTATACCATTTAGACACTTTGCACTCTCAATTCCTCATATTTGAAGGCAAAAATGTGTGAGAGTGAAAGAGGAAGAAATTTGAGCTCAATTGTAGAATAATTGCTAGGGACTTGGAAGAATTGGAAGGAACTTCAAAGATCACACTTCTATACTTGAGAATTCAAGCTTGAGGTAGGAATTCAACCTTTGGATTATATAATTCTGATGCTTAAACCATGGATTCAAGAGAATTGAGTGGATTACATGAGAATTGAACTAGAATGAAGTATATAAGATCATATCATTGCATGCATGTGCATATTATGAAGTTTTAAAGTTATTTAAGCAAGAACCTTCACATGCATGACCTTACCTTGGTTATGATTTCATCATTCAACTTGGTTTTGTAATAAACATTTCAATGGATCATGATATGGATGGTTGAAGAGCATATCTTTGCATGCATGTCATACTTTGGAAACTTTTAAGTTGGTTTTGAGCAATTCACATGGCTTTAGGCCTTGGTCTCAAGGAATGATCATTAATTCACCATGTTTTCCAAGTTTATATAAGTTTCCTCAAGTTTTTGACCCAAAAGACCATAATTTACAGTTTTGAAATTGAGTTTTGCACTGAACAGAGCAATCTGGAAATTCCAGAATCTGCTTCTCCGCTCGAGCGACGAATCTTGCGCTCGAGTGACCACACTGTGTTTTGCACCTCCGCTCGAACGACCAAAGGTTGGCTCGAGCATAAAATGCATGCTCCCAGAAGTATATGTGTTTGCAGACCTCTCAAGCGACGAGAGTTGCGCTCGAGCAAAAACCTGAGTCTTATGCTCGAGCGAGCGTCGAGTAAGCATCGAGCGAAAAAATTAAGCAACCAGTACTTTTTCAGAACTTGCATACTGCTCGAGCGAGGGAAGTTGCGCTCGAGCAACCACTCACATTTTTCATGTCCGCTCGAGCGAAGGAATTTGTGCTCGAGCGAGACCACTGTTTCCAGCATTTTGACTAAGTGTTTTCAAATGCATTTTTGCATTCTCATTCCATCTTAGGCATTCCTAGGCCAAGATTAAGGCACAATAATGAGGATAAAAGTAGAGACACACCAAAATAAGAAAGAACTAAGTAAATGTTTCCGGGTGTGTAATTCAGAATGTATTTGTTTTGTACCTGTGTAGGTTACATGCCACAAGATATCTGAATTACCTACTCTATTCGTCTACTCAGAGCCATCTGTTATTTGTGAGTAATAACTTTGTAAAGTTATGTTAAAGTTATGTTCAATGTTAAATATTTTCTGAACATTATGATATGAAATTGTCAGTTTTCTGGATTGCTATGTTTTGTATGAATGAATGAATGATTGTCTAAGTTTCTAAAATGTATTCGTGGCATCCTTGGCATCATATGATATGCATCCCTTTATGGGTCATTGGAAATGGCTTTGTGCACATGAGTCATCAGAATGCCTTGATGGCCATCCCAATTATGGGTCATCAGATTTGCTAGCGCTAATGGATGTGTCACATATGATTATTTGTGAACTCTGATTTCTGAATACAAACATGGATATGATTGTTTTTTATTTGAGATCTGAATTTGCTTAAAAATCTATTTCTGGTATAAACTCTGATTTCTGACTCTGTGATGGACATCATACATTAAAACCCTTTACTTTGTTATTATTCACTGGGCTCCTACTCACTATTTAAATTATGTATGTAGGTGATCAGGCATGTGACCAAGCCTAGAGGTGACAGCCTAAGATTCTCTTTTGTCAACCAACCACCGTGCCTCCCAAGGAGGTTCCTTTTGAGAGGTCCAAGTCAAGGCTTTATTTGGTTTTGTTTTGTACAACTGTACTTGGGCTAAGTTTTCGTTTGACTTTATCTGTGTAAATGGGTGGCGTAAGGCTTTTATATTATGATGTCACATGTATATATATAAGTTTGTCTTGAAAACTTTGTCTCATATACATTAGCACAGCTCAAAGGACTATATATATTTAGTATATTTGCTTCTGCCGCCCCTAAATATATGTTATACTGTTAAGAGGCCTTTGGTAATCC
Organism: Camellia sinensis; assembly: GCF_055761805.1. Lineage (NCBI taxonomy): Eukaryota > Viridiplantae > Streptophyta > Magnoliopsida > Ericales > Theaceae > Camellia > Camellia sinensis. The sequence continues at coordinate 148,466,109 of NC_138970.1, forward strand.
CAAGATTACTGGCCGGTTAAGACACTAAACCTATAGGGGCGGGTTTGGGCCGTGACAGCTAGTGAATCTACGTGACTGTTGTCATCTCGACAGACTTGCTGAAGCCAACTACTCCTAAAATATGCTAGCAACTTGATGACCTCTTTAACATAGGCCACCATCATCTCATTTCAGGCGATGTACTCCCCCGTCACTTGGTTCACGATGAGTTGGGGGTCACAATAGACTACCACATCACTAGCTTTAACAGCTGCTGCTAGTTTCAATCCGGTAATTAATGCCTCATACTTTGTTTCGTTATTTGAAGCCTTGAACCCTAGTCAAATTGACTATTCTATCATTTGTCTATCTCATGAGACTAGCACCACTCCTGCCTCCACTCATTGCCGGTTTGAATTGCCATCGACAAAGAAGCAGAAGGACTTGCTGATGTAAATATCGCAAGGCTTCGATTTCTCATGTTTCTTCTTCTGTCATGCTGCCTAGGGGTTCTGCATTACAAGTTCCATTTCCTCCAGTTCTTCTACGCATCCTAGGCCAAGGTTCACAGGTCTTGGTCTTGGGCTTGCGCTCGGTGTAAACTCAGTAACAAAGTTGGCCAAAACTTGACCTTTGATTATTGTCCTTGGTCTGTACTCTATGTCATACTGACCTAGAACTATAGCCCATCGTGCTATTCTTCCCGACAAGTCTCCATGTTGCAATAGAGACTCCAGTCTGTGCTCCATGAACACTACTATCTTGTGAGCTTGAAAGTAATGGTTCAACTTCTTTGAAGCCATTACCAGAGCAAGTGTTAATTTCTCCAGGGGTAGATATGTCTTGTCTCCACACTTGCCAAGGTTTTGCTTACATAATATACTGCCCTCTGTTTTCTTTCTTTTTCTCAGACAACTACAGCACTGACCGCGTGGTCTGAGACTACCAAATACAAAAATAGCTCATCTCTTGTAACTGGGTTTTATAATACAGGTAGGGTTGTCAAATACCTGTTCAAGTCAGCCAGGGTGATTTCGCATGCTTCTATCCATAAGAAATATGTGGCTTTCTTTAGTAGCTGGAAGAATGGCTTGCACTTATCTGAACTCCAACTTATGAACCTGTTCAATGCCATTGCTTTGTCAGTCAAAATTTGGGCATCATTTGCTATAGTTGGGCTCTGCAGATCAGTGATGACCTTAATCTGATTAGGACTTATTTCTATCCCCCTTCTGGTTACCAGATGTGAGAACCCGAATATAAAAATTAAGTAAATAATATTATAATAATATTACAATCTCAAATATTTTGGTGGTGAATCCTAAAGTGCAAATTAAATATTTGGAAGGCCTTTTAATTAATTTTAAACTTAAAATAAATTTATGGCGGAAATCTTTAATTTAGAGACAAGATTTATTATTTTAAAAAAAAAGTGGCAAATTAGTAAGCATATTTTAATCCAATAATATTTGTATGTTATTTAAATTAATTGAGAGAGAAAATAAAATAAAACAAAAGATAATTAACTTGAGCCTTTTGGTTAGATATGTATATAGTAACCCTAAGTTGCCTAATACAATATATAACAACCCTAGGGTTCCTAATCTATACTATAGCAACAGCAAATACAGTAGCCACGGGAGAGAAGGGTTGAGAGAAAATAAGAAGAAAAAGAAAGGGTTGCAAACAAAGAAGGATTTTTGGGTGTGTGGTAGGTCTTTATCTCTCTTCTTCCTTTTGTTTTTGTTCTTTATCCTTACTATATTATTATTTAGTTCATTGATGGAGAGGTTGTAGGTTTATGTATTTTGTATATATATATATACATACTATTAAGAAATTTGAGGAGTTAAATTCATGTATAAAGAATGGGTATTATTCTTAATTCAAAAATTCTGCGCATAATCACGAACTTTAAAAAATCAAGAAGCCATACCAAACGGATGAATTTTAATCTGAAATTTTAACAGTAGATCAATTACATATTGAATTACATATCTGATTTTTTTCATAATTTTTGGGAGTCGAAATCCATATAAATTGAGGTATTCAAATCTGTCCAGGAAACCAGTCCGAAACAGTAAATTCGGGAGTGTTGTTCTCTTTGGGTATAAATCCAAAAATTATCAAATTAGTGTCATTAGAACCGGTTATGAGTCTAGTTTCGTACGTTTTTGGCCTTGCATTGATTGCTCTTGTATATTAAGAGAACCGTCAATTTATTTAAAGTGCTGCAGAAAACAACCTGTTTGGATATAATAAATTGTAGATAATTATTTTGATAAGAAAATCAAGTGAAACCAATTGGGTTTGAGACTTAGGATATATTAGTTGATATCTTGAGGTTTTTGGAATTTTTCGAATAGTGTGGAGTGGGTTTTGTAATTTTCAAAGTTAGCGAATAGGTTGGGAAGGCTTGTTTGAAATTCTGTTTTATCTTAAAGTCACAATTAATTAAGTGTTGACCGGAACCCATGTCTTGGGTGATTTTAAACCTTGAAGAACGTGAACTTAGGTAATATTTAAGAGTAACGGTGAGTTGGGTTGAGCCGTGTTAGTGCGCTTTAGTTGAGGTTACTTAGTTCCTATTTTTTTGTATTTTTAAATTAGTTGTGACGTGTAGTTTTTATACTTGGTTTAAGGCACTAGTTGGACTTTTACACTCTATTCGAGGATTATATTATTTCGTTTTCAGGTGAGTAGTTTCATGCTACATATTTTTATAAATGTTCCCCTACCCTGAACTGTTGGAAAATTAAATTGTTGTTTCATGATTAAACTGTTTTGATAAATTATTATATTATCAATTGAATCAAATTATTTCTGAAACATGTGTGAACTTGGCATATTGTAAACTATTTGTTTTGGTCTCATGTTTTTAATGATGAACTACCATGTTTTGCGAAACTGATGTGTATTGATTATTGGGACCATGTGTGTATTTAGTCCAGGGAAATTATTCCACTGTGTGTGGTAACTCTGGCCACTAGGGAACAGATTCGGGTTGGGCCGTGATGACTCTAGTGCTCAACGATTGTAAGGAAAAGACCTTTAAAAACAACTAGGTGACCTTTAATCGGATCGTCCTTGAGAAAAGGCCCAGGTGCCACCCTGAGGATGACTCTTAGTTCGGTATTGGATCCAACGGGGCTTATAGCCTTGAGAACTGTGTGGCAGATTATTTGTTTTTATTGGTACCCAGAAAATTATTGGTGTTCATGTTATAATCTATTTTAAGTGGAAAATGTCGTTTATCATGTTCTTGCGAGACATGAGTATTTTAAGTGTTGAATTGTGGAACCTTCTTTTTGAAACAGATTGTATTTACCAAACTGTATGCCAATCTAGTTTCTGTGATATATATCTTATTTTGGAATTGAACTCGGTTTTCAAAACTGTATTTACTATCCATGTTGCTACTCACTGAGCTATCAGCTGACTTAGTTGTTTACCATTTCCAAGTGTTAGAAGGACTTAGAGTCGACTCATGGCGTAGCGGGGACTCAATTACATGGACCTCTAGGGCATTTACTTAATTTGTTTTAGGTTGCTTTATCGAGTTTTGTGCATACATTGTGGCTGGATTTTATTTAGAATTATTTTATTTTGTGGGCGGTTTGTGTCCCATTTAGTATATATATATTTTTAGGAAGTTGGTTATGACTTGTTTTTCAATTGTGGCATGTCACTGGATTGAGTTTTGATTTATTTATTTCTGGGCTATCATCACATTTATTCTTTATGGTTTTGGATTCATGTTTAGGCGTACGTGTGCCTTGGGCTAAGTCCCTGTGGGCCACGGCCGGTCATGCCCGGATTTTGGGTGTGACACCAGATACCCTAGAAACTTACCAAATCCTACTCCGAAAGCATAGTTAGAGGCATTCAGTCGAACCAGAAATGCCTTTAAAGCGTCAAAAACCTCCTTCAGATCGGCTAGATAATTGGAAGGTTCCTTACTTTTTAGGACCATGTCGTTGATGCAGACCTACGTGATCTTCCCAATCAGATGTTTGAACATCTTAGTTATGAGCCTCTGGTATGTTGCCCTACATTCTTTAATTTGAAAGGCATGACTCTATAGTAGTAGAGTCCTTTTGGAGTGATGAATGTCGTCTTCTCTTCATTCGATGTGTACATTGCTATCTAGTGATAACCTCTATTTGCATCGAGAAAGCTCATTCTTTCATGTCCTGATATGGCATCCACGAGCTGGTTTATTTTGGGTAAAGGAAAACAATCATTTGGGCAAGCTTTGTTAAGACACGTGAAGTCAACGCAAATCCTCCATTTGCTGTTCTTCTTTTTAACTACCACTATGTTGGACAACCAAGTTGGGTAATTCACTTCTCGAAATGCATGTGTCTCCAGCAATCTCTCTACTTCCTCTTTAACAGCTTCCACATGCACCAAGGTCTATTGAATTGCTCTCTGGATCATCAATGTGACCAACCTATCCACGTTGAGCTTGTGGCAGATAACCTCGAGGCTGATCCTCGGCATCTCATATGGTGTCCAGGCGAACACCTTTATATTTTCTCCCAAGAATGCTTCCAATTTTCTTTCTTCCTCCTAGGTTAAACCTGAGCCGATGAGAAAGAATCGCTCTTCGTCCTCTTCTTGTACCAGGATCTTTTTCAAAGGCTCCTGGCTCTTGCTAGCAGCTTCTTTGCCGATATTATCCAAAACCCTTTGGTCTTCGTCTTTTACTTCAGCCATCTCTATTTCTCTAACATTACAGGTCTACTTCATCACTGCCATACAGTAATTTTTTTTCGTGCACTTAGTCTCCTCTCACTTTTTCAATCCCAAACTCGGTTAGAAACCACAACAGCTGGTACAAGGTTTAGGGAATAACCCTCACGGTATGCAGCCAAGGTCTTTCCATGATAATGTTGTATGGGGAAGGCATATTGATCACGATAAACTCCATGGTTATAGTCTTTGTTCCTGCTTGAATCTCTAAACATGTGGTTCCTAGAGGCCACGTCAGCTTCATGTCTTGTCTAGCCAGAGTGATAGGTAACAAACCTGGCCATGGGGTTGTTAGATTACTCCAAGTCATCTTTGTGAAGGCTGAGCTCTTTATAGCATCTGTCATATATAATGTCACAGGAGCTGCCTTGGTCAATAAGTATCCACTTTACTTGGCACTCTCTGATCTTCAGGGTCACTATCAGAGCATCGTTGTACGGATGCTAGACTGTCTCCAAGTCTTCGTCTGTGAACGAAATCATTGGCCCGGAGGCTTCTTCTATTGAACCTAGTAGACATGCTACAGATGTCTCACTTTTTGTGTATCTCCTTGGATTTTGTTTGCGCTGACCTTGGAGTGAATCACGTTGATAACCCGTGGTCCGTCTTCTTGTGGCACTGGGGGTGGTGCTACTGCTGCTGGCGCCCAGGCCAGCATCATTTGTTAATCCTTCATCTTCTCCTCGTCTATTAAGTCTTTTAGGTGTCCTTGTCTAACAAGATCATCTAGATGTTGCTTCAGAGCCCGACACCTTTAGGTGATGTACTCGTTCTCGTCATGGTAGGCACAATTCTTCCTGGGAAACCTACCCATATATTCTCCTGGAGTCTTATGTGGTGGCCTAAAGGAAGGCTGGTTCCTAATTGTTTCCAGGATCCTGTAGATCGAGATCTTGAAAACTGTACTCATGACCTGTATGGCCTTCAATCCTAGTTTCGATTTGTTGATACTGGTATTGCCTCAGCTATGCTTTGGTGAGCCATTTTGCTTCTCTTGTTTCACTGTACTTCCTTTTTTTGCCTTCTTGTCCTCTTCTGCCCTTGTGCACTTCTCAATCTTTACCATGAGATCTTCTATATTTTTCGAGAGGGTCTTTGCAAGGGATTGTCGAACTAGGCAATAATTCTCTAAGCCATTCTTGAAAGACACGACTGTAAGTTCTTGATTACATGCCAGAATTTGATTGTAAACCTCGTAGTACCTTTTGGCGTAAGCCCTAAGACTTTCGCCATCGTTAATCTTCAAGGCCAATAAGGAATCAACCCTCAATGGCTGCAATCTGTTCGTAACAAACCTGGCCACAAACATTTTAGCCAGGCCGTCCCAACTCTTGACACATATCTTCGGCAATTTGAGGAACCAATCTAATGCTATTTCTCCGAATGTCGATGGGAACATTTTGCAAAACAACTATTCGTTTCCACTCTACAAAGACATTGCATTCAAGTATAAACCAACATGAAAGTTCAGATCTGACTTACCATCGTAGATCTGGAACCTTAGCATGGTGAATCTCTTGGGTGCCTCGAGCTGCATTATGGACACTACCTCAACACTATTTCTTTTCCTCTGGAGGTAATCTCGCAGGTCCTCCTTGGTTTGTCCCGAGGCTCAGTTGTCAACTGACTTTAATCTCTTTGGCGCTCTACTTCCCGTACTGGGATGTGTCATTTTAGATTTCTCCACGTCCACTATCTCGTCAAGGCAGAGGCCTTGTCCGTTGATCTGCTGAGATCCTTCGATTTGCATTCCTTTAGTTCTCTGAGAATCTCCCCGCCATGATTTTGTCCATTCGGTGTTTTGCGGTAGTCGATTTGAAGTCTCAAGTCTCTTTCTATGCTACGGGACAGTCGACACCATTTTCTACTCTCCCTTTTGGGCGCTGATGTTTGCAGCTGGTGTCGGTGTTGTTTGTAATGGCAACGCTGGATGCATTACCTTGTTTTGCATCATGAAGTTCACCACAGTTTACAGGTCTGTCAACTTGGTTGCCAAGTCCTTTACCTTGTCATTCCTCCATTTGCATCGGTCCTTCCAGACTTGGAGATCGCTCTCATTGTAGTACTCTTCTTGGTTGCCCTCCTTGGGCCGTTTCTACCCTTGGCAACATGGTTCGCTTCTGGATTCACTTCTTGTACTTCTTCTTCATTGTTTTTTCCTCCGACGTTTGGATTGACGTACTCCTTATCCTCGTTGTGAATGTTGCCCTCGACTCTCTCCTCTTGTCTAGTGTTGGTCATCTATTCTTACTAAGTTTCCACAGACAACGCCAAATTGTGGGTGTTGATTTCTGACCTCACAACGAAACAGATCTCTCTGCCGAGATCTAAGGAACTTAGCTGGAGAGCACACGGAAAAATGGATTAAACTAAGATGTCAACTCAATTAACAATGCATATGTAAAAACATACCTTAGACCTACGGGGGTGCTTTACTTTTATAATGATCAGTGTCCTTGTCCCTTAGAAATCTCACTTCATAGGATTCAAACACAACACTTATCTCACTCTTAGTTAGATAAGAATGATCCCTTCAAGGGCCTCTTCTCTATCCGAGCTAAGCGTCTCAACTTATCTAAGACTCTTGTCTTTTATTCGAATATCTCGGATTCCGATATTAACACACCACATCTCGACAACCTGGCTCGTCCACGTGGCACATCGGCTAACCACCTCGGCCGCATGGACAACTCTAAAAATACGTTCCCAAAAAACAATTTTATTTTTCTAAATGCAAGCAATATAGATTGAAAAGATCATTATAAAAATAAAAATAAAAAAATAAAAAAAAAAAGAAGAAGAAGAAGAAGAAGAAGAAGAAGAAGAAGATAAAAAAAAAAAAGCAAACTACATTGTGACAAAAAAACAATTTATTCAAACAGCACCGTTTCTAAGAAACGGGAACAACGAGAACAGAATTCAAAAAAAGAAATAAAAAGAAATAAAGAAAGAGTAAGTCGAAACGATGTCGTTGAAGGCACAACAGGAAGTGCAGTGGGAAAGGTAAAAGCAATGATCCCCAACCTAAAACAATGAGGTCTCTCTGGATTATTTTTTTTCTTCATCCAACAGTTAAAAATAATTATATATTTCTATTTTATCTTAATCAAGTAGAATGATAACTCATTTATTCTATTTAATCATTTATTCCATCTATATTATCTAATGAAAAATTTTAATATACACACCCTTAAAAGGGGTGTACCAAATCCACTCTTAGTTATGATATATTTTTTTTTTAATTATAATATTATTTTAATTAAATAGAAAATTCTACTCAAACAAAGTCAAATTCTTCAAAGGAAGAAGTCCCAAGAGGTCATGGAAAAAAACCTAAATAGTTGAGTGTAACAACTGTGATATGAACTTGAATATGAGCAAGACAGTTTGGCATTAATCAGTTCCTACAAAGGAGGAAGCAATTACAGCCCTATCCCAATTTTTCTCTCAATTGTAGTTGCCAGGTAACTATATTATTATATTTTCTCTTGGTTATGACAATTTTTATTTTTTTAATTATGACTCAAAAAATATGAAATTATACTTTTTTTTTTTTTTTTTTTTTAGTCATAAAAAACATATAGGGGGCGTACCCTTTGACACCATAGTGTTTCCCTCATCTCATAGAGAGAGCCAATTGGGATCATTCAAGTCAACTGCCGTGTTGAGCAGATCTTTCAACCTCATCTATTCTAAATTATATTGAATTAACCGGAAGTTAAAAACACAAAAGTAATGAGTTTTTAGGAAGATCATTTCATTCCTGTTTGTTTGGTTTTTGATTATTTTCTGGGAATTTCCATTTTCAAATGGATGTTCCCTTCTTTCTTTCTTTCTTTGTCCTCTCTCATCTTCTTCTTCTTCACTCGTTCTCAGCCCAAGAAGACAACAAAATCCAGATTACTTGTCCCAAATCCTTCGACTGCAAACCATTCCATCAACCACTAAGCTTTCCATTCTCCAATTCTACGTATTCCCAATGTGGGTTGTGCACGGTAACTTGTGGTGAATCGAATCAAGCTCCACAAATTCAACTGGGAAACGAAGGACCGTTGTACGATGTCATACCATGGTACGCCGCCATACTAGCAGGAAAAATATCCAGAAACATATATCATGTCCAAATCCATGACCAAATTCTCCAAACCCATTTAGAAAATCGAAATTGCAACGCCTTCACGGATTTGAATTTTCCTGACTCTTCTTCTATTTCATTTAAAGTAATCCCTCCACATCTTCCCTTCTTCAAATGCGACAAAAGTTCTGATCTAGTTTCCCCCACAGAAGATCATTTCAAGGGTTTTCGCAATTACACAAAATGCGAAGACTACAATTTGTACTATAAATTTCCAGACGATCCATTTCCCTCTCCTTCCCCTGATCTACCTAGCTGCTCAGTAATTCACCTGCCCCTGAATTCTTCAAACATAAATGCTGCTGCCAGTCACCCATTCAATCTGTTAGCCACTACCTTCTCTCTCGAATTGCTCGTGTCCGAGGATTGTCAGAAGTGTTACGAGGAAGGCCAATGTCAAAATGACAACCTGAAATTTCACTGTGCAACCAAAAAAGGTATTGACACAACTACAAATTTATGACCTGTCAATATGCCTGGTATTGTTGTGTAGCAATATTTCACAACCTGAATTAACGTCCATTAGATTTTCATGTGACCTTTGGTTTTCAATTTTCAATTTTTCATTTGCGCCTTTTCTACATCATAGTTTGTTTTGTGCCACATCACTCCACACTTTTTTAAATTTATGTGAAATACACACTACAATATATATGAGTTTTAGAGACTAAATATTTTGGTTCTTAAATATTAAAATTTTGTTGAAAAAGACATTTAGGGTGTGTTTGTTTGGACGGACTGGATAAGGGGGGATTGCAATCCAGCGGACTGTTAGTCCCGGGATACATTGTCCCGGGACTATTTGGTTGGATTGGATTTGTATCCTATGTTTGTTTAGTCATGGGTGGATTGGACTATTTTTAATAAATCCAATGTTTGGTTAGACGGACTGGATAAGGATAAATGTTCAAAAGACATTTTACCCTTATAATCTATAATTTATAATTTAACAACACTAAAAAAATTTAATTTATAAGGCCATAATTTTTAATTTATTATTTTCAATTAAATTAAATTTTTATTTTACATTTTTATTTAATATATAATTTTAAATAACGACAATAAAAAAATAATTTTATTTAATATATAAATTAAATTTTCAACAACACTAAAAAAATTTAATTTATAAGGCCATAATTTATAATTTATTATTTATTATTTTTAAATAAATTTAATTTATAATTTATATTTTTTATTTAATATATAATTTTAAATTAACAATACTAAAAAAAAATTTATTTAAATATGTAAATTTAATTTTTTAACAACACTAAAAAAATTTAATTTATAAGGCCATAATTTATAATTTATTATTTTTAATTAAATTTAATTTATAATTTATAATTTAAATTTTTTATTTAATATATAGTTTTAAATTAACAACACTAAAGAAATAATTTATAAATGTTCAAAAGATTATTTTACCCTTTTCTAATTGTTCACTAAGTAATAGCATGGAGGGTAAAATGGACATTTCACAAAATAATCTCATGGGATATCAATCACATGGTTTCTATCCCACACCCCCCATGGGATAGGATAGTCCCATGTTTGTGGAACTAATAGTCCGGGGGGACTATTAGTCCGGAGCAAAATTTTTCAAACAAATAATGGACTATTTGTCCGGTGGGACTAATAGTCCAATCACACCCTCTTATCCCTCAAAACAAACATGCTCTTAGGGGATAATTTTTCATCGTCATGAGGCTAGTCGTTAAAGGTCATCCCGAAAAGTCAAGAATAATATTTTTAGCAACAAAATTTTGAAAATGTCACTAATAAATAGACTTTAGGGACAAAATAATTTGGTCTCAAAATGGTTTATTTTTTTAGACAAAAATTTGGTCCCAAAAGGATAATAATTCATCATTAATGTTTAATTTTTGTTGCTAAAAATATAATAACGACACTTTTTACAACAAAATTATTTAGTCCCTAAAAAATAATTTTGTCCCTAAATTTTGGCCTTTAAAACCTTAATTTTTTATAATGACATAACTCTCGATGAGCTAGTTTGGGGTTTTGTTTGGATGAATTTAGCTAATATTCAGAATTCTTGATTGCTTGAGGTATTCAAAATTCCTGATAATTTCATCTCTGAGAGAGAGAGAAAGAGAGAGAGAGAGAGAGAGTCAATGGGTCAAGTCCATATAATGATCTGTCACTGAGGAAGAATAGTGGGAAACTCGGTCTTTGGCCAACAGACCTGTTAGAAAATATTGTATTATTGATTGATTTGTTGTTACAAGATTGTTGTGTATTTTGTATATTACAAGGATGTATTATATAGGAGAGGTTTTGGGAGAGTAGGTGAGGAGTGAGTGGTGGAGGTAGGTTTGGTGGAGTGTAGTAGGTGATAGGAGTGAGTGGTGGAGGTAGGTTTGGTGGAGTGTAGTAGGTGATAGGAGTGAGTGGTGGAGGTAGGTTTGGTGGAGTGTGTAGTAGTAATTTACATTTACATTAACAGCCCCCCTCAAACTCAAGGAGGATATGTACTAGCCAACTTGAGTTTGGAGAGAGTAACAAAACAGAAAAATAAACTGATAAATAAAACAGGATAGGAGACACGGTATGGTCGTGTCAGACCGATGTAGCAGACAGTTTATGGGGTCATGTCGGACCGTTGTAGCAGACACTGTGTGGTCGTGTCAGACCGTTGTAGAAGACAGTTTATGGGGTCATGTCGGACCGTTGTAGCAGGACAGTTTACGGGGTCATGTCGGACCGTTGTAGAAGACAGTTTATGGGGTCATGTCGGACCGTTGTAGCAGGACAGTTTACGGGGTCATGTCGGACCGATGTAGAAGATTTGTGGTGGTGCACCAAGGGGGCGACTTAGGGAGTGCGCCATGAGCGACTTATACATGATACTGTGTATAACCCCCCCTCAAACTCAAATAGGTGTGAAGATAGAAACCTATTTGAGGTTGAAACAAAGGGATTGATAAAGCTGACTGGTGTAGAAGACACTGTAGGAGTGTGTAGATAGACTGCCCAAAAGATATACATGGATGTAGATATCGAGCCCTCAAAAGTCGTGCCCTCAAAAGGTGTGTCATCAAAAGGCGTGTCATCAAAAGACGTGCCCGAGTCATGAAAAGGTGTGCCATGAAAAGGCGTGCCAGGTTGTCGGTGTCAAAAGGCGCGCGATGCGCGTGGCTACCTCGGCTATTTAACCAAGACGGAGCTGAGGCCGAGGCAGAGGCTGAGACAAGAAACTGAGAGAAACCTCTGAAAAATTCTGCGTTGTGCTGAGAGAGAGAGTCTGTAACACTGTTGTGCTGAGAGAGAGAGTCTGTAACACTCTGTTGCGAGAGAAAATGGCTTCGTCGTCCCGTGGTCTGCTTACTCTCTTTCCCGACCTCAACGAGTCCACAAGAGAGATAGCAGGTGCGGTGTCCCGTGAACCTCAACCAAACACCACTGGGTTTGCTCCGTTGAACTTTCCGATGCAGTCGGTGGAGCAAAAAATGGCAGTGCAAACGGATGTGGAGGCCAATCAGTATACTCTGAAGGCATGTGTGGAAAGCATGACGGCGATCACAAACTTGTCGAACCGGCTGCAGAGTAGGACAAATGAGGTGCAGCATTTAAACTCCCAGCTGGCTCTGCTCCAACGCATGTATAAGGATGCGCGAGCAGAGATAAGCGTGCTAAGGGCAGAAAACAAGGAGCTGAAGCGGAAGGCCACCGTGATGTTCCGATTTGGAGGGCCGCCATATGCTGCAGTGGAGGAGCAGGGAGTACTGATCATGCCCAGTGGAGTGGTAAACACGGAGGCAACACCGTCAAGAGCCGTCCAGGACGGAGGCAAGAAGAAAAGGCCGGCGGCAGAGTAGGGAAGAAGTGAGGTCGATGTGTGGCCGCTGCAGAAAAGAAAACAAAGCTTTTGGTGTTTTTTTTTTTTTTTTTTTTTTGTGGTAAAATTGTGATCGGGGTTGATCCCCTGATATGAATAAAATGAGTTTGGTGTGCAGATCTTCTTGCGGCTTTTTTTTTTTTTTTTTTGTTTTTTTTTTTTTTTTTGAAGAATAATAACAATAATAAGAATAATATAGTAATGGAAACTATGGGCGCTGGTATATGGGAATGGTTTTGGTGTTGTTTAATAATAATAAGAATAAAAATAAATAAATAAATAAAATAAAATAGAAAAAGAGAACAGAGAATATATTGTTGTGGGGGAGGATGTTCAGGCGGTGGAACAGAGAATATATTTTAATGGAAAGCATGGGCGCTGCAGATAAAAGATACGAAGGTGGGGAGACATACACTGGCTTTTACTTAAAGAAAAAAAAAAGAAAATAGTGGAAGTGAATAATAAAATAAAAAGAAAGGAAAAGAGAGGCCAGCAAAAGAGAGTGGGTGCAAAGTGAGAGAGAGAGAGAGAAGAGGCAAAGAGATAGTCTGGGAAGAGAGGCCATTGAGAGTGCCGCAGAGAGAGCAAGTCCAAGCCCACTGTTCTTGCTCACAGTAGGTGTTGTAGTAGGCCCAGCAGTACTCACACCGCGGCAGAAGATGGCCGTCCGATCCGTAAAGGGGAGGGTTTCCGCTCTCGTCCTTGGCGGCGAACGGCGTTATTGTCACCCCCCACGGCAGCCCCGAAGACTCCAGTGCGTTTGGGTCCATTGGAAACCTAGCCACTGTTGCCCTCACCGCCATTGATGACACAGACAGAGAAGACATTGGTGTGGACCCAGTCGTCGGCTAAGGATTGGTTAGTGGAGATGTTGGGGAGGAGCTGGTTAGGGACCATGATTGAGACCTGGAGATCGGTGCCTTTCAGGGCCTTCAGGATTTGTGGGTTTGCATCGTAGAGCTTCACTCGCTTGGCTCTGAGTTCTACGGATTTCGACGGAGACCGCAGGTTGTTCCCCAGCTGGCCGTAGCACACACCGACTTTTACAGAGATGTCTGCACCAGAGAAAGAAACTAGGAGGGAAATTTCAAGGTATGTGTAGAAAATTCGAGTGGACTAGGTTGAGGTCCGGCGGGCGGCCAAGGCGAGATTGCCGCCCGCCGGTTAAACGAAAAATAGTAGGTTCTAAACCTGCTCTGATACCATGTTAGAAAATATTGTATTATTGATTGATTTGTTGTTACAAGATTGTTGTGTATTTTGTATATTACAAGGATGTATTATATAGGAGAGGTTTTGGGAGAGTAGGTGAGGAGTGAGTGGTGGAGGTAGGTTTGGTGGAGTGTAGTAGGTGATAGGAGTGAGTGGTGGAGGTAGGTTTGGTGGAGTGTAGTAGGTGATAGGAGTGAGTGGTGGAGGTAGGTTTGGTGGAGTGTGTAGTAGTAATTTACATTTACATTAACAAGACCATTGCAATGAACAAGCCTTCCTAAAACAATATTTCCAAGTCAAATGGCATGTCACACATACAAGTAAGATAATTTCATTCCTCTCCTCTCTAATAGTTGTTTTTGCCTGCTAAATTGTGAATCTACAATGGCTGTTTCCCCCATTTTTGCTTTACTACTTCACTCTGCCGGACAAGGGAAAGCATGCAAACACTCTCCACAGTCCTTCCACCGTGGAAATCTTTGGCATATGAGTTTCCCTTACTCCAACACCACAGTCCTCCCTCGAAAATTTATGCATGACAATTGCCACGTTCAACAGACTTTTCTTTTCCTCCTTCATTATTATGTATTTTAATTAATTTATTTATTTAAGTTTATATTAAATTAATGATTTGAAATTTTTTATAAATATTAATTATTAGGTATGATTTTTTTAAATTGAAAATTAAATCTAAAGACATTGTGAATACATATGATAAGGTACAAGTAATTGTATTGTATGGTAGAAGTTAAATTATGGAGGAGAATTCTCTCCAATCTAGATTTTAGATTGGAGGATACTGTTTAGATTCGTGGGGTCCATCACAGGTTTCATTTCAATGATCAGAACCGTTTATTTTGTTGAATACTTTTTGTATTTCATCTACACAAAAGATTAGGTTGATCTGATAACTGTAACTTATTTAATTTATCGTTTTTTTAACAACAATAAAAAATTGTGCTTTTAAAAATAAATCATGCATTTTTATGGTTAAAAACTCAATAAATTGAACAAATTACTATTATCGGATCGACCTAATTTTTTGTGTGAATGAAATACACAAAATATCTAATAAAATAAATAATTTACATCATCAAAATAAGACTCGTGATGAATTTCACTGCCTAAACAACGCCCTCCAATCCAATGGACCGGAGGGGATCCTCTTCTCAAATAATAGCATATGCACTGCTGCAGTGGATTTGTCAAAATATGTTTGACATTATAACATGCTAAAATAAAATATTGACAGAATTGAAATAGTTATTCTATCCAACAAAATTAATTATTTTTTTTTAATTTTATGACTAATAACGGAAAACATAAAATATAATTGGGATTATATTTTTCTGTATCTATTGCAAAACAAAATAAACGTGAACAAGAGGGCATTATGTAACTTAATAACCCAATTAGATAATCAATCACACACTAATCTCATGAATTGTTAATCATCTCACTATTAATCGTGTTAATCAAATAGTTCCTAAGAAATTAATGTAAGATTAATTATCTAGCTAAATTAGAGGGATAAATAATTTCTCTTGTCCACGTTTATTTTACAATAAATATAAAAATATATAATCATAATTAAAAAATAGATTGTTTGGGATGTACTAGATAAACATATTTTTTAACTTTTTACGAAAATATGTGTAAAAAAATAAAAAATTAATGTGATCCAAAAAAATAAAAAGATAAAAAAATACACTTTTTAGTGCTAGCCAAACAACCACTTTTAAATATGAGTTAGGGATATTTGAAATGATCTAAATAAATATACTTTTTAACTTTTTATATAATAAAAAAAAAGTGAAATATAAATTATGTGTGAAGTAATGTAATAAAAAAAGATGGGCAAATTACATATACCTCCCTCGAGGTTTAACTAAATTACAGATATCCCCTTAGGCTTCGAAAATTACAAATACTCCCCTGAGGTTTATATTTTCATAACAAATTGCCCCCTGAAGTTTATATTTTCATAACAATTTGCTCCCTAATTTGTTATGCAAATAGTACCTTCAGGGGGTATCTATAATTTCTCAAACCTCAGGAGGTATATGTAATTGCCCTAAAAAAATTGATATGATTCAAGTAAAATAATTATAACCCAAATAAGATAATGTGCTGGCACAGGCCAAACACCCCCTTAATAATCCCAGCCTAATCAAACATGCCACAACGGTACAAGAAACCCCTTTTGAGAAGATTTTTGAAGTCTTCTCTTTATCTTTTTGCTGTTGCTTTTGTGGAATGGCTTTTCCTTCATTCTTGGTTTCATTTTCCTCTCTCGTCTGCTTCTTCTTCACTTGTCTCGGCTGAGGACCATGTTAGGAAAAATATATAATCCCCCACAAGTAAACCACAAGTAAATCAATCAATGCGAATAAAAATTAATGCGAAAAAATTAAATCAAAGGCAATACAAGAATTTTTACGTGGTTCCCTCAATGAGAGGTACGTCCACGGGATCAAAATCCGATTCCGCTATCAACCAAATAAGTTCCAAACGATTACAAATGGTCTCACAAAACCACCCTTAGGTGAATTCCAAATAATCAAAAATAAATAAGAGGAAATATCTCACCAAATAGATGAACAAAAATCTTCAAAATCAAAATTGAAGAAGACCCCAAATCAAAATCAAACTAGCATCAATTCAATGACACTAAACTCTGAGAACAAACCCCACCAAAAGTTGAATCAATCCTTGCTGCTCCTCCACACAGCAAGCTTATGTTTGAATAACAAACCCACAAATACACCAAGCACTATTTCAGCAAATATATGAATTGGCAGCTGCACATTATTCCACCGAATTGAATTTACAATTCTCTAAGCCACTGTCGCCGCCCTAATTTTTCAAAGGACTAAAACAATATATATATATATATATATATTATTGAATCTTGGATTTTGTAATCAAACCCTAATGTAATCAAATGGGATTGGGTCTCCATAAATTAGATATAATATATTAAAATATATTATACCTAAACCAAACCAAATTAAAATTCTTTTAACAAACCAATTGGGTTCCAAACTCTACTAAGGAGATATACCCAACGAATTCTCCCCCTACTGACTTAGGTGGAGATATCAACCATACCCGCCAAAGTTTGACACTTTAAATGTTTGTCCTTCAACAAAGCCTTTGTCAACATATCTGAAATATTATCATCTGTGTGAACCTTTTCGAGTTGTAACAATTTTGAATCTAACACATCACGAATCCAATGGTATCTCACATCAATGTGTTTCGATCTAGAATGAAAAGTAGAATTTTTACTCAAGTGAATAGCACTTTGACTATCACAATAAAGCACATACTTTTCTTGCATCAAACCCAACTCTTGCAAAAATTTCTTCAACCATAACTCTTCTTTGCAAGCTTCTGTAATGGCAATAAATTCAGTTTCGGTAGTTGAGAGAGCAACACATTTTTGTAATTTAGATTGTCATGCCACAACTCTCCCTACAAATGTCATCAAATACCCCGAAGTAGATTTCCTAGAATCAACATCACCGGCCATGTCATAATCTGTGAACCCATCAAGCATTGGCTTACCATCCCCAAAACACAAACACACCTTCGAAGTCTCTCGAAGATACCTTAGAATCCATTTTATCGCTGCCCAATATTCTTTACCCGGATTAGCGAGAAACCGACTCACCACACCAACGGCATGAGCAATATCCGGCCTTGTACAAACCATGGCGTACATCAAAGAACCAACTGCTGAAGCATAAGGAATTTTCAACATCTCTTCTTTGTCTTTCTTACTTGTCGGACATTGATTCGAACTAAGCTTGAAGTGACCTGCAAGTGGACAACCAACCGGCTTTACTTTATTCATGTTGAACCTCTCAAGAACTTTCTCAATGTAGTTTTCTTGAGACAACCAAATCAGCCCCTCTTTGCGATCACGAACAATTTTCATACCAAGTATTTGCTTTGCCGGTCCCAAATCTTTTATAGCAAAAGATTTACTCAACTCTAACTTCAACTTGTTAATCATGGTAGAATCTTGATCCACAATTAATATGTCATCAACGTAAAGCAAAAGAATAATAAATTTACCATCCGGGAAATTTTTCACATACACACAATGGTCCGAAATGGTTTTAGAAAAACCATTATTCATCATGAAAGAGTCAAATTTTTTGTACCATTGCTGCGGAGCTTGCTTGAGACCATACAAACTTTTCTTCAATTTGCAAACAAATTTCTCTTTCCCTTTCTCCACAAAACCTTCTGGTTGCTCCATGTAAATTTCTTCTTCAAGATCACCATGAAGAAATACGGTCTTCACATCAAGTTGCTCAACTTCAAGGTTCATACTTGCAGCCATGCCAAGTACAACCCGAATAGAAGATATCTTCACAACTGGCGAGAAAATTTCATCAAAATCAATACCTTTCTTTTGCCCAAAGCCTTTCACAACAAGACATGCTTTGTACCTCAGATTCTTGCCATCATTCTTCAATTTGAAGACCCACTTATTTTTCAAAATTTTCCTCCTCTTAGGCAACTTCACTAAATCATAGGTGTGATTTTCAAGTAAGGAGTTCATCTCCTCTTCCATGGCCTTTTTTCAATCACCTTTCTTTGCATGCTCAATTGCTTCTTGGTAGCTCTCGGGCTCCCCTTGATCAGAAATCAACACAAACTCATTGGGAGGATACTTTCTTGAAGGTTGTCGGTCCCTTGTAAATTTTCTCAACTCAAGTTGTGGTGGTGGTTCTTGAGTTGGATGCTTTTCCTCAATTTCTGGCTCAACTTCATTAGAATTAGCATCATCCTCTACATCTTCAATGGGTGGCTGCACATCTCCCCCATTTTCATCATTAACTGAAGATGAAGGAGATGGATCCATGTCAATGAGATCACTACTTTTTGGCTCCGGTTGATCACCTTGGCCAAAGTCTTCAATTGTTTGGTCTTCAAGAAACACAACATCACGGCTTCGAATGACTTTCTTGTTGATCGGATCCCACAATCTATACCCGAATTCATCACGCCCATAGCCAAGAAAAATGCATTTGACTTACTATCAAGCTTGGACCTTTTATCCTTTGGAATGTGAACAAAAGCTCGACAACCAAACACTCTCAAGTGCTCATAAGACAAATCTTTGCCGGTCCAAACTCTTTCGGGAACATCACCATTCAAAGGATAGGAAGGAGACTTCATTGCCTCACCCCAAAAGGATCTTGGCAATTTAGCTTGTGAAAGCAAACACCTTGTTCTTTCCACAACGGTGCAGTTCATCCTCTCGGCAACTCCATTTTGTTGAGGAGTCTTCTAAACTGTCTTTTGATGCCGAATACCTTGACTGTGACAATACTCATCAAATGGCCCAACGTATTCACAACCATTGTTTGATCGGATGCACTTCAATTTCTGCCCTGTTTCTCTTTCAACCATGGCCTGAAAATGCTTAAATACTTCTAGAACTTGATCTTTAGTTTTTAGTAGAAAAGCCCAAAATTTCCTTGAATAATTATCAATGAAAGTAACAAAATAAAGTGCACCACCATGTGTTCTAACTTTCAAAGGACCACAAACATCCGAATGAATCAACTCCAAAACATTTTATTTTCTAGAAGTAACATTTTTCTGAAAAGAAACTCTATGTTGTTTACCCGCCAAACAATGAACACAAGTTTTAAGATATGTACCTTTCAAACCGGATAGAAGCTCTTTCTTGAACAAAACTTGCAGCCCCTTTTCACTCATATGGCCAAGCCGCTTATGCCACAATTCGGTAGAAGTATCATCTTCAAGTGCATTGACAACACTTTTACAAATTTTTCCTTACATCGAATAAAGTGTATGAATCTTCTTACACTTAGCCACCACCAAAGAACCCTTTGTGAGCTTTCAGATTCCATCACCAAATTTGTTGTTGTAACCTTCATCATCTAGCTTCCCAGTAGAGATCAAATGGAGGCGAATGTCGGGAACATGCCTCACATCTTTAAATAATAACTTGCAGCCCAAATTTGTTTCCAAGCAAACATCACCCATGCCAATAATCTTGTACAAACCTTCATTACCCATTCGAACAGAACCATAATCTCCTTTGGTGTAGGTAGTGAAGAAATCAACTCGAGAAGTCACATAAAAAGAAGCACCGGAATCAATCACCCAATTGCTCTCTTGGCCCACAAAATTGATACAATCATCTTCACAAACGACCATGAGATCATCGGTAGTAATTGCTGTTGTGTCTTCTTACTTCTTATCCACACTTTTGTCACGCCTTTTCTCCTTATTCTTGAGCTTTCGGCATTCCCGCTTCATGTGCCCTTTCTCATGGCAATAATAGCACTCAATGTCTTTCTTTGAAAAAGAACCATCTTTTGATTTGTCACGGCTTTGATCACGACTATGAGGAGTCTTACTCCTCCCCCTTGTTTTGCTTCGACCTCTCACAGCAAATGTTTCCGAATAAGAGGAACCGGCTGATTTTCTTCTAGTTTCTTCATTCAACAAGCTACTAGTGACTTGACCCATTGTGACAACTCCATCGGGTACCGAATTACTAACTGTCACAACCAAAGTTTCCCAACTTTCGGGTAAAGAACTAAGTAACATCAAAGCCTGCAACTCATCATCAAAAAATAATTTTCATAGAAGCAAGTTGGTTAACAATACTCTTTATTTCATTCAGATGTTCCGGAATAGGGCTGCCCTCTTTATATTTTAAATTAGACAACTTACGAAACATAAAAGCTTTATTTGTGGCTGATTTCCTATCATAAAGGCCTTCTAATTTTTTTCCATAAATCATGTGCTGAAGTTTCAGTAGCAACATGATGAAACACATTGTTATCAATCCATTGACAGATAACACCAACGACTTTTCGATTAAGCCTCTTCCATTCATCATCTTTCATATCATCAGGTTTGCCACTATCTCCCTCAATAGGTCCATACAAATCTTTACAAAATAATAGGTTCTCCATTTTAGTTTTCCAAGTTACCCAATTGCTTCCATTAAAGCTAGACATACGACCCACATTTCCTTCCATTGATTTACACAAATAAATAAATCTCAATAAATCGTAAGCACTGATACTAGTTGTTAGGAAAAATATGTAATTCCCCACAAGTAAATCAATCAATGCGAATAAAAATTAATGCAAAAAAATTAAATCAAAGGCAACACAAGAATTTTTACGTGGTTCTCTCAATGAGAGGTACGTCCTCGGGATCGAAATCCGATTCCACTATCAACCAAATGAGTTTCAAACGATTACAAACGAGACACTAATGGTCTCACAAAACCACCCTTAGGTGAATTCCAAATAATCATAAATAAACAAGAGAAAATACGTCACCAAATAGATGAACAAAAATCTTCAGAATCAAAGTTGAAGAAGACCCCAAATCAGAATCAAACCCCAAATCAGAATCAAACTAGCATCAATTCAATGACACTAAGCTCTAAGAACAAGCCCCACCGAAAGTTGAATCAATCCTTGCTGCTCCTCCACACAGCAAGCTTATGTTTGAATAACAAACCCACAAATACACCAAGCGCTATTTCAGCAAATATATGAATTGGCAGCCGCACATTATTCCACCGAACTGAATTTTCAATTCTCTAAGCCACTGCCGCCGCCCTAATTTTTCAAAGGACTAAAATAATATATATATATATATATATTATTGAATCTTGAATTTTGTAATCAAACGCTAATTGTAATCAAATTAGATTGGGTCTCCATAAATTAGATATAATATATTAAAATATATTATATCTAAATCAAACCAAATTAAAATTCTTTTAACAAATCAATTGGATTCCAAACTCCACTAAGGAAGTAAACCCAACAGAACACAGCAAAGTTCAGATTACTCGTCCTAAGTCCTTCCACTAAACTTTCCTTTCTCTAATTCCATTCCACCAACCAAGTTTTACCAATGTGGGTTTTTCACTGTAACTTCTTGTGATTATTATGGTAATTTGAATTTTCTCAACTCAACTATCCTTCTATTTCACATACAACCTCTCTCTCCATTGTTCAAACGCAGCAGAACAAGTACTTCTGGACTACTCGGTTTAGCCTCAGATGGTTGTTTTAATCAATGATTTTCACAGCAACACAAAATGCGAAAGGCCTCCACAATTTTCACATCCTGAATTCAGAGTCTTCAGTCCATATGGGTGCTGTTTTTATTTTATTTATTTTTTGACTCGGAGGATTTAATTTAACCATCATTTGTTACTTTCAGACTATGAAAGTGTCCCCTTTTCTATTATGGTTTTAATTATGAACTATTATGGTTTTGTTACGAATGATTAGTGTAATTACGAAAGGGTATACCATATGCCAAGGCGCCCACTTGTTGATTGCAATGGGTGGTTGACTCCATAGGTGTTTCATACTCACCATCCTCAGTGACCCATTGACTCCTAATACTCTCCCTCACTCTCTCAGTATTTTTACATGAAAATTGAAATTATCAATAATTTAAATACCCCAAGCAATCAAGAATTCTTAATTATTAGCTAAATTCACCCAACCAAACCCAATCTAGCTCGCTGACAATTAGACTGTATTTGAATCATGAATTTAGGCTATGTTTGTTTGGGCGGACTGGATTAGTATTCTCATGACTAATAGTCCTATGACTACCAATCCGTTGGATTATGTATCCTATCTTAACTAATAGTCAAGTTTAAAATAATTAGTCCGTACTTCAATTGTTTAACCAAACATCGGATTAATAATTTTATTGGACTATTAGTCCAATCCCAAGCTCATGTCCACCCAAACAAACATGTCCTTAATGTATTTAAAAAAGGGTTGAGAGATATGACACAAAAACAAACTATAATATTTCATAACTTAGAATAGTATGTGGCTTTTTAAGGGTAAATTACACTACGTCCCTTTTATGTTTAGACACTTTTTCCACTTTGCCTTTTAAAATTTATTTTTTCTCATTTTGACTCTTCATGTTTCAAATTTTTTTAATTTACTCCTAAAACTGATTTTTATTCAAAATTAGTCAGAAAAGGATACTTTAACAAGCCACATGGCATAAAAATATTTTATTATATGTAACTCACATTTTTAACATAAATTTAAACTCTAATATAATAATATATTTTTTTTATATTATATGATAGTTATTACGACATTTTCTGTCTAATTTTAAACAAAAATTAAATTTAGGAATAAACTAAGAAAAATTTGAAATATAAAGAATTAAAGTGAGAAAAAATAAATTTAAAAAATTAAAGTAAAAAAATAATTAAACATAAAAAGGTAAAATGTAATTTACCGGACTTTTTAATACTCATAACATAATTAGAATGGTTTGCAACGAAATTTTATTTTTATAATACGTCCCTTCGTAAATAGTGTGGTAGGCATAGTTGAAGCAATAAATTAAGAAGGTGAGAAGGAAACTCCTGCATTGTAATCTTTGCTCACTGACCATTCCAATGAAGAAATAGAGCTGCTTGGAATCATCCAAGTCGACTGCCATGTTGACCAGATCTCTGACATCATCTGGAAACCCCTGTTTTAAGGAAGAGCATTCCATTCCTGTTTATTTTGTTTTGCTTTTGTGTGTGGTTGTTTTTGTTTTTGATTAATTCTGGGAATTTCCATTTTCAAATGGCTGTTTCTGCTCCCTTCATTCTTGCTCTATTTGTCCTCTCTCATCTTCTTCTTCTTCACTTGTTCTCGGCCCAAGAAGACAACAAAATCCAGATTACTTGTCCTAAGTCCTTCGACTGCAAGCCATTCCATCATCCACTAAACTTTCCATCATCACAGTAACTTGTGATGAACCACTTTCAAAATCAAACTGGGAAAAGAAGGGTCGTGGTATGATGTAGTAGCAATAGAAGAAAACTTACCCGGTAACATTTTCCAAATCTGTGACCAATTTCTTCAAACCCAATTAGAAAATAAAAGTTGCTGTGTCTTCAAGAATTTGAGCTTTCCCAATACTTCTTCTATTTCATTTACAATCTATCCATATCTGTTATGCCTGGTATTGTTTGTTTAGCAATATTTCACAACCTGAATTCAGAGTTTAGATTTTTATGTAAGCTTCGGTTTTCAATTTTCGAGGTTTTCATTTGCTGCTTTCAGTCAATCAAAACATACCCTTTTCTATATCATAGTTTGTTTTTGTATCATATCTCTCAACACTTTTTTAAGTTTCTGTGAAATACATAACTGTTGGGGTTTGGTTGGGGAATGAATTTAGCTAATAATTCAGAAATTTTGATTGCTTGAGGTATTCAAATTTCTGATAATTTCATGTAAGAATACTGAGAGGGTTTTAAGAGTCAATAATGGGTCAAGTCCATGTAGTGCTGGGTCACTGAGGAAGGTGCATAGGAAACACCTTTGGAATTTCTGCATGAGCATACTGTTTTTTCTGAATTATTCCAAAACCCAATCCAAAAATCTTCAATCTTGCCTTGATGGGTTAAAGATTCATGAGAAGGGGGTAGAATCTTTTCTGTAGTAGTTAAAGCCGGATGAATGATGACTTGGCTAAGGGTGTAGGTGTGAAGAAAAGCTTCCTATATTAATTAGAAACTAGTGGTTAGGCAAATGCTTGTGCAACTATTAAAAAATAATATCCACAATTTTGCATTTTTATAGTTGTTATAATAAGTTTGAAAAAAAAAGTGTCATTAAAATTCACCAAGAAAATTAAGTTTAAAACCATATTGAAATAGAATATACCTAAACCTCAAGAAAAAGTGAAAAAAGATAAAGTAAAATAAGAAAAAATATCGAAACGCTGCATTTTTCAAACAAATTAGCTGAGCAAAGTTATTTACCAACTTATTTTCTTTACTTTTCTTCGCAGGTATCAAATTCTAGGCAAGCAAACACTTGAGAAAAATAGCTATTCATCTTTGTTCTATAATAAGAAGGAAAAAAAAAATCATAGATTAGCTATAGTTTGTTTGTCATGGACTTGTGGATCCATTTTGGGCCATCTTAATAATTTGAACTATTTATTTTGTAGGATCACGAGAAAATCATTCATATAAAAAATTAGGTTGATCAAATATCGGTAGCTATATGATTGGATTACAAAATAATGAAAAAATATTGACAATTTATTCTTAAAATCAAATTTGACGTCCATGTTCTTTTTGAATAATTTGGTGATCCGATCATGTGGTTACTAATGTTTGATCAACTTAATTTTTTTGCAATAATAATTTCGAATAATCCTTAGTAGCTCGAAATTCGGTGACTCGAATTGGCTCGAAACCAAGACAACCTCATTTTGGGTTGCTTTTTTTTTTTTCTTTCTTTTTCTTGCTTTTCGAATCAGAATACAGAGAGATAGAAAAGAGAGAGAGAAGGAGAAAAGGGGAAGAGAGAAGAGGAAGAGAGGAGGAGAAGAGAAGAGAGAAGGAAGGGGGAAGAGGGAGGGGCTGCGACCACCATTGTCGCCGCTACACCACTCCGTCGCCACCACTGTGTGTGTGTGTGTGTGTTTCACGTATTTGACTTCCAGATCTGTATATGTGTGTGGGGGGGGGGGTTTGATTTGTGTGTTTCATTGATTTGTGTGGGTTTCTTCTTCTTCTTCTGTGTGATGTGTTGGTTGTTGATCTTCTTTCTTCTTCTTCTTTCTTTCCTCTTCTTCTGCTTTCTTCTTTCTTCTTCTTTTGAGTTATGGAAAAGGACAAAGAAAAGGGGCAAAAAACAAAAAAAAAAAAAAAATCTCAAAACGACGTCGTTTTGGGATATCGGGCCGCTCAAACCACGAAAAATTCGAGCTACATAGCGGGATTGAATAATTTCTTAGTAATACAACATGAACTATTTAGATAATTGAAGTGGACCCAATGTAGGGCCCAAGTGAGCCAAAAAGTCTTGAGTTGATACCCCCAATCCAAATAATGGACTAAAGTGAAGCTATGTCTTTTTAATTAAGGGTAGTTTATCCTTTAATAAAGCTCGAATGCATCCAGAACATGGAAAGTAGCTTAATTTGAATTCAACGTTTGTTCCCTTGTTTTAAACATCTGATCGATGTTTTTCTTCTTGATAGTAGTTTCAAAAAGCAGGAAGTTGATATTGATTCTCGGAACAGGTAGTATTCATTTTTTATCAATATTTATCTGCATGAGTATTTTTAGCTGATTTTTTGCTGTTATTATATTAGCTTAATTTTTCTCTTTTAATTGATTACAACTCGTTCAGCTGCTGCTGGAATTGGGAGTTTAGTAATTCTATTGTTCTGCATCATATGGAAACTTGCACCAAGTGATCGATCCACATTCTTTTGGAAGAACAAAACGGAGAGCAACCAGAATGTTAAGGCCTTTCTAAATAATTATCCATCTCTTTCTCCAAAAAAGTACACTTATTCTGACATCAAGAAAATGACCAACTCCTTCGGAGTTAAACTTGGTCAAGGAGGCTATGGTTGTGTCTTCAAGGGAAAGTTAGACAATTGTTAGAATTTATCTCCACCTACCACCTCCACTATCACACACTCCACACCTACCACCTCCACTATCACACACTCCACCTACCACCTCCACTTCACTCCTACACCTACTACCACATTTTCTTCTATATATAGGAATTGTATAGGAATTGTAAATAACACATCAATCAATATATCAATCAATAATACATATATTTTAACAACAATGGATGCCTTGTGGCAGTGAAGGTTCTAAAAGGGTTGAAAGGCAGCGGAGAAGAGTTCATTAATGAGGTTGCAACCATTAGTAGGACTTCTCATGTTAATATTGTAACTCTTCTGGGGTTTTGTTTTGAGGGTCACAATAGAGCTCTCATATATGAGTTCATGCCTAATGGATCCCTTGAGAAATTCATTTATGATGGGAACTCCTTGACATATCGCCAATTGGGCTGGGAAGTGTTATACCAAATTGCAATTGGCATTGCTCGAGGATTAGAGTACTTGCATCGTGGTTGCAATATGCGAATTTTACATTTTGACATTTTCTTCTATATATAGGAATTGTATAGGAATTGTAAATAACACATCAATCAATATATCAATCAATAATACATATATTTTAACATGGTATCAGAGCTGAGCTAAGACTCTAATAATTTCGCTTCACCGGCAGGCGGCAACCTCGTCTTAGGCCGCCCGCCGGACCTCTACACATACCCATCTCAGTCTCATCAGTGGAAGAATTCATCAAGCGCTACTACTACCTCACAAGTTCCGTCTTCTCCGGGCCTCACTGGATCCACCAGATCTCGTCCTCCATCTTTTGTCTGTGCCACCTCTCCATGGAAGGATTCGAATTTGATGCACCACCGCCGTACACGGCGGCCGACGAGACCAATGACTTCTGCAACTCAATCATCACTCGATTCAGCTCCTCCACGGAGGACCACCACCACCACCGCCTCTGCGCCATCATCGGCGCAATGTCTCAGGAGCTCAAAGTCCCGTTCCCGCTCGAGCACGCCTTTGGGGACTCCGACTTCTCCGCCGCCGGCATCTTCGCCGCCACCACCGTCATCTCCGCTGCTGATGGCATCTTTGCCACTGGATGTTTCCTGCGGAGGAGACTCGCCGCTGATGATGGCTTTGCTACCGTCGAAGACTCCAGTTCGTCCTTGTCTGTCGACAACTCGCTTGATGGAATCATCTCTCTTCTGAATCTACAGTTGATGAGCGTGGAGATCTCATTTTCCAAACTACCGGCTTCTTGTGATTCAACCTTATTCAGATCTAAGCCTCTCAATCCTTCTTTATCGAACAAACCCAGCTGTAGCAACACTTTTACACTATTATAATATATTATCATACACCCAACACACCACTCACACATACACGGTTGAGAGAGAGAGAGAGAGAGCAACACTTTTTTATTTTATTACTTTCTTTCTTTATTTCTTTATTTATTATTTTTTTTTATCTTAAAAAAAAAAAAAAAAAAACAGACAGCTTTCCATTACGCAGTCCAACCTCACCATCTCTCTCCAATACAATAATTCTCCACTACCTCGGCATATGCAAACCCATCTCTCTCTCTCTCTCTTGGCACGAATTGCTTTCCATTCATCTTTTATTATTACACCCAGCCATCATCACATGCTTTCCATTCATCTTTTATTATTATTATTATTATTATTCAACACAACCAAAAAAAAAAAAACAAAAAAAAAACAAAAAAAAAAAAAAAAAAAACACAACAAAACGTTTCCAAATTTGCACAACAGCTCATATTTTATTCATGTCGGGGCTCACCCCGATCACCATTTTACACCACTTCACAAAAAAAAAAAAAAAAAAAAAAAAAAAAAAAAAAAACCAACACAAATTGGAACAGTGGGATTTTTCGTCTCTACTCTGCCGCCGGTCTCTTCTTCTTGCCTCCGTCCTGCGCGGCCCTTGACGGTGCTGCCTCCGTGTTTTCCACGCCACCGAGCACGTTCACTCCCCCATACTCCTCCACTGCCGCATATGGCGGCCCTCCAAATCGGAACATCACGGTGGCCTTCCGCTTCAGCTCCTTGTTTTCTGCCCTTAGCACGCTTATCTCTGCTCGCGCATCCTTATACATGCGTTGGAGCAGAGCCAGCTGGGAGTTTAAATGCTGCACCTCATTTGTCCTACTCTGCAGCCGGTTCGACAAGTTTGTGACCGCCGTCATGCTTTCCACGCATGCCTTCAAAGTATACTGGTTGGCCTCCACATCTGACTGCACTGCCATTCTTTGCTCCACCGACCGCATCGGAAAGTTCAACGGAGCAAACTCCGGGGCGCTTGGTTGAGGTTCCAGTGCCACCGCACCAGTTCTCTCTCTTGTTGACTCGTTGAGGTCGGGAAAGAGGGTGAGCAGTCCACGGGAAGACGAGGACGAGGCCATTTTTCTGGGCAACAGAGTATCTTTCTCAGCCAAACGAAGAATTTTTCAGAGGTTTCTCTCAGTTTTTCTGTCTCAGCTTCTGCCTCAGCCTCAGCCTCCGCCTTGGTTAAATAGCCAAGGCAGCCACGCGCATCGCGCGCCTCTTGCCACCGGCCGACAAACGGGCGCGCCAACCAAGGCACCCACGTGCCTCGCCATGATGAATCCGGCACACCTTTTGATGAATTGGGCTCGCCTTTTGATGGCACGCCTTTTTATGGATTGGGCACGCCTTTTGAGGGTGCCACTTTTACAACGGTCCGACATGACCCCATAAACTGTCCCGACATTTGATTCCGGTTAGCCTTCTACAACGGTCCGACATGACCCCATAAACTGTCCCGACATTGATTCCGGTTAGCATCCAGTGTCCTCTACAACGTTATGACACAACCATACAGTGTCACCATACAGTGTCCTCTACCCCATTATGACACCACCATACAGTGTCCTCTACAACGTTATGACACCACCGTACAGTGTCCTCTACACCGTTATGACACCACCATACAGTGTCCTCTACCACGTTATGACACCACCATCCAGTGTCCTCTACCACGTTATGGCACCACCTTTCAGTGTCTTCACCAACGGTCTGACACGACCATACAGTGTCTCCTATCTTTTTTTTTTATTTTTATGTATTTTCTTGTTTTGTTCCTCTCTCCAAACTCAAGTTGGTTAGTTTCTATCCTCCTTGAGTTTGCGGGGGGCTGTTAGAATTTATCTCCACCTACCACCTCCACTATCACACACTCCACACCTACCACCTCCACTATCACACACTCCACCTACCACCTCCACTTCACTCCTACACCTACTACCACATTTTCTTCTATATATAGGAATTGTATAGGAATTGTAAATAACACATCAATCAATATATCAATCAATAATACATATATTTTAACAACAATGGATGCCTTGTGGCAGTGAAGGTTCTAAAAGGGTTGAAAGGCAGCGGAGAAGAGTTCATTAATGAGGTTGCAACCATTAGTAGGACTTCTCATGTTAATATTGTAACTCTTCTGGGGTTTTGTTTTGAGGGTCACAATAGAGCTCTCATATATGAGTTCATGCCCAATGGATCCCTTGAGAAATTCATTTATGATGGGAACTCCTTGACATATCGCCAATTGGGCTGGGAAGTGTTATACCAAATTGCAATTGGCATTGCTCGAGGATTAGAGTACTTGCATCGTGGTTGCAATATGCGAATTTTACATTTTGACATCAAGCCTCATAATATTCTTTTAAATGAAGACTTCTGTCCAAAAATCTCCGATTTTGGCCTTGCTAAACTGTGCCCACAGAAAGAGAGTATCGTATCACTGTTGGGTGCTAGAGGGACACCCGGCTATATTGCCCCAGAAGTATTTTGTAGAAACTTTGGGGGAGTTTCACACAAGTCAGATGTCTATAGTTATGGAATGATGGTTCTCGAAATGGTTGGAGGAAGAAAGAATATTGATGTCGAAGTTGATCGTACTAGTGAGATATACTTTCCACATTGGATATACAAGCGACTTGAGCTAGATGAAGAACTTGGAGTGCATGGCATTTTGAATGATGAGGCAAATGAAAGTGCAAGGAAGATGATTATAGTTGGCTTGTGGTGCATACAAACAGATCCCTTACACCGGCCATCAATGAGCAAGGTGGTGGAGATGCTAGAAGGGAGCGTGGAGTCCTTGCAAGTCCCGCCTAAGCCTTACTTGTCTTCTCCCCCAAGATCACCACCAGATTCTTCAACTACACTCGGGCCATAACATTGTCCTATTCACAATGCATACTTCTATTGCCAAGCTAATGCACTAGCAAAAATTAGGTAAATTCTCTCTTTATTGGCTTTTGTTAGCGTATGCCTGTTTCACAGTAGAATTCAACCAAGATTTAGAAACTAGTCTAGAACAAATGCACCAGATGTTTTGTCAATTTGATTGAATCAGAACAAGGCATTCAAATTGGGAGATAAGGCCACCCAAGGGGATTAATGCTCTCACTTGGACCTTAAATTGTTCCAAACATAGTACACCCCTGTTTTATAGCCAAATTTGGAGGTTATTAGCATTTTCCATGTATAATCTAGAGTCTACCTTATTACTCAATTTATAGAACTTGAATGAATTCTAATAAATTTGGAACTTTTGAGTACCAAAAATCTTTTTGCCTCAGCCAAAACCAGTACCAATGGTTCAGGAAGTGAATGTGATCACTCATTAGTCCATTTTCACTAGGAAAATAGTATTCTTATAGAATTTTTATACATAACTTTCACCAAAATGATGTGACTGGCATTCTGGTAATTAAATATCATTTTAATGAGCACTCTGTTTTAAAGTAATAAAACCATATCATTTTGTATGCAACTTATGAATACTTTTCTGTTTTCATTAATCTTTTGCAGCACCTTTAATTTGCTTTTGTACACAATGTGCTGCTTTCAACAACTGTTGCAAAAATAGGTTTGCGGATGCGATATCAAATGTCATGAAAGACATCAATAAAACCCTCAGTAACACAAATTAGTTTTAAGGAAGGTGGGGTAATTATGTCCGACAGAATTGTGGGACAATTTATGGCATGAAAATTTGTGGAATTGTAAAATATAGTGAATTATGTTTATGCAAATTCAATGTTATGGAACTACTTGAATTCATTATTCTTTAGAATATGGGATATGCAACAAAATAACATCTTGGAGAATTTGATAATGATCAGCTGGTTGTATAATACATATGCTAAATGAGTACCATATTTGGTGAAACTTCTACTTCATATAAAAAAAAAAAAGAAAAAAAAGTGAGGGCTTCATTTTTCTAATTTTTGTATCCTATAGTGTTTAAATATTGGATTTGAGGAGTAATTTGTCGAAGAAAAAGAAAAGAATTAAAGTATAAACTAAATATTTTTACTTTTTTTTTTCTTTTTCCTTTGGAAATCTCTGCACAAATTCAAGATTCAAATACAAACTTAATGTTATGTTAGCAATTTACTACAAGTTCAGAACATAAAATTATCTGAACAGTTCTAGTTTTTTTTCTTCTTCTTTAGATGGAAGCCATATAATAGTTAATTAGATTAAATCCATTGAATTACAATGGTGAGATTTTGAACAACATAATCCAGCGATTACTAATGGCAAAGGTCTTCATTATTTTTTTTCTTTTCTTGCTAAGTTTATTAAGTGCCCATTTAGGAATTTGACTTTTTTTTGTGACTCTTTGATTTTTTGACCTTTTTTTTTTCAAGGTGAAAAAAGTTAATATGTTTAGAATTTTTTTTTGGTTCAATTGATAGTTGTGAGGGAAAAAGTGATTGATATTTGATATGTATGGTGTGACTTTTTGCTAAGAGGATTGAAATAGTTAACTTTTTTGCTTTTTTTCACCAAAAAGGTCTCTTGTCAAACCGGGCCTAAAATTGGAAATTTTGCAGTATCTTCTTGACCATAATTTCGTAAGAGTTAGAGTCCTACTTAAAATTATTTGGTAGTTAAAGTCTCTAAATTTTTTAAATTTAGAAGAGTAATTTTACTTTTCACATGTTTTAGAGCACAATGCTAGCAACGACATCTTCACTGGAGTACCAACAAAAATGGAGGCTTAATCCCTAGCGACCTGTTTGGAGTGTTGGCCCATACTATGGAGATGCAAAAACCTAAGGGCATGGATTGTTTATTATTTTCTAGGATTCTTCATGAAAAACATCACATATGAGGACATGATTAATTACTTTTGTCTCACTAGAATCATAGCTCTCAACACCATGATTATTTACCAGGTTAAGTTCTCTTTTATCCCATTAGAATTCTAATCTTCTTTATCACTTTCACGTATGTTAATTACACTTTTTTTTTTTTTTTTTTCCTTCTTCCTGTAAATTTATTTTTTGGTTTATTTTTTTTTCTTAATTGATGTTAATTTGGGGTGGTGAAGATTTGTTGTTGGTGCTCATTATTGTGCTTTGGTGACAATGGTTGGTGGTAGTGGTGTTTTTCGACCCTCGAATTTGTAATTTTGTAGGTCATAATTTTTTAAATTACTTTATTCAAAAATAGAATTGTAACATCTAAACCTGTTGTAATAAATTTCAATGGCTTTAATCTGAGAAATTTACTAACTTTTTGTGTTTGCCTTTGCAAAGTAAAATAACAAAATCATTTTTTACATAATAAGCATTTTTACATAATTTTGTAGAATTAATATTGATCAATTAATATCATCATATTAATGCATAAACAAACACATTTTAGCTTACATCTCCAATCCAATCTAATACCACACTACCAGTAATATCATTATTCAATCCAACCATACTCATAATTCCTCTTAACTTAATTTGACAATCAAACATGGTTCTATGGAAATGCTAATCCCATACAATTTTTCACAACTAAACTTGATTTATAAAAAAATGGTAAATTACACTATTAGTTCTTGTTGTTTAAGTGAAGTGTCACTTTAATCCTTATAATTTCTAATATATACACAATTAGTTAGGACCTAGTTTAGGTTGATCAACCAATGACGGCCCACAACCTAGTGAGATTGAGGCCCACCACTACTGTAGCCCAAGACAAAAACCGTCTATAGAAAGCCTAGGTATGGACAAAAAAACCTTAAGCTCTCTATCCCTGCCGTCTCTCTAGGCCTGTTTGTTTTCCTGCATGAGTGGAGGGATTGGATTATGATAGATGTGAGTCTCATTCATGGCATGTTTGGTTGTGAGATCAACAACCGAATTAGGGTTAGTTTGGAAAGTGGGTTGACTTTTTAGTATTTTGATTTTTTTAACTATTTTAGCTTGAGACTAAAAAGTCTTGTTTGGGAAAGGTTTTTGCCTTTTTTGAGTTTTTTGTGAGAGAAAGAATGTAATGATTATGGGTTGGATGTGATATTTTGTCTTATTAGATTAAAAAACTTATTTTATTTATTGTGACTATTTTAATCAAAAAAACCCAAATCTAAACTTCCCAATTGAACTCTTAGTACTCTAGTCGGATTCATAATCCCATTGAGCAGCCAGACTAGTACAGCGGGGGAAAAGTTGGGATTGAGAAATGAGTGCATGGAATTAATGTTTCAAATGGAGTTTGGACACTAGTCCATGACTTTTGGGTAGAGCACAGGGCTGTTCCAGTGGGTGGTTGTGCTTATTCTATGTGTGTGTGTGTTTTTTTATTTTTTTTTATTTTTTAAAGAGAAGAAGATGAAGTAATGATTTTTTTAATTGATTTTTTTAATAAAGGCATTTATAGAATTTTATATATTAATCATATTTGAAGATGACAAAACAAACAATAAATTGTCATGGTATTAATAATCCAGTAGTATATAAACAATCACTAGTTATCCTTCATCTTCAACTTAGGGTTGGTTTGGGGTATCTTAAAAAAGTACACTTTTTGTCTTTTTACGAAAAGATGTGTAGAAAAGTACCATCTCATTTTTAATCTTATCACTTAATCCTACGGTATTACTTATCCCATCCAAGCTAATCAGCCAAACAAATAAGACTTAAGTCTATACCCGTAACAAAGATATCGGAGGATCTTTGGCCAACACCAGACCAATGCCTCCAAACACTTATCTTAGGATTAGATCATTACCAAACAAACCTGATTATCATCAATTTCAATTTAAACAATTTGAACCATACACTTTTAATAAGCTAAATTGGGGTATGGTTGGGGATGAGGTAGTAATCAAGAATTCCTGACTGGTCGAGGTATTCAAAATTCTTGACAATTTTAATTTTCATGTAAGAATACGGAGAGAGAATGAGAGAGAGTTTTAAGAGTGAATAATGGGTTAAGTTCATATAGTGATGGGTCACTGAGGAAGGTGAATAGGAAACACTTGTGCGGTCTTTGGCCAACCAACCATTGCAATGAACTAGTACATCATTTGGCCTTACTTCTAGTCTTCTTTTCTAGAAGTCTTCTTTTAAACAATATTTCCAAGTCTACTGGCGTGTCAAGTAGGCACACCTCACAGAGATCTCCTTTCAAGTAATAGAGAATTTTGTTTTTCCCCCACTGTTTTTGGTTTTTTTTATTATCTGCTAAATTGTGAATCTACAATGGTTGTTCTCTCCATTTTGGCGTTCTTTGTCCTCTCTCACCTATTGTTTTTTCACTCTGCTGGAGAAGACAACACCTCATTCCAAAACTATCCACAATTCTTCCAGTGTGGAAAACTTGGGCAGATCAACTTCCCTTACTCCAACACCACCTATCCCCATTGTGGTTTTTGCACTGTAAATTACAGCCAAGCAATTCCAAAACTCAATTTCGGTGTGGACCAACAGTGGTATGAAGTTCATGACAAGTTTCTTCATCATGAGGTCCTAAATGTTATTGACAAAAAGCTTGAAACCCTCATAAAATCCAAAAGCTGCGATGTCTTCACTTTCTACTTGAGTTGGACTCTTCCCACTACACCTTCTATTTCTTTTACAGTCTCCCCCAATCTCACCTTCTTGAAATGCCCTACCGGCATCAGTAGTGCACTTGATAAGTAGATTGAGGATTTCTTTCACCATAATCACAGTTACAGTTATTACAAAGACTGCTTGGGCTACACAATGTACTATAAACACCCGGATGATCCTCATCAATCTCTTCTTATTAATGAGAGAATTTTGCAAAGCTTTGTACATTTTCAACTGTCGATGTTGTGATGACCCTGTTCCGTATTATGCTAATTGATCTTTATTATGAATGTGATTATGTGTTTGATATGATTTTGAGTGCCATTTATATGAATATATGTAGTTTTGAATTTCTATCTGTTTGTCGTAGGAAAATCTGTTCAACTTACTATTATATACTGAAAAATTGAAGGCCTTATCGGCCACAAAAACCGAAATTGATTACGTCATTGTGATTAGCATAATTTTTAGAGCCTACGGTGAAATTTAATTGAAAATTGATTCAGATCAAATTAAATAGATTAAATTGATGATATAGTACTCAATTAATTAGTATTAATGAATGTGGTTAAAGGAGCTTATATAAAAGGGGCCAATATACACTTATATTCATTTTTGTTTGAACACAAAATTGAAGTCACACTCTAGAGAGAGAAGGAGAGGCTGGCTCTAGAGAGAGAAAGAGGGAGAATTGTGTATTTGGCTAAAAGTTTGTGAAATTTGAAGGCTAGGCTCAAGATTTAACTACAATTGTGAGAATTGAAGCTCCTTGGTGAGTAATTAAGCAAAGATTTATGAGCCTAAGTTTGTAATTTCATGAATTCAAAGTTTGATTGTGATCAAAAACATAATTTGAATTGAATTTGTTGAATTTGAAGCTTATATGTGCATGCATGTGCATAATTGCCATGGTTATACACATTCAAGCATGAAGCATGTTGAATATGAAGAATTGAGCACCAAACTTTACATGCATAAGTAATTTTGTGTAGCTTCATGATTTTGAACATCATTTGCACCATTTGAAATGGAATCAAGTTAGTATTGTACATGCATGCAAGATTCATGTAAGTAAAGAGCTTGGTTATTTGAATCTTGAAGAATTTGAAATGGTTTGAGAAATGAATATGACTTTAGTCAATTGGCTCCCAATTAATCATGTCCTTATGTTAGGTGATGTCCCCCCATGTTTTTGTATTACAAATCATGAGTTTAAAGCCTTTGAATGTTGAATTTGAGCCTCAAGAACAGTTCTGGAAACCCAGAATTTGGCATGTATGTTCGAGCGGGGGAATCGCCACTCGAGCGTGAAATGCGAGCTCCCAGAATTTTTGCAGACATTGATGTCTGCTTGAGCGACGACATTCACGCTCGAGCGGGGAGCCATGTAGTGTGACTTTCAGCTTGAGTGTCCGAATTCACGCTCAAGCGTAAAAATGAGGCAACCAGTACTTTTGCAGACCATGAGGGTCCACTCGAGCGGCAGAACCCATGCTCAACGGGGTCCCCTATTTCGAAAATTTTGTAAAGGTGTTTTGTATTTCATTTTCCGTTCTCTTTCATTTCTAAGGACTCTTAGGCATGCATTGAGCATCATAAATGAGTTAAAAGGATAAGGAATAAGCCTAAGAGGGATGTATGAATTAAGAACGGATTGAATCGTTTGTGACCCATTATGTTCATGAAATGTGTAGGGTCAAGCACGAGGGCAAATCCATCGACAGATCACTGTGAGTAATATCTCAATAAAGATATTTGAAGTATGTTATTTGTCCAATTGCTTACTTCCATCTAAGTCTTATAACTTTGTTAAATCGAATTGTGGACAAATACTTGTTATGTCATATGGTTGGGCCAAACGCCGTTGGATGCAATTGATTGGGCCGAAGGCCGTTTGACATGAATAAATGAATGAATGGGCCAAAGGCCATTTGACATGAATGAATAACTGGGCCGAAGGCCGTTTGATATGAATGAATGAATGAATGGGCCAAAGGCTGTTGGATACAATTGATTGGGCCAAAGGCCGTTTGACATGAATGAATAAATGGGCCAAAGGCCGTTTGACATGAATGAATAAATGGTCCAAAGGCCGTTTGGCATGAATGAATGAATGAATGGGCCAAAGGCCGTTGGATACAATTGATTGGGCCAAAGGCCGTTTGACATACACGACTGATTGGGCCAAAGGCCATTTGATATACCTGAATGAATTGGGCTTGAGACTGTTTGTTAAGGAACAAAGTGGGCCAAAGGTCGTTTGATATGTTCGGGCTTGAATCGCCTAATGTACCAAAATAATGCACTAAATCGAATTCTATATGGGCCCAAGGCCGTTCGATATATGTGAATCTCATTTGTGTACCTTCTTTATTTGATATTATTCACTGGGCTTTCACTCACACTCATTCATGTGTATGTAGGTGAGCAAAGAGATGTCCAAACCCAGCCCCGGTGAAGTCTGTGAGAAACGTCAAGTTTTGGAGAGTCAGCCCAAACGTCTCACGTATGAGACTTACTTTCGCATCTTTTGATCTTTTGTTATAATCTTGTTATGTTGGGGAAATTGTTGGATTACCTTTGTATATAATTTTTGGTTAGGCTGACTAAGACTTGAATGATTTTGTGGGTGTATGACATTTTAAGTTGATTTCCCTTTTGGTGTGAGTCATTAATGAATGCAGATATGTGTTATTTGATGTGTCATGTAAGCACGGCTCTATGGACAAAATTTTTTAATTTGCTTCCGTTTGACCCTTTAACTCTGATGAAATACAGTTTAATTGGTTTGAGGCCGCAGGTAATCCCTTGATTATTGGCCGGTTATGACCTTAATCCATAAGGGCAAGTTCGGGTTATGACAGGTGTTTTCGTTGAATGATAGCAAGAAGCAAAATGCTTGTGATCTATTCTCTGTATTGGCTTCTGAGTTCTCAGTTGGATTTCATGTGTCAAAGGAATGCGGTGAGTGTAACCTCACAGGAGGCCATTGTCCTCGATACAACAGCTCCAAGTTCCAATGCATTGAACAGGCTTACTTACCCAAAAAAAGCATTGAGCAGGCAAAACACGGTATTGGAATTTCTCTGCTGCATAAAGCATACTGTTATTTGTGATTTAATCCAAAATCTTCAATCTGTAGAAGTCTGCTCCATATGGATTTTGGTTCATTACCTTGGCGGGTTTTGATTAATTAATTGTTTTCCTATAGTTATAAGCTCAAGCATTTAGAATATGCTTAGTAAATTACTATGAATTGTTGTATGTGCCAAATTCAAGTTGGATTATGCTTATTACTTGCTAGATATCTTGTTTTTTGGGGGTAGGTAAGTGGGTTAGGTATACCAAAAAATATGCTTGATACACCCCTATCGGGGACAAGAAAGATGTTTGAACAAGGCATTAAAACAGAGCATTCAAAACCTAGCACTTAAAAAAAGCTCTCACAGCTTGAGAGCTAGGCCAAAGAAACAAAATACATGCAAAGTTTGAGGGCAATGCCTTCTAATTATTTCATAGAAGGCATACGACTAGATTTCTTGGACGTGGTTAGACAAAATAGCATTCTTCTCTAGCAAGATTAAGATTTCCTATTCTATCAAGGAGCTTCTTTTTGTTATAACCTCTTGAAGATGGGTTCGTCCATGGACCAACAAATGTTTCATTCGAAAGGGTCTGTGGAACCCCTTAAGATGTTAAGATCGACGAAGATCTAGCCCATTTTGACTACCCCATCTTCATCAATTGCTCTCTCTTCATTTGAAACCACCTCTTTTGGATTACCCCATTTTGCATTTGTGTCTATATTGACCCTGTTTGGTATTATTGGGATCTTTATATGTAAGGGATCATTGTGGAGTTTCAAGATTCATGACCTTGGGAGCTTCTGTAAAGTTTTTTGTTTTTTTTTTTTTTTGGGGGGGGGTGTTTAGAGAGAACTGACTCATTATGTTCTTTATTTTCATAGTAAAACACTTTCATGTTCTTTGCCTATGGACGCAGACTTATAGTACTGCGTAAATCTTTTGTATGCTTGTGTGTTTGTTTTGTTTATTACTTCCCAATTTTTTATTCCGTCTTAACAACTTGCCTGAGGTTTTTCTCCTTGGCATTATTTACAGGAATAAAACATGTGATATTGATTCTAGCAACAAGTAATATATCTCTGATCAGTATCTATAAGCATGAATAAATTTAGATGCATCTATATACATCAAATGTTTTTAACTAGTGGTTGCAAAAAGAAGTAGGTTGCAATTGATTTTAGGAACAGGTAATATACGTCATTAGCCAGTATTTATATGCATGAGTATATTTAGATAACTATTTTGTTCGTCTACCACATTAGCTTAATTTTTCTCGTTTTGCAACTCCTTTAGCTGTTGCTGGAATTGGGATTTTATTAATCCTATTGTTCTGCATCACAAGGAAACTAGCACAAAATGATCAATCCACATTCTTTTGGAAGACTAAAACAGAGAAATACCGAAATGTTGAGGCCTTTCTAAAGAATTATGGATCTCTTGTTCCAAAAAGGTACACTTACTCTGATGTCAAGAAAATTACCAACTCCTTCAGAGTTAAACTAGGTCAAGGAGGCTATGGTTGTGCTTTCAAAGGAAATCTAGAAAATGGCTCCCTTGTGGCAGTGAAGGTTTTAAAAGGATTGAAAGACAACGAAGAAGATTTCATTAGTGAGGTTGCAGCCATTAGTAGGACTTCTCATGTTAATATTGTAAATCTCCTGGGTTTTGTTTTGATTGTCACAATAGAACTCTTGCATATGAGCTTATGCCTAATGGATCTCTTGAGAAATTCATATATGATAGGAATTCCTTGACATGTCACCAATTGGGATGGGAAGCATTGTACAAAATTGCAGTTGGCATTGCTCGAGGATTAGAGTACTTACACCGTGGTTGCAACATGCGGATTTTGGATTTTGACATAAAGCCTCACAATATTCTTTTAGATGAGGACTTTTGTCTAGAGATCTCCAATTTTGGCCTTGCTAAACTATGCCTACAGAAATAGAGTATCAGATCACTATTGGGTGCTAGAGGGATTGCCGATTATATTGCCCCAGAAGTATTTTGTAGAAACTTTGGGAGAATTTCACACAATTCAGATGTCTACAGTAATGGAATGATGATTCTAGAAATGGCCGGAGGAAGAAAGAATATTGATGTCAATGTTGATCATACAAGTGGGATATATTTTCCACATTGGATATACAAGCGACTTGAGCTGGATGAAGAACTTCGAGTGCATGGCATTATGGATGATAAGGCAAATGAAAGTGCTAGGAAAATGTTTATAGTTGGCTTGTGGTGCATACAAACTGATCCCTCACACCGGCCATCAATGAACAGGGTAGCAGAGATGCTAGAAGGGAGTCTAGAGTCCTTGCAAAGCCCCCCTAAGCCTTACTGGCATTCTCCCCAAGATCACCAGTAGATTCTTCAACTACACTTATGCCATAACATTGTTCAATTCACAATGCATACTTCTATTGCCAAGGTAATGTGCACTGGTGAAAATTAGGTAAATTGTATCTCTCTTTTACTTGTTTTGACCGTTGTAAGTATTACAATTCAGATTTTGCCTAGGGTTTAAAAACTAGTTACAATCATAGGAAAAAAAAAAAAAAACCTCTATAATATCATGAGCCTCTACAAATAATACTAGTATACTTATTTCATAGTACAATTTAAGTCATGATCTAGAAAATTGTTTAGAACAAAAATAGCATATGTTTTTTCAATTTGATTGCTTCACACAAAGGCATTCAAATTGGGGGACAAGGCTACTTCACTTTAGACCTTAAATTGCTCCAAACAGAGTACACCCTATTTCAAAGGTAAATGTGGAGGTTAATAACAATTTACATGTTTTCCAGAGTCAACAAGATCAGTAAATTGATTGAACTTTGATGAATTTTATTAAATTTGAAAATTTTGAGTCCCCAAAAATTTCAAGTCAAGCCCAGTACCAATGGTTAAGGAAGGGGAATATGGGGACTGCTGCTATGACAATTGCTTTGAGGTTCTTGAGGATATATTTTGAGCCTGTTTTGATTTTTCAAACCGTTCATACTATAGAGTTTGTTGAATATATTATTCATATAAAAAATTAAGTTAATCGGATATCCATAACCCAATTATTGGATTCTAATTATTTTAAAAAAACATTATCGATAGCTATTTATTTATTTATTTATTTTAAAATATGGCCTTTTAATAAAGTTACGAATATCTAATTAACTTGATTTTTTCATTATTGATTTATTCGACAAACTTTATAATATGAACAGTTCAAACTATTGAAATAAGCTCCGAACGATACCCCACGAGCCTTAGGGATTCAGATCTCTCTATCGCATAGTTGTAATGGAATATCTCTATCGCATATCTAATGGGTATCAATGATGGATCCAGGATTCGAACTTGGGAGGCAAAAACATATTTAACTTGTCATTTTTTGAAATTGTCTTACTAATTACTAGTATATGGATTCTTACAATTTTTGATGGGTATAAAAAAAATCATTATACTATTTTGTAGCCATTAGATATGTAACAGAGATGATCAGTTTGGTGCAACTTAAACAAACATAAATAAGTCATAAATTTGTTACACATCCCGGTATGCCAACAAAAGTACACATTGGCAGAACAAAAAATATTGTTTAGGGGCTTTTAATCGAAAATAATTTCAGAAAATTAAATAAATCTAACAAATTTCTTTTTTCATTTTCTCTAAAATTCTGAACTATGAGTTAGAACTCGTATAATTGATTAGATCACCATTTTAAGTCATTTTATTAGTTAACCTAATCATGCAAATGAAAAGTATGCACATCTCTTTGATTTTTAAAATAAAAAATAAAGAAAAATAGATACCATAAACATATGGTTATCGATTTAGTCGAATGACACTAAAGTTTGAATGATTCGGATCACTGAGTTGAACCTAAAATGGGTCAAAAAATTACTAAACTGAACCCTCTAGTCCAATTAGTGAATCGGAGGAAACTTGTCCTTGTGTTGTAATATATATGGCACAATCACATTTGCCCACCGACAACAGCCTCCCCCTACAAATCACCTCTGACCTCCCCCTATTGTTGAAAATCACTTCCAACCATTGATCACTATCTTTAGTGACCACTTTCAACCACTCATTCTCTCTTTGTTTTTTTAGAACAAATTTTTAAAAATGTTGCAATATAGACAAACTTTTCTTACAAATTCATGTGTTATGAAATCATAAAGTTTTGAATGTGAAATGGGATCCAGTTTATTAATTTGATTAGTGCCATATCAATTTATAACAAAAATTTATTTGTATAGCATTACTCATTTTAAAAATA
The DNA here is from genome assembly GCF_055761805.1 of Camellia sinensis. Taxonomy (NCBI): domain Eukaryota; kingdom Viridiplantae; phylum Streptophyta; class Magnoliopsida; order Ericales; family Theaceae; genus Camellia; species Camellia sinensis. Next base: position 148,508,769 of record NC_138970.1, read on the forward strand.
AATGTGGGCATCAAACAAGTTTTTATTTTTATTTTTATTTTTATTTTTTAAATATAAATATAATTATATTTAATATTTTTTGTAAATTAAAAAATTATTAATAAAATATAAATACTATAAAACCAGAGCAATCAAACAAAAGGAAATTACAACACAGTGGTGGTTTCAAAAAATTGTCATAAATTTAGAAAAAAAAAATTATAATTATAATGATTAATATTTACAAATTTTATGATTAATTTGAAATACACAATTAATTGTTATTTTCCCATCAAACAAGCCTAGCTAGTAATTTGGTTTCCGTTTCTGCCCTTTTGTTCTCACTTTTGGAAGGACAACAAAAGAAGTGTGAGCTCGGAGGATATCATGTCTAGAATACAGATCTTCGGTAGCACTTTCCTGTCGCCCTCCCTGTCGCCCTTTTCGAAACGGCGTCGTTTTGGTGAAAACGACGTCGTTTTCACCATTTTTTTTTAATTTTTCCCCAAAATTTGAAATTCCCGCTTGTTTTCTACTCAGCTCTGTGTTTTGTTTTGTTTAGCCCTAAGACAGAGATGGTAGACGAAGAGAGAGAAAGAGAGAGAGAGAGAGAGCTGAGCTGAGAGATGAGACAGATGGTAGAGGGACGCGACGGGTTGGGCGAGGGCGAACGAATGATGGTGGAGGGAGGAGACAACCATTGCGAAGGACAAAGGATGACGGAGGTAGGAGATTGCCATGGCAATGGAGGGAGCATGGCGGAGGGAGGAGACTGCCATGGCGAAGGACGAAACATGGCGGAGGCGCGCGACGCGACGGCGAGGCAAGATTGCGGCCCTGAGGAGGTAAAATAAGTGAATATCTGTAGCTGAAGTTTTTAAGATTATTGTAGCTGATATATACATATATATATATATATATATATTTGAATATCTGCCTGAAATTTTTTATAAATGTTTCTAGAAGTCAAAAAAGATTATAGAAAAATATCAATTATGGGTTTTTCAATTTTTTTTTTTTCATTTTTGGGATGGAATTATAGTGATGGAATTGTTCTAACTGGGTAGTGATGGAATTTTTCATTTTTTCATTTTTGGGATGGAATTAATATCTGTAGCTGAAGTTTTTCAGATTATTGTAGCTGATATATACATATATATATATATATATATATTTGAATATCTGCCTGAAATTTTTTATAAATGTTTCTAGAAGTCAAAAAAGATTATAGAAAAATATCAATTCTGGGTTTTTCAATTTTTTTTTTTTTCATTTTTGGGATGGAATTGTTCTAACTGGGTAGTGATGGAATTTTTCATTTTTTTGATTTTTTCATTTTTGGGATGGAATTATAGTGATGGAATTGTTCTAACTGGGTAGTGATGGAATTTTTCATTTTTTTCATTTTTTCATTTTTGGGATGGAATTATAGATAAATATCAATTTTGGGTTTTTTCATTTCTAGAAGTCATTTTCATTAAAGATTATAGTGATGGAATTGTTCAAAAAGGTATATTCCACTACCAAATATTACAAAAATGTTAACAGAATTCTGTTAATTGAAAAAAATTTTGACCCAGAATTCTGAAAATTAATAGAATTGATCTAACTGTTATGTGTTCAAAAAAAATTTCAGTTAATTTTGCTTGATCCTTTGACTGTATAATGACCTCTTATTGTGCTGAAATGGCACTTTGTTGTTTGAATGTTGTAAGGGCGGTAATCTTTAAATCAATTGTTCCTGACAAATCAGATTAAAGAGATCAGATAGTTAATATAGAATAACAAAGATGTGGCCTTACCACCACAGAAATATACCGAAAGACAGATTCTACTGTTCTTCCCACTTAACAATTTGTATTTTTTATGTGGATGGTTCATGTGCTTGGACTCTTTCAATTGACAAATTCAAGTGAAACACATCTGTCCTTAAGTTGTTGTTTGGAGTTTTCTTTAGTTTATTTATGGTATGTGCAAGCTTTTTAGTGATTCACATGACTGCTTAGCTGCTGTACGGTTAAGATTCCACTGAATTATCACATTTTTTTTTTGTTTTGATCGGCTCCACGGAATTATCACTGTAACAATAAAGATGGAGTATGTTGCTAACTATTCTTGACTTAGCTAAGTATGTCACACAATAACTTAGCTACTTATCTACCTTTGATTGATATTGCTAGTCCGTTGTTACATCACCATATGAATTATGATGGAGTATGTTGCTAACTTTTCTTAACCATAACCCACCTTATATTGGCTAAACCATATAGCATCCCAAAACACACCTTAGGTGCTTGAAATGGCACTTTTTTTTGTTTTTTATTTCGTTTCTGTTTCAAGCATTTGTTTCATTTATTTCATTCACCAAAAACTATCTTGTGCCAGAATTTGCCAGACTTCCTGAGTGTTTAGCCTACTCCTCAAATCTAAGAGTGCTTTATTAAATAAACATCATGATGGAGTACTAATAAAAATCAGATTCTAAATCACATTTTTATATCATGACGATACTGTTTGTTCAAATTTTTTTTTTTCCGATGGATTTAGAAATATGAAAAACATGTAAGGTATTCATTCATTTTGTTGCTGGACATCTTATTCATTTAATTATGTTCCTAAAGTGATATTGACAACTCAATATTACAGGTGTCAGTTAAAAATCATCATAATGTGTGGTTTAACATTCTAACTTCTTTGGTGATAGGGTTTGAGTTTGACAGTTTGTGTTTGTATTTGTTGTAAATCTAAGGTAGGTGCGCTACCATTAAATAATATTATGCTTGAAATTATTCATATCATTCATCTTTCCCACTGGTATATTATATGTATAGGAAAATGTTATATAAATTACTCAGTAGTATTTGTAGGCACACTTCTAAAAAATCCTATCCATCAAATTTTGGGAAGTAGCTTATTTTATTATTGTATGGTACTGAATTGTAGGTAATGGAAGAAAATAATGTTGTTGATGACTTGGGTAGTTGTGGTTGGAAGCCAAAATTGGGCATGCCATTTAACTCTGAACAAGCTGCGTATGACTTTTACAATAACTATGGCGGAAAGGTGGGGTTTAGTATTAGGAAGTCGTATGCACACAAGAACAAACAAACCAAGGAAATAACTTCACGGATTTTTGTATGTTATAAAGAGGGAACTCGGGGTATTGACAAGCGAGATCCACTAGTAAAATTTCCGACACAAGAGGTGCGATGTGGTTGTGGTGCCCGATTGAGTATAAAGTTAGATAGAAATTTAGGGAAATATGTTGCAATTGATTTTGTTGAACATCATAATCATGACCTTGTGTGTCAAGAGTGTGTTCATATGTTGCCATCCCAAAGAAAAATATCTACCACCCAAGCAATTGAAGTAGAATTGGCTTCAGAATCTGGAATTCCTCTTAGGTCTGCTTATGAGCTATTGGGTAGGGAATGTGGTGGAAGAGCATCACTTGGCTTCACCAAATTGGACCAAAAAAATTATTTAAGATCGAAAAGACAAAAAGATTTGGAATATGGAGAAGCGGGTAGTGTGTTGCAATACTTTCGTAAGAAAACGGTGGAAAATCCATCCTTTTATTATGCAGTCCAATTAGATTGTGAAGAGTAGATAACTAATATATTTTGGGCCGATGCTCAAATGATAATGGACTATGCTCAATTTGGTGATGTAGTGACCTTTGACACTACTTACAAAATAAATAACGAGCATAGACCTTTTGGAACCTTTGTTGGATTTAATCATCATCGAGAAACGGTTATATTCGGTGCAGCGTTGATGTATGATGAGACTGCCGAATCATTCACATGGTTGTTTCAGATTTTTTTGGAGGCAATGTCAAAAACAGCTCCAAAAACTATTTTCACAGATCAAGATGCTGCGATGGCTAAGGCCATTCCAATTGTCATGCCTAATACAAACCACCGACTTTGCACATGGCATTTGATGCAAAACGTTGTGAAGCATGTAAGTTGTCTTTTTGGAGATGTGGGGGTGAAGGGTGTGTTTGCAAAATTTATGCATGAAATTGATGATGAAGAAGAATTTAGAATACGATGGGACCAAATGCTTGATAGGTATGATGCACACAACAATCATTGGTTAAAACAAACTTTTGGTGTGAAGGACAAATGGGGATGGCCATATGTTATGAATTCTTGGGCAGCTGGAATGAGTACTACTCAACTAAGTGAATCATTCAATGCCTGTTTGAAGGATTATCTCAATTGTGATCATAACTTGATGGAATTTTTCATGCACTTTGAGAGGGTGCTCTATGACAAGAGGTATAAAGAATTGGAAGCCGAATATAATTTGTCCCAAAAATTGCCAAGGGTTTCCATTCCAACTTTGATGTTAAAGCAAATGGCAGATATTTACACCAAAACAATTTTTGAGGAATTCCAAAACAAGTACGTGCAGTCCATTGAAGCATCCATTGTAGGCACTCTTAATGGTGGTGAGAGTACCATATTCACAATTCGAACGGTGGTAGATGGAAACAAAGATAAGAATGTGATAATGCATAGAGATGGTTTTTTGAGTTGTAGTTGCAAGAAGTTTGAAGTGAAGGGCATAGTGTGTCGACATTGTTTGAAGGTGCTTAGAGAAATATTGAATGCAAAAGACCTTCCTACACAATACATCTTGAAACGATGGACTAAGAAAGCAAGGGCTGAAAGTGTGAAAGATAGCCGTGGGTATGATGTCAAGGCTGATGTCAAACTACATCAAAGCGATTGATATAGGTCATTGATGAATATGTTTAGAGCAATAGCAAGTAGAGCCGCGGAAAGTGAAGAAACTTATCATTTGTCACTTGCAAAAGGTGAAGCATTGAGCGTAATGGTTGAAGAGAAATTAAGTGTGCACAATTGTGGTGAAGTGGAGGTCACTGAATTGAGAAATTCCGCAACTAACACATGCCCACCGAGTGAGGAAGTAGATTGTCCAATCCAAGCTAAGGGACTGAAGAAAAGACAAGCAACTAGTAAGGGAAGAAGGAGGATCAAGGGCGGGATGGAAAAATCTATTGCGAAGAAAAAAAGAATGCAATCTAAGCAGGTAATTAATTTTGTTATGTGTGATAGTTATGTGTTATCAATTTTGTGATATGTGTGTTTGGAAAATCATGAATTAAATAAATTGGTTGTTTGCAGGGTGATGGTTTTTGTACTCTTGAAGGTCAATCTGAGCCTCCTGTCGCCATGGGTAATATTTGTAGTCAGGTAATATTTACTATTCTGTGCAACCTTGTATTAATCTTGCAATATTTATTATTGTGTGCAACTAGTAGCGTGATATTTATTATTTTGTGATGGATGTAGGGTGCTTCTTTTCCTGCTTCTCAAGGTCAATCTGAACCGTCTTCCGCCTTGGGTAGCCATTCAATACAGGTAATTGAACATGCATACACCTTAGGGCAATTGAACCTCATACGGCACCAACATATCTTCAATTGCTTCTTCTTGCAATATTGTCATGTGAATTTCTTTTTTGTTTCGTGCATTGGTTCTATAGGGTGTTACAGTTTAAACTCCGCAAGGTCAATCTCGACCTCCTTTCACCACGGGTAGTAATTTTGTTCAGGTAATATTTCATATTGTCTGTTTTTTCAAAATGAAAATGCATTATTACTTTTTTTCATTTTCACTTATTCTTTTGTTTATGTTGGTTTACTTTAGGGTGTTTATACTCCACAAGGTCAATCTCGACCTCTTTTTGGCATGAGTAGTAATTATGTTGAGGTATTCTTTTCATATTGTATGTTTTTTAAAATGAAAATGCGTTATTACTTTTTTTGTTTTTCACTTATTCTTTTGTTTATGTTGGTTTACTTTAGGGTGTTTCTATCCACAAGGTCAATCTCGACCTCTTTTTGGCATGAGTAGTAATTATGTTGAAGTATTCTTTTCATATTGTATGTTTTTTAAAATGAAAATGTGTTATTACTTTTTTTGTTTTTCACTTATTCTTTTGTTTATGTTGGTTTACTTTAGGGTGTTTCTACTCCACAAGGTCAATCTCGACCTCTTTTTGGCATGAGTAGTAATTATGTTGAAGTATTCTTTTCATATTGTATGTTTTTTAAAATGAAAATGCGTTATTACTTTTTTTGTTTTTCACTTATTCTTTTGTTTATGTTGGTTTACTTTAGAGTGTTTCTACTCCACAAGGTCAATCTCGACCTCTTTTTGGCATGAGTAGTAATTATGTTGAGGTATTCTTTTCATATTGTATGTTTTTTAAAATGAAAATGCATTATTACTTTTTTTTTAATTTCACTTATTCTTTATGTTGGTTTGCTTTAGGGTCATGGTCGTGCATTTTATAATTCTCAATCCCAATCTAGACCTGAATCCCAATCTCAACCTCCCTTTGAAATGGGTCGTACATATGATGTGAGTTGTAATTGCTTGCATACTTTACATTCAAATGGTAGTATAGATTGTATAAATATTTTAATAAATGTATCACTGTTGCAGGGAAATAACGCGCCCCAGTCAATGCTGCCTCATTCAATGCCTTTAGTATAACCCACTCAACCATCGTTTCAGGAGTTGCTTCGAGGTACAGGTGCAGTCCAACTGTCGCAAGCCTCATATAGTCCTTAGAAGGCTTGCACCAAACAATGATGTTATTATATTGGTGTATTTTTTTTATGTTTGGTGGGATTTGGATATTTTTGATGGACATATTTTTTTATTTTTTTTATTTATTTTTATTTTTTTTTATGTTTGCTGGGATTTGGATATTTTGGATGGACATATTTTTATGTATTTTTAATGTTTCGTGGGATTTGGATGTTTTTGATGGACATATTTTTTTTATGTAAATTTAATGTTTCGCGGGATTTGGACATTTTTCATGGACATCTTCTTCTGTATATTTAGTGTTTCCGAACAATGTTCTTTTTGTGTATGCACATATAAAGTTGTTATTATGGTTGTCATCTACAATTCTTTGTGGCACAGGTTCAATTCAAGTGGCACAGGTTCAATTCTTTGTTGTTTCTACAACCACGCTTTGCCTTCATTTCCTATATGTTTGCTTGTCTCAGCATGGAGAAATGTTTAGGAGTTGATTTTGTTGACTCAGGGTGAGGTGATACAGGATGTTCGAGTGATCATATAACTTGTTATTTGGAAAGCTTGCTTTGAGATGCCTCTTTCAGGATTACTTTGAAGAAGCTAGGCATTTTACTTTCTTTATCATGCTAAAACCCATGGAAGAATTGCATTACAGTGCCCTGTGTAAAGGACTGATCAACCATCAATGAACATTATATTAATTTTGTGTTCACATAACATCAGATTCACTTTCTTTTCATAACATGAATCTTCATACATCATATACATAACACCCAATTTCATTAATTAACACAATTGACATAGCATAGTAACTTTAACTTCATTAATTAAACAAGTTCTACAAGTACTGGTTTACATTAAGTAGAAATACAAGTTCACTTGAGCAGCACCACTAGCATGGTAAAACCAACCATCACTATGGTTGTGAGCATCATGAATTTGATCGCTTCAAGTCGTTCTCGTTGGTTTGCGTCCAGTCGTTCCAGGATATTCACAAGTTCATTGTTTCTCGCAAAATCATAATCGTATCCGCTCTTTTGGATATTTGATCCACTCCCAGTAGAAGCCACTCCCCACACAAAGTAGTCACAATCCTTATTTGCGCACTTGAAATACATCTTCCCTGGATTTTTCTCTGATTCTGATATGTACACTCCTGCTTTTTTCCCACATTTGCATCTTTTATTTTCAAAGAATCCAGCATCATTGTTTGAACTGGTTGACATGTCAATCCTAATTACAAGTAAACACAAAAGTCAATTTCAAATACAACACAGATCTAACCAAACTTTCCATGGACATGCATGCATGACATTTTCTTTCTGACTTCAAGTGTAGATAACTAACTTGTGTATTCACAAACAAAAGATTTCCTTGGTTTGGTTATATGCATTCTAACAAAAACCAAAATTGCTTAGCAAGTAAATACTGTTTAATCATGCATGACGATAGTAGTTGAACGCAACTAAATACTATTTTAATAAACAACAAAAAAGACTGAATTATAATTTTCGTAATTGATTAACAAAACAAAATAAGAAATAATTATACATATTTCAACTATCTATTTGTACTATGGAGAATGAACACCCATTTTTTAAGGGTTTCTTTTTCTTATTTTATTTTGTTTGACCATCTTTTAACTATTATATTAACATTGGGTAAAGTTCATAAATTCATGTTCATGCCTAATGGGCTACTTAAGCAAGTCTAAGCAGTGGTTGGAACTTGAAGCTATGTATAAGGGTTGTTGACATTGGTCTCCTGAGGTCTATTCTTCATTTGAATAGTAGTAGTCTCTTCCCTTTTGCCTCATTATCTGTTTTGTTTATTTTAGTGAAATGACAAATTCATTTTTATAATATCTTTATAAACATATAATATAATAATAATAGTAATATGCTCTCTTCTTGAATGAATTAGTGAGTCTGCCGCCTATCCAAACAAACAAATTTATAATAATAATAATAATAGCAATATTGATCTGTTCTGTTAATGGGCAACAGTGGTGAAGGCATTCCTGATTTGTTGTTATTGCTAACTTTTCATACATAAATTCTATACATACTGTGTCAATCACATTTTAAAAAAAAAACAGATATTTCCTAACCAGTGTCCCTTCCCTTCCTTCTTGACCCCACAGTCACATACACAACCCTGCTTTATAAAGCAGTTTCATTCCAAATTTATTTACTAATCCAAACCCTTTAGCATACATCTAGTGGCTCTTCAATGGCTAAGCTTGGTGGGTGCTCTATGGCTTCAATCCATTAATGGAACAAACTCTAACTTTCCTGCTTAGGTATAACTATCATCTACCACACTACACCATTTGCAACAACAAGCAACATATATATATATATATATATATGTATATTTTTATTGTTTTCTTGTTTTGTGAAACAGAATTGTTATTGCTGCTACTGACACTCAATACAGTTCCATGGATGAACCAAAACTCAGCAAAAAAATGAAGAAGGGAAGATAGTGTTAAGAATAGAATGAAAAAAATGAAGAAGGGAAGAGAGAAAAAAATGCCTTGTTAAGAATAGACTTTCATGGGCAAAGGCCAGATGTATATGCCTAAACATACAAAGGTTTACACTATAATTACCAAAACAAAAAGTAATTACACATTTCTATTTTCTAATTTTAAATAAAGTTGCATAAAAAGATAATATTGGAAGAGAAATTTATTGTTAGAAAAATGTTCTACAACAGATTCTCTTCACAAAAATTTACTAACAATTCAAAAAATCTGGAAAAATCTGGAATGAAGCATCAAAAAATCTAGAATAGACTTCGAGAAATTCAAACAACATTTCTCATCACAATGTTATACTAGCACAACAACAAAAAACAATTGAAAGCCTTCAAAAGAATCTATCCAAAACAAGAAAAATCTGGAATGTTTTCCAGTGGACACTATTGTGCAAACAAACAAAAGAATCTATCCATATATAAAGTTGAATTCAACAAAACAAGTATAACAACTTTATTTCAAACTTCTACCTTCAAAACAATCAAGATGAGAGACAGTGAGGGAATTCCAAACACAGAAACCACAAAATTCCTTTAATAGATTGACTAATGTCTCAGATTACTAATGTCTCTAGGCTCTTCATATATCTTATAAAACGAGTTCAGATCTTCGGTAGCCTAAAGTCAACATACACAAAATGCCCAAATCAAGCAAATCTTGATTTGTTCTTATTCTTTGCATGAATCACAGAAGGGAAGAGAGTCAAACCAAATCTGTGTTCGTCCCAAGCCTCTCTGTCTTCGTCTCTCACCCTCGCTCCTCACCTCTCTGTCTTTGTCGCCTCGCCTCTCCCGATCGATTCGCCCTCTTCGCCTGTTCAGCTCTGCTTCGTCTCAGAGGGGCTAGGGCACAACCAAACCAAAGGGGCATGTGTCATAAGAGGGAATTTCAAATTTTGGGGAAAAATTAAAAAAAAAAAAATGGTGAAAACGACGTCGTTTTCACCAAAACGACGCCGTTTCGAAAGGGCGACAGGGAGGGCGACAGGAAAGTGCTACCGAAGATCTGTATTCATCATGTCTAACCTTCAATATTTTTTCTTTCTTTTATTTAGTGCTTTCAAACAAAGGACACAGGACAAAGGACAAAGGACAATGATTAGGGTTTGTGCTTTTCTCCACAGTCCATCCAATCACAATGCAAGACAATGAACTAAGCTTAATTAAAAGAAGAAAATAACGGTCTTATTTGGTTTGTGTTTCTCAAAAAATTTTAGTAAAAATTATCTACAAATAAGTTTTTAAAAGTAATCAAAACCAAACAAATTTTCTCAAATTTTTTTTTTCCAAAACTTGTTTAGTTTACAAGTTTTCCAAACAAATCTCTCTCTCATACACATCAAATCAATCACTTTTTTCAAAACTCTCTCTCAAAATAATTTTTCAAAACATCTTTTGAAAAAAAATCAAGCCAAACAAATTTTCGTATTTTTTATTTCAAAACATGTTTCTCAAATACAAACCAAACAAGCCCAACATCTTCGGGCACAATTCTCCACCTAAAATAAATTTTGTTTCCCGCCCCAATTTTTGAGTTGTTTTGCAAGTAGGCTTAACGCTCCCCCAAGTCAAAATATTTTGGATAAATTACAATCAGTGTGTTTAGTTTGAATTTTCTGGATTAAATTTTTTAAAAATTGAATTTTTTGATTTTCTTATTTTTTTTATTTTTAGTGAATATTTTAAAAATTTTAAATTTTAAATTTTTTTTTTACTTTTTTAGATGCACCTTACTTAGATGTATCTAAAAAGTAAAAAATTTGTGAAAAAATATTTTAAAAAATTAATAAATACATAAAAATACAAAAAAATGTGCTGAATTCTTGTTTTTTTTTTTTTTATTTATATTTTTGGTATTTAGTAAATTTTTAAAAGATTTTTCTTACAATTTTTTTACTTTTTAGGTGTATTTATGTTAGGCGTGTCTAAAAAGTAAAAAATTGCTTAAAATATTTAAAAAATTCAGTAAAAACAAAAAAACACGAAAAATAAGAAAGTAAAATTTTCTGAAAAGTGTTTTTAAAAAAATGGAACCAAGCAAGCTGAATAATTTCTTGAGATTTGTAAAAAATATAGTAAATTTCACTATTTTTTTATAATTATAATGAACTTCCTTAAATTTTAATTCACGTAATATTTAGTCATATTTTCATCAATAATTCGGTGATTATACGTATGGAAAAATGATATTGTCATTTCTTTTACATTAAAATATATATTTTTGTTTTCTTAATCCTTGTGTTTTCACACTATTTGCATTAGTTTCAATCGCCTCTTTAGACTTACTAGAAATAAAATTAATAAAGTTATATAAAAATTGCAAGATTTACTGTAATTTTTTAAATTTCGAGAAAGATCAATGTAATTTACCCAAATATTTTTGTATAACAAAAAATATTTATCATCTTACTATTTTATTTTATTTATTGTGTATATTATTACAATAAAAATTATATATATATGTAAGACTTATTATGTTTTAAAAATAATAAAATTAATTATGTCACATTAAAAATTACGCAAAGTATGAAGCGTTTGAATGAAATATTTAGTGATATTCCAACTCATTGCATTGGAAAGTGCTTATGGAATATGTTTTATTTCATGGTTGCCCCACATAGGGGACCAAGACCAAAAAAACAAAACAAAATAAATTAAAAAGCCTTATTATATGAAAAATTGTGTGACAACTTAAATAATGATATATCTAATCAACCAATGCCAACTTGTCTATTTTTATCCTTAGACTGAATGATTAAACCTTTACCTTTTAGAAGAAAAGAGAAGTAGAACTTGCCAATAATGCAGAGCAAAAGTTAAACACTCAATTATCATTTTCTAATCACAAAAGTACTACAAATGATCCTACATTTCATTTCTTTTGTCTCCTCTCATGCATGATGGGCCCTTCAAACACTTAATCAACTTTTTCTAGTTTTCCCTGTTTTTTTTTTTTTTTGCGCGCTAGATGTTAGTTTAGTTTTGGTGTCAAAAACCATCCCTAAAGTCCTGAATAAAATAAAAATAATCAAAAAATGATAATAAGCTAATGAACAATAGTAATAAAATTTGGCATTTAAGCAATATCAAACAAGAATTTAAAGTGTCTTATTAAATACTAATTCATTTGGCTGAAACTTAAAAACTAAGAATGTATCAAACAAATTAATTTTTTTAGTATCCACATTTTTTAATCAATATTCTAGCTTTTTAGCTAACTCTTAAAGAAAGTCTAACTAGGGTTTGGCAAATGACTTTTTAGTATTTTTTTTAAAGAATTTTTATAAAATTTTATCAATTTTTTTCATAGATTTTATTGACAGAACAATTCTAAAAATTTTAAAACTAGAGTTAAATTTTTAGAAAAAGGTCATTTTTCTTGTCTTTTTTTTATTATTTATTTAGCAAAGCTTATTGAACTATTTACATAGTTTTTAGAATCTTCTAGTAACCTTAACAAAAAAAATTTGAAAATTCATTAATGGCAAAAATTTAAAAGAAAAATGGTACTAAACTATTATTTCAAAAAATTATGGAGTATGATCGCATCTCAATATTTTCTCAAGTCGAAATGAACTATCTAGATCTAAGGATGAGTCCCATGCAATCATGATATTGGACGAGAATTTATCTGATAATCCAACTTATCAAATGGTTATATATTTATATTATAACAAATGAACACACAATCAGTTTATCTAAAATGTATAATACAAAAAAAAAAAATCATTTCAAATAAATTTTATAAAAGATATAAGTCGGACATATAGATTAATTTTGAGTAAATTATGCTTTGTCCCCTTTATGTTTAGTCATTTTCTTATTTTAGCTTTTGAAATAATTTTTTCTCCACTTTGACCCTTAATGTTTCAATTTTTTTCTCAAATTTAATCCTAAAACTAATTTCTATTCAAAACTAGACAAAAAAATGTCACATTCCCCCACATGACATAAAACTAGATCAACATGTTATTTTTTGTCTAATTTTGAACATAATTAGCTTTCGAAGTAAATTAGAAAAAACTTGAAATATTAAGAGCCAAAGTAGGAAAACAAATAAAATAAAAAACCTCTAGGGGTTAAAGTGAAAAAAAAGCCAAACATAACCCATGCTAGGCACGGAAAACATGTCCATTACCTATAAATGAAATATATAATTCATAGTGATGCATAAAAAGGATAAATTGTAATTCACCAACCAAAACACGAAGGGGATGATAATCAGAAGCGAGCTCACCACAACAGATGTCACTCCTACCACTACCACTACCACTACCACTACCATTACCACTACCACTACCACAACTCTTCACTTGCATCACCATCTTTGCTGTTACCATAACTGTCGCTTCAACCACCACCATCAAATCACCACAAATACCATCACTACATCCACTACATCCATTACACCACCTCTCCACTATCACCATAACCATTATCCCTCCACATCGTACACTACTACCACTGTCACTATCATCATTAGCACCATAACCACCACTACTATTGTCATTGTTGCCTGTGCCACCTCAACCTCACCATCATTACAATATATTCATATTGAAAGAGAAAATTAATACTAATAAATTTCAAATTTCATCTTATTTTAATTTCAACATTAATTTTTCAATTCAATTAGTACAATATTTAATTTTTAATTTTATCAAACACAAGTAACTTCCAGGATAGAATATTCAGAGGGAGTAGAAAAAGGTTCAAGTTTTCATTGTCACCAATAGCATCACACATTTATGTAGGTAGTTTCCAATTTATACAAAATATTAAGCTTGGGATGTGCCTAAAATTTGTGTGCGATAGAGATTGACTGATGTGTTGTAGAGTCTATATGTAGGATAGGGCTGTAAACGCGTCGAGTCAAGCCAAACATTAGTATGTTTGAGTTTATTTATTAAGATTTTAACGAATTTAAGTTCGACTCAATAAAAATTTAATGAATTGAGCTCGAGGTATTCACATGTCATAACGAGCCAAGGAAATTATAAATTTATACTAACACATGAGACTAAAATTACAATCGATACTTTGATTATACAATCATATATACGATATCTATAAACATACTAGAAAAAAGTCAATATCTTATCAAAATAATAATGTCTACCACCACTATTAGATAAATGTATTATCTATAGTTAGCTATTATTTATATTTATATTATTTAAATATATAAATAACATATTTATCCTATTTTTTGTACATATTTTTACATTATTTAATACATAAATAATATATTTATCCTATTATTTAAATAAATGTTAAACCAACTCAACTAACGAAACGAGTTTTAGTATCTTTGGCTTACAAGCTAACCTTTTGATTTATTACGAAAAAACGAGTAGAAAAAGATAAAGAGGTGGTGTGACTCAAATAAGCCAATAAGTTGGCTTATAAGCTGGTTCTCAAAAAAGATCTAAGATTTTAACGAGTTCGACCTCAAACGTAATAAAAATTTAACAAACTATGTTTGAATGAGTGTTTACTAAACCGAATTCAAGTCTGTTCACGAACATTTCTGTTTATTTGCAGCTCTAATGTAGAATAAATCCGAAATTCTCATTTATATTTTTAAGTAGTTTTCTAAATAAAATTTTTGTAGTTGTGTTTGAAGTATTACTACACAAAATAAGTGGTTCCCCACATTGAAATAATTTTTTTGGTGAGAGTGAGGGAGTTTGAAAGGGTCAATGAATTTACATATATTCAGTCATTCAACAAAGACAGTGGAAGGAGAGCCGGAAGAGTCAATGGCTGAACGTCATTATTAGTGTGAAACTTCGTTGGAGTCTTTGGCGGGCCGACCATTCCACCACTCAACAAAAATTAGGCCACTTGTCTCTACTTTCACCACATTCTTCTCTGTCTCTCTCTCTCTCCCCTTTAACAGTATTTCCAAGTCAATTGCCGTGTCAAGAAACCAAGCCAACATGATCAACATCGGGAAAATTCTATGGTACTAAACTAGATGCTTAACAAACATTATACAAAGACTCTTGATTGGTTTTCTTATTACCTGCTAAATTGTGAATCTACAATGGTTGTTCCCCCCTCCATTTTGGCTTTCTTTGTCCTCTTTCACCTACTGTTTCTTCACTCTGCTGGAGAAGACAACACCTCCTTCCAAAACTGTCCACAGTCCTTCCAGTGTGGAAAACTTGGGCAGATCAACTTCCCTTACTCCAACACCAGTTATCCCCATTGTGGGTTATGCACTGTAGATTGCAGGGAAAAAGTTCCAAAACTCAATTTCAATGTGGATATTATTTGGTATGAACTTCATGGCAAGCTTTCTAATGATGATGATCATATCCTAAATGTTACTGACAAAAATCTTGAAAGCCTCGTGAAATCCATAAGTTACGACATTTGCAGTTTCTACTTGAACTGGGCTCTTCCTACTACACCTTCTGTTTCTTTTACAGCCTCCCCCATTCTCACCTTGTTCAAATGCCCCACCGGCAACCGTTCACTTGACCAGCGGATTGAGAAATTCTTTAGCCGTAATCATAATTACAGTTATTACAATGGCTGCTCAGGCTACAGAGTTTACTATAAATACCCCGATGATCCTAATCAATCTCTTCTTATAAATGAGAGAATTCTGCAAAGCTGTGTACATTTTCAACTGCCGGGGCTTTCGTTGAACGATAGCAGGAAGGGAAATGTCAGTGATCTGTTCTCTGTACTGGCTTCTGAGTTTGTAGGAACAAACTTCTGTGTAAATAAAATAAATTGAAACTAATTCAAACAAAATAAATAAATAACATACCGAATTTATTTATCGAACCGAATTTAAAAATAAAAGACCAAGTCGAGTGTGTGACACTATGTCCTTAAGACAGATTTGCCCCGCTACGGTGCTTACGGTTGAGTGGCGTCTATCTCTCAGGATACAATGATCTTCACAAATTTGTAAAAACACTTCAAACAAATTTGTTCGGCGAACCAAACCAGTGTTCTATAATCTCTTTAATTTATTCTAAATCTAATATGAAGAATATATGCTCTAGAAGAGAATTGGACAGCAAAAGGTATTTTTTGCAGACTGATTTTTCGGACCATTTGGACTGCTGAAAATTGATTGTATTTATAGGCGAACATTTGACCCGAACAGGCATCAAATAGAAGTGGAAAGGTACACAATAACTTGAACAGGTGCAACCACTATTGACCGTTGCTAAGACCAAATTTTCAAATCATTTGAAAAAAAAAATGATCCGTTGGTTGTAACAGTTTCAAAATTGTTGGAATGCTATATTTAAACTATTTGAATAGTTAAACAATAAAGCCAAAGGTGGAAGTTATAAAACTGTTTGGAATGAATGTATTAAACTATTTGAATAGTTTAATCTATTTTAGGAAATCACTTTAGGAAACCAAAAATAAAATTATATTTAAATTAAATTCCCATAATAATTTTTATTGAAAAAATTCAAATGAATTTTGTCTAAAAAATTAATGTTAAACCTGAAAACGACGTCAACTTTCCATTCACTCATAAATGGTTTTGACATTCCGTCTTCACCATGTGACTTGTCACACGGCAAGGAACATGCCACCTCTTCGGATCCATCCCAAAAGACGTTTGAGGCCCACTTAATTTTGGCCTTAAAGTTGGCCCAAAATAAGCCATATAAAACACCATTTTTTTCCAACAATCCTCTACATGAATGGAATTTGACGGAGAGAAAATGCAACAACATGATCTAATTACAGAGAGTACAGAAATTGGAAATATTTTACAAATGATAGGTAACTTTTGGCTTTGAACCTTCCCTTATGAGACACTATCGGATTTACTAGCTAACCAGAGAACATGATGTCTTGAACTGTTCAGCCGTTTGTGTAAACCAAGACAATAAAACTCACATAGTATATCTCCAGACGTAGTTTAGATCTCACTATTGTGTTCATTTTGGCCCTGAACAACCTGGTCTTTCATGAGTGCTCTAAAGACTTGTAGCCCTGCACAAATCTCATAGAACCGGCCCAGTTCACACTCACATAGGTGATTCTTATGAAGAGTATCCTGCCATACTCCACTAGGTTTACCTAGATATAAGAATCATTAAAATTTTACTTAACCTAAAACGCTGCAGACATCACTATTTCATCATAGAAATAGGTAGGAGTTAGACTCCCCAGTGATCCTTCTAAGTCATTCACAACTCAGTTGTCCCTTTGAATCTAGATCTTGGGATCTCCAGTCAACTAGGTTGGGTTGCCGTTGTGGCAACTCTTATTTAATAGGCTTTAGTCCCATTCCTCTTGATGAATTCTCAACTAACTCTCTTGCTAATCCTTTGGTTAGTGGATCCGCTATGTTGTCTTTAGACTTAACATATTCTATGGAAATAATTCCATTAGAGAGTAGTTGTCTCACGGTGTTATGTCGACGACAAATGTGCCGTGACTTACCGTTATACATATGATTCTGTGCTCTACCAATTGCGGATTGACTATGATAATGTATGCATATAGCAGGCACCGGTTTTGGCCAAATTGGAATATCTTCAAGGAAGTGGCGAAACCATTCTGCCTCTTCCCCTACTTTGTCTAAGGCTATGAATTCTGATTCCATAGTAGACCTAGCAATGCAAGTCTGTTTGGAAGATTTTCAAGATACAGCCGCCCCACCAAGAGTAAAGACATACCCACTGGTGGACTTTGAGTCTCTAGTATTCGATATCCAATTTGCATCACAGTATCCTTCAAGTATTGCTGGATATCTAGTATAATGAAGCCCAATGTTACGAGTAAATCAGAGATATCTAAGAACCCTTATAATTGCTTTCCAATGTTCTACTCCCGGATTACTCGTATATCTACTTGATTTACTTACTGCATAAGTTATATCCGGGGGAGTGCAGTTCATCAAGTACATTAAGTTTCCAATAATTTGGGCATACTCTAATTAAGAAATACTTTTATGTACATTCTTAGAAAGATACAAATTAACATCTACAGGTGTTCTAGCAAGATGATCATCATCTTTGCTGAATTTGTCAAGTATTTTCTCAATGTAATAAGATTGTGACAAAGCATATCCTTCTGATGTTTTGGTAATTTTCATACCAAGAATTACATCAGCAATGCCCATGTCCTTCATGTCAAAATGTTTATTCAACATTTTCTTGGTAGTTTGAATCATGTCATTATTACTACTTATGATGAGCATATCATCCACATAAAGACATACAATGACATAACCTTTGTCCGTGTTCTTAATGTAAACACATTTGTCACACTCATTAATTTTAAATCCATTTGATATCATTGCCTTGTCAAACTTCTCATGCAATTGCTTTGGCCCTTGTTTTAAACCATATAAAGATTTAACCAATTTACACATTTTCTTTTCTTTTCCTGGAACAGAAAAACCTTCTAGTTGTTCCATGTAAATTTCTTCATTTAACTCACAATTTAAGAAAGCAGTTTTTACATCCATTTGATGAATTTCTAAATTGTATAAAGATGGAATGGCAATTAACATTCTAATGGATGTTATTCTAGCAACCGGTGAGTAAGTGTCAAAGTAATCAAGACCTTCTTTTTGTCTAAAACCTTTGACTACAAGTCTTGCTTTGTATTTGTCAATTGATTCATCTGCTTTCAATTTTCTTTTGAAAATCCACTTGTACCCAATAGGTTTACAACCTGGTGGCAAATCTACCAATTCTCAAGTGTGATTTTGCAAGATGGATTCAACTTCACTATTGATAGCTTCTTTCTATAAAGGAGCTTCAGGACTAGACATAGCCACTTTAAAAGTTAAACTCTCATTTTCTAACAAATATGTTAGAAAATTTGGACCAAAAGATTTTGAGGTTCTAGCACATTTACTACGCCTAGGTTCCTCTTCCTCATTTTGATCTAACTCTTGTTCTTGATCATGTTTTTGATCATTACTAGTAATAGCATCAAAAGATCTTTTATTGTTACTAGTTTCCTGTCCAGTCTTATTTGGAAATACATGTTCAAAGAATGATACATTCCGAGACTCAATAATAGTATTTACATGCATTTCGGAATGTTCTGATTTATGAATCAAAAACCGATATGCACTACTATTCTTGGCATAACCAATGAAAATGCAATCAATGGTCTTAGGACCTATATTAGTTTTTTTTAGGACTAGGAATAGCCACTTTAGCCAAACACCCCCACACTTTTAAGTATTTGCAGGATGGTACTCTTCCATGCCACAATTCATAAGGTGTTTGATTCACTTTCTTTCGGGATATTTTATTAAGTATATAATTAGCAAAAAGTATTGCTTCCCCCCACAAGTTCTGAGGTAATCCAGAACTTATTAACATGGCATTCATCATTTCTTTTAAAGTCCTATTTTTCCTTTCAGCAATTCCATTTTGCTGAGGTGAGTAAGGAGCAGTAGTTTGATGAATTATTCCATGTTCTTTACAAAACTCACCAAAAGGTGATTCATATTCACCACTTCTATCACTTCTAAGTTTCTTGATTTTCTTACCAAGTTGATTTTCAACTTCATTCTTATATTGAATGAAAGTTTCCAAAGCTTCATCCTTGGTTCGAATTAAATAAACATAACTATATCTAGTATAGTCATCTATAAAAGTGATAAAATACTTTTTCCCACCTCTAGATTGAATTGATTTAAAATCACAAATGTCACTATGAATTAATTCTAGTGGTTCCGTACTTCTTTCAATTGAATGAAAAGGAGTTTTTGATAATTTTGTCTCAACACAAATTTCACATTTATGATTTGAATCAATTGCAAATTTAGGTAAACATTCCATATTAATTAATCTACGCAAAGATCCATAATTAACATGTCCTAGTCTACCATGCCATAAATTTGAAGACTCAAGCAAGTAAGAAGAAGATGTATTATTATTAATAACTGAGGGTACAACGGTCATTACATTTCACTTGAAAAGGCCATCAGACATGTAACATTTTCCTACATACATCCCATTCTTAGTAAGTACAAATTTATCACTCTCAAATACTAGCCTAAACTCATTCTTACTCAACAAAGATCCGGAAACAAGATTGTTGCGAATGTCCGGTACATGCAGCACATTGTTGAGAGTGAGTTCCTTTCCAGATGTCATCTTGAGTACAATCTTTCCTTGTCCTCCAACTTTGGAAGTTGAGGAGTTGCCCATAAAAAGTTGTTCACCATTGTCTACTGAAGAATAAGATGTGAACATCTTTTTATCCGCATAAATATGGCGAGTAGCACCAGTGTCCACCCACCATTCTTTAGGATTTTCGACAAGATTTGCCTCGGAAACAACTGCAGAAAGATTGATGTCATCTACACCATTGGAAATCTTGTCCACTTCGGTCATATGGGTTTTATAGCGATCCCGGATTTACCCTTGTTGTACAGTGATCCGGACATGTGTCCGTGGATGTTAGTAGTTGGTTATTATTTTGTTTACATCCTTTTTACTTCGTAGTTGAGTTATGGGATGTGTTGGGCAGGTTTGTTACAGGTTGGTTGAGTTTAGAAACCAAAACTAGTTGCCCAGATTTTGACCTGTCCGCTCGAGCGGGGGATTTGGCGCTCGAGCGGGAATTGCATCCATCCAGTATTTTCTGTGCAGTGTTGCACGCTCGAGCGTGTGATTGGCCGCTCGAGCGGAGTTGTGTGAGTGACGCTCGAGCGGGGAGTTGGAAGCTCGAGCGGAGACCTGGTTCTGTAAAAGTTCTGGGAGTGTGTATCCGCCGCTCGAGCGGGATTGTTGACGCTCGAGCGGGAGTCTGTGAGTGACGCTCGAGCGGGTCGACTGGGTTTAAGTTCCGTGTTTTGACTTTTCAAATCACTTTTTCACTTTCTCTTCTCTCTCCTACTTTTCCAAAAACACCATTGTTGAGCCTCTCACTCTAGAACTCTACATTCTCTCTAGGTTTTGATCTAGTAGGAGTGATTTGCTCACCTTTGCCTTTACAAAAAAGTTGTTGATCGTCGAGGGCTACATTTTAATCTGAAAATTTCGGGATTTGGAGCACGTTGGGTTTTGTCATCTTCTCCCTTGGAGCTCCGGATTTAAGGTAGGGATATCCTACTCCTCTCTATGGATTTTGTCTTTAAATTTTGGTATTTTGAGATGTTGGGGTTGGTTTGGTAATTTTGTGAGAGTTTGGGGCTTTTGTGTTATTTCACAAAGGTTGGGGTTTTATTTATAATAAACCTAGATGCATGTTTGGTATAGAGGAATGGAATTGATGTTGAATCATTGATGAAAATGGAACCTAAGGGTTGAAATGGTAATTATGGAAAATGACCTAATTACATTATTTGATTAATTGGGGTAATTAATCGTGAGAAATGAGGAAATGAAATGGAATTGTCGAGGTTGGGAATGTATGGGGTTAAAGAGTGTAGTTGAATTGTTTATCACTCACCGAATTGAAATGTTGATTGAATATCCATTGTGCATTTATTTTCTGTATAGAGATAACTGCTTTGGGCTATCGGTGGAGGATAGTCGTGATTGTTGTAGACAATGCATGATGATTAGGCAAACGAAAACTAATCAATGGAATGTGTCATGGAATTTGACGATTGATAGAATACATTAACTATATGTATTGAATGATTGTATATAGAACCAATGTGTTTGTATACGTTATGTGTAGAGGAGGAGATGCGGGATGTACTCCGCGGTTTAGGGGAAGATAGGGGATGTACCTTTAAACTGGATAGTGTTGGGAGAAGATAGGGGATGAACTCCGTAGATACAGCTCATATGCTTGTCTAGAGAAGTGAAGATAGAGCTCATATGCTTATCTTGTGAAGTGTGGATATAGCTTATATGCTTATCTGTGAATGTGGGATATTGTCGTTATACATATCTGTTGAGAATGTGGATATAGCTTATATGCTTATCTGTGAATGTGGGATGTAGTTTTTATACATATCTGTTGAAATGATGATAGAGCTAACATGCTTATCTGTTGAAAAATGGAAAAAAGAAAGTAACTTGGACTCATAAGTCGTATGACATAAATATGTGATTTATGTGAATGTATCAGTGTTGGCCATCTATCAATTGCTAATCTTTTTGTCATTGTTCATGGTTGGTTTAGTGTATTTCTACTGGGCTGTGGCTCACCCTATATGGGAATATCATTTTCAGGTACAGGTAGCATGCCACCTCCAAGGACATAGCTTGGGAGGCTAGAGGCGGACATACTTTTGTCGTTTTATTTTTGATGTATTACATGTAAATTCAAGCCAAGGGCTTAATGTGTAAATGAGTTAGTACTCCTTTGTTGTAACCAAGTGTTAACTTGGAAAGCTGTAAGCCCGTAGGGCATTTTGCTTTTGTTGTTAACATGTAATACTTTTGTAATGAAACTCTGATGAATAGAAGAATGTGGTTATTTCATATGTCATTGAATGTCTTATTTGATGGGTTTAATGTTTTTTTTTGAGGGCGTTACAACTTGGTATCAGAGCGTACCGGGTTCGAATACTTTGGGTACGTGGGAAGTGATTAGGATCACAATGGGTTTGTCTCGCTTGATAGAGACTTAGATGTAGTGTTATATGCTATGTGCTTAATTGATAACATGCTTATGTGACTATGTGGGTATGGGATTTAGTTTCTAGGATGTTGATTGGATCCTTGGGTTGCTGGGAGTCTTGTTGGAAAAGCACTTGATTAATGCTGTTTCTAACCGGAACTCTAGTGACGCCTCGGGACTATCATTATCCGGAAACGAAATTCGTAAGTGCTTATGTGTTTATGTGCTTACGTGGAGTGAATTACGGTTGTCCATGCATTAGGACGCGAGTGTTTAGTTTCGGCACATTTATGAATGTGCTAACGTTCTGCATTACCTTTATTAGGATATCAGGATGAGGAAGAGGTGCTAGGCGTGGTAGACCTGCAAGGTAGGAAGTACCATTACCGGAGGAGGTTCCGGCAGTACAGGAGGGAGTTGGTCAGGCCAATGTGGCCGAGCCAGTGGGTCAGCAGGCCATGGGTGCCTTGGCCAGAGAGATAGCAGGAGCTTTGGGTATTCTTAGAGCTGGGAACCAGGCAGCTGAGGCAGGGCCTTCTTTCTTGAAGAGAGAGTTTTTCCGGTCTAACCCGGATGAGTTTATCGAGGATTCGAAGGAGCCACTGAAGGCTGATGAGTGGCTAGAGCAAATGAGTAAGACGTTCGAGATGCTTGGCATCGAGGACGGAGCACTGAAAGTGACCTTGGCATCCTTCCAGCTGAAGGGAGATGCGGGTCAATGGTGGAAGTACGAGAATGCTCGTGTTGGTGGTACTTGGGAGGCGTTTGTAAATGCTTTTCAGGAGAGGTTTTTGTCTGCAGCAGCTAGGGAGAAGCTGAGGGATCAGTTTAGCCGGCTTAAACAGCAGGGCTTGTCAGTGGCCGAGTTTGAGGCTACTTTTACCAGTCTGTCCAGGTTTGCACCTGAATTGGTGGCATCCGAGGAACGCCGTTGCTATGAGTTTGAGCGGAAGTTGAGGCGGGGCCTCAAGTTGAGAGTTGGTGGGTCTTACGTCCGAGAGTATAGACACCTGGTAGATGCTGCTGCTCATATGGAAATTATGATGCAGGAAGAGGAGGAAGAGCAGAGGGGCTCCAAGAGGGGCCAAGATGGCCAGGGTGATGGCTGGAGGCAGAGGGGTTATAACCCTCAGCAGTCTCAGGGAGCAGTTTCTAGATCGACCTTTCCAGTGCCGAGTGCAGGCTCGGGGAGAGGCAATCAGGGGGAGTTTGCTTGTTTCAAGTGTGGCCAGTTGGGTCACAAGGTTTCTGTTTGCCTGCAGAAGGGTGGGGATCAGAGAGCTGCTTCTTCTTCAGCTAGACTGCAGAGCCAGAGTTTGGGCAGGGGGCAGCCCTTGTCTTGTTATCAGTGTGGACAGCCTGGGCACCTGAAGAGGTTTTGCCCGTAGTTGAGTGCCACTTCGGGAGCGTCTGGTTCCAGGCAAACGCAGAGTTTTCAGCCAGCTCAGTCTGTGCAGGCCTCGAGGGCCAATCCGGGGGTTCGTCGTCCCAGTCTGTGCAGCAGTCTTTTGCCCCTAGGGGTGAGCAGGTAGACCAGGGGCCTACGGGGCGCGTGTATGCTGTTACCGCGCAGGATTTAGTACCAGCTCCATCGGTAGTGAGAGGTACTTTTCTGTTTTGCAACTCGGTTGCTAATGTGTTGATAGACACGGGTGCATCTCATTCTTTTGTATCTGCTGCATTTGCATCTATTTTGGAATTGGAGTTAGCACAGTTAGCATCTCCTATTTGTGTGGTATCGCCTTTGGGTGGTGAGTTGATCCTGAAACAGGGTGTTAGAGGTTGTGATATAGAGGTCGCCGACCATAGGCTTCCTTTTCCGTTTGTTGTCATGCCCATGAAGGGTTTTGATGTTATTTTGGGTATGGACTGGCTATCGTCATACCGGGCTGTTATTGATTGCTACCGCCAGAGGGTCACGTTATGTACCTTGAGCGGGGAGTGGTTCCATTTCTTGGGAGACCGGGTTGGTAGTGTTTTGCCACCGGGGTATGATTCGCGAGGGCGAAGTGAGCTTAGTGGTCTACTTGCTAGCTTTGAGAGTGGTGAGTGTGATGAGACCCAGATTGTATTGCCGAGGGTGGTTTGTGAGTATTCGGATGTCTTTCCCGAAGATCTTGTTAGTTTGCCACCTCACCGAGAGATAGAGTTCTCTATTGATTTGGTGCCCGACACGGCGTCGATTTCTATGGCACCCTATCATTTTGCTCCAGCAGAGTTGGTTGAGTTGAAAGTTCAGCTCCAGGAATTGCTAGATAAGGGTTTTGTTCGCCCTAGTGTTTCACCGTGGGGAGCACCGGCCCTCTTTGCTAAAAAGAGAGATGGTGCCTTGAGATTGTGTATAGACTACCGGAAGTTGAATCGAGCTACTGTCAAGAATAAGTACCCTATGCCCCGTATAGATGATTTGTTTGACCAGTTAAAGGGTTCCCGTTGTTTCTCTAAGATAGACTTGAGATCGGGTTACCACCAGTTGAGGGTCAGGGAGGAGGATATTCCTAAGACGGCATTCCGTACGCGGTATGGCCATTATGAGTTTCTGGTGATGCCATTTGGGCTTACCAATGCACCGGCAGTCTTTATGGACTTGATGAACCGGATCTTCCAGGAATTCTTGGACCGATTCGTAGTCGTTTTTGTGGACGACATTCTTGTCTATTCGCCTTCGGAGGAGGAGCACGAGGAACACTTGAGAGTGGTGCTTGAGTTGCTTAGAGCCCATAGGCTGTATGCCAAGTTTGGGAAATGTGAGTTCTGGCTAGGAGAAGTCAAATTCCTAGGCCACGTGGTATCCAGGGAAGGGGTGTCTGTTGATACATCCAAGGTAGAGGCAGTGCAAGATTGGGCACAGCCTAAGAGTGTATTTGAGATCCGCAGTTTTCTGGGATTAGCTAGGTATTACCGCCGGTTCGTGAAAGATTTCTCCAAGTTAGCGTCACCGTTGACTAGACTAACTCGGAAGGGAGTCAAGTTCGTGTGGAGTGAGACTTGTGAAAAGTCGTTCCAAGAGTTGAAAGTTAGATTGACCACTGCTCCGGTGTTGATTATTCCGGAGAGAGGGTAGGGTTATGCGGTTTATTGTGATGCCTCACGAGAGGGTTTGGGTTGTGTGTTGATGCAAGAGGGGAAAGTGGTAGCTTATGGCTCACGTCTGTTGAAAATACACGAGAAGAATTACCCTACACACGACCTAGAGTTAGCGGCTGTGATCTTTGCCTTGAAAATCTGGAGGCACTACCTTTATGGTGAGAAGTTCGAGGTGTTCTCGGACCACAAGAGTTTGAAGTATCTGTTTACACAGAGAGACTTGAATTTGAGACAGAGGAGATGGATGGAGTTCATTGAGGACTATGATTTTGAGTTGTACTATCATCCGGGAAAGGCCAATGTTGTGGCCGATGCCCTTAGTAGGAAATCCATTAGTGATGTAGCTAGTATAGCCATCCGGGAATGGGAGATGTTGGGAGCACTTGGCGAGTTTGATTTGCTACTGGGCGAATCCGTTGAGGCTGCGGCCTTGTTTTTTGTTGTTGCGCAGCCTACACTTGTGACACGAGTGTTAGAGGCACAGAGAGGTGACCTTGAGGTAGAATCCCTCCGAGAGAAGATCTCCTCTGGGAAGGTTGAGAAGGGTTTGACGGTGTATCCCGACCTGAGTGTGAGATACCGAGACCGTTTGTTTGTGCCGGAGTCTTGCCGAGAGGAAGTACTCCGAGAGTTTCACCATTCACGTCTTGCGGTGCATCCGGGAGGTACTAAGATGTATCAGGATTTGGGTCGCCAGTTTTGGTGGCGGGGTATGAAGAGAGATGTGGCTGTTTTCGTATCGAGGTGCCTTACTTGCCAGCAAGTGAAGGCCGAGCATTAGAGGCCAGCGGGTTTGTTGCAACCCTTGCCTATTGCCGAGTGGAAGTGGGAGCATGTCACTATGGACTTCATTGTAGGTCTTCCGAGGACTCAGCGGGGTAGTGATGCTATTTGGGTGGTTGTAGACCGGTTGACTAAGTCGGCGCATTTCATTCCTATGCGCGTGAGAGATTCGGTAGATCATCTTGCCGACTTGTATATTCGGGACATAGTGAGATTGCACGGGGTCCCAGTGACGATCGTCTCAGATAGAGATCCTCGTTTTACTGCCAGGTTGTGGCAGAGTTTGCAGAGTGCCTTGGGCACTAAGTTGACCTTTAGTACGGCTTATCACCCTCAGACTGACGGGCAGTCCGAGGGTACTATTCAGATCCTCGAGGATATGCTTCGGGGTTGTGTCCTGGACTTCAGTGGGACGTGGGAGAGGCACTTACCTTTGGTAGAGTTTGCCTACAACAACAGTTTTCAGTCTAGCATCGGTATGGCACCGTTTGAGGCCTTGTATGGCCGACCGTGTAGGTCTCCAGTGTGTTGGGCCGAGGTGGGTGATGCACCTTTGTTGGGTCCGGAGTTGGTTAGGGAGACGACGGAGAAAGTTGAGCTTATCCGTAGGAGGCTTGTTACAGCCCAGAGTCGTCAGAAATCTTATGCTGACCGTAGGAGGAGGCCTTTGGCGTTAGAGGTAGGTGATCATGTCTTTATGAAGATATCACCTAGGTGAGGTTTGATGAGGTTTGGGAAGAGTGGGAAGTTATCCCCTCGGTTTATTGGTCCTTTTGAGATCCTTGAGAGGAT
Organism: Camellia sinensis; assembly: GCF_055761805.1. Classification (NCBI taxonomy): domain Eukaryota; kingdom Viridiplantae; phylum Streptophyta; class Magnoliopsida; order Ericales; family Theaceae; genus Camellia; species Camellia sinensis. The sequence goes on from NC_138970.1 coordinate 148,536,080, forward strand.
TGGCGAGGTTGCTTATCGGTTAGCCTTACCGCCGCAGTTGTCCGGAGTGCGTGACGTGTTTCATGTGAGTATTCTTCGGAAGTATGAGGCAGATCCATCACATGTATTGGATTGGACCAATTTAGAGGTAGATGAGGATGCCTTGTATGAGGAGAAACCGGTTCGGGTTTTGGATAGACGGGAACAGGTCCTGCGTGGCAAGACCATTCCTTTGGTGAAAGTCTTGTGGAAACATCACGGAGTGGAGGAAGCCACTTGGGAACGTGAGTTGGAAGTCTGCGAGAAATATCCGGACTTATTTGTTGATATGTAATCTTGTATTTAAATTTTGAACTATTATTGAACTTAAGAACTTTTATATATGTCTTAAGTTGTGAAACATTGAAAATGTTTGGTTTATTGGAAGTATGTTTTGGAACTTGCCTCATATGGAAGTTGAATGTAACATTATATATGTTGAATATGTTGTTAAAATTGGAAAGGAAATGCGTAATGTTGATGTATGTTGAAGGTACATATGTTGTTTACATATTGTGAAATGCCTCTTGTTAAAGGGAAGGGGTGACCGGTAATGGGTCGGATTGTTGAATGTTAAAATGTAACATTGTTTAAAATGGAGGAAAACCTATTTTTGAAAACTTGTGTTTAATTTCGGGGACGAAATTCTTTAAGGGGGGGAGGTTATAGCGATCCCGGATTTACCCTTGTTGTACAGTGATCCGGACATGTGTCCGTGGATGTTAGTAGTTGGTTATTATTTTGTTTACATCCTTTTTACTTCGTAGTTGAGTTATGGGATGTGTTGGGAAGGTTTGTTACAGGTTGGTTGAGTTTAGAAACCAAAACTAGTTGCCCAGATTTTGACCTGTCCGCTCGAGCGGGGGTTTTGGCGCTCGAGCAGGAATTGCATCCATCTAGTATTTTCTGTGCAGTGTTTCACGCTCGAGCGTGTGATTGGCCGCTCGAGCGGAGTTGTGTGAGTGACGCTCGAGTGGGGAGTTGGAAGCTCGAGCGGAGACCTGGTTCTGTAAAAGTTCTGGGAGTGTGTATCCGCCGCTCGAGCGGGATTGTTGACGCTCGAGCGGGAGTCTGTGAGTGACGCTCGAGCGGGGTGTTTGACGCTCGAGCGGGTCGACTGGGTTTAAGTTCCGTGTTTTGACTTTTCAAATCACTTTTTCACTTTCTCTTCTCTCTCCTACTTTTCCAAAAACACCATTGTTGAGCCTCTCACTCTAGAACTCTACATTCTCTCTAGGTTTTGTTCTAGTAGGAGTGATTTGCTCACCTTTGGCCTTTACAAAAAAGTTGTTGATCGTCGAGGGCTACATTTTAATCTGAAAATTTCAGGATTTAGAGCACGTTGGGTTTTGTCATCTTCTCCCTTGGAGCTCCGGATTTGAGGTAAGGATATTCTACTCCTCTCTATGGATTTTGTCTTTAAATTTTGGTATTTTGAGATGTTGGGGTTGGTTTGGTAATTTTGTGAGAGTTTGGGGCTTTTATGTTATTTCACAAAGGTTGGGGTTTTATTTATAATAAACCTAGATGCATGTTTGGTATAGAGGAATGGAATTGATGTTGAATCATTGATGAAAATGGAACCTAAGGGTTGAAATGGTAATTATGAAAAATGACCTAATTACATTATTTGATTAATTGGGGTAATTAATCGTGAGAAATGAGGAAATGAAATGGAATTGTCGAGGTTGGGAATGTATGGGGTTAAAGAGTGTAATTGAATTGTTTATCACTCACCGAATTGAAATGTTGATTGAATATCCAATGTGCATTTATTTTCTGTATAGAGATAACTGCTTTGGGCTATCGGTGGAGGATAGTCATGATTGTTGTAGACAATGCATGATGATTAGGCAAACGAAAACTAATCAATGGAATGTGTCATGGAATTTGACGATTGATAGAATACATTAACTATATGTATTGAATGATTGTATATAGAACCAATGTGTTTGTATACGTTATGTGTAGAGGAGGAGATGGGGGATGTACTCCGCGGTTTAGGGGAAGATAGGGGATGTACCTTTAAACCGGATAGTGTTGGGAGAAGATAGGGGATGAACTCCGTAGATACAGCTCATATGCTTGTCTAGAGAAGTGAAGATAGAGCTCATATGCTTATCTTGTGAAGTGTGGATATAGCTTATATGCTTATCTATGAATGTGGGATATTGTCGTTATACATATCTGTTGAGAATGTGGATATAGCTTATATGCTTATCTGTGAATGTAGGATGTAGTTTTTATACATATCTGTTGAAATGATGATAGAGCTAACATGCTTATCTGTTGAAAAAGGGAAAAAAGAAAGTAACTTGGACTCATAAGTCGTATGACATAAATATGTGATTTATGTGAATGTATCAGTGTTGGCCATCTATCAATTGCTAATCTTTTAGTCATTGTTCATGGTTGGTTTAGTGTATTTCTACTGGGCTGTGGCTCACCCTATATGGGAATATCATTTTCAGGTACAGGTAGCATGCCACCTCCAAGGACATAGCTTGGGAGGCTAGAGGCGGACATACTTTTGTCGTTTTATTTTTGATGTATTACATGTAAATTCAAGCCAAGGGCTTAATGTGTAAATGAGTTAGTACTCCTTTGTTGTAACCAAGTGTTAACTTGGAAAGCTGTAAGCCTGTAGAGCATTTTGCTTTTGTTGTTAACATGTAATACTTTTGTAATGAAACTCTGATGAATAGAAGAATGTGGTTATTTCATATGTCATTGAATGTCTTATTTGATGGGTTTAATGTTTTTTTTTGAGGACGTTACAGGCTTGAGCAGGCTTCTTGTTTGTTCTTCTTTTGCTTTTGCTTTTGCCTTTGCTACGACAATCTTTGGCCCAATGTCCCTATTTGTCACAGATGTAACATTTGCCATTAAACTTGTACTTTTTATTTCCCCTCCCCCCCCCCCCTTTAGAGCCTTGTGATGAACTTTCTCTAGAAGACTTTCGTTTCTTGGTTTTTGAAGCATGTTCCATCACATTTTCCTTAGACTCATAGGATGCTTACCAGCCCATTTTTCAGAATTGCGGTTGTCCTCCTCAATCCTCAAACGCACAATTAATTCTTCCATAGAAATTTCTTTGCGCTTGTGTTTGAGGTAGTTCTTGAATTCCTTCCAGCCTTTTGGTAATTTTTCAATTAAGGCTGCAACTTAGAAGGATTCATTGAGAGACATGCCTTCTGCGTGAATATCATGTAGAATGAGTTAAAAATCTTGAACTTGGCTGATCACAGTTTTTGAATCAACCATTACAAAATCAAGGAATCCGCCAACCACAAATTTTTTTGAGCCGGCATTTTTCGTTTTGTATTTTTTCTCCAAAAACTCCCAAAGTTCCTTTGCTGTCTTGATAGGACTGTAGACGTTGTATAATGTGTTGTCAAGTCCATTCAAGATGTAGTTCCGGCAAAGGAAATCGACATGTTTCCAGGCATCAACCGCAGCAACCACTTGCCGGTCGGTTTCATCCTCTTTTAAGATAAAAGCATCATCACGGAGGAAACGAGCCAGGTTCAGAGTTGTAAAATAGAACAACATTTTCTGTTGCCATCTTTTAAAGTCAGTTCCTGAGAACTTCTCTGGCTTTTCACCGTGATTTACCGGTACTGTTACAACAGGAGAGGGGGTTGGCGTCATTGCAGCCACCACAGTAATACTTGTTTGGGCATTAGTTTCAGTAGCCATCAATTCTAATTTATAAAACAAATTATAATTAGAATTTACATTACACAGAAAATTAAACCAAATTCACAGAATTAAATTTTGTAAAAAATAAAAGAAACACGAATATAACTTTTATTTTCCAATTAATTTAGAAATAAAATAAAATTTTATTCAACCAAATTAATTCCACACAGGAAATTAAATTCTGTAAAATAAAAGAAAGAAGAATATAACTTTTATTTTTCAATTAATTTGGAAATAAAATAAAATTTTATTCAACCAAATTAATTCCACACAGAAAATTAATTTTTGTAACACTTCAATAATTAAAATACTAAAATAGAATTTTAAGTAATGAAAACTCAGAAAATAATTTCTAAAATCCAAAATTAATTTTTGAAAAAATTCCACAAAAATATATTCTGAATTGTTAATGACACCAGTATCGTACTACTAGTTGTCAAAGAAAATAGACAGTATATTACTACTATCTGTCAAATAGCATATAATCACTATTTGCTTTTCCAACCAGAATATTATTTTGTAAATCCACAGAAAAAAAATTTCTTAAAAGAAGAAAGAGAAAAGGAAGCAAACGAAAAATTCTGTAAACAGAATAATTCGAATATGTCTTAAGCTTGTAGGAACAAACTTCTGTGTAAATAAAATAAATTGAAACTAATTCAAACAAAATAAATAAATTACATACCGAATTTATTTATCGAACCGAATTTAAAAATAAAAGACCAAGTCGAGTGTGTGACACTCTGTCCTTAAGACAGATTTGCCCCGCTACGGTGCTTACGGTTGAGTGGCGTCTATCTCTCAGGATACAATGATCTTCACAAATTTGTAGAAGCACTTCGAACAAATTTGTTCGGCGAACCAAACCAGTGTTCTATAATCTCTTTAATTTATTCTAAATCTAATATGAAGAATATATGCTCTAGAAGAGAATTGGACAGCAAAAGGTATTTTTTGCAGACTGATTTTTCAGACCATTTCGACTGCTAAAAATTGATTGTATTTATAGGCAAACATTTGACCCGAACAGGCATCAAATAGAAGTGGAAAGGTGCACAATAACTTGAACAGGTGCAACCACTATTGACTGTCGCTAAGACCAAATTTTCAAATCATTTGAAAAAAAAAAAAGGATCCGTTGGTTGTAACAGTTTCAAAACTGTTGGAATGCTATATTTAAACTATTTGAATAGTTAAACAATAAAGCCAAAGGTGGAAGTTATAAAACTGTTTGGAATAAATGTATTAAACTATTTGAATAGTTTAATCTATTTTAGGAAACCACTTTAGGAAACCAAAAATAAAATTATATTTAAATTAAATTCCCACAATAATTTTTATTGAAAAAATTCAAATGAATTTTGTCTAAAAAATTAATGTTAAACCTGAAAACGACGTCAACTTTTCATTCACTCATAAATGGTTTTGACGTTCCGTCTTCACCGTGTGACTTACCACGCGGCAAGGAACACGTCACCTCTTCGGATCCACCCCAAAAGACGTTTGGGGCCCACTTAATTTTGGCCTTAAAGTTGGCCCAAAATAAGCCATAAAAAACACCATTTTTTCCAACACTTCTCACTCGGATTTTATGTGTCAAAGGAATGCGGTGAGTGTCACCTCAAAGGAGGCCATTGTCCTCGATACAACAGCTCCAAGTTCCAATGCATTGAGCAGGGAAAACACGATATTGGAATTTCTCTGCTGCATAAAGCATACTGTTATTTCTGATTTAATCCAAAATCTTCAATCTGTAGAAGTCTGCTCCATATGGATTTTGCTCCATATGTATTTTTGTATGTGGGTTAGATATACCAAAAAATATGCTCGATACACCCCTATGGGGACAAGAAAGATGTCTAAGCAGGCCATTAAAACAGAGCATTCAAAACCTAGCACTAAAAAGAACTCTCACAGCTTGAGAGCTAGGCTAAAGAACCAAACAACATGCAAAGTTGGAGGACAATGCCTACTATTTATTTCATAGAAGGCATACGACTAGATTTCTTAGACTTGGTTAGACAAAATAGCATTCTTCTTTAGCAAGCTTAAGATTTCCAATTCTATCAAGGAGCATCTTTTTGTTATAACCTCTTGAAGATGGGTTCGTCCATGGAAAAACAAATGTTTCATTTGAAAGGGTTTGTGGAACCCCTTTAAGATGTTAAGATCGATGAAGATCTAGCCCATTTTGACTACCCCATCTTCTTCAATTGATCTCTCTTCAATTGAAACCTCCTCATTTGGATTACCCCATTTTGCATTTGTGTCTATATTGACCCTGTTTGTATTATTCGGATCTTTATATGTAAGGGATCATTTTGGAGATTCAAGGTACATGATTTTGGGAGCTTCTGTACAGTGGGGGGTTTTAGAGAGAACATACTCATTATGTTCTCTATTTTCATAGTAAAACGCTTTCGTGTTTTTCACCTATGGATGTAGACTTATATAAGTATCGCTTGTTTTGTTTATTACTTCTTAATTTTTGATCCCGTCTTAACAAATTGCATAAGGTTTTCTCCTTTGCATTATTTATAGCAACAAAACACGTGATATTGATTCTAGTAACAGGTAATATACCTCTGATCAATATCTATAAGCATGAATAAATTTAAATGCATCTATATGCATCAAATGTTTTTAACCAGTGGCTGCAAAAAGAAGTAGGTTGCCATTGATTTTAGGAACAAGTAATATACATCATTAGCCAGTATTTATATGCATGAGTATATTTGGATAATTGTTTTGTTGGTCTGTCACATTAGCTTAATTTTTCTCGTTTTGAAACTCCTTCAGTTGTTGCTAGAGTTTGGATTTTAGTAATCCTATTGTTCTACATCACAAGGAAACTAGCACAAAATGATCAATTCACATTCTTTTGGAAGATTAAAACAGAGAAATACCAAAATGTTGAGCCCTTTCTAAAGAATTATGGATCTCTTTCTCCAAAAAGGTATACTTACTCTGACATCAAGAAAATGACCAACTTCTTCAGAGTAAAACTAGGTCAAGGAGGCTATGGTTGTGTTTTCAAAGGAAATCTAGAAAATGGCTCCCTTGTGGTAGTGAAGGTTCTAAAAGGATTGAAAGACAACGGAGAAGATTTCATTAATGAGGTTGCAGCCATTAGTAGGACTTCTCATGTTAATATTGTAAATCTCCTGGGGTTTTGTCTTGACGTTCACAATAGAGCTCCCATATATGAGTTCATGCCTAATGGATCCCTTGAGAAATTCATATATGATAGGAATTCCTTGACATATCGCCATTTGGGATGGGAAACATTTTACAAAATTGCAGTTGCCATTGCTCGAGGATTAGAGTACTTACACTGTGGTTGCAGCATGCGGATTTTGCATTTTGACATAAAGCCTCACAATATTCTTTTAGATGAGGACTTTCGCCCAAAGATCTCCGATTTTGGCCTTGCTAAACTGTGCCCACGAAAAGAGAGTATCGTATCACTATTGGGTACTAGAGGGACTGCTGGTTATATTGCCCCATAAGTATTTTGTAGAAACATTGGGGAAGTTTCACACAAGTCAGATGTCTATAGTTATGGAATGATGATTCTAGAAATGGTTGGAGGAAGAAAGAATATTGATGTCAAAGTTGATCGCACAAGTGAGATATATTTTCCACATTGGATATACAAGCGACTTGAGCTGGATGAAGAACTTGGAGTGCATGGCATTATGAATGATGAAGCAAATGAAAGTGCAAGGAAGATGATTATAGTTGGCTTATGGTGCATACAAACCGATCCCTCACACCGGCCATCAATGAACAGGGTGGTAGAGATGCTAGAAGGAAGGCTGGAGTCCTTGCAAATCCCGCCTAAGCATTACTTGTCTTCTCCCCCAAGATCACCACCAGATTCTTCAACTACACTCGTGCCATAACATTGTGCGATTCACAATGCATACTTCTATTGCCAAGGTAATGTGCACAGGTGAAAATTAGGTAAACTATATCTCTCTTTTGCTTGTGTTTGACAGTTCTGATTACTACAATTCAGATTTTGCCTAGGGTTTAAAAACTAGTTACAATAAAAAAAATTCTGTAATATCATAAACCTCTACAAATAATACTAGTATGCTTATTTCATAGTACAATTAAATCAATATCTAGAAAATTATTTAGAACAAAAATACCTGATGTTTGTTCAATTTGATTGCTTTACACAAAGGCATTCAGATTGGGGGTTAAGGTTACTTCACTTTAGACCTTAAATTGTTCCAAACAGAGTACACCCTATTTCAAAGGTAAAAGTGGAGGTTAATAACATTTTACATATCTTCCAGAGTCAACCTGATCAAGAAATTGATAGAACTTTGATGAATTCTATTAAATTTGAAAATTTTGAGTCCCCAAAAATTTCAAGTCAAGCCTAGTACTAATGGTTGAGGAAGGGTAATGTGGAGATTATTGCTGTGACAATTGCTCTGAGGTTTTTGAGGATTTATTTTGAGCTTATTTTGACGATTTGAACCATTTTTGATGGATATAAAAAAAAATCCTCATACTATTTTGTAGTCATTAGATATATAACAGAGATGATCAGTTTGGTGGAACTTAAACAAACATAAATAAGTTGTAAATTTGTTACACATCCAGTATGCCAACAAAAGCACACATGCGCAGAACAAAAAATATTGTTTAAGGGTTAAATGTTTAATCGAAATTAATTTTTGAAAATTAAATATATCTAGCAAATTACTTTTTTCATTTTCTCTAAAATTCTGAACTATGAATGAGAACTCGAATAATTGATTAGATCACCATTTTAAGTCATTTTATTAGTTAACCTAATCAAGCAAATAAAAAGTATGCATAACTCTTTGATTTTTAAAATAAAAAATAAAGAAAAATACATTGCATAAACATATGGTTCTCGATTTAGTCGAAAGACACTAAAGTTCGAATAATTCAGATCACTGAGTTGAACCTAAAATGGGTCCAAAAATTATTAAATTGAACCCTGTAGTCCAATTAGTGAACCGGAATAAACTTGTCCATGTGTTGTAATATATATGGCACAATCACCTTTGCCTGCCAACAACAACCTCTCACCACAAATCACCTTTGACCTCCCCCTAATGTTGAAAATCACTTCCAACTATGGGTAACTACTTTCAGCAACCACTTTCAACCACTCGTTCTCTCTTTTTTTAGAACAATTTTTTAAAAATATTAAAACATAGACCTTCTTTTCTTACAAATTCTTGTGTTATGAAATCATAAAGTTTTGAAATGTGAAATGGGATCTAGTTTATTAATGTGATTAATGTCGTATCAATTTATAACAAAAAATTATTTGTATAGCATTACTCATTTTAAAAATAAATGTGAGCATCAAAAAAGTTTTATTTTAAAATATAAATATAATTATATTTAATATTTTTTTTGTAAAAAATAATAATAATAAAATATAAATGCTATAAAACCAGACCAATCAAACAAAAGGAAATTACAACACAATGGTTGTTTCACAAAATTGTCAAAAATTTAGAAAAAAATATTATAATTATAATTATTAATATTTATAAATTTTATCGCTAATTTAAAATGAACATTTAAAATACACAATTGTTATTTTTCCATCAAACAAATCTAGCTACTAATTTGGCTTCTGTTTCTGTCCTTTTGTTCTCACTTTTGGAAGGACAACAAAACAAGAAGTGTGAACTTGGAGGATATATCATGTATAAGACCATCTCCAACGCTTCATCAAACTTTGCATCAGATTTGAAATTTGGTAAAAAAGTCGCTTTTTGCAGCTCCAATGGTTTCATCAAATTAGTATCAAAACGAGAATTCACCAAATTTTTCATCAAAGGGAGAGCAGGGGGAAGATTTCACTAATTTACTGTGCGTGACCATTGGGGGAAACCAATCGGTCAACCAGCCGGTTGACCAACCGGTCGACCGGTTCCCTTTCAAATAGGTTGGTTCAAACAAGTCAAAAGGTTCAAAGAGGTAAAAAAAAAAAAATACACTAACCGGTCGACCGGCCGGTCGACCCATCAGTCAACCCTTGCTTTGATAATAACTATTGGAGCAGTCTATGTGAGATTGAGAAAATTATCTTTTTTTTTACTCAAATTTAATAAAAAATTTAGTGAACCGTTAAAAATGCTCTAACCTTCTATATTTTTTCTTTGCTTTATTTAGTGCTTCCAAACAAAGGACAAAGGAGAATGATTAGGATTCGTGCTTTTCCCCATAGTCCACCAATCACTATGCAAGTCAATGAACTAAGCTTAATTAAAACAAGTAAATAACACCTCCGGGCACAATTCTCCACCTAAAATAATTTTTGTTTCCCGCCCCAATTTTTGAGTTGTTTTGCATGTAGGCTCCCCCAAGTCAAAATATTTTGGATAAATTACAATGATTTCATGAGATTTGTAAAAAATACAGTAAATTTCACTCTTTTAGTATAATTATGTTGGACTTCCTAAAAATTTTAATTCACGTAATATTTAATCCTATTTTCATCAATAATCCGTTAATTATACATATTGAAAAATTATATTGTCATTTTTTTATATTAAAAAATATATATATTTTCTTGATTCTTGTATTTTCACACTATTTGCATTAATTTTGCCTCTTTAGACTTATTAGAAAGAAAATTAGTATAATTATATCAAAATTATAAAACTTAATGTATTTTTTTTTAAATCTCAAGAAAAATCAATGTAATTTATCCAAATATTTTTGTATAAAAAATAATATTTGTCATCTTACTATTTTATTTTATTTATTGTATATATTAATACAATAAAAATTATATATATATATATATATGTAAGACTTATTATGTTTTTAAAAATAATAAAATTAATTATGTCACATTAAAAATTATGTAAAGTATGAAGCGTTTGAATAAAATATTAGTGATATGCCGACTCATTGCATTGGAAAGTGCTTACGGAATCTGTTTTATTTCATGGTTGCCTCACATAGGGGACCAAGACCAAAAGAAACAAAAGCAAAATAAATTAAAAAGCCTTATTATATGAAAACCTGTGTGACAAATTAAATAATGATATATCTAATAAATCAATGCCAACTCGTCTCTTTTTATCCTTAGACTGAATGATTAAACCTTTACCTTTTAGAAGAAAAGAGAAGTAGAACTTGCCAATCATGCAGAGCAAAAGTTAAACTCCCAATTACCATTTTCTAATCACTAAAACTACTACAAATGAACCTACTCCATTTAATTTCGTTTGTTTCCTCTCATGCATATTGGCCCCTTCAAACACTTAATCATCAATTTTTTATTTTTTATTTATTTTTTATTTATTTTTTTGCGCGCTAGATGTTATTAGTTTAGTTTTGGTATAAAAAACCATCCCTAAAGTCTTGAAATAAAATAAAAATAATCGAAAAATGATAATAAGCTAATGAACAACAGTAATAAAACTTGGCACTTATGCAGTATCAAACAAGAATTTAAAGTGTTGGTTCCAAAAAAAAAACAAGAATTTAAAGTGTCTTATAAAATACTAATTCATTTGGCTGAAACCTAAAAACTAAGAATGTATCGAGCAAATTAATTTTTTTAGTATTCACTTTTTTTAATCAATATTCTAGCTTTTTAGCTAACTCTTAAAGAAAGTCTAAGTAGGGTTTGGCAAATGACTTTTTAATTTTTTTTTAAATAATTTTTATCAATTGTTTTGTTAGATTTTATTGACAGAACAATTCTAAAAATTTTAAAACTAGAATTAATTTTTTAGAAAAAGGTCATTTTTCTGGTCTTTTGTTTTTTGTATTTAGCAAAGTTTATTGAACTATTTACATATTTTTTAGAATCTTCTAGTAACTTTAACAAAAATAAAATAAAATAAATTCATTGAAGGCAAGAATTTAAAAGAAAAATGGTACTAAAATATTATTTCAAAAAATTATGGAGTATGCTCACATCTCGAACATTTTCTTAAGTCGAAACGAATGATCTAGATCTAAGGACGAGTCCCATGCTATCATGTGACTTCAAGTATATTGGATGAGAATTTATCTGATAAGTCCCACTTATCAAATGGTTATATATTTATATTATAACTGTACGCGCGCGAAATAATTTTCTCGTATAATTCTATTAATCAAGCTTGCACTCCTTCAAACATAGTCGTTCAATCACCTGAAAACATAAACGTGAGTTCGTCGGCAGGTGTGTGCCGAAAACCCCTCTGATGCCTAAGTCAGCAAGTAGACAATAGACAAAAAGCTCTGTGTCTTCGAGAGTAAGAATTGCAATCCCTGAGATTAGGGTTTGGTTTGAGCTTTTGTAGATTCCGCATGGTATAATCCTAATAAGACTCTAACTCTCCTATGTAGAATCCTCTTAGCAATCACATTCCCAAAGGATAATACTTTTCCTTTAACACCCTCCTCACTAAAGCTAAGTGAGATGGCAGAAGTCTCTGCTCGGCTTTCTGCCATACAACTGGACTACTTTTGCTCTATCCGCCAACGCTTAACCGTGCAACACCTAGTGTACGGCACGCCACTAAGTTGACATTGCGCGACACTAAGTTGACATTGCGCGGTTCTCCTCTTAGCTCGGCTCTCTTCTCTGCTTGACTACCTTGCTTGATAGCTTCGCCATGGCATTAACTGCAACTAGGAAGTAGCTAGGTGTAGAAATATAGGCATTTACTAGTTTGGTCAAACATCTTTGACCGCAACTAGAAAGTAGCTAGGTTCAAAAATATGGGCATTTATTAGGTCCCACTCCAACATAGCTTGGCCCAATTTGGCTACACAAATTACCCTCTTAATTGCCCCCTTAATTCTAACTGCAGTGCATGATTGGGATTACTTTATCCAACCGAGCTATTATGCCCCACCCAACCGGGCTTACCAAAATTGCTCAATCATAGATTTCTTATAGTTAGACAATCTTGCCAAACTTACTTTGCCGAGCTAACTAACTAGGCAAAGATTTTCTAAAGTTGGTCAAACTTGTCAATCTACTTTACCAAGCTAACCAGCTCAACAAAGATTTTTCAAAGTTGGTCAAACCTGGCAACCTACTTTGCTGAACTAACCAGCTCGATCAAAAGATTTTTCCAAGGTTGGTCAAATCTACCAACCTATTTGTCGATCTAACCAACTCTGTCAAAATTTTTTCAAGATTAACTAGCTCAGTCAAAGATTTTTCCAAAGTTGGTCATACTTGCCAACCTACTTTGCCAAGCTAACCAGCTCAACAAAGATTTTTCAAAGTCGATCAAACCTGCCAACGTACTTTACCAAGCTAACCAGCTCGGTCAAAAGATTTTCACAAGGTTTGCCAAAACTGGCAACCTACTTTGTCAAGCCGACCAATTTGGCAAAGATTTTCCAAAGTTGGTCAAACCTGCCAACCTACTTTGCCGAGTTGGTATTCCAAAGTTGGTTAAACCTACCAACCTACTATGTGTAGACCGCCAAAACTCCGCTCAGCGCGCGAGGGCACGAATCGTGGTTCTTAGCTACTACAGTTCGGACTCATGTCACGGTTTTGAATCTAATCTCATAAAGTGCAATATAAGACCGATAAATCACCAAAGAGTCCAAATCCGGTAAATCGTTTTGGAAAATAGATTTTAATCAAGAAGTGCCAAATATGGACTGCTTTGCCAGATTTCAGAGTTGCCACCTAAATATTTTGTTTTGGGAAATTTAGGAAATCCTGACTCGTGCCTAAGGCCACGTGTCTATCATCACCAAAGTTGCCTCGGCTCGGGAACTTGGGTACGAGAGGGGAAGGTCATGCAATGAGCACCCCCGCTTGCCCGATCAAAGATCGGCCTTTACTAACATGATATGTTGTTTTTGAAAACACATGCGTTCGTATTCCGGTTTATTAATCTAGAATTACTACGTGATGCGCACAGCATACAAGTATAGACTAAATCACTCGAATTGGAACAAAACATCTCATGTTTGCTTGTTTGAAAATGGTTTGAAGGTGCTACTCGCAAGTAGGCTAAGACGCGGATTTTGCCACCCTCAACTGGGCTTAGAAAACATGATTTGATGAATTGTTCCAATTCAAGAAATGAAGCCTTCATCCACAGGCATTTATGCAGTTAAACACTTAAGCAATTAGCCTCATGGCAAGCATGCTATCATGACAGTCACTTACACTCATGCAAGGATGCTAAAGCAAAAACACTCACAGCGTACTCCGAGCCAAAGAAAGAAGCTAATTAGAAATCATGCATGAATCCTAACTATGCTAGATGCCTAATGCAACACATGCAGAAATGCAACTAAAATAGGCTCAGCTATCTAGAATGTCATGTGATTGCAACTTGATAACATGTATTCAAATTGGTATTGAAATACAATGCAGTTTGTATGATGCGCCGAGCCCAGTGCATGCAAGATGAATGAATGAATGCAAACATGCTAGTGTAAGTATGCTACTTGAAATATGCCCTAAAACTAACCACGAAAAGTAGATAGGTAAAATGGAGAAAGAAATGGGGGTTGGAAGACATGCATCACACACACGCACGCTTATTACAACAGTTGTGCCCTCTCGACGGAGGGTTCGAATAATAAGCTAAGCTACATCTAAGCTAATTAAACTAATTATTACAAAACGAAACTAATTAACTAATCAGTTAACTAACTATTTATTACAACACAAATTGAATAACTAAGGGCATTAACTACTTAAGTACAAAAACAAATGCATTAGCTAGCTTAAGCAAAGCAACTAAGTAAAGCAAACAAAAGGGGCCTTGGAGCAAGAAGCGCATGCATGCTCGGTCGCCTCGTTTGGAAATCCATCGCGATGCCCCAACTTGCCTCTGTTTTCAATTGTTCTCAGAACACTGTACAAAGCTCCAGATAGCTTTTGCTCCACCATGGAACCTCCAGGAGCATGGCCGACCACTTGGTGGTGTTGCCAACCACTTGTCGACCACTTGCCTTTGCAGCAGATCAGAAAAAGTGGTCGGCCATCCACTTTTACTGGTCTGTCAACCAGTTTTTGCTGCCAAACTCCAATTTGCTTGCAACAGAGAACAAGAAGGGGCATGGCAATGTATTTGCTAGATATGTGTGCACAACCACTCTCCCTATCATTTTTTGATCTCAAGGGAGTGTAGTTCTCGACTCTCGGGCCACCAACCGAGCATCGCAATGCACGATGGCCGAGATGCCAAGATTGCACAATTCAATATAAATGAATGCACAAATAACACATAAAGCCTTAACCTCTATCATGCATGATCAAGAGGGTTGGCGACCGAGAATTGAGGCACGTTTCATCACTTCAAGTATGAAACGTCCCTCGTTTCTCGTGTTTGGACTAACACCCTATCCAAACACAATGCAATGCAAGGCAAGCATGTCAAACACAATGCAAACAATAAGCATGCACACATAATGCAATGCAACAACAATAAGCATGCATACACAATGCAATGCAACAAGAATAAGCATGCATACACAATGCAAACAATAAGCATGCACACACAATGCAATGCAACAAGAATATGCATGCATACACAATGCAATGCAACAAGATACTCAATGGACTTAAACCGAATATGGACAGACCTCAATCATGCCCAAAACAGTGGCCATAATGCTATGAAAGGATAGCATGAAAGACAAAATGGTGATGTTCATGCAATGACCTATCAATTAAGCACAAGGGCACAACTCTCATAAGTGCTCAAGGTGTGACAAATGTAAGAGTGTAGCCACACTATAAGCATTGAAATTAGGTATGAAATGATGCCAAATCACTCAAACAAAGCAAGCATAGCATGCTGGGGTCCTTAAGCATTAAAGCTAGTGAAGGGGACTACACAAGAGGCATGCAATACATGTCACAAATGGATGAAGCAGCCATGGTCAGAGCTCAAGTAGGTCAAAATAAGGACCAAAACATGCGAAGAGGGGAGCTCAAAGGTCTAGGCATGCATGCATACAAGCTAGGCCACAAACAAGGCAACAATGGCATGACCCTTAGAGGCACTCAAAGGGTGAAAGAAATGGGAACATGGCAATGCTATATGCTCTGAAATAACATGTAAAATGATTCCAAATCATGCACATGTTACAAATGAAGCATGCTAGGAGACTCAAAGCTTGAAAGTAGCATAGGCACTTGCACTATAGCTATGCAATACATGAAGCATATGGCTAATACAACCCAAAACAGTCCGAGAACATGTCAAAATGATGCTAAAAAATGCATGGTGCAAAGCCAAAACAAGCTAGCATGCAAGGGCAATAGGGTGGATTACACTACACCGACCGAAACCAAGCATGAGATGGCTTCACCAACAAAAATCAGAGTTATGGCATGTCAAAATAACATAAAAAATGGACTAATACCAAGTCAACACATGCTAGGATAACAAGCTCACTCATTAGGCATGCAAGGCTAGTATAGAGGACTTACACTACAAGTGTAAGAAGCAAATGAGGGATGCTCTAACCAACCAAAAACAGAGTTGTATCATGGAAAAACAAGACCCAAAACACACTGAAATGGTGGTCCAAAAGCCTAGACAAGATGGCAAACACAATTGCTCATATTTAAGGCATAAAGCACAACCTCTCCAAAGCATTGAAAGAGTGAAAGATGTGAGTGTATGGCCACACTACATGTACTAAAATCACATATCAAATGATGCCAAATCATGCAAATAGCCCAAGCAATGCATGCTAGTGGCTTGGAAACTCAAAGCTAGTGAGCTAGAATGCACTATGGCTATACAAAGCATGGCATGCATGACCAAAACAACATAAATCAGACCTTAAGCATGGTAAAACATGGCCAAAAGCTTCTTGAAGTTGAGCCAAAATCACACTAGAATGATGGTCTAAAGCATGATGCATGTTAGGCTAGCATGCAAGATTGCACTACAAATGTAGAATGCATGCAAGTGGTGACTCAACCAAGCTAAAACAGAGGTATGCCATGTCAAAATAGTACCAAAAACAAGTTGAGAAGAGGCCAACACATGCAAGGAAAGTATGCTCAAACATGAGGCTAATAAGGCAAGCATTCAAGATTCAAGGAGAGGGGATGACCCCCTTGTAGACACCCCATTTTTGACGGACCTTAAGACTTAGACGTCATCGATTGAGCTCTCGGTGATTGCACATGTTGTGCTCGTTTTGAGATTTTGGAGTTTTTGGTTGAGAGCCTTGCCTTCGGGCCTCTGAACTCTTTGTGCTTCGGCTCGGTTTGCGGACCAAGCATTGTTTTCCTTGCCTGAGGGAAGGAGAGGTCTTGTAGACCACTTTTTCCATTTGGAGACCAATTTCTAATTTTCGGAGCCTTCGGCTGCATGCCTTGTCTCGGAACCGCTTAATGTTCTCCATTTGGCGTGGTTTTTGAACCACACCTTGTTTCCTTGGCCTAGAGGACCACTGTGGTTTGGGAGACCACTTTCGTGGTCGTAAACCACTTTTGGTGCTCGTCAGCTAGTCTTTGAGGCTCTCGGCTGCGCCTCACCTCCTGAACTTTCGTCTTGTATTCGCTTTGGTTTGTTTTTGGTATAAACCTTGCTTTCCTTGTTTGGAAGGTGGTACAAGGGTGGGAGACCAGTTCTTTCCCTTGGAGACCACTTTTCTTCCTGCCAGCTAGTTTTCTACCTGGGAAACTAGTTTTCTTGGTCTTTGGACCATCTTTTCTGGTCGGCCACCACACCTTTTGCTTTTTTTCATGCTGCTGACCATCTCCCGCCATGGCCGACCAGTTGTCTTCTTGGTAGACCACTTAAAGTAGCTGGCCGTCAGCTGCTTTTTGTCACCTTTTTGGAGATATTTTTGGCCAGCTGGCACAGCTAGAGAGCACAAGAACCATTCTCCATACATGTGTATGGAGGGATGGCCTTGAGCCTTAGCTTCTTCAAGAAGCTTGTGCTTTTGCTCTCTATAAGAGGGAGGCTCCCCCTCCCTCCTCCAGTTCAATTTTTTGGGTTAGAGAGTGTTAGATACACCTTTATCTCTATATCTCTCTCTTTGCTTCATTTTTGGGCCTTAAAGTGTCATTTTTTTTCTCACTTTTGTACACAAACACACACTCAAACACCATACTCTTGGAGCTGAGGTCCCTTGAAGTTGTTTTTGGAGTTCTTGGACTGGTTTGAGCTTAAAGAAGCTGCTGGAGTTGCAGCTTTGAAGGTGGTCTTCAAGGGTGAGCTTTTAACCTTTTAAACCCCCATTTTTGCTTAAGCTTTTAGCCCTACTTGCATGCTGTTTTAAGCTTCACTATTAACTACAAAAATTTCTAATTTTTTGTGCTTAAGATCTTTGTTTAAGGTCACTTTTGTATTTGGGGTTGTTTACCCCCTCTTAGGCCTTGTTTGGCCTTGCTTTTGTGCCTTATTTGTGAGCTTTTGGGACCACCTTGTTTTGGCCTTCGCACCACTGAAATCCAGAGAAATTTCACTAGTGGGATGGTGTTTTGAGGTCCCAAAAAGGAGAGGGTCATCCCATCTCCTTGTGTCTTCAATACTTGTCTTGAATGCCTCATGTATGAGCATGTTTGTTAAGTTTATGTTGGCCATATCTTAGCTTGTATTTGGGATTATTTTTTTGATGCATACCACTTTTTTTACTTGGTTTGGTCACTCCATGTATGCCTTATACACTTGTAGTGTAAATCTCATAAACTAGCTTTATATGCTCCATGAAGTAGCATGTCATTCTAGCTTGCCTTGAGTCCATTTCAGCATGTTTTTGGTGATGTTTTCCCATGTCATACCTCTGTTAGGGTTTGGTTTGGTCACCTCTTGCATCCTCCATGCACTTGTAGTGCATTTCCATGAATTAACCTAACATGCATCATGCTTTAACATGTCATTCTAGCATGCTTTTGGCTTAACTTCAAGAAGCTTTTGTCCATGTTTTAGCATGTGCTAGCTCTAATTTTGGTTGTTTTGGCCATGCATGACTTGCTTTGTATAGCCATGGTTCAATCTAGCTTGTTAGCTTTGTGCACCAAGTCCACTAGCATGCATTGCTTGGACTATTTGAATGATTTGGCATCATTTATTTTGTGATTTCAGTCCATGTTTCATGCTCATGCACTTGCATTTATCACTCATTCAATGCGTTGGAGGGTTTGCCCCTTTATGCCTTAATATGAATCATTGCATATGCCTTCATGCCTTAGCTTGCGAGCTATCATTTCAATGTGTTTTTGGGGTTATCTTGCCATGATATAACTCTGATTTTTGTTGGTTAAGTCATCCCATGCTTGGTCTTAATAGGGGTAGTGTAATCCACCTTATTTGCCTTGTGTGCACCATGCCTTATGCCCTTCATGCTAGCTTGTTTTGGCTTCCTTCCATGCATTCTTTAGTATCATTTTGACATGATCTAGGACTATTTTGGGTTGCCTTTGCCATATCCTTCATGCTTTGTATAGTTATAGTGCAAAATGCCTTGCTAGCTTTGTGTTTTGTTGACTCATGCATGCTATTTTTGAGCTATTTAGATGATTTGGCATCGTTTAATACTTCATTTCAGAGCTTATAGCATTGCCATGTTCCCACTTCTTCCATGCTTTGAATGCCTTTAAGTGTTGTGCATTGTTGCCTTACTTATGGCCTAGCATGTATGCCATCTTGCCTAGGCCTTTTAGCCCCTAACTTAGCATGTTTTGGTCCATGTTTAGACCTATTTGAGCTTTGTTTGTGGTTGGTTCATGCATATTTTCCATGTATTGCATGCCTCCTTTGTAGTCCTCTTTATTAGCCTTCATGCTTTAGGACCTTTGCATGCTATACTTGTGCTTGTTTGAATGATTTGGCATCATTTCTTACTTAATTTCAATGCATTTAGTGTTGTTACAATTCCACATTTATCATTCCTTGAGCCTTCTTGAGGGTTGTGCTCTTAGGCCTACTTGGTTGGCCAATGCATTGTGCACGCATGCTTTGTATTTTGTGCCTTTATTTTGGTGTTATGGCCATTGATTTGGGCATGGCTGAGGTCTATCCACATTCAGTTTAAGTCCATTGAGCATTGTGTATGCTATGTTACATCGCATCGTGTATGTTATGTTATTGTTTGCATTGCGCATGCCATGCTCTTGATTTGCATTGAGTATGCCATGATGATATCGCATTGAGTATGCTAGTTGACATTCGCATTGTGTATGCTAGTTGCATTGTATCATATTCTTGCATGCTTATGTTGTCTTGCATTAAGTATGCATACATTAGCATTGTGCATGTCATTAGCCTTGTTAGGTTGTTCGTGTTGCATTGCATGTTTACATGTGCAAGTCATATTGCATATTTGCATGCTTGTGTTGCATTGCATTATCGCATATTTCATGTTACATAGCATTGTGCATGCCATGTTATGTGTTGCATTTTGTTCGGAATAGGTGTTAGTCCAAACACGAGAAACGAGGGGCGTTTCATACTTAAAGTGATGAAACGTGCCTCAATTCTCGGTCGCCGACGCTCTTGATCATACATGATAAAGCTCTAGGCCTTATGTGTTTACTTGTCTATTCATTTTACATTGAATTGTGCAACTTCGCCTCTCGGCCATCATGCATCGAGATGCGTGATTGGTGGCCCGAGGGTCAAGAACCACACTCCCTTGAGCTTATGAAATGATAGGGAGGGTGGTTGTGAACACATATCTTGGAAATACATTGCCATGCCCTTTCTTGCTCTCTGTTGCAGCAAATTGGAAGAATGCAACAACAACTGGTCGGCCAGCCAGAAAAACTAGCTGGCAGACCACTTTTTCTGGTTTGCAGTAGCAAAAAGTGGTCGACAGATGGCTGCAAACACCAACAACTAGTCGGCCACCCTCCCACAGGTCCCTAAGGTGAGTTAAAAGCTTTTTGGAGCTTGGTGCAAGTTTCTGAGAGCATTTGCAAACAGAGGCAAATCGGGGCATCGCAACAGATTTCCGAATGAGGCGACCGGGCATGCATGCCTTCTTCTCCCTCTGAGGACCATTTTTTTACTGCTTTACTTAGCTAATGTAATTAGCTAGTTTATGCTTTGGCTTGTATTTAAGTAGTTAATGTGTTTAGTTGCTTAACTGTTTTGTAATAGTTAGTTAACTAGGATTAGTTAATTAGCTTCGTTGTGATGTAATAATTAGTTTAATTAGCTTAGATTAGCTAGTTAGCTTTTTATTTGGTCCCTTCGTCGAGAGGGCCAATTATTATAATAAGCGTGCGTGTGTGTGATGCATGTCTTCCAACCCCCATTTCTTTCTCCCTTTTACTTAAACGCTTACGATGGTTAGTTTTAGGGCATATTTCATTTATCATACCTCATGCTTGCATGCG
Source organism: Camellia sinensis (assembly GCF_055761805.1). Taxonomy (NCBI): domain Eukaryota; kingdom Viridiplantae; phylum Streptophyta; class Magnoliopsida; order Ericales; family Theaceae; genus Camellia; species Camellia sinensis. The sequence goes on from NC_138970.1 coordinate 148,557,105, forward strand.
TGCATCATTCATCTATTTTGCATGCACCGGGCTCGGCGCATCATACTAATTGCATTGTATTTCAATACATTTACTTGAATACGTGTTCAAACAGCATGTTATTGAGTTGCATTTCACATGACATCCTAGATAGCCGAGCCTATCTTAGCTGCATTTTTGCATGTGCTGCATTAGCCATCTTAACATGAACTAGGATCATCCATGATTTCTAACTAGTTCTTTGTTTTGGGTCGGAGTACACTGTGAGTGTTTATGCTTTAGCATACTGCATGTGTGTTATTGACTGCCATGAAAGCATGCTTGCCATGAGGCTAACTGCTTAAGTGATATAACTGCCTGAATACCTGTGGGTGAAGGTTGGATTACTTGAATTGGAACAATTCATTAAAATCCCTGATTTAGCCTACTTACGAGTAGCAAACTCCAAACCATTTTCAAACGAACATGTAAGGTTTTGTTCCAAATTAGGCGATCCAGTCTATACTTGTATGTTGTGCACATCATGTAGTAAGATTAGCTAATTAACCGGAATAAGAGCACATGTGTTTTCGAAAAGAAAATATCATGCTTAGTACAGGCCGATCTTTGATCGGACGAGCGGGGCTGCTCATTGCATGACCTTCCCCTCTTGTACCCAAGTTCCCGAGCTGAGGTAACTTTGGTGATAACGGACACGTGGCCTTAGGCACGAGTCAGGGTTTCCTAAATCCCCCAAAAGAAAATATTTAGGTGGCGACTCTATATCTGGCAAAGCAGTCCATGTTTGGCACTTCTTTATTAAAATCAGTTTTCCAAAAATGATTTGCCGAATTTGGACTCTTTGGTGATTTGCCGGTCTTGCATTGCACTTTGCGAGATTAGATTCAAAACTGTGACATTGAGTCTGAGCTGTAGTAGCTTAGAACAAAATGAGATTCGCGCCCCTTGCAAGTGCGGATATCGGAGAGTTCCTGGGAGCGCGTCTACAGTTTCTGGCGACTCTGCTGGGGAATTAGAGAACTTGACTCGAACTCATGATATCTTTTTTTGACTACACTTATGTGTCTCTTTGCATTGCATTTGCATTGGTGCGCCTAAGTCACCGTGTTCGCCGTCTGCTATTCCTGAACAGTTAGCCTGAGGCTGTGTGCCATAAGGTTGACCAGTTACGGGCTCTGCCACGATGGGAACACAAACCCCGGTTGTTATCGGGGCACTCTTTTTGACCATTCGACCTAGTGCATGTCGGAATCCATAGTGACCATTCCAAACTAGGACAGGTTGCTTATCCGGTTATAGGTTGTTTGAAACCGCTGTGTGCGTAGTGAAATCCTAGCTCCTGACAAAATAGGATAGGGAAACCCTACCCCAACATAGGGGTGTTTTGGCTCTCATTTGCTTGTTATGTGCTTTTAGAGTGTGCCTCTACAGGGAATGCATGTAACAGTTTGCAAGTCTGGGTATTAGGCCTGAGGGCATCAGTGTTTGGGAATCAGTTTTATCCGAGGATATTAGATTTGGGGCAGCCATTTGGGCACAGTAAACAGTGCTTGAGAATAGAGTATTCAGCTTACAAGTGCCAACTGCGTGTTGTCATGTCAACTGTGTGTTGTCTTTATTTATGCCGTTATGCTAGTTGTATGTTTCCTTATTATGCTTTATTTATCTTTTTGCAAGGTAGTTTAGCACAATTGCATCCGACTAAGCAGATATTCCCCGAGCACTTTGGGTTACGGTCGAAGACTTAATCGATCCAGGGATCTGATAGATGGACAAATAGTGTTTCTTTCTTTACCCATAGTTTCTAGATGGAGGTCAAGAAGGCGTAGTGTATCAGTACAGAGGTTGCCAGATCAGCGGTCCTTGAACAGTCAGGCTGAGGTCTCAGTTTCTACTGCAGAGTTAGATATACCGATTGTTCAGTTAGATCAAGACAATATGGTAGGTTTGGGAGAGATGATGCGTCAGCTCTAGGAAAGTATGAAAGCCATGCAGCAGGATGCTGCCTGCCAGGCAGAAGTGGCTACACGTCAAGTAGAAGTAGTGGCCCAACAGGCAGAGTTAATTGCTAGGCTACAGCAGCAAACCGGAGCATTTGCTTCGCACCCAGCTCCTCCCCCACCAAGAGTTCCAATACTCGGGGAAATAGCCAATGTCCAGGAAAATACAGACGTTCCAACTAGGCCAGCTCCGCCCCCAATCCTACCCCAGCTGTCTAAAGTGCCCACCAACTAGTGGATTCACTATTTGAGTTCGAGGCGGATCCAACAGCGTTAAAAGTGAGCAAGCTAGAAAAGCTTTTCAAGAAGTCTCAAGGTGTGAAATCCATTCCAGATATAGAGGATGGATATACCGACTCGGCCGTGACGCTGCCAGACCAGTTTAAAATGCCGCACATCGACCGCTTTGACGGGTCTGGAGATCCTATGGTGCACCCGCGACTGTTTTCAGACATCTTAAGGCCAATGGGCCTCACCTGATTACAGAAGTTTTCCCTATTTGGCCGGACCCTATCGGGTGTAGCGACCATGTGGTATGCAAAACTGGAGGACTCCATTAAGAGAAATTGGGAGGAGATGGTTGAGGCCTTCATAGCTCAATACTTCTACAATACACAGATCGAGGTCACAAGTCATGATCTCGAGACCACTAGGCAAGAGCCAAAGGAGAGCTTCTCCGATTTTGTGACCCGCTAGAGGGTTAAAGCCTCAATGATGACCATCAGGCCTGTTGACAAAGATCAGATTCGGATGGTTGTGCGCAACCTCTAGCCCAAGCTCATGCAAAAGATGATCGTTCTTCCCCTACCCACCTTTGCAGATTTATATGAGATTAGGGTATAGATCAAGGACGCAGTGAAACAAGGCCTGATTGACCATGAGAAAGAGCGGCCTAAGAGGGCATTCAATCACAGTACGAAAACAGGCACAAGCAGTGCTGCAACTGCCAGATCTTCAGATGTGGCAATGGTCACCACCACCCCTCCCAAAACCCTTGTAGCTACACCCTTTACCGGTGTGTCTGGAAGTAGCTCGCAAACAGCCAGATATGCCCCCAGAGGCCAGAAAACCTTCACCCTACTATGCATGCCTTTGTCCAAGGCTTTGGGGGTTTTAATCAACAAAGGGAACTTCAAACCCCTATGTAGACACCCCATTTTTGACCGTTCTCAAGACTCGGACGTCATCGTTTGAACACTCGATGATCATCCATGCTCGTGTTCGTTTTGAGTTCCCGGAGGTCTCGGCCGCGTGCCTTGCCTCAAGATCTCTCAACTTGTCTGTTTTGTGCTTGGTTGTGGACCAAGGACTTGTGTTTTTGCTTCTTAGGGAAGAGGGTGGCTTGTTGGCCATTCCCTCAACCCATCAGCCAAGGCATGAACCCATCGGCCAAAAGTGTTGGCCGATCAGCACTCTTTTTAGTCGATCGGCCCTTGTGTTAGTCGATTGGCCATGTTTTCTGGACGAACCCTGTTCATCTGCTTTATGCAAATATTTTACGCCAGCTGTCATAGCTGTCATGCACAATTCACCCCCTTCATACACTTGTATGGATGGATTTGCCCCCTTTGCTTAGCTTCCTCAAGAAGCTTTGCTTTTGGTTCTCTATAAGAGAGAACCATCTCCTCCCTCCTCAAGGGTTCAGAAAATTGAGGTTTGAGTGATACATACACTTTTGTATCTATATTCATTTGTTTGATCTTGTTTTGTACTCAAAAGTGTAGTATTGTCTTACTATTGTACACAAACACAAACTAGAACACCATCCTCTTGGAGCTGAGGTCCCTTGAGGTTGATTTCAGAGTTCTTGGGTTGGTTTGAACTTGGAAAACCTGCTGGAGCTTTGTTCTTGAAAGTGTTCTTCAAGGGTGAGCAAACTTGCTTTTAATACCCCTTTCTTGCTTAAGCTTTTAGACCTCCTTGCTTATTATTTTAAGCTTAACTCTAAACTACAATAAGTTCTGATTTTTGATGATTTAGATCTTTTTTTAAGATCACTTTTTGGTTTGGGGTTGTTTCCCCCCTCTTAGGCCTTGTTTGGCCTTGTTTAGAGCCATCTCTTTTGGCCTTTGTTCTTGCCTTTGCATGACATTTCTACCACTGAAATCTAGAGGATTTTCAATGGTGGGAAGGTGGTTTTGGAGTCCTAAATAGGAGAGGGTCATCCCCTCTCCTTGTTGTCTTGTATGCTTGCATAAATGGCTTATGTTGGTAGCATGTTTGTTAAGCTTGTCTTAGCTTCATTTCAGCAAGTTTTTGGTGTTACTTTGCCATGCTTTACCTTTGTCTAAGGTTGGTTTAGTGGCATTTTGCATGTACCATACACTTGTAGTGTAAATCACACACACTAGCTTTATATGCTTCATGTTTGAGCATGTCTTTCTAGCCTATGTTGTATCCATTTCATCATGTTCTTGGGCTTGTTTTACCATGTTATACCTCTGTTTAGGTTTGGTTTGGTTAGCCTTTGCATGCCTCATGCACTTGTAGTGCATTTTCGTGAAATTGCCTTAACATGCTTTGTGCTTTAAGCCATGTTTTTAGCATGATTTTGGCTTAACTTTAAGAATCTTTTAGTCATGTTTTACCATGCTTAAGCTCTGTTTTGTGTTGTTTTGGTCATGCTTGACTTGCTTTGTATAGCCATGGTTCAATCTTGCACTTGTCACTCCTTTAATGCTTTAAAGAATTGATGTTTTATGCCTCATGAATGGACCATTGTGTATGCCTCCATACTTAGGTCTTTGGGATGCCATCTAAGTGGGTTTTTGGGCTCATTTTAACATGCCATAACTCTATTTTTCATTGATTAAGTCATGCCATGTTTGGTTTTGATAGGTGTAGTGTAACACCCCTTTTGTAGCCTTGCATGCCTCATGCTTTTGGCATTGTGTTCTAGCTTGTGTTGGCTAGTTTCGAGCATGTTTTTGGTCTTGTTTGGACCTGCCTTGGGACTGTTTTAGGTCCTCTTGGCCCTTTGGGGTTTGTCTTGCATGGCCATGGTTTGAGTCCCTTGGCTAGCCTTAAGCCTTGAGCCTTCTTGCATGATTTGTTTGTTTTGTTTGGTTGGTTTGGCACCTCTCCATGCATGATTTCAGAGCTTACCATGTTTGTCACATGTCCATATTTGTCCCGTTTTAAGTGTTCTTGAAAGCTGGCCTCCTATGCCTAGGTGATAGGCCATCACATGTGCATGTTTGTATGTGTTTTTGTCCATCATTTTCTTAGCACTTTGGCCACTGATTTGGGCATGTTTGAGAGTAGCCCATTTTGGTTTAAGTCCATCTTACCATGTCATTGCATGCTTGTTTCATTTTGCATGTTGTTGCATGCTATGCATGTTTGCACATTTAGGTTATATGCCTATTGCATATTGTATGCTTGCATGCTCATGTTGTATTAGATTTGTATCATGCTTGAGTTGTTTGCATGCTTGCTTGCATGCTTAGGTTGCATTGCATTATGTGTGCATCCTTTGCCTCTTGATCAAGCATGATAGAGGTTGGGGCCCCTTACGTGTTTTGTGCATTTCATTTGATGTTGAATTGCAAACTTGGCTCCTTTGGCCATCATGCATTGAAATGCGTGATTGGTGGTTTGAGGGTCGAGAACTACACACCTTTGAGTCTTAAACATGATAAGGGGTGTAGTTGTGCAGACATTGTCTTGCAAATGTATTGCCATGCTCTGTTTGTCCTCTGCTGCAGTAACAGGAGCTTTTCACAGGAAGAAATGATCGATCGACCACATTTAGTGTCGATCGGCAACAAGCATCTGGCCGAGAGCCTTATTTTTGGTCGATGACCAGTTTGCCTTGGCCGATGGCCTCCCAGAATGTCCGCAAGGTGGTTCAGAAGTGTCACAGAAGTTGGCACAGTTTTCAGAGGTATAGAGCAGTGCAAATAGAGGCAACATAAAGCATGGCGATGGGTTTCCGAGCGAAGCCGTCCGAGCATGCATTCATCCCTCGTCTCGAGGCCATTTCAGTGTTTTAATAACTTAGAATAGTTATTTATTTCGATTTGGTTATGTAATTAATTAATTAGCTTGTTAGTTAGTTAATTAGATGATTTGTATTATTCTTTCGGTTCCTCCGTCGAGAGGGCACAATTTTGTAATAAGCATGCGTGTGTGTAATGCATGTCTTCTATCCCCCACTTCTTTCTCCCTTTTACTTACCTGCTTTCAGTGGTTAGTTCTAGGGCATATTTCATTTAGCATCCTTATGCTATGCATGTTTGCACCATCCATCTGTATTGCATGCACCGGGCTCGGCGCATCATACTAACTGTATTGTATTTTAATTCCTAGTTGAATACATGTATCGATTTGTCGCATCTTATATGCCATCTTAGAATAGCCGAGCCTATTTCTAGTAGCATTTTACATGCGATGCATTAGCCATCTTAACATGAACTAGGGTCATGCATTGATTTCTAACTAGTTCTCTATTTTGGCTTGGAGTACACTGTGAGTGTTTATGCTTTAGCATCTTACATGTGTGTGAATGTTAACATGATAGCATGTTTGCCATGAGGCTAATTGCTTATGTGATATAACTGCCTGAATGCCTGTGGGTGAAGGTTGGATTACTTGAATTGGAACAATTCATCAAATCTGCATTTTAGCCTACTTGCGAGTAGCAAACTTCAAATCATTTTTCAAACAAATGGATATGCGATGCTTTGTTCCAAATTAGGCGATCTAGTCTATACTTGTGTGTTGTGCGCATCACATAGTAATTATAGTTAATTAACCGGAATAAGAATGCATGTGTTTTCAAAAACAAGATATCATGCTTAGTACAGGCCGATCTTTGATCGGGCGAGCAGGGGTGCTCATAGATGACCTTCCCAAATCGTACCCAAGTTCCCGAGCCGAGATAACTTTGGTGATGATGGACACGTGGTCATATGCACAAGTCAGGGTTTCCTAAATTCCCCCCAAAATAAAATATTTAGGTGGTGACTCTGTATCTGGCAAAGCAGTCCATGTTTGGCACTTCTTTCTTAAAAATCAGTTTTCCAAAACGATTTGCCGGATTTAGACTCTTTGGTGATTTATCAATCTCACATTGTGAGATTAGATGAAGAACTGTGACATTTGAGTCCGAACTGTAGCATGAAGCCCAAGGGAGCGTCTACACCCTAGAGCCGCGGCCCTTACTAGAAAAACTTTCTCCTTCCCATAACCCGACGAAGTAGTGTGCCTATCACCAACAGCATGGTCACGAAACCGACCAGTGCTTTCGATTGCGTCATGAGACTCAAGATCTCATTGACAACAGGGTAATCGTGCCTCCAGAGAAACCAAATGTCACAACCAACCCACTCCCACCACATAACCAAGCTCCACCTCCCAAACGCATCAATTTCATCCAAACTGAGGTTGTGTCATATGACCCTAGCATATATATCACCTCTTCCCACCTACCCAAGCCGGAGGTGTTCATTCCTGACAGCACTGACTTGTGCATATTGGACATCTCCCAAACCCAACCTGAACTCGTGGTGGTGACTATCGAAGATAGAATTAGGTCGACTGTTGAGGCAGACGAGAATGATCAGTCAGAGCCTGAGGGGTCTGCGAATTTTGTGTACAACTCGAGTGGTTACATGACTTCAATGGATCGGTCTAGACCAGGAGTAGAGCTCCCGGTTGGGGCAAAGATTTGTGTAGCTCGAGAGGATGGACCTAATCAAGGGCTAGATGACCTGGCAGAACTAGAGGAGGACATTACAAATCTGCAATTCTTTGAAGAACAGGATTCAGGGGACGTGACTCTCAACTGGTTCGACATGGAAGGGTCAGTAGAGGTTACTGGGTGGCTCAGCGACGAGCCGGATGTTGTTGAGCAGTCTCAGCTAGAACAAGGTCCGTCAGACATGGGGACATCGATAATGGCCAGAATGGTCGGAGATCAGAATGAACCGCTGGAGAGCACCGGTGTTAAGAATTTTGCTCAGGATCAGAACAGTTTGAGTATAGAGGGTGCTGAGCAGCAGGCTGCACTGAAACAGTTTAAGCAAGAGAAGATCGAAGATCTGGAGAAGGCTAGAAAGGCCAAAGCCCTTGTGGGGACTGAATGTGCTGTGAGCACGGGAACAAAATGTGCTATGCGCACAGGAACAGTTGTAACAGAACCAGATAGTTGTTTGTCGATAGCCGACAGAATGTGGTGGGAAGATGACGGCCTATGTCTCGCCCACGCAGACAAAGATTGGGGGAACAACCATTCGGATGATACCTGGTATATTGGAGAGGTGGACCACATGACTAGGAGTGGGCGGTACTTCAAGCCCCTACACCTAGATCAACCAGAGGCGTCTAGGTAGGACAAGGAGGCGGAGAGGCAGGAAGAAAAGTTACTCGAGGAGGAGGCTATGCTGAAACAGCTTAAGAAGATACAAGCAGACATCTCCATTTGGGGACTACTTATGGTCTCAAGAGTTCATAGACAGACTGTCTTTTTTGCAATGGACAGAGCCAAACTTTTAATCGACACCACGCCTGAACAGCTGGTAGGGTTGGTTTTTCCGGGAGGAGCTTTCCCGACGCTAACCTTCACTGACAAGGAGCTGTCGCCTGAGGGCGCAAATCATAACAAACCTCTCTACATTTCTGTGGAATGTAGAGATAAATGGATACTAGTAGTTCTTGTTGATACATAATCTGCTATCAACGTGTGCCCATCAAGGACATCATATGCAATTGGGTTGAAGCCCGCGGACTTTGTACCCACTGCCCAGGTGATTCGGGCATATTACAATACCAGTAGAGAAATGATGGGGACTGTGCAGGTTCAGACTCAGGTTGGTCCAGGACAACATGATGTTGACTTTCATGTTTTGGACGTTCCCGCAACCTTCAACTTACTCTTAGGGTAGCCGTGGCTGCACCAGGTGAAGGCAGTCTCTTCTACCCTACATAAGATGCTGAAGTACCCCCACGGGAAGGGGGTGGCTATTGTTTTTGGGAATTGTTCAATCCATCTGCTGCCAGAGGTGTCTACATTAGTTTTAGAGATCGAACATGGCACGGAGGATGTGTTTTTGTCGGGATTCACCTTAGCTGAGGCTCGGGTTGTACAGAACATATTAGCTATTGACAAGGGGTTATATGTCAGTGCATAGTCAGTGTACCTTATGAACAAGCTCCAACACATCCCCGGGATGGGATTAGGGCGCAGTGGTCGGAAAGGCGTTGCAGCATCGGCCGATGTGCCGTATAACCCGTATACCTTTGGCTTAGGTTACCTGCCTACCAAAGAGGACTGGGTGAGGAAAGGCAGGGAGATGGCCGGAAGAGCTAGAGTAAAGCGAGCCGGGAAGCCTTATGAGTTGGTGCACCGGCCCATCCAGGGTACCCTGAACAGACATTTTGTCCAGGAGAGGGAAAACTTCCCGTTCTGCGACTTCCCAGAGCCATGGCTAAACGCAAAAAGGCGGCAGTTGCCGGGGTTTAAGATATTCTTTGACTTGAAATTGTCTGGGGATGATGTTGCTAAAAGCAAACAGACCCCTCCGATCGTACATGAGTGCTTGGGGGATAACTTCTCGGTGTCCATGATCGGGAATGAAACGGCTGCGAGCCCATCTTCAAACATCTTGGATGCATCCATCGCACCCTCCCTTGTCTGGCAATACGAGGAGGTATTCTTATCGAGCAGCACCGGGTCAGGTAGTGAGCCGGAATCTGATTCCACTGAGTCTGTAGAGTCGGAATCAGGTTCCAGCTCGTCTGAGTCTGAGTCTGGTATTCTTGGAGGTGACAACCCGGATGCCACAGTCTTGTCTAGGTCGTCTTTTTCTTTTTCCTTTGAGTCTATTGTAACAGAGGAATCAGACGATGCAGAAGTGATTAATGAGAATTGTGCGGCTGTGGCCTTCGATTACTTTTCTGTGCCTTTGATTTATTGAATTAATCAGGACTTTCAAAATTTCGATGAAAACGATGAGGAAGAAAATCCTCCAGTTTTGAAATTTTTGCTTGATCAAGAGCAGGACAGGTTTGTGAAACCCTTGGTTGATGAAATCACCACAATTAATGTGGGTACTAAGAAGGACCCGCGGCTGGTCCAGATTGGGTCCACGTTGTCTTCGGAGGAGCGCGAGCGCTTAGTTGTTTTATTAAAAATTTCAAAGATGTTTTCGCGTGGTCCTACGAAGACATGCTTGGAATCGATCCTGAGATTGTACAGCACCGGATCCCTCTTGACCCTGAGGCCCGACCTATTAAGCAGAAGCTTAGAAGGATCCGCCCTGATTGGGCTCTCAAGATCAAAGAAGAGGTCACCAAGCAAATTGACGCAGGGTTCCTGCTAGTATCTGAATACCCAACTTGGTTGGCCAACATAGTTCCTGTGCCGAAGAAAGACGGCAGAATTCGGGGCATGCGTTGCTCTCATTCATAGATGGGTTTTCTAGCTACAATCAAATTCTGATGGCACCTGAAGACCGGGAGAAGACTACTTTCACCACCCCGTGGGGAACTTATTATTATAGGGTAATGCCGTTTAGGCTAAAGAATGTTGGAGCTACATATCAACAGGCTGCGACTACAATATTGCATGACATGGTCCACAAAGATGTGGACGTGTACGTGGACGACATGATTGTCAAGTCCAAGGAAAGAGAGGGCCACTACACCGCCCTGCAAAATTTTTTCCAAAGGATCAAAGAGTATCGGTTATGGCTGAATCCTCAGAAATATACGTTCGGTGTTACAGCAGGGAAAATGCTGGGGTTCCTGATCACATAAAGGGGCATCGAGGTCGACCCTTCCAAAATCAAGGCCATCTTAGAAATGCCACCACCAAGGACTGAAAAGGAGGTGCGAGGCTTTCTGGGTAAAGTGCAATTCATAAGACGGTTTATTGCTAAATTAACCTTGACTTGTGAACCACTCTTTGGTCTCCTGAAGAAAGGAATAAAGTTCCAATGGGATGGCCGATGCCAACCTGCTTTCAAACAGATCAAGCAATATCTACAGAACCTACCTGGGTTGTCACCGCCTGAGCCGGGGAAGCCGTTGATTCTATATCTTTCAGTGACTGAAACTACAATGGGCTACATGCTTGCACAGGAGTCTGAGGACAAAGTGCAGAAGGCTATCTACTATCTAAGCAAGAAAATGCTGGATTACGAGACCCGCTACACTCTGTTGGAGAAGGCTTGTTTGGCCTTGGTATGGGCTAGTAGGAAGCTGCGGCACTACCTATTAGCTCACTCCGTAATACTAGTTTTGAGATTAGATCCCATTAAATATCTCTTCGAGAAACCAGTGCTTATGGGTAGGCTAGCTCGTTGGTTGTTTCTGCTTTTCGAATTTGATTTGAAGTATGTGACGCGCAAGTCAGTGAAAGGGAGAGCGGTAATGGAGTTCCTAGCCGATCACCCAGTCGAAGGGGATGAAGCAGTTGAGTACCTATTCCCAGACGAGGCCATTCTACATGTCGAAGAAGAGACTTGGACGATGTACTTTGACGGAACGTCAAACCAATACGGGTATGGGATAGGGGTGTTGCTGATAGCACCTGACAATTCTCGCATACCTCTAGCATTCAAACTTCGGTTTAGAGTATCGAACAATGAGGCAGAGCATGAAGCATGTATTGTTGGTTTAGAAGCTGTCCTAGAACTAGGGGCAAAACAGTTGGACGTCATCGGGGACTCAAACCTTGTTGTATCTCATGCTAAAGGAGATTGGAAAGTCAATGAAGAAAAGATAAGAATCTATCACTAGACCTTGGACACGCTGATTCCTCGGTTTGACAAGCTGAACTTTGCTTATCTGTTAAGAGAGAACAACAGGTTCGCAGATTCATTGGCAGCTCTATCTTCTATGATAAACATCCCTTTCGGAGTCCGGATGCATCCGATCATCATCGAACAGAAATTTGTGCCGGCCTACGAGCTGATTGCTGCCATAGATGAAGTGCAAGATGAAAATCCCTGGTATTACAATGTCTGGAACTTCTTGGAAAAAGAGGCGTATCCACTAGGGGCAAATGCCAAGGATAAGAGGGCAATTCGAAGAATGGTTGCTCAATTCATCGTCTGCGGAGGAAAATGGTACAAGAGAGGTCATCTCGGGATGCATAAGCTGTGTGTTGATGTTGAGGAGTCCAAGCGCCTGATGGAGGGCATCCATGGAGGAGAGTGCAGAGCGCACATGAACGGGGTGATGCTAGCTCGGAAGATCTTTAGACAAGGTTATTACTGGTCCACCATGGAGGATGATTGTATTGGCTTTGTTCGGCTATGCCACAAATGTCAGATCCATGCGAACCGCATGAACCATTGAAGCTGTACAACATGACTTCGCCATGGCCATTCTCAGTCTGGGGGATTGATGTGATTGGGACTGTTACTCCAAAGGAGTCCAACGGGCATGAGTACATTTTGGTAGCGATAGACTACTTCACAAAGTGGGTTGAGGCCCAGTCTTATGCGGTGTTGAAAGCTTCGCATGTTGCCAAGTTCATCAGGAACAACATCATCTGTCCTTACGGGGTCCCGAACGAGATGATTTCAGATAATGGGTCTCACTTCAAGAAGGAGGTGATCGACTTATTGGAAAAGTACAATGTGGCTTTTCATAAGTCATCCACATATCAACCGCAAACCAACAGGGCAGTTGAGGCCGCCAACAAGAACATCAAGCACATTCTGCAGAAGATGGTGGAAACCTACCGGAACTGGCCAGATAAGCTGCCATTCGCTCTGTGGGGCTACCGGACATCAATTCGGACTTCTACTGGAGTGACTCCGCATTCATTGGTTTACGGGATGGAGGCTATTCTGCCTATTGAAGTTGAGGTTCCATCATTACGCGTATTGGCTGAGTGTCAAATAGCTGAGGCAGATTGGCAGCAAAGCAGGTTCAAAGAACTCATGCTTTTTGATGAGAGGAGGCTAAAAGCACTGTATCATGTTCAAGGTTATCAACGACGAATTTCCAAGGCTTTCAACAAGAAGGTTAAGTCCAGGAATTTGAGAGAAGGAGATTTGGTGCTTAAAGACAACTGAGCTCCCATCCACGACCCTAGGGGCAAGTTCAGACCCAATTGGACTGGTCCTTACATCATCAAGTCTATCTGGTCGGGTGGAGCTGTAGTTCTGATGGACCTAGGTGGCCTAGAGTTCTCCTAACCGATCAACATGGACAAGTTAAAGAAATACTTTCCCTGAGTGGCTTGCTAGGCCGAAAACCCGAAAGGGCGACCTAGGCAAAAGTTAGAGCATAAAATATTTGAAATAATAAAAACTGAGCTCGCAAGATTGAAAACCCAGAAAGGGCGGCCTTGGAAAAAGTTAGAGCGCAAAAGGAGAGAGTTAATACACGAGTGAACCCGAACCAAACTACGTAAGGCTTGATTCCTATCTTTGGGATACGTAGCCAACTTCATTCTGAAGTCCAGCCATAAACACTTCCCCGATCAACTTTGTCCATGTGATCTTGTTGGTCATCTTTGTCTATTCTGCATTCAAGAGCTCGGTTTGTGATCTCCAATGCAGTGCTATTCAGACTAGGGACAACTTTCCAGTTGCTGAGGATCTGGGATTGTATATCTCAGTGATAGATCTCGGACATGTCTAGTTTTGATCCATACCGAAAATGGTTTTGAAAAGTTTTAATAAAAGTTGATTTTGCTCAAATTAATCTTTTTACGACTTAGACCATTTTTGGACCAAACGGAAAATTTTTAGTACCCACAACCTTCAATTGCATTGATTTCAATACAGAGTTCTCCTACTCTTGAATACAAATTGAAGTTGCTTTTTATTACATTCATAAAGAAAACTTGAAAGTACTAAATTAAAACAATAAATTCGGGGCATAGTCGGGTGTTCTTGCGTCCCCTCCCAGAGCTGGTCGAAGCCTCTAATGTCAAAGTGGGCCCAACCTACGCCTCCTCATCAAGCCAGGATATGCACTCATCAGAAATAATGCAACTGAAAGTGAGAGCAGGGCCCAGAAGCTCTCTCGTCCTCCATGCCGTGACATATCGGGCTAGTTGTGCGCCTCGAACTGGAAATGCAGCTGGGTACTCTGTTCCTTCTTTCAGGCAGGTCTGATCATGTTTGAACTGGCACCGAAATCGGAACGAAAAGTAAAAGACACAGTGAGTTAGACTGATCAATTGAATCCCAGGCTGGCGAGATATGCTGTAACTCATCGCCGACAGATTGAGCCAAGGGCAGCACCAAACAATACTGGTAGCGGATAGATGGCACATCCATTCGCACCACCATCCCTTATCAAGGGCATCGACTAAACGTTGCCGGAAGAAATAGCTGCGAGCTGAATATGCTGGGCATGTGTCCACAACCCTTAATTTGTCCATCAACCATACCTGGGGAGGGATGAAAAACGAGAGATTAAAGAATAGAGAGGTGTACGTTGAGAGAAAAGTAAGAAAAATGGTTTTTGTGATTAAAACCGAGCCTGAGGGCCGAGTGATGTGAGCAGTATATGTGAGATAGGGTGTGAAACATTACCTGCAGTAGTAGTGGACTCCCCGCGAATCTAGTCGTCTCTCGGCGATGAAAAGCATCAAACCCATCAATGTCTCAACGAGTGTCATGGCAATGCAGCTCTTGCCCTCCTTTAAGCCTTGGGTGACCTCAATCAAATGGACGCTAGATCCTCCGGAGCCTGAGGCAAGCAAGAAATGTGATAGCATGCATAAGCAAAGGGCGTGTCGCTGAAAACCCTGCCAGTGATGATCGGCACGGTCACCGACGTCAGAAAATCGATAAACCGAGCTGGGGATGTCTAACTCCCCATTGCGAATAAAAGATCGAGCGTCATGCATAATGAGCCCGCACATCTGTCCTAAGGCTTGGATGTGGCTGAAGCGGAATTGCGACAAAATCTCATTCTCGTGTTCGGACTCTGTAGACGTCCCCGAACGCCCCGGGAGGAACGAGCTCCCGTTCCGTTCATTTTGGGGTCACTACAGCTCAGGACTCTCAAATTGTCATGGTTCTAAGTCTGAACCAAAGAGTCCAAATCCGGCAAATCGTTTTGAGAAAATAGATTTTTTTTGAAAGAAGTGCCAAACATGGACTGCTTTGCCAGATACAGAGTCGCCACCTAAATGTTTTTTAATGGAAAATTTAGGAAACCTTGACTCGGTGCCAAAGGCCACGTGTCCGTCATCACCAAAGTTGCCTCGGCTCGAGAACTTGGGTACGATTGGGGAAGGTCACTTCATGAGCACCCCCGCTCGCCCGATCAAAGATCGGCCTATACTAACCATGATATCAATTTTTGAAAACATTGTGTGTTCTTTTTCCGGTTATTAGCCTAGGTTACTATGTGATGCACACAGCATATAAGTATAGACTGGGCCGCCTGAATTGGAACAAAACATTTGATGAATTATTCCAATTCAGATAACCCAACCTTCACCCACAGGCATTTAGGCAGATATATCACATAAGCAATTAACCTCATGGTAAGCATGCTATCATGGCATTCACTCACACGCATGCAAGGATGCTAAAGCATAAAAACTCACCGAGTACTCCAAGCCAAAACATAAACTACATTAGAAATCATGCATGATCCTAAGTATACAGAAATGCCTAATGCAACGCATGCAAGAGTGTAAACTATAGCAGGCTCGGCTATTCTAAACATGGTGTATGGAATGCTACAGCTAACATGTATTCAACTTGGGAATTGAAATACAATGCAGTTAGTATGATGCGCCGAGCCCGGTGCATGCAAAACAGATGAATGAATGCAAATATGCTGTCATACTGTATGCTAATTGAAATATGCCCTAATCTAACCACCATAAGCGGATAAATAAAAGGGAGAAAGACATGGGGTTGGAAGACATACAACACACACACGCACACTTATTACAGTTGTGCCCTCGCGCAGAGGGTCCAAATAAATATACAGTCCAAAATAAAAGAATATTACAGTCCAAATGTTACAGTCCAAATAATATACAAATTCCTAATTAATTAACAAATTAACTAAGAAAGCTGTAAACTGGCATGCAAGCCAGGGACTGCCTTGACTCTGATGAATGATGTATGTCTGGGCTGCCTTGCGCGGAAATCCACTGGGATGCCCCAATTAGCCTCTGTTTGCACTTTTTCTTGAAATGCGGGCCAAACTCCGGAAAGTTGCTGATTCTTGATTTTTTGCTGCAACAGAGAGCAGGAAAGGGGCATAGCAATGTATTTTCACAGATATATGCATGCCTCGATTCTCGTGCCACCAATCACGCATATCGATGCATGATGGCCGAGGAATCGAAATGTGCAACTCAATATAGAATGAATGCACGTGTAAACACAACAAAACCTAACTCCATCATGGATAATCCGGAGTGTCGGTGACTTGGAATTGAGACACGTTCCGTCACTCGGAGTACGAAACGCACCTCGTTTCCCGTGCCCGGGCTAACTCCTATCCCGAACACGACGCAATATGCATGATATGCATGGAATGCAACTAAGATACAACCTAGTATGCACTATGCTATGAAAGTGAGATTCCTCGAAATGCGTGCACACGGGCACGCAAATCGAGAAAATGACATACGAAATGCAAATGACATGGAAATGTGATATGGACTTATACTAACATGAGAGAGCCTCAGCTACACTCACATAAGAGGCCGATGGATGAAAATGAAGTGCCTCGAAATGCGTGCACACGGGCACGCAAACCGAGGCAATGGCATACGCAATGCAAATGACATGGAAATGGCATGTAGAATGCAACATGGACTTATACTAACATGAGAGAGCCTCAGCCACACTCACATAAGAGGCCGGTGAATGAAAATGAAGTGCCTCGAAATGCGTGCACACGGGCACGCAAACCGAGACAATAACATATGCAATGCAATGGCATGGAAATGGCATGTAGAATGCAACATGGACTTATACTAACATGAGAGAGCCTCAGCCACACTCACATAAGAGGCCGGTGAATGAAAATAAAGTGCCTCGAAATGCGTGCACACGGGCACGCAAACCGAGACAATAACATATGCAATGCAATGGCATGGAAATGGCATGTAGAATGCAACATGGACTTATACTAACATGAGAGAGCCTCAGCCACACTCACATAAGAGCCCGGTGAATGAAAATGAAGTGCCTCGAAATGCGTGCACACGGGCACGCAAACCGAGGCATTGCAAAAAAGTGAACTATGGCATGGGAAATGATATGCAAACATGGTAATGGGATTTCAGCACTGAAAAGTGGGGGAAAACAGCCCCGAAATGAGGCGAAAACACACCCGATGCATGGAATAGTCCCGAAACATGGATTTTGGGACCCGAAATGGCCTATAGCTATACCAAACATGCACAATATGGATATGCAATGAATAGACAGTAGCAAGGTAGCCCCAAAATAAGCATTTTTTCAGTACAAATCATGGCAAAACAGCAAGCAAAGATAGGGCAACAATGGCATGCAAAAATGGCCCTAAACATGAGATTATGAAGCAACTCACAACTGCTAACTCCAAATGGGTTAGGACCCTTCAACAATATTGAAGAGGGACCAAAAATATGCACATTTAAAGAACTGTAAAAACCTCAAAAACAAACATAGATAAGGCTAAGTTCTCATGCAAGAAAAAGGGCCAAAAGGTGGCCAAAGAGGCAAGTGGTATATGCAAAGCCCAAACTAAAAAATTCCATTCTACAACATTGAAGAGGGACCAAAAATAAGCATATTTACAGAACTGTAACCCCAAAACAGTATACAAACATGCTAGAAATGCAATGCGAAATGAGGCTCAAAAGAGGCTATAACATGAGGTATGCAAAGAATTCACCAAACGGCCAAAGACCCTCAATGAAACATGAAGAATGGGCCAAAATAAGACTATTTTCAGAACTGTAAAAATGCCAAAAACAAAAGCATGATAGGCTACCAAAACATGCAAGAATAGGGACCAAAAGAGAGATATAACATGAAGTGGCATATGGAGGTCCCAAACCATGAAAGGCCCTAAATGAAACATGAAGGATGGACCAAAATGAGACTATTTTCAGTGCTGTAAAATGGCCAAAAACCAAAGCACAATAGGCTGCCAAAGCATGCAAAAATGGGACCAAAAAGGAAGTATAAAGGCAAGTATAGCATGGAGGTCCCAAACAGTGTTGAGACCTTCTTCAATGTTGAATAGGGGCTCAAAATAAGCCTACTTACAGTTTACATCATGCTCCAAAACAGATTACACACGAGATAAAAATATCATGCAAGAAAGCGGTATTTAAGAAGGGTATTGAAGCAAGTGCAATATGGAGGGCTCAAACAGGGTTGAGCCCTAAAGAAAAAGTGAAAATGAGCTCAAAAGAAGGCCACTTTCAGTTATGGTCGGAGCTCAAAGAAAAAAAGCATATATGGTTAAGAAAAGTTGCAAAAATAAGCCCAAAAAGGGTGAAATAGCAACTCACCCTTGTAGACCAATCTTTGGTTGTTTCTTGGACCAAGTTGCAGCACCTTTAGCCTTTGAGAAGTCCTCCTTGTTGCTGGAAATGGAGTGGTGGTGGTGGTGCTTGGTGGTAATGAAGGAATGAAGTGTAGAACTTGGATGTTTTAGGGTAGAAATGAGAGAAGGAGAGGGGAAGCAATGCAAGACTTGGAAGCAATTTTTTCTAACCCCAAAAACAAGTGCTGGCCCTTGGTTATATGGAACAAAAAGAGGGTGTAAAGGTGGGGGAAAAGGAGGCAAGCTTTCCTCCACAAAATATCCCCCGGATACAGATATTTTCTGGGGGATAAAGCTATACAGCTGTAAAGTGAACAGTATGAGGATCACGGCCGGCCAGGTACTTTTATTACAGGTGGCTGGCCGGCCACACCCCCTAGCCGGTCGGCTAGAGGTCAAAAGGGTCAAGTTGGTTTAGTGGCCGGCCACCACACAATGGTGTCCTCCTATGTGCCCTTAACACAACCCTGTGGTTAAAAGTCCAAGAAAGTGGCTCAAGGGTGTTCAACATTAGCTCGGAAGGAGGGGTTCAAAAGGGTCAAGCAACATTAGTGGCCGGCCACCAACTTTTAGGATCCTCCCAAGTGTGTACATCACAAATATGTGGTTGAAAGTTCAAGAAAGTGGCCCCAAGGTGTTCAACATTGGCTCGGAAGGAGGGGTTCAAAAGGGTCAAGCAACATTAGTGGCCGGCCACCAACTTTTAGGATCCTCCCAAGTGTGTACATCACAAATATGTGGTTGAAAGTTCAAGAAAGTGGCCCCAAGGTGTTCAACATTGGCCCGAAAATGAGAAAAACGGGCGTCGGAGGGCGAAAATGGAATATAACTGGTTGTCAAGATAATTGCTGGCCTCCCACCCTCCAGTGACCTTCCTGGTGATGAAACAGAGGTACCTGCCAAAAATGAACGAAAATCGATGCCAAACGAATGCTCGCGAACCAGAACGCGCAGTTCGGGGCCCCGAAAACTGCCTGTTAAGCACCGAAAGTGGCATTCGACCACGGAGTGGGTCTCTCAGACCTCAGTGTCCCTCAAAAGGGAGAAAATGAGATGTATGGCAAAATTCAGAGCAAACAGAGATGGTTAGGCGGTCCCGAACCGAGGCACACGGCCAACGGTCCCGAAAAGCCGGAAACCAGACTCCGAAATGGGCAAAATGGCCTACAGCCACAAAATGTAGCCCACGGCCACTGAGAGATGGTCTACGGGACCTCTCCCTCCCCTCAGGAAACGAAAAAGAGAAAACCGAGTCTGGTTCGCAAACCGAGGCAAGGCACAGAAGAGGGTTCGGAAGTCCGGAGGCACGGCTCACGGCCGCGACTCTGAAACTTCTGAACGAGCACATTATGCAACATCACCAAGCGCTCAATCGGTGACGTCTGAGTCTTAAGGTCGGTCAAAAATGGGGTGTCTACAGTTGCCCCTCTTTGACAGAACTCGGAAGTCACAAGTGACGGGAGTGAATGTCAAAGCCCAGAGACGACCAATTTTTGACAAGGCCGAAGACTTAGACAAACATACAAAATAGCGAAGAAATGTGCCCGCAGGCAGGGGCAAAATGCAAATGATAATGCAAGAAGCCAAACATAACTTATGATCATGCAAATGCAGCAAGCTGTAATGAAGCAAGTATTCGCAAATAGATGCAACAGTTTTAAGCAAGAATGCAAAGCAACAACTACATTTCATGCAGTTAAGAATGCGGAGAATTATTCAATTCTCGTCGCGTCTCACACGGAGAAGATACGATACCTGCACGATTCGTCTGGTCGCACCAGCTTCAAATGAACCGTACATACAATATCGTGCCTGCAAAAGAGAGAAATTCAACAAGCACAATATGCTAGAAACATATATTCAATGTGATTTCGAAAGTTTGACACACGCAGTGCCGGCAGGTGAATGCATCGCGATGCAGGAATGGAACGTGCGTGACAACGCATGCTCAAGCACAGAGGTATGGTAATATCGAGAAATGTGCATCACAATGCGAGTATGCTCATGAGAATGTAAGTTATGTGCATGATAGTGCAAAACGCGCATAAATCCGGGTGCCCGTTTGTTACGAAACAACGAGCAAGGAAACGCGTGTTTCGGCGAAGGCGACTCGATCACGGCCTCCAATTCACTTCCTGGAAAGGCTACAACACTTTCAAAAAGGATACATCTTGATTTCGATGAATAATGATGAGACACATGTCAGAATTTGAAGCCAGGGTTCCGGCGGAGCAATTTCGCAACCGGAAGTGCACTTTTCTTGAACTTTTTCAGGTCCCGGGAACTCCAATCTTCCTCAAAATTTGCAGGGAGCTAGGTGAGCCTGTGGGGGACATGGCCGGCTAGTTTTATGGAGGGTGGGAGGTGGCCGGCTGGTTTTACAAAAAGTAAATGGCTGGCCGGCTGGTTTTGCAAAAAGGAAATGGCTGGCCGGCTGGAAAAGGTGGCCGGCCGGCCATTTGCCCAAATCCGAGGGCATTTTGGTCCTTTCACCTCCTTTCTTTATGCTCCTTCATCCCAAGACTTTTGATCCTATAAATACAGCCGAGAGGTCTTCTTCTCTTGTCCCCCTATACCATTTTCTTCTCCAGATCTGAGTTCCACACGCGTTTTCCAACGCCCTACGCAAGTTGTTTTCGCGAAAATATTCAGTTTCAAGCACTTTGAGCCGCTTAATTTTTGGTTTTGGGGCTTCTTTTCTCATTTTCACCACTTGAGGTGAGTTTGTCTCAATATTTGGAAGATTTTCTCAGGAGTTGACTTTTGTTGACTTTTTCATTTCCCGAGAGTTGACTTTTGTTGACTTTTTCCAATTTTGGCTCATTTTCGCTCATTTTTGCTCCTTTTGCAGACTTTTTGAACATGGCGGGTAATTCTCCCCATGGTGGAAGTTTTCCGGGTGCCGGAGACGATTTTGATCCCATGACTTTGCCCCCGAGGGTCCGCCCTTTTATTCCCGGGAGGTACGCTCCGCCAGCACATGCCCTTCCTCGTGCTGTTTTCCGTCATTTCACTGACTTTGATGAGCGAGCACCTGGGGATCTACTTCTCCGAGAGCCAGAGCATCACCTCTCCCGTGAGGCCCGAGAGGTATTTACTTCATTTCCGCATTTTTCGCGAATTTCATGTTTTTGCCATGCTTGAACAAACAGTTTAGCTTATGACATAGTACTTTGCTTGCATCCTGAACATGTAGTTTAAACACTTGAATTTCTGAACACTCGGCTCATTAATTGATTGTGAACGCACGGCACACATTAGTTAAGAAATGAACACACGGTTCAAACACTGATTTGTCGAACACGCAGCCCGAATTGATGGTGAACACACGACACACACTGACTAGGAGTAGAACACGCAGCCCAGATTTTAGGTGAACACACAGCCCACACTAATTGAAAGTTGAACACACGGCCCAAATTTTAATTTCCTGAACACGCTGCCCAGATTTATGGTGAACACACAGCCCACACTGACTAAGAGTAGGACACGCAGCCCAGATTTTAGGTGAACACACAGCCCACATTGATTGAAAGTTGAACACACAGCCCAAATTTTAATTTCCTGAACACGCAGCCCAGATTTATGGTGAACACACAGCCCACACTGATTGAAAGTTGAACACACAGCCCAAATTTTAATTTCCTGAACACGCAGCCCAGATTTATGGTGAACACACAGCCCACACTGACTAAGAGTAGGACACGCAGCCCAAACGCTGATTTTCTGAACACGCAGCCCAGATTGATAGTGAACACGCAGCCCAAATTGATTTTCTGAACACGCAGCCCAGATTGATAGTGAACACGCAGCCCACACTGATTGAAAGTTGAACACGCAGCCCAAATTTTAATTTCCTGAACACGCAGCCCAGATTGATAGTGAACACGCAGCCCACACTGTAATTTCCTGAACACGCAGCCCAGATTGAATAGTGAACACGCAGCCCACACTGACTAAGAGTAGAACACGCAGCCCAAACTCTGATTTCCTGAACACGCAGCCTAGATTTTTGCACATAGCTTATTCATTTCATTAGCACACAGCTCATTCATTTCATTAGCACACAGCTCATTCATTTCATATTGACACATGTATTCATTCTGAATGCAGGTTGGCTCTCGCAATGTACGGGGGTATGGCTCCACCGCCGCGAGGGATTGATACGTTGAGCTCCCGGAGGCTGTCCGGGATTTAGTTGATTTGGCCGGGTTTGGGGCCTTCTGCGTGGGATTATCGCGTTGCCCGGCCAGGAGGACACTAATAGCCGCCCTGGTGGAGAGATGGTGGGACACCACCAACTCTTTCCATTTCTCTGCCACCGGGGACATGACTATGACCCCACTAGATTTTGCTGTGTTGACCGGCTTGGACATAGGAGGTTGGTCCATCCCTTATGATGAGGATATGGGCGAGTGGGAGGCCGCTTGGATTCATCTGCTGGGGGTTCGCCCGCCCGTCGACAGAGCCTTTGGGAGAGTTCGATACACTTGGTTCTCTTCCCACTTCCGGCGGGCGGAGATGGAGCCCGAGACTCCTGAGGAGACAGCACAGTATGCCCGCGGCTTTTTGATGTTCCTCTTCGGGACCACCTTGTTCGCCGACAGGGGGAACACCGTTGGGCTTTATCTGTTGAGTGCCTTGGTCGACCTATCACAGGTCAGTCGATACGACTGGGGTGGCGCCGGCTTGGCTACCCTTTACTACTATATGAGGGCCACCTCCTGCGGGCGGGGAGACTTACTTGGCGGTTACTGGAGAGCCTGAGAGGTACTTTTCTGTCCCCTTGATTTACATTTCTGCTCTTCATTACTTGTACATTGCACACACAGCGCACTTTACAGTCGGTATTTTGCCCTCAGCACTTTGTTCTTACATTCTGCACTGCTTTTCTCAGTTATGGGTTTACGTATACTTCCCGGCATTAGCCCCAGAGTTGGAGGTGGCAGGCCTCCCCATGACCCCATATTCACTGGTGTTCGAGGGCCCGCACCGGCCGAGACCCCGAGAGACTCTCATTTATCTGCAACAGTATTTTGACACTGTGCGCCCATCGGAGGTACTTCAGAACCCTCAGTCCTTCCCATTTTTATCTCTGATTTGCCCTGCACGTTCCTAATTTCTGATTGGTTTATTCACTTGTTATCCGCAGATTACATGGCAGCCTTGGGCACCCTTGGGCTATGGTCTCCGATTTCAGTATCCCGAGGGATCGGGCACCTCCCAGTACAGGTTCCTGCTCGAAGGACCTGTTGGCAGAGCGTGGTTTCTGGGGGAACGCTTTCTGCGTCAGGTATGGGGGTATTCTTCTCAGGACCCTCCTGCGGCACCCCCAGTCACTATGCGGATTGCTGATAGGCTCTCTCACCAGGAGATAGTCGGCGCTATGCTGGGTAGTGATGCTTTGCTGCACCTTGAGGAAGGGGACTACGCCACTTACCGTCATGCGTACCTGATGCCTCCACTGACGGGGGTTCGCACCCCTATGATGAGGTCTGCTGGTACGTCATCTTCAAGCCAGGCCCGGGCTCGGGCTACAGATGCCCCTTCTACTAGTAGGGCTGGTACATCGAGAGGTGGGGGTAGATCGGTTCCTCTGACTCCCCCGACTTATCCTCATCCTGGATGGCCGGACAGGCCGACTGAGCTGATGGGATGGCGTTTTGGGACTCCTTACCCGATTCCGCTAGAGCCTCCACTTCCTGACCATAGATATGTCAGGGATCTTGATTCACCACCGGTATGATTTATAGCTTTGATTTATCAGTCGGGTACTTGGACATTCATGCCTTCACTGATAGTTTTGCATTTGTATCTGCAGCCTCCGATTGAGTATGTGGACGAGATGCTCGGGGTGATGGCCGCACTTGAGGGCATGGTCCTTCGGAGAGAGACACACCTATCCGTTATGGGCGTGCAGGTACCGTTCACCTTTCTTGTATTTATCACACTTCTGATGACACACTGGTTTTGAGCACTCTTCTGCATTGTAGAGCACATCCGACACACACCCCACTCACATACTGTACTCGTATCTGATTTTCATATTTGAACTGATGTATTGAACTTTTCATTTTCAGATGCCTCCTGTATATGCCCCGCCGCGGGCCGGGCCACCTGGGCCTTCTTGGGGAGTTGGGCCATCTGGGCCTTTTTACGGAGCTGGGCCATCTGGGCCTTCTCAGGGAGCTGGGCTATCCAGGCCTTTCCGAGGAGCTAGGCCATCCAGGCCTTTCAGGGGAGCACGAGGAAGGTCCTCCCGCAGGCGCAGGGCACACGTTGTAGAGGCAGAGCCCGAGGAGGAGGAGGAGGAGGTTACCGACCGCCAGTCAGAGACATCTGCTGAAGAGGAGGGCTCTGGTCTTGGTTCAGGGAGCAGAGGCGAGGCTGAGGGGGATCCTGAGGATGACAGCTCTGACCCGGATGATGATGATGGTGCAGAGGTTCTCCCGCAGAAGAGGATGAGGAGTGCTTCTCATTCCCGCTCCCGAGGGCATTGACGCTGCTGTTTCCTACTTTATTTTTCTTTTTGCTAGTAGTTTGTAGCACTTTGCACATTGTTAGGCAGTTTTAGTTTTTGTAAAACTTGTACCTTTGTTCGTTGTAAAACATGATGGAATGAAACAGCTTTTGAAAAGGTGTTTGTATTTAGACTTTTAGCATCGCATCGCATCATTTTATTTTGCACAAAAACGAAATTGAATGGGAATGTGCACTGTGTAATCACCAAGTCAGGTAGTGAACCGACGCGACAAACTAAATAACTCAACTTACTAAGATATAACAGAACTTTAGCAAGTTTACAACTCGATAATCAAAATACAATAATGTTGACAACGTAGATAAACAAAACTTAAACAAAGATTGCTTAAACAGAGAGCAATGACTCAAAAACACGAAACACGTCCGCTCGACAAACAACTCGATAAGCAAAACGACAACTCGATAATCAAAACTACAACTTGATAAACAAAACTCGACAACACAAAGTGTACTTCAGACGATCTGGGCACCGGAACGCATCCGAAACAGAGGAAAATGAAGGCCTTTGACTCTCCCGTTGCATGGAAATGCTCGAAACTTTCCCCCGAAGGACAAAACAGGGTTAAGGAGATACACTGGAGCATTGCCGGCCACCTTTGGGAGCCGGCCGGCCAATTTCATGGAGAGGGGGGAGCCGGCCGGCCAGTTTTGAAAAAGAGAATGGCCGGCCAGCTAGAAAATGTGGCCGGCCGGCCACTTGCCCCTGCAGCCACCCAAATTTTGACACGTGTCCTCCTGAATAGTGTTTTTCCCTCTATAAAAGCCTCAACTTCGGGAACATTCATTTCATCTTAGTTTGCACAACAAATGGAGGCGTTTCTTACAGAAAATCTCACATCTTGGATCTCTTCTTTAGACGGCTCGGAAAAGCTGAATTTCCGGGGTTTCGGCTTGAATGCACTATTCACGTTGAGCCGTACTCGGCTACATCTCCCTTTTCTCCATGCCGCGGCAAGGTTCTGGAACCCAGTGACGCACGTTTTTAGCTTCGGCGGCCAAGAGGTATGTCCCACTTTCGAAGATTTTCAAGTTTTGATGGAGTCTGAATGCTCTAAAGTGGTCTTGCCCCAGCTCCGCTTCGGCCACGCCCAGGCTTTAGGGCGGATGTGTGGGCTCACAGCGCATGATGCTCGATCTCTGATCTGCAGTGGGGAACTAGATATTCTCGGCTTGATCCATCGTTTTTCCGACGCCGGCGACCGCAGCAACCATTATTGGCAAGGTTTCCGGCAACACGCCCGCTGCTTGTGTTTGTTGTCTCACTTTCTGCTTTCCTTGGGCTTTGGCGGAGCTAGCATCCGTCTGATTGAAGTTGTCCAAGGCTTGAGAGAAGGCAAGAGCTGTATCGCCATGACCTTGGCTGAGACGCTGATGGGCTTAGATTCTGTCTATCGCCGGGAGATGACTAGGTTTGCTGGGAGTCCACTGCTACTGCAGGTAATGCTTCCCACCCAACCTTACATATATATTTGCTCACATCACTCGGCCCTCAGGCTCGATTTTTTTCTCACAAAACCCTGGTCTTACTTTTCTCTCATCGTACACCTCTCTATTCTTTATTCTCTCATTTTCCATCCCTCCCCCAGGTATGGTTAATGGACAAGTTGCAGGTTGTGGACTCTTGCCCGGCCTATTCAGCTCGAGGCTACTTCTTTCGGCAGCGCCTAGTCAATGCTCTTGACGAGAGGTGGTGGTTTGACTGGATGTGCAATTTGTCCGCAGACCGCATTGCATGGCGTTGTCCTTGGCTCAACCTCCCGGCAATGAGCTGTAGTATGTCTCGGCTGATTGGGATCCAGTTGATTGGTCTAACCCACTACGTATTCTATTTTCCGTTCCGGTTCCTGCATCAGTTCGGTCATGATCAGGCCTGTCCACCGGAGGGGATTGAGTACCCAGCTGCTTTCCCGGTCCGGGGTGCACAGCTTGCCCGATATGCCACAGCATGGAGGACTAGAGAGTTCCTGGCTCCTGCTCCCACTTTCAGTTGCACTTTGTCCGACGAGTGCTTGGATTGGCTCAACGAGGAGGCACAGGTTGGGCCTAGCTTGGCATCAGATGCTTCAACCAGCTTTGGGAGGGGGCGCGGAGATACTTGACTCGACTATGCCCCAAATTTATTGCTTTATCAGTACTTTCAAGTTTTCTTTATGAATGTAACAAAAAACAACCTCGATTGTATGCAAGAGCAGGAGAACTCTGTTTTTGAAATCAATGAAATTAAAGGTTGTGGTACTGAAAATTTTTCGTTTTGGTCCAAAAATGGTCTTAGTTGTAAAAAAGATTAATTTGAACAAAGTCAACTTTTATTAAAACTTTTCAAAACCATTTTCGATATGGATTAGAAATGGACATGCCGAAGATCTGTCACTGAGATGCACAACCCCAGATCCCTGCAACTGGAAAGTTGCCCCTAGTCTGAAGAACAATGCGGCACTGCATGGCAACGAAAAGTTGCCCCTAGTCTGAGTAGCACTGTACCGGAGATCGCGATAAATGTTGATGGATAAAGATGACTGAGATGATCAAAAATGGACAGAGTTGATCGGGGAAAAGTTTATGGCTGAACTTCAATGTGAAGCTGCCTACGTATCCCAAAGATGGGAATCAAGCCTTACGTAGTTCAGGCTTAGGTTCGCTCGAGTATTTTCACTCTCCTTTTGCGCTCTAACTTTTGCCAAGGCCGCCCTTTGCGGGTTTTCAACCTTGCGAGCTCAGTTTTTATATTTTCCAATTTTTTGTGCTCTCACTTTTGCCTAGGTCGCCCTTTCGGGTTTTCGGCCTAGCGAGCCTCTCAAGGGTAATATTTCTTCAACTTGTCCATATTGATCGGTTGTGAGAACTCCAAGCCATCTAGATCCATCAGAACCACAGCTCCACCTGACCAGATAGCTTTGATGATGTAAGGACCAGTCCAATTAGGTTTGAACTTGCCCCTTGGGTCGTGGATGGGAGCTCGGTTGTCTTTGAGCACCAAATCTCCTTCTTTCAGATTCCTGGACTTAACCTTCTTGTTGAAAGCCCGGGCAATTCTGCGTTGATAGCCTTGAATGTGGTACAGTGCTTTCAGTCTTCTTTCATCAAAGAGCATGAGTTCCTCAAATCTGCTCTGCTGCCAATCTGCTTCGGCTATTTGGCACTCAGCCAATACTCGTAACGACGGAACCTTAATCTCGATGGGTAGAACAGCCTCCATTCCATAGACTAATGAATACGGAGTCGCTCCAGTAGAAGTTCTGATTGAAGTCCTGTAGCCCCACAGAGCAAATGGCAGCTTGTCTGGCCAATCCCGATAGGTTTCCACCATCTTCTGCAGTATATGTTTGATATTCTTGTTGGCGGCCTCGACCGCTCCGTTGGTTTGCGGCCGGTATGTAGATGACTTATGGAAAGCCACGTTGTATTTTTCCAACAAGTCTATCACTTCTTTCTTGAAGTGGGAACCATTATCTGAAATTATCTCATTTGGCACCCGTAGCGACAAATGATGTTGTTTCTGATGAACTTTGCGACGTGTGACGCTTTCAACACCTCGTAAGATTGGGCCTCGACCCACTTTGTGAAATAATCTATCGCTACCAGGATAAACTCATGCCCGTTTGACCCCTTCGGGGTAACAGCTCCGATCACATCAATTCCCCAAACTGAAAAAGGCCATGGGGGAAGTCATGTTGTACAGCTTTGACGGCGGGATGTTCATGCGGTTTGCATGAATTTGACACTTGTGGCATCGCCGAACAAAACTAATACAATCCTCCTCCATGGTTGACCAGTAGTAGCCCTGTCTGAGGATCTTTCTGGCCAGCATTACTCCATTCATGTGTGCACCGCACTCCCCTCCATGGATGGCCTCCATCAGGCGCTTCGACTCTTCAGCTTCTACACAGAGCTTATGCATTCCCAGATGACCCCTTTTGTACAACTTACCCCCGCAGATGATAAACTGAGCAGCCATTCTTCTGATGGCCCTCTTATCCTTGGCATTTGCCCCTAGTGGATACGTCTCCTTTTCCAAGAAGTTCCAGATGTCGTAATACCAAGGGTTGTCGTCTTGAGCCTCATCTATGGCGGAAATCGACTCGTATGCTGGCGCAAACTTCTGATCAATAATGACTGGACGCATCCGGACTCCGGACGGGATGTCTATCATGGAAGATAGAGTTGCTAGTGAATCTGTAAACCTGTTGTTCTCTCTTACGAGGTGGGTGAAATTTAGCTTCTCAAACTGAGGAATTAACAAATCCAAGGTTTGGTGGTAAATTATCATCCTTTCCTCCTTGACTTTCCAATCTCCTTTTGCTTGAGATACAACAAGGTTTGAGTCCCCAATGACGTCCAACCGCCTTGCCCCTAGTTCTAGGGCTGCTTCCAGGCCAGCAATACATGCCTCATACTCTGCTTCATTGTTCGAAACTTTGAACTGGAGCTTGAATACTAAAGGGATACGGGAATCGTCAGGCGCTATCAGCAACACCCCTATCCCATATCCATACTGGTTTGACGCTCCGTCAAAGTACATCGTCCAAGTTTCATCTTCGACGTGCAGAATGGCTTCATCTGGGAATAGGTACTCAACCGCTTCATCCCCCTCAACCGGGTGGTCGGCAAGGAACTCTGCTACCGCTCTTCCTTTTACTGACTTGCGCGTTACATACTTCAAATCAAATTCGGAGAGCAACAGCAGCCAACGAGCTAGCCTACCCGTAAGTGCTGGTTTCTCGAAGAGATATTTGATGGGATCCAAACGTGAAACCAACATTACAGAGTGAGCTAACAGGTAGTGCCGCAGCTTCCTGGTAGCCCATACCAAGGCCAAGCAAGCCTTCTCCAGCGGTGTATAGCGGGTCTCGTAATCCAGCATCTTTTTGCTCAGGTAGTAGATGGCCCTTTCCACTTTGTCTTCCGACTCCTGTGCGAGCATACAGCCCATGGTAGTCTCAGTTACCGAAAGGTACAATATCAACGGTCTCCCCGGCTCTGGTGGTGACAACACGGGCGGGTTCTGTAGATATTCTTTGATCTGTTCAAAAGCTGCTTGACATCGGCCGTCCCATTGGAATTTCTTTCCTTTCTTCAGGAGACCAAAAAGTGGTTCACAAGTCAAGGTTAATTTAGAAATAAACCGTCTTATGAATTGCACTTTACCTAGAAAGCCTCGCACCTCCTTTTTCAGTCCTTGGTGGTGGCATTTCTAAGATGGCCTTGATTTTGGAAGGGTCGACCTCGATGCCCCTTTGCGTAATCAGAAACCCTAGCATCTTCCCTGCTGTAACACCAAACGTGCACTTCTGGGGATTCAACCGCAGCCGAAACTCTCTGATCCTTTGAAAAAACTTTTGTAAGGTGGTGTAGTGGCCCTCTCTTTCTTTGGACTTGACAATCATGTCGTCCACATACACCTCGACCTCTTTATGGATCATGTCATGCAATATTGTAGTTGCTGCCCGTTGATAAGTAGCTCCAACATTCTTCAACCCAAATGGCATCACTCTATAACAATATGTACCCCACGGGGTAGTGAATGCAGTCTTCTCCCGGTCTTCGGGGGCCATTACTATCTGATTATAGCCTGAGAAGCCATCCATAAACGAAAGCAAGGCGTGTCCTGCCGTGAAATCCACCAATTCATCAATGTGCGGCAAGGGGAAGTCATCCTTCGGACTGGCCTTGTTCAAATCTCTGAAGTCTACACAGACCCGAATTCTGCCGTCCTTCTTCGGCACCAGAACAATGTTGGCCAACCAAGTCGGGTATTCTGATACCAGTAGGAAGCCTGCGTCGATTTGCTTGGTGACCTCTTCCTTAATCTTGAGGGCCCAGTCCGGGCGGATCCTTCTGAGTTTTTGTTTGACAGGTCGGGCCTCGGGGTCAAGAGGGATCCGGTGCTGTACAATCTCAGGATCGATTCCAGGCATGTTTTCGTAGGACCACGCAAAAACATCTTTGAAATCTTTTAATAAAGCGACTAAGCGTTCGCGTTCCTCAGAAGACAACGTGGACCCGATCTGGACCAGCCGCGGGTCCTTCTCAGTACCAACATTCACAGTAGTGATTTCATCCATTAAGGGTTTAACAAATCTTTCCTGCTCTTGATCAATTAATCGTTGCAAAACCGAAGGAATTTCTTTCTCGTCGTTTTTATCAAAATTTTGAAAATCCTGATTTAAGCAATAAATCAAAGGCACAGAAAAATACTCAGAAACCACATCCACATCGTTCTCATTAAATACTTCCAAGCCGTCAGATTCCTCTGTTACAACAGACTCAAAAGAAAATGAAAATGACGACCTAGACGGGACTGTGGCATCCGGGTTATCACCCCCAGGAATACCGGACTCAGACTCAGTCGAGCTGGAACCTGATTCCGACGCA
Source organism: Camellia sinensis (assembly GCF_055761805.1). Lineage (NCBI taxonomy): Eukaryota > Viridiplantae > Streptophyta > Magnoliopsida > Ericales > Theaceae > Camellia > Camellia sinensis. Next base: position 148,588,484 of record NC_138970.1, read on the forward strand.
CAAGATTCGGTAGAATCAGATTCTGGCTCACTACCTAACCCGGTGCTGCTAGATAAAAAGCCTTCTTCATATTGCCAGATGAGAGAAGGTGCGATGGACGCGTCCAAAATAGCTGATGGTAGGCCCGCAGCCGCTTCATGCATACCGAGGAGTTATCCCCCAAGCACTCCTGGTCAATCAAAGGATCTGAAAGTAGACACGCCAGTGCTACCCCCATTTCATTTTCAGCGTCCTCAGACTGTACTTCCTTACTCTGCTCAACCTCAGTTGGTGGGTCTGTCTGCGCTTCGACAACGTCATCCCCAGGTAATTGTATGTCGAAGAAGATTTCAAAACCAGGCACGCGCTTCCTCTCCGCGTTCAGCCATGGCTCTGGGAAGCCGCAGAATGGAAAATCTTCCCCCTCCCGGACGAAGCGTCCGTTTAGGGTACCCCAGATGGGCCTATGCATTAACTCAAATGGCTTCCCAGCCTTCTTTGCCCTGGCTCTTCCGGCCATTTATTTTCCTTTCCTCACCCAGTCCTCTTTGGTGGGCAGATAACCCAGTCCAAAGGTGTGAGGGTTGTGTGGCACTTCGGTCAACGCTGAGACGCCCTTCCAGCCGCTTCTCCCTAATCCCATCCCGGGGGTATGTTTTAGCTTGTTCATGAGGTAGATAGATTGAGTACTGACGTACATACCTTCATTCACAGCCATGACATTCTGTACCACTTGAGCCTCAGCCAAAGTGAAACCCGATAAAAACACATCCTCCGTGCCGTGCTCGATCTCCAAGACAGATGTGGACACTTCCGGCGGCGGATGGATTGATGAATTCCCAAAAGCAATTGCTACCCCCTTCTCGTGAGGGTATTTCAGCATCTGATGTAGAGTGGAAGAGACTGCTTTGACCTGGTGCAACCACGGTCGCCCCAAAAGTAGGTTAAAGGTTGCGGGAACGTCCAAGATATGAAATTCAATGCCGTGTTGTCCTGGACCAACCTTGGTTTGAACTTTAACAGTCCCTATCACTTCTCTGCTGGTATTGTCGTATGCTCTGATTACTTGAGTGGTCGGGACGAAGTCCACGGGTTTCAACCCGATTGCATATGCCGTTCTGGTCGGGCAGACATTAATAGCAGACCCGGTATCAACAAGTACCACCGGTATCCACCTATCTCTACATTCCACGGAAATATAGAGAGGTTTGTTATGATTTGTGCCCTTAGGCGGTAGTTCCTTGTCCGAAAAGGTTAATGCCGGGGAACCTCCTCCCGAAAAAACCAGCCCGACCAGCTGTTCAGGGGTGGTATCTATGGAGAGTTTGGATTTGTCCATAGCAGACAGGACAGCTTCTCTATGTACCCGCGATGCCATTAGCAGTCCCCAGATGGAGATGTCTGCTTGTATCTTCTTTAACTGTTTCAGCACAGCTTCCTCTTCAATCTGTTTCTCCTTTTGTCTTTCGGCTTCTCTATCTTTCCCGGATGCCTCGGGTTGGTCTAGGTGTGGGGGCTTGAAGTACCGCCCACTTCTCGTCATGTGATCCACCTCGTCGAGGTACCAAGTGTCATCCGGTTGATTATTTCCCCAGTCTTCATCCGTGTGGGCAAGACATAAGTCGTCGTCTTCCCACCACATTCCGTCGGCAGCCAACAGACACCTGTCTGGCTCCGGTCCGCTCGCACTTGCAGTGCTCTCCGTCCACATGCTCGCGGCATTCTCTATCTTCGTGCACACAGCACTTTCAGCCCCCTCAGGGCCCTTAGCTTTCCTAATTCTCTCAGCATCCTCAAACTTTTCTCGTTCCAGCTGCGTCAATACAGTTGGTTATTCGACAATTCCTGTATTCATAATGCCCAAATCCCGAGCGGAATTCTTAGCACCGGCGCTCTCCGGTGATACAACTTGACTTCCGGCCATTCCGGCCACAGCTGATACTCCTGCCCCTGCCGGGCTCTGTTCTGGTTGGGATTCACCCACTTCATCTGGTTGATCCTCGAGCCATCCAGTGGCCTCCGCCAATTCCTTATAGTCGAACCAGTTGATTGCCGAATCCCCCGGTTCCTGGTCATCGAAAAATTGCAGGTTGGCGAAGTCCTCCTCTACGGCTGTCAGATCATCTGCCCCTAGCCCAGATCCATCCCCCGGATCATGCACAGCTCTCCTGTCTCTGGCAATTCTATACCTAGCCCAATTCGGCTCGTTGATAAGATGTACTCGCTCGGATCATAGGCTCCCCCAGCAAAACTCTGTTCAGCCCCAGATTCAACAATCTCATTCTCTCCCAAAATCTTCCCTGCCCCATCTTCGACGGTCACCACCATCGGCTCTGGTTGGGTTTTGGAGATGTCCACCATGCACAAGAAGTCAGTGCAATCAGGGAGGAACACCTCCGGCTTGGGTAGGTGGGATGGGGTGATATAGATACTAGGATCGTAAGATGCGACCCCAGTTTGGATAAAATTGATTCTGTTGGGAGGGGGAGCTTGGTTATGTGGTGGGAGAGGGTTGGTTGTGACATTGGGTTTATCGGGAGGCGCGATCACCCGTTTGTCGATAAGATCCTGGATCTCATGACGCAATCTGAAACAACGGTCGGTGTCGTGACCGTGTTGTTGGTGATACGCGCAATACTTTGTCGGGTCATGAGAGGGAGGGGGTGGATTCGGTAGTGGCTTCGGCTCTAGGGGTTTCAAATGCTTATTCCTGATCAATACCCCTAGAGCTTTGGACAGGGGCATGTATAATGGGGTGAAGGTTCTTTGGCCTCGAGGTTGGAATCTGGTGGTTTGTGTGTTGCTTCCGGACACGCCGGAGAAAGGTGTGGTGGCCATGGGCCTTGGAGGGGGAGGGGGAGTGGTGGTGACCATACCGACTTCCGAGGCTCTTGTATTTGCAGCGCCACTCGGGCCCGCATTGTTGTTACGGTTGAAAGTCCTCCTCGGTCGCTCCCTATCGTGGTCAAACAGACCTTGTTTCATTACATCTTCGATCTGCACCCCCATCTCATGTAAATCTGCAAAAGTAGGAAAGGGGACTACAATCATTCTCTGCATCAACTTTGGGTGGAGATTGCGCACAATCATCCGGATTTGATCTTTGTCAGTGGGCCTTAAAGTAATCATTGACGCCTTTTCCCTCCATCGGATTACAAAGTCCGAGAAAGTTTCCTTGGGCTCTTGCCTTGTCGTTTCGAGATCACGGGTTGTGATCTCGATCTGAGTGTTGTATGAATATTGCGCGACAAAGGCCTCAGCCATTTCATCCCAATTCTTTTTCACTTCATCTTGTAACTTTGCGTACCAGTGGGCGGCCACACCCGACAGGGTTCGGCCGAATAGTGAAAGCTTCTGTGGTCATGTTAGGCCCATTGGCCGCAAGATGTCTGCAAACAGTCGGAGATGGACCATGGGGTCGCCGGACCCGTCAAAGCGGTCGATTTGTGGCATTTTGAACCTATCGGGGAGTGTTACAGCCTCCTCGGTATATCCGTCTTCGATATCCGGCATAGCCTTGACCCCTTGGGATTTCTTGAAGAGCTTCTCAAGTTTGCTCAATTTCAGAGCTGTATGATCAACCTCGAACTCGAAGGGAGAGTCCGGGTGATTGGGTGCATGGACCTTGGACAGTTGTGGTGGAAGCGGGGGCGGAGCTGGCCCCGTTGGGAGGTTCGTGTCCTCTTGCAGGTTCTGGATAGTCGGCACAGTATTCTGGGTGTTTGGAGGAGCGTTCTGAACAGCAGGTGTCTGCTCAGGTAATGGAGCCCCTGCCGGAGGAGGAATTTGTTGTGAAGCAGATGCTGTATTCTGTTGTTGCAGTCTGGTAATCAGCTCAGCCTGCTGGGTCATAATCTCGGCCTGTTGCTTAGCGAGTTCATCTCGGCGAACAGCATCCTGCTGCACGGCCCGCATAGTTTCTTGCATTTGGCGCATCATCTCCTCAACTCCTGTTGGTGCCGCCATATTGTTTTGATCTATCTGAACTACTGGCAGATTTAGCTCTGTAGCAACGATGGGGATCTCAATCCAACTGTCCACTAATGGGGGAAACCACTGTTCTGGTGATCTCTGTTCAGATACACTATGCTTTCTCTGCTTTCTTCTGGTAACGGGAGGTAGAGAATGGAACACTGGCTGTCCGTCGATTAGATCCTTAGATCGATTGAGTCGACGACCTCGTGTCCAAAGTGCTTGGGGAATGCCTGCTGGGTTGGAAGCAATTGTGCTAGAACTGACCTAGCAAAAGATAAATAAAGCGAAAAGGAAATAAATAAACAGATAAACGGACAGCATAACAGCTTAAAATAAAATGCATGACATACAGCCTTGCATAACAACACACAGTCGATAAGCTGAATACACACTATCCTCAAACACTGGTTATTATCCCTGAATCACTGTCCCCAAATGCTGAATCTGATACCCGTAGATAACTGATTCTAAAATACTGACTGATGCCTGCAGGCCTGATACCCACAATACTGAACTGATGCCCGTAGGCCTGATGCCCAAACTCGTACACTGATACATGCATTCCTGTAGAGATGCACTCTAAAGCACATAACAGATAAGTGAGAGCCAAAACACCCCTATGTTGGGGTAGGGTTTCCTTGTCCTATTTTGTCAGGAGCTAGGGTTTCACTATGCACACGGCGGTTTCAAACAACCTATAAACGGGTAAGCAACCTGTCTTAGTTTGGAATGGTCACTATGGATCCGAATATGCACTAGGTCGAATGGTCAAAGAGGGTGCCCCGGTAAAACCGGGGTTTGTGTTCCCATACTGGCAGAGCCCACAACCGGTCAGCCTTATGGTCATGCCTTGACAAGACATGCCTCCGGCAAACCGTTCAGGAATAGCAGATGGCAAACACGGTGTCCTAGGCGCACCAATGCAAATGCAATGCAAAGAAACACACAAGTGTAGTAAAAAACAGATATCGTGAGTTCGAGTCAAGTTCGCTAAATCCCCAGCAGAGTCGCCAAAAACTGTAGACGTCCCCGAACGCCCCGGGAGGAACGAGCTCCCGTTCCGTTCATTTTGGGGTCACTACAGCTCAGGACTCTCAAATTGTCACGGTTCTAAGTCTGAACCAAAGAGTCCAAATCCGGCAAATCGTTTTGAGAAAACAGATTTTTTTTGAAAGAAGTGCCAAACATGGCCTGCTTTGCCAGATACAGAGTCGCCACCTAAATGTTTTTTAATGGAAAATTTAGGAAACCCTGACTTGGTGCCAAAGGCCACGTGTCCGTCATCACCAAAGTTGCCTCGGCTCGGGAACTTG